>NC_088695.1:17620663-20120663 GCF_028017835.1 Emys orbicularis | reverse complement strand
GTCTGGACACCACGGTCTCGGTGATCAACGGATAAAATTCCACCGAGGGGGCAATCTCTGGGACCTGAGACACCTTGTCTTTATATGGTGGGGGTGTGATAGCCGAAGGGGACACCGGACCTGCCATTACAGCTGTGGGGGGGAGGTGGTTCTGGGGACTAACAGTAGCTACTACCGAACCTGTCGGAGTCAAATTACACTTTTGCAAAATATCTGACCTATCTCTTAGCAACATAAACAACTGTACATACATATGTTCATTCCATTTACCCGTCTGCTGACAAAACAGAAGTAATTGAAGGATCGTGTTATAATTAAGTGATCCTTCTGGTGGCCACCTTTCCTGGTCTTCTAGCTGATATTGAGGCCAGTCTACTGTACAGAACCTTTTTAATCTACTTTTAGTCAATGGATCCGATTCAAACACTTTTCAGTTCACCAGAATGCATTCTAAGGGCATACACCTTGCCCTGCCTGGAGTACTCTGTCTCTGCCCCATACCCTAGGGAGACACTGGGCGTCCCCAGGTCAAAACAGGTAAAAGTCCACACCACTGGACTGTTCCTACCTTATCCAAGGGACCGGTTCCTCACCGTCGCCCTATCCATGGGACCGGTTCGTCACCGTCGCCTGCAGCTGCTTCTCCACTACTCGAGCGCGTTGCACTGTTGTGCCCTCCGGGGTCGACCAAACTGCGTCTCCACCAAGACCCCCGATGAAGTCACCGGTGCACGCTGGGCGTCGGTCGTCGCCGCAATCCGTCGGCCGCCAGGAAGGATCCGGGCAAGGCTAAATTTCAGCCTCGAGCCCCACGTTGGGCGCCAAAACTGTTGCCGGCACAGAGTGCCCGAGGACAGCAACAGCGGGGTCCGTTGCCCGGTGTGCGTCACGCCAATAAACACACCAGGGTGGAGAAGCAATCAAAGTTTATTTGAGATCTCAAAGTGGTGCAAGGAGACAGGCACGTCTCAAATCAAGCACACCAACATAAGTGGCCTTTATCTTTTATACATTTTGCAGCTAAGCCTTTCCCTTCTTCCCCCGCCCTTTCTCCCTCCCCCCCACCCCCGTTCCTACCTCTGGTTACATTACACGACCTTGGCTGTGCAGCTTGTTCTCACTGTTTCTTTCTGCAAGTAATCTTGTCCTTTAGCTAGAAGCATGTAGGTTTCCCTTATCACTACTGCTTCCCAGCTGCTGGCCTGTGAGGTTAGTAAAGTTTAACATGCAGGGGCCTAGAGCAGAGGGGGCTTCATCGACTCTCGGGTCTTCCAACCCCCGAGTTACCTAGTTGCCTAGTGACACCAACACCCCTTTCCCACCTCTGATCTGGGAATCAAATTGTTTCCCCTTTATGTCAATAAAAATACCCCTAGATGATTATGTCTGCCATTTACCCACTCCCAACTGCCACGGAACCTTCCGGTCCCGTCTCCCAACTGCAAAATAATTGCCTATTGCTGCCTGCTCCCAACTGCCACAGAACATAGGCGTGCGCAGCACATTTCATTAGGGTGTGCACCCAGGGAATTTTTTTTTTTAAAGGCGAACATCATAAAGGGCGGGGTGTGGGAGGGGGTGCTGTGTGCAGGAAGGGGCTCAGGGCAAGGGATTGGGGCAGAGGAGGGGTGTGGGGTGTATGAGGGGGCTCAGGGAAGGGGGTTGGGGGTGCAGGAGGGGTGTGGAGTGCAGGAGGGGGCTCAGGGCAGGGGATTGGGGTGCAGGGTGTGGCAGGGGGCTTAGGACAGGGAGTTGGGGTGCAGGAGGGGTACAGGGTGCAGGCAGGGGGCTCAGGGGGTTGGGGGCAGGAGGGGTGCAGCAGGGGGCTCAGGACAGGGAGTTGGGGGGCAGGAGGGGTACAGGGTGCAGGCAGGGGGCTCAGGGCAGGGGGTTGCGGGGCAAGGTGCAGGCAGGGGGCTCAGGGCAGGGAGTTGTGGGGCAACGTGCAGGCAGGGGGCTCAGGGCAGGGAGTTGGGGGCAGGAGGGGGCTCAGGGCAGGGGGTTGCGGGGCAAGATGCAAGCAGGGGGCTCAGGGCAGGGAGTTGTGGGGCAGGGGGTTGGGGTGCAAGGTGCAGGCAGGGGGCTCAGGGCAGGGAGTTGGGGAGCAGGAGGGGGCTCAGGGCAGAGGGTTGCGGGGCAAGGTGCAGGCAGGGGGCTCAGGGCAGGGAGTTGTGGGGCAGGGGGTTGGGGTGCGAGGTGCAGGCAGGGGGCTCAGGGCAGGGAGTTGTGGGGCCGGGGGTTGGGGTGTGAGGTGCAGGCAGGGGGCTCAGGGCAGGGAGTTGTGGGGCAGGGGGTTGGGGTGCGAGGTGCAGGCAGGGGGCTCAGGGCAGGGGGTTGCGGGGCAAGGTGCAGGCAGGGGGCTCAGGGCAGGGAGTTGGGGTGAGAGGTGCAGGCAGGGGGCTCAGGGCAGGGAGTTGTGGAGCAGGGGGTTGGGGTGTGAGGTGCAGGCAGGGGGCTCAGGGCAGGGAGTTGGGGGGCAGGGGGCTCAGGGCAGGGGATTGGGGGGCAGGGGGTTGGGGTGAGAGGTGCAGGCAGGGGGTTCAGGGCAGGGGGTTGGGGGGCAGGAGGCTCATGACAGGGAGTTGGGGTGCAGGAGGGTAGGCTGTTTGCAGGCAGGCCCGGGGCTGGGGATCTGGGCTCCCCCGTCCCAGCAGGCAGGCTAGGGGGCTGGGCAGAGGGGGCCGGGCTGGGCGCTTGGGGCCAGGCCGGGCAGAGGCACCCGGGGTGGATCGCAGAGGGGCCGGGCTGCTCCCAGGGCTGGACTCAAAGCCGAGGGGGCCGGGCCGGAGCCCCCGAACAGCGCCGGGGAGCTGAGCTCGCAGCTGGGCTGCGGGGGGGCCTGTGGGCTGGGCTCGCCCCCTGCCCCAGGCCTGCTGGCTCTCGGGCCCCACTTAAGGTGGGCTGGGCTCAGGGGTGGCCTGACCCCCCTGGGTGGTGCCCGGGCCCCCGGCCAGCGCAGGGAGCCGCAGCCGGGTTTGGGGCCCTGGGCACTGGAGGGGGGCAGCTGCCTTGTGGGGGGGGCTGTGGCAGCACCCCCGCGGGCCACCTTAAGCGGCTGTGTTGGTGCTGCCGGGTGGGAGGCCATCCAGGGAGCACATGAAGCTGTTAAAGCAGCCAGCCCGGCCCTGGGGAAGGGGAGCCTGGCTCAAGAGGGTGCAGGCAGGGGGCTCAGGACAGGGAGGGGAGGGTGCAGGATGGGTTCGGGCTCCGGCCCGGCGCTGCTTACCCACAGCGGTGCGCTCCCTGCCTGCCAGGGCCCCATGCCGTGCTGCTCACCACATCCCCGCGCAGCCCCGGGAGAGGGGACGGGCGGCACAGGGCTCTGCACGCTGCCCTTGCCACGCCTCCAGGTACCTGTCCTGAAGCTCCCATTGGCCGCCGTTCCCCGTTCCCGGCCAATGGGAGCTTCGGGAGGCGGTGCCTGGAGCAACCCCCCCGGCCCCAGAGACATGGTGCCCTGATGGCTGCTTCTGAAAGCAAGCGGGGCCTGCGGCACCACGGGGGGCAAATCCCGCGGGCCGGATCCAAAGCCCTGAGGGGCCAGATCCGGATCCGGCCTATGGGCATTAGGGTGTGCCCGGGCACACCCGGCACACCCCGTGCGCACGCCTATGCCACAGAACCTTCTGGTCCTGTCGCTCAACTGCCTTTTGCCTGGTGCTGCCTGCTCCCAACTGCCGCAGAACCTTCCCATCCCGTCTCTCAACTGCCCCTCCCCTACGGCTGCCCGCTCCCAACTGCCACAGAACCTTCCGGTCCTGTCTCCTAACTGCCACAGAACCTTCCGGTCCCATCTCCCAATGGCCCCACGGCTGCCTTTCGCCTGTTGCTGTCTGCTTCCAACTGCCGCAGAGCCTTCCTGTCCCATCTCCCAACTGCCCCTCCCCTGCTGCTGCCTGCTCCCAACTGCCACGGAACGTTTGGGCTCTGTTCTCCTCTCCCTTCTAACTCTTGAGTTTGGAGGGAGACAGTTGTGGTTGGTTCCCATACCTCTCAACTTGCCAGGGCCAAAATGTGAGATACAATGTATGACAAAGGCCCAAAGGGAGGGAAATAATAATAAAACCCTGCAGGAAACTGGAACAGCAGTGGAATCCATCTCTTTAGTATGAAGAATGCTGCACACTTGTGATTTTTCATTTCTGATACAATTTTCAACAGTAATGAGGAGGGGATGCTTAATTTGTATGAAATTGTGGGATTAAAATGAGTGAGAGTCCACACTGGTTTTGGAGGGAAAATATTAATATATTTGCTGCTTAATATGTCTCATATTGGCACCTGCTCCAATCTGGGGGACTGGGTGTGTCAGAGCACCCAGGGAATGGGATGCGGGGCCTTTCACCATTAGGGCTCTGGTTCCAATCCAGCTTCCTTGATTTAGGAGGCAGGTTATTTTTTACTGGTGGAGAAGAGGTCAGTTAAGAGCACCATCTCAGGCATTATTGTTTTCCTTTCTGGGTATGCGCTATGAGTCTGTGCCCCTCAGATAGACAAGTAGGTGTCCATCCCTATATCTGTTATGTGTTCATGGATTTCAGGGCCCTCTGTAGCTGCAATAGGCAAATGGTCCCATGCAGATCCACTTGCCATCAGCCTCCTGTATATGCTACAGAAGGGGCTGCGTCAGCATTGACTTCTCCCAGCCTTGGACACAGCAGGCAGCGATAGAAATAAGGAGACTCCGTGAAACTGTATGAGATTCTCCAGGGACCTGGGATTATTTCAGGTCGCAGCCAGAGGTGCTGGAACAATTTATATAGTGGAGGTGCTGAGAGCCATTGAGCCAAACTATAAACCATGGAAACCACTTCAAGCTGGGGGTGGTACTGCACCCCCAGAACCCCTAGTTCCAGCACCTATGGTCTCAACGTAGAATGGCCATGGGACTGATGGGCACCTGGCCCCAGGGGCTGCCCAGATCCCTGGCTGGCAGCAAGGGCAGGTTTCTCAACTGGGACTTTGTCTCTGGTTCATTAGCTAAGGAGGTTTCTCTCTGCTCAGGAAGGAGAGAAGGATTCTGGCTGGATCCCTCCTGTGCCACGTTTCTTTCCTGGGAGGGAGTGTACAAAGCAAGGTTTAGGTACCTGAGGCCATAAAAGGAGTCTGGGGAATTGCTAGAGGAGAGGGCAGCTCTCTTTCTTTCTTCTGACCAGGAGAACAGGGGTTGAGCTTCTGGGGTCAGAAACTGCTGCCTGCCTTCATTGTGAGGCACAAATCCTGGCTGAGCAGTTGCTGCCCCCCCTCCACATGCAGCAGGGTCTGTGCAGAGAGAGCCCTTCATTACTGCTCCTTTGTGCCCAGCCACGTGGGACTTTATCCAGGGGATGGAACCAGCCCCTGGGGCAGCCCCGGGCTCTGCCGACACCAGCTCCTGAATCGCAGACTTCGGGTGATGGGAATAGGGTTGCCAATTTTGGTTGGACACATTCCTGGAGCTTTCATCACATGACATAACCTTCAATTAAAGATTAATCTTTAATTCCTGGAGACTCAAGGACAATCCTGAAGGGTTGGCAACCCTAGATGGGAGACCTGGGGCTGGGTAGGAAAGTGACTCTGCACAAATCATAGATTATTAGGGTTGGAAGGGACCTCATCTAGTCCAACCCCCGGCTCAAAGCAGGATCAATCCCCAACTAAATCCCCAAATGGCCCCCTCAAGGATTGAACTCACAACCCTGGGCTTAGCAGGCCAACGCTCAAACCACTGAGCTATCCCTCCCTCCTCATCCCAGCTCTGCTCCTGGGTGGGGGCCTGTGAGTCCCAGAGCTGCCGCCCTCCCTCACACCCCCAGGCTCTGCTCCCCGAGCGCCTGTAGGAGCCGAGCCAGCTCCAGGACAACAAATGCCCCAGGACCGGGCCAGGGACCGAGTCTCCCAGCCTGAGGTTGAGGGGAGAGGAGTGGGGAGGAAGGTTCCCAGCTCCCAGCCCTGCCCAGACCCATTTCCTGCAGCATCCCAGGGTAGATTGACTTTCCTGGGACAAGGTGAGGAGCAGAGAGAGAAAAAGCCAGTTCCTACCTCTGCCTAGTCCCAAAGCTGCTGGGGGAATGTGCGGGGACAATGTCAAGAGAAATCTCCCAAAATGGCTCCTTTTGATTCTACTCTTTTCTAGTGTACTGTTCAGAGAATAGGTTACTAGGAGGGTTTAAGATTTTCTCTGTAAATTTAAGATTTGTGAGAAATTATTAAGTGTAAAATATATATATCTACAGTTCTTTTTATTTGTGTCATCCCTTTCCATAGTTTTCTTTCTCTCCAGTGTAAGGAATGACTTGTCTGCATTCTTTCTTTATCCCAGCATATGGTGGGACCATAAGAGAATATAAGGAGGAGAATCTTTACCAGAATATTCAGAGAGTGTCCATGCAAGATGTCACCAACAAATCCAAAAGGAATGTATGTGTAGCCTGATTTGGGGTGTACTGATAATATTAATTTGGATAATATGGGAATTTAATTTATTAATTTAATTTAATTTGATTTTAATAATAATATTAATAATAATTATTATCAATATTAAATTAGTATGGGTTTTAGGCTTGCCAGTCTGTTTGATCAGAAGATAAAAGTTCTTGTCCTGAATCAGGCTCCACAGAATTTATAAAGGACCCTCGGGGGTATGACAGGAAGCTCACATTGAGACAGATATAGCCTTAAAGACTTTTTATTAAAATTAATAATAGTAAGTAAATGGTAAAATACCCAGAGTTACAAAGTTACAAATGCATTACTGCTATTCAAAAGATACATATGATAATATAGTATTATATGCAACAAAGCTTTGGTTAATATACTTACACCCTTCCTTGATAACCTGGTGGTAAGAAACACAGGAACAGCCTTGAGGTTCGGGTTTCTCAATTCTTGAGTGAGGGATGCAGTGCTTAGAAAATGCTAAGAACTATCAAAGCTGACTAGGGTTTACTTGACTAACAAACTTAAATCAAAACCTAATAAACAAACTAAGAATAAAACTTAGGGAAACCAGGCTTAGCCTAATTCCTTTGAAACTTAAAGTTTAAGAAGAACAAGTATAGCCTACGAATAGTAGCAGTCATCATAGATAGATAGAATAAATAGAGTGGAGGAAGTAAGTGGGAATAGAGTAAAGTAAGAATGGAGATGGAGTAAAGTGAGAACGGAGTAAGTGAGAAATGGAGTACTCTATTGAGAAGTGAGAAATGGAGTACTCTATTGAGGTGGGTTACCTCTTTTATAGGGCAAATGGTGGAAATCCTTCCTCTTATGCCCAAATTGTATTCCTCACCCACAGAAATGTTAGGGTACACTTACCCCATAGGCTAGTATGTATGTGCGTCTTGATGACAGGTATGTACGCACATCAGTCTCTTGTGGTGTACTTGTTAAGTCTGTGGGTACTGTGACGTTGTGCAGTCTACATGGTTTTATAAAAACATGATAATAAGTGAATATAATGTAACTGGGATAGTTTTATAAAAAAATTGATAATAAGTGACTATAATGCAAATGGGATATGCTTTGTGCAAAAGGTCTCTTGTAAGGTATCATTACAAAGCTCATAATCTACTGAGTGTGATCATCCTGTTTGTAGAAATGTACCACTCTTGTATCTAAAACTAGAAATATAAAATGCAACTCTGAGGGCCTATTGTAATTATGTAAAGTGTGGGCCATTAATGATAGTTTGGAATCTTGATGACTCCCATTGTCTGCAGATGGCTGTTTACCTGTGAGTCTCCCTGTATGTGTGTGTGCTGGCAAGTGAGTAATAAAGTCTTGCAGTGACATGTGATCATGTCACCTGAACTGGAATCCATCTTTAACCTGGTGCTTTTCCAGTGAGGGGGGGGGGGGTGGAAACCCAGAGGGACAAAGGGTTCCCGCCTTATGCAAAAGATATATAAAGGGGTGGAAGAGAACAGAGAGGGAGAGGAGCCATCATGAAGAATCCCCTAGCTATCACGTGAGCTGCAACAAGAGCTGTACCAGGGGAAAGAATTGTGCCCAGGCCTGGAAGGTGTCCAGTCTGAGAAAAACTTACTGAAGCATCTTTGAGGGTGAGATTATCTGTATTCAGTTTGATTAGGCATAGATTTGCGCATTTTATTTTATTTTGCTTGTGACTTACTTTGTTCTGTCTGTTACTACTTGGAACCACTTAAATCCTACTGTCTGTATTTAATAAAATCACTTTTTATTTAGTAATTTACTCAGAGTATGTATTAATACCTGGGGGAGCGAACAACTGTGCATATCTCTCTATCAGTGTTATAGAGGGCGAACAATTTATGAGTTTGCCCTGCATAAGCTTTATGCAGGGTAAAACGGATTTATCTGGGTTTAGACCCCATTGGGAGTTGGGCATCTGAGTGCTAAAGACAAGCACACTCCTGTGAGCTGTTTTTGGGTAAACTTGCAGCTTTGGGACAAGTGATTCAGACCCTTGGTCTGTGTTGGAGCCGGACAGGAGTGTCTGACTCAGCAAGACAGGGTGCTGGAGTCCTGAGCTGGCAGGGAAAACAGAAGCAGGGGTAGTCTTTGTACATTAGGTGGCAGCTCCCAAGGGGGTTTCTGTGATCCAACCCGTCACAGGTACAACATTGAAAATCCCCCTATTCCATTTTCCATTGTCTATTGATCTAGATAAAAGGTCATAGACATAGGCGTGGGTACTCATCTATTTAGATAACAAGCTATAGGTTAACTTTGCTTTCTGAGTAAAAAGGTCTCAATATAGATATGCTAACTTTGCTTTAGCTTAACATACAGGATATGGCCAGTAGGTCTCTTGCATTACAGCCAAACTTACTTTAATATAAATTTATAAACCTATTACAATAAACCAAATACTTAAACTATAAGAAAAGATATATATATATATGCAAGCAAGCAGGTTAATCCTATAGGCTACATATGTTACCCAAAGTCTTGAAAAGAGAAAACTCTTTAAGAGCCAGCGCAAGTTAGAATGGCAGCAGAAAAACCCTCAAGGGGAGAAAGGGAGTAAAACCACTAACCGTGCAGGAGGTTTCCTGAATGGCCTCATTTTCCAAGGCACGCACCCAGGGGAGAAACCAAACATATGTATAGAATGTGGGAAAAGTTTTGCTCAGAACTAAGACCTTGTTAATCATCAGAGGATCCATATTGGAAAGAAACCCTATAAGGGCAGGTCTACACTTACTTCCTGGTCCGGCCGTAAGCAATCGATCTTCTGGGATCGATCCCGGAAGTGCTCACCGTCGACGCCGGTACTCCAGCTCGGCGAGAGGAGTACGCGGCATCGACGGGGGAGCCTGCCTGCCGCGTCTGGACCCACGGTAAGTTCGAACTAAGGTACTTCGAATTCAGCTACGTTATTAACGTAGCTGAATTTGCGTACCTTTGTTCGAAGTGGGGGGTTAGTGTGGACCAGGCCTAATGGGAAAAGGTTCAATGTGAGCTCGAACCTGAGTCGACACCAGAGAATCCACATGAGGGAGAGACCCTATCTCTGCTCTGACTGTGTGGGAAAAACTTCACTGACAAATCGACACTCACCAGCACCAGTGCATCCACATGGGAGAGAGACCTTATAAGTGCAATGACTGTGGGAAGAGATTCAGCCGCAACTCCTACCACAAGAGACACCTGAGGAATCCTCCAGGGAAGAAATGGGGTAAATGCACCCATCATGGGAACAGTATACAGAAATTAAAAGAGATCAGCATCCAGTGGCAGATCCCAATGATCCAGATCCAAAACACATGCACTATATGCTGGAAAAGCTTAAGCCAAAACTCAGACCTTATTAAGCACCAGAGAATCCACACAGGAGAGAAACCTTACAAGTGCCTCGATTGCAGGAAAAGGCTCAGCATCAACTCAAACCTCATAAGGTATCAGCGAATCCACCTGAGAGAGAAACCTTACCTATGCCTGACTGTGGGAAAAGCTTCAGCTCCAGAGAATCCACACTGGGGAGAAAGCCTACGAATGTGTCTACTGTGGGAAGAGCTTCAGCCAGAGCTCTCACCATAAGAGACATCAGAGAACTCACATGAAGGAGAACCCCATCTCCTTCCTGCCCTTTTGGCACTGCCTCTCTCAGACTTATTAAAAAACTACCTCTTTAAAGGATTGTGAGGGGATGGGTGGTGGGCATTCAATGAGGAGGAACCTGTGGGCTTTGGTGGAGAAAGCCATTAGTTGGGAAGCAATATAGGAGTATTTTGGATTCCTTACTGATGCTGAGCTCTCACATTGCAAGTACAGTAGTGTAACGATGCTGCCTCTGGCGGGATGCAACTGAGACTATCAATTCAGGACAAATTACTTAGAGCAGGTCAGTTACAGCTCAAGGCTCGGGTCCTTTGCACACCAAACCAGCCAAACAGAGAGGACTTTGGTTTTACCCCACTGGCTAACCATAAGTCACACAAGCAATTTCCTTAGACATTCCAGTTTCCCAGTATCACCTGTGCCACTCGTAATGGGGATGACTGGTCATGAAAACCAATACCCCAGTAAAAAAAAAAGAGAGGTTCTCCCGATCCAAAAAGGACCAAGCCCCAGACCCAGGTCAATATACAAATCAGATCTTACCCACAAATCACACTGTTGCCAGTCCTTTAGAATCTAAAATCTAAAGGTTTATTCATAAAAGAAAGAAATATAGATGAGAGCTAAAACTGGTTAAATGGAATCAATTATATACAGTAATGGCAAAATTCTTGGTTCAGGCTTGTAGCAGTGATGGAATAAACTGCAGGTTCAAATCAAGTCTCTAGAGTACATCCATAGGCGTCGACTCCGTGGGTGCTCTGGGGCTGGAGCACCTACGGGGAAAAATTGACTCCCCCAGGGAACTGATGGGCAGGATCCCCTGGAAGAATAACATGAGGGGGGAAGGAGTGCAGGAGAACTGGCTGTATTGTAAAGAATCCTTATTGAGGTTGCAGGAACAAACCATCCTGATGTGTAGAAAGAATAATAAATATGGCAGGTGACCAGCTTGGCTTAACAGTGAAATCCTTGCTGATCTTAAACACAAAAAAGAAGCTTACAAGAAGTGGAAGATTGGACAAATGACTAGGGAGGAGTATAAAAATATTGCTCAGGCATGCAGGAGTGAAATCAGGAAGGCCAAATCACACTTGGAGTTGCAGCTAGCAAGGGATGTTAAGAGTAACAAGAAGGGTTTCTTCAGGTATGTTAGCAACAAGAAGAAAGTCAAGGAAAGTGTGGGCCCCTTACTGAATGAGGGAGGCAACCTAGTGACAGAGGATGTGGAAAAAGCTAATGTACTCAATGCTTTTTTTGCCTCTGTCTTCACGAACAAGGTCAGCTCCCAGACTGCTGCACTGGGCAGCACAGTATTGGGAGGAGGTGACCAGCCCTCTGTGGAGAAAGAAGTGGTTCGGGACTATTTAGAAAAGCTGGACGAGCACAAGTCCATGGGGCCGGATGCGCTGCATCCGAGGGTGCTAAAGGAATTGGCGGATGTGATTGCAGAGCCATTGGCCATTATCTTTGAAAACTCAAGGCAGTATCAAGCGGAGTGCCCCAAGGGTCGGTCCTGAGGCCGGTTTTGTTCAATATCTTCATTAAAGATCTGGAGGATGGCGTGGATTGCGCCCTCAGCAAGTTTGCAGATGACACTAAACTGGGAGGAGTGGTAGATACGCTAGAGGGTAGGGATAGGATATAGAGAGACCTAGACAAATTAGAGGAATGGTCCAAAAGAAATCTGATGAGGTTCAACAAGGACAAGTGCAGAGTCCTGTGCTTAGGACGGAAGAATCCCATATACTGCTACAGACTAGGGACCGAATGGTTAGGCAGCAGTTCTGCAGAAAAGGACCTAGGGGTTAAAGTGGACGAGAAGCTGGATATGAGTCAACAGTGTGCCCTTGTTGCCAAGAAGGCTAACGGCATTTTGGGCTGTATAAGTAGGGGCATTGCCAGCAGATCAAGGGAACATGATCATTCCCCTCTATTCAACATTGGTGAGGCCTCATCTGGAGTAGTGTGTCCAGTTTTGGGCCCCACACTACAAGAAGGATGTGGAAAAGTTGGAAAGAGTCCAGCGGAGGGCAACAAAAATGATTAGGGGGCTGGAGCACATGACTTATGAGGAGAGCCTGAGGGAACTGGGATTGTTTAGTCTGCAGAAGAGAAGAATGAGGGGGGATTTGATAGCTGCTTTCAACTACCTGAAAGGGGGTTCCAAAGAAGATGGATCTAGACTGTTCTCAGTGGTAGCAGCAGCGGCGGCTCCAGGCACCAGCGCTCCAAGCGCGTCCCTGGGGCGGCAAGCCACTGGGGGCGCCCTGCCGGTCCCTGTGAGGGCGGCAGTCAGGGACCCTTCGGCGGCATGCCTGTGGGAGGTCCGCCAGTCCCGCGGATTTGGCGGCAATTAGGCGGCAGGTACGCCGAAGCCGCGTGACCAGCAGACCTCCCACAGGCATGCCGCTGAAAGCCTCCTGACTGCCGTGCTTGGGGCGGCAAAAAAGCTAGAGCCGCCCCTGGGTAGCAGATGACAGAACAAGGAGTAATGGTCTCAAGTTGCAGTGGGGGAGGTTTAGGTTGGATATTAGGAAAAACTTTTTCACTAGGAGGGTGGTGAAGCACTGGAATGGGTTACCTAGGGAGGTGGTGGAATCTCCCTCCTTAGAGGTTTTTAAGGTCAGGCTTGACAAAGCCCTGGCTGGGATGATTTAGTTGGGGATTCGTCCTGCTTTGAGCAGGGGGTTGGACTAGATGACCTCCTGAGGTCCCTTCAAACCCTGATATTCTATGATTCTATAAATGTGGGAAAAACTTGCTACACTTTTGACTGCACTTCCTGAGGGAGTTGGCTGATGTGATTGCAGAGCCATTGGCCATTATCTTTGAAAACTCGTGATGATCGAGGGAGGTCCCGGACGATTGGAAAAAGGCAAATATAGTGCCCATCTTTAAAAAAGGGAAGAAGGAGAATCTGGGGAACTACAGCCTCACCTGGGGAGCTCCAGTCTGGCAACTCCCCAGGCTGAGGCCTTGTTAAAGGTCCCAGGAGGTACTGGGGCTGCAGAGGTGCAGCCTGGTGATAGGCAGAGGCAGCTGGTCCAACCCCTTGCCAGTGATGAGTGGCCATTACAGACTGCAGTCTGCCCCAGAGAAAGGGGGCTAGATGATGACTGGCAGTAGCCACTGAGGCAAGGTGGCTTAGAGGGTTGGGGGCCTGAGGCAGGCGAGACACCGGCCAGCAGGGGGCGCTCTGAGGCTGGAATTGAGCTAATTCCCAGACGACCAGCCGGAGGCGCCGCAGTGGTGAGTCTGCGATCTGTTACAGGCCTCCAACAGTATTCTTGACAGCAAGTTAAAGAAGTATGGATTGTATGAATGGACTATAAGGTGGATAGAAAGCTGGTTAGATCATCAGGCTCAATGGGTAGTGATCATTGGCTCAATGTCTAGTTGGAAGCGGAGTGTCCCAGGGGTCGGTCCTGCGGCCTGTTTTGTTCTACATCTTCATTAATGATCTGGATGATGGGATGGATTACACCCTCAGCAAATTCACGGATTACATTAATCTGGGGGGAGAGATAGATATGCTGGAAGGTAGGGATAGGGTCAAGAGTGACCTAGACAAATTGGAGGATTGGGCCAAAAGAAATCGGATGAGGTTCAACAAGGACAAGTGCAGAGTCCTGCACTTAGGATGGAAGAATCCCATGCACTGCTAGAGGCTGGAGACCAACTGGCTAAGTGGCTGTTGTGATGTTGCACTCCATATGTTTTATGGGAAGGCAGCCGGGCGGGCATATGGAAGCCCTGGCCGTGCCGGAAGAGCATGCCCAGCAGCGCAGTTGGCAGCTCATTGGGCACCAGCTGGGGCCCATTGAGTGTTCTACCCTGGGGCCCGGAATTGCTGTCAGTGGGCCTGGGTGGGACTTGGGGGATGGTGATATTGGATGCCCAGCTGGAAGGAGGGGGTTTCTGGGCTGGGAGAAGAGAGCAGCCAGAGCTCACCTGGAGGCTGGAGAGACCTAGATGTACTGTGCTGAGGGATGCTAGGCCTGAGGCCCTGACAGTTTCCTATGCTGTGTTCAGATGTTCAATAAACCCTTCTGTTTTATGGTGGCTGAGAGTCACTCTGGTCTAGAGAGCGGGGTTGCATTATTCCTTCTGGGTGTGGACTCCCTGAGGGGGGCCACGGAAAGAGACAGAGGTGCTGAAGGCTCAGAGAGGTGCAGTTCCAGGAGGTGAAGGGGCCTATAGCTTAACCCCCGAGACAGAGTGGACCCCAAAGAAGGGTTGTTGCACTGAAGGGGGTGTGACGTTGCACTCCATATGTTTTATGGAAATATACTAATGAGTGTGACTATAATGTAAATGGAATATGCTTTATGCAAAAGGTCTCTTGTAAGGTATCATTACAAAGCTTATAATCTACTGAGTGTGTTCATCCTATTTGTATGTATGTATCATTTTTGTATCTAAAACTAGAAATATGAAGTATAACTCTGAAGTCCTATTGTATTTATGCAAAGTGTGGGCCATTAATGGTGGTTCAGAATCTTGATGGCTCCCATTGACTAGGACAACTGGTTGTAAATGGCTCTGTTTACTTCCAAGCCTTCCTGTGGTCCTGTGAGTCAGGCCAGGAAGAATGGAGGCTTGGGTCTCACAGGACATGTGACCATTTCACCTGGTATTGGAATCCATCTTTAACCTTGTGCTCTTCCATTTAGAAGGAGGGGTGGGAACCCAGAAAGACAAAAGATTCCAGCCTTGTGCCAAAGGTATAAAAGGGGGTGGAACAGAACAAAGGAGGGCCCAGTCATGTGAAATCCCCTGCTTTAACCTAAGCTGCCTGCTGGAACTAACAAGGTCTGTACTGGGGGAAAGGATTGGGCCCAGACTAGGAAGGAGTCTAGTCTGTGAAGGAAGCTTATTGGAACATCTCTGAGGGTGAGATTTACCTGTATTCATTTTCTTAATGTATTCGGCTTAGACTTGCATGTTTTGTTTTATTTTGCTTGGTAACTTACTTTGTTCTGTCTGTTATTACTTGAAATCACTTAAATCCTACTTTTTATACTTAATAAAATCACTTAATAAATTAACCCAGAGTAAGTGATTAATACCTGGGGGAGCAAACAGCTGTGCATATCTCTCTATCAGTGTTACAGAGGGCGGACAATTTATGAGTTTACCCTGTATAAGCTTTATACAGAGCAAAATTGATTTATTTGGGCATTGGATCCTATTGGGAACTGGGTGCTGGAGATAGGTGACCTGCTAAGCAGTTTTTGGTTAAAGTCTGCAGCTCTGGGAGCATGGACCAGACCTGGGTCTGTGTTGCAGCAGGCTAGCATGCCCGGCTCAACAAGGCAGGGTTCTGGAATCCCAGGCTGGCAGGGAAAATGGGCTCAGAGGTAATTCCAGCACATCAGGTGACAGTCCCCTGTGATCGAACCCGTCACAACAGTTCTGCAGAAAAGGACCTGGGGATTACAGTGGCTGAGAAGCTGGATATGAGTCAACAGTGTGCCCTTGTTGCCAAGAAGGCTAACGGCATATTGGGCTGCATTAGTAGAAGCATTGCCAGCAGATTGAGGGAAGTGATTATTCCCCTCTATTCGGCACTGGTGAGGCCACATCTGGAGTATTGCGTCCAGTTTTGGGCCCCCCTCTACAAAAAGGATGTGGACAAATTGGAGAGAGTCCAGCTGAGGACAGGGCCATCTCCAGGCACCAGCGTAGGAAGCAGGTGTTGGGGTGGCCAATTTAAATACTCCGTCCGGTATCGGGGTGGCACATCCGGGTCTTCGGCGGCAATTCGGTGGCGGGTCCTTCATTCCCTCTCTTCCTCTTTGAGCTGCTGCTGAATTGCCGCCGAAGAGGAAGAGAGGGAGGACCCGCTGCCAAACTGCCGCTGAAGAAGCGGTGCGATTTAGCTGCCGCCAAAGTGCCACCGCTTGTCTTCTTTTTTTTTTTTTTTGCTGCTTGGGGCGGCAGAAAAGCTGGAGCTGGCCCTGCCTGAGGGTAACTAAAATGATTAGGGGGCTGGACCACATGACTTATGAGGAGAGGCTGAGGGAACTGGGCTTATTTAGTCTACAGAAAAGAAGAGTGAGGAGGGATTTGATAGCAGCATTCAACTACCTAAAGGGGGATTCCAAAGAAGATGGAGCTAGGCTGTTCTCAGTTGTGGCAGATGACAGAACAAGGACCAGTGGTCTCAAGTTGCAGTGGAGGAGGTCTAGGTTGGATATTAAGAAAAACTATTTCACTAGGAGGGTGGTGAAGTACTGGAACGTGTTACCTAGGGAGGTGGTGGAAGCAGGGCCGGCTCCAGGCACCAGCCGACCAAGCACGTGCTTGGGGTGGCACCTGGTAAGGGATGGCCAATCTTGGGGTCGGGGGGGTGCTCAGGTTTTTTTTGGGGGGGTTCGGTTGGGCGGCGCTGGTGGTGGGGTGGGTTGTTTTTGTTTCGGCGGCTGGGCGCGTGGGGGGTGTTGGGGGGTGGGATTCGGCAGCGGCGCTCCGTGGGGGGGGGGGGTGGCGTCGTGGAGGGGCGCTCGGCGGGGGCGGTGTTCGGCAGCGCGGCTCGGCAGTGTTTGGCAGCGCGGCACTCGGCGGGAGGTGTGTGTGGCGGCGGTGGGGGTTCAGCAGCGCTGTGCTCCGCGGGGGGGGGGTGTTCGGCTGCGCGGCGCTCTGCGGGGGGCTGAGGGGTTCGGTGGCGCTCTGCAGGGGGGGGGTGTTCAGCTGCGTGGTGCTCCGCGGGGGGCTGGGGAGTTCGGCGGCGCGGCACTCTGCGGGGGGCTGGGGGGTTCGGCAGTGCTCAGCGGAGGGGTTCGGCAGCACGGCGTTCGGCAGCGCTCCGCGGGGGGGGGGGTGTTCAGCGGCACTTCATGGGGGGGGGGGGGGTTTGGCTGTGCGGCGCTCCGCAGGGAGCTGGGGGGTTCAGCGGCGCGGCACTCCGCGGGGGGCTGGGGGGTTCGGCGGCGCGGCGCTCCGCGGGGGGGGGGTGGTTCAGCGGCACTCCGCGGGGGGCTGGGGGGTTTGGCGGCGCGGCGCTCCACGGGGGGCTGGGGGGTTTGGCAGGGGGGTTCGGCGGCACAGCACTCCACGGGGGGGTGTTGTCGCGGTGCTGAGGGTGTGTGTTATGGCGGCGCTATGGAGGGCGGCACTCTTTTTTTTTGCTTGGGGCGGCCAAAAAGTTAGAGCCGGCCCTGGGTGGAAGCTCCATCTTTAGAGGTTTTTAAGGCCCAGCTTGACAAAGCCCTGGTTGGGATGATTTAGTTGGTGTTGGTCCTGCTTTGAGCAGGGCTTGGACTGGATGAGCTTCTGAGGTCTCTTCCAACCCTAATCTTCTATGATTCTGTGATTCCTCTACGCAGCACTGAGATGCTGTTTGCTACCATTTCCTGTTGGCTAGGAGACTCTGTCCGATCCTGGCAGATGACTATCTGGTCTCAGTTATTTGTGCCTTTGTCACCTCTCGTTTGGACTACAGCAATGCAATATACCTGGGTGTGAAACTTTTGGCATCTAGGAAACTGTAGCTAGTACAGAATGCTGCAGTGCATCTCCTCAGCAACACAGTCTACCATGGGCACATCCTCCGCTCTCTGCACTGGCTTCCCATAAAATTTCAAATCAAATTTAATGTCTCAGTCATTGTCTTCAGAGCACTAAATAGCCTAGGCCCGGGACACATAACAGACGATTTAAAGCTCCAGGAGAAAGATTGTGGTCCACAGCTTTGCCCCTCTGGCACAATGGAATTCTCAAAAGTTAGAGTGAAACTTGTCTATGTAGGAGACAGAACCTTCTCTAGGGGTGGTCTCACACTGTGGAATGAACTCCCCCAAGAACTGTCATACACCTCACCACTTTCCGCTCAAAGCGGAATATTTAACAAGAAGAAGAAGAAAAAAACCAACAAAAAAGCCACACAAACCCTACAAAACAAGACACTCCAGCTGCTTCTTCCTCTGGGCAGACAATGAGAGAACAAATAACATGTAACAGATGTGGAGTAGTGCTTAATGCACTACTGGAAGGCAATCAGATACTACCGTGATGAACACTGTATAAAAATCTGAGTAGAGTAGAATAGAATAGAACAGTGGAATTGATCGTTTAAGTATCTGTGATGCATGTATGTGAGCTGGGACCTACTAGCCCAATCCCCAGAAGGATTAGTGTCTACATCTAGGGTCACCAGATGGCAAGGGTGAAAAATCAGGATGGAGGAGGTAACAAGATCCTATAGAAGACAAAGCCCCTAATGTCTGGACAGTCCTAATAAAATCAGGACATCTGGTCACCCTATCTACATCACAAAAACACAACCAGAACTAGCCCTTGTTGCTCTGCTCGTATGCTGTCTCAGCAGACTGAGGACTGAATGGGCCTCCAGAACAGGATTCAGGCCTACTACAGGGAGAGTATATAGAAAGCTTATGCTGCCATCACCTGTGCGATGGTTAGCAATAACTGCTGGTAATGTGATACCTTTCACTATAGCACCAACGCCACATACGTAGTTTTATCTTGCTATTAAGGTTAAATACAAAAATGGCTACTCCTCAGTGGTGATTCTTATGGAGAAGGCATCTCTAATCTATCTCATCCTTACATTACGCTATGAACTTTCAATCCATTAGGTATATAAAATGCACTGCAGTTGCTAACATGCCCTTGTTTTTTTCTTGGCTGTAAAACCAGGCCATGGCTTTGGTAGAAAAGATTCCTATGCAATGTTGAGTGAATGAACTAATACTAAACATTGTAAAAGAACCAGAGACTCCAGACAGCAGAAGCAGCTGCTGAAGCAGCCAAAAAGCAAGGACCACTCCACTGGAGTCAGGGGTAAAATAAGGTCCAGATGGGGCCACTCCAGCCACCAGTACCACCCTGGTTCCAAAGCTGTTCAGGAGTCCCCACGTCTCTATTGTTTATCTGTCTGGTTTCTGTCTGGTTCTTTGATTGTTTCTGTCTGTTGCATAGGTAATTTTGCAAGATTTAAATAAACTAAGGTGGTGGGGTATGCCTGAGTAAAGAATTATTTCACAATATGTTAGGATTGGTGAAAAAATTATTGCGTAATATTTTAGTAAAATAATTGGTTAAGGTACAACTAAGCAGGACTCAAGTTTCACTATATAAGCTGAGGTCCAAGAAGGAGACCAGATGGAAAAGAAAGGAAAAGGAAAAGAAGAATAAGAAGGAAAGACCTGGAAGAAGAAGAAGAATTTACTCCAAGACACTGCCCAAGAGCAGAGCTGCTAGAATCCTATGTATGACCGTGACATGCAGCAACCAGAATCCAGACCAGATCAACCTTGCCTGCTCAACGGAAAGTCCACCTGTGTGATAAGGATTGGTGAGCATAGCATTGTATGCTTAGCATGTGTATTCTACTTGGTGATTTTTAATAAATAGACGTTACGGATATTACTGTGTAAGGCTCTTTCACTGGTAAAAGGTCCCGCAAACCTGCAGAAGAGTATATCCTGAGTCCTGGGAACTAGGTAAGGGTGGATATTTAAATAAACTGGATTACACCTTGAGCCCTGGGAACTGGGTAAAGGTAGGTGCCCTAAGTATGCGGGTAACAAATTTGGTGTAGAGAATGAGGGCAGCCTAAGGTCATTTGGACTGAACTAATAAAGCCTCACACAGTGAATACTAGTCGAAAGGTAATAGCAGCAGAATACCTGTGCCATTTTGTCAAAAGGGGTTGCTACCTGCTTTACAGAATGACCACTCCAAAGCTTCAGGAGGAAGCAAAACAAAGGGACCAGGAGGGGTGGTGGTTAGCTGAAGAACCCACCCTCCTTGCTAAATATGGGTAGTGGAATGGGGTCCATGCCCATGGGGACAAGATTCTTTCCATAGGAGGGATGCCCTTTAGTCTGCTTGTAAGGGATTTGAAGCATTCTGTAAGTGCATGAAGTCCAAGCCAAAGAAAAAGACTATCAAAGCAGCAGCTGGGTGGGCATTATGGAAAGCTGTCACTAATCTTTCCAGTCTGGTAGCACTCCAGGAAAGACAATTGGAGAACTACAAATTGGAGTTGTGTATAGTTAAGGATAATTTGTCTCAGTATAAGGCATCTCAGTGTGCCAGTGCAGCTTCAGCATTACAGAATACAACAGCCCTACAGGTGAAAACAGGAGAGTGTGAACTACTGAAAGTAGAAAACCTGAATGGGGAGATATCTACGTCGTAAATGAAGCTGGGGGATGCACAGGCAGCTGTCAGAACAGTGTTACAAAAAAATAAGGATCGGGCCCAGACAAACAGTGAGCATACAATCTGCAGGCAGCAAATAGAGAAACTGGAAAATATGTTGGGAGCCCAGAAGGACATAGTAGCAGCAGTAAGGGTAGGAGTAAGTGTGGGCACTGAGGATACCGACAGCTAGGACGATACTTGGAATGGGGATAGTTGGATTGATCCCTAATGGAGAGATCTTGGATGGTCATACTCCTCCTCCAATGCTTTTCCTGAAGGACCCTACGCTCCTGTACAAAGGGAATTTCAGTATTTGAAATTAAAGGTGCAACAATTCAATCCTGTGGTTCCAGTTACCACTAGGGTGGTAACAAAAACAGAACCTGACCTAAATAATGCACAACAACAAAGGAAAACAATGCAAAGTATTACAGAGATTTCTGATTTTACCACAGAGCAGGTACGGGCTGCTCAGTTATTGGGACCCCTAGATAGGGATGCGTGTCTGGACTGGATGAGGAAGGTGTTGGCACGATCCAGGTGGAGGCCTGCAGACTATAAGGTTTTAGTCCAGGCATGTACTGGTACTGGACAGCAATACGGAGTGCTGAGGAGCGGTTAGGTGTGAACAGTGTTCTTGTTACCAGATGGGACTGGGTGAAGGAAGTAGTGAAGACAGTGTCGGCCCGACAACTGGGGAGGTTGTTTTATGTAACAGAACAGGGCCCCTGTGAGTCCCCAGAATTGTATCTTATTAAAAAGGAAGTTCTGGCCATAGCTGCCAGGTTGTACCAATGGTACATGGACACTTCCCCTGCCCCCACCCCCGGATTTCAATACATTAGCTTTTAAGACTGCATTGTTAGACAGTTTGAATTAAAAAATGAAGGTGATTTTAGGATCCATAGATCCAGCTAGGCGGTACCCAGAGTTAAAACAGGACATTTTTCGAGCGGCTGTAATTTTTCAAGACAAGTGGGGAAAGGAAATAAGGACAGGAGAATGGAACCTGTCCAGGCGGTAACTTTTGCCAGCAATGGGCCCCCAGATCTCTGAGGGGAGCGGAGCCAGAGGAAAAGGGGCCCCAATGCACTGTGGCATGTTAGAGGAAAAGGACGGGGAGGTGCAATGGGCAGCAGAGGAGCAAGAGGAAAAATGGATATGGGTATGGATATGGGTATCAGATGCAGAATAGAGGATATATGGCTGAAAGTGGAAAGGGTACATTGAAAATGGAGGCATGGAGGAAACTCATGATGGCAGGAGAACCAAAAGAGAAATGAGATGGGAAGCCCACAAGAGAGATACTGCAGAGGGTTGTCCAGTTAGAGAGGCAAGAGGAATTGATTGACCAGGCTCCTGTAACTCCCATAATGGACCCCAAACCATTAGCACCACCCTGGTAGGGGTGCCTGCCTCCCTAGAGTCCCCCTGAGGTAGTAGCCCAACTACAATATGAAAATGGGGGCATCCCATTGTAGGGGCAGTAATGGGGAGATAATGGAAACAAACATGCCCCACTATGTTTATTGACACTGGTGCATCAATATGTGTGCTTGGAGAACAGTGACTTTCTGAGGACGCTGTGGGAATAAACAATTCAACACAACTAGTATCATATACAGGGGAGACAGTGGAAACATTTATCACGAGATTGATCCTGACCTGTATAGGAAATTGGGAGTCATGGGTAAAATATTGTGTTTAGAAGCAGGATCAAACTGGGAATGGGGGTGAGAAGGATGGAATATTGGCAATGCCTTACCTTAATGAGGGGAGGCTCATTGTGGATTTAGCCAACGGGTTCCTATGGCAAATAGTGAAGAGGCAGCAGAAACATTCACCCCTTCCATTAATGCTATAAGTAGTATAAGAGGCCTACCATCAATCAAACATAGGCCCTGCCCCTGACCCCTCAGGCCCCGCTCCCTGACCCCTCAGGCCCCCCGCCCCTGGGGGTATTACTTCTGTGTTCAAGACAGACACATGACCGGAAGCAAAAGGTGTCATGTGACCCCCCTCTAAGAACTCCTTCCACCACCCTCTACCAATCAGGATGGGGTTTGCCCCCCGTAGGACTGCCCCAAGAGATTTGACCAATCAGGGGGAGTTCCGCGGCAGGGTGATCCGTCCAGAAGTGGGGTTGTGTGATCCCTCTCAGAACTCCTCCCACCTCCCTCTACGAATCAGGATGGGTTTCAGCTCCAGAGGACCTCCCGGAGAGCAGATTTGCCCAATCGGGGTGGAGTTCTGGGGTGGGGTGACCTGCCCAGAAGAGGGTCATGTGACCCCTCCAAGAGCTCCCCCTACTGCCCTCCATCAATCAGAGTGCAGCACTGCCCGGGGAAGTTCCAACGCCCCGTGGAAGACGCCGGTTCGTTCCAAGAATGTGTGTTTTAGAAATCGTGGAAAGGCTGAGAGGAAACATGGACTCCTTCACCACCCCCGTGAGAACTTCAGACTTTGTTTTAGGTCTGAGGGCCTTCAACTGCCCGTGGAGGAAGCGCTACATCAGTGACAGTTCCGAGGAGGAGGAGGGAGCAGCCATGGGGAGCCCTTTGGCCCAGCCCTTGATGGTTATACTGGAACCCGACCCTGAAACCCAACCACTCGTGAGGAAGACTGACAAGCATGACGGCCTCTCATCGTCCATCCCCCTAGAGGAGGAAGGCAACTGTGGCTCGGGGAAATCACCAGTGGACAAGGTGAACAGAAAAGACGTTGCTCAGGTAAATGAACGATTAAGAAGTGACAGTCGAGGATGGGGTGTAATGAGGTTAGGAACTGACCTGGGGTTGTGTAAATCTAAAAACAAGCGGTGGGGGGCTTACACTGTTTCTTTTTGAAAATCTCTCGACAGCTCAATGATGCCTTTCTAGAGGTCCAGAGGCCCTGGACAGCATTGCATCAGACAGAGAAGACGAACTGGGCCTGCCTTGTTTTTGCTCAATGCCGGTAGAAATAATTGACGAGGACATCGAGGATGATGGCTATATGGATTTAAGGAGGAGGCTTGGAACTAACTGAGCCAGTGCCACGTCGTGAGCATAAAAAAGTCATGTGTTCTATTGTATGTGTTGCTGTTTATGCTGTCCTTAATCACTGCCTTAGGGAAAAGCTTTTTGAAGATTGTGAGGGCTGTGTCATAGACGTACCAGCCCAACGGCACCATGATTGTGTGAGTTGGACTTCGGAGGATATAAACTGCAAGCTCCAGGACCTGTGACCTGACCTGTGTTTGGAAAACTTATTAAACACTGTTATTGACATAGATTATGCTTTGCAATGTCTGTGCCTAACCCAAGAAAATTTAGCACAAGGGGTGACCTTGGTAAATACCGTGCAATTCGGTCGAGACCCTGACAGTGTTTTAAAGAAAATGACCAAACTGGAAGATGCCTGCTTACAGCGATAGATAGACCGTCTGGTCCACACAAAAAGTTACAGAACCCTACTTAAGAAAAAGACTATTTGTAAGAAATCTAAAAGGATTAAGTTAGCAAATTCTGAGGGGGCAAACATGCAATATAAAGCTTGGTAGCTGTAAATAAAAATATCTATTGAAAAGGGCTTTGTGACTATCTGTGTTTCTGTTAGAAGGTCTGTGTGGTCCTTAAGTAAGATAAAAGTTTTGATGGAGCCTCTTGGTTTGTTTTCAAGGGCTGTATGTGTTTTAAATAAAAAAAAAGTTTGTGAGAAACTAGCTCTTGTGTCTTTGTGTAAAAGAGACCCATTTACAGCAAAAATGCTGAAATGTATGTAGTAGAATCTTGTGGGGAACCCTCCCCAAAAATGTGTTTAAAATAAAGCAAAAAAAAAAAAAGGCTCCTATATAAAACAGGGATGTTTGAGACATGTGTTTGACTACAATAGAGCTGACTCACCCTGTTGAGCTGATGGTTTAACCACACCCCCACTGAATAGCCAGGGTGACTCTATTGAGTCTGTAGGTCTAGATGTGATTACCCACCCTTGTTTCCATCAGGGTTAAACGTATTAGTGATCAGTAATTAAGTTTGATGGGTGAACACCCACAGTAAGGGAGGTGAGTAGGTGGGGATGGTGAGCTCTGATTAATATTAAATGAAATATAACCCCAGGAGTTTGTAGAATGCTATTGGACAGTTTAAATATAATCCAGGAGTTGGTTGAATGCTATGGGTCACTCTTTCTAGCAACTCAAAGTCATTAAAATAATATATTTACAAAAATAAACACGGGTCTAACCCAAAATTGAAATGTTTCAAGGGTTCACAAATCTCCACCATACATTTATAGAACAAGCATTTGCTGTAAAAACATTTATGGGTATTTGTAGGGTGTTTACTAGGGTTGTGATACATCCATTTTATTTCAAAACAACCCAAAACTTTAAGCATGAAAGAAACATGTTTTAAAAAAAACCCAAGACATTCATTGATATCAGTAACATTAAGGATTGTTGTGTATGGTGATTTAGGCTTGGTCTACACTTACCCCCCAATTCGAACTAAGGTACGCAACTTCAGCTACGTGAATAACGTAGCTGAAGTTCGAAGTACCTTAGTTCGAACTTACCTCGGTCCACACGCGGCAGGCAGGCTCCCCCGTCGAAGCCGCGGTACTCCTCTCGTCTAGCTGGAGTACCGCAGTCGACGGCGATCACTTCCTGGTTCGACTTATCGCGTCCAGACAAGACGCGATAAGTCGAACCCAGAACTTCGATTCCCAGCCGCCGAACTAGCGGCTGGGTGTAGACATACCCTTACTATTTAATACTGTAAGAAGGCCCTACAATGCTGTTTTTTCATTGAAACAGAAAAATTTATTTTAACTAAAAAAAAAAATAAGCAGCCTAGTTGTGCAGACAACTTAACTCCCCACACCCCACAGATCACAAAAGGGAACTTTGGGGAGGGGTGCCTAATTTCCTTCAGTATTTATTAATTTAGAGTTGTAAGTGATCGAATCAAGCTGCTAACTACAGACTTTGAAGTTTGTTGGCTGAAAGAGTTAGGATGGTATAAAAACCTCAGTTTTTTTGGAGACAGTTTCTGTTGGAAGAGGACAATCTTGAACAGAATAGCTGCTGGACTGCAAGACTAGGTATGCTGCTTGTTTTAAACTCTGAAAATATATAATGTCACTCTTTGTCCAGGCTGTCCTTACTAATAATGATACATGTCTTTATTGCAGTGTGATCTGTTTAGCATGCAAACAGCAACTTCAAGCTGTATTTCACCAGGGCCAGGTAAAACCCTATTTTTAACTATAGTTGTGCTTAATACTGTTTAATAAAAAAAAAAAACCAGGTATTAATCAGGTTGTATAGGGGTTTGATGCATTTAGGGAATAATACTAACTAAAATTTTGCTTGTTCTTTAACCCAAAGGCCCAAATACACGTGGGGGAAAACAGAGTAACCATGTGCCAGCATTCCTTTATCCTGTGGTGGAAGGTACATTTCTGCAATTGGCTTTTAAATGCGTGTGGGTTTATTGAAAAGTATTTTGTTGCAAACTGTTGGTTTGGTGTGTTTAAAACTACTGGGTTTTTTTAAAATGGGTTGTTTCTTTATAGGAGTTTGATGCATTTGGAGAATAATACTAACTAAAATTTTGCTTATTCTTTAACCCAAAGGCCCAAATACACATGGGGGTGTTGCCAGCCTAAAAGGGCCCGAGGAGGCAAACAGCGAGGTTCGTTGCCCAGTGTGCTTTGCACCAATAAAGACACCGAGGTGGAGAAACAAAGCAAATTTATTCGAGATCTCTGAATAGGCACTAGGAGACCACCATGTCTCAAATCAAGCGCAGCACATACAAACAAATTTTCCCTTTTATATTCCAAGCAGTTTCTGTGCAAGCCTTTGTCTATTTTACCCTTACCCCTCCCTTCCAGACAACAGTTACAGCAGGTACACAGTGTGCATGTTAGAAACTTTCCCATTCACATGCTTATCTATGGCCTTGTAGATTTATGCGCACGCAGTCTCTCCCTCCCTCCCCCCTTATCTCTACTGTGTTTGTGAGTGAGCAAAACAGCAGCTGTCTGCTAGAAAAGCTGACCATTACATATTTTGCTTTTTAGGCTGTCAGCACTTTAGGCTGGTTAATGTTCCCAAGATGGAGTCACTGTGGCTCATTTAGACCCAGAGCAGAAGAGCTTCATCGGCACGTATGGCCTTCCAATCTCCCGAGTTACCTGGTAGCTATGCCTAGTGACACCAACAGGGGGAAAACAGAATAACCATGTGCCTGCATCCCTTTACCCTGTGGTGGAAGATAAATTTATGCAATTGACTTTTAAGAGTGTGTGTGTGTGTGTGTGTGTGTGTGTGTGTGTGTTTAAATATTTTTTTAAAAGAGTTGGTTTTAATATTTAAATTGTGAGTTGGGGCCTATGCTAGAGATAAGTGTGGGGTTTTACAGTATTTTATTTCAAAACAGTTTGGTTTTTACACTGCAAAATGTGATGTGTTTTTAAAATGGGTTATTTTAAAATTAGTTAGTGTTTAAATTGTTGGTGGTGAGTTAGGGGACCTATGAAGACATAGTTATGGTGGGGGGGGGGGGTTAAAAGTATTTTATTGCACACTTTGTTTTTGGGTGCATGGTGGAAACATGTGCTTGTATTAATAAAAATGTCTAGGTTTTAGAGAAACACTAGTGGTAGAAATAAACCAAAACCTGTGTTTGTTGTACAGCCTGAAATGGATTATTTTATATTAAAGCTATAACTTTTTAAATAGAAAAACACCCTAATGAGTATTTTATTTTTTAAGTTTATAAGACAGTTTCATTTGGTTTGGTTATTTTATTGAGGTTTTGTATTTTAAGCAAATACTGTACATAGGTGTGGGTGAGAAAGATGGTAAAGTTAAGTTTTGTAAAATGTTTATTTGATGCTAAATTGGAACATCTCTGTTTTTCTTAATCAGGCATGGGCAGCTCTCCTGACAATGCTGTAGTCAGAGCTACAGGGACACCTCCACCAGAACTGCCAAAGAACCAGGAATCTGCTCTGAGACCTTTAACAACAACAACAACGCCAATGCACAACAGCACAAGAGCGCAGACGAAGCATCAGGACAGTCCAAAGCTCATATACATCAAGCCAAAGGATAAAAGAAAAGACTCTGGTAAAAAGCAACCATGCAAACACAACTCCAGTTCCTCAGCAGTCAGCATCACACCAAGCCCTGAGAAAACTGAGAGCAAAAATACACACATTCACAAAGCCAGAGCACGCACTTTAGAGGTGGTGAATAAAAACCCAAGGACTGAAAGCTCCTGCGATGCAGGGGTAGCTCCTTATGAAGTATCTGACAATTGTTACAAACTATTCTCCCACCTCCATAAGCGCAGCACAGCTCTTCGGTATCCTAAAAAGATTTGGGGAAAATATGACGCTTCGTTCAGAATGCTGGTGGACACTGTATCCTCAGGGGTTCTCAAAGAAAGGAGGACTGGAAACTACATCAAATATGCAAAAGCTCTTGCAGCTGACTTTGAAAAATACTTCAGTTTTCCAGAGAGTGGCTCTGAGCAGGCATGACTAGTCGTGGAAAGGGGCTTGGGTAAAAGGGGCATCCTCAAAGGTACGCATCAGCTAAGGCATAAACAAAATGGGGGACAGCGTTTGGGGGATAAACGGACGGCTGCCCAAAAGTTACAGGCCAGGATCGCTGTAAAAATTTTAAAAAAGGCAAAAGAGGTAATGAGGAGAAAAAAAACCAAAAAGAGATGCCCCCTATTGGAGGCTCTCAAATTGGTGTGTCGGAGAATGGGGAGGTGGAATCCGACCTGAGGGGTAGTGGTGACTCTCACACAGAGTCTGATTTAGAAAATTCCCCAGAAGGCTCTCTAGACAGGTTCCTGTCTACTCCTGATGATCCTCACAGTGGCCCTCGGAGTCTGACTCTCAAATAGTGTCTGACATAGAAGACGCAGCTGATGGTCCTGTAGAGGAACCCCCAAGTAACCCTGAAAATGCAGAAGCAGCCCCCCAAACAGACGTGTATATGGAGTGAGTGAGAAGTTGGCAACGGGAATTACCTAGATTTGGGGGTTCGGTGTATTGTGAAGAATTTTGTTTTGTCAATCTTGAGAGAATAAATTCAGCTCAGCAGGTCATTGAAGCCATACACAGGGGGATACAGTTAGTTCTCGATGACGTTAATAGTAGGGCAGCCCCTGACGATTACGTTCAGTTACATTTAGAGAGTCGTAATTTAACCAACCCTTTTTTTTCGGTAAGAACTAGGGATGAGCTGTCTGCTGAAAACTTCTTAAATCAGACCTCAAAGCTGTTACAGAGTAATAGAGAGATGCATGTCGATGGGACGTTGCGCCTCATTGTCACAATTTTAAAAAACATGGGCAGGGGTGGCCATAGAGTTTTAAATTCTATCCTCAGTAGTCAAATCATCCATAAAAAGAGACAGTGTTTAGTAGACCTGACTTACACCGGTACCAATCTGTGTTTTGCGGGCGGGCTCTTGGCTGTCATGTCCGACTGTAAACCCATAGACGCGGAATTGTTAGACGGGGCGAGAAATTTTCATGAGATCGTCAGATCAAAAAAAAATTATGCTCAGCGATGTAGCGACATTTGAACAGCATTTAGGAGTCAACTTACAGGTGGTGCTTTATGCGGCGAAAGGCGGGTGGGGTTTTTTAAAATGGGAGGCCCTGTGTACCCCAAGACTTTTTTCATCCTGTTGCACGATGAGCATTACTATGCGGTTCTGGATGTGAAAAAGTTGTTTGGTGCGAAAAATTATTGTGAGTTTTGCTACACGGTGTACAGTCACAACCACTCTTGCAGGTATCTTTGCCGCCTCTGCTTGAGTGCGACAAGCTCAGAGTGTGGGTGTGCAGCTGAAGTGTCCTACCTGTAGACTGTATTGTCACTCCAAATTGTGTTTAGACAGACACATCTGTGCATCGAAAAACCAAGTCAAATCCCTTTCTAAAACTTTGTGATCAGTGTCAGTCTTACGTGGACAAGGGGCACATGTGTAAAGGGAGGTGTTGTAAGCAGTGTCAGGGTTTGATCGCCGGTGATGTAGAGAGCCACCTGTGTTTTATGGATAGCGTTAGAAAGCCCAAATAATCAGAAAAGTATATATTTTTTACTATTTTGAATGCACGCAGGAGACAGGGTTGCATGTGCCCAATTACATTTTTGCTATGTCCCTAAAACTGGAAAAATCCTGGGAATTTAAGGGTGGTGGGTGTCTTTCTACCTTTGTTAAGACCTTTATTGGTGAAAAGTTCCGGGCCTACACGTTCCTAGCGCACAATGCCAAAGGTTATGATGTGTACTTCATTGTTAGACAGTTACTGAAGGAAAAGATGTGCATAGAACTGATAACTCAGGGTAGTAAACTAATGTGTGTGGAAGTTAAGGCCCTGGGCATTCATTTTATAGACTCTTTAAACTTCTTGCCCATGAAGCTTAGCAAGCTCCCGCAGGTGATGGGCTTTGAAGGGTATTTCCCACTTTTTTTTTTTAACACTTTAGAAAACCAAAATTACGTGGGGCCTATGCCCGGGGTGGAGTACTATGGCGTAGACAGCATGATGCTCGGGGAGAAAGCAGAATTTCTTGACTCGTATCGGGACAACAGATATGAGATGTTTGACTTGAAGAAAGAGCTCATGTGTTCTTGTCAGCAGGATGTCAACATTTTGATATGGGCCTGTATCCTGTACAGAGAAGAGATCATGAAAATGACAGAGACAGGAGATATTGTAGAGAGAGGCCCTGGTAAATTCACAGAGGTAAAATTATGTATAGACCTTTCCGGTACATAACGCTGGCATCTGTCTGCATGGCTATGTACAGGTTTATATTTTTTTCAGCCTAACACAGTAGCTCTTCTCCCTCCAGACAACTATCACAGGCAGAAAAAGTAATATTCGACCCCCTCTATTCAGTGACTGTTGTATACTGCTCACAAAGAAAATATACAGATGTGGCATGCTTTTACAGGGTGGGGAATTACAGGTAGGCCTCTACTTTCTAGACAGTTACGCCGTCATTGATGGGGTACGCACAACCTTTGAGTTTAACGGGTATGTTTTCCAGGGCTGTGTCACCTGTTATTATGAAAAAGCACAGAACCCTATGACAGGGACAATTTTTGGGTTTCTTTATTACAAGACACAGCTCAAGACCAACTATCTGAAAAGACTTGGTTATGTACTGAGGAGCCTCTGGGAGCATGAGTGGGAGGTGATGATAGAAACAGACAGGGAGCTTGCAGATTTCTTAAACGAAGCCCAGCTGCCTCAGCCTCTCGTGCCTAGGGATGCTCTTTTTGGAGGGAGGATTAACGCTATCTGCCTATATTACAATACTAACCTCGGTGAAGAAATCCAGTATTATGATTTTATCAGCCTCTTCCCTTTCATAAACAAAACCAAAGAATACCCTATTGGACACCCCGATATAATTCATGACAAATTTGGACCCTTCGCAAATTAGTTTGGAATTGCAAAAGTTAAAGTGTACCCCCTGCAAGGCTTCTTTGTCCCATTGTTACCTGTCAGAGTGAATGGCAAACTTATGTTCCCACTATGCCGAACCTGTGCAGAAACCGAGCAGTTCACCCATACTGACGAGGAGAGGGCCATTCTGGGGACTTGGTGCACGGTGGAATTGAACGTGGCTGTAGCAAAGGGGTACGCGGTGGCTAAAATCTATGAAATCTGGCATTTTGAAGAAAAAACTGACAAACTCTTTTCAGAGTACATAAAATTACACCTCCGCCAGAAACAAGAGGCTTCAGGGTATCCCAGCTGGTGCACAGACGAAGGAAAACAAATAAGTATGTTAACGATTTCTACCGGAAAGAAGGTGTGTGTTTACGCCAACACGAGATCACATTGAACCCTGCTAAGTGCCAAATCGCTAAACTGTTTTTAAATTATCTGTGGGGTAAATTCAGCCAAAGAACAAATCTACCCAATACCAGCATCATGAGAGACCCTGACAAACTCTTTCAGTACCTGTTTTCCCCCAATTACAAGGTTTCATCTTGTGAGTTTATTGATGATGAAACAGCGTGCATGTCTTGGAAGCACACCAGAGATGGCTACTCGGTCTCTGGCAATACCAACTTTTTCATAGCCTGTTTCATCACCGCTTATGCCTGCTAAGAACTATACAACCTGCTAGACAGGCTGCAAGAGCTGTGCCTGTACCACAACACTGACTCAATGATATTTCTGAAAAGGGAGGGTGACTGGAACCCTCCTCTCGGATTATTTAGGGGACCTCACAAGCGCGATCCTGACAGATCAACACATCCCCGAGTTTGTGTCAGCCGGCCTGAAAATATGGGTACAAGCTGGCGGGAGGAAAGGCCTGTATGAAAGTCAAAGGGATTACCTGAACGTAGAAAACTGTGAAAAGATCAGCTTTGACAGTTTGAAAGATCTAGTCCTGGACTAGAACACGCCAAAAAAGAAAGGAGGTGCAGCAGCTCTTTATCGTAAGGAACAAAAATCAGTGGCAAATAGAGACAAAAAACATTAAAAAATGCAGAAAGTCGTCCTTGGAAAAGGGTTTAAAACCTTGCCCTACAGCTTTTGAAAATGGATACGAGGTGGAAACACTCCTTTTCTGTAATTCTCACAGGGCCTAGCAACTGCGGGAAAAGTTATTTTATAAAATATATGTTGTATAATGCTGAATGAATGTTGTCTGTTATGCCTGAGAACAGTGTGTGGTGTTACAGTTGCTGGCAATCTCTGTATAAAGAACTGCTTGGCAAATATCCCATTATCAATTTTGTGGAGGGGCTGCCCAAAGCTTTTGACGATGATCGTTTGTTTCCTACCAATAAAATAAACATGCATAGGCGTGCACAGCACATTTCATTAGGGTGTGCACCCAGGCAGACCCGCCCTGATCCACTCCCTGCCACTTACTGTCCCCCTCAGAACCTCCAACCTCCCCTGCTCCTTGTCCCCTGACTGCCCTCTCCTGGGACCCTGCCCCTAACTGCCCCCCAGGACCCCACCCCCTACCTGTTCCCTGACTGCCCCGACCCTTAGCCACACCCCCGCCCCCAGACAGACCCCCAGGACTCCCACGCCTATCCAACCACTCCCTGCCCCCTAACAGGATCCCCAGAACTCCCGACCCATCCAACCCCCCCTGCTCCTTGTCCCCTGACTGCCCCCTCCAGAGACCCCTCCTGCCCCCTAATCACACCCCAGGACCCCACCAACTATCCAACCCCCCTGTCCCCTGACTGCCCCGACCCCTAGCCTAGGCTGACCAGATAGCAAGTGTGAAAAATTGGGACAGGGAGTGGGGGAGTAATAGGAGCCTATAGAAGAAAAAGCCCCAAATATCGGGACTGTTCCTATAAAATCAGGACATCTGGTCACCCTACCCTAGCCACATCCTCGCCCCCTGACAGGCCCCCTGGAACTTCCACACCCAATCCAACCCCCCATTCCCTGTCCCCTGACTGCCCCCGAGACCCTCTGGCCCATATCCAACCCCCCTGGCCCAGCCCGGCCCCCTTACCACACCGTCACTCAGAAGAGAGTCCCCACCAAATCCCACCCCCTGGACATCCCCTTGAACAATGATGGCACTTATGGGGCAGGCGCAGAGAGCGCCAACCAAGCTGCGGTGAACAGCAGAGGCTAACAGAGGGAGTTTGCCTGGGAGCAGTCCGAGAGGAGGTACGCTAAGTGCTGCATTAGGGGGGCTGTGTTGGTGAGTATCTGAGTGTCTGTTGCTGGGACAGTTTGTCAGTTTGACCATGTGCTTGATTGCTTGCTTGTTTGTTTGAAAAGTGTGAATTGGGAGTGCTTTGTTCCAGGTGGGCCTGACTGGTATATAAGGGCAGTCAGCAGCGAACCAGCTGAGCGGCGAACAGCAGAGGCTAACAGAGGGAGTTCGCCTGGGGAGAGCTCACTGAGGCTTTCATCTGTGGGTTTCTCTGAGTAGTTCCTGCAACAGCTGAGGAAGCTCTTAAGAGGAAGGTGATATGGAAGGTGAGCGATCAGCTGTTGTAACCTGCACAGGTTGTGCCATGTTTGTCTTTCTTCCACAGGACAGAAGCGACTTTGTCTGTACAAAGTGCAAGCTGGTCTCCATATTGGAAGAGAAGGTTCGAGGTCTGGAGAAACGAGTATCGACTCTGCGTTGCATAAGGGAAAATGAAGGTTTCCTGGACAGATGTCAGGAGATGCTTCTACGGCCACAATGTTCTGAAGATTCAGAGCAGGCGCAGCAGGGACAGGATGGTGAAGAAGTTTGGCAGCATGTGACCTCCAGAAGGAGAAAGAGGAGCGTCCATGTACTAGCAATGGAGATACAGGTGAGCAATCGTTTCCATGTTCTCTCTACAGGTACTAATGCGGAGAGTGGACTAGATGACCCATCTGAGGGAAGGGAGCAGAAGGAGACTCCACCGATTGGAAGGCAAAAGATGCACTGTCCTAGGGATGGGGGTTCCACGACCACCACTCCCAAGAGGAGGAGGAGGGTGGTGGTGGTCGGGGACTCCCTCCTCAGGGGGACTGAGTAATCTATCTGCCGCCCCGACCGGGAAAACCGAGAGGTCTGCTGCTTGCCAGGAGCTAGGATACACGATGTGACAGTGAGACTGCCGAGACTCATCAAGCCCTTGGATCGCTACCCCTTCCTGCTTCTCCACGTGGGCACCAATGATACTGCCAAGAATGACCTTGAGCAGATCACTGCAGACTACGTGGCTCTGGGAAGAAGGATAAAGGAGTTTGAGGCACAAGTGGTGTTCTCGTCCATCCTCCCTGTGCAAGGAAAAGGCCTGGGTAGAGACCGTCGAATCGTGGAAGTCAACAAATGGCTACGCAGGTGGTGTCAGAGAGAAGGCTTTGGATTCTTCGACCATGGGATGGTGTTCCAAGAAGGAGGAGTGCTAGGCAGAGACGGGCTCCACCTAACGAAGAGAGGGAAGAGCATCTTCACCAGCAGGCTGGCTAACCTAGTGAGGAGGGCTTTAAACTAGGTTCACCAGCGGAAGGAGACCAAAGCCCTGAGGTAAGTGGGGAAATGGGATCTTGGGAGGAAGCACAAGCAGGAGAGCGCAAGAGGGGAGGACTCCTGTCTCATACTGAGAAAGAGGGACGATCGATGAGTTATCTTAAGTGCCTATACACAAATGCAAGAAGCCTGGGAAACAAGCAGGGAGAACTGGAAGTCCTGGCACAGTCAGGGAACTATGATGCGATTGGAATAACAGAGACTTGGTGGGATAACTCACATGACTGGAGTACTGTCATGGACGGATATAAACTGTTCAGGAAGGACAGGCAGGGCAGAAAAGGTGGGGGAGTTGCATTGTATGTAAGAGAGGAGTATGACTGCTCAGAAATCCGGTATGAAACTGCAGAAAAACCTGAGAGTCTTGGGATAAAGTTGAGAAGTGTGAGCAACAAGGGTGATGTCGTGGTCGGAGTCTGCTATAGACCACCAGACCAGGGGGATGAGGTGGACGAGGCTTTCTTCTGGCAACTAGCAGAAGTTGCTAGATCGCAGGCCCTGGTTCTCATGGGAGACTTTAATCACCCTGATATCTGCTGGGAGAGCAATACAGCGGTGCACAGACAATCCAGGAAGTGTAGGGGACAATTTCCTGGTGCAAGTGCTGGAGGAACCAACTAGGGGCAGAGCTTTTCTTGACCTGCTGCTCACAAACAGGGAAGAATTAGTAGGGGAAGCAAAAGTGGAGGGGAACCTGGGAGGCAGTGACCATGAGATGGTCGAGTTCAGGATCCTGACACAAGGAAGAAAGGAGAGCAGCAGAATACGGACCCTGGACTTCAGAAAAGCAGACTTTGACTCCCTCAGGGCACAGATGGGCAGGATCCCCTGGGAGAATAACATGAAGGGCAAAGGGGTCCAGGAGAGCTGGCTGTATTTTAAAGAATCCTTATTGTGGTTCCAGGAACAAACGATCCCGATGTGTAGAAAGAAGAGTAAATATGGCAGGCGACCAGCTTGGCTAAACAGTGAAATCCTTGCTGATCTTAAATGCAAAAAAGAAGCTTACAAGAAGTGGAAGATTGGACAAATGACTAGGGAGGAGTATAAAAATATTGCTCAGGCATGCAGGAGTGAAATCAGGAAGGCCAAATCACACTTGGAGTTGCAGCTAGCAAGAGATGTTAAGAGTAACAAGAAGGGTTTCTTCAGGTATGTTAGCAACAAGAAGAAAGTCAAGGAAAGTGTGGGCCCCTTACTGAATGAGGGAGGCAACCTAGTGACCGAGGATGTGGAAAAAGCTAATGTACTCAATGATTTTTTTGCCTCTGTCTTCACGAACAAGGTCAGCTCCCAGACTGCTGCACTGGGCAGCACAGTATGGGGAGAAGGTGACCAGCCCTCTGTGGAGAAAGAAGTGGTTCGGGACTATTTAGAAAAACTGGACGTGCACAAGTCCATGGGGCCGGATGCGCTGCATCCGAGGGTGCTAAAGGAGTTGGCGGATGAGATTGCAGAGCCAGTAGCCATTATTTTTGAAAACTCATGGCGATCGGGGGAGGTCCCGGATGACTGGAAAAAGGCTAATGTAGTGCCCATCTTTAAAAAAGGGAAGAAGGAGGATCCGGGGAACTACAGGCCAGTCGGCCTCACCTCAGTCCCTGGAAAAATCATGTAGCAGGTCCTCAAGGAATCAATTATGAAACACTTAGAGGAGAGGAAAGTGGTCAGGAACAGTCAGCATGGATTCACCAAGGGGAAGTCGTGCCTGACTAACCTAATTGCCTTCTATGATGAGATAACTGGCTCTGTGGATGAGGGGAAAGCAGTGGATGTGTTATTCCTTGACTTTAGCAAAGCTTTTGATACGGTCTCCCACAGTATTCTTGCCGCCAAGTTAAAGAAGTATGGGCTGGATGAATGGACTGTAAGGTGGATAGAAAGCTGGCTAGATAGTCGGGCTCAACGGGTAGTGATCAATGGCTCCATGTCTAGTTGGCAGCCGGTTTCAAGCGGAGTGCCCCAAGGGTTGGTCCTGGGGCCGGTTTTGTTTAATACCTTCATTAATGATCTGGAGGATGGTGTGGACTGCACTCTCAGCAAGTTTGCAGATGACACTAAACTGGGAGGCGTGGTAGATACACTAGAGGGTAGGGATCGGATACAGAGGGACCTAGACAAATTAGAGGCTTGGGCCAAAAAAAACCTGATGAGGTTCGACAAGTGCAGAGTCCTGCACTTAGGACGGAAGAATCCCATGCACTGCTACAGACTAGGGACCGAATGGCTAGGTAGCAGTTCTGCAGAAAAGGACCTAGGGGTTACAGTGGACGAGAAGCTGGATATGAGTCAACAGTGTGCTCTTGTTGCCAAGAAGGCTAACGGCATTTTGGGCTGTATAAGTAGGGGCATTGCCAGCAGATCGAGGAACGTGATCGTTCCCCTTTATTCGACATTGGTGAGGCCTCATCTGGAGTACTGTGTCCAGTTTTGGGCCCCACACTACAAGAAGGATGTGGAAAAATTGGAAAGAGTCCAGCGGAGGGCAACAAAAATGATTAGGGGTCTGGAGCGCATGACTTATGAGGAGAGGCTGAGGGAACTGGGATTGTTTAGTCTCCAGAAGAGAAGAATGAGGGGGGATTTGATAGCTGCTTTCAACTACCTGAGGGGGGGTTCCAAAGAGGATGGAGCTCGGCTGTTCTCAGTGGTGGCAGATGACAGAACAAGGAGCAATGGTCTCAAGTTGCAGTGGGGGAGGTCTAGGTTGGATATTAGGAAACTCTATTTCACTAGGAGGGTGGTGAAGCACTGGAATGCGTTACCTAGGGAGGTGGTGGAGTCTCCTTCCTTGGAGGTTTTTAAGGCCCGGCTTGACAAAGCCCTGGCTGGGATGATTTAGTTTGGAATTGGTCCTGCTTTGAGCAGGGGGTTGGACTAGATGACCTCCTGAGGTCCCTTCCAACCCTGATATTCTATGATTCTATGAGTGGAAGAGCACTATGACTGATGTAAGTCAAAGGTAACATGTAGCACTGGGGAGGCAGTGATTGGCTGGGCGGGCCCGGGCAGGGGGGAAGGGGGGGTCACGGTAGCAGCGTGGGGTTCACTGTGTGACACAATTACAACAACTTTGTGCAGCTGCTGGGGAAGTTTGTACAGGCAACAAATACACCCTGCGTGGGCGGGACCCTGTCACCCCGACTCATAGGTGCTGACTTTTGGGTTTGCCAGTGGGTGCCCCATCCTGGCTCCACCCCCTTATCCAAGGCTCTGCTCCCACTCCACCTCTTCCTCCCCCATCCCCCTAGACCTCCCTGAACACCTCCTTCTTGCCAACTCCCTCCCCATAATGCCTCCCACCAGCTGCTCACTCCTTTCTGCCCCCTCCTGCCTTAAGGGCGAGGTGTGGGTGCTGGAGGGGTATTCTGCCAGTTTTAAGGGGAGGCTATTTTCAACATTTATACACTTTCATTCTAGTTATTGAAAATGTGTCTATCATTGGTATCTCCCCTTCCTGATGTTTCCCAGTTCTTGCTCTCCACCTGTGTCCCTTTTCCCATCTCTCTCTGCTCCTCATTTCCTGGTGGCTGTTTAGCGCTTGCTCCCACCCAAGCTCTGTCTCCCCAGAACCCCACCCCCTGCAGCCAGCCTAAAAACTACATGCCCTGACACAGAGAGAAATTTAATTCAACAGCCCAACATAGAAATGGCCCATTCATTCATCCTGCTGTGTGGCTGCTGTGTCACTCCAGCTCTTCCCAATCCCAGGGCTGCAGCCCACCCCCGCTTTGACTCCTTCACACACTCTACAACTTTTGTGGTAGGGGAGCCCCTCGTGGGACCATGGCCAAAGGCAGGGGAGTGGGGGCCAGTTGCTTCCTCCGCAGGACTGCAGCAACCCAGCACCCTGAAGCAAAAGGAGCTCAGGTGTCCCAAGGTGAAGCAGGGCAGCATCTCCTGACTTGAAGCTGATACAGGGGGATGGATGCAAGGGAAGGAATTCCCTGGGAGCTGGGGGGGGAAGGGGGATCCAGGGGAAAGGAATCAATCCTTCCTTACGCTGGGAGGAGGGGATACTGATCGGCGGGGGAGGGGATAAACTTCCTCTCTTGGAGGAAAAGCCCCTCAGGCAGGCTTGATCTGGGTATGGGGGAAGGGGAGACAGCTTTGAGCTGGGCAAGCATTACTTTCCCAGGCATGGGAGAAATGTTGGGGTTGGGAGCTCCCAGAGCCTGTGTGGGAGGGGTCTGGGCAGCATCCAGGCTTGGGGAGGCTGCTCATTTGCAGCTGGGGCTACAGTGAAGCCCCTCTGGATAGGTAAAGAAGGGGGAGGGGGCAAGCTGCGGGCCCCAGCCCAATTTCACTCATCAGACACAAGGGAGAACTTTTCTTAAAGGAGCCATGTCCTTTGGTTTGTCCCCCTGCCCAGCACTAAGGGGGTCTGCAGCTGGTTTCTCCTGGCTGAAGGGGGATCACAGGTCCTGGGGTAAACACCAGGGTGGGCTGAGACTGGCTGGCTCAGTCCTTGAGAAAGCCACCGGCCCATACTCCCCCCAGGAACGCCCTGGAGCCAGCCGAGAAGCTGCCTGCCCATCTCCCCCCAGCCCCCTGCCGAGAGGCTGCCCACCTCATCTCCCCACCCCTCCACAGCTAGCCCAGAAGCTGCTGTGCCCTGGCTACTGGTCCCCCGTAGCCCAGCTCCCTCTACCCTGAAAATCAGAAAGACTCACCTCTGCCTGCAGTCTCAGAGCTTCAGCAGCGGCAGAGGAAACAGCTGATAGGTGGGGACTTTGTGCCAAACAGCTGATTGGCTGCAGCCAGCCAAAGAGCTAATGAGGGCTGCTGCAGCATGCTAAATAGCTGATTGGCAGTTGCCAACAGCTGATCTCCCCAGGGCGTGCTAAGCAGCCTCCTCCTCTTCCTCCTCCCCCTCCAAGCCTCCAGCGGGTAAGGGGGGAGGAGCAGCCTTCCCAGACAGAGCTCAGGCATGATTAGGATGTGCTTGGGGACACCCGGCACATCCCGTGCACACACCTATGTAAACATGATTATCGTAGACGATCTGATGAACTCTGCTTGTGAAAGCGATGAAATCGAGAAAGCCTTTACCAAGTACGTGCATCACAGGAACCTGAGCATTATGTATATAGTTCAGAACTTATTTTGTCAGGGAAAAAAGAGTTGCACGATTAACCTAAATACAAAGTACATGTTTCTGTTAAAAAACCCCAGGGATAAATTACAAATTTCTATGCTTGCTCGGCAAATGTACTCCAGCAAAGCTCAATTCTTTCTAGAAGCTTTTAGGATGCTACCAAAAGACCTTATGGCTTCCTGGTGGTGGATTTAAATGCTTCCACACCAGAAGCTTATAGATTAAAAACCGGGCTTTTCCCTCCAGACTGGCTGGTGGTTTATACTTTGAAAAGAACAATAGCCGGGTATAAAAAGAGATGACTTATCGGCAGGCCCCTTTTTAACAGCCGGGGCTGCTGACCGAAAACATGTCTAGCTGCGTGAAGAGAAACCTGGTCCTTTTAAAATTACTTAGCAAATCGTCCCTGCAGCAAAGGAGAGCTATACTGTGTTCGGCCTCTGACGATTTAGTAGTGGCCATCTCAGAAATAGCACTTAAAAGGAAATGTACCTTTGACACAGAATCAAGTGTGCGTGCTGAAAAAGAGACGCATGATTATAAAAACTTTGTGTAATAAAAGGGTTTCACTTAAAAGAAAGAAGCATCTGGTGAAGCAGTCTGGGGGGTTCATTGGACCTCTGTTAAGTTTTGCTATCCCTCTGATAACTGGGCTTTTGACTAATCGATAATGGAGTATGCAGAAAAAATGTACCTGGTGCCCAGCCGCCAGTTGGAGCAATTAAGGGCTCCCCCCTCCAGCAGAGGAAAATATCAGAACGACCACAACTCGCTTACTGGATGCTGAAATGAAGTCTGTTCTTCAAAGGACTGACAGCCGAATACAAAAAGGCTAAACTTTACAGCACCGTGCTTCAAAGGTACCTAATGTACGTGAAGCAGAGCGATGAGGATAAAGGGAAAATAAGTCTGTTTCTACCGGAACAGGAACAGAGTATGACTGCCAAATCCCCAGAAACACCAAAGACCTCAGACTCTGTTGCTCAGGAGGTGCTGGATAGCGTGAATAAGCGTTATAAGAAAAATGCATTAGTATTGCTAAATAAGCTGTGCCAGGATAAAAATATCTCCACGTGGAATGATAAAGGGACTCTTGTGTATAAAGGCTCTGTGGTTAATGGTTCTAACATGCTCAACTTAGTCAGGGCTGTCACCCAGATGTGTTCTGTTCCTAACAGACATGTGTGAAGTTGTGCAGTCTATATGGTTTTATAAAAACTTGATAATAAGTCAATATAATGTAACTGGGATAGTTTTAGAGAAAATACGGTAATAAGTGAATGTAACGTAACTGGGATATGCTTCATGCAAAAGGTCTCTTGTAAGGTATCATTACAAAGCTTATAATCTACTGAGTGTGATCATCTGATTTGTATAAATGTACCACTCTTGTATCTAAAACTAGAAATATAAAATGTAACTCTGAGGGCCTATTGTAATTATGTAAAGTGTGGGCCATTAATGATGGTTTGGAATCTTGATGACTCCCATTGTCTGCAGATGGCTGTTTACCTGTGAGTCTCCCTGTATATGTGTGTGCTGGCAAGTGAGTAATGAAGTCTTGCAGTGACATGTGATCATGTCACCGGAACTGGAATCCATCTTTAACCTGGTGCTTTTCCAGTGAGGGGGGGTGGAAACCCAGAGGGACAAAGGGTTCCCGCCTTATGCAAAAGATATATAAAGGGATGGAACAGAAGAGAGAGGGAGAGGAGCCATCATGAAGAATCCCCTAGCTATCACCTAAGCTGGATCAAGAGCTGTACCAGGGGAAAGAATTGTGCCCAGGCCTGGAAGGTGTCCAGTCTGAGAAAAAGCTTACTGAAGCATCTCTGAGGGTGAGATTATCTGTATTCAGTTTGATTAGGCATAGATTTGCGCATTTTATTTTATTTTGCTTGTGACTTACTTTGTTCTGTCTGTTACTACTTGGAACCACTTAAATCCTATTTTCTGTATTTAATAAAATCACTTTTTATTTAGTAATTTACTCAGAGTATGTATTAATACCTGGGGGAGCAAACAACTGTGCATACCTCTCTATCAGTGTTATAGAAGGCGAACAATATATGAGTTTGCCCTGCATAAGCTTTATGCAGGGTAAAACGGATTTATCTGGGTTTAGACCCCATTGGGAGTTGGGCATCTGAGTGCTAAAGACAAGCACACTACTGTGAGCTGTTTTTAGGTAAACTTGCAGCTTTGGGACAAGTGATTCAGACCCTGGGTCTGTGTCTGGAGCCAGACTGGAGTGTCTCACTCAGCACGACAGGGTGCTGGAGTCCTGAGCTGACAGGGAAAACAGAAGCAGGGGTAGTCTTGGCACATCGGGTGGCAGCTCCCAAGGGGGTTTCTGTGATCCAACCCATCACAACATGTACCTAAAGAATGGGATGTGTTTATGAATGCCATGGCGGAACTGAAACGTACCATCTTCCATTATGGGCAACGCGGCCAACAGAGATCTTTTGGAACGCCTGAAGGCCTCGATCGCCGACACCGGGGTGGATCAAGAAACTGTGACCCCTTTTTTGCTGTCTAAAAAACCAAAATTGGATAAAAGATCCAAATGGCTCAGTGTGTAATGTTTTTCATGTTCTAATTTTTTTTTTTAAAACTGGTAACGTTTTGCTTTAAGTAAAACATTTCTATACTTAAAAATATATTTATATCTACGTGTACTTTTTCTGAATTGGTCATTGTTTAAAAAAAAAAACAGAACACAAACCCACCAAACATCAATTGTCTTTAAACCCTTCACCTGGGGTGCTTTATTGGGTAACATGGCTATGAAAATCGTTGCAAGAGAGACACATCTGGGTTTGTTGAAACATGTTTTGAGCAAAGCTAGGCATGCCCGAGAATTTACATATTATATTTTTTACAAAATTCATCACCATCCGGTCGTTTTGCACTAAGTCGTTAGAATACAATTGTAAAATCTGGTCAAAAGATAAACACTTGCTATGATGATGTAAGAAAAACACGCAGTGATAGACCGAGTGGGAGTCTTGTAATTGTCTAGCATGAAACACAATGTCGGTGGCATTTTTGTTTAAAAATTTCATAATGCTTCTAGGAAACAACACACTGTTCAGGGGATGCCTGTATGAGTCAAAAAACTCTCCACAGTTATGCTCTGCCAGATACAAGGTGAGCCAGTGTTCACCCGGTTGGTTGTGCTGATGCGTGTTGACCACCAAACCTAGAGGTCTCTGAGACAGCTTGCCACCAGGGAGCCAATCACACGGGAACACATCTAAGAAATTCTTTTTTGTGTAAGGGTTAGTTGATAAGACACGTGAGAGCTGCACGGTGTCCATGTTCACATGTAGTCATACAGAACGTTTCTCCTCTGATTTATCTCTATGATGTCAAAAACCCCATACATGATCATATTGACAGTTGCTGTCAAAGCCTTCCCAAAACGTATTTCTGCTCTCAGGTTCCTGGTTTTGATCAGGGAATAGTGATTGGCGCATTCCTGGTCGGGAGACAGGTCAAAGGCAAACAAGGTGTAATCCTGTGCAAACCCCTCACGGTCGATTAACAGAGAACGATCTTTCATGTGTTTACCAGCCATCTGTATCAGATTCATGTATTCTCTCATGCAGCGTCCGGCCTTGAAGTCTGGTTGCAGAGGCTTGGTTGGTATCTGTTCACCATCCACATACAAGACCACAAAATTAATATCATAATGTTTAAAATGAAAGGGGTTTTTAGTGTAACTTCCGCTAAAGACATCATTATCCACAAACCCTAGGGACAAGCATTTTGGGTAACTGTCCCAAGAATAGGTTCTCCTGGTTACTGACCCTGCTGCCCGCTGGGATGCTAAATACTTTCATTCCCACACGGTCCATGGAGTATTTAGCATTAGCGGTAAGCAGGGCCTCTGCGTGCCCCAGATGGACACCTGGGGCCACCCGTACTTTCTTCACAAAAAGGGACGCTGATACAATGCGCAATTTAAAGCCTTCAGCTGCACTGCCCATTAAACAGAAGGCGTCTTTACTGCACGTCAGATTAATTTTCACATCCAATCCGTTCAACAAAAGTTTTTCTTGAAAAAACAAGCTCTATTGTTTTTGAAAAATCAAGCCCAACAGCTCTATTGTCCTGCTCAGGGTCGTCAGCTTTGCCCACCTCACAAACTCTAGATTCCCGTCATTGAACTCCGTTTCTTCATCTTGTCCGGCAGTGTCTTTGTAAAACAGGCCGGCGGAAAATTGCATGGCGAGGGTGTCGTCGCTGTAATTGAGCACCGATTCTATAAAGTCCCTGTAAGGGTAACAGTTGTTAGTTTGGCTTCTGAGGCGGACCCCCAGCATGACATCCAACTGACTGAAAATAGAGGCCACAGGGTAATTCACCACGCCCACCTCGGCATCCTCGGTGAGTTCAGTTCTGTCTCCTTTTACAATCTTGCAACAGCGTGTTGTTTAAATCCATATAATGTGCCATTCCCCGCTATAAAAAAGTAGATGGGGGCAGCCTCTGTAACAGCCGATATAGGCAGCACCTCAATATAGATGCTTTTCTCGATGCTGGTCTGCGTAGGGGCTACTTGGAACAAGTCTAGTTTGGATTTGGTGCACTCTTCAGACCCGCAGTGAACAAAAGCCATGTTGATTAAAATATCTCTCTTTACTAGGCAAAGAGCGTCTCCTCTTTCGCCCAAGCTTCCTCTTGGACTTTCACTTATGGCCAGCCCTGAGCATCAAAGCCCTTCTTTTAAAGGGTTTTGGGGGACCTGAGCGTCATGGGTATGACGCATTTCTCTTTCTCTTCCTCCTTTTAATGTACATCAGCCCCGATGCCTCCTGTGAAGCTGGATTCCCCACCTTCTCCAGAACAGCACTAGCTATGTTTTGAGTGGCGGTTTTTATGTGGGGTTTAATAATCTCTAGCCCCCTCCTCAAAAGTGGTACAGCTTTTCAAAAGAAGCTACGGAATATTCCGCCCACACCAGCCCCGTACATCACGGGGGCCCCCATGATATCCAGGAAGGGCATTGTAATAATTCCTGTAGATGGTGGAGTCACTGTAATTTTTTAGGATCACCACAGTGCTTTGCTTTTTTGAAACCTCGCTCTCTCCAGGGATGCAGATGCAGCTTGATGATCACCTTGCCAAAGCAAAATCATAGAATCATAGAATATCAGGGTTGGAAGGGACCTCAGGAGGTCATCTAGTCCAACCCCCTGCTCAAAACAGGACCAATCCCCAACTAAATCATTCCAGCCAGGGCTTTGTCAAGCCTGACCTTAAAAACCTCTAAGGAAGGAGATTCCACCACCTCCCTAGGTAACCCATTCCAGTGCTTCACCACCCTCCTAGTGAAAAAGTTTTTCCTAATTTCCAACCTAAACCTCCCCCACTGCAACTTGAGACCATTACTCCTTGTTCTGTCATCTGGTACCACTGAGAACAGTCTAGATCCATCCTCTTTGGAACCCCCTTTCAGGTAGTTGAAAGCAGCTATCAAATCCCCCCTCATTCTTCTCTTCTGCAGACTAAACAATCCTAGTTCCTTCAGCCTCTCCTCATAAGTCATGTGCCCCAGCCCCCTAATCATTTTTGTTGCCCTCCGCTGGACTCTTTCCAATTTTTCCACATCCTTCTTGTAGTGTGGGGCCCAAAACTGGACACAGTACTCCAGATGAGGCCTCACCAATGTTGAATAGAGGGGAATGATCATGTCCCTCGATCTGCTGGCAATGCCCCTACTTACACAGCCCAAAATGCCGTTAGCCTTCTTGGCAAAGAGGGCACACTGTCGACTCATATCCAGCTTCTCGTCCACTGTAACCCCTAGGTCCTTTTCTGCACATCTGCTGCCTAGTCATTTGGTCCCTAGTCTGTAGCAGTGCATGGGATTTTTCCATCCTAAGTGCAGGACTCTGCACTTGTCCTTGTTGAACCTCATCAGATTTCTTTTGGCCCAATCCTTTAATTTGTCTAGGACCCTCTGTATCCTATCCCTACCGTCCAGCGTATCTACCACTCTTCCCAGTTTAGTGTCATCTGCAAACTTGCTGAGGGTGCAGTCCATGCCATCCTCCAGATCATTAATGAAGATATTGAACAAAACCGGCCCCAGGACCAACTGTCTGGGCACTCTGCTTGATATCGGCTGCCAACTAGACATGGAGCCATTGATCACTACCCATTGAGCCCGACGATCTAGCCAGCTTTCTCTTCACCTTATAGTCTCTTCATCCAGCCCATACTTCTTTAACTTGCCGGCAAGAATACTGTGGGAGACTGTATCAAAAGCTTAGCTAAAGTCAAGGAATAACACATCCACTGCTTTCCCCTCATCCACAGAGCCAGTTATCTCCTCATAGAAGGCAATTAGGTTAGTCAGGCATGACTTGCCCTTGGTGAATCCATGCTGACTGTTCCTGATCACTTTCCTCTCCTCTAAGTGCTTCAGAATTGATTCCTTGAGGACCTGCTTCATAATTTTTCCAGGGACTGAGGTGAGGCTGACTGGCCTGTAGTTCCCCGGATCCTCCTTCTTTCCTTTTTTAAAGATGGGCACTACATTAGCCTTTTTCCAGTCATCCGGGACCTCCCCTGATCGCCATGAGTTTTCAAAGATAATGACCAATTGCTCTGCAATCACATCCACCAACTCCTTTAGCACCCTCGGATACAGTGCATCCGGCCCCATGGACTTGTGCTCGTCCAGCTTTTCTAAATAGTCCTGAACCACTTCTTTCTCCACAGAGGGCTGGTCACCTCCTCCCCATACTGTGCTGCCCAGTGCACAAGTCTGGGAGCTGACCTTGTTCGTGAAGACAGAGGCAAAAAAAGCATTGAGTACATTAGCTTTTTCCACATCCTCTGTTACTAGGTTGCCTCCCTCATTCAGTAAGGGGCCCACACTTTCCTTGACCTTCTTCTTGTTGCTAACATAACTGAAGAAACCCTTCTTGTTACTCTTAACATCTCTTGCTAGCTGCAACTCCAAGTGTGATTTGGCCTTCCTGATTTCACTCCTGCATGCCTGAGCAATATTTTTATACTCCTCCCTGGTCATTTGTCCAGTCTTCCACTTCTTGTAAGCTTCTTTTTTGTGTTTAAGATCAGCAAGGATTTCAATGTTAAGCCAAGTTGGTCGCCTGCCATATTTACTATTCTTTCTACACATTGGGATGGTTTGTTCCTGCAACCTCAATAAGAAATGAGACGTGTCTGTTCTGATCTGTCTTTATTTCAATGGTGATGGTGTCGATGTTGTGTTTACTGACAGGGACGTAATGAGGTTTATCATAGGTGATGGTGACAAACTCATTGTTCCTTCCTCGGACGGGGACGCAGAGTAACAGGGGAATGGAAAAGTCCCCCACAAACTGGTGTTCTACGATATCCGTGTATAGATACAAGGAGTTGAAACCCGCTGTGATGTCTGCCAAGAAGGGGATTTTTTGACGCTGTGCTTTGGGCCTAAACCCAGAATGTTAGCTAGCTCCCCACCGGTAGAAAACATAAGTAAAATCGATGGATTTACGTCTACATTTTCTATCCACAGGGTCATAGTTAATGACCACCTCAGGCGGTCTGGGATGATGAGCCATGGTACTGTTCATATGATCTAGTAATTTGTGTATGGACAAGTAATAACCTCATTGTAGGATGAAACTCCACGCCTGTTAAGGCTGAATCCCCACTCTGTCACTTTGAGTACAGAAGGTGGGGGCCCGCAAGGATTTAAAAAAATTAATACTGGCCACTCCAGGCTTGTATTAAACTCCCAAGGTTACAGCTTTTCTCTGATCTTGGCTTGGTAAATGCTGCCATCACCCAAATGCAAAAAAACCCCATTTGAATCCAGGAATTGGAATTTGGGAATTCCTTAAGCCCTTTCACACACACACCCCAGGGAAGAGCTGAGAAAGAAAACAAAGGAAATTAGTTGTTGCCACCAGCTAATCAAACAGCATATGCACAAATCTCTTAGGACACAAAAAATCCAATCCTGTTCTTTAAAAAGGTAAATTTTATTAAAAACAAAAAGGAAGAAAATACATCTGGAACTTAGGCTTTTGCTAGATTTTAAAAGAGCAATTCCAAAAATTAAGCACCCAAAGTAGCTTTCTTGGGGGTTAGCTTAAAGGTTACAAGCAAACAAAAGCATCTGAGGTAGCACAGAGGAGATCCACAAGCCAAAACAAAGAAATAAACCTAATCATGTCTATTTAAACATGCCCTGTCCAATGATTTCTTCTAGGTATGGAAGATGAATTTTTATACCTGGTTCAAGCCCTAGACAGCATTCCTGCTTATAGCATTGCTACTCCGTGTCTCCTTCTTCAGAGAACAACAGACAAAGGGAAAGTTTCTCTCCCAATTTTAAAAATTCTAGCCTTCCCATGGACTCTTTTGGTCAGGTGCCCACTCCTTTTCTTTTACCTGTGGGCTTGTTAACTCTTTACAGGTAAAACAAGCAGAGAACAGACACCAAGAGGGATTTTACAGCTAACTGGGTGTTCATAAAAGGGAGCGATCCCTCCCCAGCACACACACACTTCATTTATCACAATGCCATATCTCCGAAGGTGATTTCGAAAGGGGTGTTTTTGTTGATAGTGTTCCAGCTGTGCGGGTATTGTATTTCCACTAACCCCACCTCCCAGGCACCCTGGAGATCCCAGGGCTTAATTAGCCGCATTGTAAAGTTCGAGTTGGTGTTTTGGGGAAAAACTGCAGAGCTGGTGTTGCTGGGCAAAGTAATGTAAAACCCGCCGTCGCTCATTTCTCTCTCTCTCTCTCTCTCTCTGTGTCTTTGCAGGAACAATCATTTTTGTTCGTGTCTAAATGTCACAGAGTTAAGAAGCTTCCACCCAGCTGTTAAACTTATCGGGCCACCCCAACCAGAAGTTGCTTTTTTCTCCCTTTTCCTTTCTCCGCTAGAACTTTTTCAATCCTGTAAATCCTGTCTCATTTTGGGTTTACTTTTTATAATTCTTTCAGGGTAAAAAGATCCAGTAACTGTCTCACCCTTGTAATCTGGGACTAATAGATCTCTCCCTTCTAACACTCTCCTGCTGCCCTCTGGCCTGGAGGGTGAAGGAAGGCAGGGGGCTGCTGCTGCTGCTGTTCCTGCTGCTGAGCACTGGCCTTCACTGCTGCTATTGCTGCTCCAGCTGCTCCCTTGGCTGGGACAGACACCACCACCACCTGCCCCCTTCTCTGCTACCCAGTTGCTGGCTGGCTGCTGAACCCCCCGCCCCCCCCCGGCCCTTCAGTTGCTGCTGCTGTTGCTCCAGCTACAGCCCCCGGGGGGGGGGGAGGGCTGCTGGCCTGCTCCCCAGAGGAAGAGGGAAGTGAAGGACCCCAGTTCCAGCCCTTGTTGCTGAGGACACCACCACAATCACCATCTGAGCGAGGTCCCTCCTGCCTGGACACCAGACCACCACCACCTGGAACTGCTGGAGCTGCTGAGGTTGCTGCTAGGAAGCTGTTGGAGCCCCAAGGAGGAGGAGGAATAGAAGAGGACCACCCGCTGCTGGGGGAATGCATGAAGGCTTTGAAGACCACTGTGGAGGGGGCATTTCTGGACTGAGTATTTTTCGAACTGTACTCTTGTGGTGGGGGTCTGGACTGTGTTTGTGGGGAGACCGGGGGTGTGGCGTGGAGCCTACCCCCAGTCTATCCATGTCCCCCTTCGCCCCCACCACCATTGTTGCCCCCTCCACCACCCCCACTGGCTGTTTTCCATCTGCCTCGACCTCCTGCCTCTGGCACTGAGCTACTCGCCTGGCTTGCCACGTCCACTTCCATCGTTTGGGCCTGCAGCAGCAGCCAGCCAAACATTGACTTTCCGTACAAGTGCTCGTGGGCGCACATCCCCCACCCTTGGACTGACCCCCTCTCCTTTGCAACGTTTGTCTGCCCCGCCCATTTCCCTCTGCAGCCCTGATTGTCCTGCCCCAGCCCTGAAGCTAGCCCCTTGGTCCCTCCACCCCATTCCCAGCTTGATTCTTTTCCCCCCTACCCCGTGGTCCCCCGAGCCCTGATTAGCCCCTCCCCTCGTGCACCCCTGCCTCCTCCCATGCGCTTGTGCCCCTCCCCTGTTTGAGTTTACCCTTGTTCACTGCACTCCCTTATGCTGTTATCACCCCCAATCCCGTAGTGCAGCTAGAGGAGCCGGAATTCCACTCTGAGTCGGTGACTGACACCCCCCCCCCCCTAAGTCCTTGATAGCTCCCCACGCCCATTTAGCCCTCCCCTTCTGGCGCCCTCCTCCCCTGCCTGCAGCCTAGCAGGGAGGAGTGGTTGCCTTCTCCCCCTCCCCACTCTCATTATGGCGGGAGACATGGCGGGGGAGACCCCTCATGATGATCCCACCGCCCCTCCTCCACCTGCCCCCGCGTCCATTCCCCAAGCCTCTACCTCAACCGCCGCTGCCGACCCACCTGCTACCGCCCTCCCCCCCCCCCCCCCCGCTGGGGCACCGGCAGCGGCGAGTACCGGGAAGACCTCTGCTGCTGCCATGTCCCTTGCCCCTTCCGATTCAGGGGGAGCCCCCCCAGCCGGCAGGAAAGGTCAGGGAAGAAAGAAGGGTAAGGGCCCCGCTAAAAAAACCGGGCCCTCCATGGCTGGGGCTACCCCCGCTGCCGCAACCCCACTACCAGCCGCGGCATCCCTCCCCGCTGCTCCCTCCACTAGCTCTACGGATGCCCCTCCCCCGGCCCCCAGGGCATATGCCCAGGTGGCGGCAGCCCCCCCCGCCTGCCACTACTCCTCTGACCACTGCATCCACTACCATCTATAGCGTCCAGGGCCCCTTCCCCACCTTGACCAGGAAGCACGGCGTCCGTTGCCTACGTGCGGGTGCTGGTGAGGGTGGTGGGGCCCACGGCCATCGTGGCGGCCTCCAAAATGTAGAGAAAGGTAGTCTTCTTCCTAGCATCGGAGGCTGCTGCCCAGGAGGCCGTAGAGACGGGCCTGGTGGGGGGGGGGTGTTCGTCCCCCTGGAGCCGTTGGAAGACCTGGGGGTCCGGTTAATCCTGACCTCCGTCCCTCCCTTTTTGCCCAATGCCGCCCTGCTGCCAGCCCTTTCTACCCTAGGGCGACCTATCTCTGTCATCAGCCCTCTTCCATTGGGCTGCAAAGACCCTGCCCTCTGTCACGTCCTCTCGTTCTGCCGGCAAGTGCAGCTTCAACTGCCGCCGGCGGCGCATGACGGAGAGGCGCTCAAGGGGTCCTTCCTGGTCTCCTACCAGGGAGCCCACTACCGGGTGCATTACTCCATGGGAGAAGCCCGGTGCAAACTCTGCCGGGCGATGGGGCACGTCTGGAGGGACTGCCCCTTGGCCCGGCATGGAGGAGCGTCTGGGACCCCCGCGCCCCGGCAAGGCGCCGGCCCTGTCATCGCCCACGCCCCTGGCTGCCCGGTGCCCAGAGCTGTCCCTCCTCCTTCCCGGTCCACCACTGCTCCCGCTTGGGCCCAAGGGGTACTCCCCCCAGCATGCCCAGACGAGCGGGAGAGCCCCGCCTCCGTTGTCTGTGATCTGGTGGGGCCTGTGGAGGAGGGTGCAGCGCAGATACCGCCGGGTGTGGGAGAGGGCCCGCCCCAGGGAGAATCCTCCCTCCTTCATGCTGCCCCACCATTGCCTCCCCGAGTCTCTGAGCCATCACCCTTGCTCCCCGATCCGATCCCTGTTAGCCAGGCCCCAGATGATGCCATGGAGGGCTGGTCCTTAGTGCAGGGGAAGCGGGGTAAGCAGAAGGCTCGGGCTCCATTCCATCCTTCGGATTCGGACACCCCCTGGAAGAGCAGGAAGGGGGGCACCGATGCTGAGCCTTCCACTTTGCCCCCTGACAACTCCCATTCAATGGTGCCAGCTGGGGACAACGTGGCAGCACCGGAAGGTAACATCGCCCCTCCTCCGGAGTCCCTTCCTATGGAAGCCCCCGATGGAGCCCCTTTCGCCCACTTACCATCTGAAGCCCCTGCGAGCACCAAGGCGAGCGTCGCTTTGGGTGCTGGAGGGGAGAGCCCTGGGGTGGTGGATGGTGATCTCCCTTATGAGGAAATCGAGGCCCTGGGTCTGACCCCGGTCACCCAGGGGGAGGACGACCCTCTGCAAGCGGGCCTCGATCTAAGCGACCTCACCCCGGTTCCCCTTTCCCCATGTTCCCTTCCCTGGCCTAACCGCTGCTTCTGCTCCCACCTCTGAGGGTCCACTGGATTCTTCCATCTGCCTGGCCGCGGGTGGCACCCCGCTGATGGCCGCCGAGCCTACTGAGGCGACGGCCGGTGCCACACTGCCGGGACCCTATTCCCATGGGGTGTCCCTCTTAGGTGTGGAGCAACCGACCTCCTTCCCGGGGTGGACCCCACTGAAGACTGTCCATCTCCAGATGCCGTGGCTGCCACACCAGCCATAGTGGCTAAGCCCGGCATCATTGAGGGTCCCCTTCCCACTCCCCAGATTCCTGAGCCGGACCGAGAGGGGCCACCTTCCAGCGGCCCAACTACTGGGGCTTGGGATCCCGCCTCTGACCCCCTCCCCGATTCTTTTCCTGAACCCTGCCCTGACCCTACTCCTGACCCCTGCCCTGTCCCTGATGCCAACCCCGTCCTTATCCCCTCCACCTCCCGTGATGCCATTGCCACCCCTGGGGCCAACTCCTTCCATATCCCAAAGGATGCCCCCCAGGGAGTGGCCTTTGTATTTCCCTGTCCCGACCCACCAGGGGCTGCTATTTTCCCTCCGCCGCCCCCTGTTGAACCGGGGAGCGGGGCAGGCCGCGTGGCACCGGCCCATCAGACGCCACGTCGGGGGTCTGCCCCCTGCCTGCCCGTCTCGGTGGGCCACAGGGCTGTGACAGGGGCCCCACTGGGAGAAAGTCGTAGATCAGTAACCCCGCCCCCCCATACGCTGAGAGAGGAGCTGCGGGAGTTCCTTGAGGACGTCTGTGGCTCCCGTAACAAGGTACAGCTTGCACTCCAGCGATGGGGAGATTTCCATCAGATCCTCCGGGCCGCGAGGGCCCTCATGGGGGAGGGTAAGAGGACCGGGAAGCGGGCTGCCGTGGCCTACCAGTGGGTCCGCCTCTTCCGTGACTCCTTACTCACCTACGGGGTAGGTCACGGTTTGCTGCGCGGCCCGACGGAGGCTGTGGGCGTCTCTGCCGGCGAGGATCTCGCCCAGCCCTCCTCATGGCACCGATCATCGTCACAACATTGAACACCCGGGGCTGTAGGATGGGTCTCCGCAGGAGCTAGGTGCTCTCCTTCCTTCGGGAGTGGGGGTACTCTGTGGTTTTCCTGCAGGAGACCCATACGGATCCGGCCTCTGAAGCTAGCTGGCGGCTGGAGTGGGGGGACAGGGTCTACTTTAGCCACCTCACAGTTTGTACGGCTGGAGTGGCAACCCTGTTCTCCCCCGACCTACGGCCCGAGGTGCTGGGGGTCGCCGAGGCTGTGCCGTGCCACCTGCTGCACCTCCAGGTCCGCATGGAGGGCTTGTGGTCAATCTCGTCAACGTTTATGCCCCAACATTGGGCCCTGAGAGGTTTCATTTTTATCAGCAGGCGTCCGCCTTCCTTGGCTTCTTGGATCCTCACGAGTGCCTGGTCCTGGGCGGGGACTTTAACACCACCCTCGAGGAACGAGACCGCTCAGGGATCGAGCAGTGCCCGGCCGCCGCGGACGTCCTCCGGGAGATCGTTGGACATCACTCCCTGGTGGACGTCTGGCATGACCACCACCCGGACGACGTCTCGACGTTCACCTTCGTCCGGGTGGAGGCCCATCGGTCGCGCCACTCCCGGCTGGACCGCATCTACTTGTCACGTTTCCACCTTTCACGGTCCCACTCCTCCAGCATTCAGCCGGCCCCTTTTTCAGATCACCACCTTACCACCATGACGGACTCTCTCTGCGCAGAGAGGCCGGGGCTGGCCTATTGGCACTTTAATAACAGTTTACTGGAGGATGCGGGCTTCGTAACGTCTTTCCAGGAGTTCTGGCTGGCCTGGTGAGGGCAGAGGCGCGCCTTTCCCTCGGCGCGGCAGTGGTGGGACCTGGGGAAGGTACGCGCACGGCTCTTCTGCTGCGACTACACCCTGGGTGCCAGCTGACGGAGGGATGTGGTGATAGAGCAGTTGGAACGGGAGGTCTTAGAGCTGGAGAGGCGTCTGGCCGCCAACTCCGAGGATCCATCCCTCTGCGGAGCGTGCCAGGAGAAGCAGGAGGAGCTCCAGGCCCTCGAGGACCATTGAGCCCGGGGCGCCTTTGTTCGATCCCGCATCCGCCTCCTTCGGGAGATGGATTGCAGCTCCCGCTTCTTCTAAGACCTGGAGAAAAAGAGGGGGGCCAAGAAGCATGTCACCTGCCTCCTGGCGGAGGACGGCACTCCCCTCACGGATCCGGCGGAGATGTGCGGGAGGGCCAGGGCCTTCTACGTAAATCTTTTCTCCCTAGATCTGACTGATCCTAATGCTTGCAGAGTGCTCTGGGACGGACTCCCGATGATCAGCATGGGCGACCGTGACTGGCTAGAGCTGCCTCTCACTCTGGCTGAGTTCTCGGAAGCCCTCCGTCGCATACCCACCAATAAATCTCCGGGCATGGACGGGCTGACCGTGGAGTTCTACCGCATGTTCTGGGACATCCTCGGCCCAGACCTAGTCACCGTCTGGGCTGAGTCTTTGCAGAGCGGGGTCCTCCCTCTTTCGTGCAGGCGAGCCATGCTCGAAGAAGGGGGACCTCCGCGACTTACGGAATTGGCGTCCCGTCTCGCTCCTCAGCATGGACTACAAAATCGTGGCGAAGGCCATCTCGATGCGGCTAGGGTCTGTGCTGGCGGACGTGGTCCACCCAGACCAGAGCTACACCATCCCGGGCCACACAATATTTGATAACCTGTAGCTGGTCCAGGACCTCCTGGAACTAGGGTATAGGGATGGTCTGTCATTCGCCCTCCTGTCCCTGGATCAGGAGAAGGCATTTGACAGGGTAGACCACAGGTATCTCCTGAGCACTCTGCGAGTGTTTGGCTTCGGACCCCAGTTTGTGGGTTTTCTCCAGGTGCTGTACGCTTCCGCAGAGTGTTTGGTCAGGCTCAACTGGACCCTGACCGAGCCGGTCAGCTTCGGGCGAGGAGTACGGCAGGGGTGTCCCCTCTCGGGTCAGCTGTACGCTCTGGCGATCGAGCCCTTCCTCTGTCTCCTCCGTTGGAAGCTGACGGGGTTGGTGCTTCGAGAGCCGGAGCTGCGGCTGGTCCTGTTGGGGGGAGGGATAGATCAGTGGTTTGAGCTTTGGCCTGCTAAACCCAGGGTTATGAGTTCAATCCTTGAGGGGGCCACTTAGGGATCTGGGGCAAAAAATCAGTGCTTGGTCCTGCTAGTGAAGGCAGGGGGCTGGACTCAATGGGTCCCTTCCAGTTCTATGAGATAGGTATATCTCCATATATTTCTCTGAAAATGTCCACACAGTGTGCAGAGGCGGTCAAAAAAGCAAACAGGATGTTAGGAATCATTAAAAAGGGGATAGAGAATAAGACTGAGAATATATTATTTCCCTTATATAAATCAATGGTACGCCCACATCTCGAATACTGCGTACAGATGTGGTCTCCTCATCTCAAAAAAGATATACTGGCACTAGAAAAGGTTCAGAAAAGGGCAACTAAAATGATTAAGGGTTTGGAACGGGTCCCATATGAGGAGAGATTAAAGAGGCTAGGACTCTTCAGCTTGGAAAAGAGGAGACTAAGGGGGGATATGATAGAGGTATATAAAATCATGAGTGATGTGGAGAAAGTGGATAAGGAAAAGTTATTTACTTATTCCCATAATACAAGAACTAGGGGTCATCAAATGAAATTAATAGGCAGCAGGTTTAAAACAAATAAAAGGAAGTTCTTCTTCACGCAGCGCACAGTCAACTTGTGGAACTCCTTACCTGAGGAGGTTGTGAAGGCTAGGATTATAACAGAGTTTAAAAGAGAACTGGATAAATTCATGGTGGTTAAGTCCATTAATGGCTATTAGCCAGGACGGCTAAGGAATGGTGTCCCTAGCCTCTGTCTGTCAGAGGGTGGAGATGGATGGCAGGAGAGAGATCACTTGATCATTGCCTGTTAGGTTCACTCCCTCTGGGGCACCTGGCATTGGCCACTGTCGGTAGACAGGATACTAGGCTAGATGCACCTTTGGTCTGACCCGGTACGGCCTTTCTTATGTTCTTATGCCGACGATGTGCTCCTTGTGGTCCAGGACCCGGGCGACTTGGCAGGGGTGGAGGCTTGCCAGGCCATCTACTCGGCAGCCTCCTCTGCCCAGGTCAACTGGGTCAAGAGCTCTGGCCTGGTGGTCGGGGACGGGTGGCAGGCGAGCTCCCTCCCACCTGCGCTTCAGGCCATCCGGTGGAGCGCGGGTCCGCTGCTCTATCTCAGCGTTTACCTTTCTGCCACGCATCCGTCTCCACCGGAGAGCTGGCACGGCTTAGAGAGCAGGGTGACGGAGCGGCTCCGGAAATGAACAGGACTACTCCGGTGCCTCTCCCTCCGAGGGAGGGCACTGGTGCTCAATCAACTAGTCCTGTCCATGCTCTGGTACCGGCTCAACACCCTGGTCCCGGCCCCGGGTTTCCTGGCCAACCTCCGGATGGTGATTCTGGAGTTCTTTTGGCCAGGAATGCACTGGGTCTCTGCAGGGGTCCTCCACCTGCCCCTGGAGGAGGGGGGACAGGGCCTGAAGTGCCTACACACTCAGGTCCATGTCTTCCACCTCCAGGCCCTGCAGAGGCTCCTGTATGGTGCAGGTAGTCCGGCGTGGAGAGTACTGGTGCACGCCTTCCTGCGCTGCTTCCGAGGGCTCCGATACGACCAGCAGCTCCTTTATCTCCATCCGAGAGGTCTTCCGCGAGACCTCTCTGGGCTGCCGGTCTTCTACGAAGACCTCCTCCGGACTTGGAAGCTGTTTTCAATTACCAGGTCCATGGTGGCCACCGTGGGGGCTGATCTCCTTGCGGAGCCCCTGCTACACAACTCCCAGCTTTGTGTGCAGGTGGCGGAGTCCCCCGCGGTGCACCAGAGGCTGGTCTTGGCAGAAGTCACCAGGGTCGGAGACCTCCTGGACTACGACCGGGGAGACTGGCTGGATCCCCTGACGCTCGCTCAGCGCATGGGGCTCTCCAGACCTCGCACTCCCCAGCGCGTACTTCAAGAGGTGAAGGCCGCTTTACCGCCCGCTGCTTGGGCCTACCTCGACTGGGTCCTGCGAGAGGGCACGCCCCGCCCACCCTCCACTCCAGGCCCTGTGGACCTTTTCATCGGGCCCCTGCCCTGTGGACCCAACCGGCCCCCCCGCCCTTTCACTGTGAGCCGGCTGCACGATCTGCAGCCGGTTCTGTTCCAGACTGCACCAAAGAAACATCTGTACATGCTCATGCTCCACACCCTTCACTTCCTCACCCTCATGTCCCGCCCCGACACAAAGTGGCGGGACCTCTTGCCACCTCTCGAGGGTGAGAAGCCCTGGTGGGCCAGCCTATACTCCACCCTGGTGCCAAGGCCCGCTGGGGATATCAGTTGGCGGCTCCTTCACGGGGCCGTGAGCACGGGCGTGTACTTGGCGCGGTTTACCCCTATCCCAAACACCTGCCCCTTTTGCAGCATGAAGGAAACTCTGGCGCACATTTATCTAGAGTACGCAAGGTTGCAGCCCCTATTCTGGCTCCTCTTAGATATATTATTACGTTTTTGGTTGCACTTTTCCCCTCACCTGTTCATCTATGCACTCCCCATCCGTGGCCCCACAAAGTCGCGGGATCTCCTTATCAACCTCCTCTTAGCCCTGGCCAAACTAGCCATCTACAAAACCAGGGAGAGGAGGTTGGCCGACGGGATTTCCTGTGACTGTGGGACCTATTTCCACTCCTCCGTCCGTTCATGCATCCCGGCAGAGTTCCTCTGGGCGGCGTCCGCTGGCTCCCTTGATGCCTTCGAGGAGCAGTGGGCGCTCTCCGGGGTTCTCTGCTTGGTGTCCCCATCAGGTTCCCTTCATTTAGCCCTATGACCTCACTCCCGTTCCTGTTTTTTTCATTAGTTGTCCCCCGTATTTATTTGGTATCACAGACCTGTGGATCCTCCCCTTAGGCTGGGGGGAGGTCCTTTCGCAGTGGCCGGGCTTCGCCCGCCCACTTCCTGGATACCAACAGGATCACTCTCCTGTAGCCATCTGGCCTGACCCTGTCACACATCCCTTTTTCAAAAGCTCCTTTGGTTTTAGATAGTCTCACATGGTCGCCTTTTCTAAAAGGTGCAACAACCAGTTTTATTTTAAAACCGTCTTCGTAAACTGTTTTCCATACCTTCAGAGAATTTGAAGGGTTAACATCAGCGGGTCTGGTATGTATAGTTCTGTAAAAGCTCTGGTTGTAACTCTTTATAAAGTCAGGTAACACGTTGATGTAGGTGTTATGGGCTGTAAAATATCTCCACATCCTAGTTTTTAAAGTTCTGTTAAATCGCTCCACAACCCTTGCTTTGACTTCATTATTGGTAACAAAATGGTGAATGCCATATCGCTTTAACGATGTGCTTAAAGGTTTGTTTAAACTTTCTTTCCCCTGATCGGTTTATAATTTTTGAGGCACGCAACCTTCACTGAAAATTGCTTTACAGGCCTTGGATACCTCACCACTTATGTCATAAATATAAAGGAAAGAGTAGCATAAAATCCCTCCCTGGCAGCTGTAGAATCATAGAATATCAGGGTTGGAAGGGACCTCAGGAGATCATCTAGTCTAACCCCCTGCTCAAAGCAGGACCAATCCCCAGACAGATTTTTTACCCCAGATCCCTAAATGGCCCCCTCAAGGATTAAACTCACAACCCTGGGTTTAATAGGCCAATGCTCAGACCACTGAGCTACTGAATCACTTTACCTGTAAGGGGTTAAGAAGCTCAAATAACCTGGTTGGCAACTGACCAGAAGGACCAATAAGGAAAGAAGATACTTTCAAATCTGGGGGCAGGGAGGGGAGGTTTTGTTTGGGCTCTCTTTATTTGTTCCCTCTCTGGACGGAGAGAGAGACCAAGCAGGTACAACATCCCCTGAAAACATACCTGAAATGATTAATCTAAGATTACAAAAATTGTAAGTAAGGCAAGGAAATGCATTAGGTTATCTTTTGTTTTAGCTTGTGAATTTTCCCTATGCTAAGAGGTAGTTTTATTCCTGTTTTTATAACTGTGAAGCTGAGTCCAGAGGGGAGTCCTCTGTGTTTTAAATCTTTTTATTACCCTGTAAAGTTACCTTCCATCCTGATTTTGCAGGTATGATTCTTTTACTTTTTTCTTTATAATAAAGTTCTTATTTTAAGAACCTGATTAATTTTAGTGTCCTAAAGATAAAGCATCTGGTCTGTACTTACATTAAAGGCAATTTGTTGGTATATTATTCTCAAGCCTCCCCAGGAAAAGAGGTGAAGGGGCTTGGGGGGATATTTTGGGGGAATAGGGATTCCAAGTGACCCGTCCCTGAATTTTTGTTTAAATCACTTGGTGGTGGCAGCAAAACCATCCAAGGACAAGGAAAGGAATTTGTGCCTTGGGGAAGTTTTTAACCTAAGCTGGTAGAAATAAACTTAGGGGGTCTTTCATGCGGGTCCCCACATCTGTAGCCCAGAGTTCAGAGTGGGGAGGGAACCCTGACAACTTGTCTTGTCTTTTAGGCCTAAGGCCCAGGCACATTTGGATAGAATGTCTATCACTGTTAAGATGTACTTAAAACCGCTGTTGTGTTTGGAGAACTGGTGCATATCCACCAAATCTGCCTGCCATTGCGCATCCACATCTGGAACAATGGTCTTGTTTCTTTTAAAACATATTCGAGCTGGTTGTGTAAAGTGTAAGCATCCTGGTCTGAAAGCAAAGCTGTTACCTGTCTTCTATTTAAAGTTTTACTATGCTTTTTGGCCACTTGAAAAAGAGGGTTCACCCCTCGAAGCTCCCAACTTCCCCAGGGGTGTAATATATTTTCTTTAACAGAGCCGTCTGCGTAGACATGACTGTTTCTTGTACCATATTTTACTAACACGAGTATAGAGGGGACACATTCATATTGACAAATTTAAACAAGTTTTATTAATCGCCTGGTTTAACATGACCTTTTATAGCCATCTGTGAAAATGGATGCCATGACCCCTACCATTAGGGAGTCTGAGCTGGTTCATTCTTCTATTTTGTCCTTTTCCAGATTTTTCTTCTGAGATCTGTGTCTCAGACATGAGCAAAAACAGCTGATTCATGATATATTTACTCCCACAGGGCTACCCATGTGTAAGTTCTCAAAGGCCTCTAAAAAGGCATCATCGAGCTGTCGAGAGATTTTCAGAAAAAAACCAATGTAAACCCCCCACTGCTTGTTTTTAGATGTATGCAACCCTGGGTTGGTGCCTAACCCCATTACACCCTATCCTCGACCGTCACTTCTTAATCATTCATTTACCTGAGCAACATCTTTTCTGTTCACTTTGTCCACAAGTGATTCCCACAAGCCACAGTCGCCTTCCTCCATAGGGATGGACAATGAGAGGCTGTCATGCTCATCGGTCTGCTTCACAAGTGGTTGTGTTTTGGCGTCGGGTTCCAGCATATCCATCAACGGCTCGGCCAAAGGGCTTCCCCTGGCTGCTCCCTCCTCCTCCTCGGAACTGTCACTGATGTAGTGCTTTCTCCGCGGGTGGTCGAAGGCCCTTGGAGCTAAAACAAAGTCCGAAGTTCTCATGGGGGTGGTGAAGGAGTCCATGTTTCCTCTCAGCCTTTCCACGATTTCTAAAACACATGTTCTTGGAACGAAATGGCATCTTCTGTGCGGTGCTGGGACTTCCCGGGGTGGTGCAGCACTCTGATTGGTAGAGGGTGGTAGAGGGATCTCTTAGAGGGGTCATATGACCCTCTACTAGGTGGGTCACCCCCGCCCTGGAACTCCCTCTGATTGGTCAAATCTCCTCTCGGGGCAGTTTTATGGGGGGCAAAACCCATCCTGATTGGTAGAGGGCGGTGGGAGGAGTTCTTAGAGGGGTAACATGATACCCTTTGCTTCCGGTCAGGTGTCCATCTCAACTCCAGAAGTAATACCCCAGGGGCAGGGCCTGGTGGTCAGGGGCGGTGCCTGAGGGGGTCAGGGGGCGGGGCATACGTTCGATTGATGGTAGGCCCCTTGTACGACTGCTATACATAGGTGTGTGGCTATAAAGGCCCCAGGAGGGCAAGCAGAAGAAGGGGACTCATGGCTGGAAATGTTTTCTGGGGTATGGGTTGAAAATAAATTGTAGTGTAGGAAAATTGATGCTGAGGTTTTAATCAGAGGGGTTGACCCCTCTCCCCTCCACAGGATCAATACAAGTATCCTCAGGAGACAGAGGAAGGAATAAAATCTATCACTTTGGCCTGTACTGAAAAGGAATGGGAATACCTGGAGATTGACAGTGGATTTTAGAGCATTAAATGCAGTAACACCTGCTACTGCTACGGTAGTGGATAAGTATCAACATGTAGTTGCTGCAGTGGCAGCAGGAACACAATGGTTCTGTTATAGACTTCGCAAATGCCTGCTTTGCCATTCCCTTACCCACTGAGTCTTGGTACAAATTTGGTTTCACTTACAGGGACAACAGTTGTGTTTTACAAGGGTCCCCCAGGGCTTTCATAATGCACCCACAATTTGTCACTCCCATGTGGTTAAGATGTCGGAAAAAATGACACCTGAAGACCAAAGAGAGTAATTTCCTCTGTTGATGATATATTGGTTTATGGGAACAATAGAGAGGAAGTTGGTAGGATCACTGAGAATGTGTTACAAATCATCCAAGATACCGGATTCAAGGCTAGCAAAGTGAAAGCCCAATTGGTACAGCAAGAGGTAAAATATTTACGGGACATTATTGGGAAAGGAAGAATGAACCCCAGGTGTACAACAGGTGGAACTGATTGGAAAATTTCCCGCCCCTACTGATGTGGCATCCTTAAGAGCCATTTTGGGAACAGTGAACTTTGAGAGATTTTATTGAAATGTATGCTGACAAGAGTCGCCCACTGTATTTTCTCCTAAAGAAAGGGTGACAATGGGAGTGGGGCCTGATCAAGCAAAGGCATTACAGACCCTGAAACAGGATTTGGCCCAGGCCCCCACCCTAGCATATCCAAAGGTGGGAGAACCATTCATCCTGCAATTGCCTAGTACTGATGTAGCGCTGGGAGCAGTACTATTACAGAAGCAAAGCACAGGGAAATCACAACTTGTGGCCTATGGGTCAAAAACACAGAATTACACGGAGCAAAATTTTACACCCTGTAACAAAGAGTGCTTGGCCTTAGCATGGGCCTTGCAGCATTGGGAATATATAATTGGAGGACCCAAAGTACAGTCCCCACTGAAATACATAATATCAGGAAAAGCTCAGGAGGGGCAGGTATCTAATCCTAGGCTGGCACAATGGACTCTGACCCTTGTAAATCTAGGGATAACTGTAGAAAAGGAAAGGTACTATCCCCTGTATAATGCCTTATAATGCAAGGGCAGGAGCATGAGTGTCCCATTCCAGAGTATAAAAAGGTGAAGTGGCCAGTGAAATCATGATTTACCCTACAGAAAGCTCCGGAGAAAAATGCACAAATCTGGTTCGTGGATGGGTCTAGCTATTATAGTGCTGGGAGAGCTAAAACAGGATTTGGAGTCGTAAATGTAAATACAAACCAGAAACTGAAGGGACCAGTAAAGCCACACTCAGCACAAACCGCAGAAGTGGTGGTGGTACTAAAGGTGTTACAGGTGGAGGATCAGGCAGCCACCCTGGCAATATTTACCGATTCAGACTGGGTGTGCAGAGCAGTAGTAGTGTGGCTATCCGTTTGAGCAGCTAGACATATGTGCACAGGAGATAGAAAGCCAGTAGCTCATGAAGCTAGGAGCAAGTGGCAGTTTTAATAAAGGGAGACACTTATGTAACACATGTGAAAGCACATCAGAAACCAGGGAGTGAGGAAAGATTTTGGAATAACAGGGCAGATGTTTTAGCCAAACAAGGGGCCCTGTTAATACAAAGCAAGGAAGAGGAGATAATCAGTGCAGCAACCAGAGTATGAAAACAGGTGACAAGTCCAGAGACATTGGATCTGCAAGCTCTACAGGAAGGGGACGAAGAAATTGAACAATTATTGAAGCAATAAACAATCAGAGGAAAATGGCATGTACATAAAGATCCCAAAGAGTTACTGTGGGTCACTGAACATGACTCAGACCTTGGGGAACAGCCTAAAAGGTGGTTAGTGCCTAAGTAAGTCAGGACTGAATTGATTCAATATGTGCATGAGCAAGGGCATTTTGGGGTGGACAAAACTCTGGAAAGGGTCAAAGATACAGGGTGGTGGCTCAACCTAAAGGAAGATGTAAAGTGGTGGTGTAATAATTGTTTGTAATGTGCTATGGTCAATGCAGACCCACAGGTACAAAAGGGTCCCATTGCTAACCAAAAGATTGAGGGTCTGTGAGCCCAGTTACAGATAGAGTATATTGGACCTCTCCTGGTTACCCCAAGGAACAAAAGTATTGTTTAGTAGATCCCTTTACAAAATGGATAGAAGCCATCCCAACAAAGACTAACCCAGCTTTGACTACAGCCCAGCAATTGTTTAATGTAGTGTTTAGCCCAGGGGTGGCCAACCTGAGCCTGAGAAGGAGCCAGAATGTACCAATGTACATTGTCAAAGAGCCACAGTAATACATCAGCAGTCCCCCATCAGCTCCCCGCCCCCCGCTCCCAGCACCTCCCACCCACCAGCAGCCCCGCCGATCAGTGCCTCCCCCTCCCTCCCTGCACCTCCCGATCAGCTGTTTCATGGCATGCAGAAGGCTTGGAGGGGGAGGGGGAGGGGGAGGAGCGAGGGCATAGCAGGCTCAGGGGAGGGGACAGGAACGGGTGGAGTGGGGACAGGGCCTATGGCAGAATGAGGGGTTGAGCAGTGAGCACCCCCCAGCACATTGGAAAGTTGGTGCCTGTAGCTCCAGCCCCAGAGTCGGTGCCTATACAAGGAGCTGCATATTAACTTCTGAAGAGCCGCATGTAGCTCCGGAGCCATAGGTTGGCCACCCCTGGTTTAGCCAGTGGGGACTGCCCAAGGAAGTCAATTCAGACCAAAGGCCTCACTTCACTGGGGAAACTGTGCAGGAACTGTGTAAAATATTAGGCATTAAGCAAAGGTTCCACATTATGGGCCACCCCCAATCCTCAAGACAAATTAAACGAACTAACTGCACTCTAAAGAATGCTTTTAAGAAAAATGGTAAAAGAAAATGGAAAAGATTGGGATGAAAAACTGCCTACGATTGTAATGGCCTTAAGGTCAGTCCCAGTGAGACATAGTTATACTCTCTTTGTAGCAATGACGGGAAGGGATATGAGAACACCTCAACAGCGGTGGCTAGATGTAGATATTCCAGATAGGTGGCAACCCAAAGTGCTAATTGTTACCCGAAATTGGGCCAGCTAGTAAGCTTAGGGAGGACTAATGACCCACCAGAGTTTGGCAGAAAGCAGCATGTTTATTATACTGATAGCTAAGCTCAAAAGAAGGGGAGGGGGTGTCACACTCACACTCGCATACTCACGCTCCCAGGACAGGCAAGGCACTGGAGATGTCAGGATTGTTCAAGGTAAGTGTCCCGCAGCACAGCGATGGACGGTGCGATGAAGGTAAGTCTTCCCGAGGCACGATGAAATGCAACGCAGCGAACCACTGGCTAGGCAATCCGGGCGAAGGGCCTTCACGGGAGGTACAAGCTTGTGAGTGCACTCCTGAGCACGTGGCCCCTTCCCCTTTTAAGGACCTGCTCCTCATGGCCTGCGACTGGAGATGACTTGGCTGCATCTGGTTGGTCACACTCCACCTCGGGCAGTGTCCATGCAGCGTCCATGCATTGGGTGTGTGAGTGATGCCTAATTAGAGTCCCAGACACCTTGTCTACCTGGAAGCTCCTCTGATCTTCCAGCTGTTCAACCAGCCCATTCATCCCACAAGCATTCCAGGAGGGAGGGGGAGGGGGAAAGCCACTTCACAGGTATTCAGAGAGGGAGAGGAGACAAAAGGGGGGGAAAGTGTAACAGACCTTTTGAGCATACAGGTTATACATAGCATACAGATCACTGGTGCTCCTGCAACACTAATGACCAGTGGGTCCAGTCCCTTTTACAGGCATTAACAGAAATCCACAAGAAAATAGTGGAACAATTGGGCCTTAATGTAAAATAGATAGATAAAAGGTTGGGCTGGGTAAAAAAGCCTATTGAGTGGGAGGTTGGAGAGCAGGTGCTATATCAAAAATTTGCAGAACAAGCTCATTCTTTGGGTATGAAATGGGAAGGCCCAGTGAACTTTGCGGAAAAGGCCAGCCCAACAGTATACCAGGTAGCAATCTGGTCAAAGAAATTAAACAAGCCATGGCTAAAATGGTTCCATTCTTCACAGCTTAAACCATAGAAAAGAAATTTCAAGCAATAACCTCTAATTAGCCCCACCAAGAGAGGCAGGGGTTAGAAAAATGCTTATTTTGTCTTTCAGAGTTCCAAGAAAAGGCTTGCCCCAGGGGAAGAGCACAAGTAACACAGGCATCATGATAAAGAAGCTGCTGTTGCAACTGTGTGTGTGTGTGTGTTTTATGTTACATGTTTGTCTGGTAGCCAACCCAATTTGCAGGCCTGTCGACATTCATGCAGAAAATGTATTTCTGGATGATGGTACAATGTTGGATTGATCCACCAGTATTCAATCACACCAGCTGTTACTTGTATTGGGCAAAGGGATTTTTCCATTAAGATAACATAATGGCCGGCGGGCTATCACCAAAAACCCCATCCCAATCTAGTATCAGAGGGGTAGCCGTGTTAGTCTGTATCCACAAAAACAATGAGGAGTCTGGTGGCACCTTAAAGACTAACAGATTTATTTGGCCATGAGCTTTCGTGGGTAAAACCCCCCACTTCTTCAGATGCATGGAGTGAAAATTACAGATACAGGCATAAATATACTGGCACATGAAGAGAAGGGATTTACCTTACAAGTACACCTACACTTCAATCTCCCTGGACATTTAATAACAGATTTAAAAGTAGCCATCCTTTAACAAAAAAACGTCAAAAACAGACTTCAAAGAGAAACTGCAGAGCTACAATTAATTTGCAAACTTAACACCATTAATTTGGGCTTGAATAGGGACTGGGAGTGACTGACTCACTACAAAAGCAATTTTCCCTCTCTTGGTATTGACACCTCCTCATCGGTTATTGGGAGTGGACCACATCCACCCTGACTGAATTGGACTTCTCAACACTGGTTCTCCACTTGTAAAACACTTGTTTGTACTGCTCAGTCTCTCCAACAGCGCAGCTTCCTCCTACAGCTCCTGACAGGCGCACCCCCCTGACTAACTGGAAGGCTTTTAACTAGTTTCAGCCAGCCCCTGATTGTGTCCCAATCAACCTAGCTGTCTTCCCTGCCTTCTGGAAAGATCTTAATTGGTCCCAGGTGTCTTAATTGACCTGGAGCAGCTGCCATTTGCTTATCCTGGTAACAGGGATTTGTTTAGCCTGTGGCTAATATATCTGTCTCCCACTACTTTACTATAGCCATCTGGCCTTGCCCCGTCACATATCCCCCTCCCCCCTCCCCCGTTCAACACCATAGAGTTGGGCAACTTGGGATGCCAGGCAGTGTGCTAATGACAGACCATCAGCGTTGCCGTGGTGGCATCCAGCCCTGTGCCGTATGCAGAACTGGAATGCTTGGAGGGATAAGAACCACCTGGTGAGCCTTGCATTCTTTTCCTTATTCCGCTGCATCCACTGGAGGGGTGCATGGTCCGTCACAAGAGTAAATTGCCGGCCTAAGAGGTAATAACGCAGTGTCTCCACGGCCCATTTGACAGCAAGGCATTCTCTCTCGACTACTGCATACTTCTGTTCTCTTGGGAGCAGCTTTCTGCTTAGGTAGAGGATCGGGTGTTCCTCTTCTCCCACCATTTGTGACAGAACCGCCCCCAACCCTACCTCAGAAGCTTATGTTTGTAAAATAAATTCCTTGTTAAAGTCCGGGGCTATGAGTACGGGGTCATTACAGAGGGCCGTCCAAAGGCCTGTGAACGCCCCCTCTGCTGCGTAGGTCCACTTCACCATGTCTGGACCTCTGGCCTTCACCAGGTCCGTTAGGGGACTTGCTCTAGTGGCCAAGTGGGGAATAATATGTCGGTAGTAGCCTACCACGCCTAGGAACGCGCGGACCTGCTTCTTTCGGGTCGGTCAGGGCCAGTTTAGAATCGCCTCTAGCTTATTCATTTGGGGCTTCACTATGCCCCTGCCTACAATATCACAGGCTAGGTATCACAGGTACCTAGCCTCTGCTAGCCCTATGGCGCATTTAGCATTTAGTGGGATTAGTGGGTGGAAGGCTTTTAACTAGTTTCAGCCAGCCTCAGATTGGCTTCAGGTGTCCCAATCAACCTAGCTGTCTTTCCTGCCTTCTGGAAAGATCTTAATTGGCCCCAGGTGTCTTAATTGACCTGGAGCAGCTGCCATTTGCTTATCCTGGTAACAGGGATTTGTTTAGCCTGTGACTAATATATCTGTCGCCCACTACTTTATTACAGCCATCTGGCCTTGCCCTGTCACATTAACTAATTTTCATAATATCCCTGCCCCACTAGGTGAATATATATTGAAAAACATCTGGATAAAATTAAATTTTGAAAGAATTACCACTGAACCCGATATGCAAAAATCAAGAAGACATATATTAAATGGACCACATGTGGTAAATTGGATCATAGGGAACAAGTTATTATATCACCAATATGATGTCTAAAGCAAATTGAACTGGACCTCACCAGGTTAAATGTGTCCTAGGTCGTACCTCAATGGGCCCCATATATACAATCTCTCCATAAGGGGTGGGCAGAATGGTTAAAATTATGGTATATTGAAAAATCCATAAGGAAAGGGACCCCAAGAGGAGTATTGGAAACTGTTTTGGGTGGAACAGGATTAGGAGTTGGGATACTGGATGCTACAAATATAGAGGTATGGGCAAACAAACCAAGTTATGTTACAGGTGAGATACAAGAATTGGGAAAACTCATCAGCGCATCCTTGTCAAAATGAGGAATGGAGCAACAGGGCCGGCTTTAGGCACCGTGGGGCCCGATTCGAAGGAGCTGCCGCCGAAGTCCCGCCACTGTCTTTGGCGGCAGCTCAGTCTCTGCTGCGGAGGAAGAACCCTCCGCTGAAATGCCGCCGAAGACAGCGGCAACGATTGAGCTGCCAATGACGACAGTGCCGGGACTTTGGCGGCAGCTCCTTCGGGACGTTGCGGGGCCCTCTTAGGGGCGCAGGGTCCGATTCCGGGGAATCGGCTGAATTGCCCTAAAGCCCGCCCTGTGGGGCAACAATTATTTTCTAAAATACTGTCAGTACGGCAACAGCAATGTGAAAAGGATTTGTTATTTTTAGCAGAGAGTATGGGATCAATACAAGAAAATGTGTCTTTAGCAAATAAGTCAACAATTGGTCATTCAAATAATCCGGGAAGGCATGCAAGGCAATTTGCCTTTAGAGATAAAAAAGTTGTGTGGGAAAATGTTACAGAAGGGGAGAAACAATTAATGGCATGGTGGAAATTGGTAAAGATCAAATGACTCTACGAGCATATGTAGTAACTGTACACCCCAGTCTCACTACTGATATATATCCAATGGTACCTATGGGAATCTAGTTAACAAAAAAATTGGTTTTGTATTCCGCTGATCATCACTCCTAGGCACATAAAGAACATCAACAATACAAAACTATTGACATGTTTCAGTGTGTGGCCCATGAAAATTTGGGATATGTGTGTGAGGATCAAAATTTACAAGAAAGAAATGAATGTTTCGATGTTAAAGACAAAGATACTCAAAGATGTATGTTTGATATATTCACTGAACAAAAGTCAGCTCTTGTGTATGCAGGAAGGGGATGTGTTTGTGTTAGGAGTCGTTGACCAATGGTAATAATAGATGATAATGAATTGTATTTTATGACTTATTTAGTTAATAGATGTTTTTGCAATATTACACAGTTTAAAAGTTGTGATTTTGAGAACTATGTACCTGTATGGACTGTAAACTAATTGAAGTTTAAACCGCAGTTGTATCACAATGTAACGCCTGTAACCTTAGGTATGAATATGGCCATGAGAAGAAAATTGTTGGTCCATCCTATGTTACATTCATATTTACAATATGTTGCACAGACAGGAGAACAAATACATATTGAAGTACAACATAATACAGAAATCACTCAAGTACTGAAAACTATTGCAGATGCAGGCCATCACTCTTGGTGGGAAACACTATTAGGGTGGTCACCTTCTGCAACTGGTATTCTAAATATAATTGTTCACCCCATTGTGGTGATCATTGGAATCCAATTGGCTTTGTTAGTGAGCATAATAGCTTTGGCTTGCTGGATAAAAAGAACTGTTTGGATAATACAGGAAGCTGTGATACAAAGTCAAATAAGGCTCTTGTTAATTATACCCAGGAGGCAAGCCCAAGCTCAGAAGGTCTGAGTATTGGACTCCTGTAATAGTAATGATGGTTTTGGTAAAAGTGTCATTAAGGAAGGGACTGTAAGGTCTGAGGCCTTTTTCTGCAGCCATATTAGGCCTGGTCTACACTACGGCTTTAATTCGGATTTAGCTGCCTTAATTCGAATTAACGCTTGACCCGTCCACACAACGAAGCCATTTAATTCGAATTAAAGGGCCCTTTAATTCGATTTCCGTACTCCACCCCGACGAGCGGAGTAGCGCCAAAATCGAATTTGTCAATTCGAATTAGCGTTAGTGTGGCCGCAATTCGATGTTATTGGCCTCCAGGAGCTATCCCACAGTGCACCATTGTGACCGCTCTGGCCAGCAATCTGAACTCGCATGCACTGGCCAGGTGGACAGGAAAAGACCCGGGAACATTTGAATTTCATTTCCTGTTTGCACAGCGTGGAGAGCACAGGTGACCACAGAGAGCTCATCAGCACAGGTAACCATGCAGGCTGATAATCGAAAAAGAGCACCAGCATGGACCGTACAGGAGGTACTGGATTTGATCTCTATATGGGGAGAGGATTCAGTGCTAGCTGAACTGCGTTCGAAAAGACGAAATGCCAAAACTTATGAAAAAATTTCCAAGGGCATGATGGAGAGAGGCCACAATAGGGACACAGATCAGTGCCGCGTGAAAGTCAAGGAGCTCAGACAAGCCTATCAAAAAGCAAAGGAGGCAAACGGTCGCTCCGGGTCAGAGCCGCGGACATGCCGCTTCTACGCTGAGCTAAATGCATTTCTAGGGGGGGCCGCCACCACTACCCCACCTCTGACTGTGGATTCCGAGCTGGGGATAATCTCATCAGGTACACCTGATGATTCCGTGGAAGGGGAAGAGGAGGAGGAGGAGGAGGACGAGCTGGCAGAGAGCACCCAGCTCTCCGTTCTCCCCAACAGCCAGGAACTGTTTCTCACCCTGACTGAAGTACCCTCCCAAGCCTCCCAAGCCAGCACCCAAGACCATGACCCCATGGAAGGGACCTCAGGTGAGTTTACCTTTTAAAATAGAAAACATGGTTTAAAAGCAAGCATTTTTAATGATTAATTTGCCCTGAGCACTTGGGATGCATTCGCAGCCAGTACAGCTACTGGAAAAGTCTGTTAACATGTCTGGGGATGGAGCGGAAATCCTCCAGGGACATCTCCATGAAGCTCTCCTGGAGGTACTCCAAAAGCCTTGCCACAAGGTTTCTGGGCAGTGCAGCCTTATTCCGTCCTCCATGGTAGGACACTTGACCACGCCATGCTAGTAGCAAGTAATCTGGTATCATTGCCTGACACAGCCTGGCAGCGTATGGTCCCGGTGTTTGCTGGCATTCAAGCAACATCCGTTCTTTATCTTGCTGTGTAATCCTCAGGAGAGTGATATCGCTTAGGGTAACCTGGTTGAAATAAGGGAATTTAATTAAGGGGACTGAGGTGGCCGTTCCTACTGGGCTGTTTGCCTGTGGCTGAAAAGAAATCCTTCCCTGCATTTAGCCAAGTGCAAGGGGGGGGGGGGAGGATTGGCCCAGAGCTTTTCGCGTTTTGCTAGCAGGGATCTTCCCTGATACCAGCCACGCGGTGGGGGGAGGGAGAAAGCACTCATCCCAGAGAATTCATGGCGGGTGGGGGTGGGGGGGTGTTAGTTTGGTTCCTGCAGGGATCTTCCCTGATACCAGCCACGCGGTGGGGGGAGGGAGAAAGCACTCATCCCAGAGAATTCATGGCGGGTGGGGGGGGGGGGGTGGTGTTAGTTTGGTTCCTGCAGGGATCTTCCCTGATACCAGCCACGCGGTGGGGGGAGGGAGAAAGCACTCATCCCAGAGAATTCATGGCGGGTGGGGGGGGGGGGGTGGTGTTAGTTTGGTTCCTGCAGGGATCTTCCCTGATACCAGCCACGCGGTGGGGGGAGGGAGAAAGCACTCATCCCAGAGAATTCATGGCGGGTGGGGGGTGGTGGTGTTAGTTTGGTTCCTGCAGGGATCTTCCCTGATACCAGCCACGCGGTGGGGGGAGGGAGAAAGCACTCATCCCAGAGAATTGGATGGGGGGGGGGGTGTTAACCTTCAGCAGCAGAAAACAAGCTAACAGGAAAACTGCAGCACAACGGGCTTTGCTTGGTATGTGGGAAAGCAGGGCGCAGAAGCCTAAAGACAGTGGCTTACCATGGCAGCATGCAAGGTGAATTCTGTTGCCCCGACCTGCGTCTGTGATCTCTAGCAGCAAAGCCACAGGCACTCAATATTAAGAGGCAAAATGCGACCTTGCACAGAAATCACATGTGCTATGTAATGTGAATAGTATACACCGTGAAAGAGTATAAGCATTGTTCTGAAAAATGTATCTTTTAAAAAAATTCTCTCCTTTTTTCACTCCCTCCAGCAGGTGCAAGTGTTTCAAGCCTCCCTCCTCCTTCCCGAAGGCTATCCCAGATAAGGCGTCGTAAAAAAAAGACGAGAGAAGAGATGTTTTCCGAAATCATGCAATCCACCAGGAATGAAAGAGCTCATCTGAATGAGTGGAAGGAGACGGTTTGCAAGTATAGGAAAGAAGCCAGTGACCGTGAGGACAGGAGGGACCAACGTGAGGACATGAGGGACCAACGTGAGGACATGAGGGACCAACGTGAGGACAGAAGGGACCAACGTGAGGAGAGGAGAGACGCTCGAGATGAGAGGTGGCGGCAGGAAGATCAGAGGAGTCGGGAAGCAACGCTGGGGCTGCTGCGTGAGCAAACAGACATGCTCCGGCGTCTGGTGGAGCTTCAGGAACGGCTGCTGGAGAACCGAGTGCCGCTACAGCCCCTGTATAACCCCCCTACCTCCTCACCATGTTCCATAGCCTCCACACCCAGACGTGTAAGAACACGGGGGGGAAGGCTCCGTACACCCTCCCATTCCACCCCAGTGGACAGCCCAAGCAAAAGGCTGCCATTTTTTTAACCTTTTTTTACTGGGCTTTTCCTTCCCGCAGATCCTCCTCCCAAACCCCACTCAGGTTCTGTGCCGCTACAGCCCCTGTATAACCCCCCTACCTCCTCACCATGTTCCATAGCCTCCACACCCAGACGTGTAAGAACACGGGGGGGAAGGCTCCGTACACCCTCCCATTCCACCCCAGTGGACAGCCCAAGCAAAAGGCTGCCATTTTCTTAACCTTTTTTTACTGGGCTTTTCCTTCCCGCTGATCCTCCTCCCAAACCCCACTCAGGTTCTCTCCCTCTTTTTATAATCAATTAATAAAGAATAAATGATTTTTAAACAATGGTGACTTTATTTCCTTTGAAAGCAAGCTGGGGGAAGGGGGAGGGTGGGTTCCTTACAGAGAATGAGTCAATAAAGGGGGCGGGTTTTCAGGAAGGATAAACAAACATAAATTTCACACTGTAGCCTGGCCAGTCATGAAACTGGTTTTCAAAGCTTCCCTAATGCGCAGCGCTTCATCGTGTGCTCTTCTAATCGCCCTGGTGTCTGGCTGCGAGTAATCAGCAGCCAGGCGATTTGCCTCAGCCTCCCACCCTGCCATAAAGGTCTCCCCCTTGCTCTCACAGAGATTGTGAAGCACACAGCAAGCAGTAATAACAATGGGGATATTGGTTTGGCTGAGGTCTGAGCGAGTCAATAAGGATCGCCAGCGACCTTTTAAACGGCCAAATGCACATTCTACCACCATTCTGCACTTGCTCAGCCTGTAGTTGAACAACTCCTGACTCCTGTCCAGGCTGCCTGTGTATGGCTTCATGAGCCATGGCATTAAGGGGTAGGCTGGGTCCCCAAGAATAACAATTGGCATTTCAACATCCCCCACGGTTATTTTCTGGTCCGGAAAGTAAGTCCCTTGCTGCAGCCGTTTAAACAGATTGGTGTTCCTGAAGACGCGAGCGTCATGAACCCTTCCCGGCCAGCCCACATGGATGTTGGTGAAACGTCCCTTGTGATCCACAAGTGCTTGCAGCACCATTGAGAAGTACCCCTTGCGGTTTATGTACTGGGTACCCTGGTGCTCCGGTGCCAAGATAGGAATATGGGTTCCATCTATTGCCCCACCACAGTTAGGGAATCCCATTGCAGCAAAGCCATCCACTATGACCTGCACATTTCCCAGAGTCACTACCTTTCGTAGCAGCACCTCCGTGATTGCTTTGGCTACTTGCATCACAGCAGCCCCCACAGTAGATTTGCCCACTCCAAATTGATTCCCGACTGACCGGTAGCTGTCTGGCGTTGCAAGCTTCCACAGGGCTATCGCCACTCGCTTCTCAACTGTGAGGGCTGCTCTCATCTTGGTATTCTGGCGCTTCAGGGCAGGGGAAAGCAAGTCACAAAGTTCCATGAAAGTGCCCTTACGCATGCGAAAGTTTCTCAGCCACTGGGAATCGTCCCACACCTGCAACACTATGCGGTCCCACCAGTCTGTGCTTGTTTCCCGGGCCCAGAATCGGCGTTCAAAGCCTATAACCTGGCCCATTAACATCATAATCTCCAAAGCACCGGGGCCCGCGGTCTCAGAGAATTCTGTGTCCGTGTCCATGTCCTCATCACGCTGGTCGCTGCGCTGCAATCGCCGCCTCCTCCTCCTCCTCGCCTCTTTTTTCTGGTCCTGTGTAAGCATAAACTCCACGAGAAAGCGCGAGGTGTTTATAATGTTCGAGACTGCGTTCTGGAGCACAACGGGATCCATGCTTGATGCAGAATGGAGTCTGCAGAGTTCACTCAGGAAAAAAGGCGCGAAATGGTTGTCTGCCGTTGCTTTCAGGGAGGGAGGGGGAGGCTGTACCCAGAACTACCTGCGACAATGTTTTTTGCCCCATCATGCACTGGGGTCTCAACCCAGAATTCCAAGGGGGGTGGAGACTGCGGGAACTATGGGATAGCTATGTAAAAGCTACCCACAATGCAACGCTCTGGAAATCGATGCTACTATGGTAGCTTGGACGCAAACCACCGAATTAATGGTGCCTAGTGTGGCCGAATACATTCGAATTTATAAAATCGGTTTCCTAAATTCGAATTATATAAATTCGAATTAATCCTGTAGTGTAGACATACCCTTAGAAGAGCAGCAGCCATGAGCCAAGAAGAAGAAAGTCACATCCTCACATTCCACCTAAATTACATTAAAACAATGTAATATCTGGCTGTTAAGAAGGTGCCCCTCCTAATAGTACCTACCATCACCAGATAAAGAAACAAATTTTAAGATGTTTAAAGAAAACTTTGTTTGATAGCAAGGAATGACTTATCAACAGTTGTGGTTGTGAAATCTCTACTTCTTTCTTGTTTGCCACTTCTCTATTGTTTATCTGTCTGGTTTCTGTCTGGTTCTTTGATTGTTTCTGTCAGTTAAATAACTAATTTTGGAAGATTTAAATCAGCTAAGGTGGTGGGATATGATTGGGTAAAGAATTATTTTGCAATATTTTAGGATTGGTCAAAGAATTATTTTGTAATACTTTAGTAAAATGATTGATTAAGGTATAGCTTACCCGGACTCAAGTTTCACTATATAAACTGAGGTCCAAGAAGGAGACTAGCTGGGAAAAGAAAGGAAAAGGAAATGAAAAATAAGAAAGAAAGACCTGGAAGATGAAGAACTACAACAACTCATCTCCAAAACACAGCCCAAGAGCAGAGCTGCTAGAATCCTATGCATTACCATGACATGCAGCAACCAGAACCCAGATGACACCGACCTTGCGTGGCCAACAGGGAAAATCGCATATTTAAAAACACAGGACTGTTCAGAAAGCTACAAGCAAGAACTTTATTTCCTGACTGGTGAATTACCATTGGCGATGTTGAAATGCTAATAGCGATCCTGGAGGATTGTCAGGGAGTTTGGGTCTGAGTCTGACAGTATGGTCTAGTGGTGAGAGTCAGTGCCCGTATCGCCCAGTGGTGAGAGTCTGTGGGGTCAGTGATTGGGGAACACGGGCCCTCCCTGGTCCAATAGGTTGTAATCCAGGGCCCTGCAACTGGCAGGTGAGATATGTTGCATGGGGCAGATGCCACCAAGCCTGCTCCCTGGATCACTTCCTACTGCCACGGCCATCTTACCCCTCCAAATTCACAACAGGTGTCGGCTTATGGACCCACAGGGTGGGGCAGGTTCTCACTGACAGTGATCTGGAGGCTCTTCTTTTTCAATCATGGCCCACCATTCTCATTCTCCACGGGGGCCTTAGGCTGCTTGGCAGAGGGGTCTGGTCCCAGTGATGTGAAGATCCTGCAGCATCTCTGCAAGAGCGAAGAGTGCAGGACTGCTCCCTTGCTCTGTCTGCCCTGACTGAGCTGGGAGGCCCTCTTATGAGTTCTGCTTCCATTGTGAGCATGCCCAGCAGGTGTGACTAGGCAAGGTCTTCTGGGACCAGAGCTGCTCATTAACTCTTGGTTCCCCAGTGTGGGGCTTATATACCCCACACACTTACCCCCTTAGGCTAGGATCCAGAGGTGGGTCCTTTTCCTCCCACTGTCCTCCATCTTAAGAAAAGAAATCTGCATTCTTGTGTGCCTTTCCCGAGCAATGGAGTATCTGGAAGTCAAAGGGCTGAACTAAAAGATAGCATCCCATGATCCAGACATTGGTGTCTTTTCATGGAGTTTAGCCAATGGAGAGGGGCATGATCTGTGACAAGCAGGAAAGGGTTACCTAGGAGATAATAGTGAAGTGTCTCTATGGCCCATTTCACAGCCAGGACCTCTTTCTCGATCGCTGAGTACTTCACCTCCTGAAGGAACAGCTTTCTACTCATGTATAGGATCGGATGTTGTGATGAAGTAGGGAGTTTTCTTGTTGTTTTCAATGGTTTGCATGCAGAGGGTGTGGGACTCAGTTTCCCTGTGTGTTACTGATTTAACGAGGTGGTGGGACAGGGAGCTTGTTGTTACAGAAGGCCAGTGAATGGCCCAGAGAATGGACACTACAGTGACTGGTGACCGGGAGACCCAGCTTGGGAGTCACAGCTGTTTCTGGCCAGTGGGAGGACAATGGTCTGCAGAGATTGGACCCAGCCAGTGGGGAAACAAAGGATGGATGAGAGGAGAGGCTGAGAGAAGAGGAGGCCCAAACGACCTGTTTACCTGGGACAGAAGACAAAGGACAGAGGCGGGACCAGGCCTGCCGACGGGGGGGCAGGGGGGAAGGAGGCAATTGCCCAGGGGCCCGGATGATTTAAAAGGGGGGAGGAGGAGGAGTAGGGGGTGGGAAGAGGCGGGGGTGGGCTTGGGCGACGCATGGCCCAGATGCCGGGAGTGGAAGGGACGGGACCAGTGAGATGCTGCTCTGCAGCCCTGCGCAGTGGCTGCCTGAGAAAGCCTGGCTGGGGAGGTGATTTCCACTCCCTGCCTGGGCTCGGGTGCCAGAGTCCCTGGCAGCCGAGCCGGGCGGAGAGCAGAAGCCGTCTCCTCCCCAGCCAGGCTCTCTCAGGCAGCCACCGCGCAGGGCTGCAGCTGGAAGGGGCCAGAGCAGCGACCGGGAAGGGCCAGCGTTAAAAGTGGCTCCCTCCTGCTCCCTGCCGGGGCTCCTGCCCACTAGGGAGAGCGGCAGAATGTGCCGGGGTGTGTGTGCAGGCACAGCAGGAGGATAAAGTGTCTCCCCCTGCAGGTAACATGGGGCAGGGAGAGCACGGTGGCCCTGGGCTGGACACGGAGGGGGGGGGGGAACACGTGACCTGCCCTTTAGATCATGCCCCCCCCACTATGGGGAGGCACCAGTTGTATATGGGGTGCCCTCAGGGGAGGGGGCGGAATGGGGGTGGGAAGAGGTGGGGCAGGGGTGGGGCATTGGGGGAAGGGGCCTAGGACAGAGCGGAGGGTCAAGTATCCCTTGGGAAATCTGGAAGTCGGTGCCTTATCTCCTAGGCTCCCGCGGGGTGATACCGGCGGTGGCGAAGGCAGCTGGGTGGGCATGTGGAAGCTCTGGCCATGCCGGAAGAATGTGCCCAGTAGTGCAGCCGGCAGCTCGCTGGGCACCAGCTGGGGCCCATTGAGTGTTCTGTCCTGGGGCCCGGAATTGCTGTCGGCAGGCCTGGGCGGGACTTGGGGGACGGTGATATCAGATGCCCAGCAGAAAAGAGGGGGTTTCTGGGCTGGGAGGAGAGAGCAGCCAGAGCCCATCTGGAGGCTGGAGAGACCTAGATGTAGTGTTCTGAGGGATGCCAGGCCTGAGGGTCTGAGAGTTTCCTATGCTGTGTTCAGATGTTCAATAAACCCTTCTGTTTTACGCTGGCTGAGAGTCACTCAGGTCTAGAGAGCGGGGTTGCATTATTCCCTGTGCGTGTAGACTCCCTGAGGGGGCCCATGCCAAGAGACAGGAGTGCTGAAGGCTCAGAGAGGTGCAGTTCCAGGAGGTGGAGGGGCCTCTGGCTTAACCCCCGAGACAGAGTGGACCCCAAAGAAGGGTTGTTGCACTGAAGGGGGTGTGACGTTGCACTCCATATGTTTTATGGAAATATACTAATGAATGTGACTATAATGTAAATGGAATATGCTTTATGCAAAAGGTCTCTTGTAAGGTATCATTACAAAGCTTATAATCTACTGAGTGTGTTCATCCTATTTGTATGTATGTATCATTTTTGTATCTAAAACTAGAAATATGAAGTATATCTCTGAAGTCCTATTGTAATTATGCAAAGTATGTGCCATTAACGGTGGCTTGGAAACTTGATGGCTCCCATTGACTAGGACAATTGAGTGTAGATGGTTTTGTTTAGCTGCAAGCTCCACTGCATACATGCGGGCCAGTCCTGGAAGAATGGAGGGGGGCTCACAGGACATGTGAACATGTCACATGATACTGGAATCCATCTTTAACCTGGTGCTTTTCCATTTAGAAGGAGGGGTGGGAACCTATAGAGATACAAAGTGCATATCTCTCTATCAGTGTTATAGAGGGTGAACAATTTATGAGTTTACCCTGTATAAGCTTTATACAGAGTAAAAGGGATTTATTTGTGGTTTGGATCCCATTGGGAGCTGGGTGTCTGGCTGCTGGAGACAGGAGTACTTGCTGAGCTGTTTTCAGTTAAGTTTGCAGCTTTGGGGGCATTGTTCAGACCCTGCATCTGTGTTGCAGCAGGTTAGCATATCTGGCTCAACCAGACAGGGCTCTGGAGTCCCAAACTGGCAGGGAAAATGGGCTCAGAGGTAATATCAGCACATCAGGTGACAGTCCCAAGGGGGTCTCTGTGACCGAACCCGTCACAGGGGGTTCCACCCAGGGACTGTATGGAGCCGAGAGAGAGCACAAGTCCTGTGAGTCCCTCACAGATGTTCTTAGCCTCTTCAGACAGCACAACCCTGAGGTCCACTTCTGACGTGTCCGTTTGCAAAATGAATTGCTTAGTGAAGTTGTGGTGGAAGAGAACTGAACCCTGGATTAGCTGGTCCTTTAAGGTCCTGAAGGCCTTGTCACAGGCTTCCGACCATTGCACCTCCTTGGGGTTGGTGTCTTTCACCAGGTCAGTAAGGGGGGCCACTATTGTGGTGAAGTCCCATATAAACTGCCTGTAATAGCTGGCCAAGCCTGGGAAGAGTCATATCTGCTTTTTGGTTGACGGTATTGGGCAATCTGTCAGCACCTGAACTTTTTCCACCAGGGGGTACAGCCAGCACAGCTGCATGCTGTACCAGAAATACATCACCTTTCTCTATCCTAGGTGGCATTTGGCTGGGTTCGCTGAATGCCATAACACCACACAATTCCTAACAGGCCCCCAAACAGCAGGGCCAGATAGTGTAACCCACACACTTCCTGGGTGTGGTGTTCTGTCCCATCTAGTGGCACCGAGATCACTTAGAAGAGAGCAATTAATGAGTCTGCTCTACAGCCTTAGCTAACAGCCAATTGGCTTTTAGCTCATGCACTAAGCTCCAGAGATCCCTGGTTCAATCCCATCTGCCAACGACTGGCATCTGTCGATGTTACAATAGTACACTGTACACCACAACGCATTATTGTGGCTCACTGCTAAAGTGCTCTTTCCATGCCTCCCTCAGGTGAAATGAGAAATACCGCAGCAATAGCCATGCAAATCAGTTGGGAAAAAAGCAAGTGAAAAATGTCCTGAGCCAGGAAACAAATCTGGGCTAGTGAAAGTGGTTTCTAATAAAGTTTATTTTAATATTATATTTTAATTTAATAATAGTGCTGGTCTGAAACAGTACATATCTTCCACGAAAAAAATCTGAAAGAAATAGATATTTTTTCCAAAAAGTTTTCTGGAATTTTTTTAATTCAATTTGATTCACAATTAAAAAATTTTTTTTGATTCGATTCAGATTGAAACAGAATTTTTTTGCTTTTCAGTTTTCTGTTTTTCTCCCTCTTTCTTTTCCCTACCCCCTTTTCTTTTCCATTTGGAAAAACACAGGAAGGGGAGCAAAAGGCCCCCCCCCCGAAAAAAAACACCCAAACTAGAAAATGTTTCATTCTGGGTCCATCAAATCAAATCTTTTGTTTCTCCGATTTCATCAAAAATTATTAAACTTTCTTTGATAAGCCATTTTTTTGCGAGGGGGAGACCACTACCGAAAAATGCCCACTAGCTCTAGCTCAGTGGTTTTCAAACTTTTTTTCTGGAGACCCAGTTGGAGAAAATTGTTGATGCCCGTGACCCAACGGATCTGGGGATGAGGGGTTCAGGGTGTGGGAGGGGGCTCTGGGCTGAGGCAGGGGATTGGGGTGCGGCAGGAGGGTCAGGGCTCTGGGCTAGGGGTGCAGGCTCTGGGGTGGGGCAGGGGATGAGGGGTTTGGAATGGTTCAGGCAGGGGCAGGGGATTGGGGTGCGGGAGTGGGCCAGGGCTCTGGGCTGGGGATGCCGGCTCTGGGGTGGGGCCAGGATGAGGGGTTTGGGGTGTAGGAGGGGGCTCTGGGTTTGAGGGGGGGCTCATGACTGGGACAGGGGATTGGGGTATGGAGTTAGGGCATGGGCTTACCTCCTCCAGCGGCTCCCGGTCAGTGGTGCAGCCAGGGTGCAGAGGCAGGCTTCCCACCTGTCCTGGCACCGCGTACCGTGCTGCACCCCAGAAGCGGCCACCAGCATGTCCAGCCAATGGGAATGGGGAGCTGGTGCTTGGGGTGGGGGCAGTGCGTGGAGCCATGTGCCCCCCCCCCCTAGGAGCCAGACCTGCTGTTGCTGCTTCCGGGGTGCAGCGCAGTGTTGGAACAGGTAGAGACTAGCCTGCCTTAGCCGGGCAGCACCGCTGACGGGACTTTTAACTGACCAGAGCCATTGACCAGAGCCACTGCGACTCAGGGCCTTATACTCCGCAACCCAGTACTGGGTCGCGACCCACAGTTTGAAAACAATGCTTTAGCTGACTGGATGTCCCTAAGAAATTGCCCTGTGGACACTGTTTGTAAGTTGCCAGCCATGAAGCACCCTGCCTGCACTAGCCATGAAGCCTCCCTGCTCAGGAGCGGTGGGTGGGGGAGCACAGGGGAGATTCCAGGAGCCAGGTGTAGTGTAGTAAATTGCTCTGCATAGGAATGTGCTACTTACTGTGTACTGAGCATGCTCAGTTCATCTGCTGACGCCACTGCCCTTCACCCTGACATTATTAGCCATAAAATTCTGCAGACTGCTTTTGACAGGGATTAAAAAATGGCAAAAGGGCGAATCAAAACAGGGGGGTGGCCAACGTCTGAGAAGGGGGTGGACATTTACTGGTCAAAGGGGCCAAGCAGCTGGAGGCAGCATTAGGAGAGGGGCTAAATGGCAAAATCAGGGATGAGGGAGGGAGTAGGCGGAGTTAAGCCCAGGAGTGAGGCTCTGGCAGAGGGTGTCAGAGGGCAAAACCCGGCACAGGCTGGGGCACAGGGGTAGCAGTTACCCCAGTTTCTTACAATCTAACATTCCTATGCGGAGCAGTTTACTACACTATACCAGCGGGGGTGCAGCATCCTGCAGGGATTTGAGACTGCTGCAGGGAGCGGAGCAGCAAATAAAAGGGCTCTGAGGCTCATGGGCTCCTGAGACTGAGGCTGCCCGGAGGTGTCCTGGATAGCAGTCGGGGGTAGGTTTCTCTGCGGCTCTGTCTCTGGTTCAATCGCAAAGGAGGATTCTTTCTGCTCGGGCAGGAGGGAAGGACAATGGCTAGATTTTCTGTCCCGGGGGAGCGCAGGGAGGGGGTTTCATTAGCTGTGGCCACCAGAGGGCTCTGGCTGTCGCTAAGGCAGGGGAGGCTGCTCTCTCTTTCGCTCTCTGTTTTATCTATCGGGGCTGAGCTTCCCGAGTCAGACGCTGCTGCTGCTGCATCCGTAAGTGACCTGAGAGCCCAGGTTGAGCCGCTGCTGCTCCCCAGTGGGGTGTGTGCGGGGAGAGCCCTTCCCTAGTGCCCCTCTGTGCCCAGCCGGGGGGACTTTCTCCGGTGGCTGGAACCAGCCCCAGGCTCTGCCGACACCAGCCCCTGAGCCGGAGCCTGCAGGTGAGGGGAGAGACCCGGGGGAAAGGGCTGTGGCCGGGCAGGAAAGTGACTCTGCACCAACGGCCCCTTCTCGCCCCAGCTCTGCTCCCGGAGGTGTGTGTGTCTGCGAGTCCCAGAGCTGCTGCCCTCCCTGACACCTTCCCCCCCCCCCCCCCCCTCTGTCCCCCTGAGCGCCTGCAGGAGCCGTGCCAGCTCCGGGAGAGCGAACGCCCCGGGCCGGGCCAGGGACCGAGTCTAGGCGGGAAGGAGAAAGACTGGAAGGGGCAGCAGGAGAAATTATAGACTTTCCAAAAAGATTTCTTTAGAAAATATTTTTAGTCCCAGACAAAATGTAAGCATTTTAACTTAATATTTGAACTACTGACTAATGTAACAGTGTTTAAAAGTTAATACCAAGAGTAATTTAGTTAAAATCCCAGCTGGTTCAAAGAACAAAGAGAATCAGTTAAGGTGATAAAGCTGGTAGTTTCCTCATGTTTGACTTTTTTTTCTCTCAAAAATCTATCTATCTATCTATCTCTTGTAACAATTAAACATATCAAGCCAGAATTTTCAAACATAGGTGCCTACCATACCATACTTAGTGGTGTGACTTTCGGAAAAGCTGAGCAGTCAGAATCTACCATTGAAGTCTTTGGGATTTGTCTCTTGTTTTGGGAGTTTGACGTGTTTAAAACAGCTTACACTGAAGCATGTTTGTATGATTGTTACTTGTATAAAATAATGTCAATTATTATTTTTAAAAATGTTAGCCCAAGGCCCAGCTCTTTTCATTTGACACCAGATACTTAACATTTCATAGATTTTTGAGGCCAGAAGGGACCACTATGGTTGTCTAATGACTCTGACCTGCTGCATCACACCAACCAGAGAATTTCTGTGTGATTCCTGCATCCAGCCCAATGATTTAAAGATTCCAAGTAACCCACATTCCACCAACTCCCTGGGTCAGCTCTTAATAACCCTGGTAAAAATGTTATTTCCAGTTTGAATTTGTCTCACTTCAACATTTAGCCACTGGACCTTGTTCTGCCATTGTCTGCTAGATTAGAGAGCCCTCTGTTATCCGAAATCTTCTCATCATGTCACTACTTATAGACCATGATCAAGTTCCCTCATAACCTTCTCTTTGATAAGCTAAACAGATTCCGCTCCTTAAGTCTCTCAACGTAAGGTAGGTTTTCCAGACTTTGAATCATTCTTGTAACTTTTTTTTCTGAATCCTTTCCAAGTTTTCAAAAATGTGGATAACCACAACTGGAGACAGTATTCCAATGGTGGTCTCTCCAATGCCATATATTGGGGTAATATCACCTCTTCAACTCAATAGTCCCTTTACTCAAAGATTGCATTAGGCCTTTTAGCCACATTGGGAGTGCATGTTCATTTGGTTTCCACCATGACCCCTAAAGCCCTTTTATTTAGCAGAAGTGAGAAATTAGAAACCTGTGCTTAGTTTCTCTCCTTTATTAATGAGTTGTTTCAAAGTCATCCCTATGAGCTTTATGCCAGCTGAACCCTGACACATGAACCAAAATAGATTATTGACACTTGTTTTTATTGTGATGCTGTTTGTTGTTTTTATTGCCAAGGATTTCAAATGAGGCAGAGTGGTTGACACTTGGACTCTCTTTATTTTTTATTTCCAGCAGATGGTGGGATCGTGAGGGAGAAGGAGGAGGATAATCTTGATCTAAATGTTCAGAGGAAGGGAGAACCTCATGAAATGTTGTTAAGCAGATCCAAAGGGAATGTTTCCCAGAGTCCACCCCGGTGGAAATTTTACAGGAATAAGCACAGGCAGGGAAGACAGCAGAGGAACCACTCCAGTGGAGAGAGAGGGTAAACACACTCACACTCAAGGAAACATCAGGAAGCTCAGAGACATCATTTTCTACCAGCAAATCCCACAAGGAAGAGAGAGAAAGCACGTGTGCTGACTGAGGGGCGAGGCTTCACTCAGAGCTCGGACCTTACCTGCTGTCCGAGGAGCCGCATGGGAGAGAGGATCCATGACAGACCTGAGCGTGCAAAAAGTGTCAATGCCAAATCAGCTCTTACCCAGCCTCAGAGAACCTATGTGGAAGAGGAGCCCTGTGTAGCTACTCACTGAGGGAAATTGTTCAGTTAGAGCTAACTCCACATAGAGATCAGAGACACACTCCCCCCCCCCCCCCCCGTTCAAATGGAAACATTGATCATTTGTGGGTAGGAAGGGTAATGGGAGATGGGGCAGAGAGGATGGAGCTGTGTTTGTGGGTTCAGTGCTGATAGCTAGTTAGCACGGGAGCTGGATGACTTGTTTGTCAGATAGATCATAGGCGGAGGGAGCAGGTTCTTGAAGGGAACTCGTGGATTGTGGGAGGATTTGTGGGAGTGAACAGCATATGGCGGGAAGTGAGCTGGGGGTGGGGTCTGCTTTTTATTTCAGTGGCCCTTTTGATGTGAGCTGGATAGTCTCAGTGCAGTTCCTAGCAGGATAGGCATCCACACAGGAAAACCATTTACAGGATCCATTGTCTCAGCAAAGAGGCCAAGGAGTGGCCTCAGATAATGAGTTCTTTGCTGCTTGCCTGGTGTACAATTTGTGAGGACCTGCATGGAGAATAACTCTTTGCATATTATTTACTCAGCAAATTATTCAAACTCTCTTCCTGTTGGAGACAGCAAACTGCAAATTCCTCTGATCTACTGCCTGTGTGAATTCACTTTACATGTTTTTGGGGGGTTTTTTTTGGTAACTCTTTGACTGGATGGTGAATAGTTTGCAGCAATATTTGATAGCCAAGGTCAGCTTGGTGATTAGACACATGGTATTTTGCCAGGGAATTGGGAAAATACCACCAGGCACCAAAGGAATAACTTGTGACGAGGAGAGGGGCTTGAAGAAGCTGTTGTGAATGACTTGTGGAGAGGAACAGGTTAGCAGGGTAGAAGAGAAGATTAGGAAGGTAGATCATTTTAAACCTCTACCGTAAGGCACCGCTGGCCTCACTTCTGGGGCGTCATCTCTGGATAACTGAGGCTGCTGTCAGATTTATTGGCTGGGTGCAGGATTTCAATGTAACTTTCTCTTGCTACATTTGCACCCCGTAATCTCATGTGCGTCCAGGGTCTGGTCAGAGTGTCTCAGTGTCAGGGCTCTAGTGGGGATTTGGGAGTCCTGTCCCTGTTCCTCATTGGTGTTAAGCAGGGTCTTAGGTTGTTTTATATATCAGCCTTTACCGCTCGCTAGCACACAATGAAGAGAAATAATCATAGCAGCAGAGGATGGAGAAACTCCTCTGCCAAACAGCCACGCTTAAGCCCCAGGCAGCATGCAGCCAGCCTCAGCATTGGCACTTGCTTAGGATTGTCGTCACAGCCATGCATGTCTGCCAGCTGCCGATCACCACGATCCACCACACAGAAATACTGCTTAGCTGAGCCTGCTCTGTCTGGTGTCATAGGGGAGTCAGGCACTGGGGGACCCCTCTTCATCCCAGATGAGGTATTGCAGGTTGTCAAGTCTGAGGCCGACGAGGATGGAGCCAGCATGGCCGGGGAGGCGGGCTCATCAGGGGGCGACACGCTTTCAGACTACTCCTCTGAGGTGGACAGGGAAGCTCCCATGGAGCCGGCTACCCCGGAGGACATGGAGGAGCAGAAGGAGGGCAGCGACGGGGTGGGATGCCCTAGCACGCAGGAAGGGGGAGCCCAGCATCAGATGCTGATAGCCTCATATTTCACCAGTGTCCAAAAGCAGGACGAGCTGCCCATCTGGAGCGGGGGAGACCTCAGTGCTGGAGTGGGGGAAACCACAGGGAACAGCAGAGCAGAGCGCAATTCCCACAGCATCGGCCCCATCGCATCCTGCATGCGTGCGGTGGCAACGCAGGGTCCAGGGCCTGGAAGATACCACCGGCAGAAATCATGGGTCTGGGAGTATTTCTCCATTGACCCTGGGAACCCGACCCGTGTCACCTGCATGATCTGCCAGCAGATGGTTAAGCGTGGGACTGATCCCAAGCGCCTGGGCACGTCGTCGCTTGGCAACCACATCAAGCACAACCACAGCATTGTCTACATGCGCCAGAAGAACATGGAAGGCCAGCAGCCCGGAGTGGTAGAGCCCCCCCTGACACCACGTGGGGCTGCACTGAAGTGCAGGGAGCAGAGTGGCACTGGCCGGGCCCCCAGCATCGCCAGGAGACCTGGGGGCTCTTACACCCACCTGTCCATCAATGAGAGCCTGAAGAGGGGCACCAAGTACCATCGGGCGCACTCCCGGGCTCTGGCGCTGAACGCTGCCTGCGCCAAGATGCTGGCCCTGGACCTCCTACCTTTCTCCCACGTAGAGGGCGAGGGCTTCAGGGAGATGATGGCGGCAGCCGCCCCCCGCTGGCAGGTGCCCAGTCGCTCCTTCTTCTCCAAGAAGGCAGTGCCGGAGCTGTGCCGTGCAGTAAAGACTGCGGTGCTGCAGGCACTGGGGGGCTGTGAGGGCGGCCGCGTGCACCTAACGGTGGATATGTGGACCAGCGGGCAAACCACTGACTACATGTCCATCAGTGCCCACTGGGTGAGCATGAGCAACAGCAGCATCCTGCGCCAGTATGCCACTCTCTACATGTGCGGCCTGGAGAAGCAGCACGGCACCGGGCACGTGCTGGAGAGGCTGCAGGGGGTCATCAGGGAGTGGCTCATGCCCCTCTCCCTCTCGTCGGGCTTTGTGGCCTCAGATGATGGACAGCGGGTGCTGCGTGACGGCAGCTTCCCCCGTGTCACCTGCCTGGCACACTGCCTGGGCCTGGTGGTGCGGGAGTTCCTGCACAGCAATGAGGAGGTGGACCAGGTGCTGGCAGCAGCCAGGAAGGTCTGTGCCCACTTTGAGCACTCCTACGCTGCCCGTCACCTGCTCTGGGAGCTGCAGGTGGAGAATCCGCTGCCGCGGCACCAGCTGAAGAAGGAGGTGGCGGTGCGGTGGAGCTCCACCCTGCACATGCTGGAGTGGCTGTATGAGCAGCGAGCCGCTGTCCAGGCCTTCTGCCTGCGCCATTCTGCCCAGGCCCAGCGGGCCGGTGGGCTGCACATGGCCCAGGCCGACTGGCCCCTCATCCGCATCTTGTGCCAGATCCTGCGGCCCTTTGACGACGCCACCAAGCTGGTGAGTGGGACTGACGCCAGCATCAGCCAGGCCATCCCACTCATCTGCCTGCTGGAGAAGAAGCTGCTCTCGCTGGTGCAGCAGTACGAGGGTGAGAGCGAGGAGACTGGCCAGGCGCTGGCCCACAGCCTGCTGCAAACCCTGCGGGGCAACCGGCAAATCGCTGAGATCCGCGCTCAGGAGCACTATGTCCTGGCCACCTATGTGGACCCCCGCTTCAAGAACAACATGGCCTCCTTCGTGCCCGAAGGGGAGGGCGGTCTGCACCGCTGGACGCAGAGACTCATCAACGAGGTGGCCAAGAACATCCGGGATGTCTGGGACCAAGGCACCAGTCGGAGACAGACACAGCAGCAGCGCGAGGGCAGTGCCTCAGACCGGGGCAAGTACCTGTGGGACAGCCTGGAGGACTTTGGCCTCATCAGCGTGGCCCCAGTGCTACTGGACTCAGCCAAGGCCCAGGCGGCCCAGATTGTGGAGGGCTACCTGCAGGACACCGTGGTCCTGTCGGCCAGCGCTGAGCCCTTGATGTATTGGCAGCTCAAGCGGGATGTGTGGCTGCCCCTCTTCCAGGTTGCTGTGCAGCACCTGAGCTGCCCCCCCTCCAGCCTCTATTCTGAGCAGCTCTTCACCATGGCGGGGACCATCATGCGGAACAGGCGGACTTGCCTCTCTACCAGCAGCGTGGAGAGCCTGGCCTTCATCAAAATGAACAAGCACCTGCTCCCCCGGGAGTACCGGGTGCCAGAACATGCGGCCGGTGCCAGGGACAAAGCAACGCGGAACATGGAGGAGGAAGAGCGGGAAGAGGACGATGAGGAGAAGGAGGAAGATAACATGGAGGGACTCTGACCACTGATGCCACCTACTTAATGTCCTTGGTGGTAGAAACCATCCCATGCCCGCCTCATTGACATAGAGAGCCTACGTTGTCTTTCTTCGTGGAGACCAATTGTACAATACGCTTTCATGGGAATGGGTATGAGACAGGTGCAGAGCACAGCAGTGGGCACCGGTGCCAGTCACCATCTCAGAACTCATTCCTCCCTGGCTTTGGTCTTGGTTGTGGTTCATGGACATTTGTATAGAGCTTGGCAAAAGGTTTCAGTCAAATAGTTCACCATGAAATGCAGTTTGGGGCAACTAATAACAAATTCAGGTCACATTCAGCAAATAGTTTCAGCTGAATAAAAACAAATTAGTCAAAATGGCTTATTTTGAAATTTTCAAAACAAAACATTTTGACTTTTTTCATTTCAAAGTGATGTTTCATTAGAAATTTAGCTGGATTTAATTTTTTTAAAAGGGTAAAAACACTTGAAAATTAAATGAAAATGAAAAAAAAATTGCATTGGTTTGAACAAAATGTTTTGCTTGGCCAGAAATGGCATTTTCCCCCCTGATTTTTTTTGGTTCAATCGCTAAACTGGAAAATCAACTATTCTCTCAGCTCTACATTTGTATTCTGCTGCGTCTTTCTGTCCAACTGCAATGAGCAGGTGTGAGGAGAGTGGCCCCATGGTTTTCACTGTAATTACCATTATCCGTCTAGTGATATATCTGTGTGTATATATGTATATGTGTGCATATATGTATATATATTTTTGGCAGTGTTTTAATCTGTCGTGGGAAATTGTTGAGTATTCCCTGGAAAAGGGCAGTGTTATTGTCCAGTTTAAAACACCCCATTGGCTGTGAACCCCTTGGCACATGTCAATGCTGCTGCTGACAGAGTGTTTCAGTTTATGGGCATTAACTTGTATAAAGATTTGGTCATCTACATTCCTGCCACTGGCTTGGCCTCAATGGTCTCTAGTCCACAGGCCATCAGCAAGGAAAGCTCTATTGGAGGAATGGGGGTGAGAAAACAGCAAAGCCATTTTGGGGTACAAGGCCAATTATCTCTTTGGAAGCTCTGCATTACGGGGCCTCCTGGCCTTCAATTTACACGGCCTCTCAGCAAACTGGCTGCAGAAAAACATGCCCTAGCAGTGATTAGATTCTGAAATCTTTTTATACACAATCCCCTGTATGGCTGGTCTCTGAAATGTTTTAAGAAAATGACCTGAAAATTAAGGCCAATATTTTCAAAAACTGGATGATTAAAATTAAGGGCCTAACGGTGAGATTTTCTAAAGGGTCTAAGCATGAGTCTGATTTTTCTGTGGAATTTGTGCTCCTAATCCCTGTAGGTGCTTTTATTCAAGAAAATGAATTCAAACTGGGACAGGGCTACGAGGATGATCAGGGGAATGTAGAGCTTGTTTTACGAGAGGAGATCAAAGAGCTTGGCTTGGTTAGCTTAGCTGAGCAAAGGCTGAGAAGAGGGGATGTGATTGCTCTCTATAACTATAGCAGGGAAGTGAACAGCAGGGAGGAAGAAAAGCTATTGAAGCTAATAGACAATATTGGCACAAGAACAAGTGGGGATAAATTGGCAGTGAATAACTTCAGGCTGGAAATTAGAGAATTTCTAACCACCAGAGGAGTGAGGTTCTGGAACAGACTCACAATAGGAGGAGTGGAGGCAACCTAACTAGTTTGAAGATGGAGCTCGATAAATTTATGAATATGATTATCTGATCGGGCTGCCTGCGATAGCAGGGGACTGGACTCGATGACAAACGAGGTCATAGAACCATAGGGTTAGAAGGGACCTCAAGGGTCATCTGGTCTAACCCCCTGCCAAGATGCAGGATGTGTTGTGTCTAAATCATCCAAGACAGATGGCTATCCAGCCTCCTTTTGAAAACCTCCAGTGAAGGAGCTTCCATGACCTCCCCAGGCAGTCTGTCCCATTGTCCTACTGTTCTTACAGTTAGCAAGTTTTTCCTGAGATTTAATCTAAATCTGCTATGCTGCAGTTTGAACCCATTGCCTCTTGTCCTGCCCTCTGTGGCAAAAGAGAACAACTTTTCTCCATCTTTTTTTTTTTTTTTTTTTATGGCAGCCTTTCAAGTATTTGAAAACTGCTATCACGTCCCCCTTAATCTCTTCCTTTCCAAACTAAACATACCCCATTCTTTCAACCCTTGCTCATATGGCTTGAATTCCATCCCTTTGATCATCTTTGTTGCTCGCCTCTGGATCCTTTCCAGTTTATCTACATCCTTTTCTATACATTGGTGACCTAAATTGGACACAGTACTCCAGCTGAGGCCTAACCAGTGCTGAATCGAGCTTTACTATCCCCTCCCATGACTTGCATGCTATTCCTCTGTTAATTAACCCAAAATTGCATTTGACTTTTTTGCAATAGCATTGCATTGCTGATTCATGTTGAGGTTGTGACCCACCACAACTCCCAGATCCTTCTCAGCCGTGCTGCTTCCAAGCCAGTTATCCCTCATTCTGTATTTGCGCATTTGCAAACTTGATCAGTATACTCCCTTTCTATGAAAATCTCACTCTAATGCCATACATTTATGTAGGTGCCAAAATCTGGATTTAGGTGCTTAAGTTTGGGCACCAGTCTTTGAAAATAATGACAGACATGCAGCCACCAGAGATGGTTTTTGGTGCTGTATGCATATTGATTTGCACTCACTGTTCAATGCTAAATGAGTTCCTCCCCAATAATTTGAATAAAAGTATATATTTAAAAGGAGATGTATTCCTCACCCCAAAATACCTTAAGAACATAAATAAAAGAAGGTTATTTGCATTAATTTTGCATAATTCCCTGTGTTTATTAATGTGCTGTGAAGACACTATCCTTGAGAAATTCTGTTTGCTGTCCCGAATAGCCCTTGGACGCTGGGGTGCTGACAGTGCTACGATGGGAACTGAATGACTGACATGCTTCTAGTAGCTGCCCCAGGTTCCCTTGTCTCTGATCTGTCCCCACTGTCTGCAAGTGCAGGGTTTTGGAGGCAGTATTTCGTACTGGATAGAGCGCTGCACTGTACTGGGGCTCAGGAGCCCTGGGTTCTGCTCTGGGCTCTGCCACCAAGATGCTGCCCCTTCTGTACCTCAGTTTCTCCATCTGTAAAATGGAGTTAATGACACCAACTTCATTTGTAAGTGCTTTGAGAGCTGCTGATGAGATGTGCTGTATAAGAGCTAGTTGTTGTTGTGTGCGGTTGGTAGCTAAGTGTGGTCTACTGGATGGGGCACTGGACTGAGACTTCCTGCTGCCACTGACCAGCTGTGTGACCATTCACCCTCCTGCCCTTGGTCTGCCTTGTCTTTTGGATTGTAAACTCTGTCAGACGGGAACCATTGCTCACGCTGTATCTATGCAGCAGCTGGCACAATGGGACCCGGATCTTGGTTAATAATGCTAATGTCAAATCCCATCCCCACCCTGCTGGCCATAAGCCATGAGCTGCAGGTTGCAGATATGCTAACCCTCTATCTGTGTATGACCCTCATCCCCACAGGATCTGAGCAGCTCATATCCCACCCAGAGCCAGCTCAACATTATTATCTCCATTCTTCAGACAGGGATCTCAGAGATGACTGGTCCAGGGACACACCCTGGGTATGTCTACACTGCAATTAAACACCAGTGGCTGGTCCCGGTAAGCTGACTTGGTCTTGAAGGGCTCAGGTTGCAAAACTGTGGTGTAAATGTTCGGGCTCAGGCTAGAGCCCAGGCTCTGCAGCCCTCTCCACTTGTGCGGCCCAGAGCTCAGGCTCCAGCCTGAGACTGACTGTCTACACTGCAGTTTTACAGCCCCATAGCCCAAGCTCCGCGAGCCAGAGTCAGCCAACATGGGCCAGCCACTGGGTTTAATTGCAGTGCAGGTGCACCCGAGGGTCAGGGGCAGAACCAGGAACTAAACCTACAGCTCACGAATCCCACACAAGGGCCGTAGTCACAAGCCCATCCTTCCTCTCATCCAGCCATGTCCTCAGTGCTGTATTCTCTGTATCTCTCATCACATCTCTTCCTCTTGCACCCACAGAGCACATGTCCAGAGGTGCCCTCAGCAGCATGCCTAGGCACTTTCAAAAGCCAAGGACTCAAGCCTGCAAGCTGGTGCTTGGCTCGCTGCTTAGCATCTGTGCAAGCACATACAGGTCGTGAGCTCAGCCAGAGCCCTATAGTATTACCCAGATAGTGTTGGGCTGTCATTCAGACCAGGTGTGTGATGGGGAAGTTTGTACAATACCTTCCCTTCCCCGTGGGATCCATCTGCAGGGCTGAATCTGGACAGCTGCATTTAAAAAGCACATGCTACTATTGCTACATGAATTGCTGGATCAGTGCCATTGGTTTACACCTAGTAGGGACTCTCAAACCTCTCGCTATGTACTAGCTACTGAAGAAGGACAGGGCAGCTGTGGGTCAGCGTGTTACACTCCAGCCATGAACAGAGAGGGATTCAGTTCTAGGCACTGCTTGTGTATTTGAAGCATGAATGCAGGGGTTCCCCCTGGTCAATTAGCTTAGAAAAGGAGGGGGGATTATCATTCCTGTTTTACCCCAGTTATTAACATCTCTCTCACTCCATGCTGTAACCCCATCTCTGTGAGGGAGAAGGTCTGGGATGAGGATCAAATTGCACTTGGAGAGGGAAATGCAGCTGACAAAATGTTTGTGACAGAAAAAACCCAAGCCCCACTCATGATACCCTTGTTCTGTCTCTCCATTCCTGTCCCCCTTCAATGGGCACAGGGGACTCACAGCCTCACCAGCACAAATTAGGAGACACGGGGAGATGTGAGCTCACTCAGAGCAGGAGATAGACACTTCCAGAGGAGCAATGGTTTATCTCCATCTCCCTAGAATTTGCCTCCTCTCTCCGGATTGCGTTCATCCCCTAAGGCCAAAACACTCACCCCAGAGTGCGTGGGGCAGTGTCTTTCACCTCAGGTTCTTGAGTTCAACAACCAAAAGCTCCTTTAACGTGCCCTTCCCTGCTCTCTCCACCACACACCACTCACAGTGGTTGTCCTTAGTCAGTGAAGACCCAGAGTTCAGAGGTGCATCTGAGTGAGTTCACCTCCCACCTACAGGTGGGTGGGGGAAGAGAGAGAAAAAGCACCTTACTCACTCTAGTGTCCAACACTTGCTCTGCTGGCCACCCTGCCAACTGCTTACTGCTCCACCAGCCGTTGCTGATGCACACCATCACCTTCTGCTGCTACCTGCTTCTCTACTGTGATCTCTTCAGGTCAGTCTCGAAGTTCTACCCAGCTCTGTGTTTGTGAACTTCATTGCTGAAGCAGTCTGGGCAGAAATGTTGTCCCACAAGAAGTGGTTTCAGCACTAGTGATCACTTAACAAAACAAAAGACTCCTAATGGAGCCCTAATTAGCTGTCTTTGAACAGTGGAAAGTGGCAGGTTAAACCATGTCCAGGGCTCTTAGACAAAGCTTACTCCTCCCACCAGGAACACCTATCCCCACCTCCTCCACTTCCACAGCGATCTGGCATCTGAGGCCCCTGCTTAGCGAGTTCAGTCCAGTTGAGGGTGACCCCCTCAATCAGGACAGGCTAAGCACAGTTCTGCTCTCCTTTACTCATATAATAAAGATAAGATTACATTACCCCCTGCATTCAGTACTAGAGTGATTTGTAACCCAACACCTGCCAAAGTTGATGACTTTGGCAACACAGCTCTGTCTGCTGGATACGTAGGCAGAGTGGGTGTGTTCATAAGTCTGGTCCCTATGCCTTTTCCCCTATCCAGCTAGCTGGCAGAGGAGAGCTCAGTGTTGCCTTCTCAGAGCCTTTCTGATGGAGGCTGGGGCATACCTAATCTGAGCTGGTATTTCACGGGTGGTGTACACTGAGCTGGGGTAGGTTGGGCCAGGATGTGTGTGTTAGGTCTCTGATGAAAGCTTAGGCTATGACAAAAGCTGGTGCTGCATTCCCCTGCATTGCCATCCCTGAGTTTGTGTAGCAGTGCTCTCACACTGCAGTAGCCAAGGGGCAAAGCACATTGGTGATTTCATGTTGTATTTGTATTACATCAGCAGTGACTTGTGCTGGGCCCTGCACGGACACATACGGATGGACAGGCCCTGCCCTGAAGAGCTTACGGGTTAAATACATCAGGCAGCCACAGGAAGGATCATTTCCCCTTTCACAGCTGGAGAATTGAGACCAGAGAGACGAAGGGCCTTGCCCAGGGCACACAGGGACCTGGTGCTGGACTCTCCTAGAGCCCAGTTCAGAGCCCTACCAAGACCAGCCTGCTATGGGCTGTCAGCTGCTGCTGAAATATAAACCATCTCCCAACCACTAGCTGTTAGATGCAGGGTCATTTAGCACCAGACCTAAATTCCCCTCTCTCCTCATCCACTGAGCTTCCCCCTGTGACTTTCCTGGTTTATTCCTTCCTTCTCATCCCTAACCCTGGCCCAGTAGACAGGCAGCCATTAGTACATATGAGAGCTGCGACAAAGCTGGTATTTGTCATGCCATCACCCTACAGCGCCAAGAAGCGTTCCCACCCCACAGCTCCACCACTGCTAGTAGCAGGCAGCCCCGTGGCAGCACAGAGACCCCCAGGCTCGTGGGAGTGATGCCATGCTGAGAACAGACCCACTCCACAGAAGTCCTGCCATGCCCCAGGGCCTGTGCCAAGCTTGAGCCCACCCGGGGAGGCTGGCCTGGGGGCAGAGAGCAATGCTGGCAGGGGAGAGGATCCAGCAAAGCAGCAGTGAGTGATGGTGCATTTAGTGGGCAGGTGAAACCATTGGGAATTGTTCTATTCAGCATTTGCAGCCCTGGGAGATGGTGGCCAGACTGCACCAGTTAAGCCAGGTAGGGGCTGCAGGGGATTGAGATCCCCACCATGTGGCTGCTGTGGAGCCCTTCACCTGCAAACCCAGGGCTGTATGAATTGACTCAGCTAGTATGTGCACGGTGCTTGGAGATTGGAAGGCACCCTAGCAGAGCCCAGTTACTCGGTGTCTGGGAGTGATCTGGACAGGCTAGAGCTGCAGCGACTAGTTTACATGCTGAGGCGTGTGGACACAGGGAGGCAGGACAGGAAAAGGCTAGAGCTTGTGTATTGGTTTATAGTTTTGAGTGTACTTAAGTGCAGGAAGCCAAAGCCTCAGCTGGTATAAATTGGCAGAAGAGCAACACACTCCAGTAAGGCAAAAGGAGCTAGTGGCTGAGGCATGGGCCTAGGGCGGTGGGGTCTCTTCCTGGCTCTACCGGTGGCCTGGCGTGTGACCTCAGGCAAGTCAGATCACTGCTCTGTGCCTCAGTTTCCCCACCCCCTCCTTCGATTAAAGCATTAAAAATCATGAATCAGATGTCCCAAAATCAGGATAATGGTTTAAAATATTACTTTTAAAAAAATCAGCAGCAGTATTTTAGACTATCTTTCTTGGCCTTCTGGTTTTGAACCTTTCTGGCACACTTCTTAGTCATGTTTTCAAGCTTTTTGCTACACCCATGGGGCCAGACACGTTTTTAAAAGAAAGCTGAGAGTCTCCCATGTTCACATGACTCCAGAAGCTGGGGATTTAAGAAATCACCAAATATCCAAGACTCACAATAAAATTGTGAGAGTTGTGCAACATGGCATCTGTCACTACATCCACACACTGTGGGGCTCTGATATTGTTTCAGGTTGCTGTGTGCTACCATGATCTAAGTTAAAAACAACATACTGACTTTGCGAAGTGAGGATCTGCCCTATGTTCTTTATTAAATGGATCCCAAGCCTCTGAAGGGCCAATCGAGAGCTCTACCTGCTGGACAATCCTACTCCAAGGTCCCAACTACATATTCAGAGCCAGATTTTCTCCAGCTCCAACTCAACACTGGAGAGCCAGAGGAAGGTGATGGGGCTGTCAGAGAGCTTGTTATGGCTCCTTGCTTCATAAACTGCATCTGCATACGCTAGAGCAGCCTCGGGATTGTTCTAATACACATCAACTATGGTCCTTAAGGGACAACATGCCAGTTGTGAATTGACGGGAGTGCAGCTGTGCTCTGCCCTGCCCCCAAAGCTGTGAAGGAACCTGGCTAGGTGCCAGGAAAGCACCAGGCCCCAGCCCCAGGGGAACTGTCAGCTGACTAACTAAGATGAAAACCAAGGAGGAGGAGAGAAGCGACAATCTCTCAGGGGCTGAGAGGTGCAGTTCAGCGGCCCTTGTCCTGGCAGCTCATCCTCATGTTTACTTGGGGGAATTTCATTCTTTTGAAGAGGAGTCGCTCATTTCCTGGTTTATTTTAAATCCTGTACCTGCTCTGGGTTCTAATCCCACTTGTAGGGCAGGTCCTAGGGGTCTGATCTAGTCTGTATACATTCCTGTGCCCCACTTATCACTATGGTAGCAGAGCTGCTTTTCTGGAGCAGCCAAGTATCTGCTACCTGCAAGTTGATTTTTGCACTGACTGAAACTAGTACTCTAAGGCCTCAATGTTTCTGTCCCGTCCCCCTAAGTCAACCAGAGCAACTGGCTTGAAATTGAGGCCCTGGATGGGAAAGGCCCCCATTCCCTGACCAATCCCCCCCAGACCGCAAAAAGTAGTCAATGGGGAATGACCATCAAATGGGGGTTTTTCTAGGGGTTCAACAGGGAGGGGATCTAGGCCCAAAACTATTCAACATTTTCATAAATGATCTGGTAGTAAATATAAAATCACTTCTGATACAGGATGTAGCTGACAGAGAGACCTGCAGAGTGGTAGATAATGAGGACAGGGCAGTCATGCAGAGTGATCTGGATCACTTGTTAAACAGGACCCATTCAAACACAGTGTGTTTTAATGCAGCACAGTGCAGTTATAAAGATAGGAACAAGGGATGTAACCCAGACCTACAGAATAGGGGACTCTATCTGGGAAAGCAGTGACTCTGGAAAGTGTTTAGGGGTTATAGCAGACAAGCAACTAACAGGTTTCAGAGTAGCAGCCGTGTTAGTCTGTATCCGCAAAAATAACAGGAGTACTTGTGGCACCTTAGAGACTAACAAATTTATTAGAGCATAAGCTTTCGTGGGCTACAACCCACTTCTTCGGATGCATCCGAAGAAGTGGGTTGTAGCCCACGAAAGCTTATGCTCTAATAAATTTGTTAGTCTCTAAGGTGCCACAAGCAACTAACATGACCTCCCTGTGCAATGTGATCCTTGGGTGTATAAACAGGGAAGTAGCGAGTCGGAGTCGGGAGTTAATTTTACCTCTCAGACCGACACTGGAATACTGCATCTACTTCTGATGTCCACATTTTAAAAGGAATGCTGAAAAATTGGAGAGGGTGCAGAAAAGAGATACAAAAATCACTGGACAGCTGGAGAAAATGCCTTATAATGACAGACTTAAAGAGCTCAATCTGTTTAGCTCACGAAGATTGAGAGGTGACTTGATTATGGTATTTAAGCACCTTCATGGGGAGAAAATACTGGGCCCTAAAGGGCTGATATTTAATGGCCTGTTTAGACAGGTCAGAGTAAATGAGCTAATGGTCCCTTCTGGCCGCAAGCTCTATGAATCAATGAACCTTCTCTTGGACAAGCTGAATCCCATGTCAGCTGTCCCCTCTCAACCTGCAGCCTCAACGCAAGGAAAAGCCAAATGAAAATTCCCATATGACGGTAAAGTGTGACTGAAGCTTCAGCTGGCTAGGCCACTAGACATGGAAAGGCCCAACTGCTCCCTCTGTATTTTCTAAGGAAATTAACATTCTAGGGCCTGGGGTTTGGCTTTAGGAACCAACTGTGGGGGGCGGGGTGGGTAATGGGGGCAGGAAACAGCAGATAAAAGAGTCAGTTTCCCATTTAATGATGATACTTAAAAAAAGGCAAATGTTAGCACCTGCAACAGACACAAACAGATCATCAGCAGAGCAGGAAAAATCAGAGCGTCAGCAGTCACTAGAATAGCATCAGTGGCATCTATGCAAAATAAAAAATACCTAGATCAGGGATAGGCAACCTATGGCACGTGTGCCAAAGGTGGCACGCAAGCTGATTTTCAATGGCACTCACACTGCCTGGGTCCTGGCCACCGGTCCGGGGGGCTCTGCATTTTAATTTAATTTTAAATTAAGCTTCTTAAACATTTTAAAAACCTTATTTACTTTACATACAACAATAGTTTAGGTATATATTATAGACTTATAGAAAGAGACCTAAAAACGTTAAAATGTATTAATGGCATGCGAAACCTTAAATTAGAGTGAATAAATGAAGACTCAGCACACCACTTCTGAAAGGTTGCCAACCCCTGACCTAGATGAAGGGAGCATTTGGGCTGAGCAGGTGAGCAGACAAGTCAGGGTTTTGAACAGGTGTTATCCCTGTGCCCTGGCAACTCTCTGCTACCATCCCGCTCTCCCTACAAGCTAGTGCTGAAAATTACAACAGGGGATATTTTACATACCATCTCATCCTTGAGTGATTCCTGTTCATTGTTCTCACAGTGGTCCAGAATCTCAGGCTGGGATTTTCCAAGGCGCCTGAGGCTTTTTTAATAGAATGTGTTCTCTATAAAGCATAATGCATTTAACATACTTGGCAACTACACATGTAGTATATACAAGAGAGAGAGGCTCTGCCACAGCTGGGAGAGTCCATGTGCCCAGCCTCCCTGGGAGCAGCCGCTCCAGCTTTGAGCAGCCTCACACATACACCCTGGGCTCTTGGACTCTGCTGGTGCAGTGGTGAGTCCCCTCAACTGACCCAAGCTCCAGGGGAGGGGGAGGAACAAACTCTGGAGACTGAGGCCCAGGGAGTCGAAGCCAGGGGAGCAGAACCACGGCAGCACCTAGCTTCCCGTTCTGGGGCAGAGATGTCAATTAATGGGCTGGGTGTGATACGGGGAGCAGGGTAACGAAGGCTGGTGGGTGGGGTGGACTGAGGGGAATATAACCTGCCTCAAAGCAGTTTGCTCCCAGTTGGAGAAAGGGGGAATCCCCAGTCCCCTGGCTCCAGCATCTTATCAGTTCAGCTCCGACGGCAAGACAAACTGGAGTTTGGGGTGATGTGTCACAGACTGGCTGAAGGTGCCAGCGCAGAGAGCCAGCAAAGTTAACTGGGGGGGAGGGGCTATTTACACAGGAAAGCAGGAGTGAGAAACCCCCTTTTCTGAATGCATCAACACAGTGGGATCTGCTGGATGTGTGTTAGAATTGACCAACTGCACGAGAGATGGGGATCAGTGCTGGGGAGAGGAGCTGGGCTCAACAGCCCCTTCATATCCTCACCACAGGTAGCAGAAGTGCAGGCTAAACCCAGACTGAACCCTGATTTCATAGCTCCAGCTGAAGTCTACAGGGTTTCCCTGGGGCTCAGGGGAGTTCAGATCTGCTGGGCTTCTTGAGTGCTTGCCTTCCCTGCTGACACTGTGCAAGGGGACCAGCGAGTGCCAGTTCTGGGGTATCCAATCATGTTGTACACACCAGCCCGGCTGGGAACAGGGCTCCACTGTCCACCTCAACTCATCCATACAGGCCAATGATCATGTAAAATCACATATATTCTTCTAAGAAGTAGCTCCCAGCTGAAAGATGTGCCCCAAAGAACAGGCTTTTTATCCCACCCCCGCCCTGCACACTGGCTGTACTATGTAATGACAATAACCAAATCTCATGCTTCAGGGCTTCAGACGCTCCCCTGCAGGGGACAGGAATGTTTTTTCCAATGCACCATTGGCCAGATGTATCTGGGTTTCTTTTTCACCTTTCCCTGAAGCATCAGAAATTGGCAACAAGACCCAGGATGAGGTAAGCCAGTGCTCTGAAGTGGTTCAGAGAATTGTCTTTCTAGATGCCTGGCTGGTAGGTTTTGCTCACTTGCCCAGGGTCAGACTGATCACCAGATTTGGGGTTGGGTAAGAATTTCCCCCCAGGTGCAGAGATCTTGGCGTTTTTTGCATTCCTCCACGGCATGGGGTGTGAATCGCCTGCTGGGAATCATCCCAGCATCTCTCATCTAATCAATTCCCAGCCATGGCAGGGGCCCCTTGGTCTCTCCTGTTCTCTACTCTGGCTCACAACAGATTAGCCTCTTAAGCGTTGAAAGGTTTTAGTTTAACTAAAGTAATTAGTCCTGCCATGCGGGCAGGGGACTGGACTCGATGACCTCTCGAGGTCCCTTCCAGTCCTAGAATCTATGAATCTATGAATAATTAGGCTTGATATAGCAGTATTTGAGTGAGATTCATGGCCTGTGATATACAGGAGGTCAGACTAGATGATCTAATTGTCCTCTCCGGCCCTCAACTCTATGAAACTCTGGATGTTCATGGGGTCTAAGTGAGTTAGGCACCCAGATCCTGTTGATTCTGTGGGGCAGGGACATCTCTCTGTTCTGTGTTTGTACAGTGCCTCACACTGTGGTTCCTTGTCCATGACTGGGGCTGCTAGGCGCTACCACAATACAAATAATACTAATGGAATTTGGGTAGTTTACTCCCTAATGCTCTAATGAAACCCCTCACAGAGCTCCCTTCGCTCTGGGTGGGATTTCAGACCCAAATTTTTACAGTTGTCAAGACTTAACTCTACGCGGCACTGCAACACCTAACTGATTTAGGAACCTAGGTCTCATGCCCAGAAGTGACGCAAGCACAGTGGACCCTATGTCTTATTGGAAGCTGATGGGGATTGTGCTACTGAATCACGCTGGAGCTTGGGAAAAATCTCCCACTTAATTCCTGGGCCCTCAGTTCCCATTGCCCAGAACCAATGGGATCATTTCAGTATGTCTGGGTGGGGTAGGGCCACAAGGGCAGAAAGGACACGGGGTTTTCCCCGGTGTGGGTTCGCTCATGTCTCTTGTGGTGGGAGCTGCGGCTGAAGCTTTTCCCGCAGTAAGTGCATATGTAGGGTTTCTCTCCTGTGTGGATCCGGTGGTGCTGGGTCAGAGTGGATTTGTCAGTGAAGCTTTTCCCGCAGTCAGAGCACGTGTAGGGTTTCTCTCCTGTGTGGATCCTCTGGTGTCTGATCAGGTTTGAACTGACATTGAATCTTTTTCCGCAATCGGGACACTCGTAGGGTTTCTCTCCTGTGTGGATCCTCATGTGTTTGACCAGGTCGGAGTTCTGGCTGAAGCTTTGCCAGCACTCAGCGCATGTGTTGGGGATCTCAATGGTTGGTGTTTTCTTCTTAGACACTTTAGTTTCTTTCACCTTCCCAATAGTGGTGCTTTCCCAGTGGGTGCATTTGTCCTGCCTCTTCTCTGGAGGGCTCCTCAGATGCCTCTTGTGGTGGGAGCTGCGGCTGAAGCTCTTCCCACAGTCAATGCATTTATAGGGCTTCTCACCCGTGTGGACGCGTTGGTGTTGGGTCAGAGTGGACTTGTCTGTGAAGCTTTTCCCACAGTCAGTGCAGGGATAGGGCTTCTCCTCCGTGTGGGTTCTCTGGTGTCGACTCAGGTTTGAGCTGACGCTGAAGCTCTTCCCGCAGTCAATGCATTTATAGGGTTTCTCCCCCGTGTGGGTTCTCTGATGGTTCATAAGGTCTGAGCTCTGGGTGAAGCTTTTCCCACACTCAATGCAGATGTTGGGCTTCTCCCCTGCGTATGTTCTCTGGCAGATGATGGTGTCTTTGCTCTTCCTCACAGCTCTCCCACGGATGGCTGATTTACCCTCTCTCTGCACAAGAGAGCTCTTCTGTAGCTTGTCCAATTTCCTCTGATTCTTGAGGGACTTTTTCTGGTTCAGTCCCTGTGAAACATTTCCTTTGGATCGCTTGGGAGGCATCTTGTCATGAGTTGCTTTTTTACCAGCACATGTGAACGAAGATGTTTCCTGCTCGCACTCACCTGCTGAGACAAAAAGAGAGTCATTCCTGGGGGGGGGGGGGGGGGGGGGAAAGGTACCTCAGAGAGGGAAGGGCAAAAGCTGCACCACAATGCAACGTTGATAATTCATATTAGAATTCATTCAAGTGCAGATCTGGCCCCTCTCACCCAGACTCAAACCACTGACACATTTGTAACCTGGCTCCACAGGCACAGTCTCTGAAACAAACACTGGAAAAGAATCGAAGGAGCTGCTTTGGATGATCCTCCTGACAATGTCCCCAGCCAGGGCAGCACATCCCCCCAGCAGCGCGGGGACTAGGTAGAGGCAGGAACTAGCTCTTCCTCTTCCTGCTCCTCACCTTGTCCCAGGAAAGTCAGTCTGCCCCGGGGCGCTGCAGGGAATGGAGCTGGGCAGGGCTGCGAGCCGGGAACCTCCCTCCCTACTTACTGCTCCTGCCAGTCTCTCCCCCTGTCTCCCTCCTGCCCCCTCCCCTCGGGCTGGGAGACTCGGTCCCTGGCCCGGCCCGGGGCGTTCGCTCTCCCGGAGCTGGCTCGGCTCCTGCAGGCGCTCAGGGGGGCAGAGCCTGGGGGGGGGGGGGGGTCAGGGAGGGCAGCAGCTCTGGGACTCGCAGACCCCCCCCGGGAGCAGAGCTGGGGCGAGGAGGGGCCGACGGTGCAGAGTCACTTTCCTGCCCGGCCCCAGCCCTTTCCCCCCGTCTCTCCCCTCACCTGCAGGCTCCGGCTCAGGGGCTGGTGTCGGCAGAGCCCGGGGCTGCCCCAGGAGCTAGGGAAGGGCTCTCCCGGCTGGGGAGCAGCAGCGGTTCGGGGCAGGGTTTCGGGTCACCGCTAATGGAGGCAGCGCAGCGGCTGACCCGGGAAGCTCCGCCCCAGCCCGCTGAGCGGAGGCACCAAGAGCGCGGAGCAAGCGCCCGGCCCGCCCGAGCAAGCGGCAGAGCCACCTGGCGGCCACCGCTGGGGAAATCGCCCCCGCCTGAAACGCCGCAGGCCCGGAGTCAGAGCCGGATCCGTCTGTTTCCTTTTACATGGGCTATGGACCAGAAAACACAGACACACAGGCACCCCCAGCCAGTACAGGGGGAGCCGTGTCGGCGCAGGGACTCGGTTCTGCAGCCACCCAAACACGGGTGCACAGTGCTGGGACAAGAGGGTCCATCCCAGTCATCGACTGCCTGTATAACCCAGGCCTGGTCTACACTACGAGTTTAGGTCGAATTTAGCAGCGTTAAATCGAATTAAGCCTGGACACGTCCACACGACGATGCCCTTTTTTTCGACTTAAAGGGCCCTTTAAACCGGTTTCTTTACTCCACCTCCGACGAGGGGATTAGCGCTGAAATCGGCCTTTCTGGGTCGGATTTGGGGTAGTGTGGACGGAATTCGACTTTATTGGCCTCTGGGAGCTATCCCACAGTGCTTCATTGTGACTGTTCTGGACAGCACTCTCAACTCAGATGCACTGACCAGGTAGACAGGAAAAGCCCCGCAAACTTTTGAATTTCATTTCCTGTTTGCCCAGCGTGGAGAGCACAGGTGACCACGCAGAGCTCATCAGCACAGGTAACCAATGATGGAGTCCCAGGATCGCAAAAGAGCTCCAGCATGGACAGAACGGGAGGTACGGGATCTGCTCGCCATATGGGGAGACAAATCAGTGCTAGCTGAACTCCGTAGCAGTAAACGAAATGGCAAAATATTAGAAAAAGTCTCAAAGACCATGAAGGACAGAGGCCATAACAGGGACGCACAGCAGTGCCGCGTGAAAATTAAGGAGCTAAGGCAAGCCTACCACAAAGCCAGAGAGGCGAACGGAAGGTCCGGGGCAGAGCCGCAGACATGCCGCTTCTATGTGGAGCTGCATGCCATGCTAGGAGGTGCAGCCACCACTACCCCTACCCTGTGCTTTGACTCCATCAATGGAGAATCATGCAACAGGGAAGCGGGTTCGGGGTACGAGGAAGATGAGGATGAAGACAATGAAGATAGCTCACAGCAAGGAAGCGGAGAAACTGGTTTCCCCAACAGCCAGGATATGTTTATCACCCTGGACCTGGAACCAGTAACCCCCGAACTCACCCAAGGCGTGCTCCCAGACCCTGAGGGCGCACAAGGGACCTCTGGTGAGTGTACCTTTGTAAATATTACACATGGTTTAAAAGCAAGCGCGTTTAATGATTAATGATTAATTTGCCCTGGCAATCGCGGCCAGTACAGCTACTGGAAAAGTCTGTTAACGTGTATGGGGATGGAGTGGAAATCCTCCAGGGACATCTCCAGAAAGCTCTCCTTCATGTACTCCCAAAGCCTTTGCAAAAGGTTTCTGGGGAGGGCTGCCCTATCCCGTCCGCCATGGTAGGACACTTTACCACGCCAGGCCAGTAGCACGTAGTCTGGAATCATTGCATAACAAAGCATGGCAGCGTATGGTCCCGGTGTTTGCTGGCATGCAGACAACATCCATTCCTTATCTCTCTTTGTTATCCTTAGGAGAGTGATATCATTCATGGTCACCTGGTTGAAATGGGGTGATTTTATTAAGGGGACATTCAGAGGTGCCTATTACTGCTCGGCTGAACAGAAATGTTCCCCGCTGTTAGCCACGCGGTGGGGGGACGGGTGAAGTGATCATCCCAGAGAATTGGGGGGGGGGGGGAGTTGGGTTTGTGCTGCATGTTAACCCGGAAACCGCAGCCCCTCCTTTTACATTGCAAACCCATTTTAAATGGCCAACCCAACGGGTGCTTGGTATGGGAAATGGGGGCGCTGCTGTTTGAAACCGTTCCCACATGTTATGAAGGTTAAAAAAGCCAAAAGACTGTGGCTTACCATGGCTACCTGTAAGCCGAATTCTGTTGCCTGGCACTGCATGAGTGATCTCTCACACCAAACCGGCAGGCCCTCAATATAAGAGGAAAAATGCGACCTTGTAACGAAAGCACATGTGCTGTGTAATTGAACAGCAAAATTTAACGTGAAAGAGTGTACCCATTGTTCTCTAAAATGTGTCTTTTTTAACCACCTCTCCCTTCTCCTCTACCAGCTGCAAATGTTTCTCCTTCGCAGAGGGTAGTGAAGATTAGAAGGAGAAAACGGCGGACTCGGGATGATATGTTTTCGGAGTTCCAGATGTCCTCCCACGCTGACAGAGCACAGCAGAATGCGTGGAGGCAGTCAATGTCAGAGTGCAGAAAAGCACAATATGAACGAGAGGAGAGGTGGCGGGCTGAAGAGAGCAAGTGGCGGGCTGAAGAGGATAGGTGGCGTCAGCTTGCTGACAGAAGGCAAGAGTCGATGCTCCAGCGTATGGTTGAGCTGCAGGAAAGGCAGCAGGAGCAGAGACCGCCGCTACAGCCCCTGTGTAACCAACAGCCCTCCTCCCCAAGTTCCATAGCCTCCTCACCCAGATGCCCAAGAACGCGGTGGGGGGGCCTCTGGCCACCCAGCCACTCCACCCCAGATGATTGCCCAAGCATCAGAAGGCTGGCCTTCAATAAGAGTTAAAGTTTTAAAGTTTTTAACTGCAGTGTGTCCTTGTCCTTCCCTCCTCCCGGGCTACCTTGGCAATTATCCCCCTAGTTGTGTGATGAATTAATAAAGAATGCATGAATGTGAAGTAACAATGACTTTATTGCCTCTGCAAGCGGTGCTCGAAGGGGGGAGGGGAGGGTGGTTAGCTTACAGGGAAGTAGAGTGAACGGGGGGGGCAGAGGGTTCATCAAGGAGAAACAAACAGAAGTTTCACACCGTAGCCTGGCCAGTCACAAAACTGGTTTTCAAAGCTTCTCTGATGCGCACCGGACCCTACTGTACTCTTCTAACAGCCCTGGTGTCTGGCTGCGCGTATCAGTGGCCAGGCGATTTGCCTCAACCTCCCACCCCGCCATAAATGTCTCCCCCTTACTCTCACAGATATTGTGGAGCGCACAGCAAGCAGCAATAACAATTGGAATATTGGTTTTGCTGAGGTCTATCCGAGTCAGTAAACTGCGCCAGCGCGCTTTTAAATGTCCAAATGCACATTCTACCACCATTCTGCACTTGCTCAGCCTATAGCTGAACAGGTCCTGACTACTGTCCAGGCTGCCTGTGTACGGCTTCATGAGCCATGGCTTTAAGGGGTAGGCTGGGTCCCCAAGGATAACTATAGGCATTTCAACATCCCCAACAGTTATTTTCTGGTCCGGGAAGTAAGTCCCTTGCTGCAGCCGTTTAAACAGAGTAGTGTTCCTGAAGACGCGAGCGTCATGAACCCTTCCTGGCCAGCCCATGTTGATGTTAGTGAAACGTCCCTTGTGATCCACCAGGGCTTGCAGCAGCATTGAAAAGTACCCCTTGCGGTTTATGTACTCGGTGGCTTGGTGCTCCGGTGACAAGATAGGGATATGGGTTCCGTCTATCGCCTCACCACAGTTTGGGAATCCCATTGCAGCAAAGCCATCCACTATGACCTGCACGTTTCCCAGAGTCACTACCCTTGATATCAGCAAGTCTTTGATTGCGTTGGCTACTTGGATCACAGCAGCCCCCACAGTAGATTTGCCCACTCCAAATTGATTCCTGACTGACCGGTAACTGTCTGACGTTGCAAGCTTCCACAGGGCTATCGCCACTCGCTTCTCAACTGTGAGGGCTGCTCTCATCCTGGTATCTGGCGCTTCAGGGCAGGGGAAAGCAAGTCACCAAGTTCCATGAAAGTGCCCTTACGCATGCGAAAGTTTCGCAGCCACTGGGAATCGTCCCACACCTGCAACACGATGCGGTCCCACCAGTCTGTGCTTGTTTCCCGGGCCCAGAATCAGCGTTCCACGGCATGAACCTGCCCCAGTAACACCATGATTTGCACATCGCTGGGGCCCGTACTTAGTGAGAGGTCTATGTCCATGTCAATTTCTTCATCACTCTCATTGCCCGCACTGCAATCGCCTCCTTGCCTGGTTTTGCTTTGGCATGTTCTGGCTCTGCATATACTCCAGGACAATGTGCGTGGTGTTCATAGTGCTCATAATTGCCGCGGTGATCTGAGCGGGCTCCATGATCCCAGTGCTATGGCGTCTGGGCTGAAAAAAGGCGCAAAACTATTGTCTGATGGAGGGAGGGAGGAGCGAGTGACGACATGGCTTACAGGGAATTAAAATCAACAAAGGTGGCTGTGCATCAGGGAGAAACACAAACAACTGTCACACAGAATGCCCCCCCCCAAGGATTGAACTCAAAACCCTGGGTTTAGCAGGCCGTTGATTTCACGGAGGGAGGGGGAAGCAAATGAATACAGAACAAATCTGGTCCATCTATCTTTTACATCTTAGGCTGACAGCAGACGGTGCAGCATGACTGATAGCCATGGGCATCTTCTGGGTGCTTGGCAGAAAATGCTGCATTACAACTGCTAGCCATCATCGTCAAGACGGTTCAATAGGACTGCCGGCAGGACTGAGTCTCCAGGAGACAAAACATGTCTGCCCAGGTGCCTCTGACCGAACTCACTGAGGAATACGACAATGATGGATACCAATCGTAATACACCATCTACTGCCAAAAGGCAAGGAGCTGCTGCTGTATAGCAATGCAGCCCCATGTCTGCCAGCACCCAGATAGCTGATGATGGCTACCAGTCATACTGCACCGTCTACTGCCAAAAGGCAATTAGCTGCTGCTGTGTAGCAATGCAGTACCACGTCTGCCGGCACCCAGATGACATATGGTGACGGTGAGCTGAGCGGGCTCCATGCTTGCCGTGGTATGTTGTCTGCACAGGTAACCCAGGTAAAAAGGCGCAAATTGATTGTCTGCCGTTGCTCTGACGGAGGGGGAGGGGCCTGACGACATGTACCCAGAACCCCCTGCGACACTGTTTTTGCATCATCAGGCATTGGGATCTCAACCCAGAATTCCAATGGGCAGTGGAGACTGCGGGAACTGTGGGATAGCTTCTCACAGTGCAACGCTCCGGAAGTCGACGCTAGCCTCGGTACTGTGGATGCGGTCCGCCGACTTAATGCACTTAGAGCATTTTATGTGGGGACACACACAATCGACTGTATAAAAATGATTTCTATAAAACCGGCTTCTATAAATTCGACCAAATTTCGTAGTGTAGACATACCCCCAGCCCCAGGCTCTACCCAGAGGCTCCTGCCAGGGGCGGCAGGTTTGTATAATTTTTGGCAGTGCCCAGAACGGGTCCAAGTCCCACCCCCCCCCCCCACCTGCCTTTAAGCCGATCTATATATTTCTTAAAATGTAAAAATGGACTGGAAACAACAACCCAGCACTCTTGGATCAATAAGCCTCAAAAGCAAATACTTTCTAAAATTAAAACAAAATGTAGCCCCTTCTTTTGTAATATTCTTCAGGAGGCAGCAAACACTTTTCGTCGTTGTTTGATGGGGGATGGGGCTGCTCCTTGCCCAGCCTGGGGCAGGAGTGGTGGCTGCGAGTGGGGGGGCAAGGTGTCACGACACTCACCCAAGCCCCAGCTGCTCAGGTGCAGGAAGCCCTCTCGTCTCCCTTCTGGTGGGTGCTGGGGGGAGGGCGGGGGTGGAGCTGCCGTGTTACGTGAGTGCCTCCTCCCCTGCTGCTGCCCCTCACCGTAGCCTCACAACACCTTGCCAAGCGTGGGGCAGGAATGGTGACTGTGGGTGGGGGGGCCGGGTATCATGAGTCCGACACTCACCCAAGCCCCAGCTGCTCAGGTCCAGACTCCAGGAAGGCCCCCCCAGAGTCCGAGTTGTCTCACGGTGGGGGCCGGGGGGTGGGGTGGGGCTGCCATCGCATGTGTGCCTCCTCCCCTCCTCCCTCTGCAGGCTCAGCAGCCTCCTCAGCCTGCCACCGGCGCTGGTTCCTTTCTTGTAGCTAGCAGCAGCCGGTGAGGGAGTGCAGCACAGAGCGGCAGGGCAGCTGCCTGCTGCCCAGGGTGCAGGCAGGGATGCTTGGGGGAGGGACATGGGGGCAGCAGGAGGGGCCAGGGGATAATAAATAATAATAATAATAATTATAATAATAATAATCCCCAGGGATGCTCTGGGGGAGGCACGTGGGGTGGTAGGTGGGGCTGTGGGAGAGACCTGGCCCCGAACATTGGTGGAGCCGGGCCCCCAGACCCTGAATATTGCTGGAGCATGGGCACCACGGGTCCATATAACTCGCCGCCCCTGGCTCCTGCAGCCAGCCCAGCGGCTCCTGGTGGAGCTAGCCTGGCTCTGGTAGCATGGGAAAGACTCTTCCTGGCTGTCCCAGGTGTGAGCTGGGCTGCACAGAAGCTCAGGAAAGGCCTAGTGCCAGTGGTACAGGAGCTCCCATCCTGCCGTAACGAAGGAAGGAAAACACACCCCTTTGGGGGCTCACACTCACAAATGTAAGGCTGCGTGTGTGTCCTGGTGTTTTAACTGTCAGCGGAGGGTGGGCTTTTCTCCTGCAATAGCGCTCCCGGAGCGGGCCTGGTGCAGACGTCAGTGATCACACCAGGATAAAGGCACCATATCCTGGCACCACCTGTCATTCTCTAGGCTTTTGTTCATGTGGATCCCGTGCTCGATTCACATGCAGGCGAGAACAGTTTCTTTTGGCCAGCAGTGTCTGCAGGGGCTCTGCTGTTCCCCGGGTGTCCCAGTCCAGGGCAGAGCGGGTCTACCTGCTCCTCAGTTCTTTCTGACCCTCTCAGCAATGGGACAGAACTTGGGTCCATCTGCTTCCCCATAGAATCATAGAATATCAGGGTTGGAAGGGACCTCAGGAGGTCATCTAGTCCAACCCCTTGCTCAAAGCAGGACCAATCCCCACCACACTTTGTCCTTCAGAGCATTTATAGTTAGCTTAATTAGGGACTTTGTTAGTTTAATTAGGGTGTTTTTTTATGCCATTGGCAAGAGAACACAAACAGTTGCCCCTCCTCCCCCCTGCATGAGATTTTACGTTTTTTTGTGTGCATACTGGGGGCTTCTTAGCACTGAGATCTTCTGGCTAAGTCCCCAGGCTGTAAATCTTGCTCTCTGCCTGGTGCCACTTCACGATGGGCACTCCAGGTGATGTTTTTATCCGGGGAAGGGAATATCCAGACCACTTCTCCATCTGCTGCTCCTTTTCTACGTGGACCCAGAAGGTGCGAGGTGCCCATCTGATGTAATTCATATCGGCGCATTCCGCGGAGTGGGCTTCAGACCCGAACGTCAGGGGTGTCGGGGGGCCACCCTTCTGAGAAACCCAGCTCAGCCAGCGCCCCATTGATCCTCGAGATCCCGAGCCTCTTCTCCACTGAATGGCCCCTGTTGTTGATAGCTGAGAAGGCAGCACAGGCCTCCTTGATCCAGGCCTCTACCGATACTGACCTGGCTCGGCAGGTGCGTTGCTCCAAGGTCACCTCCTGCAGTGCCTACCAGACAAATGTCTCTGACTCATCTCTGGATCCTCAGTGCTCTGCTGACACCTCAGCACTGACTCTGCACCGGTGCCCTCAGTACTGACCCAGCCACTGACCAGCCTTGTCCAATACCAACACTTCAGAACTCATTGTGCACTGGGTTCCCTTGGTACCCACCTGGCCATTGACCAGCCCTTTTCTGGCACCAACACCTCGGCACTGATACTCTCGGTACTGACACACTTGGTGCCTATGTTGCTAATGGCACCAGTCATTACAGCACCGACTCCATCGAGACCCATTGCCTACATAGAATCAGGGAGCGCCCTGTGACTCTGGAACTGACATCATTGAATCCTTCAGTGATGCTCACCTGTCATTTCCTAGGTCCGGAGACCTCATTACCACATACTAAAACTTCCTACCTGGTACCATCTGGTTCCCCCTGCCCTGCTACACAGCTGGTAACCCCTTCCTGAGGGCACCTAGGGCATCAGAGGAGGTAGCGCCAACATTTGAGGAGGTTTATTCCTACGCATCCTCTCCAGCATCAAATCCTAATGAGGAACCACCCTAGGGACCATTCACCAAACCATAAGAGACTTGGGTCATTTAAGGAGCACACTCCATAGTTCCCTACCCAGAGGCTATTGGTTCCTCACCCTTACAGCTGGCCTTTCTGGGCCCATGGAAAAGCAATCTCACCCGTGCAGGCCACCACCACCTGTGCTGAGAGCCCCTCCTCCCACCCGGTCACCCAAGCACAGCCACTTTGTCCAGGCACAGCCACCACAACCGCAGGGCCAGGGCCAGCTGGAAGATCCTGCAGAACAGCTGATCCCTGATGCTCTTTCTCCCTCCTCCCCTGTTGGGGTTGTGAATCCAGCGATGACGCTTTCTCCTCCAGGTGACTCCAAGATCTTCCTGGGTCTCGCTAAGACTCTAGACACCCCCTTGAAGTGGTTCACAAATTATTTGCTATTCTCCACCCCTCTATGCCTGGCAGATCTGCAATGCCTGTTAGTGAAGAAGCCCTGACAATGGTTTAGAGCAGACTCTGGCCTCTGTCCCCGCCGTGTCAAAGAGGGCTGACTCATGCTACCTGGTCCCACCAAGGGGCTTTGATTGTTTCTATACACACTGTCCTGGGCTTCCTTGGGGTGGCAGCTGTTCATGAGATATCAACACACCAAGGGCATCCTAAGATGACATCAAAGGAGAAGAGGTCTATGGCAGAAGGGTTAGAGAGTATTTGGGGGTCTATGGTGGGGGGCTAGGGGCTGTGAGAGGGGGCTATTTGGGGGTCTATGGCAGGGTTAGAGGCTATGGGAGGGGGTTATTTGGGGTCTATGGTGGGAGGTTAGGGGCTGTGGGAGGGGGTTATTTGGGGTCTATGGTGGGGGGGTTGGTGGCTGATGCTGACACACCCATGTTCGCCAGACTCCTCCTGTGGATTCAAGGGATAAGGGCTAGCTGACTGGGGAGACTTCTGTTCAGGGTTTCCTGTGAAGGCTGCAAATGTTGCCTGTGTCACATCTGGCCATGCTGTGCTGTCAGGTCTTCTCTAGGGGGTACCAGCAGCTGTCCCTCATGACCCTAGTCTCCCCAGTTCTCTATACAATCTGTGTGATTTCTCTCTGTGCTCTGGGAGGCTGCCTGGGTACCACAACTACTGACACATGGTGGCCAACCACTGTACTGATCGGATTAGAAGCCAGGCCCTCTGACTGCTAGCCTGAGGCCTGATACATGGTGACCTGTGTCTGTCCCTCTCAGCCTCCCATCCAATAAGCCATGGCATGACAATACCAGTTGGGGCTTATTCTGCACTTTTGATCCCATAGTACTCTACACAGGCTCCTAAGCATCCTATGCCCCTTTTTAAAGATGGGGAAACTGAGGCACAGAGAAGGGAATCAACTTGTTTGGTGTCACCCCTCAAATCACACTCACAGCCCAAGAATCCTGATGCCAGAGGCCCCTAACTAGAGTTCCAGGCCACAGTGGACAAGACTCCTCCCCTCGCTCTGTCTGTTTCCTCCCTGGGATATCCCCACACCACAATACCCTGTTGTCTGAGGCGTCACACTCTGAGAGCCAGTCACTTGTGTGCCACATCCCTGAAATGCTGGAACACGTCCCATGCACAGAGCAAGCTCCCACTTCCACATATGCAACCCTGCCAACTCTATCATGGGTTGTGTTTTCTTTGAAGCCACAGCATCTGAAGGCAGGTGATGACATCATAATCTCAGTTTTTGTTGTTGTTTGTTTTAAGTAAATTTCCAGCCTCCTGGATGTGCAGAAAAGCTCTTTGTTTTGGTGTTGTTCGCTCTTGGGACTAAGAGGGACCAGACATCAATCCATGTTCTCCAAATCTTTCTGAACAAGTCTCTCATATTTCAAACTTGTAAGTAACAGCCAGGCAAGGCATATTAGTTTATTAGTTTATAGGGGAGGGATAGCTCAGTGGTTTGAGCATTGGCCTGCTAACTAGAGGGTTGTGAGTTCAATCCTTGAGAGGGCTGTCTAGGAATCTGGGACAAAAATCTGTCTGGGGGCTATAGTAGGGAGTTGGACTAAATGACCTCCTGAGGTCCCTTCCAATCCTGATATTCTATGACTGGTGTTTAGAAATTCTATCTCTGCATCCCATCCTGAGGTGACAAGTTCCCAGTCAATATAGAAATAGTTGAAATCCCTCATTATTAGTATTGGCTTTGGGGGGAGGGATAGCTCAGTGATTTGAGCATTGGTCTGCTAAACCCAGGGTTGAGAGTTCAATCCTTGAGTGGGGGATTTGGGGATTTAGTTGGGGATTGGTCCTGCTTTGAGCAGGGGGTTGGACTAGATGACCTTCTGAGGTCCCTTCCAACCCTAATATTCTATGATCTTTGTTTTCTCAACTTGTGAATTTTACCTTTGCTAGAGGGAGGTTTATCCCTTTTTTGTTGTAACTTTGAACTAAGGCTAGAGAGGGTTCCGCTGGGCTCTTTGAATCTGATTACCCTGTAAAGTTATTTTCCATCCTGATTTTACAGAGATGATTTTTACATTTTCTTTTTAATAAAATCCTTCTTTTAAGAACCTGACTGATTTTTCCCAGGGGTTTGGGTCTTTGATCACTTTGTAACCAATTGGTTAGGATATTATTCTCAAGCCTCCCCAGGAAAGGGGGTGTAAGGGCTTGGGGGGATATTTTGGGGGAAGAGGAACTCCAAGTGGTCCTTTCCCTGTTTCTTGTTAAATCACTTGGTGGTGGCAGCGTACCAGGTTTTAACCTAAGCTGGTAGAAATAAGCTTAGGGGGCTTTCATGCGGGTCCCCACATCTGTACCCTAGAGTTCAGAGTGGGGAAGGAACCCTGACAGTCTCCTACAACCAGTTCTTCTATGAGGTCCTCATTACTCACCAATATCAAATCTAAAATGGCATAATCTCTTGTTGGTTCAGCGACTATTTTGTGAATAAATCTGTCAGCTATCACATCCAGGAAAATCTGGGCCCTACTATTATTAGTAGCACTTGTCCTCCAATATATATCTGGGAAATTAAAGTCTGCCATAGTCACACAATTTCCAATAATATTTATTTCATTAAAACATTTAAGAGGTCTCTCTCCAGATCCAGATTAAATCCAGAGGGTCTGTAGCACACCCCAAGCACTATCCCAGGAGAACCTCTAGTAGCTTTCTTCCCAAAAGTGATTTTGGCCCAAACAGACTCTGTCTTACCTATTCAATCACTTCTAATTTCTTTGCAGTCTAACGCCTCATTAATATACATTGCTACTCCACAACCTTTACCTTTATTTCTGTCTTTCCTGAATAGCACATGCCCTTCAATACCTGTATTCAAGTCATGACTGAAGCTAGACAAAAGGTGTAAATGTTGAACATTGAGATAATTTACCATTGGAACAACTTACTAAGAGCTGTGGTGGATGGTTCATCACTGGCTAATCAAGATTGGATGTTTTTCTATCAAATCTGTTCTAGTTCAAAGAGGAATTATTTAGGGGCAGTTCTCTGGCCTGTGTTACAGGTCAGACTAGATGATCACAGTGGTCCCTTATGGCCTGGGAATCTATGAAAAGCTTGGAAACATGGCCCTTTCACAGCTCAGAAACCAGAAGCTGAAGGAAAAGAATGCAAAATGTGTTATTTTAAATGTTTCATGATTTTTCAGTCAATTCCATGATTTTCGGTGGGGAGGGGATGACTAATGATTTCTGAGCACTGGGGAATGAGAACATTGATATCGCTAGAGCAGGGGTGGGCAAACTACGGCCCATGGGCCACATCCGTCCTGCGGGACCGTCCTGCCCAGCCCCCAAGCTCCTGGCCCGGGAGGCTAGCTCCCGGCCCCTCCCCTGCTGTCCCCCCTCCCCCGCAGCCTCAGCTCGCTTGCTCCGCTGTCGGCGCAATGCTCTGGGCGGCGGGGCTGTGAGCTCCTCTGTGCTGTGTGGTGGTGGCGGTGGCAGCGTGGCCCGACTGTAGCACCACCAGCCACCGGTGCTCCAGGCAGTGCGGTAAGGGGGCAGGGAGAGGAGGGGTTGGATAGAGGGCAGGGAGTTTGGGGTGGTGGTCAGGGGGCGGGGGTCAGGAGGGAAACAGGGGATGAATGGGGGCAGGGGCCCCGGGGGCAGTCAGGAAGGAGGGGGGGTTGGATGGGGCGGCAGGGGGCAGGCAGGGGCAGGGATTCCGGGGGCAGTCAGGGGACAGGGAGAAGGGGTGGTTGGACGGGGCAGGGGTCCCAGGGGGGCCGTCAGGAATGAGAGGAGGGTTTGGATGGGGTGGCGGGGGTCCAGGGGCAGTCAGGAGACAGGGAGCAGGGATGTGTGAATGGGGCAGGGGTCCCAGAGGGGCCGTCAGGGAACAGGGGGGTTCGATGGGGCAGGAGTTCCAGGGAGGCAGATAGGAGGTGGGGGCCGGGCCACAACCCCCTCCCCTAACCGGCCCTCTATACAATTTACAAAACCCAATGCAGCCCTCAGGCCAAAAAGTTTGCCTGCCCCTGCGCTAGAGCCTCGAATAGAGCCGGGCAAAAAATTTTCAACAAACTTTCATTCAACAAAAAAAGCATTTTTCAGTGTCTCAAATTATTTGTTAAATTTGGGTTGAATTCAACAGACAGTTTTAGTCAGAATTTTTTTTTTTTTTTTTTTGAAAGAGTCGAAACATTTTGCTTTGACTTGATTTTTAATGGTGCTTTGATTTTAAATTTGGCCAGCTTTTCTTTAAAAAAAAAAAAAAAACACACACACACCAAAAAGGGGTGAAAAACACCTGAAATGGCCAGATTGAAATGAAAAAACACAAAATAAAAATTCGTTTTGTCAACTGAAAAGGTTTGGTTGATTCAAAACCATTTTTCTTCTTCATCGATTCAATAAAAAAAATTGAAAAATAAAGTTCTTTGAATTGGACTTTTTGTCCAGATTTTTCAGTTTGTCCATGACCAGAAAACCCTATTGTTTGCTCAGCTCCAGCCCTGCACGCCCTTCCCCATGTCCAAATATCCTCCCCTAAACCCAACCTACATGGGTGTTCATACCTGTGGTGTTGGGGCAGCATGCAGCTGCCTGGAGGCAATTGTCCTAATAAAGTTAATAAAGTTAGCCCCTCAGGAGGCTGATGAAATGAGGACCAGATGTGCAGTTGGCAAAGGGAAATTAGGTGGTGTTGCTAGAACGCAGGGACAGAGGCAGCATTACCTCTGTGTTACAGATGGAGATGCTGCGGCACCAGGTAGAGAGGTGAATTGGCTGGTTCTGCAGGCTTGTCCATTCAGCAAGCACTGAGGTGAAGCCTGGGTTCTTGCACTCAAGTGACCGTAGCCCTCTGCTTCCCTGGCTGAAAATCAGGGGTGATGCTTCAGAACGGAGCTTTGAGGCTCTACTAAACAGCTTGTAAGGTTTTATTACAGCCCATCAGCAGTAGGAAGGAGCTAACCACCTCAGGGCCTCTACCTATCCATTGGCCACACAGCATTCAGCAGCATTGGGAGCCATTTAAAAAGAAGCCCTTTGCATGTCTCCATGAACTCAACTGAGCAGTGTAATCTGCGTTCGTTCTGCTACACATCATCTGCTGTGCCAGAGCCCACGGGCTACAGGTCTATGACAGGGTGGTGTTAGGCCCATAGCTCACGCTGTGTAGGGTCACATTTTTAGCTCTGGAGGTCCTCGGTTCAATCCCTGGTGGCAACCAAGATGGCTCTGTTTACACAGTTGTACAACCTGCCTCAGAAAAATCCTCCATATCTTTTGGCCCAGAACAATCTCAAACCAAGATCTATTGACACAGTGCAGCCAAGAGGATCTGAGTACCATAATTGCCAGGAGGCATTGGAGATGGATCAGTCACGTGCTTCGGATGGAAACTGATTCCATCACCAGGGTAGCAATAAAATGGACACCTGAAGACAAGCGAAAACAAGGCCGCCTGAAAACAACATGGCGAAGAGCTGTGGAAGCCAAGCTGAAAAACATGGGGTACAGCTGGGAAACTATTGAAAGACTTGCCAGAAACAGACAGGAGTGGAGGAGCTTCATCATTGCCCTAATACGCCAGAGGCATAATAGGAACATGATGATGATGATGATGCATCCAACTACTCATGCCAATGCGCTGACCTGGTTCATAGGACTGTAGCTAGTCCCAGAGGATTGATGGGGCCAGGTGCATTGTATACTTGGTTTTAATGCAATGTTCTGCAAAATAAGAAAAGCGTGGGAAACTAGCCACGTTTCATATCGGACCTGGGCACCATTTTTTCAAATGGAATTTTTTTTCCATACAAAAATTGCCTTTTTTTCTAAAATGAAATTTTTCATGAAAAATTTTCAACATCAACATTTTTCATTTTCTACACAAAAATGAAACACTTTATTGATATTTTTATTGAAAATACTACTGAAAACATCATAATGATTATAATTTTTTTTTTAATGAAAACCCAGTTTTCGGTAAATGAAACATTTCAATCAGGGCCGGCTCTAGGCACCAGGAAAGCAAGCAGTTGCTTGGGGTGGCAAATTTGCAGGGGCGCAAGAATCCAGCCTGGGAGCTGAGAACCAACAGGGGGCCCTGGGAGCTGTAGTTCCTTGGCTAGCTCCCTGCCTATAGAACTGGCCTTGGAGCAGGGAAAGAACTACATTTCCCAGCATTCCCTCGGCTGCAATTAACAGGAAAGGGAGGGGGAAGGAGTGTGGAACTGAAACCTCATGCTGCAACTTGCTGTGAATGGTAGGGACAGAGCCAGCTCTAGGTTTTTTGCTGCCCCCCACCCCAGCCCTGGGCTCCCCCCCCCCCCCCGCACCCCCATGTTGCCCCAGCCCTGGACTCTCCCCCGCCCACACCCCCTGCCACCCCAGCTCTGGCCCCCACCTGCACCCCCCTGCCGCCCCAGCCCTGGGCTCTCCCCCCCGCCCGCATCCCCTGCTGCCCAAGCCCTGGGCTCTCCCCCCACCCGCACCTCCTGCCACCCCAGCCCTGGGCTCTTCCCCCCCCCACACCCGCACCTCCTGCCGCCCCAGCCCTGGGCTCTCCCCCAAAGAAAGAATTGGGTGGACTAAATGGACAGTGCACCTCTCTATCTGAAGCCTAGCAAGGGAGATCCCACTAGAATTTAAAATGAAAAGTAAGGGAGGGGAGGCTCTACTAGGACCTGGGCAGCTTTAGATACAGTACCAGGCACACAGGAGGATTTACACTTCTGAGCCATGGAAGCAGAAATTAACTTTTCTTTTCCAGATTTAGCTAATATTCAGAAAGGGAATCTAGCACCTGCCTTCCAGATTTGAACACCCTCAAGCTCAATTTGGGCAGCTGTTACTTCATTTCTCCCAAATCAAATATACTGATCCACTGTAACTTGCTGTAGAAAAAGTAGAATAAATTGAGCAAGAAATGCTTCCCAGTGGTTATTAGGACTGGAATTGCTATTTTCAACAGCCATTGCTTTTTTGTTTTTGTTTTAGTTTTATTTGTTTAAAAGGAAGACAGTAATATTGCATTGGCAACTTCCCCATAGAAACAAAGAATGGAACAAAAGAATAATAAAGGCACCTCAACTTTTCCTCATTTATGTAGGACAGTCTTATAATATGCATCCAGATATCCTTCAATCACACAAGCTGAAAATTGTTCCACTTTACTGCAGTTCTGTAACCGTGTGGGAACCAATCCTGTCTGTGTTCTGTGCACATCCAAAATTCCTGCTGAATGACCCGCCCTGGGAGCGAGTTACCAGTGACCCAGGGCTGGGGTGGCAGGAGGGTGCAGTTGGGGGGGTGGGGGGGGGAGAGAGAGAGAGAGAGCGCCCAGGTCAGGGGGGCGGGGGGGAGGGGCAGCTAAAAAATTTTTTGCTTGGGGCAGCAAAAAACCTAGAGCCGGCCCTGGTTTCAATAAAATTTTGATTAAAAAGTTTATTAAAAAAAATTGCAAAAAAATTCACTAAAAGAAAAAAAGGTCAATTTCAAGTCCTTCAAAATGAAAACAACGTAGACATTTAGTCATTTTTGACAAAACTAGTTTTCCTTTTCTTGGCCAACTCTGTTTCAGATGTTAGTTGGTTCTCTCTGTGTCTCTCCTTTTAGTTGTCCCACATTAACAAAAAGCCACAACAATTGTTTTGGAAACAGTGGGGAAAATGTATTTTTTTCACCCTCGCATAACTCCAAAGCAGTTGAACAGATCTTAAAAAACTTAAAAAAATAAAAAAAATAATAAAAAAAAAAAATCAGGCAGATGCAAAGCTTTGAAAATGTCAAAAGTTACTTGTGTTGCAGTGTTTATAATGGAAATGTAATAAAGGATTACAATCCTAACTACAGCGGCTGCAGCCAGACTTCACAATTATTAACTACTATCATTAATAATAAATAATTTATATGGCACCATAACATGGCATGGTGCTTTACAGAGATTAAAAACTATATAGGCTTCCTGCCCCAAAGACTTTACAATCTATGGGCTTGATTTTAACAGTTCCATTGACTTTAACAGCACAGGATCAGGACCTATTTGAGTCATATCTAGGACATGAAGATAGTCAAAGGAAGGAGGCAGGGAATGAAAGGATGGGCATTAAGACAAATATAAAAGAATAACATGATCACATAATAACAATACCCATGTGTACTGATATTTCTAAATAGAGACCAGGGTAACAAAGAACAGCTCAGGGTGTGGGAGTCGATAGTTTGACATGTGGTGGTGACATCCACACGATACACTGAATTTATTGTGCATTCTGCCCACAAATCCATCTAACAGTTGAATCCCCGGATGCCTCAGGATGCCAGAAAAACATGTCCCTCTTTCCTCCTGGAGATGAATTTCCTCCCACAGTTTCACTGAATGGGCAACAATCTCCTCCTGTACTGAGGAGACTGGGGAAAGAGTTTGTTGACTTTGGACTTTGTTTCACTTTGCTATCAACCCTTCCTGTCCAGAATTCAGAGCTTCCCAGTGGTTCTAGCCCTGGACTGTCCCATTATTACTCTTCATTATTGAGCCCCAGCCATGGCCCAGGACCCCATTGTGCTAGGTGCTCTACAGACACAGAACAAAAAGACAGTCTCTGACCCATGTGAACTGACAATAGGAGCTATCCCAAGGAATTGGACTTTAAAATCATGGCAGTAGGATGTAGGAACAAGCTGTTTACAGACAGTTTTATAAAAGTAAGATGCGTTAGCGCAGCTTTCCTGTCCCAGTGAGCCTTGCACAGTTACTCTCAAGGTACTAAGGCAGCCTAGTTTTAAAGGCAGAAGGATATGAAAAATAACATTGATACAATCCTTTAAAAGAATGTTTTTAAGAGCAATATAAGTCAAAAGACAGGTCTTTTGTGTTACAATTAAGATATTATTTACAAAAACATAAGAACTGGGGACATATAAAAGTAGATTTCTCCCCAGTAGAAAATCCATATAAGGAAATTACAAGATAAACAGATCTCTGGTTAAAAGAAAACAAAATCAAATAGCTACATTGTCTGAACTAGTTCCTACATAGTTACAGGGACATGATAATGGGAGGTTAGGGAGGGGAAAGGAAGTGACCTAGCCAATCTCCCTAGATGATTGGAAGGCTATAATGCTGTGCTACTAAGAATAGAGCATGCTTCTCCTTCTGGAGAAATGATATTTTCACACAAAACAATACAAAACAAAATAGAGACAAAGTTCTGATCCAAATGCTGGAGGGGACACCAGGATGTAGGGGAGTGTCTCTGTATCATCTGGGATTGCCTCAAGTCAAAAAGTTTCTGGGCTGATGTTGGAGAATTGACGCACAAGTTATTTCAGAAACACATTCCCCAAATCTCTAACACTCTGGTGTCAAGGAAAGGTTCGGGGTTGCTGAAATGACACAAAGGCAGGAGCCTGTTTAGGATTCTTGTCACTGATGCCAAGGGATGCAGAACAAAATGGTGTCTGTGGAAAGAGAAATGATCCGAAGAAAGAGCCATGGAGAGCCTCACTATCTGTGTGAGATTATCCGTGAATTATCCAAGGGAAGATGGGGCAAATGGGTTGAACTGATGAAAAAAGAAAATTGATATAACTTTTACCAAAGCAATTTGTCTGCCTACTGAAATGCAGAATGTGTTCTGTCTCTGCTCAGCTGTATTCCTTCACTCTTTGTATCTGTCACCTTAAAACAGTGCCCCTTTGGAAACTCCAGCCACGACACGTATCCCGCATCACGTTCTGCACACTCTCTTTCTCTGTCAGAGGAAACTTCTTCTAACAAAACTGTATTTTCACAGCTTGATTTCCTTATAAGCGCAGTTTCATTATCAGACTCACCATGAGAAAGAGCCAAAGAAGCCTGCACAGAGAAGATGCTTCTGCAGACAGTGATGTGAACTCTGCTGGTTCCCAGAGGAAACCTCTCCTATGGGCAGGCCACTCCATAATTGCCCACTGCACAGTTTCTGGCACCTTCCTGTTAAGTGTCTAGTTCTGGCCACTGCTGGAGATTGAGCTGGAGGGACCATGTGTCAGAGCCAGTCTGATAATTCCTATTCTGATGTCTTCAGCTCAGTAGCTCTTGCAGCCTCCACAAGCTAGAGTTTTGTTGCAATATAGGCCAAGTTTCATTAGACACTTGTGCCTTTCCAGTGCATTCAGCTATACTTTTCCTGTGTATTTTGTTTTGACCCAAAATAATGAACAGCATCTTTAATTAGACTAAAGCAGACTGAGTAGTGTAAAAACCAGGCGAATAGTTCCTTGAACTGAAGACCAGCTTTCAAATTGTTTTGTTCGTGCCCTGTTATTTGTGAACAGTTCTCCAAATAGAGCTTTGCCCAAACCAGTGTTCATGGCCAGAAGCCTTTAGCTGAGATTTGTTCGAGGAATGAACAAAATTTGTTTTGCAGCAAAAGAAAATGAATTGTGGATGGAAGCAGTTTATAAAGGTCAGGTCAGTCCGCCAATCAGGGAACAGAATCTGTACCATGTGATATTCCTTACCTCTATATTGAAACACTGTGGAGGTACTCATACAATATGGGGACAGGCAGGGCCGGCTCCAGGGTTTTGGCCGCCCCAAGCAGCCAAAAAAAAAAAAAAAAAAAAAAAGCCGCAATCGCGATCTGCGGCGGCAATTCGGCGGGAGGTCCTTCGCTCCCAGGCGGAGTGAGGGACCATCCGCCGAATTGCCGCCGAATACCTGGACGTGCCGCCCCTCTCCGGAGCTGCCGCCCCAAGCACCTGCTTGACAAGCTGGTGCCTGGAGCCGGCCCTGGTGACAGGGGCCATAGATAGATAGCTGATCCAGACAGACAAACGGCACAGCTCAAAGCAGAAAATCACAACTACTGCATAACTGATGGAAAACTTCTAAATGTTGCGAACAATCCCAATTTCAAATATGTTCATAAAAACTATTCAATCCATTTCAAATAATAAACATTTTCTTAGAAATTGTCACCCGGTGGCACAGAAGTCACTCACAGAGAAAACAGCTAACTCTGCGTAACGCTGCTTTCAGACAGTCCTGTGAAGTATCAGCCTCCTTCCCGCACTGCTGGCCAGCAGTTCTGCTGAACGCTGCACAGCCACAAAGCCCAGCACTTTGGACAGGACACAGAGGAGAACCCTGTATCCAGCTGGAAATGCTGCAGGCGTTTTCAGGGGACAGAAGCTGATAGTGCCAATCCTTCCATGAGTGCTGCTCACCAGGGTCATTCTGCAGCCCAGTGAGCTCCGGATGCACAGCGCCCCTTCCTGCATGCTGAGGCTCTAGGCGCCACACGGTCTCAGCAAATGGACTCCCTGCGGCTCTGCCCTCCTCAGACTGGCCCTGCCATGTGTCGGTGGATCTGCTTAGGCCAAAAAGAGCTCGGCTGTAGCTGCTCTTAGCCTAGGCCAATACAGATGTACTGGGCAAGCCCAGAGAGGGACCATCACAGGTACTGTCTGACACCACTCATCTTGCAGTGCTGCAGGTTTCTTATGAAGAAAAGCAAATGCTCCCGAAGGGGCTACAAATGCCCAGTCAAAAGCCAGGGCCAGAGTCTGGCTAGGACATGACCAGGCTTCTAAGGCTGCATGATGTCGGGGAAGCCTTGATTTGTCTTTGTCCCTCTGCTCTGGAGACACTGCCAGGGAGGAGACATGCTGCATCCCAGCTGTGAGGGTCCATGTGCCCAGCCTCCCTGGGAGAAGTTGCTCCACCTCTGAGCAGCCTCCCACACACACCCTGGGCTCCAGGACTCTGCTGGTGCAGCTGTGAGTCCCCTGAACTGACCCGAGTTCCAGGGGAGGAACAAACTCTGGAGACTGAGACCCAGGTAGTCGGAGCCAGGGGAGCAGAACCACGGCAGCACCCAGCTCCCTGTTCTGAGGCAGAGATATCAATTAATGGGCTGGTTGTGATATAGGGAGCAGGGTAACAAGGGATGGACTGAAGGGAATGTAACCCACCCCAGGGCACTTTGCCTCCAGCTGCAGAATCGGGGAATCTCCAGCCCCCGGCTCTGGCCTCTCATCAGCTCAGCTCCGACACCAAGACAAACTGGACCTGGGGCTGGTGTTTGGTTCAAAGGTTTTGTTAATGACAATCCGTGTTCCCTGTGGGTGCAGCTCGGCCCCATGTGTCACGGATGAGCTGGGGGGATTCTCTCACAGCCACAGCTGCGCGGGCCAGCGCAGAGAGACAGTGACATTAATGACTGGGGGGAGGGGCTATTTACACAGGAAAGCAGGAGTGACAACCCCCCTTTTCTAAATGTATCAGCCCAGGGGGATCCGCTGGATCCGTGTCGGATTCGACAAACTGCACGAGAGAGAGACGGGGATTAGTGCTCGGGAGAGGAGCCAGGCTCAGCGGCCCTGTGTGATGCACAGCACTGGCAGTGCAGTCCAAACTGTGCACACACACACCCCCCCCTACACTCTCTCTCTCACACCCACACATACATGCACACACCTGCACACTCACAAGCAGGCACACAACCACTCACACATATGCACTGCACATACACATGTATATGCACACACACATACATGTACACACACATGCACACACACAAACCACACACACACACTCATGCATGTACACAGTGCGCACACACATGCATGTATACACACACTTGCGCTCACACACACACACAACCACTCATGCGCTCTCTTCTCTCCTGGTCTGCAGGAATCGGTTCCAGGGAGAAGACAGAAGTTCAGTTTCTGCCCCATAAAAGCCTTCACCTCCCAGATGACACTGTCCCCAGGGGCCCAGTCAGTCCTGATCTTGATGCTGGGGGTGTTTTTTTTATGTAGATACCTGAGCTGCTGGAGACAGGGCTGAGACCCTGGAACTAATATCATACAGGCCAATGATGCGTTAAAACAAAAGGTCTGAGTCTCACAGAGACCAAAGCCTCTGTACATAGCTCAGGCAATGGGAAGGAGCTTTAAAAGCTAACAGAATGTTAGGAACCATCGGGAAAGGGATAGATAATAAGACAGAAAATATCGTAATGCCACTATATAAATCCATGGTACACCCACACCTTCAATACCCTGTGCAGTTCAGATCACCCCATCTCAAAAAAGATATATTAGAATTGAAAGAAGTACAGAGAAGGGCAATAAAAATTATTAGGGGAATGGAACAGCTTCCATTCGAGGAGAGATTAAAAAGACTGGGATAGTGCAGTTTGGAAAAGAGACGACTGAGGGGAGATGTGATAGATGTAAATAAAATGATGACTGGTGTGGAGAAAATGAATCAGGAAGTGTTATTTACGTCTTCACATAACACAAGAACCAGGGGTCACCCAATGAAATTAATAGGCAACGGGTTGAAAACAAACATAAGGAAGTAATTCTTCAGACAACGCACAGTGAGCATGTAGAACTCTTTGCCAGACGATGTTGTGAAGGCCAAAACTATAACTGGGTTCAATAAAGAACTAGATAAGTTCCTGGAGGATAGGTCCATCAATGGCCATTAGCCAAGATGGGCAGGGACAGAAACCCCATGCTTTGGGTGTCCCTAAAACTCTAACTGCTAGATGCTGTGGCCGGACGACAGGGGGTGGATCCCTCGAAAACTGCTCTGTTCTGTTCATTCCCTCTGAAGCATCTGGCACAGGCCACTGTCAGAAGACAAAATACTGGGCTAGATGGACAATTGGCCTGACCTGATATGGCCATTCTTATGTCTTTATGTTCAGGGAGGAACTGGTTAGAATCTGAAGTTCAGCAACTTGTGTGAAAGTGAGCATGACAGATTTTGTGATTCTAAGGGCAGGAAGGAGTGAGAGCAACAGAATACAGACAATGCACTTCAAAAAAGCAAATTTCAATAACTCAGAGAATTGATAGGTAAGGTCCCATTGGAAGGAAATCTAAGGGAAAAAGGAGTTATAGAGGCAGTTTCTAAAAGAGACAACATTAAAGACTCAACAGCAACCTCAAGGTAGAATAGTAAGATACCAATATAGCTGCATCAGGAGTTCTTTAATAACCTGAAAATCAAAAGGGAATGGTACAAAAAGTAGAAACAAGGACAAATTGCTAGGGATTAATACAAAAGAATAGCACAAAGCATGTAGGGACAAAATCAGAAAGGCTAAGACACAAAATGAGTTACACCTAGCAAGAGACATAAAGGGCAATAAGACGAGGTTCTGTAAATACATTAGAAGAGTAAGAAGGTAGAAAGTGCAGGTCCAGTATTCAATGGAGAAAAAAGAGCAATAATGGATGACACATAGAAGTCTGAAGTGTTTAAGGCCATTTTTGCTTCAGTCTTCACTAAAATGGTGGACTGTGACCAGGTGATTAACACTGTTAACATTAACAAGGGGGAAGGAACACAAGCCAGAATAAGGGAAAATGGGTTAAAGAATATTTAGATAAGATAGATGAAGTATTCAAGTTGCCAGGGCCTGGTGAAATTCACCCTGGGGTACTTAAGGAAATAGCTGAAGTAATTTAAGGAACAAGCTGAAGCAATCTCTGAACCGTTAGAATTATCTTTGAGAACTCATGGAGGATGGGTGAGATCCCAGAGGACTGGAGAAGGGTGAACATAGCACTTATCTTTAAAAAGGGGAAAGGAAATTACAGACTAATCAGCCTATCTTCAATATCCAGAAAGATATAGAACAAATTATTAAACAAACAATTTGTAAGCACCTAGAGGATAATAGGATGATAAGTGACAGCCAGCATGGATTTGTCAACAATAAATCATGCCAAACCCCAACCTAATTTCCCTTTTTGATAGGGTTACTGGCCTAGTGGCTGGGGGAGGAAGTAGACATAATAAATCTTGACTAGCGAAGCTTTTGACACATTGCCACATGACATTCTCATAAGCAAACTAGGAAAATGGGGTCTAGAGGAAATTACTACAAAGTGAGTGCACAACTGGTTAAACCGTTATTCAAAGAGTAGTTATCAATGATTTGATATCAGACTAGGAATATGTATCCAGCGGGGTCCCACAGGTCTGTCCTCAGTCCAGTACTATTCAATGTTTCTGTTAATGCCTTGTATGATGACTTATAAAATCTAAAATCTCTGGATGACACCAAGCTGGGAGGGGTTGCAAGCACTACGGAAGACAGGATTAGACTTCAAAATGACCTTGACAAATTAGAAAATTGGTCCAAAATCAATAAGATGAAATTCAGTAAAAACAAGTGCAAAGAACTACACTTAGGAAGAAAAAAAATGAAATGCACAAAGACAAAATGAGGAATAACTGTCTAGGCAACCGTACAGCAAGAAAGGATCTGGGGCTTATGCTGGATCACAAATTGAATAAGAGTCAACGTGATGCAGTTGAAAAAAGGGGAAATTTCACTCTGGGATGTATTAACAGGAGCATCATATGAAAGACACAGGGGGTGTTTGTCCTGCTCTATTCAGCACTGGTGAGGCCTCAGCTGGAATACTGTGTCCAGTTTTGGGTACCACACTTTGAAAAAGAGGGGATCAAATTGGAGAGAGTCGAGAGGAGAGCAACAAGTGGTAAGAGGCTTAGAAAACTTGGCCTGTGAAGATAGGTTGCAAGAACTGGGCATGTTTAACCCAGAGATCAGAAGACCAAGGGGGGACCTGATAACAGTCTTCAAATATTTTAATGGCTATTTTAAAGAGGAAGGCCATCCATTGTTCTCCATGCCCACTGTAGGTGGAATAAGAATAGGCTGTTTGCAGCAATGGAGATTTAGGTCGCATATTAGGAAAAACTTTGTAACTATAAGGCTAGTTCAGTATTGGAACAGGTTACTAAGAGACTGTGGAGTTCCTGTCACTGGAGGCTTTAAAGAAGAGGTCAGACAAACACCTGTCAGGAATGGTCTAGGCCTCAGCACAGGGAGATAGACTAGATGGCCTCTTGAGATCCCTTCTAACCCTACATTGTTACAATTCTATAAAGCACACATGAAGCACATACACAAAACACATACAATCACAGATGCACACACACACCTCTTTCTTAAGCCACCAAATTTCCATGTCCCCAGGGTCCCGAACAATCAGTTATCCTACAAGCCAGCTGTCCCCCAACACTCCCCTGTCCCCATAACCCAGCCAATCATACAACCCTCCCCACCCCACCCCTGTCTCTGGGGGCCCTGCCAGAGGGGTCGGCGACTCTAGAAGTTCTGGCTGGGGTAGTGCCACAAGGGCAGGAAGGTGTCAGGGTTCTCGCCGGAGTGGGTTCTCTCGTGTCTCTTGTGGTGGGAGCTGCGGCTGAAGCTCTTCCCACAGTAGATGCAGATGTAGGGCTTCTCGCCCGTATGGATGCGCTGGTGCTGGGTCAGGGTGGATTTGTCAGTGAAGCTCTTCCCGCAGTCGGGGCACTTGTAGGGTTTCTCCCCGGTGTGGATGCGTTGGTGCCGGGTCAGGTTGGAGCTGACGCTGAAGCGCTTCCCGCAGTGAGTGCATTTGAAGGGTTTCTCTCCTGTGTGAATCCGCATGTGTTTGACCAGGTCCGAGTTCTGGCTGAAGCTCTGCCAGCACTCAGCGCACGTGTTGGGAATCTCGATGGTCGGCGTCCGCTTCTTGACCTTGATCTCCTTGGCCTTGGCCACGGCGGCCTCCCCGCTCCGGTGGGAGCACTTGCTCCGGCCTTTGGCGGGCGGGTTCCGCAGGTGCCGCTTGCGGTGGGAGCTGCGGCTGAAGCTCTTCCCACAGTCAGCGCATTTGTAGGGCTTCTCGCCGGTGTGGGTGCGCTGGTGCTGGGTCAGGGTCGACTTGTCCGTGAAGCTCTTCCCGCAGATGGGGCACTTGTAGGGCTTCTCGCCCGTGTGGATGCGCTGGTGCCGCACGAAGTTGGAGCTGACGCGGAAGCTCTTCCCGCAGTAGCTGCACTCGTAGGGGGTCTCGCCGGTGTGGATGCGCTGGTGGGTGATGAGTGTGGAGCTCTGCCGGAAGCTCTTGCCGCAGTCAGTGCAGATGAAAGGCTTGTCACCCGTGTGGATGCGCTGGTGGTTCACCAGATCCGAGCTGTGCAGGAAGCTCTTCCCACACTCGGAGCACAGGTTGGGTCTGTCACCCTTGGGCAGCGGCTGGTAGACCAGGGTCTCCTCCTCCGGGGGGCTGCGCTTTGGCTTCTCTGACTTACGCTTGTTCTTGGGCTTCTTCTTCTCCAGGGTCTTGGCCACATTCCCCTTGGACTTTTTGGGTGACATTTCAGGTTGCTACTTTCACTCGACCCCTGGGGCCTGCGCAGAAATATTCGCCTCCTTGTGCTCACTCACAGCGCTGTCATCTGCTGGAACAGAGAGAGAGCCCAGGCATGAGCCATTACTTCAGGGCAGGGACTGTCTACTGCTTTGTGTTTGTACAGCACCCAGCATGATGGACCCCACTCTTGGTTGGTCCTGAGACCCTGTATAATAAAGCCCTGATTAATAAAAATAAATTCATATCCCAGCAGTGCCTACAGATTTTCGCTGAGATCAGGGCCCCATTGTGCCAGGCACTCCACAGACACACAGAGAGAGACAGTCCCTGCCCCCAAAAGCTTCATCTAAATAGACAAGACAAAAGGATGGGGGGGGGGGAACAGAGAAAGGAACCAGCCCCCATGCCACTAATTTGTGTTGCCTCTGGCAGTTTAGCTAGGTATTTATATGGCCCTCATCACTGCAGTATCTCAGCACCTCAACTCTTTAATGTATTTCCCCTCACATAACCCCGTGAGGTAGGCCCCTGCCACTGCCCCCACTGTACAGATGGGAACAGAGACACCGATACCCAGGGTGTCACAGTCGCTTCCAAAAAATCCTGCTGTGGTTCAACCACAAGTAACTGAGCTTGATTACCAGGGAGGGTCCCTGGCCTGCATGGTGTAGGAGGTCAGACTAGATCAGTGGTCTCCAACCTTTTTATGCCCAAGATCACTTTTTGAATGTAAGGGCAACCCAGAATCTAACCTGCCCCTTCCCCAAAGCTCCGCCCCATGCACTCCATCCCCCCCATCTCCATCGCTCCCTCTCCCCCACCCTCACTCACTTTCACCAGGCTGGGGTAGGGGGTTGGGATTCGGGAGGGGGGCTCTGAGCTGGGGCCGAGGGGTTCGCAGTGTCGGAGGGAACTCTGTGCAGAGCCTGAGGCAGGGGGTTGGGGTGCAGGAGGGGGTGAGGGGTGCAAACTCTGGGAGGGAGTTTGGATGCAGGAGGGGGCTCCGGGCTAGGACAGAGTGTTGGGGTGCAGGAGGGAGTACAGGGTGCTGGCTCAGGGAGGGGGGTCAGGGCTGGGGCAGGGGGTTGGGGTGCAGGAGGGGATACAAGGTGCTGGCTCTGGGAGGGGGTCAGGGCTGGGACTTGGGATGCAGGAGGGGACATGGGGCACTGGCTACGGGAGCAGGGTCAGGGCTGGGGGGTGGGGTGCAGCCTCCTGCTGGGCAGCACTTACCTCTGTCGGCTCCCGGTCGGCGGTGCTGCATGGCTGCCACTAAGGCAGGCTCCCTGCCTACCCTGGCCCCACACTGCTCCCACAAGGGCCCAATGAGCCCCTGCAGCCCCTGGGGGGGGCGGGGTGCACGTGGCTCCATGCGCTGCCCCTCTCTGCAAGCACCGCCCCCGCAGCTCCCATTGGCCACAGCTCCCCTTTCCCAGCCAATGGGAGCACCATGCAGGCCAGGGACCCTCCCCGGTAATCAAGCCAATGGGAGCTGCGGGGGTGGTGCTTGCAGGCAAGAGCAGCACATGGAGGGAGATCTCTGCCCCCCCACCCCCGGGGCCACGGCAGGCAGCCGGGGCAGGCAGGGAGCCTGCCTTAGCGGCAGCCCCACTACACCACTGGAGATCGCGATCGACTGGGAGATCCTCTAGGATCAACCAGTCGATCGTGATCGACCAGTTGGTGACCACTGGACTAGATGAACACAGTGGTCCCTTCTGCCTTAACATCAATAAGCTGAACAGAGTCTATTCCCAGTCCACAGCCCTCCACTAGTCCAGCCCCTCTACCCAGAACTGGAGGACAGGAACCTGAGAGAGAGGAATGGGAAATGTAAAAACAAATTATAGTAGTTTGTTTTAGCATTTCCTAGGGTTCTCCCAGCATCCAGCACAAGATAGAAAATCACCAAGACATTTTTAACACCCCTTCCCCCCTGAATAAGGGAGTCTGAATCAAAGCTGCTTTGGGGGATTCCCCTGACACTGTCCCCAGGACAGCACACTCCCGCAACAGCGTGGGGACTAGGCAGAGGCAGGACCAATTAAACCCATGTGTTTGGGCTGAGCACGTCATTCACAATTTCTCATTTCACAGGGCTCGGATATCACACTGATGGGCGCAGTCCACAAACCTGAACAGAACAGTGCATTTTCCCAGTTTTTATGTTCACAAATTGTCCTTGGACGGGCAGCAAAATTCTCAAACCTGCTTGTTCTTCAGAATTAGGAGCACAGGGTGACAGCAGCTGCCACAGTAGATCGGACCAATGGGCCCATCTAGCCTGGTATCCCACCCTTCGTGCTGCACCAGTTCATACTAGTGGGCCCTCTGGAGCAGTATCTCCATCTCTCAGCTACCTCACCTCGGACTAGGATCATGTCAGTGTCGAGTACCCGATAGTTCAGGGGAAGGTGTGAGGAATCCAGTCACGGGCAATTACGGACTAACCTGCACATACAGATACAGTCTCACTAAGCCCAGGCAGTCAGAGGTTGATTTTTGCCTTGAAGCAAGAGCATAGATATCCCTTATACACTCTAGCTAATTATGAGTGTTCTTCAGTGAGTAGCTCTGGGCCCATGGATTGTTCTGAATGGCGAGTACTGTCGGTGCAACTCATGCCGATTTTGGTTACTTTGATAAAAATAATAATGAAAAAATGCTTACCTCTTAGAGCACACAAGTCACATGTTGTTGCTTCTATTTTTTGATTGGATGATGAGGCTTTTCAAGGCAGGGACAGTGTGTGTCTCTCTGTGTGTACAGCACCCAGCAGATTCCAGCAGAATATTATGGCCAATGCTACGAGATGAAATTGACATGGTGTTGGTTAGATCCATGAATCTTCCAATCAGAGAGAAGAGACGATACTATGTGACCCCTGCAAGTAACCAGTTATGAACTGCACAATGCACAGTTACCTTTGCATTGACCCTCTCTATCTAAGTACCTCTATGGCATCTATCAGCAAAGAATGTGAGCGCTCCGGTGTAGCCTCCCACTCCTGCTGAGGTAGGGAAATGTTATCATCTCTATTTTACAGATGGGCAAACTGAGGCACAGAGAAATGTAAGGCCAGTAATTTCCAAGGTGATGAATGACTTTGGGTGCCCAACTTGCAACCCCTTTAAGGGGCCTGATTTTCATACAATGCTGAGCACCCACTTGCTGAAAATCAGGCTCTTTTGTGGGGTCGCAAGCTGGGCACTCAGAAATCACTAGTCACTTCCAAAACTCTTGGTGTAAGTGAAGTGCCCACGGTAGTACGGCGAACCTCAGACAGAGCTGGACCCAGCCCACATGAGAGCCCTGCAGAGTCTTAACTCATCCCTCCTGCCAACTTACAGCAGGGCAAAACTGCAAATTACATAGTCAAACAAATCTTTCCCAAACGTGCCCAGACTGAGAACTCGCCTTTCAGAAGCACTGAGCACTGCCTGAGCGCCAGGGAGGGCGGACACCAGGCACGAGAGGCGCTGGACTGGCAGTGATCTGGCTGGTAATTAGCTCAGCAGCTCCAGTGCCTCCGGATGAAATTCACCCCAGGGCAGGGGGGTAGCAGGACGCCTGACCCCACTTCAATCCTGCGTCAGGCGGGGGGGAGGGGGAGTCTGGGGGGTCAGGGAGGGCAGCAGCTCTGGAACTCGCAGACCCTCGCCCCCCGGGAGCAGAGCTGGGGCGAGGAGGGGCCGGTGGTGCAGAATCACTTTCCTGCCCGGCCCCAGCCCTTTCCCCCGGGTCTCTCCCCTCACCTGCAGGCTCCGGCTCAGGGGCTGGTGTCGGCAGAGCCCGGGGCTGCCCCAGGGGCTGGTTCCAGCCCCCGGAGAAAGTCCCCCCGGCTGGGCACAGAGGGGCGCTAGGGAAGGGCTCTCCCCGCACACACCCCGCGGAGCAGCAGCGGCTCAGCCTGGAAAGGAATCCGGACTCACAATGGAGGCAGCAGCAGCCTCTGACCCAGGAAGCTCAACTCTGATATCCTGAGTGGAGAAATACAGAGAGAGCCGCCTCCCTCGGCTTCGCAATAACCAGAGACCTCTAGCGACAAACTCTAGGGACACCGGCTCCCTGCGTTCCCCCAGGGACAGAAACGCGGCGCAGGGGGACCGGCCCAGAGTCCTGACCAGAGAGCCCACAGGCACAGCCCGGCTGGACCAGACCCCAGCGCCAGGTGGAGCCCCGTGTCCTGGCTCCGGCACTGGCAGAACCAGATGCTCCAGGAAGGTGCAAGAGCCCTGCAGTAGCAGGCAGATGTGTGAAAACCTGCCCCCCCTCCAGTATTGGTCTCATCCTGGGCTCTAGCTAGAGATCGGCTCACGCCCTTCACTAGGGAGTTCAGTAACCCTTCAGAAATGTTTGTTGTCGTTGATTATGGGACCTCTGGATAGTCTTGCTGTCAACAGAAATGTCCAATCCCTTTTGAATCTTGCTAAGTCTGTGGCTTTCAACCACTTCCTGTGGCAATGAGTTCCCTAGGTTAATTACATATCGCGTGAACAAGTTTTTCCTGTTAATTGGTTTTGAATTTCTCACCTTTTAATTTTGTGGCGCGTCCCTTGTTCTTGAGTTATAAGACTGGAAGAACAGAACTCCTGATCTCCCGTCTTTAGATCATTTATTATTTTATAGACTTTTACCCAGCCCCCTTTTACTCCTCTCCTTTCTAAGGTAACAATCCCAGTCTTTTCAGTCCATCTTCATATGAAGATTCTTCTGGGTCCTTGATCATTCTTCCTGTCCTTCTCTGAACCCTCCCCCCCCCCCCCCCCGAATATTCTCTGTATTGTTCGCCATCCCATCCCTTATGCATGCTAACATCTTGTTAGCTTTTTTGGCCTCGGTTGTGCATTAAACCAAGCTTTTCATAGAACTACCCACAATGGTCCCTTTCTTGGGTTGATGCAGTTCATTCAGAATTCTGATTTAGAAGAGTTTAGAATGTGTCCCTCCAATGTGCATTACTTCACAATTGTCAGAAAGAACTTAATTGGCCATCATGTTGCCCATTCCCCTTGCTTAGTTAGGTCCCCAGAAACCTCCAGAGCAAAGAGATCAGAGACAGAGTCCCAGAGAAAGGTGTCCCTTGATGCCATTCAGGGGCCCAGGCAGCCCCCTGTCAGGACTTGTGGTTTCTGTTCACAGCTCTGGAAGGGGAGTGTGGTCTAGTGGTTAAAGCAGGGAAGGCGATTGAAAATCAGAACTCCTGAGCTCTTTCCCTGGCTTTGGGAGGGGAGTATAGTCAAGCTGTTCCAGCAGTGGCTACAATGAAGCACAAAGAATCAGCACATTCATTCTGAAGGGCGGAGTGGCTACATTTCTGCTCACTGGTATTAGGAACTTGGTTCTTCTCTGTGCTGTCGGAACTGCCTCATCTGTACAGTCAGAGGCGAAATGATGCTTGTTTGCCTTTTGGGGTAGAGGTAGGAAACCTTGCTCTCCAATAAGGGCTGGGAAGCACACAGCATCGTTGAGACTTGAGCTCTCAGTCTCCTGGCTCCCAGCCATGATCATGATGGGGTGGCCAGGCAACATTCCTCCTGGTAAGAAATGGGGCTTCAGGTCCATGCCAAGAGACCTGCGATGCTTAGAGGGTCTCCAACGAATTCTGGGAGCTGCAACCCCACAGCATCCCCCTCTGCCCCTCTAGCTCCTGCTGTCCACCACAATCATTTGCCCTGCAAGTGTTCTCCTGTGTCTCCACCTTCCCTTGCCCCCACCATCTCCATCCCTGCTCCCTCAGTCCCTCTCTGCCTCATAATGATATGGTGGACAGCCGCTTTTCCTGCTGGCGGCCGGCTTCCACCCCACTGGGAACAATGGGAGGCACTGGCCCTCTTTATTAGCTAAACATCCATAACCCCTGCAAGGGCTGGGGAAGTGGCAACCATCTTGACTGAGGGTAGCCAGTGGCTTCTGTTCCACTGAGAACAATGGGAAGGTGGTGAGCGGTCTGAAAGCAGGCAGCGCTCTGTGAGTTTGTTCTTAGTTATCCTTAGACAATGAGAAGGTTTAAAAAGACAAAGATGTGATATTGTGAGTCACCATAACTTCACAATTCTTCAGACAATCGCCAACACCCTGGAGCCAGGTTGGAGCCAATGCCCCTAGAGGGGAAAGGCCCCATGTCCCATTCCCCCGCCCAAGGGCAGCCAGTTCCTCCCCCCGGGACTCGATTGGAGCCAGTGCCCCTTAGAGTGGGAAGTCCCTGTGTCCCATTCCCAAATCTCCTGTGCCATCTCCTGAAGAAATAAGGAAGCTGAAAAGAGAACAGCCCAGTGTGGTTAAATGCCAAGGTAGAAGAGTTTATTTGCGCTCAGCAGGAATCATTCACACAGTGTAAAATCAGCCCATGGGCAGCCAACAGAAAGGAACATAAACAATGAGGAGGGAATTAGGAGGGAGAAGAGGCAATCTGGGGAGTCAAAGACATAAAGACACATAACCAGAAATTCTTCACTAACCCCAGAAGTAGGAAGGCTGTGCAAGTCAGTAGGCCCATTAGACCTCGGCCCCTCAAATCTTTCCACCCCTCTTAACAGATTGTCTTGTGTCCTATTTCCTATCCTGTTCCCTATTGCCCAGGCCCAACCTCTTCTCCCATTGCCTGATACCACTCTCATTTCCTCTTCCTCTATGTACAGGGGCAGCTAGCCTGGCTCCTGCTCCTTATTCCCAGCTACTTTCCAAGGCTTGCCATGAAGCACCAAACACACCTGGAGTAGCAGCTGGCAGGCCAGAAGGAGAGACAGGCATGGGAGCAGCCAGCTGTCTGGACCAAAGGCCAGAGTTCCACGTGCCACACTTGGGGAATGGCTGTTCCATCACCTGGGTGAAACAGAAGCTATCTCAGAGGGCAAGGACATTGCCAGGAAGCTATGGGGTTTCTTTGCCTCAGGCTCCATCCCAGAGAGTGTTGTGGAGAAACCTACCCCAGGCTCTCTGTGCAGGTAGCAAAGATAAGGCACTGTCAGAGACTGAGGTGTCAAAAGAGGAGGTTCTGGAACAAACATCGTTTACACTACACTAGCACTGCCTCCCAAACTCCTGAAGGATGCAGCTGAGCCAAAATATTTAAATATAATTTAAAACCATTCAAGTTACCTACTATAAAGGAGGGGCTGAAGGGTGTTGTATTAAAAAAGATGGTAGGGAAGAGGCAGAGATTACAGACCAGCTTCCATACCAGCTACATGGATTGAAACAGGCATTAAAGCAATCCGAACCTAGATGAGGACGATATGAGGGGATCTGACCAAAGGAACCTACTGGGATTCTCTAGAGCACCTCAGAAGAACAGTGGATGAAGAAGATCCAGGTGACATCCTTTATTCCGACTTCCAGAAAGCCATTGGCAAAGCTCCTCCAAGAAGCCATGAAGGGAACCAAGACGTTGTGGGGTGAGTGGTGAAGTGTTGTTATGGATTGGATACTGGGAAGGGACAGGGCACAAAGAGCAGAGCTCAGTGGTCAGTTTTCCAACACAGAAGATTGGCAGTGGGCTGACAGTGGGAAGCAGTGTGGTCTGACGAATGGAGCACTGGCCTAGGAGCCATCAAATGAAGGGTCTGCTCCTGACCTGCTCTGTGACCTTGGACAAGTCGTTTCCCCTCCTGTGTCTATTTGGATAATAAGCTCTATATACAGACAAGAATATCCAGAGTAAATACTAAACATCTCCAGACAGGTTTTGGAGAGGATATGAAGCCTCAGGCTTCGGAACTTAACGATTCAGGGTTAAGAGAAAACTTTTCCTGGAGACAGATAAGCCTATAACTGCTCACTGCAGAGCTTCTTCACTTTCCTCTGAAGCATCTGGGCTGGCTACTGTTGGAGGCTGGACTAGATGGACCATGATCTGATCCAGTCTGGCAATTCCTATATCCTCATGTTCTTTGGGGCAGGGCCTGTCTCTAACTATGTGTCAGCAGCCAGAACAAAGGGGCCTAATCTTGGTTGGGGTCTCTAGACGCTGATCAAATACCAATAACATATAATATGGAGTAGAGTTATATTATGAAGGTCTATCAGCTGCATTTGTACATGCAGACAGAGAGATGTTTAATGGATCTGACCCAAGTTAACTATTTGGAAGGAGGTTAATTAGCATCCCTGATGAATGTGTAACAAACACCTCTTGTGGATCTGCCCACAAAGAATTATGAGGCTGGGGAGGGGAGATGTCTGTCATGCAAACAAACCGCAAGAACTGGGTAATCGCCTTTGTGAGGGGTGTCAATGGCTGAGGATCACTAACCCAGGCATATCAAAAGAACTGAAACACTGACAAGGCTCTTGAAATACAGATCACAGCAGGGAAAGGCCCTGGGGGTTAAAGGAGATGGATGGTGGATAGCTGGGCTCTGACAAACAGAATGTCAGGCCTCATCTACACAGGAAAGATTTTTTTGGTTTAGGCTAAGGCCTTGGCTACACTTGGGAATTCACAGCGCTGCGCGACTGTAGTCGCGCCGCCAGCGCTGCGAGAGCTCTCTCGCAGCGCTGTATGTACTCCACCTCTCCGAGGGGAGTAGCTTGCAGCACTGCGAGCGAGCGTGCAGCGCTGCAGGCGCTGATTACACTGGCGCTTTACAGCGCTGCACTCGCTGCGCTGGGGGGGGGCGTTTTCACACCCCTGAGCGCAGCAAGTTGCAGCGCTGTACAGCGCCAGTGTAGCCAAGGCCTTCGTGTGAATTTAAACCAGCATATATATCTCACCATGTGAACAGCTACTCCAGTTAAAGCAGCTTTTTTCTGGTTTAGCTTATGTCGCTTGGGACAGGGTTTAAAATAAGCTGAAAAAAGTCACTCCTATACTGCAATAAAACTGTCCACATGGGAGGTTTAACTGATATAATAGTAAAACTTTTATAACTGGTAAAACTTTCCTGTGTAAAGAAGAAAAGGATCACTGATGTCTAGAAATTTAACATATTTTCCTTTTAGTCTTCTGTAACTAAGCTGAGAGTACGTCATTTAGTGTAGTTTACAAGCAGTTTAAATCTAGATATGTCATGCAATTCGTTTCTTTGGGTTTACTAGAATAGTTTCTCTATTTTGAATATATCTGGTTTGTTTTTGAGATGATAGGAGTAAGACTAAGTAAGGATGAGACTCTGGGTAATTTCACTCTGGACAACCCAAGAGAGCAAAAGTGTTCTATTCCCAGTCCTGCAACTGGCCAGCTGGGTGACCTTGGGCAAGTCCCTTACCCCTCTTTGGGTCTCTGGCCAGGTCTACATTATAAACTTACATCAGTATAACTACGTCGCTCAGGGGTGTGAAAAATCTTGTGGAGGTGGATTAAATATGCCAAGGGGAGAAGCTCTCCCATTAGCATAGTAGTGTCTTCACTGAAACTGCTGCAGTGCAACTGTGCCGCTGCAGCATTTTAAGTGTAGACCTGCCCTCTGTCCCCCTCCCCATTTGTCTGTCTTGTCCATTTAGCCTGGGAGCTCTTTGGGGCAGGCACTGTCTCTCAACATGTGTATGTGCAGCTCCTGCACAGTGGGGCCCTGATCTCAGTTAGGGACTCTAGCCTGGATTGTAATGGAAATAATAAGCTGAGAATGCTGATGGCTGCCTAGAGCTCACCACTCGACTCGGGACAAAGGATAGGGACGAAGGGGACTCTGAAGAGGAATGGTGTGTCAGAACAAGGAACAGAGAGATGCTGACACAGCAAAGGGGAGATGCATGTTAGAGGAGATGAAGATGATAGGTAGGGTGTCCTGTGGTTCTGACTTAGAACTTGTGTTTAATATATTTATTACTGAAGGAACAGGGTGAGCAGCGAGGTGACAACATTTGCAGATGACACAAAAATATTTTAGTTTAGTCACATATAAAGGAGGCTGAGTGCAGAGGGATCTAGCAAAGCTGAGGCAATGTGATGGCAGAGGGAATTCAGTGCAGATAAGTGTGAGGTAATGCACTGGACAACAGCCTTCATATTTTTTAACGAAGATTCAATTTATCTAGGAAGTGCTTAGATACTACTGTGATGGGTGCTATCAAAACCCTACTATAGATAGATACGAGATATTTTTTATAACTTTCCATTCACTTGATTAGGGAGTGCTGCTTAAAAATTAATGGCACTACATGGCCAATTAAAAGGAACAAGATGAACTACTCGTACACAGTGCTAGTAACATCTCAGGAAAAAGGCCTACAAGTCTTGGTGGACAACTGAATGAAAAGCTCTGCACGATGTGCAGCAGTGGGTAACAAAGAAACACACACACACACAAGACATATAAACAGTTGGATAGAAAATAATACTGAGAATATTCTAATGCCACTATATAAATCAATGGTGTGTGTAGTTCTGGTCACCCCATCTCAGAGAGGACATAGGAGAAACGGAAGGTATTCAGAGATGGGTGACAAGAATAATTACAGGCCTGGAAGAGACTTTTGTATGATGAGAGACTGAAAAGATTGGAACTGTGTCAGAGAAGAGGTTAATGAGAAGACATAGTAGAGGTGTATAAAACAATAAATGGGATAGAGAAGATGCTCCTATTTGCCCTCTCTCTCCATACAAGAAAAAGGGCAAAGGCAATGAAACTGAGAGACATAAAATGTAAAACTGATAGACATGCTATTCTACACAATGCATAAATAACCTGTGGAAATCTCTGCCACAGGGTGTATGGAGGCAAACAGTAGCATTGACATTAGACATTGATGTGAAGGACAGAAATACCATCCCTAGTTACAATGGCTAGGAGGAACATTTATAAGGGGTGCTTATGTAAAGAGCAGAAGCCAGCCACCCATTTCCTGGATAGATGCAGCAGCTTTCCCCCATGAGTAGGCTACTGGAAAACTTTTCATTAGGGGAGTTTCACACCTTCCTTTGAGGGAGGTGGTAATAGCCACTTTTGGAGACAGGTGATGGCAGTAGAAGGACAATTGCTCTGATCCTATGGACGAGAGACCATTCTAGAGTGCTGTGTCTAGTTCCGGTGTCCACACTTTAAAAAGGCTGTTGCAAAATTGGAGAGGATTCAGAGAAGGGCTACACAGAATGATTTGTAACATGCCTTACAGTGAAAGAAAACTTACGGAGCTCTAGCTATTGAAGGGTAGATTAAGAGGGGATCTAATCACAGTCTGTAGGTATCTACATGAGGATCATATTGCTGATACCAGAGGGCTCTTTACTCTAGCAAAGTTCCAGTGGCTGGGAGCTGAAGTCAGCAATGTTCAAACTGAAAATAAGAGGTAAGATTTTACAGGATTGTAGTGAACCCTGGGAACAGATCCCAAAGGCTGCGGTGGATTCTCCATAACCTGGAGCATTTAAACTGAGTTTGGATTCCTCTTTCTAAGACACACTTTCTCAGTCAACCACAAGTTACTGGGCTGGACGCAGGAGTTACTGGGTGAGATTCTCAGGCATGTGATGTGCAGGAAGTCAGACTAGATGATCTAATGGTCCCTTCTGTTCTGAACATCTATGCAATCTCCAGAAGACAAATCCCCACCATGCAGACAGCTCCCCATAGTGGAGCCCACACTGATCCCTGCATGATCCTCAAATGTCCAGCTGTTCAGAATGTTTGAGTGGGGAAGGTCAGTAGCGGGTTCTCGCCCTTGTGGATTTTCTCATGTCTCTTGTGGTGGGAGCTGTGGCTGAAGCCCTTCCCACAGAAGGTGCAGATGTAGGGCTTCTCGCCCGTGTGGATGCGCTGGTGCTGGGTCAGGGTGGACTTGTCAGTGAAGCTTTTCCCACAGTCAGAGCATGTGTAGGGTTTCTCTCCAGTGTGGATGCGCTGGTGCCGGAAGAGGTTGGAGCTGACACTGAAGCTCTTCCCACAGTCAGTACATTTGAAGGGCTTCTCGCCAGTGTGGATCCTCATGTGCTTGATGAGATCAGCATTCTGGCTGAAGCTCTGCCAGCACTCGGTGCACGTGTTCAGCACCTCCACCTTCCTCCTGGCCTTGGCCTTCCCCACGGCACCCTCACGCTGCTGCGGTGACGAGCACTTGCCTGGCCTCTTCCCCATCAGGTGCCGCAAGTGCTTCTTCTTGTGGGAGCTGCGGCTGAAGCTCTTCCCACAGTCAATACACTTGTAGGGCTTCTCACCCGTGTGGACACGCTGGTGCTGGGTTAGGTTGGACTTGTCGCTGAAGCTCTTCCCGCAGTCAGGGCAGGCGTAGGGCTTCTCGCCCGTGTGGATGCGCTGGTGCCGGCTGAGGCTGGAGCTGACGCCGAAACATTTCCCACAGTCAGGGCATTTGTAGGGCTTCTCATCTGTGTGGGTTCTACGATGGTTGATGAGGCTGGAGTTCTGGGTAAAGCTTTTCCCACACTCGATGCAGATGTTGGGGCTCTCCTCCGTCTGGGTTCCCTGGTGCACCACAAAATCCTTTCGCTTCTTAATTCCTTGGATGAGTTTCACCGGTCTCTTCTCCATGGGCTCTGGCTCCTCTGGCCTGCACTGGCTCTCACAGGGTTTGTCCTGCTCAGGGCTCTGGCTCACAGTCCTCTTGGATTTCCTGGGTGACATCTTCAGCGTATTGGCTTCCCTGGATAATGATTCAGCTCCTTACATTCAGTTGTACCCCATTGTGAGCTGCAAAATCAAAACAACTCTTCAATTAATTTATTTAAGACTGTATTAGTATTTATGGAGCATCCATCAGAAATACCCACTCAGAGAATATTAAATTCTTAGTCCCTTTATTACGGTGCAAACCCATCACCTAGCACCAAGACTAAACCCAATGAGACATTTTTAACACCCTAGTAATAGATTCTCTGACTCAAACACTAGAAAAGAGCATAATCCAAGGAGCCGCTTTGGGGGATCCCTCTGACCATGTCCACAGGGCAGCACATTCCCCCAGCAGCAGGGGGAATAGGCAGAGGCAGGAACTGGCTTTTCCGCTCTTTACTCCACACCTTGTCCCAGGAAAGTCAATCTGCCCCGGGGTGCTGCAGGGAATGGGGCTGGGCAGGGCTGGGAGCCGGGAACCTCCTTCCCCACTGACTGCTCCTGTTGCCCCTGCCAGTCTCTGTCCCTGTCTCCCTCCGGCCCCCTCTCCCCTCCCCTCCGCTCCGCTATCCCGGAGCTGGCTCGGCTCCTGCAGGCGCTCAGGGAAGCAGAGGGGGGGGGGGGGGGGGGCAGGGAGAGCAGCAGCTCTGGGACTCGCAGACCCCCGCCCCCCCGGGAGCGGAGCTGGGGGGAGAAGGGGCCGGTGGTGCAGAGTCACTTTCCTGCCCGGCCCCAGCCCGTTCCCCCGGGTCTCTCCCCTCACCTGCAGGCTCCGGCTCAGGGGCTGGTGTCGGCAGAGCCCGGGGCTGCCCCAGGGGCTGGTTCCAGCCCCCGCAGAAAGTCCCCCCCGGCTGGGCACAGAGGGGCGCTAGGGAAGGGCTCTCCCCGCACACACCCCGCTGGGGAGCAGCAGCGGCGGCTCAGCCCCGGCTCCCGGCTCACAATGGAGGTGGCGGCAGAGTCTGACCCAGGAAGCTCAACCCCCGATGTGCTGAGCAGACAGGCAGAGAGCAGCCGCCTCCCTCCCTTTGCAACAACCAGGGCCCTCTAGCGACAACATTTAATGAAAACCCTTTCCCTGCGCTCCCCACCGGCACAGAAATGCGTCACGGGGTAATGCGGCCAGAATCCTTCTCTCCATCCTGAGCACAGAGAAACCTCCAGAGCAAATGGACCAGAGACAGAGCCGCAGAGAAACCTGCCCCTGCTGCCAGCCAGGGATTCTGAGAGCCCCTGGGGCCTTTATTTCAAGGATGCCTCAGAAAATTCCTGACTGGAGTTCCTGGACTCTCCTCCTTCCTGTCCCCACCCCTTGTGTTCATCATGGGTGGGCGTGCCATGCCAAGCCATCTCTTTGCCGGTCTCTTCCACCCAAATCAATTGGGCCAAGAACTCTGGCCTGATGGTCTGGGATGGGAGGCAGGTGGGATCCCTCCCACCTGCTCTCCGTGCCAGGGGTGTGTGGTGGGGCAAGGTGCACTAGTTCATGTTAGGGTAGTCACTCATGCATACCTGGAGTACTGGACATTCTGGTACCTCCAAGGCCTGGTAAGGCCTATTAGATACTGGGTTGCAGGGGGCATCCCATGGGTAGGCAGAGGCAGCAGGTCCAAACCCCTTTGCCTGTGATGAGTGGCTTATACTGCAGTCTGCCCCAGTGAACGGGGGCTAGATGGAGACTGGGCAGTAGCCAAGACTGAGGCGAAGTGGGGATAGTGGGTGGGGGTTTCCCTGGGAGGGGGAGTCCCAGAGCTGTGAGGGGTTATTGCCAGGGGGCAACACCCCAGACAACAGGGCACTGGGTCCGGGAGGGACACAGGGGCCAAGCGGTAGCTGACACTGGCCTGCAGAGGGCACTCCAAGGCTGGAAATGAGCTAATTCCCAAGACGACCAGCAGGAGGCACTGCAGCAGTGAGTCCCACACCTTTACACCACCTTATAGTCCATTCATCCAATCCATACTTCTTTAACTTGCATGACTTGCCCTTGGTGAATCCATGTTGACTGTTCCTGATCACCTTCCTCTCCTCCAAGTGCTTCAAAATGGATTCCTTGGGGATCTGCTTCATGATTTTGCCGGGGACTGAAGTGAGGTCTGTAGTTCCCCGGGTTCTCTTTCTTCCCTTTTTAAAATATGGGCTCTATATTTGCTTTTTTCCAATTGTCCGGGACCTCCCCCAATCACCACAAATTTTCAAAGATAATAGCCAATGGCTCTGCAATCACATCAGCCAACTCCCTCAGCATCCTTGGATGCATTAGATCTGGACCTATGGACTTATGCATGTCCAGCTTTTCTAAATAGTCCTTAACCTGTTCTTTCACCACTGAGGGCTGCTCACCTCTTCCCCATACTGTGTTGCCCCACGCAGCAGCAAAGGGAGGGGATGGACCTGACAGCACTCAGCCAGTGTATGGGGCTGCCCACCCTCCAAGTGAGGGCAGCCTTGCCTCGTGCTTCTCTCACTTTTCTTGAGCAGGTCCTTTGGGAGAGTGCCTCCTGTCCATCTCTCACCCCAGGCCCTCTGGAACTCATCGTACCCCTGACTCCCGACAGCCTCACCGGCTGCTCCCAACACGCCACCTGAGTCGGCTGCATGACATCCAGCCAGTCTGTGTCCGAACCACACCCAGAAAATACCTGTACATGCTCATGTGTCACACCCTCAACTTTCTCACCTGCCTGTCCCACCCCAACACCACATGGTGGGACCTGCTGCTGCTTGAGGAGCGGGAGGAACGCCAGCCTCTACTCTCCTATGGTTCCATAGCCCGCCAGGGATATTAGTTGGCAGCCCCTCCATGGAGCCATAAGCACAGGCATGTACCTGGCGTGGTTCATGAACTCACCTAATTCCTGTCCCTTCTGCAGAGATGGAGACCCTGGCGCACATCTATGTAAGATGCATCAAGGTGCTTTTCCTCTTCCAGAACCTCTTACTAAGGTTCTGACTGCACTTCCCTGCGCATCCTAATTCATTCACACCCATCTGCGGCCCCCCAAAGTCATGAGATCTTGTCAACCTCCTTCTGGCACTGGCCAAGACAGCCATCCATCACTCCAGGAGGACTCTGGACCAAGGGTTCTCTGTGACTGAGAAGCCTATTTCCACTCCCTCATCTGATCATGCTGCAGGGCAGAGTTCCTCTGGGTGCTGTCCACTGACTCCTTAGACACCTTTGAAGCAGTAGGTGCTGTCAGGGATTCTCTGCTCAGTTTCCCTTTCTGGATCCCTCATTTCCAACCTTTAATCTTCACTCCTGTCCCTACTTTTTCATTTGTTGTCCCCAGAATTCACTTGTGGCCTGGGTCCAATGACTGGGCCTAGACCCGTCTGCCCCAGCACTCTTAGTACCTGTTGTGCCAAGGAGATGCAGGCCAATGCCCATAAGGATACCACAATTGACAACTGGATTGCTGGCAGGGGTTGTTCTGTGTAAATAGTCATAGAAATAACCACTTTCTTCTAACACTGAATTGTAATGTTGGAATAATGGAAGCAGAATTAACCCTGGAGCTGCTCTGCATCTATCTGTCTCACTGCAGAGCTTCTGCCCGGAGCCCTTCCCAGCCCCCTCCTGCTGCTGTCCATGACCCGCAAATGGCCTTGGTGGGTGGGTTGGAGATTTCTTGTGAGATCTTCAGATCAGATCTGCTACAAGTCAACCTCTTAGCCAGAAATTCTGGCGTTGTTTGCTCTCTGGGTACTGTTTGTCTCCAACTCCGTGGGGCTGGCAGACCTGCAGCTCGGGATAGCTCTATGGGGCTACACAGTGTGGGAATGTGGGGGAAGCGGCAAAAGAGCAGATGAGAAACCTATTTAGCAGGAGCTGTCCTGAGACTTGCAAAGAGGTACTGAGTAGGGGGATTCACACAGGGTGATTAGGGAGAATTGATCATGGAGGGCACTCATTAATTATTGCGAGGGGGTAGGAGAGTTAATTGCTATCAGGGAGCTGAATGATTTTAGGGAAGCAGCAGAGAATTGATCTTTAGAAGTGAGAATTGATAATGTCTGAGCAGGGGAATATAGAGTAGCTATCTCAGAAAAGAGATACAAGAACAATTCAACCTTGGGAAAACTTGCCTTGCAGTGAGAGACCAAAGTAAGGCCTGGTCTACACATAAAATGTAGGTCAACATAGCTACGTCCCTCAGAGGTGTGAAAAATCCACACCCGTGAGCAGCTGCTTAGCTTTGCCAACCTAACTACAGATGTAGACTCAGCTAGGTTGATGGAAGATGCTACTGTCAATCTAGCTACCATCACTCAGGGAGGTGGTTGTCCTACAGCACCGAAAAAAATACTTCCATAGCCTGCATCTGCATTACAGTGTAATGCTGGCATAGCTAAGGCACTGTAGCTATGCTGTTATTGTCCATGTAGTGTAGACAAGGCCTTAAGGAGCTAAATCTTTAGCACCGTGTTACCACCTCTGGTGATTTTGCCACCATCCACAATAGTAAATGCTTTTTAATGTTCTGTGTGATCGCAGACACTTACTGGTGTCAAACATGTGTGTTTGCCTGATTCAATCCTGAACCATCTATCTACAGGGTTGTTGAGGTTTATGGGTTAAGTAGGAGTTAGTGCACCTCAAAACTAGGACAAAAACTTCAGAGGTGGAATCCTGCTCCTTATGGCGTCAATTACATAGCTTCAGTTGTCTCCCAAAGGGCTATGTTTCTATCCAGCTACTTTCTTACTCTCTAAGGCTTTAGCTCATGAGTTATTGCACGATGGAAACCTCTCTGAAAGTTAAATCTGCTGGGGAAGAACGGCAGCTTTTCCCAGCTAAATGCTGGAAGTGTTTGCAGGGTTTCAGCGAGAGTGTTCTCAGCTTACTCACAAAGCTGTTGGGTCAAGTCCAGCTTTCTCCAGCACACACAAACAAGCACAGATAGACGAGAAGGCAGGAGAGAGAAATACAAGAATTGATATTCCATTTCTGGTCCAGTGGAAGGTGCGTGGTACAGAGATGCCAACTTTTGTACAGATCCATGTGTGATGTTTTAGGCAAATTATTTAATGAGCTAATTTGCATATATATATAATTACTACTCCTGATTGGCAAAGTATTGTGTATAGCCCATTATTTTTGTTACCTCAGTTCGGTCCCTTTGTTCCTCTTATCCACCTGTTATATGCTAAGCTCTTTGGGACAGGGACTGTCACTAGCTGTATGTTTGTACACCACCCGGCACAGTGGAGATCGGACCTGGATGAGGCTTCTAGGCTCTATCGCAGTCTAAATGTTAAATAAATAATGTAACTGTAAACTTCTGAGAGGTCCCCATGCAACCTTCACCCTGCTCCTTGTGCAGGTGCATTATAATACATTCTGTCACTGCATGATCACAGACTGTGTTTTCCCTCAGGAGGATTTGGGCTGAGGCCATGCAGATCCACGGCCTGGATTTCTTCTTGAGCTAATGGAGCAACTGGTAGCAGAAGCAGGCTGCTAGGCATCTACATCCCAAGTTTAGGCTCCACTGTGATCCACAAACCCCACTCCACTTCCTGCAAGCACCGCAACTTACCCCATCTAAGTTTTCAGGGTAAAAGTTCCCTAGGTGCCTATGTTTCTGCCTCTGAGCATACACACTGCTGCCTGCCTCTAGGCACTTATCTCCACCTAAGGCCCAGAACAATCCATGAACTGGGGAAGACAGGTGAGTGAACACCTATCTTGTCTGTAGGGCCAGGTCTGGTAGGTGTGCTCAGAGGCCACCTACCAAACCGGGAACCATTCAAAATGTGGACATCCAGCTTGAAACCCCTTAACCCAGTGGTTAGAGGACTCAGCCGGGATGTGGGAGACCCAGGTTCACTTACCCCCTCTGCCTGTGGGGGGGAAATAATTTGAACAAGGGTCTCCCAGGTAATAACTATGGCCCTGGCACTAGCATTTGGTGCAGCAGCATAAAATGATGTCCTGGAGAGAGGAGCAGACAAGAAGAGGGCAGCTTGAGTGGGGAGGAGGCGGCTCAGGATCTACCAGAAAAAAGGCAGAGAAAGCGCCGAAAAGAGGATGTGTTGGGTAAAAATGGAATTTGCTGGGGAGGGGAAAGCTGGCCCTCGAAGGGCTGTGTGCAAGGAGCCTGGTGGTGAGGGACACAGAGCGTATGATCGGTGAGGTTGCCCATTGGGACACTGACAGAGGGAATATACTTTAGTGCCTAGGTGTGGATCGCTGGGTGAGAAGCTGACATTCGTTGGAAAGAGATGCAGTCATCAAAGGAGCATCACAAGCTGCAGAGAGGCAAAGGTGGGACAACTGGGGTGAAGCTGGACTTTGCAGCCAGAGAGAGGAGGAACTGATTCCCTCCCGGGGTCACACAGCATGTTGTTGAAAAACTTCTTTTATTGTGAATGGTGATTTACAGTTTAACATTTTCCTAACTGAATATTTGATGTTACTTTCTATTCGATTGTTTTGCCTTTATAAAGTTTAAAATGTAATGTTATCTCTATGGTGTTGTTTTGCCTCCACCTTTCTTCACAGTAGGAATAGCCTAGCCGAACTCTGGGTCACAGCACCTACCTCTCAGGAAAGTGCTAACCACTGAGCTATGGGATATTCTGGTGTGGGGCTCCCTCAATTTCTCCTGTTCCACTGTTTATAAATAATGAGTCATGGGGCCATAGAGAGAGAGAGAGAGAGAGAGAATGACTCTGTAGCCTGGTGTTTTTGAGGTGGGTGACCCAGGCTCAAGTCCCCTTGCTCCTTTCTGAATCCAGGCTTTATCCTCTACGTGGACCACCTCCTAGAGAGAGATACAACATACACTTTGCCAATGGGTTATATAATTATTTGTGATACAACAGTGGAATGTTGAGAATCAGGGCTCCTGGGTTTGGCAGAAAAATGTGTTCAGAACTGGGGTTACAGACAGGTAGCCAAGTACATAGATATGGCATATGTATTCTGAAAGACATCACTGGTAAAGGTATGAAACTTGGATCTGGCATTGTAGGGATCTCGGATCTATTTCCAGGTAGAGACCTAGCTTAGTCAGTCAGGTTGTGAACTACAGAAATAATAATATGACTCTGCAACAGAAATGAGCATAGAATTTAGTCACCTGGCTCACAAGTGTACCTTCTCCTAGGCCAAGTGGTGTTTTGTGTGCAAGTCCCACTCAAGCATATCATGCATAGGGTGACCAGATGTCCTGATTTTATAGGGACAGTCCCGATTTTTGGGTCTTTTTATTATATAGGCTCCTATTACCCCCCCACCCCCGTCCCGATTTTTCACATTTGCTGTCTGGTCACCCTAATCATGCATGAGATTTTATTTGAGACGCAGGAAGGCCTGCCAGGGCTGCAAACGCATGAGTTGGCAGGTTGGGGCAACTTGTCCACTTCAGGCCAAACTCTAAAGACAGAGAGTCATAAAACACCCCATGATTGGGACTAACCTGCACAGCTTCTGCAAAGCAAAAATCATGTCTCCCTGATCTAGAGGCATGCTTTGATCATTTATTAACAAAAACTAATATACAAACTGGTTCTCATTTATCTAATTTATTTAGACTTTCAAAAAAACCTTTTGACAAAGTCCCTCAGCAGAGGCTCTTAAGGCAGCCAAGTAGTCACAGGATGAACAAAAAATGTACTGTTATGGATTGGAAACTGTCTAAGAGGCAGAAAACAAAAAGGATAAATAGTAATTTTTTCAATATGGTAGGAGGTTAACAGTGGGGTGCCTTCAGAGTCCTGTATTAGGACTAGTTAAGGTGACCAGATAGCAAGTGTGAAAAATCAGGACAGGGGAGTAGTAATGGGCATGTGGGGGGTTAAATAGGATCCTACATAAGACAAAGCCTGTAATAATGAGGACAGTCCTGATAAAATTGGGATATCTGGTCACAGTTTGACTTTTATATTCGTGGGGGGCAGCTTCAGTCAGGCCAATGGGGCTGTGCTTGGGGGGGGGGGGGGTAAATTCCACACTTGCCCGAGGCTTGCAGTTTTGGGGACAACCATCCAAACTATGCCCATGCCTAGGGCCAGTGTTTAATATGAAAACGGAGGTGGCAAAATTTGCAGAGAATACAGCAGTACTTTGTGTATAAAGAAGGCTGAGTTACTTCACAGGGGACCTAACAATGTTAGATGAACTAGACAACATGACAGCAGATGGAATTCAGTGCAGGTAAATGCATCACAATGCACTTTGAGCCATATCATGCCATCAGTTTAAAATCAGATTTAATTTTCCTGGGAAGTGTTTAAATACTATGAAAAAACCTTATGATTGACAGAGGTCAGCTGAGATTTTTCAAAACCATCCAAAGGGATTTGGACACCCAGCTCTGGAAATTGGGGGTAAAATTTTCAAAAGTGCCTAAGGGCTAGATTTTTAAAGTTATTTAGGCATCTAAAGGGATTTTCACAATTGCCTACATGCCTAACACCCATTGATTTGAGGGGGTATTTCAATGGGAGTTAGGCACTTAAGCACTTTTGAAAATCCCACTAGACACCTATCTGCATGTCTAGGTGCCTAAAGACCTTTGAAAATCTGGCCTTAAGTGATGTAGAACAACTTTTCTTTGACTTTTAGTGGGAATTAGGCTCCTAAGTGCTTAAGTCAACTTTGAAAATGAGACTTAGGTGTTGCAATGCTGAGCAGAACAATGCCTAAATACCATTACAAATCACTTAGGAGCTTTTGAAAACTATACCCAGGGCATCCAAACTCCTTAGGCTGCTTTGAAAGTCTCAGCCAATATAGGTATATATTTAATCTACCTCTTCACTTCAAAGAGAGAGTTCTGTTTGGAAGTTGCTGGCACCATGTGGCCCATTAAAAGGGACAATATCATCTACTCTTACACACAGCTAGGATCTAAATTAAGTGCAACAACTAAGGAAAGAGATGCAGGAGTCATACTAGACACATCAGTGAAAACCTCTAGACAATGCGCAATAGTGGATAAAAAATAAAGTATGGATAAACATTTGGTTAGAAAATAATACTGAATATTCTAATGCCACTATATAAATTGATGGGACACCCAAACCAGGAATACTGCATTCAGATCTGGTCATCCCATCTCAAAAAGATATAGCAGAATTAGAGGGGGTTCAGAGACAGGAGACAACAATTGTTAGAGGGCAGGAGAGACTTCTGTATGGGAAGAGGACGAAAAGACTGGAACTATTTAGTCTAGAGAGATGATGAAAAAGAGGGCACGTGATTTAGGTGTATAAACAGCAGAGAGAAAGTACCAGTAAATTGGGTTCCCCACTCGCCCTCTCTCATAGTACAAGAAAAAGGAGATGCCCAGTGAAATAATGGATACTAATTTAAAACTGACAACAAGAAATACTATTTACACAATGCATGTTGAACTCACCGCCACAAGATGTTATGGAGAACAAGAGTAGGATTCCAAAAAAAGGGAATTAGACACATCTATGGGAATGATAAAAAATATCATCAACAGTTACCATGGCTAGGATAAAGGTTTCTAAGGGATCTTTATATTGAGGACATAAGCCAACCAATTAACAGCCTGGGAACAGGCAGCCACTTTCCCCCCATGGACATGTTATTGCAAAATTGTCCCTTATAGGAGTTTCACACCGTCCTTTGAGGTATGTGGTTAATAGCCACTTTTGGAAATGGGACTGGAGAAGTTTGACTGCCGGTCTGATGACGTGTAGCAGTTCCTACTTTCCAGGTCACACAGTGCTCACTTTCTCTCTCTCTATAATTCACACCAATCTGCCTTCTGGCTCTTTAGTATGCACCCCGTTCTTTAGAACGTTTGAGTGGGGTAGGGCCACAATGGCAGGAAGGACACCGAGTTCCTTCCCTTGTGGATTTTTTCATGTCTTTTGTGGTGGGAGCTATGACTAAAGCTTTTCCCACAATAAGTGCATATATAGGGTTTCTCTCCCGTGTGGATCCGGTAGTGCTGGGTCAGAGTGGATTTGTCAGTGAAGCTTTTCCCACAGTCAGAGCACGTGTAGGGTTTCTCTCCTGTGTGGATCCTCTGGTGTCTGATCAGGTTTGAGCTGACATTGAATCTTTTTCCGCAGTCGGGACACTCATAGGGTTTCTCTCCTGTGTGGATCCTCATGTGTTTGACCAGGTCCGAGTTCTGGCTGAAGCTTTGCCAGCATTCAGCACAAGTGTTGGGGATCTCAACGGTCGAGGTTCTCTTCTTTGATGCTTTGGTTTCTTTAACCTTCCCAACAGTAGTGCTTTCCCGGTGGGTGCATTTACCCTGCCTCTTCCCTGGAGGGCTCCTCAGATGCCTCTTGTGGTGGGAGCTGCGGCTGAAGCTCTTCCCACAGTCTATGCATTTATAGGGCTTCTCACCTGTATGGACGCGCTGGTGCTGGGTCAGGGTCGACTTGTCCGTGAAGTTTTTCCCACAGTCGGGGCAGTTATAGGGTTTCTCTCCTGTGTGGGTTCTCTGGTGTCGGATGAGGTTTGAGCTGACGCTGAAGCTTTTCCCGCAGTCAATGCATTTATAGGGTTTCTCCCCTGTGTGGATTCGCCGATGGTTAATAAGGTCTGAGCTCTGAAGGAAGCTTTTCCCGCACTCAATGCAGATGTTGGGCCTCTCCCCCATGAATGTTCTCCGGCGGACGATGGTGCCTTTGCGCTTCCTCACACCTCGCCCACTGTGAGCAGATTTACTTTCCTCTGGAGTGTTTTGCTGCTGTGTTTCTGATTCGCCTGGACTCCTAGGGGATTTTTCCTGCTCAGGGCTCTCAGAAACATTGCCTTTGGATCTTGTCAGAGACATCTTGTATGGTTCCTCCATCTCAGACTGTTCTCCTTCTTGTCACTCACAGCTGGGATAGAGAGAGAATCCAGAGATGAGTCATTGCCTGTGCTGGGGGGGGGGGGGAAAGGGAACCTCAGAAGGGGAACAGAAAATCAACACCCATTGACAGAATATCTTTGAATTTACTACAATAAAAAACCCTCACCTTTCATGAGCCCTAAATTCATGACAACATCATGGACCTAGCAAAGCCACTACACTGTCCCTCTTCCAATACTCTCCTTTGCCATCATCCCTATAAACATCTTAGTAATGGTGAGCTATGACCACTCTTTATCACACTGATCACAATTGCCTAACTGTTCCTTTGTGCTTCCCATCAGTTTGTTGCATTTGATTGTATAAGCTGTTAGGTGCAGCAACTGTCTATTTGTACAATGCTCAGCACAACAGAACTGGATTCTAGGCTCTCCCGCAGGACAAATAATAATGCTACAAGGTGTGGGTGCTCAGCACCTCCAAAAATCAGCTCTTCTATTTACCGAGGGGAACATTTTAAGCACTGAAATAAATTACCTAGGGAGGTTGAGGAATCTCTGTCATTGGAGGTTTTTAAGAACAGGTTAGACAAATACCTGTCAGGGATGGTGTATATAATACTTAGTCCTGCCTCAGTGCAAGGGACTGGACTAGATGACCTCTCAAGGTCCCTCCCACCCCACATTTCTACGATTTTCCAGTGGGCCTAACTCCAACTTGCAAAAGCATTTAAGGGACAGATTTTCAAAGGTATTTAGGAGCCTAAAGATGCCAATAGATGCCTTTGAAAAGCTCCCTGGGGGCATAAACAGGTTAGATGCCTAACTCCTATTGAAAGGCTCCTAAATGCCTATGGTGCTTTTGAAAATTGTATCCATTCTTTAGATATTAAAAATAAACTGATATAATATCATCACCAAGATGCACCCATGCCTTACTGAGTCATCCCCTGAACTCATTACAGTTCCACTTGTTCCTTCTGTCCCGCATTGCTTCTGCCATGACCCTCATTTGTGTCAGATCTGAACATTGGACCCAATCCTGCATGCAATTAAGCAGGCGAAAAACTTAACTTATAGGATTGATGTTATTATTTTCATGAGCAATTATTTACATACAAAAATGTTTGCAAGATTGGGCAAATGGGTTGACCTGGGTAATGTATTACCCTGTTGGTAATAGAATGGAACAATGGAATGAATACAGGACCCACTCAGTAAAAAATTAGAAGATGGTAACATAATGCCAATCAACATGGTTTGATGGAAAACAGATCTTGTCAAACAAACTTGATATTTTAGAGGAGATTACAAGTTGGGTGATAAAGGAAGTCATTATAAAGTCATTGCTGGTAAAGTATGACTCAAAAATTATTAGACTAGTAAAAATGATAATGATAGGTCAGTATTGTAGAGCAAATGGGAGCTCTTGGTAAGATGAGCTCATCTGAAACGCATTTGTTTTAATACAGTCAAAGGTAAGGTTATACATCTAAGAACAAATGTAGGTCATGCTTACAGAATGAGGGACTGTACCCTGGAAAGCAGTAACTCTGAAAAGGACTTTGGGGTCATGGTGGAACCCAGCTAAACATGAGCTCCCAGTGTGATGCTGTGGCTAAGAGATCCAATATGATCCTTGGACGTATGAGCAGGGGAATATAGAGTAGGGAGGTGGTATATTGTCTGTATAAAACATTGGTGAAATCATTAGAAGAATTCTGTATCTGATTCTGGTATCCACACTTTTTAAAAGGCTATTGGGAAACTGGAGAATTCAGAGGAGAATCATTTGAGGCCTGGAAAACCTGACTTCAGAAACTCAATCTATTTAACACATCCAAAAGAAGATTAAGCGGCAATGTGATCACTGTCTTTAAGTATCTACAAAGGAAGACATTTTTGATAGAGTAAGAATCTTTCATTTAGCAAATAAAGACAGAACAAGATCCAATGGCTATAAGCTGGAGCTAGACAAACTCAGGGGAAAAGGTGGAAATTTTTAACAATGAGGATAATTAATCCTTGGAACAGCTCATTGGATGGATGTGGTGAATTCTCCATCACTTGGAGTCTTTCAGCTAAGATCGGATGTCTCACTAAAAGATCTGCTCTAGCTCAGCCACAAGGTATTGGGCTTGATGCAGGAAACACTAGGTGAAATTCTCTGACCTGTGTTTTGAAAGAGATCAGCCTAGATGATCAAAATGGTCCCTTCTGGCCGTAGAATATATGAATTTGCTGTGGACTACATACATACACTTCTTTCTGCAAAAAGCCCAGGCTACTTTTGTGTGCCTGAAAAGAACAATAATAATCATAAAAAGCAGACTCAAAGGAGCAGCTTTGGGGGATACTCCTTGGCATTGTTAGGAGCTGGCTTTCTCTCTCTGCTCCTTGCCCTGTTCCCAGGAAAATGAATCTGCCCAGGGATGCTTCAGGAAAGGGATCTAGGCAGGTCTGGGTGCTGGGAACCTCCCCCCCGCCTTTGGTAGGCTGTCTCTACTGCCAGAAGAGGGGTTTTGTTTTAGTTTTTTTACACGATAACAAATGACAGCCAATTCTTGGTAAAATGCCAGTGGAGACAGGGTGCAGCCAGATTTTTACCACAATATAGCTTGTTGGGGTCAACACTCCTGGGTTTGTCCTTGCTTAGCTACATCATGGTAAAAATTAGAGCAATTTCTCCACTAAGATTTTACAGCAGGAATCTCCCGCTGTAAAAACACCCCCTATGTTGGCAGCAAAGCCACAGCCTCAGACCGTCTATCATTTCTTCAGTTCTCTGTAAGATTTTCAAGAGCTCAGCCCTCAGCAACTCTCACTATTCTCCATAGGGAGGGGGCACTCTCCATTGTTCTTCATAAGGGGCATTCTCCAATGTTCTCTATGGGGAGATGTTGGCAGTTGAGCACTTTTGAAAATCTTGCCCTGAATGGGAGTATTGATCCCTCCTGACATTTTGTTCTCTCCCTCCTTCCCCCTCTCCCCTCCCCTCGGGCTGGGAGACTCGGTCCCTGTCCCGGCCCGGGGCGTTCACAATCCCGGAGCTGGCTCGGCTCCTGCAGGCGCTCAGGGGAGCAGAGCCTGGGGGGGTCAGGAAGGGCAGCAGCTCTGGGACTCGCAGACCCCGCCCGGGAGCAGAGCTGGGGCGAGGAGGGGCCGTTGGTGCAGAGTCACTTTCCTGCCCGGCCCCAGCCCTTTTCCCCGGGTCTCTCCCATCACCTGGAGTCTGCGGCTCAGGAGCTGGTGTCGGCAGAGCCCGGGGCTGCCCCAGGGGCTGGTTCCAGCCACCGGAGAAAGTCGCCCCCGGCTAGGCACAGAGGGGCGCTAGGGAAGGGCTCTCCCCCCACACACCCCTCCGGGTAGCGGCAGCTGATCAGCGCGGGCTCCTGGCTCACAATGGAGGCGGCAGCAGCAGAGTCTGACCCAGGAAGTCCAACCCCAGTATCCTTAGCAGCCAGACATAGAGTAGCCTCCCCTCCAAGCAATAGCCAGAGCCCTCTTGTGGTAGAATTTGAGGAAACCTCCTCCCTGTGCTCCCCCCCGAAAGGGATCCAGAAAGAACCTGAACAAGGAGAAATCTCCAGATTGAATGAATCAGAGCCAGAGAGAGCCCTAGAGCAGTAGCTCTCAGCCTTTCCAGGCTACTGTACCCTTTCAGTTAAGGTGACCAGATAGCAAGTGTAAAAAATCGGGACAGAGGGTGGTGGATAATAGGTGCCTATATAAGAAAAAGCCCCCAAAATCGGGACTGTGCCTATAAAATTGAGACATCTGGTCACCCTACTTTCAGTAGTCTGATTTGTCTTGCGTATCCCCAAGTTTCAAAATGTGGTAAGGTGACCACCACATTTTGTAAACCAAATCCAGGGACACACAGAGGTGGGAGCACAGCAAAGAAGCCAAGACTGAAAATGTAAGTTGCAGAGCATAGGGAGGCAAATTAATTTAGCAGCTTATATTTTAGCAGTTGCACATATACACTACAAATACAAAACAAATATGCATGTAATCAGTTTGGATGTGATGTCACACTAAAGAAGCTCATTCAAACACTGGTTATAAACAATACAAAAACATTATTCAACATCAGTTTTCCGTACCCACTGTCCAAATGGCCTATTTAAAGAATCTCTTTCTTTGCACCAATGCCAATATCATTTATTTTTGACAGGCTTATCAATTAATGCTGTGTTATCTCTGTGTTGCATGATGACTTGTTGCTTCTGCTAGTGGAATCCGCCTCCTTCCTTAGAGGTTTTTAAGGTCAAGCTTGACAAAGCCCTGGCTGGGATGATTTAGTTGGGAATGGTCCTGCTTTGAGTAGGGGGGTGGACTACATGACCTCCTGAGGGCCCTTCCAACCCTGATATTCTATGATTCTATGATTAACCTCCAGATCAAAGTGAAGTTTGTTTTGACAGTAACTTGAGAATGGCTTTCACAGTTTCAACCTTGTATCTGGATTTTTCTCCTGTCCACAGGTCATTCATGACAGAAAATATCATTTCGACTGAAGCATTACTGCCAGGCAGGCACAGGATCAGTTCTGCCATTTTTTTTTATATTTGCATGTGGTACTGAGGATTCCCTACAATGCTTGATTACTTCATCCCATCTGCCACACACTATGATCATTGTAGTTGTGTCATTGCATTCACATAGTTTCCCTGTCACAAACTCATTTAACAGAGTTACTTCATCAAACATCGGAGGGATAGCTGTGTTAGTCAAAAACAACAAGTCCGGTGGCACCTTAAAGACTAACAGATTTATTTGGGCATAAGCTTTCGTGGGTAAAAAACCCCACTTTTTGATAAATTCACCTGAAGAAGTGGGGTCTTTTACCCACGAAAGCTTATGCCCAAATAAATCTGTTAGTCTTTAAGGTGCCACCGGACACCTCGTTGTTTTCATCAAATAGTTCATCCTTGTTAATTGTCACATTGGGGTATTTCCTCTGCAGTAACTCAACTGCTTTTTCAGTCTTGGATCTTAAAGGAGTTTTCTTTAAAAGCAGGCACTTCAAATCATCTGTATGCTTTCCCCATGCACATATGTATTTTATGCCTGTATTGAAGAAAGATCTTGACACATTAAGATAGCACTGATGTGTCACAATCCCCACTTCTTCTAGGTCTCTAAGTAGTTTTCTCTTAAAAGAGGCACAACGTTTTCTTTACACCTTGTAACCAGCTTCTTTTTGAGATTGTTTAAAATATTCTCTGACTTTACTGCATAGTGATCATCTCCCTCAAGTGATTTGATTGTGTCATGAAAAAGTGTCATGTTTGCATGGATAAAAGCAAGCCAGAGTTCAGTACATGGGTCTTTAAATATTTTGTGAAGAACTAATGGTCACTTTTCCTTTGACAAGAAAAATGACTCATAAAATTGAAGGATCCTCTTTAAAGCAGGTAAAATCTACAGCCATCTGACATTAATGAATCCCAGGATATTCTGATATTCTTGTCTCATGTACTGACAAAAACTTTTCAGTCTTTCCACGCGAACAGTGAATATATGAAAATAGCCAAAATGTTAATTAGAATGCTCTCAGCATCTACCGGGATTATATTCCTTGCAGTTCAGGCACAACCCTGGTCTACACTACGAGTTTAGGTCGAATTTAGAAGCATTAGATCAATTTAACCCTGCACCCGTCCACACGACGAAGCCATTTTTGTTGACGTAAAGAGGTCTTAAAATCGATTTCTGTACTCCTCCCCGACGAGGGAATATGTGTTCTGTCTATTGCCCCACCAAAGTTAGGGAATCCCATTACAGCAAAGCCATCCACTATGACCTGCACATTTCCCAGAGTCACTACCCTTGCTAGCAGCAGCTCAGTGATTGCGTTGGCTACTTGGATCACAGCAGCCCCCACAGTAGATTTGCCCACTCCAAATTGATTCCCGACTTATCGGTAGCTGTCGGGCATTGCAAGCTTCCAGAGGGCTATCGCCACTCGCTTGTGAACTGTGAGGGCTGCTCTCATCTTGGTATTCTTGCGCTTCAGGGCAGGGGAAAGCAAGTCACAAAGTTCCATGAAAGTTTCGCAGCCACTGGGAATCCTCCCAGACCTGCAACACTATGCAGTCCCACCAGTGTGTGCTTGTTTCCCGGGCCCAGAATCGGCGTTCCACGGCATGAACCTGCCCCATTACCACCATGATGTCCAAATTGCCAGGGCCCGTGCTTTGAGAGAAGTCTGTGTCCATGTCCTCATCACTCTCGTCACCGCACTGCCGTCGCCTCCTTGCCTGCTTTTGCAGATTCTGGAGCTGCATATACTGCAGGATAATGCGCAAGGTGTTTACAGTGCTCATAACTGCCGCGGTGATCTGAGCAGGCTCCATGCTTGCTGTGGTATGGCGTCTGCAGGAGAGCAGGAGAGCAGAGTGGCAGCGGAAGCGGTCGTTCGGTCATTCAATGACGATGGTTTGCAGCCCTATTGTACCGTCTGCTGCCAGAGCAGGAGAGCAGAGTGGCAGCGGAAGCATGACGATGGTTTGCAGCCCTACTGCACAGTCTGCTGCCAGCAGCACCCAGGACACAACAGCGGCGGCTGAACTGAGCGGGCTGCACGCTTGCCGTGGTATGGCGTCTGCACGGAAAAAAGGTGCGAAATGATTGTCTGCCATTGCTCTCACGGAGGAAGGGCGACTGACAACATGTACCCCAAACCACCCGCGACAATGTTTTTGCCCCATCAGGCAGTGGGAGCTCAACCCAGAATTCCAATGGGTGGCGGAGACTGCGGGAACTGTGGGATAGCTACCCACAGTGCAACACTCCGAAAGTCGACGCTAGCCTCGGTACTGTGGATGCACTCTGCCGACTTAATGCGCTTAGTGGGGACACACACAATCCACTATATAAAATCGCTTCCTAAAAAATCGACTTCTATAAATTCAACCTAATTTCGTAGAATAGACATACCCACAGTTATGCACTATGTAAGCAGGGCATCCAAGGACTATCATGTCCCTTTTTAAGCTTGTCTTTACTTTGGTGTACAAATTTTCTCTTCCATGTCTGTATAGGCCACCAAAGTTTGTATTTGTATTATCTGCTGAGGCCACAACCTTATTTTTGATTCCATACTTATTCATAACATTTATTATCTCAACTGCAATAAGTTCTGACGTCTCTCCTTTAAGTTCAACAAAATCCACAAATTTAGTTTGCACACATGAACTGCCTTCATAAAGCCTTGAAATAGCAAACCAAGGCAGGACACAATTTTACATGTCAGTGATTTGATCCAACAACATCTTTCAGGTTGTCAATTAGATCATCATTTGCCCATGGAGCAAAAACATTTGCAAGTAACTATTGCTTCACACTTTGTCCATGCACACGAGAATTTGGGGTTGCTGAATTTTTTATTTTAAATTTGAAGTACAGTCCATTGACCTGAAACTGTGATTATGTCTAATGGTATGATATGCATATATTCCTTCTTGCAAAGCAAGGTCATACTCAATCTGTGTCGGCTCAACTTTGTGAAAAAAAAATTGGTAACAGAACTTGAACTAGCACATGCTGTAAGAGCAGCTTTATGTTTAGTGGTACCTTCATGTTCTTTTATAGATTTGCTGCCTCTACCTGAAATGGAAAATACTGACTGACATATTGAACATAATATAGATGTTTCTTTTCCGGCTGGTCGTAAATATGGAAAATCCTTTTGAAGCTGGTTATTAAAGCAGAATTTATGCTTTTTTGACAATGCCATTTTCACTTTACACCAGATCTTGAATCTCACATGTGTTCTATGTCATACACCATTCAGTCAGCATCGTAGCTATGGCAACTGCAATAGTGTTGTACCATCTGCCTCTGTGCACCTTCTCCCTTGCAGCAGCAACTCACCCTGTGACAGGGAGTAAAATGGTCTCTAAGAGATGCTCGGGGTCGGTCACTGCCCAACAGGATTCCTTGTATGAGCAAAGGCCAGAGGTTTGGTCCCATAATTCCTGCTTCCCAGACAGAAACCATCCTCAGCCCCTTCAGGGTCCTGTATCCCATTGTCTGTGACCCTGAGTCTGCCAGCCCCATCAATCTGGAGCAGAGCCAGCGCACTCGAGGAGCAAAGTCTCTCTATCCCTCCCCCAAACCACCACCCTTGGGCTAGATTGGAGCTGATGTCCCCTATGGGTGTGTAAAGTCACTAGATAACCCCAACTACCTTTAAAGGGTTTCATGGAATTTCAGGAAGTCGAGAAGAAATGGGACTCATCAGTCCCATTGTACAATGAGACCTCGCCCACCTTGTAGTCCAGGAAAATGCCCACCCATCTGGGCCTCAGGCTCACAGTGAGGGGTCAGTAGAAGGTGAGAGCCTTGTACCCATTCCTCAGCCACACAATGCCATACCTAGTCTCCGGTGATGTTGTGACTGCCTGCTTTGGGGCAGTCCCAGCAAACCCACAAGCCTCACTCAATCTTGTCTCCCATCTCCACCTCCCAGTAATGCCTGATACCCAGTGTAACACAGTATAGAAGAAATGATAACCAGATATATACTAATGTATCCTCACTGCTGTGTCTCCATTGTTACAATCACTAATGCATCACCACTGTTATGAAGTTGCACTAAATCTGCTACAAAGTATGTCATGTAAAGTATCAGTGGAAAAGTTGTAACCTGCTAAGTATGATAACCCTGATATGCATGTATCACTTTTGTATCTGAAGTTATGAATATTGACTTTTTATTTCTATCTCAAACATGTGTTGTGTTCCAGGGTGATGCCCCCAGACAATTTTACATTCAGATTAGCCATCACAGGTTGATGGGCCATGTAAGGACTTGTGATGAGGAATGTGACCTAAAATTCCATCTTTTACCAGTAACTTTCCGTGCTCATGTGACCCTGGACTCCATGTTAGCCAATAACTTTCCAAGCACGTGAGCTGAGCTATAAATTGCAAACTGTGACATCACTGCTTTGTCTTTATTTCTGCTTCTCATCTCTGGATTGCGATCTCCAAGGAAGCTTTGAACAAGGAACTGAATGATCCCCAACCTGCTTGGGTAAAACCAGAGTGACTTTTTACAAGCCAGGAAATACAATATCACTGCTATCCTGATCTATGAACACTGAAAATCACTTGTATGTATCTGATTCCTTAACCATTCAATAACTCTCTTCTTTCCTTTTATTAATAAAATCTTTACTTAGTTTACTAAGGATTGACTGACAGCGTGATATTTGTGTAAGATCTGAGTGTCATGGAGTCACCGGGGTGATGCGCTGGAACCACTCCATACGAAGCCAGTCAGGACTCTGGGGGAGCCTCCTCTCTCTGAGCATACTGTCTCCAGGGCAAGAAGCTTACACAGCTTCTACCTTCCTGGGTCTGACTTTGGAGCATTCAGCATCCCCTTCCACACTATGCACTTCCCACAGTGAGTCTGCCTGGATGGGGCTCCTGGGGAAGCCATAGGGCCCTGCACCCCAACTTTGCAGTCATATGTCATTCAGACAGCAGGTAAAACATAAGTTTTATTAGATGACAGGAACACAGCATAGGACAGAACTTGTTAGCACAGAAATCAGTGACTTTCAGCCAAGTCCATCTTAAATAAATAAAGATATCCTATCTCCTAGAACTAGAAGGGACCTTGAAAGGTCATTGAGTCCAGCCCCCTGCCTTTACTAGGCAGGACCAAGTACTGATTTTGCTCCAGATACCTAAGTGGCCCCCTCAAGGATTGAACTCACAACCCTGGGTTTAGTAGGCCAGTGCTCAAACCACTGAGCTATGCCTCCCCCTGTACCGCAAGCCAGCCCAGACTGACTTGCTTCCAGCTACCTGGCCCCTGCCCTGCCTGTTGCTCATCCTCCGGCCTTTGTCTCGCTTCCCGGGCCAAGAGTCTTTCTCAATACTTTAAATGACTGCTTCTTGGAGCAGCTGGTACGGGAACCCACAAGGGGAGAGGCAACTCTCGATTTAATCCTGAGTAGAGCGCAGGAGCTGGTCCAAGAGGTAACTATAACAGGACCGCTTGGAAAGAGTGACCATAACATAGTAACATTTAACATCCCTGTGGTGGGAAGAACATCTCAACAGCCCAACACTGTGGCATTTAATTTCAAAAAGGGGAACTATGCAAAAATGAGGGGGTTAGTTAAACAGAAATTAAAAGGTACAGTGACTAAAGTGAAATCCCTGCAAACGGCATGGATGTTTTTTAAAGACACCATAATAGAGGCCCAACTTAAATGTATACCCCAAATTAGGAAACACAGTAAAAGAACTAAAAAAGAGCCACCGTGGCTTACCAACCATATAAAACAAGCAGTGAGAGATAAAAAGGCATCTTTTAAAAAGTGGAAGTCAAATCCTAGTGAGGTAAATAGAAAGGAGCATAAACACTGCCAAATTAAGTGTAAAAATGTAATAAGAAAAGCCAAAGAGGAGTTTGAAGAGGCTAGCCAAAAACTCCAAAGGTAATAACAAAATGTTTTTTTAGGTATATCAGAAGCAGGCAGGGCCGGCTCTAGGCACCAGCAAAGCAAGCAGTTGCTTGGGGTGGCAAATTTGCAGGGGCGCAAGAATCCAGCCTGGGAGCTGAGAACCAACAGTGGGCCCTGGGAGCTGTAGTTCCTTGGTTAGCTCCCTGCCTATAGAGCCGGCCCTGGAGCAGGGAAAGAACTACATTTCCCAGCATTCCCTTGGCCGCAATTAACAGGAAAGGGAGGGGGAAGGAGTATGGAACTGAAACCTCATGCAGCAGCTTGCTGTGAATGGTAGGGACAGAGCCAGCTCTAGGTTTTTTCCGCCCCCGACCTCAGCCCTGGGCTCCCCCCTGCAGGGCCGGCTTTAGGAAGTGCGGGGCCCAATTCGAACATTTTTGGCAGGGCCCTGGCAGGGATGACTAACAAAAAAAAAAAAAACCCTGTAAAAAAAAAACCCTTTCATTTCTTCCATGTATTATTTACTTTCCATAACTATATAAATAATAAAATTATATATTATGTACATTGCGTCATATATGCTGTTGATGGGTTATTAATGAGCTCCGTTTCACATGTGTGGGTCCCTGCCACTCCCTAGGGGTGTGCTAGGGTGACCAGATGTCCCGATTTTATAGGGACAGTCCCGATTTTGGGGTCTTTTTCTTATATAGGATCCTATTACTCCCCACCCCCATCCCGATTTTTCACACTTGCTGTCTGGTCACCCTAATGGTGTGCACATCTGTGGGTCCCAGCTGCTCCCTGCCCCCCTCATTGAAGCAGGAGTGCAGGGTTACTGCCCTGGGAACTGCAGGGCACCAGTGGACATGGGGCTGGCTGGAGGCAGGGCAGGGACTGACTGGAGGTAGGGTCTGGTTGCAGGCAGGGCAAGGGGTGCGGGGCTGGCTGGAGACAGGGGTGTGTGGGGCAGGCTGGCTGGCTTCAGGCAGGGCCACAGTGGGGTGCGGCATGGGTTGGCAGGGCTGGAGACAGAGGAGTGCGGGACTGGCTGGCTTCAGGCAGGGGGGTGCGGCAGAGGTTGGCTGGAGACAGGGCAGGGGGTGCGGGGCTGGCTACAGGCAGGGCAGGGGGTGCAGGGCTGGTGCGGGCAGGGGTGTGTGTGGGGCTGGCTGGCTTCGGGCAGGGCCATAGGGGTGTGTGGCAGGGGTTGGCTGGAGACAGGGCAGAGGGTGCCGTAGAGGCTGGCTGCGGGCAGGGGGTGCAGGGCTGGCTGCAGGCAGGGCAGGGGGTCGGGGCTGGTGCGGGCAGGGCAGGCGGGCGGGGCTGGTGCGGGCAGGACAGGGGGTGCCGAGCTGGAGGTAGGGCAGGGGGTGAAACACGGGCTGGCTGTGGGCAGGGGGTGCAGGGCTGGCTGCAGGCAGGGCAGGGGGGGCTGGTGCGGTCAAGACAGGGGGTGCAGGGCTGGTGCGGGCAGGGGGTGCGGGGCTGGAGGTAGGGCAGGGGGTGCAGCAGGGGCTGGCTGCGGGCAGGGGGTCGGGGCTGGTGCGGGCAGGGCAGGGGGTCGGGGCTGGTGTGGGCAGGGCAGGGGGGGCGGGGCTGGTGCGGGCAGGACAGGGGGTGCCGAGCTGGAGGTAGGGCAGGGGGTGAAACACGGGCTGGCTGTGGGCAGGGGGTGCAGGGCTGGCTGCAGGCAGGGCAGGGGGGGCTGGTGCGGTCAAGACAGGGGGTGCAGGGCTGGTGCGGGCAGGGGGTGCGGGGCTGGAGGTAGGGCAGGGGGTGCAGCAGGGGCTGGCTGCGGGCAGGGGGTGCAGGGCTGGCTGGAGACAGGGGCTGGCTGTGGGCAGGGCAGGGGGTACAGGGCTGGTGCGGGCAGAGGGTGCAGCAGAGGCAGCTGAAGCCCCAGCCCTTTAAATAGCCCCCGAGCCCCCCGCTATCCCAGGGCTCTGGGGGCTATTTAAAGGGCCCGGGGCTCCCCTGCTTCTACCGCCCCGGCCCTTTAAATAGCCACGGGAGCCCTGGGGAAGTGGCGGGGCTCTGGCGGCTATTTAAAGGGCCGGGGCGGTAGAGGCAGCGGGAGCCCCGGACTTTTTAAATAGCCCCCAGAGCCCTGCAGCCCTACCCCAGGGCTCCAGCAGTGGGGCTCTGGTGGCAATTTAAAGGGCCTGGGCCCTTTAAATTGCTCCCTGGGGAAGCTGGGCCACCCCGGTACGGCGCACCGGCTCTTGCCAGTACGCCGTACCGGGGCTTGGGCGCGGGGCCCTCTTTGGCACGGGGCCCGATTCAGGGGAATTGGTTGAATCGGCCTAAAGCCGGCCCTGCCCCCCTGCACCCCTGTGTTGCCCCAGCTTTGGCCCCCACCTGCACCCCCCTGCTGCCCCAGCCCTGGGCTCTCCCCCCACCCGCACCTCCTGCCGCCCCAGCCCTGGGCTCTCCCCCCCCACACCCACACCCCCTGCCGCCCCAGCCCTGGGCTCTCCCCCCACACCCGCACCTCCTGCCACCCCAGCCCTGGGCTCTCCCCCCCGCCCGCATCCCCTGCTGCCCCAGCCCTGGGCTCTCCCCACACCCGCACCTCCTGCCGCCCCAGCCCTGGGCTCTCCCCCAAAGAAAGAATTGGGTGGACTAAATGGACAGTGCACCTCTCTATCTGAAGCCTAGTAAGAGAGATCCCACTAGAATTTAAAATGAAAAGTAAGGGAGGGGAGGCTCTACTAGGACCTGGGCAGCTTTAGATACAGTACCAGGCACACAGGAGGATTTACACTTCTGAGCCATGGAAGCAGAAATTGACTTTTCTTTTCCAGATTTAGCTAATATTCAGAAAGGGAATCCAGCACCTGCCTTCCAGATTTGAACACCCTCAAGCTCAATTTGGGCAGCTGTTACTTCATTTCTCCCAAATCAAATATACCGATCCACTGTAACTTGCTGTAGAAAAAGTAGAATAAATTGAGCAAGAAATGCTTCCCAGTGGTTATTAGGACTGGAATTGCTATTTTCAACAGCCATTGCTTTTTTTTTTTTTTTTTTTAGTTTTAGTTTTATTTGTTTAAAAGGAAGACAGTAATATTGCATTGGCAACTTCCCCATAGAAACAAAGAATGGAACAAAAGAATAATAAAGGCACCTCAACTTTTCCTCATTTATGTAGGACAGTCTTATAATATGCATCCAGATATCCTTCAATCACACAAGCTGAAAATTGTTCCACTTTACTGCAGTTCTGTAACCATATGGGAACCAATCCTGTCTTTGTTCTGTGCACATCCAAAATTCCTGCTGAATGACCCACCCTGGGAGCAAGTTACCAGTGACCCAGGGCTGGGGCGGCAGGAGGGTGCAGTTGTGGGGGGGGAGGGAGAGAGAGCCCAGGGCTGCGGGGGTGGGGAGGCAGCCAAAATTTTTTTTGCTTGGGGCAGCAAAAAACCTAGACCCGGCCCTGGAAGCAGGAAGCCTGCTAAACAACCAGTGGGGCCCCTGGATGATCGAGATACAAAAGGAGCTCTTAAAGATGATAAAGTCATTGCAGAGAAACTAAATGCATTCTTTGCTTCAGTCTTCACGGCTGAGGATGTTAGGGAGATTGCCAAACGTGAGCCGGCTTTTGTAGGTGACAAATCTGAGGAACTGTCACAGATTGAAGTGTCACTAGAGGAGGTTTTGGAATTAATTGATAAACTTAACATTAACAAGTCACCGGGACCAGATGGCATTCACCCAAGAGTTCTGAAAGAACTCAAATGTGAAGTTGCGGAACTATTAACTAGGGTTTGTAACCTGTCCTTTAAATCGGCTTCTGTACCCAATGACTGGAAGATAGCTAATGTAATGCCAATATTTAAAGAGGGCTCTAGAGGTGATCCCGGCAATTACAGACCGGTAAGTCTAATGTTAGGACCGAGCAAATTAGTTGAAACAATAGTAAAGAATAAAATTGTCAGACACCTAGAAGAACATAAATTGTTGGGCAAAAGTCAACATGGTTTCTGTAAAGGGAAATCGTGTCTTACTAATCTATTAGAGTTCTTTGAAGGGGTCAACAAACATGTGGACAAGGGGGATCCAGTGGACATAGTGTACTTAGATTTCCAGAAAGCCTTTGACAAGGTCCCTCACCAAAGGCTCTTATGTAAATTAAGTTGTCATGGGATAAAAGGGAAGGTCCTTTCATGGATTGAGAACTGGTTAAAAGACAGGGAACAAAGGGGAATAAATGGTAAATTCTCAGAATGGAGAGGGGTAATTAGTGGTGTTCCCCAAGGATCAGTCCTAGGACCAATCCTATTCAACTTATTTATAAATGATCTGGAGAAAGGGGTAAAAAGTGAGGTGGCAAAGTTTGCAGACGATACTAAACTGCTCAAGATAGTTAAGACCAAAGCAGACTGAAGAACTTCAAAAAGATCTCACAAAACTAAGTGATTGGGCAACAAAATGGCAAATGAAATTTAATGTGGATAAATGTAAAGTAATGCACATTGGGAAAAATAACCCCAAATATACATACAATATGATGAGGGCTAATTTAGCTACAACGAATCAGGAAAAAGATCTTGGAGTCATTGTGGATAGTTCTCTGAAGACGTCCACGCAGTGTGCAGAGGCAGTCAAAAAAGGAAACAGGATGCTAGGAATCATTAAAAAGGGGATAGAGAATAAGACAAAGAATATATTATTGCCCTTATATAAATTGATGGTATGCCCACATCTTGAATACTGCATACAGATGTGGTCTCTTTATCTTAAAAAAGATATACTGGCATTGGAAAAGATTCAGAGAAGGGCAACTAAAATGATTAGGGGTTTGGAACGGGTCCCATATAAGGAGAGATTAAAGAGGCTAGGACTTTTCAGCTTGGAAAAGAGGAGACTAAGGGGAGGGATATGATAGAGGTATATAAAATCATGAGTGATGTGGAGAAAGTAGATAAGGAAAAGTTATTTACTTACTCCCATAATACAAGAACTAGGGGCCACCAAATTAAATTAATGGGCAGCAGGTTTAAAACAAATAAAAGGAAGTTCTTCTTCTCACAGCATACAGTCAACTTGTGGGACTCCTTGCCTGAGGAGGTTGTGAAGGCTAGGACTATAACAGCGTTTAAAAGAGAACTGGATAAATTCATGGCGGTTAAGTCCATTAATGGCTATTAGCCAGGATGTGTAAGGAATGGTGTCCCTAGCCTCTGTTTGTCAGATGATGGAGATGGATGGCAGGAGAGAGATCACTTGATCATTACCTGTTAGGTTCACTCCCTCTGGGGCACCTGGCATTGGCCACTGTCAGTAGACAGGATACTAGGCTAGATGGACCTTTGGTCTGACCCAGTACGGCCATTCTTATGTTTTTATGTTAAGAGTCACCTGGTCGCATCCCCCTCCTGGGTCTCAGATTACGAAGGGGCAGCCAAAGCATCCATGCAGGCAGCTGGAGCAGCCCCCGCAAAAGTCACACACCCATATTCCCACCACCTAGACATTGGTGCAATACACAGGGAAACTGAGGCACACAGCATTCATGCAAACAGTAAGACTCACATAGGTTCACATACAACATAACAAGGGAAAATCCCCACTTCGTCACACTGAGATACATATTAACATGGGGGTAAGTGTCTGATCCTTTGGGATTGGTAGAACCTCATGTATGGTGAATTGGGTTTTCAGTAACCTCTCATCATAAAGTCCAGGTGTCTGGATGGTGAGAAGTCCTGGATTGCCTATGGGGGACTGTGTTTTGGCTGGTTCTTGACACAAAAGCTTGCTTTTGTTACTGGTTTGGTAAATCTAATTATAGAAATAGCCACCAGTTTTGGGGTATATCTGCTCTAATTTATCAGTCTGCCCTAAGTTTGGCATTCTCGGCTGTGGCCCACTTTAGGCACTGTGACACCCAGCATGATGCGGCCATAGTCAGATCTCTCAGGATTGTCAGGCAGGTTCTGCCATGTGTGTATGAGTCTCTTGATTTTCTGATCTTCAGACAGGATGAGCCAGGATTTGCTGTGTCCAAATCCAGAGTCATATCCACTGGGGGTTCAGAGTCTGAACTGGTGCAAGGAATCTGCCATTATCATCTTCTTACCATGAGTGATTTATTGGCTCATTTTGCATTGAGTCATTCCTGGGATAACAGGGGATCCTGGGAGTGGCAATGGGAGAAGTGGTGTTCTGGGGTGGTGGTGGCAATGGGGACTAGCGCTCTGGGGCACCAGTAATGTGGGACTGGAACTCCCAGTGGCTGGGAGCCACATTGCCCCGCCCTCTCCAGATCTTTGACTGGCTCTGTGCAGGGTGAGTGCAGAGTTTGTCCCCAGCAGGGGTCCTGCGGCATGGTGGGCTTGGAAGGGATGTGCAGTAGCTCAAACCCCAGGAGGGATTTTGTCCAACCCATCTAGAAGTGCCCCCTGGGGAACCGTGGCCAGCACACTCCAGCTGTCTCATCTTTGGGGGGGCCCTAGCATCCTTCCCATGCAGGCCAGCTATTCCACTGGCTTGGGGGGGCAGAATTAATGTGTGTCATCCCCCCCTCCCCACACACACAAACACACACACACACACACACACACACACGCACCTAAGAGCTAGGATGGCCTTTTCTGCACCTTCCAATCAGGATCCCTGTGTTCAGGGCCGGCTCCAGGCACCAGCCTACCAAGCATGTGCTTGGGGCGGCACCTGGAGGGGGGCGGCGCTCAGGCCCGAGAGCGGGGCCGCGACTGGGCTCGCCGCCCTCCCCCCGGTGCTCTGGCCGCCGGGGAGAGCGGGGCCCTGGCCGGGCTCACCGCCCTCCCCCTGGCGCTCTGGCCACCGGGGAGAGCGGAGCCGCGGCGGGCTCGCCGCCCTCCTGCCGGCGCTTCGGCTGGCCGGGGAGAGCAAGCCCGCGGCCGGGCTCGCCGCCCTCCTCCCGGCACTCCCCGCCGGGGGGCGGCGGGAGGCTTTTTTGCCTGGGGCGGCAAAAAAGCCAGAGCCGGCCCTGCCTGTGTTAGACCCTCCCCTCATGGGAGCCCAAGAGGGCAGTGGTTAGTCTCCAGGTGTATGTCCCCTTCAGGGAACAGTTCCTCCCCCTCCCAACTTGTCTGTCTCCTGCATGGCTGGCAGGACGTGGATTAAGAACATAAAAAGGGCCATACTGGGTCAGATCCATGGTCCATCTGGCACTGGACACTGTCATGATGGAATGAACAGAACAGGGCAATTATTGAGTGATCCATCCCTCTCGTCCATTCCCAGCTTCTGGTAGTCAGAGGTTTAGGGACTCCCAGAACATGGGGTTGCATTCCTGCCCGTCTTGGCTAATAGCCATTGATGGACCTATCTTCCATGAACTTATTTAGTTCTTTTTTGAGCCCCGTTATACTTTTGGCCTTCACAACATACCCTGGCAATAAGTTCCGCAGGTTGACTGTGCATTGTGTGAAGAAATACTTCCTTTTGTTTGTTTTAAACCTGCTGTGTATTAATTTCATTGGGTGACCCCTGGTTCTTGTGTTGTGTGAAGGGGTAAATAACATTTCCCTATTCACTTTCTCCAACCATTCATGATTTTATAGACCTTTAATATATCTCTCCTTAGTCATCTCTTTTCTAAACCGAACAGTCTTTTTTCCCCTCTCTCCTCATACGGAGGTTGTTCCATACCCCTAATCATTTTTGTTGCCCTTCTCCATACTTTTCCCAATTCTAATATATCTTTTTTTTGAGGTGGGGTGACCAGATCTGCATGCAGTATTCAAGATGTAGGTGTACCATGGATTTATAGAGTGATGTTATGATATTTTCTGTCTTATCATCTATGCCTTTCCTAATGGTTCCTAACATTCTGTTAGCTTTTTTGACTGCTGCTGCACATTGAGCAGATGTTTTCAGAGAACTACCCATGATTCACATCCCTGGCTCAGGGCTTGAGTCTCTCCAGCTACTTCCTGCCCCGACCCCAATTTTCTTCTTACTCAGGGGCTGTGCAGTTATTATTGTTCCTATACCAGTGGGGCCATTAGCTCTCACCAGTGGCGTAGCCAGCTTCTAAGAGGAGGGGGAGCAAACCAAAAAAGGCGCCCCCCTTGGCTCCTCCTCTGGCCATGCCCCCCTTGGCTGGCTCCTCCTCCGGCCGCACCGCCCACCCCCTGCTCCTCTGGCCCTGCCGTGCCACCCCCGCGGCCCCCCTCCCTCGCTCCTCTGGCAGCGGCTGCTGGCCGCCATGCTGTGCCCCCCCGCTCCTCAGGCTGCGCCCGCCATCCCCCCGTGGCTGCCGGCCGCCAGCCTGCGCCCCCCCTGCTCCTCCGGCCGCGGCAGCCATCCGCATGCTGCGCCCCCCCGCTCCTCCGGCCGCGCCCCCCCGCTCCTCCGGCTGCGCGCCCGCTGCTCACCCATGACTGCGGCCTGCGGGCGGCCAGCCTGCGCCCCCCCCCCCCCCCGCTCCTCCGGCCACGGCTTCGGGCCGCATGCTGCGCCCCCCTGCTCCTCTGGCTGCGCGCCTGCCGCCCCCGCATGGCTGCCGGCCGCGTTGCGGGTGGCCAGCCTGCGCCCCTCCTCGCTCCTCCGGCCGCAGTTGGAAAGGCGCCACTTTGGGCAAATTTGCTGAGGGGAAGCGGCTGCTTCCCCTGCACCCCGCTAGCTACGCTACTGGCTCTCACCCCCTGGTCATGTTTTATCTCTACCAGGATGGGAAATTTCCAGGGATTGACTCTCCCTCTAGGGTGTGGAGTCACCAAAGGCCCAATCCATTGCCAACAGGCATCAGTGATAGTGGGCTTGCCCCCATTATCTGCATGTTCTTGGGCTCTTCTGAGTCCAGAAACCAAACCAGAGTGAGAGCAAGTGAGATTCCTGCTGAAAATCCCCATGCAGCAAGCGCCAGCACTGGGAGCCATGGGCCCTGCCCTGCATCTTGGCATGGGAAGCACTTGGGGTGAGCGAGGGACCAGCCCATGTCACTGCAGCATGAAGAAGGAGATTGATCCCTGATTCAGGCTGTTCCTGAGCAAGGGGCCCTGAGCAGTGCTGACCCTTCCCCAGTGCCATGGGCCTTGCTGCAGGCCAGGTCAGAGGCTGTGCAGGGAAATGCCAGCTGTATGCAATGGGTTGCTACATCCACTTAACCATTAACTCCCAAGTATCCCTGTGCCACCATCTACAGCTGCCCTGGGTGCCACATTTATGAACTGTGGTACATTTGCAGTGTGAGTGCCACCGCTTGAAGCGTGGGTGGGTGTTAGTGTGAGAACATAAGGGGGTTTCCAGTGGGGGGAAATAGACCACCCTGCTCTGGAAGGCAATGGGCCCAGTCCCCAGGACTGTATTAACCTTTTGTGGGACTGGTGCCAAACATATTTGTGGGCCCCCATGGGGGGCAATGGAGCATGGTGCGGGTGGGGTGGGGGTCGGTCCCTGGAGCGAGGGGCCATCCAGGGGCAATGGGGCATGGCAGGGGCGGCCATGCTCTGCCCAGCCCAGTGCGAGGGCACTATTTACAAAACAGCAGTTGCCAGACGCACAATGGCCTGCCTGGCCCTGTGCTGCCAGCATGCCCCTTCCCCTAGGGGGTGGGCCCATGCTGCACCACACAGCCCACACACACACACACACACACACACACACACACACACACACCAGAGCTGTAACAAGGAATTTTTGCGCCCGAGGCAAGGGCCGGCTCCAGGCTCTTCGGTGGCAATTCGGCGGCGAGTCCCGCAGTCCCTCTTGGAGGGAAGGGCCCGCCGCTGAATTGCTGCCGAAGAATGAATGAAGCGGCGGTGGCAATTCGGCGGCAGGTCCTTCCCTCTGAGAGTGACTGAGGGACCCGCCGCCGAATTGCCGCCAAAGAGCGGCTTTTTTTTTTTGTCCTCCGCCCCGCTTGGGCGGTAGAGCTGCGCCCCTCCACTTTGCGTGCCCGAGACAAGTGCCTCACTCGCCTTGCCCTTGTTACGGCAACGACACACACACACAACACTGGAACACCCCTTCAATTCCCTATGGCCAGAGCCCGCCTGGACCTGCTATGCCCAGCAACCCTCCCCAGACCCTGACACAAATGCACAGCACCCCCCACAGAACCCCCACTCCCTAGTACCCCAACACACACAGATCCTCCCTGCCCCTTCACAGCCCAGCACCCCCGCAAGAGACCCACTTCCCCATGCCCTGCCTCCCGGCCACACTCACTGGCCCTGCTGAAAGGCAACTGTATCTGCTGAGCAGAGCTGGCAGTGCAGCCAGGGCTGGTCCCAGCTTGGGGAATTGCTCTGGCCCCTCAGGAGTGACACAATCAACCAGGCCAGGGTCCAGCCAAGCTCCTCACACTGTCCCCCCTGCAACTGGCTGAGACTGGCCAGGCTTATGCACCAGTCCCAGGCAGGTCAGCTCTGGGGAGACAGGTGGGGCCCCATGGGTGGTGAGAAGCAGAGACTGCCTGGAGTCAGAGGTGCACTGGGGTCTGGCCAGGAGGCAAAGAGAAGCCAGCGGGTGAGGCAAGGGGCAGAGAGGAGCTCTTGGCTGGCTGGCTGGCTGGCAGACAGGCAGACCGAGAGGAGCAAGTGGTAGGCGAGGTGGGGGGAGCCAGCGAGCTGGCAGGATCTCAGGGAGCAGTGCAAGCAGAGCAGGCCGGGGCCCCTTCTGAGCATGGGCCCGGCTCCATGGAACCACTGGTGCCATTGTAAACCTGGTACTGCCAGTCTGGGCAGCATGGCCCAAGGGCAATGAGGGGAGAGGTTCCTGTTGGAGTTCTTATGGTTGTCTGTGTGGAGCAAGCATCATTGGCATAGCTATTCTGCAGTAGCTTTCGATGTGGGTGTGATTATTTCATTCCAGAAGAGTTACCGGTACTCTGTTTTGGAATAGTGCCCCTGGGGGATTAGTGCAGGGTAAAATACACATCTGTAGCTCGTATCAAGTGCTTGGGGGACCCAGTGTCAACACCAGCTTTTGTAAATCAGGTCACTTACAAATCAGGACAGGTACTATCAGGTACAAAAGTGTAATGACGACAAGACCGTGAGCTTGTCAGAGGCCCGGTGAACTGCCATTAAAGGTGACTGGGTGGGGTTACAGTCTATGTTCGTGAAACCTAGGAGGAGATGAGGCTTCCTAGGATTCAAGCCAATCTCTAGCCAATTTATAGTATAGGCATTCCCTCAGGCTGCTAAGAGCATCTGGCGGAGCTGTTTGTAAACACTCCTGACAAAAACAGTGGGGACAGAGAACCAACCCTGCCAGTCTCATGGTTGGCTGTAATAACTCCCCTGCGTATCCTTCCCCTAGGGTCACTTTATACCCATTGGGGGCGCTATTTCACCTCATGTCAAAGACTCCCCCCAACCTTCTCCTCCGTACAATTCCTGGCTCCAAATACTCATCTTTCTCCACAATCATCCCTGCTGGGAAAGAAAGGAAAACACAAGAGGATTCACCATGGAGCTTGGGGTGTTTAACAGCAGCCATTGATAAGGGAACAGCTAACAGCTTCTGTCAGACTGTGGGGAGCTCTCCTGCAGGAGCCCCCCTCTCCTCCCACAGGTGCTGCAGACTCTGATGGGTTTTCTCCTGGGGCAGGTAAGGGATGTCGGGGCTGAGCTGGGCTGAGCGTTTTTAGCAGACACCAAAATCCAGCCTGGCTAGAGGCAGACCCTGTCTGAGCCCTTTGCACAGTGAGAGGCACAGTGCCCTGCATGTGGGGATCACCTGGGCCAGAGCTGTGAATCTGAGCAAAGTCTGCCCCAGAACCATCCCCCTGAGCTGCAGCCGAGCCCCACACTCAGGCAAGGTGTGATTCTGCTCCAGGCGGTGTCGGACGCACCCAGGAGTGTGAGTGCAGTGCACCCCTGACAGTGTAGTCCCACACGCTGATAGCGATTCCTTACCTGGTAATTCTGGGTGGCCTCCTCCATGGGGAGCACAGTGTGTGTGGTGAGCATGGACTCCCTGCACGCCAGGTAGGTGGGGGGCCGATACTCCTTGCAGAACAGTTTCAGAGCCTCCTGGTGTCTCACACATTCTCTCCCCATCAGCCTCATTCACTGCCTGCAGCCCCAGTCCTTTCACTAACTTGACTGTGTTCCCCAGCTCCCTGTTGGGCTGCAGGTCTCTCTGCTGGGTGGTATCTCTGCACTGGGGGCAGGAGCAGTTTGGCTCTGACTCCCCCCAGCACTGGCTGATGTGTCCACAGTCAATAACCACCAGATCTTTGAAATTCTCCCAGCAGACACAGTACATCTCTTTGGCATGAATGCACAAAAGAAGTCAGTGTTGTGAATTACAGGTGCCTGAGTGGGGAAAAATCACTGTGATACACAAAGCCTACGATAAGTTCCTCAGCGCCTGTGCACTGAGTGGGGAGAGATAGGTGCCTTGGATTATATCTACACTGCGGTTGAGAGTGAGCATCTCAGCCCGGCTAGAGCAACTCAGGCCAGCAGGCCTGGAGCTAGCACACTAAAAATAACAGTGTGGACAATGTGGCAGCCTGGCCTCTCAAGCCCACCTGGCCCCGTCAGTCTGAGCTTGGATAGCTAAGGCCGAAACCTGCACCAGAGCCGTCATGGCCACACTGTGATTTTTAGCTCAATCCCAGCTAGTACGACTGCGTCCACGTGGGCTGGAAGACTCACGCCCAGCTGCAGGGTGTACATATCATATCCAATAAACTGCTTCTGGCATATAGAGGTTACTCAATGGCGTATGGGGGTTTGTGTTTAATGCATCTCAAATTTCACTTCAGCCTCCAGATCTGAGCAATTACAATTATGAAAAGATGCCGAAAACTTTAACAATCCCCCCTAAAGCCTGTGTCACTGAATTTGGCAAGGACAAATTTCACGTTGATGACAATGTGCTGTTCTGTACAGGATGCAGCAAGGCTGCAGATTACAAATCACAATGCTATTAATTGTATTTTATTATAATGATTGATGGCACTGGTAGGCTTCGAACCTTGCTTAAAAACTGTAAATATATCAATAAAACATTGTGCTCAACCGATACCTATATATATTGTGGCTAGGGAAACTGAAGTTCAGTGTTTCATTTTATTAGCAGAAAAACGGATTTTTAAATCCGATCATTTTGTTGTTGTTTTTTATCATGGGAAACTAGGACCGCTGGTTTAGGGTGACCAGATGTCCCTATTTTATAGGGGACAGTCCTGATATTTGGGGCTTTGTCTTATATAGGTGCCTATTACCCCCTGCCCACACCCTGTGCCAATTTTTCACACTTGCTGTCTGGTCACCCTACCATTGTTTACTATTACAGATTTAAAAGTCACTATCATTGAACAAAAAAACTTCAGAAACAGACTTCAAAGAGAAACAGCAGAACTAAAATTCATTTGCAAATTCAACACCATTAATCTGGGCTTGAATAGGGACTGGGAGTGGCTGGCTCATTACAGAAGCAGCTTTTCCTCTCCTGGAATTGACACCTCCTCATCTATTATTGGGAGTGGACTACATCCACCCTGATTGAATTGGCCCTGTCAACACTGGTTCTCCACTTGCGAAGTAACTCCCTGCTCTCCATGTGTCAGTATATAATGCCTGCATCTGTAACTTTCACTCTATGCATCCGAAGAAGTGAGGTTTTTACTCATGAAAGCTTATGCCCAAATAAATCTGTTAGTCTTTAAGGTGCCACCAGACTCCTTGTTGTTTTTGTAGATACAGACTAACACGGCTACCCCCTGATACTTGACACCATGCAAGGCACTAAATTTAGCCGTATGGAGTGGAAATCCATCAACCTCAACAAAAAACTTGCACAGATACAGACAGACATCATCTTCCGCTCCAAATGCAAACAGATGGACATCATACCAAAAGGACTGAAGGTAAAAAATCCATTGCAATCAACATACTACACTGACTATGGTGAGAGACTGTGCCACACACTCTCAAAGAAACTGAGGAACCACCTGATCAGCATCCTGTACAGCAGACAGGAGAAGATCAAGAATGAGCTCTCAGAACTGGAGACTCTCATACAATACCAACCTTCCACACAAACTTCCACGTGCCTGGACTTTACAAAAATGAGACAAGCCATTTACAATGCACACTTCACTTCTCTACAGAGGAAAAAGGACAGTAAGCTATCTAAACTAATACCTGCCACAGGGGGCTACAACAATGGTACCCTCAACTCATCTAACAACATTGTCAATCTTTCCAACCACACACTCAGCCCAGCAGAAGAGTCTGTCCTATCTCGGGGACTCTCTTTCTGTCCCACCATCCCCACGAACACGATACAGTTCTGCGGTGATCTGGAAGCCTACTTTCATCGTCTCCGACTCAAGGAATATTTTCAACGCACCACTGAACAGTGCACTGACCCACAGGAACCCTCCTACCAACACTACAAGAAGAAGAACTCTGCGTGGACTCCTCCTGACGGTCGAAATGACAGACTGGACCTCTACATAGAGTGTTTCCGCAGACGTGCACAGGCTGAAATAGTGGACAAACAACATCACTTGTCCCATAACCTCAGCCGTACAGAACGCAATGCCATCCACAGCCTCAGAAACAACTCTGACATTATCATCAAAGGGGCTGACAAAGGAGGTGCTGTAGTCATAATGAACAGGTCAGATTATGAACAGGAGGCTGCCAGGCAACTCTCCAAGACCACATTCTACAGGCCACTATCCTCTGATCCCACTGAGGAATACCAAAAGAAACTACACCATCTGCTCAAGAAACTCCCAGCTACAGTACGGGAACAAATCTACATGGACACACCCCCAGAGCCCCGACCAGGGGTAGTCTATCTGCTACCCAAGATCCATAAACCCGGAAACCCTGGATGCCCCATCATCTCAGGCATTGGCACTCTTACAGCAGGATTATCTGGCTATTTGGACTCTCTCCTCAGACCCTACGCTACCAGCACTCCCAGCTATCTTCGAGACACCACCGACTTCCTGAGGAAACTACAATGCATTGATGTTCTTCCTGAAAACACCATCCTGGCCACCATGGATGTAGAAGCACTTTATACCAATATTCCACATGAGGATGGACTACAAGCTGTCAGGAACAGTATCCCCGATGAGGCCACAGCAAGCCTGGTGGCTGAGCTTTGCGACTTTGTCCTCACCCACAACCACTTCAGATTTGGGGACAACTTATACCTTCAAGTCAGTGGCACTGCTATGGGTACCCGCATGGCCCCACAGTATGCCAACATTTTTATGGCTGACTTAGAACAATGCTTCCTCAGCTCTCGTCCCCTAGTGCCCCTCCTCTACTTGCGCTACATTGATGACATCTTCATCATATGGACCCACGGAAAGGAGGCCCTTGAAGAATTCCACCTGGACTTCAACAATTTCCACCCCACCATCAACCTCAGCCTGGACCAGTCCACACAAGAGATCCACTTCCTGGACACTACAGTGCAAATAAGTGATGGTCACATAAACACCACCCTATACCGGAAACCTACTGACCGCTATACGTACCTACATGCCTCCAGCTTCCATCCAAGACACATCACACGATCCATTGTCCACAGCCAAGACCTAAGATACAACCGAATTTGCTCCAACCCCTCAGACAGAGACAAACACCTACAAGATCTTTATCAAGCATTCGTAAAACTACAATACCCACCTGGGGAAGTGAGGAAACAGATTGACAGAGCAAGACGGGTACCCAGAAATCACCTACTACAGGACAGGCCCAACAAGGACAATAACAGAACACCACTGGCCATCACATACAGCCCCCAGCTAAAACCTCTCCAGCGCATTATCCACGATCTACAACCTATCCTGGAAAATGATCCCTCACTCTCACAGACCTTGGGAGGCAGGCCAGTCCTCGCTTACAGACAACCCCCCAACCTGAAGCAAATACTCACCAGCAACTACACACCACACCACAGAAACACCAACCCAGGAACCTATCCCTGTAGCAAACCTCGTTGCCTACTCTGTCCCCATATCTACTCTGGCAACAGCATCAGAGGACCCAACCACATCAGCCACACCATCAAGGGCTCATTCACCTGCACATCCACTAATGTTATATATGCCATCATGTGCCAGCAATGCCCCTCTGCCATGTACATTGGCCAAACCGGACAGTCCCTCCGCAAAAGAATAAATGGACACAAATCGGACATCAGGAATGGTAACATACATAAGCCAGTAAGTGAACACTTCAATCTCCCTGGTCATTCTATTACAGATTTAAAAGTCACTATCATTGAACAAAAAAACTTCAGAAACAGACTTCAAAGAGAAACAGCAGAACTAAAATTAATTTGCAAATTCAACACCATTAATCTGGGCTTGAATAGGGACAGGGAGTGGCTGGCTCATTACAGAAGCAGCTTTTCCTCTCCTGGAATTGACACCTCCTCATCTATTATTGGGAGTGGACTACATCCACCCTGATTGAATTGGCCCTGTCAACACTGGTTCTCCACTTGCGAAGTAACTCCCTTCTCTCCATGTGTCAGTATATAATGCCTGCATCTGTAACTTTCACTCTATGCATCTGAAGAAGTGAGGTTTTTACTCACGAAAGCTTATACCCAAATAAATCTGTTAGTCTTTAAGGTGCCACCAGACTCCTTGTTGTTTTTGTAGATACAGACTAACACGGCTACCCCCTGATACTTTCCTACCATTGTTATTACCTACTAAACTGGAACCCCATCCCCTGAACCAGCCAGCCCCCCCCCCCCCCCCCACCCTGGGGCTGGATCGGAGCTGGTGCCCCATAGAGGGGAAAGGCTCCCGGTCCCAAGCAATGTAGTGTCCCAGTCTTGCTCCCTGTTGATGCCTCCGCATATGCAGCGTCCCTCAGTGGGGGCTCACGCTGCTCTACGCCGTGCTGGCCTGGCCCTGCCATGTGCTGAGCGCTAGAGGGCTCCAGGTGATCCTTTGTCTCTTTCTTGTTCCCTGCTTAGCTTCCCGGCTCAGAGCCTGTTGCTGCACCGCCTCCATTGTGCGCCGGGAGCCCGGGCCGAGCCGAGTCGAGTCGAGCCGCTGCTGCTTCCCAGCAGGGTGTGTATGTGGGGAGAGCCCTTCCCTAGCGCTCCTCTGTGCCCAGCCGGGGGGACTTTCTCCGGGGGCTGGAATCAGCCCCTGGGGCAGCCCCTGGCTCTGCCGACACCAGCCCCTGAGCCGGAGCCTGCAGGTGAGGGGAGAGACCCGGGGGAAAGGGCTGGGGCCGGGCAGGAAAGTGACTCTGCACCGTCGGCGCCTCCTCGCCCCAGCTCCGCTCCCGGGGGGGGCGGGGGTCTGCGAGTCCCAGAGCTGCTGCCCCCCCTGACCCCCCCAGGCTCTGACCCCCTGAGCGCCTGCAGGAGCCGAGCCAGCTCCGGAAGTTTATAACACCAACGCCTCTGTATGTGTGTGTCCATTTGTGTGTGTGTTTCTCTTTGTCATTCGACTGCCTGGAAGCAGCCCCTTGGGCTCTAGTTAATCTAAAATAAGGTGGGTTTGGGGAATAATCCGATTGTTGTTTAAAACGAGCTCTGCTATTCAGATGCATGACTGGGGAGTTTATTAATGAGCCATACATTAGCTCTTTAATATGTGTACAGCAAAGCTCAGTCTGTCAGGTAATAATAATTACTAATTGTTCACATTACTCAATGCATTAAGGTCCTTGCTTGGAAGGCACCAAAGAAATGCAACATGTTATTTAATTAACAAACTGGAGCTAATTTCAGTGCCTGCAGTTTTATTGGACAATCTGCTTGTTTGTTTTCCTGTTAATTTTATGTAATGAAGACAGAAGAGTCAGACACCGAAGTCAGAATTGCAGAAGGGCAGTTTGTGCTGGGTAGGGTAGCCAGGGCCTATCCAGCAGCACAGGCCTTTGTCTGAGAAGAGAGGTTTTGGAAAGGGGGTGAGGTTCGTTTGGGGATGAGGGAGCTTGTGTTGTTTGTTGAACATGAAGTCACTGTGCTTCTTGGTAGTTTTGATATGTGATGGCTTTAATCCTGCGCAGGCCCTGCAAGTGTCTGAGCAGCCATTAACGGTGCAAACTGTGCCCTTTTAGTGTGTGCCCCCCCATTTTGCACACAGTTATTTTGCATGGGCAGATGGCATTTGTGCACCCATGCTAAAATAGTGAACTTGTGTCAAAAAACCCAAACCACCCACCTAGGTACAAGCCTCTGGGGTTCTGTTCTGAGGCATGAGAGAGGAGTGACGCCATGGTCAGAGCAGGAGTGGGAGAGAGGACTCCTGGTTTCTGTTGCTGGTTCTGGTGGTAGGGTGACCAGACAGCAAATATGAAAAATCAGGACGGGGGACGGGGGTAATAAGAGCCTATATAAGAAAAAGACCCAAAAATCGGGACTGTCCCTATAAAATCATAGAATCATAGAATATCAGGGTTGGAAGGGACCTCAGGAGGTCATCTAGTCCAACCCCCTGCTCAAAGCAGGACCAATTCCCAACTAAATCATCCCAGCCAGGGCTTTGTCAAGCCTGACCTTAAAAACCTCTAAGGAAGGAGATTCCACCATCTCCCTAGGTAACCCATTCCAGTGCTTCACCACCCTCCTAGTGAAAAAGTTTTTCCTAATATCCAATCTAAACCTCCCCCACTGCAACTTGAGACCATTACTCCTTGTTCTGTCATCAGGTACCACTGAGAACAGTCTAGATCCATCCTCTTTGGAACCCCCTTTCAGGTAGTTGAAAGCAGCTATCAAATCCCCCCTCATTCTTCTCTTCTGCAGACTAAACAATCCCAGTTCCCTCAGCCTCTCCTCATAAGTCATGTGCTCCAGCCCCCTAATCATTTTTGTTGCCCTCCGCTGGACTCTTTCCAATTTTTCCACATCCTTCTTGTAGTGTGGGGCCCAAAACTGGACACAGTACTCCAGATGAGGCCTCACCAATGTCGAATAGAGGGGAATGATCACGTCCCTCCATCTGCTGGCAATGCCCCTACTTATACAGCCCAAAATGCCATTAGCCTTCTTGGCAACAAGGGCACACTGTTGACTCATATCTAGCTTCTGATCCACTGTAACCCCTAGGTCCTTTTCTGCAGAACTGCTTCCTAGCCATTCGGTCCCTAGTCTGTAACAGTGCATGGGATTCTTCCGTCCTAAGTGCAGGACTCTGCACTTGTCCTTGTTGAACCTCATCAGGTTTCTTTTGGCCCAATCCTCTAATTTGTCTAGGTCCCTCTGTATCCTATCCCTACCCTCCAGCGTATCTACCACTCCTCCCAGTTTAGTGTCATCTGCAAACTTGCTGAGAGTGCAGTCCACGCCATCCTCCAGGTCATTAATGAAGATATTGAACAAAACCGGCCCCAGGACCGACCCCTGGGGCACTCCACTTGAAACCGGCTGCCAGCTAGACATGGAGCCGTTGATCACTACCCGTTGAGCCTGACGATCTAGCCAGCTTTCTATCCACCTTATAGTCCATCCATCCATCCCATACTTCTTTAACTTGGTGGCAAGAGTACTGTGGGAGACGGTATCAAAAGCTTTGCTAAAGTCAAGGAATAACACATCCACTGCTTTCTCCTCATCCACAGAGTCAGTTATCTCCTCATAGAAGGCAATTAGGTTAGTCAGGCATGACTTGCCCTTGGTGAATCCATGCTGACTGTTCCTGATCACTTTCCTCTCCTCTAAGTGTTTCATAATTGATTCCTTGAGGACCTGCTCCATGATTTTTCCAGGGACTGAGGTGAGGCTGACTGGCCTGTAGTTCCCCGGATCCTCCTTCTTCCCTTTTTTAAAGATGGGCACTACATTAGCCTTTTTCCAGTCATCCGGGACCTCCCCCGATCGCCATGAGTTTTCAAAGATAATGGCCAATGGCTCTGCAATCACATCCGCCAAATCGGGACATCTGGTCACCCTATCTGATGGGGGAGTATGATTCTGTTTCTGGGGGAAGAATGAGGTCTAGAGGTCAGAGCAGAGGGGTTGGGAGTCAGGACTCCTGTGTGTCATAGAGTTTAAAGGCAGATGGGGCCATTAGATCATCTGCTCTGAGCTCTTGTCTAACACAGGCCAGAGACTCTCACCCAGCTTCTATCTCCGGTTTTGTCACTAACTGGTTGTGCAGCCTGGGGGACGTCACTTTACTTCCGGGGGGGGGGGGGGGGGGTCACTTCTGCCCTCTGCAAAAGGAAGATCCTCATTATTTTGCGATATTGCTGCTGATGGCGAGATAAATAGGCAAATAAAAGGCAGTGCCTTTGCCCCAAGGACAAGGTGCCTGAGTGCTGGGGACAAACCCCAGGGCAGGGGTGTGGGTCTGAAGGGGCAGGAGAATGAGAGCTAGAACAGTGAGGCATAGGGATGGATGATTCTGCATTGTGAGGGTAAACTTCCCCCAAATCTACCATTGTCCTTCCTCCTGTTTATTCCCCTTCATCCTTCTTTGTCCCAGTTCCCTGGGCATGGTAGCTTTCCACACCTGCTGGGCATGGCTGTCAATGGTCCAGCACTTCCCCCCCAGTGGGAGTGGGCACATGCATGTGCTGACCCTATCCCTGTGCCTGCCTCCTGCAGCCCAGCAGCTTGGAGCTCCTCTCAGGAGCCTGCGCTTTGGAATCCCGGCCTCAGTGACTATGTCCACACTGTGGTAAAACACCCGCGGCTGGCCCGGCTCAGCTGGTTTGGACTCATGGGCTGTGGATCTCTCAAAATGCAGTGTAGACATTAATGCTCGGGCTGGAGCCCCAGGCTCTGGGACCCTCCCACCTCACAGGGTCTTACAGCCCAGGCTCCAGCCCCAACCTGAACATATACACTGCACAATTGTACAGCCCTGCAGCCTGAGCTGCGTGAGCCCCAGTCAGCTGACATGGGCCAGCCACAGGGATTTTATTCAGTGTAGACACACCCAGCAACACCCCCAAGCTAAACCTGCCCTGTGTGGAGACCGGGTTTCCTTTGATTCGTTCTGAATTTACCACCTTTCCGTTGCATTTACCATCCCCTTGCTCTGGTGTTAGACAGCGTGAACAGCAGCCCCTGATCTACCGTGTTTATATCACGTCATACCTCCAAGGATGTTTTGAAAGTGCTTTCAGAGCTTTGGCTCAAGCTGCTATAGGGGTGAATAATCATTAGATGACAGAAACATAGTTATTTCCCTCCCTTTCTGAACATCGAGCTCCTGTCTCAATCTCTCCCAGTAGCGACTGCCTTCGGGGTCCAGTTTTCTGTAACATTGTGTCTTCTGTTCCCTGCACTTACAGGGGTGGGGTGAAGGAACTATCTGGTCTTTACTATCTCTGCTAGGGTGACACCTGCCGCCAGTACAGAAAGGGGCTGGGTTTAAATTCAGGAGTTTATTTTGTCTAATAATTATTAGAGAAATATGTAGTCAATTATGGTCTCATTTGTTTTTTTCCACGGAGCAGGATTTCTGCTTCCCCAATGCAAAGTGATCTCACTGATGGATGGAGGGGAGGATCCCCAGGTCCCCAGTCTCCAGGGCTCTGAGGAACAGGAGATCCCAAGGAGCACCCGCACAGGTGAGGAATCGGCTAAGCTGGTTCAGAAACGGTCAGCAAGTGAAGGAAAACATCTGGGGTTCCCACCAGGTGCCATATCCTCATGGCAGATGTCACTCACAGCTTCCCACCCACCCTGACGCTTGGCAGTAGCTCGCTTCCCACCAGCCTCCTTCCTCTGATTGCTTGGGTGGAATGTGGAGGAAGAATTGTTCCCCTCCTGTCTCTGCTCTGGGGAGGGGATTACGGGATTCAGCTCCTGATGGTTTGGTCTCCCCCCAGTTATTTGGTTTTGTTCAGCCCTTTCCCATTCCCCATCTGAGGTTCCCTCCTCCCTGGCACAGGGCCTGACTCCTGTCTGGATTCTCTCTCTGGCCCAGCAGGTGATAGGACGGTGAGTGAGACCAAGGAGGAGAACCCTCAGCAGGAAGTTCCTGAGCAAGTGGAACCGCAGGGGGCGCTGTCGGGAGATGCTGAAAGGAACATTTCCCAGAATCCTGGGCAGGGAGAAGCCCATGAGAGTCAGCAGGGAAACCAACTGGAGGAGAGACGGGGTGAATCCGCACACCATGTGGGAGCTCTCAAGCACAGCATGGGTGGTAGGACGCTGCCCGTAGGCGAGAACCAGAGCACCTGCACTGAATGTGGGAAGCAGTTCAGCCGGAGCTCGTATCTGGCGCAGCACCAACGGGTGCACACGGGGGAGCGTCCCTATGCCTGCGCCACCTGCGGGAAGAGCTTTGCTGTCAGCTCTGCCCTGCTCCGGCACCAGCGCACTCACACAGGTGAGCGGCCCTACCAGTGCCCCGACTGCCAGTGCAGCTTCAGCCGCAGCTCCCACTTGACGCGGCACCAGCGCTGCCACACACAGGAGGGGCCCTGCCATGGGGTTGACTTGCCGGGTGAGCGCCCCTTCGCCTGCCTGGACTGCTGGCGGACATTCAGCCAGAGCTCGGACCTGGTGCAGCACCAGCGGGTGCACACGGGCGAGCGCCCCTATGCCTGCACCGACTGTGGGAAGATCTTTGGCCGCAGCTCACACCTGCGGCAGCACCGGCGCACACATACTGGGGAGCGCCCCTACGCCTGCCAGGATTGTGGGCGCTGCTTCAGCGATGGCTCCTACCTCATCAAGCACCAGCGCACCCACACTGGCGAGAAGCCCTACACCTGCTCTGACTGCGGCAAGGGTTTCAGCGTCAGCTCCCAGCTGGTTCGGCACCGGCGCGTCCACACTGGGGAGCGGCCCTACGCCTGCTGGGACTGCGGGAAAAGTTTCAGCCAGGGCACAGACCTGGCCACCCACCAGCGGTCCCACACGGGTGAGCGCCCCTACACCTGCCCTGACTGCGGGAAGGGCTTCAGCGACAGCTCCTCCCGCATCCGACACCACCGGCTGCACATCCAGGATGCCCCGTGATGGGCTGGTCGTGTGATGCACTGTCAATATTACCCTGGCACCTAGGACCGGGCCCCTGTTTGATGGGTGCAAATTTACCCTAATTGTGAGTGCAACTGTAAAACATGCATATAAGTTCCTAGCACGTCGCACTATCGGAGCCCAATGAACGTTGCTGGGAAAAGGTGCAAGGAGGAGATAGAGTGAATCAGCCAAATAAAAAGGCCTTGTGGTGTAACTCAGGGACTGTGTTCAGGTCACACTGTGTAAACAAGAGACGTGTGGGACCGAAAATCCACGATCCAAAATTGGTGTGTCAGAAATTAGGCCTATTGGTAGACAAACTAATGAGGGGCTGGGCTATTTGGCCTGTCACTCGCCTTTGGGGGGCCTCAGAAAGAGACTAGGGGGAAAATGGGCATGGATGGATCCAAAATGCTGGCTGGGGAAAGGGAAGGAACAAGTGTCACCATCCTGGTGCCACCCTCCCCTGGGACCCTGGGCCTTCACCATCCTGTCCTGACCAGACAAGCCAGAGAGAGGGACCCAGAGCACCGCCTCTGGCTAAGTCCCAGACACCACCTGGTCTGGCCTGCACCAAAAGCTCACATCGGCATAGCTGTGTCTCTCCAGGGTCTGAAAACCCCACTCCAAGAGCTGTAGCTCTGCCGCCCTAGCCCTGGCACAGGCGCAGTTTGGGGGATGGATGGATTTTTCCATTGATGTAGCTACTGCCTTTGGGAGGTGGATTACTTGTGCTGACTGGAGAGCCCCTCCTGTCGCTAGAGCGAGTGTCTACATCGAATCACAACAGCATGCGCAGCTGTAGCTATGCCACTGTAGCCTTCTAAGTGTAGACACAGCTGGAGACTTTGTCGACCCCACCCCATTCTGTCTGTTTCCTTACCCACCTTTCCTAGTACTCTCTTCTTGCCTTCTGTTTAATGACCATCAGGCTTAGCTGCCCAAGACTGCGTGCTTTGTAAGAGCACCGTGAGCCGTGACCAGAGACAGCTAAAAGCAAGGCAGCCCGATGCTGGTACGCAGTTGCTAAGTCTCAGAGTGGCTGATCATACCCTGTGCTGGGCCTGTGTTTCTCCTGCCATGAGGTTCCAAGCGCGAGTCGGCACCCGAGACAGAAGCTGCATTTTCCTGCTTTGCTGTTTGTTTCCCTCCCCTTGTGTGTCTTCTTAGGCAGTGGGATCTGCCTTTAACAAGAGTCCATTTTCTCCTTTCCCTACAAGGACAGTTAGCATCTAAGAGACTGTCAGACCAGGGGCTTTTCCTTCTAAAAACTTGCTCCAGCTAAAGGAACAAAGGCTGTTGTTGAAATAAAAGCCTCACTTTGTATCGAGATTTCTAAGGCCTGGTCTACACTACGAGTTTAGGTCGACTTTAGCCGCGTTAAATCGAATTAAGCCTGGACACGTTCACACGACGAAGCCCTTTCTTTCGACTTAAAGGGCCCTTTAAACCAGTTTCTTTACTCCACCTCCGATGAGGGGATTATCGATAAAATCGGCCTTAGGGGGTTGGAATTGGGGTAGTGTGGACGGAATTCGACGTTATTGGCCTCCGGGAGCTATCCCACAGTGCTTCATTGTGACCGCTCTGGACAGCACTCTCAACTCAGATGCACTGGCCAGGTAGACAGGAAAAGCCCCGCGAACGTTTGAATTTCATTTCCTGTTTGCTCAGCGTGGAGAGCACAGGTGACCACGCAGAGCTCATCAGCACAGGTAACCGTGATGGAGTCCCAGGATCGCAAAAGAGCTCCAGCATGGACAGAACGGGAGGTACGGGATCTGCTTGCCATATGGGGAGATGAATCAGTGCTGGCCGAACTCCGAAGCAGTAAACGAAATGGCAAAATATTAGAAAAGGTCTCCAAGGCCATGAAGGAAAGAGGCCATAACAGGGACGCACAGCAGTGCCGCGTGAAAATTAAGGAGCTAAGGCAAGCCTACCACAAAGCCAGAGAAGCAAACGGAAGGTCCGGGGCTGAGCCGCAAACATGCCGCTTCTACGCGGAGCTGCATGCCATTCTAGGGGGTGCAGCCACCACTACCCCAACCGTGTGCTATGACTCCCTCACTGGAGAAACACACAGGGAAGAGGGTTCGGAAGAGGAGGATGGAGGAAATGTAGATAGCTCACAGCCGCAAGGAAGCGGAGAAACCGGTTTCCCCAACAGCCAGGATAAGTTTGTCACCCTGGACCTGGAACCAGTAACCCCCGAACTCACCGAAGACCCTGAGGGCACACAGGGGACCTCTGGTGAGTGTACCTTTGTAAATATTACACGTGGTTTAAAAGCAAGCGTCTTTAATGATTAATGATTAATTTGCCCTGGCAATCGCGGCCAGTACAGCTACTGGAAAAGTCTGTTAACGTGTATGGGGATGGAGCGGAAATCCTCCAGGGACATCTCCAGAAAGCTCTCCTTCATGTACTCCCAAAGCCTTTGCAAAAGGTTTCTGGGGAGGGCTGCCTTATCCTGTCCGCCATGGTAGGACACTTTACCACGCCAGGCCAGTAGCACGTAGTCTGGAATCATTGCATAACAAAGCATGGCAGCGTATGGTCCCGGTGTTTGCTGGCATGCAGACAACATCCATTCCTGATCGCTCTTTGTTATCCTCAGGAGAGTGATATCATTCACGTTCACCTGGTTGAAATGGGGCAATTTTATTAAGGGGACATTCAGAGGTGCCCGTTCCTGCTCTGCTGAACAGAAATATTCCCCGCTGTTAGCCACGCAGTGGGGGGAGGGGTGAAGTGATCATCCCAGAGAATTGGGGGCGGGGGGGGAGGGGAATTAGTTGGGTTTGTGCTGCATGTTAACCCTGAAACCGCAGACCCTCCTTTTACATTGCAAACCCATTTTAAATGGCCAACCCAACGGGTGCTTGGTATGGGAAATGAGAGCACTACTGTTTTAAACCATTCCCACATGTTAAGAAGGTTAAAAAAGCCAAAAGACTGTCTTACCATGGCTGCCTGCAAGCTGAAATCTGTGGCCTGGCACTGCGTGAGTGATCTCTCACACCAAACCGGCAGGCCCTCAATATAAGGAAAAATGCGACCTTGTAACGAAAGCACATGTGCTGTGTAATGTGAACAGCAAAATTTAACGTGAAAGAGTGTACCCATTGTTCTCTAAAATGTGTCTTTTTTAACCACCTCTCCCTTCTCCTCCACCAGCTGCAAATGTTTCTCCTTCACAGAGGCTAGTGAAGATTAGAAAGAGAAAGCGAAGGACACGTGATGACATGTTTACAGAACTACAGATGTCCTCCCATGCTGACAGAGCACAGCAAAATGCGTGGAGGCAGTCAATGACTGATTATAGAAAAGCCCAATATGAACGAGAGGAGAGGTGGCGTGCTGAATCGCGGGATGAACAGAGCAAGTTGCGGGCTGAAGATGATAGGTGGCGTCAGCTTGCAGACAGAAGGCAAGAGTCGATGCTCCGGCTGCTGGAGCATCAGACTGATATGCTCCAGCGTATGGTTGAGCTGCAGGAAAGGCAGCAGGAGCAGAGACCGCCGCTACAGCCCCTGTGTAACCAACAGCCCTCCTCCCCAAGTTCCATAGCCTCCTCACCCAGACGCCCAAGAACACGGTGGGGGGGCCTCCGGCCACCCAGTCACTCCACCCCAGATGATTGCCCTAGCATCAGAAGGCTGGCCTTCAATAAGAGTTAAAGTTTTAAACTGCAGTGTGTCCTTTTCCTTCCCTCCTCCCCCACCCATCCCGGGCTACCTTTGCAATTATCCCCCTAGTTGTGTGATGAATTAATAAAGAATGCATGAATGTGAAGTAACAATGACTTTATTGCCTCTGCAAGTGGTCCTCGAAGGGGGGAGGGTGGGGTAGTTGGTTTACAGGGAAGTAGAGTTAACCGGGTGGGGGGGGAGGGGCGGAGGGTTCATCAAGGAGAAACAAACAGAAGTTTCACACCGTAGCCTGGCCAGTCACAAAACTCGTTTTCAAAGCTTCTCTGATGCGCACCGCGCCATGCTGTGCTCCTCTAACCGCCCTGGTGTCTGGCTGCGCGTAATCAGCGGCCAGGCGATTTGCCTCAACCTCCCACCCCGCCATAAATGTCTCCCCCTTACTCTCACAGATATTGTGGAGCGCACAGCAAGCAGCAATAACAATGGGGATATTCTTTTCGCTAAGGTCTGAGCGAGTCAGTAAGCTGCGCCAGCGCGCTTTTAAATGCCCAAATGCACATTCCACCACCATTCGGCACTTGCTCAGCCTGTAGTTGAACAGGTCCTGACTACTGTCCAGGCTGCCTGTGTACGGCTTCATGAGCCATGGCATTAAGGGGTAGGCTGGGTCCCCAAGGATCACAATAGGCATTTCAACATCCCCAATGGTTATTTTCTGGTCCGGGAAGAAAGTCCCTTCCTCCAGCTTTCGAAACAGAGCAGAGTGCCTGAAGACGCGAGCATCATGTACCCTTCCCGGCCAGCCCATGTTGATGTTGGTGAAACGTCCCTTGTGATCCACAAGTGCTTGCAGCACCATTGAAAAGTACCCCTTGCAGTTTATGTACTCAGTGGCTTGGTGCTCCGGTGCCAAGATAGGGATATGGGTTCCGTCTATGGCCCCACCACAGTTTGGGAATCCCATTGCAGCAAAGCCATCCACTATGGCCTGCACGTTTCCCAGAGTCACTACCCTTGATATCACCAGGTCTTTCATTGCCCTGGCAACTTGGATCACAGCAGCCCCCACAGTAGATTTGCCCACTCCAAATTGATTCCCGACTGACCGGTAGCTGTCTGGCGTTGCAAGCTTCCACAGGGCTATCGCCACTCGCTTCTCAACTGTGAGGGCTGCTCTCATCCTGGTATTCTGGCGCTTCAGGGCAGGGGAAAGCAAGTCACAAAGTTCCATGAAAGTGCCCTTACGCATGCGAAAGTTTCGCAGCCACTGGGAATCGTCCCACACCTGCAGCACGATGCGGTCCCACCAGTCTGTGCTTGTTTCCCGGGCCCAGAATCGGCGTTCCACAGCATGAACCTGCCCCAGTAACACCATGATTTCCACATTGCTGGGGCCTGTGCCTTGTGAGAGGTCTATGTCCATGTCAATTTCCTCATCACTCTCTTCGCCACGCTGCAATCGTCTCCTCGGCTGGTCCTGGTTTTGCTTTGGCATGTCCTGGCTCTGCATATACTCCAGGACAATGCGCGTGGTGTTCATAGTGCTCATAATTGCCGCAGTGATCTGAGCGGGCTCCATGATCCCAGTGCTAGCTATCGCGTCTGGTCTGGAAAAAGGCGCGAAACTAGTATCTGACGGACCAGGGGAGGGAGGGAGGGAGGGGCGAGTGACGACATGGCGTACAGGTACAGGGAATTAAAATCAACAAAGGTGGCTGTGCATCAGGGAGAAACACAAACAACTGTCACACAGAATGGCCCCCCCCCAAAGATTGAACTCAAAAGCCTAGGTTTAGCAGGCCGTTGATTTGACGGAGGGAGGGGGGAAGCAAATGAATACAGAACAAATCTATTTTTTACATCTTAAGATGACGGTGCAGCATGACTGATAGTCCTCGGCATCTTCTGGGTGCTTGGCAGCAAATACTGGGCGCTTGGCAGTAGCCTTCAGGCCTATTGCACAATCTGCTGCTCAGGGAAGACTCTGCTAATGTGCGATGATCCAACAGGGCGCTTGGCAGAAAATGGCATACTACGACTGATAGCCATCATCATCATTGTGAAGGCAGCAGAATATGACTGGGGGGATGGGGGACTTACGGAGTTCCAGCCACTGCTGGACTGAACATGTCTGCCCAGGTGCCCATGATCAACAGCCACTGCAGTACAATGACGACGGTTACCAGTCGTAATAAACCATCTACTGCCAAAAGGCAAGGGCTGGTGCAATGCAGCCCTATGGCTGCCAGCACCCAGATCACCAATGAAGGCTACCAGTCATGCTGCACCATCTACCACCAAAAGGCAGTTAGCTGCTGCTGCTGTGTAGCAATGCAGTCCCACGTCTGCCGGCACCCAGATGACATATGGTGACGGTGAGCTGAGCTGAGCGGGCTCCATGCTTGCCGTGGTATGTTGTCTGCACAGGTAACCCAGGTAAAAAGGCGCGAATCTATTGTCTGCCGTTGCTCTGACGGAGGGGGAGGGGCCTGACGACATGTACCCAGAACCCCCCGCGACACTGTTTTGCATCATTCGGGCATTGGGATCTCAACCCAGAATTCCAATGGGCGGCGGAGACTGCGGGAACTGTGGGATAGCTACCCATAGTGCAATGCTCCGGAAGTCGACGCTAGCCTTGGTACTGTGGACGTGGTCCGCCGACTAGAGCACTTAGAGCATTTTATGTGGGGACACACACAATCGGCTGTATACAACCGATTTCTATAAAACCGGCTTCTATTAATTCGACCTAATTTCGTAGTGTAGACATACCCTAACACATTAGCTGCTTTTCCTTCTTTTCTGTCTCATTGGTAGATTAAAAAGATTTGTAGTGGGGTGTTTGCCCTGGCACTGAGCAGGCTGAGCTGCTGTGTACCCAATCCTGGACCTTGTTGAACACGGTTTAATGTTGAACAGTTTCAGGGTCATGTTAACACCTTTGACACTTTGGGCCCCTGCATTCCAACTAAATGAATGGGTAGGGACTCAGGGAGCAGGGGTATCTCCCCCTGACTGCTAAGCCTCATAGAATCATAGAATCATAGAATATCAGGGTTGGAAGGGACCTCAAGAGGTCATCTAGTCCAACCCCCTGCTCAAAGCAGGACCAATTCCCAACTAAATCATCCCAGCCAGGGCTTTGTCAAGCCGGGCCTTAAAAACCTCCAAGGAAGGAGACTCCACCACCTCCCTAGGTAACGCATTCCAGTGCTTCACCACCCTCCTAGTGAAATAGTGTTTCCTAATATCCAACCTGGACCTCCCCCACTGCAACTTGAGACCATTGCTCCTTGTTCTGTCATCTGCCACCACTGAGAACAGCCGAGCTCCATCCTCTTTGGAACCTCCCTTCAGGTAGTTGAAGGCTGCTATCAAATCCCCCCTCATTCTTCTCTTCTGGAGACTAAACAATCCCAGTTCCCTCAGCCTCTCCTCATAAGTCATGTGCTCCAGACCCCTAATCATTTTTGTTGCCCTCCGCTGGACTCTTTCCAATTTTTCCACATCCTTCTTGTAGTGTGGGGCCCAAAATTGGACACAGTATTCCAGATGAGGCCTCACCAATGTCGAATAAAGGGGAACGATCACGTTCCTCGATCTGCTGGCAATGCCCCTACTTATACAGCCCAAAATGCCGTTAGCCTTCTTGGCAACAAGAGCACACTGTTGACTCATATCCAGCTTCTCGTCCACTGTGACCCCTAGGTCCTTTTCTGCAGAACTGCTACCTAGCCATTCGGTCCCTAGTCTGTAGCAGTGCATGGGATTCTTCCGTCCTAAGTGCAGGACTCTGCACTTATCCTTGTTGAACCTCATCAGGTTTTTTTTGGCCCAATCCTCTAATTTGTCTAGGTCCCTCTGTATCCGATCCCTACCCTCTAGTGTATCTACCACGCCTCCTAGTTTAGTGTCATCTGCAAACTTGCTGAGAGTGCAGTCCACACCATCCTCCAGATCATTAATAAAGATATTAAACAAAACCGGCCCCAGGACCGACCCTTGGGGCACTCCGCTTGAAACCGGCTGCCAACTAGACATGGAGCCATTGATCACTACCCGTTGAGCCCGACGATCTAGCCAGCTTTCTATCCACCTTACAGTCCATTCATCCAGCCCATATTTCTTTAACTTGGCGGCAAGAATACTGTGGGAGACCGTATCAAAAGCTTTGCTAAAGTCAAGGAATAACACATCCACTGCTTTCCCCTCATCCACAGAGCCAGTTATCTCATCATAGAAGGCAATTAGGTTAGTCAGGCATGACTTCCCTTTGGTGAATCCATGCTGACTGTTCCTGATCACTTTCCTCTCCTCTAAGTGTTTCATAATTGATTCCTTGAGGACCTGTTCCATGATTTTTCCAGGGACTGAGGTGAGGCTGACTGGCCTGTAGTTCCCCGGATCCTCCTTCTTCCCTTTTTTAAAGATGGGCACTACATTAGCCTTTTTCCAGTCATCCGGGACCTCCCCCGATCGCCATGAGTTTTCAAAAATAATGGCTAATGGCTCTGCAATCTCATCCGCCAACTCCTTTAGCACCCTCGGATGCAGCGCATCCGGCCCCATGGACTTGTGCACATCCAGTTTTTCTAAATAGTCCCGAACCACTTCTTTCTCCACATAGGGCTGGTCACCTTCTCCCCATATTGTGCTGCCCAGTGCAGCAGTCTGGGAGCTGACCTTGTTTGTGAAGACAGAGGCAAAAAAATCATTGAGTACATTAGCTTTTTCCACATCCTCGGTCACTAGGTTGCCTCCCACATTCAGTAAGGGGCCCACACTTTCTTTGACTTTCTTCTTGTTGCTAACATACCTGAAGAAACCTTTCTTGTTACTCTTAACATCTCTTGCTAGCTGCAACTCCAAGTGTGATTTGGCCTTCCTGATTTCATTCCTGCATGCCTGAGCAATAGTTTTATACTCCTCCCTGGTCATTTGTCCAATCTTCCACTTCTTGTAAGCTTCTTTTTTGCGTTTAAGTTCAGCAAGGATTTCACTGTTTAGCCAAGCTGGTCGCCTGCCATATTTACTATTCTTTCTACACATCGGGATGTTTTTTTCCTGCAACCGCAATAAGGATTCTTTAAAATACAGCCAGCTCTCCTGGACCCCTTTGCCCTTCATGTTATTCTCCCAGGGGATCCTGCCCATCTGTTCCCTGAGGGAGTCAAAGTCTGCTTTTCTGAAGTCCAGGGTCCGTATTCTGCTGCTCTCCTTTCTTCCTTGTGTCAGGATCCTGAACTCGACCATCTCATGGTCACTGCCTCCCAGGTTCCCATCCACTTTTGCTTCCCCTACTAATTCTTCCCTGTTTGTGAGCAGCAGGTCAAGAAAAGCTCTGCCCCTAGTTGGTTCCTCCAGCACTTGCACCAGGAAATTGTCCCCTACACTTTCCAAAAACTTCCTGGATTGTCTGTGCACCGCTGTATTGCTCTCCCAGCAGATATCAGGGTGATTAAAGTCTCCCATGAGAACCAGGGCCTGCGATCTAGCAACTTCTGCTAGTTGCCAGAAGAAAGCCTCATCCACCTCATCCCCCTGGTCTGGTGGTCTATAGCAGACTCCAACCACGACATCACCCTTGTTGCTCACACTTCTCAACTTTATCCAGAGACTCTCAGGTTTTTCTGCAGTTTCATATCGGAGCTCTGAGCAGTCATACTCCTCTCTTACATACAACGCAACTCCCCCACCTTTTCTGCCCTGCCTGTCCTTCCTGAACAGTTTATATCCATCCATGACAGTACTCCAGTCATGTGAGTTATCCCACCAAGTCTCTGTTATTCCAATCGCATCATAGTTCCCTGATTGTGCCAGGACTTCCAGTTCTCCCTGCTTGTTTCCCAGGCTTCTTGCATTTGTGTATAGGCACTTAAGATAACTCATCGATCGTCCCTCTTTATCAGCATGAGACAGGAGTCCTCCCCTCTTGCGCTCTCCTGCTTGTGCTTCCTCCCAGGATCCCATTTCCCCACTTACCTCAGTGCTTTGGTCTCCTTCCCCCGGTGAACCTAGTTTAAAGCCCTCCTCACTAGGTTAGCCAGCCTGCTGGCGAAGATGCTCTTCCCTCTCTTCGTTAGGTGGAGCCCGTCTCTGCCCAGCACTCCTCCTTCTTGGAACACCATCCCATGGTCGAAGAATCCAAAGCCTTCTCTCCGACACCACCTGCGTAGCCATTGGACAAGGGCTGTGCAGGGGATCCTGCAAGGGGGTGGCAGGAAAGCTCAGGGCTCAGCTCTGGAGGACACACTGGGGATGGGGCCAATGTTGGAGTTTTGGGAATCTGGAATTTCTGGGTGGGGGTTGCAGCTGCTCCCAGCTTCCCAACCATGCTGCACATCACCTCACCTGTGCTACAGGCTTCAGCCACACAGCAGGTGCAGGGTGGCATGGTCAGGCCTGGGTGACAGGGAGACTCCAGACATGGCAGAGGGACTCAGCGGGTAAGGGCAGGCCAGGCCAGGCACAAGAAACAGGGCCGGATTAACTTTTTGTGGGCCCGGCACCAAACATATTTGTGGGCCCCCATTGGGGAAATAAATAAATAAAAGGCTAATGTAGTGCCCATCTTTAAAAAAGGGAAGAAGGAGGATCCGGGGAACTACAGGCCAGTCAGCCTCACCTCAGTCCCTGGAAAAATCATGGAGCAGGTCCTCAAGGAATCAATTATGAAACACAGGAGAGGAGAGGAAATTGATCAGGAACAGTCAGCATGGATTCACCAAGGGGAAGTCATGCCTGACTAACCTAATTGCCTTCTATGATGAGATAACTGGCTCTGTGGATGAGGGGAAAGCACTGGATGTGTTATTCCTTGACTTTAGCAAAGCTTTTGATACGGTCTCCCACAGTATTCTTGCTGCCAAGTTAAAGAAGTATGGGCTGGATGAATGGACTGTAAGGTGGATAGAAAGCTGGCTAGATCGTCGGGCTCAACGGGTAGTGATCAATGGCTCCATGTCTAGTTGGCAGCCAGTTTCAAGCGGAGTGCCCCAAGGGTCGGTCCTGGGGCTGGTTTTGTTTAATATCTTTATTAATGATCTGGAGGATGGTGTGGACTGCATTCTCAGCAAGTTTGCCGATGACACTAAACTAGGAGGCGTGGTAGATACACTAGAGGGTAGGGATCGGATACAGAGGGACCTAGACAAATTAGAGGATTGGGCCAAAAGAAACCTGATGAGGTTCAACAAGGATAAGTGCAGAGTCCTGCACTTAGGACGGAAGAATCCCATGCTCAGCTACAGACTAGGGACCGAATGGCTAGGTAGCAGTTCTGCAGAAAAGGACCTAGGGGTCACAGTGGACGAGAAGCTGGATATGAGTCAACAGTGTGCTCTTGTTGCCAAGAAGGCTAACGGCATTTTGGCCTGTATAAGTAGGGGCATTGCCAGCAGATCGAGGGACGTGATCGTTCCCCTTTATACGACATTGGTGAGGCCTCACCTGGAGTACTGTGTCCAGTTTTGGGCCCCACACTACAAGAAGGATGTGGAAAAATTGGAAAGAGTCCAGCGGAGGGCAACAAAAATGATTAGGGGTCTGGAGCGCATGACTTATGAGGAGAGGCTGAGGGAACTGGGATTGTTTAGTCTCCAGAAGAGAAGAATGAGGGGGGATTTGATAGCAGCCTTCAACTACCTGAAGGGGGGTTCCAAAGAGGATGGAACTCGGCTGTTCTCAATGGTGGCAGATGACAGAACAAGGAGCAATGGTCTCAAGTTGCAGTGGGGGAGGTCTACGTTGGATATTAGGAAACACTATTTCACTAGGAGGGTGGTGAAGCACTGGAATGCGTTACCTAGGGAGGTGGTGGAGTCTCCTTCCTTGGAGGTTTTTAAGGCCCGGCTTGACAAAGCCCTGGCTGGGATGATTTAGTTGGGAATTGGTCCTGCTTTGAGCAGGGGGTTGGACTAGATGATCTCCTGAGGTCCCTTCCAACCCTGATATTCTATGATTCTATGAAATAGGGCATGTGATGGGGGGTGGTCCGCAGAGCGAGGGGCCAGTTGGGGGCAATGAGGCACAGTGGGAGTGGCCCCACTCAACCCAGCACAAGGGCACTGTTTACAAACCCAAAACTGCTAGACATACCCTGGCCCACCCAACCCTGTGCTGCCAGCTTGCCCCTTCCACACTGCCCCATGCTCTGCCCTTATGCCAGCGCCCCCTCATCCAGAGACTTCCCCCACAGATCCCTATGCCCAGCACCCCCTGCCTAGAGACCCCTCCCGCTGCCCTCCCACCACAACTGCACAGCACCCTGCATACCATACCCCCTGCCCAGCTCCCCCACCCACAGATCCCCTACGGTCCAGCACCCCCTTCACAGTCCCACCATCACAGCTGTACAGCGCTCCATATTCCTGAGGGAATTCTGCATCAAATTCTGTGCATAATATTTTAAAATTCTGAATTTTTTTTTATAATAAATGTGGAAGCTCCACCATGGCAGTGGGGAGCACAGGCCACTGGCTGCATGGAGGTGGGAGAATATCCTGCAGCCTCCCCTGCCCCCCTGGGACAGGGACTTGGCAGTGAGACTGAATCTGACCCTGACACAGCAGAAGGGCCAGGCCTGCCACAGAAACACTCTGGGGCCCTGCCCCTTTTGCGCCAGGCACACCAGATGTGGGCAGGGAGGCTCAGCCCGGCAGCAGGATCTGAGTGCAGAGGGACTTAGTGTGAGGGGATCCAGATGGGGGTAAGAGGGTTCTGTGTGGGGGGTAAGAGGGTTCTGTGTGGGGCAGTCTGGGTGCAGGCAGCTCAGTGGGCGATCTGGATGCACAGGGAGGTGCCAGGTGCAGGGGCAATGGGAGTCTGCAGGGGGGACCAAGTGAAAGTGGTTGGAGCTCAGTGGGTGGGGGAGTCTGGGTGCAGGGGAGGTGGGGTTGTTGTACTTAAAGTACTGCACAGGATCTTTTCAGGGGGAATAAGGCAAACGCCACATTCATTGGTAATACATGCATCAATCAACACTGTATCATATGCATATGATCTATATTACACTCATGCACTCACATACACACACACAAACACACTCTGTCTTGTTGTTACCAACTAGTTGCTCCCCTTAACTTTACTGTCCAGGTGAGTTAGATGGGGAGGGGTGGAGCCGGGCTCCGATGTTGACAAGACGAGACCCGGGGTCCTCTGCAAGACACCTCACATTTATAGCAGCTTCCCTCTCATGCAAATCTGTGTGTCAGTTGGTCATTTGTGCTGCTTCCTTCTGGGTGTTGTCCCACTGCTGTTCAAAGAGGGTGTTTCCAAAAGAAGGTGCTTGCTTCTAACTCCCCCCCCCCCCCCCCCCCCCCCCAGGCCGTCAATATGTCTGCTCTTCTTTAGTGAGCTCACTTGACAAGTTTTATTGTCCTTGGGTCTGGCTTCCATCCCCTCTCCAACTAGCTGTCAGGAGGTGCTTGCCTTCCATGCCTTGCTCATTCACACCTCATTCATTCAACACGGCAATTGATTAAGGGAGGAGGGGGGGAGAGATCTTATTCTACTCCTAGCAAAAAGACATTTTTCTTCTACTTTAACTATCCTTAGGGGCTATAACATTATACCAAGGCTTAACACAAAGTTTTCTATAAGTTTTTCTACATAGGGATCTGATACAAAGTTCCTATATCAAAGGACTTGATACAAAGTTGTATGAAAATAGCTTAATACAGGGTTATATGAAGAGGCATAATACAAAGTCATATGAAAGTTAGTGGTTATATATGGATAGGCTTAATACAAGGTTATACAGAGAGGCATAGTACAAAGTCATATGAAAGTTATGTGAAGATGCTTAATACAGAGATTTATCTATAGGGTTCATTTGGGTGGGGGTGTAGGTGGTTGGGGCTCAGTGGGGAGGGTGTCTGGGGGGGGCTCATCGAGGTGGTACAGATGCAGGGGAGGTGGGGCTTGTCAGGGTGAGGGTTTGATGGGCCTGCTTAACAGGGGAGCCCCAGCTGCTGCCAAGGGGATCCGCATGCTGGGCCCCCGTTTCCCATATCCCAGGGATCGGCAACCTTTGGCACGCGGCCCACCAGGATAAGCCCCCTGGTGGGCCGGGCCGGGCCAGTTTGTTTACTTGCCGCGTCCGCAGGTTCGGCCGATCGCGGCTCCCACTGGCCTATGCCGCTTCCTGCAGCCCCTCATTGGCCTGGAGCAGTGAACCACGGCCAGTGGGAGCCGCGATCGGCCGAACCTGCGGACGCGTCAGGTAAACAAACCGGCCCGGCCCACCAGGGGGCTTACCCTGGTGGGCTGCGGGCCGAAGGTTGCCGATCCCTGCCCTATCCCCTTCTCTTCCCCATCCCATGCCCCTTCCCCACTGCCTCTGTCCCCCTGCCCTGCCTGCCCCAACACGGGCACTCACTGTTGTACAAGATGAAGGATGGCTCCCAGCACACAGAAGGGAGCTCAACCAGCACTAGGACCCAGAAGGTGGTGTCCAGCTGCAAAGTCCCCAGAGCTGAGCAGCACCTTCTTTTTTCAGCCTGGCTGTGCAGCTTTGCAGTCACAGAGTAGGTATGCTCGTTCCACCCCCCCCTCCCCAAGACCCCACCCCCACCTCTTCTCTGCCTCCTCTCCGCAGGTGAGCATGCTGTGGCCTGCCCTCCTGCTGGCAAACAGCTGATCGAAACAGCTGATCAGCGGCAGGGAGGGGGAGGGCGAGGGCGGGAACGGAGCAAGCTGTGAGAGGAGGCAGGGGAGGGGGGAGTTTGAGTGCCCTACTGCAGCAGGAGCCTCAGTGCCAGGAGCACCAAGCTTCTGCCCCCCGCAGGAGAGAGAGGGGGCGGAGAAGAGTGGCCCTGGCCGGGGCCCCCCTGGAGTGTGGGCCCGGCGCCATGGCGCCAGTGGTGCCATGGCAAATCCGCTACTGACAAGAAACATGCTCTCTAAGGAGAGGTTACTGCAGCACAAACAGAACCAGTCCCATACAGCTGGGCTAGACCTGCCCTCCTGTGATGGGAGGGGGAATTGTCTGTAACATAGCTATGACCCCTGTGTGCCTATCACTGTGGTATTGCTACCCAGTGGCACCCAAGGGTTAAAATGCTGCCCCGGGGCAGCGCAGGAGACAGGAAGTGTGTTCTCTGGGGTGATCTGAATGGCTGGTTCAGAAGTGGCTGGGGCCAGCCCATATCAATGGAAGACCCGAGAGACACTGGAAACCCCAAAGACTGAACAATTGGTGCCTATGAGTGGGGGTTCCCAGCAGGGTGAACGTGTGATCTCAGCGCGGCTTTGCAGTAAGGCCAATGGGCAGCGGTGACAGGAGACACGAGGAGAACTGGCCTCCCCAGTTGTTATACTTACAAAATAAAAACCAGCAGGATCTTATTCAAGGGATAAGGCAATATGCCGTGTTTATTGTGAATACAGAAGGAATCTGAGTAAGCAATCAGTTATAGCTATAACATTCCATTCATTTACACACACACACACACACACACACACACACACACACACACACACACACACACACACACACACACGTTCTGCAAGGCTGTTGTTATAGTTACCAGCCTTAGAGTTGGATGTGCCAAGTCACTGGCCAGGTGGCCTGGACATGAGGAGGGAGTGGGGCCTTGTCAGATGCGCATCTGATGCTCCTGGAAGTTGGTTGCAGAACCGGACCCAAAGTCCTCAGTCTTCTGGATCTGTTTTTATAGGGATTTATCCTCATACAAGTCTATAGGGTTTGCCTCGTCATGCTGTTCTCATGTTTGAAGTGATAATCAATCACTGTTCTCATGTTTGAAGTGATAGTCAATCACGCAGCTGGCACAGCAATGACAGCTTGTTGTTATCTTGTTCTTTGGTTTTTCGGCCCCCGTCCTTGGGGCGGTTGTGGGGGGTGGATTCCAGTGTGCCCTTGGGGTTATCGGACTATCTCACCCAGTGCATTCTTCGGCCAAATGGTCCTGGGTAGTTGTTTTTCTTATTCTAGGGTTGGCACTTCAACCTTTTATTATCCATCAAACATCCATCCGCAATCACTCTCCATTTCCCTTAACATGTTTCCTATCACATCTACATTTTATTACCTATTCATTCTTTAACATAACCATTCTAAAACCATTGGGGCATGACACACTTCAATAAGTCCATTCATACCACTTGTTACACACGAGAAGAAAACAAGCAAGATAAGAATGCAAAAGTGTGGGGGGTTAAAAAATCTTATTCCTGAGTTCTGGAGAAGAAGAGTTGTAACAACAGCTGTCCTAGAGTTACCTTATCACTTTAGAACAGACTCTTTGTCTCCAAATGTTCTTCTGCAATTAACACAGACCTTGTAAACTGTCAGGCATATTTCAATTAGCACAGATTCAGTCAGGCTGAGAAGCATATTTCTTTCTAATGGTCAGGCCAAATCTGGGGTCTGTTCTGGGCTTTCCCTTTCTCATACTTTCCCCCATAATATAAATGTATATTACTTTTATCCAACACAGTCTCTTACCTGGGACAAAGACAAACAAACAGCTAGAGAGGGCAAGGCAGGATGGAGCCTACAGCAGCAAGACCAAGGGAGCTGGGTGCCGCCTTGTCTGGACTATGTCTGAACTGTTGCTTTGCTGTGCTGCTGAAGACCATTCCATGCGGCATGCCAGGTGACTAGGACCCGCCTCTGATTTGAAACGGGTTCATGGAGTCACTGCAGATACCTGCTGAGGGGCATTGATCCCTGAGGGAGTCAGTCTTTGACTAGGAATCGCTCACAGTTGGACTTGCTGGACAGCACTCACAGGGAGAAAGTGGGATGCGTCTACACAGCAAGCAGAAACCCATAGCAGCAAGTCCCAGAGCCTGGGTCTACAGCAGAGATCCCCAAACTTTGCGTTCGGGGGCACAGTGGGGGCCGGGCAGGGAGCACCACCCAGTCCTGCTCTGCCCTTAGCTCTGTTCCAACCCCGCCCCCAGTCCCAGCCCCGGCCTCTGGCACCTGGCCTGGCTGCAGCATTGGCTCCTGACCCTGCCCCCCCCCGCCCTCACCCACAGCCCCCGGCTCCTGGCCCCAGCTGAAGCTCCAGCCTCAGCCCTCGGCTTCCGACCGCAGCCCAGCTACCGACCCCAAACTGTGGTCTGGCTCCGGCCTGGCTCCCAGCCCCAACCGTGCCCCCATTCCTGGCCCTGGCTCCCGGATGCCTGGCAACCCTACTGCTCTCAGCAGTGCAGCATGGCCTGGCCAGCAAAGAGAACATGCTGCAGATCCCACGAGGCAATGGGGGGTGGGGCACAGGCAGATTACATTGGGGGTAAGAGAGGGTGTGACGTAAAACATTTGGGGAGCACTGGCCTGCAGTGTGGAGCTCTGGCAGGCCTTGGAGCTGAGACTAGCTGTGTAGATGTGGGTGCTCAGGTCTAGGGAGGGCAGAGGGCTTGAGACCCTGAGCACCCATGTCTACACAGCTGCTTTTAGCAGCGTAGCGCAAATCCTCCAGCCCACGGATGTAGAGCCAGGCTCTGAGACGTGCTGCCAAGGGCTCTGCTTGCCATGTAGACTTATGCAGGAGCGCCAGAATCCAAGGCTCAGGCTAGGAGGGCATGTGGTCTACCCTTGTGGAAGAGCGGGACCCCTTGGGGATCTGGCAACATGAAGGGGTCCTCCCAAGGGACTCCTTACAAGCTGGGGCACAGCACAGCCCCTATGGGTCTGTGGCATCTCCCCACTGCCCTGGGAGCGCTGTGGGGGGGGGGGGGACACACTCTCTATGTCCTCTGGCCAGGGTTACGGCCTAGCCGTTAGATTACAGCACTCCCAGAACACCCCATTAGCCACCCCACGCCCTCCCGCTGGCTCCCCTGGCCTGGCCGCTCGCTAGGGTTGCCAACTTTCTATTTTCAGGAAACTGAACACCCTTGCCTTGCCTCTGCCCTGAGGCCACTGCCCTGCCCCACCCCTTCCTGAGGCCACGCCCCCTCCCTCCATGGCTTGCTCACTCCCACCCTCACTTACTCTCTCATTTTCACTGGGCAGGGCCAGGGGGTTGAGGTGTGGAAGGAGGTGTGGGTTCCGGCTGGGGGTGCAGGCTATGGGTGGGGGGGTTGGGGTGCAGGAGGAGGCTCCAGGCTGGGGCTAAGGAGTTCAGAATGTGGGAGGGGGTGTGGGCGCCAGGCTCGAGTTTGGGTGCAGGAGGGGTCTCAGGGCTGGGGCTGGGGGTTGGAGTGAGGGTGTGGGCTCTGGGCAGTGCTGACCTCAGGCGACTCCCAGAAGCTGCTTCTAGGTGGAGGGGTCAGGGGGCTCTGCCCCTGCACACAGGCACTGCCCCCGCAGCTCCCATTGGCCACGGTTCCCGGCCAATGGGAGCTGCAGAGCTGGCACACAGGGCAGGGGCAGCTCGCGGAGCCTCCCTGGCTGCTCTGCCCTAGGAGCCAGAGGGACATGCCGCTGCTTCCAGGAGTCATGCAGAGCTGGGCAGGGATCCTGCCTGCGCCACAATCAGACTTTAAACCGCCCAGTCAGTGGTGCTGACCGGAGCCGCCAGGGTCCCTTTTCGACCAGGCATTCTGGTTGAAAACCGGACGCCTGGCAACCCTACTGCTCTCAGCAGTGCAGCATGGCCTGGCCAGCAAAGAGAACATGCTGCAGATCCCACATGCTGTACAACCTGAGTGTAGCAGCAACTGGGTGGAGGGGGAGTCGTGTGTGGGATTGAACCAGAGGCCTCTGGCCCTAAGAGCTCTGGCTACGGCAGCTTGGACAAACGGCATCACTCTGTCACTTCAGCAGCTGGAACAGACTTGGTGTGTGAGGCTGAGGAATTTCTGGAATGGGGCTCAGATCCCCTCCCCCAGCCATGTGGACTCGGGATGCAGTCCCACGCCATATCCTGCCCATCCCTCACCCTCCCTGACACTGCCCCCTCCCAGCGTCCTCCTTGTCTTGACTCCTTGCCCCCAGCCATGCCCCCCCACTGCCACATCCTCCATGCCCCCTTCCTAGCCCTGCCCCCTTCCGCAGCAGTATCCGCTTGCAGGTGTAGTGCCAGTCTGTGATATTTGTTCTTTTTAAAGCCCCAGCTCCTGGGGTGACAATCTCAGGGAGTTTCCAGCCCTGGCAGCTGTGAAGAAAAGCATGGAAATGAGATCCCAGTGTGGCCGGATGACTCCAGAGCTGGAGGCCAAGAGAGACCCAGCATTGACCAGTGTTTATGATTCCTTAAGCCGGGGGCGGGGAGGTGGGTGATTGTGATTTTTGTGGGATTGGCAACACCACACCCTCCCTACCCCCGTGTCCCCACCTGCGCCTCCCTCTCCCTCCACTCCTGGTGTTCCAGGCTGCCGTGGGGGACACAGGGTGGTAGCAGCCCAGCGCTCAGTCCCTGCAGTGAGCAGACACTGAGGCATGGCAGAGGCGGCAGCAGCTCTTTGCTGGGCCTGACACCATGGTGCCTGAGCAGACGCAGGCCTTGCTGTGGGTGTGCTAGAGGGGTGCCAATAGGCACAGAGGGGACCCTGGCTGTCTGCCAGACGAGGATGGGAATGGAAAGGAGTCCACAGAGACGCCAGCTCCTGGCATAGTATCTCCCCTGCAGCTGGTCTCCATGGTGCTCCACACTGTGTGTGTGTCTTCTCCACTGCGCTCCATGGGGGGAGGTATTCTCCATTGAGCTCCATGGGGTGGGGGATATTCTCCATTGTGCTCCACTGGGGGGGAATGAGGGGGACTGTTCTCCATTGTGCTCCATGGGGGGGGGGGGGGCATGCTCTCTGTTGCGTTCCAGGGGCAGGGAGGGGAATGTTCTCCATTGCGCACCATGGGAGCTGCTACATGCTGATCCCTTTTGCAAACCTAGGGTTACCATATGTCCGGATTTTCCCAGACATGTCCGGCTTTTTGGTCCTCAAATTCCTGTCCAGGAGGAAATTCCAAAAAGCTGGACATGTCCGGAAAAATAGGGAAGGGTCATGGGGCTTGGGTCTGGGCTGGAGCCTCTGGGGCTGGAGCCGGAGCCGCTGGGACTGGGGCTGTGGTGCTCGGCCGCCGGCCGACGCAACTTGCCCAGGGCCAGGGCCGGGCTGGAGCCACTCGGCCGGAACCGGGGCCCGAGCCGAGCCGGGCTGGAGCCGCTGGGACCGGGGCTGGGGGTGCTCGGCCGGGGCCGAGCCGGAGCCACTCGGCCAGGGCCGGCGCACTCGGCTGGAACCGGGGCTGGCGCCCCAGGGCCTGAGCCGAGCCGGGCCGGAGACACCAGGCCCAGAGCCTCTTGGCCGGGGCCGGCTGCCGGAGGGAGCCACGCGGCCGGGGGGGCCGGACTGGGCCACGCCTCCTCGTGCCCCCCCCCGCCCCCGCCACTGCCCCAGCTTACCTGCTGCCTGCCTGCCTGCCTGTTTCAGGCTTCCCGCGAACATTTGATTCGCGGGAAGCAGGGGAGGGGGAGGAGCAGGGGGCGGAGCGTTCAGGGGAGGGAGCAGAGTTGGGGCGGGGACTTTGGGGAAGGGGAGGAGTTGGGGCGGGGCCGGGGCCCCGTGGAGTGTCCTCTTTTTGTTCTATTAAAATATGGTAACCCTAGCAAACCTATCATGGTGCCTGGTGGAAGCCCATGTGAAGGTGCCGTTCCTGAGACGCTCATTTCCATCTGCTCATTTCTGACTCCAAATGCACACCAGTTCCTGCTCCTTGCTCACACCAAGCATCTCCCCAGAGAAGCCAGCAGTTCAGGGGCATGAATAGAAGGGAACTAATGAAATGAATGCAAATAACTGGAGCTAGATCTGTCACAGCCCTGAGTTTTGCAGTGAAACCGAAACACTTTGCAAGATGTCGGGGGCGCAGAACTTTGATCTCAAAGAATTTGCACCATTTTTAACCAGTGCTGGTGTCTTTCTGTAATGCTGGGATCAGCAGCCCCTCCCCTCCAAAACACCAGTTTCTTCTTTATATTTGAAACCTTTACCAGAACCATACACAGCCCTGTGTGCGGGGAGCAGCGGGTCATCGTGACTGCAGAATGCTGGATGGAGAAGGGAGGAGCAGCCTGCGCCTGGAACAGCAGGGGGTCTGGATTGGGTTGGAGGGGCAAGGCAGAGTACGGCTGAGATAAGAGCGGGACTGCACGTGGGGACTAGGTGGAGCACTGGGAAGAGCTGGGAAAAGCAGGGGGCTGGAAGTCAACACTGAAGAGCTGGGGGAAGAGCCCAGAGCTGGAATAATGGGGCTGTGGGTCAGGATTGAGGGGCATCGCAGAACTTCGTGGGAAGCTTGCATGCCGCCTGCCTGCAGCATGCCTGGCTAGGCCAGCACTAACCATCCCTCCAGTGCAGCCCTGGGACTCTCCTGGGCTGAATGATCTTATCAAGCAGCTGTTGTGGCTATTAAATAGAAAGCAGAAAGCGTGGGGGTGGGGCATGGGACCAAAGGAGGCGAGGCTGGGGGAATGGGGCCTGGTAGGGATGGCGGCAGAGGGGGGCAGTGAGGCAGGGTGCAGGAAGGCGGGGCATGGGTGGGAGAAGGCATGGGGGATAGGCAGAGAGGGAGGGGCGTGGGTGGGAGAAGGCATGGGCAAGGCCGGCTCCAGCTTTTTTGCCGCCCCAAGTGGCGAAGGAAAAAAAAAAAGAAAAACCCAATTTAGCTGCCGCCGAAGTGCCACCGAAAACTAAAATGGGGCACTTGAGCTGCTGCCGAATTGCCGCCGAAGACCCCGACAGAGTGCCACCCCTTTCTATTGGCTGCCCCAGGCACCTGCTTCCTTCGCTGGAGCCTGGAGCCGGCCCTGGGCATGGTGGACAGGCAGAGAGGGAGAGGTATGGGTGGGAGAAGGCACGGGGGACAGGTAGAGAGGGAGGGGCGTGGGTGGGAGAAGGCATGGGGGATAGGCAGAGAGGGAGGGGCATGGGGAGGAGAAGGCACGGGGATTACGCAGAGGGGGTGGGGCATGGTGCGTACGTGGGAGAAGGCATGGTGGACAGGCAGAGAGGGAGGGGCATGGGGGATAGGCAAAGAGGGAGGGGGATGGGTGGGAGAAGGCAGAGGGGATAGGCAGAGGGGGTGGGGCATGGTGCGTGGGTGGGAGAAGGCATGGTGGACAGGCAGAGAGGGAGGGGTGTGGGTGGGAGAAGGCACGGGGGATGGGCAGAGAGGGAGGGGTGTGGGTGGGAGAAGGCACGGGGGATGGGCAGAGAGGGAGGGGTGTGGGTGGGAGAAGGCACGGGGGATAGGCAGAGAGGGAGGGGTGTGGGTGGGAGAAGGCACGGAGGATAGGCAGAGAGGGAGGGGTGTGGGTGAGAGAAGGCACGGGGGATAGGCAGAGAGGGAGAGGTGTGGGTGGGAGAAGGCATGGTGGACAGGCAGAGAGGGAGGGGTGTGGGTGGGGGAAGGCATGGGGGATAGGCAGAGAGGGAGGGGTGTGGGTGGGAGAAGGCATGGGGGATAGGCAGAGAGGGAGGGGTGTGGCTGGGAGAAGGCATGGGGGATAGGCAGAGAGGGAGGGGTGTGAGGGATGCAGCAGCGGAGGGAGATGTGCTGTGGGGGAGACATGGAGCATGTGGTGCTGGGGGCATGAGCCCCTATGATATGTGCTGGGCAGTTCTTGGTGTCAGTGTTCTGATCTCCGAGGCTGGAACATAGTTGGCGTCTCTGCCTTTCTGCTTCTGCTCCCAGCACGGGGCTGGGCCCTGGCCTGGATCTGGGGCGGGGTGGGGCAGGGTGGGCTGGGAGCTGCTCCGGTACAGACAGCCATTTCATCCCCTCACCCACACTCCGCGTCTGCACAAAGCTGCCTCTGATCCAGCTCCTTGGCTGCTCCCCCTAGAACTGGGTCTCGCCCACTCTATGCTAATGGCACGGGGTGGTGTTTTGGGACTCAGTGCAGCTCCGAGGGGGAGGGGGCTGCAGGCCAGACAAAGCCTGCGTACAATTAACAGACGGCGCTGGAGAAAGCAGCGCTGTGAGCAACGAGCTGCTGCCAAGGGGCTGCCAGCCAGAGCCTGGCGAGAGGCACAGGGAGCAAGGGGTTGGAGGGAACCCGGGTGGCCTCCCTGCCTAGAGCCTTCCCCACCTGCCTCTCATCTGGGTCCTGGCTGTGAATAAGGACCTGGCACTCCTGGCACTGCAGAACGGGAGTCTGTAAACCTCACCCCTCGCCAGCCATGGTCGAGGAAGACACTGAGCTCTGGGCAGCCCCTCCCCATTATTTAATGAGATAATTTGGATCTCTGCAGTATATATAACCATAAACTTCCTATCTATGGTCAACACAGCCTGGTCCTAGCAGGCTGGAGGCACATCAGCCCGGCCGAAGGGGAGTGGGAGCAGCTGTAAGGGGCTTTCACTGCCTGGAAGACAGGCTGAGGCCAGGAGAGGAGCTGCTGGCTGGGCCCAGCTCTCTCCTTCCCTGGCTCGTGCTGGGGAGTGGTGCCCAGCACATGGCATCCCATCCCCTATCGCCTGTGGCTTCTCCCGGGCATGTGCAGGGCCCCTGCCAAGCGACCTGGGACCTTGCACCTCAGCTCCATCTCAGGGAGCGTTTGTCAGACCTGCTGGCACCTGTAACGCTGCCTGGCAATGGTCCAGAGGCTGCCACTACCCCTGAAAGGCTGCCACAGGACAGGTAGGTGACATTCCTGTTGCCCACTGCCCAGGGCCGGGTGTCCTGCCTTAGTCCTGCCCGCAGCGGCCCCCTCTGGGACAGGCCAGACAGGAGCTTGGAGTTGCAGCTAGCAAGAGATGTTAAGAGTAAAAAGAAGGGTTTCTTCAGGTATGTTAGCAACAAGAAGAAAGTCAAGGAAAGTGTGGGCCCCTTACTGAATGAGGGAGGCAACCTAGTGACAGAGGTTGTGGAAAAAGCTAATGTACTCAATGATTTTTTTGCCTCTATCTTCATGAACAAGGTCAGCTCCCAGACTACTGCACTGGGCAGCACTGTATGGGGAGAAGGTGACCAGCACTCTGTGGAGAAAGAAGTGGTTCAGGACTATTTAGAAAAACTGGATGAGCACAAGTCCATGGGGCTGGATGCGCTGCATCCGAGGGTGCTAAAGGAGTTGGTGGATGTGATTGCAGAGCCATTGGCCATTATCTTTGAAAACTCATGGCGATTGGGGGAGGTCCCGGATGACTGGAAAAAGGCTAATGTAGTGCCCATCTTTAAAAAAGGGAAGAAGGAGGATCCGGGGAACTACAGGCCAGTCAGCCTCACCTCAGTCCCTGGAAAAATCATGGAGCAGGTCCTCAAGGAATCAATTCTGAAGCACTTAGAGGAGAGGAAAGTGATCAGGAACAGTCAGCATGGATTCACCAAGGGCAAGTCATGCCTGACTAACCTAATTGCCTTCTATGAGGAGATAACTGGGTCTGTGGAAGAGGGGAAAGCAGTGGATGTGTTATTCCTTGACTTTAGCAAAGCTTTTGATATGGTCTCCCACAGTATTCTTGCCAGCAAGTTAAAGAAGTATGGGCTGGATGAATGGACTATAAGGTGGATAGAAAGCTGGCTAGATGGTCGGAATTGTTGGAGAATAACAGAGTTCTCACTTTTTGTTTGGGTACAGCAAGTCAGATACTTTATTTAGCTCTCTATCAATTGCATAGAGGGAGAGAGCTAAACAGGTCTCTCAATAGGTAAACAATTACAGCAAGCATTTATACCTTTTGTTACAGACGATAATGAGCAACAGCTGCATTTTGTTTATACATAGGTCATTCTGATATCTTGTTTTGCTCACTAATGTAGACTCTTAGTCTACATTCCATATTATCTACACATTATCTACACAAGGTCACAACAACTTCTCACACAGTTCTTTCCCACTCGCCTCACACATTCCTCACTTCTACAAATCTCGCGTTATTGGGGTTACAGTTAGCCTGACTCTTGCTAACAAACTGTCATGCATTGCATCCCCTTCCTGTCAGTTCTTTCTCTGCTTCCACAGGCTCAACGGGTAGTGATCAACGGCTCCATGTCTAGTTGGCAGCCGGTTTCAAGCAGAGTGCCCCAAGGGTCGGTCCTGGGGCCGGTTTTGTTCAATATCTTCATTAATGATCTGGAGGATGGTGTGGACTGCACTCTCAGCAAGTTTGCAGATGACACTAAACTGGGAGGAGTGGTAGATATGCTGGAGGGTAGGGATAGGATACAGAGGGACCTAGACAAATTAGAGGATTGGGCCAAAAGAAACCTGATGAGGTTCAACAAGGACAAATGCAGAGTCCTGCACTTAGGACGGAAGAATCCCATGCACAGCTACAGACTAGGGACCGAATGGCTAGGTAGCAGTTCTGCAGAAAAGGACCTAGGGGTTACAGTGGACGAGAAGCTGGATATGAGTCAACAGTGTGCTCTTGTTGCCAAGAAGGCTAACGGCATTTTGGGCTGTATAAGTAGGGGCATTGCCAGCAGATGGAGGGATGTGATCGTTCCCCTCTATTCGACATTGGTGAGGCCTCACCTGGAGTACTGTGTCCAGTTTTGGGCCCCACACTACAAGAAGGATGTGGAAAAATTGGAAAGAGTCCAGCGGAGGGCAACAAAAATGATTAGGGGGCTGGAGCACATGACTTATGAGGAGAGGCTGAGGGAACTGGGATTGTTTAGTCTGCAGAAGAGAAGAATGAGGGGGGATTTGATAGCTGCTTTCAACTACCTGAGGGGGGGTTCCAAAGAGGATGGAGCTCAGCTGTTCTCAGTGGTGGCAGATGACAGAACAAGGAGCAATGGTCTCAAGTTGCAGTGGGGGAGGTCTAGGTTGGATATTAGGAAACACTATTTCACTAGGAGGGTGATGAAGCACTGGAATGGGTTACCTAGGGAGGTGGTGGAATCTCCTTCCTTAGAGGTTTTTAAGGTCAGGCTTGACAAAGCCCTGGCTGGGATGATTTAGTTGGGATTAGGTCCTGCTTTGAGCAGGGGGTTGGACTAGATGACCTCCTGAGGTCCCTTCCAACCCTGATATTCTATGATTCTATGAGCTTTGCGGCAGGGGGGTTGCAGATGGCGAGCCAAGGACACGGCCCTGTGCACTTGCCTGCCTGCCCCACTCCTCTGGGGCCTGGCCGAGAGCGACCCGGGAGTGTTGGCTCTGCCCTTGCTGGGGTGGGCATGCAAGCCCAGGCGATCAGTGCCAGCAGCGTGGGCAGGCGGCCCTCTGGAGGAGCAGCAAACTGTTCCCCTCCCAGGCTCTGCTGAGTGCTGATCGGTAGGATCCTAGAACTCCCTTTGCCAGAGGAAACCGCAGAATGTGTATTGTTACAGGGAGTCTTTAGTTTTTACATTGTGTGAGAAAACCATATACAGCAGAACCCTGGCTATTCGCATTATCTGGCTGTCTGTATTAACCAAACCGTGCTGACAGCCCGAGTCCAGGGCCAGCAGGGCGCCCGCTGTCAGCCCCCGGGGGAGCCTGCTGTAAGCCAAAGGCCGAGCCCTGCCACACAGGGATGGCCAAGGGAGGGGCTCTAGGCTGGCAACTCAATTGCTTCTTTTCCACCTCAAGCCGCACCCCCACTCTCTTCTTGTCCCAGCAACTCCCCACCCAGCCTCTTTCACCTGCTTCTCCCACACCCTCCCTTCCTCTCCTGCCACCTCTGTGATGCCTCCAGGAGCCAGCCCCCAGCAGGGCCAGGCCAAGGGGCTGCAGGGCGCTGGGATGGGATCTAGTCAGGCACAGACACTGCCTGGGTGAGTCAGAGCCCGCAGGTCGTGCCCAGCACCCCCTGTAACTGTGTGATCTAGTGGCACACCCACACACACGTTGTACCTACTGTCTAGCTAGGATCTTGTCTCCCTCTGGCTCGGAGTCTGGGTCACTGAGCGGGGCAGGCAGGGACTAGATAAGGATAGGTCCATCAATGCCTATTAGCCAGGATGGGAAGGGATGGTGTCCCTAGCCTCTGTTTGCCAGAAGCTGGGAATTGGTGACAGGGGATGGATCACTTGATTATTGCCTGTTCTGTTCATTCCCTCTGGAGCACCTGGCATTGGCCACTGTTGGAAGACAGACTACTGGGCTAGATGGACCTTTGGTCTGACCCAGTAAGGCCATTCTTATGTTTTTATGACACCCCGACTGTCAGCACTGCTCAATGTGAGGGGGGCGGATCTGCAACAGAGCCTCTGGAGGACACAGGGGATGGGATGGGCCCAGCAAGAAACACCTTGTGGTAAGCTGCCACATCAATACAGCCCATTGTGTCCAGATATGGCATTGCAGCAGCCACACCTCAGTTTCCACCACTACTCAAGCCATAGGAGCTGTCTGGGTTCCTTCCCCACTCTGAACTCTGGGGTACAGATGTGGGGACCCGCATGAAAGACCCCCTAAGCTTATTTTTACCAGCTTAGGTTAAAAACTTTCCCAAGGCACAAATTCCACCTTGAACAGTATGCTGCCACCACCAAGTGATTTAGACAAAGAATCAGGGAAAGGACCACTTGGAGTCCTATTCCCCCAAAATATTCCCCCAAGCCCTGCACCCCCCCTTTCCTGGGGAAGGCTTGAGAATAATATCCTCACCAATTGGTACAGGTGAACACAGACCCAAACCCTTGGATCTTAAGAACAATGAAAAATCAATCAGGTTCTTAAAAGAAGAATTTTAATTAAAGAAAAGATAAAAGAATCACCTCTGTAAAATCAGGATGGTAAGTACTTTACAGAATAACAAAAGACTTAAAAACACAGAGGATTTCCCCTCTAGGCAAAACTTTAAATTTATAAAAACAGGGATAAACCTCCCTCTTAGTACAGGGAAAATTCACAAGCTAAAACAAAAGATAATCTAATGCATTTCTTTCTATTACTTACTATTTCTGCAATAGTAGATGCTTAGTTCAGATATGGTTTAGGGAGATGTATTTTCCCTGCCCTGTTTCCTTGTTGACTCCGGGAGACACAGACAAAAAACCTTCCCCCACAGATTTGAAAGTAACTTCTCCCCTTATTGGTCCTTTTGGTCAAGTGCCACCCAGGTTATTCATAGATTCATAGATTCTAGGACTGGAAGGGACCTCGAGAGGTCATCGAGTCCAGTCCCCTGCCCGCATGGCAGGACCAAATACTGTCTAGACCATCCCTGATAGACATTTATCTAACCTACTCTTAAATATCTCCAGAGATGGAGATTCCACAACCTCCCTAGGCAATTTATTCCAGTGTTTAACCACCCTGACAGTTAGGAACTTTTTCCTAATGTCCAACTTAAACCTCCCTTGCTGCAGTTTAAGCCCGTTGCTTCTTGTTCTATCCTTAGAGGCTAAGGTGAACAAGTTTTCTCCCTCCTCCTTATGACACCCTTTTAAATACCTGAAAACTGCTATCATGTCCCCTCTCAGTCTTCTCTTTTCCAAACTAAACAAACCCAATTCTTTCAGCCTTCCTTCATAGGTCATGTTCTCAAGACCTTTAATCATTCTTGTTGCTCTTCTCTGGACCCTTTCCAATTTCTCCACATCTTTTTTGAAATGCGGTGCCCAGAACTGGACACAATACTCCAGCTGAGGCCTAACCAGAGCAGAGTAGAGCGGAAGAATGACTTCTCGTGTCTTGCTCACAACACACCTGTTAATACATCCCAGAATCATGTTTGCTTTTTTTGCAACAGCATCACACTGTTGACTCATATTTAGCTTGTGGTCCACTATAACCCCTAGATCCCTTTCTGCCGTACTCCTTCCTAGACAGTCTCTTCCCATTCTGTATGTGTGAAACTGATTTTTTCTTCCTAAGTGGAGCACTTTGCATTTGTCTTTGTTAAACTTCATCCTGTTTAACTCAGACCATTTCTCCAATTTGTCCAGATCATTTTGAATTATGACCCTGAGCTTCTTAACCCTTTACAGGTAAAAGAGGAATTAACCCTTTACAGGGTAAAGAGGGATTTTATGCTACCCTTAGCTGTATGTTTATGACACATCCCCCAAATCATAGACAGTGCTGGACAGCCTGCTCCACACTGGCTGTGATTTCTTCCTGGAGCTCTAGGAGAAAACAGAATTAATAAGACACATGCACCTTTAGATATACTACCGATTATGTAAAAACTAACAATATTTTCCACATTTCAAGGATGATTGTAACCAGTTGATTCTGGGAAACTTTCACGGGAGAGTGCATCAGCCACTTAGTTAGAAGCTCCTGAAATGTGTTGTATTTCAAAATCAAAGTCCTGAAGAGCTAAACTCCACCAAAGAAGTTTTTTGTTAGTTTCTTTGACTGTGTGAAGCCACTTCAGTGCAGCATGGTTGGTGTGCAGGTGGAACTGCCGTCCCCAAATGTATGGGTGTAGCTTCTCCAGAGCATACACCATGGTGTAACATTCTTTTTCTGATACTGACCAGTGGGTTTCCCTCTCAGAAAGTTTTTTGCTGAGAAACACAACAGAATGGAATTGTTGATCTGGTCCTTCCTGCATTATAACTGCTCCTACACCGTGCTCGGACGCATCTGTGGTTACAACGAACGGTTGGTCGAAGTCCGGGGCCCTCAGTACAGGGTCAGACGTAAGGGCCGCCTTAAGCTAGTTAAAGGCTTTTTGACACTTTTCAGTCCACTGAACTGCATTTGGTTGTTTTTTCCTGGTCAGGTCTGTTAGTGGGGTGGCAATTAGGCTGTAGTTTGATACAAATCATCAGTAATAACCGGCCAAGCCCAAAAAAGGATTGGACCTGCTTCTTTGACTTTACAGACCAATTTTGGATAGCATTTACTTTAGCCTGTAGGGGGTTGATAGTACCTTGACCCACCTGGTGTCCAAGGTACATTACCCTGTTTAGGCCTATTTGACACTTTTTGGCCTTAACGGTTAATCCTGCCTCCCTTATGCGCTGGAAGACCGCTTGGAGGTGTTCCAGGTGTTCTGCCCATGAATCTGAGAATATAGCCACGTCGTCGAGGTAAGCGACTGCAAATTCCCCAAATCCATCCAGAAGGTTATCTACCAGTCTATGGAAGATGGGGGGTACATTTTGCAGTCCGAAAGGGAGCACATTAAATTCATACAGCCCTACATGGGTGATGAAGGCTGACCTTTCCTTGGCTGGGTCATCTAGCGGCACTTGCCAGTACCCCTTAGTTAAGTCTAAGGTGGAGATGAACTGGGCACATCCCAATTTCTCCAATAGCTCATCTGTGTGTGGGATTGGATAGTTTTCTGGCCGAGTTACAGCATTTAGTTTATGGTAGTCCACACAAAAGCGGATTTTCCCATCTGATTTGGGAACCAGAACCACTGGAGAGGCCCATGCACTCTCAGAGGGGTGGATTACACCTGTCTGTAACATGTCCTTGATCTCCCTTTCTATCACAGTTTTGGCTTGAGGAGCCATCCGGTAGGGTTGGGCTCTAATTGGGCAAGCATCACCTGTGTCAATGCAGTGGTATGTCCGTTCTGTCCATCCTGGAGTGGGTGAAAACATTGGCACGAAGTGAGCTTCCCAAAGTCGTTTCATGGTCCCTGCCAGGAAGTTAGTTCCCAAATCTGTAAGGATGTCGGAGAGCCAACCTACCCTGGCAAAAATGTCTGTCAATGCCTGGCTCACGCTTTTAGCCCTGGTGTTGCTTAGACCTACTGCTTCTGGCCATTGGGTGTCAAAATCTATGAAAGTTAGTATGTACAGCTTTCCTCTGGGTATCTTCTTAGGGAAAGGACCCAAAATATTCACAGCTACATGCTGAAATGGAACCTCAATGATGGAGAGTGGCTGGAGAGAGGCCTTGACCTGGTCTTGGGGCTTTCCCACCCTCTGGCACACTTCACAAGACTGGACATAGGTAGAAATATCCTTGCCCATCCCCTCCCAGTGGAATGACTTCCCCAAATGGTCCTTGGTCCTGTTCACCCCAGCATGGCCACTAGGGTGATCATGGGCTAAGCTCAAGAGCTTTTCCCTATATTTAGTTGGAACTACCAACTGTCTCTGAGGATGCCAGTCCTCCTTGTGCCCACCAGAAAGAGTCTCCTTGTATAAGAGTCCTCCTTCTATAACAAACCTGGACCTGTTAGAAGATCTGAGAGGTGGTGGCCATCCAAGCTCCCTTGAGTCTCTCATCCACTTCCTGCTCTGCCTGGAACTGTTCTCTTGATGCTGGAGACATTAGTTCCTCGCTGGGTTGTGGACTTGGGCTTGGTTCCACTGGAAGCGATGCAGGTGATGGGGTTGTTTCCGTTGACTCTGAACCGCTCTCCGCTGGTGCACTAGGTGGTATTTCAGGCTCCGGTTGAGCCTCTTGCGCCGGTCTAGCTGCTGCTGCATGTGTAGGCTCTGTGGCGCCCTTTGGTGCTGGCTCCCCTGACTCTGGTGGGGTTGCAAGCACGGGCTCTGGTGCTGACTGCTCCACCAGTTCCGCTCCTTGGGCTGGTTCTGGCTGGGTTCCAGGAACTGGATTTACAACTGCTGCCATAGACTCTGGTCTGGAGTCTCGTTCCACCACCTCTGTTACAGTTTTGGGCTTCCCATCTAGGATTTACCTTTCTGTTTCCTCAGGAACACCCTCTAAGAACTGCTCCATTTGCATTAGGAGAGACAGATCTTCCAGAGATTTAACACTTGCTCCTGATATTCAGGCATCCCAATTTTTTACAATGTGGTAGGCATGTCGGGAAAATGCCACATCTGGTTTGCATCTTTAGGGCTCTGAACTGCCGACGGGCATGCTCGGGTGTTAGCCCCATTCTAATTCTGGCCTTTCGTTTAAAAAGTTTGTACTCGTTCATGTGTTCTTTAGGCATTTCAGCTGCCACTTCTGCTAAGGGTCCACTGAGCTGCGGCTTCAGCTCCACCATATACTGGTCTATAGGGGTGTTGTATCCAAGGCAGGTCCTTTCGAAATTTTCTAAGAAGGCCTCTGTATCATCGTCTACCTTGTATATGGGAAATTTCTTGGAATGGAGATTAGTACCTGGAGAAGGATTGTTAGGGCTACCTGATTGATCCAGTTTAGCCTTTTCCAGCTCTAAGGCCTGGTCCACACTACCCCCCCACTTCGGACTAAGGTACGCAAATTCAGCTACGTTAATAACGTAGCTGAATTCGAAGTACCTTAGTCCGAACTTACCGCGGGTCCAGACGCGGCAGGCAGGCTCCCCCGTCGATGCCGTGTACTCCTCTCGCTGAGCTGGAGTACCGGCGTCGACGGCGAGCACTTCTGGGATCGATCCGGGATCTATTTATCGCGTCTAGACAAGACGCAATAAATCGATCCCAGAACATCGATTGCCTGCCGTCGGACCCGGAGGTAAGTGTAGACGTACCCTAAGTGCTTCAGCTCTAACTCCACTTCCAAGTGCTTTGCCTGCATTTCCGCCTCCAGACGCTTCGCCTCTTTCCGCTTCTGCCTCAAAGCACTTTGCCTCTCTTTCTGCTTCCGCCTCCAAACGCTTCGCCTGTCTTCTCTCCTCTGCTTCCAACTCCAAGCGCTTCGCATCTCTTTTGTCCTCCGCTTCCAAGCGCATCATCTATAGGAAGAAATCCCTGTCAGAACTCAGTCTGGGTTAAGGGCATCCCTTCAGCTTGGCACCGGGATCTCGGTTCAGGGAGGGCTGACCCTTCCCTCCTGGGAAGTCCCTGTTCCCCCATCCTTTCCCTGCATTTCTGTCATGGAGTTGGATGTCTGGGCTTGATCTGGGTCTGTCTTCTCCGTGGCGTGCCCTTTGGGAAGACTGGTTTCTTTAGGGTTTCAGTGCCTGACCTCAACCTCATGCACAGGCTGCCCTACTCTAGCCTAACTATTTCATTGCCATGAAGCTAGAAAAGAATAAAATAAACTGCTTGTTGGACTCCCTGGCTTTGCTCCCCACTCACCCCCTTGCCCCCCCGCCAAGTATAAAGCCTCATTCAAAGACCCAGGGGTCACTATATTACTGCACACAGCAGTCAATCAATGCAGTTGTAGATAAATCTCTGCATTATGCATTTTTGTATAACTTTTATATGACTTTGTATTGAACCTTGGTAATATGTTATAGCGGGCCCCTAAGGTAGTATAATTAAGGTAAAAGAAAAATGTCTTTTTGCTATAAGATCTTCCCCCCACTTTGTAATCAATTGCCCTGTTGAATGAATGAGGTGTGAATGAGGAAGGCATGGAAGGCAGGCACCTCCAGACAGCTGCAACCCTTGGAGAGGGGCTGGGAGCCAGACCAAGGACAATCAAACTTGTCAAGTGGGCTGACTAGAGAAGAGCAAGCATACTGACAGCCTAGGTGGTTAGAAGCAAGCACCTTCCTTTGGGAACACCCTTTTTGCAGCATTGAAACAACCCCCAGCCCAGAGAAAAGCAGCAAAAAGGACCAATAGACACAGTCTCAGATTTTGAATCTGGGAGATTAGCCCCCCTCCAGCCACCGACACGCCGCTCGCCTCCTCACCCCGCCCCCACCAAGGATAAAGCCTCATTCGAAGACCCAGGGGGTCACTATGTTAATGCACACAGCAGTCAATCAATGCAGTACCAAAAATTAAAATACTGAAAATGGATGGTTCGTAGAAATTTTGGTGGTGCCCAGAACGCTCAGAGCCCCCCTCCCCCTGAACTCTGTCCCCCACCTGCCTAAGGCTCTGCGAGGGGGTTTGGGTGGGGGGAGGAGGTCTGGGGTGCAGGCCCTGGGTTGGGGCAGGGGATTGGGGTGTAGGACAGTTGAGAGGTTGGGCTCTGGGATGGAGTCTGGGGTGCAGGCTCTGGGAGGAAGTTTGGGGGCAGGAGAGGGTGTGTGGGAAGAGGTGGGGGTGCAGGCTCTGGGACGGAGTTTGGGTTCTGGGTGCAGGCTCTGGGTTGGGGCAGGGCTTCTGGGTGCAGGCTCTGGGACAGAGTTGGGGGCAGGAGAGGGTGTGTGGGAAGAGGTTGGGGTGCAGGCTCTGGGACGGAGTTTGGGTGCTGGGTGCAGGCTCTGGGCTGGGTCAGGGCCTCTGGGTGAAGCAGGGGGGGAGGGATGCAGGCTCTGGGACAGAGTTTGGGTGCAGGAGGGGGTGTGTGGGGAGGGGGGAGGGGTACAGGCTCTGGGACAGAGTTTGGGTGCAGGCTCTGGGATAGAGTTTGGGTGCAGAAGGGGGTGTGGGGGGAGGGGGGGAGGAGTGAAGGCTCTGGGACAGAGTTTGGGTGCAGGAGGGTGTGTGTGGGAAGGGGTGGGGGTACAGGCTCTGGGATGGAGTTTGGGGGCTGGGTGCAGGCTTCAGGCTGGGGCAAGGCCTCTGGGTGCAGGAGGGGGTGAGGGGTGCAGGCTCTGGGACAGAGTTTGGGTGGAGGAGGGGGTGTGTGGGAAGGGGGTGGGGGTACAGGCTCTGGGACGGAGTTTGGGTGCTGGGTGCAGGCTCTGGGTTGGGGCAAGGCCTCTGGGTGCAGGCTCTGGGACAGAATTTGGGGGCAGGAGGGGGGGTGTGGGGAGAGGGGAGGGGTGCAGGCTCTGGGACAGAGTTTGGGTGCAGGAGGGGCTGTGTGGGAAGAGGTGGGGGTACAGGCTCTGGGACTGGGACGGAGTTTGGGTGCTGGGTGCAGGCTCAGGACTGGGGCACGGGGTGGGGTGCAGGATGGGTGGAGGGGTGCAGGCTCTGGGAGGGAGTGCAGGGGGCTGGGTGCAGGCTCTGGGACAGAGTTTGGGGACCAGAGAGGGGGTGTGGGCTCTGGGAAGGGGTGGTGGGTGCTGGGGGGGAGGGGACTGCCATCACATGTGGCTTCCTTCCTCCTCTGCTGCCCCTCGCCATAGCCTCACTGGGGGTGGGGGATGGGGCTGCCCCTTGCCCAGTTTGCAGGAGTGGTGGCTGGGGGGCGGATCACAGGGTCAAACACTCACCGAAGCCCCAGCAGCTGCTCAGGTGAGTGAGGTCCACTGCCGATGATCCTGTCTCCCACCGGAAGCCCCCTCAGGTGGGTGCCGGGGGAGGGGAGGGCTGCGAAGCACGTGTGCGCTGCCTCCTCCTCCCTCCCCCTCCTGACGTGCAGCAGCTGGCTGCTCGCCCTCAGCCGGCCAGCGTCTCTTGTTACCATAGAGGCAGCAGCAGCCGGGAGAGCCACACAGCTTTCCTTTCGGCAGGGATGCTCTGGCTTTTCTGTGCCCCTCGGCTTTGCGCGCCCGAGGCAAGTGCCTCACTTGCCTCGCCCTTGTTATGGCACTGCAGGGCTGGGCAGGCCAGTGTGCATGTGGCAACTGCCAGTTTGCACATTGCCTTGTACTGGGCTGGGTGGAGCGGGGCCGGCCCCACCATGCTATGCCTCATTGCCCCTGGCTGGCCCCTTGCTCTGGGGACCAAGCTCCCCACGTCATGCTCCTTTGCCCGCATGGGAGCCCACAAATATGTTTGGGGCCGGGCCCAAAAAAGGTTAATCCAGCCCTGGACATCAGACAAGCTATTGTGGGACATTGTGGACAAAAGACTCAGTTGATGGCATAAGCAATCAGTTTGAACTGTGGGGGAAGGGAATAACAGTGCCTGGCCACGAGGAACTTTATCTCTATGCTGCTTGGAGGGGTGGGGGCTGGGTGGGGAGATGTTTTAGGCACAAAGTGAGAGAGTTGCAGCTGCTCAGATTGGGCTAGTCCTAAAGGACGTACAGAGCTTGCTTATCATAGAAGCTACTATTACCTTTTGAAACTTATGATTGTAACTCATTTGTGTGTGTACATTTGCCTGCTTCAATCTTTTAAATAACTCTCATTTCCTTCTCTTAGCCAATAAATCATTAGTTAATTTTTTATAGGACTGGTTACAAGTGTTGTCTTTGGTTTGAGATCTGATGTGCAGTTGACCTGGGGTAAATGACTGGTCCTTTGGGATTGGGAGAAACCAGAATTTTGCTGTGATTTGGACCATCTATCACAAAGGTAGGCTTGCATGGGTGGAAAGATTTATAGTCCCTTAGGGGACTGTCTATAACTCCGTGGTAAAGCTGTTACAGCACTTGAAGAGTTCACACTTGATACTTGGTTGGTGAAATCTAATTGTAGAACACACGGCCAGTTTGTGGTTTGTGCCCTGGTTTGTGACAGTCAGTCCTCAGGTCACTATTCATGTTCCTGAGCTACTCCTGACAGCCTAATCTACAATGGAAAGGGACTAATAAAGAAATAACACCTTCATTCAGGAGGTTACATACCATAGCCCTGCGGTTTAACTCTGTAGAATGCTTTCCCAAATAATAAAAATACCTTTCTTTGTGTCCAAATTTAAAATAGAGATTACACAATGGTAGCAATTTGTGACAGAGATGAATTCTTGTGTCATAATTTGCTACATCGGGAGCAAAGGATGGGGAAAGAGGGCGGCAAGCACCAAATTGTGACAGGTGCACACCTATTAATCACAATTTGTTACTCCTGGACCAGAGGATGGGGAAAGGTGGGAGTAGCAAACTGTGACAGGCATACCTCTCTCTGTCATAACTTGTGACCTCTGCAGGGGTGAAAGTAACTGAGGACACTTACCGGTACGGGGGGGAGGCTCTGGCCCCCAGAAGGGGTGGGGCCTCGGGCAGAAGGGGCAGGGCTGGGGTCAGCATCCCCCAGCCAGCCTTTGGCCTGTGCCTCCCAGGGCTCCCGTGTTGATTTAAAGGGCCTGGAGCTCCGGACACCGCTGCTGCGGTAGCGGTAGCGGCGTCCGGAGCCCCGGGCCCTTCTAAATTGCCGGCCCCAGGGCAGCTGCTCCCTTTGCCCCCCCCGCCCGTCAGAGGCCGGGGATGCAAAAGGGGCAGGGACGTTAAAGCGCTGCAGGGTCCTTTGCCGCAGCAGTGCTTTAACATTGCTGCGCCCCGCCCCCGTCGGCGGCCCCGCCAATGGGGGGGGGGCGCACCAACATTAAAGCGCTGCCGCGGCAAAGGACCGTCCTTAAAGCGCTGCCGTGGCAGCGCTTTAATGTCCCTGCCCCTTTTGCCTCCCCTGTCGGCGGCTCTGCTGGTACGGACCCTACTGGCAGGGCTGCCAACAGGGGGAAGGGGCAGCAACGTTAAGGACGGTCCTTTGCTGCGGCAGCGCTTTGAGGATCCTTAAAGCAGTGCCGCAGCAAAGGATCGTCCTTAAAGCTTTAACGTTGCTGCCCCTTCTCCTCCCCCCTCGTCCCCCCATCAGCGGCCCTGCCGGTACCGACCCTACCAGCAGGGCTCCCAACAGGGGAGGCAAAAGGGGCAGGGACATTAAAGTGCTGCCGCAGCAGCGCTTTAATGTGGGCTGGGTATGGGCCGGTGCGGGTTCTTACCGGCCCGTACTGGCTCACTTTCACCCCTGGACCTCTGGACCAGGAATTGGGAAAGATAAAGGATAGGGAAAGGTTAGGGTAGCGAATTGTGATGAAATCTGACCATCCATCAGAATTTGCTACCCCTCTCCTGAAGATGAGGAAAGGCTGAGGTAGGAAAACAGTGACAGGTGTGTCCCTATCCATCACAATTTGTTACCCCTGCATAGAATCATAGAATCATAGAATATCAGGGTTGGAAGGGACCTCAGGAGGTCATCTAGTCCAACCCCCTGCTCAAAGCAGGACCAATTCCCAACTAAATCATCCCAGCCAGGGCTTTGTCAAGCCGGGCCTTAAAAACCTCCAAGGAAGGAGACTCCACCACCTCCCTAGGTAACGCATTCCAGTGCTTCACCACCCTCCTAGTGAAACAGTGTTTCCTAATATCCAACCTAGACCTCCCCCACTGCAACTTGAGACCACTGCTCCTTGTTCTGTCATCTGTCACCACTGAGAACAGCCGAGCTCCATCCTCTTTGGAACCCCCCTTCAGGTAGTTGAAAGCAGCTATCAAATACCCCCTCATTCTTCTCTTCTGGAGACTAAACAATCCCAGTTCCCTCAGCCTCTCCTCATAAGTCATGTGCTCCAGCCCCCTAATCATTTTTGTTGCCCTCCGCTGGACTCTTTCCAATTTTTCCACATCCTTCTTGTAGTGTGGGGCCCAAAACTGGACACAGTACTCCAGATGAGGCCTCACCAATGTCGAATAAAGGGGAATGATCACGTTCCTCGATCTGCTGGCAATGCCCCTACTTATACATCCCAAAATGCCATTAGCCTTCTTGGCAACAAGAGCACACTGTTGACTCATATCTAGCTTCTTGTTCACTGTGACCCCTAGGTCCTTTTCTGCAGAACTGCTACCTAGCCATTCGGTCCCTAGTCTGTAGCACTGCATAGGATTCTTCCGTCCTTGTTGAACCTCATCAGGTTTTTTCTGGCCCAATCCTCTAATTTGTCTAGGTCCCTCTGTATCCGATCCCTACCCTCCATCTTATCTACCACGCCTCCCAGTTTAGTGTCATCTGCAAACTTGCTGAGAGTGCAGTCCACACCATCCTCCAGATCATTAATAAAGATATTAAACAAAACCGGCCCCAGGACCGACCCTTGGGGCACTCCGCTTGAAACCGGCTGCCAACTAGACATGGAGCCATTGATCACTACCCATGGAGCCCGACGATCTAGCCAGCTTTCTATCCACCTTATAGTCCATTCATCCAGCCCATACTTCTTTAACTTGGCGGCAAGAATACCGTGGGAGACCGTATCAAAAGCTTTGCTAAAGTCAAGGAATAACACATCCAGTGCTTTCCCCTCATCCACAGAGCCAGTTATCTCATCATAGAAGGCAATTAGGTTAGTCAGGCATGACTTCCCCTTGGTGAATCCATGCTGACTGTTCCTGATCACTTTCCTCTCCTCTAAGTGTTTCATAATTGATTCCTTGAGGACCTGCTCCATGATTTTTCCAGGGACTGAGGTGAGGCTGACTGGCCTGTAGTTCCCCGGATCCTTCTTCTTCCCTTTTTTAAAGATGGGCACTACATTAGCCTTTTTCCAGTCATCCGGGACCTCCCCCGATCGCCATGAGTTTTCAAAGATGATGGCCAATGGCTCCGCAATCACATCCGCCAACTCCTTTAGCACCCTCGCATGCAGCGCATCCGGCCCCATGGATTTGTGCTCATCCAGTTTTTCTAAATAGTCCCGAACCACTTCTTTCTCCACAGAGGGCTGGTCACCTTCTCCCCATACTGTGCTGCCCAGTGCAGCAGTCTGGGAGCTGACCTTGTTCGTGAAGATAGAGGCAAAAAAATCATTGAGTACATTAGCTTTTTCCACATCCTCTGTCACTAGGTTGCCTCCCTCATTCAGTAAGGGGCCCACACTTTCCTTGACTTTCTTCTTGTTGCTAACATACCTGAAGAAACCCTTCTTGTTACTCTTAACATCTCTTGCTAGCTGCAACTCCAAGTGCAATTTGGCCTTCCTGATTTCACTCTTGCATGCCTGAGCGATATTTTTATACTCCTCCCTGGTCATTTGTCCAATCTTCCACTTCTTGTAAGCTTCTTTTTTGCATTTAAGGTCAGCAAGGATTTCACTGTTAAGGAATGGAGAAAGGTAAAAGAAACAAACTGTGATTAGCATATGCCGATTCATTACAACTAGCTACATCTGAATCTCCTTCTGTGGCCCCTCACGTGCCCCTCCTCTTCCCCCTGAAGCCCTGCCCCCTGATGAAGCTGGAAGGTGGAGTTGGGCCAGGCAGCCTGCAGCCCATGTCCGATATCTAGGGCAAGTGCAAGGCAATGGTAAGAGCCACCCGGGCAGCTGTTGGGAGCCATGGACCCTCCATCTGCCCTGGCCAGGAGGCCCGGGGGGCAGGGACATTGGCCAGGGGCTGCTCTCGGGCCCCCCCACCCTGGGGAGGTGGAGGATCTGTGGCTCCCTACAGCTGCCTGGGCTCCCTGGGCCTCTCTTACCCAGGAAGGGCTCCAGCTTCTGGCCTGGCCACGGGGCAGGGCCTCAGGGGAAAGATATAGGGTAGGAGAAAGAGATGGGTCCGTGGAGGAAAGTGGACAGGACAGGCCCGATCACTTTCAAAAGTGGGAGGGCCATGGCCCTTTGGCCCCTCTGTTCTGGTGCCCCTGAAGGGGATGGGCAAAGATAGAGGTAGCAAATTGTGATAGGCATATCCCGTATCCATGCAAAATTTCTACCCCTAGACGAGGAGATAGGGAAAGGTAGAGGATGGTGAAAGGTGAGAGGTAGAAAATTGTGTTGGGAATGTCCCCATCCATTAGAATTTACCAGCCCTGGACCAAAGAATGGAGAAAGGCACAGGTGGGACCATGTGTCAAGGCTGTATCCCCACTTTGAACTTTAGGGTACAAATGTAGGGGCCTGCATGAAAACTTCTAAGCTTATCTACCAGCTTAGCTCTGGTCCGCTGCCACCATCTTAAGAATTCCCTCCCTGGGAAGCCTTGAGAAACCTTTCACCAATTCCCTGGTGAATACAGATCCAAACTCCTTGGATCTTAAACAAGGAGAAATTGACCCTTCCCCCCTCCTTCCTTTCACCAACTCCTGGTGAATACAGATCCAAACCCCCTTTGGATCTTAAAACAAGGAGAAATCAATCAGGTTCTTAAAAAGAAGGCTTTTAATTAAAGCAAAAGGTAAAAATCATCTCTGCAAAATCAGTATGGAAAATAACTTTACAGGGTAATCAAACTTAAAGAGCTCAGAGGAACCCCCTCTGTCTTAGGTTCAAAGTATAGCAAACAAGATAAGCACTCTGGTAAAAGGTACATTTACAAGTTGAGAAAACAAAGTAAATCTAAGACGCCTTGCCTGGCTTTTACTTACAATTTTGAAATAAGAGAGACTTGTTTAGAAAGATGGGGAGAACCTGGATTGATGTCTGGTCCCTCTCAGTCCCAAGAGCGAACAACCCCTTAAACAAAGGACACACACAAAAACCTTTCCCCCCCCAAGATTTGAAAGTATCTTGTCCCCTTATTGGTCCTTGGGGTCAGGTGTCAGCCAGGTTACCCGAGCTTCTTAACCCTTTACAGGTAAAAGGATTTGGAGTCTCTGGCTAGGAGGGATTCCATAGCACTGTACACAGGAGAGCTGTCACCCTTCCCTTTATAGTTATGACACCATGGGAAAACTATAACAGATGAACCCCATCCATCACAGTTTGTTACCCCTGGACCAGAAAGTGGGGAAAGGTGAGAGGTACCAAATTGTGGTGGGAATGCCTCCATCCATCACAACTTACTGCCCTGGGACTGTGGGATGGGCACAAAAGGGAGAATACACAGATGTTAATAACTGCTACCAGTAGCAAACCCTGCAGGCAATGTTACACTGGCAGGGTGAGGAGCAGCAGGTAGCCCTGCGCGGGAAAGGGAGGAGAACTGGAAGGTTTTTTCCTACAGCCCAGTGATGGGTTAATTTGACTACAAATAACCAGAGAACATAGCACTGACAACTCCATGACCCGAACTACAGGAGTAGACCTTGCAGCTCCGCCCAGGGCTCGGAGACAGTGAGAAAAGAGACCCAGTGCTCTGGAGCTTGCTAGGACCCAGGAGGCGCCGGGCGGAGCGATTCCCGGGGTCACTCAGTCTGGCAGCAGGAAGTGAATTGCAGTCCCTGCAGTGATTCTGTGGCGGAGCAATCCACGTTCCTTGCAAGACTCCAGGGCCTCGGCTGCTGCCGCTGGGAACCCCAGAGCCCTGGGTGCAGGCGTGGGAGGTTTCCTATCGAGGGAGGAACATTCCCGCTGCTCCCTGAGAGACTCTCCCAGTGCAGAGACCCCAGCCTGTCCCGTCCCCCCTTACTGGGACCCAGAGCTCTGCTCCCAGGCAGAGCCCCACGTGGAGAGAAGGTGAGACCTGCCCCCCTCCCCAGGGAGAGACGCTCGCTCCCGGTGCAGCCTGTCTGCAGGGGCAGGGGGATGCCCCAGGCTGCTCCCAGCTGGGCTGGCTGCGATTCCCTGCATTGGTCAGAGGAAAGATGGCTGCCAGCTCCCATGGTTTGCAGTGAGTGGGAGGGATTGGGGGTGGGACACCGACATGTGAGGAGCCAGAGGGGGATGGGAGCCAGAAGGGGGTTGAATAGGGGAAGGGGGATCTGAGAGCCAGAGGGCATTGAGGGGGAACAGAGGTGTGTGAGGGGGCAGAAGGGGGGTGAACAGGGATGCAGGGGGTGGGATGGGGATGTGGGGCTGCTGAAGGGAGGCTGAGGGAATACACAGGAATCAAGGGGCAGGGGGAGAATTCTGGGGCTTAGGGGTACAGAGCTAGAATAGAAGGAAACTTTGAGTAGGGGGTTAAAGGGAAGGAAATGGGGGACTGTGGGGAGGCATGAGAGCAAGCAGAGACTGGCTGGGGAAGGGAGGGGGATGGTGAAAGATACAATGGCAGCTCCCCCAGCCCATGGGGTGGGAGAGGGGGCTGTCCTGCCCAGCAGCCAGTGGGGTGGGTGGACAGGGGATTTCCCCCTAAGGGCTCAGAATTTACAAGGCAAATATCCCCCCCCCCCACACACACACACACACCCTGCCCCCAATTTAGTCTAATTTTTTAAGACAATGTTGCTATTTGGGGGTCTGACTCCTGAATGTTAAATGTTTGGGTCTGACAGGACTGAATAGGGTCCTGTTCTGATTTCTGTGCAGGATTCTGGGTCAAACAAGAGTCACTGCTAGCAACAGCAGGCAAGGAATCCAACTGTTTTTATTTTGGTTTGGTTCAGGTTCAGTTGCATTCAGTATGTTCAGTTTCATTTCTGGTTCAAGCCACCCAAAGAAACAAAAATAAAACTTCAGTTACTGTTTTAAATCATATTTCAATCTTCATGGAGGTAAATTCAGAAAAGAGAGCTGCAGCTTAAAATGGAAACTGTTTTCATTTTTGGCTCTTTATTTATTTTTTAACTTTTAACTTTACATGAGTTTTCCTAGTGTTTTTGTGTTGTCAAAAGAACACAATTTTTTTATGCACAATTTGTTTGAGCAACCTAAAATAAGATCTTTGCTTTATAATATCAGACCTCTGCAGTGAAAGGATACATTTGAGGCCTGGAAATTTTATTTCAACACTCACTTGTGTTGCTGGAAGTGCCAGTACAACTTTTGCTAGTTGATTTAGCTTGGGCATGACATTTTTCAGATGTTCCCAGTAGTTTGCTCTGTTTTCTTTCTTCTTGAGATGTGGCTCATCTGCAAATGAATCAAGAATTGGCCCAATCATTTTTTGGGCTTTCCTTCATCCAGATATCTCTTCCTTTTTGGAAATTTCACAAACTTTCAGAAGTTCCAATTCAACTTTCAATGTCAGACGTGTCTGACATTGATTCTGTGACATCATTATTTCTTACTTCTGACTGAAGTATTTCCATCTTCTTCCATGTTTTGGTGTAATGAATTTTTGCCTTTGTCCTCTGCTGAGAGTGGGGATTGATATCTAGCATCAAGATATATGTATGAAAGAAACATATCTATCTGGGGGTAGGTGTGGGGGGGTTGGAGGAGGGTATCAAATAGTGTCCTGGGGGGTTGGGAGTGGGCCCTGCAGCTGGCTTCAGTGGGGAAGGGAGTTTGGAGCATGAACCCTGCCTCAAGTGGGGCAACTGGAGGGAGGAGCTGCCCCAGGGGTTGGAGAGGGTGGGAGGAGGCCTGTCTAAGGGGAGAAGGTTGGGGAGCCATTATTTTTGCCCCTGGACTTGAAGAGTTATGAACTTCAGGGCCCAGGGAGCCTCCCACCTCTTCTCTCCCCAGGGGGGCATCTCAGAGGTGGTTCCTCTACCTCTGGGCCCCCCTTCTGCCTCCCATGGTGTGCAAGCAGCTCCCAAGCTTCTCCTCTCCCTCCCTGCGCTTGTGGGCTGGCCCCCTTCTATTCTCATTTTCTTCTCACTATGGGGTAGGCCATTCTGGGAGCCATCACCAGCCCATTGGCTAGTTAGTTTCTTGTCTTAAAATTAAAATAAGATCACTGAATAATTTTTTTATTGAGCTTAAAAAAATGAGGAATATTTATTTTAACCACCCCCCCCCCTTTTTTCAGTTCAGTCCCATAAATCAAAATTATGAACATAAGAATGGCCATATTGGGTCAGACCAAAGGTCCTTCTAGCCCAGTATCCTGTCTTCCAACAGTGGCCAATGCCAGGTGCCCCAGAGGGAATGAACAGAATAGATAATCTTCAAGTGATCCATCCCGTCTCCCATTCCCAGCTTCTGGCAAACAGAGGCTAGGGACACCATCCCTGCCCATCCTGGCTAATAGCCATTGATGGACCTATCCTCCAACCTTTTGAGCAGGGGTGGACTAGATGACCTCCTGAGGTCTCTTCCAACCCTAATCTTCTATGATTCCATGAACTTATCTAGTTTTTTTTTTTTTTTTTAATGCTGTTATAGTCTTGGCCTTCACAACATCCTCTGGCAAGGAGTTCCACAGGTTGACTGTGCGTTGTGTGAAAAAATACTTCCTTTTGCTTGTTTTAAATCTGCTGCCTATTAATTTCATTTGGTGACCCCTAGTTCTTGTGTTATGAGAAGGAGTAAATAACACTTCCTTATCTACTTTCTCCACACCAGTCATGATTTTATAGACCTCAATCATATCCCCCCTTTTTCGTCTCTTTTCCAAGCTGAAAGATCCCAGTGTTATTAATCTCTCCTCATATGGCAGCCGTTCCATACCCCTAATAATTTTTGTTGCCCTTTTCTGAACTTTTTCCAATTCCAATATATCTTTTTTGAGATGGGGCGACCACATCTGCATGCAGTATTCAAGATGTGGGCATATCATGTATTTATATAGAGGCAATATGATATTTTCTGTCCTATTATCTATCCCTTTCTTAATGATCCCAACATTCTGTTCGCTTTTTTGACTGCAGCTGCACATTGAGTGGATGTTTTCAGAGAACTATCTGCAATTCAAGATCTCTTTCTTGAGTGGTAACAGCTAATTTTATGCATATAGTTGGGATTATGTTTTCCAGTGGGCATTACTTTGAAATTCAGTGTTGATAAATGCATCTGCCATTTTGTTGCCCAGTCACCCAGTTTCAAGAGATCCTTTTGTTGCTCTTCACAGTCTGCCTGGGACTTAATTATCTTGAGTAGTTTTGTATCATCTGCAAATTTTGCCACCTCACTGTTTACTTCTTTTCCCAGATCATTTATGAATGTGTTGAATAGGATTGGTCCCAGTACAGACTCTTGGGGGACACCGCTATTTACCTCTCTCCATTCTGAAAACTGACTGTTTATTCCTACCCTTTGTTTCCTATCTTTTAACCAGTTTCCAATCCATGAGAGAACCTTCCCTCTTATCCCGTGACAGCTTACTTTGCTTAAGAGCCTTTGGTGAGGGACCCTTGTCAAAGGCTTTCTGAAAATCTTAGTACACTATATCCACTGGATTCCCCTTATCCACATGCTTGTTGACCCCCTCAAAGAATTCTAGTAGATTGGTGAGGCATGATTTCCCTTTACAAAAACCATGTTGACCCTTCCCCAACAAATTATGTTCATCTATGTGTCTGACAGTTTTGTTCTTGACTATAGTTTCAACCAGTTTGCCCGGTACTGAAGTCAGACTTACCGGCCTGTAATTGCTGGGATCACCTCTGGAGCCTTTCTTAAAAATTGGCGTCACATTAGCTATTATCCAGTCATTTGGTACAGAAGCTGATTTAAATGATAGGTTGCAGACTACAGTTAGTAGTTCTGCAATTTCACATTTGAGTTCCTTCAGAACTCTTGGGTGACTACCATATAGTCCTGGTGACTTATTACTGTTTAGTTTATCAATTTGTTCCAAAATCTCCTCTATTGACATCTCAATCTGGGATAGTTCCTCAGATTTGTCACCTAAAAAGAATGGCTCAGGTTTGGGAATCTCCCTCGCATCCTCATCTGTGAAGACCGATGCAAAGAATTCATTTAGCTTCTCCGCAATGGCCTTATCGTCCTTTAGTGCTCCTTTAGCATCTTGATCATGCAGTGGCCCCACTGGTTGTTTAGCAGGCTTCCTGCTGCTGATGTACTTAAAACTTTTTTTGCTATAACTTTTTGCGTCTTTGGCTAGCAGTTCTTCAAATTCTTTTTTGGCCTTCCTAATTATATTTTTACACTTCATTTGCCAGAGCCAGAGTTTATGCTCCTTTCTATGTTCCTCACTAGGATTTAACTTCCACTTTTTAAAGGTGCCTTTTTGCCTTTCAATGCTTCTTTTACTTTGTTGTTTAGCCTCGGTAGCACTTTTTTGGTTCTCTTACTATGTTTTTTAATTTGGGGTATACATTTAAGTTGAGCCTCTATTATGGTGTCTTTAAAAAGTTTCCATGCAGCTTGCAGGGATTTCACTTTTGGCACTGTATCCTTTAATTTCTGTTTAACTAACTTCCTCATTTTTGTGTAGTTTCCCTTTCTGAAATTAAATGCTACAATGCTGGGCTGCTATGGTGTTTTCCCAGGGGTGTTAAATTTAATTATATTATGCTCACTATTACCAAGCGGTCCAGCTATATTCACCTCTTGGACCAGATCCTGTGCTCCACTTAGGACTAAATCAAGAATTGCCTCTCCTCTTGTGGGTTCCAGGACTAGCTGCTCCAAGAAGCAGTCATTTAAGGTGTTAAGAAACTTTATCTCTGCACCCTGTCCTGAAGTGACATGTACCCAGTCAATATGGGGATAGTTGAAATCCCCCATTATTATTGAGTTTTTTATTTTAATAGCCTCTCTAATCTCCCTGAGTATTACACAGTCACTATCACCATCCTGGTCAGGTGGTCGGTAATATATCCCTACTGCTATATTCTTATTAGAGCATGGAATTACTATCTGTAGCGATTATATGGTACAGTTTGGTTCATTTAAGATTTTTACTTCATTTGATTCTTATGCTTTCTTTCATATATATTGCCACTCCCCCATTTCGGTTCAAGTATGAAATACTGGTTTGAACTGGTTCTCCAGTTCCAGTGTGAGTCCAGATGGGCAAATGAGATCAGCATTGGCCTGACTGTCCCTGGGGACTGCAGGGGCAGCACGGGGAGGCTTGGTCATTAGCTGCCCCCAGCAGAGGTTTTGCTAAGGAAGAGAAGGCCGGTGTCAATCTCTCTGCTCAGGATTGTAGAGCCCTAGAGCTAGCTGAGTTTCCTGGGGCACATGATGCTGCCTCCATTGTGCTCTGGGAGCAGCTGCTGCTCCCCAGTAGGGTCTGTGCTGGGATAGACCATCATTAAGCCCCTGTGTATCCAGCCGATGGGGGACTTTCTCATGTGGCTGGAACCAGCCCCTAAGGCAGACCTGGGCTCTGTTGGAGACTCCAGGTGAGGAGAGAGACCTGGGGGAAAGTGCTGGCAACGGGCAGGAAAGTGACTCTGCACAAATGGCCCCAGCTCTGCTCCCGGGGATCTGCGGATCCCAGGGCTGCTCCCCTCAATACATTCTGTCTTACACCCCTGTTAGCAGTGGCAGTAGCTATTAGAGAGGAAAGCCCACAGGAATGGCAGGACAGTAATCTGTTCTTCCATGTTTCAGCAGAAGTGGGAGTGGAGAGACTGGAAGGGGCAGCAGGAGCAATAAATGGGGAGGGAGTTCCAGGCTCCCAGCCCTGCCCAGCTCCATTTCCTGCAGCACCTCAGGGCAGATTGACTTTGCTGGGAAGAAGGTGAGGAGCAGAGAGAGGAAAAGCCAGTTCCTGCCTCTGCCTAGTCCCCAGGCTGCTGGGGAAATATGCTGCCCTGGGAACAGTGTCACGGGGGATTCCCCCAAAGTGGCTCCTTTGATTCTGCTTGTTTCTGGCATTTGGCTCAGAGGCTCGGTTACTGGGAGGGTGTAAAAAGTGTCTTGTAGGTTTAGTCCTGGTGGGAGGGGTCAGGTCTGTGTTGTAATAATGTAACTGAGGGTTTTCCCACCATGGCGGAGTCTAGAGTGTCTGTCTGTAGGAAAAGAGCCTGGGGGGAATCGGGGTGTGAAATGGACTAACGCTAATTCAGAAGCCTCCCCAGTTGTCCTTCTCACCCTGACAGGCTGCAGAATAATGATCATGTTTTGCTCTAGATCATCCCATCTTCTTGGGGGACAGGGAAGTGAAATGGATGTGATGGATCCAGCTCAGGTAGGGGATATTTTGCGGGGGAGCTGGTGGGGAGGGTTGTTGTAGCGGGGGAGGGGCAGGAAATACACAGGGTGAAGCAGGGAGGGGGACAAGGTGTGATAAACTTGCTGGAACATGCTCAGTCTAGGGCCTGAATTATGACCAGACCCATTGGCAGGTTGAACATTTCCCCCATTTCTGAAAAAGGCAACAGCCCCCCTGGACAGGGCAGGGAAAACAGACCAGAGTGCTGGACCCTGAACCCACTACCCAGAGACTGCAGAGCAATACAAAGGGAAGGTACTGGGATTCCTGTCCCTGTCCCCTGCGTGGAGCTCTGCTTCCCACATCAGCCTGTGCCTAGTAGGTGGGTGGTAAATGAGAAGACCCTGCCCTCAGTCTGTTGAGAGGGATAAAGAACGCTCACCTTCTCTCTGTTCCTCACCTTTTTTTGCAACTCTGGCACTCCCAGAGCTGTCCTATTTTTATGCTTTTCCCCCCAAGAATAGTGGGATTGTGACTAGGGCAGCAGGCATTAAGTGGGGAGCACCTTTTTTTTTCAGATGCCGGTGACCTTTGAGGAGGTGGCTGTGTATTTCACTGAGGGGCAGGGGGCTCTGCTGGACCCCAATCAGAGAGCCCTCTACAGGGACGTCATGCAGGAGAATTATGAGACGGTGACCTCGCTGGGTAAGGACTCCTGTCCCCTCAGCTATTTGAAGCCATGGGGCCTGCATTTCTGAATCTGGTATTGGTCCTCTCGGGCAGGACTTTGGAGCGGAGCCCGGAGCTGGAGCGCGGGGCAGCTCCGGAGCAGTGGAGCTGCAGGTTTTTGCCTCGAGCTGGAGCGGAGCCGGAGCACAGCTCCAAAACCCTGCTCTCGGGTCAGCTAGATTAGAGAGGAATGGGTCCCATAGTCCACAGCTCCAGTGTAAGAGAGCCATTGATCTCCATACCTTCTCCAATGGGATAGGGGAGTCATGATCTTAATGGACATGCTAATTCACATCCATCCCTCCAGCTCTCACGGGTGCAGAAGCAGTGTATTATCCTATCTCAGCAGTTCTCAAACTTCATTGCACCCTTCTGACAACAAACATTACTACACGACCCCAGACAGGGGAACCAAAGCCTCAGACCGAGAACGAAGCCCACCTTCAGCCCAGGGTGAAGGGGCTCAGGCTTCGGCTTCAGGCCAGATGAGGCGGGGGCTCGGGTTTTGACTTCAGCCCCGGACTGGAGGGACTCAGGCTTTGGCTTCAGCCCCAGGTGCCTAGCAACTCTAACGCCAGCCCTGGAGACCCCATTAAAATAGGGTCGCGACCCACTTTGGGATCCTGACCCGTAATTTGAGAACCACTGTCCAATCTGCATTAATTCTCACTCACAAACAGAATCTCTGTGCACCTCCCTTCCTGGGACTAGCTCCATGTGTGGGGAGGGCTCTGGGCTCTGGTGGTTTAGACATAGGCAGGGGTTTAACACCAGAGATGTGTGTGCCTCAGCAAGTCCCCCAGAGCCCACAGATCCTGAAAACTCCTAGTGAGGGTGTGACAACTCCCCCTATCCAGACATCAGCCTCTCCCAAGGGGGCTCAGTGACCAAGTTCCCATCTGTTCAGATCCCACTACCCCCTAGGAAATTATGGAGTCAGGTTAAACTCAAGGTGTGCCTTTGTGACAAATACTCCACCGATCCTCAGTGCACTCTGATCATGCCTGATTTCATCCCTGAGCAGGATTTCCCGTTCCCAAACCTGACCTGGTCGCCCGGCTGGAAGCAGGGGAAGAGCCGTGGGTCCCGGATTTCCAGGCCTCTGAGGAAAGGAAGCTTCCAAGAGGCACCCGCACAGGTGAGGAGTCAGTGACACTGACACAGAAGGTATCCGGCAAATGAAGGAAAATGCTGAAAATCCCCCAAATGTGGTCTGAGCCCCCTCAGTTCTGTTCTCACCCAGTTCAGGCTGTGGTCAGCAGGTGTCATATCATCATGGTAGATATCGCTCATGGCTTCCCACCCACCCTGTTATCTGTTAGGAGTTTTCTCCCTGACTTCTCTTCCCTTTGAGTGTTTGGATGGGATGTGGAGGCAGAATCCAATTTCTCAGTCTCCCCAACAGTTACTGTGTTGTGTTTTCCCTCTTTTCTGTTCCCCTTTCTGTCCTTTCTACCAGTCCAAGCAATGATTCCTGCCTGGATTCTCTCTCTGTCCCCCAGCAGGTGACAAGACAAAGAGTGAGAACAAGGAGGGGAATCCACAGCAGAAATGTCCTGAGCAAGTGGAGCTGCAGAGGACATTTTTGAGAAGAGCTGAAGAGAATTTTTCCCAGTGCTTGGAACAGAGAAAAGCCTGGAGTAATTGGCACAAGTCAGAAAGGAAGTTGGGAAACCACCAAAGGAAGAAAGTGGATGAATCAATTGAATGTGGGGGGGCAGGCAAGGATCCCAAGGAAATCACAGCCCAGCAGACAAATCACAAGGAAAATAAACCCTATAAATGCTTGGACTGTGGGAAAAGTTTCAGTCAGCGCTCCGGCCTTATTAACCATGGGAGAATCCACACGGGAGAGAGACTGTATAAATGCTTGGACTGTGGGAAAAGCTTCAGTCAGTGCTCAGGCCTTATTAACCATAGGAGAATCCACACAGGAGAGAGACCCTATAAATGCTTGGACTGTGGGAAAAGCTTCAGTCAGCACTCAGGCCTTATTAACCATGGTAAAATCCACACTGGAGAGAGACCCTATAAATGCTTGGACTGTGGGAAAAGCTTCGATCGGAGCTCAAATCTTACTATCCATCAGAGAGTGCACACAGGAGAGAGACCATATAAATGCCTTGAGTGTGGGAAAAGTTTTAGTCAGCTCTCAGGCCTTATTAGCCATGGGAGAAACCACACGGGAGAGAGACCATATAAATGCCTTGAGTGTGGGAAAAGTTTTGGTGTACCATCTTCCCTTATTATACACCAGAGAACCCACACAGGAGAGAAACCCTATAAATGCTCGGAGTGTGGGAAGAGCTTCAGTCAGCGCTCACGCCTTCTTAGCCATGAGATAATCCACACAGGAGAGGGACCATATAAATGCCTTGAATGTGGAAAAAGTTTCAGTGCACCATCAGTCCTTATTATACATCAGAGGACCCACACGGGAGAGAAACCCTATAAATGCTTGGACTGTGGGAAAAGCTTCAGTCAGCGCTCAGTCCTTATTACTCATAGGAGAATCCATACGGGAGAGGGACCATATAAATGTCTCGAGTGTGGGAAAAGTTTCAGTGTACCATCAGCCCTTCTCATACATCAGAGAACCCACACGGGAGAGAAACCCTATAAATGCTTGGTCTGTGGGAAAAGCTTCAGTCGGAGCTCACATCTCATTAGCCATGGGAGAATGCACACAGGAGAGGGACCATATAAATGCTTGGACTGTGGGAAAAGCTTCAGTCAGCGCTCAGTCCTTATTAACCATGGGAGAATACACACAGGAGATGGACCATATAAATGCCTTGAGTGTGGGAAAAGTTTCAGTGTACCATCAGCCCTTCTTATACACCAGAGAACCCACACAGGAGAGAAACCCTATAAATGCTTGGAGTGTGGGAAGAGCTTCAGTCAGCGCTCAGGCCTTATTAGTCATGGGAGAATCCACACAGAGGAGAGACCCTATAAATGCTTGGACTGTGGAAAAAGCTTCAAACGGAGCTCAAATCTTATTATTCATCGGAGATTGCACACAGGAGAGAGACCCTATAAATGCTTAGACTGTGGGAAAAGCTTCAGTCAACGCTCAGGCCTTATTAGCCATGGGAGAATCCATACGGGGGAGAGACCCTATAAATGCTTGGACTGTGGGAAAAGCTTCAGTCAGCGCTCAGTCCTTATTAACCATTTGAGAACCCACACAGGAGAGAGACCCTATAAATGCTTGGACTGTGGGAAAAGCTTCAATCGGAGCTCAAATCTTACTATCCATCGGAGACTGCACACAGGAGAGAGACTGTAAAAATACCTTGAGTGTGGGAAAAACTTCAGTGAGAGTTCAAAACATCCGGAGATAAATCATATAAGTGCCTCTACTGTGGGGTAAGTTTCATTCAAAGATCAAACCTTGCTTCATATCAGATAATCTACACAAGATCTCTCTTAAATAAATGCTTGGATGATGGGAAAAGCTTCAACAACTGCAGGAAAAAAATTCAGTCTGAGCTCAGACATTATTCCACATTCAATAATTCACAGAAGAAAGACCTTGAATGTGATGGAAGCTTCATTTGGTGCTCACATCAGAGACTTCTCCACATAGGAGAGAAATTCTCTCACTGCCCTGACTAGGGCTGGCCTTAGTAAAAACTCCATTTCCCAATTCCCACACGCCTCAGTGGCATGTGGCTCCCAGGTATCCAGCTGCCCCGCAGGTTCCAACAGCAGCTGACCCTGAGCTGATCAGGGACCCTCTGGCTTTGCCTTGTTTAAGCAAACCCCAGGCAGAGGAGGAGATGTACTAACCAGCCTCTGCTGCAGCCCTGGCTGCTGAACTGATGGGCCTTCCTGCCTCCTGCTAACCTGCTGGGGGAAGGGAGAGAGAAACTCCTCTAGAAGATCCCTCTGCCTGGATGAAGTTCCCCCATCTCTCTTCCCTTCCCAGATGTGATGCCCCTTCCATGGAGATGAGGGGAGGGATACTTGGGCCAGGCCCCACATTCACTCTGGACACCTGTCCCCACTCCCCATTTCCCAGCAGTCCCTGGGCTGGACTTCTCCACTTATCTGGAGTTGGTCCCTGCAGGGTGAGTGTCCCTGGGGGTTGGCAACTCTTCCCCTCCCTAAATCCCCTAAGGTGCTGGGTTCTGGGGGATCAAATGTGAAGGGACCAGGAGGGATGGGTTTTGGGGAGGAAACTGGGGGATTGAATGGTTGGGTCTGGTGGATGTGGGATGCAGAGGGTGCTGGGGAAATCAAATGTTAGGGATCATGGGATAAGAGAGGAGAGTAAAGGGAAGAGAGCTGCTGCCTCTTATACTCACCCCCTCTGTCCCTTTTCCCTGCCCTCTCTGCATTCAGAAAGCACCACCGAGAGGACTGATTTTCACCTGGTCCTTTGTGGGATGCCTAAAGGCCTAGGGATCCTGTTACCCCAAAATTTGGACCCAAGGTGCCCTAATAATGGCCTCCCTATAACTGCAAACCAATTGTAAATTTGGCCTATCTCAATGGGTGGCCTGCCCTAGAGGAATTGCCTGTGTTTTATCAGGGAGCGAGTCTCTAACCCTCAGCCGACTCCTCGGAACAGATTAGTTCTGTTAACTCGTGGGAGGATATATATACAGCCCTCTGCTCAAAGGATTGACACTCAAGCAGTAATTATTTGAAAACAAAATAACATTTATTTAAATAAATCCGTGTACTTAATAATTAAGAGAAAATACAATGCAACACAAGCTACAGTAGAGCTATACAATAAACTACATGACCCATATAGCAGATACAGTGTTGCGCAATACATTACACAGGCCGCTTATACATATGTATAAAGCCTTAATACAATGTTGCAATATTTTATCAAACCTATTACAATGTAACATACAGATCCCTCATACATATGTATAAAACAGCATTACAATATTACACATTAAATTATATTAAGTAATAACATTCTATGAGTGGTGATCAGTCAGTCATAGAATAGGTGGGGTAAAATCCATTCAGATGCAGGCATCCAGCTTTATTTACAATCATACCCCTGCATTCCTTATAATCAAGAGAGGTTTCAGAGAGTTGTACTTACTTTCCTTTTTCTTAAATCCTTCTGTCTGGTCTCGGTCCTTCTGCTCCGTCAAAAGTGATTTCAGTTCTTGATGGATTCTTTCTTGCTTCTCTCCGCTCTCTCGATCTGTTCCTCTCCACTCTCTGCTCTACTTTTATCTTCTCCGCTCACTTCACACCCACACTGATGCCTGTCAGCTCTCTGCCATATATACAATTTTTGAGCCTTTCTGATTGGTTGTTCTCTCAGTGCCAGTGATTAGCATAGTCCCCTCCTGGTGGGGTGATACCTGTTCAGCCAATCAGCTTTACCTGTCATTTGACTTCTCACCTGACTGACCCCTCACTTCAGGTATTTGGAATGAATTTAATCTCACCCTGCTGAATTTTACTTCACCCCAGTTGCCTGCATGCTATTGGTCAATTCAACCTAAATCCTCCATTTTGATTTTCTGAGGTAAAATCATTGTGGCTTTCTAGCTAACCTTACCTTAAACTATCATGATTTAATACTTGTAAAAAGCCTTAAATCTACAACTAACTACATTTTTATGCATGTCTAAACATTATGATACTGTCACCACTTTTGTTATGCTAATTGGAGCAGTTGAAATTTACAATGTTTTTTTCTCTCTGCCTGCTTATAGCTGTGTGGCTGAATGCTCTCCTGAGAGACTGCTTTCCACAAGGTCTTTTGTGGGAGGCCTAAAGGCCTTGGGATCCCACCTCTGCCTCCACAGCATCAGCTTTCGAGGGTCTGTCTGTGGTTGGAAAAATGGTTGGGATTAGCTAGCAAATCTCCTCCGACCCTCCCCCACTTTTCCTAGTCTAGACTGACCATTTTATATATTCTAGTCCCCCCATTAGCAAAGCAATTATTGGAATCACTGAGTTCCCCATTGCTCCTGGTTATGCCAAAAACATTTATATTTTGTCCCTTAGAGACCAGAATTAAATAGATTCTAAAAGTGCTTTAGCAGGGATAGCAAAATGTGGTGTTTTGGGGTCTGTGTTATATGAAGGTGATGGGGTGAGTAGGAGGGATTCCCTCTTCCTCACTTTACTGTCACACTCCACCCCTACACAGCAGCATCTGTCTGACCCTTGGAGAGTCCTGACTTAATTTGCTGCTTGGCTGTTACTGAGGAGGCTCAGGTGAATTGAGGATGCTGAGTAACATCAGCTAAAGCTGCTGCCCTGATTTTGCCCTGCCTTGGGATGACAATTGCTCCCTGCAGTTCATGGAGTTAAAAGGGTGCAGAGGGGGCAAATCAGGGGTGGGATGGTCAGAGTCTGTGCAGGGTGAAATGGCACAGAAGGGACAAACAGCTGGAGGCAGGGGGAATAGAGGGGCTGAGGGGCAAAATCAGGGATGGGGTAGCAACCATATTAGGAATGGGATACAGGTGCTGGTAGACATGGGCAGAGATGAAAAACCCTGGAGTAGAGAGGGGCAGATGAGATAAAAGTTACCCCAGATGGGCTGAGCCATAACAAAAATAGAGTGTTTGAGGCGGAGGGGCTCCCCTCCCACCTTTCAGGGCCATGCTGCTCAACAGCCACTTCCCAGGGATGTTTTCTTAATGGCTCAGTGCATCCCAATGCCTAGACACGGCAGCTCTTCTCTGTCTGATATGGTGTATTGAGCTGCTAAAGGAGACTTGATTCCATGAAATAGTCTACACCCCCGTCTCCAAAAAATATAATCATCAGATGTGTTTTTAGTGTTTAAATTAATCCCATATTAGTTTATATGCCAGCATAAAGCCTCATACCAGTTCACAAATCCATTTTAGCTGCTGTTCTGGTTGTCATCCTCTATAAATGTAGTTTTTTGCCTTTAAATTATCTACTTTTTAAAATGTTATTTTTATTACTCATAGCTCTTCATCATTTACCTTCGCTAACATTGTGAGATAGTTGACACTGGGCATCATTGTGCATATTTGTAATCGCAAATATAGTATAGAGAGCCTGGGGCACTGGGCCTGGTGCAAGATCTGAGGCCTGAACCAGAGGCAGTGAATGAAAGTCAGGCCATGTATTAAAGCAGATGCTCACAAGTTCACTGCCCAGTACATGAACTTGACAAAGTTGTTGCTAGTGTACTAGGCACTAGAGATTTACGTAAATATATTCCAGCTAGTACAGATAGGTTCGTTTGACAAACAATGGATAGGGATGTTTTGTCCAAGATATCAGGAAAAAGGGGAGGTAAACATCTCATGAACCATGTAAGGTGGTACATAAGTTGTTTATCACAGATTGTGTGTTTCAATCTATAAATGTTACCTCACTGTAAGCCTTTGTCTGGCCTAGGGGGCAGCAGAAAGTCTTGCTGCTGACTGGCCTGGTCCAATGTAATGGGCATACATGTGATAGTGTACCTGTAGAATCTGTGGGGTGCTAGTGTGACACTGAGTGAGAAAGGGTTAGGCTACATGACCCAAATCCAACTTTTAGAGACATATTAAAAAGTATGTAAATGGTCATTAGGGCCTTTCCATGTTAGATAAACTAGAGCTTTGAAATGTAGACTTCTATTAGAGAATTAGAAGATAGTGATTGTAATTGTCTGTGTTTACCTATATCTTGTTAGAGATTAACAATGTAACCTGTCTGTCACTATGTTCTGTTGTAGGGGTTGGCAACCTATGGCACGCGTGCTGATTTTCAGTGGCACTCTGCTGCCGGCCTGGGGTTCCGTCCACCGGCCCCCTGCCAGCCAGGGTCCCGGCCGCCGGTCCTGCTCAGCCTGCTGCTGGCTGGGACCCTGGCTGGCAGGGGCCGGTGGCTGGGACCCCGGCCGGCAGCGTGCTGGGGGCCTGGCCACCTGCCCCACTCAGCCCGCTGCCAGTCTGGGGTTCCGGCCGCCGGCCCCTGTAAATGTAAAATGTATTACTGGCACGCGAAACCTTAAATTACAGTGAATAAATGAAGACTTGGCACACCACTTGCGGAAGGTTGTGACCCCTGTTCTATTGATTCAGAAATCAAAAGGGAATTTTAACATTTTGATGAAGCTTGGGTGTAACAATATCATTGTCTAAATTTGTAGTAATCTGTCTATGAACTGCTTAATGGATAATTACCTTAGGCTGATGAATGCAACTAGTTACCTGTGTATACATAGAAAATAGGAGGTTTTACTTCAAAGCCACAATGCTTCACCCAAGGAATATCTGCTGTCAAGAGGCTGCCAGAGAACTAAAAAAGGAACTCTTGGGCCCTGATCCTGTTATCTCAGATCTGCTTAAGCTTTGTCAGGGGAAGTTTGAGTCGCAAGACTGAGGTCTCCAGCTCCAGTCTGGACCATCCTGACACTGGACTATAACCTGTGGAACTAATTCTGAAAAGAAATTTTTGCAACTCGGAAGCTCACCATCTCTACTATGAAACTGACCTTAGAACTCTATTCATATCTGTATATATAGTGATCTTTTAACACTCTTTTTTTTTTTTTTTTTTTTTTAATAAATTTTTGTTTAGATAATAAGAATTGGCTGTAAGCGTGTATTTGGGTAAGATCTGAAATATTCATTATCCTTATGGGTGATGTGTCCAATCCTTTGGGATTGGTAGAACTTTTTATATGATGAACAAGATTTTCAGTAATCCTCATCGTATTTGACTTGGGTGTCTGGGTAGGAGCTCAAGGCTGGGTTGCTTTAAGGGAACTGTATTTCTGGCTTCTGGGTAACCAGGAAGGTATTGTAGAAGTTGTTTTGTTGTTGGCTTGGTGAATCTAAGTATTAGAATAACCACCTGTTTGGGGGATTGTCTACTCCAATCTTTGCAGTTTGCCCTGATTAAGCAATCTCAGTGTTGCCCCCCTGAGACTCTGGTGACAGCTTCGTTGACAATAAACCTGACTGAGCACCTTCGCCACTGAACCAAGTCTGTGGTCTTTCTGGGCAGTGCTATCAAGGTCTGCTGGGCCAGTTACCTGTGCAGAGCTGGAGAGAACACACCCACAAGCCAAATGACAACAGCAAATAATCACTGAAAATATGTTGCTAGTAATTTCAGCAATCACATCTCAGTTTACAGCACTTCCTGGTTTGCACTGTAACATTCATTTTCATTTCTAATATTTTTATATTTACACAAGTTCATTCTTGTATGACATCAAGTATGACAGATCACCTGTATTGGTGTCAAAACTTTGCATGTTTCCTTTAAACCACCAATGGGGATTGCCTTGTTATTTTGCGTCTTGATCCAGCACACGAGTGCTTTTTCACACATTGCCACTTGTGAATAGAACTTGATTCCCAAATATTCACCATAGGCCAGATTTTTAAAGGTCGAATGCACTTAGATGCTTTTGAAAATCCCACTAGTCACCTAAATACCTTTAAAAATCTTGCCCTAAGGGCATTGGACTATATTGTAGGAAATCTTTCTCAAAGGCAAATATCTACTGAAAGTTTTGCTAAACATAGATATACAGCTCCCAAGATAGATTAACCACAGTTATGAAATTTAAAAACAAAACACCCCCCCCCCCCACCAACAACTACTACTAAATACATTATGGGTTCTTGTTATTTGCCTTTTTTGTTCCTGGGCCTTTAGAGGGCACTACTTTCATACTTCTGCTGTTATCTCTGCCAAAGAATCCATCTATCTAAAATGGTTGTACATTTCAATACCGTTTTGGATTCCAGTAACATGTGCCAACCCCTTTCTAACTGAAAATGTATTAAAAATCCTTAATCCCCCATCCTGCAAACACTGAAGTACACACTTAACTCTTCTATTACTTCATTTGTTGCATATATAAATGAAGTTTTTTCTACTGGATTGTTTATACTTCTAATTGCATATTTTAATTCCATAGCCTTTTATGTGTGCTATTTATTTTGACACACTTCAGTGATATTCTTCATTCTGACAGGTTTACAATCAAAACCAAACGTTTTTTAAAATGAATTATCCTGTTCCTCTTTTGCACTTTGGGGACAGGGAGGCGGCAGGAACCTTATTTCAGTGCCTTGTCTCCACTATGTTTTTTATGCTGGGATAGCTAATACATGTTACTTAAAATGTGTGTTTTTACTACATGATATCAGTATTGAGGACCCAGACTATAAAGCTGACGCAGATGTTAAATGCACCATTATTGTTCATGTCTTGACAACTCGGATACTCCCTGTGTGGCTAACACTGCACCTTTGCTATCAGAGTTATTTGCATCTATCTGCAGCCCCCACATTTGTGTGTGTGTCACGTAAAGCCACTTAAAGTATTTTAAACTAAAGGAATTAACAGACTCCCCCATTTCCCGTATAACTTTCCCTTTATTAAGGGCTTCTCTACAGGGTGTGACACTAAAGGTGTGAAGCTAAGGAACTTAAGTTACAGTGCTTTAAACCCTCATGTGGACATGCTGATAGGATCATGCATAAGTAGTGGCTTTAGATTTGACAATTGCAGTCAGAGCAATCAGAAGATTTCAGGAATCCTTCCTCAAAACACTGCAATCATCAGGCCTTTGATCTGTCTTGACCATTTAAAAATGTTGTATAGTCCAGGTGTAACATGCATTTGGTTTTTTTTAAGTCCAAAAAGAAGGAGGGACGCAGTGGATCACTCACCTTAATATTCCCGAGTGTGGCCCTGGGTACAAAAGCCTTTGCAATATTTCACAGGTATCAATTTTGGCCTGGTAAAATATCAATAAATGGTTCAAGGTTAAAATTTAAGGCGACCTCGCTCCTTCTTTCTGCCCTGTGCTGATCAGAACATCTTTCATGAGCAGGAGAATGAAGGCCTGGTAGTGTCATGGTAGATCCTATTGTGCACACAGTGGGTGTTGGCCTAGCGGTACAGTGATCCACTCTATAAGCAATGTATAGAAAGTGATGGCACTCATGTCCCATTAGAATTAACCAGATGATCCATGTTTTTGGTGCTTTAACTGTAAAGATTCCTCTTTGATCTCAGCCTCTACCTGCTCGCTAACAACATGAGATATAAACCTTATCTGTTACTATGTGCTCACAGGAAAATTTAACTCACAAACACAGCACTAGGCCCCATCACTGTGAACTGGGCTGTGAAATGTACCAGGACTGACAGAAGGAAAATAAACACAGACTCCCCTGGTACTGTCATTATAGTTCAGACCTTTTTGCCAGACAGACATTGCTGCTCCAGCTCCCTCTGTGTTCCTAGCTTGTAGCAACTTAAATCATCTCAGCACTATGGAAACACCAATCAGTTCATGCTTCTATATCCTGGGAAATTTCCCAAAATCTGGGAATTTTTGAGTAAAATGTTTCAACTTGGGAAATTGGGAATTTTCATTCAAAACCTAAATAATCCTGGGGAAATTTCATAAAAAGTAAAAGACTTTCCAAATCTCAAATCCTGGGAAGTTTTCATAAAAAGTAAAATATTTGGGTTAGGGTTAGTGTTAGGGTCGGGCTGTGCTGCTCTCCTATTGATGGTACTTCATGAGAGCACAAGTGAAGTGACACATGTGCACATGCACTCACAACAAACCAACCTCAGCAACAGCTGGCTGGCGGGTAATGAGGAGATGGTTATCAAATTTATCTTCTAGGTAAGGTTTCTTCCAATAATTCAATATATTGCAATACTTACTGATTATGATTAGTTTCTTGATCTGTTATTAAATCTCTAAAATTTTGTATTTCGTGCTTGCAGTTGCACAGAGAATGTGGATCAGAGCGTTCGGCTGTTCATAAATTGGTAACAGCACCTTCCTCCAGGCAAATATTAAATATCTTCGCCTACTGTGTTAGGTAATAATATATAATATGTTCCCTTCTTTGATTTAAATATAAATTGAAATATACATTATACTAATTATCGCATTCCATTATTTCAGAGATCTCTTTCCATTTTTTATCTAACGTAAAAAATGAATAAAGAGACCGGTAAGGCTGGTGAGAAGAGGAAGAGGACTGCAGGAGTAGACAAAGATCCATCCAGGTGGAAACAAAAACAATGGGATAGCACCCCCGACAGAGTATTGAAGTCTCGGGGTGAATTTCCACCAAAAGAGAAGCCATCTACTTTCAAAAAAGCCTTACAAGACTCGTGGCTTCAAGAAGGTAAATACAAAGACTGGCTGCAGAAAGTAAAAAACAATCGTTTTTTAGCTTATTGCAAATGTTGTGATGTAAAAATCCAGGCAGGTACTAGTGAGTTAGATAAGCACGCTAATGGTAAAAAACATAAACAAAAGGTTGAGACAGTATCTAATACAAAGAAAATTGATGACATGTTTAATAAACAAGATTGTGAAATTAAAAAAGCACAAAAATTTGAAGATCAAGGTAAAAATGCAGAGATTAGAATGGCCTGTTACTTTGCTGAACACAATGTCAGTATTCAATCTGTAGAACACTTGACTGAAGTAGTTAAAAAATGTTTCCCTGATTCCAAAATTGCTGCGGCTGTAACATTAAAGAAAGATAAATGTACTGCTATAAGTAGCAATGTTTTGGCGCAAACTGAGACTGAGGAACTTGTAGAAAAATTGAAAATTAATGAAGTTAGATTATTCAGGTCAATTCATGTTTGCAAATATATCTGAACTGGCTAAAAAGGTTTTCACATTACCGCATTCAAATGCAGCATGTGAAAGAATTTTTTCCATGGTAACTGACATAAAAAACAAAAAAAGAAACTGTATGACAACCAAAACACTCAATTCTAGTGTAGTTATAAGGTCAGCTTTGAAAGCAAAGCAAGAGAAATGTTCTAATTTTGTAATTACTATTAAGCACTTGTATTTACATTGTAAAAATATGTACAGTAAAAACGACAGTGATAAAACCAGTAAAAATATTAATGATGGTAATGATGTTCCTAGTGACGACTCAGACCGTGAGTCAGAAAATGGATAAAACTCAGAGATGATAATAATAAGGAAAATTATATAAAAGAGTGTTATTTGTTCTTTGTTTGCTTTTTTATCTTATTTTATAATCATATGTTTACTTTTTATTTTTTCAAAGTAACTTTGATGTACAGTACACTGCAGGGCACATGCTGTAATTACTAATACTTTTGTATTAATACTTTTGTATTGTAATACTTTAGTGAAATTTGTGTAAAATACGTTGTTTTTTATAATTTCAATCCTACTCCTCATGTGTTAAATGTTTTATTTACTTAATAAGTAACATAAGTTTAAAATTGAAAAACATGTCTATATGTATAAAAATTATAATAAATGTGAAATATCTTGAATGAATAAGAATAATTTGGATATAATATATATTATATAGTTATTAAAAACACACATATTACGTTCCTTTGAGATTTTGAAATAAAAAACTTTATCCCTCCACTCCCTGGATCTCAGTGCCGGTGACCAGATCTCAGAAGACATTTAGGCACCTAACACCATGGAAGCAAGGAACCTAAATACCTTTGAGGATCTGGGCCTATGTACCTGTTCACTTATTCTCACCTCCCACCGTCTCAGTGTTATGCCCCTAGCATGCACCAAGCATGCCTATTCTAAACTCTTCTTCACCTCAGTATGAGCTCAACATGCACCTAGCGTGCTATTCCCTTCCCAGTCCTTGGCACAGAATATGGGTCTGTCATGCTTTAGTGCAATGAGTCTAGCCCAGCAGAGAGCTCCCTGCTCTCCACTGCTTTCTTCAGCTAATGCTTAGGCCAGGTCTACACTACAGAGCTATATCAAGATAACGACGTCACTCACAAATGTGAAAAATCCACACCCCATAAGCGATATAGTCATACCAACCTAATCCCCCGTGTAGACAGCGCTATGTGGAGGAGAGAGCTTCTTGCCTTTTCGGTAGGTGGATTAACTATGCCGATGGGAGAAGCTTTCCCAACAGCATCGTCTTCACTAAGGAGCTACAGCAGCATAGCTGTAGCGCTGTACATGAAGACAACTCAAGCCCTTAGTGTCTTCCTTGGTTGGCTTTTTCCAGTACTGAGGTGAGGGAAGTCTGGGGAGTGGCCCCCTGGAGCCCAAAGAAGCAGGAGAGGAGCTCTGACAGGAGATGCTGCTGCGGTTACAGCTAGTTACAGGGGCGGCTTCTTTGAACTGGACTCAGCGGGGTTGCAGCCACTGAATCACACTGTGCATGGAAACATTCTGGCAGTGGTGTGGTCTGAATTAGACACCTTGCTGCAAATTAGCTTCCTCTGTCCCTGACTTTTCCTGGCAGCTGAAGGGTGTTTGCAGAGGGCATTTGCTCTCTCTCTCTCTCTCTCTCTCTCTGTCCTCCCCTTGACACCATGGGTTCTATGCATGATGCTCCCCCTTAATGCTGGGAGAGACAAGTCCTATGTGCAACCCTCCCCCTCCTCACCACACCACAACCAGCACAGGTGAAAGTAAGCCAGTCCAGTCCTGTCTGGTGTACTGGCAAGAGCTGGTACACAGCTGACCATACCAGCAGGGGGTAGCTTCCCCAGGCTGGCAATTTAAAAGGGCCCTGGGCTCCTGGCAGCGGTTGGGGCCCCTGGCTCTTTAAATTGCCACCAGAGCCCCATTGCCGGAGCCCTGGGGTAGCGGCAGTGGCCGGGAGCCTCGGGGCTCCCACAGTGATTTAAAGGGCCTGGGGCCCGGCTGCTGCTGCAGCTACCGTTACCAAGAGGCTTCGGTGGTGATTTAAAGGGCCTGGAGCTCCTGGCCACCGCAGCCGGAGCCCCGACCCTTTAAATCACCGCCAGAGCGCCAGGGCTCCCGCCGTCACAGCTACCGCTGCCTTGGGGCTCCAGCGGCGATTTAAAGGGCCTATGTTTCCCAGCTGCTGCTACTGCCGCAAGAGCCCTGGACCTTTAAATAGCTGCCAGAGCCCTGGGGTAGCGGTGGCGATTTAAAGGCCCTGCCCCTTCCTCCTGAGGCTCGTCTTCCGGTTGAGGGCCCCCCCTTGCTCAGGACCCTGGCCCTGTGTACTGGTAAGTCCCTTAAGTTACTTTCACCCCTGATAACCAGTCTTAGAGCCTGGGTGCATGAAATAGCAGCGTAGACATAGGGCTCTGAGAGGCAGAGTACCTGCCATGCAATCGGTTTATCCCTAGGACCCAGAAGGAGCTGGGGAGGAGGGAGCGATCACCAGCATCACTCAGTCCTGGCAGTAGGAAGTGAACTGTACCGAGTCTATAGTAACTCTGTTGCTGTGGAGAGTCGACGCTTCTTGCAAGATCCCCGTGTCCCGGCTGCAGCCCGGAGAGGTGACTCTCCATCAGTAACATTCCCGCTGCTCCCCAGGAGCCTCTCCCAGTGCAGAGACCCCAGCCTGGCCAGGACACCCCCTTAACGGGAAGATCCTTGCTCCCAAAGAAGGCACTACGGGGGAGGGGGGAAGGTAAGAGAGACCCTCTCATTTTCCCTCCGCCCCCCCATAGGGAGCGATGCCTCCCGGTTCCACCCTGGCTGGCGGGGTAGGGGGATGCCCCAGGCTGGCTGCGATTCCCTGCATTGCGTATAGGAAAGATGGCCGCCACCTCCCATTGTTTGCAGTGTGTGTGAAGCCAGCCTGCTCCAGTATCAGGGTGAGACAGGGACATCTGGTTAGCCGGAGCTGGAAGGGGGCTCTGAGAGCATTGAGAGATGAACAGGGATGTGTGAGGGGGCGGGGGGGGGGACAAGGATGCAGGGGGCGGGATGGGGCCATGGGAATGTGGGGCCGCTGAAGGGAGGCTGAGGGAATCCGCAGGGGGAGAATTCTGGGGCTCCGGAGTACAGAGCTGGAACAGAGGGAAACTCTGAGTGGGGGGATAAAGCGAAGGAAAAGGGGGGATTTGAGGAGAAGGGGTTGTGGGGAGGCTGGAGGAAGAATATGAGAGCAAGCGGAGCTTGGCTGGGGAAGGGAGAGCCAGAGAGTAGGAGAAGGGAGAGGGATGGTGAGAGATACAGTGGCAGCTCTCCCTGCATAGGTGGGGCCAGATGGGCAAATGAGATCAGCCTCTGCGGGAGGGGGGACTTCAGGGGTAGCGCACAGAGGGTCAGTCATCATTGGTGCAGCCATCAGAGGGCTCTGGTTATTGCCAAGGGAGAAGAGGCTGTTGTCTGTCTCTCTCTGCTCATGATATCAGAGCACTAGAGTTCAATCCCTGGGGCAGATGCTGCTGCCTCCTCCATTGTGATCTGGGAGCCCAGACTGAGCAGCTGCCGGTGTACTTTTACAAACTGCTGCTGACACTCTTTGCTGTCAGTAGCAATTACTGATGCCTAGGGTTTTCCTGGGCTGCCTTATCACAATATGCTGCCTCTGCCTTTCCCCATCCTCTAGTCCAGTGGCTCTCAACCTTTCCAGACTACTGTACCCCTTTCTGGAGTCTGATTTGTCTTGCGTACCCCAAGTTTCACCTCACTTAGAAACTACTTGCTTACAAAATCAGACATAGAAATACAAACGTGTAACAGTGCACTATTGCTGAGTTTTTCATTTTTACCATATAATTATAAAATAAATCAATTGGAATATAAATATTGTACTTACATTTCAGTGTGTATATTGAACAGTATAAATAGGGCCCTACCAAATTCCCAGCCATGAAAAACACGTCACGAACCATGAAATCTGGTCTTTTAGCCTATACTATACCGATTTCACTGGGGAGACCAGTTTTCTCAAATTGGGGGCCCTAACCCAAAAGGGAGTTGCAGGGGGTCGCAAGGTTATTTTAGCACGGTCACAGGTATTGCCACCCTTACTTCTGCACTGCTACCTTCAGAGCTGGGTGGCTGGAGAGCAGCGGCTGCTGACTGAGGACCCAGCTGTGCAGGCAGCAGTGCAGAAGTAAGGGTGGTAATAGCATACCATTCCATTCTTACTTCTGTGCTGCTGCTGGCGGCTCTGCCTTCAGAGCTGGGATCCCAGCCAGTAGCCACCTGTTAGGATATAGATATTCAGGCCTGTCTGTAAAGGCCTATACTTTAAGAATTTAGGTGTATTCTTATTACTTAGCTAGTTATAGAGGTATAAAAGAAATAATTAAAATTACTCTTTGTATGTGTAAGGGACAGTCTGAGGCTCTGTTCTTAGGTTAAGTAAGGCCTTTGGCTAAGCAGCAGAGGCAGCCATAAGCTGAGAAGTGAACGGTCACATCCTCACATTCCAAACTAGTCACATGGAAATAAGGTGCTATTGGGCTGTTAGGAATACAATTTTGTCCTGATATTCCTATCCCCTCCAGAGAAAGGAAAGAGCCTAGAACATGTAAAAGGAAATTTAGTTTGATAGTTTTTTGTCTGGTAAGAACTTACTTATCAATAGACACAGCTGGAAAACCCTTATGTCTGTATAGATGTAGTTGTGAAATCCTCACTTTTGTATTGTTTTGTATGTTTATTTGCATGGTCTCTGTCTGGTTCTGTAATTGTTTCTGTCTGCTGTATAATTAATTTTGCTGGGTGTAAACTAATTAAGGTAGTGGAATATAATTGGTTAAATAACGTTACAGTATGTTAGGATTGGTTAGTTAAATTTTAGTAAAATGATTGGTTAAGGTATAGCTAAGCAGAACTGCTTGCTGGAAGTTCACCTCAATAAACATCGAATTGTTTGCACCTTTGGACTTTGGGTATTGTTGCTCTCTGTTCATGCGAGAAGGACCAGGGAAGTGAGAGGGTGAAGGAATAAGCCCCCTAACATCTTGGTGCCGGTGACTCAGATGCATCGCATCGGATAGGTGAGTGGTAGCCTGTAAGTCCCCCTCCCCAACAGTCCGCGCAGCTGCTTGGAGGGGGTATAGCAAACTCTCGTGATGGTAGTTGCAGGTTCTGGCAAGCCAGGGTAAAGGATTTTTAGGATAGGTGGATAAGGAAGAACCAGGGCCCATACCAGGTGCAGGGGTCAGCCTGGGATGAGATTAAAAAAGGAAATGGAGGAAGTGTTAGGGGACCCAGAGGGATGGGGGGTGGCTGAGGAGTCCACCCTCCTTTGGTATATGGGTAGTGGAAGAAGGTCCCTGCCCATTGGGACTGAATGCCTTCCAGGGAAAGGAGGCACTTCAGTCCACTTGTGAGAGGTTTGAAGTAAGGGCAGCATTATGGGAAGCTGCCAGTAATCTTTCAAGTTTGGTGCTGTTTCAGCAAGGGCTGCTGAAGGGTTGTAAATTAGTTAGGGGTGGTTAAAGATGATTTGGCACAACAGGGTTTAGAGTCAGAAGCAGAGTTAACAGACCACCTTTAGAGACAGGAGCTGGGACTTGGTCCTGGGGAAGGGAGGGGGGGGGAGATTTCAAAGTGAAAAATGGCAGGGTTTGCAGGAGCAGGTAACAACCCCCACTCTTCTCCCAGAGCCAGGATGAGAACCTGGGGGTGAGGGTTCCCAACTGTTTCAACCTAGGGAGCCTACTCTTGGTTCAGAGCTAACTATATCCTTTTCTTCTTTTCCTTCTTTTTCTCAGTTTTAGGGTTACCATATTTCAACACTGAAAAAAGAGGACACTCCAAGGGGGCCCTGGCCCCGCCCCTTCCCCGCCCCCATTCCAACCCCTTCACCAAAGTCCCTGCCCCAACCTGCCCCCTCCTCTGAGCACCCCGCATTCCCCCTCCTCCCTCCTGCTCTGATCTTGGTTGGGGGTTGATAAGTGCTTCCTTGCTCCCCACTCGCCCTGCAGCCTCTGCACCCCCCACCCTGCAGCCCCTGCACCCCCCCGCCTTCAGCCTCTGTGCCCCCCACCTGCCCTGCCCCTTCGCCCCCCTACCCCTGCAGCCTCTATGCCCCCGCCTGCCCTGCTCCTCCTCGCCCTGCAGCCTCTGCGCCCCCCTGCCTCCCCCAGCAGCCTCTGTGACCCCTGCTCCCCACTCGCCCTGCAGCCCCTGCACCCCCCCGCCTTCAGCCTCTGTGCCCCCCACCTGCCCTGCCCCTGCGCCCCCTACCCCTGCAGCCTCTATGCCCCCGCCTGCCCTGCTCCTCCTCGCCCTGCAGCCTCTGCGCCCCCCGCCTGCCCTGCTCCTCCTCGCCCTGCAGCCTCTGCACCCCCCTGCCTCCCCCGCTCCCCCGGCAGCCTCTGCCTGGCCGGGGGCTTCGGACGCTCAGCGGCGACCGGGGCGGCACGGGTCCCTGCAGCCCCGGCACACGCCGCACTCCCCGCCCCACGTTGCAGACTCCTTCCTGCCGCCGCCGAGCACGTTCCCTGGCCTGTCTGTCCCCGCTGGAAACAGCTCCCGCGGCGCCGGGTTCCGAACCACGTGGGGCGACGGGGCCGCAGGAAGGGTCCCCCAGTGGCCGGGGGGTCCCCGCCCGTGGGGGAAGCCCGAGCCGCTGGCTGGGCCTGGCCTCCCCGTGGTCCTGTGGGCTCGGCTGGGGAACGCGGTCCGCCCGGCCTGCGGGGGCAGCAGCGGCCCCTCCGCCGCCTTCTGCGGCTGCGTCCTCCCCCTCCCCCCGCCCGAGCTCGCTACAATGTAGCCGGGGCGGCTGGGCTGCGCTGCGGACCCAGCGGGTCGTGCTGGGGCCGGGCGGACCCTGGCTTATGCCTCCCTATTTTCCCAGACATGTTCGGCTTTTTGGAAATTCCCCCCGGACGGGGATTTGAGGACCAAAAAGCCGGACATGTCCGGGGAAATCCGGACGTATGGTAACCCTACTCAGTTTACTTAATTTGCTGCTGGTAGCCTGTACTTTAAACTGACCTGACAGGCTTAATTGGTTTCTTTCCACCTCTTCCCCCTTCTCTCCCCCTGCCTTTCCACATTTTTGTTTTTCTGAAGTTTTAATGGAGGGTACTTTGGATACTTATGTGAAATGTTTTGTGTTTTGTTTTGTTTGGGACAAAGTATGATGGAGGTCTGCTGTAGTCCACTGGAATTTTTGGAGTAACAGATCCATGGGCGACCATGGAGACCAATGTTTTACTGCCTTTTGAACAGTCTCAAGGTAAAGACAGCACAGGTTAAGGCAGCTGTGTGGCAATAATTGTACTTGGTGGCTGAGTTGTTAGAGACAAAGTGCACTACCTTAAAAACTAAATGTAGGAGTAAGTGATTTAAAGAAGTAAGTAAAAAGTTACAAATACCTTTTGCAAAAATTAATAATACAGGGTTTGGAGGAAAGTAAACATTTGGGAGTTGTGGAAATGGTAAAAGCAGTTGTGGTGTTACAAAAAGCAAGTTTTTGGTTTGATAATAAAACCCAGTTATGTAAATGTAACTGTATGTGCAACTCTGTGCAGTCACATTGGATGGAAGCTTGGTAATTAAATTATACCAGGGGGTCAGGAAGAGCGGCTACTACCACAACTATGCTTCTGTCCCCAGAAGCCTTTACAGTTATTCTGAGGGGAAATGGGCCCTTTTCCCACAGAAATGGTCTATAGGGGACTGCTGCAGGCAGCAGGCGGAGGAATAATCTGATCAAAATTATTTGACTATTGGGTAATGTGATCAAAGTCACTAAATAATGTCAGGGGTTTCTACTGGAACTTAACTTGACTGCCCCTGGCTGTCTCTGGTTGTACAAGATGGGAGTGTAATCAGGGTACAGTTGTGTAAAAAAGAGTAATCACAGTGCAAGGGATGTTAGGCAAAAAATAGTTTTGTGTGTGTGCACAGAAAAAAGAAAAGGAAAAGGGGAGCAATGATGGGAACACTGAGCCTTGGGGTGGCTCTGGGGGATCGGACTGTCACTTTGGGGGTGCATGAAAACTCTGTGGGCATGGGAAGGCAGTTACACCTTGTGTAAAATTAATATGGCTAATATAATGTTATGGAGGTTAAACTATTTCCCAGGACATGTGCAGTGTATATTGAAAAAGGGGTAAAAGAAATGCAAACAAATCATGGTACTTAATTAAAATCCTATTAGGGCTCCAAAAGGAGCCACAGTAGATTGTGCTTTCTTTTTCAAATCTGTCTGTTTTGGAGCAGGAGATAAAAGTGAAAAGTAATGAGAACTTCTGGTGGAAGTGGAATGTGTCCCTTTTAAGACAGTCTCTGAGCTGCTAATAGCTTTGGATCCAGAGGCAAGCCAAGAAAGCCTCGGTGTAAATGCAAATTACCTAGCTGTTGGGGGAAGGAGGAAACTACCCATAAGTAGCAGCACAAAGAATCTGGAAATAATGAATACATCTGGTCAGCAAACAAGCTACTGAAGACTCAGATTATGGCCCTCCAGGAAAGGGAGGTAAAAAAACAAGTCAAGCCTGAAAATAAGGGGGACAGGTTAACCCTAAGGGGTGTGTGTGCCCAGAGCAGAAATCTGAAGCAGTCTCTCAGCTATTACCTGAAAATAAACGTAAAGCTTGGTACAGCAAAGAAACTATTGCAAACCTGGTCTGTTGTAAAAGAGGGGAAACTGAGGCACACCACCTCATAAATTTCATAAATGACCAGTGAGTGGGATAATTCACTGGCCTAACTATAGAACAAAATAAGGACAGCCTGGAGGTAATTCTTCTGTTTTTCCTGCAATTAGCAAGGAAATTTGTAAAAGGAATTGGTATTATTATTAAGCAATAATCTGTCCCCACCAGAGGGGGTGGAAATTTTTTGTTTTTGTTTTTCAGACACTCTACAAGCAAACTGGCGCCAGCGGAAGAATAACCCAGAATACCATGAATCTATGTTTTGTGTTGTTTGTCTGTGGTGTTTGTCTTGTTGCTAGCATGATGTGGGTGGGAGATGGCTTCAAAAGGCTGACCTGTGGGGGGAGATGTGTATGGGAATGCAAAATGCTCAACTAATAGGCCAGCACCTGTGTAATAGCTACCATGGTGCCTGGAAATAGAACGGCAACTAAGGTGGGCCCCACAAGCCCTATGGAAATAATGAGAGGGGAGGAGCTCACTGGGAATCAATGGAGGGGTGTGTAAAATGGTGTAAATCCAGAAAAGACGTTTGGATGTGCCTGTCTTCTATGACTATGGAGGAGCAGGATCAATGGCCTATGGCAAGAGGTGGACCATTGGGTGCACTGTGTATGAGGTGTTTTGCTGGAAATGTACATATTACTGGGGGCACAATTACACCAGCCCCTAACCAAACTACACACATCTACATGCTGCTATCTGGACTTTGGTGCACAAATGAATCTGTAAATCTTATTGCTGTGAATAATCAAACCGGGGCATACTGCCTGATTCCATACCAAGTGGTTAAGTTGGTTTTTACAATAACCTATTTCTCTGTGCACATTCAATGGACTTATAATGTGGACAAAAGCATGCAAAACCTGCAGGGGCAGCTTGTTGCAACTAGACACATTAAGATCTTAACCGTGTCGAAGGAGGAGAGGCAGTGTTTTGGTGGTGGCTCAGATATTGGACCATACTGCAGTGGTCAGGACTCGGTGTTGCTGTGAATTGTTAACTGTACCTGTGTTATGTTGTGTATGGAAATAACCTGTAAGTAATGTAGTAAGCCTCCCCACCCCGCAGTGTACTAGACAACCCGGACCCAACCTTCTCGGGCCCACTATAATGGGAAGTCTGGAACACTAATTGGAATAGGTGTGGTATGCCTGTACGAGAGAAGGTGCAGGGCACTGTACTACACAAGGGGCAGTGGAACAAATGGAATATCGACACCTTCCACCTTGATGCCTGGCCCTATCAGGAAATGTGTTGCCATATGTCCTATGCTTTTCCAGGGATACCTGGGCAGGAGGATCCCAAAAGAAAAGGAGGAAAAAAAAAAAAGGGGATGGAGTGTTAGGATATAGATATTCAGGCCTGTCTGTAAAGGCCTATACTTTAAGAATTTAGGTGTATTCTTATCACTTAGCTAGTTATAGAGGTATAAAAGAGAGAACCAAATCACTCTCTGTATGTGTAAGGGACACAGCCTGAGGCTATGTTCTTAGGCTAAGGCCTTTGGCTAAGCAGCAGAGGCAGCCATAAGCTGAGAAGTGAACGGTCACATCCTCACATTCCAAACTAGTCACATGGAAATAAGGTGCTATTGGGCTGTTAGGAATACAATTCTGTCCTGATATTCCTATCACCTCCAGAGAAAGGAAAGCGCCTAGAACATGTAAAAGGAAATTTAGTTTGATAGTTTTCTGTCTGGTAAGAACTTACTTATCAATAGACACAGCTGGAAAACCCTTATGTCTGTATAGATGTAGTTGTGAAATCCTCACTTCTGTATTTTTATTTGCATGGTCTCTGTCTGGTTCTGTAATTGTTTCTGTCTGCTGTATAATTAATTTTGCTGGGTGTAAACTAATTAAGGTAGTGGAATATAATTGGTTAAATAACCATATTACAGTATGTTAGGATTGGTTAATTAAATTTCAGTAAAATGATTGGTTAAGGTATAGCTAAGCAGAACTCAAGTTTTACTTTCTGATTGACTGCAGACTATATAGTAAGGGAGGAGTGGGAACAGGGAACGGGGGTGGGGAAATTGGAATAATGTTTTGCTAAGGGGGGAATGGGAACAGGGATGTCTCTGTGGTGTCAGAGCTGGGAAGGGGGACACTGAGGAAGGAAACTGGAATCATGCTTGCTGGAAGTTCACCCTAATAAACATTGAATTGTTTGTGCCTTTGGACTTCGGGTATTGTTGCTCTCTGTTCATGCAAGAAGGAACAGGGAAGTGAGAGGGTGAAGGAATAAGCCCCCTAACACCACCGCTCTCCAGGTGCCCAGCTCTGAAGGCAGTGCCACTGCCAGCAACTCCCCCACTACAATAACCTTGCAGCCCCCTCCTCCCCCAACTCCTTTTTGGGTAAGGACCCCTCCCATTACAACGCTGTAAAATTTCAAATTTAAATAGCTGAAATCCATTAAATGTACGATTTTTAAAATCCTATGACCATGAAATTGACCAAAGTGGACTCTGCATTTGATATGGCCCTAAGTATAAACAAGTCACCGGGACCAGATGGCATTCACCCAAGAGTTCTGAAAGAACTCAAATGTGAAGTTGTGGAACTGCCACAAGTACTCCTATTAACTAGGGTTTGTAACCTGTCCTTTAAATCGGCTTCTGTATCCAATGACTGGAAGATAGTTAATGTAACGCCAATATTTAAAAAGGGCTCTAGAGGTGATCCCGGCAATTACAGACCGGTAAGTCTAATGTTAGGAGCGGGCAAATTAGTTGAAACAATAGTAAAGAATAAAATTGTCAGACACCTAGAAGAACATAAATTGTTGGGCAAAAGTCAACATGGTTTCTGTAAAGGGAAATCGTGTCTTACTAATCTATTAGAGTTCTTTGAAGGGGTCAACAACCATGTGGACAAGGGGATCCAGTGGACATAGTATACTTAGATTTCCAGAAAGCCTTTGACAAGGTCCCTCACCAAAGGCTCCTACATAAATTAAGTTGTCATGGGATAAAAGGGAAGGTCCTTTCATGGGTTGAGAATTGGTTAAAGACAGGGAACAAAGAGTAGGAATAAATGGTAAATTCTCAGAATGGAGAGGGGTAACTAGTTGTGTTCTCCAAGGGTCAGTCCTAGGACCAATCCTATTCAACTTACTCAAATGATCTGGAGAAAGGAGTAAAAAGTGAGGTGGTAAAGTTTGCAGATGATACTAAACTGCTCAAGATAGTTAGGACCAAAGCAGACTGTGAAGAACTTCAAAAAGATCTCACAAAACTAAGTGATTGGGCAACAAAATGGCAAATGAAATGTAATGTGGATAAATGTAAAGTAATGCACATTGGAAAAAATAACCCCAACTATACATACAATATGATGGGGGCTAATTTAGCTACAACGAATCAGGAAAAAGATCTTGGAGTCATTGTGGATAGTTCTCTGAAGACGTCCACACAGTGTGCAGAGGCGGTCAAAAAAGCAAACAGGATGTTAGCAATCATTAAAAAGGGGATAGAGAATAAGTTGGAGAATATATTATTGCCCTTATATAAATCGATGGTACGCCCACATCTTGAATACTGCGCACAGATGTGGTCTCCTCATCTCAAAAAAGATATACTGGCACTAGAAAAGGTTCAGAGAAGGGCAACTAAAATGATTAGGGGTTTGGAACGGGTCCCATATGAGGAGAGATTAAAGAGGCTAGGACTTTTCAGCTTGGAAAAGAGGAAACTAAGGGGGGATATGATAGAGGTATATAAAATCATGAGTGATGTGGAGAAAGTGGATAAGGAAAAGTTATTTACTTATTCCCATAATACAAGAACTAGGGGCCACCAAATGAAATTAATGGGCAACAGGTTTAAAACAAATAAAAGGAGGTTCCTCTTCACACAGCGCACAGTCAACTTGTGGAACTCCTTGCCTGAGGAGGTTGTGAAGGCTAGGACTATAACAGCATTTAAAAGAGAACTGGATAAATTCATGGAGATTAAGTCCATTAATGGCTATTAGCCAGGATGGGTAAGGAATGGTGTCCCTAGCCTCTGTTTGTCAGAGGGTGGAGATGGATGGCAGGAGAGAGATCACTTGATCATTACCTGTTAGGTTCACTCCCTCTGGGGCACCTGGCATTGGCCACTGTCAGTAGACAGGATACTGGGCTAGATGGACCTTTGGTCTGACCCAGTATGGCCGTTCTTATGTAAGTCATTGTATGAAATTTTAGTTTGTACTGACTTTGCTAGTGCTTTTTATGTAGCCTGTTCAGGGGCACCAGAGCCTTCCCAAAAGTGGGGGGCAGGGGCAGGCCCTGCCCCCGGCCAAGTTGGAAGCTGGAGCAGGGCTGGGAGGGCTGAAATCATCCCCCTGCCTGTGTCCCTGCCCAGGACAGGTGGAGGGACCCAGGTTCCCCACAGCTGCCCGCGCGGCTCTCCCTGACCTGGCTCTGCTGGGGGGGCTTGGAGCCACAGCCTGGCCATGATAAGAGCCGGACGGGTAGCTGTTGGGAGCTGCAGTGGACCCTCCACCTGCTCGTAGTGCGGGGGACCCGAGCAGTCCATGGCCTGTGTCCCTACCCAGCGCAGGTGGAGGGTCCACGGCTCCCCACAGCTGCCCGCAGTGTGGCTCTCACCCTGGCCGGGCTGCATCTCTGAATGAAAGTATTGTTATATGTTTACGGCCTAATCTATAATGGAAAGAGACGTTAAGTTTCTATAGTAAACAAACAGTGCACACAAAACAACTAAAATTAGTGTAAAGCAGTGTAAACCTTATTTTCAATACTTATGAATACCCGTTAAATAGAAGCAATTAGGCAGCAAATCTACCAATGTTCCTTTATACAGACTTCCCCCCCCAGCCCACACCCATTGCCACTGTTATGAATATTGAACAAGTTTTCAACATAATATGCACATCTGTATTTTGGCACACACCTGTGAGCATATTGCCCTCTGATCTTATTTCAGAGACATTTTCTCAGGCCTTTTCCTCACTGCTGAAACCAAAGTGCCTTGTCCTCACTGTGTTTTTATGTCAGAATAGCTCCTATGCCTTAGGGCACGTCTTCACTACCCGCCGGATCGGCGGGTAGCAATCGATCTATTGGGGATCGACTTATCGCGTCTAGTGAAGACGCGATAAAATCGATCCCCGATGGCTCTGCCGTCGACTCCGGAAATCCACCGCGGCAAGAGGCGGAAGCAGAGTCGACGGCGGCGCGGCAGCGGTCGACTCGCCGCCGTCCTCACAGCCAGGTAAGTCGACCTAAAATACGCAACTTCAGCTAAGCTATTCACGTAGCTGAAGTTGCGTATCTTAGGTTGACCCCCCCCCCCTCCCCCGTAGTGTAGACCTAGCCTCAGTTACCCTGAGGTTAAAACCCCTCACCTATTTTAGCAGTGAGGAAAAAGGCCTAAGGGCTAGATTGGCCAAGGGACTTAGGTATTGTGATACTGAGCGCTGCAATTCCTAACTTTTAAGCCCCTAGAATGTCACAGGAACAACGCTGTAATCCACAAAGCCTGAGTTAGGTACAATGAATGGTGGGAAATAGGTGCCTGAGAATGCCATCCAAAAAAGCCAGCTCGGAGCAACCTAAGCTAGCCAATGGGAGATGCCCATCAGAGGGAAGTTTCCTAAGTGTCACTTCTCTCAAAGAGGTTGGCATCTAAGTCTCCACTGCAGGTGGGCATCTGGCTCTGCCTAGCAATCCATGAATGGGAACCCCTCACCTGGAGCCTAAGATGTTTCTTGAGAGAATGAGCTAGGCAAGTTCCTAACTCCACACAAAACAGCCCTTGGCAGAGGTGGTGGTGCCTACCTTATAACTTTTAGCCCTGGGGTATGAATTAAAGGTGGATGGTTACTCCATGTCCGCCTCCTGTGGCCATTTTCTGAATGGGACCTGATCCAATAGGTAAGCTCACAGGCTGCCTATCAGGTATGGCCCTGCATGGAATTCAGGCATTCACCCACCTATCACCCCTGCTCTGTGAACCACTTTCTATGCATTGCTTATCGAGGGAATCACTGTACAGCTAGGCCAATACGCTCTGCATGCACAGCAATAGCTAGTATGACACTAGTGAAATATTGCAATGGCTTCTTTACACAGGGCAACACTTGGGATAGTTAAGATGAGTGATTCATTGCTTCCCTCTTCTTTGCGCTTAAAAAATCAAATATGGGAAACAACTGGACTATACAAAACTTTAAAAAATATTCAAGACCTGTCATAAGCCTGATGATTGACAGTGTTTCAGGGAAGGATTCCTGCAATCTTGTATGGTTGCCCTGACTGCCACTGTCAAAACTAAGGCCTCTTGACTTCTGAATAAGAGCGTCCATGCAGGGGTTTAAAGCCCTGTAATTTATGTGCATTAAATTCACACCTTTAGTGTCACACCATGTAGACAAGCCCTTAATAAGTAAAGGGAAGGGTCATAAGGGAAACGGAAGAGGGAAGCCTCTGTTAATACTTTTAATTTAAAATGTTTTAGCTAGTTTTCCATGACACCCACACAAATCGGGGGCTGCAGACATTCAGTTGCAAATACTTCTGCTGGCAAAGGAATAATGATAGCCACACGATCAATATCAGAGTTCTCAAGACATAATAATGGTTCATTTAACATCTGAACCAGCATTATCATCTGTGTCCTCAATGCTAAGAAGATGTGTGTTTTTACCAGGGAGTAACTAACCTGCATTAGATATCCCCACTGTAAAAACAGAATGGAGAAAAGGCACTTCAGTTTAATCAGAAAGCAAACAAGGTGAGGTCAGCACTATGCCTCCCACTGAACCAATGCAAAGGAGTAACTGGATCATTCATTAAAAAAAAATCTTTGATTTTGGCAGGACAAAGCAGTAAACTTGTCCAAACGAAGAACATCACTGAAATGTATCCTAACAAACCATGTATCATACATAAAAGGCTATGAAATTAAAATATGCAATTAGAAGGATAAACAATTCAGTAGAAATATCAATATCTATGTATGCAACAAATGAAGTAACAGAAGAGTAAAGTGTGGATTTCAGTGTTTGCAGGATGGGATGTTACTTATAGAAATAAGGATTTTTAATACATTTCCAGTAACTCCCACACACCTTTGTAACTGAAAGTCAAAAATATTATAGGATTGTACAACCGTTTTAGGATTATGAATACTTTAGGAGAGGTAACAGCAGAAGTATGAAGCTAATGTGCCCTAAAAGCTCAGAAATCAAAAGGCAAATTAAAAGAACGCAAAATATATTTAGTTATTTGTTTAATTTCATGATTTTTGTGTGCATAATTGATGATTTTTGAATTCTTGTTTTTGTCAATCTACCTTGGAGTTGTATATCTATGTTTAGTTTTAAAAACAGTAGCAATTTGTCTTTGAGAAGAATTTCATACAAGGTACTATTGTGCCCTTGGGGTCAGATTTTTAAAGGGGCTTAGGTGAGTAGCACCTTGGTGCTTTCAACGTTTAAAAATCTGGCCTGTAGTGAATATTTGGGAACCAAGTTCTGTACATGAGTGATGACGGAGGCTATGTTTTGGTCATGGGTATTTTTAGTAAAAGTCATGGACAGGTCACGGGCAGTAAACAAAAATTCATGGCCTGTGACCTGTCCATGACTTTTACTATAAACCCCTAACTAAAACTTGGGCCAGGGGGGATGGTCCGGGACCTCCGCTGGTGCTGGGGGGAGGCGGGCAGTGGCGCATGGCCTGGGACTCCTACTCCTGCTGTGGGGAGGCAGGCGGTGGTGCTCAACTTGGGACCTCTGCTGGTGCTGGGGGGGACAGGAGCAGGCAGCCCGGGACCCCTGCTGGTGCTGGAGGGGGTCAGTTTGGTTGGTGGAGCTGACAGGCTTCCTACTCGGCTCCACGCTCCTAGGGGGAGGGGTGGCCAGGGGTGCTCTGCACGCTGCTCCCACCACAAGCGCCAGTGCCGCAGCGCCCATTGGCTGGGAACCACAGCCAATGGGAGCTGCAGGGGTGGTGCCTGCGGGCGTGGGCAGCGCGCGGAGCCCCCTGGCCCCTCTGCCTGGGAGCTGCAGTGATATGCGAGTGGAAGCCGGGGAGCCCACCTCCCCCGCCCCCAGGTAAGTGCCACGCCAGACCCCAACCCAGTGCCCCAGTCCTGAGCCCCCTCCCACACACCCAAACTACTGCTGCTGCAGAAGTCACGGAGGTCACGGAAAGTCACGGAATCCGTGACCTCCATGACAGACATGCAGCCTTAGTGATGACATGTGAAAATGCACTGAGGTGCTGGACAGAGAGGCAAAATAACATTACACAAAGGCATTCCCCACTGGCAGATCAAAGGAAACTGAAGTAGTTTTGACACCAACCCAGGAAATCTGTCAGCCTTGATCCCAAAGAATAAACTTGTGTATTAAATTAAAAAAAAAAAAGCAAAAATTTAGATTTGAAAAATAGTATTGCAGTACAAACAAGAAGTGTTATAGCAGAAACACTGTGAGATGTGATTGCTGAAGCTACTATTAAGATATTCAATTATTATTTGTTATTAAAGTATGCACAATGACATCCATCTGCACAGTTTTAACAAAGGTAAACGATGAAGTACAAAGAGCAATAAAATCAAAATTTTAAAAAGTAAATAATTGAAAGCCACAAAACCCCATTTACAACGGATGACCAGAAGAAGGCAGTACCACTTAGGCAATCAGAACAACAGCTAAGACAAAGTTGTGACCTGCTATGAGACTTTATGAAGACATATAAACTGATAAGGGATTCATCTAAACACTGACCATTCTAATTTTTGGAGGGGAGTGGTCATAAAATATTTCATTGAATCAAGTCTCCATTCACAGATCTGTATGTCATATCAGACAGGGAAGAGCTGCCTTGTCTAGACATTGGGATGCACTGGGTCTTTAAGAACACAGCCTCGGAAGCAATTGCTGAGCTGGATGGAGGAAAAAAACCCATTTGGTTTTCCCCCCACCCCATTTTTGCAGTCACTGCAGCTAGTTCATCCCATATGGGGGAACTTTTCTCTGCCCCTCCCTATCCTGGGGTTTTCTCCTTTGCCACTGTCTGGCAGTGCCTGTACCCCATTCTGAACTTGTTAGTCTCTAAGGTGCCACAAGTACTCCCATTCTGAACTGTGGCTCTTACCCTCTGCCATTTACTTTGCCCCTCTTCTTCCCGTGTCTCCAGCTGTTTGACCTTCCTGTGCAGTTCCTCCCTTCTGATTTGCCTCCTTTCCTCCTGTGAACAGCAGGGAGCAGATTGTAACTCACCGAAAGGGCAGAGCCAGGGCAGCGCCTTCAACAGATGTTACTAAGCAGGCTCAGTTGGGATGATCTTGCTGAATAATATGCAAGCTGCAAATTGTGTCCAAAAGTAGATTGGAATGTTACGCCAGTCTCTCCTTCTTAAAGCTTGCTCTGCACCCAACTCAGGTGGGGACTTTCCCCAGTGGCTACAATTAGGGCAGCCCTGGTGCTGGGGATGGGCAGGAAAATGACTACACAAACAGCCCTTTTCAGGGGCCTGCAGCTGGTGAGTTTGTACTAGAGGGTGACGGGCTCCCCGTGTGTCTGCGAATAGGTGTGTCTATTAGGGAGTAAATGCCCACATAAATTGGACAGTAACCAGTTCTCCCCAGACAGAAAGGTGGGGAGAGAGAGAAGACAGAACAGTAACGTGGAGAGATTAGAAGGGGCAGAGGGAGCAATAAATGGGGAATGAGGTTTCCACACCCCAACCTTGCCCAGCTCCAGTCAATGTAGCACCCTGGGAAGATTGACTTTCCTAGATAAATTCATGGAGGATAGGTCCATCAATGGCTATTAGCCAGGATGGGCAGGGATCGTGTCCCTAGCCTCTGTTTGCCAGAAGCTGGGAATGGGCAACAGGGGATGAATCACTGGATGATTACCTGTTCTGTTCATTCCTTCTGGGGCACCTGGCATTGGCCGCTGTCTGAAGACAGGATACTGGCCTAGATGGACTTTTGATCTAACCCAGTATGGCCATTCTTACGTTCTCATGAAGAAGGTGAGGAGCAGAGAGAGGAAAAGCCAGTTCCTGCCTCTGCCTAATCCCTGCGCTGCTGGGGGAATGTGCTGCACTGGGGACAATGTCAGGAGGACCCCCCAAAGCAGCTCCATTGATTCTGCTCTTTTCTAGCATTTGGCTCAGAGACTCTGTTACTGGGATGGTTTAAAAGTGTCTCAAGGTTTTAGTCCCAGTGGGAGGAACCAGGTTTACATTGTAATAAAATAACTGAGCATTTTCTCAGTGTGGCAGAGTCTAGTGTGTCTCTCTGCAGGGAAAGAGCCTGGGGGAAATTGGGGTGTGAAATAGACTGAAACCCTTTCTGAAACCTCCCCAGTCATCTTCTCACCCTGACAGGCTGCAGAATAACGACCACGTTTTGCTCCAGATCAACCAATCTTCCTAAGGGACAAGGAAGGGAAATGGCTGTTTTGGATCCAGCTCAGGTAGGGGAGCTGGTGGGGAAGGTTGTTGTGGAGGGGGAGGGGCAGGAAATACACAGAGTGAAGCAGGGAGGGGGACAGGGTGTGATAAACTTGCTGGGACATGCTCAGCCTAGGGCCTTGTGTGTGTATGTGTGTGAACATTCTTCATATCTGAAAGAGGAAACAACCCCCCTGGACGGGCTGGAAAAACAAACCAGAGTGCTGGAGCCTGAACCCGCTAGGTAGAGACTACAGTGAAATAAAAAGGGAAGGTGCTGGGATTTCTGTCCCTGTTCACTGTGCGGAGCTCTATGTCCCATATCAGCCTGTGCCTAGTAGGAGTGTGGTAAATGAGAAGACCCTGTCCTCCTCCGTCTGCTGGGAGGGACAAGGAGCTCTCACCTTCTCTCTGTTCCTTGGAGCCTCCTGGCCACTCTGAGCAGGGTGGGGGTGGGATTCTGCTCCTCTGGCCCTCCCAGAGTTGTCATGTCTTTGTGCTTCTTCCCCCATGAATAGTGGGCTTGTGGCTGGGGCACCAGGCACTGAGTGGGGAACACCTGTTGTTTTAGATGCTGGTGACCTTCGAGGAGGTGGCTGTGTATTTCACTGAGGGGCAGGGGGCTCTGCTGGACCCCAATCAGAGAGCCCTCTACAGGGACGTCATGCAAGAGAATTATGAGACGGTGACCTCGCTGGGTAAGGACTCCTGTCCCCTCAGCTATTTGAAGCCATGGGGCCTGCATTTCTGAATCTGGTCAGGTTCTTCCCTGGTCAGTTACATTAGATGGGAATGGGTCACTGTAGCGGGGTGGTTACCCCGCTCCTGCCCTGAAGGGCTTAAAACAATAGGGTTACCATATTCAAACATTTAAAAAAAAGGACACTCCATGGGGCCCCGGTCCTGCCCCCAGCCCCGCCCCAACTCCGCCCCTTCCCCACCCCCATTCCAACCCTTTCTCCAAAGTCCCTGCCCCCTCCTCTGAGCACCCCACATTCCCCCTCCTCCCTCCCGCTCTGATCTTGGTTGGGGGTTGCTAAGTGCTTCCCTGCTCCCCACTCGCCCTGCAGCCCCTGCACCCCCCCACCCCTGCAGCCTCTGCACCCCCCACCTGCCCTGCCCCAGCGCCCCCCTGCCCCTGCAGCCTCTATGCCCCTGCCTGCCCTGCTCCTCCTCGCCCTGCAGCCTCTGCACCCCCCCCGCCTGCCCTGCTCCCCCGCTCCCCCGGCAGCCTCTGCCTGGCGGGGGCTTCGGATGCTCAGCGGCGACCGGGGCAGCGCGGGTCCCTGCAGCCCCGGCACACGCCGCACTCCCTGCCCCGCGCCGCAGCCTCCTTCCTGCCGCGTGGGGTGATGGGGCCACAGGAAGGGTCCCCCAGTGGCTGGGGAGTCCCCGCCTGTGAGGGAAGCCCGAGCCGTTGGCTGGGCCCGGCCTCCCCGTGGTCCTGCGGGCTCGGCTGGGGCGCGCGGTCCGCCCGGCCTCCGGGGGCAGCAGCGGCCCCTTCGCCGCCTTCTGCGGCTGCGCCCCCCCCTTCCCCCGCCCGAGCTCGCTACAATGTAGCCGGGCGGCTGGGCTGTGCTGCGGACCCGGCGGGTCGTGCTGGGGCCAGGCGGACCCTGGCTTATGCTGCCTCCCTATTTCCCCGGACATGTCCGTCTTTTTGTCAATTCCCCCCGGACGGGGATTTGAGTACCAAAAAGCCGGACATGTCCGGGGAAATCCGGACGTATGGTAACCCTAAAAACAACCCTGGGGGAAAGTTGTGGCTGGGCTGATTGGGAAGTGGCTGCAGCTGGGCCACACCCCAATCAGGCCACAGCTGGCCTGTATAAAAAGGCTGGGAGCCAGGAGCTCAACAGTCTCTCTCTCTCTCTCTCTGTGTTTAGAGAGAGAAGGGTCTGGCTGCAGGGAGTTTTATCAGACACCTAGATTGGGAGCAGGGCTGGGGATGGGCCAGAGGAGCTGGGAACTCCGGCCTAAGAAAGCCCCAGGCTGCAGGCCTGGCAAGGCCTAGTAGGTGTAGGGTTGCAGGGGGCAGCCCGTGGGTAGGCAGAGGCAGCAGGTCCAAACCCCTTTGCCTGTGATGAGTGGCTGATACTGCAGTCTGCCCCAGTGAACGGGGGCTAGATGGAGACTGGGCAGTAGCCAAGACTGAGGTGAAGTGGGGATAGTAGGTGGGGGTTCCCCAGGGAGGGGAGACCCTAAGACTGAGGGGTTACTGCCAGGGGCAGCACCCCAGGTACAAGGGCACCGGGGTCCTGGGAGGGACACAGGGCCATAGGTAAGGCGGATCACCAGCCTGCAGGGGGCGCTCTGGATCCTGGAAGAGCTAATTCCCGGAAGTAACCAGCAGGAGGTGCTGCAGGGGTGAGTCCGCTCCTCTATAGTCACCTAGTCCAGTGGCTCTCAACCTTTCCAGATTACTGATTTCTCATGTGTACCCCAAGTTTCACCTCGCTTAAAAACTACTTCCTTACAAAATCAGACAAAAATACAAAATTGTTATAGCACGCTATTACTGAAAATTGCTTACTTTCTCATTTTTACATATACTTATAAAATAAATCAATTGGAATATAAATATTGTACTTACATTTCAGTGTGTAGTGTATAGAGCAGTATAAACATTTCATTGTATGAAATTTTAGTTTTTACTGACTTTGCTAGTGCTTTTTATGTAGCCTCTTGTAAAACTAGGCAAATATCTAGATGAGTTGATGTATCCCCTGGGAGATCTCTGCATACCTTGGACATGTACCCCTGGTTGAGAATCACTAGTATTGTCCACAACTCCAGTGTGAGAGAGCTGTTCATCTCCAAACCCTCTTCAATGGGATAGGGGAGTCATGAATCTAATGGACATTCTAATTTATGCCCATCACTCCAGCTTTCCCGGGGTCAGAAGCAGTGTATTATCCTATCTGCATTAATTCTCACTCTCGCACAAGGATCTCTGTTCACCTCCCTTCATGGGACTAGCTCCATCTCTGGGGAGGGGCTCTGGATGTTTAGACATAGACAGGGGTTTAAAACCTGAGCTGTTTGTGCCTCAGCAAGTCCCACAGATCCTGAAAACTCCTAGGGAGAGTGTGACAATTCTCCCCACCCCCAAACATCTGCCTCTGCCAAGGGGCTCTGTGACCACATTCCCATCTGTTCAGATCCCACAACCCCCACCATGGTACGAGGCCAGGTTAGAATCAGGGAATGTTCTTTGTGACAAATACTCTACAAATTCTCAATGCACCCTGATCTTGCCTGATTTCACCCCCTCAGCAGGACTCCCCATTCCCAAACCTGACCTGATTGCCCAGCTGGAACGAGGGGAAGAGCCATGGGTCCCAGATCTCCAGGCCTTCGAGGAAAGGAAGATCCCAAGAGGCACCCGCACAGGTGAGGGGGTCAGTGACACTGACACGGAAACCATCTGGTGAATGAATGAAAAAGTTGAAAATCCGTATAATGTGGTGTGAGCCCCTTCAGTTCTGCCTCATCTCACCCAGGTCAGGCTGCGGTCAGCAGGTGTCTTGTCATCATGGTAGATCATGGCTTCCCACCTACCCTGTCAGGAGTTTTCTCTCCGACTTCACTTCCCTGTGAGAGTTTGGATGGGATGTGGAGGTCGAATCCAATTTCTCAGTCCCCCCCAATGGTTATTGGGCTGCTGTGTTTTCCCTTTTGGCTGTTCTTCTTTTTCCCCCCTTTCTCCCCAGCACAGGGAATGACTCTTTTCTGGATTCTCTCTCTCCCAGCAGGTGATAGGACTGTGAGTGAGAACAGGGAGGAGAATCCACATCAGGAAAGTAAAGCACTGGTGAAACCACAGGGGTTGTTTTTGAGAAGAGCTAAAGGGAATTCTTCTCAATGCTGGGAAAAGGTCAAAACCCGGGGAAATCAACACAAATCAGAGAGGAACCTGGGAAACCAACCAAGGAAGAAAGTGGATGAATCCATTCAATATGGGGTAGGATGTAACAATCTCAAGGAAACCACAGCCCAGCCAAAAACCCACATGGAAGAGAGAACCTACAAGTGCTTGGACTGTGGGAAAAGCTTCAGTCGGAACTATTCCCTTGTACTACATCAGAGAATTCATACAGGAGAGAAACCCTATAAATGCTTGCATTGTGGGAAAAACTTCAGTCGGAACTACACCCTTATTCTACATCAGAGAACCCATATGGGAGAAAGACCTCCTAATCAACTTGATAGTGGGAATTGTGTCAATGAGAATTCAAACCTTATTACTTATCAGAAAATCCACACAGGGGAGAGACCCCATAAGTGCTTTGAGTGTGGGAAATGTTTCACTGAGAAGTCAACCCTTGTTAAACATCAAAGAATCCACACAGGAGAGAGAGCTCATAAATGCTTGCACTGTGGGAAAAGTTTCAGTCGGAATTATACCCTTATTATACATCAGAGAATCCATACGGGAGAAAAACCCCATAAATGCTTGCACTGTGGGAAAAGTTTCAGGCGAAACTACACCCTTATTCTACATCAGAGACTCCATACGGGAGAGAAACCCTATAAATGCTTGCACTGTGGGAAAAATTACAAGCAGAAATCAAGCCTTTTTTCACATCAGAAAATCCATGCAGGAGAAAAACCCCATAAATGCTTGGACTGTGGGAAAAGCTTCATTCACAGCTCACAGCTTATTAGACATGAGAGACTACACACGGGAGAGAGACCTTATAAATGCCTCGAATGTGGGAAAAACTTCAGTCGGAACCATACCCTTATTCTACATCAGAGAATCCATACAAGAGAGAGACCCCATAAGTGCCTCAACTGTGGGAAGTGTTTCAGTCAGAAGACAAACCTTGTTACTCATCAAAGAATCCACACAGGAGAGAGACCCCATAAATGCATTGAGTGTGGGAAATGTTTCAAAGACCAGTCAAACCTTATTACACATCAGAGAATCCATACTGGGGGGAGACCGCATGCGTGCCTGGACTGTGGGAAAAGCTACAGTCGGCGGTCACACCTTACTAAACATCAGAGAATCCACACAGGAGAGTGCCCCCATAAATGCTTGAGCTGTGGGAAAAGTTTCAATCGGAACTCAAACCTTGTAACACATCAGAGAATCCATATGGGAGAGAAACCCTATAAATGCTTGGACTGTGGGAAAGGCTTCAGTCAGAGCTCACACCTCATTATGCATCAGAGAATCCATACAGGGTATAAACCCTATAAATGTTCTGACTGTGAGAAAACCTTCATTCAGAGATCACACCTGCTTAGACATCAGAAAGTCCACATGGGAAAGAGACATCATAAATGCCCAGACTGTGGAAAAAGGTTTAGGAAGAACTCACACCTTATCATGCACCAGAGACTCCACGTGGGAGAGACACCTTGAATGTGGGTGATGCTTCAGTTGGGCACATATCGTATCAGGCATCAGCAAATCCACCCAGGGAAGAGTTCTTTTAAATGTCCTTAGCATGGAGAAAGCTGCAATTGGGACGCTAACTCCATATTGGACCTCAGAGACTCCTCTATACAGGAGAGAAATGCTGTCTGTGCTCTGACTAGTGCTGGTTACGGTAGTATATACATCTCCATTTCCTAATTCCCATACACAGTGGTGGCATTTGGCTCCCAAGTATCTAGCTGCCCATCTCTGGGGGCAGGTTCCAGCAGCAGCTGACCCTGAGGTGATCAGGGACCATCTGGCTTTGCCTACTCTAAGCAAACCCCAGGCAGAGGAGGAGAAGTCCCGATCAGCCCCTCCTCTCTGCTGTAGCCCTGGGTGCTGAACTGATGGACCTTCTTGCCTCCTGCTAACCTGCTGGGGGAAGGGAAGAGAGAAACTCCTTCAGAAGCTCCCTCTGAAGTTCCCCCCCTCCTCCCTTCCCATCCAAGATTAGGAGAAGTATACTTGGGCCAGGCCCCACCTTCACTCCACACACTTGTCCCCATCCTGCGTCTTCCACCAGTTTCTGGGCTCAGCTCAGCTCCCACACTTATTCTGCAGGGAACAGTTCCAGATAAGTGTCCTAGGGTGCTGGGAATCAGATGTCAAGTGACCGGGAGGGGGTTTTGCCAGGGATCTGGGGGATTTAATGTTTTGGGCTGGTGGAGAAGGGAATCAAATGGAGCTCAGGTGATCAAGATATTGGTCATCATGGAATGAGAAGAGAGGGAGTGTGCAGGGTTAGGGATGTTCTGCCCTCTATCATTCACCTCCTCTGCCCCTTTTCCCTGCCACCTCTACATTCAGAAGGCAACACTGAGAGGGACTAATTTCCACAGGGCCTTTTTTGGGAGGCCTAGAAATTCAACCTCAGCAGGAGGTTGTTTTTCTAGCCTAAGAAAGTGGTCAGGAGTAGCAACCAGAATGATCGTGGCCTGTTTTGTAAAGGACTTGGAGGTCTACTGATGAAAAGTTCTATCCAAGCATTAGATATTATTTTTTATTTATGTTGGGCCAAGCAAAATGAGACTTGACACTCAACTCCATGGTGTTTGTTTGCATGTAATACAATGACTTTGAATGCTGCAACTGATCAATTCAGACATTTCAAACATCTGGGCTCCCTATGCAATGCATGGGGAAAGATAGGCACCTTAGGATAGGAGCCACAAAAGTCAGTACACTAGGTGGGAAGTCACCTAAGCTGGCCATTGGGACATGCCAATGAGAGAGTTCTACCCTAAATCAGTCCCTCTGACAGAGTTAGGTACCAAAGTCTGGGCAGCTGGGAGATGCCCATCTCTGGTTGGGATGTATGACCAGGAACCCTGCTCCTGGACTAAGGCAACTTACGCTGCAAGCAATTGGTTTATCACCAGGACCCTCCCCAAGCAGGCGAGGGTGGAGAGGTCAGGGCGATCGCTGGGGTCATGCAGTCCTGGCAGCAGGACGGGAATTGCACTCGCTGCAGTAACTCGTTGTTGTTGTGGGTGGAATCCACATTCCTTGCAAGATATCAGAGCCCAGGCTGCAGATGGGAGAGGTTAGTATCTCCCCAAGGGACCCTACCACTTCAAAGACCCCCAGCCTGCCCAGGACATTCCAGACAGGGAAGACAGACCTTATATACAAAATAGAGCTGGGACCCCAGACCCATGGGAGAGATGATCCCCACTGCTCCCAGTGATGGTCCTGCTTGGTATAAAGTTAAAAGGACCTTCCCATCACAGCCTCCCCTCCTCCCCCCAGAAATGATGCCTCCTGGTCACACCCTGTCTGCAGGTTGAGACTGAATGCTTTGCAGGTGCTGGCTAAACTGTCTCCAGCCTCGGAGCAGTTCTCTGGGGATTTTAGTCTAAATGATCAGCTCAGCTTGTTTTATTAATCTCTGCTCCTTTGTACCTTTTTACTGGTGGTGCTTAGTTTTCATGAGTGCTTTTTTCATATCCCCACTGATAAATCCCTGCAAAATGGGTGAATGTTGAAAAGCACCCTGGGCTAGATTCTCAGCTGATGGGAATCAGTGTAGAGCCAACGTATCCAGGGTTAGTGTACACCAGCTGGGGCTCTGGCCCTATGGACTCCGATGGAGAGATGCCAATTCACATTAGCTGGGGATCTGTCTTTAAAATATGATTCCCAGGTGGCAACTACAATTACATTGTGAGGGAAACATTGCTGAATCTATTTAAGTGCCTTTTATATGTTGTATCTTTCTAGTTTCCTCCATATTTAAAGAGCCTCCTCCCCCCATTTGGGGGAATGGTATCTCCCAGGTGTTACAATCATCTAGCCTTTAACTGGCAGCACCAAACAATGCAGGATAAGGGGGGTGAGCCCCATATGGGGCTGCTTTGTGTGTGACTGGCCGCCTCCTTCCTGAAGCAAAATGCATAATTGCTAAACCACTCCATCCCATATAACAATCCTACTGCATTAACCCCTTACATTCCCACCACTGTATTCACCCCAAGGGATCCCAAATGTCAGTCTGTCACAGAGCAATGTCCTGAACAAACCTTATGGAATTAAGATGAACTTTACTGAAATAAATCAGACTTTATTGAATTAGGTTTAATCCCTTTGGGTCCATTGTGTTAAAAATGCAATTGTGTATGTGTTATTGTGGCATTATACATATCTTTTCCAGTATGAGGGAGATGTGAATGTAATTCCTCCACTTATCAGCCCTTTGAAACCACTGCCTGGAGAGGTTTGCATAAACTAATTCAAACTGGATTTTCCAGATAAAGAAAAGACTTTGGGATAAATAACCAAGTTTTAGACTGACTCAGGGTCTTCTTCTTGACCCAGCAAATGGACAAGACCCCGGTCCATGGAAAGCTTCAATCCTTAGGGAAGGGTTGAAAGGGCTTTGACCTACAGAGGCTCCATAAGACTGGGTGCTGGTTCTGAGCTGAAGCTGTGATGAACCTGAAGCCACAAGGAAACTTCTTGAGTGGAAGGACTAATCGCTGGCCAGAGCCAATGTTAGAGTTGAGATGATCTCTGATAAGTTTATTAGCATGCCTGTAGGTTCTTTTATTGGTTTTAATGTTTTCTCTGTAATGCATTTTACCTTAAGAATAAAATAGGCTTGCTTAGAAAGAGCTGTGTGATAACTTATAACTGTGGGCAGTCATTGTTAATTGTCTCTGAAGAGAAAGCAAGCAGGCCTGCTGGGACTGCCTCTCTCTGCTGGGACCAGCACAGTAAAGGCAGGGAACTAGACCGTCTAGAAATGCCCTGATTAGGAGGGAGAGAGACATGGGTCTCCACCCAAAAGAGGCAAAAGTCCGGGTGCCAGAAGCTTGAGAGTCAGGGAGATGCCTGAGATGCACCTCATGGTAGGAAGTGGCCCAGGGAATGTAGTAGAAGTTGGTGCTTAAACCCTTAATGGGGAATCCCCTGGCTTCATAGCATCCTGGGTCGGAACCCAGTGGAGCAAGGTGGGCCCAGGTTCCCCTACCCCACCCCACTTGCTTGTTTGCCTGCCCCAGGCAGGAGGCTCAGGGGCCATAAACTGTTTGGTTGCTCTGCCCCACCTGGGAGCTACAAACTGATTTTGTCGTGCCCTGCCCAGAGGGTCAGAAACCCCCATTGTCACTGGCTGCCACAGCCAGGAGACTCGCAGGCGACAGACTGCTTGTTCTACCCTGCCTGGGGGCCCTGGCTGGATTATTTGCTTGACCCTGCCAGGAGTTTTGAGACTACCTTGTTACAATTATTTGATCCCTCAGGGAATCCAGATAACTCTGTGATGGGGTGTACCAATCCCGCACTGGGCCAATAGGGGCAGCCCCAGTTGACGAACAGGGCCCCCATCACAGATCCCCTAAAATTTTCCTCATTTTTAATCTTAAGACTGATCCTGCAAAGACTTATGCATCTGTATAACATCATGTCCTGTGCTCCAAGGGTACTGCTCACAACACACAACAGGAAGCATAAGCACAAATATTTGTGGGATCAGGACCTAATTATCTATAAGTGATTTAATATCCCTTCTGATTTTGGCCCATTTTCTCTCATCTGATATTAACATATCTCCTCAGATTTTTCCAAGTTTCATCTGTAATTATCTATTGATCTAAAAAAATGCCTTTCAAGCCTTTTCTCTTTAATTCTTGAACACCTATGTCAAATCCCCTCAAATCCCTTATAACTGCAGCAATTTCTTCTTTTGAAGAAAAACTATTCCCATGAGTTTTTGCCCCAGATGGGGCATATTTCTTGTGTGGGTATGGGGAAGAGATGAAACTCAGGGGGAGATAACAACTTTCTACTCATTTATCAAAGATTGAGATAAAATCCCCTCAGATTTGGTTTCCTTCTCCCCTTTACAACTGCTGGTCTGTAGAGGGAAAACAGACTCTCTGGATGTGGAGAGCAGGGCAAGGGCTGCAATTACCCATTGCCTATAACCTGCTTGGCAGAGGTGGCTGATTCACCTCACACCCTATGTGATGGTTTCTTTAAGTGTTCTGTGATCTCACAATTCCTGGTAGTAAACTTGTGACTTTTTCCTTATTCAAAATGGCTGCCATTTCCCATGAATGTCAATGGGGCTGAAGCCATATGCTGCTTCCAGCCAAGACGGCCACAGACACCCTTGCTTCTGAACTGAGCTGAAGCCAGGTTGATCCGTGGTCTCTATGGGGAGATGGAGGGATATGGGAGCTGGAAGAAGGCTGAAGAGGGGTAGGGACATCTGGGGACAAAAGGGCATTGAGGGGGTGAACACTGAGTTGTGAGGGGGCAGGAGGGGATGCACAGGGATGTGGGGGGCAGGATAGGATTGAGGGGGCATGAGGAAGTAGGTACGCAGAAGGTAGGATGAGGGAATGCAGAGGAATCATGGTGCAGGACAATAGGGTTGGAATACAGGGAATATTTGAATGATAGGATACTGTGAAGAAAAGGAGGAGACCCTGGGGAGCATGGATGGAGAATATGAGTGCAAGAGAAGACTGGATGGGAAAGGGGGAGAGACAATGGCAGTTACCCCACCTCATGGGGTAGAAGAAGCTGAGGGGGCTGCCCTGCTCAGCACCTAGTGGGGAATTTTGGTACTAGAAATGTTCAAACACACACTGGGTAGTGTGGGCAGTAGATGGACACACACATACACACACAGTCTGCTCCTTATTTATCATGTGAAAAATCTTTTTTTAAGACAAACAGGGTCCAGGGGTCTGACGCCTGACTGTTTGGGGTTGACCGTACCTGAAACTTTGTATATTTTAACAACGTATAGAAGCAAGAAGTGTATGCTGAAGTACCCAAGGATATTGGGATCCAGAAGATCCCCACTGAAGGATCCCCAGGGAATGTGCATTTGCTACTCCTGTGAAAGGCCAGGGCATTCTAGCCAAGAAAGGAGGCGATCACAGTCTCAGGCTCTCGAAACCAAAGGGGCATCAGGAATGGTTGGCCCATCAACAGAAGAAGGCCAAGCAGGGGCAGGATTCCTAGGTCTGTCCTTGGTGGAAAATCAGTCTGCCTACAGTACAGTACAGAGGGGGAAACCGAGGCACAGAAAGATGAAGTGACTTGTCCAAGGTTACACTGGGAGGTTGTGGCAGAACTAGGAACTGAACCCAGGTCTCTAGGGTCTTGTTTGGCTTCACATCCACATTCTGGAAGATTTGCTGTACTCAGACCTAAGTTACAGGGCTCAGTGTAGGGGTGACTGGTGAAATATAATGGCATGTTCTATACAAAAGATCAGACTAGGTGATCTAATGGTCCTTTTGGTCTCAAACTCTGCGATTCTCTGCTTCTCTAACACCAGGACACGCTCGGCTGCTGTCTCAGCTGGGTCGTGACTCCGGTAATATCTGCGTCAAACCTTTGTGGCATCTGGACAGGGTTCCGATTTGGTAGGATGGGTTTGGGCAGCTGCTCCAGTGTTTCACCCAGCAGACGGTTCGGAGAAATGGAGGCTTTATTGGAAGGGCTTTCGGACGCCAGCCAGCCATAGGCTGTGATGCAGACAAAGCAAATACAGAGCAACTCAAACACTGCCACTGCCAGAGCAAATAGAGAACCGCAGCCCCATCCCACCTAGCAAAGAGATTTGTCCAGGGGATTGCACATGGAACCCACAAACAAAGGGGGTTTGGACAGAGGCAGGGAGCCCATGAGACACTCAGAAATAAGGAGGATTCATGGTGTGAGACAATAACCTGCAGTTATATAGCATGTACACAGAGGGGCCAGTATCCTTCCATTTTACAGGGGGAGGAAACTGAGGCATGGCCTCTCAGGGGCAGAGTGGGGATTAGAACCCAGGAGTCCTGGCTTCCCCCAACTCTCACTCACTAGACCCCACTTCTTTCCCAGACCCAGGGATAGACTCCAGGAGTCTTGGCTTCCAACCACCATGGCTCTCATGCCCATTAGACCCTGGTCCCTTTCTAGAGCGAAGAATAGAGCCCATGAATCTTGATTCTCAGCCCCTTCCCCTTTCTCATCCACTAGACCAGTGGTCCCCAAACTTTTTTGGTTGTGTCCCACTGGGAGCCACGGTTGGGAGCCAGGGCTGGGAGTGGGCCAGAGCCCTGGTTGGGGCCGGGAGCTGCAGCTGGGACTGGGTCCACAGTCAGGGGTGGAGCCAGTGCTGCAACTGGGGCCACGGTCAGGGCCAGGAGCGGGGGCTGGGGCAAGCTGCTGGGAGGCCACAGCTGGGACTGGAGCCATGGCCACGGCCATGGCCGGAGCTGCCCCCTTGAGCATTCCTCCATGCTCCCCATAGTTTGGAGACCACTGCACTAGACCCCACTCCCCTCCTAGAGGCAAGGATAAAACCCAGAAGTCCCACCCCCTGTGACGTTATTGACATAAACTGGGACCATATAGATCATTGTTGCAACCAAGGTCCTGTAGTGGCACCCAAATCTTGTATAAAGGGGGTCAAATGGGGTGTCTAAGACAAGGTTATGGTTTACTGGTTATGATTATGCTGTCTATATGTGTGTATCAGTTTTGTAGTTGAAGTTATGAATATTGGCTCTATACTGTCTGTATGGCAAATTTATGCTATGCTTCTGGGTGACATCCCAGACAAGCTGGGATTAGCTCTGCCTAGCCTGCTTGATGGCCCATTAAGGACCATCAGCTATACAATGGACCCATTGAGGGAAGGCAAATATGCCTTCAGACTCAGCAAAGTATGCAGGGACTGGCCCATGTGACTCCAGGCTCCATTTTGCTGTAATTTTCCACAGTAAGAACAAAGAGGTGTTCTTACACCTGGAAAAGACTATATAAGGCTGATGCCTCATCTCCATTTTGTCTTCAATCCTGCTTCTTACCTCTGGAAGGACTTTGCTACAAGCTGAAACTTTGAACAAAGGACTGAATGACCCATCCCAGCGGGGGGATGTATTCCAGAGACTAAATTTGAACCTGCAGTTTATTCTATCACTGCTGCAAGCCTGAACCAAGAACTTTGCAATTACTGTGTGTAATTGATTCCATATAACCAATTCTAACTCTCATCTCTATCTTTTTCTTTTATCAATAAACCTTTAGATTTTAGATTCTAAAGGATTGGCAACAGCGTGATTTGTGGGTAAGATCTGATTTGTATATTGACCTGGGTCTGGGGCTTGGTCCTTTGGGATCAGGAGAACCTTTTTTCTTTTACTGGGGTATTGGTTTTCATAACCATTTGTCCCCATAACGAGTGGTACTGGTGGTGATACTGGGAAACTGGAGTGTCTAAGGAAATTGCTTGTGAGACTTGCGGTTAGCCAGTGGGGTGAGACCGAAGTCCTCTTAGTCTGGCTGGTTTGGTTTGCCTTAGAGGTGGAAAAACCCCAGCCTTGGGCTGTAATTGCCCTGTTTGAGCAATTTTTCCTGAGTTGGCACTCTCAGTTGAGTTCCGCCAGAACCGCATCGTCACACCCCCACTCTATCTGACTATATTGTCCCCAGGCTTTACAGTTGGATAGAACTGTACAACCCACTAACAGGTTTATTAATCACAGTGAATCAGTGAACATGGGCAGGTTTCACACCTGGAGTGTCAGTGGAGGAAGAGTGGATGGGGGAAGATCAGGAGGAGGAGGAGGAAGGGAAGAAGGGAGAGGAAAAGAAGGGGGAAGGACAGATGAAGGAAGAGAAGAAGAGGAGAGAGGGATGAATGAAGAGAAGGAGGATGGGTGGGAAGAAGGGACAAAGAAAGATGGAAGGGAAGGCGGTGGAGAGAGGATGGAAGATGGGGAGCGAGGGATGGGTGAACGGTGAAGAGAAGAAAGAAGGGAAGAGGGAGAGGAGGATGGCTGGAGAACTGCAGAAGGGGGAGGAGGGATGGGGACTGGGACTGAGGACAGGCAGGGACGGAGGAGGGTGGCAGGCAGCAGGCCGGATTCAGCGCCCTCCCTTGCTAGCGGGCAGCGGGACCCAGTCATTGCAGAAGGAGGTGTAGGTGATGTTGATCTGGTACCCAGGGACCATCAACTCCTTCACCAGCTCACAGCAGCTGGGATTCATGATGCAGCCCTGGATGAGGATCTGCACCTCGCCTCCTGCAGGGGGAGACAGAGAGGCAGGGCTCAGAGCCATACCACTCAAATCCGCCACCCCAGAGCACGGACAGGGATCGGAAACCAGGCCACCGGACCCAATGCCGCTTAGCCACTCCGTCACCGACTGAAAGCTCCCCTGGCTCATGGGATATTGATACAGCCAGGACTCCTGGGTTCTTTTCCCAGGTCTAGAAGGGAAGTGGGGGTCAAATGGTTAGAGCAGGTGGGGACTGGGCATCAGGACTCCTGGGTTCTATCCCCAGTGCTGGGAGGAGAGTGGGGTTTGGTGGGTTGGAGCTTGGCTGGGGGTGGGGAAGTGGGTGAGGGGCATGGGACCCCATGTTACAGTTCTAAGCCTGGCCACAAGGGGTCAGGCCAGAGCCAAGCAGCACCTTGCCCAGAAAGGAGTAAGGATCAGTACTGGTGGGGGCATTTGGGACAGAGAGAACCCAGTGCAGCCCCCCCTCCCAACTCACTATAGCTGATGTTGACTGTCATGCATGGATGCCCGGCCTTAGGGGTGCACTCAGAGACTCCAAGGAGGCAACCGATGTAGGGCTCATCCATGGCGCATTGTCTGCAATGCAGTTTGCTAGCTGCAAGGGGCGAGCAAGGGGAAATGCAGTGAGAGATGGGCACAAACACCCCCCAGCCACCATCCCCACAGGCAGCCCACCCTACCCACTAGACCCCATTCCCCTCCCCAAGCCAGGGATAGAACCCAGGAGTCCTGACTCCCAGACCCCACCTCTAACCCACTAGACTCCACATCCCTTCCCTCCCCTAGCCAGAGATAGAACCCAAAAGTACTGACTCCCAGACACCCACATCCCCGCTCGAACAAGTAGGCCTCACTCTCCTCCCCCAGTCAGGGATAGAACCCAGGAGTCCTGATTCCCAGTCCCCCGCATACTAATCATTATGCACTGTGGAGTGACACCACTTTTCCCTTCCTGAGTTTCTGTGAGTTTGTCTGGGTTACACCAGATGTATCCGTGGCCAAGCAGAGATCTGGTGGGTTGCTGCCCTGAGACATGCCGGGGGAATGGCCTGTGTGTGACTGAGAGGACCCGGGGCTGTGATTCATGCTCTTTCAGTGGCACCGTTGGGGTCATTCACATTGGGTTGACTCAAGCCCCTGGTAAAAGCTGCCTGCGTTGAGGACCCTGTCGTGGGAGGCAGAGAGCGGCGATCCCCATCCACATCTCTGAGTCCTCCAAGGAGAGCTCCACCTCCACCAGGGAAACCAATTGGCACGGCCGTTTCCAGGGCAGCTGCACGTGTGCATCTGAGTCGGCTCATTAGAGGGATACGGACACCACACCAAGGGGCTGATTTCAGCATCTCCAACACTCATTTGTCCAGCGGAAGGGGGCTGGGAGGCAGGACTCCTCAGTTCTCTCCCCAGTCCTGGAAGGGAGTGGGATCTAGTGGTTAGGGCAGGTGGTGTTGGGAGCCAGGACTCCTGAGTTCTCTCCCCAGCTCTGGGAGGGAAGTGGGGCCTAGTGGTTAGAGCACAGGGGGTTGTAGCCCACGAAAGACTCATAGACTCATAGACTCATAGACTTTAAGGTCAGAAGGGACCAATATGGTCATCTAGTCTGACCTCCCGCATGATGCAGGCCACAAAAGCTGACCCACCCACAACAGAATCTTCCAGCCTGCGACTCCTGCCCTATGCTGCGGAGGAAGGCGAAAAACCTCCAGGGCCTTTGCCAATCAACCCTGGAGGAAAATTCCTTCCCGACCCCAAATATGGCGATCAGCAGAACCCCGAGCATACAGGCAAGATTCTACAGCCGGACCCTCATTTTACCCGCGATGGCACGTTAATGCCTAATTGACTAAAATCACGTTATCCCATCAAACCATTCCCTCCATAAATTTATCAAGCCTGATCTTGAAGCCAGAGAGGTCTTTCGCCCCCACCGTTTCCTTCGGAAGGCTGTTCCAAAATTTCACCCCTCTGACGGTTAGAAACCTTCGTCTAATTTCAAGCCTAAACTTCCCCACGGCCAGTTTATATCCATTCGTTCTCGTGTCCACATTACTACTGAGCTTAAATAATTCCTCTCCCTCCTTGGTATTAGTCCCTTTGATATATTTAAAGAGAGCAATCATATCCCCCCTCAGCCTTCTTTTGGTTAGGCTAAACAAACCGAGCTCCTCGAGTCTCCTTTCATAGGAAAGGTTTTCCATTCCTCGGATCATCCTAGTGGCCCTTCTCTGTACCCGTTCCAGTTTGAGTTCATCCTTTTTAAACATAGGAGACCAGAACTGCACACAGAACTCCAAATGAGGTCTCACCAGCGCCTTGTATAACGGAAGCAGCACCTCCCTGTCCCTACTAGAAATACCTCGCCTAACGCATCCCAAGATCGCATTAGCTTTTTTCACAGCCACGTCACATTGCCGACTCATAGTCATCCTTCGATCAACCAGGACTCCGAGGTCCTTCTCCTCCTCCGTCACTTCCAACCTGTGCGTCCCTAACTTATAACTAAAATTCTTATTAGTCATCCCTAAATGCATCACCTTACACTTCTCACTATTAAATCTCATCCTATTATTGTTACTCCAATTTACAAGGTCATCCAAGTCTCCCTGCAGAATATCCCTATCCTTCTCCGAATTGGCAATACCTCCCAACTTTGTGTCATCCGCAAACTTTATCAGCCCACTCCTACATTCGGTTCCGAGGTCAGTAACGAATAGCTTATGCTCTAATAAATTTGTTAGTCTCTAAGGTGCCACAAGTACTCCTGTTATTTTTGCGGATACAGACTAACACGGCTGCTACTCTGAAACCTATCAGCTCCTGTGTAACCCAGGCAAGAGTATTCCACCGCATAGTGATCAGGCTTGGCTGTATGCTCTCAAAATACTAACCTAGTCTTGCTAAAGGCTCCCAGCAATAGACACCCTCCCTTGGGAAGCGGCTCCAAGGGTTAATCGCCCGCTCTGTGGAAAATCCACACCTTGTCTCCACTCGGAATCTGTCTCACTTCAAAGCCCGGCTGTCGGCTCCCATGTGGCTGCCATTGATTAGACTGAAAAGCCCTTGGGTGGCAGAAACCTTTGCCTGGGTCGGCATTTATGTTGAAGGGGACAGATCTGGAGTGGCCTGTGATAATTTAACTAGCTCAACATGTGGTATCCAGGGCGTAGTGTTTACTGTCTGCATATGAGTTCCCACCACTGGGAGTTTCGCCTGTAGGCCGGTTGCTGTTCTAAAATTCGTTTCTCTCTTGCTGCGCTTTGTTCCTACTGTTAACAACACACCATCCTTTGGTTTTGGGTCAAGGCACCCAACGGACTGAACCTCAGGGGCCAACTTCCGTAGGGCCTGCTAGAGAAGCACAGCTGATACTTGGGGTGCTGTAGCCCAAGAATCAGGCTAAGAGTGGGAGACTCGGGGAATCCCATCTCAGGAAAGGGAAGGGCTCAAGGCCCGGTGGGGATGCGCTCAGCTCAGAAAAGGAGTGAGAGGTGCAGTTAGCCCTGGAACGGCGATGGAGATTTCCGACCTGTAAACACGGGCAACATCAACACACCCAGTTACCTTGTATTCCCACAGCACCTCTCCCCTCCCCCCCCATGGCCCCCAACTGCACTGTGAGAGGGATCCTGCTGGGTCCCGCTCATTCCACCCCTCCTGTTTCTCACTAACCAAGGCACCTACACCTCCAGAGCCAGCAGGGTTTCCAGGCCCTGTATGTTTTCTGGTGAACAGGGTGGGAGAGGGACCAGCCCCACGGGCAGGGGCGGCTCTAGCTTTTTTACCGCCCCAAGCATGGCAGGCAGGCTGCCTTCAGCGGCATGCCTGTGGGAGGTCCCCGGTCCCGCGGATTCGGCGGCACGCCTGCGGGAGGTCCGCTGGTCCCGCGGCTTTGGCGTACCCACTGCCGAATTGCCGCCAAATCCGCGGGACCGGCAGACCTCCCGCAGGCAAGCCGCCGAAGGCTGCCTGACTGCCGCCCTCGCAAGGACCGGCAGGGCACCTCCCGTGGCTTGCCGCCCCAGGCATGCGCTTGGAGTGCTGGTGCCTGGAGCCGCCGCTGCCCATGGGGGTCCCAGCCGACCAGGGCCAGGGAAGGAGGGGACCCCTCCCAGGGCAGAGCCCTTGGCAGTCCTGCTCACCGATCAGTTTCTTGATGATCTTGCGCAAGACAAAGTACTGCCGGGGGAAGCTGCAGAAATTCTTCTCGAGCTCGATGGGGACCGAGGCCAGTTCCATGGTCTGCAGCGTCTCACATCTGAAGGAGGAGACATGCAGCTAGCACCACATCAGCTGGGTCTGAGCTCCCAGGACAGGGTTCCATGGGGCCAGAGCCCTGGCCTACCCTATCCAAGGTACCTGTCTGCCCCAGCCACCATCATATCTGAGTGCCACGTGGCCTTTAACGTGGTTATCCTCCCGGCACTCTGAGAGGAAGGGCAGGGCTGTTACACGGAGCATTTCAGAGACACTTATCCTGCCTCACAAACCCTGCCTGCGCCTGAGACACAGGTCTAGGAGGGGGAAACTGAGGCACAGATAAGCCAAAAAATGGGCCGAGCCAGCAACAGAATCTAGGAGCCCTGACTCCGAGTACCCCTTCCCCTGCTCTAACCACTAGACCCCACTCCCCTCTCAGAGTTCAGGATAGAACCCAGGAGTCCTGGCTCCCAGCCCCCACTGCTGTAACCCACTAGACCCTACTCCCCTTCCAGAGCTGGGCACAGAACCCAGAAGTATTGACTCCCAGCCCCCCCACTCTAAGCCACTCTGATATTCTGGTCCAATACATGGGCTGACTCAGTTTTTTGTTCTTTCCTGCAGCTCTGACCCACCCACTAGTCCCCCACCCTTGCCCTGTTCAGATCCTTTCTCCTTTGAGTGCAGGGGGTTGGGCAGTGCTGTCTTCAGATCCCAGGGTGAGGGTCAGGGAATGGAGGCCTTACCTTTCCAGGGTGCTCTTTATGTCCTCCTCCTCCTCATCATCACTCCCATAATCGCATTGGTCGTTGGAGCACCATCACTGATGAGCAATCAACCAATTGTCTCCATCCCTGACGATTGTGTGTCAGTGCTTGAGTCTCTGCAAAGTCCATTCCTGTCCACTCTTTTATGTTGTCAATCCATCTCTTCTGTCTACCTCTTCTTCTCTTCCCCTGTACTATCCCTTGGAGAATTATTTTGGATAGGCCAGATGATCTTGTTACATGGCCGTACCACTTCAGCTTGTGCTTCTTCACGGTCATCAGGAGGTCTTCATAAGACCCAGTGCATTGGGTGATGATGTTACTGACCTCTTCATTAGTGACGAGGTCGAAGTAGTAGATGCCCAGGATTTTACAGAAGTATCTCATCTCTACTACCTGTATTTTCCATTCAAGTTCTGCCGTAAGGGTCCATGTCTCACACGCATACAGAAAAATGGAGATGACCAATGCGTGCAGCAGTTTCGGGAGATGTTCCAGGGAGATGTTCTTATTCCTCCAAATTGCCACTGCTGCTGTTGTTTGCACAGTTCTTGCCCAAATTTCTGCCTTGGATCCTTCATCAGTGACGATTGCCCCCAGATACTTGAACTGTTTCACTGTCTCCAGCTCTTGTCCACTGACAGTGATATGTGAGCTGATCCCATCATGTTTGTATCATCAGCTTGGTTTTCTCTGCACTGATTCCCATGCCATATTTTGCGGAGGTTTCATCCAATCGTTTCACAAGATTGTCAAGTTCATCTTCGCTGCCCGCCAGGCTGTCAATGTCATGAGCAAACTGAAGATTTGAGATTGTTTGCCCCCCAATACTGACTGTGCATATGTGATCTTCTAGGGCATCAGTCATTATGTGCGCCAAGTAGATGTTGAACAGTGTGGGCGAAAGAAGGCAGCCTTGCTGGACTCCAACAGTGGTGCAAAACCACACTCCTATTGTGCCATCTATAAGAACTGCACTGCTGGCCTTTACAAATTCCTCCCGGACGTCTATTTAAAACCCAAAAAGCCGGACATGTCCATGAAAATACAGACGTATGGTAGGTAACCCTAGAACAGGGAACAAGTATACCCAAGGAGTAGAAGTCTTTGACCCAGATATCCCCTTCAGAAGACATCCCCAGACTGGATTAGGGATACTGGTGTGACCTCACCTTGCAGCCCCCAAAGAAGGAACAGGGTGGACTAAATGGACAGTGCACCTCTCTATCTGAAGCCTAGCAAGGGAGGTACGTGGATCCCACTAGAATTTAAAATGAAAAGTAAGGGAGGGGAGGCTCTACTAGAGGACCTGGGCAGCTTTAGATACAGCACGTAGGAGGATTAACACTTCTGAGCCATGAAAGCAGAAATTGACTTTTCCTTTCCAGATTTAGCTAATATTCAGAAAGGGAATCTAGCACCTGCCTTCCAGATTTGAACACCCTCAAAATTCAGGAGTGCTCAAGCTCAATTTGGGCAGCTGTTACTTCATTTCTCCCAAATCAAATATACTGATCCACTGTAACTTGCTGTAGAAAAAGTAGGATAAAATTGAGCAAGCAATGCTTCCCAGTGGTTATTAGGACTGGAATTGCTATTTTCAACAGCCATTGCCACTTTTTTTTTTTTTTTTTTTTAGTTTTATTTGTTTAAAAGGAAGACAGTGATATTGCATTGGCAAATTCCCCATAGAAACAAAGCGTGGAACAAAAGAATAATAAAGGCACCTCAACTTTTCCTCATTTATGTAGGACAGTCTTATAATATGCATCCAGATATCCTTCAGTCACACAAGCTGAAAATTGTTCCACTTTACTGCAGTTCTGTAACCATATGGGAATCAATCCTGTCTGTGTTCTGTGCACATCCAAAATTCCTGTTGAATGACCTGCCCTGGGAGTGAGTTACCAGTGACCCAGGGCTGGGGTGGCAGGAGGTGCAGTTTAGGGGAGAGAGCCCAGGGCAGGGGGGTGCGGGTGGGGGGGGCAGAGCTGGGGCGGCAGAGGGTGCAGGGGGGGGGGAGCCCAGGGCTGGGGTGGGGGGCAGCCAAAAATGTTTTTGCTTGGGGTGCCAAAAAACCTAGAGCCCGCCCTGATCCAGTCCCCTGTGCTTAAGCATGATTTAGTAAACTTCATCGTTAATGACAGGTGTCTGTCAATGCTTCTTTAAAATCTCCAGTTACAGGGATTCCACAACCTCCCCACATCACCTTTTCCAGTAGCAGTATAACCCTTCAAGTTAGAAAGCTTTTCCTAGTTCTCACTGAAATGTCCACTGCAGCATACTTTTTTGTCCTACCCTTGGTGGACATGGAATACAATTGATCACCATTCTCTTTTTAACAGCCTTTTACATATTTGAGGTTAGGGCCGGCTTTAGGCCGATTCCCCCAATTCCGCTGAATCGGGCCCCGCGCCCAGTGGTGAGTTGGAGCCGGTTCCCAAGCTCGGGCAGTAGCTTTCAACTACCTGAAAGGGGGTTCCAAAGAGGATGGATCTAGACTGTTCTCAGTGGTACCAGATGACAGAACAAGGAGTAATGGTCTCAAGTTGCAATGGGTGAGGTTTAGGTTGGATATTAGGAAAAACTTTTTCACTAGGAGGGTGGTAAAGCACTGGAATGGGTTACGTACGGAGGTGGTAGAATCTCCTTCCTTAGAGGTTTTTAAGGTCAGGCTTGACAAAGCCCTGGCTGGGATGATTTAGTTGGGGATTGGTGCTGCTTTGAGCAGGTGGTTGGATTAGATGACCTCCTGAGGTCCCTTCCAACCCTGATATTCTATGATTTGGTTTGCCTGTCCTGGCCCTGGTCTGTTTCCAGCCTATTCCTTTTTCTCCTGGGCCTCCAGTGCCCCGCACTCGGTTAGCCCCTTGATTCGTGTGCCCATGTCTCCATCCCCCAGCCACGTGCTTGAGCCCCTTTCCTATTTTTTTTGAGCTCACTGTTCACTGCCCACCCCCCATGATATTATAGTCCTTCCCTTTTCCCCAGTGCAGCCAGAGGAGCTGGTAATCTCAATTTGTGTCAATGATAGTCCCCTCCTTCCCTGCCTTGATAGGTGTCCCCATGCCCTCCTCCCCTCTCTTGGTGCCCTCCTCTTCCACCTGCAGCCTAGCGGGATGGAGCGGTCGACGCTTCTTTCCCCCCACTCCAGTGTTCGTTCCCATCCCCATTGACCATGGCAGGGAAAAAGGTGGGTGGGGCCCCTTGAGTTGACCCTTCCACCCTTCCTCTGCCTGTTCCCCTATCCCCCTTGTGGTCACCATCTCATCACTGCTGCTGGACCGCCTGTCATCGCCCCCGCTGGGGCACTGGCAGCAGAAGGCGCAGGGGTGGACTCCATTGCTGCCATGCCTCCTGTTCCCTCTAACTCTGAGGGAACCTTCACAACCAGCAGGAAGGGCCATGGGATTAAGAAGGGCAAAGGCCCCACCCGAAAGGCTACACCCTCTATGGTAGGGCTGCCCCCCTACCATGGCCCTGCCACTGGCCACCAGCATCCCTCCCTACTCTCCCTGTTATTCCCTCCACCAGCTCTGGGGGTGCCCCTTCCCTGACCCCTAGGGCATACGCCCAGGTGGCTGCAACCCCCCCTGCCTGCCCCTATGTCATCTGTCCTGGCTGCCGCCTCTGGTTCCATCCCTGGTGACTGGGGCCCCTTCCCCACATTGACCAGGAAGCATGGCGTCCGTTGCCTCCTGGTACCCGCCTTGTCCTACGTGGAGACCTACGTCTGGGTGTTGGTGAGGGTGATGGGGCCTACGGCCGTGGTGGCGACCTCTAGGATGTATGGGAAGGTGGTCTTCTTCCTGGCATCGGAGGCAGCTGCCCAGGAGGTGGTGGAGAAGGGCCTGTGGTGTGGGGCGTGTACATCCCCCTTGAGCCCCTGGAGGACCTGGTCATATGGGTGGTTCTGACCTCTGTCCCACCCTTCCTCCCTAAAGACACCCTGTTGCCTTCCATCTCCACCCTGGGGAGGTCACTATCCATCATCAGTCCTGTGATGAAGTGGGGGATTATCTTGTTTTTTTCTCGTTTTTTCAATGGTTTGCATGCAGAGGGAGTGAGATTCAGTTTTCCTGAGTGTTACTGGTTTAACAAGGTGATGGGAGAGGGAATTTGTTGTTACAGAGGCCCAGCAACAGAACTTGGGACCCCAGGCAGAAGAATGGATACCCCAGCGACTGGTGACCTGGTGACCAGGAGGCCCAGCTCGGACACCACAGCTGGGTCTGGCCAGTGGGAGGACAATGGGCTGGGGAGAGAGGACCCCGGTGACCCGACCAGCCAGTTCCAGCCAGAGGGGAACAAAGGATGGAAGAGAGAGGGCCCCAGTTACCCTGTTTATCTGGACAGAAGACAAAGGACAGAGGCAGGGCTTGGGGATAGGTGATATCGGATGTCCAGCTGGAAAGCGCAGGGGCTCTGGACTGGAGAGAGAGAGCAGGCAGAGGAAACCTGGATGCAGGGGAGACTTAGGGTATGTCTACACTACGGGATTAATCCGAATTTATATAATTCGAATTTGGGAAACAGATTGTATAAAGTCAAATGTATGCGGCCACACTAAGCACATTAATTCGGCGGTGTGCATCCATGTACCGGGGCTAGCGTCGATTTCTGGAGCGTTGCACTGTGGGTAGCTATGCCATAGCTATCCCATAGTTCCTGCAGTCTCCCCCGCCCATTGGAATTCTGGGTTGAGATCCCAGTGCCTGATGGGACAAAAAACATTGTTGCAGGTGGTTCTGGGTACAGCCTCACCCCTCCCTCCCTCCCTCCCTCCCTGCATGAAAGCAACGGACGGCAGACAACCATTTCGCGCCTTTTTTCCTGGGTGAACACTGCAGACTCCATACCACGGCAAGCATGGAGCCCGCTCAGCTCCAGACAGCAGTCATGAACATTGTAAACACCTCGCGCATTCTCGTGGAGTTTATGCTGAGCCAGGACCAGAAAAACGAGGCGAGGAGGCAGCGGCAGTGCAGCGACAAGCGTGATGAGGACATGGACATGGACATGGACATGGACACAGAATTCTCTCAAACCGCGGGCCCCGGTGCTTTGGAGATCATGTTGTTAATGGGGCAGGTTCTATCCATGGAACGCCAATTCTGGGCAAGGGAAACAAGCACAGACTGGTGGGACCGCATAGTGTTGCAGGTGTGGGATGATTCCCAGTGGCTGCGGAACTTTCGCATGCGTAAGGGCACTTTCATGGAACTTTGTGACTTGCTGTCCCCTGCCCTGAAACGCCAGAATACCAAGATGAGAGCAGCCCTCACAGTTGAGAAGCAAGTGGCGATAGCCCTGTGGAAGCTTGCAACGCCAGACAGCTACCGGTCAGTCGGGAATCAATTTGGAGTGGGCAAATCTACTGTGGGGGCTGCTGTGATGCAAGTAGCCAAAGCAATCACTGAGGTGCTGCTACGAAAGGTAGTGACTCTGGGAAATGTGCAGGTCATAGTGGATGGCTTTGCTGCAATGGGATTCCCTAACTGTGGTGGGGCGATAGATGGAACCCATATCCCTATCTTGGCACCGGAGCACCAGGGTACCCAGTACATAAACCACAAGGGGTACTTTTCAATGGTGCTGCAAGCACTTGTGGATCACAAGGGACGTTTCACCAACATCAACGTGGGCTGGCCGGGAAGGGTTCATGACACTCGCGTCTTCAGGAACACTACTCTGTTTAAAGGGCTGCAGCAAGGGACTTACTTCCCGGACCAGAAAATAACCGTTGGGGATGTTGAAATGCCAATAGTTATTCTTGGGGACCCAGCCTACCCCTTAATGCCATGGCTCATGAAGCCATACACAGGCAGCCTGGACAGGAGTCAGGAGCTGTTCAACTACAGGCTGAGCAAGTGCAGAATGGTGGTAGAATGTGCATTTGGCCGTTTAAAAGGTCGCTGGCGATCGTTACTGACTCGCTCAGACCTCAGCCAAACCAATCTCCCCATTGTTATTTCTGCTTGCTGTGTGCTCCACAATCTCTGTGAAAGTAAGGGGGAGACCTTTATGGCAGGGTGGGAGGCTGAGGCAAATCGCCTGGCTGCTGATTACGTGCAGCCAGACACCAGGGCGATTAGAAGAGCACACCAGGAAGCGCTGTGCATCAGAGAAGCTTTGAAAACCAGTTTCATGACTGGCCAGGCTACAGTGTGAAATATCTGTTTGTTTCTCCTTCATGAAAATCCGCCCCCTTTATTGACTCATTCTCTGTAAGGAACCCACCTTCCCCCTTCCCCCAGCTTGCTTTCAAACCAAATAAAGTCACTATCATTTAAAAATCATTTATTCTTTATTCATAGATTATAAAAAGAGGGAGGGAACCCGGGTGGGGTTTGGGAGGAGGGAAGGAAAAGGCCACTAAAAAAAGGTTAAAAAAATGACAGCCTTTTGCTTGGGCTGTCCACTGGGGTGGAATGGGAAGGTGTACGGAGCCTCCACCCCCCCCCCCCCCCCCCGCGTTCTTACACGTCTGGGTGAGGAGGCTATGGAACATGGTGATGGGGGAGGGGGGTTATACAGGGGCTGTAGCAGCACTCTGTTATCCTGCTGCCATTCCTGAAGCTCCACCAGACGCTGGAGCATGTCTGTTTGCTCACGCAGCAGCCCCAGCGTTGCATCCTGCCTCCTCTGATCTTCCTGCCGCCACCTCTCATCTCGAGCGTCTCTCCTCTCCTCACGTTGGTCCCTCCTGTCCTTACGTTGGTCCCTCATGTCCTCACGTTCACTGGCTTCTTTCCTATACTTTGAAACCGTGTCCTTCCACTCATTCAGATGAGCTCTGTCACTGCGGGTGGATTCCATGATTTCTGCGAACATATCGTCTCGCGTCTTCTTTTTCCGACACCTTATCTGTGATAGCCTTCGGGACGGAGGAGGGAGGCTTGAAGAATTTGCAGCTGCTGGAGGGAGGGAAAAAAGGAGAGAATTTTTTAAAAAGATACATTTTGCAGAACAATGCTTATACTCTTTCACGGTGACCAACACTATTCACATTACATAGCACATGTGATTTCTGTGCAAGGTCGCATTTTGCCTCTTAATATTGAGTGCCTGTGGCTTTGCTGCTAGAGATCACAGACGCAGGTCCGGGCAACAGAATTCGGCTTGCATGCGGCCATGGTAAGCCATTGTCTTTCGGCTTCTGCGCCCTCCTTTCCCACATACCAAGCAAAGCCCGTTGAGTACTGCAGTTTTCCTGTTAACCTTCAGCAGCAGTAAACAAACTAACCCCCCCCCCATCCAATTCTCTGGATGATCGCTTTATCCCTCTCCCCACCGCGTGGCTGGTATCAGGGAAGATCCCTGCTAGCCAAACGCGAAAAGCTCTGGGCCAATTCCCGCCCCCCCTGCGCTTGGCTATCTGCAGGGAAGGATTTCTTTTCAGCCACAGGCAAACAGCCCAGTAGGAACGGCCACCTCTGTCCCCTTAATTAAATTCCCGTATTTCAACCAGGTTACCGCGAGCGATATCACTCTCCTGAGGATTACACAGCAAGATAAAGAATGGATGTTGCTTGAATGCCAGCAAACACCGGGACCATATGCTGCCAGGCTTTGTCATGCAATGATACCAGATTACTTGCTGCAAGCATGGCGCGGTCAAGTGTCCTACCATGGAGGACGGAATAAGGCTGCACTGCCCAGAAACCTTGTGGCAAGGCTTTTGGAGTACCTCCAGGAGAGCTTCATGGAGATGTCCCTGGAGGATTTCCGCTCCATCCCCAGACACGTTAACAGACTTTTCCAGTAGCTGTACTGGCTGCAAATGCATCTCAAGTCCTCAGGGCAAAGTAATCATTAAAAACCCTTGCTTTTAAAACAAGTTTTATATTTTAAAAGGTAAACTCACCTGAGGTCCCTTCCATGGGGTCGTGGTCTTGGATACTGGGTTGGGAGGGTTGGTTGGGTACTTCAGTCAGGCTGAGAAAAAGATCCTGGCTGTTGGGGAGAACGGAGTGCTGGGTGCTCTCTGCAAGCTCGTCCTCCTCCTCCTCCTCCTCTTCCCCGTCCACAGAATCCTCAGGTGTAGCTGATGAGATTATCCCCGCCTCGGAATCCACGGTCAGAGGTGGGGTAGTGGTGGTGGCACCCCCTAGAACTGCATGCAGCTCGGCGTAGAAGCGGCATGTCCGCGGCTCTGACCCGGAGCGACCGTTTGCCTCCTTTGTTTTTTGATAGGCTTGTCTGAGCTCCTTGACTTTCACGCGGCACTGATCTGAGTCCCTATTGTAGCCTCTCTCCATCATGCCCTTGGAGATTTTTTCAAAAGTTTTGGCATTTCGTCTTTTTGAACAAAGTTCTGCTAGCACTGAATCCTCTCCCCATATAGCAATCAGATCCAGTACCTCCCGTACGGTTCATGCTGGTGCTCTTTTTCGATTATCGGCCTGCATGGTTACCTGTGCTGATGAGCTATCTGTGGTCACCTGTGCTCTCCACGCTGGACAAACAGGAAATGAAATTCAAATGTTTGCGGGGCTTTTCCTGTCTACCTGGCCAGTGCATCCGAGTTCAGATTGCTGTCCAGAGCGGTCACAATGGTGCACTGTGGGATAGCTCCCGGAGGCCAATACCATCGAATTGTGGCCACACTACCCCTAATTCGAAATGACAAAATCGATTTTGGCGCTACTCCACTCGTCGGGGTGGAGTACAGAAATCGATTTTAAGAGCCCTTTATTTCGAAATAAATGGCTTCATTGTGTGGACGGGTGCAGAGTTAATTCGATTTAACGCTGCTAAATCCGAATTAAAGTCATAGTGTAGACCAGGCCTTAGAAGTACTGTGCTGAGGGAGGCCAGGCCTGAGAGCCCTGAGAGTTTCCTGTGCTGTGTTCAAACGCTCAATAAACCCTCCTGTTTTACACTGGCTGAGAATCACTCTTGTCTAGAGAACAGGGTTGAATTATTCCCTCTGGGAGTGGAGGCCCCGAGGGTCCAGAGCGAGTGGACTCCCTGAGGGGGCCCATGATGAGAGACAGGCGTGCTAAGGCTCAGAGAGGTGCGGTTCCAGGAGGCGGAGGGACTTAACCCCCGAGAGAGAGTGGACACCGAGAAGGGCTGTCGCACTGAAGGGGGTTCCCTCCAGGGACCGTACGGGGCCAAGAGTGGGCATGATCTGTGAGTCTGTGACAATGTGGTAGCAGAGGATGGTTGGTGGATGCACCCTGTAGACAGTTGGCTGCGAGCACAGGCGCTTTGCAGTGAATGGCTGCTAGCAATAAAATGAGGGAATTGAAGGATTGGTCCTGGTTTGAGCAGGGGGTTTGACCTCCTGAGGTCCCTTCCAACCCTGATATTCTATGCTTCTAAGGAACCAGCGCAGAAATGGGCTATAACCAGCTCCGTAAGAGGGACCTGGCATGTCTGTGCAGGGCAAGAGGGCTGAGCGTTGGGAGACTCACTAAGGAGCAGCTGATGGTTCAGCTTGTAGAGATTGACTAGTCTGAGGAAACGTCTCCAGATCCCAGGGGGCTCCCGGGATGCCTGGAGAGCCAGGGAGTAGCCGTGGGGGCAGACAGTGAAGCAGCCGGGAGTCTACCAGACCCGACTCCCCAGTCAGCAGAGGGGGCTCCCAGGAGAGAGTCAGGTTTCTCTCTGGAGGAGCTGCGGAAACTGGAGCTGAAGCTGAAAGCTAAGGAGCTGGAGGAGCAGAGGCTGGCGGACCATGCAGAACAGTGAAAGCATGAGTTGGAGTTGGAGGAGAGGCGGGCCAAGAGGACCTGGGGGGCGGTAACTGGGGAAGGGCCCTGAGATGCCAGTGGGGAATCTAGACACCAAACTGCTGCCCCAGGGGGGAAGGATGTTGATGCCTACTCACCACTTTTGAGAAGGCTTGCGATCTGCACCACATTGCCCCCACAGACAGGCTCTACTGTCTAACCCCCTACTGGGTCCAAAGGCCCTAGAGACATTCAGCCAAATGGATGATATTGAGATGGGGGACTTTGCTGCTGAAGTTTGAACTGATCCCCAAGGCATACAGGAAATGATTCTGGGGTGTACGCAAGACCTCAAGTGTCACCTACAAGGAGGTTGCCAATCTGCTGGGGGAATATCTCCACAAATGGGGGAAAGGCACTGGGGCCACTATCGCAGAGGACGTGTATAACCTGGTGGGGTTGGAGCAGCTATATGATAATCTGTCCACCAACTTAAGATGTGGTTAGTGGACCGGAAGCCTAAAGATCTGTGCAGTGGCGGATGAGTTTGTGGACAGCAGATGGGGGGCTAAGGAGGGACCCAAAGAGGTTGGGGTACATGATCAGCTACCCATGGAGGTACTAATGGGTAATGACTTGGAGGACTGGCTGGATGGCACTCAGAGTGCCCTGGTCCTTACCTGGAGTCACAGCCAGTGAGGGATGCAGGACCTCCCAAAGGGGGAGACCGAAGCACTGAGGGTAGGGCTTGACAGGGCTGGGCTGGAGCCTCCATCCCAAGGTGGAGAAACTGAGGCACAGCCAACCAAGGCCATACCCTCAAACCCAGCAGCTGAATTCCAGACAGAGCTGCAGGAGGATCCCTCCTTAGAGAATCTGAGGGCCCTTGCTGGCCACAGCGGTGCAGAATCCCAGGGGGAGGACTGCCAGGAGAGATTCCTGTGGGAGAAGGGATTCCTGTACTGGGAATGGACTGCTTCGGGGCAAACTGAACCTTGGAAGGCCAGGAGGCAGTTGGTAGTTCCCCAGAGGTACCACTGCAGATTGTTGTACTTGGCCCACGATATTCCCCTTTCGGGATATTAGGACATTCGGTGCACCAGGCAGAGGCTGCTGCAGAACTTTTACTGGTCCAGGGTCTTTGACGCTGTCTAACAGTATTGCAGGTCCTGTGATTCCTGCCAGAGCAGGGGTGGGCAAACATTTTGGCCTGAGGGCCCACATCAGGTTTGCGCAACTGTATGGAGGGCCAGGTAGGGAAGGCTGTGCCTCCCCAAACAGGCTGGCCCCCGCCCCCTGTCTGCCCCCTCCCACTTCCTGCCCCCTGACTGCCCCCCTCAGAGTCCCCAACCCATCCAACCCCCCCTGCTCCTTGTCCCCTGACCACCCCCTTCCGAGACCCCCGCATCCTATCCAACCCCCCTGCTCCCTGTCCCCTGACTGCCCAGACCCCTATCCACACCCCCACCCCCTGACAGCCCCCCCAGGACTCCCACCCCCTATCCAACTGCCCTCTGCTCCTCATTCCCTGACCACCTCCTCCTGGGACCCCCCAACCCCTAAGTGCCCCCCAGGATCCCAACCCTTTATCCAACCTCCCCTGCTCCCTGTCCCCTGACTGCCCTCCTGACCCCTATCCACATCCCCACCCCCTGACAGGCCCCCCAGGACTCCCATTCCCAACCCTCCCTGTAGGAGAACACTTTAACCTGTCTCGTCACTCAGTAACAGACCTGAGGGTGGCAATTTTTCAACAGAAAAGCTTCAAAAACAGACTCCAACGAGAAACTGCTGAACTTGAATTGATATGCAAACTAGATACAATCAACTTAGGCTTGAATAGAGACTGGGAATGGCTGAGCCATTACAAACATTGAATCTATCTCCCCATGTAAGTATTCTCACACTTCTTATCAAACTGTCTGTACTGGGCTATCTTGATTATCACTTCAAAAGTTTTTTCTCTTACTTAATTGGCCTCTCAGAGTTGGTAAGACAACTCCCACCTTTTCATGCTCTCTGTATGTGTATATATATCTCCTCAATATATGTTCCATTCTATGCATCCAAAGAAGTGGGCTGTAGCCCACGAAAGCTTATGCTCAAATAAATAAATTTGTTAGTCTCTAAGGTGCCACAAGTACTCCTGTTCTTTTTGCGGATACAGACTAACACGGCTGCTACTCTGAAACCAGACCTTAAGATAGCATCCTGTCTGGCAAGAAATCACTTATCAATGATTGTGGTTGTGAAACCCTCATTTTTGTATTGTTTTATCTTTATTGCCCCCACTTTTCTATTGTTAATCTGTCTGGTTCTCTAATTGTTTCTGCCTGCTGTATAATTAATTTTGCTAGGTGAAAGTTAATTAGGGTAGTGGGATATAATTGGTTAGAGAATTATGGTACAATATGTTAGGATTGGTTAGTTAAATTTCAGTAAAATGATTGGTTAAGGTATAGCTGAGAATATTACTATATAAACTGGGGTCAAACAGGAAGTGGGGGGAAGGGAAATTGGAATCATGTTTGCTAAGAGGGGGAAGGGAACAGGAAATAGGGAGGAATAGGGAATGGGGAACAGGGACACAGGCAAGGCTCTGCGGCATCAGACCTGGGAAGGGAGACACGGGGTAAACACTCTGCAGCATCAGAGCTGGGAAAGGGGACACAGGGTAAACGCTCTGCGGCGGTGTCAGAGCTGGGAACGGAACACTGGGGAACAGACTCTATCGGCGTATAGAGATAAGCCAGGCTGGTGTGAAGGGCTTCGAAATATGCTTGCTTGGAAACTAACCCCAATAAGCATCGCATTGTCTGCGCTTCGGACTTCTGGTCTTTTGCTGCTTGCTGTCTGCGTGACAAGAACCAGGGAAGTGGGAGGGTTGAGAGAAAGCCCTCTAACAACCAGAAGCTGTTTTCCAAACGACCTGGGCTCACTAACCTGGCTGTTCACCAAGTGGAAACGGGTGCCAACCCTCCCATCAGGTGTTCCCCATTCAGGGTCACTGGGAAAGCAGCCCAGGACCTGGAGAGAGAGGTCGGAGACATGCTGGCTTTAGGTGTGATCCATAACAGCTGGAAAGTGCAAGGTGGGGATGAGAGAGGTTTCATACCTGGGCCACAAGATGGGGAGCGGCCACCTGAAGCCGGAGCTGGCCAAAGTGGAGGCAATCAAGGATTGGCCCGCTCCCCAGACCAAGAAGCAGGTCCAGGCTTTCATTGGGATGGCGGGGTACTACCAGAGGTTTGTGCCACACTTTAGTGCCCTGGCAGCTCCCCTGATGGAGATTTGTAGGAAGGACAAGCCAGACAGGGTGGTCCTGACCGAGCAGTGCCAGAGGGCTCTCTGTGCGCTGAAGGAGGCACTCATCCAAAGCCCGGTGCTGGTAAACCCAGATTTTAACAAACCCTTCCTGGTGTTCACCGACACCTCAGACACTGGGCTGGGTGTGGTGCTCATGAAAACTGATACTAAGGGGAAGAGACATCCCATTGTGTACCTGAGCAAGAAGCTGCTGCCCCGGGAGCAGCACTATGCGGCCATAGAGAAGGAATGACTAGCTATGGTGTGGGCCCTTAAAAAGCTGCAGCTGTATCTATTTGGGCAGTGCTTCACCGTGTACACTGACCATTCGCCCCTGACGTGGCTACACCAAATGAAAGGGGCTAATGCCAAGCTCCTGAGATGGGGCCTGCTCCTCCAGGGTATTGACATGGAGGTGGTCCATGTGAGGGGGAGTGCCAATGTTATAGCCAATGCTTTATCATGGATTGGGGCCCCTGAACTTCCCCAGGTCACTGGCTAAGTGACCCTGCTCAGTTCAGACTCAGATAGTTTCCTGTGCTGTGATCAGATACTCAATAAACCTTCCTGTTTTATGCTGGCTGAGAGTTGCTCCGGTCTAAAGAACAGGGTTGCATTATTCCCTCTGGGAGTGGAGGCCCCGGGGGTCCAGAGTGAGTGGACTCCCTGAGGGGGCCCATGGTGAGAGATAGGCATGCTAAGGCTCAAAGAGGTGTGGTTCCGTCATGTCCTCTTGTTCCACTGGCAGGTGCAGCTTCAAATGCCGCATGCGTGATGGAGAGGCGCTTGAGGGGTCCTTTTTGGTCCCCTGTCAGGGGGCCTGATACTGGGTGCATTATTCCTCAGGGGAGGCCTGGTGCTACCTCTGCTGGGCAATGGGGCACGTCTGGAGGGACAGCCCCCTGGCCCAGCACGGAAGAGGGTCCAGGACCCCCAAGCCCTGACAGGGCACCGGCCCAGTCACCGCCAGCGACCCTGGTTGCCCGGCGTCCATAGTTGCCCCTCCTGCATCCCAGCCTACCACCGCTCCCGCTCAGGCCCCGGGGGCAGCCCCGCCCAGCACACCCAGACGAGCGGGCGGGCCCTGCCTCTGCTGTGTGTTGTCCGGCAGGGCCCATGGCAGAGGGTGTGGTGGGGTTACCACCGGGCCTGGGAGAGGGCCCACCCCAGGGGGAGCTTTCCCTTTCCCATGCTGATCCCGCACTACCCCCCCACAATGTCATGTCCCATTGACCTTGCACCCTGGCCCTGCCCCTGCTAGACAGCCCTCCGATGACACCTTAGAGGGCTGGGTCCTTGTTTGGGGGATGCGGGGAAAGCTGAAGGTGCAGGCTCAGCTCCTCCCTCATGATGCGCAGTGGGCAGAGGCCCCCTGTAAGACCAGGAAGGAGGCTGCTGGGGCCGAGCCTTCTGCCTTACCCTAAATAAGCTGCGACCACTGGAACTGGCTAGGGATGTCGTGGCAGCAACGAGGGGCAGTACTGCCCCTCTACTGGAGTCCCTCCTCATGGGGGCCTCTGATTGAGTCCTCCCCTTGTCATCTGTGCCCCCTGTCAGCACCGAGGCAAGTGTTGCCTCGGATGCCGGTAGGGAGGCCCCCGGGGTAGTAGGTGGAGATGTCTCCTCCATTTTCTAGGAGATTGAGGCCCTGGGTCTGACCCCAGTTACCCAGGGGGAGGATGACCCTCCATCAGCGAGCCTCGATCTGAGTGGCTTTGAGCCCCCCCCTTCCCACTCTTCCCTTCCCCCAGCTGCCGCTCCTACTCTTACTCCCAGGGAGCTCTTGGACTCATCTACCTGTGTGGCCGCGGATGGCATCCCGCTTGCGGCTGCCAAGTCCACTGAGGCGATGGCCAGTGCCATGTAGCCGGGCCCTGAGCCATCGGGGGCACCCCCTGTCAGAGTGGGTCAGCTGATTTCCTCTCCAGGTGGGGGCCCCGCTGTTGCCCTTCCATCCCCTGATGCTGTGGCTATGGGCGCGACGCCCGCTATGGTGCCCGAGCCTGGCATTACCGAGGGCCCTCCTCGTGCCCCTGTTCCCCTAACCCTTGAGCCTGGCCAAGGGATGCCACACTGCTGTAGCTTGCCTGCCAGGGCCCCTGATCCCGGGTCTGCCCCACTTCCTGATCCTGCCCCTGTTCCCAGCCCCAGTCCTATTCCCGATGCCGATTCTGTTTCTCAGGTCTGCCCCCTGTCTACCCATCTCAGTAGGCCATGGGGCTGTCATGGGGACCCTGCTGGAGGACGGCCGGGGGCTAGTGACCCCATCCTCCAATGTGCAAGAGGAGCTGCACATTTTTCTCTGGGACATTTGTGGGTCCTGGAATAAGGTGCAGCTTGCTCTCCAGCACTGGGGGGATTTCCATCAAGTCCTCCGGGTCGTGAGGGCCATTTTGGGGGAGGGTAAAGGGACCAGGAGGCAGGACTCTACGGCTTATCATGGGCCACGGCTTCCGTGACTCCCTGCTGACCTTCAGGGTCAGTCATGGATTGCTGCGAGGTCCAACAGGGGCTGCTGGGAGAATAGGAAGGGTGTCTCTTAAATTCCTCTATAGCAGTGAAGAATGCAGCTTTGGGGGCAGGAATGGTCGTAACCAGTTCCTGTAGCCCCGGGGCTCAAGGCAAGTGCCTGCGGGAGGGGCTGGACAAAGCCAGCTCCTGTCCCGTGATCATCTGCTCGGGGGAGGGGAGAATTCCACCTTGTAAGCAGGAGGCCATCCCAGCTGCTGACTGCCAGGAAATTTCAGGTCAGCAGGGGACAGGGCCTGCCCTGGGGTGCACAGAGACATGTATCCTGAAGTTGGAAGTTGGGGTCCTGGTAACCACTGTGGTGGGAAAAGATCCCAGGGACTCTGTAGCTGGAAGCAAGCCCAACCTGAGGGAAAGGGGGGGGGGGGGATTTTGCTGGCCAGTGAAGGGTCTGTCATAGCTGGTAGCTTTGAGCCCACAGCTGGACCAGGGTCACCTTCCCTTTTGGGGGACACAGGAGTGTCTGACCCAGAGGGGAGCCCAGAGAGGGAAGTCCAGACAGAAGGTGATGGGGGGACCGGAGAATCTGCCCACCTTTTGTAGGGAGGCTCTTCCCCGGGAGGAGGGTGAAAAATCTGCATTTAAACTGCCAGACCCCTCTCCTGTAGATCAGGGTTTAAGGGAAGACTGGGGGTCAGATTTCCTGGGGGGAGAAAATCTCTGCATTGGTGAAGCTTCACAAGGGGGTGGGGTCCAACCCAAAGAAATTCCAGAGGGAGAGGCCGAGGGCAGGCATGGTTGCAGTGCATCCTTTCTTTGCCAAAGCCTCAAATACATACCTGAATTAAAAGCCTTCTCCAAAGAGGCAGAAGAATCTGCATCAGAACGCTTACCAGGGTACACAAAGAAATTGGGAAATGCCATAGACACTAAACCAGCTAAATTGTGTGAACAAAGCCTGTCTGCCGTAGATTTGCTGTTAATCTTGTGTCTTTTGCTACTTCATCTATGGGTCAAGACAAAGGAGTTAATACTAGTGGTAAACACTTTAAAGATGTGGGACATACCTGATTTGTGGGGAAAACTTTTGTACGTGCTAGGGATGGTGGCAAGACAGTCCCACAAGCATGTTACTTTTCAGCTTATACCTGTAAACAGGCTGGAAGCTTGGCACAGCAGCAAAGGCATAACAGGGGATTCTACACAGGGGGAGGGAGGGGTTTCCACCCACAGAGAGAAACTATATAAAGCCCTGGGAGACCCCTCCATTTTGTCTTCAGCTTGGTCAAGAGGTAGCCTCTCCACCCCCAAAGGATACCTGAAAGATACTGGAACAAAGGACAGTAACTACAGGGGTGTGAGTGATTCCTGGACCCAGATTAGAAGGAGGCTAGTCTGTAAAAGAAGCTTACTGGAACATCTCTGAGGGTGAGATTTCATCTGTAACCACTTTCTTATTGTATTAGGCTTAGACTTGTGTGTTTTATTTTATTTTGCTTGGTAATTCACTTTGTTCTGCCTGTTATTACTTGGAACCACTTAAATCCTACTTTTTGCATTAATAAAATCACTTTTTACTTATTAATTAACCCAGAGTATGTATTAATACTGGGGGGGTGGGGGAGGCAAACAGCTGTGCATATCTCTCTATCAGTGTTATAGAGGGCGAACAATTTATGAGTTTATCCTGTATACATTTTATACAGGGTATAATGGATTTATTTGGGGTTTGGACCCCATTGGGAGTTGGGTACCTGAGTGTTGGAGACAGGAACACTTCTTAAGCTGTTTTCAGTTAAGCCTGAAGCTTCTGGGGGACAGGGTTCAGACCTGGGTCTGTGTTTGTAGCAGGCAAGCGTGTCTGGCTTAAACCAGGCAAGACACTGAAGTCCCAAGCTGCCAGGGAAAACGGGCTTAGAGGTAGTCTCAGCACATCAGGTGGCAGTTCCCAAGGGAGTTTCTGTGATCCAACCCATCACGGGGGGTCCTCCCTTTGTCATGCAGGCGAGCCGCACTTGCCTTGCTTCCGAAGAAAGGGGACCTCTGCGACCTTCAGAACTGGCGTCCCATCTCGCTCCTCAGCATGTACTATAAGGTCGTAGCGAAGGCCATCTCGCTGCAGCTGGGGTCTGTGCTGGCAGACGTTGTCCACCCCGACCAGGCCTACACCATCCCGGGCCGTACCATCTTTAACAATCTGTACTTGGTCCAGGATCTCTTGGAACTCGAGTGTAGGGATGGTCTGTTGTTCGCCCTTCTGTCCTTGGATCAGGAGAAGGCGTTCGACAGAGTGGACCATGGGTATCTCCTGGGCACTCTGCAGGCGTTTGGCTTTGGGTCCCAGTTTGTGGGTTTTCTCCAGGTGCTGTATGCCTCTGCGGACTGTCTGGTCAGGCTCAACTGGACCCTGACCAAACCGGTCAGCTTCAGGCAAGGGGTGCATCAGAGACTGCCTGGCTCCCAGCCTCTCTCGCAGCCCCAGCTGGGTCAGGAACTGGGGGAGGCCTTCCCCTCCCATTCATCCCTCATCAAGTCCAGGGGTCCTGTCACTCTCCTCCCATACAGCAACTCAAAAGGAGAGAACCTGGTTGATTCCTGGGGCACTTCCTGATACACAAACAGCAGGGGAGGTAAATACTTAGAATCATAGAATATCAGGGTTGGAAGGGACCTCGGGAGGTCATCTAGTCCAACCCCGTGCTCAAAGCAGGACCAATCCCCAGATAGATTTTTGCCCCAGATCCCTAAATGGATTGAACTCACAACCCTGGGTTTAGAAGGCCAATGCTCAAACCACTGAGCTATCCCTCCCCCCAGTCTTGTCCCAGTCCTGCGGGGGCTGGTTCATAAAGGTTTTCAGCATCATCTTTAGGGTCCCATTGAATCGCTCCACCAGCCCGTTGGACTGAGGGTGATACGCTGAGGCCCAGGTGTCAACATGATGAAGCCATAATTTGACAGGGAGAATTTGGTACTGGCCATGTGTGGCCAGTGGGAGGAACAGGGAGATGATCCCCTGGTGGATCTATTCCCTGAGACAGGGGGCAGCCCTTCGCTGGAATCAATTCCCCTCTCTGACCAGCTAATCCCTGCCCAGCAGGCAGAGATCCGAGAGGTGCTGTGTTCCTACCAGCAGCTGTTCTCCAACTGGCCTGGGCTCAGTAACCTGGCTGTCCACCAGGTGGAGACAGGAGCCCACCCTCCTATAAGATGCTCCCCATTCCGGGTCACTGGGAAACCAGCCCAGAACCTGGAGAGAGAGGTCCAAGGACATGCTGGCTTTAGGGGTGATCCAGTTGTCTTCCAGCCCTTGGGCCTCTCCCATGGTGTTGATCCCAAGAAGGACGGGTCAATCCAGTTTTGTGTGGATTACTGGAGGCTTAATGCCATCACCAAGTTCAATGCCTACCCCATGCCTATGCCCAACAAGCTTCTAGACAAGCTGGGGGGGCTCGTTATCTCACTATTATGGATCTCACCAAGGGCTACTGGCAAGTACCTTTGGATCCGGATGCCTGACTGAAATCTGCTTTTAATACCCCTCTGGGGTTATATGAGTTCCTGCTCCTACCTTTCAGCCTCAAGGGGGCACCTGCCACCTTCCAGTGCCTGGTGGTCCAGTTACTCAAGGGGATGGAGAATTTTGCCCTGGCATACATTGATGACATCTGTATCTTCAGCCAGACCTGGAAGGACCATGTGTCCCAGGTTAAACAAGTGCTGGACCGGCTCCAGGACGCAGGTCTGACTATAAAAGCTGAGAAGTGCAAGATGGGGATGTCAGAGGTGTCATACCTGGGCCACAAAGTGGGGAGTGGTTGCCTAAAGCAAGAGCCAGCTAAGGAGGAGATGATCAGAGATTGGCCTGCTCCCCAGACTAAGAAGCAGGTCCAGGCTTTCATTGGGATGGCAGGCTACTACCGGAGGTTCGTGCCCCGCTTTAGCTCCATAGCCTCCCCCTTCACTGAGCTATGTAAGAAGGGGAAGCCAGATAAGGTGGTCTGGACTGAGCAGTGCCAGAGGGCTCTCTGTGCTCTGAAGGAGGCCCTGGTCAAGGGCCTGGTGCTGGTAAACCCGGACTTTTGACAAGCCCTTCATGGTGTTCAGTGACGCCTCAGGCACAGGGCTGGGTGCGGTGCTAATGCAGGTTGACGGAAAGGGGGAGAGACACCCCCCTGTGTACCTGCGCAGGAAGCTGCTGCCCCGGGAGCAGAACAATGCAACCATAGAAAAGGAATGTCTGGCCATGGTATGGGCCCTTAAAAAGCTGCAGCCATATCTATTTGGGCGGCGCTTCACCGTGTACACCGAACATTCGCCCCTGCCGTGGCTACACCAGATGAAAGGGGCCAATGCCAAATTCCTGAGGTGGAGTCTCCAGCTTCAGGATTACAACATGGAGGTGGTCCATGTTAAGGGGAGTGCCAATGTTATAGCCAATGCTTTGTCCCAGAGAGGGAGGCCGGAACTTCCCCAGGCCACTGGCTAAAGTGACCCCACTCAGTTTGGTCTTGGAGGGGGGAGAGATGTGACGAAGTGGGGTTTTATTCATCTTGTTATGTTGCATGTGAGTCTTACTGTCCTATACTAATACTGTGTGTACCTTAGTTTCCCTGTGTACTGCACCAATATTTAGGTGGTGGGAATTGGGTGTGTGATTTTGCTGAGGCCCTCAGGTAGGTGAGACTGCCCAGCTATTTGCACCTGTGTAACCTGAGACCCAGGAGGGGGGTGTGACCAGGTGACACCTTTGGCCCGGGAAAAGATACAAAGGCCAGAGGAGGGGCTGGAGAGTTTCAGTTTAGAGCTGGCTGGGGAAATGGAGGGAGGCCCAGAACCAGGGTCTGGGCTCCCTACCCCCCAAGATGGACCTGACTGAGGAGTCCTGTTCACTGTACCTACAAGCTCTGTTTTAGACCGTGTTCCTGTCATCTAATAAACCTTCTGTTTTACTGGCTGGCTGAGAGTCATGTCTGACTGCGGGGTTGGGGTGCAGGGCCCTTTGGCTTCCCCAGGAGCACCGCCTGTGCGAACTCACTGTGGGAAGTGCACGGTGTGAAAAGGGGATGCTGAACGCTCCGAGGTCAGACCCAGGAAGGTCGAAGCTGTGTAAGCTTCTTGCCCTGGAGCCAGTATGCTCAGAGAGAGGAGGCATGCTCCCCTAGAGTCCTGACTGGTTTCGTATGTAGTAGTTCCACAGCATCGCTCGATGACTCTGTGACAATACACACACCCTATCCATGGCCCCACAAAGTCACAGGACCTTCTTGTCAACCTCCTCCTAGTGCTGGCCAAAGTGGCCATCTAGAACACCAGGGAGAGGAGGTTGGCTGAGGGGGTTTCCTGTGACTGTGGGGCCTATTTCCGATCCTGTCTTCGCTCACATATCCGGGCAGAATTCCTCTGGGCAGCGTCCGCTGGCTCCCTTGCCACCTTCAAGGAGGAGTGGGTGCTGTCCAGGGTTCTCTGCTCAGTGTCCCCTTCAGGGTCCCTTTGTTTGACCCTTTGACCTTCACACTTATCCCTTTTATATTTTTGGTTGTCCCGCATAATTATTTGAGTTCCTGGACTTTGTGGCTTCTCTCCACAGGCTGGGGGAGGGTCCTTTAACAGTGGGTGTTGTGACATTGCACTCCATATGTTTTATGGAAATATGCTAATGAGTGTGAATATAATGTAACTGGAATATGCTTTATGCAAAAGATCCCTTGTAAGGTATCATTACAAAGCTTATAATCTACTGAGTGTGTTCATCCTATTTGTATGTATGTATCGAGTCCTATTGTAATTATGCAAAGTGTGGGCTATTAATGGTGTCTTGGAATCTTGATGGCTCCCATTGACTAGGACAATTGACTTAGATGGCTCTGTTTGCCTGCAAGACTCCACTGCATACGTGCGGACCAGACCTGGAAGAATGGAGGGGGGCTCACATGATATGTGAACATGTCACATGATACTGGAATCCATCTTTAACCTGGTGCTTTTCCATTTAAACGGAGGGGTGGGAACCCAAAGAGAGACAAAGGATTCCCGCTTTGTGGCAAAGATATAAAAGGGGGTGGAACAGAACAAAGGGGGCTGCCAGTCATGAGAAAGCCCTGAGTTACTACCTGAGCTGGAATTAACAATGGCTGTACCAGGGGAAAGGATTGGGCCCAGACTAGGAAGGAGTCTAGTCTGTGAAAGAAGCTTATTGGAACATCTCTGAGGGTGAGATTTATCTGTAATCAGTTTCTTAATGTATTAGACTTAGGCTAGGTCCACACTACCCACCCGATTTGGCGGGTAGAGATCGATCTTCTGGGATCGATTTATCACGTCTCATCTGGACGCGATAAATCGATCCCAGAAGCGCTCTCCCGTCGACTGCAGAACTCCTGCTCGCCGAGAGGAGGAAGCGCTGTCGACGGGGGAGCTTGCCTGCACCGCGTGGACCCACAGTAAGTAAACTTAGTTCGATCTAGGAAACGTCGACTTCAGCTACGCTATTCTCGTAGCTGAAGTTGCGTTTCCTAGATCGATCCCCCGCCCCGGTGTGGCCCAGCCCTTAGACTTGCATGTTTTGTTTTATTTTGCTTAGTAACTTACTTTTTTCTGTCTGTTATTACTTGGAACCACTTAAATCCTACTTTTTATACTTAATAAAATCACTTTTGTTTATTAATTAATCCAGAGTAAATGATTAATACCTGGGGGAGCAAACAGCTGTGCATATCTCTTTATCAGTATTATGGAGGGCGGACAATTTATGAGTTTACCCTATATAAGATTTATACAGAGTAAAATGGATTTATTTGGGGTTTGGATGCCATTGGGAGCTGGATGTTTGAGTGCTGGAGACAGGAGTACTTGCTGAGCTGTTTTCAGTTTAGTCTGTAGCTTTGGGGGAGTGGTTCAGACCCTGGGTCTGTGTTGTAGCAGGCTGGCATGTCTGGCTCAACAAGACAGGGTTCTAAAGTCCCAAGCTGGCAAAGAAAACGGGCTCAAAGGTAGTTTCAGCACATCAGGTGACAGTCCCAAGGGGGTCTCTGTGACCGAACCCATCACAAGTGGGCTTATGCCCGCCCACTTCCTGGAATCCAATCTGACCTCTAGCCTGGCAGCAGCTTGTCCCTCTCTCCTCCCTCCTCTGCCCAGAGGAGGGGTTTTTAAAGGCCTCAGGCAGCCCTGAATTGGAATCAGTTGTCCCCAACTAACCTGAGGTATCCCCTTCTCTCTTTGTAGGAAAAAGGGCCTTTAACATTCTAGACTGGGGCTAACACGTCGGCTTTCCAGACCACTCTCTTGTGGATGTGCAGCTGCTGCTGGTGCCCAGGGCTCCTTCGCTTCAGCTTCCATCTGGGCCAGACCCCCCCCCCCCCACTACCTTACCAGCTGGTGGACTCCCTGGTTGCTGCTGCTGCTTGGGGGGACCTGCTGGCCTGCTCCCTGGATGGGGAAGTGAGGGACCCCACCTCTGATCTTGCTGCTGCCACCACTTGAGGGGTCCCTCCCACCTGGTTGCCAGACTTCCTGCTGGTGCTGCTGCCCGTGCTGCCTGGGAGTCTGCTGGTGCCTTGGGGAGGAAGAAGGAGACCTTTGCTGCTGGGGGAGTGCACAGGAACCCTGCAGGACACCATGGAGGGGGCCTCCTGAAGGACTGAGTGACTGCTTCCATCTCTGTTCTTGTGGTGGGGGTAATAACTGTTAACATCAGTAACAAAATTCTTATCCCAAAACTTAACATTAATACCAAATTTTTTATCTCAGCTGTGCATTTACAAGTATCTTTATGATACCATGCCCTGTGTTTAGATATTTTAGTTTGAGGTTAGCTTGTTCATTACCCATGGTGTCCTTTGACTCTCTCCCATATAATCAGGGCCGGCGCTTCCATTTAGGCGACCTAGGCAGTCGCCTAGGGCGCCAGGATTTGGGGGGGGGCAATTCGGCGGCGGGGGGTCCTTCTGCGCTCCGGGTCTTTGGCGGCAATACTGCGGCGGGTCCTTCACTCGCTCCAGGACCCGCCGCCGAAGTGCCCTGAAGACCGGGAGCACGGAAGGACACCCCCCCCGCCCGCCGCAGAATTGCCGACGACGACCGGGAGCGCGGAAGGACCCCCGCCTAGGACGCCAAAAACCCTAGCGCCGCTCCTGCATATAATCCTTCACTGGCTTTTCCTTCCCTCCCATGTTTCCCTGTGTGTGGGCTCTTAATTTAATCATGTTTCTGGAATTTTGGTGCCTCAGGGTCTGGCAAGATAGGTGTTCAGGGGGGTCCTGCACATTGGCTGGTCCTTTGGGGAGTGATCTCCCAACCCCAGGACTGTACATATACAGAAAATCCAGCTCCCTTTTTGGGGTTACCCTGTGTTTTCCCCTCCCAGCACTGAATCCTTCCCTGTCCCCTAGAGGGCTGTGATCTGTGCTCTCTGGGGTAGGTGTGTTTACCCTTTGATCAGATGCACCTTTTCCCAGCAGCTCTCCCATAACTGCTTTCTGTGTCTCACCAGCATGGGGGAAGACACCCCCTCTCTGTCAGTTGGGCCATTTGTGATCTCACAAACTACCACCTGACAATTTCCTGGTCTCAACTCCTCTGCTGTTATCACAGGCATTGAAGCTGCATCTTGATTTAAAGAGACACAGTTACTTTCCAAAAACTTATCAGAAATAGCATCCTGAAAAATTGGGACCTGGATTGGGGTACCCTCTGCCACACCTTTCTCTATCCCTGAGAAGTCAGCTGTGTGACTGCTCACCTCCAGGAGGTCAGTTACACAGTTCCTTCTCAAAATCTGGGTCAAAGGCTGAGTGCCTGGATGCACAGAAGCTGACCCAGCCATCCTCCTAGTCTCCTGGGCATCCTGCCCCAAGTGACTAGTGAGGAGACATTCCTGTACCCCCACTATTCTTTCCCCAGTTTCTTCCTCTGGGCCCCCCTCTAAGACACATTTCTCTGTGCTCCCGAGGAAGGGTTTTGTCTGCAGAACTCTGCCAGCTAACAACGGGGACAGTTTCCTTAATCACTGACAACACCTCTCCTGCCCCTGTGCCTGAGGGCATGTTGCCTTGTGCTGGAAAGGAGCTAGTCTCAGCCCTTCCCATATTTGGAAGCACACTGCTTCTCTGTGTTACAGAGTCACAGGAATCCTCACCCATCTCAGTGGTTTCTGAGATCCCCTGTCCCTTCTCTGGGCTGTCCTCTGGGACACATTGCTCTATGCTCCCTAGAGCTGCTTTTGCCTCTGGTTCAACTGCAACCTGCTGGCAGCTAACAACCTGGACAGTTCTGTCTCTGGCAGGCATTACACCCCCATCCCTTCCTGATGTGGTGTTGCCTCCACCTGCAGTGCAGGAGTTGGTCTCAACCACCCTCCCACCTGGAAGCATCTGGCTTCTCCCTGCTGCAGAAGAATCAAGGAGAATCTCTCACATTCTCTCAGCAGTTCCAGAGACCTTACCCTTTCCCTCGGGGGTCCCAGCATAACACTCCCTCCTGCTGCAGGCAAATACTTTAACCTGAGCTACATGGAAAAAATCATTACCAGGGAGCAGATCGAATAGGAGGTGTTCCATTACCCCCACAGTCAAAACACTTTCCAAACCTTCCCACACCACATGGATTTTAGCTAGTTGTCTGAGGAATCTGCTTTCGCCCACCCCCACAATCTCTGCCATTTGGTCAGGCAACATACTGGTCTTTGGGACCACACTCTACTTAACCAGAGAGATCTGGGCCCCTGTATCCCTCTGCCCCAAGTATTCCCTGCCATCAATTTGGACAGCCTTAACATGCTCCATATCTGGTTCTAAAGAGGCTAACCTCACATTGATAGGTTTCAATTGCTTGGGAGGTTTCTGTGTTGAAGCAGCAGAATTAACATGAGCTATTGTTTGCCTGCTTCCTCCTAGCACAGGGCATTTATTCCTCAGGTGACCAGTGGAATTACACTGATAGCACTTTTAGGGCTCTTCTATCCCAAATCTCCTGTAAAAGTAAGGCCTTTTCTACACTTGCGAGTTACAGCGCTGTAAAGCCGCCCACAGCACTGTAACTCACTGAGCGGCTACACTGGCAAGGCACTTACAGCGCTGTATCTCCATGGGTACACCACTGCAGGTACTCCACCTCCCCGAGAAGCATAAGAGATACAGCGGAGTGGCTACGACTCTCCCCTGTGAGTGTGTACCACGAATCAACCTGCAGCACTGTACTGATCACCTTGTCAAGTGGCCAATCCTCTCCATTGTTGTGACCGGCTGCAGGAATGCGGAAGTGCCGGTTTCAAAGTTTGTACCACACAGAAAAAGCAAACAGTTTGCTGTTTGCTTTGAGTGAGTGAATGAATGAGCAGGGGGCCGGGAGTTCGGAACTTGCAAAATAGAGTGCTGACACGCTCCAAAAAGCACTCTCTCTCCCCCCACACTCCCTGTCACAATCCACCCCACCCCCCCGTTTTGAAAAGCACGTTGCAGCCACATGAATGCTGGGATAGCTGCCCATAATGCACCGCTCCCAACACAGCTGCAAATGTTGCAAGTGTGGCCACACCACTGCGCTGTCAGCTGTCAGTGTGGACAGACTGCAGCGCTTTCCCTACTCAGCTGTACAAAGACAGGTTTACCTCACAGCGCTGTACAGCTGCAAGTGTAGCCAAGGCCTTAGACTCCCAGCCCCCTTCTCCCTTCCCAGGGGCAAAATGGGATCCTCCCTTCCCACCAGTTTTAAACCCCTCTTTCTGTGGCCTGCCCTCAATAGACGCCTGAGTCTGCTCAAAGGCATCAACAAAAAAAGCCATCTCATCCTCAGACTTTACATCTTTGTCCCATAGACACTGCTTTACATCAGCTTTACATATGCTTAGGAAATGCTCTTGAGCAATAAAATCCAACATTCCTGTGATGGTGTACCGACCCTATAAGGCTTTATGGAATATGCTTATGATTGTATATGTGACATAACTGGAATATGTTTTAGGCTACATATGCCATGTAACATATCTATGTAAAGGTTATGATCTACTGAATGTATTCATCCTATTTGTATGCATGTATCATTTTTGTATTCGAAGTTATGAATATTGGCTGTGTACTGGCTTGATTTTAACTAGCCTAGTAGAGCATTTGGTCAGCTTCTTGAGAAAAGTGCAAATTAAGTGCCCAATCAAAAACCACTTAAGCCAACAATGAACTTGAAGATGCCAGTCCACATCTGAGCCTTCCCAGGAATGTGGCTTGGCTGGTAAAAACTGAGTCATGCATGGACATGTGACTTGCCCATGTGACTCCAAAACTTCTTCTTGGAGCTGGACTTTGCATAGGAGAGAGGAGGGGGTCTCCACCCACAAGAGAGAGTCTATTTAAGCCTGTGGGAGACCCCTCCATTTTGTCTTCAGCTGGCTCAAGAGATAGCTTCTCCACCCCCAAGGATACCTGAAAGAGACTGGAACAAAGGACAGTAACTACAGGGGTGTGAGTGATTGCTGGACCCAGACTAGAAGGAGACTAGTCTGTAAAAGGAAGCTTACTGGAACTGGTGAGGTTTTTATCTGTATTCAGTTTCTTAGACATAGACTTGCATGTTCTATTTTATTTTACTTGGTAATTCACTTTGTTCTGTCTGTTACTACTTGGAACCACTTAAATCCTACTTTCTGTATTTAATAAAATCACTTTTTACGTATTAATTAACCCAGAGTATGTGTTAATACCTGGGGGGGGGGGGGCAAACAGCTGTGCATATCTCTCTATCAGTGTTATAGAGGGCGAACAATTTATGAGTTTACCCTGTATAAGCTTTATACAGGGTAAAACGGATTTATTTGGGGTTTGGACCCCATTGGGAGCTGGACATCTGAGTGTTAAAGACAGGAACACTTCTGTAAGTTGCTTTCAGTTAAGCCTACAACTGTTAGGAGACGTGGTTCAGACCCTGGGCCTGGGTTTGCAGCAGGCTAGCTGATCTGGCTCGAACCAGGCAGGGCACTGAAGTCCTAAGCTGCCAGGGCAGGAAAGCAGGACCAGAAGTAGTCTTGGCACATCAGTTGGCAGCCCCAAGGGGGTTTCTGTGATCCAACCCGTCACAATTCCCTCAAAACTCGCCACCTCTTTGCTCCTCACCCATTTTCCCAACAAATCTTTCATTTTGTTTACATATTCCCCATTACTCATGCCAATATCCCTCTTACGATTCCTAAATTTAACTCTATATGTTTCAGGAGTAATCTGAAAACTTCGCAAAACAGTATCTTTAAATTTACAATAGTCTAAAGCATCTTCAATAGGCATTCCACTGAATACATTTCGAGCTTTACCAGTTAATTTGGCAATCAGGGTAGGAACTCTCTTATCCTCAGGGATTTCATGTATTACACACAGCCTTTCGAAGGTAGTCAGATATTCAGCAATATCATCATCCTCACTATCTATAGGACATAAGTGTTCCCATTTGTGGATTTTTGGAGTGATGGGGGTCGTTGAAGTTGGGGGGGTTCTGGTTCTGCTTCTCTAGCAGGTCCAGTTGATGTTTTCTCTCTCTCTCTCTTTTTTTCTTCCATGGCCCTTCTGTGTACAGCTTCCTCCCTGGCTGCCTCTTTTTCTTTTATCTCCAGTTCTTTCCGTTGCAATAATCTCTGGCGATCTCTCTCCCTTTCTGCAGACTGCAGCCTAAAAAGCTCCAAATTTGCAGTCGCTTCACTGCTTTCACTCATTTTCCTGCTTTCCTGTTCTTACTTCCCTTTCCCGAAATAAGCAAACAGAAAATAACAAAACTGTTACCTCCTCCTGACTGTTCTTAGCCACTGCACTTAAGACTCACTTAAAACCAAAAATATCAGTGCTTAAAGTGTGAACAAGCCGTACATACACCCTTGCTCGCTGCACCACTGTGACGTTCCCCTCTGGTGTTGTCTGGACCAGTGATCTGCTAGGCCTCTCCAGTCCTTGACTCTGGGAACCAGCCTTACCCTGCTCTGCTGTGAGAACCCCCACTCCTGGGCTGTTCACGCACAGCTCCCCATCCCCCTTGATGTCGAAGACACTGCTGTGCTGAGATTATTACCCTGCCATGCAAGAGAGGCTAAGCTTTTGAAGCAACAACATGTGAATCCGATTTTGGACAAAGGTATAAACATCTCATTTGATGGCCAAGGGTAGTCAAGGAGCGGCGCCAGTTGAATTCTGCACCAGAGTTAGTTTCCGTGGGTAAATGTTCTCTAATTATGGGAACAATCGCGTAGCAAAATATTTCCTTTCGCCTCCTATCAACTTACCAAATGGCGATGTTGCCAGAACACCTTTGGGTATGTGTGTAACTGCACAGGCTGCGTGGTGCTTTTCCTTTCAGCCAGCTAAAAGCTATTATCTTAATGAATTACTAATGAGTTAAAATTGGACAGCAGGCTTAATTAAAGCCTAGAGGCAATGTGTTTACAACATTGTAATTGAACTCAGGGCTATGGCTTTTTGTTTTTTAAGCAGCTGCCTTCTTCTGCGCATCAAATAATCTGTGGGAGCTGTTTATTAGGAAAGAGAAAAGATATTGTAAATCAATTCTTCGGATGAAAAATGTGACTTTGGGGGGAAATAAAACCCTTAATGATTTCTCTGCTGTTTCCTAGGCGGGGAGCGGAGATGAACCACTCTCCACATTGCAAGCAGTGCTTGATAGACGCGCAGGAGGCTGGAAAGTTTGGGGGGACTTTTGAGTTGTTCTTGCCACGAGAAATGTGATGGGAGAGAAGTCAAGGGGGGAGACATATTCCTAGCAAGGAGTTGAAGTTGTGGCTCCAATACCACTGCAGTTTGGGTAACCCTGGGTTCCTCCGAGAGTTATTAGTGCAGGTGGATGGGGGTGCTCGTTTTAAGGAAAAACATATTTCAAGTCTAGCCCCCACTGAAGGATCGTTTGTAGGGCGAGTGATGCGAAGGGGTCTGCCAGCCTGGTGAGACTCCCTGCCCCCCTTACAATTGCTTACATGGTGGAGAATCTGATTGTGCGTTTAACTTCTCTATTCACTTAAACTGGGGGGGGGGGGGGCATGGGGAGCCGGGTTGGGAAATTGGGAAGAGGACAGGGCTAGGGTGTGGGGAGGTGGAGAGGTTTGGAGGGTGTGAGTTTGGGAGCTGAGGAAGGGTGAGGATAGGGATATGGGGGTGGGTGGGGGTGAAGTGGGAGGTGGGGAGTGGGGTTGGAGGAGGAGGGGAAGGGGGATGGGGTTAGGGGGCTTGGCGGGGGGAGATGAGGGCTAGGGAAGGGGAGCTTTGTCCTCCTTCCTTACTTTGTCTAGGAGCTTTGAACACGCCCGTGCGCGGGCAGCCAGCTTGGGACACTCGCTGGTGAGAGCGGCAAACCCTTGGGGCTACCTTTCCCAGCCCCATCAATCAGCTGAGTGAAGAGGAGTCGCTGCTTTCACATGCTGCAGAGGTGACGGTGGAGCCCAGCAGCTCCTGTGTGGGGGCGGGGGCAGGGAGGGCGCTGACTGGCTGGCAGGCAGCAGCACCCCTGGGGAGAGGGCGATTTGCCTGCGGCTTGCAATGTACTTCCTGGCTGTTAGAAGGCGTCCGAGATCCCCAGCCACAAGAGGCAGGAGGCGGAAAGAGACAGAGGAAACGTGCTACTAAAAACTTCTTGGCGCTGTGAAGAGCAGATTGGGCAGGGGATGAGCGGGGGGGACTTGGGTCCGACCTGGCCCCTGTTCCTGAGCCAAGGCTGATGCCTTGTGGTATTGTCCCCGACAAGTTCAAATGCAAGTTCAATGATGTTTCTCTTTTCTTTATTCATTCGTTTTCCAGCAATAGCGTAAAAAAAATGTTGGGCACCACTTTTTGGCACCCCCAAATCTTGGCACCCTAGGTGGCCGCCTAGTTCACCTTGTGGTTACACCGGCCCTGTCTGGTCAGTATGCTCAGAGCTCCCCTCCCACATCGGCGCCTAGAGATAAACTTCCACAAAACCAGGGTGGGGGAATCCCTCCCTCCTAGCTGATGGTTGGCATCAGGGCCACAAAGGTTAAACCAGCCCTGGCTGTGAATCCCATCCAGAGACACCATCTCTCCCCACTCACCATACAGGGAGCGCAGGCACATAACACAGGCTTTGTGAGTCCCAGCAGCTAGGCCTGGGAACACTCAGTGTCACCACAACTAAGTTCCTCTCTGAATCATGCCCCAAGTAACTGGCACAAGATCAGGCAACAGGTCTGGGGCAGAACAGGGAATTGAACTGGGATCTCCAGAATTTCAGGCCAGTGCCCCAAACAATAAGCCACCCTTTCTATGACAGCAGGCCCCTGACATTTACACAGTGAGAGACAGTCCCTGCCCCAAAGGCCTTTCCCTGTCAATAGATAAGTCAGACAACGAGTGGCTCGTTATCTCCATTTAACAGAGGGGAAACTAAGGCCCAGTGAGATCAAAGCTGGGACTTTCAAAGCAGCGTAAAGAGAGAAGTGTGCAAGTCACCTCCCTCGGGACCCTTTGAAACCTCAGCCCAAGTGACTGACAAGAGCCCAGAAAGGGTGTCTGTAACAGAACCAGGGATCTAACCCGGTCTCCTGAGTCCCAGACCAGTTCCTGAAACAGGATAGCAGCGTTCCTCTCTTGTGTCTGTGCAGAGAACAACCCACACAATTCTTCCACATCATTCAGGTCCCACACTTCACTGTTTGTGCAGACCAAGCTCAGTGCACACACCGGGGGCTCCTTGCATACCTCCATTGCTGCCCCACACGGTCCCTATGTGCCACCCTCCAATCCCCTTCTATTTCTGGGATTCCCTGTAACCCCCCTTTTCCCCCTCTAGGGAGTCTGTTGTGTGTCCCATTCCCTCCTCCTCCCATACCAGGGCTCCTCATTCTCCTTCCATGGCAAGGGCTCTGTGTGCCCCCATTTTCCCTCTCCCCATCTTCCCCTGCCCCCTATTCCCTACATGCCCTCTTTCCCTTCCAGTGGTTCTGCGTGCCCCTCACCTCCTCCTACTCTCAATTCCTCCCTGCCCCCGTGACCCCTATCAGGGATTCTGTGTGCCCCCGCATTCCCTCATCCTCTGTTTCACCCTAACTCCCATTCCCCTCCACCTCCCACTTGCCTTCCTGCATCTGTCCCCATCACCCCCCCCCCCAATACGTTTCTATTTCTCCCCACAATAATCAGCTTATGGCCACTGATGTCTAGAACATTCCCTGATATTTTGGAGTTGATGGGACGTGGCTCTCAAAAGTTATCGTATTACAGACAGACAGACCAACAGAGACAGAAAAGCCTTCAAGTTGATTGGAAGGTCTGCAACCTCAGTCAGCTACTTCATAAACCACCCCTCAAGCTGTTTTCACTGTCATTTGAAAGTGATCAGCCGAGACTAGGAAAGGACACTGGGACAATGTTGAGGTGGTGCTGACATAAGTCAGATAACCTGAAGGCCTGCATCTGCTAGAGGATTCTGGGAGCAGAGTTCTGTTAGCATCAGGCTGGGAAAACTGCTGAATTGTGACTATCTCTGGGGACTCAGGGTAAATTGGTGGTGGCCTTTGGTCAAATCATCTAAAGTACATAAAGGAAAAGTACACAGAGAATGACATGACCTAGGTGTATGTTGCCCTGAAACACGTCCCCACAAGAGTCCCAGTGAGAAATTAATAATTACCAGTGGTGTCAACTTCAGACAGTGGCCTGTTCTCAGTTGTCCCTCACAAAACTATCATAGGAAAAATGAGTTATAGAATGCCAGCTAGGCATAATTGGGGGACATGTGACACCTTTGTGCAAGAAATATATAAGGGCTAGAAAAGAAAGGCATCAGTAGGGGAGGGGGAGAAGCGAGAAAAAGATGACGGCTGACCTAAGAAAGAAGACTTCTTTCAAATCGAGGGAAGTGATTATTCCCCTCTATTCGGCACTGGTGAGGCCACACCTGGAGCATTGCATCCAGTTTTGGGCCCCCCACTACAGAAAAGATGTGGACAAATTGGAGAGAGTCCAGCGGAGAGCAACGAAAATGATCAGGGGCTGGGGCACATGACTTACAGGGAGAGGCTTAGGGAACTGGGCTTGTTTAGTCTGTAGAAGAGAAGAGTGAGGGGGGATTTGATAGCAGCCTTCAGCTACCTGAAGGGGGGTTCCAGAGAGGATGGAGCTCGGCTGTTCTCAGTGGTGGCAGATGACAGAACAAGGAGCAATGGTCTCAAGTTGCAGTGGGGGAGGTCTAGGTTGGATATTAGGAAAAACTTTTTCACTAGGAGGGTGGTGAAGCACTGGAATGCGTTACCTAGGGAGGTGGTGGAATCTCCTTCCTTAGAGGTTTTTAAGGTGAGGCTTGACAAAGCCCTGGCTGGGATGATTTAGTTGGGAATTGGTCCTGCTTTGAGCGGGGGTTGGACGAGATGACCTCCTGAGGTCCCTTCCAACCCTAATAGCAGTCTCGGATGATGACCCAGCACATGTTCGTTTTAACAACACTTTCACAGCAGATTGGTATCTTCTTTGTGTAAGGGGACTGTTGCCCCCTTACTAACATTCAGTGGGGGTGTTTTGGTTGGCTAGCTCCCAGCACTAAAAGGGAAAGGGTCGATGGCAAATCAGGAGCCTGAGACTGACAGTCCCCAGGAACAATGGGGAGAGGCCAATGCTCCAGATCAGCCTGATTGACAGGCTAATCAGAGGGTCAGGAGGCCAGGGAGGTCCCGTCCTCCGTGTGAGTTGGAATTGCCTGGGTCAGACTGAGTGGGGCCGAGCTAAGGAGAAAGCAGGGGCCCAAGCTGAGCTGGAGAGCAGAACCGTGCCAGATCCAGAGGGGCCAGAGGCGCAGCCACAGAGCCAGAGACGCAGCCCAGGGAGAGCAGATCCTGTCCTGGGAACAGAGCTGCAGCCACAGAGCCAGAGACGCAGCCCAGGGAGAGCAGATCGTGTGCTGGGAGCACAGCCGCAGCCACAGAGCCAGAGACGCAGCCCAGGGAGAGCAGATCGTGTGCTGGGAGCAGAGCCGCAGCCACAGAGCCAGAGACGCAGCCCAGGGAGAGCAGATCCTGTGCTGGGAGCAGAGCTGCAGCCACAGAGCCAGGTGTGGTGAGCAAGTGGGGCCAGCCAAGGGGGGACCTTGGGCAAAGGGCCCAGCACAGAAAGACACCCCCAGACAAGGGCCCTTGCAGGCCAGACCGGGAGGGGGACCTTAACCTGACGGGGGGCTGACGCTGGGAAGAAGGGTCCCACCACTCAAAGCCCGGAGGTGTGTGGCCACCACCATTGCAAGTGTCCAACCCGCAGCATACCTGCAGCACAGCCAGGGCCTGAGACGGAAATCTGGGACCTACAAGGAACAGACTGCGAAGTGCCCTGATGTCCAGAGACACTGTTTGTGATGTTCCCTGCCACAAAGCAGGGTGATGTGTTTTCCTTTAACCTTTCCCATTTTTCCTTATTCTTTTCTTTAGATTAATTGTTAATTAAACAACTTGTATTTGTTTTAAATTGTATGGAATAATCAGTGGGTCAGGGAGGTGCCCAGTGCAGAGAGAGTACCCCGGAGTGGGGACACCCTAGCCCCTGTCCTAGGTGACCACAGCAGGGTTGGGGGTTGAGCCCCCCAGGAATCCTGGGCCCAGCCTTGTTGGGGTTACGAGGACTCTGCCAGACAGGAGAGTGGAAGGGGAGCCCTCAAGGGCAGGGAGGCCTCTGGGTAAAGGGAGTGGGAGCGAGGACTCAGATCCTTTCGCTAGCCCACTTCACCGGGGTAGTGCAGAAGCCAGGAAAGTTCCCCACAATAGTGGGACCATTCCCCCGCTTACATTTGCATTTTGTCAAATCTGCTGTGAAAGTGTTGTTAAAACGAACATGTGCTGGGTCATCATCCGAGACTGCTATAACATAAAATATATGGCAGAATGCATGTAAAACAGAGCCGAAGACATACAGTTCTCCCCCAAGGAGTTCAGTCACAAATTTAATTAACGCATTATTTTTTAATGAGCATCATCAGCATGAAAGCATGTACGCTGGAATGGTGGCGGAAGCATGAAGGGGAATACCAATGTTTAGCATATCTGGCACGTAAATACGTTGCAACACCGGCTACAGAAGTGCTATGTGAACACCTGTTCTCACTTTCAGGTGACATTGTAAACAAGAAGCGGGCAGCATTATCTCCTGTAAATTGTAACCAAATTTGGTTGTCTGAGTGATTGGCTGAAGTAGGACTGAGTGGACTTGTAGGCTCTAAAGTTTTACATTGATTTATTTTTCAATGAAGTTATTTTTTGTACATAATTCTACATTTGTAAGTTCAACTTTCATGATAAAGAGATTGCACTATAGTACTTGTTGAGGTGAACTGAAAAATACTATTTCTTTTGTTTTTTATAGTGCAAATATTTGAAATAAAAAATATAAAATGAGCACTGTACACTGTATTCTGTGTTGTAACTGAAATCAATATATTTGAAAAGTAGAAAACATCCAAAATATTTAAATAAATGGTATTCCATGATTGTTTAACAACGTGATTAATTGTGCGATTAATTGCGATTAATTTTCTTAATCGCTTGACAGTTGTAATTGGAATTGGAAAAGGTACAGAAAGGTCAACAAAAGTAATTATGTGTATGGAACAGCTTCCATGTGATAAGAGATTAATAAGACTGTGATTTTTCAGCTTGGAAAAGAGAGGGGGGATATGATAATCAATCATATCATGACTGGTGTGGGGAAAGTAAATAAGGAAGTGTTATTTACTCCTTCTCATATCAGAAGAACTAGGGTCAGCAAATGAAATTAATAGGTAGCAGGTTTAATACAAACAAAAGGAAGTATTTCTTCACACAACACACATTCAACCTGTGGAACTCTTTGCCAGAGGATGTTGTGAAGGCCAAGACAATAATGGGGTTCAAAAAAGAACTAGATAAATTCATGGAGGATAGGTCCATCAATAGCTATTAGCCAGGATGAGCAGCGATGGTATCTCTATCCTCTGTTTGCCAGAAGCTGGGAATGGGACACAGGGGTAGATCACTTAATGATTCCCTGTTTTGCTCATTCCCTCTGGGGCACATGGCATTGGCCACTGTTGGAAGACTGGATACTGGCTTAGGTGGACCATTGGTCTGACCCAGAATGGCTATTCTTATGAGTGTGTTGTAAGCATCTGAAAAGGGTCCTTTAGACTCAAATTGTGCAGCCAACACTAACTGTCATGAAAGAGCAGGATAAAAGGAGTGGTTTTGGGGGGTTCCCCCTGACACTGTCCCCAGGGCAGCACATTCCCCCAGCAGCATGAGGAATAAGCAAAGGCAGGAACTGGCTTTTCCTCTCTCTGCTCCTCACCTTTTTCCCAAGTAAGTCAATCTGCAGGGCAGGGCCGGCTTTAGGAAGTGCGGGGCCCAATTCGAACAGTTTTGACGGGGCCCCGGCAGGGATGACTAAAAAAAAAAAAAAAAAACCACTTAAAAAAAACACCTTTTATTTCTTCCATGTATTATTTACTTTCCATGACTATATAAATAATAACAAAATTATATATTACATACATTGCGTCATATATTAATTAGCTGATTTTCACTTTCATATTAGGAAAATAATTTATGTTTTGATAGTTGTACAACTGATTTTCTTCAATAATGTTTATTTTATTAACATTTATAAAATATTTCCTTATTAATATAAAATTGCCCCCTCCCCCCCCAGCGCCGCCTGGCCCCGTGGAAACAACCCCCCCCAGCACCGCCCACCCCGCGGAAACAAACCCTCCTTCCCCAGCGCCGCCCCGCCGAAACAGCTGTGGGCCGAAAAGGAAGGTTTGGGGGGCGGGGGTGGAGAAACAGCACACATAGGGTGACCAGGTCACAGCAGTAAAATAGGACCCGCCCCCTCCCCGCTCGGCCCCACCATCACACCCTAGCCCCTCGCTGGCTTGCTGCATCCCTCCTAGTCAGTCCCCCACCCACCACTCACCTCCTTTCACCTTCTCCCTCCCCTGCCAGAAACCCCATGCCCGCCCCTAGAACCCCTGCTGCCTCACTGCTCGCCTCTTTGCCCACCTGCCGCTTGCCCACCTGCTCGCCCCCCCAAGTATAAAGCCTCATTCAAAGACCAGGGGTCACTATATTACTGCACACAGCAGTCAATCAATGCAGTTGTAGATCAATCTCTGCATTATGCATTTTTGTATAACTTTGTATTGAACCTTGGTAATATGTTATAGCAGGCCCCTAAGGTAGTATAATTAAGGTAAAAGAAAAATGTCTTTTTGCTAGAAGTAGAATAAGATCTTCCCCCCACTTTGTAATCAATTGCCCTGTTGAATGAATGAGGTGTGAATGAGGAAGGTGTGGAAGGCAGGCACCTCCATACAGCTGCAACCTTTGGAGAGGGGCAGGGAGCCAGACCAAGGAGAGATTTGTCCAGGGCTGAGTGGGACAGAGTTTGGGTGCTGGGTGCAGGCTCCGGGCTGGGGCACGGGGTGGGGTGCAGGATGGGTGGAGGGGTGCAGGCTCTGGGAGGGAGTGCGGAGGGGTGGGTGCAGGCTCTGGGACAGAGTTTGGGGGCCGGAGAGGGAGTGGTGGGTGCTGGGGGGGAGGGGACTGCCATCACATGTGGCTTCCTTCCTCCCCTGCTGCCCCTCACCATAGCCTCGGTGGGGGGATGGGGTGCCCCTTGCCCAGTGTTTGCAGGAGTGGTGGCTGGGGGGAAACCCAGTCAAACTCTGGTTTTACTCTTTCGTTGATGGGTCACTTTAACCCCTAAGGCCTTGGCTACCCTGGCGGTGTACAGCGCTGCAACTTGCTGCGCTCAGGGGTGTGAAAAAACACCCCCCTGAGTGCAGTGAGTACAGCGCTGTAAAGCGCCAGTGTAATCAGAGCCTGCAGCGCTGCAAGCTATTCCCCTCGAAGAGGTGGAGTACATACAGCGCTGCGCGCGACTACACTTGCGCTTCAGTGCGGCAGCACTGTGAAGTCCCGAGCGTAGCCAAGGCCTAAACCCCTTCCCGCCTCTCTCACCCCCCTTTTCTACTGGGCTTGTTTGATCTTTTCGGTGGAGCCGGATGAAAACCACAAACCCCAGCGAGAGCAACAGGCTGGAAGACTAGACTGAACCCACCAGCCAGCCTAGTCCATCCCAGAGCCCAGGACTGAGGGCAAATGTCCCCCCACCCCCGGGCCACCTGCTTCCACTCCTGGCCTCTCCCAGCGCCACCAGCGATTCTGTGTGGCTGCATCGGGCGGGATTTCAACCGGACCCTCCCCCCCCCCGCTAAATTCACCCCTGTTTTGTGACCACTCTGCACCAAGAGCACCTTCCTTCCCTGCCCTAGAGCTGCTGGATGGCTAGAAAGCTGAGCTGGGCGTTTGATTGATCCGGAATATTATCGTGCCCCCCCCCCAAAAATCTTAATGTCCACACAGCTTTGGGAGGGGGGCTATTCCCCCCTCCTCCCAAGCCGGTCTATTTTATTGTTGCAGGGCAAATGAAGGAGCCAGAGTTTAATGGAAATATTCAGCCCCTACAGCGGTCTTGCAGCAGGGGAAGCAGAGTTGATGGGAAGGGAACTGGTTTGGATAGGAGCCCCCATCCCCCTCCTTTGCAAAATAATTTGGGGAGGGGAATCAGATCACTCCGTGCCTCAGTTTCCCCTCTCTCAGGGGGTGGGGGGAAAGAGATAACAGTCTCAGCCTGCCCAGTTGCAGACCTTTCTCATTCTTCCCTCTTGATGTATTTGATTTCCTCATCCAAACCTCCCTCTCTCTCTCACCTGGAATTCACAGCACTAAGGCCTGGTCCACACTACCCCCCCACTTCGGACTAAGGTACGCAAATTCAGCTACGTTAATAACGTAGCTGAATTCGAAGTACCTTAGTCCGAACTTACCGCGGGTCCAGACGCTGCAGGCAGGCTCCCCCGTCGATGCCGCGTACTCCTCTCGCCGAGCTGGAGTACCGGCGTCGACGGCGAGCACTTCCGGGATCGATCCCAGAACATCGATTGCCTGCCGTCGGACCCGGAGGTAAGTGTAGACATACCCTAAGTACTGGCTTGGGGCTTTCTTCCTGGGTTACATGATCCCGAGTTTAGTTTTGAAACAGACACAGGCAGGCACAAACTCACCCTCAAACAGCAACACCACCGAAAGCCACAAAACCAACCCAATATTACAAACTTATGGGGAATCACAGGGTCAAACACTCACCGACTGAAGCCCCAGCAGCTGCTCACGTGAGTGAGGTCCACTACAGAGATTCCTGTCTCCCACCGGACCGGAAGCCCCCTTGGCGTCTCCTCCAGGTGAGTGCCGGGGGGAGGGGAGGGGAGAGGAAGGCTGCAAAGCACATGTGCCTTCTCCCCCCCTACCCCCACCTGACCTGCGCTGCCTCTGCTTCAGCCCTCTGCCGGCCAGCGTCTCTCATTGCCTAGCAGCAACAGCTACTGCTTCTGGGAGAGCCACAGAGCTTTGCTTCAGGCAGGGAAGCTGCCCGATCTGTGCGGGGCCCTCTTAGGCGCGGGGCCCAATTCGGGGGAATCGGTGGAATCAGCCTAAAGCTGCAGGGAATGGAGCTGTGCAGGGCTGGGAGCCAGGAACCTCCCTCCCCACTGATTGCTCCTGCTGCCCCTTCCAGTCTCTCCCCCTGTCTCCCTCCTTCCCCCTCTTCCCTACCCTTGGGCTGGAAGACTCGGTTGCTGGTCCGGTTCCCAGGGCATTCATTCTCCCAGAGCTTGTTCGGTTCCTACAGGCGCTCAGGGGAGCAGAGCCTGGGGGTGTCAGTGAGGGCAGCAGCTCTGGGACTCGCAGATCCCTAGGGGCAGAGATGGGGTGAGGAGCGGCTATTTCTGAAGAGTATCAGAGGGGTAGCCATGTTAGTCTGAATCTGTAAAAAGCAACAGAGGGTCCTGTGGCACCTTTAAGACTAAAGAAGTATTGGAGCATAAGCTTTCATGGGTGAATGCCCACTTCATGAGACGCAAGTGCCACAGGACCCTCGGTTGCTATTTCTGAAGAGTCACTTTCCTGTCAGATGTAGTGTGAAAAACTGCTATCTAACTTAATTCACTACTTAGGGTGCACTGATCATGCTCAGTAATATCTGCCAAAGCCACTGCCCCTTCACCCTGCTCTTTACTTGGCCTCAGATTCTGCGGACCGCTTTTTACAGGGGCAGAGGGGTGGCCAGGGTCTGAGCCGGTGGTAGAAATTGACTGGCTCAGGGGTTCAAGCCTGAGGGGAAAAATCAGGAATTGAGGAAGGAGCTAGAGATAAGCTCAGGGGTGAGGCGCTGCCTGAGGGTGACAGAGGGCAAAAGCCCAGCACAGGCAGGGAGATAACAGTTACCCTGATGGACTGAGACACCAGTGTTTGCAAAAGGGGGGGGGGAAGAGAGGCTTTTTTATTTCCCCTCCCACAGGACAGTACCTCTCAGCATGAGCTTCCCAGGGCTGAGTTCTTAAAGGCACAGGCATCCCAACACCTAGTCACTGCAGCTCCTATCTGGTTTAACCTACTGAGGTGCTACACGAGACTTGATGCAATTAAATATTTTACATACACCCCCTCAGAAACAAAGAATCCCTTATCAGTTTATATAAAATCTCCGAGCAGTTCACAAATTTGTCTGATCTGCTGTTGGGATTCCCTGAATTGAGCTCTCTTCCTTGTAATCCATTTTAAATATACTTTTGCTCCTTTTAATTGATTACTTTTAAAATGTTATTTTCATTACTCTTAGCCCTTCATCATTTACCTTTGTTATCATTGTGCAGATGCATGTCATTGTGCAATTTAATTTATATTTTAATAACAAATACTCATCAAAAATATGTATAAGCTGCATAATAAATGATGTGTAAATGACCTCACTCTATTAAGAGGTAATTGATACATTTGTACACCAGGCAGGGCTGTTTGGAAGCTGAAGGCTTTATGCTTCCATCCCACACCACTGTCAAGTTTCTTCTTTAGACACCCTTTGTTGCATAGAAAAGAAAGTTAGTGTAGCCAGTGAATGCCAAAGTAGAGCCCACAGGCCAAAGGCAAACTATAGAGTTCTACAATGTGAGAGGTAGCAACATGTGACAGAGGTACCCCCATTAGTTTCAATTTGCTACCACTGGACCAGAAGATAGGAAAGGCAAGAGGTAGCAAATTAGGACAAGATTCAGCAAATAACCTTATACAGTAACTCATCACTTAAAGTCATCCTGGTTAACGTTGTTTCACTGCTGATCAATTAGGGAACATGCTCATTTAAAGTTGTGCAATGCTCCCTTATAACGTCTTTTGGCAGCCGCCTGCTTTGTCCACTGCTTGCAGAAAGAGCAGCCCATTGCAGCTAGCTGGTGGGGGCTTGGAACCAGGGTGGACCGGCAGCCCCGCTATCAGCTCCCCGCTCCCCTAAGTTCCCTGTGCGGCAGCCACCCAGCAGGCTATCAATTGCAGGCAGTTCAGCTGTCCCTCCCCCCATGCCATGTGCTGCTCCTGCCCTCTGCCTTGGAGTCTCTCCTGGGAGCCTCCTGCTTGCTGGGGGGGAGGTGGAAAGAGGGGAGCTAATGTCAGGGTGTCCCCCTGCTCCTGCCACCCGCTTACCCTATCTCCATAGAGTGGAGGGGAGACACGACAGGGCTCAGGCCGGAGGGAGCTTGCAGGCAGCAGCTGCTGTCTCAACTTCCTGATTTACTTAAAAAGGCAGTGTACTTAGAGTGGGGTTAGCGTACTTAAAGGGGCAATGCACATCTCTCTCTCTCACACACAGGGTGTGTGTCTCTGTCTGCCATGCTGTCTCCCCTCCCTCCATTCATCTGCCTTGTAGAGTATGAGGCTACATTAACAACGTGTTAACCCTTGAGGGCTCAGCCGAGTGCTAGTTCATCATTTAGCACTAAGGCATTCCCTGGGCAATATCCCACCCTCTGACTCCACCACCTCAACCAAGCTTCACAATCATCGTTGCTGTGTACAGTATTAAATTGCTTGTTTAAAACTTATACTGTATATACATATATATAATATAGTCTTTTGTCTGGTGAAAAAAATTTCCCTGGAACCTAACCCCCCCATTTACATTAATTCTTATGGGGAAATTGGATTCGCTTAACATCGTTTTGCTTAAAGTCGCATTTTCCAGGAACATAACTACAACATTAAGCGAGGAGTTACTGTATATCAGTAACTGCTCTTGGTAGCAAATTATGTAAGGTAGAAGTTTTCACACTACTGGAACCTGCAGGTGAGGGGAGAGACCTGGGGGAAAGGGCTGGGGCCGGGCAGGAAAGTGACTCTGCACCAATGGCCCCTCCTCTGCTCCTGGGCAGGAATCTGCGATTCCCAGAGTTGCTGCCCTCCCTGACCCCCCAGGCTCTGGTCCCCTGAGTGCCTGCAGGAGCTGAGCCAGCTCTGGGAGAGCAAATGGGGATGGGTGGGTAAGAACTGCATGGACTTTTCAAGCTGAAAAAAAAGTGATATTTGGGAGGCGGGGGGATGACTCGGGGCTGTCGGAAAGCAGAGCAGTGGTATTATTATTAATAGTCTGAGACCCAATGTCTGGAGCCCCTGTGCCATGCTGTGGGGGAGGCACTAATGGAAACCCGACTGATTGGCTGGCTGGAAGCAGTGTAGTCCCATGAGTGTAAATGCTGTGACATAGCAATGGAATGAGTTTTCTGAGACCAATGCAAAGGAGTAGCAGGGTATTCATCTAAAATATGTATCTTGATTTTAGAAGCAGAGGCGTCATTTCAGCAAAAAAAAATTTTTGGGTGGGGGTCAAAATTGTGTCAACATCCCTGCTGAGGCTGTCATAACTATAAAGGGAAGGGTAACAACTCTCCTGTGTACAGTACTAAAATCCCTCCTGGCCAGAGACTCCAAAATCCTTTTACCTATAAAGGGTTAAGAAGCTCGGGTAACCTGGCTGACACCTGACCCAAAGGACCAATAAGGGGACAAGATACTTTCAAATCTTGGGGGGTGGGAAAGGCTTTTGTGTGTGCTCTTTGTTTTAAGGTTGTTCGCTCTTGGGACTGAGAGGGACCAGACATCAATCCAGGTTCTCCCCATCTTTCTAAACAAGTCTCTCTTATTTCAAAATTGTAAGTAAAAGCCAGGCAAGGCGTCTTAGATTTACTTTGTTTTCTCAACTTGTAAATGTACCTTTTACTAGAGTGTTTATCTTTGTTTGCTATACTTTGAACCTAAGACAGAGGGGGGTCCTCTGAGCTCTTTAAGTTTGATTACCCTGTAAAGTTATTTTCCATACTGATTTTACAGAGATGATTTTTACCTTTTTCTTTAATTAAAAGCCTTCTTTTTAAGAACCTGATTGATTTCTCCTTGTTTTAAGATCCAAGGGGGTTTGGATCTGTATTCACCAGGAGTTGGTGAAAGGAAGGAGGGGGGAAGGGTCAATTTCTCCTTGTTTTAAGATCCAAGAAGTTTGGCTCTGTATTCACCAGAGAATTGGTGAGAGGTTTTCTAAAAGCTTCCCAGGGTAGGGAATGGTGGCAGCGGACCAGAACTAAGCTGGTAGTTAAGCTTAGAAGTCCTCATGCAGGCCCCTACATTTGTACCCTAAAGTTCAAAGTGGGGATACAGCCTTGACAGAGGCCCTGGCTGTTCTTGGCCAGGCTAGCAGCCTGGTCCCATCCCAAGGGAGGGAGGGGGCAGAGAGGTGGCAGCAGGTCCTATCGCAGGAGTTGGAGGGGGAAGCGGGCTGTGGGGGGATTTCTCACCAAAGGTCAGCCCAGGGCAGAATTCGGGGCCTGGCTCGCTCCACGCTCAGCTGCAGCCCAGGCCGTCACTGCTTCTATCTGCCCAGTAGGCAGAGAGAGGGAGGTGGCCCTGATAACCCAATGATTAGGGGACCTGATGCAGCCTGTCCCACAAGAACCCCATAGCCACTTGGTCTGTAACATTTTTGGTTGGCTCAAGGGTAAGAGACCTGTTATATTAATATTGATCTCAAAGGCCCAAAGAGTTAAAGGTGTTTATAAACTCACTGTCTAACACTGAACAGTGACAGATGGCTTCGGGATTATATTTTTCCGGAGATCTTGGATTTACTCCATGGTTACTTGACAAACACCCAAGAGCATTCATTCAAGCTGAAAGTTTATTGTTTTCACACAGACACAGACACACAGACACAGACACAATAAGGAATTAAAACAAGCATTTAAACTGAAAGTGTGGTTGAGTGATTATGCAAAACAAAGGTAGTCAGATCCTATCTAAGTCTCTCTCTGGTGTTATCAGAGTTGCTTATTTTCATTACTGTCATGAAAAGGAAAGGGTTAATTTTACTCTCAGTCCTGATCTGTGAAGGGCATTCACTTCTCCCCTTTTTAACAAACAGGGACACAAGGTGGAGGAAAGACAGCAAAGAAAAGGTGGGTGAAATCCGGCTTGTGTTGATGTTTTTGGAATACTGCACCCAGAGACGCCGTGTGTGTATGTGTGTGTGTGTGGGGGGGGGGGGGGGAATTTGGGGTTACGTGCCCTCCAGATTTGCTGCCTAGCTTGTACTGACCATGCACACACGGACTGAGCATGCTGAAGCTGGCTGCCCTTACTCTGCCCTCCGCACCCCTCACCCCCACAATCAGCAGGCACAGGTTGTCTCTGGCTGAACAGAGGGAATGCTTTGGCAGGGGCTGGCAAATCAACTGTGACACCTGCTGCTTGGTCCTCGGTTCAAGCTCAGGGACGTCATCTAGTTGGATCCTTTCTCCTTAGACAAAGCAGGCTTGGATGGAAGCATTATAGGTGATTTCAGGATTCGATGCTAAGCCAAGGGAATGAGAGGTAGGATAGGAGGAGGGGACAGTAAGCAAAACAATGGGGAAGGGAAAACAATTAGGATCTTATGTGCCTCTGTCTTGCAGACCATTAGACATTGGCACTGGTCCAGGGACTGGATGCTATGATGAAGTGATGACTTTCAGCACTCACAGGTGTTTCCCTGGTGTTATGTGGACTGGTGATCTGCTAGGTCACTCCAATCCTTGACTCTGGGAGCCAGCCTTATCCTGCTCTGCTGTGAGAACCCCCACTCCTGGGCTGTTCATGCACAGCCTCTGGCATGTAAGCTGCTTGGATTGTGCAACTGAATGACACTAGCCAATATCTCTGGTCCCAGACACAACCCTAGGAACCTCTGTCTTGCAGTATCCAGTTATGCTCACTGGACGCTTCAAGCTTATGAGAGTTCATCAATTTAACAAAGAAATTGATATGCACCAGGCTTGTTATCCCAACGGGAGTCTCTGACATGCTTCAAACCAAACACACTGCTTCAGGTAGAATAAACAAACACATTTATTAACTACAAAGATAGATTTTGAGTGATTATAAGTCAAAGCACAACAAATCAGATTTGGTCAAATGAAATGAAAGCAAAAGCATTCTAAGCTGATCTTAACACTTTCAATGCCCTTACAAACTTAGATGCTTTTCACCACAGGCTGTCTGGTTGCCCTTCAGCCAGGCTCTCCCCTTTGATCAGTGCTTCAGTCGCTTGGTGATGATGTCTGTAGATGGAGGTGGAAGAGAGAGAGAGAGCATGGCAAACGTCTCTCCCTTTTATCATGTTCTTTCTTCCCTCTTGGCTTTGCCCCCCCTTCAGAGTCATGTGAGTATTACCTCATTGTAGTCCCAAACTGACCAAAGGAAGGGGGGTGACTCACAGATCCTTTGTTACTGCCTAGGCCAGGGTTTTTTGTTCCTGTGAGGCTGGGCTGGGTTTGTCTCATACATGTCCTGATGAGGTGTGAACTGCCCCTCTGCTCTTGGAGAGTTTTTGCCTGGGCTTGTTTTAAGCCATGAGGACACATTTTCAGCCTCATAACTATATACATGAAACTACAACCTATAACATAACATTACTATAACAACAATTACTATAACAACAACGCTCAGTGCATCATGAGCCTTCCGAAGACACCCAACATGACAAACTTTGCATTGGATACCACACCATCATATTATAAGGCTGAACATGGGGGTGTAGGGTGTTCCCCTGAGGTACAGAGCATCACACCCAGTCCCACCCCAGAGCCTGCACCCCCATCCCAGAGCCCTGACCTCCTCCCACACCCCAACCCCCTTCCCTGAGCCCCCCACAAACCCAGAGCCCCTCGTGCACCCCAAAGCCCTCATCCCCAGCCCCACCCTGCAGCCATCACCCATGCACCCCAACTCTCTTCCCCAGCCCTGAACCCCTCCCACACCCCAAACCCCACATCCCCAGCTCCGGTGGGTCACAGGCATCAACAATTTTCTTCAACTGGGTCACCAGAAAAAAAGGTTTGAAAATCACTGCCCTATCCTGACCAAACCCTCTGGGTGTCAATCCAAAAGACACACTAGGGTGCAGGGGCAGCTGCACCAGGGCAGAGAGGGGGTCCCTCATGAGGCTGGTGGGGATGGGGTGCCATGCAATACATGGGTTGACCAATGTGGGGGATATTACAGAAGGACTGGAGTCTGGACACAGAGTGGGGATGAGGGCAAGGACATAGGAAGAGAAACCAGGGGACAGATGAGGTGGTGTTCCAGATGCAGCGTGAGATAAATAGGTTGAGGGCACTAGGACCAGGGGGGCAGTTGGGTGGTGGGCTAGGAAAACGGGATCAGGATACAGATCACAGGGTAGATGGGGTGGGTGGATAAGAGACTTGGTAGATGGAGCAGGACTTTAAGAAGGGGGCCAATGGCAGGGAGCATGACCCCAGGAATATGGTGGGGGCAGGACACAGTGGGGCAGGACCCTGCAGGGTAGGAGGACTAGTGAAAGGGACAGACCCCGAGGGCATGGATCAGATGGGAGATAGATGCGGGGCAGGCTCCTGGCTGGCTGATGGGTTACAACATGGGGGGAGTTAGGGGGAAAGAAGGCTGTGGCAGGGGGTTAGGACACAGGGAATTTATTGTCTAAATCAGTTCCCTGCCAGGATTAGCTACCATGTGTAGTGACCTGAGGATGCTCGGTAGCATCTTCTGAAGCTGCTGCCTCAGTGCCCTTACCTACCATCAGCCTTTGCTACCTGTTGAAAATAGGAGGAAAAAAGAGAGCATGGGGGGCAAATTAGATGGAAGAGAGGGACAGAATTTGTACAGGGACCAAACTGTTTCCAGAGCAGGGTAAAGGTGATGAAGGGAGAGGAAGGAGCTACCTCCATGCACACTTGCTTATAGCTATCCCCCAATTTTCTTCCATGGGTAGCTCATTCTGACTCATGGCATGTTCCTCTATCAGAATGTGCTACCCTCCCTCTTTACTTTAGGGGAACATCCCATCCCTCTGAATGAGACACCCATGGGGAAAGCTGGGGGTAGTTAATTAGGATAGGGAAGCAAGACCTGATACAGATAGTGTCAGAAACCACCACTAGTAGTTAAACCTGATGGCTAAATCTGACAGGAAGCTGTTTTTCACACCACCCACAGTGAGGAGCTATGAAAACATGCAGGGGTGGGGAACCAAGGTTGGAGGGGCACCTGCCCACAGCAAATGATGCCCTTGTTTGGAAGAAGAAAAAGTAAACTTGTCAGATTGAAGGACAATGCTGAAATGTATCATAACAAAAATATTTACCATAGGGAAAATACTATGAAATAGGGATGGAAGAATTAGTTACAGAAATGCGGTTTACTTTTTTTAATTGAAAAGGTATGAAAAGTACATAATATTGGAAGTCCAAAATGGTATTAATTGTCATAGGAACATAAGACCATTTAAAATATATGGAATCTTGGGGAGAGGTAACAGTCAATCAGTGGTTGCCATTTCAGCTTGCAAAGTAAGTTATCCAGAAAAAAAAATGTAAATATGTCCTTAACTGTATTCAATGCAAGTATTCTTGTTGCTACCAAATAAATATCTAGGTAGCCAAATACACATCACTGGTGTTACCGACTTTTGCCATTTTACCACGAGGATGGCAGGTATTTGATGTTTTTATTCTGAAAGCACAAACTTCTAGAATCATAAGATTGCTTGAGAATCACAGCTTCCATTAAGTATAATAATAAAAAAAATTCTAACTTATGGTTTTGGGAGAAAAAAATGAAAATATGAATCTAGTGTAGCCCTAAAGGCTCAGAAACAAAAATGCAATAAAAAGAAACCCAGACATCTTTGGTTTTAACTCATTATGCTTTGGTGCATGAGGTGCTATGTGAATTGTTGGGGTTATCATTACTGATATCTATGTTTAGTCAAAATTACAGTAGAAATTTGCCTTTGAGGGGGATTTCATACAAGAGAGAGTTACTAGGTTGACCCAAGTTGATGGCCAATGTTCAAGGCCCTGCACACTGTTCCAGTTGGGAGTAGAATTTGAGGATGAGTCTGGTATCTTTCATACAATCTTATTTATTTACCAAGTATGTAGGAAGGGCAGTTTCCATGTTAATAAGGAGGGAGCAAAGCACCCTACCCATCCAAAAAACCTCCGAAGAGTTCCTTTGCTCACAGCTCCAAACTACTTATTCAGCCGGTGTGTGACTGGGCGCTCGCTCGCTCTCTCTCTCTCTCTCTCTCTTTCTCTCTCTCAGCCTTGGGTGTGCCCTTTGCTATTGTGTCTTTGTTATCATGACTCACATTTAACCTGAATGAAGGGCAGCTGCTCCATTCATCATTTCAAGGGGCTGTGAGCCAACCAGTAACAAGAGTACAGGGCTGCCCTCATTGGGGAAGTCAGTAAATCATGAACGAGGTAGCACAACGCCATCCCCGTGCAGTCTTAACCAAAGGAACTGACAGTGAGCTAAGAACAACAAGAGTCATATGTCAGAGGGGTAGCCGTGTTAGTCTGAATCTGTAAAAAGCAACAGAGGGTCCTGTGGCACCTTTAAGACTAACTTATTGGAGCATAAGCTTTCGTGGGTGAATGCCCACTTCATCAGACGGGGCCTCTGTTGCTTTTTAAGGAGTCACATGAACATTTAAAATAAATAATGAAAATCAGTGAAACTGCATTAACCTGTGGATTACAGGAAAGGGAGTGCAATCCAGGCAATCAGGACAGTACTTGCTCCTTGCCCTGACTTTTCCTAATCTGACCGTCTCCTTCTCTTGCCTCCACCAGTTCTCTCCTCCTTTGGACACATTTTTTACCCTTCCACGATTTCTCCCCTTCTTCCCCTCTCATTTTCTCCCACTTTTAGCACCATTTCCTTGCCGCAGGAAGCAGATTGGGAGGGTAGGAAGGGCAGAGTGAGGGCAGTGGCTTCAGCAGATGTCACTGAGCAACCTGCTCTCCATGTGTCAGTATATAATGCCTGCATCTGTAACTTTCACTCTATGCATCCAAAGAAGTGAGGTTTTTACTCACGAAAGCTTATGCCCAAATAAATCTGTTAGTCTTTAAGGTGCCACTAGACTCCTTGTTGTTTTTGTAGATACAGACTAACACAGCTACCCCCTGATACTTGTCTACACGCTGTGGGTTTCTCTCGGTTCAGGAAGGAGAGAAGGATTCTGGCTGGCGTCCAGCAGCGGAGGGGTTAACACTGTAACGCCAGACTGCTGCTCTGCTTAGTGCTGGGAGGGGAAGTTGCTCTGGCTCTTGCTGCTGCACAGGTGGGGGTTGGACTTCCTGGGTCAAACATTGACTGCTGCCTCCAGCTCCAGCGGGGTCTGTACGGGGACAGATCTGCACTGATCCCCCTCTGTGCCCGGGGGACTTTCTCCGGTGGCTGGAACCAGCCCCGGGCTCTGCCGACACCAGCCCCCGAGCCGGAGCCTGCAGGTGAGGGGAGAGACCCGGGGGAAAGGGCTGGGGCCGGGCAGGAAAGTGACTCTGCACCACTGGCCCCTCCCAGAGCTGCTGCCCCCCCGGCGCTCCCCTGAGCGCCTGCAGGAGCCGAGCCAGCTCCGGGAGAGCGAACGCCCCGGGCCGGGCCAGGGAGCGAGTCTCCCAGCCCAAGGGGAGGGGAGAGAGGGCGGGAGGGAGACAGGGATAGAGACTGGCAGAGGCAGCAGGAGCAATCAGAGGGGAGGGAGGTTCCTGGCTCCCAGCCCTGCCCAGCCCCATTCCCTGCAGCACCCCGGGGCAGATTGACTTTCCGGGGGAGGAGCTGGGAGAGGAAAAGCCAGTTCCTGCCTCTGCCTGGTACCCGCGCTGCTGGGGGGATGCGCTGCCCTGGGGATAGTGTCAGGCGGGATCCCCAAAGTGGCTGCTTTTGTTCTGCTCTTTCAGTGTAGCTGGAGCATACAGTGACACTGACAGTGTTGGCTGCACCGTTTTAGTCTAAAGGAACCTTTTCAGTTCCTTATAACACACTCAGAGTTACTAGACAGGCCTCAGGTCTGACACAGTCTGACAATTCCTATGCTCATTTTAGGGCATAGAGTCTCTGTCCTGGGTGAATTTATTTGGAAAGTTTGATATGGGAAAACACTTAGCTTGTTTTTGAGAAGGGGCCTGGGAAAAGAGCAAATTACAATGTTACCATTTTATTTTTTAAACTAATTCTAGTCCCTTAAGAATTTGGGTAAAAATTTTACATTTGACTGAGAATTCCTATTCGAGAGACAAGGTGGGTGAAGTAATATCTTATTGGACCAACTTCTGTTCATGAAAGAGACCAGCTTTTGAGCCACAGAGGGTATGTCTACACAGCAAAAGCAAAAGCCTCAGCTGGCCTGTGATAGCCAACATGGGCACATGGGGCTCTGGCAGCAGGGCTGTTTCATGGCTACCTAGACTTCCTGGTTTGGGCTGGACCCGCCCACCCCACAGGGTGAAAGTGATTAACCACTGGAACAAATGACCAAAGGAAGTGGTGGATTCTCCATCTCTTGATGTCTTTAAATAAACATTGGATGCTTTTCTGACAAATATACTTTAGACAAATGCAGGTCATTGGGCTCAGAACTGGGTAACAGGGTAAAATGCAAGGGACTGTGACATACAAAAGGTCAGATTAGATGATCTCCTAGTCCTTTCTGGCCTTAAGCTGTATGAATCTTGGGAACTCATCCTGCAACCACTCACACATATTTAATATTAAGCATCTCAGTGGTCCCATTGACTTCACTTACTCTCTGTCACTAATACTGTTTAAAAGTCTCTGTGGGTTTAGTCCTTGTGGGAGGGGATGGGCTGGGCTGTAAATAAAATGATGAAAGCCAGGATCCTTAAAAAACAGGAGACTAATGTAGAAACCTGTGTTCAGACAGCTCAGTCACTGGCCTGATTATCAGCAAGGCTGGACACTCAGAACTGAGATCCAATGTGGCAGGCTCCGCATTCTTGAAACACAGGCCACTTATTGAGAGACTTGACTGTGGATTTGGGACTTAACTTTGGGCTGTTTTTTTTGTTTTGTTTTTTTAGTGTCTTGACTCAAGCATTCTCGGGGATGACAGTCTAGAGTGTCTGTTGGCAGGGAAGGAGTCTGGGGGAAATCGGTGTGTGTAATGTATTAAACCCCTTCTGAAACCTTCCCTATCGCCCTTCTCACTCTGACAGGTTGCAGAATAAAATCCACATTTGCTCCAGTTCATCCCATCCATGGAGAGACGAGGAAGGGAAATGGCTGCAGCGGAGCCGGTGACCTTCGAGGAGGTGGCTGTGTATTTCACTGAGGAAGAATGGGCCCTGCTGGACCTGGGTCAGAGAGCCCTGTACAGGAATGTTATGCAGGAGAATTATGAGACCGTGACCTCGCTGGGTAAGGATTCCTGTCCCCTTGGGTATTAGAAACTGGGGGTCTCAGAAGCATCTGGGTTGGCTTCTCTTCAGGATTCTTAATTGGTCCCCCATATTTCTGTAACGATCAGCCCTGTTAGTCCCTAGATCGTGTGTCTGTGAGACTGTCCCTTCCCATAGGATAGAAGATTGAGGGACATGTTGATGGTGCTACTCTTCCCAGAACCAAGATTTTTAAGTGCACTTTATCTCCATCTTGACTGCATTCTGCCTGAGCCAGATATGTTAGCAGGAGGTGCCAGATGTTCCAGACTCTTCTACCTGTCAGGAAGGCCATGGACCAGAGTCATGAGGCTGGTTGCCATTAGTGTCTCTAGAGCTACCTCTTCTGCCAAGGTGCTGAGTTCTTGGAAGGAGGATGTTGGTCCTGGTGTCTCTTCTTGCCCATGATGGTTCCTCGCACTGAGAGGGGCTGTGTTCGGGGCTGAGGGAGGGTATATGAAGTAATTGGTGGTCTGGAAGTATTCTGTGAGTCTATTGCTGTCCTATGTGAATGTCGGGGGGACGGTCCAGGGAGGTTAGAAGAATATTCACAAATTGGCACGGTGTTCATAAAAGTGCCACAAGAATGATTTCAAGTTTGGAAAATGTGCCTTAGAGTGAGAGACTTAAAGAGCTCAGTATATTGAGTTTATCCAGGAGAAGATTTAAGCGGTATTTTAAACAGAAACATTAGGTATCTACAGAGGGAGATTTCTGACAGCAGAGAGCTCCTTAATCTAGCAGACAAAATCAGAAGGAGATCCAGTGGCTGGAAGCTGAAGCTGGATAAATTCAGACCAGTCATAAAGTGCAGATGTTTAACAGTGAGGTGAATTAACCATTGGAATAACTTACTCAGGGATGTGGTGGATTCTACATCACTAGGAGTCTTTGAATCAAGCTTGGATGTCTCTTTCTAATAAATATAGTCTAGCTCAATCACAAGATATGGGCTTGATGAAGGAATCTTGGGTAAGGTTGTCTGACCTGTCTAACCTACAGGAGGTCAGACTAGATAATCATAATACTCCCTTCTGGCCTTTACATCTGGTAATCTATGTTTGCAGATCTGTAGATTAGTCAGAAATTTGGTCAAGTCCCAATTCAGCAAACTTCTCTATTCACCAAGCACCAATGTGACTCAAGCACTAACTACAAGAGAGATGCTCGACTAGGAACCATGGGGATTCGCTTGGTGGGATTTCTTTGGATGGAGTTGTCCTGCATCTAAAGAAAAGAAGGGGTGAAACTAGCAGAATAAGGACAATGTTCTTCCAAAAAGCAGACTTTCACAAACTCTGAGAACTTGGTATGTATGGTCCCATAGGAAGAAATCTAAGGGAAAAAGGAGTTCAGGAGAGCTGGCAGTTTCTCAAAGAGACAATATTTACAAGCCAAAAGCATATCCCAATAACACAGAAAGATAGGAAGAACAGCAAGGGGCCAATATCGCTGCATCACGAGGTCTTTAATGACATGAACATTGAAAAGGAATCCTGCAAAAAGTGGAAACATGGACAACTTGCTAAGGATGAGTATGAAATAACAGCAGAGGTATGTAATGAGAAAATCAAGAAGTCTGAGGCACATTACAAATAGCAAAGGACATAAAAGGCAATGAGAAGTGGTCCTGTAAATACATGAGGAGCAAAACAAGAGAAAAACAAATGACAGTGTAGGCCCACTACTTGGAGGGGAAGGAGAGCTAAAAATGATAACATCAAGAAGGCTGAGTTGTTAATTCCTATTTTCCTTTATAATGACAGGTTTCAGAGTAGCAGCCGTGTTAGTCTGTATCCGCAAAAAGAACAGGAGTACTTGTGGCACCTTAGAGACTAACAAATTTATTGCTTATGCTCTAATAAATTTGTTAGTCTCTAAGGTGCCACAAGTACTCCTGTTCTATTTTCCTTTAGTGTGTAGTAAAAAAGTTAACGTTGACCAGATCTTAATAGAACTAATATAAAAAATAATGGGGGAAGGAACACAAGCCAGAGTTGAGAAAGAACAGATTGAATACATCTAATTTACTTAAATATTCTTTAAGTCATCGGGGACTGACAAAATTCACCCTGGGGTACTTAAGGAAATAGCTGAAGCAATCTCGAAACTATTAACAGTTATCTTTGAGAATTCATGGAGGACAGGTGAGGTCCCAGAGACTGGAGAAGGGCAGACATAGTACTTATCAATAAAAGGGGGAACAAAGACGACTTGCGAATTATAGACCAATGAGCCTAACTTTGTACCTGTATAGACATTGAACCAAATTATTAAACAATCAATTTGTAAGCACCTAGTGGATAAATAATAGCCAACATGGATTTGTCAAGAATAAATCAAGTCAAGTCCAAAGTGTTACACTGAGGAAGGATAAATCAAATGCACAAATACACTGGCTAGGAAGTAGTACTGTAGAAAAGCATTTGGGAGTTACAGTGGATCACAAATTGAATGTGAGCCAACAATGTGATGTAACTGCAAAAAAGGCTAATATCATGCTAGGCTGTATTAACAGGAGAGTCATATGTATGACACGGTAGGTAATTGTCCCTTTCTATTTGGCACTGATGAGGACTCATTTGGAGTACTGTGGACACTTCTGGGTGCCTCACTTTTGGAAAGATGTGGACAAATTGGAGAGTATAGAGGAGAGCAAAAAAAATTATGAAAGGTTTCGAAAAATTATGACCTATGAGAAAAGGCAAAAAGAAGTGGACATGTTTAGTCTTGAGAAAAGAAGACTGAGTGGAAGACCTGATATCAGTCTTCAAATGTGGGAAGGGGTGTTATGAAGAGGAAGGTGATTGATTGTTCTCCATGTCCACAGAACGTAGGACATGAAGTGATGGGCTTAACCTGCAGCAAGGGAGATTTAGGTTTGATATTAGGAAAAATTTTTGTAAGGACAGTTAGGTAATGGAACAGGTTACCAAGGGAAGTTGTGAAATCCCAGGCTTTGTCTACACTACACAGCTTTTTAGGAGAGCACTCCTGCCGACAACATGCTGTTCACACTGGCACTTGTCATGGCAAAACTTTTGTCTTTCTGGTGGTGGGGGTGTTTAACACCTCTGAAAGACAAAAGTTTTATCATTCAATCGCCAGTGTAGACAAAGAGCCAGTCACTGGTTGCTTTTAAGAACAGGATAGACAAACATCTATCAGGGTCGGTCTTGGGGTACCTGGTTCTGTCTCAATGCAGGGGGCTGGGACAGATGAGCTCTTGATGTTCTTTTCAGCAACTCATTTCTATGATTTGAACCAAGGTGGGAGAAGAATGTCTACTCACAGCCAGAGCTGTCCTCTCTGGGTCTGAGGTGTATGGAGCAGGCTAAGGGGGTAGGAAAAGCCAATACCGGGCCTGAGGTGTGAGCCAGCCAGATCCCAGCAGGAGCAGATCGGGTCTTATGGATAATGGGGAAGGGCTGAATGACAGTTGATCAGCAAGCGTATGGGGGCCCTTTTGCTGGTCCATCATGACTCATGGAGAGCTCTTTGCTTCCTGCGTTGGACAGGGGGCAGGTGTCTAGTAATCTTTTTCCAGGCCCTGGATGGTGTTTCCTCTGTTTATTTCTGAACAGCTTGTCATTGGGGGAGAATCTAGGGTCCCTAATCAGGTGACACAGCCCTGTGGAGCTAGGTGCTGCATGGATGCAGACTAGGAGAGAAGTCTCCATTCCAAAGAGTTGATGGTCTGAGTAATATCCTCCTGTTCTGCCTTGTGTTGAGAAGGGTTATAGAGGTGGGTGGGGTGGGGGAGATGTGACTGTAAATGATGGAGGCTAAGTCGTACCCCAGGTACCTTCAGAGTGTAGCAACTCCGCTCAGCTCCTCAGGGGAATAAGTCAGGGCCATTCCCTAGACAGAGTGGGTGAACCCTTGCTCCAGAGCAGTGCATCATGGGATCTTGTACGATTTATAACCCAGTCCCCGTAGGGTTGGGGGTAGGGAGAGGAAGAAGCCTCTGTGGGTGGGCTGCTCAGATCCTTGGTTTGGAAGTAATAACAGGCCTGAGCTTAATGACCAAGATCAACACTTGTTTCCTCACCCCCTCTGCCAAGCAGGATTCCCAGTTTCCAAACCTGACGTGATCTCCCAGCTGGAACAAGGGGAGAGGCTGTGCATTTCTGATCTCTGGGACTATGAGGAAAGGGAGATTCTGAGAGACCCCCACACAGGTGAAAAATCAGTTAAACTTACTCAGAAATCAGTTATTCTGTCGTCCTGGTAGACGTCACGTATGCATTTTCATCAAGCTTGTCTGACCCTTCAGCCCCTGCCTCCATCTGTGCTCACAGCATGTGGAGGAAGGATGGGTCCCCTCCTATGGGAAAGGGTATGGGGGGAGCAGGATTCAGCTCCTGATAGTTCAATCTCCCCAGCTGTTATTTGGGTTTGTTCTCCCCTTTCCTATTTCCCTTTCTGAGGTTCCCTGTCCACGGCACAGGGACTGACTCCTGTCTGGATTTGCTCTCTGTCCCAGCAGGTGATGGGATGGTGAGTGAGAATGAGGAGGAAAATCCTCAGCAGGAAGGTCCTGAGCGAGTGGAACCACAGGTATCAGGAAGAGCTGAAGGGCATGTTTCCCAGAGTCCTGAGCAGGGAGAAGCCTGTGAAATTCAGCGCAGACCAAAAAGGAAGCAGGGAAACCACTCAGAGGAGAGATTGGGTAAATCCACTCACAAGAGCAGAGGCATCAAGAAAATCAAAGAAACTGTTCAACAGAGAATCCCCACTGGAGAGAGTCCCTACTCGTGCGGTGACTGTGGGAAAAGCTTCAGTCAGAGCTTAACCCTTATTCACCATCAGCGAATCCACATGGGAGAGAAACCCTACAAATGTAATGAGTGCGGGAAAAGCTTCAGTGTGAGCTCAAAGTTTCTATTACATCAGAGAACTCACACAGGAGAAAGACCCTATGACTGCCCCGTGTGTGGGAAAAGTTTCAGTGTGAGCTCCAACCTTATTCAACATCAGAGAATCCACACGGGAGAGAAACCCTATAAGTGTCCTGACTGCGGGAAAAGCTTCAATCAGAGTTCAAACCTTCTGTCACATCAGAGAATCCACACGGGAGAGAAACCTTTTGAATGTCTCGAGTGCAGGAAAAGCTTCAGTCGTAGATCAACCCTTCTATCACATCAGAGAATCCACACAGAAGAGAAACCCTATACCTGTGCTGAGTGTGGGAAAAGCTTTGGTCACAGTGCACATCTTACTAGTCACCAGAGGACCCACACAGGAGAGAAACCCTACAAATGCAGTGAATGTGGGAAAAGCTTTAGTCAAAGCTCAAACCTTTATACACATCAGAGAATTCACATGGGAGAGAGACTCTATAACTGCCCTGACTGCGGGGAAAGCTTCAGACTGAAGTCAACTCTTGTTACTCACAAGAGAATCCACATGGCTGAGAAACCCTTTAAATGCCCCGAATGTGGGAAAAGCTTCAATGCGAGCTCAGCCCTTAGGAAACATCAGAGAATCCACAGTGGAGAGAGACCCTATAAGTGTCTTCACTGTGGGAAAAGTTTCTGTAGCAGCTCAGCCCTTTGTAATCATCAGAGCACCCACCTTGAGGACAGACCCTACAAATGCAATGAGTGCAGGAAAAGCTTCAGTCAAAGTTCCAACCTTATTCAGCATCAGAGAATCCACACAGGAGAGAGACCCTATAACTGCTCCGACTGTGGGAAAAGCTTCAGTCGGAAATCAACCCTTATTAAGCATCAGAGAACCCACGTGGCGGAGAGAGACCCTATAAGTGAGCTAAATGTGGGAAAGGCTTCAGTGAGAGCTCAAACTTCATTACATATCAGAGAATCCACACAGGACACAACCCCTAGGAATGGGTCATGTGTATAAGACCTCTATTGAGTACCATGAACCTCAAAGGGTCAGGCCAGGCTGGAGTGGCCCTGTAATGAGGACCTGCAATAGTTAGTTATTAAAGCAGAGAATGAAATCACATGCCTGGAACAAAGCTGTGTAGACCAAGAGGCTGAGATAAAATTCCCATGTTGTCATGAGATTTGTTTATTGCACTCCCCCCGCCCCACACACACACTCCCACACATACCTCGCCATGTATACCCCTTACGTCCACACACCACCCCCACCCATATACATCTGACTCACACCCCTAGGGCTATGATTTCCAGTGGGGGGTGGATGCTGTTTGCTCAGGGGAACAACATCCTTGACTTCCAAAAGAAAGTGAAATTGTCTTTCTACATGCTTCAGGACAAAAAATGTTCTTCCCATACTTTAAAGCTCCCTCTCTCTTATCTGGGCCATCAGCTAATCAGAAGGATTTTTAATGATATGCAAGAAGGAATAGTAATAGCACAGCTGCAGGAAGGGAAACTAAACCCATCCGAAACCTAACCTGTACTGAAGTCTACTCAGAACCCTTAGCAATTCTGAAATAAGGGAAAAAATCCTGCTCTTCAAATAGCCACGACAAACCCATCAGTGAAATTTATAATCTTAAAAAATAAAAAGTGGAATGGCTCATCAAGTGCATCTGCTCACTTTTAAAAGAAATAATGAGTCCTTTGGCTGCCAGGCAGAAATGAGGGAGAGTTGCAGAACAGGTGTTCGTCAATCATGCTGGGCAGCAGGAGGAGCATACTCAAAGCACAACAAAAAAACCTGGAGAAAAAAAACCCCTTTCTCATAGAATCGTAGAAATGCAGGGCTGGAAGGGACCTTGAGAAGTCATCAAGTCCAGCCTCCTTCTCCATGGCCAGCGGACAAAGTAAACCTAGACCATCCCTGACAGGTGTTTGTCCAACTTGTTTTTAAAAGCTTCCGATGATGGGGACTCCTCGACCTCCCTTGGAAGCCAATTGAAGAGCTTAACAACCCTTATATTGAGAAAGTTTTTCCTGATATCTCACCTAAATCTCCCTTGCTGCAGATTAAGCCCATCACTGCATGTCCTACCTTCAGTGGACATGGAGAACAATTGTTCACCATCCCCTTTATAACAGCTCTCAAGACTAAACATGCCCATTTTTTAAATCTTTACTCATAGGTCAGGTTTTCTAAACCTTTTATCATTTTTATTGCTCTCCTCTGAGCTCTCCCCAATTTGTCCACAGTATTCCAGTTGGGGCCTCACCAGTGCTGAATAGAGCAGGACAATTACTTCCTGTGTTTTACATACAACACTTCTGTTAATAGACCCCAGAATCATATTAGCCTTTTTTGCAGTTGTCACGTTGAAGACTCGTATTCAGTTTGTGGTCCACTATACCCTCCCCCTCTTCTCCCTCCCCCACCCCCCAGCCCCGGTTCTTTTCAGTAGTACTACCACCCACACAGTTGTTTCCCATTTTATTGTTCTGCATTTGCTTTTTCCTTCCTAAGTGAAGTACTATGCACTTGTCTTTATTGAATTTCATCTTGTTGAATCCAGACCAATTCTCCAATTTGTCAAGGTCATTTTGAATTTGAAACCTGTCCTCCAAAGTGCTTGCAACCCCTTCTAGCTTGCTGTCATCTGCAAATTTTATAAGCATACTCTCTACTGCATTATCGGGTCATTAATTAAAATATTGAATAGTACCGGACCCAGGACTGACCCTGGTGGGAACCCACTAGATATGATCTCCCAATTTGACAGTAAACCATTGATAACTACTCTTTGAATATGGTCTTTCGACGTGTTGTGCACCCACCTTATAGTAATTTCCTTTAGATCACATTTCCCTAGTTTGCCTATGAAAATGTCATGTGGAACTCTGTCAAAAACCTTACTAAAATCAGGTTATAACACATCTACTGCTTCCTCCCAGCCACTAAGTCCAGTAATCCTATCAAAGAAGGAAATTGAATTGGTTTGGCATGATTTGTTCTTGACAAATCTATTGTGACTATGCCTTATAACCTATTATCCCCCAGGTGCTTACAAATTGATTAATACTTTGCTCCAGCATATTTACATCTAGTGAAGATAGACTGACTGGTCTATAATTCCCCAGGTCCTTCTTGTTCCCTTTTTTAAAGATAGGTACCATGTTTGCCCTTCTCCAGTCTTCTGGTGCCTCACCGTCCTCCAGGAGTTCTCAAAGAGAATTGCTAATGACTTGGAGATTGCTTCAGCTAGTTCTTTACCTACCCTGGGATTCATTTAATCAGGGCCTGCTGACTGGAATACATCTAACTTATCTAAATATTCTTTAACCTAGTCTTACCCTATTTTGGTTTGCTTTCTTTCCCCTGGTTGTCAATATTAATTGTGTTGAGTATTTGGTCATCATTAATCATTTAAGTGAAGATTGAAGGAAAATAGGCATTAAGTGCCTATTGATGCTCTCCTTCCTGCTAAGTAGAGTGCCCACATTTTTTGTTGTCTTTCTCTTGCTCCTATGTATTTAAAGAACCTCTTCTTATGGACTTTTCTGTCCCTTGCACAACTCATTTTGTGCCTTAGCCTTTCTGCTTTTGTCCCTATGTTCTTGTGCTGTTCTTTTGTACTACTCCTTATTGATCTGATCATGTTTCCACTTTTTGTAGGATTCCTTTTTGATTTTCAGGTCATTTAGAATTAAGCAAAAAACCGGCAGGCTGCAACTTTGTTTAAAAAAAACCCAACAATAAAAGTCTTAAAAGAAAACCCAAAACATCGGTGCAGCTTTGCTTTTTAAAAGCAATCTTGGCACAGAACCCAGCATACTAGGTGGGAAGCCACCTAAGCTGCCCAGTGGAGGATGCCACCGGGAGAGGAGTCTTCTAAGCCCCATCCCTTTTATGGAGATAGATGCCTGCCTCTTCCTTTAAGTCAGGAACTGGGGAATTTAGATGTTCCTCTGCTAATGGGGTTTGATACAGAAGTCACATTCAGAGACCACCTATCTCCACACAACACAGCTGGGAAGGAAGCAGATGGAGGAGCTCCTTCATAACCTTTAGCTTCATGGTTATTTTATTCACCCAGGATGTGGGAGACACCTAGTTCATGTCCCCCCACCACCTGCTGAGGCAAAGGGATTTGAACAGGGACCTTGCACTTCTCAGGAGAGTGGCTGAACTACCAAGGTATGGGATACTCTGATGTGAGTGTCTCGTTGTCTCTCCTAGCGAAGCAGTTCCACTGTATATAAATACTTAAGGAGTCATTGGGCCAGAGTGAGAGTGTGAGAATGATTCCACAGCCTGGGGGTCAGGGCATCCACTTATAAGGTGGGTGACTCTGGATCCAATCCCCCTTCTCCAATGATTGTAAGATCCTAAGTCCCACCACTCACCACAAAGAAGGCTGTATGCTGAACAGCAGAAGGAAGGGTGAGAAATTGCACCTGCTTCAAAGCACAGAAAGATTTAGGAAATCAAAACTTGCTGCTACAATTCCATAGGGATTTTCTGTGCTTCAAAGAAACAGAGCCTTAAAGAACATAACTAGAGTAAGATAGGGTTTGAATCTGACAACATTGTAGGTTTTGACTGCTTTAAACTGCGTGCTGTAACCTGTAGCTGCCAGACTTATTGTTCACACCATGGGAGTGTGGTGCTGGATGCACTTAACTTTGCTTACTAAATTATCTGGCTTACTGCTTAAAAGAGCTACCCTTCAAATTTTTGGTTTGATGAGAACATAACTAAATCTCAGCTGTGCTGATTGTGTTACTGTATCTTTGTGGAAATTAATACTTTTGTTGTCTTGTTTCAGGTCCTATCTTGAAGTGTTACTAAGAACTAGCAACTTTGTTAATCACTGTTCTACTCTTTCCTGGATTTTTCCCTCAGCACCTCCAGCTGTGCGGTTTTTGTATGTGTGAGTGAGAATTAAATGTCAGTGAGATCTCACCCTTGTAACATTACACTGTGTGTGAGAGAAGTTATCGTCTAACTTCAAAAATCTCACGTCAGTCTTTATTTGTGTGTGTTCTAAACTTTAGTATAATTTTGTACTAACTTCAGTTGTGTTGTGTGTTTCTAACTACAGAATGATCTAATATGTTTATATCTTACACTCCACACAAACCTTTTCCCAATCTTGGAGTAGGAATTTAACCAGTTCTTATTTTACATTTGTCAATTTTATATACCAGTAGCAGGGTACGGTACTTTGTGATAGTTCTCTTTCTATATTTGAATGTTACAATGTTTACCTATTGGTGTATGGAATTACCTTTAATAATCTCTCTCTCTCTTCCTCTCTCCCCCCCCCCCCCCCGCCAATTAACTCAAATACCAGGATCTCCCTGCAATATAGCGCCTTTCAACTTTCTAAGAAAACTCCCTTGGTCTCCTTGACTAACTTTAATTTGAATACCTTGGTTAATCAAACTGCTTTCTGAACTTTCACCCTTGTAAAATTGCCTATTAATGCCATCAAACCAAAGCTAATCCTCTCTCATCTGCATTGTTGTATAATAATCAAATTGGGTGATTCTTGTACCTCATTTATTATATGTGTCATTGTAACCATTTCCAACTAGATACGTGTGTCTAAACACTGCTGAATTTCGAGCTGTGGTGATCATATGACTTGCGAATTTGCCTTAAATCATGCTTAGCCTCACAATGCTACCTTTTAAAGACAGAAATAAAAGTAGTAGTAATGGTTTTGGTAGATTTTGTGCTGTCTACACTACTTTCAGTGTTATTGTACTATTCAACCTATCTAGTTTCATCCAAATTTGTTTTGAGTTTAAACGTTTTAATATCAAGTTGAATTATAGTGTTTGTAATCCAGTTACTTTACTGAGGTTATACATAGTTATCTGAAATGTTTTCTTTAAGATTAGCTGTTAAATTCTGTTGATAATACTTAGCTACAAGTGAATTTTATTTGTGGGGGGGACTGTTGATGCTTGTTAGTATCCTAAGTTATTCTATTTTAGAATTTCAAGTTAGTTAAGAGGTTATTTTAAGAGTTCATACATTGTATCATTTGTTTGATTTACCTTTTTTCAGTTGGTGTGTCTCATTTGGATAATCCTTGTGGATTTAATTTTTTGTTGGTTTCTTCAATCAGTTTTGAGTACTTAAATAAATGTTTCCGTATTTTAAATTTGAGTTCAGTTGTTTTGTTTTGGGCTGTACTTTAGTATAAAGGAAGCAGAATCCTTTGTTCATTTTTATGTGGTTACTCCTGGATTGCAGTCTCATTCTTCTTAGCATATGCCCAACATGCCTGAGGTGGCAAGTGACCAGAATTCATCACCGATTTTGGTTGCTGCAGTCTCATTAATAACCATAATCCATCATTCTGTGTTGGTTTGGTTTTCCTGAAATAGTCATATGAGAAGCAATTCATTAATACTTCCATCTCATTAATGGTTTCTCCCAATTATGAATTTTTATACTTATTTGGTTCTTTTACTTTGAAAATCACCTGCCATCCAACCCCTTTCTACCCCCACTCCTGTCATTTTCAGAGCCAGTTTATCCACTGCCTTCCTGGCTTATGAACCATTGTACTGGCCCCTTGGACAGGAGAAAAGAGCTGTTTAACTATACTCTGAGCAGCTGCAGCTTGCCAGTGAAATGGGCATTTGGAAGACTGAAGGGAAGGAGGCGGAACCTCCTGAGAAGGCTGGAGGCTGCTGAACAATCTCTGTCTCATTTGATAGGTGGTTGCTGTGTTTTGCACAACATCTGTGAAAGCCAGGGGGAGATCCTCACCAAAGGCTGAGAGGTAGAGGGATTTCCTGTATATTATGAACAGCTACAAGGTGCCCCCAGTGGTCAGGGACGTGTTGTGCTTTTACTTTGCTGTCAGAGTGTAGTGGTGGAAAATGAATGTCAGTTAAATGAAGGCAGTGTGTTTGTGTTCGGATTGTATTGATGATCAATGTTAGGGAAAGGGGAGTTGCAGCTCAATGCAATTTTTCAGTTGAGTTGTACATGATAAAATGCTATTGATTTAAGATAGCATAATGTAAACGTAATTCCAGTGGGCCTGTGGAGGAACATGCCCAAAGTACTGAGTGTCCACATGGCTGTACTAATGGACTCTCAAAAATGTGTAGGTGGAAACTCTTCTGTTGTCTTGGTGGGTAGAATGTGGAAATGATGAAAAATTAAAATAGAATTCTGTCAAGCCTCGTTATGACTTTAGCTATTTTGGCATAAATTGTATTGAGTTCACAAGCAGAAGTTCTTCATTTATTTATCTGCTGTCTTATCCCACTTCAATGAATCCTCTTTGGAGGTGATGCTACTGTACTCTGGAATTAGTTCTACCGGTATAAGGTTTGTTTGGATTACCTCTATACCGCTTCTGGTAGTCCTCCCACTGCTATCCCCCAGTGCATTGCTTCACACCCAGGTCAGCCTGTGTTTACCTCTGTGCCCTCTACTGCTCTGGAGTCATCTTGACCAGATGACACATCTCCATGTGCACCCTTTTATGAGTCCTAGGCCTTGTCTACACACACTACAGAGTTTTGTTGACAAAAGTTACACTGCTTTAATTAAACTGCTGTTGCATGTCCACACTGTGCTCCTTGTGTCGTCAGAGCGCAACCACACTATCAGCTCTTGCATTGACACAGAGAGCAGTGCACTGTGTCTATCCCACTGCGCAACTGGCTGCAGGGTGCTTTGGGAAGGGTTTGCAATGCCTCATAGGGCAGGTACAGCGTTACATGATGCATATTTCTCAGGCCCATTGTTCTATGGGCATCCTATTAGATTGCCAGCTGCTTTTCAACTGAAGTGTGTGGGGTGAAGGGGTTGAGTGTGTGTGTGTGTCAGGGGGGAAGAGACAGAGACAGTGTGTGTGTGTTGGGGGAATGTGTTGGCATGCTGTCTCTAAGCTCAGACAGCAGTGGGGACGGACCCCCCACTTACATCAACCCCTGCCTCAGCACAACACGAGACTCTCCCCCTGCCTACCTGCCAGCCGCTGTGCTCCTAGGGCTGGGGAGAGCAGGATTCCACGTTAATGATTCTGTGATTCCTTCTGAGTTCTCCCACAGCCTCCTCCACCCACAGACCAATGACCCACCCCTCCCCGGTAGTCCAGGCAGGAGCGTGTTTGCTGTTTTGCTGCTGGGAGCTGCATGCTCAGCTGGGCAGTAGCTATGTGAGCTCCAGAGTTTCAGAACTTCCTGGAGCTTTGGAAGGGGAAGGGCACATGCCTGTGTAGCTGGAATGCAGGGCAGCGGAGTTCAAAACAGTGAGCAGAGTGGTCACGGCAGGCATTTTGGGATACTGGGGGAGGCCAGTTATGGCAGCATCTATGCTGATGCTTTGTCACTTTAACTTGGCCACAAAAAGCCCTATGTCTCTTGTTGAGGTGATTTTATTTTGTCAGTAAAACAGGTAGAGTTTTGCTGCCAAAAGTAGCTTTGTGGTGTGTACACCTCTGCTGTTTTTGCCAACAAAACGGTGTAGTGTAGACAAGGCCCTACACGTGGGGAGTTCATTCAGCTAGAGTCACCTGCCCATGAGAGCAGCTCTGCCCCCTGCTTCTGCGTGGTCCCATCTGGGGAGAGAAGCACCTCCAGTCCCTCTGAACAAGTGTCATTAGAATGTCAGGACCTATGAGCAACTGGCAGAGCACACGCAGGAGACGGATCACTCCCTAGCAACAGCCCGATGCTGCATCTCCAACAGCGCTACGAGAACAGAGGGAAGAGAAGAGGACCTCTGGTAATGCGCCCCGTACCTGCCATGCTGTGAAGAGCGGGGCTAGATTTTAGAAATGAAGCATCCACCGAACCCCAGCATGAGGCTCTGGGCAGTTTGGAGCCAACCACAGAAGAAACTCAATTGAGTCCTGACCCTAGCCAGGAGGAGATGTTCTCAGAGAGCCAATATCTCTTCAGCATGCCCAAGCCCGAGACCCAGGTGCTGGAGTTGCCCCTGAAACTGCTGCGGAGGGGAGCTCCGCCACTCAGTGTTATGTGCTGTGTTGAAATACACCTCTACAGGGGGATTTGACCAACGTTGTTCTGGGTACTGGCCAAGTGCTGCCACGTTCAATGGATGTGGGCTATCAGCCTCTCCTTGTTTTCCCCTACCCCAGTGAGCTGAAAATGGTGTTGACTTTGGATACAAACTCTGAAGGGCTTATTTCCCTGAAGTATCAGATCCCAAATTGGGCAAATATGAAGCCCCCACTGCCTGGTGCTCCATCCTCCTTCCCTGTGCACTGCAGCCTTCCTCTGACCCTGCTCAAAACAATGGTACCATGTTGGTTAAAAAATGCAGGCCGGTTGCAGGGCAGGTACAATTATTGTAGCAGCAGCCAGAGAAAGAGCAAAAGCAATAGAGAATTCCTTTGTTTTGCAGTGTGATCAGCACCCGGTGCTTTTACCTCCCTTTACATTTGCAAACACACACTATATTAGGAGGCTAATGGCACAAATGAGGCTATAGATATATTTCTTAATGCATAAAAATAGGGTATTTGTGGCTATAGTGTAAACACTGTGGGTTCAGACCAGTTTCAAAATCTATTTTGTAGTGCTCTTGATGCTTATGTGTAGGTGTTATGAAAAAGAATTTAAGGCATGAGGAGGGCTGTACTTTGGCATGCACAGTGCAAGGCAATGCAGCCCTCCCTAGGTTGCAATAGAAGTGGTGCTTCCCTTCCTCTCCTGCACCAGCTGGGAGTGGGGGCGGGGGGACAGCCTGATAAAGAGCAGGACTGTATATCTTCCTGGTTTCCCCCACTGCCTTTGTGATCAAGACCCTTCCCTGCCTCTTGGGAACTCACTTCAGGGTAACATCCTCCAGTGTAAGGACAGCCTGTAGAGGTGCATGTGAAATTATGATCCTGCCACCTCCTCCCAAGGGAAAGCGTGGACAAAGGAAAGGACAGGGAGGAAAAGATGCTGGATGTGACACAGAAGGAAACAGCTCTATGGGAGAGCACTGTGGAGCTATGTTCACAGCCAGCCTAGCCATGTCCTGCAGCCTGTGGAAAACACAAGGTACAAGGAGCCCCCTTTTGCTCCCCCAAATGGCAGCCCCCCCCCCACACACCATTCCACCCACTAAGACAAGGAGAAGAGTTTCCACCAAACATTGTTGTGAGCCTATCAGCACAGCTACATGTGCACTCAGCACTTTGGGCATGTTCCTCCACAGCTCCATTGGTCTGAGGGTTGCACTGTGTAATGTGAAATCAATAAAGGTTTTACCATGCATCATCAGCTGAAAAAGATCCACTGAGGGACATCACCTTTCTAATAATGTCAATTATTAATAAAATCTTTACACAAAGACACTGCATTCATTTCCTTGGTTACAGGATATTCATTTTTCTACCACTACACTCTGACATCAACGTAGGAGCCCATCACATCTCTGACCTTGTCCCTGACTACTTGTAGAGCTCTGTCTCTGTCTGTTCATAACATACAGAAAGTCCGTCCACTTTTGCCGCCCAGACATCACTGAGGATCTCCCCCAGCTTTCACAATTCACAGCACCTACCTACTACATGAGGCAGATATTTCTCAGTAGCCTCCAGCCATGTCAGGTGTCTCCTTCTTATTCCCTTCACTCTGCCAAACACCCACCCCTCCACAAATCTGCAGCTATCTCAGGGTATAGTTAAACAACTCCTTTCTACTGGACATATATCAAGGAAAATGGTTCATTATCCAGGGATGCAGAGGTTGACCACATTCTCAGAACCACCCGAATGTGGGGTAGAAAGGGGTTGGACACCAGGTAATTTTCAAAGTAAAATTACCAAAAGAATACCAAATAATTATCAACATTGATAACTAGGAGAAAATTAATTACATGGAATTATTAATTCCAGTTATTCATTTTGTTTATTAAAGATACTGCACTCAGGAGTGACAACATCAAAATATACCATGGATTATTTTTCCTGTACACTCTGGGATGTCCCAAAATAAACAGTTGAACTTGACTTTAAATAAAGAACTGTTTATTTAAGTAAACAAAAATTATAGGAGAACATAAGAACATACTGAGTCAGACCAAAGGTCCATCTAACTCAGCATCCATTCCTTGTCGCCCGTTCCCAGCAAACAGAGGTGAGGGACACCATCCCTGCCCATCCTATCCTCTATGAATTTATCTAGTTCTTTTTTGAACCCTGTTATAGTCTTGGCATTCACGACATCCTCTGGCAAAGAGTTCCACAGGTTGACTGTGCATTGTGTGAAGAAATAGTTCCTTTTGTTTGTTTTAAACCTGCTGACTATTAATTTCATTTGGTGATCTCTAGTTCTTGTGTTATGAGAAGGAGTAAATAACACTTCCTTATTTACTTTCTCCACACCAGTCATGATTTTATAGAACTCTATCATATTCCCCCTTAGTCGTCTCTTTTCCAAGCTGAAAAGTCCCAGTCTTATTAATCTCTCCTCATATGGCAGCCGTTCCATACCCCTAATAATTTTTGTTGCCCTTTTCTGAACCTTTTCCAATTCCAATATATCTTTTTTGAGATGGGGCAACCACATCTGCATGCAGTATTCAAGATGTGGGTGTACCATGGCTTTATATAGAGGTAATATGATATTTTCTTATTATCTATCCCTTTACTAATGATTCCCAACATTCTGTTTACTTTTTTGACTGCTGCTACACATTAAGTGAATGTTTTTCAGAGAACTATCCACAATGACTCCAAGATCTCTTTCTTGAGTGGTAACAGCTAATTTAGACCCCATAATTTTATATGTATAGTTGGGATTATGTTTTCCAATGTGCATTACTTTGCATTTATCAACATTGAATTTTTGTTGCCCAGTCACCCATTTTTGTGAGATCCTTTTGTAGCTCTTCACAGTCTGCTCGGGACTGAACTATCTTGAGTACGGTAATTTTGTATCATCTGCAAATTTTGCCACCTCACTGTTTACCCCCTTTCCCAGATCATTTATGAATATGTTGCATAGGCACTGACTCCATGGGTACTCCAGCAATTAGTGGGTGCTCAGCACCCACCAGCAGCCATGCTCCCTCCTCTCCCTCCTCCCTCCAGTGTGACAGATTTTTGTTATCAATTTGCCTGAGGCCACAGTTGATTAGGCTGGGGCCACAGGATTTTTTTGGGGAGGAGATGATGAGGTGCACACCAAGTGTTTAAATTTTAAATCTTTATTGATAAAATAATAAAATAACAGCAGAAAGTGCTGGGATAGCTCCCATATCACTCAGGGGAAGAAAGAAAGCGTTAATGCCCCAAGCCCTAACCCACTTTTATACTCACATATGCATGACCCAGACTGGCCAAGTCTGAGTGTAACATCAGAAGAAGATGGGGGGGGGGGGGGGGGGGAAGGTGAACGGAAGTGCTGTTTTGGGCCCAGGCCGTTTAAGGATCTGCGGTGCTCTTCGAGTTGCTTCAGCTCTTTGGAGGGTTTTAAGTCCTGGGTGCTTTTTTTGGGAGGGGGGAGGGGGGTTTGTTTAGGGAACTTTGCTTTTGGTGCTTTTTGTGCCAGTCCAAACTGGCTTTCTGTGGTCTCTTCAACTTTCCCCAAAACACACCAGTTTCAGGGCCATGAGACAGTTCTGTTTGAACCTGGCTGGTCTTTGCCATTTTGCTCCTTTTTCCGGCCCCTGCATTTTGTTTAACAACTTTTTTTTTTATGGCGGGGGAGGAGGGGGGGTTGGACTTTCCCCTTTGGCTGGAGTCAGCTTTTTATTTTTGGACTAAGCTTGCTAGCTGCAGTGTTGAGTTAACCCATTTTTTGCTTTCTCCCCGCCCCCCCCCCCCTCTTCGGCCTCTTGTAAACCTGCAAAGGAATTTTTCACTTTTTATTTACACACCTTTAACCCTCCCCAAAATGCTTTGCGATGCTTGTAACAGTGTTAGCAATATACAGTGCTGATTTACTTTTTTAGGGGACTCCCTAAGGGGAGGGGGCTATTGGGTTGTGACACCAGTGCCTCTCGCCCGCCAGTGGCCCCGCTGATCAAATCCTCCCCTTCCTCCCAGCACCTCCCACCTGCCGGGAACAGCTGTTTTGTGGCATTCAGGAGGCTCCGGGAGGGGGAGGAACGGGGACAGGGAGTGCATGGGGGAGGAGGTGGAAAGAGACAGGGTGGGGGCGGAGTGGATGTGGGGACTTGGGGGGAGGGGTGGAGTGGGACCAGGGGTGGAACAGGGGTGGGAAGAGGCAGGGCAGGGGCTTGGGGGAAGGGGTGAAGTGGGGGAAGGGCCTGGGGCGGGGAAGGGCCTGGGGCGGTGTGGGGGGGGGGGGGGAGTCTAGCACCTGCCCACTAGAGGGGAAGTCAGCACCTATGATAAGTTAAAAAGCACTGGTCCCAGTACAGACCCTTGGGGGACACCACTATTTACCTTTCTCCATTCTGAAAAACTGACCATTTATTCCTACACTTTGTTTCCTATCTTTTAACCAGTTACCAATCCATGAGAGGACCTTCCCTCTTATCCAATGACAGCTTACTTTGCTTGGGAGCTTTTGGTGAGGGAGCTTGTCAAAGGGTTTCTGAAAATCTAAGTATACAATATCCACTGGATCCCCTGTAGCATTCTGTACCTTGGGGGAGCCCCCCTGTAACTCCCATATTCCTCATTTGTATATAATTGTGATATTGCATATAAAGCATGCCATGTGAGGTATCAGGGGAAAGGTTATGATCAGCTGAAAGTCACTGTTCTATCTAAATATGTATATCTTTAGTGCTTCTGAAGTTATGAGATTGTATTATATAGTTATCACTAAAACGTGCTGTAAGTTGGGGAATGGGCCTGATATTACCTCCCCAGAGACAACAGCAAAGAAAGTAACCAATGCCCAGGCGGGGTGTCAAACAACCATCAACAGCCATTGTCCAGCCAGGGAGTTATAATTCAATGACTCACCTGCATGAGGCCACACCAGGGGAATTGCTCAACCTTGCCTGGGGACTCATCAATGCCCACCAGTCATGCCTGGACTTGTATTCTCCAAGCACAAGGGACTGAAGATATAAAACAGAACACAGGAGCCCCATGCTTGGCCTTTCTCCTTTCCCCAACTATGATGCAAGCAACCAGGACACTGAGAAGACTGAAGACTCCAACAGAGGAGACTGGCCCAGGTTTCAAGGGTGAAACCTGTATATTATGAACTGCAGTATCAAATAGGGTGAGAAAAACTGCTTAAGCTAGTTGTTGCCCAGTCTAGTAGGTTGAGAGTTTAGTCTGTGTGCTTATATTTTATTTCTTTTGGTAACTAACTCTGACTTTTTGCCTATCACTTATAGTCATTTAAAAATCTATCTTTTGTAGTCAATAAACTTGTTTTGCTGTTTATCTTTACCAGTGAGTTTGCCTAGCCGGTGTATATGCACTTTCTATAGATGAAGTGGTGAACCAATTCATAAATTTCCATTGCTCAACAAAGGGTCTTTTTTTCCACATATAGTGCCACTCCCCCACCAGTATGACCTGTTCTGTCCTTCCGATATATTTTGAACCCTGCTATTACTGTTCCCATCCTCATTCCAACAAGTTTCTGTGCTGCTTATTATATCAATATCCTCATGTAATGCAAGGCACTCTAGTTCACCTATTATTTAGACTTCTAGCATTTGTATATAAGGACTTTAAAAACTTGTCACCTTTTAGCTGTCTGCCATTACATGATGTAATTGAATGGGACTCTTTTGTTTGACTGTTTCTGATCAGATCCTACCCGTATTTTATCATCTTCCATCCTCGCTTCCTTACAAGGACATAGAGAATCTCCATTAATAGATCCTCCCCTAAGGAATGTCTCTGTCCAAATCACATGCTTCTCCACACCTGTCGGCTTTCCTCTAACCCTTAGTTTAAAAACTGCTCTATGACCTTTTTAATTTTAAGTGCCAGCAATCTGGTTCCATTTTGGTTTAGGTGGAACCCATCTTTCCTATATAGGCTCCCCCTTTCCCCAAAGTCTCCCCAGTTCCTAATAGATCTAAACCCCTCCTCCCTACACCATTGTCTCATCCACGCATTGAGACCCTGCAGTTCTGCCTGTCTGAGTGGCCCTGCGTATGGAACTGGAAGCATTTCAGAGAATACTACCATGAAGGTCCTGGACTTCAATCTCTTACCTAGCAGCCTAAATTTGGCCTCCAGGACCTCTCTCCTATCCTTCCCAACGTCTTTGGTACCTACATGTACCACAACCACTGGCTCCTCCCCAGTACTACACATAAATCTATCTAGATGTCTCGAGAGATCTGCAACCTTTGCACCAGGCAGGCAAGTCACCTATGGTTCTCCCAGTCATTGCAAACCCAGCTATCTATGTTTATAATTATCGAATTGCCCATTACTAATACCTTGCTCTTCCTAATAACTGTACTTCCTTCCCCTGGAGAGGTATCCTCTGTGCGAGATGATACCACGACATCATCTGGAAGGAGGGTCCCAACTATGGGATCGTTTTCCTCTGCTCCAGTTGGATGTTTTCCTTCCCTGAGACTTTCATCCTCCTCAACAGCACAGAGGCTGTCAGACTGGGGGAGGGGCCAGTCTACTGTGTACCAGAAAGTCTCATCTATGTACCTCTTTGTCTCCCTGTAATAATGCTGCCCTTGGTGGGACACTTCTGAGTGTGTCAATTCAGGACAAATTGCTTAAAGCAGGGCAGTTACAGCTCAAGGCTGGGGTTCCTTTGCACACCAAGGCAAACCAAACCAGCCAAACAGAGACGACTTCGGTTTTATCCCATTGGCTAACCATAAGTCACACAAGCAATTCCCTTAGGTACTCCAGTTTCCCAGTATCACCACCAGTGCCACTTGTTATGGGGACGAATGGTTATGAAATCCAATATCCCAGTAAAAGGAAAAAGGTTCTCCCGATCCCAAAGGACCAAGCCCCAGACCCAGGTCAATATACAAATCAGATCTTACCCACAAATCACACTGTTGCCAATCCTTTAGAATCTAAAATCTAAAGGTTTATTCATAAAAAGAAAGAAATATAGATGGGAGCTAGAATTGGTTAAATGGAATCAATTACATACACTAATGGCAAAGTTCTTGGTTCAGGCTTGTAACAGTGGTGGAATAAACTGCAGGTTCAAATGAAGTCTCTGGAGTACATCCACAGCTGGGATGGGTCATTCAGTCCTTTGTTCAGAGCTTCAGTTTGTAGCAAAGTCCCTCCAGAAGTAAGAAGCAGGATTGAAGACAAGATGGAGGAGCCACAGCAACCTTTTATAGTCTCTTGTCATGTGGCCTTTCTTTCTTTGTTCCAAAGACAAGCATTCCAGCACATGGCATGAAAAAACCTTAGAGTTCTGTCCATAGGCATGTCCCTGCATGCCTTGCTGAGTCACCAGCTGTATCTGCCTTCTCTCAATGGGTCAGTTGTATAGCTGATGGTCCTTAATGGGCCATCAAGCAGGCTAGGCAGTGCTGATGCCATATTATCTGGGGTGCCCTAGGAAGAAGTACTGTGGAAAGGGATCTAGGGGTTATAGTGGATCACGAGCTAAATATGAGTCAACAGTGTAACTGCTGCAAAAAAAGGGAACAGCATTCTAGGATGTATTAGCATGAGTGTTGTAAGCAAGACATGAGAAGTAATTCTTCTGCTCTTCTCCACACTGATTAGGCCTACACTGGAGTATTGTGTCCAGTTCCGGGCATCACATTTCTGGAAAAATGTGGATAAATTGGAGAAAGTCCAGAGAAGAGCAACAAAAATTATTCAAAGTCTAGAAAACACAGCCTATGAGAGAAGATTAAAAAATGGGTTTGTTTATTCTGGAGAAGAGAAGATTAAGAGGGGACATGATCAAGTTTTCAAGTACATAAAAGGTTGTTACAAAGAGAAGTGAGAAAAATTGTTCTCCGTAACATCTGAGGATATGACAAGAAGCAATGGGCTTAAATTGCAGCAAGAGCAGTTTAGGTTGGACATTAGGAAAAAACTTCCTAATTGTCAGGGTAGTTAAGCACTAGAATAAATTGCCTTGGAAGGTTACGGAATTTTCATCATTGGAGATTTTTAAGAATGGGCAGGGGACTGGACTAGATGACTGCTCGAGGTCCCTTCCAGTCCTACGATTCTATGACTATCAAATTCTAAAATAGAAAATAAATGAAAACAGTTGGTTAATAATATAGAATGGATGAGTGTTATACTCAGTTTTATAGCATTGAAAAAACCCCATGAGCATTAACCACTATGGTATTCATTTAATTATGTACGATATTAACAGTATCCACATGTTGTTTACCCTAATTAAAATTCACAAGTAGTAGAATTGAACAGCTAAATTTGAGTTTCAGATAACCAAGTATCAATTCAATGAAGTAACTATATTACAACATCTACAATTCAACTTGATATTAAAACTTTTAAACTACAAACGATTTTGGACAAAACTAGATAGGTTGAATAGGACAGTGGAACAGAAAGTAGTATCAGCTTAACACAAGCTAGCAAAACCATTAGTACTTCTTATACTTCTGTTTTAAGAAGATAGTCTGAGGCTAAGCATGATTCTTAATGCAAATTCACAGTCATTGGATACTACAGCTTGAAATTCAGCACTGTTTAGACACATATGCACAATAACTGGGATAGAAGAATCACCCAATGTGATTATTATGCAACAGTGCAGAATAGATCAGATTAGCTCTGATTTGGAGGAGTTAATAGGCAATTTTATAAGTGTGAAAGTTCAGAAAGCAATTTGATTAACGAAGATATTCCAATTAAAGTTAAATCAAGCAGTTTAAGTGGTTGTTCTCAGAGAGCCGATAGGCAGAGAGTATTGCAGGGAGATCATGGTATATGAGTTAATTGGCAGAAGAAAGAGAGCTTATTAAAGGTGATTCCATACACCAATGGGTCAACACTGTAATGTCCAAATATAGAAAGAACTATTGCAAAATACCCTGCTTTTGGGATTTAGGGCCTAGTCAAGTTCCCACACAAAGGTTGGAATAAGACTAGTATGGAGTGGAAGGTATGAACATATAAGATAACTCTGTAATTTAAAATGCACAACACAACTGAAGCAAGCATAAAAGTATTCTAAAAAGTTTAGAACACACACCAATAAAGAATGAGATGAGATTTTGAAGTTAAAAGTAGATTTTCTTAGTCATTCACATAGTTTAATGTTACAAGCAAGCAAGGATCTAAGGATGTTTCTCTCACTGGTAAATGGGTACCCTTACCACCAAATTATAGTCACACTTACCATTTCTGTCTCTGGCTCAATGACTCCAAGTATTTGTATACAGTGGAACTTCTTCGCTAGTAGAGATTGAGGGAGTCACATAGCAAAATATCCCATAGATCAGTGGCTGGGGTATTCCTCTGAGAAGGGTCAGATCCCTGTTCAAATCTCTTTGTCTCATCCACTAGAGGGAGGACTTGAATTGGTGGTCTACTGTATCCTGGGTGAGTACCCTAACCACTGGCATAAAAGTTATGAGGGAGGACCTTCTCCCCCAGTGTCTTTTTGGTGGAGTTAGGTAGCCTCTGCACCTGTCTACAGGCCCAGGACCCATCTGCAGGTCAGTGACTAAATCCCCTGATTCATGAATTGCAGACAGAGAGGTGCCTATCTTTGTGAGAGGGGTGGGGCTTAGGACATACCTAAAAAGTACGTGTTGTGAGGCTTGGTGTCACCACACTTAAGTCCCTGGGTGAATGCTGGTTTGGACCACTATCAAAAAGAAATGAGAAGTCACAGCATATAAGATACACATGCAGCAAGGAGTCCTGTGGCACCTTATAGACTAACAGACGTATAGGAGCATGAGCTTTCGTGGGTGAATATCCACTTCTTCGTATTCACCCACGAAAGCTCATGCTCCTATATGTCTGTTAGTTTATAAGGTGCCACAGGACTCCTTGCTGCTTTTACAGATCCAGACTAACACGGCTACCCCTTTAATACAAGATACACATGGTTCGAGGTGTGTAACACCAAGCTTAAATGTAGCAACTGAACAGAGGATGCGAACAGAGTAATTAAATCCCATCACAATGTGGGAATTTTATCTCAGCCTCTGCTCTGCACGGCTCTGTTCCAGGAAGGTGACTTCATCCTCTGCCTTAGTAACTATGGCATATCCTTGTTACATGGCCACTCTAGCCTGGCCTAACCCTCTGAGATTTGTGGGAATTGGCAAAGGTGTCATTCACTTAGCCCATCACTAACCAGGACACTGCTAGGGTTCTGTGTGGATTCTCTTATGTATACTGAGGTTTAAGCTGTGCCGGACAACAGAGGCAGACACAGAGAGGAGAGAAGAGATAGGACAGTGAAGATGGGGGAAAATACAGCTTTTGTTGGTGTTCTCAGCATACAGGGGAACTCCTCGGTAATAGATGGATACTTTGGGCTAGCAAGTCGGTCATGACAGCTGTTGCTCAGGACCCCAGTTCACTTCCCCGGTCAGGGACATTGTCTGATTGATCTGGTTGGCTCCCTCTCCTTCACTGGTCCTTCTTAGGATGGGCAGATCTAGGTGGACTGTGTCATCTCACCATGCTGGCGTGCAGTGCAGCTCTTTTCAGGATCAAGGTGGAAAGCTGAGAGACTGAGATAGGACAGGAGCATGATGGGGGTGGGGGCAGAAAGGAGCACATGAGGGACGGGAAGACAGAGCAGGAGCTTACATGTATCAGATCGAGGACCTTGCTGGCACAGTGATAATGGTCAAGCATCCCCACTAAAGTATCAGGGTCTGGTGTCACAGAAACAATCCTTCTGCCGCAATTGCAGTGATGAAAAAAATTCATTCTTCTCCAAGGAAACCTCTTTTTAAGGGCCCCCAAAAGGTAAGAGTGGGTGGAATAATCCAATTAGTCCTAGTTTCTGACACACCAGTTTTGGTTCATTGATTTCTGATGCTCTCCTCCTCTTGTTTAACAGTCACAATTTTAATATAGTCTTCATGTGTGGGACAGGCTAAAGTCTGGGTGCTAGTTCAGCCCAGGCAGGTAACCTATTCACTTTGCAGTGAGGATACAGGCAATATCCTTCGAACACTAACAGTCTTTCAAAGCCTTCCCACAATTCCTCCCCACCCCCCATGTGCCCAGAAGGACAGGGACAGGGATCCCCCCTGACACCGTCCCCAGGGCAGCGCATCCCCCCAGCAGCGCGGGGACCAGGCAGAGGCAGGAACTGGCTTTTCCTCTCGCTGCTCCTCCCCAGGAAAGTCAATCTGCCCCGGGGTGCTGCAGGGAATGGGGCTGGGCAGGGCTGGGAGCCGGGAACCTCCCTCCCCATTTATTGCCCCTGCTGCAATAACTCTCTCCCCCTGCCTCCTCTCCCCTCCCCTCCCCTCGGGCTCGGAGACTCGGTCCCTGGCCCGGCCCGGGGCGTTCGCTCTCCCGGAGCTGGCTCGGCTCCTGCAGGCGCTCAGGGGAGCAGAGCTGGGGCGAGGAGGGGCCATTGGTGCAGAGTCACTTTCCTGCCCGGCCCCAGCCCTTTCCCCCGGGTCTCTCCCCTCACCTGCAGGCTCCGGCTCAGGGGCTGGTGTCGGCAGAGCCCAGGGCTGCCCCAGGAGCTGGGTCCAGCCACCGGAGAAAGTCCTGCCCTGGTTGGGAATAGAGGGGGTTAGTGCAGGTCTCTCCCCTCACAGACCCCGCTGGGGAGCAGCAGTGGCTCAGCCCAGTACAGGTGGAGTGTGAAAAACTGCTCTCTGGCTTAATGTGCTAATTAGGGTGTACTGAGCATGCTCAGTCCTTCACCCTGCCCATAATTGGCATCAGATTCTGGGGACTGTTTTTTAAAGGGGCAAAGGGGGCAAATCAGAGGAAAGGGGTGGCCAGAGTCTGAGCAGGGGTCAGAAATTGACTAGTCAGGGGGGTCAAACAGCTGGAGGCAGGGTTAGGAAGGGGCTGAGGGGCAAAATCAGGGAGGGGGGAAGGAGCTGACATTAAATTCAGGGATTAGGCGCTGCCAGAGGGTGACAGTGGGCAAAACCTCGGAACAGGCAGGGGCAGAGGGATAACAGTTACCCCAGTAGGCAAACCCTAAGGAAATTAAGAGTTTAAATTGTCCTCCACATGTCCTGCATCCCACTAAAATGAATCCAACCCACAGGTCACTTGGGCAGTATCAATGTCAGGATGCTACATTGTTTGCACAGTAAATGAAGCTGCAAAATAAATGATGTTTAAATAACCTCACTCTATTTGTTACAATCCTCTATTAAGAGGTAATTGATACATATGTACACCAGGCAAGGTCGTTTGGAAGCCGAAGACTTTATGCTTCCATCCCACACTACTCTCAAGTTTTAGCAAATTAAGACAAGTTAGCAAATAAGAAAACCTTATGTATCAGTATCTGCTAATGGTAACAATTTGCTACCCTGTACCAGAAGATGGAAAAGCGAGAGGTACCAAATTAGGACAAGTTAGCAAATAAGAACAACCTCAGGTATCAGTAACTGCTACTGGTAACAATTTGCTGCTACTGGTAGCAAACTACATCAGATTGCAGTTTTTTACAATCCCTTACATATGAGTAACTGCTGCTGATAGCAAATTCCTACAGCGATGACCAAGGAGAGAATCTGCAGTGTTGAAGACAAGGCCGCCTACATCACAGGAGGCGACTGCCCTGCCCGGAGTCAGGGAAACACCAGCACTGCTGCAGGGGGCAAGAGGAAACTGAAAAGGATGCCGAGGCCATGGCTGTCAATGAGCTCCCATGTGTGGCGAACAGGGTGAGCGTGACCTGGGCTGTATGCGCAGGAGGACAGGGAGCAGGAGCAGCACAGTGATGTCACCTCTACATATGGGTCTGGTGAGACCAGCACTGGCTCTCGAGTCCAGTTCTGGGCTCTGCCCTGCAAAAAGGACATGGAGACACTGGAGGGGCTCAGAGAAGAGCTCCAAAGATGAGTCAAGAAAGACCCAAACAACCTGCCTCTTTGCGTATGGAGCTACATATGGAGCCTAGCCAGAGAGAGGGGCTTGATTTGTCTCCAAGTAGCGGATGTGGGGAAGATTTGATACTAGAGCTTCCTAGTCTAGCAGACCAAAGAGCAGAGGGTCCTGGGTCCTGCAGAGCATTGCCCAGCCCTGTGGCTGCCAGGCAGAGTCACTGGGGGCATCCGGCAGCCTGGCAGAGAAAATCCCCCTGTCCATCCCGCTAGTCCCACAGCCAGAGGGTGATTTCTCTCCCCTCTCCCTGCAGGGCTCCTGAGTTAGATCCTGGGCGTTGGATCCCCGGCTGGCATGAGTTTCACATCTATCTCTCCCAGCACCATACCCAGCCTGGAGAATGAAGAACCAGGGGCTGGTCCCTTCCTCTCACCCTCTGCTCCCTGTGCTCTGCCCCGCTCCAGCCTGCGCTGCCCCTGCCTGGGGACCTGTCCCTGTCCCTCAGTCCCAGCAGAGCCCTGGGGCCAGGGCCGGCTCCAGTTTTTTTGCTGCCCCAAGCGGCGAAGAAGGGGAAAAAAAAAAAAGAAAGAAAAACCTGATTGAGCTGCTCCCAGCCCCTCGAAGAGGAAGAGAGGGAGAGAAGGACCTGCCGCCAAATTGCCGCCGCAGACCCGGATGTGCCGCCCCAACAACGGACGGAGTACTGCCCCTTTCTATGGGCCACCCCAGGCACCTGCTTTCTTCACTGGTGCCTGGAGCCGGCCCTGCCTGGGGCAACCCCTCCTGTGTTAACCCTTTCCCTGCCAAGCCAAGCCCCACATTCCTTCTCACTGACTCTGCTGCCTTCGGGGATCTTTGGGAGCCTCTCAGTGGTGCAAGTAGAAATCATTTCTTGCCGGTACTGCACTCATGGGAGGGACACAAGGGGGGACACATGACCTCCCCACGTGACCCTCCATGTGACTCCTCCCCACCCCGCCCCCTGCCCAAGGCCCTCACACTCTCCCCATCCCCTCCAACACCCCCCTTTGTATATACAAACATCAACATGCTTAACTACTCACTTCCCCCCCATATATGTAGTATTCAGTCTGTTTATATGGAATATGGGATGAGGTGAGGAGCCATTTCAGCATATGTATGATTTAATAAAAGACAAATTTTAAGTAGAACTGTGGCCTAAACTGCTTTATGGTGTTGTACCCAAACATCGCATTTCAATTGGAGATTCAACTTCCTTTATAGGAACAGACTCCTGAAACTCTTACCAGTTCACAAAAGTGGTCCATAGTCATGCAAATAGTCCCATTGTCTTCAATGGGACCGATCAAATGATTAAGGGTTTACAGGATTAGGTTCCAAGTTTGTAAATTGTTTTGCATGAAACTGACAATGCCTGAGCTGTCAGATCAGAAGGAGCTTCATTCAAATAAAGGTGGGCAGATGTGTGATAAGTCTCGAGCAGGGCCCCCAGCCCTGAATATTCCTGGAGCCCGGGCACCACAAAAGAATATAACTCGCCGCCCATGGGGGGCAGGGCCCTGCTGGCTGAGAGCTGGCACACAGCTGGGACTGCACTGATGGACCAGCAGACAGCCCCATCCGCTGCATCTTGGCCGCACCACCAGCCTTGCACACCCACTCCCATCACGGGCCACTGGACCTGCCCCCTCACTTCTAGTGGGCGGGCGGCTGGTGAGTTGGGATCTGGCCAGTAGCAGGACCCGTCAGTACTGATGTGGGGACACAGAAAATACAGGACAATTTGCCCGTTTTTAGGAAAAAGTTGGGACACCTGCAGGGGCCCCCACGAGAATGTCGGAGGCTCCCCCCCCCCCGCCTTCGCCTTCCCCCATCCCCCGGCGCCTCAGCACGCCGCGTCCAGGAGTGGCCCTGGACAGCGCTGCAGCGGCGTGGCTTGGGCAGGGCCTGAGCTCCTCCCGCTCGGAGCCACATGTTAAGGTGGTGGGGCTGTGAGTTCCGGCAGGCCGAGCAGCAGGAGCTCCTGGACGTGGCTTGCTGAGGCTCTGGGAGAGGGGGTGAGCAGCATGGTAAGCCCCTCTGAGCCACGCACCCCCCGACCCCATCCCCTCACAGCCCTGACCTCTAGCTCTGAGCCCAGCCCCTCTGAGCCAGGCACCCCCCGGCCCCCAGCTCTGAGCCCAGCCCCTCTGAGCCGGGCACCGCCCCAGCCCTGACCCCCAGGTCCGACCCCAGCCCCTCTGAGCCGGGCACCCCCCGACCCCATCCCCCCCCCAGCCCTGACCCCCAGCTCTGACCCTAGCCCCTCTGAGCCCAGCACCCCCTGACCCCAACCCTCCCCCAGCCCCGACCCCCAGCTCCGAGCCCAGCCCCTCTGAGCCGGGCACCACCCGACCCCATCCTCCCCCCCCAGCCCTGACCCCCAGCTCCAAGCCCAGCCCCTCTGAGCCAGGCACCCCTGACCCCAGCCCCCCACAGCCCTGACCCTTAGCTCCAAGCCCAGCCCCTATGAACCGGACACCCCCTGACCCCATCCCCCCCAGCTCCGAGCCCAGCCCCTCTGAACCAGACACCCTCCGACCCCATCCCTCCACAGCCCTGACCCCTAGCTCCGAACCCAACCCCTCTGAGCCGGACACCCCCCGACCCCATCCCCCCCCCCAGCCCTGACCCCCAGCTCCGAGCCCAGACCCTTTGAGCCGGGCACCCTCTCCCACCTCCCCCCGCAGCCCTGACCCCTAGCTCCGAGCCCAGCCCCTCTGAGCCGGGCAGTCCCCAACCCCATCCCCCCCACAGCCCTGACCCCTAGCTCCGAGCCCACCCCCTCTGAACCAGACATCCTCCGACCCCATCCCCCCACAGCCCTGAGCCACAGCTCCAAGCCCAGCCCCTCTGAGCTGGGCACCCCCCAACCCAGAGCCCAGCTCCCCACCCAGCCCTGGGCAACAGTAGCACCACCCCCAGGCAGCAACAGCCCATTGGCACCAACCATCACCATCACCCAGTGACAGCCCATTATGTAATTGCAAATGTATACATACTATTAAAGCTTTTAATATTTTTAAATAATGTATTTCGTAATTAATTTTTGAATGTATTTCACTGGTTATTTTTTACATTTCCAAATACATGTTACTATAGTGTTGCAACTTTTTTTTATGGAAGGGGCCCCTGAAATTGCTTTGCCCCAGGCCCCTGGAATCCTCTGGGCAGCCCTGTTTAAGAAAGGGACATCTGGTCACCCTACCCCGGTCCCAGCTGAGTGGTGTAACCACTGCTAAAAAAGTTACAAGGTGAACATCACCTTTGCATCCTCCTTTTCCACCGGTCACTGCGTGGAGTGAGGAGGCTCCGAACTCATTCTCACAAGGAACAGCTGAGGCACCAGAGCCACCGGGTTCCTGCCTCTTTATCACAAATGACCCTTGCAGAGGCTCCGACTTCCCAATGTGCCAGGGGGTGATCAACCTCCTGACTCTGCCCCAGACCCCACCCCTACTCCACCCCTTCCCCCAAGGCTGTACCCGACCTGCCTCTTCCTGCCCCATCTCTTCCCACCCCATTCCACGCCCTACACCGAGTGCACTGCATCCTCGCTCCTCCCCCTCCCCCCGCCTCCTGCACGCTGCGAAACTGCTGATTGTGGTGGGCGGGATGTGGAGGCGCTGATCAGTGAAGCCTGTCCATGGACTGGAGGCATCAGGGGGAAGGAGGAAGCTGATGGGGGGCTGCCGGTGGGTGCTTAGCACCCACCATTTCTTCCCTGTAGGTGCTCCAGCCCCAGAGCACCCACGGAGTCAGCACCTATGGCCCCCTGCACAGTGTGCTGGCTGTTGTGGATCCATTCTTAGGTGCCTTCCTCTCCCGGTTCATTGCATAGCAAGCCTCAGCATCACAACGCCTCAGGCCCTTGGTGGGACCAGGTCTGGGTCCTTTAGCCCAGAATGTCACCACCTTCTCAGGTTGATGGCTCTTCTCCAAAATCAGAAAGGTTTGCACCTCCCCCTTATCTGTACTACACAAAGAGAAGTGTTAAGTGACACACCTGTGCAGCGTGTTGGTGTGTGCATTGGGACGGGAGAGGCTGGCAGAGATGACTTGGCCATGGAGGGTCAGGGTGTGCGGGGAGGGGGGAGATTTTCTTTGCTGCAGATTGTAACATTACAACACCTCCCAGCACCCCCCAAGTGCCCTCCCTGACCCCCTGCCAGTCACGCTGCAGCGGCTGAGCAGCTCAGCTTTAGCCCGAGCAGGAGACGAGGGTGTTTTAAAATGCAGGAATCCCGGCTCAGCCCCTGCTGGGGACCCAGCTAAAAAGACTCCCCCCACCCCCAAACCAGCCAGAACCACCCCCAGCTGCTTCTGCCTTGGCCCCTGCTCAGCACAGCTGCCGTGGGCCTGCAGCGCGCAGCAGCTTAGGGCCTCGATCCTGCGGGGGCTCCGGGACACGCCAGCTCGCCTCTCTCTGCCACACGCCTGGCACTCGGCTTGGCGGGGCAGATCTGGGGCGGGGTGGGGTTTCCACCCAAGGAGAGCAGTTCAGTGACCAGCTCTGCAGCGGTGAGGCAGGGGAACAGCGAGGGGAGAGGCGGGGGGCGGGGAGAGGGGTTGGCAGGGGGCAGGGCTACACTGTTCCCACTCCGGGCTGATCTCGGGGCTGGGCACGGGGGTGTCGCGGGAGGGAGCTGCAGGCTCTAGAGAGAGACTCCGGTTATTGCTACGGGTGGGGAGCTCCGGGGCTGAAGTTCCTGCTCAGAGGCTGTTGCTGCTGCTTCCATTGTGACCCAGGAGCCCGGGCTAAGCCGCTACTGCTCCCCAGTGGGGTTTGTGACCTGCATTAACTCCCCTCTGTGCCCAGCTGGGGGAACTTTCTGCGGTGCCTGGAACCAGCCCCTGGGGCAGCCCCGGGCTCTGCCGACACCAGCCCCTGAGCCGGAGCCTGCAGGTGAGGGGAGAGACCCGGGGGAAGGGCTGGGGCCTGTAGTGTGAAAAACGTGATTTGCTAGCAGTAGCAATTACTGATATGTGAGGCTATTTGCAGAAACTAGTCCTGGTTTGGTACCGCTCCCCTTTCCTATCTTCTGGTCCAGGGGTAGCAAATTGTGACTAACGGGGTTACCTCTGTCAGAAGTTGCCACCACTCAGGTTGTAGAACTCTATGGGTTGCCTTTGGCCATCACTGGCTACACTAGCGTTCTTTTCTATGCAACAGAGAGTGTCTGATGAAAAAACTTGACAGTGGTGTGGGATGGAAGCATAAAGCCTTTAGCTTCCAAACAGCCCTGCCTGGTGTACAAATGTATCAATTATCTCTTAATAGAGTGAGGTCATTTACACATCATTTATTATGCAGCTTATACATATTTTTGATGAGTATTTGTTATTAAAATATAAATTAAATAGCACAATGACATGCATCTGCACAATGATAACAAAAGTAAATGATGAAGGGCTACGAGTAATGAAAATAACATTTTAAAAGTAATCAATTTAAAGGAGCCAAAGTATATTTAAAATGGATTACAAGGAAGGGAGCTCAATTCAGGGAATCCCAGCAACAGACAAGAAAAATCTGTGAACTGCTCAGAGACTTTATGCAGCCATAAATTCTATGATTCTATGATATAAACTGATAAGGGATTCTTTGTTTCTGAGAGGGTGTATATGTAAAATGTTTCACTGAATCACGTCTCATGTAACGCCTCAGTAGGTTACATCAGCTAGCAAGGAGCTGAGGTGACTAGGCATTGGGATGCCTGTGTCTTTAAGAACCCAGCCCTGGGAAGCCCCATGCTGAGATGCACTGTCCTGGGGGGGATCAAGAAGCTTCTCTGTGCGTCCCCACCCTATTTTTTTGCAAATACTGGTGTTTCAGTCCACCTGGGTAACTGTTACCCCCTGCCTCTGCTGGGGTTTTGTCCTCAGTCACCCTCTGGCAGTGCCTTACCCCTGGGCTTAACTCCAGCTCCTCCCCCCAATTCCTGATTTTACCCCTCAGCCCCTATCCCAACCCTGCCTCCAGCTGCTTGAGCCCCCCCCCCCCAGTGAATTTCTGCCCTCTGCTCAGATCCTGGCCCCCTCTCCTCTGATTTCCTCCTTTTAACCCCTGTAAAAAGCAGTCCACAGAATCTGATGCCAAGTAAGGGCATGGTGAAGGGGCAGTGACTTCAGCAGATGTTACTGAGCATGTTCAGTACACCCTAAATAGCAAATTAAGTCAGATAGCAGTTTTTCACATAACACCTGGCAGGAAAGTGACGCTGCAGAAACAGCCCCTCCACGCCCCATCTCTGCTCCTGGGGGTCTTCATCAGGGCCGGCTCCAGCATTTCTGCCGCCCCAAGCAAAAAAAAAAAAAAAAAAGCCGCGATCGCAATCGCGACCGGCGGCGGCAATTGGGGGAAGAAAAAAAAAAAAAAAGCTGCGATCGGCGGCGGCGGCAGTTCGGCGGCAGGTCCTTCCTTCGCTCCTAGAGGGAGTGAGGGACCTGCCGCCCCCGAATTGCCGCACGTGCCGCCCCTCTCCCTTGGCCGCCCCAAGCACCTGCTTGTTAAGCTGGTGCCTGGAGCCAGCCCTGGTCTTCAAGTCACAGCACTGCTGCCCTCCCTGACAGCCCCCCCCCCAGGCTTTGCTCCCCTGAGTGCCAGCTCTGGGAGAGCGAACGCCCTGGGACTGGGCCAGGGACCGAGTCTCCCAGCCCAAGGGGAGGGGAGAGGGGGCAGGAGGGAGACAGGGGGAGAAACTGGAAGGGAAGTAGGAACAAAAAGTGGGGAGGGAAGTTCCCGGCTACCAGCCCTGCCCAGCTCCATTCACTGCAGCACCCCGGGGCAGATTGACTTTTCTGGGGAGAAGGTGAGGAGTAGGAAAAGGAAGAGCCAGTTCCTGCCTTTGCCTGGTTCCACACTGCTGGGGGGGGATGTGCTGCCCTGGGGCCAGTGTCAGAGGAGATTCCCCAATGTGGCTCCTTTTATCCTGCTCTTTCGTAACCTCTGGAGCACACAGTGATGATTAGTGTTGGGTGCACAATTTTAGTCTAAAGGACCCTTTTCAGATGCTTATAATACACGCATAAGAATGGTCAGACTGGGTCAGACCAATGGTCCATCTAGACCAGTCTTCCAACCGTGGCCAATGCTAGGTGCCCCAGAGGGAATGAACACAATAGGCAATCATCAAGTGATCCATCCTGTTGCCAATTCTCAGCTTCTGGCAAACAAAGGCTAGGTACACCATCCCTGCCCTATCCAGGCTAATAAGCCATTGATGGATCTATCCTTCATGAACATATCTAGTTCTTTATTGAACCCTGTTATAGCCTTGGCCTTCACAACATCCTCTGGCAAAGACTTCCACGGGTTGACTGTGTGTTGTGTGAAGAAATACTCCCTTTTGTTTATTTTAAACCTGCTACCTATTAATTTCATTTGCTGACCTTAGTTGTTCTGATATGAGAAGGAGTAAATAAAGCTTTCGTATTTACTTCCCCCCACCAGTCATGATGGATTATCATATCCCTCCTTAGCTGTCTCTTTTCCAAGCTGAAAAATCCCAGTCTTATTAATCTCTCGTCACATGGAAGCTGTTCCATACACCTAATCATTTTTGTTGCCCTTTCTGTACCTTTTCCAATTCCAATATATATCATTTTTGTGATGGGGTGACCATATCTGTACACACTATTCAATATGTGTGCAATATGATATTTTCTGTCTTATTATCTATCCCTTTCCTAAGGTTTCCCAACATTCTGTTAGCTTTTTTGACTGCTGCTGCTCATTGAGTGGATGTTTTCAAGGAACTATCCATGATTACTCCAAGATCTCTTTCTTGAGTGGTAAAAGCTAATTTAGACCCCATCATTTTTTACTACATGCATTTTGGGGTTCATGCACTCTGGCAATTCCTATGTTCATCTTTAGGGATGAAATTCTCTGTCCAGGGGTGAATATTTTAGAAAGTTGGAGGAAAATACACATAGTCTGCTTCTGAGAAGGGGCCAGAGAAAAGAGATGCACTTACTAGGGGTCAGTGGTCGGGGAAGGGGGCAGAAATATTTTTCTAATTAAGAAAAAAATCTCTTTTCTAGCAATTTTAATGCCTTTTGGCTATAGATTTGACAGAATTCCTAAACTAGACAGGTTGCTCTCTGTCTGGTGACTATCTGTCAAAATATGTGTCCACAAAGACTGAGCTGTTTGTACTCAATAAAATGTGGTTACTCATTTAAGATCCAATCCCAAAGATGGTTACGTACATTCTTGTCTTTGAGAATCTGATCATTCCCATTGACTTCATTTAATAACTGTTACTGTGAGGGTTTAAAATGGTGTCAGTGTTTTTAGCCCATGTAGGAGCTGCTGGGTCTCTGCTGTAATTAGGTGACTATGGCCAGGATCTTAGATGCTGGAGCAGAAAGTTCATTTTCTCAGCCCATACACAAGCAGCTGAGTAAAAGGGCTGATCATCAGCAGTGCTGGGCTGTCAGAACTGAACCCCAATGTGGCAGGCTCAGCACTTACAAAAATCAGGCCACTTATTGAGAGAACTGGATGTGGATTTCAGAGCTGAAATGTCGGTTGCTTTTTCAAAAATCTTGACTCAATCATTTCCCTAGTACAGCAGAGTCTACATTTGTCTGCAGAGAAAGAATCTGGGATGGATAGAGGATTTAAATGGATTAAAGCCCCTTCTGAAACCTCTCCAGACTGCAGAATCACATCCAAGATTCACTCGAGATCGTCCCATTCTCCCAGGTGACGGGGAAGGAAAATGGTTGCAGTGGAGCTGGTGACCTTCGAGGAGGTGGCTGTGTATTTCACCGAGGAAGAATGGGCCCTGCTGGACGCGGGTCAGAGAGCCCTGTACAGGGACGTCATGCAGGAGAACTATGAAACTGTGACCTCGCTGGGTAAGGATTCCTGTCCCCTCGGGTATTAGAAGCTGGGGGCAGAGGCAGGTTTCTGAAGCATCTGGGTCAGATTCTGTACAGGGATAGTCCCTGGTCCCCTGTATTCCAGAGGGATCAGGCCATGTAATCTGCAGCTCCTGTGTATGAGAGACAGTCCCCCAGTGCATCACATCCCACAGGACAGGAGATTCAGAGACGTAATGATGGTGTGGGTCTCCCCCTAATCAAAGCTCTCAAGTGGGAGAAATTCACTCTTTCTCAGGACTACTTCCATCCTATGAGGCCTCTGACCCCTCTGCCTTTCAGGGACACGTGTCTCCTGGTTTGGGTCTGCCTGAGTCCCCAATGGTCAGATTCTCCAATGTGCTTTACCTCCATCTTGCCCAAGTTCTGCCTCAGTCAGCTGAGTTAGCTGGAGGCCCCCGATGTTCTCAACTCTCCCATCAGTCGGGCAGGGAAGTGACCAGTGTCATAGAATTTCAGGGTTGGAAGGGACCTTAGGAGGTCATCTAGTCCAACCCCCTGCTCAAAGCAGGACCAATCCCAGACAGATTTTTGCCCCAGATCCCTAGTAAGCCTCCATTCCCCAAGCATAATCTTCAGTAACGATATTGGTCTGTTACAGTATCCTTATTAGCAAGCAAAGTGGGTACACCAATCAAAGAAAATCTTTTAAGCCCCAGTCGTTGGCACTGCTAGGCACTAGGGAGATCAGATGTCTAACGGAGCAGGGTTTTAGCTACCTTGACACCCTCTGTCTCCTCTAGGTGCTCAGGTGTTCAGAGAAGTCCTCTTTCTTAGGTCAGGAGTCGTCTTTTTCTCTCTTCTCCCCCTCCTCTTCGAATGAGGCCTTTCTTTTCTAGCCCTTATATCTTTCTTTCACAGAAGTGTCACATGTCCCCCAATTATGTCTAAGTGGCATTCTATAACTCATTTTCCTATGATAGTTTTGTGAGGGACAACTGAAAACAGGCCACTGTCTGAGGTTGACACCACTGGTAATTATTAACTTCTCACTGGGACACATCCATGTTTCAGGGCAACATACACCTAGGTGATGTCATTCTCTGTGTACTCTCTCTTTATGTACTTTACATGATTTGACCAAAGGCCACCACCAGTTTACCCCAAGACCCCAGTGATAGTCACAATTCAGCAATTTTCTGAGCCTGATGCTAACAGAACTCTGCTCCCAGAATCCTCTAGCAGATACCAGTTCAGGTTACCAGTTTCATGTCAGCACCACCTCAACAGTCCCCCACTTGATAACCAATTATTAAAAATCATTGTGATATTGCACCAATTAATTACTTACATTGGGGCTATGTGCTCTCTCTGTGCTACGTCCTCATAGCTTGCACTTTCATTTGTTATTAGGTTAATTTTAAAAGGTCTTTGACACCTTCACCTGTATCATTGGCACATCAATTTTAAAATACAAAAGCATACTGATAATACTTTGATTCCTTCTAGAATTCAAATTAAAATTGTCCATTTATTATTATTCCATTTAGGAACCTAAACTACAATATTATACCGTATAAAATCTCATTTATGTGTATTTTTTACATTTGCCTTAATGATTTTATACTTATGGGCAAGTGCTTCTTTTACATTTATTACAAGGTCTGCATTTTGTTTTATTTTATTTAGTGTATTTTCCTATGTTTGAAGTTCCATGTTTTATTCAGTACCATTTCACCCTGTTTTTTTCCAAACTAGGGGGTGTCATTCTAAGGTGAGTTATATATGTTTTTTTACAGTCTGGGGTGCAATTGGTACTTCTCCAGTTGCCAGGTTTTATTTTTTGTTATACACCTCTACCCTGATATAATGCTGTCCTTGGGAGCCAAAAAATCTTACTGCGTTATAGGTGAAACTGCGTTATATTGAACTTGCTTTGATCCCCCGGAGTGCACAGCCCCACCCCCCCCGGAGCGCTGCTTTACCGCGTTATATTTGAATTCGTGTTATATCAGGTTGCGTTATATCGGGATAGAGATGTATTACTTTTTTTTTTTCTGATGCCAATACAAGTTTTTATTCATTTATTTTATAGAATTCCTACCCACCCCTTTTTCCACTCTAAATTTATAATTATCTCCATTTCATTCTCCATTCCAATTTTGTTGCCATTCCATATTTCCCTTTCCCTTTTTTAATTAATGTATCCTATTCCCCAGCCCCCAAAATACTTTTCCATCCTTCTCCACGAATTCACCACAGCCCATTTCTTTTTGGTACTATTTTATAGTTCCCTATTTTATTTTTCCAGGCACTTGCATGTATTATCGGATACATTTCTTGTATCTTTCCATTAGCTACACCAGAAAGGACAAGGGTGCACTGGCGTATGGTACATGTATACACTTGCCCCTTCCACGTTTCTTGGTGTGATTGATTAATATAGGAATAATAACTCAATGCCCAATCATGTGTTCTCGGCTCATTACCTCTCTGACTGTTTCAAAATGTCTTTTACTGTTTTTCCAAGGTTTCCTGAGCTTTCATACACACCTCTCCCCAGGACAATTCTGTGTGAATGTTTTTTATTTCTTTAACAATTTTCAAATTACCTTTTTCCAATAGTGTACTCAATTCCATCACAGAAGGTCTCATTTTTTGATCCTTTATTTTCCCTTGCTCCCCAGTATGTGCTGATTGTGACAATTGTTCCAGAGTTTCTCACTCTTTGTCTTAGAGTGGAGAGACTCTGTGTCAATTTGTCACCCCTGAAATGCACAAACACCTTTTGTTACTTGGGTCATATTTCCATTTAACTATTAAAGTTTGTTTCTTTGAGGATCCTTGCTGTCCTTTTTGCCAGCATTTTAGAGAGGAATTAATGCTACTGGAGCAAGCACTATTGAGGAAACAACCTTAATGTGACTTTCATACAGCAATTTTGCAGGGGCTGGCTCAAAGTCCTTTCCCATGGCAAAGTTTACTTTGGCTGGGACTGTGATCAAATCTGTACCATTACCTAATGTAATGCTGGAATTTAGACTCTCTAAAGGCTCTTTCAGAACTTCCCCCTCCCTAGGAGAATTAACCCTGGAGGCCACTTTCATGTTCCAGGATTTCGCTTCTACTTTCCTTTTATTTCTTTGGTCTTCGGTCTTTTAAGGGTTTAAACAGAGTAATTGAGCACTCCCATTGGTAGGTTCATTTTCCTATACTGATATGTCACATCTGGTTCAATAACTACCAGTTTACATTTTTCAAAACATTTTCAATTAAGCTGAAGACCATTTTTGCAGTGAGCTCTTCCCGGCCAATGGAGGCTCCAGCGGTTGGAACCCCTATCCCACAACACAGTAACATTCAATACCCAAACACTTTTTTGTTCCCTTGATTACTTTTCCCCTAGAGGTGATTAGCGTACTTTACTTAACCCCTTTCCCCACAATCTTATCCAACAGGTATCAGTGCCTCCAACCCACAAGGTAAGGTTGGTTTGTGCCCCTAATAAGGGTGCCCATTGTATTAAAATCCAAGTAACGTCACAATCTTCTGACTCATCCACTGGATGGGGTCCTGCGGCACAGACAGGTCCCACAACCAGTGGTCCAGAAACCACATAACAAGCGAGCCCACAAGCAGCAAAATGAAGCAGATTTCACAGCATACTTCTTCTTGCTTACATAAATTCATAGGTTAATCTGCAAAACCATAAGCAAACAAAAACACACGACTTCTAACTGGGCTTTATAGGTTAGTACACACTGCACAATTTATTAGCCACCTGGAAGGCCACCCACATCTATCTGAGCCAATTATTGGGACATCAAGCTGTAAGGGCCCATTGGCAGGTTTTCTGTACCTGTTTCCATGGCCTTCACAATTTTAGCTCCTGGTTGCAGCATCAACTGTGATTTAGTTCTTGCCATTAAATTTCCTAAAGCAACTACCAAAGTCCTCAAGGTCCGCCCATCTGAAAGGGCAATGTCTGCCCCCCTTTCCTGAAGTTGTGGCCATACCTGTGCTCGCAATGATCCCCCACTAGACACTTCACATTTTTCACCATACCATCCTCAGCCTTGTTCTGTTTAATTGAAAACGCTATGCCCTATTCTAGCATGGTTGGGACTGGTAACTAGGTCAGCACCCACCTCTCGTGAGTGCCCCCTCTAGTTGGGTGTGTCTGTATTCTTTAAACCAGTCCAGCCCTAGTATGGGGCTGCATCCACAAGACTTCCTCCCTGGAGACACTATCTTCCTTCAGCTCTCCCCGGGCTCAGTCCCTGCAGCCAGACAGGAGCTCCTTCATTACTCCCCTGGTCCCTGGTCCTGCCCCCGCTTAGCTATCCACTGTGCTGCAGTTCCCTCAGCCAGCCAGGCATGCAGTCCTTTCTCCTCCAGCTTCCAGCAGCAACCAACTACTGTTCTGTTTTGCAGCTCCTTTTATATGGCCCTCCTGGGCCCAGATTGGCTGCTTCCCCTGCAGCCACTCTAGCCTGCTTGGAGGACCTCTCCACTGTTCCTTTCCTGGGATGGTGTGGCAGAATCCTGAGGCCTCAAGCAGGGGGCCTTTAGGCCTAGTCCACCCCATCATACCCCCCCTTTCCCTGACAGGATTCGTGGTAGTTCTGTATTAGTCCTTGCCCCTTTCAAGCAGGGCTCCCTCCCCCAGACCTCACTTTCTGGAGAGCTTCTAGCCAGGCTTTGCCCTGGTGTCCAGAGTTTACTCTCCCAGGTCTTTCTTACCTGGAGAGCATGTTCATGGTCCCTTGACTCACTTTCACCTCCTGGGCTTTGGGATGTCTGTTCGCCGAGTCTCTAACTGTGTTTAATAATTGTACACTGTGTGGAGCAAAAGCTTTTTTTCCTCAGCAGTGAACTGGAACTCTTCAGTCAGTTGCTCATTTTTGAACTTAAGATGCTCCAGTTCCTTTTCTGCAGCTTCCAGTTGTTTCATCATGTCCTCCTGTCTTAGGAGGGAGCTCATAAAGCCTGCCTGCATGATTCCCTTCCCTATCCTAGGGTTCTGTTCTCTATCCCAGCACTTTTCTTTCTCCTCTCCCAGCTGAGGCAAATCTGTCTGCGCCTCTATGCTAGTTAGCACACTGGGTATTTTAGCCTGAGTTGCCACAGCTATCATAGGGGTAGCTGTGTTAGTCTGGATCTGTAAAAAGCGACAAAGAGTCCTGTGGCAATTTATAGACTAACAGACCTATTGGAGCGTAAGCGTAAGCTTTCGTGGGTGAATACCCACTTCGTCAGATGCATGCATGTTAGTCTATAAGGTGCCACAGGACTCTTTGTCGCTGAGTTGCCACAGTATTCTGAACTTTGTCTGGGTCCCTGCTGTACTCTGCTGAGCCCAGGTCTTCGTCTGAATCTCTATTGTATCCTGCTGTACCCTCTGCTCCTTCTCCCTCTGGGCCTGGGCCAATGCTTCCTGCAAGGCCAACTACTGTTCCCTCTGTCCCTTGCCTTTCACCTGTACATGGGCCAACTTCTGCTTTACCCAGACTAGCTGGCTAATAACTCTGTCTGGAAAAGTTAGCCTCATCTAACTCTTGATGGCACTTTCTCAGCAGGTCCCTCATGTCTGGGGTATACTGGTCTTGTGTCTGGGCTCTGTTCTGAGGTCTCCTTACCATGGCTCCCAGCCCGTCTGCCTTCTTTCCCAGCTGGGCCCAGACCCTCTCAGTCCTGGGTTGCTGTCCTGGTCCTTCCCACATGAGGGCTGAGTAGCCCATCCACTCTCTCCCCAAAATTATGGGCCATGGCAGGTCCTTGAGCTCTCCAGCCCTGTACCTCCAGTTCAACTTCTGCTGTGGGGTAGACTCGGGTTTCCCCATGTACACAGGAGATGTCTACTGGGAGGTGTCAGTCTAGGCCAGTTGCCCTCACCTGGTCTTCTCGAACCAAGGTGTACCCATACCCTGAGTCTACCAGACCCTTAACTACAGTTCCTCCCAGCTTGATTGTCACTGCTGATTAGACTCCGACTGATTAGTTCCAGTGTAATGACACTTCAGGTAGTTACATTCCATTTCTGGGCAGTGCCTTTTAATATGCCCTGGCTGGCCACACCTGTAGCAGACTACTGGGTCTCCTAGCTCCTTCCCACTAGCACCTCCCATAGGCTTCAGGGCTCCCCGAACCCCTTGCTGTTGTGGTGCACCCCCATAGTCCTTGGGGTCTTTCCCCCTTGGAAGCCTCCTGGAGTCATCCCCTGGTGAACCCCTCTCAATCTGACGTACACCTTGGGCTATTCCTCTCCCTCAGCATCAAAGTAGGCCTCAGCTCACTTGACTGCTTCTTCCACTGAGGCTGGCTGGAAACACCTTACCCAGCTTTGCGCCCCTCCTGGTAGGACTGTCAGGAATTGTTCTAGCACTACCTGATCCAGGAGCTTCTCCACCAAGCTGGAGTCATCCTGCAGTCCATCCTTATAGTCCATTCATCCAGCCCATACTTCTTTAACTTGCCGGCAAGAATACTGTGGGAGACTGTATCAAAAGCTTTGCTAAAGTCAAGGAATAACACGTCCACTGCTTTCCCCTCATCCACAGAGCCAGTTATCTCATCATTCCCCAAGCATAAATCCTCAGTAATTATATTGACCTGATACAGCATCCTGATTAGCAACCAAAGTGAGTAGAGCTACAAATCCTAAATAAAGGCTTTTATGCCCCAGTCATTGGCACTTCTAGGCACTGGGATGATCAGATGTCCAACGGAGCAGGTTTTTGGCTACCCCAATGTCCTCTGTCTCCTCTAGGTGTTCAGGATAAGAGAAGTCTTCTTTCTTAGGTCAGAAGTCGTCTTTTTGTCTCTTCTCCCCCTCCCCTACTAATGCCTTTCTTTTCTAGCCCTTATATCTTTCTTGCACAGAGATGTCACATGTCCCCCAGTTAAGCCTAGCTGGTATTCTATAACTCATTTTTCCTATCATAGTTTTGTGAGGGACATCTGAGAACAAGCCACTATCTGAGATTGATGCTACTGGTAATTATTAATTTCTCACTGGGACTCTCGCGGGGGCATCCATGTTTCAGGGCAACATACACCTCGGCCATCTTGTTCTCTGTGTACTCTTTCTTTATATACTTCACATGATTTGACCAAAGACCACCACCAATTTACCCTGAGTCCGCACTGCCAGTAACAGTTCAGCAGTTTTCCCGGCCTGATGCTAACAGAACTCTGCTCCCAGAATCCTCTAGCAGATGCAGTGCTTCAGGTTATCCGACTTATGTTAGCACCACCTCAACATTGTCCCAGTGTCCTTCCCTAGCCACCGCTGATCACTTTCAAATGGCAGTTCGTCACAGTGAAACAGCCTGAGGGGTGGTTTATGAAGTAGCTGGCTGAGGTTGCAGACCTTCCAATCAACTTTGAAGGCTTTTCTGTGACTGTTGGTCTGTCTGTCTGTAATATGATAACTTTTGAGAGCCACGTCCCATCAACTCCAAAATATCAGGGAATGTTCTAGACATCAGTGGCCATAAGCTGATTATTGTGGGGAGAAATAGAAATGTATTTGGGGGGGGGGTGATGGGGACAGATGCAGGAAGGCAAGTGGGAGGTGGAGGGGAATGGGAGTTAGGGTGAAACAGAGGATGAGGGAAGAGGGGGCACACAGAATCCCTAATGGGGTTATGGGGGCAAAGAGGAATGGAGAGTAGGGGGAGATGAGGGGCACACAGAATCACTGGAGGGGAGAGATGTTGTGTAGGGAATAGGGGGCAGGAGGAGATGGGGAGAGGGGAAAATGGGAGCACATGGAGCTCTTGCCATGGAGGAAGAATGCCCTGTTATGGGTGGAGGAGGGAATGGGGCACACAACACTTCATGGAAGGGGGCGATGGGGGGTGCAGTGAATCCCAGAAATAAAGGGGGATGGGAAGGTGGCATGTAGGGGGAGGAATGGAGGAATGCCAGGAGCCCCCGGTGTGTGCAGTAAGCTTGGTCTACACAAGCAGCGAAGTGTGACAAGAATGATGCGGAATAATTGTGGGGGTTGTTCTCTGCACAGACACAAGAGAGGAAGGCTGCTACCCTGTTTCAGAAACTGGCCTGGGACTCAGGAGATCCCTGGTTGTGCCATAGACTCCCTGTCTGGGTTCTTGTCAATCAATTAGGCTGGGGTTTCAAAGGGTCCTGAGGAGGTGACTTGCACACCTCTCCCCTTATGATGTTTGAAAGTCCCAGCTGTGATCTCCTTGGGTCTCAGTTTCCCCTCTGTGAAATGGAGATAACGATCCACCCTTTGTCTGGCTCGTCTATTGACAGGGAAAGCCCGTTGGGGGCAGGGACTGTCTCTCTCTAGATTCACAGAGGAACTTAGAGAGGACCTTAGTTGTGGTGACATTTAGTGTTCCCAGGCCTAGTTGCTGGGACTCACAAAGCCTGTGTTATGTGTCTGTGCTCCCTGTACAGTGAGTGAGGAGAGATGGTGCCTCTGGATGGGATTCACAACCAGGGCTGGATTAACCTTAGTGGGCCTGGCATCAAACATCCGCTAGGAGGGAGGGATTCCCCCACCCTAGTTTTGTGGAAGTTCAGCTCTAGGCGCCAATGTGGGAGGGGAGCTCAGAGCACACTGACCAGCCTGGGCCCTTCAGGACAGTGAGACAGCAGAACACCCATCAGCTCCTGGCCCATGCATCACGCTGGGGCTTAGACGTTTGGATGCCTGGTGAGAGGATGCAATGTGGGAAATTTCACTGCAAAAATTTAGGCACCAAACAAGCTCAGGGATCTGCAGGGTTTGGTGGCAGCTGAGCGGGGTTTGGTTTTGTGACTCCTAGTGCTCAGTCCCTGTGGTAATGGTATGGGGACTGGCAGATAAATACCACTGACAGCACAAAGGGGCCCTTATTCCAGTTGGAGATTCCAGATGCTGCTGTAATTAATACTCTTTTTCCCTCCTGCAGCAGCAGCAGTGGCAAAGGGTTACAAGAATTCCTTGTGCCAAACTCTCTGTCTCTGCTGGGGTTCCCCATCGGCAATGTTCCAGTGTTCTCCAACTCTGCTTTAGCTGTTGCAGGGGCCCCAGTACTGTGGTGTCTGTTTGGAGGGGATCTGCAGTGCCAGATGGTCAACAGTGGCTGTGGTGAAATAATTGTCATGCCTAGCTAATTCCTCTGCCCCTTGTTCTCCTGGCTGGGTAGAGTTTGTATTCAGTAAATGCTGGCATTGTTTGAGGTTCATGAATTTCCAGCAGTGAAGCATGATGGGAACTGAACAGATTTGTAGGACTTTCAGTCTGCATTTGAGTCAAGCTGTGAGGAGAGAGATTACTCCCAGTCTCTGGGTCTGTGGTGCACAGAGTAGCTCAAGTGGATGTACAGGGACAGTTCTGACATTTCTGACATCCGTGTCCACCAGTCCAGGGTGTAGATGGCTGTGCGTGTGGGAACAGAGATTTCCTGTGAGAAAATGAGCTGGACAGACCTGAGGGGAGGTTTTGTGCTGCTGTGTCTGAGGAATTGTCTGTGCGTTTGTCAAAGTCCCCAACACCGTGAGCCTGGTTCATCACCATGTCAGACGGTGTCTCTATCCCCTGCTATGGGGAGCTTTTGGGAATCAGTGACTCTGGAGAGGGCCAAAGGGTCATGGTGGAAGCCACCTGAATATGAGCATCCAGTGTGATACTGTAGCTAAGAGGGTTAATATGATCCAGTGGTAGCTAAACAGGGGAATATGAAGCAGCGGTAATGAGGAGAACCTCATTGCTTCTTAACATCGCATTAGTTAGACCATTAGTGAATACTGTATCCAGTCCTGGTGTTGACACTGCAGAAAGGATGATCACAAATTAGCACAGGTTTAGAAAAGAGCTACAAGAATGATTAGAGGACTAGATTCAGAATTTATAAGGCCTTAATGGATTGTTGTTATCATCTAGTCTGATCTCCTGTGTAACAATCCCTCAACTAATTCCTGTGATTCTTTTAGAAAAAACCCCTTCATTCTTGATATAAAAAATTTCCAGTGATGGAGAAACCACCAGAGCCCTGGGTAAGTTTTGTCGAATGGTCAGTTAGCCTCACTGTTAAAACTTTACAACTTATTTCATATTTAAATGTCTCTAGCTTCAACTTCCAGCCACTGGATCTTGTTACACATTTGTCTGCTGGACTGAAGAGCCATCTTATGTTTAATTTATGTTCCCTATGTGAGACTTATAGATCGTTATCAAATCACCCCTTAGTCTATTCTTTCATAAAGTAGATAGGTTGAGCTCCTTTATAGGACCTGTCCTCCAATCCTTTTATAATTCTTGTGGCTCTTCTCTGAGGCCTCTCTAATTTTTCAACATCCTTCTTTAATTGTGAGCACCAGAACTGGACACAGTATTCCAGCAGCAGTCGCACAACTGTCAAATATAGAGGTAATATCACCTCTCTATTCCTAGTTGGGAGTGCCCTGGATATAGGGTGACCAGATCAGAGATATAAAATATCAGGATGCAGGGGGGCCGAGCAAAAAAAAAAAGGGGGGGGGGCGGAGCAAAAAAAAAAAGGGAGTTTCAAAGAGGCCGGGGGCATTAGCAGGTCCCGGCCGCGCGCGCTCCCCACGCGGAGCCTCCCGCCCCCCGGACCGCCCCGGGCACATGCGGCACACGGTGGGGCCGGGCGGGGGGCAGCGCGGAGCGGGCAGGGGCCGGGTGGACGGCGCGGGCCGAATCCCTGCTGCTGCTGGGGAGCCCCGCGCCTCTCCCTCCCACTCACGGTTGCGGTTCCTTCCCGGCGGGACGCGCCTCCCGCCACCCCGGGCACATGCGGCGCGTGTCCGCCATGCCTAGTCTCCCTCCCGCCGGGAAGGAGCCGCTGGAGCGCAGCCGAGCAGGAGAGGTGCGGGGCTCCCTGCCAGTGGCGGGATGCGCGCCGCATGTGCCCGGGGCAGGCTGGGGGGCACGTCCCGCCGGGAAGGAGCTGCAGCCGCGAGCGGGAGGGAGAGGCGCAGGGCTCCCCGGCAACAGCGGGGATTCGGCCCACGCCCCCGCGCCACCCACCCAGCCCCTGCCCGCTCCGCGCTGCCCCCACCCGGACCCACCGCGCTGCCCCGCGGGCTGCAGGGCTGGAGCAGCCTCCGCGCTGCGCTCCCAGCCCTGGGCCCTCTGTGTGCAGCGGCCCGGGGGCCGGACAGGAGCCCTCTGGCGCAGCGGGGGGCTCAGAGCTGAGCCCCCCCGTCTCCCTCCCTCCCTTGCCAGCCCCCCTTTGCCCGCCCGGTGCCTGGGTGCCGGAGCTGACTCACCAGCTCCAGGATCCAGGCGCCGCCACCACCCCCTCCCTCCCTCCCTCCCGGCATGCACCGCCATGTACCTGCAAGCCTGGGAGGGAGGAGGAATGCCGCGTGGTTGGGGAAGAGGCGGGACCAGGGCGGGGATTTGGGGAGGGAGCCAATGGGGGAAGGAGGGGGCGGAGCTGGGGCGGGGGGGGGGGTGAGAGTCCCTCCAGGAGGGCAAAATTTCTTGTTTGTCCAGTGTCCCGACCAAACATTGGTCGGAACGCGGGACAAAGAAGCAAATATCGGGACAGTCCCTATAAAATCGGGACGGTCTGGTCACCCTACCTGGATATGCATTCAAGGATGTCAATAGTCACTTTTCTCACAGCAATGCACTGGGAACTTTTGTTCAGTTCATTATCCACTGTGTCCCCCCAAGATTTATTTTAGAGTTGCTGCTTCCCAGGACAGAGTTCCTATCCGTATGGCCAACATTCTTTGTTCTCATGTGTAAAATTTTACATTGGGCAATACTGAAAGCATTGCCCACAGCATAGCAAGCGATCCAGATTGCTCTGTGTCAGCGACCTGCTCCCTTCATTATTTAACACTCCCCCAATCTGTATGTCATTGTAATGGGTTCCCACTCACTGCTAGATGCGCCTCCTTGCATCTCGGCCAGGGAATGTACCTTTCCTGGCATCAGGTGCCTTCTTGCTGCTTGCTGCTTACTTTGCTCTCAATTACTCTAGGCCCTCCCTCTCTCAGGTGATGATGCCAGGTAACCCAATTGATCTCTCAGGCCCTCGTTATCTCTGTCAGGGCTGGGTATGGGGTGCACACCCCATGACAGTCTTTTGTAAACTTCATCACTACTAACTTTATGTTTTCTAGAAGGTCATTGATAAAAATGTCATATGGAGTAGGGCCAACAACCGATCCCCGCAGGGGCCCCACCTGAAACACACACCCCTTGTTTACAATTACATTTTTAGATCTATCACATTTAGTCATTTTTTTAAACCCCTTTAATATGCGCCATGTTAGTTTTGTATCATTCTAGTTTTGTTAATAAAAATGTCATGAGCTACCAAGTCAAATGTTTAAAGGCCAGATTTTAAATTTATTGAACTGTCTAACTCCAATTGGGAGTACAGTACATGAACACTAACTATTAAATTAACATACTATATTTGTCAGTCAAACATGTAATCTCATCAAAAAATATATCAAGTTAATTTAATATTTATTGAACCCTTCTGCTTTTTCTGCATTATTCTACCCTTCCCATCTAGTAATGGATCAATACTGTTGGTAGGATTACAGTTTTTCCAGTATACTTTAAACAGTTCCTTCATATGCTCCTTAATTCTGCTGTTTTGAGTTTGTTTTCCTTGTTTCCTTTTCCTTCCCTTATCAATTTTCTACAATTCCCAGTTCCTAATTGATATTTATTACTATCAATTTTCTCCTTTATCATTTGTTATGTATTTGAAAACAATATATACCTTCATGTGTTTGTTTGTGTGTATATGTTTTTGTTTCCCATTTTACCAGGTTTTTGTTGGTTATTTTTAAACAGTATGTCCACAATTTTTGTTTGTGGAATTGTAGGGTTTTTTCTGTTTTTTGGAAATTTATTGAAATGTTACTGAACAGTTCTAAATTAGCATTCACGTTTAAATTTTTTCTCCCATATGATTTGTCACATAATTGTTCGTAGATTTGTGAAACTGACCTCTCTAAACTGTATGTGTGTGTGGTATGAGTGTATATAGATAGATAGATAATATATCTATATGTAACCCTTCTCCCAGGTGGAGATGGCAGCAGAAAGGTCCTGGTTCAATATCTAGGGGTTCCTTTTCAACAATACAACACAGAACCAGCTCAAGCCCCACCTGGTAACCTGGGAAAATTACACACCAGTTCTGGGTGTCTCTGAGAGGCAATACTTCCCCACTCGCAAGCACAGAGTCTGAGTGTAGAAAAGAAACTTTGAATGAAAGGAGGGAAGTCAGCTGACATTAATTAGAGAAAATGCCACAAGCAAGATTCATAATCATAAAACTGTGAGCAGGACCCTCACCCCCAAGTGCAGGGGCAGTGTCTTCTGCCTCATGTTCTTGAGTTCTACAACCAAAAGTTCCTTTACTGTGCCCCTCTCTGATCCCTTACTACAATGTGGTTGTCTTTGGTCACTGAGGACTCAGGGTTCAGAGATGTACCTCTGTGAGTTCACCTCCCACCCAGGGAAGAAGGCACCTTGCTTGTTCGGCTATCTGAGCACTTGCTCTGGCTGGCGTTCTGCTCCGCTGGCCGCCCCACCAGCTGCTGTTTTGCTTACCATCCCACCAGAAGGATGCTTGCTGGTTACCTTTTGCTGCCATCAGCCTCTCTGCTGTGACCTCTGCAGGTCAGTCTCTTGAGGTTTCACTCAGCTCTTCGTGATTTCCAACTCTTAGAGGGGAGAACCCCTGAAGTGGGCAGAAAATCTGTCCCCTCACAGCTCTTGTGAACACTTAACAAAGCAAAAGACTCCTAATGGAGTCTATTAAGCTCTATCTTTGAACAGTGAAAAGGAACAAGTTAAACTAGAATGGGGACCCTTAGACAGAGTCCACACATCTTAGCAGGGATATCTGTTTCCACTTCCTTTTACTTTCCAAGGCTTCTGGCATTCAAGCCCCTGGCTTAGCGAGTTCATTTCAGCTGAGGGTGACCCCCTCAATCAGGCTAGGTTAAGCATAGTTCTGCTCCCCTTTACTCATACAATAAAGATAACAACATTGATAACAACATTTCCACTACCTCTGCATTTAGTACTAAAGTGATTTGTAACCCAACACCAGCCAAAGTTGATCATTTTGGGCAACATAGCTTCTGAGATATATAGATATAGATATATAGTTTGCTCCTGAAGTCTCTCCCCCTCCCCAACTAGCTGTCAGGGGAAAGCTCATTCAGACCCAGCTTGCATCTATTTATATAGATATATATTGTCTTAGTTTAGATTTTTTTCTACTTCCAGATATCAAATGCAATCTGAGCAGTGCTGAGTGAACTACAGTGACAAAGTGGGGATTTTCTCTTGTTATGTTGTATATGAGCCTATGTGAGTCTTACTGTTTTGCATGAATGCTTTGTGTGCCTCAGTTTCCCTGTGTATTGCACCAATGTCTAAGTGGTGGGAATAAGGGTGTGTGACTTTCGCGGGAGCTGCCGAGCTGCCTGCACAGATGCTATGGCTGCCCTTTCGTAACCTGAGACCCAGGAGGGTGATGCGACCAGGTGACTCTTGGCCGGGAAGCGAGACAAAGGCCAGAGGAGGAGCAACGGGCAGGGCAGGGGCCAGGCAGCTGGAAGTGAGTCAGTCTCAGCTGGCTTGGGGTGCAAGGGGAGGGCCAGAGCCCTGGCTCTGGGCTCCCCTCCCCCCAAGATGGACTTGGCTGAAAGTCACTGGTTTTGTGCTAACAAGTTCTATCCTACTCTATGTTCCTGTTGACTAATAAACTTTCTGTTTTACTGGCTGGCTGAGAGTCACGCCTGACTATGGAGTTGGGGTGCAGGGCCTTCTGGCTTCCCCAGGAACCCCGCCCAGTCAGACTCGCTGCGGGAAGTGCACAGTGTGGAAGGGGATGCTGAATGCTCTGAGGTCAGACCCAGGAAGGTTGAAGCTGTTTAAGCTTCTTGCCCTGGAGACAGTATGCTCAGAGAGTGGAGGCATGCTCCCCCAGAGTCCTGACTGGCTTCATAGGGAGTAGTTCCAGAGCATTGCTATGTTTCAGCATGACCTTTGACTTAAATTCTCCTTTGTAACACCGAAAGGTCTTCATAAATTGCACTTGCAAAAAAATATTAATAATTTAATTCTGCAGTATCACCAAAGCAGGAGTGAACTCTTTCATATTCCTTAAATCTTTCTTTTTCAAAATGTCTGTGGAGTGTGATGTGAGCTATTTGTCTCATAACAAATACAAAACAGAGGAATTTAATGAAACAGTGATCCATTACAGTTTTTTTCTTTTTCTGTATGTGATGGGTAAAATCTGTACATTGTGGTAATTTTTGCAATGTTGAAGGAACTGGGCACATTTAGTCTATAAGAGAGAAGGCTGTAGGGCCACATGATAACAGACCCTAAATATGTAAAAGGCTGTTAAAAAGAGAATGGTGATCAATTGTATTCCAGGTCTACCAAGGGTAGGACAAAAAGGTATGCTGCAAAGGAGATTTCAGTGAGATATTAGGAAAAATTTTCTAATGATAATGGTATGGAAAAGGTTATGTAGGGAGGCTGTGAAATCCCCATCACTGGAGGTTTTAACGAAGAGATGACAAACACCTTTCATTAATGGTCAAGTTTACTTAATTCTGCTTAAGCACAGGGGACTGGATAGATGACTTCTGGAGGTAACTGCAAACCCTACATTTCTGTGATTCTGTTTCTATGATTTTATGGCTTGCACCTCAGCAATCACTGATTTTTAATTTTCTGATCAGTTCCTCTTTCTTTGTCGACATGAAGCCTGCCGTAGTATTCCCCTGTGTTAGATGTTTTAAGTTAGGACATTTTCATTTTTATTTTATTTTATTTTTAGAAATTCTGAGGACATTTTATAGTGAAAGATTTAATGAGCTCAATCTATTTGCCTAAGCAAAGAGAGGGTTGAATTCTGACTTGATCCTGGTACACAGATACCTACATGGGAAAGAGTAGACGGGTCTTCAGTCTAGCAAATCAAAGCAAACCAAGATGCTATGTGGGAAGCTGAAGCTTGATCTATTCAGGCTGGAGATGAAGTGTAAATGTAGAACACTGATATGAATTAACCATTGAAACACCTTACCCAGGGATATGGTGAATTTTCTGTCACTTGAGAAATTTAAATCAGACCTGGAGATACCTTTATAACAATGTGGTCTAGGTCAACCAGAAGATATGGACTTGATGCAGAAATAACTGGCCTGAATTTTGCAGGAGGTCAGACTATATGAACATAATGGTCCTTTTGACCTTCATATGTCTGGTTCTATATCTGCAGGTCTGTAAGTTACCTGGATACCTGTTAGTCTTGTCTCTGGATTCAGGCCCCAGGTCCAAAAGTCTTTCCTATTAAGCAAAACACCTAAGGAACTGCTTAACTCCAACTAAAGGCAATCGGACTCAAGCTTCGAGATTAATTGCTTTGCTCAAAGGTGCACCTGTGAAACTATACAGATGGACTTGGAGAGGTTTGTTGGAAGGGAGCATCTCCCACATTTCAGCCCAAGTGGGAGGAGAATGGCTACTTCTCCTCCAGAGTTCTCCTCTCTGGGTCTGTGCTATATGTAGCAGGCTGATTGGGTGAAGAGAGCCAGTATCAGGCCAGTGGTGTCAGCCAGGGTCTCATGGGTGATGGGGAAGGACTGAATGAGCATTGATCAGCATTGGGATGGGACCCTAGTGCTAGTCCATTGTGACCCAGGTGTGACCCATCAAGCCCCTCAATGCCAGTCGGCAGAGGGCACACCATAGCCTAAATCACATCAGGCCTAACACGCTCATTGCCCCAGCTCACTGTCATAATCTGTATCTAAAAGGGGTCAAATAAGGGAAGGGTTCCCAAACCTTGGGCTCTGTCCATGACATAGTCCCAGGTGGTCTGCTATGGGTTGAGTTTTGTGTGGACAACCCCAAACTTTATACATTGGTAGAGTGGTGGCTGGTGAAGTAGAGCTGCCAACTGATGGGCAGAGGGTGAGGAGAAGGGACCTACCTCATGAGACGGCGGCTGGAGGAGGCTGCATGGTTCACAGCTGTTCCCACTCTGAGCTTCAATACCCTGCGATCCCTGGCTGTGCGTCCCCCTGTAGTATTGTCCCTAAATCGGGATCGGTGATGGGTGATTGAGTCCATTAAGGTAACAGCCAGTCCTGGCTTGAGCATCTGCCTCTGCCCAGCAACAGGACTGGCCTTAGGGAAAATGGCGACTGGGTGGGCCGGGGGGAGGGAAGCTTCCTGGAGCTGGGGGAGGTTCCCAGAGGAGGGTCTAACTCGGCTCCAGGAGCAGCCCATACAGTTGCAGAGGAAGTCCTGTCCCTCCTCAGTCTGGACAGGACTAGCAGGTGGACCATGGTACATGGTAGGAGCCCCTGGCTAGGATGCCATCAATTCTGCCCATCCCTAGCTCTGACCCCAGCACTTGGGGGCTTGGGCTGGCTGTGTGTGTGTGGGGGGGGGAGGGTTTATAATACCCCCCTGATCATGGTGTCCTGGGTGGTCTCCCATTACGACCAACCCTAAGGCCAACCCTGCCTGGCACTGGGAGCCCCCAAGTCCTTCCCTTGTTCCTGGGCAGGGGATGCCTGAGATACGTGACAGGTGCTGGGTGGATGACTGGAGCAGAGCTGCCAGATGACCACCTGAAGACACTCAGCAGGCTTCTGAGCCATAGTATAACAGTGGGGGCTGGCTGTGACAGCTTCTTGGCTCCTTTGCCCTCTCACTGGCCCTGTCCCCCGCTGAGATGAGGGGTCATATGCATGTCCTACGGGGCCCCTCACTCTGACGGACACACGTTAATAGTGGGTCTCTGCCTATTATGGGTGCACTAGTGGGTCTCATGGAAAAATGTTTGGGAACCCCTGGTGTAACTTATCATAGGTGAACTGGTAACAAGCTGGTAACCCTTGCTCCAGATCAGTGCATCATGGAATCTTGTATGATTTATAGCCCAGTCCCTGTAGGGTGGGGTTGGGGAGAGGATGGAGCTTCTCTGGGATTTTCTGTTCAGACTCTGGGTCTGGAAGGAGTTACAGCACTAACATTAATGAACAAGTTCAACACTTGTTTCCTTGCCCACCCACCCCCAGCAGAATTTCCAGTTTCCAAACCAAACGTCCTTTCCCGGCTGGAACGAGGGGAGGAGCTGTGGGTCCCTGATCTCCAGAGCCACGAGGAAAGGGAGAGCCCAAGCAATGCCCACACAGGTAATGAAACACCTCAGTTAGAAACTAATTGTTAAACCCTCATGGCTGAAGCCTCTTATGCATTTTCATCAAGACTGTCTGACCCTTCAGCCCCTGCCTTGATCTATACTCAGAGGATGTGGAGGAAGGATGGGTCTCCTCCTCTCACTCCTCTGGGGAAGGGTATCGGGGTAGAAAGATACAGTTCCTGATATTTCAATCTCCCCAGCAGTTATTTGGGTTTGTTCCCCCCTTTCCTGTTTCCCTTTCTGAGGTTCCCTGTCCCTGGCACAGGGACTGACTCCTGTCTGGATTCTCTCTCTATCCCTGCAGGTGATGGGACAGTGAATGAGATTGAGGAGGAGAATCCTCAGCAGGAAGGTCCTGAGCGAGTGGAACCACAGGGGATGGTATCGGGAAGAGGTGAAGGGCATGTTTCCCAGAGTCCTGAGGAGGGAGAGGCCCGTGAGAGTCAGAGCAGCGCAGAGAAGCATCGGGGAAACCTCTCAGAAGGGAGACAGAGTAAATCCACTCACAGGAGCAGAGGAGTCAAGAAAGTCAAAGAAACTATTCAACAGAGAATCCCCATTAGAGAGAGACCCTACATGTGCAGTTACTGTGGGAAAAGCTTCCAATACAGATCAGAACTCCTAGCACATCAGATATTCCACACAGGAGAGAAACCTTATGAATGTCCTCACTGTGGAAAAAGTTTCAGTCAGAGCTCAGCCCTTATTCAACATCAGAGAATCCACACAGGAGAGAAACCCTACAAATGTAATGAGTGCAGGAAAAGCTTTCGTTTGGGCTCAGACCTTCTAGCACATCAGAGAATCCATACAGGAGAAAAACCCTATGAATGCCCTGACTGTGGAAAAAGCTTTCGACGGCGCTCAACCCTTGTTTCCCATAAGAGAATCCACACGGGAGAGAAACCCTACAAATGCAATGAGTGCGGGAAAAGCTTCCGTTTAGGCCCAGACCTTCTAGCACATCAGAGAATCCACACAGGAGAGAAACCCTATGAATGCCCTGACTGTGGAAAAAGCTATCGACAGCACTCAGCCCTTGTTTGCCATCAGAGAACCCACACGGGAGAGAAACCCTTTAAATGCCCCCAATGTGAGAAAAGATTCACTAGGAAGTCACACCTTAATCAACATCAGAGAACCCACACGGGAGAGAAGCCCTATGAATGCCCCGACTGCAGGAAAAGCTTCAGTCAGAGCTCAAGCCTTATTCAACATCAGAGAATCCACACAGGAGAGAAACCCTATAAGTGCCATGACTGTGGAAAAGACTTCTGTGACAGATCAAGCCTCCGCAGACACCAGAGGATCCATACAGGAGAGAAACCCTATAAATGCCATGACTGTGAGAAAAGGTTCAGTCGGAACTCAAGGCTTATTAGACATCAGAGAACCCACACAGGAAAGAAACCGAATAAGTGCCATGAGTGTGGGAAAGGCTATTATGATAGCTCAAGCCTCAGCAGACACCAGAAAATCCACACACGACACAAACCCTAGAAATGTCCTGGCTAGGGATGGGCTATGTTAGTAAAACCTTTGCCGATTCCCACATATCTAAGCAGGTCAGGCCAGGCTGAAATGGCCCTGTAATGAGGACATGCCATTGTTCTTAAAGCAGAGAGTGGAATCACTTTTCTGGAACAGAGCTGGCACAGCAAGAGGCTGGGCCTGAGATAAGAGTCCCATGTTGCGATGGGATTTGATTATTACTTCTGGAGAAGCTCTGAACATCCTCCATTCAGGTCCTTCATTTAAATTTTGAGTTCTACACCTAGGACCCTATTTTTATCATATGCTGGGACTTCTCATTTCTTCTTGATAGTTTTTTAGGCTGGGATCCACCAGGGGACTTAGGCGCTGGGACACTGAACATTCCAACACATAACTTTTAGGCACCTAGAAGATCACAGGAACAACACTGAGTTCCATAAACCCGAATCAGGTGACTAGGCTCTCAGTACAATCAATTGGGCAAGATGGGCATCTTAGAACTGGATTCACAATAGCCAGCCCACTGGGTGGGGAGCTACTTTATCTAGCCAACAGGAGATGCCAACAAGAGGGGTATGTCCTAAACCCTGCCCCTCTGACGGAGATAGGCACCTATCTCTGTTTGTGCTTTATTAACTAGTGAAATTAGACACTTCCCTGCCAATGAAACCCATCCCAGTATGCTTGTTCAGTGGCCAGCTAACTTCCCACAAAACAGCTGGGGGTGGTGGTGGTAGACACTCACTCATAACCTTTAACCCCGTGGTTGGGGTACTTGCACACAATGTGGGACAGTCCCCGTTCAAGTCCCCCTTCCACTTGATGAAGCAAAATGATATGAACAGGGTCATCTGCCTGTCAGGACAGTGCCCTAACCAGTAAGGGTATGTCTACAGAGCAGCTAGCCACCCCCAGCTGGCCTGTGCTAGCTGACTTGGGCATGCTGGGCTGTTTCATTGCTGTGTAGACGTCCAGGTTTGGGCTGGAGCCTGAGCTCTGGGACCCTCCCACCTCACAGAATCCTAGAGTCCTTGCTCCAGCCTGAGCCCAGAAATCTACTTTCAAGGAAGGAGCCCTCCAGCCTGAGCCCCTCAAGCCCAAGTCATCTGGCACAGGCCAGTCACGTTGTTTTTGTTTTTTTGCTGTATAGACATACCCTGAGCAAATGAATATTCTGATGTGGGACTGAGTCAGTCTCTCCTGTGTGTAAATATTTAAATAGTAACTTGGCCATAGAGAGCGAGAGAGTGACTGACTCTGCAGCCTAGGGGTTAGGGCATCCACTGGTAAAGTGGGCTGACCTTGGGTGCAGTCCTCATTCTCCAATGACTCGTTAAATTTCCCTGAAGACTGTAGCCAGTATATGTACAGAGATGTGAAGTAAGGCAGTAATGCAATAGACTACAGGTCTTAAGCCTGTAAGACAGTAGCTGAGCCCAAGTAGCTGAGCTCTAAGGTCAAAGCCTTTACATAAGCAGCTAACCCATAGATGACTTTATATTATAAGATGTCACAAGCTAGAGTAATATTATAAGTAAGTGTTGCTAAATTGCTGATAGGTGACCACAAGCAGCCTGTTTATACCAGTTTCAGGTATTTTTAAGTTAGGAATATCAGCAGATGTTTATCAGAATCCCATTGTAACTAAACTAACAGACATATATGCTAATAAGTTTGAGGTAATGGATTTTGTGAGCTTTGGAAGAAGGGCACCCCAACATTGATAGGGTGAAGAAATACAGATCAGGAAAAGAGGTGGAAATCACTACTGAAAATGCATTGGTATGACCGGCATTAGCTAACCTATGAGAAAAGGTGGAACTTGGCCTGTCCACTCCAGGGAGGTTTTCCTGGAACCTGTCAGGCCAAAGGACCACTTGAGGCAGGGCCGGCTCTGGCTTTTTTGCCGCCCCAGGCAAAAAAGCCTCCCGCCGCCCCCGCCCCCACGGGGAGCGCAGGGGGGAGGGTGCCGAGCCCGGCCGGGGCCTCGCTCTCCCTGACCGGCCGGAGCGCCGGGGGAGGGCGGCGAGCCCGCCGTGGCTCCGCTCTCCCCGGCGGCCGGAGCACCGGGAGGAGGGCGGAGAGCCCGGCCGCGGCCCTGCTCTCCCCGACCGGCCGGAGCGCCGCGGGGAGGGCGGCGAGCCCGGCCGGGGCCCCGCTCTCCCCGGCCGGCCGGAGCGCTGGGGGAGGGCGGCCCCACTCTTCCCGGCCGGCCGGAGCACCGGGGGGAGGGCGGCGAGCCCAGCCGCTCTCCCCGGGTGAGCGCCGCCCCCCTCCAGGAGCCGCCCCAAGCACATGCTTGGAGGGCTGGTGCCTGGAGCCGGCCCTGACTTGTGGGTCCTCTAATCTAGTTGGGGGCTTCCCAGCAAAAGATGGTGTGAGTATGCAAATGAGCTCATGCCAGAGATTGTCACATCTTATATTGCCTCTATTTACTGTGCTAAGTGTAGTGCTTATGACCATAGTATTGCACTAACAAAGCTGTTACAAATTCAGAAGGTCTTTCCGAGGTGTCTGTGTCTCTGCCCTACCTGCAGGGGTCCTCACTATGATATTGTTCCAAAGACAGAAGCGGAACTCAGTCAAATCACTGATTGTTGCACTGGGAAATCTAAATAATATCTAACCAATAAATCAGGCAACAAGACAGACTGCTAAGTCTTACCCCGAAGAAGACGACTGCACACCAAACAACAGATGAGAACTTCCACCTGCTTAAAAATTCAGAAAGGTTTAGGAAATCAATGCTTATTGCTAAAATTCCATGGGTAATGTCTGTGCTTGGAAGGAAGTCAGAATTTGCCTTCAGAAGCATAATTATTGTTGTCCTAGAACATTGAACCCATAGGAGTTCAGATCTATTTCATAACACCAAAGTCTTGGGCTGGTTGGAGTTCTTAATTGGAAAATACCAAAGATGTATATACTTAACAACTTCCATCAAGCTATGAAAAATATCCTAGTTTCAAATGATGCAAAAGAAAAGAATTGCAGTAGAACTAGTTTTTAAAAATAGCACCTACAAGCAGTTTAAAATTGGGGAAAATGCTCCTCAGAACATAACTGAAGTTCTAGGATTTGAATCTGACATCATTGTGGCTACAACTGATTTGGTGCTGATTAAAAGAGCATGCTTTCACCTGTAATTGTCATTTATTGTTCACATGTTGTGTGCGTAGTGCTGAGCTACTTTGCTTGGCTTACTAAATTATTTGGCTTACTGCTTAAAAGAGCTACCCTTCAAATCTTTGGTTTGATGAGGCCATAACTAAATCTCAGCTGTACTTATTGTGTTATCAATGCTCTATGGAAATTCATCTTTTGATGGTTAATTTTGTTTTGTCATCTTTCAATTCAATTCCTAACCTGAAGTGCTGCTGACAATTAGCTACTTCATTCATCACTATTCTGCTCTGCCCTGTGTTTTGCACCCACTCCCTGAATTTGTCCATCTTTGCATTTGTGAGTGAGAATTATGTGTGGTGTGAGAAGCATCCTTAGATCGCTCTCCCTCGTAATGTCACCCTGTGTGTGTGTGAGAGAAGTTATATTCTCACTTAAAAAATCTCATGCCAGTTTTTGTGTGTGTGTGTGTGTTCTAAACTTTAAATCCTTTTATGCTAATGTCAGTTGTATTGCATGTTTCTGACTACAGAGTTGTCTGTGTTCAGACCTTACACTCCACAGCAGCCTCATTCCAGTCTTGGTGTGGGAGCAAGTTCTTGTAATCTAGGTACTTTGTTGAATTTATTCTTGGTTATCTGATTCTATTTCATGATAAAGATTAGTTGTTTAATTATGATAATAATGTTTAGATACTAGTTCAGCTTAATTAGGATAAAGAACCTGTTAGTGAATACTTATGTGCAAACCACTGTGGTTAATACTTAGAGCTTTTTGAATTTTATATTCAGTTTTATATCATTAGTCCATTCAATATTGTTAACAAACCTTCTTTTAATTTACTTAACATTTTAGGATGTCGTGTTTAGTTCAGAGGTTTTTTTTTTTAAGAGTTACTACATTGTATCACTCATTTTATTCAGTTTTTTTAATCTGCTGTATCTCATTTGCATACTGCTTGTTGAGTGCATACATTGGTTGCTTCCCTAATGGATTAAGTAGTTGATTACTTAAACAAACATTTCTGTATTTAAAGTCAAGCTCAGTATTTTGTGGAACATCCCTTAATGTATAGGAAAAAGAATCCTTGGTAACATTTTATGTGTTTACTCCTGATTGCAGTTTCATTAATAACCATAATCATTAATTCCATCTTTTCATTTGCTTTTCTGGAACTAGTCAGATGAGAAGCAGTTAATAATTGAGGTAATTATTGTTTCTCCCAATTATTAATTGTGATAATATTTTGGTTCTTTTGGTAAATTTATTCTGAAAATTAGCTCCTTTTTACCCCCTGCCCCACTCCTGGAATTCTGAGAGAAGCTCTACATCCCTGTTTTATGAACCATTTTCCTGGGCACTTGGACAGGAGAAAGGAGCTGTTAAACTACCCCCTGAGTAACTGAAGGATGACAAGACTGAAGGGAAGGGGGAGGAGCCTCCTGACAAGCCTGGAGACTGCTGAGCAGTACCTGCCTCTTATCAAAGGTGCTTGCTGTGTGTTGTTAAAGATCTGTGAGAGCCAGGAAGAGATCCTCACCGATGGCTGGGAGGCAGAGGGAAAGGGACTTTCTGTATGTTTTGAACAGCCAGAGAGGAGGCCTCTCCAAGGTGCCCCAGTGCTCATGGACATGGGGTCAGGGATGTGATGTGCTCCTAAGTTGATGTCAGAGTGCAGTTGCAGAAAATCCTGTGTTCTCCACAGGCTCCAGGACACGGCTAGGTTGTGGTGCTGCTGGCAGAGAATACAGCCCCTCCGTGTTCTCCAGCAGAGCTGTTTGCTTCTGCATCATGTCCAGCATCCTTTTCTGCATGTCCACAAGCTCCCTTGAGTGCAGGGGGCAGGATAGTAATTGTGTGTGCAACTCTACAAGCGGTCATTACATTGGACCATGTTACCCTGAGCAACTCCCCGCGAGACAGAGAAGGACCTTACTCCAAACAGCCATTGAGAAACCAGGGAGATGTGCAATTCTGCTCTTCCCTAGCATGGTGCCTGCCCAGCCCCACCCTCCCATCTGGGGAAGGAGTGGAAGGAAAACACCTATATACTGCTACCAAGCGAAGGTTGCATTGCCTTGCAGTGTGAATGTCAAAGTACAGCCCTTCCTGTGCCTTCAGTTCTCTTCCATAACACCTAGAGATAAGCATAAAGCGCAGTAGCACACTGAAAAAATCAATAGACATTTGCAGTAATTGATCTGCATACAAGGTGTTTACACTCTAGCTACCAATGCCTTATGATGTATACATTATGAAATATCTCTGTAGCCTCGTTTGGGGAATTAACCTCATGTGTGTTTGAAAATATAAAGGTAGCTACAAGCTCAGGATGCTGATCACACTGTGAGACAATGGATGTCTCTATTGGTTGTGCAATTTGATATTTCAGTGAAATAAACCCTTTTGATCTTCAAGTCTCTGATGTCAATGCCATTTTGAGGATGCTGAGGATTGGGCAGTGGGAAGCAGAGCAGGCGGAGAGGGGCTTCTAGTTCTCATTAACCTAACATGGCAGCACCCAGCAGGTCTCTGGAAGAAAGTTGTTAAACTCCCCATACAGTTTTATTGCAATACACCACATAACACTTAGTGGTAGTAGTGTCTGCAGTAGTGTCTGCAGTAGTGTCAGCCTGGATCTCCTTCTGGGTTTTAGGGGCATCTCCAGCACCTGAGTGTCTGGCTCAAGCATGCCAAAGATGCATTGGCTCATTGGGAAAAACTCCTCCTGGTTGGGATCTGGACCGGGGTCACTTGTGTAGCCTGATATTTATTTATATTGATTACTTAAGAATTCTCAGTTATCCCCTTGAGGGTGACATGTTCTTGTCCCAAGATGAGGCTCAGTATTCAAATTATTATATAGTTAGGAATCCCAATGGGGACAGCAGCAACACTTACACTATAGGAGCTCTTCCAGATTTACAAATAGTTTATTAATACATTTAGCACAGTCACAAACATTCCAACTCAGTAATGTAGTTAGAGATACTATAGAATTTCCATCTGCACCTCCATATACTCACACCATCCCTTGCAGAACAAGCTGAAATGTTAACCATCATCTTCCTCAGCACCATCACCTTCCCCCTCATCACCAATGGCCTGCATCCTGGTACCTCCCCAGGGCTACATCTCTTTCTCCAACTTTTATAATATGATACACTGAGGCACTTATGTTTGATGGACATTCAGTAGGGGTTTTTCCCCTTTTCCTTTTTGTATATCCTCACCTTACTAATTTTTGAGTGTACTTCATCTATAGATTAGTATATCAATGATCTCAATTTGTTGTCATATACATGAATTTGTTACCAGAACCCTCTTGTGGTTAGATATCTGGGGATGTAGCTCATGTACCTGTTATGTATGTCAATTCGTTGCCATGACAGTCTTGTGGTTGGTTGTTCCTGTGGTTAGAACTTCCCCTTAAACATTTCAGCTACCTAATACAGGTACTTGGAGTTTTCCGTTAAACTTTGAGCAGATAAACGGCCTATCTGTCAAAGTTCATAGGCCTTGAGCCTTATGCTAACTTGCAGAAGCTAATGTTTTACAGGATATAAGCCTACGGTCCTTACATGACTGCTGAATATAATAAAAGCAGCTAAATATAATGGAGGCAAGGTAATGAATATAGTAAAGGCAAGCTAGCCCTGTGGGCTACACTTGTCTTTGTTCTATGCCCAGAAAACCATGCTTGGGTTCGGTGGTTGCATCATTTCAAAACTCCGCCCAGGTCATTATAGTAGGGCAGGCATTGCCAGAGGTCCTAGTCTCTTCCCTTGTGTTCTTGTAGCTCTGCCAGAGCTCCTTGGCTTTTGTGCAGCACTTGGCCATGTCCTGGGATTGGCCCTTCACACCAGTCAGGTTTATCTCTACATGCCGATAGTCTGTTCCCCAGTGTTCCGTTCTGATACCGCAGAGCATTTAGCCCGTGTTCCCCTTCTCAGCTCTGACGCCGCAGACCCTTGCCTGTGTCCCCTATTCCCCATTCCCCCACCCTTAGCAAGCATGATTCCAATTTCCCTTCAACTTCCTGATTGACTCCAGTTTATATAGTAATATTTTCAGCTATACCTTAACCAATCACTTTACTGAAATTTAACTAACCAATCCTAACATATTGTAACATAAATTCTCTAACCAATTATATCCCACTACCCTAATTAACTTAACCCTAGAAAAATTAATTATACAGCAGACAGAAACAATTAGAGAACCAGACAGATTAACAGTAGAAAAGTGGGGGCCATAAAGATAAAAATACAGAAATGAGGGTTTCACAACCACAACCATTGATAAGTGATTTCTTGCCAGACGGGATGCTATCAAACTAAGTTTACGTTAACCATCTTAAGATCTGTTTCTTTATCTGGTGGTGATGGGCACTAACAGCACAATACCACTGTGACAGGGTAGTAGCTCACCGCTGCGGCGCCTCCTCCTGGTCATCTCGGGGAATTAGTTCGAACCAGTAGAGCGCCCTCTTCGGGTGACGTCCCGCCTGTCGTCTCGCCTTTGCTAGGTGCGCGAACTTGCGTTGCCCCCAACGTACGGCGTCCTCTTCAGGAACACTGCCCTCCGACAGTGTCCCTTTGTCCACTCACAACCCCTTCCGGGGGGGGAGGGAGGGGTCGTGGATGACCCACAGTCTTACACCTTCAAGCCCAATCCCCTCGGTCAAGGATCTGGTGTAGTTCCGGCCAGCCGTTCCCTGCGGCCTATGGCATGGCCCAATAAAACAAAAAAGGGGGGAAGGGGGGGACTCAGGCCCGCCCACTACTCTGAGTCCTGGTCCAGAGGCCCTCTGGCGACAGTCTTGCTGTCCTCCTTCTCCTTCCTCCTCTGACTACTCCTCTGGACCACTTCCCCAACGGCCCTTCTCTGTGCTAGGCCTTCTCCTTCCAGACCTGCCGCCTGGCAGGCTACGGAGTAGGGCCTTCTCCCACTCTCTAAAGCTGGCCTGCACTGCGCTGTCCGTGGTGCTGGCCTCCCAGCTCTGGAGACAGACCTTCCCCTCTGAAGGCCTGGGACAGACTGACTGCTCTCACTCTGAGCGGCCTTTTATTCGGCTAAGCCGGGCCCTGATTGGCTGGCCCCAATCTGCCCTCTGATTGGCTCCCAGTAAGCCCTTCTCTGATTGGCTGCATGTCTACACAGGCGTCTAGGCCTGTCGCAGCCCACCCTCTCTGGGCGTGGGGCGGCCGCCCCACCACACACCCTCCCCCTTAAGAACCCTCCCGGGGGGGGGGGGTATCCCTAACCGGCCTAATGGCCTAGAGCTCGGAAATTAGCCTTCGTCCCACGGTGGCTCGGCTTACCGGCTCACAGTCTGGGAAATTAGTCCTTGTCACCGGGCAACCCGGCCTATTCCCCGTCTCAGCGGGGGGGTCCCACCGAAACACGCTGAGGCTTACCGGGTCCAACGTATCAGTCCGTCGATTCCCTTAGACTGCTTCCTATCAGCTCGGCTGCGGGAGTGTCCCACGGGTCTCCTGATTCTCCCCGGGTTTTGGGGTCCACCGCCTCTGTTGGTCCATCCCACAGTGAGGCCCCCTCTCGATCTGGAGAAGTCGCAGTTCTCGGTGGCTCCAGGAGTGCGGGCTGGTCCTCCACCGGGGCTTCCCGCATGGGTTCTTCTCCCACGGCCGCCTGCCTAGGCTGCGGTATGCTCCCTCTTTTCGCACTCTGTGCATTTGGGACATACCCCGTACGAGCCTGAAGAATCCTCTGCCGTCAGGGCTATCTGTCTGGTGCCTCGGCAGTTAGAATGGGGCTTGGCTGCCCCCTCACAAACCTCCCCCTGCACTAAGGATCCCCCATCTTGGTCCGTTTCTCCGCCCTCCTCCCCTAGCCTGGAGAAGAAATCGGCGTTAGTATGTGCCTTACCCGGGCGGTGGAACACCTGAAAGTCGTAAGGCTGGAGCGCGAGGTACCACTGTATAATTCTAGCGTTCGTGTCCTTCATGCTGTGGATCCATCGCAAAGGGGCGTGGTCTGTGATTAATTTAAAACTATTCCCCAGCAGGTAGTAACGTAGGGCGTCGATAGCCCACCGTACCGGCAGGGCCTCTTTCTCTATCGTTGAAAAATACTTTTCCCGGGGGAACAGCTTACGGCTTAGATATAGTACTGGATGTTCCTCCCCGTCTACTTCTTGGGAGAGCACCGCGCCTAGACCGACTTCGGAAGCGTCTGTTTGAAGTATAAACTCCTTTGTGAAGTCGGGGTGTCGTAGGACTGGTTCTTGAGTGAGCCATTCCTTTAGTGCGTTGAAGGCTCGCTCACATTGTTCAAACCACTGTACCTGTCGAGGTTGGGAGTTCTTCGTCAGGTCTGACAAGGGGGTGGCTATAGTTGCAAAATCCGGCACGAAACGGCGATAGTACCCAGCTAGTCCTAAAAACTGACATACTTGCTTCTTTGTCGTGGGGACGGGTACGTCTCTGAGGGCTTGTACCTTGTTAATCAGGGGCGTTAGTTTCCCCCCTCCTACCGTGTATCCCAGATAGGTCACTTCTTCTTGGCCTAAGTGGCACTTCGCCGGGTTAGCCATTAGGCCGGCCGCTCTGAGGGCCTGTAACACATCTGCCAGGTGGTGTAGGTGGCTCTCCCAGTCGAGGCTGTAAACCACAATGTCGTCTATATAAGCCGCCGCGTATTGGTCATGGGGTTGGAGGACCTTGTTCATCAAGCGCTGGAACATGGCCGCCGCTCCGTGTAACCTGAACGGCATGGTTATGAACTGGAAGAGGCCGAAAGGCGTGGGGAAGGCCGTCTTCGCACGGGAGTTTGGTGAAAGGGGGATCTGCCAATATCCCTTAGTTAGGTCTATGGTTGACAGATACCTGGCTCCCCCGAGGCGCTCCAACAGTTCATCCACTCTCGGCATTGGATATGCATCGAAACGGGAGATAGCGTTGACCTTTCTGAAGTCGATGCAAAACCGGGTCGTCCCGTCTGGTTTCGGGACTAGGACGATAGGGCTTCGCCACTCGCTCGTCGATTCCTCTATCACTCCCATCTCTAACATCGTCTCTACCTCCCGTTGAACTGTATCCCACATTTTCTTGGGTAACGGCCGGTGGTTGTCCGTCACCCTCTTCCCGGGGTTGGTGGCGATATGATGACTCATTAGAGTCGTCCGGCCCGATAAAACATCTGGAAACTCCTCCACCATCTGTTGTAGTTGCCCCCTCTGTCTGGGGTCGAGGCCTGACCCCAACATGGCCGGTCCGGGGTCGGGAAGGTCTCCTGCTAGGGGTCCAAGTTCCGAATCTGGGGTGGACGGGCCAATGTACAGGGCTTCTCGGGTTTTCCATGCCTTTAGAAGATTAACATGATAAATACGAGTCTCTTTACGTTGTCCAGGTAGTCTGACCTCGTAATCGACCGGCCCCACTCATCGGATTACTTCATAGGGACCCTGCCATTTGGCTAGGAGTTTCGACTCCACAGAGGGCAGTAAGAGCAACACCCGATCGCCTGGGCTGAATTTCCTCCCTCTAGCCCCGCGATTGTAGAGGCGCTCCTGGCATGCCTGGGCCCTTTCCAGGTTTTCCCGGGCGAAGGCCCCTAATGTTTGGAGTCGCTCCCGGAGGTGTAGCACATATTGTGTGGTTCCGAGGACCCGCGTTTCCTGAGTTTCCCACTCCTCCTTCAAGAGGTCCAGTATTCCCCTGGGCTGTCTGCCATATAAGAGCTCGAAAGGCGAGAACCCCGTCGAGGCCTGTGGTACCTCTCTTATCGCGAATAACAGGGCCGGCAGCAGGGCGTCCCAATGCGAGGGGTCCTCCTCTACAAACTTCCGTAGCATGGCCTTTAGCGTACCATTGAAACGTTCTACTAGGCCGTCGGTCTGCGGATGGTACACCGAAGTCCGAAGGGTCCGTATATGGAGGAGGCGACATAGTTCGGCTATTAACTTGGAGGACACGTTGGTGCCCTGATCCGTCAATATTTCCCCGGGTATCCCAACCCGGGCGAAAATCTTTACTAATTCGTTCGCGATGGCCGGTGCCGTCGCTGTCTTTAGGGGAACGGCTTCGCGGTAGCGCGTTGCATAATCCACGACTACTAATATAAAGCGGTTCCCTGTCTTACTTCGTTCAAGGGGGCCGACGAGGTCCATTCCGATCCGCTCAAAGGGCACCCCCACGATCGGCATGGGTACCAGGGGTGCCCGGGCTACCCCTTTCGGTCCGGCTCGCTGGCATTCTGGGCACGAGGCGCAGAAGTCTGCCACTTCACGGTGGATACCGGGCCAGAAGAACCGGCGAGCCACTCTCTGTAGGGTCTTCTCGCGCCCCAGGTGTCCTGCCCAGGGTTCACGTGGGCTAGGTGGAGGAGGCCGGGCCGGAGTCGCCGGGGGACCAACAGCTGGCGGAACGTCTCCTGGGTCTGGGGTTCCTGCGCTACGCGGTACAGGCGATCCTGCCATACCTCAAAGCGGGGGCCTTGCGGAGTCCGCAGCGTCCCGTCCCCCTCAGTAACAGGGCTGGGGGCTTGCTCCCAGGCTCTGCTTAGGGTTGGGTCTTCCCGTTGCTCCCGTAAGAAGTCCCCGTCCCGCTCTAATTCTACTCGGGCGTCCTCCACCGAACAGGGTCTGTCTCCAAGATGATTCACGGGTGTCTCCGCAGTCGAGGAGGTCCCCTCACCGGGGTCACCCCTTGGCCTGTGCCCGAGCAGCCCTGTTCTAGGTACTATAGTCCTGTCTGGTCGGGGCTTGGGCGGCTGATATCTCTGGAGGACCTCTCCGAAGCCGGGCCAATCCCATCCCAACACCACCGGGTAGGCCAGCCTGGGGGCCACCCCTACCCAGAGACCCTCCTCTCGGCAGCCTACTCCCATCTTAACCCAGGCCGTGGGATACTGGCGGATGTCCCCATGCACACACTGTAGGTAGATCGGGGCCCCCGAAGGATTAAGGTTCGGGACCAGCCCCTCTCGTATGAGGGTCTGACTACACCCCGAGTCTACGAGGGCATCTGTGGGGTTCCCTTCGACCCGGACAGGGACTATCAACTTTCCTACCCCTCCCTTCCGAGCCCTTCGTCCGGCCATCCAGGCTTGCCCGTAGCTGCAGTCCATAAAAGGGCACTCTCGCCGAAAGTGTCCTTCCTGATCGCAACCCCAGCACCTCTCTCTGGCCTCGGCCGGGCCTGGGCCTCTTCCGAGGGGGCCTGCCCACTCCGGGGGCGGTTGCTCCCTCCGAGTCGTCATCTGTGGCAGCTTATGTCGGGGCTCGGGGTTGGGGGGCCGCGGATACCCATGGCTGTTGCCTGCCAGCGGCTCGGAGGGTCCTGCCCCATGAAAGTTCCCCTTCTCTGCCCCGCCCTTGCGACCAAGGTTCCCGGCCGCTCGGGGTGGCGCCTCCGCCCCCTCGGCTGATAGGTAGTCCTCCATCAAGGCCACCGCTGCGGATAGGGTGGCCGGTCGATGCTGTCGTACCCAGGCCCTCCCTCCCAGGGGTAGGATCTGGGTAAACTGCTCTAAGGCTACCATCTCCTCCACCTGGGGTCCCGTCAGGCCTTCCGGGTTCATCCACTTCCAGCAGTGGTCCCTGATACGTTGGGCCACGGCACGGGGTCGGGCCCCGGAGGGTATTGTTCCTTGCGGAGGCGCTGTCGGTAGGTCTCCGGGCTAATGCCGGTATGGTCCAGGATGGCCGCCTTCACTCGGGCGTACTCGAGTGCTTCCCGGGGGTCGAGGCTACGATATGCGGCCTGAGCCTGCCCCGTCAAATAAGGGGCTAGTAACATGGCCCAATGTTCTGAGGGCCAACGGGCAGCGGTCGCCACCCGTTCAAACGTCACCAGAAATGCCTCAGGGTCGTCCTCAGGCCCCATCTTGGTGAGGCGTACTGGTAGTGCCTCCGGGGTATCCCCCAGTCCGGTCCCCATGGGGGCGGCAGGGGTGCCTCCCGCCGGGCGTGCTAGTGCGGCCATCTGTTGCACCAAATGTTCCTGCTGCACCCGCTGCTGGGCGGCCAACTCCCGGAGGAGCTGCTGCTGATTCTCCTGGTGCTGGGTCATCAGCAGCTGCTGTTGGGTAGTCATGTGCTGCAGCATTTGCACCTGCTGCTGGTGCTGCTGGGCCGACTGCTCCTGTTGCTTTTCTAGCAACCATTTTAACAGCTTCTCAGCCTCCATGTTGGGGTTCAGCGGGGTACTCCCGATTCAACCCCCACACTCTGGACCCGTTTGGCAGGTCCGGGTCTGCACCCGCAATCTGGGTCGACCGTCCGTCTGCACCAGTCTCTGCTCTGGGCAGTAGTCCACAGTCTTGGGGCTGGCCCCTTGTATCAGGGGCGGACCGCTATGCCCACATTCTCCACCACGTGTGACAGGGTAGTAGCTCACCGCTGCGGCGCCTCCTCCTGGTCGTCTCGGGGAATTAGTTCGAACCAGTAGAGCGCCCTCTTCGGGTGACGTCCCGCCTGTCGTCTCGCCTTTGCTAGGTGCGCGAACTTGCGTTGCCCCCAACGTACGGCGTCCTCTTCAGGAACACTGCCCTCCGACAGTGTCCCTTTGTCCACTCACACCCCCTTCCGGGGGGGGGAGGGAGGGGTCGTGGATGACCCACAGTCTTACACCTTCAAGCCCGATCCCCTCGGTCAAGGATCTGGTGTAGTTCCGGCCGGCCGTTCCCTGCGGCCTATGGCTGAGGGTATGGCCCAATAGAACAAAAAAGGGGGGAAGGGGGGGACTCAGGCCCGCCCACTACTCTGAGTCCCAGTCCAGAGGCCCTCTGGCGACAGTCTTGCTGTCCTCCTTCTCCTTCCTCCTCTGACTACTCCTCTGGACCACTTCCCCAACGGCCCTTCCCTGTGCTAGGCCTTCTCCTTCCAGACCTGCCGCCTGGCAGGCTACAGAGTAGGGCCTTCTCCCACTCTCTAAAGCTGGCCTGCACTGCGCTGTCCGTGGTGCTGGCCTCCCAGCTCTGGAGACAGACCTTCCCCTCTGAAGGCCTGGGACAGACTGACTGCTCTCACTCTGAGCGGCCTTTTATACGGCTAAGCCGGGCCCTGATTGGCTGGCCCCAATCTGCCCTCTGATTGGCTCCCAGTAAGCCCTTCTCTGATTGGCTGCACGTCTATGCAGGCATCTAGGCCTGCCGCAGCCCACCCTCTCTGGGCGTGGGGCGGCCGCCCCACCACAACCACCTTATTTTAATGTCCTCACTATCCTAGTGAGAGAAGGCCCATACACAGGCAGACTGTGATTTTGATACTTTGTTTTTATAGCCCTGTAACTAGCTAAGTGATAAAAATACACCTAAGTTCTGTGACAAAGATCCTCCTCTATCTTGGTGGGTCCTGCGCTTATTAGCAGATTTTCCTGCCTCAGAGATTCACCATGTGGGTTGGGGAACAGCCCAGAGACCTTACCCTCTGGAAGAACCCACAGTCCAGGTCAATTGGGAGGTTTGGGGGGAACCCGGGCCCGCCCTCTACTCCGGGTTCCAGCCCAGGGCCCTGTGGACTGCAGCTGTCTATAGTGCCTCCTGTAACTGCTCCATGACAGCTACAACTCCCTGGGCTACTTCCCCATGGCCTCCTCCAAACACCTTCCTTATTCTCACCAGAGGACCTGGTGTCTGATAATGCTTGTCCTCCTCAGTCCTCCAGCAGCACACCCTCTCACTCTCAGCTTCTTGCTCCCAGCTCCTCACACTTGCCCCACAAACTGAAGTGAGCTCCTTTTAAAACCCAGGTGCCCTGATTAGCCTGCCTTAATTGATTCTAGCAGCTTCTTCTTAATTAGCAATATGTCTTCTCACTCTCAGCTCCTCTTGCTCCCAGCTCCTCGCATGCACACCACAAACTGAAGTGCCCTGATTAGCTAGCCTGTCCTAATTGATTCTAGCAGTTTCTTAATTGGCTCCAGGTGGCTTAATTATCCTGCCTGTCTTAATTGGTTCTAGCAGGTTCCTGATTACTCTAGTGCAGCCCCTGCTCTGGTCACTCAGGGAACAGAAACCCTGTCTGACCTGGTACTAATAGATCACTCTCCTGTAGCCCTCAGGCCTGGAGGGAGGGAGGTAGGAGGCTGCTCCTCCTCTTTCTCTGCTACCTGCTTGCTGGCTGGCTGCTAGACCCACCCACACCCTTGGTTGCTGCTGCTCCAGCTACAGCCCCTTGGGGGGGGGGCTGCTGGCCCACTCCCCAGAGGAGGAGAGGGAGAGACCCCAGCCATTGCTCCTGCTGCTGGGGATGCCACCACCATATCCACCTGAGAAGGGTCCTTCCTGCTGGCCACCAGACTGCCGCCTGGAGCTGCTGCGTTTGCTGCTGGGGAGCTGCTGGAGCCCTGAGGAGAAGAAGAGGACCATCTGCCAGTGGGGGAGCACGTAGGAATTCTACAGACCACCGTGGAGGGGGCCCTCCCGGACTGAGTAACTTTTGAACTGTACTCTTGTGGTGGGGATCTAGATTGTGTTTGTGGAGACACAGAGGGTGTGGCGTGGAGCCTGCCCCCTGGTCCATCTGTGTCCCCCCCCAATCCCCACCACCACCATCATCGTTGCCCCCTCCACCACCCCCACTGGCTCCTTACCATCTACCTTGAGCTCCTGCCTCTGGGATTTCAGCTGCTCACCTAGGCTTGCTACGCCCTGTTGCCACCATTGGGCCTGATACAGCAGCCAGCTTCCAAAGACTTTCTTTTTGTTACAAGCGCACGTGGGTGCACGTACCCCCCCCTTTTGGACTGACCCCCTCCCCCCTGCAGCAAGCCCCCACCTTTGCCCCTGCTGCCTACCTATTTGCCCCTTACTGCCTTTTGCCCCTCCCCCTTGTCCCAGCCCCTCGCTAGCTCCAGTTTGTTTGCCTGCCCCGCCCTTTCCCTCTGCAGCCTTTGTTTGACCCGCCCCAGCCTCTGAAGCTAGCCCCGTGGTTCCTCTGCCCCATTTCCCGCCTCGTTGCTCCCTTCCCCCTGCGGTCCCCTTGCTCTGATTAGCCCCTCCCCTCGTGCGCCCATGTCCCCTCCTATGCGCTTGTACCCCTCCCCGTTTTAGTTTGGTTCAGTCTCACTGCACCCCCCACTGCTGTTATATCCCCCCCCCTTCCTTGGTGCAACTAGAGGAGCCGGAAACCCTCCCTGAGTTGGTGACTGACCCCTAGCCCTTAATAGCACCCCCATCCAATCCACCTCCTTTTTTAGCGCCCTCCTCCCCTGCCTACAGCCTAGCGGAGAGGAGTGGTCGACCTGCTTCCCCCTTCCCTACCCCCCCTCCGGTGTTTGTTCTCCCCCCGTCCTCATTATGGCAGGGGACAAGGCGAGTGGGACCCTTCGGGCAGACCCTGCTGCCCCTCCTCCACCCGCCCCACCATCGTCCCCCCTAGCCTCTACCTCGACCGCCGCTGCCGAGCCACCTGCTACCACCCCTGCTGGAGCACCGGCAGCGGCGGGTAACGAGGTGACCTCCGCTGCTGCCACGTCCCTCGCCCCCTCTGACCCTGGGGGAGTCCCCCCAGCCGGCAGGAAGGGCCAGGGCACAAAGAAGGGTAAAGGCCCCGCTAAAAAAGCCAGGCCCTCCATGGCAGGGGGTGCCCCCACTGCCGCGGCCCTGCAACCGGCTGCGGCATCCCTCCCTGCTGTTCCCTCCACCAGCTCTGTGGGAGTCCCTCCCCCAGCGCCCAGGGTATACACCCAGGTGGCGGCGGCCCCCCCGCCTGCCGCTACGTCATCTCCCCCATCCACCACCTCTGCTACTATCTATAGCGGCCGGGGCCCCTTCCCCACCTTGACCAGGAAGCACGGTGTCCGTTGCCTCCTGGTACCTGCCTCGCCCCACTTGGAGACCTACGTGCGGGCGTTGGCGAGGGTGGTGGGGCCCACGGCCATTGTGGCGGCCTCCAAGATGTATGGAAAGGTCATCTTCTTCCTAGCATCGGAGGCCGCCGCCCAGGAGGCAGTGGAGAAGGGCCTGGCGGTGGGGGGCGTGTACGTCCCCCTGGAGCCGCTAGAAGACCTGGGTGCCTGACTGGTCCTGACTTCTGTCCCTCCCTTCCTTCCAAATGCTGCCTTGTTACCCGCCCTCTCTACCCTGGGGAGACCGATCTCTGTGGTCAGCCCTCTCCCATTGGGCTGCAAAGACCCCGCCCTCCGTCATGTCCTCTCATTCCGCCGGCAGGTACAGTTACAACTGCCGCCGGCGGCACGTGACGGTGAGGCGCTCGAGGGGTCCTTCTTGGTCCCCTACCAGGGGGCCCGCTACCGGGTGCATTATTCAACGGGGGAGGCCCGATGCTACCTCTGCCGGGCGATAGGACACGTCCGGAGGGACTGCCCCTCGACCCGGCACGGAGGAACATCCGGGACCCCCGAGGCCCAGCAGGGCGCCGGCCCCATCATCGCCGGCGCCCCTAGCTGCCCGGTGCCCGAAGCCGCCCCTCCTCCTTTCCGGCCCACCAAAGCTCCCGCTCGGGCCCAAGGGGTATCTCCCCCAGTGCGCCTAGACGAGCGGGAGGGCCCCGCCTCTGCCACCTGTGATGTGGCGGGGCCTGTGGAGGAGGGTGAGGTAGGGATATCGCCAGGCATAGAAGAGGGCATGCCCCAGAGAGAATCCTCCCTCCTACATGCTACCCCACCATTGCCTCCCCGAGTCCCTAAGCCTTCGTTCTTGCTCCCTGACCCGACTCCTGTTAGCCAGCCCCTGGATGATGCCATGGAGGGCTGGTCCTTAGTAAAGGGGAAGCGGGGCAAGCGGAAGGCTCGATCTCCGCTCCTCCCATCTGATGCGGTAGCCCCCCGGAAGACAAGGAAGGGGGGCACCGATGCTGAGCCTTCCGCTTTGCCCCCGGGTGGGTTTTGACCACCGTTGCCGGCTGGGGAAGACGTGGCAGCATCGGAGGATAGCACTGCCCCTCCTCCGGAGTCCCTTCCTATGGAAGCCCCTGCTGAGGCCCCTCTCGCCCCCTTACAATCTGAAGCCCCTGCAAGCACCAAGGCGAGCGTCGCTTTGGGTGCTGGCGGGGAGAACCCTGGGGTGATGGAAGGTGATCTCCCCTCCATTTATGAGGAGATCGAGGCCCTGGGTCTGACCCCGGTTACCCAGGGGGAGGACGACCCTCTGCCAGTGGGCCTCGATTTGAACGACCTCGCCTCGGCCCCCCTTTCCCCGTGTTCCGTCCCCTTCTCCACTGCCTCCGTTCCCGCCTCCGAGGAGCCCCTGGACTCTTCCACCAACCAGGCCGCAGATGGCACCCCGCTAGCAGCCACCGAGCCTCTTGAGGCGACGGCCAGTACCACGCAGCCGGGACCCGAGTCGCCAGGGGACTCCCTCGTGGCTGAGGGGCAGCCAACCTCCTTCCCGGGTGGGGGCCCCATCGTTGATTTTCCACCTACAGATGCCGTGCCCTTACCATCTGCCTTGGAGCATGAGCCCGGCATCGCCGAGGGCCCACCTCGCTCCCCGCAAATCCCTGAGCCCATTTGTGGGGTGTTACCCCCCCACCCAGTGGCCTGGCTGCTGGGACCCCCGATCCCAATATTGCCCCTTCCCCTGTCCCTATTCCTGATTCCAGCCCTACCCCTGACACTGACCCCGTCCCTGTCCCCTCCACTTCCCGTGACGCTTTTGCCACCCCTGGGGCTGTCTCCTTTTATATCCCAGAGGATGACCCCCACCCCCCATACGCTGAGAGAGGAGCTATGGGAGTTCCTTGAGGACGTCCGACCTCCTTTCCGGGTGGGGGCCCCATCGTTGATTCTCCACCTACAGATGCCGTGGCCTTACCATCTGCCTTGGAGCACGAGTCTGGCATCGCTGAGGGCCCACCTCCCTCCCCGCGAATCCCTGAGCCCATTTGCGGGGTGTTACCCCCCCACCCAGTGGCCTGGCTGCTGGGACCCCCGATCCCAATATCGCCCCTTCCCCTGTCCCTATTCCTGATTCCAGCCCTACCCCTGACACTGACCCCGTCCCTGTCCCCTCCACTTCCCGTGATGCTTGTGCCGCCCCTGGGGCTGTCTCCTTCTATATCCCAGAGGATGACCCCCAAGGAGCGGCCTTTGTTTTTCCCTGTCCCGACCCACCAGGGGCTGCTATTTTCCCTCCGCCGCCCCCCATTGAGCCAGGATCTGAGGCGGGCCACGTGGCGTCGGCCCATCGGACGCCACGTCGAGGGTCTGCCCCCTGCTTGCCCGTCTCGGTGGGCCACGGGGCTGTGACAGGGGCCCCACTGGGGGAAAGCCATAGATCAGTGACCCCACCCCCCCATACGCTGAAAGAGGAGCTACGGGAGTTCCTTGAGGACGTCCGTGGCTCCCGCAACAAGGTACAGCTTGCACTCCAGCGATGGGGGGATTTTCATCAGATCCTCCGGGCCGCGAGGGCCCTCATGGGGGAGGGTAAGAGGACCGGGAGGCAGGCCGCTGCGGCCTACCAACGGGTCCGCCTCTTCCGTGACTCCTTAATCGCCCACGGGGTAGGTCACGGTTTGTTGCGCGGCCCGACGGAGGCCGTGAGCATCTCTGCCGGCGAGGATCCCCCCCAGCCCTCCTTATGGCACCCATCATCTTTGCAACATTAAACACCCGGGGCTGTAGGATGGGTCTCCGCAGGAGCCAGGTGCTCTCCTTCCTTCGGGAGGGGGGGTACTCTGTGATTTTCCTGCAGGAGACCCATACGGATCCGGCCGCTGAAGCTAGCTGGCGGCTGGAGTGGGGGGACAGGGTCTATTTTAGCCACCTCACAGTTCGTACGGCTGGTGTGGCGACCCTGTTCTCCCCCGACCTACGGCCCGAGGTGCTGGGGGTCACCGAGGCTGTGCCAGGCCGCCTGCTACACCTCCGGGTCCGCATGGAGGGGCTTGTGGTTAATCTCGTCAACGTTTACGCCCCGACCTTGGGCCCGGAGAGGTTGTGTTTTTATCAGCAGGCGTCCGCCTTCTTCGGCACCTTGGATCCTCGCGAGTGCCTGGTCCTGGGCGGGGACTTTAACGCCACCCTTGAGGAACGGGACCGCTCGGGGACCGAGCAGCACCCGGCCGCCGCGGATGTCCTCCGGGAGATAGTCGAACATCACTCCCTGGTGGACGTCTGGCGCGACCACCACCCGGATGACGTTTCGACATTCACTTTTGTCCGGGTGGAGGTCCATCGGTCGTACCACTCCCGGTTGGACCGCATCTATATGTCACGCTTCCATATTTCCCGGGCCCACTCCTCCAGCGTCCGGCCGGCCCCTTTTTCAGATCACCATCTAGCCACCGTGACAGCCTCTCTCTGCGTGGAGAGGCCGGGGCCGGCCTATTGGCACTTTAATAATAGCTTGTTGGAGGATGTGGGCTTCGTGGCGTCCTTCCGGGAGTTCTGGCTGGCCTGGCGAGGGCAGCGGCGTGCCTTTCCCTCGGCGCGGCGGTGGTGGGACCTGGGGAAGGTGCGCGCCCGGCTCTTCTGCCGTGACTACACCCGGGGAGCCAGCCGATGGAGGGATGCGGCGATAGGGCAGTTGGAACGGGAGGTCTTAGAGCTGGAGAGGCGTCTGGCCGCCAGCCCCGGTGATCCATCCCTCTGCGGAGCGTGCCGGGAGAAGCGGGAAGAGCTCCGGACCCTCGAGGACCATCGGGTCCGAGGTGCCTTTGTTCGATCCCGCATCCGCCTCCTTCGGGATATGGATCGCGGTTCCCGCTTCTTCTACGCCCTGGAGAAAAAGAGGGGGGCCAAGAAGAACGTCACCTGCCTTCTAGCAGAGGACGGCACCCCCCGCACGGATCCGGCGGAAATGTGCGGGAGGGCCAGGGCCTTCTATGCAGGCCTTTTCTCCCCGGATCCGACCGATCCTAACGCTTGCAGAATGCTCTGGGATGAACTCCCGACGGTCAGCGCGGGCGACCGAGACCGGCTGGAGCTGCCTCTCACTCTGCCCGAGTTCTCGGAAGCCCTCCGCCGCATGCCCACCAATAAATCTCCGGGCATGGACGGGCTGACCGTGGAGTTCTACCGCGTGTTTTGGGACGTCCTCGGCCCGGACCTTGTCACCGTCTGGGCCGAGTCCTTGCAGGGCGGGGTCCTCCCTCTTTCGTGCAGGCGAGCCGTGCTCGCCTTATTGCCAAAGAAGGGAGACCTCCGCGATTTACGGAATTGGCGTCCCATCTCGCTCCTCAGCACGGACTATAAAATTGTAGCAAAGGCCATCTCGCTGCGGCTAGGGTCCGTGCTGGCGGACGTGATCCACCCAGACCAGACCTACACCGTCCCGAGCCGCACCATCTTCGAAAACTTGTATCTGGTCCGGGACCTCTTGGAACTCGGGTGTAGGAATGGTCTGTTGTTCGCCCTCCTGTCCCTGGATCAGGAGAAGGCGTTCGACAGGGTGGACCACGGGTATCTCCTGGGCACTCTGTGAGCGTTTGGCTTCGGGCCCCAGTTTGTGGGTTTTCTCCAGGTGCTGTACGCCTCCGCAGAGTGTTTGGTCAGGCTCAACTGGACCCTGACCGAACCGGTCAGCTTTGGGCGAGGAGTACGTCAAGGGTGCCCCCTCTCGGGCCAGCTGTATGCTCTGGCGATCGAGCCCTTCCTCTGTCTCCTCCGTAGGAGGTTGGCAGGGTTGGTGCTGCGGGAGCCGGAGCTGCGGCTGGTCCTGTCGGCGTACGCCGACGACGTGCTCCTCGTGGTCCAGGACCCGGGCGACTTGGTGCGGGTGGAGGCTTGCCAGACCATCTATTCGGCGGCCTCTTCCACCCGGGTCAATTGGGTCAAGAGCTCTGGCCTGGTGGTAGGGGACGGGTGGCAGGCGAGGTCCCTCCCACCCGCGCTTCAGGCCATCCGGTGGAGCGCGGGTCCGCTGCTCTATCTCGGCGTTTACCTTTCTGCCACGCATCCGTCTCCGCCGGAGAACTGGCTACGTTTAGAGGGCAGGGTGTCGGAGCGGCTCCGGAAATGGACAGGACTGCTCCGGTGTCTCTCCCTTCGAGGGAGAGCACTGGTGCTCAATCAACTAGTCCTGTCCATGCTCTGGTACCGGCTCAACACCCTGGTCCCGGCCCCGGGCTTCCTGACCACCCTCCGGACGTTGATTCTGGAGTTCTTTTGGTCAGGACTGCACTGGGTCTCTGCGGGGGTTCTCCATCTACCCCTGGAGGAGGGAGGGCAGGGCCTGAAGTGTCTGCACGCTCAGGTCCACGTCTTCCGCCTCCAGGCCCTGCAGAGGCTCCTTTATGGTGCAGGTAGTCCGGCATGGAGCGTATTGGCGCACGCCTTCCTGCGCCGCTTCCGAGGGCTCCGATATGACCGGCAGCTCCTTTGTCTCCATCCGAGAGGTCTTCCGCGAGGCCTCTCCGAGCTGCCGGTCTTCTACCAGGACCTCCTCCGGACCTGGAAACTGTTTTCAGTGACCAGGTCCGTGGCGGCCACCGTGGGGGCAGATCTCCTCGCGGAGCCCCTGCTACACAACCCCCAGCTTCGTGTGCAGGTGGCGGAGTCCCCCATGGTGCGCCAGAGGTTGGTCCTGGCAGAAGTCACCAAAGTCGGAGACCTCCTGGACTACGACCGGGGAGACTGGCTGGATCCCCTGATGCTCGCTCAGCGCATGCGGCTCTCCAGATCTCGTACTCCCCGGCGCGTACTTCAGGAGGTGAGGGCCGCTTTGCTGCCCGCTGCTCGGGACTATCTCGACCGGGACCTGCAAGAGGGCACGCCCCGCCCACCCTCCACTCCGAGCCCTCCAGATTTTTTCATCGGGCCCCTGCCCCGTGGACCCAACCAGCCCCCTCCCCGTCCATTTGCCATGAGCCGGCTGCACCATCTGCAGCCGGTTCTGTTCCGGACCGCGCCAAGGAAACATCTATACACGCTCGTGCTCCATGTTCGTCATGTCCTCACCCTCGCGTCCCGCCCCGATATGAAGTGGCGGGACCTTCTGCCACCTCTGAAGGGTGAGGAGCCCCGGTGGGCCAGCCTTTATTCTGCTCTGATCCCGAAGCCCACCGGGGACATCAGTTGGCGGCTCCTTCACGGAGCCGTGAGCACGGGCGTGTACTTGGCGCGGTTTATCCCTATCCCAGACACCTGCCCCTTTTGCGGCGTGAGGGAGACCCTGGCGCATGTTTACCTGGAGTGCGCCAGGCTGCAGCCCCTATTCCGGCTCCTCACGGATATTTTGTTAAGATTTTGGTTGCACTTTTCTCCTCACCTTTTTATTTATGCACTCCCTATCCGTCTCCCCACAAAGTCGCGGGACCTCCTGGTCAACCTCCTTCTGGCCCTAGCGAAACTGGCCATCTATAAAACCAGAGTGAGGAGGTTGGCCGATGGAGTTTCCTGTGACTGTGGGGCGTATTTCAGGTCCTCCGTTCTTTCACGTATCCGGGCAGAGTTCCTCTGGGCGGCATCCACTGGCTCCCTTGATGCCTTCGAGGAGCAGTGGGCGCTGTCCGGGGTTCTCTGCTCAGTGTCCCCATCTGGTTCGCTTCGTTTGACCCTTTGACCTCACTCCTGTCCCTGTTCTTTTATTAGTTGTCCCCCGTAATTTTTTTGGTCTCCAGGTCCTGTGGACCCCCCTTAGGCTGGGGGGGATCCTTTAGCAGTGGGCGGGCTTTGCTGGCCCACTTCCTGGATCCCAATAGGTCTGGTCACTCAGGGAACAGAAACCCTGTCTGACCTGGGACTAATAGATCACTCTCCTGTAGCCCTGTGGCCTGGAGGGCGGGAGGTAAGGGGCTCCTCCTCCTCCTCCTCTTTCTCTGCTACCTGCTTGCTGGCTGGCTGCTAGACCCACCCACACCCTTGGTTGCTGCTGCTCCAGCTACAGCCCCTTGGGGGGGGCCTGCTGGCCCACTCCCCAGAGGAGGGGAGGGAGAGACCCCAGCCATTGCTCCTGCTGCTGGGGATGCCACCACCACCTCCACCTGAGAAGGGTCCTTCCTGATGGCCACCATACTGCCGCCTGGAGCTGCTGCGTTTGCTGCTGGGGAGCTGCTGGAGCCCTGAGGAGAAGAAGAGGACCATCTGCCAGTGGGGGAGCGCGTAGGAATTCTACAGACCACCGTGGAGGGGGCCCTCCCGGACTGAGTAACTTTTGAACTGTGCTCTTGTGGTGGGGATCTAGACTGTGTTTGTGGGGACACAGGGGGTGTGGCGTGGAGCCTGCCCCCTGGTCCATCTGTGTCCCCCCCCAACACCCCTCCCCACCATCATCGTTGCCCCCTCCACCACCCCCACTGGCTACTTACCATCTACCTTGAGCTCCTGCCTCTGGGATTTCAGCTGCTCACCTAGGCTTGCTACGCCCTGTTGCCACCATTGGGCCTGATACAGCAGCCAGCTTCCAAAGACTTTCTTTTTGTTACAAGCGCACATGGGTGCACGTACCCCCCCCTTTTTGGACTGACCCCCTCCCCCCTGCAGCAAGCCCCCAGCTTTGCCCCTGCTGCCTACTCATTTGCCCCTTGCTGCCTTTTGCCCCTCCCCCTTGCCCCGCCCTTTCCCTCTGCAGCCTTTGTTTGACCCGCCCCAGCCTCTGAAGCTAGCCCCGTGGTTCCTCTGCCCCATTTCCCGCCTGGTTGCTCCCTTCCCCCTGCGGTCCCCTTGCCCTGATTAGCCCCTCCCCTCGTGCACCCATGTCCCCTCCTATGCGCTTGTACCCCTCCCCGTTTTAGTTTGATTCTGTCTCACTGCACCCCCCAATACTGTTAAATCCTCCCTTCCTTGGTGCAACCAGAGGAGCCGGAAACCTTCCCTGAGTCGGTGACTGACCCCTAGCCCTTGATAGCCCCCCCATCTGGTCACTCAGGGAACAGAAAACTACTCATCCAGTGACCAGTATATTTGCCCTCTACCAGACTCCTGTACCCTACTGGTCTGGGTCTGTCACAGTTCTTAAAGGATAGGCCTTTACAGGCAGGCCTGAATATCTGTATTCTAACAAGCTCCTTTCCCTGTGTGTTACTCACCCAGAAATGGAGCACAATTCTCTTGGATTTATTCGCTATTCAAAGTGATTTGCCAAATAAGCCTTGAAAACAATCTGAGCTGTGTGAGCTGTTTCTGACTGACCCGTGTCACAAGCTGTAGTTTCTGTGTCCTGATTGGATGAGTGTAAGTCTTAGAAATGAGGTTTACAGGCTATTACCCCATGGGGGGAGAGGGAGGGACAATGGGTTGGGTACCTGCACCAGGGTCCTGCATCCCAGAGGACAGAGTGCCCTCTCCTAGCCTGCTCCTGTGTTGTTCCTGTTCTAGTCTCCCCAGGGCTCCAGCCTGAGCCCAGATGCGGTAGGGGTGAGGCAGGACCAGGCCCTGGAAACTTAATCTCAGAAGCAGGGTATTTGCAAAGAGGAGGGTCTCAGCTGTGGTATTTTGGGGTCAGACCTGGGGGACAGCAAGGCAAAGGGGGGAATTCAGAGGAGAAGTGGTAGCAGCAGCCACAGCAATAGGAGATTGCGGCGAATCATTTTATCCCTAGGGGGCTGGAAAGAATTGGATGGGAGGGGTCTGAGACAGCAGGGGAAGCTCTGGCAGGATGTGGGGAGACGGGCAGAGAGGAGCTAGGTAAGAGGTGAGGAATCTGGCTGTGAATCCTAAGGGCTGCATGGCTGGAATGAGCAATCCTGATTGCTCTCACAGATGGGTGTGGGACTGAAGAAGCAGATTCCAGATGTGTCTGTATCTGCAGGTTTTCTTCGCCAGAATGAAGCATAAAGAGAAATAAAAGGAGTGGCTGGAAGATGGTTCTGGGAGAGGGACTACCCAGAGTAGAGGGGGCAAAATGTCACCCAAAACATGTGTATCAAAGAATAACTCCATTGGCTGAATTCCCTGTGACCAGCGTGTTATCACACAAGAGCCTCACTGAGCCCTACCCTCTATTTGGAGAAAGGCATCACCAGCCGTGTGCACATCATTTATACGCATCCTTAGAAGGGTCATCGGGCTGATTCCAATGAAAGGAAATTCACTGTCGCTGGTGATCGTTTTCTATAGTGAGGGACTGAAAAGAAATGGGACAATAACTGTGTTTTATTTCAGAGTAGCAGCCGTGTTAGTCTGTATCCGCAAAAAGAACAGGAGTACTTGTGGCACCTTAGAGACTAACAAATTTATTTGAGCATAAATACAAGTACTCCTGTTCTTTTTGTGTTTTATTTAAATGTCAACATTATCTCTCCATCAATTTATATAATCCAGATCCTGTTTTTCACACACACACATGCAGACCCACTGGGACACCATGTTGCCAACCCCAAATGCAGAGAATTACTTTAGAACTGCTCTCTAATTGCTCTTGAAATTTCTTCATTAGGCAGAACCACCGGCAATTCGTTAATTTCTCCTTGAGTTCACTGCACTCTGATGGGGTCTTAACCAAATGTTGCAACCGCGAGAGAGTGTTTTAGGGCTCTGACTGAACTCCCTGGGCCGCAATGCCCATCTCTCTCCAAGTCATTGGCAGCTACAGGGGCTACTAGATATGTAACTGTGAGCCATCTGCAGCTGGGCAAATGCTGTCTTAGCTTCTTCTCTGGGTGTTGGCTATGGCGCAGCTCCTCTTTGTAATGACGAGCTGTGCTCAGCTAGTGCAGAAAGTTCTCTGGTCTCAGCACTCTCACTGTCACTCAGTGATTCACACACTCAATCCCTTGCTTCCCATTCCCCGGTGCTCAAACTCAGGCTCTTCCCTGCCCATCACCCATCTCTCCTAGTCCCTTCATACTAGATCACCCCAGGTCCCTGGGCATCTTTGTGAATAAAGGTATGAAAGGTTCCTCAGATACCCAGTCCATAGGACACTGGCTGGGGAACCAGGTAAGATGAGGGAGAAGATTCCAGCTAAGACAGAGATGGATGGCAGCAGTGTGAAGAGGCTGATCGGGGCTTCTTTGCTAAGCTAGATAGAGCCAGAGGTTGGCTGAGCAGACGGGAGCTGGCTGCTGTCTCCTAACACCAGAGACAGGAAACCAGACACTGAAAAGTCAAACGGTGATGACATTTGTGGAATCAGCAAATATATTAACTGTCCAAAACCTTAATTAATGCAGCGCTAAGGTTGCCCAGCCCTGCCTTATGCCCTTTGTGACAGACCCAGACCAGTGGGGTACAGGAGTCTGGTAGAGGGCAAATATACTGGTCACTGGATGAGTAGTTTTCTGTTCCCTGAGTGACCAGACCTATTGGGATCCAGGAAGTGGGCGGGCAAAGCCCGCCCACTGCTAAAGGATCCCCCCCAGCCTAAGGGGGGGGTCCACAGGACCTGGAGACCAAAAAATTACGGGGGACAACTAATAAAAGAACAGGGACAGGAGTGAGGTCAAAGGGTCAAACGAAGCGAACCAGATGGGGACACCGAGCAGAGAACCCCAGACAGCGCCCACTGCTCCTCGAAGGCGTCAAGGGAGCCAGTGGACGCCGCCCAGAGGAACTCTGCCCGGATACGTGAAAGAACGGAGGACCTGAAATATGCCCCACAGTCACAGGAAACTCCATCGGCCAACCTCCTCACTCCGGTTTTATAGATGGCCAGTTTCGCTAGGGCCAGAAGGAGGTTGACCAGGAGGTCCCGCGACTTTGTGGGGCGACGGATAGGGAGTGCATAAATAAAAAGGTGAGGAGAAAAGTGCAACCAAAATCTTAACAAAATATCCGTGAGGAGCCGGAATAGGGGCTGCAGCCTGGCGCACTCCAGGTAAACATGCACCAGGGTCTCCCTCACACCGCAAAAGGGGCAGGTGTCTGGGATAGGGGTAAACCGCGCCAAGTACACGCCCGTGCTCACGGCTCCGTGAAGGAGCCGCCAACTGATGTCCCCGGTGGGCTTCGGGATCAGAGCAGAATAAAGGCTGGCCCACCGGGGCTCCTCACCCTCCAGAGGTGGCAGAAGGTCCCGCCACTTCGTATCGGGGCGGGACGCGAGGGTGAGGACATGAAGAACATGTAGCACGAGCGTGTATAGATGTTTCCTTGGCGCGGTCCGGAACAGAACCGGCTGCAGATGGTGCAGCCGGCTCATGGCGAATGGACGGGGAGGGGGCTGATTGGGTCCACGGGGCAGGGGCCCGATGAAAAAGTCTGGAGGGCTCGGAGTGGAGGGTGGGCGGGGCGTGCCCTCTCGCAGGACCCGGTCGAGATAGTCCCGAGCAGCGGGCGGCAAAGCGGCCCTCACCTCCTGAAGCACGCGCCGGGGAGTACGAGGTCTGGAGAGTCCCATGCGCTGAGCGAGCGTCAGGGGATCCAGCCAGTCTCCTCGGTCGTAGTCCAGGAGGTCTCCGACTTTGGTGACTTCTGCTAGGACCAACCTCTGGCGCACCATGGGGGACTCCGCCACCTGCACACGAAGCTGGGGGTTGTGTAGCAGGGGCTCCGTGAGGAGATCTGCCCCCACGGTGGCCGCCACGGACCTGGTCACTGAAAACAGTTTCCAGGTCCGGAGGAGGTCCTGGTAGAAGACCGGCAGCTCGGAGAGGCCTCGCGGAAGACCTCTCGGATGGAGACAAAGGAGCTGCCGGTCATATCGGAGCCCTCGGAAGCGGCGCAGGAAGGCGTGCGCCAATACGCTCCATGCCGGACTACCTGCACCATAAAGGAGCCTCTGCAGGGCCTGGAGGCGGAAGACGTGGACCTGAGCGTGCAGACACTTCAGGCCCTGCCCTCCCTCCTCCAGGGGTAGATGGAGAACCCCCGCAGAGACCCAGTGCAGTCCTGACCAAAAGAACTCCAGAATCAACGTCCGGAGGGTGGTCAGGAAGCCCGGGGCCGGGACCAGGGTGTTGAGCCGGTACCAGAGCATGGACAGGACTAGTTGATTGAGCACCAGTGCTCTCCCTCGAAGGGAGAGACACCGGAGCAGTCCTGTCCATTTCCGGAGCCGCTCCGACACCCTGCCTTCTAAACCTAGCCAGTTCTCCGGCGGAGACGGATGCGTGGCAGAAAGGTAAACGCCGAGATAGAGCAGCGGACCCGCGCTCCACCGGATGGCCTGAAGCGCGGGTGGGAGGGACCTCGCCTGCCACCCGTCCCCTACCACCAGGCCAGAGCTCTTGACCCAGTTGACCCGGGCGGAGGAGGCCGCCGAATAGATGGTCTGGCAAGCCTCCACCCGCACCAAGTCGCCCGGGTCCTGGACCACGAGGAGCACGTCGTCGGCGTACGCCGACAGGACCAGCCGCAGCTCCGGCTCCCGCAGCACCAACCCTGCCAACCTCCTACGGAGGAGACAGAGGAAGGGCTCGATCGCCAGAGCATACAGCTGGCCCGAGAGGGGGCACCCTTGACGTACTCCTCGCCCGAAGCTGACCGGTTCGGTCAGGGTCCAGTTGAGCCTGACCAAACACTCTGCGGAGGCGTACAGCACCTGGAGAAAACCCACAAACTGGGGCCCAAAGCCAAACGCTCGCAGAGTGCCCAGGAGATACCCATGGTCCACCCTGTCGAACGCCTTTTCCTGATCCAGGGACAGGAGGGCGAACGACAGACCATCCCTACACCCGAGTTCCAAGAGGTCCCGGACCAGATACAAGTTGTCGAAGATGGTGCGGCCCGGGACGGTGTAGGTCTGGTCTGGGTGGATCACGTCCGCCAGCACGGACCCTAGCCGCAGTGAGATGGCCTTCGCTACGATTTTATAGTCCGTGCTGAGGAGCGAGATGGGACGCCAATTCCGTAAATCGCGGAGGTCCCCCTTCTTCGGCAATAAGGCGAGCACGGCTCGCCTGCACGAAAGAGGGAGGACCCCGCCCTGCAAGGACTCGGCCCAGACGATGACAAGGTCCGGGCCGAGGACGTCCCAAAACACGCGGTAGAACTCCACGGTCAGCCCGTCCATGCCCGGAGATTTATTGGTGGGCATGCGGCGGAGGGCTTCCGAGAACTCGGGCAGAGTGAGAGGCAGCTCCAGCCGGTCTCGGTCGCCCGCGCTGACCGTCGGGAGTTCATCCCAGAGCATTCTGCAAGCGTTAGGATCGGTCGGATCCGGGGAGAAAAGGCCTGCGTAGAAGGCCCTGGCCCTCCCGCACATTTCCGCCGGATCCGTGCGGGGGGTGCTGTCCTCTGCTAGAAGGCAGGTGACGTGCTTCTTGGCCCCCCTCTTTTTCTCCAGGGCGTAGAAGAAGCGGGAACCGCGATCCATCTCCCGAAGGAGGCGGATGCGGGATCGAACAAAGGCACCTCGGGCCCGATGATCCTCGAGGGTCCGAAGCTCTTCCCGCTTCTCCCGGCACGCTCCGCAGAGGGATGGATCACCGGGGCTGGCGGCCAGACGCCTCTCCAGCTCTAAGACCTCCCGTTCCAACTGCCCTATCGCCGCATCCCTCCGTCGGCTGGCTCCCCGGGTGTAGTCACGGCAGAAGAGCCGGGCACGCACCTTCCCTAGGTCCCACCACCGCCGCGCTGAGGGAAAGGCACGCCGCTGCCCTCGCCAGGCCAGCCAGAACTCCCGGAAGGACGCCACGAAGCCCACATCCTCCAACAAGCTATTATTAAAGTGCCAATAGGCCGGCCCCGACCTCTCCGCGCAGAGAGAGGCTGTCACGGTGGCTAGATGGTGATCTGAAAAAGGGGCCGGCCGGACGCTGGAGGAGTGGGCCCGGGAAAGATGGAAGCGTGACATATAGATGCGATCCAACCGGGAGTGGTACGACCGATGGACCTCCACCCGGACAAAAGTGAATGTCAAAACGTCATCCGGGTGGTGGTCGCGCCAGACGTCCACCAGGGAGTGATGTTCGACGATCTCCCGGAGGACATCTGCGGCGGCCGGGTGCTGCTCGGTCCCCGAGCGGTCCCGTTCCTCAAGGGTGGCGTTAAAGTCCCCGCCCAGGACCAGGCACTCGCGAGGATCCAAGGTGCCGAGGAAGGCAGACGCCTGCTGATAAAAACACAACCTCTCCGGGCCCAATGTCGGGGCGTAAACGTTGACGAGATTAACCACAAGCCCCTCCATGCGGACCCGGAGGTGCAGCAGACGGCCTGGCACAGCCTCGGCGACCCCCAGCACCTCGGGCCGTAGGTCGGGGGAGAACAGGGTCGCCACTCCAGCCGTACGAACTGTGAGGTGGCTAAAATAGACCCTGTCCCCCCACTCCAGCCGCCAGCTAGCTTCAGCGGCCGGATCCGTATGGGTCTCCTGCAGGAAAATCACAGAGTACCCCCCCTCTCGAAGGAAGGAGAGCACCTGGCTCCTGCGGAGACCCATCCTACAGCCCCGGGTGTTCAATGTTGCGAAGATGATCGGTGCCATGAGGAGGGCTGGGGGGGATCCTCGCCGGCAGAGACACCCGCGGCCTCCGTCGGGCCGCGCAACAATCCGTGACCAACCCCGTAGGCGATTAAGGAGTCACGGAAGAGGCGGACCCGTTGGTAGGCCGCGGCGGCCTGCCTCCTGGTCCTCTTACCCTCCCCCATGAGGGCCCTCGCGGCCCGGAGGATCTGATGAAAATCCCCCCATCGCTGGAGTGCAAGCTGTACCTTGTTGCGGGAGCCACGGACGTCCTCAAGGAACTCTCGTAGCTCCTCTCTCAGCGTATGGGGGGGTGGGGTTACCGATCTATGGCTATCCCCCAGCGGGGCCCCTGTCACAGCCCCGTGGCCCACCGAGACGGGCAAGCAGGGGGCAGACCCTCGACGTGGCGTCCGATGGGCTGGCGCCACATGGCCCGCCTCAGACCCTGGCTCAATGGGGGGCGGCGGAGGGAAAATAGCAGCCCCTGGTGGGTCGGGACAAGGAAAAACAAAGGCCGCTCCTTGGGGGTCGTCCTCTGGGATATGGAAGGAGACAGCCCCAGGGGCGGCAATAGCATCACAGGAAGTGGATGGGATAGAGACTGGGTCGGTGTCAGGGGCAGGGTCGGAGTCAGGAATAGGGACAGGGGAAGGGGCGACAGTGGTATCGGGGGCCCCAGCAGCCAGGCTCCTGGGTGGGGTGGGTGGCACCCCGCAAATGGGCTCAGAGATTTGCGGGGAGGGAGGTGGGCCCTCCGTGATGCCGGGCTCGTGCTCCAAGGCAGATGGTAAGGCCACGGCATCCATAGGTGGAGAATCAACGACGGGGCCCTCACCCAGGGAGGAGGTCGGCTGCCCCTCAGCCACGAGGGAGTCCCCTGGCGACTCGGGTCCCGGTTGCACGGCACTGGCCGTCGCCTCAAGAGGCCCGGCGGCCGCTAGCGGGGTGCCATCTGCAGCCGGGTTGGTGGAAGAGTCCAGGGGCTCCTTGGAGGCGGGAGCGGAAGCAGTGGGTAAGGGGACAGAACATGGGGAAAGGGGGGCTGAGGCGAGGTCGCTCAGATAGAGGCCCGCTGGCAGAGAGTCGTCCTCCCCCCGGGTAACCGGGGTCAGACCCAGGGCTTCGATCTCCTCATAAATGGAGGGGAGATCACCTTCCACCACCCCAGGGCTCTCCCTGCCTGCACCCGAAGCGACGCTCGCCTTGGTGCATGCAGGGGCTTCAGATTGTAAGGGGGCGAGAGGGGTTCCATCAGGGGCTTCCATAGGAAGGGACATCGGAGGAGGGGTAGTGCTTTCCTCCGATGCTGCCACGTCTTCCCTAGCCGGTAATGGTGGACAAAACCCACCCGGGGGCAAAGCGGAAGGCTCAGCATCGGTGCCCCCCTTCCTGGTCTTCCGGGGGGCTACCGCATCATATGGAAGGAGCGGAGCTCGAGCCTTCCGCTTGCCCCGCTTCCCCTGTACTAAGGACCAGCCCTCCATGGCATCATCCGGGGGTTGGCTAACAGGGGTCGGGTCAGGGAGCAAGGGCGAAGGCTCAGGGACTCGGGGAGGCAATGGTGGGGCAGCATGTAGGAGGAGCCACCCTGGGGCATGCCCTCTTCTATGCCCGGCGGTATCCCTACCTCACCCTCCTCTACAGGCCCTGCCAGAACGCAGGAGGCAGAGGCGGGGCCCTCCCGCTCGTCTAGGCGCACTGGGGGAGATATCCCTTGGGCCCGAGCGGGAGCTTTGGTGGGCCGGAAAGGAGGAGGGGCGGCTTCGGGCGCCGGGTAGCTAGGGGCGCCGGCGATGACGGGGCCGGTGCCATGCCGGGGCTCGGGGGTCTCGGATGTCCCTCCGTGCCGGGCCAAGGGGCAGTCCCTCCGGACGTGTCCCATCGCCTGGCAGAGGTAGCACCGGGCCTCCCCTGTTGAATAATGCACCCGGTAGTGGGCCCCCTGGTAGGGGACCAAGAAGGACCCCTCGAGTGCCTCACCGTCACGTGCCGCCGGCGGCAGTTGTAACTGTACTTGCTGGCGGAACGAGAGGACATGACGGAGGGCGGGGTCTTTGCAGCCCAATGGGAGAGGGCTGACCACAGAGATCGGCCTCCCCAGGGTAGAGAGGGCGGGTAACAGGGCGGCATTTGGAAGGAAGGGAGGGACAGAAGTCATGACCAGTCGGGCGCCCAGGTCTTCTAGCGGCTCCAGGGGGACGTACACGCCCCCCACCGCCAGGCCCTTCTCCACTGCCTCCTGGGCGGCGGCCTCCGATGCTAGGAAGAAGACGACCTTTCCGTACATCTTGGAGGCTGCCACAATGGCCGTGGGCTCCACCACCCTCGCCAACGCCCGCACGTAGGTCTCCACGTGGGGCAAAGCGGGTACCAGGAGGCAACGGACGCCGTGCTTCCTGGTCAAGGTGGGGAAGGGGCCCCGGCCGCTATAGATGGTAGAAGAGGCGGTGGATGGGGGAGATGACGTAGCGGCAGGCGGGGGGGGCGCCGCTACCTGGGCGTATGCCCTGGGGGCCGGGGGAGGGACACCCACAGAGCTGGTGGAGGGAACAGCAGGGAGGGACACCGTGGCCGGTTGCAGGGCCACGGCAGTGGGGGCACACCCTGCCATGGAGGGCCTGGCTTTTTTAGCGGGGCCTTTACCCTTCTTTGTGCCCTGGCCTTTCCTGCTGGTTGGAGGGACTCCCCCAGAGTCAGAGGGGGCGAGGGACGTGGCAGCAGCGGAGGTCACCTCGTTACCCACCGCAGCCGGTGCTCCAGCAGGGGTGGTAGTAGGTGGCTCGGCAGCAGCGGTTGAGGTAGAGGCTAGGGGGGACGATGGTGGGGCGGGTGGAGGAGGGGCAGCAGGGTCTGCCCGAGGGGTCTCACTCTCCTCGTCCCCTGCCATAATGAGGACGGGGGGAGAGCAAACACTGGAGGGGGGGTAGGGAAGGGGGAAGCAGGTCGACCACTCCTCCCCGCTAGGCTGTAGGCAGGGGAGGAGGGCGCCAAAAAAAAAAGGAGGGGGTGGATGGGGGGGGCTATCAAGGGCTAGGGGTCAGTCACCGACTCAGGGAAGGTTTCCGGCTCCTCTTGTTGCACCAAGGAAGGGAGGATATAACAGCATTGGGGGGTGCAGTGAGACAGAGCAAACTAAAACGGGGAGGGGTACAAGCGCATAGGAGGGGACATGGGCGCACGAGGGGAGGGGCTAATCAGGGCAAGGGGACCGCAGGGGGAAGGGAGCAACCAGGCAGGAAATGGGGCAGAGGAACCATGGGGCTAGCTTCAGAGGCTGGGGCGGGTCAAACAAAGGCTGCAGAGGGAAAGGGTGGGGCAGCCAAACAAACTGGAGCTAGCGAGAGGCTGGGGCAAGGGGGAGGGGCAAAAGCAGTAAGGGGCAAATGGGTAGGCAGCAGGGGTAAAGCTGGGGACTTGCTGCAGGGGGGAGGGGGTCAGTCCAAAAAGGAGGGGGGGGGCACGTGCACCCACGTGCGCTTGTAACAAAAAGGAAAGGCAGTTTAGGCTGGCTGCTGTATCAGGCCCAATGGGGGCAACAGGGCATGGCAAGCCTAGGTGAGCAGCTGAGTCCCAGAGGCAGGAGCTCGAGGCAGATGGTGAGTAGCCGGTGGGGGTGGTGGAGGGGGCAACGATGATGGTGGTGGTGGGGATCGGGGGGGGGGGGACACAGATGGACCAGGGGGTAGGCTCCACGCCACACCCCCTGTGTCCCCACAAACACAGTCTAGATCCCCACCACAAGAGCACAGTTCAAAAGTTACTCAGTCCGGGAGGGCCCGCTCCACAGTGGTCTGTAGAATTCCTACGCGCTTCCCCACTGGCAGATGGTCCTCTTCTTCTCCTCAGGGCTCCAGCAGCTCCCCAGCAGCAAACGCAGCAGCTCCAGGCGGCAGTCTGGTGGCCAGCAGGAAGGACCCTTCTCAGGTGGAGATGGTGGTGGCATCCCCAGCAGCAGGAGCAATGGCTGGGGTCTCTCCCTCCCCTCCTCTGGGGAGTGGGCCAGCAGGCCCCCCCCCCAAGGGGCTGGAGCAGCAGCAACCAAGGGTGTGGGTGGGTCTAGCAGCCAGCCAGCAAGCAGGTAGCAGAGAAGGAGAAGGAGGAGCAGCCCCCTACCTCCCTCCCTCTCTCCAGGCCAGAGGGCTACAGGAGAGTGATCTATTTGTCCCAGGTCAGACAGGGTTTCTGTTCCCTGAGTGACCAGAGCAGGGGCTGCACTAGAGTAATCAGGAACCTGCTAGAACCAATTAAGACAGGCAGGATAATTAAGCCACCTGGAGCCAATTAAGAAACTGCTAGAATCAATTAGGACAGGCTAGCTAATCAGGGCACTTCAGTTTGTGGTGTGCATGCGAGGAGCTGGGAGCAAGAGGAGCTGAGAGTGAGAAGACATATTGCTGGATGACTGAGGAATACAAGCATTATCAAACACCAGGAGAAAGGTCCTGTGGTGAGGATAAAGAAGGTGTTTGGAGGAGGCCATGGGGAAGTAGCCCAGGGAGTTGTAGCTGTCCCGCAGCTGTACCAGGAGGCACTCTAGACAGCTGCAATCCACAGGGCCCTGGGCTGGATCCCGGAGTAGAGGGCGGGCCCAGGTTCCCCCCAACTCTTGATCAGACACAGGAGGAATTGACCTGGACTGTGGCTTCTACCAGAGAGGAAGGTCTCTGGGCTGTTTCCCGACCCACATGGTGAATCTGTGAGGTGAGAAAATCCGCCAATAAGCGCAGGACCCACCAAGGTAGAGGAGGAACTTTGTCACACCTTCCATCATGTGGAGAGTGGCTAAACTTACACCTCTAAAACCCAAGAAATGAAGGTAAATGTCATTCCTACAATGCAACCTTAACTCTGCCCCCTTAGAGCTGGCAATAGCCACTGAGAATGGTTCAGTAACTGTGTTGCCATAATAAGACATGAAGGACTAAGAAAATGTACCATTGCTTGTGTTGTATTCCGTAGATTTGAATCCTAGAATTCATCTGCATGCACTCGTCTGCCTTCACTGTGTGAGGCATAGCTGTATTGAATGGTGAAGAGATTAGCTGCAGCGGGTTGGCAAAGCTGTCACTGTGATATGAGAAGAGGTGCAGGTGTACTTTAAAAGGATCAATTATGCTTCATTGCAGTGCAGAATTCTGTAGGCTGTGTCAGTAGAAATGCACAAGGGAGTGTAGCCCTGGAGATTGTCAGCAGGTTGCTGACAATGTCATGAGGTCTCCAGGGCTTACTGCAGGGTCAGTGAAAGCCCTGTCTCAAGGAATCCTCAGGGCAGGGGTGAAGGCATGGGAACATTTTGAAATTCTGGGGTGGTTTGTGTGGAGTACATTCAAAAACTGAGTGTACAAGTGGCAGCTGCTCACTATGCCTGACCTACCTCAGAGTCTTCCCTTATCAAGAGAAGGTGGCAGACTTTGTCCTGCACTGCTCATCAGTGCTCTGTTCCTGAAGTGTTCTGTAGCATCCGTAAAGGTAGAGAGCTAATTTGTGTTATTGGTACGTTGGAACTTCACTCAAAGAGGGCAGAATTAAGGTTATGTTGTGGGGGTAGCATGTACTTTAATGTTATATTTCCTGCTTTTCGTGGGGGTTAAGTTGGCACAGGGTTTCAGAACTATCTGAATAGTAAAAGCAGCTCCTTATTGGGGGAGCTGTATCTGAGGAACCCCTAGACCAAATGAACACAACTTCACATCACTAGCTCTGCCCCTGGCCCAGATGAGGCACAGCAATTTTCAAGACAATCCAAGTCCACGTGTGGATTTTAGAGCACACAGAAAAACTGGCAGTTAAAAAGGAAGCTAGTCTCAGCTTTAGCTGTAGTGGTGCAACTGCTTCAGTATAATTCACTTCAGCCAGCCCTAGTCAGGGCATTTATTCACTTTCTCCCCAATGGGTTCTCAGATGTCTACTGCAGGTTGATCTCCGACTGAAGCTTTTCCCACACTTGAGGCACTTATAGGGTCTCTCCCGAGTGAGAACTTTTTGGTGCCTGGTAAGGTTTGAGCGCTGACTGAAGCTTTCTCCGCAGTCCAGGCAATTATAGGTTTTCTCTCCTGTGTGAATTCTCTGATGCCTAATAAAACTTGACCTATCACGGAAGTTCTCCCCGCACTCGAAGCAGTGATAAGGTTTAGATCTCTCTCCAGTGTGGGTTCTCTCATGTCTAAGAAAGGTTGACCAGTTACAGAGTGTTTTCCCCACACTGAGAGCATATGAAGGTTTTTGCTTCTGTGTGGACTTTCTGGCCAATAAGGTGTGATCTCTCACTGAAGCTTTTCCCGCAGTTGGGGCACTTGTAGGGTTTTCCCGTGAGGATTCTCTGATGTTTTTTCAGGGTTGGGCTGTCAATAAAGCTTTTCCCACACTGAAGACATTTATGCGTTCTTTCTCCTGTGTGGGTTCTGCGATGTATAATAAGGTGTAAACTCTGACTGAAGCTTTTCCCACACTCAGTGCATGTGTATTTTCCCTCCCCATTGGAGAATCTCTGGTGCATCATGTTTTTACTAAGATTCTTCAAACCACCTTCACATTGAATGGATTTACCCACTTTCTTCCCTGACTGGTTTCCCTGCTGTCTCTCTGGCCTGTGCTGACACCCACCAGCTTTTCCATGCTCTGGACTCCAGGACACAGTCCCTTCAGACCTACCCAATAAAGTCCCTTGAGTTTCAAATTGCTCAGGATCTTCCTGCTGAGGATTTCGTCCACATTCTCACTCATCATCCCCTCACCTGCTGGGACAGAGAGAGAATCCAAACATGAGTCATTCCCTGCACTGGAGGCGGAGAGAAACAAACCCAAATAGCATTGGAGAAACTGAAAAATCAGGAACAGAATCCTCCCCAAACCCTTTCCCAAGGGAGAGAGAGGAGGGGACAAATCTGGACACCATATTCCATCTGAACACTCAGCAGTATGGAGGTCAGGGCAGAAGGAGCTAATGACAAGTGTCTAGAGTTCTAGGAACAACTCTGGCCTGGCTAAGATGAAGCAGACCCTGGGGGACTTTAGAAGTAGGGTTACCAACTTTCTAATTGCAGAAAACTGAACACCCTTGCCCTGCCCACTGCCCCGCCCCAAGGTCCCACCCCTGCCCCTTCCTTGAGGCCCCGCCCCCACTCACTCCATCCCCCCCTCCCTCCATTGCTCGCTCTCCCCCACCCTCGCTCACTCGCTCATTTTCACTGCAAGGCCCAAGCAGGCACCAGGAGAAGGCCAGGAGCTGCAACAGTTTGAATGTGGGAGATGGATTGTGTGATTCAAATACCCTTCACCTCACCAGGGAGAGATTTTAAACACTACTGTAGAATTAAAAACTTTTTTAACTTCTTCTGAAGTGTAAAGAAGATACAAACAAAATTAAACAAAAACAGTTTTAGTGAGTGGCAATTGAAACTACTTACATTTATACTTCTGTTCTTTTCTTGCTGCCACCACAAGCTCTTTAGCTGCTTTTGTCTTCAAAAATCCAGCAAACTTGGCACATGTCATTTTATAGTTGAAGTGCACGAATAGCTCAACTTTCATGTCCACTTGGAGCCAATTCCTTTCATCAGTCCACAAGTTCTTCATAACACTGAAAATGCGTTCCACAAATGCGTTGCTGGGTGGTATAGCAAGCACATGCTGCACAATTTTAAATAAGTTCGGGGCCTCCCAGTGCTTAAAAAATTCTACCCATACTTCAGAGACATTGATTCGATGATGTTGCTCCTGACACAACATCAATTCAGCATCATTTGTCAAACTCTTTAGGGTTGGTAGCACATCATTCAATGTACACATTTCTGTAAATAGTTCATCTCCGTCCACTTGAATGTACCAGTTTGTAGTCAAAGCACACAGTTTGTCTAGTTCAAGAGGTCCGTCCAGATTGAGTGGCGCACACATAGAAAGAGTTTTCGCTGAAATCAAACCACTTTTCCAGGTACTGTAGCATGCGTGTGTAAACCTGTTGGGCATCTCCAACAAATTTATTCTGCTTGTTAGGCAACAGTTTCTTCAAGAACTGTCACCTTTTACCCATAGAAGCCTTTTTCTTGTTGATTCTGAACCTCTCTTCTCAGCTTGTTGAATATAGCATACAGTTCAGTTACCTGAATGTAATCACTTTCAAGAACCTTTACGGTGTTGTTAAATTGGCTCATAATATTGTGCACAAAGTAGATGTACAGTTCGGGAAGCGTAATAATGTCATCATTGGATACTGTGTCCTCTTGCTCAGAAAGAAAGGCCCATATTGCGCAGCTCACTTTTTCCTTTCCTTTGCTCACAAAGTAAGACTTGAGTGCAGGCCAATTTTTCAGCAACCTGTCTACAGCAGTGAAAAGGGTAAAAAAATGTGTAGGTACATGGCATAAGATTTCTGAATATTCTGTCTCCATGAAGTCAAAGAACTCTTTAAGTTCACTAATATTCTTCGCACAGGATGAGAATTCACTGAAAACCTTGATGACCAAGTTCTCTACATCATAAGAGAGCATTTTCAAGCCATGTTCCGCTGTATTGTGTACTATGTGAGTGCTGCAATACCCTGGCACAAAGTTTGGTAAATCCAACATTCATTTTCGGTGCGCCAAAACATACTTGTGTTTTCCAGAATTGACAGATGCATTGTCGGCTCCATATGCCACAATTTTATTATGTATCAAACCGGCATTTTTAAGACAACTTAAGTTGTTTGCGATTGCCTCTGATGTCTCATCTGCATCCTCAAAAAAGTCTATGATACATGTGCAGCTTCCCTTATCTTTATTAAAGTAGCAGACGGCAACTGGGAATAATTTTGTGTTCTCTTTATTAGCAGCATCTGTCACTATTGAGAACGATGTTGATCCAACGTCTTGCACAGACAGTTTCAATGAATGGGGTGCTAATAATACATTCTCAATCAAAGCCTCCGCTTTTCTCCTTCTGCAGTGAATTTTGGAAGCTATCTTGAAATCAGTGAAAATGGAGGGGTACAGCTTATTTCCACAATCTTGAGAACGGTAGCTGTGGTGGTGTTTAACTCCATGATATGTTAAAAGCAATTCAACCATGCATACGTGTTCTTCGGAGCTATCAGCGTTTACGAAGAATTTATCAATCGTACTGGACTTGTGCTCGTACTTTGATTTTGTGACCCTCTGTCTCTGCATGATGCTTGATAGCTTTTACAGAATCAAACTTAAGATATTGTTCTATTTGTCATATTCAATTCAAGGTTAAGTCTTCACTTGCCTTTGTAAGCCAATTCCGATACTCTGGGAGTTGCAACCACTCGTCTTTAAAAGAGAACAGCCTTTGAATCTTTTGGGGTTCCACCATTTCCCCTCTTTAAGAACACAGATCTGTCCAGACAGCTGCAAGCAGGGACTTTCCTGCCAGACCATATCACAGTTGGAAATGTTGAAATGCCAATCATGATCCTGGGAGACCCAGCCTACCCCTTTCCCCCAGGGCTCATGAAGCTGTACACTGTCCACCTGGGCAGCAGCAAGGAGTGCTTCAACAACAGGCTCAGCAGGTGCTGAATGACTGTTGAATGTGCCTTTTGCCATTTGAAAGGCTGTTGGCACTGTCTACTCAGCAGGTTAGACCTCAGTAGAAAAAATAATTCCCCTGGTTATATCTATTTGTGTGCTTTATAATCCCTGTGAAGCAAAGTGGGAGAAGTTTCCCCCGGCATAGAGGGTGAAGGTGGATCGGCTGGCTGATCATTTTGAGCAGCCAGATACCAGGGCTATAGCTCAGTGGAGAACCATGTGGCTCAGGGAGGCTTTTAAAGACTACTTTAATAATGAGCCACAGTAATGTGTGTTGCTTTTCTGTGCTGTGTCTGCCAGTGTGTTTTTTAGCACCCTGGTCTGAACCTCACTGCAAGTGCTGTGTGTATAGTAATGTAACCTTGCAAATGCACCTATTGCTATTCTCTCAGGATGATATCACCCCCATTACCCAGATGTTTTGAACTAATAAAGATGAATTATGTTTCCATTGGGCTGTCAAGCGATTAAAAAAATTAATGGTGATTAATTGCATGATTAAAAAAATTAATCGGGATTAATCACTCTGTTAAACTGCAATAGAATATCATTTATTTAAATATTTTGGATGTTTTCTACATTTTCAAATATTGATTTCAGTTACAACACAGAATACAAAGTGCACAGTGCTCACTTTATATTTTTTATTACAAATATTTGCACTGGAAAAGTGATGGAAAAAATAGTATTTTTCAATTCACCACATACAACTACTGTAGTGCAATCTCTATCGTGAAAGTGCAACTTACAAATGTAGATTTTTTTTTCATAACTGCACTCAAAAACAAAACAATGTAAACTTTAGAGCCTACAAGTCCACTCAGTCCTACTTCTTGTTCAGCCAGTCTCTAAGAGAAACAAGTTTGTTTACATTTGCAGGAGATAATGCTGCCTGCTTCTTATCTACAATATCACCTAAAAGTGAGAACAAGCTTTCACATGGCACTGTTGTAGCCAGCGTTGCAAGACATTTACGTGCCAGATGCGCTAAAGATTCATATGTCCCTTCATTCCAGAGGACATGCGTACATGCTGATGACGGGTTCTGCTCAATAACCATCCAAAGCAGTGTGGACCAATGCATGTTTATTTTCAGATGCCACCAGCAGAAGGTGGATTTTCTTTTCTGATGGTTCAGGTTCTGTAGTTTCCGCATCGGAGTGTTGCTCTTTATGACTTCTGAAAGCATGCTCCACATCTCATCCCTCTCAGATTTTGGAAAGCACTTCAGATTCTTAAACCTTGGGTCGAGGGCTGTATCTATCCTTAGAAATCTCACATGGGTACCTTCTTTGCATTTTGTCAAATCTGCAATGAAAGTGTTCTTAAAACGAACAACATGCACTGGGGTCATCATCCGAGACTGCTATACCATGAAATATATGGCAGAATGAGGGTAAAACAGAGAGGGAAACATACAATTCTCCCCCAAGAAGTTCAGTCACAAATTTAATTAACGCATATATATATATATATATATATATATATATATATATTTATTTAAATTTAATGATCCTCATCAGCATGCCCTCTGGAATGGTGCCTGAAGAATGAAGGGGCATGTGAATGTTTAGCATATCTGGCACATAAATACCTTGTAATGCTGGCTACAACAGGGCCGTGAAAAAGCCTGTTCTCACTTTCAGGTGCAGGGCCGGATTAACTTTTTGTGGGCCTGGCACCAAACATATTTGTGGGCCCCCCGGGGAATGATTGTAAAAGGGGCTGGGGGTAAAAGCACAGTGGGGCGGGAGCTAGGGTTGGTCTCTGGAGCAAGGAGGGGTCAGGGATAAACTGCAAGCGCAGCAGAGCTGGGGAGGGGTGTGACAGTGCTGCCTGTGGGAGCCCGCTGAGGTCACTCAATTAGGGTGAACTGCAAACAAAATGGGGCAGACAAACCCCAAAAGCTGGTGGTTATTCCAATAATTAGATTTACCAAGCCAGCACAACACAGCTTCTATAGTACCTTACTGGTTACTCAGAAGTCCAAACAATGCAGTTCCCTTAAAGTGCCCAGTCTCAGGCCTCCATCCAGACACACCTGTCAGATATGATGATGATTACTGAAAATATTATCTCATCATATAAAAGAAAAGGTTCTTCTAATCCCAAAGGATCAGCCCCATACCCAGGTCCAATTATAACTTAAATCTTACCCAAAATACACTCTTATAGCCAATTCTTATTAACTAAGCTAAACAATTTAAAAAAAGAAAAGAGAGAGTGTTGGTTAAAAGATCAATATACATACAGACTTGAATTCAATTCTTGAGGTTCAGATACATAGCAGAGGTGAGCTTGTAGTTGCCAAAAGTCCTTTTAGATATAGTCCAATGTCTATATTCAGGGTGGCTCCAGTCAGTGACTGGGGATCTCAATCCTTGTGGCTTAAGGTTTCCCCCTCTTGAAACCCAAAGCAGATCTGAGATGCAGAAGGATCGTGTCCCAAGGTCTTTATACATTTCCAGTAGCCTTTTGGCCTGAGAAAACAATAGACTCAACTTTCCTTCTTCTAAACATCATGGCAATTAGCACAGGATAATTTATCCATTAAACAGTTCAGATACAGGTTACCACAACCTTCAAAGAGACATATAGACAATAATACTATTTCACTCATGTATCATCATAAATGTTAATATTCCTTCTTTGATCTTTGAATTAAAGCTGTAGCAATACACAAGACTTGTTTGCTTACATCAGAAGCCCTGAGCAAACATCTACCCTTTTACCTCTAACAATACAGACTTATATTTCAAAGCTCTATTCATTTACCTATCTTCCTAACCAATCTAGTTCAGCCATAGGTCAGGTTAGTCTGTGAGTTAATTAACTCTTTCTGGCCCTGTCATCTTTCAATGAGCTATTATAACGTCACAAGGGGGTAAACAGGATCCCCCCCGCCCACATAGAGCGGGTATCTACCTGGTTCTAGCCCATTCTCTTTGTCTCTCTCTGCACTGAGCTGCCCCTCCTCCCACAGCAGCAGGACAGGTTCTCTTCCAGTCCTCTGGGGTGGGTGTTGGGAGTGGGAGGAGCAGAGGCTAATGTGGTTACTCCTATAACTGGACATTTAGTTTCCAGTCAGCACTGCTAACCGGACACTCAGGTCCCATTTTCTAATGGAGTTTCCAGTCTAAAACTGGATACCTGGCAACAGGGATGCCAGAAAAGCCTGAGGGGGGGAGAGGGGCAAGCAATCATTTTTAAAAGTAAGAGGGCTAAGCCTTAAGGGGGGGGGGGGGCAAGCAGGGCCGCCGAGAGAGGATTCGGGCCCTAGTGAAAAAAAATTTTTGGGCCCCCCAGCAAGGGTGGACCAGCTAAACAGGGCTGACAAGGCGGGGAGGGGGGAAGCCGGGCCCTGGGCCCCCTTCTGGACCGCCGGGCCCCGGTAATTTGTACCGGCTTTCCCCCCCCCCCCCGTTGGCCCTGGGGGCAAGTGGTGGGTGGGCTAGGGAGTGGAGAGGAGCTAGTGGGCAGGGCCGTGTCTGGTGTACTGCCCAGGTAGGTTGGAGACGGTGGGGATCAGCTGACGTATCCCCAGCCCAGGTGACGTGACAGCCAGTGGTGGATTTAGAGTTAGTGGGGCCCCCCAGCCCTGTGCTCAGCTTCATTTTTGGGGCTCCTCCTTGGGACACAGTCAAGAAAAAGAACATTCTCTCATCTCCCCCCGCCCCCGTTTTTCATTCTTTTTTTCTTCATCCTTCTCCTATAAGTAATAGCAAGTAAATGAAAATAAAGTGAGGTACCTTGATTGTTCTTGTAGTCTAACTTATTTTTCCACAGACCACTTGAAAATCACAGAGGGTCTCGACGGACCACTTAATGATCTTTCCAAATATTGTATAAAAATGTTGGGGTGTGGGTTCTGGCCAGGATCTAGGGCGAGGGAGGGGGCTCAGGGTTGGGGCAGGAGGTTGGGGTGTGGAGCACTTACCTGGGGCAGCTCCTGTTTGGTTCTCAGGATGGGGGTGGGGATGTGGGGGGGTGCAGGAGTCGGGGCAGGGGGGCATGAGGGAGGGATGCAGGAGTCAGGGCTGGGGGGGTGCAGGGGTCAGGGCTGGAGGTGTGTGAGGGGGGATGCAGGAGTCAGGGCAGGGGGCTGGGGATGTGTGGGTGGTGTAGGGGTCAGGGCAGGGGGCTGAGGGTGTGTGAGGGGGGTGCAGAGGGCTGGGTGTGTGTGAGGGGGTGCAGGGGTCAGGGCAGGGGGCTCAGGGTGTGTGAGGGGGATGCAGGGGGCTGTGTGTGGGGGGTGTGCAGGAGTCAGGGCAGGGGGCTGGGGAGGTGTGAGGGGAGTGCAGGGGTCAGGGCAGGGGGCTGGGGAGGTGTGAGGGGAGTGCAGGGGTCAGGACAGGGGGCTGGATGTGTGTGAGGGGGTGCAGGGGGCTGGGAGTGTGTGAGGGGGTGCAGGGATCAGAGGGGGCTGGGGGGGTGTGAGGGGGTGCAGGGGTCAGGATGGGCAGAGGGCTGTGGGTGTGGGCTGGGGGGGTGCAGGGGTCAGGGTGGGCAGAGGGCTGTGGGTGTGGGCTGGGGGGTGCCCCAATTCCAGCCCCTTCCCCAAGGCCTCGCCCCCGGCTCTTCTCCTCCTCCTCCTCCTCCCCGGAGCAGCGTGCTGCGGTTCCACTCCTCCCCCCTGTAGAGAAATCTCTGTATTTAACTATCTCTATAAATCTTTATGACATTGCATCTTGCATGATGTTATTTTGTATTTCATATGACTTGGCATTGTGCCTCTCTATTTTCATACAACTTTGTATTAGATCCCTATATAGAAAATTGGTAGAAAACTTTGTATCAAATGTTATAGCCCCTAAGGATAGTATAGTTAAAGTAAAAGAAACATGTGCCTTTTTGCTAGAAGTAGAATAAGATCTTCCCCCCCACACTCTGTAATCAATTGCCCTATTGACTGAATGAGGTGTGAATGAGTGAGGCTTGGAAGATACCCACCTCCAGACAGCTACAACAGTTGGAGAGGGAATGGGAGCCAGAGCAAAGGACAATACAAGTTGTCAAGTGGGCCCAATAAAGAAGAGCAGACATATTGACGGCCTCAGGGATTAGAAGCAAGCACTAGAAAACACCCTCTTTGAGCAGCACTGGGACAACACCTAGAGAAAAGCAGTACAAAGACCAACGGACACAGACCAATGGACACAGACCCAGATTTTGAATCTGGTCTAGATTTGCATAAGAGGGAAGCTGCTATAAAAGTGAGGTGTCTTGCAGAAGGACCCCGGGTCTCGTCTTGTCACCATCGGAGCATCGATCCGGATCGGCAGAAGCCCGGCTCCACCCCTCCCCCATCTAACTCACCTGGCCAATGCAGTTAAGGGGAGCAACTAGTTGGTAACAACAGCAAGACGGAGTGTGTTTGTGTCTGTGTGTGTGTGTGTGTGTGTGTGAATGCATGACTGTGATATATATCTCTCATATGCATATCATAGAGTATTAATTGATACCTGTATTACTAATAAATGTGGCGTTTTGCCTTAATCCCCCTGAAAAGATCCTGTATAGTACTTTGAGTACAACATTTTGGTGGAGAATTGCGAAAGGGGGGAAGGTACCACGAGCATTTATTGAGTAAAGAAACAAACTTTGATATTGAGTATTGAAAAGTATTGAAAAGTGATCGATCAAAAGTATTGAAAAGTGACCCCGGTGGTAGGAGGCCGGGTATAGAGAGGAGGAGAAGTAGCTTTCTCGCCCCCCCCCCCCCTCGTAGAGTGCTGGCAGTAGAAAGAAGGGAGAAGAATTAAATTTCTTGCTCCAGGCGAAGAGGATAAGCATTGCTATTTAAGTCCCAATAGGAGGTTGGGTATACTAAAAGGTATTAGTAAAGAGGATAAACATTGCTATTGTAATCCCAATAGAAGGTTGGGTATACTAGAAAATGTTTAAAGGTAAGCAGTCTTTTAAGAAGGCTCCCAGAGAGGGGACTGAAAAATTGGCGTTTGTAAAAGATGTTACCCCTTTTGAACAAATTTTGCAAAAATTTGGACACAGCCCTTGGTCTGATCAAGTGTTAGCTGATGTCCATACGATTTTGGACCTAGAAGATAAATTGGCTCAATATATATTAATATATAAACCCTCAACTCAAATAAAAAAAGAAGCAGCTGCAGTTTGGCTTCTATGGAAATCCTGTAATGAGGTATTCCTTCGATTGGCTGGATGTGAAAATGAAAAGGAGAAACTGCACCAAGATTTACAAGCCTCTGCTGCAGAAGCAGAGAAATGGAAATGTTTGTCCATTAGCAGCCAAACCCAGCTAGACTCCCTTAAGGATGGGTACAGAGAGTTAAAACAACACTCTCAAATCTTACAGGAGCATACCAAAGAGAAGGAGAGAATTGAAAAAGAAAATCAGGTATTACAGGGAATGGTCAAAAAGTTAACTTTAGAACAGGGGAAAGCCCCTATTGACCATAACCACTGTAAATCACTTATCAAACAACTGGAACAAAAATTGGGATTTGCAAACAGACAAGTTGCAGCAGTAACTTCAGGAGAAGGGATATTTGAGACCCCAGATGGGGCAGACTTCTTAGACCCCTCTGGAGATTGGGAAGGGGATATTTGGGTAGATTCCTCCTCCGAGAGCCAAAATGCCATTTCAACAATAACAAAGAGAACAGTCACCACCACGAGGGAGGGTGGTGGGAGTGAAACAGTAACAACAGTGCCTGTTTCTGCCTCCGATCTCCAGGCCATGGCAAAGTGGCTGGGGATTTTTAAAATGGGAAAATTTCTCTAGATGGAGTGTGAATGCTCTTGTACTGGGAGAAAGGGAGGATCTAAACTCACACGAACTGCACCGCTTAATGAGCATTTGTGCAGCCCCAGATATGCGGGGGCTTATAGACAGGTTCAGGATTGATGGGGATTACCAGCTAATGGATATTCTGACAAAATTTGCAGAACTAATGGGCAGGCGTAATTTCGTGGCCCAAGCCATTGCGATTTCACAGGAAACTGATGAGGACCCCAAAACGTTTTTAACCCGATGGGGTCTCATGCAGATGATGGCTGGCTTAGTTACACGTGATACAGCCACTAAACTGGACCTGGTGCCTTTCAGTGTAGATTCTTTAAGAGAATGCGCTGCCTCCTTACAACTGTTTTATGCAATGAGACTGGGAGTGTGGCAACCCGGCCAGCCTGCCACATTACGGGAACTAAGAGACATGGTCCAGCAAATACTTACATATTCTGGTCATGCCCCTACCATAAAAAAGGAATGAGTGGCGTATGTTACAGCATTAGAGCCCTCAGTTACTTATTCTAATGAAAGCGGCAATAAAGGCATAACTGGGGCACGGGGAGCACACACTAGAGATAGATCTCGGGGTAGAGGGTATTATGGAGGAAGACAAAGGGATAATTTGTACCCAGACCTCCAGAAATTTAAAACAGATACCCCAGCTCCAGGCAAGGAAGAGTTAACTGAAAGAGACACTCGCCGCATGGCCTGGAAGGTGTTAATGCAACACGGGGCAGATAGAGACAAGTGGGACGGGGCACCCACACGGAACTTATTGGCAGAAGCTTTTAAACTTCAGATGCTTTCTAAGGAGGGGAGAGTAGCGAGCATACTAACGCCGACAGCCCCTCTCCCTCTCCCTCCCCCTCCCCCTACTCCTTCTGTATTTACGGATCCCCTCCCATTCCCAGGAGATACAGTATAGGGAGACCCTCTGGATATTGAACCTCCTCCATATGTAGGAGCACCACGTTGGAGGTTCATCAGTAAAATTGCATGGGACCCCGAAGGTTGACCATGTATTTATATCCAGCAGGGCACATGTGCTCCTACATTGGCTTTAATTGACACAGGAGCTGCAGTCTCGCTAATTAGAACTCAGCCACCAGCCGGCACTAGAATCAAACAAGTCACACTGCAGTCCTTTCAAGGGAAGCCCAGTACAGGATGGGAGTGGACAGAAGTGCCTTTCTCCGTGCAAGGGTTTAGAACCCACGGAGATCTGATCCAGACCCCAGACATGACAAATGATATGATTCTTGGCACAGACTGGCTATTTAAAAATTGCATAATGATTGATTTACCACGGGGCACTTTATGGAAACTGGACATGCCCCCTCCCCATAAGGGAAAAGTGGAACAGAGGACCCCTCTAACCAAAGGGGGACCAGTAGCCGCCACCACAATAACTCAGCAAGCTGAGGTGTGGCGCTCAAAATTCCCCACTATCTGGACTCGAAAGAAAACGGACTGTGGAAAAATACAGGCTTGTGTAAAAATCATTGGGGATTTGGTACCCCCTCAAAAACAATACCCCTATCCCAAGGAGGCTGAAACACAGTTACAGCAAACAGTCCAGGACTTAGAACAGCAGGGGGTCATTCGAAAAACTAACTCCCCTTTCAACTCTCCCGTCTGGCCAGTCCTTAAGGCAGACGGCAAATCTTGGCGTTTAACTATTGACTATAGGTGTGTTAACAAAGGCACAATCCCTATAGCCCCTATAGTAGCCGATATGACCCAGGTAATTCAAAAGGTTCAGGCTACTTCAAAGTATTTCTCAGTCATTGATTTGGCTAATTGCTTCTTTGCTATCCCATTGCACCCAGACTCACAGGATAGATTTGCCTTCACGGTCAATGGGCAGCAATGGGCATTCCAGTGTTTACCCCAAGGATTTCACAATAGCCCAGCTATAGCTCACAAACATGTGATAGACATGCTGGATCGCCTTAGCCCCAAGATAGGTCCTTTGTGTTTTCCTATGTAGATGATATTTTAATTTTTGGGGAAACTGAGGCACAGGTACAACGATTAACTGAAAATGTTTTGGCTCTAATCCAAGAGACTGGTTTTAAGGTTAGCTTAGAAAAAGCCCAGTTGGTCCAGTCTCAAGTGACTTATCTAGGCATTGTTATAGGAAAGGAAGGGAGGCAGGTAGTCCAATGAAAAGTAAGAGCCCTGATAGAAATGCCGGCTCCTACCGACCAACATTCCCTACGGGTCTTGTTGGGAGGGTTTAATTTTCTAAGACCTCATATTTACAAATATGCTGAGATTACACTGCCCTTGTGGAAACTGCTTAAGAAAAAGATAAAGTGGGAGTGGGGGTCAGAGCAAGAGGAGGCTCTAAGGGTGCTTAAACAAAAAGCCCTGACCGCCCCTGCTCTGCGATTCCCAGACGAGTCCCAGCCGTTTGTAATCCGACTCGCGGCTAACGACCTGGCATTAGCAGCTACTCTCCTCCAAAAGAATGAAGAAGATAAACTGGTACCAGTAGCTTACGAATCTAGGAAGTTACAGGGGCCAGAAATGAATTTTGATCCCTGTGAGAGGGAATGTTTGGCAGCGGTGTGGGCAGTCCAGGCTTTTGAACCCCTAACTGGAACGGCTCCCCTAACAATCCAAAGTACCCACACCCCTTTAAAGTACATTCTGTCTGGGAAACTGGTTGGGGGCAAGGTCTCAAACACCCGCATGGCCCAGTGGACCCTCACATTGATAAACAGAGGAGTCACCACCGAGACCATGTCTAGACCTGACCTATTGACCCACGCTCTGATTGAAAAAGGGAATAAACATGACTGCCCCGAGGTTACCTTAGAGCAAAGAATAGCCCTGATACAGGCACCCCCCTTGGAGGAACTAGATACCATTGGGATAGAGGGACACGTGTGGTTCACAGATGGAAGCTCAATGGTGATTAAAGGCATAAGGAAAATTAAATATGCAGCAATTAACTTAGAAGAGGAAATACTACAGGGATATTTGGATCATGGGTCAGCCCAGCATGCCGAACTCCATGCCATATATCGGGTACTACAGCAATATAAGAACAACCCCAGGCCTGTGTTTATCTATGCAGATAGTGATTTCTGTGTCAAGGGAATACAATACTGGATGCATGACTGGGAAAGAAATGGGTGGAAGGCAGCAGATGGGAAAAGCATTGCGTATGTAGAGGAGTGGAAATGGATTCACCAATGGGTAACACAACATCCTGGCTGTTTAAAGGTCAGGCATGTAAAGGCACATAGCAGACAGAACACTCCAGAGGCTTTTTGGAATAATAAAGTAGATGGTATAGCACGGCAGTATGATATAGCTGCAGTAGCAACTAGAAGTCAGGCGGGAAAGGTAATGGGGGATCCACAGTCAATTGATGAACTTATTAATGACAATAACTGTTTAAATTCCCCAAACAGAACCCCAGGAAAGATAGAAAAACAGGAACTGGTTAATGTTGCACATCAGTTCATGCACGAGGGAGTGGAAGGGACGCTAAGCAGGCTAAGAGAGGTAGCCCAGTGGAAAGGTATAGGAGATGATGTTAAAACTTGGGTTCAAAATTGTATCAGGTGTGCTCAGGATAAAGCCCGGCCACCACATTACCAGCCCCTTATGCACCAGAGATGAGTAGGTCCCTGGCATAGAATACAAATTGATTACATAGACAAATTGCCACGGAGCCAAGAGGGATTTCAGTACCTACTGGTAATCATAGATGCCTTCTCTGGTTGGGTAGAGGCATTCCCCACTAGAAGAAACACCACCACAGAAGCTGCAAAAAAATTATTTACTGAGGTGGTCTGTCGTTATGGAACCCCTGAGATAATAGATTCAGACAATGGAGGAGCATTTGTAAAGGAAATGTTTACTAGCTTATTACAAGCCTTAGGTATTAAACAAAAATTTCACATCCCCTATCACCCTCATTCATCAGGGCAAGTAGAGCGCATGAATCGCACTATTAAAGAAGCCCTAAGGAAGGTGGTAAGTAATACTGGGAAAAATTGGCCAGAGAAGCTGCCTCTAATTCTGGCTGCCATCCGCAGTAGCAACCGGCTGAAAACAAAAATCCAGCCATTTCAAATTTTATTTGGACAGCCGATGAAACTGATGATTGATCCCACACAGATGAGTTTAGGATCAGGGGAAATAGATATGGTAACACCACAACATGATTATTTTCAGTGGCTCAAACAATTACAGGAGGACAAATTAACCTTGCAATACTGGATTAATGAGGCCATTGATAAAATGAATAACAGACTCCATAAGCAGAAAGCTGGTAACTCCCAGCTCTGGGAGCCCGGAGATCTGGTTATGTATTTAAAATTGGGTAGAAGGGAGCACAATTTGGAATCTAAATGGATAGGTCCATATTCTATTGTGGACTGGCTCAGCCCTTTGGTGTACCGGATAGATAAAGAGGGCAAGCTAAAATGGGCTCATATCTCGCAACTAAAATTGTTTTCTTAAGCTACAGATACCAACATCACTAACAAACCCAAACCAGCAGATGGCGCTCAAGGCATGGAGCATTTGGATTCCAGTCACTTTGATGATGATTCACGCACTGGAAACAGAACAACAACCGGACTCACAATGGGGAATTCAATGGTATAACTGGACCAGTTGGGACACACCACAGGAAATACCAGTGACCAACAACACGCTGCAGGGGGTCTTTGCACTCGTATCGGTCCAAGTCTGGGTAAACATTGCTCCTGGTGATTATGGATGCACCTATGCTGTGTCAGCCCCAGGGGACTCTAGGTGGGGCTCCAACCCCTCCTGTAAGCCTGGCCACCCTGGAACTCAAACTATACCTCCTTTTAAACCAGAACCAACAGAAACAAGAACAATAGTGATATGGGTAAATGAGACTATTCCTGTTGGAAATGTAACCTTTCTAATTATGAATGGTCCAGATCCAGAAACTGTGAACTTCCCCCACTTACTCCGAAGACGACCCTGTATTCGGGTGCAAGTGGCCCCCATGATTTATACCCTACATGTCACCATGAGCTGGAATAAGAACAACTTGGCTGAGGTTAAGCCCGAGTGTGCCCCATACAGTTCCCCCATATTTGATGCATGGTACCGGGCATTATTATGAGAACATATTCCTGGAAGAAGGACTAGAAGTGTAGCTGACACCATACTGGGGGGAATAGGAACAGGAACTAGTGCTCTGAACTCCGTAGACCTTGAAGCACTAAGAAATAAAGTTAGTGCCATTGAAAACCTGCACTACTCAATAACTGAGGGGCAGGAACACCAAATTGCTCAGTTAGTGCAAACAGATATAGATACTGTAGATCTACAATGGTATACATGGCAGCATATAAATCATACTTTCTGGGCAGAATATGCTACCATGAGAGAGATCGCAGATAAAACTGCCATGGCTCTGTGGTGCTCAGAGCAACAAATCCTTTCCATAATGTTGATGGAGAGGGAAATGGACTGGGTAAGGGCCAAGGATATGATGGTCCTAGCCCCTTTATTGACACGCCATCAAAGTAATCTATTTACACCATATATTGCTGGATGGTACAAACCATTACATTCTTACCTTAATGTACAACAACTGAGCGGAAGTATTTCAGTCCAAGTGCTAAGAGCCCGAGATGCACAGATAACTACAGTACTTTGGCCATTCTCAGCACTGCAGGTAATCCAAGGACAACATATTTGGGTTCCCCGGCTAGCTGGAACATACATGAATGTTAAAGGGGATATAGTAGACCATAGAGGGTGTGAGGAGTGGTCCCCACAACAATGGGTGTGCCACACACTTCTTGTCCTGGAGCAGCCATGCTCCCTCCAAAACAGAGAACTAGTTACATGTTTCTGGGACGAAATGGATAATTCCACCACCAAAGTATATTTCAATGGAAAGATTTGTGTATGTGTTGTAGGCAGGGGCGGCTCTAGGCACCAGCAAAGCAAGCAGGTGCTTGGGGCAGCCCATTTGCAGGGGCGGCAGGGATCCAGCATGGGAGCTGAGAACCAACAGGGGGCCCTGGGAGCTGTAGTTCCTTGGTTAGCTCCCTGCCTATAGAGCCAGCCCTGGAGCAGGGAAAGAACTACATTTCCCAGCATTCCCTTGGCCACTACCAACAGAAAAGAGGGGGAGGGAGTGAGGTAGCAGAGACCTCATGCTGCAGTGAATGGAGAGCTGCACTGTGAAGGTAGGGATACCATATTTTAACATTCAAAAAATAGGACACTCCACGGGGAGGGAGGGTAGCCCCACCCTGCCCCCATCCACTTCCTCCGACTGCCCCCCACAGAAACCCCAACCCATCCAACCCCTCCTGCTCCCTGTCCCCTGATCACCCCCTCCCGGGACCCCTGCCCCTAACTGCCCCCCAGGATCCCACCCCCTATCTAAGCCTCCCTTCTCCTTGTCCCCAACTGCCCCCTCCTGAGACCCCCCCCAACTTCCCCCCTAGGACCCCACCCTTTACCTGTCCCCTGACAAACCCCCGGGACTCCCATGCCTATCCAACCGCTGCCTGTCCCCTGACTGCCCCCCCAACCCCTGACCCATCTAACCCCCCTTCTGCCTGTCCCCTGACTGCCCCCCCGAACCTCCACCACATCCAACCCCCCAGCCCCCTTACTGTGCCACTCAGACCAGCGTGTCTGGCTCCACGCAGCGCCAGACACACTGCTGCATACATACTCTGCATACATGCTGCCGTACTCCCCTGCAGAGCCACAGCCCCCCCGCCCCCGCCTTCCAGATTTGAACACCTCAAAATTCAGGAGTGCTCAAGCTCAGTTTGGGCAGCTGTTACTTCATTTCTCCCAAATCAAATATACTGATCCACTGTAACTTGCTGTAGAAAAAGTAGGATAAAATTGAGCAAGAAATGCTTCCCAGTGGTTATTAGGACTGGAATTGCTATTTTCAACTGCCATTGCCTTGTTTGTTTGTTTGTTTGTTTGTTTAAAAGGAAGACAGTGATATTGCATCGGCAAATTCCCCATAGAAAGAAAGAGAGGAACAAAAGAACAATAAAGGCACCTCAACTTTTCTTCATTTATGTAGGACAGTCTTATAATATGCATCCAGATATCCTCCAGTCACACAATCTGAAAATTGTTCCACTTTACTGCAGTTCTGTAACCATATGGGAACCAATCCTGTCTGTGTTCTGTGCACATCTAAAATTCCTGCTGAATGACCTGCCGTGGGAGCGAGTTACCAGTGACCCAGGGCTGCGGCGGAAGGAGGGTGCAGGTGGTGGGGGGAGAGAGCCCAGGGCTGGGGCAGCAGGAGGTGTGTGTGTGGGGCAATGATGGGGGGGAATGAGGGAGCCCAGGGCTGGGGCAGCAGGGAGTGTGGGGGGGGGGAAGAGCCCAGGGCTGGGGCAGCAGGGGGGTCCGGCGAGGAGCCCAGGGTTGGGCCGGGGGGCAGCCAACATTTTTTTTGCTTGGGGCGGCAAAAAACCTAGAGCCGGCCCTGGTTGTAGGTCTGGAACCTGTAATATGGCTAAACAAATTTCATTCAGATCCCCCGGTGCAGAAATGTATGTGTAATGTCTCCATACTACATACCCCTAAACTAGTATTCTATTTCCCAACATACAAAGAAAAAGAAATATATATGGGAACCTTGGACCTGGAAAACCTTGACCCCGATTTCTCCCTAGGCATTAATTGGACAGGCCTATATGGATGGATGTACAATATCAAACAAATTAGTGAACTAACAAAATCCACTTGAGAGAAAATCCAAACCAGAAGTTTGGCTATCCTCCATGAGGGAGGAGAAATACTCAGGGTGGCTGAACAGGCAAGACAATTAAGTATCCACCACTGGTACGATGTGTTTAAAGGTTGGTCACCCACCTGGTCAGCAGTCCTAAATATAATTTTCCATCCCATCATTGTTCTATTAGTAATCCTGACTGTTCTGTTAGTTCTAATGCTCTGCATGTGCTGCTGGATAAAACAGATGTATTCCAAATTGAAACCACATTCTGAAATCATGACCCAATACATAGCTTTAAAACAGAGATTTTAAATGGTGACCACTCAAGAATTGTTCTTGAGAGGTCAAAAGGGGGACAATGTAGAGAAATCTCTGTATTTAACTATCTCTATAAATCTTTATGACATTGCATCTTGCATTATGTTATTTTGTATTTCATATGACTTGGCATTGTGCCTCTCTATTTTCATACAACTTTGTATTAGATCCCTATATAGAAAATTGGTAGAAAACTTTGTATCAAATGTTATAGCCCCTAAGGATAGTATAGTTAAAGTAAAAGAAACATGTGCCTTTTTGCTAGAAGTAGAATAAGATCTCCCCCCCCCCACTCTGTAATCAATTGCCCTATTGACTGAATGAGGTGTGAATGAGTGAGGCTTGGAAGACACCCACCTCCAGACAGCTACAACAGTTGGAGAGGGAATGGGAGCCAGAGCAAAGGACAATACAAGTTGTCAAGTGGGCCCAATAAAGAAGAGCAGACATATTGACGGCCTCAGGGGTTAGAAGCAAGCACCTTCTTTAGAAAACACCCTCTTTGAGCAGCATTGGGACAACACCTAGAGAAAAGCAGCACAAAGACCAACGGACACAGACCACTGGACACAGACCCAGATTTTGAATCTGGTCTAGATTTGCATAAGAGGGAAGCTGCTATAAAAGTGAGGTGTCTTGCAGAAGGACCCCGGGTCTCGTCTTGTCACCATTGGAGCATCGATCCGGATCGGCAGAAGCCCGGCTCCATCCCTCCTCCATCTAACTCACCTGGCCAGTGCAGTTAAGGGGAGCAACTAGTTGGTAACAACAGCAAGACGGAGTGTGTTTGTGTGTGTGTGTGTGTGTGTGTGTGTGTGTGTGTGTGTGTGTGTGTGTGAATGCATGACTGTGATATATATCTCTCATATGCATATCATAGAGTATTAATTGATACCTGTATTACTAATAAATTGGCGTTTTGCCTTAATCCCCCTGAAAAGATCCTGTATAGTACTTTGAGTACAACACCCCTCCTGCCGGCAAGCAGCTGATCGGCAGTGGGGGGGGGGAAGGAACATAGCATGCTGGGGAAAGAGGCGGGGGAGGAGCTTCGCTGCTGCTGGCAGAGCCTGCCATGGAGCCCCAGCAGCTGGCAGCATCAAGCTTCTGACCCCACAGGAGAGAGCGGGGGGCAGAGAAGAGTGGGCCGGGGCCCCTTTTGACTGTGGGCCAGGCGCCATGGTAAATCTGGTACTGTTCAGGTGACATTGTAAATAAGAAACGCACAGCATTATCTCCTGCAAATGTAAACAAACTTGTTTCTCTTAGCGACCGGCTGAACAAGAAGTAGGACTGAGTGGACTTGTAGGCTCTAAAGTTTTACATTGTTTTGTTTTTGAGTGCAGTTATGTAACCCAAAAAAATTAGTAGTCTATTGTTTAACCGTGCATTAAAACCGCAGTTAATCTTTTTTTAGTTAATCGCATGAGTTAACTGCACTTAATCAACAGCCCTAGTTTCCATAAATGGACTTTTATTGAAAACCCATGCAAATAACTATATTTAAACTGACATGAACTTTGCAAATACAGGGGACTGAATTTGGGAAAGGGAAACCACAGGCATTTGCTTTTGAAAAACAGATACAATACACCCTACCTTGTCTGTCACAGATCAGTGTATGTGTAGCTGTGATGGTCTGCACTCTTCCCCGGGGAGGAGTGGTAAGGATAAGGCACTGGCCCCTGATGACACATGGAATGTGGGGGGGGGGGGGGAGAGAGGTTCTGGAATGGAATTGTTGAGGGTCTGCAGAGGAAGGTGAGCTCAAATGTGTTGCACCTGAAGGTCAACCAGACTCCTCCTCATGTCTGTTTGCTCCTTCAGAAGCGCTATCATCTCCTGCTGCACGTCACTCTCCTTCTTGTGAGCTCCTTCCTCAATGTCCCTGTCCATTTTGTGCGAGAGCGTGATCCTCCACGCCCTCTGCTCAGTGTCCGCTGCTCCAGAGGCTTGCATGATCCCTGCAAACATGTCATCCTGCATTCTTTTCCTTCTCCTTATCTGGGCCAGCTTCTCCACTGGTGTGGAGGGAGAGGGGAAGGCCACATTTTCAGCTGCAAAAAATACAATGCACAGAGGTGCTATTGTGAGTGCATAGTCAAGGTATATGGAAAAATTGCTATATTGAAATCACTCCTGTTAGTCCACGCAAGTTTCAAGCAGTACATTTTCACTTTGGCCAGGTATTCACAGGCCGCGGTTGCAGTCCCAGCCATGGTGAGTACGGCCCAGGGGGAGAGGAGTGAGCTGGCACAAGACGCAGTGGGGGGGAGGTGTCCCGGGCACTAGATCAGGGATTGGCAACCTTTGGCACGCAGCTTGCCAGGGTAAGCACCCTGGTAGGCCGGGCCGGCTTGTTTACCTGCCGTGTCCGCAGGTTTGGCCTATCGCGGCTCCCTCTGGCCGCGGTTCGCTGCTTCAGGCCAATGGGGGCTGCGGGAAGCGGCAGCCAGCACATCCCTCGGCCTGCGCCGCTTCCTGCAGTCCCCATTGGCCTGAAGCGACAAACTGCGGCCAGTGGGAGCTGCGATCGGCCGAACCTGCAGACGCGGCAGGTAAACAAACCGGCCCGACCCGCCAGGGTGCTTACCTTGGCGAGCTGCGTGCCAAAGGTTGCTGATCCGTGCACTAGAGTTTGCGAGTCAGGCAATTGAATACAGGCATTGTTTCCTACAGGCAGTGGTGACTTTAGCTGATTTCTTACTCCTGAGGGTAATTGAGGTGAAAAGGCAACAGCTGCTGCATGTGTCTGGTTGCAGACTGGGACCATATGCTGTGTGCTGATTTAATTGATGAGTGATGTGAGAAAGTGTCACCGGGACGGAAGAAATAAGGTAGCCCTCCCCAGAAACTTTCAGCAGAGGACTGAAGATTACCTCCAGAAAAGTTTCCTCGAGATCTCTCTGGAGGATTCACGGGACATCCCGGTGCACACAAACAAACTGTTTCACAGGGCCCCCTCTGCCTAACTGTGCCGGGGAATGAGAAGCAGATAACCAGTGGAGGTAGAGCGGCTATTTCACTACCTCTTGTAGCACAAACAAAAAATAGTAAATGAGAAGACATGTTCCTGCAATAGCAATGCAAACTGCACACTTACCAGAGGTTCCTTTCTCTGCATCACGCTCACCTATGCTCCAGGATTAAAAACAGCTCCTGGGTCGCCATGGCTCTGGATCCCCTGGTCGCCTGTCTTTCCCCTCCCCCCCCATTCTGCTCCTCATCCAACACCTCATCTTCAGGGCTGACCAAGGCCCGTGACTCCGACTCCTCCTATGTATTAATGGGGTCCTTGGCGTTGGAGGTGGGGTCACTGCAGAGAATAGCATGCAGCTCCATGTAAAAGCAGCATGTCTGCGGCGCCATACCAGAGCGATGGTTTGCCTCCCTTGCCTTTTGGCATGCATGCCGCAGTTCCTTCACTTTTACACAGCGCTGCTGTGAGTCCCTGTTGTAGCCCCTCTCCCCCAGCCATGCCATGAGCGATCTGCTCATAGATGTCCACATTGCTACCACTGGATGGGAGCTGTGCTGCACAGCCTCTTGTCCCCACAGATCCAGGAGATCCATCACCTCCTGTGCAGTCCAGGCAGGAGCGCATTTGCTGCATGTTGCCAGCATGCTCAGCTGGGCAGTTGCTAAGTGAGCTCTCTGCGCCAAGCAAACAGAAAATAGAATTTCAAAAATTTGCAGGCCTTTAACGGGGAGAGCCATGTTCCTGTGTACCTGGCTGCCAAGCAGCAGAGTTCAAAAAGGTGACCAGCGTGGTCATGGTGGGACATTGTGGGACACCTCCTGGAGGCCACTAAGTAACACAGGGGTACACTGATACTGCATCCACCTAACGACATCAACATAAGCACTACTATACCTCTCGTAAAGGTGGAGTTATGATGTAGGCATAGCAGGTGACTTACTTTGGCAGAAGCAGTATTGTAGTGTAGACACTGACATAATTAGATCGATGTAAGCCACCTTGCATTAACCTAACTCTGTAGTGTAAACCAGGCCTTTGTTTTTGGCAGTAAAGAACAGTAAGCTTGTCAGAATGAAGAACATCACTGAAATGTGTCATAAAATATGTAGCCTACATAGAAAGCTATGAAATTACAGTATAAAATAAGAAATATAAATAATTTAGTAGAAAATCAACATCTATGTATACAACAAATGAAGTAATAGAAGAATAGAGTGTGCACCTCAGTGTTTGCAAGATGGTGGGATTACTTACAGAAATTACAATTAATAAATTTCCAATTACAAAACCGGAGGGTTAGGGGAAATCATATTACTGGAAGTCCAAAACAGTATTAAATGTTATAGGAATGTACAGCTGTTTTAAGTATATGGATTCTTTGAAAGAGGTAACAGCAAAAATATGAAGTTAGTGGATGCTAAAGGCTCAGAAACAAAAAAGCAAATTAAAAGAACCCAAAATGTATTTATTTATTTAATTTAATGACTTTTGGATGCATAACATGATTTTTTGAATTATTGTGGTTATCAGGTCTATCTGGGGGTTGTAGATCTATATTAACTACAAATTATAGTAGAAATTTACCTTTGAGAAGGTTTCCATACAAGATAGTATAATGCCCTGAGGGTCAGATTTTTAAAGGGATTTAGGTGACTAGTGGGATTTTCAAAAGCAACTAGGTGCTTTCAACCTTTAAAAATCTGGCCTGTGGCGAATATTTGGGAGCCACGTTCTACACAGAAGTTGTGACACTTTCTTCAAGCATTAGAATGTTGGATAGAGAGATAAAATAACAGTTGATAAAGGCAATCCCCATTAGCAGCTCAAAGGAAATTGAAGAAGTTTTGACAACAACCCAGGAAATCTGTCAGCCTTAGCAGCTTGTGTATGAAAACAAAACAAAAATTTTGAATTAAAAACTCCCAATCCAAACAGGAAGTGCTCTCCTAGAAATACTGTGAGAGGTGAGCGCTGAAGCGGCTAGCAACTATTAATATTTTCAATGTTTATTTGCTATTAAAATATAAATTCAATGGCACTGGGGCCTCCATCTGCACAACGTTAATGAAGGTAAAGGATGAAGCGCTAAGAATAATAAAAAAAAATTAACAAAATAATTTAAAGCTACAAAACTACAGTCACAGTGGATTACACGACAAAGGCAGTCCAGTTATTTTTGCAACCATTGCAGATGGCTCAGCCCATCTGAGGTACCTGTTACCCCCTTTGCCTCTCCAATCATGGGGTTTTCCCCTCTCCCACTGTCTGGCAGAGCCGCTACCCCATTCTCAACCCTGTCTTCCGCACCCTGTCCCTGATTTTACTCCTTACCGCCCCCCCTTCACTGCTTCACCAGCTGTTTGACCCTCCTGTGAAGTCAGATTAACCACTGCACAGACTCCGCCTACCTTCTCCTATTCGCCCGCCGCCTGCCCTGCACATTTTTAACCCCCTGTGAACTCAAATGCAGGGAGCACAATTCCCCTCCCAAGGGCGGGCAGTGGCTTCAAATAGATGTTACTGAGCATGCCTAGTTCCCATAATGCGCATGCTCAGAAAGAGCAAAATATTAATTGGTTTTAGACAGGTTGTAACATTACGCTGGGGGCAGATCTGCACTAACCCCTCCCTCTGTGCCCAGCCCGGGGGGGACTTTCTGCGGGGGCTGGAACCAGCCCCTGGGGCAGCCCCGGGCTCTGCCGACACCAGCCCCTGAGCCGGAGCCTGCAGGTGAGGGGAGAGACCCGGGGGAAAGGGCTGGGGCCGGGCAGGAAAGTGACTGTGCACGAGTGGCCCCTCCTTGCCCCAGCTCCGCTCCCGGGGGGGCGGGGTTCTGCGAGTCCCAGAGCTGCTGCCCTCCCTGACACCCCCCAGGCTCTGCCCCCTGAGCGCCTGCAGGAGCCGAGCCAGCTCCGGGAGAGCGAACGCCCCGGGCTGGGCCAGGGACCGAGTCTCCCAGCCCGAGGGGAGGGGAGAGGGGGCGGGAGGGAGACAAGGGGAGAGACTGGCAGGGGCAGCAGGAGCAATCAGTGGGGAGGGAGGTCCCGGCTCCCAGCCCCACCCAGCTCCTTTCCCTGCAGCGCCCCGGGGCAGATTGACTTTCCTGGGACAAGGTGAGGAGCAGCGAGAGGAAAAGCCAGTTCCTGCCTCTGCCTGGTCCCTGCACTGCTGGGGGGATGCGCTGCCCTGAGGACAGTGACGGGGGATCCCCCAGAGCTGCTCCTTTGGTTCTGCACCTTTCCGTATAGCTGGAGTGCACAGTGACACTGACAGTTAGTGTTGGCTGCACAGTTTCATTCTAAAAGGACCTTTTCGGTTGCTTATAAAATGCTCAAAGTTACTAGATGGACCTCGTGTCCGATCCATTTTATGAACTTTCAGAAGAACCACTTAGCCCGTTTTTGTTGGATGGGGTAGGAGGAAATTAAAAACTAATCATTTTCTGAAGAGCTCTAGCACCTTAAACAGTTTTTCTAGAAGTTTTACAGTTGATGGAAAGAATTCCTAAGGTCAGACACTGTCATCTCTGTAGTCTGGTAAAAATCTGTTATGATGTAGGTATGTTAGGAGGGTTGAATAATTCTCCATTGTGCATACTCACTGATTTTGTTTTCATTCAATACAATTTTTTTTTAACTTACTTGGGATCCACTTCTACCAGCATTTACACACCTGCTTGTCTTTGAACATGTGAGTGGTCTTACCGACTTCATTTATTTCTGTTACTGGGAGGATTTAACAGTGTCTCAGTAGACTTAATCCTTGTGGGAAGGTCTGTCTGGCTCTGCCCTGCAATAGAATCATAGGACTGGAAGGGACCTCAAGAGGTCATCTAGTCCAGTCCTCTGCACTAAGTATGATCTACACCATCCCTGACAGGTGTTTTTCTAACCTGCTCTTAAAAATCTCCAATGATGGAGATTCCACAATAAAGAGACCAAGGCCAAGATCTTTAAATAGAGGAGTCTAAAATTAAGTTTTTTTTATATTCAGGCACCTGATTGCAAAATTGCTGGGCACTCAGAATTGAACCCCAATGTTACATGCTCACGGTCTTAAAAATCAAGCAACTTACTGAGATGAATGAATATGGATTTAAGAGCTTAACTTTTAGGTTGCTCTTTTTTAATATCTTGGCTCCAGTATTTGGCCTGGCAGAATCTAGAACAGGGGCGGGCAAACTTTTTGGCCTGAGGGCCGCTTCGGGTTTCGTAAATTGTATGGAGGGCCAATTAGGGGAGGGGGTCGTGGCCTGGCCCCCACCTCCAGTCTGCCCCCCCTGGAATCCTGCCCCATCCAACCCCCCCGTTCCCTGACGGCCCCTCTGGGACCCTTGCCCCATCCATACACCCCTGCTCCCTGTCCCCTGACTGCCCCCGGACCTCTGCAGCCCCATCCAACCCCTCCTCTCATTCCTGACGGCCCCCCCCGGGACCCCTGCCCCATCCAACCACCCCTTCTCCCTGTCCCCTGACTGCCCCCGGAACCCCTGCCCCTGACTGCCCCCTGCCGCCCCATCCAACCCCCTCTCCTTCCTGACTGCCCCCCGGGACCTCTGCCCCCATTCAACCCCGTTTCCCCCCCGACCACCATCCACACCCCCACCCCCTGACCCCCACCCCGAACTCCCCTGCCCTCTATCCAACCCCCGCCACCACCGCCACCACACAGCACAGAGCACCAGGTCAGGCCGGGCTCTGCAGCTGCGCTGCCCCAGGAGCTCGCTGCCTCAGGAGCTCACAGCCCCGCTGCCCAGAGCATTGTGCCGGCAGCGGAGCGAGCAAGCTGAGGCTGCAGGGGAGGGAGAACAGCAGGGGAGGTGCCGGGGGCTAGCCTCCCAGGCCAGGAGCTCGGGGGCCAGGCAGGACGGTCCTGTGGGCCAGATGTGGCCCGCGGGCCGTAGTTTGCCCACCCCTGATCTAGAACTTGTCTTTAGAGAAAGAACCTATTGGGAATCAGAGTGTGCAATAGATTAAAGCCCCTTCTGAAACTTCCTTAGTCACCCTGCTTTCGTGGATAAATGTGAATGTTATTTTGCAGCCTGATTCTAGATTGTCCCATCATTCTGGGGGATGGAGAAGGGAAATGTCTGAAGTGGAACTGGTGACCTTTGAAGAGGTGGCTGTGCATTTCACCAAGAGAGTGAGCGAACTTTGCCGGACCCCAGCCAGAGAACCCGCTACAGGATCATTATGCAGGAGAATTATGAGATTTCAACCTCGCTGGGTAAGGATTCCTGTCCCCTCGGGCATTACAGGCTGGGAGGTCTCTGAAGCATCTGGGTCAGCTTCTGTGCAGGGTTCTTCACTCATCCCTCATATGTCAGGGGGATCAGCCCCTGTAGTCATCAGATCCTGTGTGCAAGACACTGTCCCCAAGGGACAGTCAATTCAGGGGCATCATGATGGTGCTACTTTTCCTGATGACAAAGGCTTTGACATAGGACAAACTCATCATCTTCCCCACCACCACTTCCCCAAGCAAGTTCCATCCTCTGGGACCTCTGACCCCTCTTCTGTCTCATAGATGGACAAATGGCTCATGACTCAGCTCTGCTTAAGTCCCCAGTGGCCAGATTGTCAGATGTTCTTCACCTTCATCTTATCTGTGATCTGCCTCAGCCAGCTGCGTTAGCGGAAGGCCCCAGATGTTTGATCAATGCCCTTCCTGGGTGGTGGAAGAGAATCGAAGTCACAGGGCTGGGAGTGGTTGCCATTAGCTCCTCCAGGGCTACCTCTTCTGCCCATATGCTCAGGGTGACCATACGTCCCACTTTGGCCGGGACAGTCCCTTTTTTTAGCCCTGTTCCGGCCATCACGACTTTTTTGGCAAAAGATGGCATTTGTCCTGTTTGCTCTTGCCAACTTGATCAGTTGATAAGAGCAAATTGGACAAATGTCCACTTTTGTCAAAAAAGTGGGGTGCAGAGGAACGTGCGGACAGGCAGTGCTTGGGCAAGCAGCGATGCCAGCCCCAACCTCACGCAGGGGGCAGACAGGACTCGGGCGAGCAACAACACCAACCCCACACGGGGGGTGGGAGTGGGCAGGGTTCGGGTGAGTGGCTCAGCCCAGGCCCATGCAGGGGGGTGGGTGGGGTGGCTTGGGCCAGCCCCATATAGTGTCCCATTTTTCCTTTGGGAAATATGGTCACCCTATGCTGAACTCTTGGAAGGCGGGTGTTGTTCCTGGTATCCTTTCCTGGCCGTGAAATAGTTATCTCTGTGAAATAGTTCCTCACAGTGAAAGGGGCTGAGTTCTGGGGGAGAGTTTATGAAGTAATTTATGGGCTGGAGGAATTCTGTGGGATGTACTAATACAGTAGGAAAACAGGTGAGAAAAGCTGGTCTTGTGATTCAGGCACTGCATTGGGTCATGTGGGAGACCTGTGCTCAAACTTCTACTTCTATCTAGAACTCCCAGTCTGAGCTCTTGTAAGTCATTGTAGGCTTATGTTCTCGAAGGGTCCCAAATGAGTGAGGTGTCCATCTTGCAGTGACTTGGGTGTCTGGATTTCTTCAAAAGTCCCTGTTTTAAGCCACTTAGGCCTCAGTTCTCTCTCTGTCAAGTGGAGAGAACAACCCACACTTTGCTGTCTTGTCTGCTTAGTTTAAAAGCTCTTTTGAGAAGGGTCTCTCTTTCACTAGGAGTATGTGGTACCTTGTAGAAGAGAAAAGATGATCCAGTGGATAGGGCTTTCAACTGAAACTTGGGAGATGTGAGTTCAATTTCCTGCTATAGAATCATAGAAATGTAAGGCTAGAAGGATCTTGCAAGGTCATCAAGTCCAGCCCCCTGCACTGAGGCAGGACCAAGTAAACTTAGACTGTCCCTGACAGGTGTTTGTCCAACCTGTTCTTAAAAACCTCCAATGATGGGGATTCCACAGCCTCCCTTGGAAGCTTGTTCCAGAGCTTAATTACCCTGATAGTTAGTTAGTTTTCCTAATATCTAATACAAAATGTCCCTTGCTGCATATTAAGCTGGATTACTTTTCATCCTGCCTTCAGTAGACACAGAGAACAATTGGTCATCATCCTCTTTATACATTTAGTTGGGGATTGATCCTGCTTTGAGCAGGAGTTGGACTAGATGACCCCCTGAGGTCCCTTCCAACCCTGATATTCGATGATTCTATGGTTCTATAAACAGCCCTTAACAGTCTTCACATATGATGTCAGGTTTCCCCTCAGGTATCCTTTCTCAAGATTAAACATGACCATTTTTTTTAAAATCTTTCCTCACAGGTCAGATTTTCTAAACCATTTATGATTTTCCCCCCTCTCCTCTGGACTCTCCAATTTTTCCACATCTTTCCTGAAGTGAGATGCCCAGAATTGGACACACTACTCCAGCTGAGGCCGCACCAGTGTTGAGTAGAGTGGGACAATTATCTCCCGTTTCTGATATGACACTCCAATTAATGCATCCCAGAATTATAATTAGCACTTTTTTGGGGGAGCAACTGCATCACATTGTTGATTCATGGTATGCGAAAGACTTCCTCCGTGATGTTGTGCAAGTCACTTAGTCACATTTTTAAAAGGTGTTCAGGAGCTTAAAGATGTGGATAAGTGCTTAGGTGCCTAACTCCCCTTGGAGGCCCAAGATGTGAGGTGGGTGAACTCAGAAAGGGGACAAAAATGGAGCTAACTCTGTAGTTGTGACAATGACATTTCTGAGTTTCCAAGGATGGAATATGATGGTGGCTGCTGCTCCTTCTTCATGGGTTAGCAGGATTGTGTGTCTATGTTTGAACTGAGAAGGGACAAGAATGGTTACTCTATCTTTATGGGTCTTTGTTGCACAGAGTAACACGAGAGGATGAGTTGAGCGATCCTTGCAAAATGGAAAGTTCTCATTTCTGCCTGTAGTAGACCCCCAACAAAGTCAGCCTTGTTTATCACCACTGGGGACAACTTCTTGTTTTAGAATGTGGGGGAAGTAAGCAGGGGTTAGCCATTTGAGATAGGATTCTAACAGGGAGGAACTTGGTTGTGAATCTGATCATGAAATGATAAATTTCATGACTCTAAGAAAAGGAGGAGTGAGGAGCAGAGTAGGACAATGGACTTAAAAATAAAGCAGACTTTAACAAACTCAGAGAACTGGGAAGTAGAGTCCCGTGGGAAGAAAATCAAAGGGAAAAAAGGAGTTTAGGAGAGCTGGCAGTTTCTCAAGGAGACAATATGAAAGGCACAACAAACTATCCCAACATGAAAGATAGGAGGAAAAGTAGGAGGCCAATATGGCATGGAGCCTGCTCAGCTCACCGCTGCTGTTGTGAGCATTGTAAACACCTCGCGCATTATCCTGCAGTATGTGCAGAACCTGCAAAAGCAGGCAAGGAGGCGACGACAGCCCGATCACAATAGTGATGAGGACATGGACACAGATTTCTCTCAAAGCACAGGCCCTGGCAATTTGGATATCATGGTGGTAATGGGGCAGGTTCATGCCATGGAACGCCGATTCTGGGCCCGGGAAACAAGCACAGACTGGTGGGATCGCATAGTGTTGCAGGTCTGGGATGATTCCCAGTGGCTGCAAAACTTTTGCATGCGTAAGGGCACCTTCATGGAACTTCATAGAATATCAGGGTTCGAAGGGACCTCAGGAGGTCATCTAGTCCAACCCCCCACTCAAAGCAGGACCAATCCCCAACTAAATCATCCCAGCCAGGGCTTTGTCCAGCTTGACCTTAAAAACCTCTAAGGATGGAGATTCCACCACCTCCCTAGATAACCCATTCCAGTGCTTCACCACCCTCCTAGTGAAAAAGTTTTTCCTAATATCCAACCTAAACCTCCCCCACTGCAACTTGAGACCATTACTCCTTGTTTTGTCATCTGCTACCACTGAGAACAGTCTAGATCCATCCTCTTTGGAACCCCCTTTCAGGTAGTTGAAAGCAGCTATCAAATCCCCCCTCATTCTTCTCTTCTGCAGACTAAGTAATCCCAGTTCCCTCAGCCTCTCCTCATAAGTCATGTGCTCCAGCCCCCTAATCATTTTTGTTGCTGTCCGCTGGACTCTTTCCAATTTGTCCACATCCTTCTTGTAGTGTGGGGCCCAAAACTGGACGCAGTACTCCAGATAAAGCCTCACCAATGTCGAATAGAGGGGAATGATCATGTCCCTCGATCTGCTGGCAATGCCCCTACTTATACAGCCCAAAATGCCATTAGCCTTCTTGGCAACAAGGGCATACTGTTGACTCATATTCAGTTTCTCGTCCACTGTAACCCCTAGGTCTTTTCTGCAGAACTTCTGCCTAGCCATTCGGTCCCTAGTCTGTAGCAGTGCCTGGGATTCTTCCATCCTAAGTGCAGGACTCTGCACTTATCCTTGTTGAACTTCATCAGCTTTCTCTTGGCCCAGTCCTCTAATTTGTCTCAGTCCCTCTGTATCCTCTGTACTGTGTGACTTGCTTTCCCCTGCCCTGAAGTGCAAGAATACCAAGATGAGAGCAGTCCTCACAGTTGAGAAGCGAGTGGCGATGGCCCTCTTGAAGCTTGCAATACCAGACGGCTACCGGTCAGTCGGAAATCAATTTGGAGTGGGTAAATCTACTGTGGGGGCTGCTGTGATCCAAGTAGCCAACGCAATCACTGAGCTGCTTCTATCAAGGGTAGTGACTCTGGGAAATGTGCAGGTCATAGTGGATAGCTTTGCTGCAATGGGGTTCCCTAACTGTGGTGGGGCGGTAGACGGAATGCATATCCCTATCTTTGGACCGGACCACCTTGGCAGACAGTACATAAACCGGAAGGGGTACTTTTCAATGGTGCTGCAAGCACTGGTGGATCACAAGGGACGTTTCACCGACATCAACGTGGGATGGCCAGGAAAGGTGCATAACGCTCTCATCTTCAGGAACTCTGGTCTGTTTGAACAGCTGCAGGAAGGAACTTACTTCCCAGACCAGAAAATTACCATTAGGGATGTTGAAATGCTTATAGTTATCCTTGGGGACCCAGCCATACACAAGCGCCCTGGACAGTAGTAAGGAGCAGTTCAACTATAGGCTGAGCAAGTGCAGAATGGTGGTAGATTGTGCATTTGGACATTTAAAAGCGCGTTGGCGCAGTTTACTGACTAGGTTAGACCTCAGCGAAACCAATATTCCCATTGTTATTGCTGCTTGCTGTGTGCTCCACAATATCTGTGAGAGTAAGGGAGAGACGTTTATGGTGGGGTGGGAGGTTGAGGCAAATTGCCTGGTGGCTGATTACGCGCAGCCAGACACCGAGGCGATTAGAAGAGTACAGCTGGGCGTGCTGCTCATCAGAGAAGTTTTGAAAACCAGTTTCATGACTGGCCAGGCTACGGTGTGACAGTTCTGTTTGTTTCTCCTTGATGAAAACCCGCCCCCTTGGTTGACTCTACTTCCCTGTAAGCCAACCGACCTTCCCCCTTCGATCACCACTTTCAGAGGCAATAAAGTCATTGTTTCAAAATCATGCATTCTTTATTAATTCATCAGACAAATAGGGGGAAAACTCGCAAGGTAGCCCGGGAGGGGTGGGTGAGGAGGGAAGCACCGGGTGGGGTGATGGATGAGGGGAGGAGGGAATGACAAGGCCACACTACAGTTCAAAACTTATTGAATGCCAGCCTTCTGTTGCTTGGGCAATCCTCTGGGGTGGAGTGGCTGGATGCCCGTAGCCTCCCCCACCCACATTCTTGGGTGTCTGGGTGAGGAGGATATGGAACTTGGGGAGGAGGGCAGGCGGTTATACAGGGGCTGCAGCGGCGGTCTGTGCTCCTGCTGCCTTTCCTGCAGCTCCACCAGATGCCTGAGCATGTCAGTTTGCTCCCCCATTAGCCTCAGCATTGCATCCTGCCTCCTCTTGTTGCACTCCTCCCTCCTCTCATCGTGTTCATTTAATGCTTTCCTGGACTCTTCCATTGTTTGCCATCGCGTTCATTTAATGCTTTCCTGGACTCTTCCATTGTTTGCCTCCATGCATTCTGCTGAGCTCTTTCAGTGCGGGAGGACTGCATGAGCTCTGAGAACATATCATCATGAGTGCGTTTTTTCCCGCCTTCTAATCTGTGCTAGCCTCTGGGACGGTGATGATAGGGGGAGCGTAGAAACATTTGCAGCTGCGGGAGGGAAAAAAGGGATTGTAGTATTTAAAAAGATACATTTTAGAGAACAAAGGGAAGACTTTTTCACACTGAATCAAGCGATTCACATTACATAGCATGTGCTTTTGGTACAAGGTCGCATTTTGCCTCTTATATTGAGTGCCTGCCGGTTTGGTGTGAGACATCACACACGCTTGGCTGGGTAATAGAATTCGGCTTGCAGGCAGCCATGGTAAGGCAAAGGGTTTCAGCTTCTTCAACCTTCATAACATGTGGGAATGGTTTCAAACAGCAGCGCCCTCCTTTCCCATACCAAGCAAAGCCCATTGGGTCGGCCATTTAAAAGGAGGGGCTGTGGTTTTAGGGTGAATGTGCAGCACAATCCAACCCCCCAACCCCCAATTCTCTGGGATGATCACTTCACCCTCCTCCCCCCCCCACACACCCACGTGGCTAGTATCAGGGAAGATCCCTGTCAGCCAAACACGAACAGCTCAGCATGAACGGGCCTCTCCCCACTGCATGGCTAACAACGGGGATGATTTCTTTTCAGCCAAAGGCAAACAGCCCAGCAGGAACGGGCACCTCTAAATGTCCCCTTAAACAAATTTCCTGTATTTCAACCAGGTGACCATGAATGCTATCACTCTCCTGAGGCTAACACAGAGAGATAAAGAACGGATGTTGCTTGAATGCCACCAAAGCCCGGGCCCATTCGCTGCAATGTTTTGTTCTGCAATGATTCCAGACTACTTGCTACTGGCTTGGTGTAGTAAAGTGTCCTACCATGGAGGACGGAATAAGGCTGCCCTCCCCATAAACCTTCTGCAAAGGCTTTTAGAGTACCTCCAGGAGAGCTTCATGGAGATCTCCCTGGAGGATTTTCGCTCCATCCCCAGACACGTTAACAGACTTTTCCAGTAGCTATACTGGCCGCGAATGCATCCCAAGTCTTCAGGGCAAATTAATCATTAAACACGCTTGCTTTTAAACCCTGTATTATATTTACAAAGGTACACTCACTAGAGGTGCCTTCTCCGGCTTCATGGTCCGGGAGCCCACCTTGGGAAGGCTGGGAGGGTATTGGCTCCAGGGTGATGAACAGTTCCTGGCTGCTGGGGAGAAGGGATTCTCTGCTTGCTTGCTGTGCGCTATCCTCAACCTCCTCCTCCTTTTCCTCATTCACAAAATCCTCATCCCTGTTGCATGAGACTCCCCCCTTGCAGGTGTCCACGGACAGTGGTGGGGTAGCAGTAGGCGCCCCCCTAGAATTGCATGCGGCTCATCATAGAAGTGGCATGTATGGGGCTCTGACCTGGAGCGACTGTTTGCATCCTTTGTTTTTTGGTAGGCTTGCCTCAGCTCCTTAACTTTCACGCGGCACTGCTGTGTGTCCCTGTTGTAGCCCCTGTCTATCATGCCCTTGAAGATTTTGGCAAATATATTGGCATTTAGTCTTTTGGAACGGAGTTCTGCCTGCACGGATTCTTCTCCCCATACAGCGATCAGATCCAGTACCTCCCGTTCGGTCCATGCTGGAGCTCTTTTGCGATTCTGGGACTCCATGGTCACCTGTGCTGATGAGCTCTGCATGGTCACCTGTGCTGATCAGCTCGCCACGCTGGCTAAACAGGAAATGAAATTCAAATGTGCTCAGGGCTTTTCCTGTCTACCTGGCCAGTGCATCTGAGTTGAGAGTGCTGTCCAGAGCGGTCACAATGGAGCACTCTGGGATAGCTCCCAGATCCAATACTGTCGAATTGCGTCCACAGTACCCCAAATTCGACCCAGCGAGGTCGATTTTAGTGCTAAACCCCTCGCCAGGGAGGAGTACAGAAATCGATTTTAAGAGCCCTTCAAGTCGACAAAACAGGCTTTGTCATGTGGACGGGTGCAGGGTTAAATCGACCTAACGCTGCTAAATTTGACCTAAACTCATAGTGTAGACCAGGGCTATGTGGCTAGGGTGTTTAAAGCCTATTTTGTTTCAGTCTTCACTAAAAAATAAAGTTAATTGTGACCAGATGCTTAACATAACTAATATTGAAGAGAAGGGGGAAGGAAGACAAGCTAGAATAAGTAAAGATCAGGTTAAAGAATATTTAGATAAGTTAGATGTATTCAAGTTGGAAAGGCCTGATGAAATTCGCCCTATGGTAGATAAGGAAATAGCTGAAGCAATCTCAAAAACAGTAGCGATCTTTGAGAATCCATGGAGGAAGGGTGATGTCCCAGACAACAGGAAAAAGGCAAATGTATCTTTAAAACAGGTAACAAAGAGCACCCAGGGAAAATATAGCCAGTCAGACTAACTTTGATACCTGGAAAGATAGTGGAACAAATTATTAAACAATCATGTGGTAAACATCGAGAGGATAACAGAATGATAAATAATAGCCTAACTCCTTATGTGTGTCCAGGCCCATGTGGACAAATTGGAGAGAGTCCAGTAGAGAGCAACAAAAATTATAAATGATTTAGAAAACCTGAATTATGAGTAAAGGTTATAAAAAACTGGGTATTTTTAGTCTTAAGCAAAGGAGATTGAGCGAAAGCCTGATAATGGTCTTCAAATATTTTAAGGGTTGTTTTAAAGAGGACAGTGATCAGTTGTTCTTCATGTCCACTTAAGGTAGGACAAGTAGAAACAGGCTTAATCTGCAACAATGGACGTTTAAGGTAGATATTAGGAGAAACTTTCTAACTAAAAGGATAGTAAAATATTGAAAAAGGTTTCCACGGTAGGTTGTGGATTCCCTGTAATTTAAGATTCTTAAGAACAGGCTAGACAAACACCTGTCAGGGATGGTCTTGGTAACTTGGTCCTGACTCAGTGTAGGGGGTTGGACTTCATGACTTCTTGAGGTCCCCTCCAGCCCTAAATTTCTGATTGTGTATTAGATAGCATCTGTACCTGCTGCTCTGGAGAGACTTTGGACTGCAGTGACTCTGAACCTGACTTAGGGGGTCATGATGGAGAGTAACTGAACATGAGCTCCCAGTAGGATGCTGTAGGTATGACAGCTAACATGAGCCATGGAAGTATAAGCAGGGGAATGTCGAGTAGGAATAGGGAGGTGGTAGTACTTCACTATACAGCATTAAGGAGACCATTACTGGATATTGTGTCAAAAAAGAGATGCTGACAAATTCGATGGGGTTTGAATAAGAGAATGATGGAAATCCTGCTTTGTAATGAGAGACTTAAGAAGCTCAATCTATTTAGCTTATCAAAGAGGAGGTTAAGAAGTGACTGGATCATAGTGAGGAGATTTCTGAGAGCAGAAGGTTCTTTAATTTAGTAAACAAAAGCAGGAAGATGCCCAGTGGCTGGAAAATTTGTCTAGATAAATTCAGGTTGTAAATATGTTTAACAGTCATTATGGTAATTAATCACTGCATTATATTTCGCAGGGATATGATGGACTTTCCATCATTTGAGGTCTTGAAATCAACACTGGATGCCCCGACTCCACCCCTGCCCTGCCCCCATTCCAACCCCTTCCCCAAAGTCCCTGCCCCTATTGGACCCCTCCCCAAATCCCCGCCCCGGCCCCGCCTCCTCCCCTGAGCGCGCCGCGTTCCTCCTTCTCCCCCTCCCTCCCAGCGCTTGTCGCGCGAAACAGCTGTTACGCGGCAGCAAGCGCTGGGAGCAAGGGGGAAAAAACGGGCATGCGGCGCGCTCAGGGGAGGAGGCAGAGGCGGAGGTGATCTGGGGCGGGGGGGGGGCGGGGCAGGGAGCTGCAGGTGGGTGCAGATCACCCATCAGTTTTTCCCTGTGGGTGCTCCAACCCCGGAGTACCCACGGAGTCGGTGCCTATGCCAGATACCTAGCGAAGGTAGCAACTCTGCTCTGCTTCCCAGGGGAGTAAGTCAGGGCCATTCCCTAGACAGAGTGGATGAACCCTTGCTCCAGATCAGTGCGTCATGTGATCTTGTATAATTTATAGCTCAGTCCCTGTAGGCTGCGGTTGGGAAAAGGAAGGATCCTTTCAGGATAGGTTACTAATATCCTCGCTCTGGAAGCAGTAACAGCACTGAGCTTAATGAACAAGATCAAACACTTGTTCCCTTGACCCCCTGTGCAGGATTTCCATTTTTCAAACCCAACCTGATCTCCCAGCTGGAATGAGGGCAGGAGCCATGGGTCCCCGACAAAGGCGCCGACTCCATGGGTGCTCCAGGGCTGGAGCATCCACGGAGAAAAATTAGCAGGTGCTTAGTACCCACCAGCAGCCAAGCTCCCCCCTCCCGCCCACGGGCAGCCCCGCCAATCAACTCCTCTCCCTCCCTTCCAGCGCCTCCTGAACACTGCGGAACAGCTGTTCTGCAGCATGCAGGAGGCACTGGGAGGGAGGGGGGAGGCATGGGGATGAGGCGGGCTCAGGGGAGGGGGCATAAAGAGGCATGGTGGGGGTGGAGCCTTGGGGGAAGGGGTGGAGTGGGGGCAGGGCCTGGGGTGGGGCAGGAAGAGGTGGGTCAGGGATGGGACCTTGGGGGAAGAGTGGAGTGGGGGCGGGGCCAGGGCTAAGTGGGGGTTGAGCACCCCCAGGGAAAATCAGAAGTTGGTGCCTGCGGTTCCCAGTCTCCAGGGCTACAAGGAAAAGGGGATCTTAAAAGACACACATACAGGGGAGGAATTGGTGAAACTGACTCAAAAACAATTTAGTTATATCCCTTTGGCAGACATCACTGATGAGTTTTCACCAATCCTCAGCTATATTCAGATGGGATAGGAGGTTGAATTGGTCCCTTCCTCTCCCTCCTTTGAAATAGAGTTGCGGTGGATGGGGATTTTTTCTTCCTGATTTCTTTTAAGTCCCCAGTAATTAGTTAGTTTTTTCCCTCCCTTTGCTATTCTCTTCCCCCTCAGCACAGTGGATGATTCCTGTCTGGATTCTCTTTCTATCCCAGCAGGTGATGGGACGGTGAGTGAGAAAAAGAAGGAAGATTCTGAGCAGGTAGGATCACAGGTGACATTATCAGGTAGAGCCACAGGGAAAGTTTTCCAGAGCACTGAACAGGGAGAAGCCCGTCAGAGTCAGCGCAGGCCAGAGAGGCAGCTGGGAAACCAAGCAGGGGAGATCCAGCGTGAATCCACTCACAGGAGCAGAGGGTTCAAAGAAACCAAACAGCCTGTACTACAGAGAATCGCCTCTGGAGAGGAACTGAACTTATGCAGTGACTGTGGGAGAAGCTTCCTCTGGAAATCAGCCCTTATTACTCACCAGAGAATCCACACAGGAGAGAAACCCTATAAGTGTCTAGACTGTGAGAAAAGCTTCAGCCGCAGCTCACATCTTATTTCACATCAGAGAACCCATACAGAGGAGAAACCATATAGATGCTCTGAGTGTGGAAAAAGCTTCAATCAGCAGTCCAATCTTCTTATACACCAGAGAATCCACACAGGAGAACGGCCCTATAAATGCCCCGACTGTGGGAAAAGCTTCAGTTACAACTCAGTCCTTATGACACATCAGAAAATGCACACTGGAGACAAGCCCTATAAGTGTCTTGACTGTGAGAAAATATTTAGCCAGCGCTCAGACCTCACTAAACATCAGAGAACCCATACGGGAGAGAGACCCTACAAATGCAATGAGTGTGGGAAAAGATTTAGTCTGAGCTCCCACCTTATTTCACATCAAAAAACCCATAAGGGAGAGAAACCCTATATATGCTCCAACTGTGGGAAAAGCTTCAGTGACAGCTCAAACCTTATTACGCATCAAAGGATCCACACAGGAGAGAAGCCCTACAAATGCCCTGAGTGCAGGAAAAGCTTCGGTCGTCTCTCGCACCTTAATAGACACCAGACAATCCACACAGGAGAGAGACCCTTTAAATGCTTGGACTGTGGGAACAGCTTTCGTGACAGCTCATCCCTCATCAGACATCAGAGAATCCACACACAAGAGAAACCCTAGAAGATGGGTGAAGTGAACAACAACATGGCTGATTCCCACGAATATCGGAGGGTCAGGTAAGACAATACTGGCCATCTAATGAGGACATGCAATAGCTATTAAAGTAGATAATGAAATCACGTTCCTAGAACAGAGTCATGCAGAGCAAGAGGCAGAGATAAGATTCCCATGTTGTGATGAGATTTGATTATTACATCTCAAGAAGCTCTAAACGTCCTCTGATCAGCTCCTGCACTGAAGTTTGTTGATACAGACCTAGAACCATCTTTATCTTATGTGCTGTGACTTTGATTTATTCTTGATACTGTTTTAGTTAATTGATACATTCAGGAGCAGAGATGGACTCGGTTAGGTCAGAAATGCAATGATACTTGGGCTCTGGGCACTGAGTTGGGATGATGGTTTATTTGTGACTTTCTTGCTTTGAATGAAGAGGAGTAAAGTGGATCCCAGTTTCTCAAACTCTGAGACCTTTATCTGGAGATGTCAAGAATGTGAAGATGGGCCTCTGTGCAATGAAATGGGGCCTCTGGGAAAGTCTCTTTAAAGGTTTATTTTATATTGTATAATCTAGCTCGTATAATTACCCTGGAGTTCTGCTTTTTATTTCCTGTACTTACCATGAATTCATATATCTAAAATGTCTAACTAGATGACTGAATTATTGATTATTACCAGTGGAGTTACATGCTTTCACTAAAAAGAACAGGAGTACTTGTGGCACCTTAGAGACAAATTTATTAGAGCATAAGCTTTCGTGGGCTACAGCCCACTTCTTCGGATGCATATAGAGTGAAACATATATTGAGGAGATATATATACACACATACAGAGAGCATGAACAGGTGGGAGTTGTCTTACCAACACTGAGAGGCCAATTAAGTAAGAGAAAAAAACTTTTGAAGTGATAATCAAGATAGCCCAGTACAGACAGTTTGATAAGAAGTGTGAGAATACTTACAATGCTTTCACTGTTATGGGTCTGCAGTTGTCCTTTCTGATATATGTATCCACTACAAAAGTCCTGTAATAAGGCGGTAAAATTCCTGACCCAATTACTTGTGCTTAATCCTTCTACATTTAGAATCTAGGTCTATTAAATACACTGTAGTTCCATTGAAATTAGTTTGATATTTCATTTTTAGACAACAGGCACTTAGCACAAAAGTTTCAAAAAGTTTACTTCAGAATCATGAGTGTAAATGCACTGAAGCTAATTCCCTGGAATCTAAATATATGTGTTCGCCTGAGTGTGGAGCAAAAGCAATAGCAACAAGAGATTCCATAATAAAGTTAATTTGCGGCTTGTACAAACCAGTGGTAAGGATGGGTGAAAAGGAGATCACAGTGCAATTAAAGCCACTGGGCTGCAAAGGGAATCCAGTTTGTGTAACTGGAATTGGAAAGTGATAGAATCCGTGAAAATAGGTCTTTTCTACATGGAAAAGATTTTCTGATATATGTGTTTCTTCTGTAACTGTACTGGCATAACTATAGGGGGGGAACGAGTACCGGTACACTGCTTTGTTATGCCAGTTTAAGCTATGACCCTTGTGAATTGTTGCATTCACACAGTGCTGCACTTTTTTGAAATAACAGTACAGCATTCTGGACAGAGATCCCTTGATGCAATATTTGCTGCTAGACTCTATGTACTGAGGTATTTTTCTTGTGGCTCATAGTGAGATGTCTACCAGAACCTATTGGAATTCTGGGACAAGGCCAAGGAGTAACGGTCTCAAGTTGCAGTGGGGGAGGTTTAGGTTGGATATTAGGAAAAACTTTTTCACTAGGGGGGTGGTGAAGTACTGGAATGGGTTACCTAGGGAGGTGGTGGAATCTCCTTCCTTAGAGGTTTTTAAGGTAAGGCTTGACAAAGCCCTGGCTGGGATGATTTAGTTGGGAATTTGTCCTGCTTTGAGCAGGGGGTTGGACTAGGTGACCTCCTGAGGTCCCTTCCAACCCTGATATTCTATGATTTTATGACTTAGTCTAACAAACTCCCATCTTCTGGCATCCCATAATTCATCTGATTTTTGCGAGTCAGAAACATTTTTCAAATTGTTTGTCAAGCAACATGGAGGAAATGCTACCAAGTACCAGGATCCAAAGAGTTGGGAGATAGCCACAGGGATGCTATGGTGATACATCTATAGGCAGCGGCGCCAATTTTCTCCAGCGCTGGTGGGTGCCTGCGCCCCTGGCCCCGCCCTGACTCCACCCCATCCCCGCCCCCATTCCAACTCCATCCCCAAAGTCCCTGCCCTAACTCCGCCCCCTCCCTGCCCCTGTTGGATTCTTTCCCCAAATCCCCACCCCGGCCCTGCCTCTTCCCCCCAGCGCACGGTGTTCTCCCTCCTCCCCCCTCCCTCCCTGCCCCGCAAATCAGCTGTGTCACAGCGCAAGCGCTGGGAGGGAGGGGGGAGAAGCAGGACGCAGCTGGGTGCTCGCAGAGGAGGCGGAGGTGAGCTGGAGCAGGGGGGCGGGGCGGGGCCCAATTTTTTTTCCGTGGGTGCTCCGGCACCAACATCAGAGTTCCCATCAGCTTGGAGAAGTGTGTGGCCATTGTCATCTGAATGCTCCCCACTCCCTGTTCTTGTCTTGGTGGGTGGAATGACATGGACAAGGACTGCGATTGAGGTGGCTCTCAGTATCTGTGTTCACAGACTGCAGGACATGGCAAGGTTGGGGTGCTGGCCATGAATATAGTACCACAGTGATCTCCAGCACAGCTGTTTGCCTTTGCATCCTGTTCAGCATCATCTATTGCGTGTCCTTTCCTTTGTCCATGATCTCCCTTGAGTGTATCTCTGCCTGCTGCAGAAAACCAACCTCCGTTGACAATTGCTTTATGAAATCCGGTAGTTAATGGGGAATCATCATCAGATGGGCGTATTTTTAGTGGGGTTCCACTGAGATTGGTACTCGGCCTGATGCTATTTAATATTTATCAGTGATCTGGAAGCAAATATCCACAAATTGTATAATGTTGTGACAGAAAGGCTGGAGGAGTGGTAAACAGTAATGAGGTCAGGGCAGTCCTGCTGAGCGATCTGGATTGCTTGGTAGATTGGGCTCAGTCAAACCAAAACGTGTTTTAATACAGTCAAATACAAGGTCCTATGTCTAAGAACAAAGGGACAGATTTTCAAATGTCTATTTAGGTGCCTAAAGACTCAGACAGTTGCCTAGTGGCATTTAATGACTTGGATAATGGAGTGAGTGTGCTTATAAAATTTGCAGATGACACAAAACTGGGAAGAGTTCCAAGCACTTTGGAGGACAGGATTAGGATTCAAAATTACCTTGACAAATTAGAGAATTGGTCTGAAATCAACGGTTAGAAAGAAAAAAAATATCAAATGCACAAAATGGGGACTAACTGGCTAGGATGGTGGTAATACTCCTGAAAAGGATCTGGGGGTTATAGTGGATCAAAAATTCAATATGAGCCAACAGTGTGATGCAGTTGCAAAAAAGGCTAATACCATTCTGGGGTGCATTAAACAGGAGTGTCATATGTAAGACATGGGAGACAATGTTCCCACTCCATTTGGCACCACACTTTAAGAAATATGTGAACAAATTGGAGAGAGTTCAGAAGATATTTTCTAAACCTTAGTTTTTTCTCTGACCTATGAGGAAAGGTTAAAAAAAAACCCCTCAAACTGTTTAGTATTGAGAACAGAAGATTGAGGGGGGACCTGATAATCTTCAAATATGTTAAGAGTGTCATAAAGAGGATGGTGAACAATTGTTCTCCATATCCATTGAAGGCAGGACAAGAAGCCATTGGCTTAATCTGCAACCCAGGAGATTAGATATTATGAACAACTTTCTAACTAAAAGGGTAGTTAAGCTCTGGAAGAGGCTTCTAAGGGAGGTTGTGAAATCCCCATCATTGGAGGTTTTCAAGAACACTTGTCAGGGATGGACTAGGTTTGCTTGGTCCTGCCTTAGCATGGGGGGATGGACTAGAGGACCTCTCAATGTCCCATCCAGTTTTACATTTCTATGGTTTTCAAAAGCACCTAAGCGGGTTATTTGCCTAACTCTGATTGCACCAGCTTAGGTGCATTTGAAAGTCCCAAGTCTACCCCAAAGAATGCAGGTCCTACCTACAGAATGGGGGGCTGTACACTGGAGATAGGTGCTCCTGAAAAGGCTTTAGGGGTCATGGTCAAGCAACTCAACATGAGATCCCAGTATGAAATGTGGCTGTGGCCAAAAGGTCTAATGTGATCCTGGAATGTATAAAGAAGGGAAATGGTGAATAGGAACAAGGAGGAGGTGTGTATGGCATAGGTGAGACCGATACAGGAACAGTGCATCCAATTCTGTTCACACTTCGAAAAGATATTGTTCAGAACAGTTCAGACAAGAGCTACAACAATGATTCAAGGTCTGGAAAACCTGCTTTATAGTGTGAGTATTTCAAACGAGATCATATAGTGCCCTTGGTGAATATTTGGGAAGTAAGTTCTACACACAAGTGATGATATGAAAAAGCTCTTAAGGGCTAGTCTATAAAGGAAATTTATATCAGAATAAGATAAGGCAGTGGCTCTCAACCTTTCCAGAATACTGTACCCCTTTCAGGAGTCTGATTTGTCTTGCCTACTCCCAAGTTTCACCTCACTTAAAAACTACTTGCTTACAAAATCAGACATAAAAATACAAAAGTGTCACAGCACACTGATACTGAAAAATTGCTTACTTTCTTATTTTTACCATATAATTATAAAATAAATCAATTGGAATATAAATATTTTACTTATATTTCAACATATAGTATATAAAGCAGTGTAAACAAGTCATTGTCTGTATGAAATTTTAGTTTGTATTCACTTCGCTAGTGCTTTTCATGTAGCCTGCTGTAAAACTAGGCAAATATCTAGCTGAGTTGATGTACCCCATGGAAGATCTCTGCGTACCCCTGGTTGAGAACCACTGAACTAAGGTGTGGGTTGAAACCAACATTCTTTATTCCAGTATAGTTTGCTGTGTGTTATTCTGGTATCAGAGTTCCTTTCTTTGGTTTGCTTTATGTCACTTTGAAAGGGCATTAAACTAGGGCTGTCAAATGATTAAAAAAATTAATTGTGTGATTAATCGCTCCGTTAAACAATAATAGAACACCATTTATTTAAATATTTTGGGTGTTTTCTACATTTTCAAATATATTGATTTCAGTTACAACACAGAACACAAAGAGTACAGTGCTCACTTTATATTTATTTTATTACAAATATTTGCACTGTAAAAAAGAAAAAAGAAATAGTATTTTTCAATTCACCTAAGTACTGTAGTACAATCTCTATCATGAAAGTTGAACTTACAAATTAGAATTATGTACAAAAAAATAACTGCACTCAAAAACAATGTAAAACTTTAGAGCCTACAAGTCCAGTCAGTCCTACTTCTTGTTCAGCCAATCGCTCAGAGAAACAAGTTTGTTTACATTTGCAGGAGATAATGCTCAGGGCCGGCTCTAGGCACCAGCCCTCCAAGCATGTGCTTGGAGTGGCACTTTCTAAGGGGCGACACTCCGCCCCCCCCCCCCCTCTTTTTTTTTTTTTTTTTGCTTCGGGTGGCATTGCCGGGAGCCGGACCTGGCCCAGCCACTCGCCCTGTCAGCGCAAGCCGGGATTCGCGCCCCCTGCCCAGCCCGGCGGCGCCCTGCACAGCCCACTCGGGGAAACGCCGCGCCGCCCTGGGGAGACTAGGATCGGCAGTGGCAGCGGCAGCAGGACCCCTCCTCCCTCCCTGCATCCCGGGCCCTGTTTCCCTCCCTCCCTGGCTCCTCACACACTCTGGGAGCCCCTCTCGCCGCCGCCGCAGCCCAGGCTCCCAGAGTGTGTGAGGAGCCGGGGAGGGAGGGAAGCGGGGTCCCCTGGAGCTGAGCCCGGGCTGCGGCGGCGAGAGGGACTCCCAGAGTCAGGGCTGCCGGGGGGGGGGTAAGTGGGGCAATTTGCCCCGGGCCCCGCAGGGGCCCCCACGAGTATGTCGGAGGCTCCCCCAGCCTCCGTCTTCCCCCATCCCCCGGCGTCTCCGCTGGTAAGGGGGCGGGGCTTTGAGCTGCGGCTGAGCGGCAGGAAAGAAGGCCCTGCTGGAGACACCACGCCACTGCAGCACTGTCCAGGAGAGTGGGTAAGCAGCATGGTAAGGGGCTGGGCACCCCCCCAACCCTATCCCCCACAGCCCTAACCCCCAGCTCCGAGCCCAGTCCCTCTGAGCCGGACACCCCCCGACACCATCCCCCCACAGCCCCCAGGCTCCGAGCCCAGTCCCTCTGAGCCGGACACCCCCCGACACCATCCCCCCACAGCCCCCCAGCTCCGAGCCCAGCCCCTCTGAGCGGGACACCCCCCGACCCCATCTCCCCACAGCCCTGAGCCCAGCCCTGTGAGCCGGGCACCCCCTAACCCAGAACCCAGCTCCCCACCCAGCCCTGGGCAACAGCAGCACCACCCACAGGCAGCAACAGCCCATTGGCACCAACCATCACCATCACCCAGCAACAGCCCATTATGTAATTGCAAATGTATACATACCATTAAAGCATTTAATGTTTTTAAATAATGTATTTAGTGTATTTTCAAATTATTACAAATTAATTTTAGAATGTATTTCACTAGTTATTTTTTATATTTCCAAATACATGTTACTATAGTATTGCAACTTTTTTTTATGGAGGGGGCCCCCGAAATTGCTTTGCCCCAGGCCCCCTGAATCTTCTGGGTGGCCCTGCCCAGAGTGTGTGAGGAGTCGGGGAGGGAGGGAAGCGGGGTCCCCTGGAGCCAAGTCCGGGCTGCGGCGGCGGCGAGAGGGGCTCCCAGAGTGTGTGAGGAGCCGGGGAGGAAGGGAAGCGGGGTCCCCTGGAGCCAAGCCCGGGCGGCGGCGAGAGGGGCTCCCGGAGTGTGTGAGGAGGTGAGCGGCCAGCTGGGCTCGTCGGTGCTGAGCAGGTAGCCCCACAGCCAGAGATCCTCGCCTTCCCGCCCGCCGGGGCTGGGCCAGGGCGCAGTGAGGCTGAAGAGTAGCAGGTCCGGGGGGCTCTCCAGGAGCCAGCATGTCGGGGGTGAGGGCGGTGAGCACGAACTGATCCACCTCGGCCACCAGCAGCGCCGCGAAGCCCAGGGAGGGGGCCGTGTTCTCCGCGCCGCCCCGCAGCCGCACCGCCACCTGGAAGTATCCCCAGTCCGCGCCACCCAGCAGCTCCACCCGCATGGGGATAGAGTCGCGGCTGGGCCAGGGCTCGGACACCGTGTGCTGGTAGCGGATCCCACGTTTGGGGGGGAGCCCAGTGCTGGTGCGGGTGGGAGGGGGCACTGGTGGGCGGGGGGAAGCTCAGGGCTGGGGGTGGGGGGGCAGCCAAAATTTTTTTTGCTTGGGGCGGCAAAAAACCTAGAGCCAGCCCTGATAATGCTGCCCACTTCTTATTTACAATGTCACCTCAAAGTGAGAACAGGCATTCACATAGCACTGTTGTAGCCAGTGTCACAAGCTATTTACGTGCCAGATATGGTAAAGATTCATATGTCCCTTCATGCTTTGCCCACCATTCCATGCTGATGACAATAACAATCCAAAGCAGTGCAGACTGATGCATGTTCATTTTCATCATCTGAATCAGATGTCACCAACAAAAAGTTGATTTTCTTTTTTGGTGGTTCGAGTTCAGTAGTTTCCTCATTGGAATGTTGCTCTTTTAAGACTTCTGCAAACATGCTCCACCCCTCATCCCTCTCAGATTTTGGAAGGCACTTCAGATTCTTAAACCTTGGGTCAAGTGCTGTAGCTATCTTTAGAAATCTCACATTGGTACCTTCTTTGTGTTTTGTCATATCTGCAGTGAAAGTGTTCTTAAATCAAACCACATGTGCTTGGTCGTCACCCGAGACTGCCATAACACGAAATGTATGGCAGAATGCAGATTAAACAGAGCAGGAGACATACAATTCTCCCCCAAGGAGTTCAGTTGTTACCCGGGGTTCTTTCAACCCAAAGCTCTTGGTAACTTTTACTCGGTGCGAGGAGGTGTCAGGAAATAAATCAGGAGAGACACGGCCGTCCGACCGATAGATGGCTGTCACAAACAGGACAACACAAGAGTGCTTTCACTTAAAGCTAAACTTTACTTAGACTCAAGCACTTACACACGTCCGCAACCAGATTAGTAAAACACCCCCAACCCTTGATAATTACCAAAGCTGAGTGTGGCTCTCGAGTGGCACAGTGGCAGCCTGTCTGCTGCTGGGGAACACAAGATGCATCCAGAGGGAGAGACCAGTCCCGAAAAGTCCCCCAAAGGAGTCTCCTTATTTATACATTAGTAATAGAATGACGTGTCCCTTAAAGAAACCTTGTTAAGTAAGCAGTTTCAAGCAAGAGGTTCCTTCTGATTATTGATTAACCAGGTGTGGGTTTTTCCAGAGTCTGCAGCTCTGAGACCCCAATAGACATTCCTGCTCTTTTAAAATGCATGTATCAGCAACTTCAACACAATTCTTATCAGGAAGGACGCAAGGTCAAGCTGCCCCTTCCGTGGCATCCCGAAACCCCCTCCCCTCCTGCCTTGCTCAAGCTGAGTTTGCTGACTGGCCAATTTACAGCTTGCTGACTAGGTTGCTTTTTAACAATAAGCCATAGTGGTTTTAGGCACTTTACTGGTTTGCCAGAGTCTCCCCGTACACAGTCACAAATTTAATTAATGCATTATTTTTTTTTACAAGCATCATCGGCATGGAAGCATGGCCTCTGGAATGGTAGCCAAAGCATGAAGGTGCATACAAATGTTTAGCATATCTGGCATGTAAATACCTAACAATGTCGGCTACAACGGTGCCATGCGAACGCCTGTTCTCACTTTCAGGTGACATTGTAAATAAGAAGTGGGCAGCATCATCTCCTACAAATGTAAACAAACTTGTTTGTCTTAATGATTGGCTGAACAAGAAGTAGTACTGAGTGGACTTGTAGGCACTAAAGTTTTACATTGTTTTGTTGTTTTATTTTTGAGTGCAGTTACATAACAAAAAAAAATCGACATTTGTAAATTTCACTTTCATAATAGAGATTGCATTACGTACTTGTATGAGGTAAATTGAAAAATACTATTTCTTCTGTTTATCATTTTTACAGTGCAAATATTTGTAATAAAAATATAAAGTGAGCACTATACACTTTGTATTCTGTATTGTAAATTGAAATCAAATATTTGAAAATGTAGAAAAACATCCCAAATATTTAATAAATTTCAATTGGTATTCTATTGTTTAACAGTGCGATTAAAACTATGATTAATCACGATTAATTTTTTTGTTAATTGTGTGAGTTAACTGCAGTTAATCGACAGCCCTAGATTAATCCAAAGAAAGGCACTCTTATATTGTAATAAGAGTGCCCACATGGGGAATTAGATTGGTATAGTTACACCCATATAACTGGTAACACTTTCTAGCATAGACAAGCCCTAAGGTGCTGGAGAGAGAGAGGCAAAATAATAGCTGAGAAAGGCAGTCCTCCTTGGTGGGTCAAAAGAAATGGAAGAAGTTTTTGATGGCAGCCTTGAAGTCATAAGATAGCAAAGGAAAAAAAAACTTGCTACTGGAAGAACAAACATTTTGAAATCAAAATTGTACATTAAAACAAAATCACAATAAGAGCATAGGCAATGTTGTACTAGAAACCATTATGTGATGCGATTGCTTAGCTACTAGCATTAGTTATTGTTTTCTGTGATTATTCACTATAAAATCATACACATAAGTAGCATAGTTGGCACAATGTTAACCAAGGTAAATGATGGCATGACAAGTAAAATAAGAGTAATGAAAATACCATTCTAAAAATAAATAAATGGAGGAGTGAAACTACATTTACTGTAGATTACAGGAGGGGGCATGCTATTCAGGCACTCAAAATAGCAGAATAAGACCCACTTGTGAGCTGCAATGAGGCCATGTGCAGACATACACCTTTGTAAACTGGTAAGGAATTTTAAACTCCAGTAGCATATGAACAAATTTAGGAGGGTGTCTGTGTCAAATATTTCCCTGAATCAAAACTCCTTTGACAGCTCAAGACATCGTTACAGATCAAGAAGCTGCCGGGGGGGCAAGTGGGACAATTTGCCCCAGGCCCCACAGGGGCCCCCACAAGAGTTTTTCGGGGCCCCTGGAGCGGGGTCCTTCACTCGCTCCGGGGGTCCCGGAAAACTCTCGCGGGGCCCGGGCCCCCGGAGCTTCTTCCGCTCCGGGTCTTCGGCGGCACTTCTGCCGCGGGGGGTCCTTCCGCCCCGGGACCCGCCGCCGAAGACCCCAGGCCCCCTGAATCCTCTGGGCGGCCCTGAGAAGCGCTCTCTTGTCTAGGCATTGGGGGTACTCTGCACCTTTAACACCACAGCCCCGCGGGATGGGGGAGGCTGAGATGGACCATCCAGTGAGGGACACAAGCCCCTCTGCCAACCTACACCCTACCTGGGTAACCACTCCAGACAGCTCACCCAATCTGTGGCAGTATTGCCAATGCCAAATGTTCAAAAATTATCTCAGCTTTATCAAAAAATCATGAGATTGGCTTTGGTAACTTTGATCCCCTCTGTTCCTCCCTATCCTGGGGTTTAGCAAAGCTTTTGATACGGTCTCCCACAGTATTCTTGCCAGCAAGTTAAAGAAGTATGGGCTGGATGAATGGACCATAAGGTGGATAGAAAGCTGGCTAGATCGTCGGTCTCAACGGGTAGTGATCAATGGCTCCATGTCTAGTTGGCAGCCGGTATCAAGCGGAGTGCCCCAGGGGTCGGTCCTGGGGCCCGTTTTGTTCAATATCTTCATTAATGATCTGGAGGATGGCGTGGACTGCACCCTCAGCAAGTTTGCAGATGACACTAAACTGGGAGGAGTGGTAGATATGCTGGAGGGTAGGGATAGGATACAGAGGGACCTAGACAAATTAGAGGATTGGGCCAAAAGAAATCTGATGAGGTTTAACAAGGACAAGTGCTGCACTTAGGATGGAAGAATCCCATGCACTGCTACAGACTAGGGACCGAATGGCTAGGCAGCAGTTCTGCAGAAAAGGACCTAGGGGTTACAGTGGACGAGAAGCTGGATATGAGTCAACAGTGTGCCCTTGTTGCCAAGATGACTAATGGCATTTTGGGCTGTATAAGTAGGGGCATTGCCAGCAGATCGAGGGATGTGGTCATTCCCCTCTATTCAGCATTGGTGAGGCCTCATCTGGAGTATTGTGTCCAGTTTTGGGTCCCACACTACAAGAAGGATGTGGAAAAATTGGAAAGAGTCCAGCGGAGGGCAACAAAAATGATTAGGGGGCTGGAGCACATGACTTGTGAGGAGAGGCTGAGGGAACTGGGATTATTTAGTCTGCAGAAGAGAAGAATGGAGGGGGGGATTTGATAGCTGCTTTCAACTACCTGAAAGGGGGTTCCAAAGAGGATGGATCTAGACCAGTGGTTCCCAAACTTTAACAACCTGTGAACCCCTTTCACTAGAATGTCAAGTCTCGCAAACCCCCTCCTAAAAATGAATATTTCCACGGATTTTCTCCTTTACCTGAGTATAAATTATAAAAGCAGTGATCTTGGAAATATAAAATTTGTTTTTATGACATGCTTATTACACACTATTTATTATTATTTATCATTACAGTATTTTTATTATATTATGAAAACGGCAACACTCTTCCAAGATCTCACTTTCGTAGCTTGTATCACTTTGAATAAACCTGTTATACGACAAGGCTCGTATGTTTCATCAAGGAGCACCAGATGTGAAACAGCATGAAGGTATTTAAGAAGCCAATTCAAAGAGTTCCTCCTACACAAGCATTCAGGTCTTGAGCAGTCTAGGCAAACAACGCATGATACAACAAAGCTTAAACTTGTTCTTCATAATAATTTTAAAAACAATATTAGCTGCCTATTTAATTTTAAAAACAGCAAAAAATATCCACCTCCCTTTCCATTTCTTATAAGGAGTCTTGAAGTTTAAATCTCCTCAGTGTAATAGATACGCTTGCTTTGATCTGCTTAGCTCTTGCAAGTCCAGAGGCTCCAGGCTGCTGGCCCTGTGCTGCCCAGGGTCCCTAGGGACAGCTCTGTCCGCCATTAGGGATTTTTTTCCCGAGAACCCCCTGTAACATTTTGTGAACCCCAGTTTGGGAACCACTGATCTAGACTGTTCTCCGTGGTAGCAGATGACAGAACAAGGAGTAATGGTCTCAAGTTGCAGTGGGGGAGGTTTAGGTTGGATATTAGGAAAAACTTTCTTACTAGGAGGGTGGTGAAGCACTGGAATGGGTTACCTAGGGAGGTGGTGGAATCTCCTTCCTTAGAGGTTTTTAAGGTCAGGCTTGACAAAGCCTTGGCTGTGATGATTTAGTTGGGGATTGGTCCTGCTTTGAGCACGGGGTTGGACTAGATGACCCCCTGAGGTCCCTTCCAACCCTGATATTCTATGATTCTATGTTTCACCCCCTGGCGCTGCCAGACAGCGCATCTCCCCCCCCCCCCTTTCTAAACTCCACCTTCTTCACTCTGTCTCCAATTTAACGTGTCTGACCCTCTCCTTCCCTTCCTCCACCTGTTTCACCCTCCTCCCAATACATTTTGCCCCCTGCACAAATTCCACTGTGTGACGGGTTGAATCACAGAACCCCCCTTGGGAGCTGCCACCTGATGTGCCAAGACTACCTCTGCTCCTTCTTTCCCTGCCAGCTCGGGACCCCAGCACCCTGTCTTGCTGAGCCAGACACGCCAGTCTGCTCCAACACAGACCCAGGGTTTAAATTACTTGCCCCAAAGCTGCAGACTTAATTGAAAGCAGCTTACAGAAGTGTTCTTATCTATAACACTCAGATATAGAGTGTTTAGACCCAACTCCCAATGGGGTCTAAACCCAAATAAATCCATTTTACCCTGTATAAAACTTATACAGGGTAAATTCATAAATTGTTCGCCCTCTATAACACTGATAGAGAGATATGCACAGCTGTTTGCCTCTCCCCCCCCAGGTATTAACACATACTCTGAGTTAATTAATAAGTAAAAAGTGATTTTATTAAATACAGAAAGTAGGATTTAAGTGGTTCCAAGTAGTAACAGACAGAACAAAGTGAATTACCAAGTGAAATAAAATAAAACATGCAAATCTAAGCCTAATACAGTAATACAACGGAATACAGGTAAAAATCTCACCCTAAGAAATGTTTCAATAAGTCTCTTTCACAGACTGGACACCTTCCTAGCAGGGCCGGCTCTAGGTTTTTTGGCGCCCCAAGCAAAATTTTTTTTGGCTGCCCTCCCACCCCCAGCCCTGAGCTCCCGCCCCCTCGCCCACCAGTGCCCCCACCACCTGCACCCCCTGCCGCCCCAGCACTGGGATCCCCCCCAAACGTGGGATCTGCTACCAGCACATGGCGGCCGAGCCCGGCCCAGCCACGACTCTGTCCCCATGCAGGTGGAGCTGCTGAGCGGCGCGGACTGGGAGTACTTCCAGGTGGCGGTGCGGCTGCGGGGCGACGCGGAGAACACGGCCCTCTCCCTGGGCTTCGCGGCGCTGCTGGTGGCCGAGATGGATCAGTTCGTGCTCACCGCCCTCACCCCCGACATGCTGGCAGCCGAGGACCTGGAGAGCCCCCCGGACCTGCTGCTCTTCAGCCTCACCGCGCCCTGGCCCAGCCCCGGCGGGCGGGAAGGTGAGGATCTCCGGCTGCGGGGCTACCTGCTCAGCACCGACGAGCCCAGCTGGCCGCTCACCTCCTCACACACTCCGGGAGCCCCTCTCGCCGCCACCGCAGCCCGGGCTCGGCTCCAGGGGACCCCGCTTCCCTCCTTCCCCGGCTCCTCACACACTCTGGGCAGGGCTGTCCAGAGGATTCAGGGGGCCTGGGGCAAAGCAATTTCGGGGGCCCCTTCCATAAAAAAAAGTTGCAATACTATAGTAACATGTATTTGGAAATGTAAAAAAATAACTAGTGAAATACATTCTAAAATTAATTTGTAACAATTTGAAAATACACTAAATACATTATTTAAAAACATTAAAAGCTTTAATGGTATGTATACATTTGCAATTACATAATGGGCTGTTGCTGGGTGATGGTTGGTGCCAATGGGCTGTTGCTGCCTGTGGGTGGTGCTGCTGTTGCCCAGGGCTGGGTGGGGAACTGGGCTCTGGGTTGGGGGGTGTCCGGCTCAGAGGGGCTAGGCTCGGAGCTGGGGGTCAGGGCTGTGGGGGGATGGGGTCAGGGGGGTGTCTGGCTCAGAGGGACTGGGCTCGGAGCTGGGGGTCAGGGCTGTGGGGGCATGGGGTCGGGGGTTGTCAAGGCTGCTTCCCCACTTTGAACTTTAGGGTACAAATGTGGGGGCCTGTATGAAAACTTCTAAGCTTAACTACCAGCTTAGATCTGGTCCACTGCCACCATCCCAAAGCTAATTCCCTTCCCTGGGTAGCCTTGAGAGACCTTCACCAATTCCCTGGTGAATACAGATCCAAACCCCTTGGATCTTAAAACAAGGAGAAATTAACCATCCCCCCTCTTTCCTCCCACCAACTCCTGGTGAATACAGATCCAACCCCCTTGGATCTAAAAACAAGGAAAAATCAATCAGGTTCTTAAAAAGAAGGCTTTTAATTAAAGAAAAAGGTAAAAATCATCTCTGTAAAATCAGTATGGAAAATAACTTTACAGGGTAATCAAACTTAAAGAGCTCAGAGGACCCCCCTCTAGCCTCAGGTTCAAAGTACAGCAAACAGAGATAAACACTCTAGTAAAAGGTACATTTACAAGTTGAGAAAACAAAGTAAAACTAACACGCCTTTCCTGGCTGTTTACTTACAAGTTTGAAATATGAGAGACTTGTTTAGAAAGATGTGGAGAACCTGGATTGATGTCTGGTCCCTCTCAGTCCCAAGAGCGAACAACCCCCAAAACAAAGAGCACAAACAAAAGCCTCCCCCCCCCGCAAGATTTGAAAGTATCTTGTCCCCTTATTGGTCCTTTGGGTCAGGTGTCAGCCAGGTTACCCGAGCTTCTTAACCCTTTACAGGTAAAAGGATTTTGGAGTCTCTGGCCAGGAGGGATTTTATAGTACTGTACACAGGAGAGCTGTTACCCTTCCCTTTATAGTTATGACATGCCCCCCAAATCACAGATAGTGTTGGACAGCCGGTTCCACACTGGCTGTGATTTCTTCCTGGAGCTCTAGGAGAAAACAGAGTTTATAAGACACATGCACCTTTAGACATACTACTGATTATATAAAAACTAACAATATGTTCCACATTCCAAGAACAATTTTTAACCAGTTGATTCTGAAAAACTTTCCCGGGAGAGTGCATCAGCCTCTTTGTTAGAAGCCCCTGAAATGTGTTGTATTTCAAAATCAAAATCTTGGAGAGCTAAACTCCACCGAAGAAGTTTTTTGTTATTCCCCTTGGCGGTATGAAGCCACTGTAGCGCAGCATGGTCTGTTTGTAGTTGGAAACGCCGTCCCCAAACATATTGGCGTAGCTTTTCCAGCGCGTACACAATGGCGTAGCATTCCTTTTCGCTGATTGACCAGTGGCTTTCCCTCTCAGACAGCTTCTTGCTGAGAAACACGACAGGATGGAATTCTTGATCTGGTCCTTCCTGCATTAAAACTGCTCCCACGCCCCGCTCGGACGCATCTGTGGTTACTAGGAACGGTTTGTCAAAGTCTGGGGCCCTTAGCACAGGGTCAGACATGAGTGTCGCCTTAAGCTGGTTAAAGGCCTTTTGACACTCGTCAGTCCACTGAACTGCATTTGGCTGTTTCTTTCTGGTTAGGTCTGTCAGCAGGGCGGCGATTTGGCTGTAGCGTGGTACAAATCGCCTTAATATCCGGCCAAGCCTAAGAAGGATTGGACCTGTTTCTTTGACTTTGGAACCGGCCACCTTTGGATAGCATCCACTTTGGCCTGTAGGGGATTTATAGTTCCTTGACCCACCTGGTGCCCCAGGTACGTCACTCTGTTTTGGCCTATTTGACACTTTTTAGCCTTAACAGTTAGTCCTGCCTGCCGGATGTGCTTGAAGACTTTTTCCAGGTGCTCCAGGTGTTCTGGCCATGAATCAGAAAAAATGGCCACATCATCGAGGTAGGCAACTGCAGATTCTCCCAATCCCGCTAGGAGACCATCTACAAGTCTTTGGAAGGTGGCGGGTGCATTTCGCAACCCGAAAAGGAGTACATTGAATTCATACACCCCTGCCTGGGTGACGAAGGCTGACCTTTCCTTAGCAGGTTCATCTAGTGGTACTTGCCAGTACCCTTTGGTTAAGTCTAAAGTAGAGATGAATTGGGCATGTCCCAATTTCTCCAATAGCTCATCTGTGCGTGGCATTGGATAGTTGTCAGGACGAGTTACAGCATTTAGCTTACGGTAGTCCACGCAAAAGCGTATTTCCCCATCTGGTTTGGGAACTAGAACCACTGGAGATGCCCATGCACTGTTAGAGGGGAGGATTATACCCATCTGTAGCATGTCCTGGATCTCCCTTTGTATAGCAGTTTGGGCATGAGGTGACTCCCGGTAGGGTGGGGTTCTAATTGGGTGAGCATTACCTGTGTCAATGGAGTGGTATGCCCGTTCGGTCCGTCCTGGAGTGGCTGAGAAAATTGGTGCAAAGCTTGTGCACAGCTCCTTGTTCTGCTGTCGCTGCAGACGTCCAAGGGTCGTGGAGAGGTTCACCTCTTCCACGCCACCATCCTTTTTTCCTTCGTAGTAGACACCTTCAGGCCACTCCGTGTCATCTGTTTCCTGGGATGTAAACTGGCAAACGTTTAATTCTCTGGAATAAAAGGGCTTAAGAGAATTAACATGGTATACCTTAGGCTTTATGTTGGAGGTGGGGGAGGCTATGAGATAGTTAACAGCTCCTAGGCGCTCCTGGACCGTGAATGGTCCTTCCCACGACGCTTCCATTTTATGGGCCTGGAGCGCCTTTAAGACCATGACTTGGTCTCCTACTTTGAAGGACCGTTCTCTGGAATGTTTATCATACCAGGCCTTTTGCTCTTCCTGAGCATCCTTTAGGTTTTCTTTAGCAAGGGCTAAAGAGTGTCGGAGGGTGCTTTGTAGGTTGCTTACAAAGTCTAGAATGTTAGTTCCTGGAGAAGGAGTAAACCCCTCCCATTGCTGCTTCACCAACTGTAATGGCCCCTTAACCTCGCGGCCATACACAAGTTCAAATGGTGAAAACCCTAAACTGGGATGTGGTACAGCCCTGTAGGCAAAAAGCAACTGCTGCAACACTAGGTCCCAATCATTGGAGTGTTCATTTACAAATTTACGTATCATGGCCCCCAAAGTTCCATTAAACCTCTCCACCAGGCCATTGGTTTGATGGTGATAAGGGGTGGCAACCAAGTGATTCACCCCATGAGCTTCCCACAGGTTTTTCATGGTCCCTGCCAGGAAATTAGTTCCCGAATCTGTAAGTATGTCGGAGGGCCACCCTACCCTGGCAAAAATGTCTGCTAATGCCTGGCACACACTTTTAGCCCTGGTGTTGCTTAAGGGTACTGCTTCTGGCCATCGGGTAGCAAAATCCATGAAAGTCAGTATGTACTGCTTTCCTCTGGGTGTCTTCTTTGGGAAAGGACCCAGAATATCCACAGCTACTCGCTGAAATGGGACTTCAATTATGGGTAGTGGCTGGAGAGGGGCTTTAACCTGGTCTTGGGGCTTTCCCATTCGTTGGCACACCTCACAAGACCGGACATAATTAGCAACGTCCTTGCCCATTCCCTCCCAGTGGAAGGACTTCCCCAACCGGTCTTTGGTTCTGTTCACCCCAGAATGGCCACTGGGATGATCATGGGCTAAGCTCAAGAGCTTTACCCGATACTTAGTGGGAACTACCAACTGTCTTTGAGGATGCCAGTCTTCCTGGTGCCCACCAGAAAGAGTCTCCTTGTATAAAAGTCCTTGTTCTACAACAAACCGGGATCGGTTAGAAGAGCTGAGAGGCGGTGGGGTGCTCCGTGCCGCCGCCCAAGCTTTCTGAAGGCTGTCATCTGCTTCCTGCTCGGCCTGGAACTGTTCCCTTGATGCTGGAGACATCAGTTCCTCCTTGGACCGTGGACTGGGGCTTGGTCCCTCTGGAAGCGATGCAGGTGCTGGGGCTGTTTCCATTGACTGTGAACCGCTGTCCGCTGGTGCACTATGTGGTATCTCAGGCTCTGGCTGAGCCTCTTGGGTAGGGTTATCTGCTGCTTCCGCCAGTTCAGGCTCGCTGGTGCCCTCTGGCGTTGGAGTTGTAGACGGGTTTGCAAGCGCTGGACTCAGTGCTGGCAATGGTTCTGGTGCTGGTTGCATTGCCAGTTCCGGTTCTGGGACTGGCTTTGGCTGGGTCTCTGGGATTGGATCCACTACGGCTGTTGCAGTCGTTGGCAGGGGATCCGGTTCCACCACCTTTGTTTGGGTCTCTGGTAACACAGACGGGGCCCTGGTGGACGGCTCAGGAACAGGGATGGGGGTGAAAGCTTGCTTAGCCTGGCTGCGGGTGACTATTCCCACCCTCTTGCCTAGCTTCACATGGTTGGCCAAGTCTTCCCCCAGCAGCATGGGGATGGGATAATTGTCATAGACTGCAAAAGTCCACATTCCTGACCAGCCCTTGTACTGGATATGCAACTTGGCTGTAGGCAAGGTTACAGACTGTGACACGAAGGGTTGAATTGTCACTGGAGCCTCCAGGTTGATGAGTTTGGGGTCCACTAGGGATTGGTGGATAGTTGACACTTGTGCCCCAGTGTCCCTCCAAGCGATAACCTTCTTTCCGCCCACTCTCAAGGTTTCCCTTCGCTCCGAGGGTATGAGAGAGGCATCTGGGTCTGGGGATCTTTGGTGTGATTGTGGTGTAATGAACTGTAATCGGTTGGGGTTCTTGGGGCAGTGAGCCTTTATATGTCCCAGTTCATTACATTTAAAACATTGCCCTGCTAAGGTATCACCGGGGCGATGTTGGTTGGTGGAGGCTGGTGTGGTGGGGTGAGAAGGCGTCTGGGGTTTCCCTTGGGATGTGGGTGGGGCCTTGGGTTGTCCCCGGTGGTAAGGTTTTGTTTCGGCTTGCCCCTTCTGATATTCGCTCCAACTGCTACTAGTTTTTTTCTTTTCTGCCACCTCCACCCATTTGGCTCCAATCTCCCCCGCCTCGGTTACAGTTTTGGGCTTCCTATCCAGGATGTACCTTTCTATTTCCTCAGGAACACCCTCTAAAAACTGCTCCATTTTTACTAGGGAAACCAGATCTTCCAGAGATTTAACATTTGCTCCTGATACCCAGGCATCACAATTTTTGTCAATGTGGTAGGCATGCCGGGTAAATGACATGTCTGGTTTCCACCTTAGGGCTCTGAACCGCCGACGGGCATGCTCGGGTGTTAGCCCCATTCTGAGTCTGGCCTTGTTTTTAAAAAGTTCATAACTGTTCATGTGTTCCTTAGGCATTTCAGCCGCTACCTCTGCTAAGGGTCCACTGAGCTGCGGCCTCAGCTCTACCATGTACTGGTCTGTAGTGATGCTGTATCCAAGGCAGGCCCTTTCAAAATTTTCTAAGAAGGCCTCAGTATCATCACCTGCCTTGTAGGTGGGGAATTTTCTGGGATGGGAAGTGGTACCTGGAGAGGGGTTGTTAGGATTGGTTGTTGTATCTGGCCTAGCCCGTGCCAATTCCAGTTCATGCTTCATCTCTTTTTCTTTCAGCTCCATAGCTCTCTTGTGGGCCTCCTCTTTGGCTTTTTCTTCTCTTTCATGGGCCTCCTCTTTGGCTTTCTCTTCTCTTTCTCTCAGCTCCATCTCTTTTTCTTTCAGCTCCATAGCTCTCTTGTGGGCCTCCTCTTTGGCTTTTTCTTCTTTGGTAGTCATTTTCCTGTTTTCTTGTGCTGGGCCACACCCCTCTGCAGTTGACTGAAACTGGGATGCACTCAGCTCAGGCTGCTGCTGAGGTAACAGAGACTTTCTAACTAGCTATTTCCGAGGAGGTAGAAAGAAAAAAAACAATTCAGCTTGTAAATTCCTTTTACCAGTTGTTTGCTCAATGATTGAACCCTTCTCTTAACAAAGGCCCTTGTTAAAAAAAACTTAACACCTCTGCCTTCAGGCAAGGAGAGATAAGATATGCATCTACCTTCAGCTCTGCTTTCCAAGCAGCTAGAAGGGAAAAAAATTCTTACTGGCTTTTGGGTTTAAAATGATTCCCACCGCTCTGCCACCATGTCAAGGCTGCTTCCCCACTTTGAACTTTAGGGTACAAATGTGGGGGCCTGCATGAAAACTTCTAAGCTTAACTACCAGCTTAGATCTGGTCCGCTGCCACCATCCCAAAGCTAATTCCCTTCCCTGGGTAGCCTTGAGAGACCTTCACCAATTCCCTGGTGAATACAGATCCAAACCCCTTGGATCTTAAAACAAGGAGAAATTAACCATCCCCCCTCTTTCCTCCCACCAACTCCTGGTGAATACAGATCCAACCCCCTTGGATCTAAAAACAAGGAAAAATCAATCAGGTTCTTAAAAAGAAGGCTTTTAATTAAAGAAAAAGGTAAAAATCATCTCTGTAAAATCAGTATGGAAAATAACTTTACAGGGTAATCAAACTTAAAGAGCTCAGAGGACCCCCCTCTAGCCTCAGGTTCAAAGTACAGCAAACAGAGATAAACACTCTAGTAAAAGGTACATTTACAAGTTGAGAAAACAAAGTAAAACTAACACGCCTTTCCTGGCTGTTTACTTACAAGTTTGAAATATGAGAGACTTGTTTAGAAAGATGTGGAGAACCTGGATTGATGTCTGGTCCCTCTCAGTCCCAAGAGCGAACAACCCCCAAAACAAAGAGCACAAACAAAAGCCTTCCCCCCCCCCAAGATTTGAAAGTATCTTGTCCCCTTATTGGTCCTTTGGGTCAGGTGTCAGCCAGGTTACCCGAGCTTCTTAACCCTTTACAGGTAAAAGGATTTTGGAGTCTCTGGCCAGGAGGGATTTTATAGTACTGTACACAGGAGAGCTGTTACCCTTCCCTTTATAGTTATGACAGGGGTGTCCGGCTCAGAGGGGCTGGGCTCGGAGCTGGGGGTCAGGGCTGTGGGGGGGATGGGGTCAGGGGGGTGCCTGGCTCAGAGGGGCTGGGCTCAGAGCTGTGGGGGATGGGGTCGGGGGGGTGCCCAGTTCAGAGGGGCTGGGCTCGGAGCTGGGGGTTAGGACACGGCGTGGTGTCTCCAGCGGGACCTGAGTTCCCGCCGCTCAGCCGCAGCTCTCAGCCCCGCCCCCTTACCAGCGGATACGCCGGGGGATGGGGGAAGACGGAGGCGGGGGGAGCCTCCGACATACTCGTGGGGGCCCCTGCGGGGCCCGGGGCAAATTGCCCCACTTGCCTCCACCCCGGGCAGCCCTGACTCTGGGAGCCCCTCTCACCGCTGCAGCCCGGGCTCAGCTCCAGGGGACCCCGCTTCCCTCCCTCCCCGGCTCCTCACACACTCTGGGAGCCTGGGCTGCGGCGGCGGCGAGAGGGGCTCCCAGAGTGTGTGAGGAGCCGGGGAGGGAGGGAAGCGGGGCCCAGGATGCAGGGAGGGAGGAGGGGTCCTGCTGCCGCTGCCGCTCCAATTCTCCCCAGGGCGGCGTGGCATTTCCCCGAGTGGGCTCCACCGATGATATAAAGGGCCAGGGCGCCGCCGGGCTGGGCAGGGGCTTGCGCTGACAGGGCGAGTGGCTGGGCCAGGGCCGGCTCCCGGCAATGCCACCCCAAGCAAAAAAATAAAAAATAAAAAAAGGGGGGCCGGAGTGCCACCTCTTAGAAAGTGCTGCCCCAAGCACATGCTTGGAGGGCTGGTGCCTAGAGCCGGCCCTGCTTCCTAGTCTGGGCACAGTCCTTTCCCCTGGTACAGCTCTTGTTCCAGCTCAGGTGGTAGATAGGGGATTTCTCATGATGGCTCCCTTTGTTCTGTTCTACGCATTTATATATCTTTTGCATAACGTGGGAATCCTTTGTCCCTCTGGGTTCCCTCCCCCCACCCCCCATTCTCAATGGAAAAGCACTAGGTTAAAGATGGATTCCAGCTCAGGTGACATGATTACATGTCACTATCAGACTTCATTACCCACTTGCCAGCACACAAGTATACAGGAAGACTTACCAGTAAAACAGAGCCATCTGCAGTCAATTGTCCTGGTTAATGGGAGTCATCAAATTCCAAACCACCATTAATGGCCCAGACTTTGCATAATTACAACAGGCCCTCAGAGTTATATTTCATATTTCTAGGTTCAGATTCAAGAGTGGTACATTTATACAAGTAGGATGATCACACTCAGTAGATTATAAGCTTTGTAATGATATCTTACAAGAGACCTTTTGCATGAAGCATATTCCAGTTACATTAGCATATTTTCATAAAATCATATAGAGTGCAACATCACACACTGATCCTACCCCTCCAATTTGTAGGGTGACCAATTTTGGTTGGACATACAGTAGAATGTCAGAGTTACGAACCCCAGAGTTACGAACTGACTGGTCTACCATACACCTCGTTTGGAACTGGAATTACACAATCAGGCAGCAGCAGAATCCTCCCCAAAAGCAAATATAGTACAATACTGTGTTAAACATAAACTACTAGCCAGGATGGGCCAGGATGGTGTCCCTAGCCTCTGTTTGCCAGAAGCTGGGAATGGGCGACAGGGGATGGATCACTTGATGATTAGCTGTTGTGTTCATTCCCTCTGGGGCACCTGGCCTTGGCCACTGTCGGAAGACAGGATACTGGGCTAGATGGACCATTGGTCTGATCCAATGTGGCCATTCTTATGTACGCCTCTACCCCGCTATAACGCGACCCGATATAACACAGGTTCGCATACAGCATGTAGCAGCGGGGCTCCAGCGGTGCTTTAAAGGGTCAGGGTCTCCGGCTGCTGTGGGGAGCCCCGGGCCCTTTAAATCACCACCGAAGCCCTGCTGCTGCTATCCCGGGGCTGCGGCAGCGGGCCTCGGCCAGCGATTTAAAGGGCCTGGGCTCCCCGCAGCGGCCGGAGCCCGGAGCTCTTTAAATCACCGCCGGAGCCCTGCTGCTGCTACCCCGGGGCTGCGGCAGCGAGGCTCCACCGATGATATAAAGGGCCTGGGGCTCCCTGCGGCTGGAGCCCCGGGCTCTTTAAATCACCGCTGGAGCCCTGCCACCGCTACCCCGATATAACGGCGTTTCACCTATAACGCGGTAGGGATTTTTGGCTCCCCACGACCGCGTTATATCAGGGTAGAGGTGTACTAAAAAAATAAAGGGAAAGTTTTTTTTTTTAATTGACACGGTTAAGAAACTGTTTCTGTGCTTGTTTCATTTAAATTAAGATGGTTAAAAGCATTTTTCTTCTGCAGAGTAAAGTTTTAAAGCTGTTTTAAGTCCATGTTCAGTTATAAACTTTGGAAAGAAGAACCATAATGTTTCATTCAGAGTTACGAACAGACTACATTCCTGAGGGGTTCGTAACTCTGAAGTTCTACTGTATTCCTAGAGGTTTCATCACATGACCTACTCTTTAATTAAAGAGTAATCTTTAATTCCTGGAGACTCCTGGACAATCCTGGAGGGTTGGGAACCCTTCCAGCTTGTCCCCTCTTCTCCCTTTAACCATTGTTTACTGCAGGAAGCAGAGTCCGCTGGTAATAAGGGCAGAAGCTTCAGCAGCTGTTACTGAGCATCCTCAGCCCACCGGAGTCTGCTCCCTAGCAGCAGAGTAGGGAATACAGACGGGAAGCAGGTTTTGAAGGTAACTCTGGGCTCAGCCGGAGCATTGACCCCTCAGCTGGGGACTTTTGGTAATAGAGAAAGTGCTCGAAACGGGTGGGAAAGTGACTTTGCACAAAGGGACCCCCGGGAACCTCAGCTCCCTTTAGAAATCTGCTCCCGCCTTGTAGATGCAGCTAGGGACGGAGCTGAGCTGCAAGGAAGTAGCTGCTTCTTGTTGGGAACTGCTCGGGGTAAAACCGCGGTGGGCTGTACAGGTTGGGGGGGGGGAAAGGGGGTTGCAGGGGGGCTATGATCAGATCGCAGTGCGGGTCTCCTTTTTCTCTGGGGATGGGGGGGAGCATCAGGAAGGGGAAGCAGAGGAAAAATAAATGGAGAAGAATGGGGCGGGGAGAGGCAGCATGAGATGTAGCAGATTTAACCATTTGCGCAGTTAGGGGAGAAGGAGTAGTGGGTGGCACAGCGGAGACTGGGGGGGGGGGAGGGGACTAATTCTTCATTTAAAAATCACTCCCTCCCACACCCACAGAGACAAGCCCTTGAGGCCCCCTCAGATTCCAGAGTGAGAAGTAGATCTCCTCAATATTAAAGTGAGAACAGAGATGTGCTTGTTTCATCGGACACATCAAGTCTGAGGTCTTGGATCCTGTGTCTTTATAAGAGCACTTCCACATTGACAGGTAAATAGGCTTGGCAGAGTTCAATTTTTATTTTGTTATCGTTTTTACAGATAGTATCTATGTTTATTTTAAAGCATTTTATTTTTATTGATTTAAATTGTCCTAGCTGTGGGAAATTATGGGAGGGGGGCAGGCAATCAGGAATCAGACAATTATTTAGTGACAGTAGGTGCTGAAATTCAAAAAGTTAAAGCTTCATAACTGTTCAAACAAAAAATTGTCAGCAGCCGATGTCAAAATCTAGACAAAGTAAATATCTGTAAATCAAACTCTAATAAGTTCTCAGGCAGCATTTTTCTTAGTTTGCCTATTTGTAAATTTGGATTATCGATGGAAATATTTTTGGTGGGCTTGCCTGTGCGCTGAAACAGACATTCACTGATAAAAATCTAATCTTTCTAAACCTACTTGTAGATAACCTAACACCATCCTCCCCCTCCTATGGGACACTGGGTTAAGACTTAAGACACATGGGTTCTATTCCTGGCTCTGCTGCTGGGTGTCTTTGGACAAGTCACTTCCCCACTGTGTGCCTCAGTTTTCCCTCAAACTGCAGCTAATGATACTGACTCCTTCTGTAAAGTGCTTTGAGACCCTCTGATGAACAGGACGATAAAAGCTAGGTATATAATTAATGACCCACTCTGACCCCTTTGCAAGATTGTGGTCACTGTTATTTATTTAGCAAATTTTAGTAATTTGATTATTTGTTATTGAGGGCTCTAGCCACATCCAGCTAACATTCAGCTTCTTTTTGTATATTTTGCGCTTCCAAAAAAGTCTCTTTTTAAAAAATAAATATTAGTTTAACACGTGATTTCATAACATCTTTGAAAGGAACTGTTTTCCAGAAATGCCTGTCAAATTTAATCCAAACATTGGATTAAATGTTGGATTGGATTAAGTGTCCCTGTGAAAGGAGCTGCTGTACTCACTGCTGGAAGGCACTGCCTCCTGGCAGTTCTGGGGATTTGCTCGGTCAGGCCGATGCCCCTTCCAGCGGTTGCTTGCCATCCCTCTGTGGCTCTCTCAGGTCTGCAGCCCTTCTCTCACTCCAGGAAGCGCAGCCTCCTCTTCGTGACTCCACCCTCCGGGCTAGGTCACTCAACATTTCCCCCCTTCCTGGGTATTCCTTCAATTCTCTGTCACTACTACAGTGTCCCATGCAGTCTTCCCATTCACTGCCCCGCACCTGGTCTATGCCACACCCATAGGTGTTAGGTTATCTACTTATCGTACCCTTGCTGGACATTGATCATTGTCCTCTTTATAACAGCCTTTTAAATATTTGAAAGCTGTTATCATGCCCCCTCCTCAGCCTTCTCTTCTCTAGACTAAACATGCCCAGTTCTTTCAACCTTCATTCAGAGATCAGGTTTTCTAAACTCTCATCATTTGTGTTCCTCTCCAGTTTGTTCACATTGTTCTTACAGCGCGGTGCTCAAAACTGGACACAGTACTCCTGCTGAGGCCTCTCCAGTGCTGAGTAGAGTGAAACAGTTACCTCCTGTGTCTTACATACAACACTCCTGTTTCTTTGTAGTGTATGTGCAAAGTGCCTCAGGTGGCACATGACCAGGATTCATCACTGAATTTGCTCCACTGGATGGATCATTAGCTTCCCTGGTTTATCCCAGAATTACATTTGCCTTTTTTTTTTTTTTTTTTAATAGTGCCTCACTTTTAAACTAGTCCCTTTCAAGCCAAACACTATAAATAGCAGGGACCACATCCCTAAAAGTGCCTTAAGAAAAAATGCATTCTTACCCCCCAGCACAGGATTTTCCATTCCCAAACCTGACGTGATCTTTCTGATGGAGCAAGTGTGGGTCCCAGTTCTCCAAGGCTCCGAGGAAAGGGACAGCCTGATTGGTGCCGACACAAGTGAGGATTTGGTGAAACGGACTCCAAAACCATCGCTGAGTGAAAGGAACAGCTGGGATTCCCACAAAGGGCTTGTGAGCTCCCCAGCTTCTAGCTCATCTTGCCCGAGACAGGATGGCCCCCAGCAGGTGTCATATCCTCTTGGCAGATGTCACTCATTGCTTCCCACCCACCCTGATGGACACCTGCCTGTAGCTCTTTCCCCCTGAGTGTTTGGATGGGATGTGGAAGCAGAATTGGCCTCCTTTTCTCTTTCCTCTGGGGAAGGGTTTGGGGGATTCAGCTCCTGATATTTCAATCTCCCCAGCAGTTACTTTGGTTCCCCCCTTTCTGAGGTTCCCTGTCCCCCAGCACAGGGACTGACTCCTGTCTGGATTCTCTCTCTGTCCCAGCAGGTGATGGGACGGTGAGTGAGAACGAGGAGGAGAATCCTCATCAGGAAGGTCCTGAACAGGTGGAACCATATGGGACAGTTTCGGGACTATCCAAGGAGAACATTTCCCAGAGATCTGGGAGGGGAGACACCTGTGAGAGTCAGAGCAGGCCAGAGAGACAGCAGAGAAACCAGCCAAGGAAAATGAAAGGTAAATCCACTCCTGTTGGGGGAGAAACTTGTCTCTCTCTCACCAACAGAAGTTGGTCCAATAAAAGATATCACACCCCCCCCCACCTTGTCTCTCTAATATCCTGGGACTGACACAGCTACTACTACACTACATCCCACAATGGTATTCCACAAACATTTCCACACACACTGGTTTTGTTGTAACACCCGTTTCTCCTTGCAATGTTGGGGCTCTCAGTGTTTTGGCTAATTTTAATCAAGGGTCCAGCTACATGAAGAGGGGGATCCTCAACATTCAGCATTTTTAGGAATATTTTTGCTTCCATATTTCCTGTTTTTTTTTAAATGATAAATCTCTGTCTAACGTACCCATCACTTCATAATAGCTTAAAAAGGACATCCAGGCGAGAAAAGACCCTTCAGATTTCATTCAGAAAGGAAGACCTTTCTGTCCCTAGTGAGAGCACTTTCTCCTTCCCATCAGCATTTTATTTATTAGTATAATTAAACAGTGTCGTAGAGCTGTGATTAGAGATTAATCAAACACATATCTTTGGCCAAGTCCTGATGTTTTCACCCTAATCCTGACAGCTTCTGAACCCTTGTTCAGACAAACCAGCGAGATAATGCACCACTAATTTTCAAAGGTGATCTACAAAAGAAAAGAAATTGCTTTTGTGACCATTTTGGCTTCTTGATGATGAATAAGAAAGGCCTGAAAGTTATGTTATTTCCTTTTACATTAGAAAATCCAAACCTTTTTAAAAAGCAAATGGAAAACAGGAGAACTGCTAGGTTTAGGACATCCAAGAGATGTAGCAAACAAAACCAAACTAAAAAAAAATATGCAGAACATATGTAAAAGAACAATAAAGTGCCCATGTCTAATTATTGTTTCCTTTTCTGGTGCCCTTGAAGAAATTGCTATTTTAATGCTGGACTATATGTCTGTCATTGAAACTGATGGAAAATAATTGAAACTTGATGGAGAATATAGCTCTCGATGTGGCTAACTTTTTTCAGTGTTCAAAGCAAAGGTCCCAGGTGATGCCAAGAGGGAGACAGAGGTGATGAGCAGGCATAGCTCCCAGGGAAGCTAATGGGAGCAGTGGATGCTCAGAACATCTGGCAGTCAGGACAAATAAAGTCAAACACCTTCAGACATATTTTCCAAACTGGCCACTGATTTTGGGGCCATCAGTGTTTTGGCGCATAATTTGAGCTGGATTTTCAGAGGGGTTGAACTCCCATTGGCTTCCATTGTAGTGGTAGGTGATTTCAGCACATCTGAAATCAGGTCCAATGCGTCCTGAGCTGACAACTCAAAAAATCCAGGCACCCCAAATCAGTGGCCATTTCCAATTTCTATTGTTCTTACCAGTGCACCGAATTGCAGATTTCATCACAACCCAACAGCCTTCACTCTGACCTGGAATGAATGATAGTCTTTTATCTTAAAATATAAAGACAACCTGTGGTGGGGTGTACAAACCTCACACTGGGCCTGAAGGGGTAACAGGATAATACTAGGCCCAGGTAACCCTGCCCCTCCAGGCCTGCATAGGGTTGCCAACTTGCTACTTTCTGAAAACTGGACCCCCCTCACCCCGCCTTTTCCCCTGAGGCCCTGCTCCCTCTCCCACCTCTTCCCAAGGCCCTGCCCCTGCGCCGCATCTTTCCCTGAGGCCCTGCGTGCACTCGCTCCTCTTTCCCCTCCCCCATCGCTCACTGCTGTCCCCCTTTCCTCTTCCTCCTCTCTCAATCCTCTCCACCTCCCACCCACTCAGCTGGGCTCCCTCTACTCTGGGACAGGAGCTGTAGCCTGACATGGAGCCTGGCTGCCGGCAGGTAAGAGGTGGTCCCATTGAGCAGGGGCTGGCACAGGTTGATGACCCAGTGCCTCCCCCCACCTCTGGTAACTGTACATCTGACTGGACACTGCTAGGTCACCAGACACCTGGCAACCTTATGCAGAGCATGCTCCAATTGGAAAGGAAGTTTAGAATGGAGCCAGTGCCACTCAGCCCAGATGGGGAAGGCTGGGATGGAAGACAGACCTATCCTGAGGGCTCCTGAACATGGGTGCCGAAGAAGCCTCACTGTGAGGAAGAAGTCTGCCTGCTGAGCCTGGCTGGGGCTGAAGGTTTAGTTGTCTTTCCTTTTCTTTTGCTATCTAGGGCCATGTTTACCCTTCAAAATTACATCAACCTATCATACGCCAGCACACAGCCACCGCAGTTGTTAAATCACTTATCAGCGGTACACGTCCTCACTGGAGCGCTTGTATTGGTTGTCAGGGTGGGGCATTGTGGGACAGCTCCTGAAAGCCAGTAACAGTCGACATGAGCAAAGCAGTGTCTAAACTGACACTGCGTCAACCTCAATTACATCGACCATGTCTCAACGCCACTCGGGGAAGTGATGTTACTAAAGTGGGCCTAGAGAGGCACTTACATCAGCGGGAGCCAGATTTAGGTGAAGACACTTTCACACCTAGGTCAACGCCAGGCAGCTTACATTGACCTAACCCTGTAGCGTAGGCCAGGTCTTATATTGGACTTGGAGACTTTGCGGGGAAACGGAGGGTAGGACCTAGGAGGGCAATAGCTCCAGGGCACTCCAGAATGCTCGACTTTGTGGTCTCTCGTAAGGCCCTGGGTCAAAGCCTGGTGGAGCAGGAGGGCTCCGGCTCAGCTACTAACTACCCTCGTTGCAGAAGGGCATAACCCTCTAGTAAGGCGAGTAAGGACATTGAAAACCCTTAGGTTAGGATAAGCCACAAATAAGGATTAGAAACTGGATGGAAGGCCCTTCCTGCTGGGATGCAAGAGACTGGAATCAGGGTGTGCTAACTATTAGGACTCTACTCCACAATCTAAAATCCCTTTTGGAAAAGACTCACAAAACCGCTCACACATGAACAACACACACTGATTAGCCTGTTGTATGAGTCCATATTCACTTTAAATCCAAACAAATATATTGTAAGTTACTTAAAGTATCTCTTCTGCAGGAGGCACATGTATATTCATTCCTGTTCTAAAGATGTTATCACTTCGTGCCGCATTCCCCATTTTACATATAGGGTTAGTGCCATATCTCTAAAATCAGAGTGAACTATGTAAGTATATGCTCTGTAACCAAAAAAAAAAAAAACCCACCAGGGAAATGTACAGCTAAGGCACAGAGCTGAGTGAATAATGGATTTTTCGGTGTGGGTAATGAACTGAAAACTAAAAAAGAAAAAAATGTGTCAAATAAAGAACTCAAAAATGTTTCATTTTGAATCGACCAAAATATTTCAAATCAAATTAAAAAAAAATTGGGTTTTTTTTTAACAACTTTTTTCTTAAGTTTTCCATTTTGATTCAAGTGTCTTTCCAATTTGTGTGTGTTTGGGTTTGTTTGGTTTTTTTAATTGGCCAAATTTGGTATCAAAACATCATTTTGAATAAAAAAATCAAAATGAAACATTCTGATTCTTTCAAAAATGTATTTTTCAACTCAGGGCCGGCTCTAGGTTTTTTGCCGCCCCAAGCAAAAAAAATGTTGGCTGCCCCCCGGCCGGACCCCCCTGCTGCCCCAGCCCTGGGCTCTTTCCCCCCCCCCCCCCACCTCCTGCCGCCCCAGCCCTGGGCTCTCTACCCCCCCCACCTGCACCCTCCTTCCGCCGCAGCCCTGGGTCACTGCTAACTCGCTCCCACGGCAGGTCATTCAGCAGGAATTTTAGATGTGCACAGAACACAGACAGGATTGGTTCCTATATGGTTACAGAACTGCAGTAAAGTGGAACAATTTTCAGCTTGTGTGACTGGAGGATATCTGGATGCGTATTATAAGACTGTCCTACATAAATGAAGAAAAGTTGAGGTGCCTTTATTATTCTTTTGTTCCTCTCTTTCTTTCTATGGGGAATTTGCCAATGCAATATCACTGTCTTCCTTTTAAACAAACAAACAAGGCAATGGCAGTTGAAAATAGCAATTCCAGTCCTAATAACCACTGGGAAGCATTTCTTGCTCAATTTTATCCTACTTTTTCTACAGCAAGTTACAGTGGATCAGTATATTTGATTTGGGAGAAATGAAGTAACAGCTGCCCAAACTGAGCTTGAGCACTCCTGAATTTTGAGGTGTTCAAATCTGGAAGGCGGGGGCGGGGGGGCTGTGGCTCTGCAGGGGAGCACGGCAGCATGTATGCAGAGTATGTATGCAGCAGTGTGTCTGGCGCTGCGTGGAGCCAGACACGCTGGTCTGAGTGGCACAGTAAGGGGGCTGGGGGGTTGGATGGGGTGGAGGTTCGGGGGGGCAGTCAGGGGACAGGCAGAAGGGGGGTTAGATGGGTCAGGGGTTGGGGGGGCAGTAAGGGGACAGGCAGCGGTTGGATAGGCATGGGAGTCCCGGGGGTTTGTCAGGGGACAGGTAAAGGGTGGGGTCCTAGGGGGGAAGTTGGGGGGGGTCTCAGGAGGGGGCAGTTGGGGACAAGGAGAAGGGAGGCTTAGATAGGGGGTGGGATCCTGGGGGGCAGTTAGGGGCAGGGTCCCGGGAGGGGGTGATCAGGGGACAGGGAGCAGGAGGGGTTGGATGGGTTGGGGTTTCTGTGGGGGGCAGTCGGAGGGAGTGGATGGGGGCAGGGTGGGGCTACCCTCCCTCCCCGTGGAGTGTCCTATTTTTTTAATGTTAAAATATGGTATCCCTACCTTCACAGTGCAGCTCTCCATTCACTGCAGCATGAGGTCTCTGCTACCTCACTCCCTCCCCCTCTTTCCTGTTGGTAGTGGCCAAGGGAATGCTGGGAAATGTAGTTCTTTCCCTGCTCCAGGGCTGGCTCTATAGGCAGGGAGCTAACCAAGGAACTACAGCTCCCAGGGCCCCCTGTTGGTTCTCAGCTCCCATGCTGGATCCCTGCCGCCCCTGCAAATGGGCTGCCCCAAGCACCTGCTTGCTTTGCTGGTGCCTAGAGCCGCCCCTGTTTCAACTGCAACCATTAGCCGAGTTGAATTTGACAAATGGTGTCAGGCCCCGCAAAATGCATTTTTTCAACAAAAATAAAATGAATTGAAAAAAGTTTGCCCAACTCTACTAAAACATTGGCAAACAGCCTCCCAAAAGAAATATCAAATCTTATGTCTACATTGCACAGAGCACATGCCCAGTGCCACAGCTCAGTAATGTGACTACACAGAAATTACAGCCTTACTGCCCAAGTTTCGTATCACTTTTCAAATGTACACTTCATTGCACTGAAAATTATCAACCAACACCCCAAATTCAAACACTTGCCATTTATTTTCTTTTTTAATAACCTTCATTTCACTGATGGAGAATGACAGAAAGAAGGAAATACGTGATCCCTTGAACAGACCAAGAATGGGAGGAGAGGGCCCCGCATACACAGCGTAGGAGGAGGGGACATGTGCATCTTGAAACACAACACAATGCACATCATAATCAGTTTTCCAAAGGACCGCATAGTCCACAGTTGAGCCTGGGAAAGGAGAATTCACTTAGTGACTCTCTCATCCTGAATGGAAGTCTCCCTTCCCATCCCTAATCGCCCATCCATAGAGACTGAGAGAAAGATGCTTGGATCAGATTCCATGCTCCCTCCAGTGACGTGTCCCCACTTTTCCTCAGGACCTGAATTGATCTCCCCTACTTACTTAGAGCTGTTTACTGTTGGGTGGGCTGCCCAAAGGTTACAGAAAATGGAGAAAGCTAGGCCCTGGGCCAACCACCTCTGCAGCCCCTGCTGGTAATATGGTGAGGTTCTACTGTAGAGTAGGGGAAAGGAGGGGCTAGCTCCTGCCACCAGAGGGCTCTGATTATTGCTAAGGGAGGACGGGATGCCGCTCGCTTGCTCTCTCTCTGCTCAGCATGTAAATGGCTGAGCTTCCTGGGTCATTCGCTGTGCACCGGCAGCACTGCTGTTGCCGTCTGGCTTTTGATCTGTTGCTCCCCCAGCGGGGTCTGTGCGGGGAGAGACCTGCATTAATCCCCCTCTGTGCCCAGCCCGGGGGGACTTTCTGCGGGTGGCTGGAACCAGCCCCTGGAGCAGCCCCGGGCTCTGCCGACACCAGCCCCGGAGCTAGAGCTTGCAGGTGAGGGGAGAGACTCGGGGGAAAGGGCTGGGGCCGGGCAGGGAAGTGACTCTGCACCAAGGGAGGCTCAGATCTCTTGTGGCTGCATCTGCAGGGCAGATCTGAGCTAACAGTAATGAAGCCCCTGCTTTGGTTGGCTATCAGCTGCTGCCAGAGCTTTGCTCCGGGAGCTAAACGCAGAGGATTGGGGGGCGGGGGGAGAAGTTTCAGCGTGACCATGAAACGGTGGCTGGGGGGGGGGTTCCCCCTTTTGTCTCTCTGGGGCAGGGTTCGTGTAGGGTGGAAAACTGCTCTCTGACTTAATTTGCTACTTAGGGTGCACCGAGGGTGCTCAGTAACATCTGCCTTCACCCTGCCCTTACTTGGCCTCAGATTCTGTGTACTAGTTTTTACGGGGGTTAAAAAGGAGCAAAGGGGGTGAATTGGAGGTGGCCAGGGTCTGAGCAGGGGGTGGAAATTGACTGACTGGTCAGGAGGGTGAAGCCGCTGGAGGCAGGGTTAGGATAGGGGCTGAAGGGCAAAATCAGGGATGGGGGGGGGGGGAAGGAGATGGTGTTAAACTCAGGGGTGAGGCGCTGCCAGAGGGTAACAGAGGGCAAAACCCAGGCACAGGCAGGGGCAGAGGGGGTAACAGTTACCCCGGTGGACTGAGACACCAGTGTTTGGCAAAAAATAGGGTGCGGGGGCCGAGGGGCTTTTTTATTTCCCCTCCCACAGGACAGTACCTCTCCTCATGGGCTTCCCAGGGCTGGATTTGTAAAGGTGCAGGCATCCGAATGCCTAGTCATTGCTGCTCCTCTTTGTCTGATGTAACCTACTGAGGTGCTTCAGGAGACTTGATTCAGTGAAATATTTTATGTACACCCCTTATAATCAAAGAATCCCTTATCAGTGTAACTGACTGCATAGAGTCTCTCAGCAGTTCACCAATTTGTGTTATCTGCTGCTGGGATGCATTTCATTGTGCTATTTAAATTATATTTTAATAACAAATACTTATTGAAAATATGCATAAGTTAGTACTTGCTAGTAGTTTTAGCAATGACATCGGGTTTTCTAGTATTGCACTTGCTATGTTTTTTTACTGTGATTTCTAATTTGGAATTTTTAATTCTAACTTTTTCTTCTGTACTAGAAGATGGGAAAGGTGAGAGGTAGCAAATAAGAACAACCTTATGTATCAGTAACTGCTACTAGTTAGAATTTACTACCCATATTCCAGTAACAGATTAGGGCAGATAGCAGTTTAATATCAGTAACTGCTACTGGTAGCAAATTAAGACAGATAGCAATTTTTAACACTACATAGGATCTGTAAATCTGCGAGCCCAGCGCCCCCCAAGCCTGGCACTCCAGGTGGTCGCCTGGGTCGCCTGCCCCTAAATCCAGCCCTGCGCAGAGGTGGATAATAAAAGAAATGAGGGGAAGGGAAAGAGAGCATGAAATGTGGTAGATCTAACCATCTCTGTACAGTTAGGGAAATACAGGGAAGAGAAGTGTGTGTGTGTGTTATTTCTTCGTTTAAAAATCTACCCTCGTTACTGCTCTCCCTTCCCCTGGAGATAATCCACAGAGATGATTTTATGTCCCCAAGGACAAGGACATGTTTGTTCCATCAGACATGGTGGGTTTAAAAGGACTTAGGGCAGGTCTACACTACTGCGTAAATTGATCTCACTTAACGTCGCTCAGGGGTGTGAAAAAGACACCCCCTTGCCGACGCAAGTTACAGCAACCTAACTGCTGTCCACACCGGCGCTACATCGGCAGATTACTCATGGAGGTGGAGTAATTATGTCCATGGGAGAGCCTTTATAAAGCAGGCCAATGTTTTGGCCATTTATGGATTGTCCTTTCCTTCTAATGTATTAATGGGCTTGTATTCCCTCCAGGACACTTCCCCACCCCCATGGTAGCTTTGTAAAATCTCTCCCCTTAGCCCCCTTGGCTGTGTAGATGGACGAGTCCCTCCTGCTCCTCAGCAGACCCCACAATGTCTGACTTTGAATTCAAACTCATCCCCCTTCTGGGTGGGCTGGGAAACCATGTTGGTGGTGAATGGTGTGGCAGGATTTGTCGTCAGCAGAGATGTGGATAGTTAAATTCTCCCATTAGCAGAGTGGCCTGCAGCTCTGATTCCATGGAGAGCTGGCCCAGAGATTTGCATGTGTTAAAATGGGCTGAGTTAATAATCAGGGAACACTTCTCATAATGAATACTCCACAAATACCAGTGTCACCTGTTTTCTTTCCCCAGTGTGTCCAATTCCCAAACCTAACGTGATCTCTCAGATGGAACGAAGGGAAGAGTTGGAGGTGCCGGATCTCCAGGGTTCTGAGGAGAGGGAGATCCTGAAACACAGCTGCACAGGTGTGGAACCAGATAAACTGAGTCAGAAAAGATTGGTGGGTAAAGTAAAATGCTGGGATTCCCATAAAGCCCCAGTTCTGCCTCGTCCCATCCCGGTCAGGATCCTTATGGCAGTTGTCACTCATGGCTTCCTAGCACACCTGGTGGTAACTCCCACTCCCCTGCGTGTGTGGATGGGATGTGGAGCTAGAATTGATCCCCAGTTCTCTGTCCTATTGGGAAGGTTTGTGGAGTGATTGGAAGGAGGAGGAATTGGCTCATGATTTATTTTTATCTGCCCTGCAGTTATTTGGGTTTGTTACCCCCTTTGCCTTTCCCCTTTCTTCATTCCGTTTCCCCACAGGGAATGACTCCTTTCTGGATTCTCTCTGTCCCAGCAGGAGATCGGACACTGAGCGAGAAGGAAAATTCATAGAAATGCAGGGCTGGAAGGGACCTCGAGAAATCCTCTAGTCCAGCCCCTCACGTTGAGGCAGGACAAGTACACTTACACCGTCTCTGAAAGGTGTTTGTCTAACCTGTTCTTAAAAAACCTCCAGTGAGGGGGATTCCGCTACCTCCCTTGGAAGCCTGTTCCTTATCATTAAAACCTTTCACCTAAAATCTAGCCTTAATCTCCCGTGCTGCAGATTAAGCCAATGACTTGTCCTGCCTTCATTGGACATGGAGAACAGTCAATCACTGTCCTCTTTATAACGGTCCTTAACGTATTTAAAGACTGTTAACAGGCTCCATCTCCCCAAGTCTTTCTCTTTCTCTTCAACCTTTCCTCGCAGGGCAGGTTTTTTAAAACCTTTGGTCATTTTTGTCTCTCTCCTCTGGACTCTCCAATTTGCCCATGTCTGCCTGGATACGTAAATTAAGTTGTCAAGGGATAAAAGGGAAGGTCCTTTCATGGATTGAGAACTAGTTAAAAGACCGGGAACAAAGGGTAGGAATTAATGGTAAATTCTCAGAATGGAGAGGGGTAACTAGTGGTGTTCCCCAAGGGTCAGTCCTTGGACCAATCCTATTCAACTTATTCATAAATGATCTGGAGAAAGGTGTAAACAGTGAGGTGGCAAAGTTTGCAGAGGATACTAAACTGCTCAAGATAGTTAAGACCAAAGCAGACTGTGAAGAGCAACAAAAGGATCTCTTGAAACTGGGTGACTGGGCAACAAAATGGCAAATGAAATTTAATGTGGATAAATGTAAAGTAATGCACATTGGAAAAAATAACGCCAACTATACATACAATATGATGGGGGCTAATTTAGCTACAAGAAGTCAGGAAAAAGATCTTGGAGTCATCGTGGATAGTTCTCTGAAGATGTCCACGCAGTGTGCAGAGGCGGTCAAAAAAGCAAACAGGATGTTAGGGATCATTAAAAAGGGGATAGAGAATAAGACTGAGAATATATTATTGCCCTTATATAAATCGATGGTATGCCCACATCTCGAATACTGCATACAGATGTGGTCTCCTCATCTAAAAAAAGATATACTGGCACTAGAAAAGGTTCAGAGAAGGGCAACTAAAATAATTAGGGGTTTGGAACGGGTCCCATATGAGGAGAGATTAAAGAGGCTAGGACTCTTCAGCTTGGAAAAGAGGAGACTAAGGGGGGATATGATAGAGGTATATAAAGTCATGAGTGATGTGGAGAAAGTGGATAAGGAAAAGTTATTTACTTATTCCCATAATACAAGAACTAGGGGTCATCAAATGAAATTAATAGGCAGCAGGTTTAAAACAAATACAAGGAAGTTCTTCACGCAGCGCACAGTCAACTTGTGGAACTCCTTACCTGAGGAGATTGTGAAGGGTAGGACTATAACAGCGTTTAAAAGAGAACTGGATAAATTCATGGTGGTTAAGTCCATTAATGGCTATTAGCCAGGATGGGTAAGGAATGGTGTCCCTAGCCTCTGTTTGTCAGAGGATGGAGATGGATGGCAGGAGAGAGATCACTTGATCATTGCCTGTTGGTCCACTCCCTCTGGGGCACCTGGCATTGGCCACTGTCGGTAGACAGGATACTGGGCTAGATGGACCTTTGGTCTGACCCGGTACGGCCGTTCTTGTGTTCTTATGATACCCCAAAGGAGTTAAGCACCTAAATTCTTATATTACGCTCCACTGCGGTGCAGCAAACTCCCGCTGACTCACTCAGTGCCTGCGTTTGGCAGGCAAAGTTCCTTAGGCACCTACGTTTCTTCCTCTGGGCATGCACGCTGCTGCCTCCCTCTAAGAATCCGGATGCTTATTACCCGCCTAAGCCCCAAAGTGACTTACAAACCAGGGGAAGACAGGCATTTAGCTGCCTCAGTTGCGTGCAGGTCTTGAGCCAGTGGTCGTGCTCAGAGGCCGTCTACCGGATCAGGCCCCTCAAGCAAGTTTACACAAAACAGTCAGTGGTGGGGGAGAGGAGAACCTCCCTCAAAACATTAGCCCTGTGTACTTAGCCTTAGGGTACTCACTTGGGATGTAGGAGAGCCCCAGTTCAAGGCCCCTTCCATCTGAAGGGGAGAAGGGATTTACAAGAAGATCTCCGGTGAGTTCTCTAGCCACTGAGCTATGGGATATTCCATTATTCCTGTGGAAAGTGTTGCACTGTGGATAAATAATAAAAAAGTCACTGGAGCAGGGGGACTGGACCCTGGGCTAAAAGTTATGAGGAGCTCCTCCCACCCCTCCAACTGCCTCTTGCAAAAATGGCATAGGAACCCAACTGCAAAGACAGTTCCCAGCACCGCTCTGCAACCTGGACTTAGGCACCTATCTCTGTGAGAGGGGTGAGGCTTAGCACTTTGGGTAGCTTAGCTGGCTCCCTCCCTACCATGCTGGGTTTTGTCAACTGCAGTCTAAAGGCACCCGTCTCTCCCCATGCATTGCTTCGGAGCTTAGACACGTAAGTAAGGCATTATGATGTTCAGTGTCGCAGCATTTAATTTTTAGGTGCCTAGACAGTTACTGCGATTCAAAGCCTATTTGCATTTTTATGTCCATGCCGTCTTTCTTAAAGTGAGGCACCTAATAACTGGACATAATACTCCAACTGAGGCCTTACCAGTGCTCAATTACTTGATGTGTCTGTCTTAGGACACTCCTGTTAATATACCCCAAAATGATTTTAGCCTTTTTTGCAACTGCATCACATTGCTGGGTCGTATTTAATTTGTGATCCCCTATAACACCCAGATTCTCTTCAGCAGTACTGCTGCCTAGTCAGTTATTCCCCATTTTCATAGAATAGAATCATAGAATATCAGGGTAGGAAGGGACCTCAGGAGGTCATCTAGTCCAACTCCCTGCTCAAAGCAGGACCAATTCCCAACTAAATTATCCCAGCCAGGGCTTTGTCAAGCCTGACCTTAAAAACCTCTAAGGAAGGAGATTCCACCACCTCCCTAGGTAACCCATTCCAGTATTTCACCACCCTCCTAGTGAAAAAGTTTTTCCTAATATCCAACCTAAACCTCCCCCACTGCAACTTGAGACCACTACTCCTTGTTCTGTCATCTGCTACCACTGAGAACAGTCTAGATCCGTCCTCTTTGAAACCCCCTTTCAAGTAGTTGAAAGCAGCTATCAAATCCCCCCTTATTCTTCTCTTCTGCAGACTAAACAATCCCAGTTTTGTATCTGTGCATTTGATTAATTCCCCCCCCCCCCCCCTTGTCTTTATTGAATTTCATCTAGCTGATTTCAGACCAATTCATTAAGGTCATTTTGAATTCTAATCCTGTCCTGCAAAGTGCATGCTCCACCCCCACCCAGCTTGGTGTCATCCCTAAATCTTATAAGCACACTCTCCATTCCATTATCCAAGTCATTAATGAAAACATTGAATAGTACTGGACCCAGGACAGATCCATGCAGGACTCCACTAGATACATCCCCCAGTTTGACAGTGAGCCATTGATAACTACTCTTTGAATATGATCTTTCAATCAGTTATGCACCCACCTTATAGTAATTTCATCTAGACCACATTTCCCTAGTTTACTTATGAAAATATCATGTGGAACTGTGTCAAAAGCCTTACTAAAATCAAGATGTATCACGTCTACTGCTTCCCTCTAGTCACAAGACCAGTAACCCTGTCCAAAAAAGAAATTAGGTTGTTTTGGCATGATTTGTTCTTGACAAATCTGTGTTGGCTACTACTTATTGCCCTATTATCTTCCAGGTGCTCCTCCGGAAGATCCTGAGCAAGTGGACCCAAACGGGATGTTTTCAGAAAGAGCCAAAAGAAATGTTTCCCAGAATCCTGAGCAGAGTCAGCACATATCAGAGAGGGAGCAGGGAAACCACAAAGGGGGGAGAGAGGAAAAATCCAGTGACCACCAGGGAGGTTTCAATGTTCTTAATGAAACCACGATCCAGCTGAGAGTCCACATGGGGGAAAGATCCTACGAGTGTGCTGAATGTGGGAAAGCCTTTAGTTGGAGATCACACCTTACTGCCCATGAGAGAATCCATACAGGAGAGAAACCCTATAAATGTCTGGACTGTGGGAAAAGTTTTAGTCAGAGATCCCACCTTACTACACATGAGAGAATCCACACTGGTGAGAAGCCCTATAAATGCCCCGACTGCAAGAAAAACTTCCGTCGCAACTCACAGCTTATTAATCATCTGAAATCCCACATGGGACAGAAGCCATATAAGTGTCCCGACTCTGGGAAAAGCCTCCGGCGCGTTTCACGCCTTACTGCGCACAGCGGAGAGATGGCTTATCAATGCCCGGACTGCAAGAAAAGCTACAGTCAGATGTCACACCTCGTTAGACATCAAAGGTTCCACACAGGAGAGAAACCTTATAAGTGTCTGGACTGCGGGAAGAGCTTCTGTCAGAGCTCAGACCTTATTACGCACCAGAGAACCCACACGGGGGAGAAGTCCTACACATGCTCTGAATGTGGGAAAAGCCTCAATAGAATCTCACACCTTGTTGCACATCTTCGATCCCACGCTGGAGAGGCGCCTTACCAGTGCCCTGACTGTGAGAAAAGCTTCAGTCAGATGTCGCACCTCATTAGACATCAGAGGTTCCACAAGGGAGAGAAACCCTACAAGTGCCTCAACTGTGGGAAAAGCTTCTGTCAGAGCTCAGACCTTATTACGCATCAGAGAATCCACACGGGAGAGAAGCCCTATAAATGCTCCGAGTGCGGGAAAGGATTCAGTCGGAGCTCAAACCTTATTGCCCACCAGAGAACCCACACGGGAGAGAAACTCTATCAGTGCTCCCACTGTGGGAAGAGCATGACCCGGAGTTCAAACCTCGTTCGACATCAGAGAACTCACACCAGGGGAAAACTGTTTAAAAAAAGCCTGGATCCAACCTAGCCATTGTGAATAATACACTGGCCTTTTCCCGTTAATGATGGCGGTGTTTGGACCCAGTTACTCAAAGGAGGCTCCTAATTTCTGTTGAAATCAATAGAAGTCAGGAGCATAAATAGCTTTTGAGAATCTGGGCTTTGGCTCCAATGTACGTCTGGGGTCAGGAGATTGGGAACCAGAATGGAGGGCACAGTTGCTTGGGAGTTGTGACACAGATGATGAACATAGGCATATCTTCAAAGACCATTATACTGAGATAGACCATGCACATGAATCTGCGGAATGTTCATAGTCCTTTGTATCGATACAGGCATATGTTTTCATGTGTTCTTCAAATCTGTAGGGAGTGATTAATGCAAAACTCCCAAACCTGGCTATGTAGATGTCCAATCTTTGAAGTCTGACCTCCTAGGCCATAGGGGGAGTTATTAAAATTGGTAACTAACTCAGCTTCCCTGAACAGAAGATTCCCTTACAGTGATCAAGTTGATTATTGTATTGAATTAACTGGATTTGTCTATTACTTTCAGCAAACTGAATATTCTCTAAGTTCTTACATTTACCTTTTTTATCTTACTTTTCCTTTTTCTCTAGAACCATCTTTCTTTTGTTTTCTGCAATTTCTGACTTATTCTTAATAGCATTCTAGTTAAGAAAACCAATACATTCAGGAGCACCAATGGACTGGTTTGGGTTTGCAATGTCCTGAACTGGATGCTGGAGACAGAATTGGGATGATGTGGTTTTTTCTTACTTTAAATGCGGAGGAATAAAGTGCAACTGAGTTTCCCAAAGTCTGAGTCTTACAACACAAATGGGGTGAGATTGGGGCCTGTGGGAAAGTCTGTCAGTAACACTGTCCTAGTGCTGCAAATCTGCAGATATCCGCATCTGTGGATATTCATGGACCATATTGATGGATGCGATCCAAATTTTATATCTAGAGCCCTAAAAATCTGCGGATATTTGCTTGATATCCACTTGCTATCTGCGGACCACAGATCGGCTGCGGATACAAATTTTGTATCCACCCAGGGCTCTAGTGAATGTAATTACATCAGAGGTCTGCTTTTTGATATAGTCATCCTTACAGAACCATCAATACATTACTATTGCCCTTTTAGTTTCATTCTTAATGCATTACACTATAATAACTCTGACATATACATATACTGGGGTGGCCAAACTTACTGACCCTCTGAGCTGCATACGACAATCTTCAGTAGTTCGAGAGATGCAGCGCACCTGCTGAAGCTCTGAGCCCTGGCCGGCGCGCCCTGCGAGGTTGAAGCCCCTAGCCCCACCCCCTGGCTGGAGGGCAGAAGCCCCTTACCCCACACCCTCTCCCCCCCACAGGGCAGAAGCCCTAAGCTCTGCCCCCTCCAGTCTGGTAGGCAGAGAATGGGAGGAGGGCTCCATGAGCTGCACTTTAACTGTAGAAGAGCTGCATGTGGCTCACGAGCTATGGTTTGGCTACCCCTGACATTTACCCATTAAAAAAATCCTATGACTAAGATAGCTCCATGGCTGAATTCCTTGTACCTGCCCTAGTTAGAATCTGAGTTATCACATGCACTGTATTTCTCCTGTCACTAATCGCTTTATTTTCAGATTTATTTATTCATTTATTCTTCTAGGAGCAGGTATCAAAGAGTTAATCCCAGCATAAGGCATGTGTAAATATATTATTAATTTAGATGGAGTCTGAAATACCTGGGTTCAGTATAAAACTACATAACAAGAGAATCAATCAAGGAGTTAATCTGCTCCTTGTATGAGTTAGCAGTACTGATAAGGTATCCACATTGAAATTGCAGTTACTGAATTATAAATTCCCAGTTTACTTAATTTGAATTGGAGTATAATAGAATAAGCAAAGTTAGAAATGGAAAATGTCCATTTGTTCCCATCCTGTCTGTTTCTCTCAGCAAAGTGGGTATTTTCTAGAGGTTGTCTGCAATTTTGTGGCTGTGGCGTTAACAGCCGAATTCACCTCTCACCCCTTGCTGCAGAATCGTGTTCCAGAACCTAAATGTAGGGCTGCTCCTATGCATTATGGTGATACAAATAAATAATCTTCAGGTTTTTTAAAGAAAAAGATGTCCAGCCCTTATGACTGCAAATAAACATTTAAAATGTGCTTATCAACCCCTGTGGATATTGTGCATGAGGGTGGGGCACCTGAATGGCTTTACAAACACTGAGTCTAAGTCTGAAAATGTTGGCCTTTGGTTTTTTATGCAACTTCTCTGCTCCCTTTGGGGTGTAGTTCACTCATTTTAATAGAATCCATCCACTGTATGTTTTCCTTTCACCCAACTGTGCAGCCTTCCTTAGATGTAATTCAGGGAACAGGACAACTAACTATGAAGTTCAGTGAGGTGTGAATTTTGGCGGTCTATATAGGCCAGCAATTTTTTACTCTTACTCTGTGCTCTTACATGCCATCTGTAGTACATTCTCTAAGAAGGGTTTACTGTGGGGTTAGGGAAAGGGCATGCTCTTCTGTACATGACTTCTGTAATATGATGAATGTGGGGGCTTTGGTAGTATTTTTATGATGCCTGTGTGTGCCTCGGTTTCCCTCTGGGCTTTGCATTGCCATCGTATAACTACATTACTAAGGAGTGTGTGAAAATCTACACCTGTGAACGACGCAGTTAAACCGACCCAACGACGCAGTTAAACCGACCCAACCCCCAGTGTGTAAACAGTGCTAGGTCAACAGAATTCTCCAATCCACCTAGCTACTGCCTCTCAGGGAGGAAGCATACCTACACTGATGGGAGAAGCCCTGTCGTCAGCATAGGTAGTGTCTTCACTGAAGCACTACAGTGGTGCAAGCCACATGGCAGCGTTTTAAATGTAGACAAGCCCTTAGTGTAAAGCAAAGGGATGAGCTGTTAACTCAGCAGGCTGGCTGGAAACCAGAATCATTAACAAACTAAATAAAGTCTACACATGTGAATGGTGGGTCGGAAGAGACCATGGAAACCCCAGTGGCGGGGACAGTAACACCTAGCAACCAACAGCCAAGAGGAAGGAAATTTCCCACACTGCTTGGCTTCCCTGCAGAGAGGTGGTCTCCCAGCTGGAGAAGAAAGAGGAGAGGTAGTAGAGAGACCAACTTCTGTTGGTGAGAGAGACAAGCTTTGGAGGGGAAAAGTGCCAGGTGGCTGTGTTAAGAGCTAGGATGCCCCTGATGTGGGCCAGACCGAATTCTGTCTTCACCTCTTTTTCTTTCTATGCTAACCTAAGGACTTTCAGATTCTGTGAGCCAGCTGACTAATAAATTGTTACCTTTTTTTGAAAAGGCTTCCTGGTGTCGCTGCAAATACTTTACAGGAAACATTGCGCTCTGGAGGAGTACAGGATAAGCCTCTCACAGGAGACTGGCTCTGCTGGACTTGCTACAGGGAGCCATGGAGAGAGACCGGGATCACTGGTGCCACCAGCCCAGTCTTGGAGGCCATGGGCCGCACCCTGTGGAATTGTGTGGCTCCTTGGGACCTGGCAGTCTATCGAGGTCACTCCCCAGGGTTACAGGCTGGGACATAAACCAGACCCTGTGGATCCATGACACACAGAGGACATCTCTTGCATTGATGTTTTATAAATATACAGTAGAGAACAATGCTGCATTGGTACCTTGGATGTGACCTCATAGAACATTTTTATATTTTTTTAAGCTTCTTTAAAACATCCCAGCTGTACTCTCTTTGGGCCAGAACCTCAACTGGTATAAATCAGCATAGCTCTATGTTGATACGTAGCAGCTGAGGACCATGCCTCAATGAACAGTGAGCAAAACCAGCATCCACACCAGGACTCTGACAAATGCACTCAAAGAAAAAGGACGTTTAACAAAACGACAAGTGTCAAAGCAGCACTGAGGTGAAATAACTGATATTGGGGATTATGGCAAATGCATCTCCAGCTTCTCCAGTGGCTTGCTGATGTCCCCCAGACTGCCGGCTTGATTTGGGGCAAGACATTCTGCACAGAAATATATTTTAATTTCCACTAAAAAAAATCATTCCTCTGGTAAAATGCTGCTGTATTTCCTGGCTCACTGAATCTGCCCAGAAAGCAACACCACTAATACAGGAAGCCTTATAGGAACCAGTGGGGAAACACACATTTGTGGAGTACACATCCTCCCACTGTAACAACACAGTTCTTGGCAGAGAGTAAGAGGAGATAATAAACCATTAAACGCCATGGGTATGTCTACACAGCAAAAATATCCCAGTGAGTCTCAGAGCCTGGGTCTACAGACTGGGGCTTGCGGGGCTCATGCTACCGTGTGGACTTTCCAGCTCAGGCTGGGTTTCAGAGCTCAAGCTCCAGCCCAAGCCAGAACATCGACACAGCTATTTTTAGCTTCCTAGTGTGAGCCCTGCAAGCCTGAGTCTATAGACCTGGGCTCGTAAACTCACCGCCATGGGTTTTATTTTTCCCACTTTGTAGATGTACCCCATCTGGCCAGATTCCACTCTATCCTACACCAGGGTTGATCCAGAGTGACTCCACTGAGTCTGGTGGGGCCACTCAGTATTCACCCTAGCATCACTGAGAGTAGAATCTAGATCCTTTTTCAGTGTTTGTTGTGGGTATTTTATCTGAACAGCCCCTTTCAGCTCACTTTCTATCAACTTCCTCCCGCCCCCCCCCAACAAACGTGGACCACTGAACCATCCCCAGCACTGTTTCCACCACCGGAAGTGGCTGATGCTGCTGTACAGTGATGAACTCAGCCAAGTCTGAGACATTTCCACCACTGGCTAGCTAATGCTGATGTTTGGGAAAGCAGAAAGGAAGGGGTTAAGATTTGAACTGACCTGAAGAAGCCTGTGAGATCACTGAGAAGACATCCATGCATTTCCACTGTTTGAACACAAGGGGGGGAGGGGGGACTTACTCCACAAAGTTCCAGATACCAGAGAGCCCCAGGACTTCTCTGTGTGGGGAAAGTTTTACCAGTTATACCAGCATAAGAGTGCTGTATTCAGTTTGCTTAATTCCTGTGGCTAAATGTTGTCAACTAAACTGGAAAAAGGCCACTCTTATATCGGAATAAAAGCTTCCACGTGGGGCTGGGGGGGTTAAACAGGGATAACTAGATCAGTTTAAATTTACACCTTAACTTTCCTGTGTAGACAAGGCCTCAGCTGGCATGAGGGAACTCAGGCCTCCAGGAAAAGACCCAAGAAAGTACTGAGGTGAGGAATGTGTACTAGGATTCAGGAAAAGGCTAGACATTTATATGGATAATAATATCATCATTCGTAGTCACACCAGCCCAGGAGCACAGCCATGAGGGGTGTATGGCCAGGCACTGAGTACCAATAACCCTCTGGCCAGCTGGCCAAGATATCATTGGCTTTGTCCATCACTCTGATGCAGCAGGCAGGAGAGGCCGCTCTCCCATGTGGACTCTCCGGTGTCTATTAAGGGTTGAGCTCTGAGTGAAGCTTTTCCCACAGTCCCAGCACCGGTAGGGTCTGTCTCCGGTGTGGATCCGCTGGTGCCTGACCAGGTTGGAGCTGCGGCCGAAGCCTTTCCCACAATCGGAGCACTTGAAGGGCTTCTCTCCGCTGTGGATCCTCTGGTGCGTAGACAGGGTGGATCTCACACTGAAGCTTTGCCCACACTCAGGGCACTCATAGGGCTTTGCTGCGGCGTGGATTCTCTGGTGTGAGGCAAGGCTCGAGCTCACGCTAAAGCTTTTCCCACAGTCCGGGCATTTGTAGGGCTTCTCTCCATTGTGGATCCTCTGGTGTTTGACCAGGTCCGAGCTCTGCCTGAAGCTTTTCCCGCAGTCGGTGCATTTGTAGGGCCGGTCACCCATGTGCGTGCGTTGGTGTTTGATGAGGTCAGAGCTCTGGCCGAAGGTCTTCCCACAGTTGGAGCACTTGTAGGGCCGGTCACCCGTGTGGGCCCTCCGGTGCCTGTGCAGGTTGGAGCTCTCGCTGAAACTCTTCCCGCACTCAGTGCATGTGAACGGCTTGTGCCCAGCGTGGATCCTCTGGTGTTTAATGAGATCCGAGCTGCGCACAAAGCCTTTTCTGCACTCGGGACATTTGTAGGGCTTATCTCCCACATGGGCTCTCTGGTGTTTCACAAAGTTGGAGCCATCAATAAAGCTCTCCCCGCAGTCCCCACAGCTGTAGGGTCTGTCCCCCAGGTGGATCCTCTGGTGCAGGATGAGGAGTGACCTACGGCCAAAGCCTTTACCGCAGTCAGGGCATTTGTAGGGCTTTTCCTGGCTGTGGATTCTCTGGTGTAGGACCAGGGTGGAGCTCCGGCCGAAGCTCTCCCCACAGTTGGGGCAGGTGAAGGGCCTCTCGCCCGTGTGAGTTCTCTGGTGGGCGAGGAGCTCTGAGCTCACGCTGAAGTTTTTCCCGCACTCAGTGCATCTGAAGGGCCTCTCGCCCATGTGGGTTCTCTGGTGTCTAATGAGGTGTGAGCTCTGGCGGAAGCTTTTCCCGCAGTCAGGGCATCCGTAGGGTCTCTGCCCCGTGTGGGTCCTCTGGTGGGCAGTGAGGTCTGAGCTCTGGCTGAAGCTCTTCCCGCATTCCGAGCACGGATAAGGCCTCTCTCCTGTGTGGGTCCGTCGATGCTTAGTGAGATGGGAGCTCACGCGGAAGCTTTTTCCACACTCAGGGCATTTATAAGGTTTCACTCCCGTGTGGACTCTCTGGTGTGTCAGGAGCCGCGAGCTCCGACTGAAGCTTTTCCCGCATGCATCACATCCGTAGGGTCTCTCCCCCGTGTGGATTCGCTGGTGTTTAGTGAGGTCTGAGCTCTGGCTGAACTTTTTATCACAGTGAGGGCACTTATAGGGTTTCTCTCCCGTGTGGATTCTCTGATGGGTCGTGAGGTTTGATTTCACGCTGAAGCTTTTCCCGCAGTTGGGGCAGTGATAGGGTTTTTCTCCCGTGTGGATTCTCTGATGCGTAATCAGGTTCGAGCTCCCACAAAAGCGTTTCCCACACTCGGCACATTTATGAGGTTTGTCTCCCCACTGGGCTGTCTGACGTTGTCCCAGGCCTGAGTGCAGACCAGAGCCTTCCCCACACTCTGTATATAAGTACATATTCTCTCCAGTTGGGTAGCTCTGGGGGACATTCTCACCCTTGAAGCCTTTGTCACATGAAAGGGACTGAACCTTTCTCTTTCCTGAGCAATTTCTCTGCTGCCTTTCTGAGATGCTGTCAGTCCCACAACCTTCTCCCTGGCCAGGCCCCTGCAGCCCCAGCTCCTTAGGGACGTTCTGCTGGGGACTGTCCTCCACATCCTCATTCACCATCCCCTCTGCAGCTGCAATAAATGGAGAGAATCCGGACACAAGTCCTTGCCTCTGACAGGGAGAACAAGAGTCTCAGGAACGGAAACTGCAAAGGGAGTGAAATAATCATGAGGGATGAAAAACAGGAGTCAAATCCCCCCCAAACCCTCCAACTCACCCAGAGGAGAGAGAAGAGGAGCCAATCCTGCCAATTCAGCCTATCTGAACCCCCAGAGAAAGGAACGGGGAAGGGAGGGAGCTTACTGACAAGGGTGAGTAGGAAGCCATGAATGGCGTCTGCCAGGAGGATACAATACCTGCTGGAGAGCTGGGGTGATATCAGGCAGAACTGGGGGAATTCTGGGGCTTTGGCAGGAATCCTAGCTTTTTAATTCACGTACCTGAGGGCTTCTGAGTTGCTTGGATGAGTTCCCCACTGGTGCACATGCCTCCTGGGATCTCCTGTCCCTCAAATCCTTGGAGATCTAGGACCCACAGCTCATCGCCTCGTTCCATCCAGGAGATCACAGATGGTGAATCAGAAATCCTGCAGAGGGAAGGAAAATATGTGAGATCAGGGTCTGTTACACATTCTTTGTGTCTTTCCAACAAAGAATGTAGGATTTTACACCCAGTTTCTTACTTTGAGAATGGGGCATCTCACATTAGCTGCACAACTGAGTTACAAAAGGAGTATAGCAGCGTTTCACAAACTTAGAGTCCCAACCCAAAAGGGGATAACAAAGCTATTGTAGGGGAGTCGTGAGATCACAAAAAATATTGTGATAACCTTTAGATCAGAGGTTCCCAAACTTATTTGGCCTACCGCCCCCTTTTCAGAAAAAAAAAATTACTCAGCGCCCCCCTGGAAATCTACCTTCTTTAAGCGAACAAACAGAAACATGCAGTGACAAATTTGTGTTCTTTTATGTATCTATATTTCTACCTACGTCCTACAATATAGTAAAGAAAGATGTGTTATTAGAATATCGCCCACGACATCAGGTATACAGTGGTTTTTGCATAAGACGGCAAAAGACAACCAAACTAAAATACTAATGAAACTAATAAACTGGGTTTTGTTCTTTGCTCAGCATTAGATATATGTATTTGATATTAAATTGTCAAATATCAAACTAAATTTATCAAGAAATAATTAATTTAAAAAATAATCAATATGCAATTAAAAATCAGTTAATAGTTTTAATTTAGTTTGCCCTTATTTAAATAATTGTTCCTTATTAACACACGCCTTATTTACCAATTAACACAGATGATTCGATAGATATAAATAAATGTTAATAGTTAACAGTTTTTTTACGATTTCATTCCCGTTTTCGTTAATATTGTAATAAAAAATATGACAAATATATTGACTGTACACTTCAAATAGTACTGTACCGACACAAGCCTGCTACGATTTTTTTATTAGTAAGCACTAGAGACACAGAAACGTAAGGTAGATATGTAAGAAAATGTATAAAAATACTCACGTGTAAATTGCTGTTTTATTGAAACAACAATAATACAATTTGCTTTGTATGTGATCCGTAATCCGTAAAGATCGAAGGTATCGAATATGAATAAAAATTTTAAAATACTTATTGCACTATTGTTAACTGCTTTTTACACAATTCAGAAACAATCTAAATTAGATTTCATACATGTCGCCTATTTATAGTATCGTATTGTAAACAAGTCATTACACGCACATATTCCTGCCGATGCATGCTGGAGTTCCCGACAATGCGCGACACGCTCGCCTGCCAACACTTGCTTGTTAAGAGCTGTTGGCGGACTTGACACCTGATCGGTTATAATTTGTGAATTTATTTGGAAAATAAAGTAATCACTACAACTTTAACTCTATGCTACACAACAGATGAAACATGTACGAACGGTTTTTCAAATTTTTCTTATATTCTCTTCTTACTTTATGCTTCCACCGCCCCCTTATTTTTATTCAACGCCCCCCAATTGCACCCGAGGCTACTACTGCCCCCCATGATCGTTCCAGTGCCCCCCAGGGGGCGGTATCGCCCACTTTGGGAACCTCTGCTTTAGATCCTTTGCTAGGGTTACCATATTTCAAGTTCCCAAATAGAGGATGGAGGAAAGGAGAAGTGGAGCGGGAGGGGGGAATATAGCAGCCGCCGCTCTCCAGCTACCCAGCTCTGAAGTAGTGCAGAAGTGAGGGTGGCACTACCATACTGTTGCTTTACACTTTTTGAAAGGTTTCAGTGCTTTTGACTGCAGAGATAATGATTACATGCTTCGCTTAGTGCTCCTATGAGTATGTACAGTAATTTGCAATCACTTTTTTCTGGGGGTTGGGGAGTGTTGTCACAGCCTGAAATACTTTCAAAGCGGGGCCCAGCAAAAAAAACAACAACAACCTGGAGAATAGGGTACATGCAGTTGTAAGAGTCACAATCTGAATGACCTGCCAACCAAGAATAAAGAAGGAAATCTGTAATCCTTCTGAATACAGCTGAGAATCCTGCTATCTGTTTGCAGGCATATCACAAAGAGGAAAAACATTCATTGCTATTTTCTAGATATTTCCATCACTTATCTGACCACCATCACCCTAGTATTTCAGCACCTCATAATCTATCATCTATTTACCCTCAAAGCACCCATGTGAGATAGGGAAGAGCTATTATTATTACTTAGATTGCAAACTCCTTGGGACAGAAATTGTCTTTTGGTTCAGTTTGTACAGTGCCTAGCACAGTGGGGTCCTGCTCCACAACAGCAACTCCTAGGCAAATAAAAAAAATTCTCATTTTACAGGTGGCAAATTGGGGCCTGGGAAGCACTTTGCCCAGCATCACAGATAGAAGCTGGAGCAGAGTAGGAAATTGACACTGAATCTCAAGAGTGCCAGGCTAGTTTCCTAGATCACATTTCCTCTCCAGAGAACATTCACCTCTTTGTCAGATTAGAACCTGCAGGCACCGGCACACAAAGTACACTTTTCACAGCGTCACTAAGCTACTGCATCATTACCCCTCAGCAATAATAGAGGCCCTTTGGGGAAGTTTCCTAGTGAGAGACATGTTGCACCCCCTGTAGGGGATTCTGGCATCTCCGGACACTGCAGGACATGACTCAATCACTGCCCAGACCTACAGCAAGGGAAATGACGTCACCAAATATCCACAGACTTTGCAGACAAATTTTGTGCATTCCATAAATAGAAACAGTCCTTCTCTTATGCCAGTGACAGAAAAAGATGCGCTGGGAATCCTCCATCCCAGAATCTGTCCTTTGGACACATATCCTTCCATACCACAGAGAACGGCAGCTGGTTCTCCCTCATACTTTGGAATCTACTCCTCATCCCACCTGGGTCCAAAATAGCCCACGTCTGTTCAGAGGATTCTGCAGGGTTGAGGTTTTGACCTGGTTTTGAGGAGGAAGGGGCTGGCATTTATGGAGGATGGGCACTCGTTGGGTGCTGCTGGCGCTGGCTTTAAGAGGCATTAATTTAATTTGTCTCAAAGGCAAATTTTCTGTGCCCATTAACCAAAACAATAATACACAAATTGCTGTCAGCAGAAAAGCTGAATCATGAGACAGTGCCTGTGCCTTTACAATGCTCTTTGCAATGACAAATGAATCCAGCTGCGTCCTCAGGTCTTGGTACTTCTGTTTCTCTGGTCTGGTCTATCTTGGGAGCTGGGAGGCCGTGTCTGGACTTGGGCTTGGGCAGGACTAGGAGTTTGTGAGAACTTCCCTGGAGTTACTTGGACAGTTATTCTATCCAGCTGTTTCTGATACACTCATTGCTGTATTTTTAGGCTCTGGATTTTTGCCTCTCTGGGATCAGAAACTATTCCCAGAAGCCCCTGCCTATCCATCTATGGGCACTTCAGGGCTCTAGTTTCTGAATGCAGAGATCGGGGAATTCCCACCCCCATTCCAAACAGTTTGTTCCTAAAAAGAAAAGGCCTCATTTTAAGCAATTCACAACAAGTCTTTATTACTATCCCGCCCCCCCCATGAACGCTTCTCCCCCCCCAACAGCTACCTGACAATCCCTGCCTGAACTGGCTCCCCTGAAGACATTTCCCTTCCCCGTCCCCTGGGATGATGGGACCATCTGGGGTGAAACAAGGGTGTTATTCTGCAGCCTGTTGGGTTGAGAAGGGTGACCGAGGAGGTTTCTGAAGGGGCTTTAGGCCTTTTCATACCCCGATTCCCTCCATGCTCTTTTCTTGAAGACAGATGCTCTAGACTTTGCTACACTGGGAAAATGCTTGTTCACTTTATTATAGAGCAGATCCCGCTGCTCCCACCAATATGAAATGCATGAAAACATTTTTAAGCACTCCCCAGTAACAGAGTCTCTGAACCAAATGCCAGAAAAGAGTGGAATCTAAAGAGCTGCTTTGGGTATAGCTACGCGGCATTGTAAACCCAGATTCAGGCACAGGTTTGAGCCCAAACCCCTCCTACCGTCCACACACAAATCTTTCTGAGTCCTCAGAAAGCCGTCAGGACCTGAGTCCTAAGACCCACCAGGGATGTTGGGTCTGAGCCCAAGTCCCACTGGGACTCAAGCACTATCATTTTGCAGTCTGGACATAGGTCAAGCCCAGGTCACCAGACTCATGTCTGGAAAGTCTGCCAACGCTTTCCTGAAATCTCATGGGCCAGTATTTCTCAGCCCTTCTAACCCAACACTACCCACTTGACTCCCAGGAACCAGAAGCAACCCCACTTGGTTCACATCCAGCTGCTCAGCATTTAACCCTTCCCTTTTATTCTGACTCCTGAACTATAAGCACAGTTTACCATCTCCTGCATTAGCTATGACCAGTAAGAAGATATCCTAGGCCATGTCTCCACCAAGCGCATTGCTAGCTGGTCACAGGAACAAAGCCAGATTCTGGTTATGCTCTGGTGTGAGGCAAGCGAGATGCTTGACTTCAGCAAGAGTACCAGATATGATTTTGTGTACCAGGACGTATCAGAGAAGCTGGCAATGTTGGAGATTGACCGGACCATTGCTCAATGCAGAGAATGAATCCGGTGGCTCGAGACCAACTTCTAGGAGTCAGGGATGACAACCACATTTCTGTCTACCTGCCTCTTAGACAAGGAATTCAACCTAGTGCTGGGAACTGCAGTAAGCCTTGAGTCCACAGCGGTGCATGACAATCTCCTGAGTCACAGGCAGCACCCCAGGAGAGCCAGGAGCTTCTGGATCAAGCTCAGGAAGTGTCTCTGATGCTCACGCAGGTCCCTGGGGATGCTTTGCTGCTGGAAAAGCTGCAACACATCCTGGGTCCATACTCAGAGGAGCTGTTTCAGCATGCCCGGAAGAGTAGCCTGCAGCGGAACGGGTGGAAGAGGTAGAAGTAGCACCAGAACCCGTTAAGTTTCTGCCTCCAAATTTGTTGTTATTAAAACACAGATGGGATGGATTTCCAGCTTACAACCGAATTAAATTATTACTACAAGCTGGCAGAATGCACACCAGTACCTTGGCATCAGCCCTACCCCCACCCCTACCACCATGTGAAATTCAAAAAGGCTACCGATAAGAGAAAAGAAAAGTTAAACATGCAGCTATGGTGAAATTTGTACTAGACACGCGCACATTGTTTTGTTGGGGTGTTAAAATTAAGAATCTTACATTGTCCTCCCCGACAGTATGCTGCACCGTGCGACTTGGCCATACCAGACCATCCTGAGCCACCTAACCGATTACTCAAGACTGTTACGGGAGGGCGGGGAGGGGGAGGGAAGGGGAGTATGTAGTCCTCGGGTGCCATATGAACTGCCTGAAATAAACCAGGAGGTTGTATGTAATCCACAGGTCCCGTACTATGAGTCCATAAATGTTCCGTGGAGGGAGTGCTTTGTAATCCTTTGTTACAGAAGTATGATCAGGGCCAGTGTTGTAAGCCAAAACTGTCCTTGGTCACTGCATTATTTCAGGGAGCGTCCAGGGAGGCTGCAATACATCTGCAGACAAACACAACATCCTATTGATTTCCCCATGAATTTTCAACCAATCCTCATGATGCAAACTTTTCTCAGTACAGGAACTCCAGATGGGTGGTCACATTTTGCAGCAGGGCATACTTTCTAGGGCCTCCTTTGAAGGTCACTAGCCCCCTCCAATCATATATGTGCTGGTCAGTCACTATAAGCCTGAAAAGCTCTTTAGCAAGTATTTAGATGACTTGCTTCAGGCATCTTGGAATAGAAGATCCCTTTGCCATTCAGGAATCTCCAGAACTGTTATGTCCTCCAGAAAGTGGACTACCTAAAAGGATTGTAAACCCATAGGTAGTAAACTGAAGGTGTAATTAAATCATTTGTCAGGCCCTCTGAGATCAGGGCACATTTTCATAAGCCATGGCAAAAGAGGGTACGCGGGGTCCCCTAGAACAGTTGTTCTCAACCAGGGGCCCGGGGCCCCTGTGGGGCCGCAAGCAGGTTTCATGGGGTCTGCCAAAATAAACCAAAGAGCAGGCCGGCATTAGATTCGCTGGGGCCCAGGGCAGAAAGCTGATGCCCAAGGCCTGTTGTCAGTGGCTGAAGCCTAAGCCCGAGCCCTGCCGCCCGGGGCTGAAACCAAAGCCCAAGCAATTTAGCTTTGTGAGGCCCCCTGTGGCGTGGGGCCCCAGGCATTTGCCATGCTTGCTACCCCCTAATGCTGGCCCTGACTTTTAATCTACTGGATAAGCAGAAAAACAGTTGTTGTGGCACAGGTGAGTTGTGGAGTTGGGAGGGGGCTCAGAAAGAAAAAGATTGAGAACACCTGCCCTAGAATAACAGTGGGAACAGTTACTCCATTAACAACAATGTTATTTGGTGGGAATACTGTCCCAGCCTGTCTGTAGGTAAAGTCCTGATCTGCGGAAAACCCAGCATCACGCCCTTTGCCAGGGCAGCCAACATTAGCGTCTATCAATAGGCATGTGTGGTCGACGAGGGCCTGCACAATGATGGAGTAGTAACCTTAGTGGTTTATGTATTCAGGTGGTTCTTGAAGAGGACAAACTACGGGTGGGGGAAGTCCCATTGATGGCCTCACACACTTCGACCTTTGACTTACCCACACCAAACTGGTTAGCCATGGACTTGTAGCAGTCAGGAGTAGTCCACTTCCATCCCGATGGCTATAGCCACCTGCTTCTGGACCAGCATGACCTCCTTCATGTGTGTGTCCTGACCTGAGAGCATAGGTGAAGCAAACTTGAGGGGGTGGAGGGATAGCTCAGTGGTTTGAGCATTGGCCTACTAAACCCAGGGTTGTGAGTTCAATCTTTGAGGGGGCTGCAGGGAATGGGGCTGGGCAGGTCTGGAAGCCGGGAACCTCCCTCCCCACTGATTGCTCCTGCTGCCCCTTCCAGTCTCTATCCCTGTCTCCCTCCCGCCCCCTCCCCTCCCCTCGGGCTGGGAGACTCGGTCCCTGGCCCGGCCCGGGGCGTTCGCTCTCCCGGAGCTGGCTCGGCTCCTGCAGGCGCTCAGGGGGGCAGAGCCTGGGGGGGTCAGGGAGGGCAGCAGCTCTGGGACTCGCAGACCCCCGCCCCCCGGGAGCGGAGCTGGGGCGAGGAGGGGCCGTTGGTGCAGAGTCACTTTCCTGCCCGGCCCCAGCCCTTTCCCCCGGGTCTCTCCCCTCACCTGCAGGCTCCGGCTCAGGGGCTGGTGTCGGCAGAGCCAGGGGCTGGTTCCAGCTGCCGCAGAAAGTCCCCCCGGGCTGGGCACAGACGGGGGGGTCAGTGCAGGTCTCTCTCCTCACAGACCCCGCTGGGGAGCAGCAGCGCCTCAGCCCGGTATCCCAATTACGAAGGGATGCAACAGCATCCTGTGACCCAGGAAGTTCAGCCTCTGATCATCAGGCTCTGGACAGAAAAAGCAATGGAGGCAGCAGCCTCCCTCCCTTAACAATAACCAGAGCCCTCTGGTGGCCACAGCTAATCAAAACGTCCTTCCCTCCCCACCCCACTAGAGACAGAAAGGCAGCACAGGAAGGAATCCGGTCAACAAATGTATATTCTGGAGCAATGCTGGTCTCTCCATAGCTATAGCTGAAACTACAGCCTTCCATTGTAAGCCAGGTATAGAACCCTGCACTCTGCAAAAGTAAAGCAACCCACCTGAAATCTCACAAGCCAGATATCTTTCTGGCAGGTTTGTGGGAAATCAGAGTAGGCATGTGGGAGACTTGAGGGCTCAAACACCTCAAGTAGCAATTAATAAATAAAGGAGGGATCTCTTATCCAAATTCTGTTTGGGATCATTACCCTAGTGACAAGTAATCCACTCTCTGGACTTGTGTTTCCATCCTGCCTTGTGGCTGCCCCCCAGAGATGTTGAATTCCTTTAAAAGACAAAGGAATACATTATAAAATAGTTTAACCAGTTAAAGTTAATAGGCAGCAGGTTTAAAAAAAACAAAAAGAAGTATTTTTTCACACAACGCACAGTCAACTTGTGGAACTGGTTGCCAGGGGGTGTTGTGAAGGCCAAGTCTATAACAGGGTTCAAAAAAGAACTAGATAAGTTCATGCAGGATAGGTCCATCAATGTCTATTAACCAGGATGGGCAGGGATGGTGTCCCTAGCCTCTGTTTGCCAGAAGCTGGGAATGGGCAACAGGGGATGGATCACTTGATGATTACCTGTTGTGTTCATTCCCTCTGGGGCACCTGGCATTGGCCACTGTCGAAAGACAGGATACTGGGCTAGATGGACCTTTGGTCTGACCCACTACGGCCATTCTTATGTTCTTAAAGTTGCCAAGTCACATTTTCATGGCCTATCCCACCATTTACAAACTCCCAACAAGGCTATGAAAATCAATAATATCTTGCATCTTACACTGCCAACGCAGGGAAGGTTAGTGAACAACTAAAATCTGATTTTATTGACGTAAGGGGGGAAAGCATTGATTTCCATATGTGAGGGGAAAGTTGATCATAGGGGATGGGGTTTCACCCCATCTGGTCCCCCTACCACCGCCATACACATATACACAGCTCCAGAGAATATTTTCCCTCTAAAACCAGAAGTTTCCAAAATTAAGAGGGGAATCAAATCTCAGGGGATATTTTTTATCAATATGATGGTTCTCTTCCTCCAGACACCTTGGCCCTGCCATTGACACAGGCACCTGGGAGCCCTGGGTGATGCCACATTAGCATAAGTGGGGGATGGAGTCAAACGGTCCTGGGATAGTTGGGAGGGGGGAAAGGCAGGTGATTGTCCCCTCATGGCTGGGGAGAGCTGGGTTGGGCTGTGGGGGGTGAACTAAATATCAGTCAGTGTTTGGTCAACTGCCCATTAGCCACTGGGAGACACCGTTCCCTCAATTGGGGGATGCTCCTGGCTTTGATATTTATTAAATGAGGCAAGTCACATTAATCAGCAAACATGTACATTTTCACTGACATAACAGGGGAAACAACTTGGTTCCCAAAACATGCAGTGGAAAGTTTATCACTGGAGAGTTTAAACCCACTCTGCGCCTGCCCTGGATGGAAATTTCCCTCCAAAACAAGGGGAAGCTAGTGCAGTTCGAAATGAGAGGAAAACGCCACATCAGGGAAGCAGATTCAGGGCCAATCCCTCCCCTCAGCCAACATGGTGATTTTAATTAACATAAAGAGCAAAATTTACACCATATTTCCAATCTGAATCTCTCTAGTTTCAACTTCCAGCCTCTGGATCTTGTTATACCTTTGCCTGCTACACTGAACAGCGCATTATTAATTATTTATTCCCCATGAAGGCACATATAGAGAGTTATCAAATCACCCCTAGACTTCTCTTTGTTTAGCTAAATGGATTGAGCTCCTGGAGTCTATCACTATAAGGCATGTTTTCTAATCCTTTAATTATTCTCATGGCTCCTCTCTGAGCCCTGTCCTCCTTATCAACTTCCTTAGAATCATAGAATATCAGGGTTGGAAGGGACCTCAGGAGGTCATCTAGTCCAACCTGCTGCTTAAAGCAGGACCAATCCCCAGACAGATTTTTGCCCCAGATCCCTAAATGGCCCCCTCAAGGATTGAACTCACAACCCTGGGTTTAAGCAGGCCACTGCTCAAACCACTGAGCTATCCCTCCTCCCACTGAATTATAGGCACCCAGAACGGGATACAGTATTCCAGCAGCAGTTGCACCAGTGCCAAATAGTAAATAATCTCTCACTTCCTACTCAAGATTCCCCTGTTTATACATCCAAGGATTGCATTAGCTCTTTTGGCCACAGCATCGCATTGGGAGTGCATGTTCATCTGATTATCTTCCACAACCCCCAAATCTCTGGCAAAGTCACTGCTTCCCAGGATAGAGTGCCCAGTCCAGGATCCAGTAAGTAGGGCCTACTTTCTTTGTTCCTAGATGTGTACATATACATTTAGCTGTATCAGTACAGATATTGTTTGCCTATGTCCAGTTTACCAAGCGATCCAGATCACAATGAATCAGTGACCTATCCAATTTGTGTGTCATCTGCAAACTTTATCAGTAATGATTTTATGTTTTCTTCCAGGTCACTGATAAAAATGTTAAATAGTGTAGGGCCAAGAACCAATGCCAGTGGGACCCCACTAGCAACACAACCACTGGTTGATGATTCCCCATTTACAATTACATTTTGAGACCTATCGGTTGGCCACTTAATCCATTTAATGTGTGCCATATTAGTTTTATATCTTTCTACGTTTTTTAATCAAAACATCATGAGATAAGTCAAATGCTGTACAGAAGTCTAAGTATGTACAGAAGTCTAAGTATATTACTTCAGCACTCTTACCTGTATCAACCAAACTTGTAATCTCATTAAAAAAAAAATCTCAAATTAGTTTGACAGGATCTATTTTCCATAAACCCATGTTGACTGGCATCAGTTACATTACCCTCTTTTAATTCTTTATTAATCGATTCCCATATCAGCTGCTCCATTATCTGATTTGGAATCGATGTCAGACTGACAGGCCTGTAATTACCCAGGTCTTCCTGTTTACCCTTTTTAAATATTAGCACAATATTAGCTTTCTTTTAGAGCTTCCCTGGTGTTGAAGCTATTCTACTGTGGCTAAATAATGAAAGAGTCATTGTGGCGGAGAACTAGACCATAGCTCTCCCACCTTCTGGGTGGATGCCCTAACCACTGAACTATAGAGTCATTCTCTCTCTTTCTCTCTCTGACTATTTAAGTATTTATCCACAGTGGAACCTAATATTGATAAAAGGAAGAAAACAATCACCACAGTATTTTGCCTATTTTGTCCCCAGTTACCAAATATCGACATTAAATTCCCTTAGATTTTATATTCCCTCCGCCGCATCCTGTTGAAGAGCAGCACATTCTCCCGGTTTTGGAGGGAAACTCTTGCCCAGGGTCACTATTCCTGATGGGAGTTTAAACTCACCAGATTTAACTTCCCCCCAAGTTTGACAGTCAAATTGCTACCCCTGTTATGTCAATGAAAAATCATCATCTTTATTGATTAAAAGTGGCTGGCCCCATATTTAGTAAACACCAAGGCCAAGAACCTCCTCCAATTTGGAGGAACAGTGTCCCCAAGTTGTCAGTTAACCCAAAGGCTGACAGATTTTTGCCCCAGACTGCGCCCCCCCTCCCAGCCCAATCCAGCTCCCTCCAACCACTAGCTGCCAGTCACCTGTCCCTCCCCCACTGCTGCCCCTCTCAACTGCCCCGGAAACTTCCGGATCCCTCCCCACTTCCCCGTCCCTGTTCAGGCAGCTGGGGTGGGGTGTGAGAAGAAATCAATTTCTAGTTATTTATTGAATATTGGTATAAAAACACCTGGGATTTTACCCTCTAATTATCAAATATTGATAGGAACCTTAATTTCCTCTTCAGATTTTACCATTTCTGTCTAGTTCATGACTATTGACAGAAAATCCGCTCAGCTATCGTCCTTTCCTCCCCCTAATTATCACACACTGATCAAATCCCTTGGATTTCCCCCTCTCGCTCTCGTTATTGAATATTGATCTAAAATCCCCTCAGATTTCACCCCTTCGTGCTATTTATAAAATATTAATATCAGATCTCCTCAGGCTTTGCCCTATTCTGTTTCATTGTCAAAGGCTGTTATTGACCTCAAAACACCCTCAGATTTGGGGGTTCCTACCGTCTTTAACTGCAGCAATTTGTCTTTGTTTGGGAGTGTTAGGCAAAAAGATTCTTTTCCCCAAGAATCAGGCAAGCACAGACAATACTGAAGGGGGTTTATTCATGATACCAGGAAGACTGATAAACAGCTTCCAAAATATGGTGCTACAGTGGCCAGTTATATACATTCTCTTATCAATTCATTTGCATTTATCTGTACATACAGAGACAGACATTGTTACAAGTCAAGAGAGAACCCTGAACAAAGATAAAAATAGGAATAGTGCATATGTATAGGGGTCATCATGATTGCATCAAGTATCTATGGCTACCTTGCGGAGAAAAGAGGTGTGTGTTGTGGGGAGGTAGGGATGAGTGCTTACAGATATCTGGTGGGCTGTGAAGGGAGGGTTTGTTCTGTTCTAAGAGCTGAGTTACTGCGTGGCCATTTGACCATATAAGTTTATCAGTTGATTACAGTTGTCAGTGCCCTTGGGCTACTGAAGCATTCCGGCTTGATCTGCGGTTTCTGTCTTAGCTGTTAGCTAAATTTTAACTCTTGCCTGACAGGAGGGAAACCATCCATTGCCCTGAGTCATTACCTCAGCTCCCCCCAGCCACCATGAATCATGTGCCCGCCCCACTCAACTGCTGCCTCCTGATTGCCACAGGAGCTTCTAACTAAATTTCCCCTCAGATTTTACCCCCTTTCTCTCATATTATCAAATATTGAGATAAAATCTCACATTTCAGATTTTCAACTCCCTCCTCCCCCCCATTTTGAACTGCAGCAGCTTCTCCGGGTTTTGGAGGGAAACTGTTGCCTGGAGTCATGGGTGTGTGTTTGTGGAGGGTTAAACTCCCAAATGAGATCAACTTGCTCCTTCCCATTTGATAGTCTAATTTTTAACAGTGAGAGTAATTAACCATTGGAACAATTTACCAAGAGGTCATGGTGAATTCTCCATCACTGACAACTTTTAAATCAAGAGTGGTTGTTTTTCTAAAAGATCTGTTCTAGGAATTGTTTTGGGGAAGTTGTATGGCTTGTGTTACACAGAAGTGTAGTGGGGCAGCTGCCCCACTCCATGAGGAAAAGGGCTGGAACAGGAGGCCAGAGAGGCTGTGCAGACCGGCAGCCAGTCAGCAAAGGCCTGCAGAGAGCCAATCAGGGCTAGGCTGGGCCCTATATAAAGACTGCCTAGCAAAGGAGAGGGCAGTCTTTCCCTGACTAGCAAGGGAGAAGGACTGGCTCCTGAGGTAAGGAGGGAACACCTTGGACAGAGCAGTGCTGGGCAGGCTCAGGGGAGTAGAGAGAGGGCTCCTACCTGTGACCTGCCAGACTGCTGCCCCTGACTAGAAGGGCTGAGAAGGTGCAAGGGGCCAAAGGGGAAGTGGCCCAGGGAAGATAATCAGACAAGGGGAGAGAAGGAGGGCAGAGAGAGGCTACTGCTAGAGGGTCCCTGGGTCAGGACCCAAAGTAGTGTGTGGGCCTGGGTCCCCCCCTTGCACTGCACCTGGCCGTGGAGGAGCGTGGCCGATACAGACTGCAACTTGCCCTGAAGTGAGGGGCTAGACTTTTGGGTTGTGGTTGGCCACTGAGGCAGGTGCAAGCCGAAGGACTGCCGTTACCCCTGGAAGGGGAGAGAACCAAGTGGGGCACAGCTGGAGGACTGTGTCCAGAAGAGGATGCTGCAAATCAGGGAGCAATGCGGGTCCCGGACAGCACAGCAGAGCCCGCAATGGGCAGGACACCACCCGCTGAGGGCGCTCCACAGCTAGGACAGAGCTAATTCCTGGAGCAGCCAGTAGGAGGTGCCACGGTGGTGAGTCTGCGCCCCGTCACAAGGAGATCAGACTAAATTATCACAGTGGTCCCTTCTGCCCTTGGAATCTTTGGGTAAAATAATTAGAAGGAATGTAGGCAGCCCCCTGTGAGACTATCCCATAGCTCAATGATTAGCGCACTCTCCTAGTAGGAGGGAGACCCCTGTTCAAGTCCTTGCTGGCAGAAAGTGGGGAATTGAACTTGGGCCTCCCATATTTCTAACCACTGGGCTAAAAGTTATAAGGTGCACAGTAGCAGAAGCACCATTCCCATCTCTTCTTTCTTCCTCTGTATTGTATGGGGCAAGGCAAGCACCAGCCTCATTCCCGCAAGAAATAGATTAGGCAACTAAGCTGCCTGACTAGAAGAGGGGTTCCCTTTCATGAATTGAAGAGACATAGGTGCATCCTTTGTGCCTGGACGTAGGTGCCTATCTCCGAGAAAGGGATAGGATTTAGCACGCACCCCTTTTGTCGGCATCTCTGATTGGCTAGTTTAGGTGGCTCCTCACCTACCATGCTGGCTTTTGTTAGACTCCTATGTCTCCCTATTCATTGTATAGAAGCCTGGACACCTAATTTAGGATTTGTGGATTGCAGTCTTGTTCCTGAGATTTTCTAGGTGCCTAAAAGTTAAGTGCTTACTGTTACAACTCTCTGTTGCAATGCATGTGTTGGGGTCCACTAGGCATAGCTACCAGGTAACTCGGGAGAGCAGAAGGCTTTCAAAGCTTCCCTAATGCGCAGCGCTTCATCGTGTGCTCTTCTAATCGCCCTGGTGTCTGGCTGCGAGTAATCAGCAGCCAGGCGATTTGCCTCAGCCTCCCACCCTGCCATAAAGGTCTCCCCCTTGCTCTCACAGAGATTGTGAAGCACACAGCAAGCAGTAATAACAATGGGGATATTGGTTTGGCTGAGGTCTGAGCGAGTCAATAAGGATCGCCAGCGACCTTTTAAACGGCCAAATGCACATTCTACCACCATTCTGCACTTGCTCAGCCTGTAGTTGAACAACTCCTGACTCCTGTCCAGGCTGCCTGTGTATGGCTTCATGAGCCATGGCATTAAGGGGTAGGCTGGGTCCCCAAGAATAACAATTGGCATTTCAACATCCCCCACGGTTATTTTCTGGTCCGGAAAGTAAGTCCCTTGCTGCAGCCGTTTAAACAGATTGGTGTTCCTGAAGACGCGAGCGTCATGAACCCTTCCCGGCCAGCCCACATGGATGTTGGTGAAACGTCCCTTGTGATCCACAAGTGCTTGCAGCACCATTGAGAAGTACCCCTTGCGGTTTATGTACTGGGTACCCTGGTGCTCCGGTGCCAAGATAGGAATATGGGTTCCATCTATTGCCCCACCACAGTTAGGGAATCCCATTGCAGCAAAGCCATCCACTATGACCTGCACATTTCCCAGAGTCACTACCTTTCGTAGCAGCACCTCCGTGATTGCTTTGGCTACTTGCATCACAGCAGCCCCCACAGTAGATTTGCCCACTCCAAATTGATTCCCGACTGACCGGTAGCTGTCTGGCGTTGCAAGCTTCCACAGGGCTATCGCCACTCGCTTCTCAACTGTGAGGGCTGCTCTCATCTTGGTATTCTGGCGCTTCAGGGCAGGGGAAAGCAAGTCACAAAGTTCCATGAAAGTGCCCTTACGCATGCGAAAGTTTCTCAGCCACTGGGAATCGTCCCACACCTGCAACACTATGCGGTCCCACCAGTCTGTGCTTGTTTCCCGGGCCCAGAATCGGCGTTCAAAGCCTATAACCTGGCCCATTAACATCATAATCTCCAAAGCACCGGGGCCCGCGGTCTCAGAGAATTCTGTGTCCGTGTCCATGTCCTCATCACGCTGGTCGCTGCGCTGCAATCGCCGCCTCCTCCTCCTCCTCGCCTCTTTTTTCTGGTCCTGTGTAAGCATAAACTCCACGAGAAAGCGCGAGGTGTTTACAATGTTCAAGACTGCGTTCTGGAGCACAACGGGATCCATGCTTGATGCAGAATGGAGTCTGCAGAGTTCACTCAGGAAAAAAGGCGCGAAATGGTTGTCTGCCGTTGCTTTCAGGGAGGGAGGGGGAGGCTGTACCCAGAACTACCTGCGACAATGTTTTTTGCCCCATCATGCACTGGGGTCTCAACCCAGAATTCCAAGGGGGGTGGAGACTGCGGGAACTATGGGATAGCTATGTAAAAGCTACCCACAATGCAACGCTCTGGAAATCGATGCTACTATGGTAGCTTGGACGCAAACCACCGAATTAATGGTGCCTAGTGTGGCCGAATACATTCGAATTTATAAAATCTGTTTCCTAAATTCGAATTATATAAATTCGAATTAATCCTGTAGTGTAGACATACCCTAAATTTCTCACTCAGTTTGCCAATGATACCCTGGCCATAGAGAAATGCATAAGTGCTGAGCTGTACCAGCTTTGACTGCTGGCTTTGCAAAACCGCCAGGCCCTAGATTATGTGTTAGCTTCACGGGGCGGTGTATGTGCCCTTATTGGAGAAGAATGTTGTACCTATGTCCCGGAGTTTTCACAGGATATTAACAAGCATATCTTGTCAGCCGAATAGGCCTTTAATCAGTGGAAGACCCAGGAAGGGGAACCCACTATTTTGGATTCCCTTTGGGGTTGGATACCTGGTTTAGGGGAACTAGGGGGCATAGGGGGAAGCATTGTTCGCATCTTGCTCACAGGTGTGGTGATATGTTTTGTCCTTTTCCTTTTGCTCATTTGCTGTAAAGTGCTCATATGTAAGATTTGTACCTCCCCCTTCCAGAAGTTCCTTTATACCCTCTCATTGATAATCCTGATTGTATGGAGCTTAATCGCATTTTGTCTTTAGAGTATGAGAAAACTCTGACAAAGGTTTGTTGAGTGTTCTCAAAGGAGGAATTGTTGGGGTCCACTAGGCATAGCTACCAGGTAACTCGGGAGAGCAGAAGGCCAAAAGAGCCGATGAAGCTCTTCTGCTCTGGGCCTATCTGAACCCCCAAACCCCATCTTGTGAACTCTCACCTACTTCTATGCTAACTGCTTACATCCTCTGAAGCAGGCTGAAGCAGAAATGTAAGGTCAGCTTTTTAGCAGATGGCTGCAGTTTCACTCACACTAACAGAAATAATAGAGATAAGGAGCGAGGGAAAGGAGGGGTAGTTAGTTTGCAGGCATCTAACCCAAGGTCGCAGAGACTGGGAAAGTTTTTTCACAAGCTTATGTAGAGCTTATTGTAACAGTTGTTGGTAAGGGGGAACAGCCAGACAAAGAGATGTATGCAAACAGTTTGGAGTATAAAAGGTAAAATTTGTTTGTATTTGTTGCACTGGATTTGAGACATGCTGGTCTCCTAGTGCCATTTCAGAGCTCTGAAATAAACTTGGCTTGCTTTCTCCCCTCGGTGTCTTTATTGGTGCCAAGCACACCAGGCAACGAACCGCTGTTTGCCTTCTCGAGCCCTTTTGGGCGGGCAACACATGGATTCCACCCAAAGTCTCTAATCTTAAAAAGAAAGGAAATAAAATACTTTACAGACCTCTTTCTAGTAATAAAAAAAGCAAAAATACTCACAAACCAATTATATATAATTTCTTTTATAGGTCATATTTAAAAATTCTGGATACACTCAATCACTGGCTTGTCTAAAGTAAAGCTTTGCAGCTGTCAGGATTAGGTTGAAAGCAGAAGGATTTGGGCAAAGGTAAGTGTTTGAGAAAGCTTTAATCACAATTCTCTGCCACTTTTTAATTTAATTAATAAATAAAATATTGATGGGACAGGAAAAGTGCTAACATGAGGCCCTGAAATGTATCTCTGTAGGATGAAATCTGGCAGGGCTTTTCTCCCCAGTTGAACCTACTTTTTTAAACTGTCATGAATCCATGGAAGTGTTGAGAGATTATTATTTTAAAGAAATAAACAATTTTTGAGGCACAAATGTTTGAAACAAGGATTTCCTTCTGCTGTGCCCAGAGCCCTTGAGAAAGAATTCAGTTTACTAGGATTAGCAAAAAATTTGAGGGTGCCAATCGCCAGTGGACCCACACAGGGCCAGATTAACATATTTGTGGGCCCCCATGGAGGCAATGGAGCATGGCGCGGGGAGGTCAGTCCCCGGAGCGAGGGCCAGCCAGAGGCAATGGGGCATGGCATGGCAGGGGCGTCCCTGGTCCGCCCAATGTGAGGGCATTATTTACAAACCAGCAGTTGCCAGATGCACAGTGGCCTGCCCGGCTCTGTGCTGCCAGCATGCCCCTTCTCGGGGGCAGGCCCATGCCACACCACACAGTGCCTCCTCCGCCCAACACCCCCCGACTCCCTATGGCCAAAAGCCCCCCCGGACCCACTATGCCCAGTCCCCTCCCAGACCCACCCACAAATGCACAGCACCCTGCACAACACCACCCCTGACCACAGCCCCAGCACAACTGCCCAGAACCCCCACTCCCTAGTGCCCCAACACACACAGATCCTCCCTGCCCCTTCACAGCCCAGCCTCCCCCCCCCCCCCCAATACACCCCACAGACCCACTCCCCCAAGCCCTGCCTCCCGGGCGCACTCACCAGCCCTGCTGGGAGGCGACTGTGTCTGCCGGGCTGAGCCAGCAGCGCAGCCAGGGCTGGTCCCAGGGCCAGGAATCGTTCCATCCCCTCAGGAGTGGTGCGATCAGCCAGGCCAGGACCTGTCCTGGCCAGGGTCCCTCAAGACGCACTTGCCTGGATGGGCCCAGCCAAGCCCTCCACACTGTCTCCTCCCCACACACATCTGGCTGAGACTGCACCAGTCCCTGGCGGCTCAGCTTCGGGGAGACAGGTGGGGCCCCACAGGTGGTAGGAAGCAGAGACTGCCCGGAGCCAGAGGTGCACTGGGGTCTGGCCAGGGGGCTCAAAGGAGCAGGGGGGTGGGGCCAGGGGGTGGAGAGGAGCTTCAGCCAGCCGGCAGGCAGGCCGAGAGGAGCAAGTGGTGGGCGGGGGAGCCAGTGGGGTCTTGGGGCACAGTGCAAGCAGAGCAGGCCCTTTTGAGCATGGGCCAAGCTCCATGGAGCCACTGGAGCCATTGTAAACCTGGCACTCAGGGGCGGCTCCAGGCATCAGCGCTACAAGCACGTGCCTGGGGCGGCAAGCTGCGGGGGGTGCCCTGCCGATCCCTGCGAGGGCGGCAGTCGTGCAGCCTTTGGTGGCATGCCTGTGGGAGGTCCGCCGGTCCCGCGGATTCGGTGGCAATTTGGCGGCGGATACGCCGAATCCGCGGGACCGGGGATCTCCCTCAAGCATGCTGCCGAATCCGTGGGACCGGGGACCTCCTGCAGGCATGTCGCCAAAGGCAGCCTGCCTGCCGTGCTTGGGGCGGCAAAAAAGCTAGAGCCACCCCTGCCGGCACTGGACCCACATGGATCACTTCAGGAATTTTCACATGATTTACAAGGAAGGGGCAGAGGTGTGGAAAAGTTTTTAAACATATACACAGTCCAAGCCTTGTTAAACCTTCCATGTCTGATGGAAAAAACATGCCCCTGTCCTTGGAGAGATCTCTAACGATCACTGTGGAATTGGAGAGAACCCCATGGCTTATTTTAGGGTGAGTGGTCATGAGATTAGACTTTGAAATGAAGAATTAACACCCCCCCCCCTCCATCTTGATCTTCTCCCCCCCCACTGATTGTTCCCTAACGGCACAGATATAGTTAAATCTACCCGATTTCACACTGCCTGTCCCCTCCCTCCATCTCCTTATATTTTTACCCCTTTCCTTCATGGTAACTCCATCTCCTGAGAGACAAAGGGGGATCCCCACTGCAACCATTTCATAGTCCCCCTGAAACTCCTCTTTCCCTTGCACAGTTCCCTTCCACTTCCTGAATCCTGTTGCTTGGTTCCTGGAGCAGATCCTGGCAGGAGCTGAGGGCAGAGTAAGGACAGTCATTTAACTGAAAGTAGCTCAGATATTCCTCCTACAGATTCTCACCACACCAACTATCTAAGGAGGAAGGGAATCTCCACACCCTATTTCTTCCACTGTCCTCTGCATATTCACAAACTTGTAGGATGCAACGGTCAGTGAAGTTCACATTGTGGAACCTTTTCAGCAGTGCCTGTTCTAATGCTCACATGCCATTCCAGATTGTTATAATGAGACATAAAATCACTCTCTCTGAGTCCATGCTATTTGATGTCTAGCAGAGTTATAAACTTTAGATCCCAGGATCATCTTTTGAAGGTGTTTTGCAGGTTTCCCTTTAGAATGAGGACTGAGAGGTCAGATATGGAGTGATCATTTTGTGAAAAGTGATATGGTATTTTTATCATTTTTCTATACGAGTTCATTTGAGAGCATGGTGATTAACTGGTTCCACCCACATAGTAGTTGTTGGGGCATTTGATGCACTGGACGAGATGCACCACATGTTGTGATAGGCAGGTGTAGGACTCATGGATTTTGAAAGGTATGTTAGAATCATAGAATCATAGAAGATCAAGGTTTTGTGGGGGGAGGGTATTGATCATCGTAGCAGAAGAGAAAAAATGGTTACCTACTCATATAGTAACTATTGTTCTTCAAGATGTGTTGTGCACATATACATTCCACAACTGTTCAACCTTCCCTGTTACTTCAGATGCTACATACAGTGGTGCAAAGGAACAGAGGGAGGCGGTGAACATACCCCTTTTATTATCTTGTCCGCTGGCAAAAGTCTTCAACTCAAGTGCGCAGGGTGCACATGCACCTGTGGCGGAAAACATATGTGTATAACACATCTCAAAGAACAACAGTTACTGTACAGTTTAGTAACAGAATCAGGCAGGCATCACTTCATCGGTTACACTCTCTTCAGATTTTTAAGGTTTTCTTTGAGGTGGTGGTGGTGGACATGGACTGAGACTTCAAAGCACCAACTTCCCAATTATGAATTACATTTAATGGGATTTGGGGGTAAAAGATTCAAAAACATCTAAGTGACCTAGAAGCACAAGTCCCATTAAAAATCAATTAGTTTTGTGCTCCTGTGTCAATTAGATGCTTTTGAAAGTCCCATCATGGGTCTCCAAATCACCCAGACAGCTTTGAAAAACTCAGTGTTGGGTTTTTTATTAGTAATTTTTAAATGAAAGTTTTTATTCCAGAGTATAATTCTGCAGCATTTAGTGGATTCTACTGCTGTGAAATCACAGAAAATACTGACAACCCTACTAATAGGAAATAATCCTGCTGTGGCTGAGGGAGAAGAACAAAATGGTTCTAACTTTTATATTCCAGTGACTGCAGCTACAGGGAGGGGGTGGGGTCTGCTTTTCAGACCTTCCATCACCACTAACTCCTATTGGAGGAAGATTAGGGAATCAAAAGGGGTCATGGAGCTAGTCAATCCAGGTATCTTTTTTTAGATTCCAGGAACATTAGGTGCAATATATTTTACTGCTATGGCTCTAAAATTCACACTGATGCCTTTTCTAGCACAAAGAGTATCAGAAAATAAAACTCTTATTTACAAAACAATTACAATGGAACTAGTATAATAGACATGGATTCCAAACACACCTGGATTAATTATTGACCCTCGGGGAATAGGCTCAAGGAGTTAAGTCAGGTAACAGGATATTTCTTGATTAGTGGGAGGAGGAAGAGGCAGGTTTGGAAGAGTAGCTGGCTGAGTGGGCTCTCTGTAAGGATGATCTCCAAAGTAATTGTAAGGAGTTGGCCATGGGCTATAATGTGACTCCGTGAGCAACATCTCATTCAGGAGCATAAAGGCCTTTAATCACATGATTAAAAAATTAATCACAATTGCACGATTTAAAAAATTGCATTTAATTGCACCGTTAAACAATAATCAAATACCATTTATTTAAATATTTTTTGATGTTTTCTACATTTTCAAATATATTGATTTCAGTTACAACACAGTACAGTGCCCACTTTATATTTATGTTACAAGTATTTGCGCTGTAAAAATACAGAAGAAATAGTATTTTTCAATTCACCTAATACAAGTACTGTAGTACAATCTCTGTATCATGAAAGCTGAACTTACAAATGTAGAATTATGTGCAAAAAAACTGCATTCAAATATAAAACAATGTAAAACTTTAGAGCCTACAAGTCCACTCAGTCCTACTTCTTGTTCAGCCAATCGCTCAGGTAAACAAACTTGTTTACATTTGCAGGAGATAACGCTGCCTGCTCCTTGTTTACAATAGAACCATAGAATATCAGGGTTGGAAGGGACCTCAGGAGGTCATCTAATCCAACCCCCGGCTCAAAGCAGGACCAATCCCCAACTAAATTATCCCAGCCAGGGCTTTGTTAAGCCTGATCTTAAAAACCTCTATGGAAAGAGATTCCACCACCTACCTAGGCAACCCATTCCAGTGCTTCACCACCCTCCTAGTGAAAAAGTTTTTCCTAATATCCAACCTAAACCTCCCCCACTGCAACTTGAGACCATTACTCCTTGTTCTGTATCTTCTACCACTGAGAACAGTCTAGATCCATCCTCTTTGGAACCCCCTTTCAGGTAGTTGAAAGCAGCTATCAAATCCCCCCTCATTCTTCTCTTCTGCAGACTAAATAATCCCAGTTCCCTCAGCCTCTCCTCATAAATCATGTGCTCCAGCCCCCTAATCATTTTTGTTGCCCTCCACTGGACTCTTTCCAATTTTTCCACACCCTTCTTGTAGTGTGGGGCCCAAAACTGGACACAGTACGCCAGATGAGGCCTCACCAATGCTGAATAGAGGGGAATGATCATGTCCCTCGATCTGCTGGCAATGCTCCTACTTATACAGCCCAAAATGCTGTTAGCCTTCTTAGCAACAAGGGCACACTGACTCATATCAAGTTTCTCGTCCACTGTAACCCCTAGTTCCTCTTCTGCAGAACTTCTGCCTAGCCACTCGGTCCCTAGTCTGTAGCAGTGCATGGGATTCTTCCGTCCTAAGTGCAGGACTCTGCACTTGTCCTTGATGAACCTCATCAGATTTCTTTTGGCCCAATCCTCTAATATGTCTAGGTCCCTCTGTATCCTATCCCTACCCTCCAGCGTATCTACCACTCCACCCAGTTTAGTGTCATCTGCAAACTTGCTGAGGGTGCAATCCACACCATCCTCCAGATCATTAATGAAGATATTAAACAAAACGGGCCGCAGGACCGACCCTTGGGGCACTCCGCTTGATACCGGCTGCCAACTAGACATGGAGCCATTGATCACTACCCGTTGAGCCCGATGATCTAGCCAGCTTTCTATCCACCTTATAGTCCATTCATCCAGCCCATACTTTTTTAACTTGCTGGCAAGAATACTGTGGGAGACCGTATCAAAAGCTTTGCTAAAGTCAAGGAATAACAGGTCCACTGCTTTCCCCTTATTCACAGAGCCAGTTATCTCATCATAGAAGGCAATTAGGTTAGTCAAGCATGACTTGCCCTTGGTGAATCCATGCTGATTGTTCCTGATCACTTTCCTCTCCTCGAAGTGCTTCAAAATTCAGTGTCACCTGAAAGTGAGAATAGGCATTCTCATAGCACTGTTGAAGCCAGCATTGCAAGATATTTATATGCTAAAAATTCATATGTCCCTTCAGGCTTCAGCCACCATTCCAGGGGACATGCATCCATGCTGATGACAGGTTCTGCTCAATAACAATCCAAAGCAGTGCAGACTGACTCAGATGCCACCAGCAGAAGGTTGGTTGTTGTGTTGGTTTTTTTAGGTGGTTTGGGTTCTGTAGTTTCTGCATCGGAGTGTTGCTCTTTTAAGACTTCTGAAAGCATGCTCCACACCTCATCCCTCTCCGATTTTGGAAGGCACTTCAGATTCTTAAACCTTGGGTCAGGTGCTTTAGCTATCTTTAGAAATCTCATATTGGTACCTTCTCTGCGTTTTGTCAAATATGCAGTGAAAGTGTTCTTAAAATGAACAACATGCTGGGTCATCATCCGAGACAGCTATAATATAAAATATATAGCAGAATGCAGGTAAAACAGAGCAGGGACATACTATTAAACACCAAGGAGTTCAGTCACAAATTTAATTAACGCATTATTTTCTTAACGAGCGTCATCAGCATGGAAGCATGTCCTCTGGAATGGTGGCCAAAGCATGAAGGGGCATACGAATGTTTAGCACATCTGGCGTGTAAATATCTTGCAATGCCAGCTACAAAAGTGCCATGCAAATGCCTATTCTCACTTTCTGGTGACATTGTAAATAAGAGGGCAGCATTATCTCCTGTAAATGTAAACAAACTTGTTTATCTTAGCGATTGGCTGAACAAGAAGTAGGACTGAGTGGACTTGTAGGCTCTGAAGTTTTATATTGTTTTTGAGTGCAGTTATGTAACAAAAAAAAAGCTACATTTGTAAGTTTCATTTTCATGACAAAGACTGCACTACAGTACTTGTATGAGTAATTGAAAAATACTTTCATTTATCATTTTTACAGTGCAAATATTTGTAATAAAAATATACACTTTTATTTCAGTTACAAAACAGAATACAATATATGAAAATGTAGACAAACATCCAAAATATTTAATAATTTTCAATTGGTATTCTATTTAACAGTGTGATTAAAACTGATTAACTGCAATTATTTTTTTTGTGTTAATCGCGTTAATTAACTGAGATTAATCAACAGCCATAATTTCTATAAAATGCTTTAAAGGCAAAGTGGTGTTTACAAAAATACCCACTAAAAATCTAAGAATGTTAGGAAGCCTCAAAATTCAAATTTAATGTTCTAATCAAAGAAAAACACATACATGCACAAAAGAACTGTTAAGGTTACTCTGTCAACCATAAATCTATCTCAAAAGCGCCATCAACCTTCCATCTTCCTGTAATTTGGGGAATACACTGTACTTGCATGAATGCCGGTTGCAGTGTTGGAAATAAGCACTAATAAACATTTATTTTGTAACTGCTTAGAAAATTTTCAGATGACATCTCCTGGGAAGGGTTGCTAGCACTTTGGAGGACAGGATTAGAATTCAAAATTATCTTGATAAATTGGAGAATTGGTCTGAAATCAATAATACAAGTGCAAAGTGCTACACTTAAGTAAAAATCAAATGCACTACAATATGGGGAATAACTGGCTAGGTGGTAGTATTGCAGAAAAGTATCTGGGAACTATAGTGAATCATAAATTGGATATGAGTCAACAATGTGATGCCATTGTGAAAAAAGCCTATTAACATTGGTGAATTAACAGGAGTGTCCTATCTAAGACCTGGAAGGTAACTGTCCTGCTCTACTCAACACTAGTGAAAACTTGGCTGGAGTACAGTGTCCAGTTTTGTCCACCACACTTTAAGAACGATGTGGACAAATTTGAGAGAGTCCAGAGGAGAGCAACAAAAAAGTTCAGGTTTTCTATCCCTTTTATCAATGAGAAAAGATTTAAAAAAACTGGACTGTCCCTGCCAGCAGGTATGTGGGATCTTGGGGAGCAATTACCACACAGGTGGGGTGCCAATTAATTTCTTTATTAAAGGAAAAAGGAAGTGGTGGGAATTTAACAATGAAATACGATGGGATGGGGTGTATAGGGTGTTTACAATAGACAATGATGGGGGGGTTCTTCTACTAAATGTGATAGGGGGTTTCAATAGTGGGGTACAATACAGTGGGGTACAATACAGTTGATAACCAAGTAACACTGAAGTATAAATGTAACAGGTAGCTAACAATTTCTATGTAAAGAGTGTGTCACAGCAGCATATAACCAACTAACAGTATGGGTAAAATGGGTTAAATAACCAACAACTTCAGGTAAAAATGTGTCACAGTGGTGTAAATGTAAAATGTGAGGTGTGTTAGAGAGAAAAGGGGTAACCAATGGGGTTTTATGCTAGAAAGAGAGAGAGCAGACAGGCTGCAAGTTTAAACCGCAGAGAGAAAAAGAGAGAGAGAGAGAAAGAAAGTGGTAGAGAAGTGAGGTTGGGGGATGGGGGAAGAGGAGCACGTGGTGGAGCAGAGGCCAAAGGCAGAGGGAGATTTAAACTCAGGGAGACACAGAGAGCAGACAGGCTGCAAGTTTAAACAGCAGAGAGACAATTATACAAAACACAGCAAAATCTTATCTATGATTTAACTTAACCAAAACTACACAAATTAGCAAGTAACAAAACACAATGCAACAGTTCTTTAAGCCTAACTTACAGGGTACAATGCAAGCAATTTTCTAAACCTAACTTAACTACAGCTATGCAAAATGAAATTACAACTTATCTAGACTAAAGGACAAAATCTAACCTAATGGGTGCACCTTATACTAGGGGTGGTTCCAGAGGGCAGAGTGGTGTGTGCCCAGGATACAGCTCCAAGAGGGGAGGGGGATTTAACTAGTGGTGGCTGCAAGCTGGCAGCCCAGGATACAGTCCAGGAAGGCACAGGCTTATTTCTAGCAGCAAAGGCGCTGCAAAGCAAGAAACAGATTACAGATACAGACCAAGGAGTTTAAGAGAGGTTTTAAGACACAGACCAAGGTTTAGCTTTAGTCTGTGTGCTGGGGAAACAGAGCCAGCAGCTAAAGTAATAAAAGTATAGAAAGTTTCACAGAGGGATTCTTACCAGTCCCCAAGGCAGCAGCAAAGGCAGAAGCAGCAACAACATCAGAAGAAGCAAGGAGGGCTCGGTACGGTCTTGATAATCAGGAGGTCTCTCAGGCAGCAATTCGTTCTTCGTGGGGGGGGGTTAAAAACGGGGGTACGCTCAAAAATAAAACGAGAGCGGAGAAAGGACCCCCCAGAACCCCTGGCTGATCAGACCAGGTAGCAATGCAGGAACCTTTCTGATGTTTGTTTCAAAAATGCCTGTTCTTAAAGGCAATCTCAGGCAGTTTCCCCACCAGTAATCCTGATAGGCTCCTTCTGTCACAGGGGAGGAGATACAGGGAAAAACTGCAGGTGAGCATAGAGACATGCCTGGGTAGAGTCCTGGACCATAGGCGTGAGTTCCCACCTCAGGACTCAAAAGCACATGAGGCTTATGACTCATGCCCAGGATCTTAAAAACACATTAGGTCTTGCAGCTCTGGACATTGCCTACCCTACACCGAGCCCAGGTTTAACAAGGTGATAACAGGACCAACCCTTTGAACAGGGCAGTAGTCCCACTTAGCACGTAGCACAAGTGGCCATCCCTTTGAGAAGGGCAATGGCTCTTGGTAAACAACTTAAGGGGCCCTCCCTTTGAGAAGGGCAGTGGCCCTGGTAAACAACTTAACAGCCAGGGAGGGGCGGCCACAGGAGGAGAACAAAAACAAAATGGAGTAAGGGGACAGCTGTAAGAAACAAAATGGAATAGGGGGAAAGCTGTAACAGACATGCCCCCCTGGCCGACCTGAACGGGCTGTGAGGGGGATGTCCCATGCAAAGACCAAAAAAAAAAAAAAATGGAAGAAAAAAGGTTTTACAAGTCGTCGTCTTCGTAGTATGGAGGTGGTGACTTGCTGCTGTCCAAGGGGATGGAGGAATACCTCACCTGCAAAGGCAGGGCTGACACAACCTTACGAATCAGCTGCTTGACCACTGCTATCCCCAACAAGAAGGTTACAAGAACAATAGCAACAGTAATAAGCCACTGCTTGGCGGACTGAGCCCAGGACCCCAGACCCCAGCTGGACCACTGAGCTTGCCACCAATCCCACTTATTACGCTCTTCACGAATCTGGACGGCGAAGGAGGATAGTTGGTCAGCCACGGCTGAGACGTTGTTCCACCCAGGCTGAAGGCGCAGGCAACATTGTCCCTTAAAGCGAGGATCGAGGTCCTCCAAGGCGATACAAAAGTCTTTTTGTAGGGTGGTCTGGATCAGAAGGCGGTTCTGCTCGGCGTAGTTAGCTAGGATAGTGAGAGCGTCGCTGGTTCGACGAAGCCTGTCGGCTGTGATGTTGGCGAGGGCCTCCAGACCAAGCGACAGTCCACGGATTTGCTGTAAAGTTAAACGCAACAGGGGCGAAGGAGTTGGGTTTCCGGTCGTCACTGCTGGTGTTGCACGTGAACAGGGGTCGATGGACCCAGTCTGTGTTGTTGCAGACTGAGGCTGGATACTGTAGAGTTAAGTTTGTGAGAGGGAGGAACTTCCAGAGGAAAGGGGATCCTCCATCTGAGGCCTCCCGTCTTGTGCAGGCGACACAAAAGTCTTTTTTGTAGGGTGGTCTGGATCAGAAGGTGGTTCTGCTCGGCGTAGTTAGCTAGGATAGTGAGGGCGTCGCTGGTGGTGTTGCACATGAATAGAGGCCGATGAACCCAGTCTGTGTTGTTGCAGGCTGAAGCTGGATGCTGTGGAGTAAGGTTCGTGAGGGGGAGGAACTCCCAGAGGAAGGGGGACCCTCCCTCTGAGGCCTCTGGTCTTGTACAGGCAACGCAATCGTGTGATGGGGGGACATCTGACAGGTTCCCGATGAGGACCTCCTGTAGGGCGTAGGCTCTCAACCAGGCAACCAGGGGGTTTTCTCGAGGTGGGGCGGCAATCATGGCAACTGATTCCTATGAAGACATAAAAGAAAAAGTGGCCCATCTAGGGCCTGTTATGACCGAACACTAAGCCAGTTGTGGTGGACCAGGTCAGGCTTGCCCCGTCCATCTATTTGAATATGATAGGTGTTAGGGAACCGGCCAGGTGTGATGATGGTGGCTGCTAGTGGAGTGCAGGTTCCCTGGGCATTGGGAATAGAGACCCACACTGGCTGAGAAATACTGTAGGCAGGTTTCCAAGGTTCCCGTGGTTTAGGAGCCATCTTTGGCCATCGGCTGTATGCTGCATTAAGGGAAATGAGGGCTTGATGCAGGACCCGGTCCCACCCCTTGTAATCAGGGGTGCCAAGTATGGCCCGAATCTGGGTCTTCGGCATTCCGATCCGTCTCTCCACGACTCCGTTGCTTTGGGGGTGATATGGCAGGTGGGTGTGAATACGCACCCCCCACTGAGACACCGTCTGGTCTATAGCTTTACTGGTGAACGGTGGCCCTCCATCGGTCTGGATTTCTTCGGGTGCCCCCCAGGCAGCAATTACCTGGAGAAGGGCTACAGAAACAGCTGGTGCAGTAGATCGCCTGAGGGAAGAACACATTAACTGGCGAGACCCTAGGTCAACTATTACAAGCCCCTTTGGATACCGTTTTGCCCCCGGGAGGGGGCCAATGAGGTCCATCTGCCAGGTTTTACCCGGGCTAAAGTGCTCAGGGCTATAAGCACCATGAGCATAGACAGGCTTGTTAGTAACTCGTGCCCGTTGGCAGCTTAGACACCCTTGGACAGCTTGGGTGCACTGTTGCCTAGACACGCTTGACGTTCGTCTCCCTCGGTTAGTCAACAGTTGATGTAGGGCACGGGCAGGCAGGTGCCCCCACTCTTTATGGAGCCAGGTGATGAAGGGATCGCTGCAAGAGATAATGTTAACCTGGGATGTGTTACACTTATATTCTCGGAGTTGTAGATCCAGGCTGGAATGAAGAGGGTTACTGTCAGACCTGTGTGAAGGACAATGAGTAACAAACCATGGCAGCTTGGACTGCTCTGCCAGTTGAGTAATCTGTGCCCATGTTTCTTCATGAGCGGTGGGCCATCCTTCTCCCACCAGAATGGACACGCAGTAGCTTGAGTCCACTCCCAGGACCACGCGTGTTTTCGGGTGAGCTGCCACAATGTGAGAGGCTGCCAACAGGACGCCTTCTGCTTCGGCCTTCTGAGCTGAGCTGGAAAAATCTAAGGGTTTAACTTGGAGGGTGTTACAGGTAGCACACAGCATTCCTGCTCGGGGAGAAGGCGATGTGCCCCCATCAGATACAATCCAAGGGGCATAGGCACTCAGTTGGGCAATAGCCCCCGGCTCAGTGGGAGCTGTGGTGGAGGAGGACTTGAGGGCCCAATGTCCAAATACCTCTTGGGCCTGATAAACAAGTCGCTCCCAGGTAGCAGGGGCTCCCTGGAACTGGGGGACCGGGGTGAAGGTGAGGTATGGGAGAAGCTCCACATGAGGCTCCTTTAGGGTGCCTGTGGCAGATTTACCCCATGGGAGAGCACACTGGACAGCAAGCATGGCAATGCCCACAGGCCCATAACGATATTCGGGTCCTGACAGCTTCCGGGCCTGATTGTGGATAGGGAGGTCCTCTTGGGACACAGTCACGGCCACATGGTCTGAGGACACAGTGAGGGTAATCTCAATAGGGTTGGTGGGATTCCATCGAGCCAAGGTGGGCCCAGAGCCCAACCAGGCAGCCAGGGAAGACACCGCCTGCTCGGCCTCTGGTGTCCAAGGGGTTTTAACATTCCTGGCATATCGCTGCAAAACAGATAGTTGTGGTAACAAAGCAGCAGGGAGAAACTGTCTGTGATAGTTAATTACACCTAACACATGCTGCACTTCACGTCTGGGGGGAGCTACCCCCAGGGGGAAAGAATTTGTGAGTGGGTGGTAAGTTGAGTGGCGTAGCTGTCCCTTCTCTACAGTAAAACCTAAAAACTGAAAGGTAGAAGTAGCAATGAGGACACTTTTAGGCAAACTGAGGTTCCACCCATCGGTGGATAAAGTGGCCTGAACCTGTTCAGTGACCTTTTGTACTTCAGTTGGTGTGGTGCCAGTTATAAGAATGTCGTCCACGTAATAGACAACGTGAATGTTGGGGAGGGATGGTACCTTCTCTAATGTGCGGGTTAGGGCTTCGCTGGCACAGGCAGGTGAGTTTTTGTACCCTTGGGGACATGCTTGCCATTGATACTGGGCTCCCTGGTAAGTGAAGTTTAACAGTCCCTTGGGGTCATAGAGGGGGATCTGGTAAAACATGTCTTTTAGGTCTATTGTACAGGCCCATTGGTTAGTGTCATCCAGTAGGATGCGTTCTATAGTGGGGATATCCCATTTGGCAGCGAATGCTACCGACCGTATGTGTTTGTTAGCAGCACGATAATCTATAACCATCCTATACTCATTGGTCTTGTGTGGTTTTGGGATTCCCCATGCACTGGACAAGTATTTGCTCGCTGACACACGCCGAATCTTATTATCTTTAAGCAGTGTCTCAATGAGCTGGGCAATGTGTGGTTGACCTTCTGGGGCTGTGGGTATGGGTCTGTATTTCCAGGGTGTGGGGTTGAGCAGTTCAGGCTCGTGGGGGGCACTGGCACCCGATAGGGTGACTGGTAGTGCATCGAGCACGGCTTTGGCCAGTTTAAAACGCCGTAACTCCTGAACCCCAAGGAGTGGCATGGGTCCCACTAGGGCCCGGAACGTTACTGGTGTGCGGCCTATGGATGCGTGTACCTTTACTTCTGGGCGGGGTTCTGTGCTGTTGAGGCCTTGCACATAAATGGTGTGTCCTGTGGGAGTGTGAGGGACGTGAGGAGGAACAATGGACACCTGTGCCCCCGTGTCCAGCAAAAAGGGGATGACGAGACCCTTGTCAAAAACTAGCGGATAATAGGGGCGGGGGTCCCCTTGCCGGGTGCTGGCCGCCGCCGAGCACCCGGCCATTACCCGTTTTTTGGCTGGGAAGGTTCTGGGCGCTCTTCCCATCCCAGAGTTATGGCCAAGGCTCTTTGCTGCTCGCTATTGAGCTTACGTACAACCTCCTTAGTGAGGCCCTTGTACAATAAGAACCCAAAGATTTTGCGTTCTGTAAATGAATGCTGTGAGTATTGGGACCTGGGTTGTGAACTGGTATGTGGTGGGGGTGGACTGGCGTGTGGTGGGGGTGGACTGATGTGTGGTGGGGGTGGACTGATGGGTAGAGCTTGGGCTGAGGGCCATCTTATTTTCTCGAGGGCTTCATAGAGTCGCCCAATGGGGCGCCCAGCATACCCCCTTAGCCACAGAACTGCCCCAGTGTCAGGGGTGGTACTGTTATCCATGGCTAAGTCAATGGCAGCTTCGTCTATGGGTATCTCGGTGGGGTCAATAACATGCCTAAAGGCATTGACCTGGTTAATCTGGGCCTGAGTAAGTCCGAGAGGGTGTTGGGTAGGGGACCATAGCATGATGGACCCCCCTGCGATGGCACATCTCAGGGAAGAGATGTCCTTGACGCTTCCTCTGGGGACTTGGACCCCTTGAAGGGAGTGCAGTGAATGGAGGAAGGCCAGGGCTGGGGCAGTCAGGGGCCATGCAGTGTTAGATATCACCAGGCTCCCTGAGAGACCCCTGGACCAGCTACTGGTCCTGGCTAATACTATGCCCTCTTCCCTATCCACTAACTCCTGTCCATTTTCCAGAGCCAGGCGGCCTAGCCACAGTAGTGGTGGCTCATTGGCCCCCCTAGCGGTGTCTGAGATGAACTCCTTCATCTCTGCTTTGGAGCGGGGTCGGAGTTCTGTCACCTGTGTGGTGTTGCCCTGGTCATCAATCTTTATACGACTGATGGATACTGGCAGGGCTTCACCAGAGGTGACAGTGGGTGCAGGTTCATGGGCTTGGGCCTCTGGAGGGGCTGAAGGTAGGGCTGGGTATAGTGGGGTTGTCCTGAGGGGAGATGAGGCCTCTGGGTGTGTATATGGGGGTGGTTTTTCAGGGGATTCATTGGGACTGGGCAGGCTAGGGGTCAGTGGTGGTCCCTCCTGGCTAGGCTGGCTGGTGGCCTCCTTGGCCGAGGTCATTAGGGCCCCATGGAAAACAGTTAGTTTATCAAGGGCCTGAGCCAGGATCTCATAGGTAACTGTGGCTACCTTTTGGGGCTTATATATGTCATGCCACAGTTTCTTGGGCTTTCGAATTTCATCCAGCTTCTGCACCAGTTCGGTTAATATCTGGTGGGTGGGGGACCCCTGCAAAATTCGAGGTTCAGGGGCGAGCTTAGATGGGGCCCCCCCGCAGGCTTTCATGACCCTTCCCACCTCTCTCCAGAGGCGGGTGGGATCTGAATCTGCGGCTGGCTCTCCTGCCTTAGTGCAGACTGGCCGGAGGCTGGAATAAGCAGGGCTGGCCCTGAATGTGGGGTGGCAGGTTAAGAGGCACCCCACATCCATGAGCCCCAGGTGGGTGGTATACACCCTGGAGCTCTGGCCTTTGCCAATAGTACAGACCCATTCTAGGGCCTCAGGCTGCTGTTTACTTTGCAGCAAGTGGTATTGTAGGTGGTTGGTCTGATCTTCCTCTGTCCCAGAGGTCTTGGCCTCTTTCCAGGGACAGGGAGGGCAGTAATTGTTACCCCAAGATCCTGTTCGTGACGCCATGTCCCTGCCAGCAGGTATGTGGGATCTTGGGGAGCAATTACCACACAGGTGGGGTGCCAATTAATTTCTTTATTAAAGGAAAAAGGAAGTGGTGGGAATTTAACAATGAAATACGATGGGATGGGGTGTATAGGGTGTTTACAATAGACAATGATGGGGGGGTTCTTCTACTAAATGTGATAGGGGGTTTCAATAGTGGGGTACAATACAGTGGGGTACAATACAGTTGGTAACCAAGTAACACTGAAGTATAAATGTAACAGGTAGCTAACAATTTCTGTGTAAAGAGTGTGTCACAGCAGCATATAACCAACTAACAGTATGGGTAAAATGGGTTAAATAACCAACAACTTCAGGTAAAAATGTGTCACAGTGGTGTAAATGTAAAATGTGAGGTGTGTTAGAGAGAAAGGGGGTAACCAATGGGGTTTTATGCTAGAAAGAGAGAGAGCAGACAGGCTGCAAGTTTAAACCGCAGAGAGAAAAAGAGAGAGAGAGAGAAAGAAAGTGGTAGAGAAGTGAGGTTGGGGGATGGGGGAAGAGGAGCACGTGGTGGAGCAGAGGCCAAAGGCAGAGGGAGATTTAAACTCAGGGAGACACAGAGAGCAGACAGGCTGCAAGTTTAAACAGCAGAGAGACAATTATACAAAACACAGCAAAATCTTATCTATGATTTAACTTAACCAAAACTACACAAATTAGCAAGTAACAAAACACAATGCAACAGTTCTTTAAGCCTAACTTACAGGGTACAATGCAAGCAATTTTCTAAACCTAACTTAACTACAGCTATGCAAAATGAAATTACAACTTATCTAGACTAAAGGACAAAATCTAACCTAATGGGTGCACCTTATACTAGGGGTGGTTCCAGAGGGCAGAGTGGTGTGTGCCCAGGATACAGCTCCAAGAGGGGAGGGGGATTTAACTAGTGGTGGCTGCAAGCTGGCAGCCCAGGATACAGTCCAGGAAGGCACAGGCTTATTTCTAGCAGCAAAGGCGCTGCAAAGCAAGAAACAGATTACAGATACAGACCAAGGAGTTTAAGAGAGGTTTTAAGACACAGACCAAGGTTTAGCTTTAGTCTGTGTGCTGGGGAAACAGAGCCAGCAGCTAAAGTAATAAAAGTATAGAAAGTTTCACAGAGGGATTCTTACCAGTCCCCAAGGCAGCAGCAAAGGCAGAAGCAGCAACAACATCAGAAGAAGCAAGGAGGGCTCGGTACGGTCTTGATAATCAGGAGGTCTCTCAGGCAGCAATTCGTTCTTCGTGGGGGGGGGTTAAAAACGGGGGTACGCTCAAAAATAAAACGAGAGCGGAGAAAGGACCCCCCAGAACCCCTGGCTGATCAGACCAGGTAGCAATGCAGGAACCTTTCTGATGTTTGTTTCAAAAATGCCTGTTCTTAAAGGCAATCTCAGGCAGTTTCCCCACCAGTAATCCTGATAGGCTCCTTCTGTCACAGGGGAGGAGATACAGGGAAAAACTGCAGGTGAGCATAGAGACGTGCCTGGGCAGAGTCCTGGACCATAGGCGTGAGTTCCCACCTCAGGACTCAAAAGCACATGAGGCTTATGACTCATGCCCAGGATCTTAAAAACACATTAGGTCTTGCAGCTCTGGACATTGCCTACCCTACACCGAGCCCAGGTTTAACAAGGTGATAACAGGACCAACCCTTTGAACAGGGCAGTAGTCCCACTTAGCACGTAGCACAAGTGGCCATCCCTTTGAGAAGGGCAATGGCTCTTGGTAAACAACTTAAGGGGCCCTCCCTTTGAGAAGGGCAGTGGCCCTGGTAAACAACTTAACAGCCAGGGAGGGGCGGCCACAGGAGGAGAACAAAAACAAAATGGAGTAAGGGGACAGCTGTAAGAAACAAAATGGAATAGGGGGAAAGCTGTAACAGACATGGACATGTCTATTCTTGAGAAAAGAAGACTGAGGGGGGAGTTAACCTTCAAATGTTAAGGGCATTATAAAGAGGACGGTGATCAGTTTTTCTTCAGGTCCACTAAAGTTTTGGAAAAGAAGTTATGAGCTTAAGGTGCAAGAGGAAATTTAGGTTAAACATTATGAAAATCTTTCTAACTATAAGGATAGTTCAGAACTGGAACAAGTTACTAGGGGAGGACTTGGAATGCCCATCATCAGTGCTTTTTAAAGAACAGGTTGGACAAACACCTGTCAGGGATTGTCTAGGTTTAATTGGTCCTGCTTCAGGACATGGGGCTGGACTACATGACCTCTCAAGGACCCATCCTGCCTTGCATTTTTATTCTAATTTCATATACAAATCTCAGCTGTTCAGATATTACAATGACGTGGATCATAATATATGTAGATTGAGTGGTATGTATTGGGATGATTAGAGAGCATATGGAAATTGGATAGAGATATTAAAGGGATGTGTGGGAATATAGGGTAGATTAGTTAGAAGGGTGGTCTAACTGTATTACTTGTAAGGAGAAATAGTGCGGCTAACGCATTGGCTTGGCACTCAGGAGATCTGGGCTCAATTACTGCTTCTGCCACGGACTCCCTATCTGACCTTGGGTGAGTCACTTCTATTGGATTAACATTAACTATCCAGCCGACTGGATCAACAAATCTTTATTAGTAAGGCAAAACACTAGCAAGCAGTGATCAGTTACTTACCAGTGGGATGCTCATCGGAACAACACTACACCCACCCTAGGCCCAGCCAGTACACCACTTCATCTTCCCTTACTTACACAGACTATATACAACCCTGTTATCTTTTCTGATACATATGTATTTGTTTTTCATTTCCATGGTAACTGTCCTCCTGTCAATACAGGATTTGTGTTAGCTCAAAGCAGTTTCTTCTTCTTTGTGGTTACTTTATCTTTTGTTTTCCCCACAGACATGATTACTCTGCATTTTCTTACACATGTGCAGTTTTACTTATGTTAAGCTATTAGGCTGTTAGCTCAGAGCAGGTTCTATCATGCCTGAACATACCATTGCTTCCAACAACTTCATCTACACAGTGAGCCATCTATAAAATGAGGATAATTCCCTGCCTCACGGGAGTGTTATGAGGATAAATCCACTAATGATTGTGAGGTACTAAGATAATACAGGCCTTATAAATACCTAGATGAGAGACAGTACTGCGGAAAGGGATCTGGGGGTCATAGTGGATCACAAGCAAAATATTAGTCAACAGTGTAACACTGTTGCAAAAAAGCAAACATCATTCTGGGATGTATTAGCAGGAGTGTTGTAAGCAAGACATGAGAAGTAATTTTTCTGCTCTACTCAGAGCTGATTAGGCCTCAGTTGGAGTATTGTGTCCAGTTCTGGGCACCACATTTCAGGAAAGATGTGGACAAACTGGAGAAAGTCCAGAGGAGAGCAACAAAAATGATTCAAGGACTAGAAAACATGACCTACGAGGGAAGATTGGAGGGGGGGAAAAACCACTGGGTTTGTTTAGTTTGGAGAAGAGAAGACTGAGGGAGGACATAACAGTTTTCAAGTATGTAAAAGGCTGTTACAAGGAGGAGGGAGGTAAATTGTGCTCCTTCACCTCTGAGGATAGGGCAAAAAATGATGGGCTTAAATTGCTGCAAGGGAGGTTTAAGTTGGACATCAGGAAAAACGTCCTAACTCTCAGGGTGGTTAAGCACTGGAATAAATTGCCTAGGGAGGTTGTGGAATCTCCATCAGTGGAGATTTTTAAGAGCAGGTTAGACAAACACCTGCCAGGGATGGGCTAGATCAGGGATAGGCAACCTATGGCACGCGTGCCGAAGGCGGCACGCGAGCTGATTTTCAGTGGCACTCACACTGCCCAGGTCCTGGCCACCAGTCTGAGGGTCTCTTCATTTTAATTTAATTTTAAATGAAGCTTCTTAAACATTTTAAAAACTTTATTTACTTTACATACAACAATAGTTTAGTTGTCTATTATAGACTTATAGAAAGAGACCTTCTAAAAACGTTAAAATGTATGACTGGCACGCGAAACCTTACATTAGAGTGAATAAATGAAGATTTGGCACACCATTTCTGAAAGGTTGCCGACCCCTGGGCTAGATAATACTTAGTCCTGCCATGAGTGCAGCAGACTGGACTAGATGACCTCTCGAGATCCCTTCCAGTCCTATGATTCTCTAGTCCCTGGCGCTTTGTCACCATACTAACCATTGCATGTAAGGTCTGTAAAAAACAAGGGTGATGTCATGCTAGGAGTCTACTACAGGCCACCTAACCAGGTGGAAGAGGTGGATAAGGCTTTTTTTAAACAACTAACAAAATCATCCAAAGCTCAAGATTTGGTGGTGATGGGGGACTTCAACTATCCAGTTATATATTGGGAAAATAACACAGCGGGGCACAGACTATCCAACAAATTCTTGGACTGCATTGCAGACAACTTTTTATTTCAGAAGGTTGAAAAAGCTACTAGGGGGGAAGCTGTTCTAGACTTGATTTTAACAAATAGGGAGGAACTCATTGAGAATTTGAAAGTAGAAGGCAGCTTGGGTGAAAGTGATCATGAAATCATAGAGTTCACAATTCTAAGGAAGTGTAGAAGGGAGTACAGCAAAATAGAGACAATGGATTTCAGGAAGGCGGATTTTGGTAAGCTCAGAGAGCTGATAGGTAAGGTCCCATGGGAATCAAGACTGAGGGGAAAAACAACTGAGGAGATTTGGCAGTTTTTCAAAGGGACACTATTAAGGGCCCAAAAGCAAGCTATTCCGCTGGGTAGGTGTGATGCTATTGATATAATCTGGGACCATATAGATCATTGTTGCAACCAAAGTCCTGTAGTGGCACCAAATCTTGTATAAAGGGGGTCAAATGAGGTGTCTAAGACAAGGTTATGGTTTGCTGGTTATGATTATGCTGTCTATATGTGTGTATCAATTTTGTAGTTGAAGTTAGGAATATTGGCTCTATACTGTCTGTATTTCAAACTTATTCTATGCTTCTGGGAAACTTCCCAGACAAGTTGGAGTTAGCTCTGTCTAGCCTGCTTGATGGCCCATTAAGGACCATCAGCTATACAATTGACCCATTGAGAGAAGGCAAATACGCCTTGCAACTCAGCAAAGTATGCAGGGACTGGCCCATGTGACTCCAGACTCCATTTTGCTGTAATTTTCAACAGTAAGGACAAAGAGGTGTTCTTACACCTGGAAAAGACTATAAAAGGCTGATGCCTCTCCTCCATCTTGTCTTCAATCCTGCTTCATACCTCTGGAGGAACTTTGCTACAAACTGAAGCTCTGAACAGAGGACTGATGACCCATCCCAGCTGGGGATGTATTCCAGAGACTTGATTTGAACCTGCAGTTTCTATCACTGCTACAAGCCTGAACCAAGAACTTTGCCATTACTGTATGTAATTGATTCCATTTAACCAATTCTAACTCTCATCTGTATCTTTTTTCTTTTATGAATAAACCTTTAGATTTTAGAGTCTAAAGGATTGACAACAGCGTGACTTGTGGGTAAGATCTAATTTGTATATTGACCTGGGTCTGGGGCTTGGTCCTATGGGATCAGGAGAACCTTTTTTCTTTTATTGGGGTATTGGTTTTCATAACCATTTGTCCCCATAACGAGTGGCACTGGTGGTGATACTGGGAAACTGGAGTGTCTAAGAGAATTGCTTGTGTGACTTGTGATTAGCCAGTGGGGTGAGACCAAAGTCCTCTTTGTCTGGCTGGTTTGGTTTGCCTTAGAGGTGGAAAAACCCCAGCCTTGGGCTGTAACTGCCCTGTTTTAAGCAATTGGTCCTGAATTGGCACTCAGTTGGGTCCTGCCAGAACCAGCATCGTTACAGTAGGAAAGATAGAAAATGTGGCAAAAGACCACCTTGGCTTAACCACGAGATGTTGCATGATCTAAAAAATAAAAAGGAGTCATATAAAAAATGGAAACTAGGACAGATTACAAAGGATGAATATAGGCAAACAACACAGGAATGCAGGGGCAAGATTAGAAAGGCAAAGGCACAAAATGAGCTCAAACTAGCTACAGGAATAAAGGGAAACAAGAAGACTTTTTATCAATACATTAGAAGCAAGAGGAAGACCAAGGACAGGGTAGGCCCACTGCTCAGTGAGGAGGGAGAAACAGTAACAGGAAACTTGGAAATGGCAGAGATGCTTAATGACTTCTTTGTTTCGGTCTTCACCGAGAAGTCTGAAGGAATGCCTAACATAGTGAATGCTAATGGGAAGGGGGTAGGTTTAGAAGATAAAATAAGAACAAGTTAAAAATCCCTTAGAAAAGTTAGATGCCTGCAAGTCACCAGGGCCTGATGAAATGCATCCTAGAATACTCAAGGAGCTAATAGAGGAGGTATCTGAGCCTCTAGCTATTATCTTTGGAAAATCATGGGAGACGGGAGAGATTCCAGAAGACTGGAAAAGGGCAAATATAGTGCCCATCTATAAAAAGGGAAATAAAAACAACCCAGGAAACTACAGACCAGTTAGTTTAACTTCTGTGCCAGGGAAGATAATGGAGCAAGTAATTAAGAAAATCATCTGCAAACACTTGGAAGGTGGTAAGGTGATAGGGAATAGCCAGCATGGATTTGTAAAGAACAAATCATGTCAAACCAATCTGATAGCTTTCCTTGATAGGATAACAAGTCTTGTGGATAAGGGAGAAGCGGTGGATGTGGTATACCTAGACTTTAGTAAGGCATTTGATACGGTCTCACATGATAGTCTTATCAATTAACTAGGCAAATACAACTTAGATGGGGCTACTATAAGGTGGGTGCATAACTGGCTGGATAACCATACTCAGAGTAGTTATTAATGGTTCCCAATCCTGCTGGAAAGGTATAACAAGTGGGGTTCCGCAGGGGTCTGTTTTGGGACCGGCTCTGTTCAATATCTTCATCAACGATTTAGATATTGGCATAGAAAGTACGCTTATTAAGTTTGCAGATGATACCAAACTGGGAGGGATTGCAACTGCTTTAGAGGATAGGGTCATAATTCAAATCGATCTGGACAAATTGGAGAAATGGTCTGAGGTAAACAGAATGAAGTTTAACAAAGACGAATGCAAAGTGCTCCATTTAGGAAGGAACAATCAGTTTCACACATACAGAATGGGAAGAGACTGTCTAGGAAGGAGTACGGCAGAAAGGGATATAGGGGTTATAGTGGACCACAAGCTAAATATGAGTCAACAGTGTGATGCTGTTGCAAAAAAAGCATACATGATTCTGGGATGCATTAACAGGTGTGTCGTGAGCAAGACACGAGAAGTTATTCTTCTGCTCTATTCTGCGCTGGTTAGGCCTCAACTGGAGTATTGTGTCCAGTTCTGGGATGTGGAGAAATTGGAGAGGCTCCAGAGAAGAGCAACAAGAATGATTAAAGGTCTTGAGAACATGACCAATGAAGGAAGGCTGAAAGAATTGGGTTTGTTTAGTTTGGAAAAGAGAAGACTGAGAGGGGACATGATAGCAGTTTTCAGGTATCTAAAAGGGTGTCATACGGAGGAGGGAGAAAACTTGTTCACCTTAGCCTCTAAGGACAGAACAAGAAGCAATGGGCTTAAACTGCAGCAAGGGAGGTTTAGGTTGGACATTAGGAAAAAGTTCCTAACTGTCAGGGTGGTTAAACAATGGAATAAATTGCCTAGGGAGGTTGTGGAATCTCCATCTCTGGAGATATTTAAGAGTAGGTTAGATAAATGTCTATCAGGGATGGTCTAGACAGTATTTGGTCCTGCCATGCGGGCAGGGGAGTGGACTCGATGACCTCTCGAGGTCCCTTCCAGTCCTAGAATCTATGAATCTATACATCACTGGATTTAATGACTCTGTGACAGCAGCAATGTTAGACCACTATCCCATTGCTAAGCATACACAGCTACATCTCTGAAGATGGAGCAGTGCAGTGATTGTGTGTGTGTGTGATGACCCGCAGAGACTGGGTATCAAACCCCAGACATAGCATGTGGTCCTACTCTGGGTGGATGATAGTGGAACAGTGTTATTGTGCTGACTGAGTGAAGAGGTGCTTGTTTGGCTCCTCCCACCCCTGACTCAGGTGGTGGTTCAGGGATGTGCCTGATTTTACTATTTCTGCCCAGCAGCAGGGAGGAAGCTGCCCCAGATCCTGCTTCCACAAATGAATAGACATGGTTGTGCCTGACTTATTCCAGGGACTTGACTTAGAATAATAGAATATCAGGGATGGAAGGGACCTCAGTCATGTAGTCCAACCCCCTGCTCTGCTCAAAGCAGGATCAATCCTCAACTTTTTTTTTTTTCTCCAGATCCCTAAATGGTCCTCTCAAGGATTGAACTCACAACCCTCAGTTTAGCAGGCCAATGCTCAAACCACTGAGCTATCCCCTCCCCTGCTGGTACTAGTTTGACAGCCACCATCTTGGGCGACACACCAGGGACTGAAATGGTGACCTCCAGAGTTAAAGTCAGGAGCTGCTGCAGTTGAACTAAGCCCCTTTATTTGGGGCTATGGCAGATTGATATCCTCTGTGGGATGGGCATTGAAGAGGAGCTGCAGCACACATTTACCTGTGGGTTATACTAACACACCAGTGACTATGCTGCAAAGTGTCCTAACAGCACACATCACAGGCAGATTCCCCAGCAAGTCTGTATCTTTCTTACCCCTTGGCAACACTTGTCTAATCTGACTAGTCTTGACCTGGGGAAACGACTCCTTACCCAGTGAGATCAGTGTCTCATAATTCTCCTGCATGACAGCCTGTAGAGGGCTTTCTGACATGGGTCCAGCAGAGCCAATTCTTCCTTGGAGAAATACACAGCCACCTCTCTGAAGGTCACCAGACCCTAAAACAACAGCTGCTAGTACTTTGCTCCAATGAAAACCCAACCAGGTCAGTCACAGGGACCCTAGATTGTCCCCTCTGCTGTGCCTTTCAACGACAATTGTAGTTCCACCTATAAATTAATTCCTTATTCCCAATGGTGACACTTATTCCAGTTGCCCATTCTCCCCTTCACAGACCTGTTCCTCTCCCCTGTCTTTACTGTAAATTACTTACAGCAGGAATCAGGCCATGAAACTGTCACCATAGCAATATTGCTCTTTGCTTCCCATCCTCTCACCTCCCTGCTAGAGCTGCTCAGAAAACAGAACTTCCATCCTGCAGGAGATTCTTTTCTTTTCACTGCGGTGAAGCTATGAAATAGCCAAAGTTTGCGGGCAAAGAAAAGTTTAGGGGAAAAAAAATCTATTTGGAAATGTCAAAATGAAATGTGTTCCTGTTGATTATCCCAACAGAAATTTGAAAAGGAGTTGAAATCAGCATTTCCTCACAGAAAACTTCATTTCTGATTGAACTATATATTTTGATAGGAAAATCCAATCAGCTCTCCTCCTTCCCCTTGTCAGCTACAGCGCCCACATTTAGATCTCCCCATAGCTGAGAGGTTCAGCCAGAAATTCACCCACGGCTGGAAGCCATCACAGCGGCCCCTGCCCTGCACAGAGAAGCAAGATGCTGCTTCTTGGGCAGTAGCTCCAGGGCACTTTAGAGGGTTAGCTCCTGTCCCACAGATGGGGAATTTTCCATCCCAGCCCAATGCACCCATTCTTAAAACCAAGCCCATATTAACTGGGCCTAGTAGCTTTTAACCCAGTCACACCTGTGTTTTTAGTGTGTCTCCTCTCCCTGATCTATCAGAGGAATCCCTGAAAATCTCCTACCTGTTCCAGCTCCACTGCAGCCATTTCCCTTCTCCTGGCAGAATTAAGTGATTTGGAGCAGAACACGGATGTTATTCTGCAGCCTGTCAGGGTGAGAAGGGCAATTGGGGAGGTTTCAGAAAGGGCTTTGGTCCTTTTCATACCCCACTTCCCCCAGACTCTCTCCCTGCATATGCTTTACATTCTGCCTTTCAGTACACAAGCCCTAAACCTTCTCAGTGGTTACTGAAGGAGGCAAACTAAAGAAAGGGAACAAAGATAGAGCCTGCACACAGAAGCCTGTGCAATCAGGGTTTGTCTATACAGGATAATTCAGGAAAAATAATCTGAATTAACTAAGGGTGTGAATTTAAAACAGATTAATTAAAATGCATTAAACTCTTAAATAAATCTAAATAAAAAAAAATTTAAAATTAAATGTTGACATCTTTATTTAGAATTTAAGTCACCCAATGTGAATTAAACTAAACTGAATTAAGGCCACTTTAATCTGAATGCAAATGTCCATACAGGGGTTTAGTGCTATTTAATTATTCTGTTTTAAATTCATAACTTTTAGTTAATTTGGATTAAATTTCCTGAGTGTTCCCATGTAGACAAATCCTTTTTGTGGTGTAATGGCTAGGAATCACTATGGTCTTTTCTCTGCTTTGCTACTAACCACAACTGTAAGTTTGCACAAATTCCTTTCCTTCTGTTTCCCCTCCCAACCTTTGTCTGTCTTGTGCATAGATTATAAACACTTAGAATCATAGAATATCAGGGTCACTTCAGTGACTCTCTCTAACCATTTGTGCAGCAGATAGTCAAATGAGGACCTGCTCTCAGCATCTCCAGGTGCTACTACATCACCATAACTGGTACTCGATGAAATGCTTGTAGTGTCCTTTTCCACGGTATCTACCAATTAACATAACGAGATGCCTCCTGACACTGTCCTGAGGGCAGCACCTTCCCCCAACAGCGCGAGGCAGGAACTGGCTTTTCCTCTCCCTGCTCACCTTCTCCCTAGGAAAGTCAATCTGCCCTGGGGTGCTGCAGGGAATGGGGCTGGGCAGGGCTGGGAGCCAGGACCTCCCTCCCCACTGATTGCTCCTGCTGCCCCTGCCAGTCTCTCCCCATGTCTCCCTCCCTTCCCCTCGGGCTTAGGGTGACTAGATGTCCCGATTTTATAGGGACAGTCCTGATTTTTGGGTCTTTTTCTTATATAGGTTCTTATTACCCCCCACCCCCATCCCAATTTTTCACATTTGCTGTCTGGTCACCCTACTCGGGCTGGGAGACTCGGTCCCTGGCCCAGCCCAGGGCGTTCGCTCTCCCGGAACTGGCTCGGCTCCTGCAGGCGCTCAGGGGAGCAGAGCTGGGGGGCGGGGGTCAGGGAGGACAGCAGCTCTGGGACTCGCCCCCCCGGGAGCAGAGCTGGGGCGAGGAGGGGCCATTGGTGCAGAGTCACTTTCCTGCCCGGCCCCAGCCCTTTCCCCCGGGGGTCTCCCCTCACCTGCAGGCTCGGGCTTAGGGGCTGGTGTCGGCAGAGCCCAGAGCTGCCCCATGGGCTGGGTCCAGCCACCGCAGAAAGTCCCCCCCTAGGTTGAGCACAGAGGGCGGTTAATGCAGATCTCTTCCCGAGCAGCTGAGCCGATCAATTTAATTCAGGTTCCAGGCTTCCTTCCGGGTCTTAATAGATGCATCAGCTGCAGCGTCTGACCCAGGAAGCTCAACCCCGGTAGAGAGAGCACAGCCGCCTCCCCTTTCAATAGTAAACAGTCAATAGAACTATGCTTGGGAGAATTCAAGTTTTATTTTTATAATTTGAACCGATATTGATTTTAAGCATATTTATTTAATTTTTCAGAGTTGTGGGAAGTTGGAGGGGAGTCAGAGAGTAGTTTTTTCTTAATGACAGATGTGATTCAAAAAAAATTTTTTATAAGCATCGAAACACAACTTTGCAACATCACATGTCAAAATATACAAAGTAAATTGCCTTAAATCAAACTCTAATAAGTTCTCAACCAGTATTTTTCTTACTTTGCCTATCTATAAATTTAGATGATTATTGATGGAAATGTTTTATTGTTGGCTTGTCTGTACAGCAAAATTGATGGTTATTGACATTTATCGATAAAAATCTAATTCTTTCAAGCCTAAATATAACCAAACAGTCAGGGTTTCAAGGAAAATCATACAACATTTTCCCCATTTTACAAATGCATTCATATTTAATTAATTTGGAAGCCAGCAAAACATCCACCCATTGTGAACCCATTGGATTCAAGTAGTTCTATAACAAAATCTAAAGCAGTGACTATGCCAGGTGAAGTCTTGAGGGGTTGCAGATGTCTGATAGGTTTATTGTGGGGCTTTTTGGTGTGGGCACAAAGGCACAATATGGAGCATATGTGAGGTCACCAGACGATAGATGCGCAGCACAGCTAGTTCCGGCTCAAACATACCATATATGTATGTCAGAACAGAATGTTTGCCCCTGGTTGTAGCGTGACTGGGCACAGTGTCTGTTTGTTTTCAAAACACATCACTGTAGTTGCTGTATTTGGACAGAAGTCAAGGACCATACTCAGTGGATAGCTCTGCCTGGCCAGCTACCCCTGGCATGCAACCACCGAGGAACTAGTGCCCACTGCCCATTTCCTGGGGTCAAGCAGTGCTGCGGGCAGAATTCTGAGAAAAATTCAACTGTTAGTTCAGCCCAGCAGATAAGGGAGTTGTGGAGGGCCAGCCATGAAATACCAAGGACCACACTGAAGCGTGGGGGAATGTATGGGTCTCTCAATACTCTTGGAACAGTTTCCATGGAAACTGGCCCGGAGAAAGAGCACCCGCGTGATTGCCTCTGCCAGATCAAGAACAGGCTTGAGCCACAAAGGAATCTATAGTGCCCAAGTTGCTTCAGTTTTGATAAAGATGTCCACTGTACCTGAGTCAATGAAGAAGCACTTGGAGATGCCCCAGGATTTGTGACTCAGCTGGTATTCATAGGTGTGGTGCCAGCCAGCCAGTCTACATTTATTGATCATCAAGTCCCAAAATGTACTTTTTTGGGTTTTCCCAGAGTGGGTGTTTAGGTGCATGAGCAGAGAAATGATCTTATTCATGGGGAATGGAGATTTTTTTGAGGATAGTGGGCTGCCAAGTTTAATGGTTTGGAGTTCACCCAGGCCAGTAAGGGATTCAGTCACTGTTTCCCTTGTAAGCGTGGATGTCTTGTGGCTCTGTAGCTTTGGTCCAGAGCTCTGCCCCTCTCAACAGCCTGCCAGCAGCCCATAAGCTTCACCCTGGCTTTGTCCAACCCAGTTATTCCTTGCAGACTGACCTCAGTACCCTTCCAGCCCTGAGTTCACCCCAAAACCATCCTACAGCAGGGACCAGTCCCTCCCACTGAACCCTCAGAAAGAGTTAGGTTCTCTGCCCTTAGAGGCCAAGTAAAACACTCCATCCTGTCTGCTTTCTAGAAGCACACACTTTACTGAACTTACACAACAGTGATGATTTAGAATGAAAGCAAAACAAACTTCTTAACAAAAGAACATAGATTAAGTGATACCAAGTAAAAGGGATAAAGTCGGAAACAGTTACAAGCAAATAAAAGTGAAAATTCATCTAAAAGACTATAACTTAACCTAGCAAGATACAGTCTTTGTTGAAGATGGTTTCCATTCCCCGCCAGTCTCCCTTCCAGCTTTTACTGGCCAATAACGTCTGAGCTCACACTGAAACTTTTCCCACAGTCCTTAGGTTTGCAAGGTCGCTCTCCTGTGTGGATTCTCTGATGTGTACTAAGGTTTGAGCGGTGTGTGAAGCTTTTCCCACAGTGTCGACACTTATAGGGTTTCTCTCCTGTATGGATTCTCTGATGGCCCAGAAGGTATGAGTGATGTGTGAAGCTTTTCCCACAGTGTTGACACTTGTAGGGCTTCTCTCCCGTATGGATTCGCTGATGGGTAAGAAGGTTTGCGGTGCAACTGAAACACTTTGCACAGTCAGGGCATTTAAAGGGCTTTTCTTCCCTGTGGGTTCCCTCATGTCTAGCAAGGTGCGAACTCTGACGGAAGCTTTTCCCACAGTTAGGACACGTATAGGGTCTCTCCCCCGTGTGAGTTTTCTGATGTTTTATCAGGGTGGAGCTCAGAGTGAAGCTTTTCCCACAGTTGAGGCATTTATAGGGTTTATCTCCGTTGTGGATTCTATTGTGTCTATCAAGTTCCGATTTATAAGCAAAACTTTTTCCACAGTCAGTGCATTTCTTGGATTTTCCTGCTCTGCAGATTCTCTTCTGACTAATAACATGTGAAATGCTATTGTAGCTTTCCCCTGAGTCACCAAGTGTCTTTGGTCCCTTTCCCAAGTGGGTCGCCTGACAGATTGGGATGCCTTTGAGACTTCTCCCACGGTGACTGGATTTACCCTGTGTCTCCCCAGAGAGGTTTCTCTGCAGCCGCTCTGGCCTGAGCTGTGTCTGACAGGCTTCTCCCTGCTCAGAAGTCTCGGAAACATCCCTTTCCGATCTTCCTGATACCGTCCCCTGTGGAACCACTTGCTCAGGACCTTCCTGCTGAGAATTCTCCTCCTTGTTCTCATTCACTGTCCCATCACCTGCTGGGACAGAGAGAGAATCCGGACAGGGAACCTCAGAAAGGGGAATGTGGAGAACAAACCCAAATAACTGCAGGGGAGGGGACCAATTCTACCTTTACACCCCATCCAAACACTCAGGGGGACGGAGCTAGTGCCAGGCGTCAGTCAGGGTGGGTGGGAAGCCATGAGTGACATCTGGCAAAAGGATATGGATGGGCTGGGGATAGTCATGTCCTGGGTGAAATGAGGCAGAACTGGGGCAGCTCACAGGGCCTCAGTGGGAATCCCAACTGTTTTGTTCACCCCTCAATGGTTTCTGAGTCAGTTTATCTGATTCCTCACCTATGCAGGTTCCTGTCAGCATGTCCCTTTTCTCAGAGCCCTGGAGATCCAGGACCCATGACACCTCTCCTCGTTCTAGGTGTGAGATCAAGTCAGGTTTAGGAGTCACAAATCCTACCCACGGAAAAAATATAGGGTTAGTGTGGCACAAAGGACCATTGATGCCAACTGTCAAAGACTTCACTGTTCTATACAAGCAACTCCTGCCTCAGACCAGACAAACTCACGACACCTGATACACTGCTGTTTCATGGTATTTATCCATAAAGGGAAGCATGTGAAATCTCCACTGAAAGCTTGTATCGATACTCATAACCACCACATGATGTAATATTTCAGGAATAATGTAACTACCGTATATACTTGTTCATAAGCCAAATATTTTTAGTAAAAAAGTGATGCATCAAAGAGCGGGGATCGGCTTATAAACAGATCTACACCAAAATATGATGATTTTAAACTCTATGGAATCATTGAATTGAATATCTAATACATTATCGTTTTGTTTACCTGGAGCGTCTGCAGGTATGGAGCCCCTCAGCTCCCTGTGGCCGCGGTTCGCGCCACTTCCTGCAGCTCCCATTGGCTGGGAATGGCGAACTGCGGCCACAAGGAGCTGAGGGGCTCCATGCCTGCAGACACTCCAAATAAACAAAATGTCCCAACCCGCCAGTGGCTTACCTTGATGGGCCGGGAGCCAAAGTTTTCCAACCCCTGAAATATAGGGTTAGCTTATGAAAGGGTCATACCGTTTTTGCTATTTTTACCTATCCATTTTGGGGGGTCGGCTTATAAACGAACGGGCTAATGAACGAGTATATACGGTATATTGAAAATATGGTCTCAGGGTTATGAAGTGAGAGTGAATTAAAAGGCAATAATATATCTCTGTGACGGCCCATTCAAGCAGGAGGGAGTTGTGCCCATCCCAGGTCAGCTGGTGATTTAATGCAAGACTCATTTGTCTACCTTTGCACCAACCCAGAAAAGTCAATGGAAAAAACTATAAACATCAAAGTCATTTGGAAGTGAAAAGGAATGATATGACAGAGAGGAGAATCGCCCTGTCTGGGAATAAAAACACAAACTAGTTCAGTGTATCTCAGGGTGGAGATAGTCAGTCTGCATCCATTCACTGAGGAGGTACCCTGATGGGCGGGGCTGCTTCATGAAAGACTGGATCAGAGTTCCTTGGGACTAGCACCCACTGCAAAGGACTGAACTTTGGGGAGAGAACCTACTTAATTAGATAGGAAAGGTAACTATTGATAAGGATAGGCCCTAGTTTGTGTTTTAGGATTCTGTATTATATGTAACCCTTTGTGTACATCACTCACCTTTGTTTCTAGTTGAATCTCTGTTCTTCCTTGAATAAATTTCCTTTGGTTTTACAATAACTGAACTCAAGGTCTGTGTGCGATAAAGGAGCCGTAAGCTAAGGTTTAACTGGTAAACTGGGGCAGTGCTCTGGCATTTCTATGGGTATTCAGTAATCAGGGATGGGACACCTTAGGGGGACACTTTGAGCTGACTTGGGAGCTGGAGTGCATCTGTTGTCAACCTGCAGTGCAAAGTGCAAAGAGCAGAGTGCTTGCATGACAGAGAGGCTGGTTGTATTAGGGAGTTAACACCCAGCTAGTACAGGCAAGTCTCCTTTGCTCTGGAGGCAGATAGTGACAGGGTAACTCACAGCCCTGGGTGTCCTGAGAAGAAACAAAGTGAAGGCACGGCTGCTATGCAATGTTCCTGGGGAAGAAGTGACATTTCATGGGAACAGATGGGAAAATGTAAGCAGAGGCCCCTTGTAAAATTGCAAGGATCTCCATGCATCACTGGATTTAATGACTCTGTGACAGCAGCAATGTTAGACCACTATCACATTGCTAAGCATACACAGCTACATCTCTAAGGATGGAGATTGAGGGGTGTGTGTGAGTGCACATGCGCGCCAACAGAGACTGGGTATCAAACCCCAGACATAGCATGTGGTCCTGCTCTGGGTGGATGATAGTGGAACAGTGTTATTGTGCTGGCTGAGTGAAGAGGTGGTTTCTGATGCTCACGCAGTCAGCCACTCTAGGGTGTGGCTCCTCCCACTCAGGTGGTGGTTCAGGGATGTGCCTGATTTTACTGTTTCTGCCCAGCAGCAGGGAGGAAGCTGCCCAGATCCTGCTCCCACAAATGTATAGACATGGTTGTGCCTGTGACTTATTCCAGGGAACTTGCCTGATAGTGCTAGTTTGACAGCCACCATCTTGAACACGAGGGACTGAAATGGTGACCTCCAGAGCTAAAATCAGGAGCAGGGGCGGCTCTAGGCACCAGCAAAGCAAGCAGGTGCTTGGGGCAGCCCATTTGCAGGGGCGGCAGCCAGCAGGGATCCAGCATGGGAGCTGAGAACCAACAGGTGGCCCTGGGAGCTGTAGTTCCTTGGTTAGCTCCCTGCCCATAGAGCCAGCCCTGGGCAGGGAAAGAACTACATTTCCCAGCATTTCCTTGGCTGCTATCCACAGGAAAGGGAGGGGAGGAGAATGTAGTTGAAACCTCATGCTGCAGCTTGCTGTGAATGGAGAGCTCACTGCTAGTGCGGGGTGGCACTGTGAATGGGGAACAAGTATGCCCAAGGAGTAGAAGGCTTTGCCCCAGAGATCCCCTTCAGAAGACATCCCCAGCCTGGATTAGGGATACTGCTGTGACCTCACCTTACAGCCTCCAAAGAAAGAATTGGGTGGACTAAATGGACAGTGCCCCTCTCTATCTGAAGCCTAGCAAGGGAGCTACGTGGATCCCACTAGAATTTACAATGAAAAGTAAGGGAGGGGAGGCTCTGGACCTGGGCAGCTTTAGATATAGTACCAGGCACTTAGGAGGATTTCCACTTCTGAGCCATGGAAGCAGAAATTGACTTTTCCTTTCCAGATTTAGCCAATATTCAGAAAGGGAATCTAGCACCTGCCTTCCAGATTTGAACACCCCCAAATCAAATATACTGATCCACTGTAACTTGCTGTAGAAAAAGTAGGATAAAATTGAGCAAGAAATGCTTCCCAGTGGTTATTAGGAGTGGAATTGCTATTTTCAACAGCCATTGCCATTTTTTTTTTATTTTAAGTTTTATTTGTTTAAAAGGAAGACAGTAATATTGCACTGGCAAATTTTCCCATAGAAACAAAGAGTGGAACAAAAAAATAATAAAGGCACCTCAACTTTTCCTCATTTATGGAGGACAGTCTTATAATATGCATCCAGATATCCTCCAATCACACAAGCTGAAAATTGTTCCACTTTACTGCAGTTCTGTAACCATATGGGAACCAATCCTGTCTGTGTTCTGTGCACATCCAAAATTCCTGCTGAATGACCCACCCTGGGAGCGAGTTACCAGTGACCTAGGGCTGGGGGTCCAGGGGGGAGCCCAGAGCTGGGGCAGCAGGGGATGCGGGTGTGGGGGGAGAGCCCAGGGCTGGGGCGGGGAGCTCAGGGCTGGGGTGGCAGGGGGTGAGCTCAGAGCTGGGGCGGCAGGGGTGTGTGTGTGTGGGGGGGAACTCAGGGCTGGGGCAGCAGGGGGTGCGGGTGGGGGGGGGGGGGGAGAGCCCAGGGCAGGGGCAGCAGGGAGGTGCGGGGGGGAGCCCAGGGCTGGGGTGGGGGGCAGCCAAACATTGTTTTGCTTGGGGCGGCAAAAAACCTAGAGCCGGCCCTGATCAGGAGCTGTTACAGTTTGAACTAAGCCTCTTTATCTGGGGCTATAGCAGATTGATATCCTCTGTGGGATGGGCATTGAAGAGGAGCTGTAGCACATCTTTACCAGTGGGTTACACTAACACACCAATGAGTAGGCCGTAAAGTAACCTAACAGCACCCACCACGGGCAGATCCCCAGCAAGTCTGTATCTTTCTTACCCCTTGGCAACACTTGTCTAATCTGACTAGTCATGATCTGAGGAAACGGCTCCTTACCCAGTGAGATCAGTGTCTCATAATTGTCCTGCATGACGTCCCTGTAGAGGGCTTTCTGACCAGGGTCCAGAAGAGCCCATTCCTCCTTGGAGAAATACACAGCCACCTCTCTGAAGGTCACAAGTTCCTGAAACAACAACTACTAGTACTCTGCTCCAATGAAAACCCCACCAGGTCAGTCACAGGCCCCAGATTGTTCCCTTTGCCCCAGTCTCCAATATGTTGTGTCCTTAAACAACATTTGCAATTGTTCTTCCAAACTGGTTACTTATTCCTAGTGGTGCCACTTATCACAGATAGCATTATGCCCTTCAAAGACCTGCTGCTCTCCCCTACTTTACAGGAATCAGGCCATGAAACTGTCACCATAGGAATATTGCTCTTTGCTTCCCATCCTCTCATCTCCCTGCTAGAGCTGCTCAGAAAATGGCGCTTCCATCCTGTGGGAGATCCCGATAATTAAAACATTTCTTTTCACTGGGGTGAACTTTTAAATAGCCAAAGGTTGGGAGCAAAGAAAAGTTTAGAAAAAAAATCTATTTGGAAATGTTGAAATGAAATGTCTTCCTGTTGATTATCCCAACATAAAATGTAAAAATTTTTTTTAAAAATCAGCATTTCCTCACAGAGAACTTCATTTTTAACTGAACTACATATTTGATGGGAAAATCCAACCAGCTGTTCTGCTTCCCCTTGTCAGTTACAGCGCCCACATTTAGATCTCCACACAGCTGAGAGGTTCAGCCAGAAATTCACCCATGACTGGAAACCATCGCAGAGGCCCCTGTCCTGCACAGAGAGGCAAGATGCTGCTTCTTGGGCAGTAGCTCCAGGGCACTTTAGAGGGTTAGCTCCTGTCCCACAGATGGGGAATTTTCCATCCCAGCCCAATGCACCCATTCTTAAAACCAAGCCCATATTAACTGGGCCTAGTAGCTTTTAACCCAGTCACACCTCTGTATTTAGTGTGTCTCCTCCCCCTGATCTATCAGAGGAATCCCTGAAAATCTCCTACCTGTTCCAGCTCCACTGCAGCCATTTCCCTTCCCCTGGCAGAATTAAGTGATGTGGAGCAAAACACGGATGTTATTCTGCAGCCTGTCAGGGTGAGAAGGGCGATTGGGGAGGTTTCAGAAAGGGCTTTGGTCCTTTTCACACTCCGCTTCCCCCAGACTCTCTCCCTGCATATGCTTTAAGTTCTGCCAGGTTGAGAAAACAGTTGGTCACTTTATTTCAGCAGACAAGTTCTAAACCATCCACCTCAGGGGTTACTGAAGGAGTTTAAAAAGGAACTAGATAAATTCATGGAGGCTAGGTCCATCAATGGCTATTAGCCAGGATGGGCAGGGATGGTGTCCCTCCCTAGCCTCTGTTTGCCAGAAGCTGGGAATGGGTGACAGGGTATGGATCACTTGAAGATAGCCTGTTCAAAGCCAGGGGAGCAGAGTGGAGCAGGCTGGGGCTGGGTCACTCCATTTCCCGCCGCCCCGTGAGTGCGGGGTCGGGTGGCAGGAAGTGTAGCGACCTGGCCCCAACCTGCTCTGCCGGCTTGTGCTGGGGGGCAGTTTCCCCTCTGCCCCCCAAGCCTGGGGAGAAGATGGAGCGGTGGGGAAGGGGCATGGGATGGGGAAGAGAAGGGGATAGGGGAAGCGGAGGCAGGGGGGAAGGGAAGTGGGGATGAAGGTGGTGGAGTTGGGAGGAGATGGGGCAGTGGGGAAGGGGCATGGGATTGGGAAGAGAAGGGGGTGGGAGTAGGGGGGAAGAGGCAGTGGGGAAGGAAGGGGTGGGATGGGAAGGAGATGGAGTGGTGGGGAAGGGGCATGGGATGGGGAAGAGAAGGGGATAGGGGAAGCGGGGGCCCAGCATGCAGATCCCCTTGGCAGAAGCTAGGGCTCCCCTGTTAAGCAGGCCCATCAAACCCTCACCCTGACAAGCCCCACCTCCCCTGCATCTGTACCACCCTGACGAACCCCCCCAGACACCCTCCCCACTGAGCCCAAACCACCTACACCCCCACCCAAATGAACCCCACCTCTCCTGCACTCAGACACCCCTCTGCTGAGCTCCAACCACTTTCACTTGGTCCCCCCTGGAGACTCCCATTGCCCCTGCACCTGGAACCTCCCTGTGCATCCAGATCCCCCACTGAGCTGCCTGCACCCAGACTGCCCCACACAGAACCCTCTTACCCCCATGTGGATTCCCCTACACTAAGTCCCTTTGCACTTGGATCCTGCTGCCAGGCTGAGCCTCCCTGCTCACATCTGGTGTGCCTGGCACAAAAAGGACAGGGCCCCAGGGTGTTTCTGTGGCAGGAATGGCCCTTGTGCTGTGTCAGGTTCAGCCTCACTGCCAAGTCCCTGTCCCGGGGGTGCTGTATGGTATTCTCCCACCTCCATGTAGCCAGTGGCTTGTGCTCCCCACTGCCATGGTGGAGCTTCCACATTTATTGATTGTAAAAAAAATAATTGCAAAATTTTAAAATATTATGCACAGAATTTGATGCAGAATTCCCTCAGGAATATGGGGCACTGTACAGCTGTGATGGTGGGACTGTGAAGGGGGTGCTGGACAGTAGGGGATCTGTGGGTGGGGGAGCAGAGCAGGGGGTATTGTGTGCAGGGTGCAGTTGTGGGAGGGGTCTCTGGGCAGGGGGTGCTGGGCATAGAGATCTGGGGGGGAGGTCTCTGGGCGAGGGGGCACTGGGCATAGAGATCTGTGGAGGAGGTCTCTGGGCGAGGGGGCACTGGACATAAGGGGAGGGCATTGGGCAATGTGGAAGGGGCACGCTGGCAGTGCAGGGATGGGCAGGCCAGTGTGCATCTAGCAGTTGTGGGTTTGTAAACAGTGCCCTTGTGCTGGGCTGAGTGGGGCCACTCCCGCTGCACTGCGCCTCATTGCCCCCAACCAGCCCCTCCCTCTGTGGATCGCCCTCCATCACATGCCCTATTTCCCCAATGGGGGCCCACAAATATGTTTAGTGCTGGGCCCACAAAAAGTTAATCGGGCCCTGGGAGCCGGGAATCTCCCTCCCCACTGATTGCTCCTGCTGCCCCTTCAAGTCTCTATCCCTGTCTCCCTCCCGCCCCCTCCCCTCGGGCTGGGAGACTCGGTCCCTGGTCCCGCCCGGGGCGTTCGCTCTCCCGGAGCTGGCTCGGCTCCTGCAGGCGCTCAGGGGAGCAGAGCGGGGGGGTCAGGGAGGGGAGCAGCTCTGGGACTCGCAGACCCCCCCCCCCCGGAGCAGCTCTGGGACTCGCAGACCCCCCCCCCCCCCCCCGAGCAGAGCTGGGGCGAGGAGGGGCCGTTGGTGCAGAGTCACTTTCCTGCCCGGCTCCAGCCTTTTCCCCCGGGTCTCTCCCCTCACCTGCAGGCTCCGGCTCAGGGGCTGGTGTCGGCATAGCTCGGGGCTGCCCCAGGGGCCTCCCCAGCTGGGCACAGAGGGGGTCTGGGCAGCAGCTGAGCTGATCAGTCCAGGCTTCCTTCCGGGTCGCAATGGAGGCACTCAGCAGCAGCGTCTGACTCAGGAAGCTCAACTCCGGTATGCTGAGTAGACAGAGCGAGCCACATCCCCTTTCATTAGCAACAGTCCATGTAACTAAGCAGGCAGGGCTGCAAGGAACAAGGATTTATTACACATATGGTGAGAGACCGTGTTCCAAGCTCATCCTTGACTGTTCCTCCCCATGCAGCAATATCGGGTAGCCCCCCAAGCTAACATCCTCCCACCCCAGAGTCTGTAGACCATCATCAGTATATACCTTGCCGGAACCTGCTCCTCTTTCTCTGCTCCCACTCATTATACAACATTTTTTCCACTTTACAAACTCATTTATATTTAATTAGCTAATTTGGAAGCCAACAAAACATCCATCCACCCATAGGGCAGATGGGTTCCAGTCCTTAGCCTAGCTGGAGTTGCTTCTGATGGTACACAATCTACTCCAACACTTTTAAGCTTTGTCTAGATGAGGGTTTTGAAGGTGTTAGCTAACACGTGTTAACAGAGTAATGCAGACAAGGCAGTGTGCTTCACTAATCGCTGACAACCAGCCTTGTGTGGGTTGCTCCATAAGAGAAGGGGGAGCAAGTTAAAGCGAGGTGCCAAAGGGACATTTGTCCCCTGGATATTCACCCCAGCAGGTGGGGAAACTGAGGCAAATGACTACTGCCCAAGGCACTGCAGGGGTGGCTGTTGTACTTATTAATTCATATAAATATATGGTTGATTTATTGTTGTGTATTCCCAAATTAACACTGTGTTCTGTTTCCCCTTAATATCATTTTCTTTGTTTTATACATAGACTCAGTGCTTGCCAAAGCAAAGCTAAGGGTGCCCAGGGAGATATTTTGTTTTCCCAAGTTTCTGGGTGAGGGCTTGAGTCATTGTGTTGGTTATTTTTAAGAGGAAACACTATATATTTGAATCCAGCTTATATCACCAGGCAGAAGGGTTACATTTTGTGCCTTAAAAGCACACTGCCTTGTCTACACTAGCACCTTCCAAAGCTTCAGGTCTGTCTACGCTGCAGTAGGAGGTATGATTTGAAGCTTGTGCAGACATGCTCTAGTTTTAATCAGGTTAGCTTGCTAAAGATTGCAATGAGGACATGGCAGCGGGGGCTACATTAGCGGATATATACCTGGGGCAGCTTGTGCGGAACCCCACACCGCTGTATCCACGCTACACCATTTTTAGTGAGGTAGCTAGGTACTTATACCGCCTCCAGTACTGCAGTAGCTGAGCAGCTCACAGTCTTTAATACATGTGTCTCCATAAGGTTGTGAGGTAGGGAAGTACTATTATCCTTGTGTTACAAATGGGGAGCTGAAACACTGGGAAATTAATGCCCAGATCCTCAATGGCATTGAGGTATCAAACTCCTACTGAAATCTGCAGGAGGCCAATGATTTCAATGTGAGTTACGCACCTATATACCTTTGAAGACCTGGGCCAAAGTGATTTATCCAAGTTTGCACAGGCAGCCCGTGGTGGAGCAGGTGGAGGGTCCTAAGCTAGTGCTCTAATCACTGGACCCTCCTTCCTTTCTCATTCTCAGCAGCTATTCTGCCAATACTTAGGCACCTTCTGATCTTTGAGCACCTGCATAGTGCCTGCTATTTAAAGTGTATAAGATCGAGGTCTTCAGTACCCACATGATGTTAGCTGGAGTACAAGGCAGTTCAGTGACTTAGTTTTGTGGCTTCATATACAGCAAGTTAGGGAACTGATGTTCTCAAACCTCTTTCCCATGAGATGGGCAGTGATGGCATCCAGATGCTTTTGCAGCCTAGATGAGAGTCAGCAGAAAGAGGAATCACGTGGGTGTTGGGCTTTGATGACCAAGTTCCTGGGGACAAATGCAAGAAGCCTGGGAAACAAGCAGGGAGAACTGGAAGTCCTGGCACAGTCAAGGATGATGTGATTGGAATGACAAAGACTTGGTGGGATAACTCACATTACTGGAGTACTGTCATGGATGCATATAAACTGTTCAGGAAGGACAGGCAGGGCAGAAAAGGTGGGGGAGTTGCATTGTATGTAAGAGAGCAGTATGGCTGCTCAGAACTCCAGTATGAAACTGCAGAAAAACCTGAGTGTCTCTGGATTAAGTTTAGAAGTGTGAGCAACAAGGGTAGTGTCGTGGTGGGAGTCTGCTATAGACCACCAGACCAGGGGGATGAGGTGGATGGGGCTTTCTTCCGGCAACTAACAGAAGTTACTAGATCACAGGCCCTGGTTCTCATGGGGGACTTTAATCACCCCAATATCTGCTGGGAGAGCAATACAGTGGTGCACAGACAATCCAGGAAGTTTTTGGAAAGTAGAGGACAATTTCCTGGTGCAAGTGCTGGAGGAACCAACTAGGGGAAGAGCTCTTCTTGACCTGCTGCTCACAAACAGGGAAGAATTAGTAGGGGAAGCAAAAGTGGATGGAACCTGGGAGGCTGTGACCATGAGATGGTCGAGTTCAGGATCCTGACACAAGGAAGAAAGGAGAGCAGCAGAATACGGACCCTGGACTTCAGAAAAGCAGACTTTGACTCCTTCAGGGAACTGATGGACAGGATCCCCTGGGAGAATAACATGAGGGGGAAAGGAGTCCAGGAGAGCTGGCTGTATTTTAAAGAATCCTTATTGAGGTTGCAGGAACAAACCATCCCGATGTGTAGAAAGAACAGTAAATATGGCAGGCGACCAGCTTGGCATAACAGTGAAATCCATGCTGATCTTAAACACAAAAATGAAGCTTATAAGAAGTGGAAGATTGGACAAATGACCAGGAAGGAGTATAAAAATATTGCTCAGGCATGCAGGAGTGAGATCAGGAAGGTCAAATCACACTTGGAGTTGCAGCTAGCAAGAGATGTTAAGAGTAACAAGAAGGGTTTCTTCAGGTATGTTAGCAACAAGAAAAAAGTCAAGGAAAGTGTGGGCCCCTTACTGAATGAGGGAGGCAACCTAGTGACAGAGGATGTGGAAAAAGCTAATGTACTCAATGCTTCTTTTGCCTCTGTCTTCACAAACAAGGTCATCTCCCAGACTACTGCACTGGGCAGCACAGCATGGGGAGGAGGTGACCAGCTCTCTGTGGAGAAAGAAGTGGTTCAGGACTATTTAGAAAAACTGGACGAGCACAAGTCCATGGGGTCGGATGTGATTGCAGAGCCATTGGCCATTATCTTTGAAAACTCATGGCGATCGGGGGAGGTCCCGGATGATTGGAAAAAGGCTAATGTAGTGCCCATCTTTAAAAAAGGGAAGAAGAAGGATCCAGGGAACTACAGGCCAGTGAGCCTCACCTCAGTCCCTGGAAAAATCATGGAGCAGGTCCTCAAGGAATCAATTCTGAAGCACTTTGAGGAGAGGAAAGTGATCAGGAACAGTCAGCATGGATTCACCAAGGGCAAGTCATGCCTGACTAACCTAATTGCCTTCTATGATGAGATAACTGGCTTTGTGGATGAGGGGAAAGCAGTGGACGTGTTATTCCTTGACCTTAGCAAAGCTTTAGATACGGTCTCCCACAGTATTCTTGCCAGCAAGTTAAAGAAGTATGGGATGGATGAATGGACTATAAGGTGGATAGAAAGCTGGCTAGATCGTCGGGCTCAACGGGTAGTGATCAATGGCTCCATGTCTAGTTGGCAGCCAGTTTCAAGCAGAGTGCCCCAAGGGTTGGTCCTGGGGCCGGTTTTGTTCAATATCTTGATTAATGACCTGGAGGATGGTGTGGACTGCACTCTCAGCAAGTTTGAAGATGACACTAAACTGGGAGGAGTGGTAGATACACTGGAGGGTAGGGATAGGATACAGAGGGACCTAGACAAATTAGAGGATTGGGCCAAAAGAAATCTGATGAGGTTTAACAAGGACAAGTGCTGCACTTAGGATGGAAGAATCCCATGCACTGCTACAGACTAGGGACCGAATGGCTAGGTAGCAGTTCTGCAGAAAAGGACCTTGGAGTTACAGTGGATTAAAAGCTGGATATGAGTCAACAGTGTGCCTTTGTTGCCAAGAAGACTAACGGCATTTTGGGCTGTATAAGTAGGGGCATTGCCAGCAGATCGAGGGACGTGATCATTCCCCTCTATTCGACATTGGTGAGGCCTCATCTGGAGTACTGTGTCCAGTTTTGGGCCCCACACTACAAGAAGGATGTGGAAAAATTGGAAAGAGTCCAGCGGAGGGCAACAAAAATTATTAGGGGGCTGGAGCACATGACTTACAAGGCGAGGCTGAGGGAACTGGGATTATTTAGTCTGCAGAAGAGAAGAATGAGGGGGGATTTGATAGCTGCTTTCAACTACCTGAAAGGGGGTTCCAAAGAGGATGGATCTAGACTGTTCTCAGTGGTAGCAGATGACAGAACAAGGAGTAATGGTCTCAAGTTGCAGTGGGGGAGGTTTAGGTTGGCTATTAGGAAAAACTTTTTCACTAGGAGGGTGGTGAAGCACTGGAATGGGTTACCTAGGGAGGTGGTGGAATCTCCTTCCTTAGAGGTTTTTAAGGTCAGGCTTGACAAAGCCCTGGCTGGGATGATTTAGTTGGGGATTGGTCCTGATATTCTATGATTCTATGACTCAGATTTGGCTTCCAACCAGATTTGAAGTCTCACCAGCCATACACCTTGGTAAGAAGGTATTAACCTCCAACTGAAATTTCAGAACTGCTTTCCCTGCAGCGTCCACTAGAGGATGATGATGAATTGCAAAGTTTGTAGATCCAAATTCCATCACAGGCAACATGGTTGAGAGCTCTAAGATGTATGCAGTGTTCTTGTAAATGTGTTGGTCCCATTAGGGAGACAAGGTCAGTGAGGTGATATCTTCTATTGGACCAACTTCTGGTTGTGAGAGAGACAAACTTTTGGGCTTACGCAGAGCTCTTTTTCAGCTCTTGGAAATGTACTGAGAGTGTCACAAATACAAGGTGGAACTGATTGCTTAGCAACAGTAAACACAGATTCTCATATCTGTCATCTAAAAAGAATGGCTCAGATGTGGGAATCTCCCTCATATCCTCTGCAGTAAAGACCAATGCAAAGAATTCATTTAGCTTCTCTGCAACAGCCTAGTCTTCCTTGAGTGCTCCGTTAGCATCTTGATCATCCAGTGCCCCACTGATTGTCTGTTAAGCTTCCTGCTGATGATGTACTTAAAAAACATTTGCTGTTAGTTTTTGTGTCTTTTGCTAGTTGTTCTTCACATTCTTTTTCATCCTGCCTAATTATATCTGACTTTCCAGAGTTTATGCTCCTTCTATTTTCCTCAGTAGGGGTTGGCTTTCCATGGGTTCCAGGAGTAGCTGCTCTAAGAAGCAGTCATTAATATTGGGGGAGGGATAGCTCAGTGGTTTGAGCATTGGCCTGCTAAACAGAGGGTTGTGAGTTCAAGTAGGGATCTGGGACAAAAATCTGTCTGGGGATTGGTCTTGCTTAGAGCAGGGGGTTGGACTAGATGACCTCCTGGTCCCTTCCAACCCTGATATTCTATGAATGGTGTCTAGAAATTCTATCTCTGCATCCCATCCTGAGGTGACAAGTTCCCAGTCAATATGGAAATAGTTGAAATCCCTCATTATTTTTGGTTTTCTTTTTTTCTAGCTTCTCTAATCTCCCAGAGCATTTCAGAACCACCATCACCATTCTGGTCAGGTGTTCAGTAGTATATTCCTATTGCCATGCTCTTATTATTCCAGTGTGGAATTTCTATCCATAGAGATTCTATCATACAGTCTGATTCATTTAAGATTGTTATTATATTTGACTCCCAGATTGCTGGACTGGGCAGCACAGTATGGGGAGGAGGTGACCAGCCCTCCGTGGAGAAAGAAGTGGTTCGGGACTATTTAGAAAAACTAGATGAGCACAAATCCATGGGGCCAGATGCGCTGAATCCGAGGGTGCTAAAGGAGTTGGCGGATGTGATTGCGGAGCCATTGGCCATCATCTTTGAAAACTCATGGCGATCGGGGGAGGTCCCGGATGACTGGAAAAAGGCTAATGTAGTGCCCATCTTTAAAAAAGGGAAGAAGGAGGATCCGGGGAACTACAGGCCAGTCAGCCTCACCTCAGTCCCTGGAAAAATCATGGAGCAGGTCCTCAAGGAATCAATTATGAAACACTTAGAGGAGAGGAAAGTGATCAGGAACAGTCAGCATGGATTCACCAAGGGGAAGTCGTGCCTGACTAACCTAATTGCCTTCTATGATGAGATAACTGGCTCTGTGGATGAGGGGAAAGCACTGGATGTGTTATTCCTTGACTTTAGCAAAGCTTTTGATACGGTCTCCCACAGTATTCTTGCCACCAAGTTAAAGAAGTATGGGCTGGATGAATGGACTGTAAGGTGGATAGAAAGCTGGCTAGATCATCGGGCTCAACGGGTAGTGATCAATGGCTCCATGTCTAGTTGGCAGCCAGTTTCAAGCGGAGTGCCCCAAGGGTCGGTCCTGGGGCCAGTTTTGTTTAATATCTTTATTAATGATCTGGAGGATGGTGTGGACTGCACTCTCAGCAAGTTTGCAGATGACACTAAACTGGGAGGCGTGGTAGATAAGCTGGAGGGTAGGGATCAGATACAGAGGGACCTAGACAAATTAGAGAACTGGGCCAAAGAAAACCTAATGAGGTTCAACAAGAACAAGTGCAGAGTCCTGCAGTTAGGATGGAAGAATCCTATGCACTGCTACAGACTAGGGACCGAATGGCTAGGTAGCAGTTCTGCAGAAAAGGACCTAGGGGTCACAGTGGACGAGAAGCTGGATATGAGTCAACAGTGTGCTCTTGTTGCCAAGAAGGCTAATGGCATTTTGGGCTGTATAAGTAGGGGCATTGCCAGCAGATCGAGGAACGTGATCGTTCCTCTTTATTCGACATTGGTGAGGCCTCATCTGGAGTACTGTGTCCAGTTTTGAGCCCCACACTACAAGAAGGATGTGGAAATACTGGAAAGAGTCCAGCGGAGGGCAACAAAAATTATTAGGGGTCTGGAGCACATGACTTATGAGGAGAGGCTGTGGGAACTGGGATTGTTTAGTCTCCAGAAGAGAAGAATGAGGGGGGATTTGATAGCTGCTTTCAACTACCTGAGGGGGGGGGGGTTCCAAAGAGGATGGAGCTCGGCTGTTCTCAGTGGTGGCAGATGACAGAACAAGGAGCAATGGTCTCAAGTTGCAGTGGGGGAGGTCTAGGTTGGATATTAGGAAACACTATTTCACTAGGAGGGTGGTGAAGCACTGGAATGCTTTACCTAGGGAGGTGGTGGAATCTCCTTCCTTGGAGGTTTTTAAGGCCCGGCTTGACAAAGCCCTGGCTGGGATGATTTAGTTGGGAATTGGTCCTGCTTTGAGCAGGGGGTTGGACTAGATGACCTCCTGAGGTCCCTTCCAACCCTGATATTCTATGATTCTATGATTGTATGACTCTATGCTTTCTTTCACATATAGTGCCACTGCTCCACCAGCTCAACCTACTCTGTCATTCCTATATATTTTGTACCCTAATATTGTACCATGGCCCATTGATTATTGTTCCACCAAGATTCTGTGATGCCTATTATATCAATATACTCATTTAACACCAGGCACTCAAGTTCACCCATCTTAGTATTTAGACTTTTTGCATTTGCATACAAGAACTTATAAAATTTGTCAGTATTTAATTGTCTGCCTTCACGTGATGTAATTGAATGGAACTCTTTTTCATTTGACTGTTTCTCTTCAGTTCCTACCTGTACTTTTTATCAACTTCTATCCACTCCTCTTTACTAGGATATAGAGTATCCCCTTTCATAAATCATCCCCTAAGTGATTTCTCTATGAACCATGTGCTCCTCCACATAGGGGCTGAGTTTTTCTTGTCCCCTGCTCTGCCATGAGGTCCCACCCCCACTCCACCCTCTCCCCCAAGATCCTCCCCCCACTCCGCCTCTTCCCGCCCCCGCTTTGCCCCCTCCCCGAGGCCCTTCCCCACCCACTGCTCGCTGGTCTCTGCCCTCCCCCAGCCGCCAAACAGCTGTTTGGCAGCACCTCTGATCAGCTGTTTGGCGGCACCTCCAAACAGCTGATCGGGAACACCGCCAAACAACTGTGGCTGGTGGGTGCTGAGCACCTGCTATTTTTTTTCCCATCGGTGCTCCAGCCCCTGAGCACTCACGGAGTTAGCACCTATGTTCCTCCACACTGTCAGTTTTCCCCTGGGCCCATATTTTAAAAACTCCTCTATGATTTTTTCAGTTTTTGCATAGAATCATAGAAATGTAGAACAGGAAGGGACTTCAATAGGTCATCTAGTCCAGTCCCCTGAACTGAGGTCGCACTCTGTATTATTTAAACCATCCCTGACAGGTGTCCATCTAACCTGTTCTTAAAAACCTCCAATGATGGAGATTTCACAACCTTTGTAGGTAATTTGTTCCCGTGCTTATCTGCCCTTACAGTTAGGAAGTTTTTCCTAACATCTAACCTAAATCTCCCTTGCTTCAGTTTAAGCCTATTAATTCTTGTCCTGTTCTTACTGGATATGGAGAGCAATTTATCACCTTCCTCTTTATAACAACCTTTGGTGAACTTGAAAATTGTTATTATATCACCCCTCAGTCTTCTCTCATCCAGACTAAATAAACTGAGTTTTTTCAATCTTTCCTCATAGGTCATGTTTCCTAGACCTTTAATCATTTTTGTGGTTCTCCTCTTGACCCTCTTCAATTTGTCCACATCTTTCCCAAAGTGTGGTGCCCAGAACTGGACACAGTACACCAGTTGAGGCCTTATTACTACTGAGTAGAAGTGGAAGAATTATTTTTGTGTGTCTCATTTACAATACTCCTGCTAATACATCCCAGAATGATGGGTTTTCTTGCAACAGTATTACATTGTTGACTCATATTTAGTTTGTGATAAACTGTAACCCGCAGATTCTTTTCTGCAGTAGTCCTTCCTAGGCAGTCATTTCCCATTTTGAATTTGTCCAGTTGATTATTCCTTCCTAAGTGGAGTACTTTGCATTTGTGTTGTGCTTATTGAATTTCATCCTATTTATTTCAGACCATTTATCCAGTTTGTCAATGTCATTTTGGATTCTAATCCTGTCCTCCAAAGCACTATTTACCCCTCCCAGCTTGATATCATCCACAAACTTTATAAGTGTACTCTCTATGCCATTATCCAAATCATTTATGAAGATATTGAACAAAACCAGAACCAATCCCAGCAGGACCCCACTCAATATGCCCTTTCAGCTTGACAGTGAACCATTGACAACTACTCTCTGAGTACAGTTTTCCAACTAGTTGTGCACCCGCCTTACAGTAGGTTCATCTAGGCTATATTTCCCTAGTTTGCTTATGAGACAGTCATGTGAGACAGTATCAAAAGCTTTACTAAAGTTGAAATAAATCACATCTACAGCTTTCCTCTAGCCACAAGGCTTGTTCAGTACCAGGTTTACCATGACGCTGGGCCCACAATCAGAAGGGGCCCTGGCCAGCCCTCACCCCTGGCCGGCTGCTCTCACCCCTTCCCCAAACCCCCTGCCCTCACTTCACCCCTTCCCCTGAGGACTGCAGCAGGAGTCAGGCCTGCCCTGCATGCACTGGGCAGCGGTAAGTGCAGCGACCTGGCCCCAACCCGCTCCGCCGGTGAGTGCTGGGGGGTGGTTCCCCCTATCCCCCAGTCCCAAGGCTGGGAGCCAGGGCAGCAGAGTGGAACGGGCTGGGGCCGGGTCACTCCATTTCCCGCTGCCCCGTGAGTGCGGGGTCAGGCCCGCCCTGCAATCACCGGGCGGCAGGAAGTGGAGCGACCTGGCCCCAACCAGCTCCACCGGCTCGTGCTGGGGGATGGTTTCCCCTCTGCCCGCCAAGCCTGGGGAGATGATGGAGTGGTGGGGAAGGGGATGGGATGGGGACGAGAAGGGGATGGGGGAAGTGGTGGCAGGGGGGAAGAGGCAGGGGGAAAGGAAGGGGGTGGGGTGGGGAGGAGATGGGGCAGTTGGGAAAGGGCATGGGATGGAGAAGAGAAGGGGGCAGGGGGAAAAAGGCAGTGGGGAATGAAGGGGGTGGGATGGGAAGGAGATGGAGCAGTGGGGAAGGGGCATGGGATTGGGAAGAGAAGGGGATAGGGGAAGCGGGGGCCCAGCATGCGGATCCCCTTGGCAGAAGCTGGGGCTCCCCTGTTAAGCAGGCCCATCAAACCCTCACCCTGACAAGCCCCACCTCCCCTGCATCTGTACCACCCTGATGAGCCTCCCCAGACACCCTCCCCACTGACCCCCACCCAAATGAACCCCACCTCTCCTGCACCCAGACACCCCTCTGCTGAGCTCCAACCACTTTCACTTGGTCCCCCCTGCAGACTCCCATTGCCCCTGCACCTGGAACCTCCCTGTGCATCCAGATCCTCTACTGAGGTGCCTGCACCCAGACTACCCCACACTGAACCCTCTTACCCCCATCTGGATCCCCCCACACTAAGTCCCTCTGCACTTGGATCCTGCTGCCAGGCTGAGCCTCCCTGCCCACATCTGGTGTGCCTGCACAAAGGGGCAGGGCCCCAGGGTGTTTCTGTGGCAGGAATGGCCCTTGTGCAGTGTCAGGGTCAGATTCAGTCTCACTGCCAAGTCCCTGTCCCGGGGGGGGGGGGGGGGGGGGGGGGAGGCTGCAGGATATTCTTCCACCTCCATGCAGCCAGTGGCCTGTGTTCCCCACTGCCATGGTGGAGCTTTCACATTTATTTATTGTAAAAAAAATAATTGCAGAATTTTAAAATATTATGCACAGAATTTGATGCAGAATTCCCTCAGGAATATGGGGCACTGTACAGCTGTGATGGTGGGACTGTGAAGGGGATGCTGGACAGTAGGGGATCTGTGGGTGGGGGAGCTGGGCAGGGGGCATGGTGTGCAGGGTGCTGTGAAGTTGTGGTAGGAGGTCAGCAGGAGGAGTCTCTGGGTAGGGGGTGCTGGGCATAGCAGGTCCAGGGGCATTGGGCATAGGGAACTGTGGGGGAGGTCTCTGGGTGAGGGGGTGCTGGGCATATGGACTGGGCAGTGGGGCAGTGTGGAAGGGGCATGCTGGCAGGGCTGGGCGGGCCAGTGTGCATCTCGCAATTGTGGGTTTGTAAACAGTGCCCTTGTGCTGGGCTGCATGGGGCCACTCCTGCTGCGCCTTATTGCCCCCAACCGGCCCCTCGCTCTGAGAACCACCCCCCCATGGGGGCCCACAAAAGGTTAATCCGGTCTTGGGCTTGTTACACGGTCAAAGAAGGATTCACCATGGAGTCACCAAGGGCAAGTGATGCCTGACCAACCTGATTGCCTTCTATGATGAGATAACTGGCTCTGTGGATATGGGGAAAGCAGTGGACGTGATATATCTTGACTTTAGCAAATCCTTTGATTCGGTCTCCCACAATATTCTTGCCAGCAAGTTAAAGAAGTATGGGCTGGATGAATGGACTATAAGGTGGATAGAAAGCTGGCTAGATTGTCGGGCTCAACAGGTAGTGATCAACGGCTCAATATCAAGTGGAGTGCCCCAGGGGTCGGTTTTGTTCAACATCTTTATTAAAGATTTGGACGATGGGGTAAATTGCACCCTCAGCAAGTTCGCAGATGACACTAAACTGGGGAGAGTGGTAGATACACTGGAAGGTAGGGATAGGGTCCAGAGTGACCTAGACAAATTGGAGGATTGGGCAAAAAGAAATCTGATGAGGTTCAAGAAGGAAAAGTGCAGACTCCTGCATTTAGGATGGAAGAATCCCATGCACTTCTATGGGCTGGGGACCGACTGCCTAAGCAGCAGTTCTGCAGAAAAGGACCTGGGGATTACAGTGAATGAGAAGCTGGATATGAGTCAGCAGTGTGCCTTTGTTGCCAAGAAGGCTAACAGCATATTGGGCTGCATTAGTAGGAACATTACCAGCAGATCGAGGGAAGTGATTATTCCCCTCTATTCGGCACTGGTGAGGCCACGTCTGGAGTATTGCATCCAGTTTTGGGCCCCACACTTCAGAAAGGATGTGAACAAATTGAAGAGTGTCCAGCAGAGGGCAACAAAAATGATCAATTTATCATGGGGCGCATGACTTACAAGGAGAGGCTGAGGGAACTGGGCTTGTTTAGTCTGCAGAAGAGAAGAGTGAGGCGGGATTTGATAGCAGCCTTCAACTACCTGAAGGGGGGGTTCCAAAGAGGAGGGAGCTCGGCTGTTCTCAGTGATGGCAGATGACAGAACAAGGAGCAATGGTCTCAAGTTGCAGTGGGGGAGGTCTAGGTTGGATATTAGGAAACACTATTTCACTAGGAGGGTGGTGAAGCACTGGAATGGGTTAGCTAGGGAGGTGGTGGAATCTCCATCCTTAGAGGTTTTTAAGGCCCGGCTTGACAAAGCCCTGGCTGGGAAGATTTAGTTGGTGTTGGTCCTGGTTTGAGCAGGGGGTTGAACTAGATGACCTCCTGAGGTCTCTTCCAACCCTAATCTTCTATGATACTATGAAGGATATTGGGTTGGTTTGACATGATTTGTTCCTCACAAATCCATGTTGACAGTTACTTATCACCTTATTTTCTCATAGGTGCTTACAAATTGATTATTTGCTCCATTATCTTTCCAGGTACCAAAGATAAGCTAACTGGTCTATAATTCCCTGGGTTGTCCTTATTCCTCTTTTTATAGATAGGTACAATATTTCCCCTATTCCAGTCCTCTGGGATCTCTCCTGTCCTCCATGAGTTCTCAAAGATAATTGCTAATGGCTCAGAGATCTCTTCAGCAGGTTCTTTAAGTATTCTAGGATGTATTTCATCAGGTCCTGCCGCTGTGAGGACATTGAACTTGTCTAAGTAATTTTTAATTTGTTTTTGTCCTATTTTAGCCTCAGATTCTACCCCCTTTATACTGATATTCACTATGTTAGTTGATCACTGCTAACCTTTTTGGTGAAAGTGAAACAAAAAAAAGGCATTTAACACTTTGGCCATTGCTGTTTTTTTCTATTTTTGTCTTTTCCCTCCTCACTGAGTAATGGGCCTACTCTGTCTTTGGTCTTCCTCCTGCTTCTAATGTAATTGTGAAATGTTTTCTTGTTACCCTTTGTGGACCTAGTTAATTAAATGTTGTTTTGTGCCTTGGACTTTCTAATTTTGTCCCTACATTATTCTGTTGCTGGTGGTTTTTAATATTCAGTCTTCATAATTTGTCTTAGTTTTTACTTTTTACTTTTTTTTTTTTTTTTTGAGTTTCAGGTCATTAAAGATCACCTGGTTAAGCCAGGGTGGTCTTTTACCATTGTCCTATGCATTGGGATAGTTTGCTCTTGTGATCATAATAATGACTCTTAAAAACTGCCAACTCTCCTGAAGTCTTTTTTCCCTTAGACTTGCTTTCCATGGGATCTTACCTGCCAATTCTCTGTCTTTGCTAAAGCCTGCCTTCTTGAAGTCCATTGTCTTTATTCTGCAGTTTTCCCTCTTACTTAGAATCATGAACTCTATCATTTCATGATCACTTTCACCCAAGCTGCCTTCCACCTTTAAATTCTCAACCATTTCCTCCTTTGTCAGAATCAAATCTAGAACAGCCTCTCCCTTAGTTGCTTTCTCCACCTTCTGGAATAAAAGAAGTTGTCTCCAATGCATTCCCAGAACTGGTTGGATAATCTGTGCTCTGCTGTATTATTTTTCCAACAGATGTCTGGGTAGTTGAAATCCCCCATCACTACCAACTCTTGTGCTTTGGATTGTTTTGCTAGTTTAAAAAAAACCTCATCCACCTCTTCTTCCTGGTTGGTCTATAGTAGACTTCCTGAACAAGCTGTACCCTTCTATACCAAGATTCTAGTCATGTGAATTATCATCTGTGATGCCAATTATGTCATAAATGTGATTATTCACTAGTATTTCTAGTTCTTCCTGTTCATTCTCCATACTTCTTGCATTAATAAACAGACATCTAAGATGTTCATTAGATTTTCCCTCTATATTGCCTTGTCTCTCCTTTATCCCTGCTGTGATTGCCCATGTTCCCCCCAGATTTGATATTTTCATGTAGGTCTCCATGTTCTAGACTTACCTCTGGCTTTTGTCTCCTGCACCCATCAAGCCCAGTTTACAGCTAGATTAGCCAGTCTGTATGTGAAGATACTCTTCCCCTTCCTTGATAAAAGAACCCCATCACTGCTCAGCAGTCCTTTTTCTTGGAACAGCATCCAATGGTCGAGGAATCCGAAGCCCTCCTGGCAACACAGTCCATGCATTCACCTCCAATATGTGTTTGTCTGTGCCTGGGGCCTACCCCTGACTGGAAGGGTCAATGAGAACACCACCTGTGCCAAATCCCTCTTCACAATACCATTGTCTCATCCATGCATTGAGTTTCAGCAGTTCTGCTGTCTAACTGGCCCTGCTCATGGAACTGGAATGAGAATGCTACATGGAGGTCCTAGACTTTAATCTCTTACCTAGCAGCTAAATCTGGCCTCGAGGGCATCCAATCTTTCCCAATGTCACTGGTACCTACATGTACCATGACCACCGGCTCCTCCCCAGCACTGCACATAAATTTGTCTAGATGTCTCAAGAGGCCTGCAACCTTCACACCCAGCAGGCAATTCACCATGCAGTTCTCCTGGTCATCATAAACTCATCCAGGGGTGAAAGTAGGCAGGTACGGCATACTGGTAAGAAGCCGGTACTGGCCCCTATGCAGCCAACGTTAAAGTGCTGGGGGGGCAAAAGGGGCAGCTGACCCGGGGCCGGTGATCAGCAGCGGCCAGAGCCCCAGGCCCTTTTAAATCACTGCTGGAGCCCCGGGCAGCGCCGGCCAGGCAGCACAGATAGGCTGGCTGGGGGAGGCTGACCTCCAGCCCCGCCCCTTCCACCCGATGCCCTACCCCTTCCAGGGGCCTGGAGTCGGGCCCCCGAACTGGTAAGTGTTTAATATTACTTTTACCCCTGAACTCAGCTATATATATTTCTAATAACCGAATCCCCCATTACTATTACCTGTCTCTTCCTAATAACTCAGTGTGAGAGGATATCATGACACACTGGGGGGTGCCAACTATGGGTTCATTTTTCTCTGCTCCAGCTTGGTGTTCTCCTTCTCCAAGACCTTTGTCCTCCTCAACAGCACAGCGACTGTCAGACTGGGGGTGGGACCACTGTACTGTGTCCAGAAAGTTTCATCAATGTACTTCTCTATCTCCCTTAGCTCCTCCAGTTCAGCCACTCTGGCCTCAAGAGCCAGTACTTGGTCTTTGAGGGTCATGAGTGGCTTGCACTGAATGCACACGTACACCATCTGCTCACAAGGCAGATCATCTTACATGTTGCATTCAGGACAATAAATTGGATAGCCCCCGCTCTGCTGCTGGACTTCTGCCTGCATCACTTTTATTCTTGCAAGGGTTTTTGTTTGCTTTGTTTTTGTTTTGTCAATGGGGGGGGGGGGGGCGTTATTGGCCTACGGTTAGGGTATGTTTGTTAGGTGTATCTGCCTCTCCCAACTCCCTCACAAAACTCCCCCGTTTGCTAGCTCCTCTTGTCACTTAGGATCTGGCTTTTTAAACCTCTTTCTCCCTGAGTTATCCCTGAACCCTTGTCAAGGAATCCTAAATGGATTAGGGATTAAGGGATACCATGCTAGATCCTCAGTAAGAACTACAATTAAGCCAGCAGCTGGCCAGCAAGCAAGCGCACAACAGCCTAACAGCCAACATACTCACCCCAAGGAGGTCACACAGTCACTGCTCATTCACCCGGAGAATTCCCTCGCCAGACTCCCCTGATAACAGCTCCTGTTTGCTAGATCACTTTGAAAAATCTTGACCTTAATCTCTCTGGGTTTGTGTTGAATGAAGACAATGATTCCCTGCCTTCCAGGGGTGCTGTGAGCATAAATCCATAACTATTGGGATGGCGCTCAGATACTACAGTGACTCTTAGATTGTAAGACCAGAAGGGATCATGTAGTATGACGTCCCACATAACATGGGCCACAAAGCAGCTGCTGGAATCACATGATTATGTGAGACTCTCAGCTTTCATTCCCCCCACCCCTGCCAAGTTTCTAGCCCTCATGGTTGCAGAGAAAAGCTTGAAATGTGAACCCAGGGCACTTACAAGCCTCAGAAACCAGGATACAATGAGAAAGAACCCAAGGTTTGTACAGTGCCTAACACAATGGGGTCCTGGTCCATGACTGGGGCTCCTAAGAGCTACCATAATATACCCAATAAATAGCAATAAATATGTACAGTACCTGGCACAATAGAGTCCAGCCCCATGACTACAGCTCCTAGGCACTACCGTAACACAACAATTCATAGTAATAAGATTTATTATTTTGCAAAAAACATGGTTTTTTGAGGCCTGACTGATGGTTTCTGAACACATCCAGTTGGCAGTACTGCTAACTGATTTTTCCCAATTTTTCCTAATTTCCTATTGAATGTTGGGCTCCTCAATCCCAGCCATTAACTTCTCTTTCCCCTAATTCAAATGGAACGAAAGTCTTCAAGTGACTTTTCGGAAAGCTCCGTGTCACTTTGGTAAAGGCCAGTTTCTCCTGGTTTTTCCCATGAAAGGACTCGAGATGCTATGCTGTTGGGATAACTAAATTCTAATTTATTACTACTCATCGAAAGAAAGAGAATGAAGTAAAATAAAATAAAAACGGAGCCATCATGACAACTCAATGCACAAAAATTTCAATCCAGTACATTGCATTTCAGAAAAACAAATGGGCACGTTGCTGTTCACAAGCAGTAAAACATTTCCAAGCTGATCAGAAAGTACAGGCAATCAAAGAGAGAGACAGTCGGCGCCAGTTACAAAAGCAAACAAGCAGATACTAGAAAATATATAAATCTCAGTTAAATTGTAGTTAAGTAATTACCATCTAATATTTTAGCATTAACCTCTTGTCAGCTGGCAGCCACTCTCACAGGCAGGGGGCAGGTTCCAGCATCTCTGATCCTAGATGAGGCTTTTATCCCCTCTGGGGATGAGTGCGACAGAGAGTCAGTCTCTGGTTAAGTCTCTGTCATCCCCACCCAGCACTCTGTGGCAGATGGGGTGGAAGATGCCCAGCTGAATGTCAAGGTCGTCTTCTCCCTCTGGCCTCAGTGATGTGGGTCAGGAAGGATTCAGGCCTGACTAGGGGGGGTCATCTCCCCAGCTTCTTTCTTGAATAGTACAAAGACCTTCACTTGGAAGAGGTGGGACCACCGCCTGGAGTAGGATCAGGACCTGATACATTTGTCTCTCTGTCCTTCAGGGAGATTGTCCTTTTACTTGGTGCTGGTCCAAGGCAGGTCCACCTGGGAGGAGGCACTGAGCTCTCTGTCATGCAGTTATTACAATGCAGAGCCCCAGCCTGCACTCTGGAGCTAGGAGACGCCTTTGTGGAGCTGTGTGCCCCAGTAATTTCCTGCAGCCGCAGGTTCCACAGGTTAATCACATGCTGCAATAAGGATTTTTCCATGAATAGAATCTCTCATCCCATGCTCATGAGTGTTACTCACACCTATCTCCTCTGTCCCCCACATCTTCTCTCCTCTGACTCCCCATATTTCCCCTGCTGGATAGGTTGGATCCAGCAGGTCCCATGAACTGCTGATTTAAGTGTTCTCCCTTTATCTTGTCTGAGTCACTGCTACAGGGAAACTCCCCAAGTCAAGTCTGAGCAGGAGATGGGACAGAAGGGAAGAAACTGTGCATGGGGAAGTGGAGGGAGGCAGGGTTGAGGGCAGAGAGGGAGAATGATAGAGGGGCAGCATTTCTCCAATCCTGCCCCTTCCTCCTCATCCTATAACCTCCCAACATTTGATCCTCCACAACCAGCACTCCCTTCCTCTCTAGTTCCCATTCCCGCATCACCAAACATTCAATCCCATTTCTACCCACCCCCCAGCTCCCTCCCACTCTGGCTCTCATCTCCCCCATCCTCAAACACTCAACCCCCCCCCCCCCCCCAGCTCCCTTCAACCTCGGTCCCCATCCGTTTCTCTCATAGGAACCAGGGACTACCCTTTAGCTCAGTGGAGAACACCAGGAGGAGACCCACCAGGCGTCCTGGAAGAATTTGGAAGAAAAGGGGTTATGAGGACACATCCACCTCCTCACCGCCACCCCAGAAACAGATCCAGGCAATGGACGTGTTAAGAGACAGAAGGCCACTGGGTCTCAGGTCCTCTTGGGAAGGTGTGATATGCCCGACATCCCTGTTCCGAGGCTCGAAGATGAGGGAGACGTATCCAGAGGGCTGGGGTTCTCCGTTCCTCTTCTGCTGGGCCCAGCAGTGGGAGTAGTGTGGACCGCAGGGCATGGGGAGGGAATCTTCAGCCAGGGGCAGGAAGCTACAGGAGGATGGTTCTCTCTCCCTCACCCACCTGGGGTCTGCTAGGCTGGGTGGAGTCAGAGGATCACCAATCAGCTTGGGGTCACCTGCTGATGCCCCCTGAATCCAGAGACAGACAGCTGGGTACTCATGCCTCTGATATGCACTGCAGCCAGCCCTCACCAGGGCATCTATAGGGTCTCTCTCCAGTGCAGAGTCTCTGGTGCATAACAAGGAGTGAGCTCTCACCCAAGCTTTCCCCTTCAGTCAGGTCACTTATAAGGGTGTCTCTCCAGAGCGGGTCCTCTGATGTGTCGCAAGATCTGAGCTCCAGCCACAGCCGGGCATTTAATAATGGTTCTCTCTCTTGCACGGAATCTCTGATAGGCCATCAACTTCCCCTCCACCACCACCACAGTCAGGGCACTTACAGTCCCTGTTTGTTCTACATTGAGCAGCTAGCATGTGCTCTTGCCCCACAGAACACAGACAAAGACACGGTCCCTGCTTTAAGGAGCTTACAACCTAAGAGACAAAGAGAACACAGCAGCTCAGACGCATGAAGCAGAGAAAGGGGGAAATTTGGCCCCGAGCCCAGAGCTTGCCAGAGGTCCAGGAACAAATTGGTGCTTGGACCTCTGGCAGGCCTTGGGCCCAGTATCTCCCCGGATGACTAGTCACTGGAGCGTCACAGAGCAGGGCAGCGTTTGTTATTAACAAGTAAATAAGTCAAGCTTTTGTGGGCAGTGGACTAGCACAGCTGCACTTTGCAGGGATCTGAAGAAGGAGAGAGGGCAGGACCCTGCTCCACCAGCATGGGGAGGTGTTCCCGGCAGCATCATGACGGAATGCTGGGCCAAATCCAGGGGGAGCTGCCAAGCACCAGTGTATCTGCAGGGTTTTTTCTAGCGCCCATCACGGTGGTATCATTGCAGGTGCTCAGGATCACTCCAGATCTGTCCCAACATGCCTTGAAATTGAGCGAGGCGTCCAGGTCTCTTCCCCCGGAACTTCTATGAGCCTGCAAATAGTTACCTCAGCCAGTCCCTCAGCTGGTTTAATTGGCATAGCTCCAGTTAAGTCAATGCAGCTCTGCCAGGTTCCAGCAGCTGAGGATCTGGCCCTAAAACTTTATTACTCCCACACTGACTGTGAATGCCAGTAAAGATCTGCATGAGAGCAGCTGCCTGTGTATCGGGTTCCCCAGGGGCTTATTCTGCCAGCACCAATTACATGAGCAGTCCTATGGGAGTCACTGGGCTTGATCCTCAGCTCTGTTGCATCAGTTTTACATCAGTGTAACTCCAGTGTGGTTACTCCTGATTTACACCAGGGTGAGCGAGAGGGGAACCCGCCCCGGGACTCCAGCCGTGTCATTCACAATATTTAACACCCACCTTTGCACAGGTGTAAATAGCGCCGCCAGATGGGAGAAAGGCAGTTGGCAGTCACACCCTAATCCTGCAAACACACACACGAGACTCTGTTCACACACGGTCCCAGCCAGCTTAACGGGGTGACCCAGGTGAGTAAAGTTGACAGTCTCTGTCCGGATATCCAGACTCCATCCACCTCCGCCCCTGGCTGTTGCTCAGGTCCCTTGGAGCTGCTACTCCAACCTCTGCGCTAGAGCAACAGGTAGCCCCTTTGCACGAGTTCCAGGGCACCTTCCCACAAAGAGATCAGGGGCCCATGCTTACTCAGTGTGGTTTTCTGTCCCCCTCTAGTGGTGGATCACAGAGATGTAGGAGCTGCTGCAGCTTCTGTTGAGCTATCAAAGCCAAGTCTTTTAGCTCAGGCAGCACAGCTTTCAGCTCATGCTTTGAGATCCAGAGGTCCAGGGTTCCAGCTGCTGACATCTCATCCAGGGGCCTCATGTTACAACCTGCATGCCTGCAGGGTTGCTGAGCTCAGTGACTCCACATGGGGGGGTTCTCCATATCAGGGATGAATTCACCCCACGTGTGTGAGCGTTTGCAGGGTTCAGGCTATATCAGCATCTGCAGTTTCACTGGACACCGATGCCTGGATGCCTTTCGGATCATCAGCTGCGCACCTGATTCCTCTCATTTATTGTTTCCTCCTTTCCACATTGTCTATTGTTTTGTTTCGGTTGTTTTTATATGATTCGAACCATTGCCTAAAATATTCTCTATTCGTTTTAAAAATTATTTTTATTCCTTTCTCTGTTTTTATCTTTAACCGTTGCCTTGTTTTTATTTCTTTTAATACACGTTTTCTTTAACTTTCCTCTTCTTGTTGTACATAATCAGAGTTTAAGGCGAGAAGGGACGACTGGATAATCTAGTCTGACCTCCTGTACATCACGGGCCACCAGCACCCACACGCTAAACCCAACAAAGGCTTTCCTATTTTTATATAACTTTTTAACCTTTTACGGTTTCCTTTTTTTTTTTTTTTTTCATTTTTTAAAATCTATTTTCTTATACTCTTAAACATTTCAAATTTTATTTTTAATACCATCCAATTCTGGTTTTTATTTCTATTTTCAACCTTTCATTTACTTTTAATTTTTAACCCCTTGCAATTCCTTTCTTTAATATTTAAATCCTTTCCTAATTTATTTTAATTTTAACCATTTACAGTTATATGTTTTTCAACTCTTCCCTATTTTCTTTTTAAAAACTTTAACCTTTCTTATTTTCTATGTTTTAGGTTTTTTTCCTTTAACCCTTGTTTTCTTCTTTTTTGATTTTCTTTTAACTCTTTAGCATTTTTCACAGTTGTGTTTAACCCTATCCTTTTCCACTGGTTTTCCAGAAATGTCTTCTAACTCTTTGCACTTTTCTTGAATTATTACAATTATTGGGTTTATTCATTGAGGCCCTTAGCCTGCAAACACCGCTGCTCATGCTTAGCTTTATGCACTGTGAGTCGCCCTGCTGATTTCAATGGGACTGTATCAATTAAGCATGTGCTTATGTGTTTCAGGATTGGGGCTTTAACCCTTTCCTATTTTCTTGTTTAACTTGTATCCAATGCCCGGATACGCCCCTCCGTTCCCTCCTTATTACACCTTCCCATAAGGGACACAATGGAGAAAATGGGATATGGCCTCTCAGCTAGCGTAACCTGGTGTTGGCCCCATTGATGCAAATTTGCACTAACTCAGGCTCTGGCCCAACAGCTGAAGGCCACATTGGGCACGATTAGGCAGGGGGATGTAGGCAGGAAGATGGAGCAAGGGGGTGGGGAATAGGAGGAGATAAGATCTGGGATGCAGGCTGGAGCAGCCTCATGCAGCCTTGGAGGGGAGGATGAGGGACCCGGCTCAGCAAAGCATTCGAGTACGTGCTTGAGTCCCAACAAAATCAATGCTGAAATGGGACAGACTGCGGGATCGGATGCGAGGGGTACAATACTGCTGCAGGAAGAAGCGGGGATGAGAATCTGGGAGGCGGGTGGTATAGTTGGAGCAGAGAGCAAGGAAGATGGTCAGCATGGACGTGAAGTGGGAAGCAAGGAGGCTGGAGGGCAGCAGGGTGCAGTGGTCACGTTGAGACATGGCCAAAGCATGGGCCAGGGAGCAGTGGGAAAGAAAAGGAGATGCTGTAAGAGGAAGAACGTTTGGGAGCTGGGGACAGCCAGGATGGGGTAGAAGGGAATGGAGAGATTGGAGTCCGCAATAATTCTGAGGGGGTGACTCTGGGCAGTCAGGAGGACAGTGGAATTGCCAACAGAGGCAGAGAAACAGGGTAAGGACGGAGTGGGAGGGAAGTCAGGGAGCTGGGATCCTGCTGTGCTGGAGTGAATGCTGGAAGGCTGATGGAAGGAATACAGATTCTCTACACTTGAAATGCTACAGCAGTGCAGCTACAGCACTTCAGTGTAGACACAACATGCGCTGACAGGAGGGGTTCTCCCTTCGGTGTAGGCAATCCACCTCCCTGAGAGATGGTAGCTAGGTCAATGGAAGAATTTTTCCATTAACCTAGTGCTGTCTACACTGGGGGTTAGGTCGGCTTAACTACGTCGCTCCGGGGTGTGGATTTTTCATAGTCTTGAGCAATGTAGCTGGGTCGATCTAACTTTTTAGTATAGGAGAGAACTAGAGAAAAGGAAATCAAGAGCTGAAAGGAGATGGGGACAGGTCAAAGGACGAGCAAATGGAACAGGGGTTCAGAAGAGAATTGGGGCAGCATGGGTGGGGGACAGGGAGTCAAGGGGCAGATGACTACTACCAGATGGCATTGATTTCTTTCCCTTGTCTGAAGTACTTAGCAAAGTTCTGGATGGAGAGAGAGAGGAGAAGGCAGGTGGAATATTGATCAGGACTGAAAGCAGAGGCAGGTCAAGAGGCTTTCAATGGAGCTGGTAGAATTTTTTCATTGTGAATAATATTTGTTTTGATTTTAGCTTTCTTCTGTGAGTGGGTTGTTTACAAACCAATCCTGGTTCCTACAATAGATTTATGGAGCCAGTTCTTTGGCTGGCATAAACTGATACAGCTCCATTATTTACCCCAACAAAGACTAGCTGAACACCAGCGCCAATGATTTGTAACTATCAGCAGAATAACCTACGTGAACAATTTATATTGTATGGATTGTTTGCCAGTGGCATAATTTGACTATACATTACTTTTATGTGTGTCTTTTGTGCCACTGGTCACCTAAGTCACTTGGTATTGTTTCTGCTTCCTGATTAGGTGAGTGAAACTTTTGTAAACAGGGATATCACACTTTCCAGTGCATATTTTCGAACAAACACATATGAATATGGGCATAAGCTTTTGTGGGTAAAAAACCTCACTTCTTCAGATGCATCCCATGGAAGCTTATGCCCAAATAAATCTGTTAGTCTTTAAGGTGCCTCCTTGTTGTTTTTGTGGATACAGACTAACACGGCTACCCCAGATACATATGAATATGAAAATTTGTGGAAAAGTTCTGGATTTGTGAACATTTTCACAAATAAGTTGCAGGAACTCCAATTTAATAAAACTGGCTGAAACTTTTCTTTTTTAACTGTGAACATTTCAAAAGTATTTTTGTTCCTTTGTTTTTAATAATTGTTATTGAATTTTCATTTTTTCTAAATTTTCAGAATTTTTTCATAGATTAGTCTTCATTTTTGAAAATCTTAATTTTAGCAAATGGAATGTTTGAATCTGAAATGAAAATTTTTTGACAATGAAAGATTTGTTTTGATTTTGAATAATTACCAGCATTTTACTAAGCCCACCAATCAAAATTGGCAATGGAAATAAAACAAAATGGAAACCTAAAATGACACGAAAAAGTAAAAACAAAAAAAACAAAAAAAAAACTCACCTCAAAGAACAAGAAGCTAAAATATTTGCAACATTTCTGTAAAAAACAAAATTGAAAAATTTGAAAAAAACAAAAACCCAAATGATTTTGCAAAACTGTTCATTTTTGAAAAAGGACATGTTTTGTCAAAATATTTTCTTAAAAAAAAAAAAAAAAAAAACCAACTGAACAGCTCTACTTGTGAATAACAATAACAGAATAATATGATCCCACAAAGGGGAACAAAATAGACTTATCCCATTTGAACACGAACATATTCACAAATCACTTTCCCTGTTGTTCATCTAGCTCTAGGCTATAATCAGGGAGAAATAGGCACTGGATGGTACCTAGATCGAGGGATGGGTGATGGGCAGAGTTAGGCAAGGAAGATGGTAGAACAGAATGAGTATTAACCTTCAGTGGAGGAAATATGCATCATCATAGGATATTCTCCAGAGACCCCCTATAGCAAAGAAGTTGGAATAGAAGCATAAGCCAGGGCATGGTGATATAGACAAGAAAGGATGGAGGTGCGAGTGATTCCATGGCTAATGGATTGTAAATAATGAATCTCACACTTCTCGGTGTGAATTTGTAGTGAGATGAGGAAGGGGCTGAGAACATCAAGGAAGGCACAGACGGGAGATCATGGGAGGAACATCAAGCTGGGCAGGTGGTATGCGGGAAGAGGGCTGTATGGAAAGAGGTGACTTGATTACTGGGGAATAAGAACTCAGAGCCCAAGAGGGGCCAGAAAGGGAACTGGGTGCGGTGAGGAGCAGGTCAAGAGAGAGTCAAGGAAACTGATCCAGCACTGCAAGTCAGATGAGCACGTTGGGGACAGGAAACAAGTTGCAGTCATGTTGGATGGGACACCAGCACGGAAGCTGGAGGCACCGAGAAGGGAGGGGAAGTGGGAGGAGCCAGATGTGTGAAGGGAAAGGAGAGGGGAGAGAAGAAGAAGAGGTGGATGGTGTGAATTTTGGAGGAGGAGAAGGAGGAAAGAGCAGGAGAGTAGGAAGCCAACTGCACAGCCCTGGGAGCAGGGAGAGTGAGGGGGGTGGCAAAAGGCAGGGCAGAGGGGGGAAGATATGGAGGTAATGAAGAGGGAGGCAGGTGAGAATTAGGGGGAGCGAGGGGGAACAGAGAGGCTGTGGGGGGCGGTTAGTTTATCAGTGATGAGGCCGGGGCCCCGGACGGAGCAGGCGAGGGGAAGGAAGGGTGGGGGAAGGCACGGGACGGAAAGGACAGGGCCCAGGGCAGATCCAGCGGGTTGTTGGAGAGGGTAGGGATGGAGATGGGTGAGGGGGAGGAAGGGAAAGAGGGTAGAGCGGGGAGGGGGGCGGAGGAGGTGCCCAGCGGGGAGGAGAAGGAGGCAGAGGAGAAGGCGGAGGAGGCCTGCAGGGGGTTGCTGGCGGCAGCAGCAGCGGAGTTCTTGGTGGCGGAGAGCAGCGAGGGCTTGTCGCCGGTGTGGGTGCGCTGGTGCCGGTTAAGGTGGGAGCTGCGGCTGAAGCACTTCCCACACTCAGGGCACTTGTAGGGCTTCTCGCCGGTGTGCACGCGCTGGTGGATGGTGAGTTCCGAGCGCTGGATGAAGCTCTTGCCACACTCAGAGCACTGGTAGGGCTTCTCGCCCAGGTGGATGCGCTGGTGCTTGATGAGGTTGGAGCTGACACTGAAGCACTTCCCGCAGACGTTGCACTTGTAGGGCTTCTCCCCAGTGTGCATGCGCCGGTGCTTGGTCAGGTCCGACTTCTGGATGAAGCCCTTGCCGCAGTCAGGGCACTTGTAGGGCTTCTCGCCCAGGTGGGTGCGCTGGTGCTTGATGAGGTTGGAGCGGACGCTGAAGCTCTTCCCGCAGTCCCCGCACTTGTAGGGCTTCTCGCCGGTGTGCATGCGCCGGTGCTTCACCAGGGCCGAGTTCTGCCCAAAGCTCTTGCCGCACTCAGGGCAGGTGTAGGGCTTCTCGCCCGTCTGCGTGCCCTGGTGCTTGACGTTCTCTGCCCGGTAGGTGAAGCTCTTCCCGCATTCCGTGCATTTGTGGGTCCTCTCCGCCACGGGGGAAGGCCTGGCGCGGGAGCCCCACAGGAAGCTCTTCCCGCAGTCAGTGCACTTGCAGGGACGCTCCCCGCTCAGCACACGGCGCCGCTTGGCGCTGGCCAGGAAGCTCTTCCCGCAGTCAGTGCACTGGCAGGGCTGCTCTGAGCCCAGGTGCACCCGCTGGTGCCGCTCCAGGTGGGAGCTCTGCGAGAAGCTCTTGCCGCAGTCCCCGCAGCGGTAGGGCTTCTCGCCCATGTGGATGCGCCGGTGCCGGTCCAGGTGGGAACTCCAGGCGAAGCTCTTGCCGCAGTCGCCGCACTGGTAGGGCTTGCCAGCCGCGTGGCTCCGCTGGTGCTGCAGCAGGGAGGCGCTCAGCCCAAAGCTCTTGCCACACTCCTCGCACTTGTAGGGCTTGTCGCCCGTGTGGGAACGCCGGTGCTTGGCCAATGTGGCACTCTTATTGAAGCCCTTGCCACATTCGGGGCACTGGTAGGGCTTCTCGGCGGCGGCGGCAGCTCCTCCTGCTCCGCGCTGGGGCTTGGTGCCGTTGGGGCCAACGCAGCGACCGCAGTCAGTGCACTTGCAGGCCTTCTCCCCGCCCAAGTGGGTGCGGCGGTGGCGGTCCAGGTGGGAGCTCCAGCTGAAGCTCTTCCCACATTCGGGGCAGGTGTAGGGCTTCTCGCCGGTGTGGATGCGCCGGTGGCGCTCCAAGTGCGAGTTCCAGTTAAAGCCCTTGCCACACTCATCGCACTTGTAAGGCTTCTCTTCCAGGTGCAGCTTCTGGTGCTTGACCAGGCTGGTGCTGGCACTGAAGCTTTTGCCACAGACGTTGCACTGGCAGGGCTTGACGCCGCCAGTGTGGACCCGCTGGTGCTGGATGAAGGCCGAGCCCACGCTGAAGCTCTTGCCGCAGTCGGCGCACTTGTAGGGCTTCTCGCTGGCGTGGCGGCGCTGGTGGGTGATGAGAGTGGAGCTGAGCCGGAAGCACTTGCCGCACTCGTTGCACTTGTAGGGCTTCTCAGTGCTGCGCAGCCGTGGGCGCTTGTTGAAGCCCGAGCCGAAGCCCAGGCTCTTGCCGCAGTCATGGCACCGGCTGTGCCCCAGCAGGCTCCGCTGGTGGAACTTCTTGAAACCACGGTGAGCGGATTTGCCCTGCCTCTTGCCTGAGGGCTTCCTCGGCTGTCCTTCTACTTTCTGCGGGCCCTCGCTGGCCTTCCCCACATCAGCGCTCTGGGGAGCGCTCCCCTTGGACTTGCCCGGCATCGTCCCTTGGGCATCCACCTTCTCAAGGCCTCCCTGCTGAGCATCCTCCTCCTCATTCTCACTCACCATTCCATCATCTGCTGGAACAACGAGAGAATCCAGTAACTCCCTGGGTCTAGGAAAGGAAACTTTGGAGAAGGGAATTGGAGAGGGTCTGTCACATATTCAAATACCCATCAACACAACGGAAAATATCAGGAGCCGGCTCTGCCAGACTGCTCCCGTCACCCCTTCCCCTCCCTGGCAGCCTCCCTCTTCCCCCCCCAGCTCCCACCCACTGCTTCCCCTCACCTAGCCACCCACCTCACGACATGTAATGAGAAACCTTTTTGAGAAACAGGGGCCAGATTCTCATAGCTTTACTGAGTAGCACTGTATGCTGCGAACAGTCCCATTAACATCTATGAAGTCAAGAGCAGAATGGCCCATTAAATCAGAGAGTCATAGATTCCAAGGCCAGAATGGACCATTTGTGATCATCTAGGTTAACCTCCTGTAGAACACAGGCCAGAGAACTTCCCCAAGATACTTCCTAGAGGAGACCTTTTAGAAAAGCACCCAATCTTGATTAAAAAATTGTCAATGATGGAGAATCCACTGAAATCCTTGGTAAATTGTTCCAATGGCTAATTACTCTGACTGTTAAAAATGTATGCCTTATTTCCAGTTTGAATCTGTCTAGCTTCATCTCCCATCCATTGGATCATGTTAGACCATTCTCTGCTACACTGAAGAGCCTGTTATTAAATATGTTCCCCATGTAGGTACTTGTAGTCTGATGAAGTCACCCCTTAACCTTCTCTTTGTTAAGCTAAATAGATTGAGCTCCTTGAGTCTATCACCAGCAGGCAGGTTTTCTAATCCTTTGATCATTCTTGTGGCTCTTCTCTGAACCCTCTCCAATTTATCAACTTCTTTCTTGAATCGTGGGCACCAGAACTGGACACAATATTCCAGCGGTGTTTGCACCAGTGCCAAATACAGAGATAAAATAACCTCTCTACTCCTACTCAAGATTCCCCTGTTTATGCATCCAAGGATGCATTAGCCCTTTTGGCCACAGCTTCGCACTTGGAACTCATGTTCAGCTGATTACCCACCATGACCCCCAAGTTCTTTTCAAGGTCATTACTTCCCAGGATTGAGTCCCCCATCCTGTAAGCATGCCCTGCATTCTTTGTTCCTAGATGTATACACTTACATTTAGCCATATTATAACACATAGTTTGCTTGCGCATAGATTCATAGATGTTAAGGCCAGAAGGGCCCATTAAATCATCTAGTCTGACCTCCAGTATAATTCCACCCAATTACTGAATCCAATAACAATTTCACTGGGATCGCTCATGGAGTAAGGTACCATTCAATATAAGTGTATCATAATCTAAATTCCTCCCCGTTCCCAAATTCCTGCCACCCAAACTAGCTAGCAGCCCCACTCCTCACCAAAAGCACTGATTAAAGCACATCTGGAGTTTTTATGTCCAGTGATTTTGGATTCACAGGGCTTAACACCAGAAGGGACCGTTGTGATCATCTAGTCTAAACTCTCGTAATACAGGCTGGAGGATTTCACCAAGTGATTGCTATGTCTGGCCTAATCATATATGAGATAAATCAAGGGTAGAAAAATGTTAAAGGACTGAGATCACTTCATTTTCTGAATCAGATTGCCCCAATGATTTACCATTTTTGTCTCAGATTGTCCAGAGATTTTTCTACTTGGGCATAAGATCACTTGTATGAAATTCCAGAAGGATCGGTTTAGTCCAGGTGAAGTTAGAGAGAGGGACTAAAATAAGGCTCATTTTACTGAGGCGAGACTCCCTCCATTGTTAAGTTTGCAACCAATTTGTATTGTAAGTAGGAAATTCCACAGGAAATTGTGAAAATGAAATATGGAACTATTGTGGAATGGAATGGGATGAGGAACAACTTCCAATTTGCTGAAATCCCCCCGTTTTCTGGACAGCTCTGGTGGAGCTGTGTGATTTTACTGGGCACAAACAAACCTTAGCCCCTTTCCAAAATTTTCTAAAGGAGCCATTTTTCATTTTTTTCCTGTCAGAAAGTACTTACGAAATATTTCAGGAATGCACTGCGTGCCAAGGAGAATTAACTTGAATCGTGTGGAAGCACAAGGAATTTTGATTTATGAGAGGGATCAAAATCACCCTTAGCAATGGGACTGTGGTTGCAACCTTTCCTATGAAGAGACTGTCCTCTTTTCCATAGTTAAACACACCCCAACTGAACCAGGGTGAGAACCCCAGCTCCAGAGGTTCTACAAACACAGGCATGTTAAGCATAAAGGAAGAATCCTGCTACATACAGAAATACCTTTGTTTCCTTTGTAAACTTAAACCAGGTGATAGAGGGTAGTATTCTAGCACACAAACACAGACCCTGATCTTGTAAACATGTATGCACTTGCTTAACTTTAAGCACTTGAGTAGCCCCACCACAGAAATAAAGCACAAGGCTAATAGTTTGCAGAGAAACAGCCGTAGCGCTTAATCTCACTCACCAAAGTCAATGGCAAAAACCTCCCCATAATGTTAATGAGAGCAGGACTGAGCCTCTCACTGTTGACAACAGAAACCCTCAATTCTTGAAAGGCAGCATGATGTGGTGCAAAAGGCACAGGACAGGCAGGAAGGGCTCTCCTGGGTTCTAGTCCTAGCTCTGTGACCCGGCGGTGAGTCACTGCACCTCTCTTTCCCCTCCCAACCTTTGTCTGTTGCCAACTCCTGGTCTAAACCTTTCAGAAGTGGTGTGCCAAGTCTTCATTTATTCACTCTAATTTAAGGTTTCGCGTGCCAGTAATACATTTTAACGTTTTTAGAAGGTCTCTTTCTATAAGTCTATAATATACAACTAAACTATTGTTGTATGTAAAGTAAATAAGGTTTTTAAAATGTTTAAGAAGCTTCATTTAAAATTAAATTAAAATGCAGAGCCCCCCGGACCGGTGGCCAGGACCCGGGCAGTGTGAGTGCCACTGAAAATCGGCACACGTGCCATAGGTTGCCTACCCCTGGTTTAGACTGTAGGTGTCTCTCACTATGGAATGTCTCCACGGCAGCTGGAAGTGTGACAGCAGCTCAAGTAGACATACTTTAATCTCTGGCTTTAATCTCACCCACATGGCTAAAAATAACAGTGAAGACACAGCAGCATGGGCTTTACAAGCAATGTACTGGCGTTGCTAATCCACACTGTGGTCTGTGCTGACCTGGCTTTACTACTATTTTTAGCCATGCTAGCTAGGTTAAAGCTAGTGCAGGTATGCTATCTGTACTGCAGTCGCAACTCTGCTTGCAATGTGTGTGTATACAGCACCTGACACAATGTGGCCCTCTTCTCAGTTGGTAAAACAGATTGTGTTCCTATTTTCCACCAGGCATGGAGAACCAGCAGCCCAGAAGTTAATTTAAATGTACCACTAACAGGCTCTGATCTCACAGCAGATTCAGGCATGTCTTATCATAATAGAGAGACAAGGTGGGCGAGGTAATATCTTGTATTGGATCAACTTCTGTTAGTGAAAGAGACAAGCTTTTGAGTTTTCACAGACCTGAAGAAAACCTCTGTGTAGTCCAAGAGCTTGTCTCTCTCCCCAACAGAAGTCGGTCCAGTAAAATATATCACCTCCCCCACCTTGTCTCTCCAATATCCTGGGACCCACACGACTACAACAACACTATTATGATAAACTAAGCTCAACTTCAAAGAAGAGCTAGCAGAGCCGTGTCCCGTTTGAGGCCTGTGGCTGCTGGATTTTATCTGTATGGGGTGAAATCTACCCCCATGCAGAGGAAGAGCACATCATAGCCACGCCACCCTAGGTTTTGGGATGGCCCTCCATCCAGGGGTGCATAGGGCTCTGACAGGGAAAGGAGCAGCAACTGGCACAGCCCCATGGGCTCTGCCAGGGTGGCCCATCTGCACTGTAACAAAGCGGCAGGATGAACTGGTTACAGAAAGAGAGCCAGGTGCCAGCTGAGGCCTCTGGCAATAACGACAGGCTGCAGCTACCATGGTTACCATGTGGCGAGAGCACAAACTGAGCCCGTCACAGAATACTCACAAACCCAGCTGATGGGGGCAGTGCGGACAGAGTGCAAGAGGCAGGATTGTGAAGTGACACAGAGCATGAGGCTCGCCTCCAGCAACAGCCTAACCCAGGGGAATTCTGCCCTGCCCGAGCCCAGCATGTGTAGAGCAGGTAACAGGAATAGAGAAAGAAGGGCAACAGGAAGGCTGGCATTGTAATCATAGCCTAGCCTTCAGGAGATCTAGATTCAAGTGCCAGCTCTGTCACGGACTTGCTCACTGCCCCTGGGCAAGGCCCTTCATCTCTCTGGCCCTCAGCTCCCCACCAATAATGATACCCCTTTTGTGGGTCTTCACTGAGACTGTAAGACCTTTAGGATAGAAACTGTGTCTCTGCAGTGACCAGCACAAAGAAGCTCTGATATTGGATGGGATGTCTAGGCAATAATGGCCTATAAATAGTTTTTAACAGTGGCAGTTTGTAGCCTAAACCACAAAGCAATAGTGAAAGTCCAGATATGTGCAGGCCTTAGAAAGCTAGATGGAGCCATAAAAGGAGAAAGGTTTGTTGCCCTGCCATGGGTAAGATCCTGTAAATGAAGTCCCACGCTATCTTCCCAGTGCATCTTAACAAAGGCTATGTCTATACTACAGACTTCCGCTGGCATTGCTATGACGGTCAGGGGCGTGAAGAGGTGTGATCCCTGACCAGCAGGGCTGTGCTGGCAGAAGTATATCGTGTGGACACAGCTACACAAGCAAAAGCGCGGTTTTACTGGTATTACTTGTTTTCGCTCATGGGGGTGGACAGCACATATCTTAGCCAGGATAGCTGGGTCCACATTAGGAGCACTTTGCAAATATAGTACATCCATATTCCTACACTGGTAACGCGCATCTAGTATAGACATAGCCAAAGGGTTAACAAAGTCAGCGCAAAGGTAGAAATAGAGTTATAAGAAGAATTCAGAGACAGGACTGCCTTCTGTAATCACACTGGACTCAGATGGACAAAGAACGTGGAATCTCCTCTGGAGCAGGAAGTCTGGGCAGATGGGTTAACGCATTTCATTGTAGCGACGATACAGAAAGGCAAAGAGCCAAGGAGAGTGAATACTTGCAAAACAGCAAATCAGAACCTATCTGCAAACAAAGGGGAGATGACAGCTTGCAAAACAATCTTCAGCCAGATCCTCAGCTGGTGTAAATTGGCAAAGCGCCACTGACTTCAAATTAAAGTTTGGCTTCAGCAGAGCTAAAGCGATGTGCACCAGCTGGGGTGCTGGCAGAGCTAAGCCATCATTTGCAGACATATTTTCCAGTGAGGGAGTTTGTTCAGGTCTATTAGAAACTGCAGACTATGTGGGACGCTGAAGCGCACCAACCAAGACACGTTACTATGCTAGCTTATTTTCAGAGCTATTCCAGCTTTGTTCACCTTTGCGCAAGGAAGACACAGTGTTTCAGTGAATTAAAAATTGCAAGAGAGAATTTCAGAGCAGAATATGTTAGTTGAATGGAAATGTATTTATCTCAAAAGAAAAACACTTTATTTAGCAGAGTGTTTCTCAACCTTGCTGATACCAGGGACTGGCTTGCTGCCTTCCTAAACTGTGTCAGGGAGATCTCAGGGACTGGCGCCTGTCCACGGACCAGTCGCTGAAAAACACTGATTTCACACACAGGTGAAGCTGCAGAATGACTTGCTCTGCCTAGCACATGTGAAAATCTCATCTATTAAAAAGGAAAAACAAACAAACAAAAAAATACCCGACTTACCCCAAAGTATCTAAGAATGTCAGAAAAATGGTGTGTTTCACTGTATTTGATGAGAAATAGCAAGTCAAAGACTGGATTGCAGTGTGTTTGCACAAAGGGAACAGAGAGATGGCTGCATGCTCAACCTTTACATGGGCAATTCCTGACTTTCGAGTACTTAGCACAACACCATTAAAGTGATCCATGAAAACAGCCCCAAGAGGGCTCATGTTTATGGTGTCTGTGATTTCTCAGCTGAAATCTGTTGAGCTAAAGTTATTAAAAATGAGTTCAAGGCCACATGGTGCCCAGTGCTGCACATATACATAGTAAGAGACTTGGCCCACCGAGCTCACTGCTGCAATGCACAAGACAAAGGGGGAGAGGGGAAAGAGTCATAGAGAGGGAAGAGATTTGCTCAAAGTCACCCCAAAGGTCAGTGGCGGAGCCCAGATTAAACTTAATTCTTCTGTGTGCTCTAACCATTAGACCATGCTAGTCATATTATGTATTTTTTCTTAATGCTTAGCTGGATAAAGTGAGCCTGCAGTCTGAAAACCAAGCTGTTTTTTCCATTGCCTTACACCTCACCAACAACAATGTATGTGCAATCAGAATTTAATTCACAAGGCTGTTGATCATGGGTGAGCTAGAGCTAGGTTGGCTCAGGGCTAGCAGGAATAAAGAACAATAGCACCGTACAAGGCCTCAGTCCTGTAGTGAGGTCCATGCAGGGGTAAAAAGCAGTAAGAACTTATCTACGTGAAGTCAGCAGCTCTGGCTGACGCACACAAGGAGCAGGGCTGTTGAGGAAGGTGGTCACTTTTCAGACTAGGGCCCCATTCTAGTGTAGTATGAATGCTGTTGGGGTTGCATCTGCTGAGGTTGCATCTGGATGGATTCATCAGTAACTTCCTGGCTTCTGCTCAGTGCAATGCAGTTCTAACCTGGCATAACCAGCACCTTTGTTTCTGGCTGATTTGTGTCACCAGAATAGCCCAAAGCAACGAGAGCCTGCTAGTGAATCCCAGCCCTACATTTACAGATAATTACAGGTCAATTGCAAAGGAAAAATAATTACCTAGCAACCTTTGCATATTAGTCTGTGTGTGGTTAAAGATTTATTTAAAAACACTTTTCTTCTGCCTTTCCTTGTTCTTTGCAGTTTGCGTTTTTGACACGTGCTTTGCCCTCTGCAGCTCAGCAAGCCTCATATGGGCCCCAATTCTGCCTCAGATCCATGCTGCTGGATCCTTTTACCTGTGCCCCTGTTCACCCGTTTGCAGGATCAGGGTCTTGGAGTGAGACTAGTGCGACAGAAAGGTGTCTTGGTGAGCTGTGACCTGAGCTCCTGCTAGTGCATCCATTCCCTCCCCCCCGCATTCCTTGTGCTGCTGGCCCTCTGTGGAGTGGGGAATTTCACCTGCCGTACCCCCCAGCACTCCACCTCGCCTCTCCCCCCTCCCCAAAGTAGCGAGGGTCTCAGCCAGAGGGGTGGGGGCAGAGTCCAGGATAGCAAAGCACTGCAATCTCTGACTGCCTCACCCACAGCGACTTACCAGAGACCAATCCTCTCCTCCTGTGCGACTCGGCAAACGCGGTTATCCGGGGCCAGCTGATCGCAATCTCCTCCGCTAGGCGAAACATGGATTGGACACGAGTTAGTTGTGTGGCAGGGTAGGCGCGGGTGCCATCTGGAAAGCAGCCACCCTCTCCCCTCCAGCCCCCAGTATCAACAAAACACCTCAGTCTCTCCCGGTGTCTGTCTGGGGCACAACGGTGTAGTCTCCCGAGAACCCAAATGCTTTGGTTTCACAACAGTCGTTGGGCTCAAGGTTGGGGTAACTGGGTGAAACTGAATGGCCTGGGTTATGCAGGAAGGCAGACTGGATGGTCTAACGGCTGCTTCTGGCCTTATGCTCTATGAACACATACCCAACATTCCTCAGCAAAACCAACTTTTGAGCCAGTGCACAGAAGTTGGCAAATCAGAACCACAGCTCCACAAAGGGCCAAACTGAACCACCTGCACCCGCCTGGGATCTTCCAAGCAACCTGACAGTCGGGAGCCCAAATCCCATTCAATATCAATGGGATATGGCCCCATGAGCCTAAGAGCCCTTCAATGCCAACAGGTCAAGGAGGTTACAAGAATATCCTGCATCTTGGCAGCGGGTTAGACTAGATGACCCTTGCGGTCCCTTCTAGCCCTATGGGTCTATTATTCTAATATCCTGATACATACATTCTGGTTCACCGAAGAACGTCATGTAGGATCTCAAATGAAAGCCACAATCACTCTGGTCATTAATATCATTGTGAAATGTGCGTACAGACTCTATGTATAGACTTATGGATGTGTCAAGAAAATATGTTCCTAGAACCTGTATCAAGGGTGGGTCGACAAACAGGTTTCTGCCAGACCAAGGATGGATATTCACCCCTGTATCCCTCGTTCACGCGTAAATCCATTGTGTTGGCTTGCAACGCTTGAAGTGCCATTTACAAACAAAGTCAACAGGAGACAAGACCAGAAAATGAACTCCAGGGGGTTGTCCTGTCTATGGGGCAGACAATGAATTTTGGGGAACATAAGAGGAAGGCGAGAAGACACACTCCTTAATCCTGCACGTAGAAAGTTAACGGGCAGCACATTTACTTTCATAAAAACAGGATGCCAACTGGACTTGGTTGGAAACCCTGCAGAAGGCTTTGGGTGAGATAAGACTGCTCTGGACAGGAGGTTAGCCTCTTAAGTTTAGTCTCTAGAAAGTGCCTATAGATTTTGTTTTATATGTAACCCTTCTGTTTCCGTTATACTGACTCACTATCTCTTGAATCTTGGTCTTTGATAAAAAATGTACTGTTGTTTTCATTATAAATATATCTCAGTACACAGTGTTATCCAAGGAGCTGATCCTGAGTTGAATCGTTCAAGCTGGTCCTTTGGGGACAGTCAACCTAGGATTTCTGTGAGGGGACAAGGGGCTGGACACTGCAGGGGGATGCATCAAAGGGACTTGGGGACGGGGGTACACTGATTGTTACCCTGCCAGGTGAAGTAAGGGCTGGCACAGCCCGGAGGAGATTGTTTGGGTGGCTAACAGGTGGGGGGATGTCAGGGAGCTGACACCCAGCTGAGCACCAGCAAGTCTCCCTCTCGCTGGAGGCAGGCCATCAGGGGCAGATTTTAAAAGGTATTTAGATGCCTAAACCCATTTAAAAATCGGGCCTTAGCCTCCTTAGAAAATCGCAGCCCTTGAGTAATAGCCTTGTTTCCCTGGCTTTGGCAGGCGAGATTGTAACTTTAGGCCTAGCCCTGACCAGAGTGTCATGCCAGCCCAGGGACTGCACCTCAGACACACCCTTCTGAGTCACAATTCCTCCCCTGTTTGCTCCTGGAGGGGGGAGTAATTTACAGCTAGCCTAGAGCAGCAATCAATTACTACCCCACCCCATGCTGGCTCAGCGAGCAGCCAGGTGATGGAGCCAAGGCTACGCCCATCGCCTGCTTGAGAGAGGGAATCAATAGGCAGGTAGCCCATCAATTCCTCTGAGCCCACAGAGCAGTGCGAGGGGGTCTGTCATTCCTTTGCACAGGCGTCATCTAATCCATTGGGCCTGCTAGTGGAGAATGCCCTCGTCCCGCCCACACTTGTGCACATGTTTAACTATGCATTAGACACATGAGAAACATTAAGCACATAGGCCTGGTCTACACCTACAAAATTAGATCAAGATTGCTCAAGGCTGGGAAAAATGTTGTGCTCTGTGCAACATCGCTAGGTCAACCTAACCCTTGGTGTAGATGCAGCTGGGTTGACCTAGCCACTGCCTTGCGGGGAGGAGGATTAGCTACAGCAACAGGAGAACTCCCTTCTGATCCCTTCTGATCATCTTGTCTGACCTCCTGCATAACACAGGCAGGGGACCCTCCCCCAAAAGTTCCCACCAGAGCAGATGACTTCTGGTGGAGCAAGTCGGTGTAAGGGTAGGGTGACCAGATGTCCCGATTTTATAGGGACAGTCCCAATTTTGGGGTCTTTTTCTTATATAGGCTCCTATTACTCCCCACCCCCTGTCCCGATTTTTCACATTTGCTGTCTGGTCACCCTAAGTTAAAGCAGTACAACACCCCTTAGTGTGGACACAGTATTATGGGGCTAAAGGTGCATATTACTGGTACAGTTTATTCACGTACAGGAAGGGGAATAAGCTATCCTGGTATAAGGCACCTTTATAGCCACATAACTGCGTAAACACTACTATAATCATATTAGTAAATAAATACCGCCCCTGAGTGAAGCAGCCAAAGCAGGGCTACAATTGGGGAAGGGGATAAAATGTGGCTCAGCACCCCCTGGACCCAGAACTGTGCAGAGGGACCCCCCCACACACGGACAAACTCTGGGGGCCATAGGACTCAGGTGGTGCCTCCCCTCCCCCCTGCCATGTGGCCTTTAGGGAAAACTGCAGAGGAGCCAGCCAGAGACTCTAGTCACAGCAGTGACCTTTGGACATTCAGGGAACTGACTGCAGCTTTGACTGAACTTCCTCTGCCCTGTGCCGAGACTCTGATCCAAACACTTCCCCCACCCGCATCTTCACTGTCTCTTCACCTGCTTCACTCCACACCTGCCCTGTCCCCCCTCTTCCCTACCCCTTCCCTTCCATGTCCCCTCTCCCTTCCCTTTTCTTTCCATCTAGCTGATCCCCTCCTAACTAACCACCTCCCCGCACCCCTCCCGGAACAAAAAATACCCCTTGGCACTAACATGTCATTTGCTCCCATCCCATTGCTCACTCTGCTGGTGTGTTCTACCCCTTCCCTCACCCTGGGTCTGTCTGGTCTATTTCAACTGTTCGCTCTTCGTGGCATGGATTATCAGCTTCTCTGTTTGTACCGCACCTAGCACAATAGGGCCCCGTTCTTGGCTGGTCCTTAGGCCCTACCACAATAAACATGATGATGAGGAGGATTATTAATGATAACAACATAGTTCTATCAGTACAAAAACCATATCGGCCTGACTGTTTGCAGGATTGGGGCTTGAGGTGCTGGTCTTTGTACATCTAGGAGATGGAAATGGGCCCTAAGCAATTCTGGAATGCAAACAGCAGCTGGGTGGACAAAACTTTGGCTCAGATTCTCCAGAAAAGAACAGCAAACCAAACCAAACTAAAAACAATGACAAATATTCAATCCATATAGGCCGTGATTTAAAATATATAAAAAAATAATAATACAGCTAGCCAGAGATATAAAATAAATAACTGAAAAAAATACAAAGTGGCCTGGGGATTAGGAAAAGGCAAATGATTAAAAAAAAATCAATAAGCAGAAAATCTATCTATCTATCTATATATACACACACACATACAGAAAGAGAGAGAGAGAGAGAGGGGCAGGAGTTTAAATGAAGAAAAATAGAAAAGTTTTTAAAATTACAAAATTAATGGAAAAATGGTTTAATAAAAATATAAAAAAAAATAGAAATGGAGTGCTTTTGTTTAGTTTTTTTTTTAAACATAAAGATAAAATAAAGAATAAAAACACATGAACTGGTAGGAGCAACTTGTTCATTTCACTATGCCCTGCTCCAGCAGAGAATCATAGGACTGGAAGGGATCTCGAGAGGTCATCTAGTCCAGTTCCCTGCACTAATGGCAGTTCTAAGTATTATCTAAACCATTCCTGACAGGTGTTTGTCTAACCTGCTCTTAAAAATCTCCAATGATGGAGATTCCACAACCTCCCTAGGCAATTTATTCCGGTGCTTAACCACTCTGACAGTTAGGAAGTTTTCCCGAATATCCAACCTAAACCTCCCTTGCTGCAATTTAAGCCCATTGCTTCTTGTCCTATCCTCAGTGGTTAAGAAGAACAATTTTTCTCCCTCCTCCTTGTAACAATCTTTTATGTACCTGAAAACCTATGTCCCCCCTCTGTCTTCTCTTTTCCAGATTAAACAAACCCAATTTTTTCCAATCTTCCCTCATAGGTCATGTTTTCTAGACCTTTAATCATTTTTGTAGTTCTTCTCTGGACTTTCTCCAATTTGTCCACATCTTTCCTGAAATGTGGCGCCCAGAACTGGACACAATACTTCAGTTGAGGCCTAATCAGCGTGGAGTAGAGCGGAAGAGTTACTTCTCGTGTCTTGCTTACAATACTCCTGATAATACATCTCAGAATGATGGGTTTGCTTTTTTTGCAACAGTGTTACACGGTTGACTCATATTTAGCTTATGGTCCACTATTATCCCCAGATCTCTTTCCGCAGTACTCCTTCCTAGGCAGTCATTTACCATTTTGTATGTGTGCAACTAACTGTTCCTTCCTAAATGGAGTACTTTGCATTTGTCCTTATTGAATTTCATCCTATTTATTTCAGACCATTTGTCCAGATCATTTTGAATTTTAAATCCTATCCTCCAAAGCACTTGCAACCCCTCCCAGCTTGGTATCATTTGCAAACTTTATAAGTGTACTCTCTATGACATTATCTAAATCTTTGATGAAGATATTGAACAGAACCGGACCCAGAACTGATCCCTGCAGGACCCCACTTGTTATACCCTTTCAGCATGTGAACCACTGATAACTACTCTCTGGGAACGGTTCTCCAACCAGTTTTGCACCCACCGTATAGTAGCTCCATCTAGGCTGCATTTCCCTAGTTTGAATATGAGAAGGTCATGCGAGACTTAAAGTATTAATATTAGTTGTGAGCATTATGGTGGCACATAAAGGCCCCAGAGCTACATTGTGCTGGGCACTGCACAGACACACAGTGACCGAGATCAGGGCTGTAGAACTGATAAATGAAATTGTTCATAAGTAAAGTTTTATGAATGAAACAACATTCATTTATAAAACCGGTTACCCCAATAACTGGTTAATTGACAATTAAGATGTTGTTAAGAGCCATAGCTGTTCAGCCAGTTGCCCTTGTAAGTTTCACTATCAATCCAATTCCTGCTTAAATCACTGAAACTTGCACTGTTTCAGTATTGTAACTTCTGTTCACTGTTTGCCATTCATTATACTTGTCTACATTGTAACTTTTGCTCACTTCTGTTCACTGTTTGCCATTCATTACACTTGTCTATATTGTAACTTCTGTTCACTGTTTGCCACATTGTAATTCAAACTCCATTTTAAAATGCTTACTCCATTTTGTAAAAGCTTGCTGCAGCCTTCATTTTTGCAAAAACCCTGCTGTAATCTTATTAGTTTAGCTTAGATGTGTAAATGAGGTATGTATGGATGATGAAATCAACCTCCAGCACCAGACTGTCCTGATGAAATAGAGTTCAAGCACCAAAGGCTGAAGATGCAGACAACAGCCCTAACAAAGTAAGAAGAGTCCACCCTAAAAAGAAAAGAACAGAGGTACAATAGAAGCAGGGCCGGCTCTAGGTTTTTTGCTGCCCCAAGCAAAAAAATTTTTGGCTGCCCCCCACCCCAGCCCTGGGCTCTCTCTCTCCCCCCCCCCAACTGCACCCTCCTTCCGCCGCAGCCCTGGGTCACTTGTAACTCGCTCCCAGGGCGGGTCATTCAGCAGAAATTTTGGATGTGCACAGAACATAGACAGGATTGGTTCCCATATGGTTACAGAACTGCAGTGAAATGGAACAATTTTCAGCTTGTGTGATTGGAGGATATCTGGATGCATATTATAAGACTGTCCTACATAAATGAGGAAAAGTTGAGGTGCCTTTATTATTCTTTTGTTCCATTCTTTGTTTCTATGGGGAATTTGCCAATGCAATATCACGGTCTTCCTTTTAAACAAATAAAACTAAAACTAAAACTAAAAAAAAAAAAAAAAAAAGCAATGGCTGTTGAAAATAGCAATTTCAGTCCTAATAACCACTGGGAAGCATTTCTTGCTCAATTTATTCTACTTTTTCTACAGCAAGTTACAGTGGATCAGTATATTTGATTTGGGAGAAATGAAGTAACAGCTGCCCAAATTGAGCTTGAGCACTCCTGAATTTTGAGGGTGTTCAAATCTGGAAAAGAAAAGTCAATTTCTGCTTCCATGGCTCAGAAGTGTAAATCCTCCTGTGTGCCTGGTACTGTATCTAAAGCTGCCCAGTCTAGTAGAGCCTCCCCTCCCTTACTTTTCATTTTAAATTCTAGTGGGATCCACGTATCTCCCTTGCTAGGCTTCAGATAGAGAGGGGCACTGTCCATTTAGTCCACCCAATTCTTTCTTTGGGGGAGAGCCCAGGGCTGGGGCGGCAGGAGGTGCGGGTGGGGGCCAGAGCTGGGGCGGCAGGGGGTGCGGGTGCGGGGGGGGGGGAAGAGCCCAGAGTTGGGGCAGCAGGGGGTGCGGGTGGGGGCCAGAACTGGGGCGGCAGGAGGTGGGGGGGAAGGGAGAGCCCAGGGCTGGGGCGGCAGGAGGTGCGGGTGGGGGCCAGAGCTGGGGCAGCAGGGGGTGCGGGTGGGGGCCAGAACTGGGGCGGCAGGAGGTGGGGGGGAAGGGAGAGCCCAGGGCTGGGGCGGCAGGAGGTGCGGGTGGGGGCCAGAGCTGGGGCAGCAGGGGGTGCGGGTGGGGGAAGAGCCCAGAGCTGGGGTGGCAGGGGGTGCGGGTGGGGGCCAGAGCTGGGGCGGCAGAGGGTGCGGGGGGGGGGGGGGGAAGAGAGCCCAGGGCTGGGGCGGCAGGAGATGCGGGTGCGGGGGGTGGGGGGAGAGCCCAGGGCTGGGGCGGCAGGAGATGCGGGTGCGGGGGGTGGAGGGAGAGCCCAGGGCTGGGGCAGCAGGGGAGTGCAGGTGGGGGCCAGAGATGGGGCGGCAGGGGTGTGAGTGGGGGAGAGTCCAGGACTGGGGCAACATAGGGGTGAGGGGGGAGCCCAGGGCTGGGGTGGGGGGGCAGCAAAAAACCTAGAGCTGGCTCTGTCCCTACCATTCACAGCAAGCTGCAGGTTTCAGTTCCATACTCCTTCCCCCTCCCTTTCCTGTTGTTAACGGCTGAGGGAATGCTGGGAAATGTAGTTCTTTCCCTGCTCCAGGGCTGGCTCTATAGGCAGGGAGCTAACGAAGGAACTACAGCTCCCAGGGCTCCCTGTTGGTTCTCAGCTCCCATGCTGGATTCTTGCGTCCCTGCAAATATGCCGCCCCAAGCAACTGCTTGCTTTGCTGGTGCCTAGAGCCGGCCCTGAATAGAAGGAAGAGCAAAGCCAGGTCCCAGGCTGAAAGTCATGTCTGCAATTGACAGGTGATCAATCACACCGAACCCAGAGGCAGTGTGACACAGCAAGACCTATAGACTCTGGATTCAAACTAAAGCCTACAAAAAGGATGGGTGAGATGGAAGACTTGGAAGGGTAACATTCTGCTGCCAACATGGGAGGGCAGACCCAGCCCTTCCTTGTGCCTGGCTTTCCTGACCAGTTAGCCACCACAAGCTACGAACCCAAGCTGCGAAATCAAGCCACGGACTCAAGCTATGTTCAGGACTGGTAACTACAGCTGCTACAGAACATCGTGTGTGTGTATATATAAGTATTAAGGTATTAGCTAGTGGTTATAGATCAAATTGTTATCATAATAAATGTGGCATCTTTGCCTTGCCCCCTGAAACGATCCTGTGAAGTTTTGGCTGCATAACAGGGCTCCATTGTGCCGGGCGCTGCACAGACACAAAGTGACCGAGATCAGGGCCCTCCTGTGCCGGGCACTGCACACACACGGTGACCGAGCTTGTTGGGGCAGGGACTGTCTCCCACTGTGTCTGTGCAGTGCCCAGCACAACAGGGCCCTGATCTCAGTCACCATGTGTGTGCAGCGCCCAGCACAACAGGGCCCCGATCTCAGTCACCATGTCTGTGCAGCGCCCGGCGCAACAGGGCCCCGATCTCGGTCACCGTGTGTCTGTGCAGCGCCCGGCACGACGGGGCCCCGATCTCGGTCACCGTGTGTCTGTGCAGCGCCCGGCACGACGGGGCCCCGATCTCGGTCACCGTGTGTCTGTGCAGCGCCCGGCACGACGGGGCCCCGATCTCGGTCACCGTGTGTCTGTGCAGCGCCCGGCACGACGGGGCCCCGATCTCGGTCACCGTGTGTCTGTGCAGCGCCCGGCACGACGGGGCCCCGATCTCGGTCACCGTGTGTCTGTGCAGCGCCCGGCACGACGGGGCCCCGATCTCGGTCACCGTGTGTCTGTGCAGCGCCCGGCACGACGGGGCCCCGATCTCGGTCACCGTGAGTCTGTGCAGCGCCCGGCACAACGGGGCCCCGATCTCGGTCACCATGAGTCTGTGCAGCGCCCGGCGCAACAGGGCCCCGATCTCGGTCACCGTGTGTCTGTGCAGCGCCCGGCACGATGGGCCCCTGGGGCCATTATATGCCACCATAATGCTCACAACTAATATTAATAACAGCCTGACACCATGTGGTGTCTTTATACTTGAGGAAAAAAGATGGTTACTCACCATGTAACTGTTGTTCTTCGAGATGTGTTGTTCACGTCCATTCCAATCAGGTGGGTGTGAGCCACGTGCATGGTCGTCGGAAACTTCTTCCCTCAGCAGCTCCCATCAGGTTGGCCAGGGAGCCCCCTGGAGTGGCGCCCTCATGGCACTCAATACATGACCCTGCTGACCCGATCCCCCTTCGGTTCCTTCTTGCCAGCTACTCCAACAGAGGGGAAGGAGGGTGGGTATTGGAATGGACGTGAACAACACATCTCGAAGAACAACAGTTACAAGAAGGTGAGTAACTGTCTTTTCTTCTTCAAGTGATTGTTCACGTCGATTCCAAACAGGGGACTCTCAAGCTCTCCCACGGGAGTGGGATCAGAGTTAAGGAATCACTGACTGGAGCACCGCTCTGACGAGAGCTGTGTCATCTCTAGCATGCAGGGTGATGGCATAGTGGGTGGCAAACGTATGCACCGAGGACCAGGTCGCTGCTCTGCAGATCTCCTGGATGGGCACCTGGGCCAGGAAAGCGGTGGGTGAGGCCTGAGCTCTTTTCGAGTGGGCTGTAATGGCTAGGACCTTGGCGAGGTCATAACAGGTATGGATGCAGTCCGTAATCCAGGAAGAAATGCGTTCTGAGGAGACTAGAAGCCCCTTCATACGGTCTGCCACCGCTACAAACAGCTGGTTCAACTTCCTGAAAGGCTTTGTGCGCTCAATGTAGAATGCTAGCGCTCTCCGCACATCTAGTGAGTGAAACCTCAGCTCCTCTGCATTGGCATGTAGCTTGGGATAGAAAACTGGTAGAAAAATATCCTGGCTGATGTGGAATTGGGACACCACCTTGGGCAGGAAGGCTGGGTGCGGCCTGAGCTGTACCTTGTCCTTGTGGAAGACTGTGTAGGGGGGGTCAGAGGTTAGTGCTTTTAACTCCGACACCCTCCTGGCCGATGTAATGGCAACCAGAAAGGCAACCTTCCATGAGAGATACAGAAGGGAACATGTAGCCAATGGCTCAAATGGGGCTCCCGTTAGTCTAGCTAGGACCAGGTTGAGGTCCCAAGTCGCTACGGGTGAGTGGGACTGTGGATATAGACGTTCTATTCCCTTAAGGAAACGGCCCACTACAGGGTTGCGAAGACTGAACGCCCCAACGCTCCAGGTGGAATGCTAAGATGGCTGTGAGGTGTACCTGGCTGGGATGATTTAGTTGGAAATTGGTCCTGCTTTGAGCAGGGGGTTGGATTAGATGACCTCCTGAGGTCCCTTCCAACCCTGATATTCTATGATTCTATGATCCGGCCAGGCCTACTCGCTTCAGGTGCAGTAGATAGTCCAGGATGAATGGTATAGATGCCTGAAGTGGGGATACGCGACTGTGATCACACCAGCACGAGAACCTTTTCCATTTGGCCAGGTAAGTGGCACTTCCCTCACCGATTCCGTGCATTGGAGCTCCATTGGGTTTAACCATGAAGCTTCCAGGCCATGAGATGGAGGGACTGGAGGTCCGGGTGAAGCAGGCAGCCATGGTCCTGTGTAATCAGATAGGGGAGGAGCGTCAGCGCGATCGGGGTGTCCACTGACCGCTCCAGAAGCATGGTGTACCAATTTTGGCATGGCCACGCAGGAGCCAGCAGAATTACCTCTGCCTTGTCCCTGCGGATCTTGAGGAGAACCTTGTGGATGAGTGGTATCGGAGGGAAGGCATACAGTAGATGGTTCCCCCACTATATCATGAACGCGTCCGAGATAGAGCCCAGACTGTGCTTTAGGAAGGAGCAAAACGTTGGACACTTCCTGTTGCTCCTGGTGGCGAACAGGTCTACCTGGGGAAACTCCCACCTTTGGAAGATGGAATGTATGACATCCAGATGGATGGACCACTCATGACTGCTGAACGACCTGCGGAGGTGGTCCGCAAGTTCGTTCCACGTTCCCAGGAGATAGGACGCCTCCAGGTGAATGAAGTGGGCTATACAAAACTCTCACAGGTGGAGGGCCTCCCAACAGAGAGGGGAGGAATGGGCTCTACCTTGCTTGTTTATGTAAAACATGGCGGTGGTGTTGTCAGTCAGCACCGCCACACACTGTCCTTGCAATATGGTATGGAAGGTCTGGCAGGCTAGTCTCACCATTCTGAGTTCCTTTATACTGATGTGAAGTGGGATCTCGGACTGCGAACATCTGCCCTGAGTCTGTAGGTCTCCTAAGTGTGCCCCCCACCCCAGGTCTGACACATCCATTACTACGGTCATGGATGGTTGAGGGCTGCTGAATGGGACTCCTTCACAGACCATGCGAGGGTCCAACCACCAGCCTACTGGAATCTGGGCTCTGGTAGAATGGCTCTTGCCTGAACCGAGTCCAGCAACACCCCCAATGAATTCTATTTGTTGGGTGGGTAACAACGTCGACTTGTCCAGATTGAGGAGAAGACCCAGGCTCTGGAAGGTCTCTCTGACCAACCGTACCTGGGACTCCAACTGCTCCCTGGAGCGCCCCCACAGCAGCCAGTCGTCAAGGTAGGGATATACCTGCACCTGCCTCTTGCGGAGAAAAGCCACGACCACGGACATGAATCATAGAATATCAGGGTTGGAAGGGACCTCAGGAGGTCATCTAGTCCAACCCCCTGCTCAAAGCAGGACCAATCCCCAACTAAATCATCCCAGCCAGGGCTTTGTCAAGCCTGACCTTAAAAACCTCTAAGAAAGGAGATTCCACCACCTCTGTAGGTAACCCATTCAAGTGCTTCACCACCCTCCTAGTGAAAACGTTTTTCCTAATAGCCAACCTAAACCTCCCCAACTGCAACTTGAGACCATTACTCCTTGTTCTGTCATCAGGTACCACTGAGAACAGTCTAGATCCATCCTCTTTGGAACCCCCTTTCAGGTTGTTGAAAGCAGCTATCAAATCCCCCCTCATTCTTCTCTTCTGCAGACTAAATAATCCCAGTTCCCTCAGCCTCTCCTCATAAGTCATGTGCTCCAGCCCCCTAATCATTTTTGTTGCCCTCCGCTGGACTCTTTCCAATTTTTCCACATCCTTCTTGTAGTGTGGGGCCCAAAACTGGACACAGTACTCCAGATGAGGCCTCACCAATGTCGAATAGAGGAGAACGATCACGTCCCTCGATCTGCTGGCAATGCCCCTATTTATACAGCCCAAAATGCCGTTAGCCTTCTTGGCAACAAGGGCACACTATTGACTCATATCCAGCTTCTCATCCACTGTAACCTCTAGGTCCTTTTCTGCAGAACTGCTTCCTAGCCATTCGGTCCCTAGTCTGTAACAGTGCATGGGATTCTTCCGTCCTAAGTGCAGGACTCTGCACTTGTCCTTGTTGAACCTCATCAGGTTTCTTTTGGCCCAATCCTCTAATTTGTCTAGGTCCCTCTGTATCCTATCCCTACCCTCCAGCATATCTACCACTCCTCCCAGTTTAGTGTCATCTGCAAACTTGCTGAGAGTGCAGTCCACGCCATCCTCCAGATCATTAATGAAGATATTGAACAAAACCGGCCCCAGGACCGACCCCTGGGGCACTCCACTTGAAACCGGCTGCCTGCTAGACATGGAGCCGTTGATCACTACCCGTTGAGCCCGACGATCTAGCCAGCTTTTTATCCACCTTATAGTTCATTCATCCAGCCCATACTTCTTTAACTTGCTGGCAAGAATACTGTGGCAGTCCGTATCAAAAGCTTTGCTAAAGTCAAGGATTAACACATCCACTGCTTTCCCCTTATCCATAGAGTCAGTTATCTCCTCATAGAAGGCAATTAGGTTAATCAGGCATGACTTGCCCTTGGTGAATCCATGCTGACTGTTCCTGATCACTTTCAGAATTGATTCCCTGAGGACCTGCTCCATGATTTTTCCAGGGACTGAGGTGAGGCTGACTGGCCTGTAGTTCCCCGGATCCTCCTCCTTCCCTTTTTTAAAGATGGGCACTATATTAGCCTTTTTCCAGTCATCCGGGACCTCCCCCAATCGCCATGAGTTTTCAAAGATAAAATGGGACATGCACTTGGTGAACACCCGGGGGGCTGTTGATAACCCGAATGGGAGCACTGTGAAGTGATAATGTATGCAGTTGACAACGAACATCAGGAAACATCTGTGGGCTGGCCAAATGGCTATATGAAAGTACGCGTCTTTCATGTCAAGGGCAGTGTACCAGTCCCCTGGATCCAGGGAGGGAATAATTGCGCTCAGGGCCTCATCATTGCAGGTTTGCCTCTAGATGGCGCTTGTCTGGGTGGTGCCAAAGGCTTCTCTCTAACAGCAAGGGGCTGCGGTGCAGTACTTTCTATAAGCTCTTTTGCAGCCTCGAAAGTATCTGGGGTGGAGGCGGGTTCCAACTCCTCCACCAAGCACTGCCCCGCCGGAGAGTCACTAAGTGCCGGGCTCAACGGTGCCAACTGGGGCGCTGGAGTCGACAGCACAAGGTCTTGCTGCTTGGAAGTTGAGTCCTTCCTCTGAGGCAGCAAATTCTCTCCGGATGGTCTCGCTCTCTGAGGAGAATGCCCTCTGTCCACCTTCTTATGGCGCTTGTGGGGCACCGGGGATGTTGACTGGTGCTGGGGCGCTGCTCTGCGCTGTGGTGTCGGGAATCTCCGGTACCGAGGATCTCTAGCACCAGAGTCCTTCCTGTACTGATCTGCGGACTGACGCAGGGGCGCTCCGCGCCAAGCTCAGGCCGGGACTTGGCAGTCGGGTGCTGCTGCACCGAGTGCAGCTTCCATTAATAGCTGCTTCAAACGGAAGTCGCGTTCTGTCCTAGTCCTGGGCTTGAAAGCCTTACAGATCTTACAGCACTCGGACTGATGCGCCTCCCCTAGACACCTCAGGCACGAGTCGTGAGGGTTGCTATTGGACATAGGCTTCTTGCATACACCGCAAGATTTAAATCCTTGGACTTGAGGCATGCCCTGAAACCCAAGGCGGGGTGAGGGGAGAACGACCCACTCACTAAGACTATCTTAACTACCAAACAATAAACTAACCACAAAACAAAACACTGTATAGGACTAAGTATAGCTAAAGGAACACTTGCAAGCAAGCGAAACGCAGTTCCAATGCCGCTACAGATGGTAAGAAGGAACTGAAGGGGGGGTCAGGTCGGCAAGGTCATATTGAGCGCCACGAGGGCCCACTCCAGGGGGCTCCCTGGCCGACCCAACGGGAGCTGCTGAGGGGAAAAGTTTCTGATGACTGTGCACGTGGCGCGCGCACACCTGATTGGAATCGACGTGAACAATCACTCAAAGAAGAACAATCCTATTTCACTCTGCTCCTCAGAGCCTGCTCCTGGTTCTTTCCGACACAATCCGGACTTATGGTGACAAACCTGGCTTCAAAATGAACAGGCCACATTCAGCCCTGGTCTAGCTCCATGCAAGCCGGTGGAGGGGCTGGCTCTGGGGCACTGAGTGGGAGAGTCTATGCAAACAAGGTAATATCATATTTGCATAAATGATAAACATGCATCAACTCATTTGCATAAACACCCTCCTCTTCCAAAAATCCCCCACCCCCATACACACAATACCTACATCTCTGCCTCCCTCCCTCCTCCTCCTCAACTTCCCTCATCCTCACTCCCTGTTCTCTCTGGCTACCCACCATAGCTCCCCCACCATTTCTGGCTGGCCCCCAGAATTCCCCCATGGATTGGTTCCCATCTCCCTTCTATCCCGCTGCCCCGGAGACCTCTCCATGGTTTGGAGCCCTATAGCTTCCCTTCTGCACTGTAACCATGGAGACAGGGCCTAGCGCACTCCTCACCCATCCTCTGCCCCCAATGGGAGTAAGAGAGAGAAGTGGGACCCTGGGGAGAGAGGCTTTGTCTCTCATGGGGGCAGAGAGGAGGGGGTTAAGGGCATGGAGAGAGAGAGAGAGCTTGGGTGTAAGGGGAAAATGGCAAGAGTCTCACAGAACCTGGATGTGGGGGTCTAAAGGGAAAGCAGAGTCATACACAACCTCTAGCCATCCAGGTCCCACAGCTACCTAAGGTACTTATGCGGCCCCATCACCATAGTATCTGGGCTCCTCACAATCCTCAGCCCCACCGCACTCCTGGGAAGCAAGGCCCTGCCACTGTCTCTGTGTTTCAGAGGGGGAGACAAGGCCTAGAGAGGCTAAGGGATGTGGCTGTCACATAGGAAGTCTGGGGCAAAGTGGGGAATTGAACCCAGGGTTTCCCAAGACTTACGTTAGCGCTGTAACCACAGCCGCAGTCATCCTCTATCACGCCAGCTCTCCCTTGGTCCATCTGTCCCTCCCCATGCACACTTTCCCCTCTCTCCGTTGGTCTTTATACCCTGTTCCTCCATAGTGCCTTTATACCCCTCCAGCTGCTTTGCTTCTTCATTGATTCAGAGATGTTAAGCCAGAAGGGACCATCTAGTCTGAACATCTGTACAACACAGGCCAGAGTTTCATCCAGTGATTCCTGTATCGAGCCCCCCACTCCCAGCCAAACCTAATCAGTTTCCTTCAATGGTAAATGATTTTGTGTGGGCTGGGGGAAAGGGAAGAAAACACCCCATATGAATCATGCTGCTCCAGCTGAGGGCTGCGGTCATGTGCATTTGGCCAATTCACTAACAAGTCAGATCAAGTTATTGCTTATTGTATTAGACTTTGTTATTATTATGTCTGCAGGGCCCACACTGTGATAGGAACTTTAGAAACAAGTAGGGGAAAAGCCCCAGCCCTAGGGATCTTACAATCCAAGGATAGACACAACACATAGGAGACAACACATTAATAAGGTCACGGGCTGGGGAAGGAGTATGAAAAAGGTATATTCTGAACCTTCATAAAGGTATTAGTCGATTTAGACACTGTTAAGTACAATGGCCAAAGATTTCAAACTTGGATGCCTAAAGTAGCTTGGGATTTTTCAAAACAGCCAAAAGGATTTCGGCATGTAAATGTCATTGAAGTCCAAGCTTGATGCAATTTTTTGACCAAAACATTTTTCAGTAAAACAAGCATGTTTGGGTCAACTGAAACATTTCACAAATTCATGTCAAATTCCCCACATTCTTTCAGTCAGGAAAAAAATAACCAGAAAAAAAAATTCAAAAAATTTAAATTTTTCTATGCAAAATTATTTATCTTTTAGAAATTTCCTTAAATTTTAGAAAAATTAAGAACTTGAGAAAATGCTCAAAATCTAAACAAACCATTTCATTTCAGGTCAAACAAAACATTGTATTGGATCTGAAATAAAATTTGTTTCGATTTTTTTGGAACTGACTGTGAACCAAAAAGTCAGTTATTTGCACAGCTCTGATTGTAATACTAATACTAATTAAACGGTGCAAATTCTTTGCCAGGTTCACTCACTTTTAGGTTGTATCCCTGTCCCCTTTGTCTGCTTGTGTCGTTTAATTGTAAGTTCGTCAGGGCTGGAATTTTCTCTGTCTGTTTGTACAGCACCCAACACAATAGGGCTCTGATCCCAATGGAGACCTCTGAGCGCTACCATAACATAAATATTAATTGGGCCTTTTTAGAAATCTAGCCATCAGCAGCATAAGATCTAAGCACCGCTTAAGTGGCGCTTTGCAGATGGGTGAGTTTTCATAGGCAGATGCACACTCACCATTGAAGGAATGGCATTCTCCAAGGACCAAAATACAACCATGGGACATTGTACGACAGGGTTATGAAAGCCTTACAAAAGGTCTGAGTATCAGGATGCAGTTTGTAGTACTGAAGGCAGACTTCCAGACAATATGAAAGATGCAAAATGCTCTTGGAACATAGCAAGTGGAAACAATGAGATCATGTCACCATTCTTAAGGACTCATTTTGGGCCAGATTTTTAAAGGTATTTAGGTGCCTAAAGATGCAGATAGGCATCTAGTTGGATTTTCAAAAGTGCCTAAGCAGATTAGGTGCCTCCTCTTCCTCCCCACTTTTGTGTAAACTCGCCTAGAAGGCCCCGATACAGTCAGCGTGCTCAGACCAGATCGGACCTTGCACATGATTTAGGTAGCTGAAAACCTATCTTCCCCTGGTTTGTGGATCTCTCCAAGGCTTAGGCAGCAGACAGGCACCCAGGCACCTAGAGGGAAGCAACAGTGCTCACATTCAGAGGCAGAAACATAAGTACCTAGGGCACTGAAGTTTTGTGAATCTCAGTGTAGCCTAAATTGTTTAGGCACCTAAGCACTTTTGTGAATCTAGGCCATTGAATCATAGAATATCAAGGTTGGAAGGGACCTCAGGAGGTCATCTAGTCCAACCCCCTGCTCAAAGCAGGACCAATCCCCAGACAGATTTTTGCCCCAGATCCCTAAGTGGCCTCCTCAAGGATTGAACTCACAACCCTGGGTTTAGCAGGCCAATGCTCAAACCACTGAGCTATCCCCCCCCATTAAGCATGTGTTCATGTGATTTGCTGAAGAAGGATGGGATTACTCATACATTTATAGTTATACAGGAGGTCAGACTACATGATCCCCTCTGGCTTGATAATCTATGAAATCTATGAAAGAAGCATGGGCTGGTTAATCAGGGCCATAGTGAATTGATATATGTAGGTAGCCCCCTGGACTCTTGGCTGCTGATAGTTAAGGCTAAGATTTAGTCATGGGTATTTTTAGTAAAAGTCATGGACAGGTCAAGGGCAGTAAACAAAAATTCACGGCCCGTGACCTGTCCATGGCTTGTACTATATACCCCTGACTAAATCTTGGGTGCTCTGGAGGAGGGATTCCAGGGGCGCCATAGGTGCTCTGGGGCAGGGGGTGGCCCAGGACCACTGCTGGTGCTCAGAGGGGAGCAGAGAGAGCGCGGCACGTGGCCCGAGACCTCCACTGCTGCTCGGAGGGGGTGAGGGGTAGTGGCCAGATCACCTGGCCCGGGGGTTGCCCAAGCTGCTCAGGCGGCCCCCAAACCAGCCACTGCAGAAGTCACAGAGGTCCCGGAAAGTCTCAGAATCTGTGACTTCCGTGACCTACATGTCAGACTCGCAGCCTTACTGATAATACACCTCTACCCCGATATAACGCGACCCGATATAACACAAATTCAGATATAACGCGGTAAAGCAGTGCTCCAGGGGAGCGGGGCTGCGCACGCCGGTGGATCAAAGCAAGTTCGATATAACACGGTTTCACCTATAATGCGGTAAGATTTTTTGGCTCCCGAGGACAGTGTTATATCGAGGTAGAGGTGTATTACAGAAGAACTTCAGAATTATGAACATCTTGGGAACAGAGGTTGTTCGCAACTCTGAAATGTTCGTAACTCTGAACAAAATGTTCTTTCAAAGTTTACAGCTGAACATTGCCTTAATACAGCTTTGAAACTTTACTCTGCAGAAGAAAAATGCTGCTTTCCCTTTATTTTTTTAGTAGCTTATGTTTAACAGTACTGTTTTTGGTTTTTGGGGTTTTTTTTTTTTTTTTTGGTCTCTGCTGCTGCCTGATTGCGTACTTCCAGTTCCAAATGAGGTGTGTCGTTGACTGGTCAGTACATAACTCTGGTGTTAGTAACTCTGAGGTTGTACTGTATATGCATATCAGTTGTATACTGTGAATATATCTTTGCATACAGATATATCAATAACATTCATGGTTATTTCCTCATTTTTACAAAAATCCTGTGGTGTTGGTACTCCAGTATATACAGTAAATTTGTTTGTGGCTGTCATCCATTATGGGATACTCGAATAGAGCAATATGATATCTTCCTGCTACAGTAAGCAGATGTAGGTGATCAAGTTAGAGACATAATTAAATATATATGTGGACATCTGTTCATTTGGATCCTTAGCTTTAAGAATGTGTTTCCCACCATTGAGTAAGAAAAGGATTTTCCATTTGCATTTGACTTTTCCCTTACAAATCTCTCTCCTCCCCCCCCCCCCTCCTTTTTTTGATACACTAAGGACGAGATTTTCAAAAGGGCTCAGCATTGGCCTAATTCTGCTCCCACTGAAACCAGTGGTAAAACCCCTATTGCCTTCAATGGGACGACTTACAGGGACAGATCTTCAGCTGGAGTAAACTGTTGTATCTTCATAGACTTCAACTGAGCTGTGATGATTTATACAAGCTGAGGATCTGACCCACAGTGAACCAAGTTAAGCACATGCATAAATCTTTGGAGAACTAAGGCCATAACATTTATTTTTAGAGGTTTTTAAGGCCCGGTTTGACAAACCGGTTTGGCTGGGATGATGTAGTGGGTGTTGGTCCTGCTTTGAGCAGGGGGGTTGGACTAGATGACCTCCTGAGGTCTCTTCCAATCTTAATCTTCTATGATTCTATGATTTTGGTCATTCAGAAATATATAGAAGTGGAAGGGACCTCGAGAGGTCATCTAGTCTAGTCCCCTGCACTCAAGGCAGAACTAAGTATTATCCAGACCATTCCTGACAGGTGTTTGTCCAACCTGCTCTTAATAACCTCTCTAGGCAATTTATTCCAGTGTTTAACCACTCTCACAGTTAGGAAGTTGTTCCTAATGTCCAGCCTACACCGCCCTTGCTGCAATTTAAGACCATTGTTTCTTGTCCTATCCTCAGAGGTTAAGAAGAACAATTTTTTCTCCCTCCTCCTTGTAACAGCCTTTTATGTACTTGAAAACTGTTATCATGTCCCCTCTCAGTCTTCTCCAGACTAAACAAACCCAATTTTTTCAATCTTCCATCATAGGTCATGTTTTCTAGACCTTTAATCATTTTTGTTGCTCCTCTCTGGACTTTCTCCAATTTGTCCACATCTTTCCTGAAATGTGGCACCCAGAACTGGACACAATACTCCAGTTGAGGCCTAATCAGCGTGGAGTAGAGCGGAAGAATTACTTCTCATGTCTTGCTTACAATACTCCTGCTAATACATCCCAGAATGTTTGCTTTTTTTGCAACAGTGTTACACTGTTGACTCATATTTAGCTTGTGATCCATTATGACCCCCAGATCCCTTTCCGCAGTACTTCTTCCTAGGCAGTCATTTCCCATTTTGTCTGTGTTCAATTGATTGTTCCTTCCTAAGTGGAGTACTTTGCACTTGTTCTTATTGAATTTCATCCTATTTACTTCAGACCATTTCTCCAGTTTGTCCAGATCATTTTGAATTTTAATCCTATCCTCCAAAGCACTTGCAACCCCTCCCAGCTTGGTATCGTCCGCAAACTTTATAAGTGTACTCTCTATGCCATTATCTAAATCTTTGATGAAGATACTGAACAGAACCGGACCCAGAACTGATCCCTGTGGGACCCCACTCGTCATGCCCTTCCAGCATGACTGTGAATCACTGATGACTCCCTGGGAACGATTTTCCAACCAGTTATGCACCCACCTTATAGTAGCTCCATCTAGGTTGTATTTCCCTAGTTTGCTTATGAGAAGGTCATATGAGATAATATCAAAAGCCTTACTAAAGTCAAGATATACCACATCTACCGCTTCCCCCCTATCCACAAGGCTTGTTACCCTGATAAAGAAAGCTATCAGGTTGGTTTGACACAATTTGTTCTTGACAAATCCATGGTGTTATTTATCACCTTATTATCTTCTAGGTGTTTGCAAATTGATTGCTTATTTGCTCCATTATCTTTCCGGGTACAGAAGTTAAGCTGACTGGTCTGTAATTCCCTGGGTTATCCTTATTTCCCTTTTTATAGATGGGCACTATATTTGCCCTTTTCCAGTGCATATGATCTCTCTATTTGTTTACTTCATATTTCTTTATTAGTAATTGTTAGTCTTAAGTATTTCTATTTTTTACTTTACAACTCTTTCTATACCTCATGCCTTAAGCTGATTATATTTTTAAAAAATCAGAAACCAGGGCACTTTTGTGGTGAATTTTTTTAGAGTCACAAAACAGTTATTGCAAAAACCAGAGAACTTTTTTTTTTTAAATGGGCTGATTTTGCTACTGACTGCTTCCAACTCAACAGCCACGTGGGAGTAAAGGATTGTTCTCGGTAACTCAGTTTCTGCTTGAGTTTATCATGAGATTCTGACCGAGTGTCATTAGCATTCGCTCTGAGCAAAAGAACAGCTCTGAGACCATCTACGCTCATTCGACTTTTCTCCTCACTCCAAACACCATTAATCACCTGAAACCTGGTTCTGCCAGCCAGGCAAACGCAGAGCCAATTCTACCACTAGAGCAACACATCTAGAACAAACACTTTGTAACTATAAACGAACCCAAATATTTTGTCTGATGAAATTAAAATCTGGCACATTTCTAGAATTCCAAAAGAAGTTCTCAGGACACAGGGAGATCAAGGAAAAATAAGGCTGTCTCTGTACATTCAGGCTGTATGGCGACTCTTCATTCGCATATTAATTATACATATACAAACTCCAAAATGGCCCAGATTTGCTAAATTTCAAGACATGCTGCATTTGTTTCTCCTGGACTATGAAGAGAGGCAGAAGGCCTCAGTGGAGGCTGATATATGGATGATTATGATCTGCCACTTGGTACAAATATAGTTTTGGGTTTGTAACATTAAATGATTCTCAGGAGGTTCAGAGCCAGTGTTTGGGCACCATTCATGATTTGGAATCAAATGAAAATAAAATAATATAAAGAAATATGGCAAGAGAGAAATCAACACTAAAACAAGTGGAAAACTGGTGAACAAAAAACATTAGGAAATAGTTATTGGAGATGGGATTTTACAATCATTACTAATATGCTCTTTAACTTACTTGTATTTTGTGCAAATGAAAAGTGGTTAAAGTTAGGCTGGCTGAAGAGGTGCAAGAAGCAGGGGTGATAGCTAATGTAGATGAAATATACAGCAGTAGTGAAGTAGTAACTGCCAGTAGTAACCGGTAAGCTTGAGACTTTCAAGGCTAGATCCTCAGCTAATGTAAACTGGCAAGCGCCTGCTAATTTACAGCAACTGTCAGGATTAGTTTGCTAACTTCATTAATTATTATTAATTGTATTGCAGTAGCACCTAGGGATCCCAAATAAGATCAGGGTCCCCATTGTGCTGGGCACTGTACAGACACAGAGTAAGATATAGCCCATGCCCTGATGAGCTTCCAATCTAAATAGGATCTGACCCTCACTCTTCTGAGCTCCGTCTGGAGGTAGAAGAATTAGCCTGTGGAAATTAATTACAATCCATTTTCTGGGAATCAGGGCCTCTCATCTGAGATACACCTTCAACCTTAACCGTTTCCTCCTAACAGTGGTGGTGGTGGTGTTTAGGGGGAGAGGAGGGCTAAACTAGTAACCTAGGGAATCTCTAACCTACTAAAGCAAAACTCTGTATAATCCTCTCAGGATAAGAAACCAAGGGGAAGGACAAATTAATCTGGCACTAAAATGATGCAAAGGCAATGAAAGCTAAATAGATCTCAGAATCTTTATTTAGCATAGCTCTCCTCCTCCCTTTGTCTGTTGTTACCCCCCTCTCTGGGTTGCATCATACTGTAATTTTCTAAAGGCAAAGGACCATCCCTTCTTCTATTTCTATAAAGTACCAAGCATCCCAATGATGCTGCAGATATAATAATTTGTTACAATGACCATGCCACCATTTTAACTCTGGGCTGGGGGGGACCTGGCATCGAAACAGATAGGAATCTGCTCATGGAGTAGGAGGGGCAGATTTTGCTGGGGGAGGGGTCATTCCTCCAGCATCCCCATAGACCAGGGGATATGACGATGCAGTCACAGCATTAGGTGTTTAACCCCTTATCTGTGTCTAAACCTGCCCCTATGGGTGGAACCAGTCCTGGGAAGGGGAGGCACAGCAACACTGTGTGTGTGTGTGTGTCTGGACAAGTAGCTACGCTTGCCCCGCCACATAGAAAGCCCTGGAGAGGAGGAGATTCATAGATTTAAAGACCAGAAAGGGCCATTATGACCATCTAGTCTGACCTCCTGCCTAACACGGACCAGAGAACCTCACCCAGGGATCAATCCATATATTAGCACCACCAATATTATGTTCCTGAATCTGGGAGGTGTGGAGGGGACAGACTCTCTCAAATGGGTTCTGGGGACTACGGGGCTGATCCCCCCTGAAGGCTACGGAGGAGAGGAGAATCTGACTCAGGCACTTTAGAGACACACCTCCTCCTCCCCACCCACCCCCCAGCTTCTAACACCAGAGGTTGCAGGGATCCTTACCCAATGAGATCACATTCTCATAGTTCTCCTGCATCTCGTCCGTGGGATCCAGATTCGCTCACTCACTGCCCCTCGGTGGAATACACAGCTGCCTCCTCAACGGTAACCGGTCCCTGAAACAGCCAGAGACCCTCACTCAGAACCTGCTGGCCCAGCCTCAATCCCACCAGCTCAGCCACAGGAACCCTAAGTCGGTCCCTCTGCTCTCTCTCTCCTACATGTCCCTCCCTTAAAGTGATGGTTATACATTCCTATATGATTCTTTCTAGCCTCCCCACCAAGCCAACCCTCATTTCTGGGTGAGCACCAGACCATCATCTCCCCCTGAATGGCTGCTCTGGCCCTATAAATGTAGTAAACCACTGACAGCAGGGATACAGGATTGGGGCAGGCTCTTTATTCTAATGGAGCACAGCCAGGCACATCGTGAGCTCTGCACTCCCATTTCTCTCATCTCCTTTCTCTTGGTAGCAGTAGGGACCATGTTTGGGCTATGGCAGGGCTGAGAAGTTTTGGGTTGAAACTTCCTAGCGATGATGCTCTAAGTGAGCCCAACCTGCCAGGGAGGTGCTGGAACAAAAAGTGGATGTAATTCTGCAGCCTGTCATGGGAAGAAGGGCGACTGGGAAGGTTTCAGAAGGGGCTTTAGTCAATTTCACACCCCCGGTTCCCCCCCGTTCTTTCCCTGCAGACAGACACTCTGCAACCCTGGGACCATGCTCAGTCATTTTATTACAGAACAGATTCACCCCCTCTCCCTATATTAACACACACTCCTCCCCCCAGTAACAGAGTTTCTGAACCAAATGCTAGAAAAGCGCAGAATCGAAGGTGCCACTTTGGGCGATCTCTAGGGCTGCCAATTTTCATTGGAGGTACTCCTGGAGGTTTCCTCACATGACAGAATCTTTAATTAACGATGAATCTTTAATTCCTGGAGGGTTGGCAACCTTAGGCAGTGGTTCTCAACCAGGGGTTCGGGGCCTCCTGGGGGGCTATGAGCAGGCTTCAGGGGGGCTGCCAAGCAGGGCCAGTGTTAGACTTGCTGGGGCCCAGGACAGAAACCCAAAGCCCCACCACATGGGGCTAAAGCCTGGGGTTCCAAGCTCCGCCACCTGAATCAAAGCCTGAACTTAGCTTCACAAGGGCCCCCTGTGGTGTGGGGCCCTGGGCAGTAGCCCATCTTGCTATCCCCTAATGCTGGCCCTGGCTTTTATATGCAGAAAACAGTTGTTGTGGCACAGCTGAGCTATGGAGTTTTTATAGCATGCTGGGGAGGCCTCAGAAAGAAAAGGGTTGAGAACCCCTGACCCTAGGGACAGCCCCCCCACTATTCCCAGGGCAGCGCATCCCCATAGCAGCACGGGGACCAGGCAAAGGCAGGAACTGGCTTTTCCTCTCCCTGCTCCTCCCCAGGAAAGTCAATCTGCCCCGGGGCGCTGCAGTGAATGGGTCTGGGCAGGGCTGGGAGCCGGGACCTTCCTCCCCACTGATTGCTCCTGCTGCCCCTTCCCGTCTCCTTACCCCTCTTCCTTCCTCTGGCTGGGGAGACTGGCTTATTGTTGCATTGGTGGGGGGGCCCGTTGGCTCTGCCCGGAGCAGGCTGGGCTGGTACAGGCGCTAAGGGCGGACAGAGCCGGGGTGTGTCCGGGCGGGCAGCAGCAGCAGTGCTGGGACTCCGGGGCGGTAGAAAGCAGCCCTTTCCCGAGTCACTTTCCTGCCCATCCCCAGCACTTTCCCCGAGTTCGCTCGCTCTCAATTACCTGGAGCTTCCGGTTCAGGGAGCTGATGTCGGACGGCAGGGGCCGGAGCTTCCCCGGGCAGCTCAGTGCCGTGAGAATAAGTCCTATAGCGCCCGGGTTTGTTGCAGCCCGGGTTGGGTATGGGGAAGGACACAGGAAGGGGATAGAGCAGCTGAGAGTGGCTGTAGCTAGGTGCTGGGTGGGAAGAGGAGGAGAGACAGGAAGGGGGGGGGATAATACAGAACAGAGGGATCCCCCTAGCCCGTGGTGGGGCTGGCTCTCTTTCATTATAGCTGCAAAGAAATCAAGCTACCTCCATTGTGAGCCGGGAAGCTGTGCTGTGCTGGGGAGGTGTGATCTTGCCAGCCAGGGACTTTCTCATTGTTGCGATTGTTCGACCTGGCGTCCTAGGTCAGCCCCGGGCTCTGCCGACACCAGCTCCTGAGCCGGAGCCTGCAGGTAACTGAGAGAGACCCCGGGGGGAAAGGGCTGGGCAGGAAACAAACACGACCCCTCCTCACTGACACCCCCAGGCTCTGGCTCCCCTGAGCCCCTGCAGGAGCCGAGCCAGCCAGCGGAACAATAGCCGTTAGCCACTGGTTTATTAGCCAAAAGTTTGGTAACTCCCACTGGTACTAGCAAAAATTTGCCCCACGGGGAGTGATTCCTGAGGTCACGTTGTCACTGGTGGCAAAGTTCCTTCCTGCATGCTAGGGCTTTTGTTCGGAGGCTTCCTTTCGGCACCGATCCTTTTCTTCTTCAGCCGCCCTGTTAGGAAATACCCTAGCTCGGTAGAAAGGCTGGGATTTCTGAAGGCTTTAAGGAGATCAGCACCCGACTCCCATTCTTTCAAGGAGAGTTGGGCACCTCTGTGTCTTCTTCCCCTTTGGAATCTAAAGCCACATATGCCCCAATCCCTGCACCTTCCTCCCTGCATCGCCTGCTGCCTGCACCTGCAAAGATTTCAGGTACTTGTTTTAGCAAATCCTCTCCCCTCTTCCAGCCAGCTGCCATTAAAATGCATGCATGAGCTTCCCCACTTGTCGTGTCCCTCCGGCTCTAGGGAGAGACCGGGTCACATCCTCAGCAGGTGTAAATCAGTCTGCCTCCTTTGGCTTCAGTGTAGCCACAGTTGATTTACACCAGATGGGGATCTGGCCCCCAATGTTTTATAGACACCCAAACTCCCACTATATGAAACTTTGCAAAAACTTTTAAACCTTTTTATAAACCTTTAAATGTTCACAGATTCCATCAGGCAGCATCTGCGAACACTTTTGCCGCCGGCCACCTGTTTCAATGGGGTTGGGTCATGGTGATAGGCCATGGGCTCTGCCCCACTGAAGGTCAATGCATACCTCAGACTGGTGCAGGGGGCAGCAATCCCAGGCCCTTATGGGATTGTGGAACTGAGAGGGGGGATGCTTCTTGTTTTAGGGGCTGGTGGCCTTCGACGTCTGTGTATCTCACCATGGATCAGTGGGCTGCTGTGGATCCTGATCAGAAACCTTTGTGCAGGGGTGGCATACAGGAGAACGATGATCCCCTGGTGACTCTGAGTAAGTATCCCATGGAGGCTGTGGGGTCTTTGCAGCTGCCAGGTCAGCTTCTGAGCAGGGTTCTGCTGTGGACCCTTCCACAGAACTCAGCACAGAACAATGGGAAGGAGGATGGTTGTGCAGTGAAAGGGACGGACCCCCCGCAGACTCCTGGGGACAGAGGAAAGGGACAGGTTTCCACAGGAGAAGCAGAGTTGGGGGGACATCTAGGCAAGAGTGAGGATGAGAAGATAGGGCAAATGCCTATCCAGTCCTGCTATTGACCGAGGTCTCCCTAAGGGAACAAGGGGAAGAACCATGTGTCTTGGGGCTCAATGAAAAGAAGAGCCCTAGAGATGAGGAAAGAGTTAAATCAATGTGGGATTCCCTTTCAGCTCCCCCAGGATCACGTCTCCAGCAGGTGTATCCTCCGGGCTTCCCATCCCCAGCCTGACACCTGGCAGTAGCTCCCTTCTCCCTGAAGCTGCAGATGTGAAGTTGGGGTAGGGTGGGTCCCCTCCTCTCTCTGCTCTAGGGAAGGGTTTGGGGTGCGGGGAGGGCGGATTTGGCTTCTGGTCTTTCAGCGTGCCTCAACAGTTATTTGGGTTTGTTCCTCCACTCCCCGGTGCAGGGCCTGACTCCTGTGCGGATTCTCTCCCTACCCCAGCCGAGGACAGGGCGGCGAGTGAGACCGAGGAGGAGAATCCTGGGGAGGAAGGCCCTGAGATTGTGGAACTGGATCCAGTGTTGCTGGGCAGGCCGGAGGGGGCTGGGGCCAGGAGCCCGGAGGAGCAGGGCCCGGCCTGCGAGAGCCTGCGTTGGACGGTGGTGCAGCAGATCGACTCCCCCGGGAAGCCGGTGCAGCGGCGAGGCGGCGGGGGCAAGTCGGCTGGCGCCAGCTTCCAGAACTTCAAGAGCATCATCGTGCTGCAGAAGAGCTATGAGTGTGGCGAGTGCGGCAAGACCTTCAGCTGCAGCTCGCACTTCAGCAAGCACCGGCGCACCCACACCGGTGAGAAGCCCTTCCGCTGCCTGCACTGCGGGAAGAGCTTCAACGTCAGCTCCAACCTCTACCGCCACCAGCGGGCCCACGCTACCGAACGGGCCTGCCCACGCCCCGAGAGCTCCCCACCGCCGGTGCCGGCCAGCGCCCCTGCCTCCGCGACCCCTCGGCCCCGGGGGCTGCCCTATAAGTGCGAGGAGTGTGGCAAGAGTTTCCGGCGCAACACGGAACTGGTGACCCACCAGCGGCTGCACACGGGGCGCCTGCCCTTCCAGTGCGCCCACTGCGGGAAGAGCTTCTCCTGGAGCTCCCACTTCGACCGGCACCAGCGCATCCACACTGGCGAGAAGCCCTACCAGTGCCCCGAGTGCGGGAAGTGCTTCAGCCGCAGCTCCCACCTCTACCGGCACCAGCGCACCCACGCCGGGGGCCGCTCCTACATCTGCACGTACTGTGGGCGCAGCTTCAACAGCACCCTGCACTTCGACCGGCATCAGCGCACCCACACTGGCCTGCGCCCCTACAAATGCACTCTGTGCGGCAAGGGCTTTGGTGATGGGCTGGCCCTGGTCAAGCACCAGCGCCTGCATCTGGGGGATGGGCCCTTCCACTGTGAAGAGTGCGGCAAGAGCTTCGGGGCGAGGGCACAGTACGCCCGGCACCGGCGCAGCCTGCATGGCACTACTGCCGGTAGCACTGGCGGCGAGAAGCCCTACCGCTGCGGTGACTGTGGCAAGAGCTTCTCCTGGAGCTCCCACTGGGAGCGGCACCAGCGTATCCACACCGGGGAGCGCCCCTACCAGTGCAGCGACTGTGGCAAGCGCTTCGGCCGAACCTCCCACCTCTACCGGCACCAGCGCACCCACGCCGGCGGCCAGCCCCACGTCTGCGCTGACTGCGGCAAGAGCTTCAACAGCACCCTGCACTTCCACAAGCACCGGCGGGCCCACGCTGGCGAAGCCCCCTGCCACGCCTGCCCCGACTGTGGCAAGGCATTCGCCGATGGCTCTGCTCTGGCCAAGCACCGGCGCACCCACACCGGAGAGCGGCCCTTCCCTTGCCCCCAGTGTGGCCGGCGCTTCAGCGTCAGCTCCCACCTGTACCGCCACCTGAGGAGCCATGCTGAGGAGAAGCCACTGGAGGAGATCGCGTCCTACTAGAGATTAACTCCTCTTCCCCCTTTGCCTGGGAGAGGAACCCCCCCACGCTGGAGGTTTAGCTCACCGGGACCTGGCTGCCCCTCTCTGGGCACGGGAGTGAACTCCATGCGCTGCCAGCCAGAGCGTTAGTGGGGCTTACCTCACAGGGACCTGGCCATGGGGATCGCTGACCCTCAGGGGTAGCTGAGACCTCTAGGAGAGCAGCGGGCAGCCCCGTTGTGGGCACCCCGGGGCCACAGGGATGGGCGCAGTGTAAGGTACCAATCTGGAGCCCCTTGAAGGGCTCCGTGTCGATGGGGTCTGGATCAGGCCCTGAGGATATAGGTAGATAAGGTAGATTAGGTAGGTAGGATAGGTAGGAGGTAGAGCAGAGTGGTGGCAGTGCTAGGGGGCTGGGCGGGGTGGAAATAAGAGAGGGAAATGGTGTGGGATTGAGGGCATATTACCCTCTTTGCTCACTCTGGTGTAAATCAGGAGTAACCCCACCAGAGTCACTGGGGCCAATTCCCTTCTCGCTCACCCCGGTGTAAATCAGGAGTAACCCCACAGGAGTCACTGGGACTGGTTCTCCTCCCCTCACCCTGGTGTAAATCAGGTGTAGACCCACAGGAGTCCCTGAGGCCAATTCCCCTTTTGCTCACCCCAGTGTAAATCAGGAGTAACCCCACCGGAGTCACTGGGGCTCAGTGCAGTTGCAGGAGTGTGAGGCGGATCAGGCATTGAGCACCTGCAGGCTGGGGCGAATGAGTGATCAGAGCTGGGGCGGGAGGCAGTATCTGGGGATCAGGTAGGTGGGGCGGGAGATGGTGAGAAAGATGGGAGCCAGAGGGGGAGGGGAAATGAAGTGTTTGGGGATCAGGGTGGCTGTGTGATGGGTGCGAGAGAGGGCTGTGGGTGATGGAGGACTGGCATGTCTGTGGACTGGGCTGGTGGGGCAGACCATGGCACTGCTAGGGTCTCCAAGCTGAGGAGGATGGGACCAAGTTTACTGCCACTCCTTTTCTGGATTTCCATGCCCTATCCCCTGCCTCCTGATCAACAGAACCCAGGAGGAGAAGAAACCCTGCCACACGGAACCCCCCGCAAGCCATCCCATCCAGGAGGGGAAATGCAGGGGACTCAGCATGGAGAGAGCCTGGGAGGGGGAGAGAGCTTGGTGTGTAACGCGCCTTACTCCAGCAGGAATGAGACAGAAAACCTTAGAGTAGCATGTGATTAACTTGCAGAGTTCACAGCTACAGGAGATGACTGGGGCAAACAGCTCAGCAAAGCCCTCTGCCAGCTCCATGGAGCAGTCTGGGGCTGTTGACTTCCAAGCGACTTCCTGCTTGTGTGAAAATCTCCCTTAGACACAAGCCCCCCCAGTACTGATCCTAATTCAGAGCATGAGGGACAAGAACCCGCTCTCCCCTGGTGTAGGGATATGGAGGGGGTGAGTTTCTGTAAAGGAAGGAAGCTAATTACTCCTGAAATAAGCTTTCCAAGCTGGGGCTCAGAAAGTCGTGAGCTTCATCAGATACACTTGTTGGAAGGATCTGGGAGGTATTTATGTACCAGGAAATCTGTTGTTGTTAGAGCTCAGATTCTTTGTTGGTGTCAGTTGTCATCCAGGGATTTCTTCCCATTTATCCCAGGTGATAAGTTAACCCTTTCTCTACAGTAGGCTTGGGCCTTGTCTACGCATCAAAGTTGACTTGCTTTATAACTCGATGGGTACGGTTAAAGCAGTACAATCCTCACCCCCTTTAGTATGAATGTTATCATCATCATCACAGCAAATCCCTGCAGATTGAGCGCTACCCAAATCGATTTGTAGCTAGATCCTCAGGATGGTCTGGCTGGATGGTCAGTCTACACTGGTGAGCTTATCAAAGTCTTTGACGACCATGTGATCGCTGGCTGTGTAGCAGTGTTCCTTGGTAACCACACTTTGTAATTCATTATTACTCCTGAGGGCATTCTGCGCAAAAAAAAAAATCTGCACCAAAAAACATTAAAATTCTGCGCACAATATTTTAAAATTCTGCAAATTTTATTTGTCAAAGAAATGTGGAGGCTCCAGCATGGCATTGGGGAGCACCGGCCACTGGCTGCACAGAGGTGGGAAATCACTGTGCAGCTCCCTCCCGAGACACAGACTCAGCGGTCAGGCTGCACCCAACCCTGACACAGCGCAAGGACAGGGCCTGCCCCAGAAACACCCCAAGGCCCTGCCCCTCTGTGCCAGGTGCACCAGGTAGGCTAAGCAAGACAGGATCTTAGTGGGGGGGGGGGAATCCAGGTGTGGGTTGAGAGGGTTCTGTGTGGGGCCATCTGGGTGTGGGCGGCTCAGTGGGAGATCCAGGTGTGGAGGGGATTTGAATGCACAGGGGATTGTTGGGGGGTTCTTGGTGCAGTGGTAATGGGACTCTGCAGGGGGATCCAGGTGAAGGTGGTTGGGGCTCAGCAGGGGGGTCTGGGTATGTGGGGCTCAGTGGGCCCTCCAGATGCTGGGGGGTGGGGCTCAGTGGAGTGGGGATCCAGGTGCAACTGGTTGGGACTTGGTGAGGTGGGGATCAAGGTGTGGGTGGCTCGTAGGGGTGGTCCAGGTGCAGGAGGAGTGGGGCTCATTGGGGGTTCTGGGAGTGGGGGGGGTGAGTCTTGGGAAGATCTGGATATGAGGGGGTCTGGATGCACAGTGGTTGGGTGAATGGGGGGAGCAGCTCCCTGTACAATGATCCCTCCCCCTGCAGCTGAGGAGCAATGAGCATAGGAAGCGGGGGGCGGAGGGGAGTTTGCAGAGCTTCTTGCAGCTGGGGGAGAAATCTGGGGGTGGGTCTGAGCCAGCCCCGTACGCAGTGCAGGGAAGGGGAAGTCCCGTCCTCCCCAGTCCAGACTAGCAGCTGAGCCAGGCACAGGGTAGGGGTCACCAGCCAGGTCTTCCTCAGTTCCGCCTCCTGCCCCACAGTGATTTACCTCTCTGCTGGCTGCCCTGGGCACCCAAAACATACTGCTGGGGAGGGTCTCATGACCTTTCTTGTGGCTTCCCTTTGCTTCCCAATCAGAAAGTCATTTTTCTGCAGGGAAGCAAAGAAATTTGCAGGAGACAAATTCTGCACATGTGCAGTGGTGCAGAATTTCCCCAGGACTATTCATTAGTCTTTCATCCTAATAATACATCAGTACCAAGAAAGTCACCAAAACTGAACCAGGGCTGATGGAAGCAGTTGCTGTTTGGCTACAAATATCCTCATTGCTGATCTTGTCTCGACGCTTGAGATGGAGCAGTTGGCGAAGATCACATGAGTTGTATTGGTACAAAGGTGCCCTCTCTCAGTATAACTGTTCCCATAAAGGAAGGGGAATAAACTCTACCATCATAAGACATCTTTATGGCGATATAACTGCCTCTGCACTAGGGGTTGTTCCCACTGTACTATTCTGATGGAAAATCAAACTCCTATCCCATATAGCTAGTCTAGTCCAAAAACTGTGTGTAGACAAGGCCTGAAAATGTCCCACCGCTGCTACCACTGGTTCTGTTTTTCCATTGGTGTGAGAAGTCGGAGCCCTAATGTAGACAGAGTGCTTGTGGCTACCAGCATGTTAAGCACTGTTCTGTGTAAGCCAATTCTGTGCATGTCAACACAGTGCTTCAAATGCTGGTCTGTTCCTGGAGCCCTGCCTAAAGTAGCACTCACCCCATTGTTACCACAGGTGGAGCTGAACTGGCTCTCGCAATAGTGGGAAAACTTGGACAACAAAGCCTACGTCCCTCGTGGAGGCAGCAGTCCTTTCACGTGGGGCCGGTTGGGAAGCTCCAGATTGGGTGACCCTAGCTGGGCATTGGCTTTGACTGGACACTTGGTCACCTGGCTGGGTTGGAGCGACACATGCTACTGAGCGATGGCCCAAGCAGAAAAGGGCTATTGGCTGGAGTTAAAGGTGACCTGCAAAGGGATTTTGCTTTCTTTTATGCTTGTTTTTTATGTTAGAAATTCTGGTCTTGTTTACCCTGGAAGACTCTACAGGGCCTGGGGAATCAGTGAAGAGAGGACATCCCAAGAAAATGGAAATTGGGCAATTGGAAAGAGAAGGGATTTTTGATCAGCCTATTGTAAAACTTTCTTTTTTTATTAATGCCTGTTTCACTCCAGTACCTATACAACACCTGTGAAAAAAGAACATTGATGTTAACGATTAGGCAAGCTTTTCAAATGGGGCTGCCTAACAGTGGGTTCCTCTGTCCATATTTAGGCACCTAAATAATTATATTATTTAATATATTATGTAATTTTTAGGTGCCTAAATGTGAATTTCGGAGCCCAGCTTTAGGCATCTCAGCTCAAAAATGTTGCAATGAAGACTCGCTGTCGATATCTCTAAGGCCCCAACAAGACATCCAGCCTAGTCAGGGGAGATGTGGCTTGACATGCCTGACATTTCAAAGGTAAAAAACAAGCAGCCAAAAAGAAAAATGTAGTTACAAAAAATAAAACCTTTCCAGCCTTTGCTCTACGTCACCAGGAAACAAAGAAAGAAACAGGTCTGGTTTTGTTTTCCAATCCACTGCAGGTCTCCTTCCAGCCATAGAATCCCAGCTCTGGAGCAAGGAGCCCAGGCAGAGAAGTAGTTTAGCGTGGGGGCTTGAATCCTGAGCTCTTTAGCTAGAGTTCTGAGAATGATGTTCACTCGACAGAAGCTCCACTGCCGTCCTTGCGGTCCAGTACTTCTCTGGTCCAGGGGAACTGGGACTGTGTGTGTATTGTGAATAAAATAGACTAGGGGGGAATATCCTGGGTCTGTGTTCAGTTATTTCTCTGCTAGAGAAGGGGTGCTGTGTGGAGAACTCAATGTCAGTGAGCTACTCAGGCAGTACATATTCATGGCAAGGGCCAGGGGGTGTAATGGGCATAGCTACTTAACGGAACTGTGCCAGTTTATACCAGTTGAAGATCACATTCAAAGGGGCCTGATTTCCCCACTGTGGCAGAATAAGGCAGTCTTATTTCAAAATAAGAGCTCCCATGCTAGGGTTTGCGGTCATTTATCAAAATCAGTTTCAATTCACACCTTGTTATACTGGTGCAGCTTTCTGGTGTAGACAAGTTCTCAGTGACTTCACACATACAGACAGCAGCTTTCAAAGAGGACTTCTTTGGGCCTGAGTCTTATTTACACTAAACCAGTTTAATTAAAGGTGTGCATATAAACTGGTTTAGTTAAACCAGTACAAACCCCTGTGTGGATGCTCTTATTTCAGCGTAAAGGCAGCTCATGTCTAAACATTAGTCAATAAAAATCCCATGAGATTTGTTTCAGCAAAGGGGGTGATGTTTAGGTGGTGGTGACGTTAGCAGTCAGCATGCATGGTATAGACACAGCAATGCCATGTCGATGTCTGAATTGCTCCCAATATTCACAGGATAGATCAATTCACTTGCTTTGAACACTAGAGGGCAGCGTAACTCAAGGAAAGTCCCTCATTCAACACATGAGGAAGCCCATTGACTTCAATGAACTGTTCCCACACATGAAGTTAGGGGTGTGCTAAATACCTTGCTGAATCAGGGTCAAAAAGAGGATCTGATTTATATAGCCATAGATTTTAAGGCCAGAAGGGGGTCATTCTGATCATGTGGTGTCACCTCCTGCATCATAGCCAGGGATTCCTGCATCCAGTCCATAACTTGCAGTAGAGTTAGAACAGATCTTTCAAGGCAGGTCGGCACTGCAAATTAAGGTGATTGCAGGTTGGAAAGGCATACCCACACTGGCTTCAGTTTAGCTAGCATGGCTAACAGTCGCAGTGAAGACACGGCAGCCCCAGTACAAGCCCACTACGAAGTGGCTAGCCTGCTGTTGTTATCCTCTCTAGCTAAATTAAAGCTAGCACCGAGTCTGGTTACCAGGCTGTAATTACACCACCAATTGCAGGGGTGACGTATCCTCAGAGAGATTTAGGCGCACTGATCCCATTGACTTTCAATGAGACTGGTGTTCAATGACACTGGTGTTCCTAAACTGCTATCATCTGCTCTCTGCAAATCAACCTTCTTTAGGGGGATAGTTACAAAAGCACCTAGTCCGAGTGATGGAGGATCCACCGCATCCTTCAAGAAGCTGTTCCAATGGGTAATTCCCATCAGGGTTAAAAATGCGCACCTCATTTTTGGTTTGAACTTTGCCAACTTCAACTTTCAGCCATTGGATTTCAATTTGCCTTGAGACGGCGTAGACCATGATCACTGTATCTCTTAACCCTCCCCTTAAAAAGCTAAACAGCTGGTGGTCCTTTGGCATCCCATTATAAGGCCTGTTTTCCAGGCCTTGAATCATTCTTGTAACTCTTCTCTACATCCTCCGCGACCATTCAATATCCCTTTCAAACTGTGGACACCAGAACTGGACACAGCATCCCAGCAGTGATCTCGCTAATGGTGCATGTCAGATAACATCACATCCCTACGCTTACTTGCTATTCCTGTTCATACATTCAAAGATCGCATTAGCCCTTTTAGCTATAACATCACACTGGGAGCTCATGGTAAAGTAATTTTCAAAGACACTGCTTCTCAGGGAACAGATTGGATCTTTAATTATTTGTCCAAGAAATGGGCAGCTCCAGGCACCAACGCAGCAAGCGCATGCCTGGGGCGGGAAGCCGTGGGGGGGCGGCCTGCCGGTCGCTGTTAGGGCAGCAGGCAGGCGGCTTTCGGTGGCGTGCCTGCGGAAGGTCCGCCAGATCTGCGGGTCTTCAGCGGCAATTCGGCGGTGGGGACGCCGATGGCGCGGCACCGGCAGACCTCCTGCAGGCATGCCGCCGAATCCCCATGACCAGCGGACCGCCCACAGGCGCGCCGCCGAAAGCCACCTGGGGCGGCAAAAAACATAGAGCCGCCCCTGCCAAGAAAGATCAAGAATATTGAATGAAGGTGATGTCCCTTCACATTAACACAGAGATTCTTCTGTTTCCAAAAGGGTGAATCATAACTAGAACCAGTAGAAATGTTTCATTCCAATTTTCTTCCAGTGAAATTTCTCCATTTTTGAAAGACAGAAATTTTCTCAAAAGTATTTTGACATTTTCAAAATTATTCATTTGTTTGAAAATTTTTGATGGAAACATTTTCATTTAGCATTAAGTATTTTCCATTTTCGTTTACTTTTTTGTTTGTTTTTCAGATTTTATTTCCCATTGGGGGGTGGGAAGGAGTTATTTTCCCCTCATTACAATTTTTGATTGGTCAGCTTAATCATATTGGTGGGATTGTTGCAAATGACCAAAAATACCATATTTTTGGTTTGTTTCAGTGGCAAAAAAAAAAAAAAAAAATTTAAAGAAGGAAAAAAATCAATCAAAGGCTGGAGAATTTCTAAAACAAATTTGATACCTTTCAAGAGCAGCAGAACAAAATAATCTGATGGCAAATATTTTTAGATGCCTCAGTTTTTGTTGCACAGCAGGAGACACTCAGAGAGATTTAGGCGCACTGATCCCATTGACCTTCAATGAGATGGGTGTTCCTAAACCCCTTAGGTGCTTTTGTAAATAGCCCCCTAAAGAAGGTTGATTTGCAGAGACAGATGATAGCACTTTCTGCAAATCCTGCCCTTTTACAGTGTCTCATCTTGGCTGTGGCCCCTTTCGACCCGAGTGGCTAGTCAAAGTTCAGGCCCTGAGGATGTTCCCGTTGGAAATGGAAACTGATGGTGTCTGATATTTTCACTGATTCAGTTTTATTTATTTACAAAGGATGCGCAAAGTCCCCTGTCTCTGAATGCAGAAGGAACCAAGAAAAAGAGCAATTTCTTAGTTTCCAGCCCCAGCCTCTTTAGCCAATAATCCCAAAAGCTCTCCCTGTAGCTTTTTTGCCAAGGTTAAACTCTGCTTAGAGGCTATGCTTAGGCTTTCTTGCTTTTTGCCTCTGCCTGCCTCTCACTCATGCCAGATCTGCACTGGGAAATTAGGTCTGTATAACTACATTACTCAGAGGTGTGAAAAATTGACACCACTGAGTGACGCAATTAAACCAACTCAACTCCGGGTGTGGACAGTTCTCAGTTGTCGGGAGAATTCTCCCTCAATCTAGCTCCTGCCTCTTGTGGAGGTGAAGTATCTACGCTGATGGGAGAACCCCTCTTGTCGGCCTAGGTAGTGTTGTCACTGAACCTCTACAGCGGCTCAGCTGCAGAGTTTGAAGTGTAGACAAGCCACCGTAAGATGCAGCTCCTGGGTAGGTTCACACACACCTCGTGTTTTAGGTGGGGCTTATGTTCACAGTTATGTTAATTCAAGGGTGAGTTGACACCTACCAACCTCAATGGGGTTTTAACCCAAACCCACAACAAGGCTTTACCTAGCTCATAACATTGGGTACCCACGGTCTATAGTCACTTGTGAGACTAGAGGCCTTTAAATCTAGTGGGTCTGGTAAAAAAGGTGGCAAAATCCTATGGAAATGGCTCTAAGATTCTGTCTAAATTTCTGGGAGAGAAGGAGGGTAGAAACTTTGACCAGCATCAGACCAGCTCACAGACACAGACCAGCAACTATGATGTCAGGGCTGGTTCCTAGGCACCTGCAATTTGTATCACCCTGTCAGGGTTCCCTCCCCACTCTGAACTCTGGGGTACAGATGTGGGGACCCACATGAAAGACCCCCTAAGCTTATTTTTCACCAGCTTAGGTTAAAAACTTCCCCAAGGCACAAATTCCTTGCCCTGGGATGGTATCGCTGCCACCACCAAGTGAGTTAGACAAAGAGTCAGGAAAAGGACCACTTGGAGTTCCTGTTTCCCCAAAATATCCCCCAAGTCCCTTCACCCCCTTTCCTGGGGAGGCTTGAGAATAATATACCAACCAAATAGGTAACCAAGATGAGCACAGACCAGACCCTTGGGTTTTTAGGACACTAAAAACCCAATCAGATTCTTAAAAACAGAACTTTACTATAAAGAAGAAAGTAAAAGAAGCACCGCTGTAAAATCAGGATGGAAGGTAATTTTACAGGGTAATAAGATTTAAAACACAGAGGACTCCCCTCTAGGCAAAACTTTAAAGTTACAAACAAACAAACAAAAAAACAGGAATAAGCCTCCCTCTTAGCATAGGGAAAAATCACAAGCTAAAACAAAAGATAATCTAACACATTTCCTTGCTATTACTTACTATTTCTGTAATATAAGATGTATCATTTCAGTAGGAGCTGGATTATTTGCTTGGTCTCTCTCTTTGTCTCAGAGAGAACAACAACACAGAGCACAAAGCAAAAACCTTCCCTCACAGATTTGAAAGTATCTTCTCCCCTTATTGGTCCTTTTGGTCAGGTGCCAACCAGGTTATTTGAGCTTCTTAACCCTTTACAGGTAAAGGAGGGATTTTATGCTACCCTTAGCTGTATGTCCATGACACACCCCCACCAGTAGGCACCATCCTATTTATGGGGTTCTGGGAGCAGCAGTCCAACTCCTGGTTTATGGAGGATAAAATCCTGGCTTCCTGTCAAGGCCTCCCAGAGTCACTAAGAGGAGACCAACCTAGGCCTAGGGTTGCCACCTGTCTGGTTTTACCTGGACAGTCCGGTTTTGGGCTTCTGTGTCCAGGACCCATTTAGGGTTGCCAGGTGTCTGGTTTTTGGAACCTGGCAACTCTAAATGGCACCTGAACCAAAAATTCAGTTACCATGGGGCAGGGGGAAGCATCAGGTCATTAACCTGCACTAGCCTCAGCTCAGCCGGCCTGCCTCCTACCTGCAGGCAGGCTCCTTGAGATGATCCAGTGAGCAACGGGGGGAGAAGGGGAAAGGAACAAGCAATGGGGGTGGGGCTTTGGGAGGAAGAGACGGAGAAGGGGCTGGGTTTGGGGAAGAGGTAGGGAAAGGGGTGGGGCCATGGGGGAAGAGGTGGGACAGGGGTGGGGCCTCAGGGGTCCAGTTACCAGGGCCGGCTCTAGGTTTTTTGCCGCCCCAAGCAAAAAAAAACAAAAACAAAAACACCTCCGGGAGCGCAACTGCCGAAGCAAAAAAATGCCACCCCTGAAATTGTGCCACCCCAAGCACGTGCTTAGAAAGGTGGCAACCCTACCTCAGCCTGAGTTATTCTTTTCAGCCAAAGGTATAATCTGGAGCATGCTAATTTGGGGACCCAGTAATGGCACACAGTCCAGGCACGCTGGGCTCTCTTCAGCAACCCTGGCTGTGTCTGGAAAGATGCTTGTAGATGATGAATATGTAAGGGGACTGTTGGCCACTTAGTGGGGTTTTTTGGTTGACCCTCTTCCAGTACCAAAAGAAAGGGAAAGGGCCAATGAGAAATCAAGACCCTGAGACTGACAGTTCCCAGGGTCAATGGGGAGAGGCCAGAGCTCCAGGTCAGCCCGATTGACAAGGCAGACAGATCAATGAGGGAGCCAGGAGCCCGGAGCCCATCATCTGTGTGAGCTGAGCCGGAGCAGGGCAGAGCTAAGGGGAGTAGCAGAGCAGAGCTGCAGAAGCACTGAGGTGGAGGAGGCAGAGCAGAGCTGGAGCCAGAGCTGGGAGCTGAAGCAGCGCATACCAGGACTGAGCTACAACAGGGAGCTGCAGGCCCAGAGCTGGGGAGTGGACGCCTGCCATGCCACCAGTAACACCGGCACCGAGTGCAGTGAGCAGCAGAGGAGAGTGAGGGGGGCCTTGGACAGAGGGCCTAGCCAGGGAGACATCATCAGCCAAGAGGTCTGGCAGACCGGACTCAAAGAGGGGATGTGACCCCGATGGGAGGGCCCATGCTGGGGAGAAGGGTCCTGCCTCCTAGAGCCTGAGGGCATGTGGCCACTGCCAGAGCAAGTGTCTGACCCACAGCATCCCTGCAGCAAAGCCAGGTTCTGGGCAGGAGGCCTGGGACATGTGAGGAACAGACAGTGAACTTTATGTCCTAGAGACAGCTGTCTGTGATGTCCCTGTGCCACAGAGCAGGGTTACTTGTTTCCTTTAATTTTTCCCATTTTTTCTTTTTTTTCTTACTGTTTCTTGCTGATTTATAAATTGTATTTGGTTTGAACTTAATGCAGTGATCAGTTGGCCAGGGAAGCGGCTGGTGTATGGAGAGAGCACCCCGGAGTAGGAACACCCTAGCTTCTGTCCTAAGTGACCATGACAAGACTGGGGATCGAGCCCCCCAGGATCCCTGGGCCCAGCCTTGTTGGGGTTACAAGGACACTGCTATACGGGAGGGAGGAAGAGGAGTCCTCAAGGTCAGCCAGGCCAATGGGTAAAGGAAGCGGGAGCGAGGACTCAGACAATTTTGCTAGCCCATTTCACCGGGGTAGTGCAGAAGCCAGGAAAGTTCGGGACCATTTCCTCGCTTACAAATTGAAATGATATGTGTGAAAAAGCTAACTTTGCGGGGAGGGAGAGAGGCATGCTAAAAACAACAGTCGAGCTATAGTATCAAAGGGGTAGCCGTGTTAGTCTGGATCTGTAAAAGCAGCAAAGAGTCCTGTGGCACCTTATAGACTAACAGACGTATTGGAGCATGAGCTTTCGTGGGTGAATACCCACTTCTTCGGATGCATGTAGTGGAAATTTCCAGAGGCAGGTATAAATATGCAAGCAAGAGTGAGTCAGGCTAGAGATAACGAGGTTAGTTCAATCAGGGAGGATGAGGCCCTCTTCTAACAGTTGAGGTGTGAACACCAAGGGAGGAGAAACTACTTTTGTAGTTGGATAGCCATTCACAGTCTTTGTTTAATCCTGAGCTGATGGTGTCAAATTTGCAAATGAACTGAAGCTCAGCAGTTTCTCTTTGAAGTCTGGTCCTGAAGTTTTTTTGCTGCCTTTAAATCTGCTACCTTTAAATCTGCTATTGTGTGTCCAGGGAGGTTGAAGTGTTCTCCTACAGGTTTTTGTATATTGCCATTCCTAATATCTGATTTGTGTCCATTTATCCTTTTACGTAGGGACTGTCCAGTTTGGCCGATATACATAGCAGAGGGGCATTGCTGGCATATGATGGCATATATTACATTGGTGGACGTGCAGGTGAATGAACCGGTGATGGTGTGGCTGATCTGGTTAGGTCCTGTGATGGTATCGCTGGTGTAGATATGTGGGCAGAGTTGGCATCGAGGTTTGTTGCATGGATTGGTTCCTGAGTTAGAGTTACTATGGTGCGGTGTGTAGTTACTGGTGAGAATATGCTTCAGGTTGGCAGGTTGTCTGTGGGCGAGGACTGGCCTGCCACCCAAGGCCTCTGAAAGTGAGGGATTGTTGTCCAGGATGGGTTGTAGATCACTGATGATACGTTGGAGAGGTTTTAGCTGGGGACTGTATGTGATGGCCAGTGGAGTTCTGTTGGTTTCTTTCTTGGGCTTGTCTTACAGTAGGAGGCTTCTGGGTACACATCTGGCTCTGTTGATCTGTTTCCTTATTTCCTCATGCGGGTATCGTAGTTTTGAGAATGCTTGGTGAAGATTTTGTAGGTGTTGGTCTCTGTCTGAGGGGTTGGAGCAGATACAGTTGTATCTCAGTTCTTGGCTGTAGACAATGGATCGTGTGGTGTGTCCGGGATGGAAGCTGGAGGCATGAAGGTAGGCATAGCGGTCGGTGGGTTTTCGGTATAGGGTGGTGTTAACGTGACCATCACTTATTTGCACCATGGTGTCCAGGAAGTGGACCTCCCGTGTAGATTGGCAGGCCAGTCCTGGCCAACAGACAACCCGCCAACCTGAAGCATATTCTCACCAGTAACTACACACCGCACCATAGTAACTCTAACTCAGGAACCAATCCATGCAACAAACCTCGATGCCAACTCTGCCCACATATCTACACCAGCGACACCATCACAGGACCTAACCAGATCAGCCACACCATCACCGGTTCATTCACCTGCACATCCACCAATGTAATATACGCCATCATATGCCAGCAATGCCCCTCTGCTATGTACGTCGGCCAAACTGGACAGTCCCTATGTAAAAGGATAAATGGACACAAATCAGATATTAGGAATGGCAATATACAAAAACTTGTAGAAGAACACTTCAACCTCCCTGGACACACAATAGCAGATTTAAAGGTAGCCATGCTGCAGCAAAAAAACGTCAGGACCAGACTTCAAGGAGAAACTGCTGAGCTTCAGTTCATCTGCAAATTTGACACCATCAGCTCAGGATTAAACAAAGACTGTGAATGGCTATCCAACTACAAAAGTAATTTCTCCTCCCTTGGTGTTCACACCTCAACTGTTAGAAGAGGGCCTCATCCTCCCTGATTGAACTAACCTCGTTATCTCTAGCCTGACTCACTCTTGCTTGCATATTTATACCTGCCTCTGGAAATTTCCACTACATGCATCCGAAGAAGTGGGTATTCACCCACGAAAGCTCATGCTCCAATACGTCTGTTAGTCTATAAGGTGCCACAGGACTCTTTGCTGCAGTTGAGCTATAGCTTTTGTAGCTCCTTGGCTTTAGCGAGAGCTGAGGTTGAAAGCCATGCAATATGGCTCCCGTTTGGAGGGGAAATTTGTGGCGTGGAGTTCAGGGTGTTCTCTCTAATGCAGCTATTTATGAACTGTGCACAAGATCCTGTTTCCTAGGAAGAAATAGCATGAAGGCAGATCTGTTGTGCAGCTGTCTCAGTCCGGACATCTCTGCCTTGTCCCCAGAATCTACTCTCTGTCTTGTCCCTGTCTCTCTCCAGGGATACAGCAGCTGACGGTTCCCAGACAATTTCTAGAATACACCCAGCCACTATAACCCCCCCACCTTCTGATTACAGCTGGCAAACCTCTAGTGAAATTAAGGGGAGTCAGTGAACTCACTCAGGCACAGATCTTCCAAGGTATTTCGGGGTCAGGCTCCCAGTGATTTCAATGGGAGTACAGCCCTGAAATATCCTAGAAGAGCGGGGCGTCAGTCGGTCTGGTGCAGTGACTGTATGGCAGCTTTAACTCTCCCTATGGAGTTTCACCCCAGTTGCTTACATCCACAACTCATCGTGGGCAGCCATGACTGGATGCTGCCGAGCAAACCAGATGCAGATTTTATCACTCCCAGCCATGCTTCTAAGTTTGCAAAACTGCTTATGAGCGTGTGCTAGAAAAGTAGCTAGCAGCATCGCCAATCAGCTGAAAAATCCCTCGCTCTGTAGAAAAGCAATACGTTCTGGAGTCTTTTTCTTTGCCATTTGGTGCTTGAGCCCTTAGGGTTTGTTTTCCAGCTTTTCTCCTCCACCATAAGGGTTGGAAAAACAGGCCCAGGTTTTTAAAAATGTTTAGGTTTTGGAAATCAATGGGAGTTAGGGGCCTAAATCCCATTAAAAATCTGCCCCTCGGGCCTTATCCACACACAAAAGCTGTTCTGCTTTAACTATCCTGGTGTATAACAGGGCGCTCTGCCCCTTTACTGAGATGCAGCAATGGCGGGACAGATGTTCTCTGTCCCCAGGCTGTCAGCAAGGAAGCATCAGGGAGGTCCCTGGGAGGAGAGATAGTGTGAACCTGCTGGGGAAAAGGGCCCTCCAGGGAGCAAGCTGTCTGGGAGCCGGAACTAAGCTAAGAGATCAAGGAAGAATCCTGCAGCACTCAGGAATAGGGGGAAGAACATGTAGAAGGGGTGCCCAGAAAGGGGGCCAAATCTATGTTTTCTTCTGGTTAGTAAGGACACGGTGTGACCATTGTTGAAGGTGACCAGGGGAGAGGAGCCTTGGTGATGGCGGAAGATCCTCAGTGTAAAATTTCCAGTCTGTAGGACGTTCGCAGGTCTGGGCTCAGAGGGCTTGATCTTTGGACTTGAAAGGCTGATGTTTGTCTTCATAAAGGAGCCCGAACAAGGGCGTTATTGGAAGGAGGAGTTTGTGAAGTCCCTGTTCGAGAGCCTGAGGAGGGGGAAACTGAGGCAGAGTGCTGCAATGCCAGGTCTTGCCATGAGGGGGAACTAGGGAGACAGGATGTCACGTGACACCTGTGATCATTAAAGTGGTACAGTCCTCCCTAGTATGGGTGCAGTTATATAGATCTAAAGGTGCTTATACCAATATAGCAATTTCTGCAAAGAAAGGGGAATAATTCATACTGGCATAGGATACCTCTGTACTGATACAACTGCATCCTCACTTGCAATTGTATTGATTTAACTATATCACTTGTGACAGACCCAGACCAGTGGGCTACAGGAATCTGGTAGAGGGCAAATATACTGGTCACTGGATGAGTAGTTTTCTGTTCCCTGAGTGACCAGAGAAGGGGCTGCACTAGAGTAATCAGGAACCTGCTAGAACCAGTTAAGGCAGGCAGGCTAATTAGGACACCTGGAGCCAATTAAGAAGAAGCTGCTAGAATCAATTAAGGCAGGCTAATCAGGGCACCTGGGTTTTAAAAGGAGCTCAATTCAGTTTGTGGGGTGAGTGGGAGGAGCTGGGAGTGAGAGGGTGTGCTGCTGGAGGACTGAGGAGCACAAGCGTTATCAGACACCAGGAGGAAGGTCCTGTGGTGAGAATAAGGAAGGTGTTTGGAGGAGGCCATGGGGAAGTAGCCCAGGGAGTTGTAGCTGTCATGCAGCTGTTACAGGAGGCACTATAGACAGCTGCAGTCCACAGGGCCCTGGGCTGGAACCCGGAGTAGAGGGTGGGCCCGGGTTCCCCCCAAATCTCCCAATTGACCTGGACTGTGGGTTCTTCCAGAGGGGAAGGTCTCTGGGCTGTTCCCCAACCCACATGGTGAATCTCTGAGGCAAGAAAATCTGCCAATAAGCGCAGGACCCACCAAGATAGAGGAGGAACGTTGTCACACACTATAAAATCACCCCCTGACTGACATAGTTCCCCAGGGCAAGGACTGGGTTTACACCAGGCCTTATTTTTCTTGAAAAAATGAAAGCTGAGATTTCCCTGTGTCAGGGTTCCCTCCCCACTCTGAAATCTGGGGTACAGATGTGGGGACCTGCATGAAAGACCCCCTAAGCTTATTTCTACCAGCTTAGGTTAAAAACTTCCCCAAGGCACGAATTCTTCCTTGTCCTTGGACGGTATTGCTGTGATTTAGACAAAATTCAGGGAAAAGACCACTTGGAGTCCTATTTCCCCAAAATATCCCCCCAAGCCCTACACCCCCTTTCCTGGGGAGGCTTGAGAATAATATACCAACCAATAGGTTAACAAAGTGAGCACAGACCAGACCCTTGGGTTTTTAGGACACTAAAAACCAATGAGGTTCTTAAAAGAAGAACTTTATTATAAAAAAAAGTAAAGGAAGCACCTCTGTAAAATCAGGATGGAAGGTAATTTTACAGGGTAATAAAAAGATTTAAAACACAAGATTCCCCTCTAGGCTCAAGTTAAAAGTTACAAAAACAGGAATAAACCTCCCTCTTAGCTTAGGGAAAATTCACAAGCTAAAACAAAAGATAATTTTGTTCAATATCTTCATTAATGGTCTGGAGGATGGCGTGGACCCTCAGCAAGTTTGCAGATGACACTAAACTGGGAGGAGTGATAGATATGCTGGAGGGCATAGGATACAGAGGGACCTAGACAAATTAGAGGATTGGGCCAAAAGAAATCTGATGAGGTTCAACAAGGACAAGTGCAGAGTCCTGCACTCAGGATGGAAGAATCCCATGCACTGCTACAGACTAGGGACCGAGTGGCTAGGCAGCAGTTCTGCAGAAAAGGACCTAGGGGTTACAGTGGACGAGAAGCTGGATATGAGTCAACAGTGTGCCCTTGTTGCCAAGAAGGCTAACGGCATTTTGAGCTGTATAAGTAGGGGTATTGCCAGCAGATCAAGGGACGTGATCATTCCCCTCTATTCAACATTGGTGAGGCCTCATCTGGAGTACTGTGTCCAGTTTTGGGCCCCACACTACAAGAAGGATGTGGAAAAATTGGAAAGAGTCCAGCGGAGGGCAACAAAAATGATTAGGGGGCTGGAGCACATGACTTATGAGGAGAGGCTGAGGGAACTGGGATTGTTTAGTCTGCAGAAGAGGAGAATGAGGGGGGAATTTGATAGCTGCTTTCAACTACCTGAAAGGGGGTTTCAAAGAGGATGGATCTAGACTGTTCTCAGTGGTACCAGATGACAGAACAAGGAGTAATGGTCTCAAGTTGCAGTGGGGGAGGTTTAGGTTGGCTATTAGGAAATACTTTTTCACTAGGAGGGTGGTGAAACACTGGAATGGGTTACCTAGGGAGATGGTGGAATCTCCTTCCTGAGAGGTTTTTAAGGTCAGGCTTGACAAAGCCCTGGCTGGGATGATTTAGTTGGGAATTGGTCCTGCTTTGATCAGGGGGCTGGACTAGATGACCTCCTGAGGTCCCTTCCAACCCTGATATTCTATGATTCTATAATCTAACGCATTTCCTTGCTATTACTTACAATTTCTGTAACCTTAGGGTACGTCCAGACTACCCGGCGGGTAGTGATCGATCTATCAGGGATCAATATATCGCGTCTTGTCTGCTTGGTCTCTGTCTCTCTATCCAGAGGGAATAACAAAGAGAGCACAAACAAAACGTCCCCCTCCAGATTTGAAAGTATCTTCTTTCCTTATTGGTCCTTTTGGTCAGATGCCAACCAGGTTATTTGAGCTTCTTAACCCCTTACAGGTAAAGGAGGGATTTTATGCTACCTTTAGCTGTATGTTTATGACACCCTGTAATTATGAGGCCTCCAAGAATTGGGGCTTTAAGAACGACACCAAATATCATGAGAAATACTCCACCAGAATAGGAGATGCTGGGTTTGTCCCAGCCAGTGAAATTTCTAAGTCCCCAAAGCTGTGAGTGTGAGTGTATGTGAGAACGCCATATGGTGAGGGTTTCAGCGTGGTCAGCTGTGACAAGTCGCAGGGACAGCAAAAGCCCACCTGAATAGTCTGCTAATGCGGCCAATTTCCCAGCAGCCAGTCTGTAGTGAAAGAACTTGAAACTCATTCCATTTGCTGCCTGGAATATTGTGCTGATGATGTGAAAAACTCAGTCCCTCTCTCGGTTAGGGTGACCAGACGTCCCGATTTTATCAGGACTGTCCCAATATTTCCTGGTTTGTCCGGCGTCCCGACCAATGTTAGGTCGGGACACTGGACAAACAAGCAAATGCTCCGGAGCCCGGAAGTGCTCGCACCCCCCCCCCCCCCGCCCCGACTCCACCCCTTCCTTCCCCCATTGGCTCCCTCCCCGAATCCCCGCCTCTTCCCCAGGCTCGTCATTCCTCCTCCCTCCGGCGCTTGTGGAGGGAGGCCCGGGAGACGCAGGGGAAGCGCGGGGACAGGGTGAGTGAGAGTCCGGCCTGGCCCCGAGTGCAGGCAGGACTCAGTCGGGCGGTAGGGAGAGGAGGGGGGCGGCCCGCGGGGCCAGGCGGCGGCTGTTCTCCCCCCCTGGGCAGCGGGACTCGGGAGCAGCCGCTGCTGCAGCTCCCACTGCCACGGGGGGAGGAAGCGGCTGATGGCCAAGCTCGGCGGCTGCGGCTTTGGCGCCCCCGAACCTCCCGAGCCTGGGCCTGTTGCGGGGACCCAGCAGCGCGCACGCTGCGCCCAGCCCCTGGCCAGTCATGTCTGGGCTGCTGCCCAGCTGGTGCTATCCCGCGGCGGCCCCAGGGCGGAGGCATCGGCAGCCCAGCCCCGTTCGTTCCCCTGCGGGACCCGAGCAGGACGGGGGGGCTGGTGCCTGCTGCCCCCACTCCGGGGCCGCCGCGGGATAGCACCAGCTGGGCAGCAGCCCAGATGCGACTGGCCAGGGGCTGGGCGCAGCGTGCGCGCTGCTGGGTCCCCGCAACAGGCCCAGGCTCGGGAGGTTCGGGCCCGGGCGCCAGAGCCGCAGCCGCTGAGCTTGGCCATCGGCCGCTTCCTCCCCCCGCAGCAGTGGGAGCTGCAGCAGCGGCTGCTCCCGAGTCCCGCTGCCCAGGGGGGGAGAACAGCCGCCGCCTGGCCCCGTGGGCCGCCCCCCTACTCTCCTACCGCCTAACTGAGTCCTGCCTGCACTCGGGGCCAGGCTGGACTCTCACTCACCCTGGCCCCGCGCTTCCCCTGCGTCTCCCGGGCCTCCCTCCAGCGCTTGTGGAGGAAGGGGTGTGTGTGTGTGTGTGTGTTGCCCTGCCCCCTCCTGCCACGCCGCCCCCCCCCCGTGTCCCGATATTTGACTTGGGTGATCTGGTCACCCTACTCTCGGTACGTAGCTGTGGTCTCATTGTGAAAAAGGAAATATTCACAATGGAAAAACCCTCAGCTGTTGAAAGTGATTCATAAAACCTTTAAGTAGCAAATCGACCTCTGCTCTGAGGAAAGAGCAAAAAGTGACAGGCATTATTTGGACTTGTGTGATATCAAACAATGAAAAGGATGTGAAAAGTCTGGCAAAAATCCGTCAGCTTTGTTTGATGATTGCCAATGATCCCAGAGCCTGGACAGCTGAAGCAATGTCTACACTAGGAGCACTTTGCTGGTATAGCTATCCTAGTACAACCTACTGGCAAAACGGCAGTTTATACTGGCAAAACTTAACACTTTTACCAGTACAGCTAATTCTAGCCCCCGAGGTGAAACAAGGTCTATCAGTAAATGCACAGACTTGCTGGCATAACTGCATCTAGATTACAGACTTCTGCCTGTACAGCTCTGTTGCTCAGGGATCACACCTCTTCATACCCTTGACCCAACACCGCAGAAGTCTACAGTGTAGGCCTGGTCTGAGGTCTTTTTTGCAAACCTAAGTAAGCAGCTCTTTGTGTAGAATGGGCCTGAGACATTACTTGAAGCTGGGAAAGTTTTATAAATCTATCCATGAATTCTCTTTTGTAGACACCTGTCCCAGATCCACAGGATCGGTGTGAAGCCCCTTCAGTGTGTCAGACCCCCCACATGGTCTCACTCTTCCTTCATGGTGGGCCGCATAGCTTCAACGCCTCCAAGGCTGAGCCACTCCAGCCCTCCTGCTTCACACCATGAGCTGTGCCCAGTGAGTCCAACATTTATCACACTCCTTATTCTCCGAGGCGTGAGGATGGGTAGGAAAGTGTTAAATACACAAATTGCACTCAAAATCCTGACTCCACGGGCATCGAAGTCTGCTCCAACCTGGACAGGGACCTGCCAGGCCCAGAATTCTGTCACTGCTCAGCAAGGGCCCCCGTGCGCAGTGACCGCTCCCAAGAGACCAGCTCCGAGGGACCTCTCGTTCAGCAAGAAGAGCAAACGCTCACCTGTGCTGAAAACAATCCAGGGATGCTCAGGAGCACTTACAGCGTGGGTTGGTTTTCCAACCTGCTGGGAATGCCCTGGACAATGCTGGCACTGGGATCACTACAGAATAGAAATTGGATGTAAGATGTTACTTGAAATGACTCAACAGTTAGCCCATGAAAGGGCATCTGGTGGGAGAAGTTTGCGGGGGAGGGGCATAGAATCATAGAATATCAGGGTTGGAAGGGACCTCAGGCATCAATTGAAGTCAGTGAGTATTTTACAAGCTGCGGGACAATGCCTTATTTTTAAAATAGCATTTAAAGAGATACACAAATCAATGATAAAAGTGTGGCCATTCGTGGTGGTGGTTTTTCCATGCCTCTAATTTTGCATCCCTGAGTGGATATGCCTTGGGCTTGGCTGTCACAGTCGGTGGGTGCACAGCACTTCTGGTAACCTGGCCGAGGCACCTCGCCCAAAATGAATGGGCAATCCTGCAAACGCTGGCCCAGATTTGGGCACTCAGCAGCTCCCACTCAGAGCCATAGGGAATGGTCTCTCTCTCTCTCTCTCTCCCCACTGCTGAGATGCTGTGTCCTGAACTTTTGGGAAGACTTGGCCTTACGAGACATGAACGGTATTAGTCAATTCCCTGCGTTCTCTTGAGTGCTGAGATCTCATTGATCCCATCCTCAGGGACATGAAGACCGAGAAGCACCCCCTGGTGGGTGTGTTGGGGGGTGCACTCCTCCCACTCACCATCCCTTTCTGAACCATACCACCTCTGATAGCTACTGCCATGGTGTCCTGGGCCCACAGAATTAGCACTGTACCCCAGCTTTTAAACAGTCTCTTGCAGGATCCGCTCCAGTGAGGCAGACCCCGAAGGGATCCCACTCTTCTGCAAGGGGAGGCCATGTGGCCTCAATGCTTCCAAGACTGAGTTTCGGGCTCCAGCCTTGCTGCTTCATGCCGTGAGCTCTGCCCAGCAAGTCCGGCTGAGCCAGACCCCTGGGCAGAGACTTTTACAAAAATGCTTTGCATTTGTCCTTATTGAATTTCATCCTATTTACTTCAGACCGTTTCTCCAGATCATTTTGAATTTTAATCCTATCCTCCAAATCACTTGCCATCTATGAACTGGTTCAGTGATCTATGAGATAGGGCTCACGACTGAGGCTCGGCCTACACGTACAAGTTATGTCTCCATAGCTATGTCAGTCAGCTGTGTAAAAACCCTACAGCCCTGACCGACATCCCTATGCCAGCAAAACCCCCAGAGTAGACGCAGCTGTGCTGACAGAAGAGCTAGCTTCTTTCGGGGAGCTGGTGTTCCTACACTGATAGATAAACCCCGTGCAGTAATGCAGGTTGTGTCTACATTAGGGCACTTGCCAGCAGAGTCTCTGTAGTGTAGACACAGCCTGACTTGGGGGCTAATGTGTTTTGTTTTTAGTTTACCTAGAGACCCGTGTCCCCACCAGGGCAGAGCTACTCTTGACGGCAGAATCTCTGTTGAAACCTCTCTGCAGAGTGACAGACAGAAGAGATTGTAACTGAAATGACCATTGGTCACGGCTTGTGTTCTGGATTGTTTCTCCCCTCTTTTCTTTAGTAATAAATATTCATAATTAATAATTGGTTGTGGCAATCAGGGTCCAGACACCCCAGGGGGAGAACAGGGGATCTGAACCCCAAAGAATGCATATAATCAGTTGATCTGACTGCTTAATGTTATTGCACTATTGAAGTGTATGAAGTAAAGTATCCAGCAAAAACGGGTTCCGGTTCTCCCCCTGGGAACCCTGATTGCCACATGGTGCGCTTGGCTTGCCTTTAAGCGTAGTGTGCCCTCAGGGGCAGCAACAATCCCAAATTCTCATCCCAGAACTGGTGTTGAGATTTGTCCTCTACCATTTCTCTAGACTATGATGTGGGGGGAGAAAATTACTTGGCGTTCAGCACCTGAACACACCCCTCTGTACCCACAACCTGCCGTGGGTCACCCAGCCGTGCCAGTTAGTCTCTGGCCCTGGGATCTCCCCCCCCCCCTCCCCACAAGCATAGTGTGTGTCTTGGGGCAGCCCCTTTGTTGCCAGCACTCACCATTCTGTCACCAGGGAAGCCGTTTTGACTCCTGCCCTTTGAGGGAAGGGAGAGAAGTTGTCCCCCATGGGAAGAACTCTCCACAGCTGGAGGAGGAGCAGAAGTGGGGCTGGAGGTAAAGGACAGATGTGGGGCTGGTAGGGCAGAATTGATGTGGGTCTGGGAGTCGGGGCAGATGCAAGGGCTGGGGGGGATGGGACAAAAATTGATAAGGGGCTAGGGAGGCCTAAAATGAATAGGCTGGGGATGGGGAGATGTGGGGCTGGGCGGGTGCAGGATTAATTGATTGGAATTTGGGGTTGGGGAGAAGCCTGAAGTGCCACATCTTCCGGCAGCACTGCACCACATTGTATAAAATGGGACCACAGTTTGGGTCTGAGGGAATCGTGATTTTGAACATTTGGGGTTGGCAATGCTGAGCTCTCACACTGGGGCAGTGCCAGCCATTTGGGGGCTCTGAGGCATGCAGTTGGGTGTCTTGCTTGTCAGTCAGGATCCAGATCCAGCCACCCTGGGGCTCCGTGTGTGTCCCTCAAGGCTAGGCATATGCCCCCTATTTACTCTGTCTCTGCACTGCTTTGCTCAAGACCCCAGCTCGCCAGGTGGTGACACAGAATATGTCATAATTGGTTCCAGGGTTTAATCGAAAGATAAAATCCCTCCGCCGAGCTCCTGGAGGAACAGAAAAGCCAATGTCCCCCAAGAGTTCGGTGCACCAAATATCTATTCAGTTGGCAAAAGTTGTGAGCATTTCACTCCTCCTGCCCCAGGCAGGCAGCCTTGCACCAGCCCATGATTCTTATCCTGCACTTCGGACGGAAGAATCTCATTCACTGTTACAGACTAGGGACCGAATGGCTTGGAAGCAGTTCTGCAGAAAAGGACCTAGGGGTTACAGTGGACGAGAAGCTGGATATGAGTCAACAGTGTGCCCTTGTTGCCAAGAAGGCTAACGGCATTTTGGGCTGTATAAGTAGGGGCATTGCCAGCAGATCGAGGGACGTGATCATTCCCCTCTATTCAACATTGGTGAGGCCTCATCTGGAGTACGGTGTCCAGTTTTGGGCCCCACACTACAAGAAAAATGTGGAAAAATTGGAAAGAGTCCAGCAGAGGGCAACAAAAATGATTAGGGGGCTGGAGCACATGACTTATGAGGAGAGGCTGAGGGAACTGGGATTGTTTAGTCTGCAGAAGAGAAGAATGAGGGGGGATTTGATAGCTGCTTTCTACTACCTGAAAGGGTGTTCCAAAGAGGATGGATCTAGACTGTTCTCAGTGGTACCAGATGACAGAACAAGGAGTAATGGTCTCAAGTTGCAGTGGGGGAGGTTTAGGTTGGCTATTAGGACAAACTTTTTCACTAGGAGGGTGGTGAAACACTGGAACAATAGGGAGGTGGTGGAATCTCCTTCCTTAGAGGTTTTTAAGGTCAGGCTTGACAAAGCCCTGGCTGGGATGATTTAGTTGGGGATTGGTCCTGCTTTGAGCAGGGGGTTGGACTAGATGACCTCCTGAGGTCCCTTCCAACCCTGATATTCTATGATTCTATGATCCCTAAAGGAGTTAAAAGGGAGTCTCTGGATTCCCAGTGGACAGAGCAGAGGGGAACCCAGGACAGAATGTTTGGGGCAGGTTGTGATCATTTCAATGGCATAAATGGGCCCAGAGAGTCAAAGGTGCTAACGTGGCCCTGTCGCTGTACAGCAGTGACACACGATGAGTACAGAGACCTCGGCCTGCTCAAGCCTACGACAAACACACTAGAAAATTCATGCCACAGTTTTGATTAGCTACACATAAGAAAAAGATTGAAAACAAAGCATAAATTATTCTGGGACTGAAACTGAGCAGTTATGGAAGAGAAACTTAATTAAACCCTTATGCAAGTCCCCTTTCAGAGAGAGAATATTGGTTAGAGTCTTGTCCTGTCGAGTGATCCTTGGTACTGGGGACGAAAGGACTAGTTCTGTGGTGGCGTTCTGAGCTGATTGCTGTGAAAGATGGTTACCTTTCCTGCTCCTGACCAGACAGACAGACACAAAGGGGGACAGGAGACAGCACAGTATAAGTGGGGGAAATACAGCTTTGGTTGATGCTCTCAGGACACCAGGTGGCTGGTCAGTCACGGACGTAGGCTTTGGCTCTGGGCTGGCAGGTCGGCCACCACAGCTGTTGCTCTGGACCCGGGCTTGCTTCCCTGGTCCAGGACATCATCTGGCTGGTCTGGCTAGGCCCCTCTCCTTCACTGGTCCTTCTCAGGCTGGGCAGAGCCAGATGAGCCATCTCCTCCTGTCGTGCTGGTGCCACGTCATGAAGTTGGCTGCAGGATCGGGGAAAAGCTGAGAGAGAGAGAGGAGAGGAGGAAGAGTGTGGAGGTGGGAAAGAGAAGGGAAGACAGAGCAGAAGCTCACATGTACCAGGCATTGTGCTTGCTGATCCATCAGTGATGGCCAGGTGTCCTCACCAGTGTGCTGGCCTGGATGTCCTGATGATCCAGGCTCACCAATGAGGGACAGTGTTTCTGTAGCAAAGCAGAGGCTGCTGGCCTTTCCCCCAGGAGTCAATTCCACCCTTTCTGCCCTCAAAGTCTCTTTTGTAAGCTCTAAAAAGAGTGGGGGAGGGAGGGGGAATAGACCATCCCCTCATTAGTTCATTAACCAATTATCCTGATTTCTGACACACCACGTTTGGTCAATTGCTTTCTGAGTCTGTCCTCCCTTGGTTTATCATTCATGACCATAATATAGTGCTGGGTTGCATTTTTGTTTGGACGAATCCTGTTTTGCTGATCCCTTCTCATAACCCTCCTATCAATAGCCACTGTTACAGGTTATTGCAACATTTTCTGAACTTTCTCCCATGTCCCAGCACTTGATCTGACAGTTAGGGTAGATCTGCAGGCCCCAATTACTGCAAGAGTATCTTGGTAAAAGCGGATCAGATTCATAGATTAATATATATTAATGGGCCAGAAGGGACCATTCTGACCATCATGTCTGAGCTTCTGTACCACGCAAGCCTGAGAACCTCACCTAGTGATTCCTGCACTGAGGCCAATACCGTGTTGTTTAATGAGAACAGATCTTTTACAACCACATCCTAGCTTGATTTAAAGGCTTCATGTGACAGAAAATCCATCACATTCCCAGGTAAATTGTGGCTAATCCCCTCACTGCTTAAAATTTGAGCCAATTTTGATTTTAAAAAAAAATCTGTGGAAAATTTCTTTGAAAAAGGACTTTTAAAAAAACATCTAAATGTTGCCATCTTTGACTTGGTTGTCTTTCCCCCACCCCCGCCCAATTCTAATTACAAATGCTTAGATGCCTATTTTTTGGGTGCACATCATGAGAAACTTTAAGGGGATAAATTTCAAACCACCTAGGAGATTTAGGAGCACCACTTCCAGTGACTTCCGATGAGACTTGTGCTCCTAAACTCCCTAGGTACGTTTAAAAATGTCCCCCTTCAGGGGCGTGGTTTTAGAGTCCGGGTGCTCAGTATTTTCTGCAAACCAGCCTTCTTTAAAGCATCTAAATTTGGGCATCCAAAGTCTGTATTTGGTTTTAAAATGGAGCCCAATCCTGTTAAATGGAGACCTTTGAACCCAGGGCACCTGGTGGAAGAGACTCTCCTGTGGAAATGGCTCTAAGGTGCTGTCTAAAATTCTGGGTGGGAGGGAGATTTTATGATTTTTTTGAGACATTTTAAGATCTAAAGAGCCAGATGGAAGAAATGGGCAGAGTTGCTGCAGCTATAGCAGTATAGCACTAATAGATGAAGGTAGTTGATTAATTTCTTCTATGCTTTGGTGTGACGGAACCAGACAAGCACCCACTTGCCCCCTCCCTCCCCAGTGGGCATGTCATGGGGTGCAGTACTGCCAGGACTTCTCTGGATCCTGGATGTAACACTAGTGGTAGCTATAGCCATGGTCCCCACAGTATACTGTGGGGAGCAGCAGTACTCCCAGTTCTGTTGGTAATCTGTATAGCACCAGAAGCAACTTTTCTCATAAAGGCCACATGGATGGTCAGCCAGCAAGCCTTCCCAGAGACTGTTATAGTGAAGTACTGGGATGAGCATTTCGTGGAGTAACCATCTCCTCGTGAGCAGTCATATCAGTTAGACTCTTGATTCATTGTGCACTTTTCTGTACAGCAGTAATCCCAGTCACCACTGTGAGACGTGTTACACCATCTATAGTCGTATCCATGATACCCACAGGCCTGCCGAACGCACCTCCACCCTTTGGCTGTTACACCAGAGTCTGGTAGGTGTTTCTGCTCCTGGAGGGTGCAGACTCTGTCCCAAGTCCCAGAAGCCTTTGCCACTCCAGCAGAAGCAGGAGCCAGCACACAGGTCAGGTTGTCCTGTTTGTACATCTCTTCAAACTGGCCGTGCCAGTCTGCCAGGCTGAGAAAACTCATCAAGAACCCAATGCTTGTCAACTGTATGTTCTGATTCAAGTTCGTGCTTCTCATCACTTGGGTGGTCTCCCTGTCCAATTTACTCATCTTCACTGGTGGAAGGAGCTGGGAGTAAGAGTCTGAGAGCAAGATCTGGAAGGTGTTGTACAAGACTGACTTTATTGCTGATAAAACCTCTTGTCCTTTCTGACTCTTGGAGCCACAGTCATCTTTAAAGATTTTGATTTGCCCAGGAGCGTTGTACAGACGTGGTAGTACTTCGTTTAGCTGATCCACAGACAGGTTTGAAAGCTTGGACTCCTCCTTGTTCTCTCCTAGGAAGGCGAAGGAGAATTTGTGGGTTTTGTCTTGATGGTTGCAGCAAACAGCTGTCCAGTGGTGGCTGGGCACCGAGACACAGTTGTACGGCCGGTCACGGTCCCATTCCTTGTCCTCATCCTGTATAGGGATTTTCACATTGTTACTGGAAACCGCTCCTGTCACCAGATAAGGGGTGCCTCCCAGATTGCTGCAGTTCCCAGTTAACTGCGTCTTGAGGGTTCTCTCCACCTTGCTCCAGTGGATCCTATTGAAGCAGGGGTTCATGGGGGCAGCATTGGTGAGGGTGAAGGTGGCTCTGTGGTTTTCATCATTCTGGAAGGAGTTTGGGTTCAGGTGCCCCCGGTCGTATGATGTGTCTTCATAGTCCTCGTTGATGGCCTGGTTGGATCTCAGCTGGTTCGGTGTCAGTTTCGACATAGCCTCTGTCATCATTTCTGGGGGCTGATACTGATCAACGAGCTGGGGACACACAAGGTCAAAACATCTTGGCTGGAGTGGTACCTGGGCTGCTAGTGTAACAGCAACAGACCCCAGTTGTCGGTGGGCGGGATAGTACCTAGAGCTAAATGCCTGAGCCTCTATTGCATGAACTAAAAGCCACATGGCCCTTAGCTAAGGCTATAGCAGACTCATTAATCTCTCTCTCAGTGGTCTTGGTGCCACTACATGGGACAGAACACCACACCCAGGAGGTGTGTGGGTTACACTAGCCTTGGGTGGGATGGCTTAATGGGAGGATCCCCAGCTGCTGCTGCTGTCCACTGCGGTGACCAGAGCGCGGGAGCCGCAGTCACTCCAGCACCGGCTGCTGCAGTGATGCCACCACACTGGTGCCTCCCAGTGCTGCTTCCTTTCTGCACCATCCCTTCCACCTTCCTCTCCTGAGTGTCCCTTGCCCCAGTCCCACAGCCCCTTCTCTTCCCCCATCCCTATCCCCTCCCCCTTCCTCTCCCATTGTCCTGTGCCCTTATCCCCTCCACCCTGATATCCAGACTGGGGGGACCATTCAATATGAAAGGTGCCTGCTGGTGGAATCTCTCAGGCAGCAGGTGGGAGAGCTACAGGAGGAGGTGGCTAGGTTGAGGAGCATCCGAATCCACAAGCAATTCCTGGACAGTGTCCATGTGGAGACAGCTGAGGTAGCTGTCCCAGTACACAGGACTGCTGACACACCACTGGTGGAGGAGGAGATGGCTCAGGGTGGACACTGGCAGCTGGTTACTTCTGGCAGCAGGCAGTGCTCCACCCCTGCTCCAAACCGCCCTCCCCCCCCCGCCATGGTAATAGGAAACATTATGCTCTTCTTGATACAGGAGAGAAGGAATCATCCCCTACAGCAGAGGAGGAGAAGCCTCGTACCCCTAAGGCTGGGAGGTCTGCCGCCACTACTGCGAATAGGAAAAGTAGGGTAGTGGTGCTCGGAGACTCTCTTCTGAGGGGGACAGTGGCGCCCATCTGTCGCCCTGACATTTCATCTTGGGAGGTATGCTGCCTGCCAGGGGCCCGTACCTGAGACGTTACGGAGGCATTGTCGAGGATTATCCAGCCCTCTGACTACTACCCCATGCTACTCATCCGCGTGGGCACAAATTACACTGTGAGGTGTGACACTGACTGGATCAAGTGTGACTACAGGGCTCTGGGAGTACGGGTGAAGGGGTTTGGAGCACAGGTGGTATTCTCTTCGATCCTTCCTGTCAAAAGTAGGGGCCCGGGCAGAGACAGGTGCATCGTGGAGGTGAATGCCTGGCTGCGAAGATGGTGTCGCCAGGAGGGCTTTGGCTTCCTCGACCACGGGATGCTATTCCAGGAAGGACTGCTAGGCAGAGATGGCATTCACCTTTCGAGGAGGGGAAAGACCCTATTTGGACACAGACTGGCTAACCTAGTGAGTAGGGCTTTAAACTAGGTTCGACGGGGACAGGTGAGCAAAGCCCACAGGTAAGTGGAGAACATGGAGACCTGGGAGATGGGTTGGAAATAGGAGGGAGCATGGGCTATAATGGCAGAGAGAAAGGAGGGTCAGGGCAAAACTGGGAGGCAAGATCAAATCAGTATCTTAGATGCCTATATACAAATGCAAGAAGTATGGGTAATAAGCAGGAAGAACTGGAAGTGCTAATTAATAAATACAACTATGACATTGTTGGCATCACCAAAACTTGGTGGAATAATACACATGATTAGAATGTTGGTATGGAAGGGTACAGCTTGCTTAGGAAGGATAGACAGGGGGAAAAGGGAGGAGGTGTTGCCTTATATATTAAAAATGTACACACCTGGACTGAGGTGGAGATGGACATAGGAGATGGAAGTGTTGAGAATCTCTGGGTTAGGCTAAAAGGGGTAAAAAACAAGGGTGATGTCCTGCTAGGAGTCTACTACAGGCCACCTAACCAGGTGGAAGAGGTGGATGAGGCTTTTTTTAAACAACTAACAAAATCATCCAAAGCCCCAGATTTGGTGGTGATGGGGGAACTATCCAGATATATGTTGGGAAAATAACACAGCGGGGCACAGACTATCCAATAAGTTCTTGGACTGCATTGCAGACAACTTTCTATTTCAGTAGGTTGAAAAAGCTACTGGGGGGAAGCTGTTCTAGATTTGATTTTAACAAACAGGGAGGAACTCGTTGAGAATTTGAAAGTGGAAGGCAGCTTGGGTGAAAGTGATCATGAAATCATAGAGTTCACAATTCTAAGGAAGGGTAGAAGAGAGTACAGCAAAATGGAGACAATGGATTTCAGGAAGGCGGATTTTGGTAAGCTCAGAGAGCTGATAGGTAAGGTCCCATGGGAATCAAGACTGAGGGGAAAAACAACTGAGGAGAGTTGGCAGTTTTTCAAAGGGACACTATTAAGGGCCCAAAAGCAAGCTATTCCGCTGAGTAGGAAAGATAGAAAATGTGGCAAAAGACCACCTTGGCTTACCCACGAGATCTTGCATGATCTAAAAAATAAAAAGGAGTCATATAAAAAATGGAAACTAGGACAAATTACAAAGGATGAATATAGGCAAACAACACAGGAATGCAGGGGCAAGATTAGAAAGGCAAAGACACAAAATGAGCTCAAACTAGCTACAGGAATATAGGGAAACAAGAAGACTTTTTATCAATACATTAGAAGCAAGAGGAAGACCAAGGACAGGGTAGGCCCACTGCTCAGTGAGGAGGGAGAAACAGTAACAGGAAACTTGGAAATGGTAGAGATGCTTAATGACTTCTTTGTTTCGGTCTTCATCGAGACGTCTGAAGGAATGCCTAATATAGTGAATGCTAATGGGAAGGGGTTTGGTTTAGAAGATAAAATAAAAAAAGAACAAGTTAAAAATCCCTTAGAAAAGTTAGATGCCTGCAAGTCACCAGGGCCTGATGAAATGCATCATAGAATACTCAAGGAGCTAATAGAGGAGGTATCTGAGCCTCTAGCTATTATCTTTGGAAAATCATGGGAGACAGGAAAGATTCCAGAAGACTGGAAAAAGGCTAAAATCGTGTCCATCTATAAAAAGGGAAATAAAAACAACCCAGGAAACTACAGACCAGTTAGTTTAACTTCTGTGCCAGGGAAGATAATGAAGCCAGTAATTAAGGAAATCATCTGCAAACACTTGGAAGGTGGTAAGGTGATAGGGAATAGCCAGCATGGATTTGTAAAGAACAAATCATGTCAAACCAATCTGATAGCTTTCTTTGATAGGATAATGAGTCTTGTGGATAAGGGAGAAGGTAGGATGTGGTATACCTAGACTTTAGTAAGGCATTTAATATGGTCTCGCATGATATTCTTATCAATAAACTAGGCAAATACAACTTAGATGGGGCTACTATAAGGTGGGTGCATAACTGGCTGGATAACCATACTCAGAGTAGTTATTAATGGTTCCCAATCCTGCTGGAAAGGTATAACAAGTGGGGTTCCGCAGGGGTCTGTTTTGGGACCGGCTCTGTTCAATATCTTCATCAACGACTTAGATATTGGCATAGAAAGTACGCTTAAAGTTTGCAGATGATACCAAACTGGGAGGGATTGCAACTGCTTTGGAGGATAGGGTCATAATTCAAAATGATCTGGACAAATTGGAGAAATGGTCTGAGGTAAACAGGATGAAGTTTAACAAAGAAAAATGCAAAGTACTCCACTTAGGAAGGAACAATCAGTTTCACACATACAGAATGGGAAGAGACTGTCTAGGAAGGAGTACGGCAGAAAGGGATCTAGGGGTTATAGTGGACCAAGCTAAACATAAGTCAACAGTGTGATGCTGTTGCAAAAAAAGCAAACATGATTCTGGGATGCATTAACAGGTGTGTTGTGAGCAAGACACAAGAAGTCATTCTTCCGCTCTACTCTGGCTGGTTAGGCCTCAACTGGAGTATTGTGTCCAGTTCTGGGCATCGCATTTCAAGAAAGATGAGAAATTGGAGAGGGTCCAGAGAAGAGCAACAAGAATGATTAAAGGTCTAGAGAACATGACCTATGAAGGAAGGCTGAAAGAATTGGGTTTGTTTAGTTTGGAAAAGAGAAGACTAAGAGGGGACATGATAGCAGTTTTCAGGTATCTAAAAGGGTGTCATAAGGAGGAGGAAGAAAACTTGTTCATCTTAGCCTCTAAGGATAGAACAAGAAGCAATGGGCTTAAACTGCAGCAAGGGAGGTTTAGGTTGGACATTAGGAAAAAGTTCCTAACTGTCAGGGTGGTTAAACACTGGAATAAATTGCCTAGGGAGGTTGTGGAATCTCAATCATTGGAAGTTTTTAGGAGCAGGTTAGACAAACACCTGTCAGGGATGGTCTAGATCAGGAGTCGGCAGCCTTTGGCACGTGGCTCGCCAGGGTAAGCACCCTGGCGGGCCAGGACAGTTTGTTTACCTGCCATGTCGGCAGGTTTGGCCGATCGCAGCTCCCACTGGCCATGGTTCGCCGCTCCAGGCCAATGGGGGCTGCGGGAAGCAGTGTGGGCCAAGGGATGTGCTGGCCGCTGCTTCCCATAGCCTCCATTGGCCTGGAGCGGCGAACTGCAGCCAGTGGGAGCTGCGATCTGCCGAACCTGCGGATGCGGCAGGTAAACAAACCGGCCTGGCCCGCCAGGGTGCTTATCCTGGCGCGCCACGTGCCAAAGGTTGCCAACCCCTGATCTAGATAATACTTAGTCCTGCCATGAGTGCAGGGGACTGGACTAGATGACCTCTCAACGTCTCTTCCAGTCCTACACTTCGATGATCTCTCAACTAGCTCTAGTATGAGCTGCAGAATTTTCAAAAGACATTAAAAAGCCATAAATTTAATTGTCTTGTTATACCCTTTTTTTTCAACAAGAGTCCAGAAAAGACTGAATGTCTTGGGAAAAAAACCAGAACATGCTCTGGGACTGAAGTTCAAATTAGTCCAACCTGGGAATACCAACTGGCTTTCTCATGAGCGATCCTTGGCTGATGCAATAATTTTAAGACAACTGTTATTACTGGCTTTGGAAAGTATCTACCCAGATGGGATGGATCTAATTAGTGAGGCTGTTGGACTACTTTTGCTACTGTATTCAGAGAAGACAATCACCATTCTCGCTCTTGTAAGTTTACTGTTGAAACCACTTGGGTTATTACACAATGCCATCCAGGCATCTGCTATAACAGTAGTAGATCTTTGTCCAGCAATGGAAGCTACATTTGGATCAATCAGAAAGCTATCCATTGAAAACATACTGGAAGAAGCAAAGACTTCAATCCAGAAGTTGACTAATGAAGACACTTATATTGACTCTTTAGTGAAGAGGACAAGAAATGTTTGTTAAACCAGCTGGAAAAGTACACAGACTTGATTTTTACAAATCTACAACAGCGACTTCTGGGTTCTACTCAACCTTTATGTAGCTTTTACAGATGCCTGTCTTATAAAACACTGACAGTTGAGTAGAGTGAGGCACTACCAGCAATGGGGCTGCCATGTGATCAGGACAGAATAGAGAATCGGAACACAGAGTGGAATGTCATACGACAAATGAATGAAGATTTTACTTCAGCTTCTTCTCCTTTATCATCATCACTAGTGGTTCAACCCAATCTTTGTGCTATGTTTCTTGGGATGAAAGAAGTAGGAATTTATCTCTTGCTACTCAGTCACAGCTCAGCATTCTTTTTCCTCAGTGAATAGAATTTTGTGTTCTGAAAGCAGTCAGCTTCTGCCTGCTCATGTGAATGAACTAATGAGCATATCAATTGAAGGAATGGAAGTACCAGACACACGAGAAGCCACCGAAGATGAATGTACTGCATTTGAGAAGTTCATTAGCAGAGTTGTGCAAAATTACAACAGGAAACCAGGAAGGATGTAAATATAGTGCTTCATAGAAGGCTTGAGTAGCCAACTCTAATTTCTGTGATGCTTTTAAAACAGGAGTTACATCTAATAAAATGGCAGGTTTCAGAGTAGCAGCCGTGTTAGTCTGTATCCGCAAAAATAACAGGAGTACTTGTGGCACCTTAGAGACTAACAAATTTATTAGAGCATAAGAAGTGGGTTGTAGCCTACGAAAGCTTATGCTCTAATAAATTTGTTAGTCTCTAAGGTGCCACAAGTACTCCTGTTGTTTTATCTAATAAAATGGTTGTGAAACATTTTTCAGTTTTTACTATGGTGCCATACAGCCCACCTTCACCCTCATGGTCTCATCCCTCACTCCCCTGTAAATGTGAATTCCTCCCCCCCCCTCCCGCCCATTTCAATTTCTGGGGGAAATATTGGACATGGGGCCAAAGTGGTTCCTACACAACAGCTTGGCTGGGTGGAGAGCTGGCTGGGCCAGGATGGACAGTGTCTTCACCTCTGCTTCTCTCTGCTAACCTGAGGACTTTCTGATGCTGCATTCCCATTGACTAATAAACACTGCTCTTGGAAAAGACTGCCGGGTGTCACTGCAAATACCTGCTGAGGCGCACTGATCCCTGAAGAGGTGAGAAGTCTGACCAGGAATCTATCTCAACTGGACTTGCTGGGCAGAGCTCACAGAGTGAAGCAGGAGGGCTGGACCCCCTGAAGGCTCAGTCTCAGGTGGCATTGAGGCCATGGGGACCACCCTTAAGGAACAGTGGAACCCTGTGGGGGGTCTGGCCCATTAAAGGGGTATCTTTAAGATACTGTTTAGAAGCTAGGACATAGCACAGAACCTGTGGATCCATGACCGTGGGTGGCAGAGGGTGGGATACTGAATGCACCAGGCGTATTTTGCAATAAGTGACTTGCAGCAGTAAAAACAAGTTTAGTCCCAGGAATCAGCGACAGTGACATACATCCACCTCCCTGAGATGAGCATCACTGAGCTGGATGGGGGGAGAAGGTTAAGTGTTGGGAAGGTAAACGAGCTGCAGCAGATTGCCTGGCTGGAGCAGGATGATCAAGCCAAGCTCCAGGGTCCAGACCCAGGCAGAGTTCCAAGAGACCCCAAGGACGATGGAAGCAGCAGCAGCTGAGCATCCTCATAACCTAAGTCCCCGTGCGGCAGGGCGTCCCAGGCCCAATGCCCCATGCAGCAGGGGACCCCATACCCAATTCCCTGTGCAGCAGGGCATCCCACAGCCCAGGTGGGGCAACATCACAGGTCAAGTGCGGGGAGCCTAGATACCAATTCGTTGCCCCAGTTTAAGGGGGTGGAGGTGGATATTGCTGCGTTCCTCACTGCCTTTGTGAAGACTTGTAATTTGAACCAGGTTGAACCTGCTGATCTGCTCTGCTGTCTCACCCCTTTACTCAATCCCACAGTGATAGAGGAGTAAAGTCAGATGGACAGAGTTGATACTGGGGACTGTGAACAGTTCAAAAAGTTTAAGCATCTGCTACAGTGTCTGCCTCGATGGAGAACAGATCCACTGCCTCGGGGTAGCGAGTGGCGAAATCTACCATGCTTATGTTTGAATTGATGCCTGGGGCTTATAGGAAAAGTTTTGGGGTACGCAGAAAACCAAGAGGATGATGTATATGGAAGACACCACCCTGGTGGGAGAGTATCTTCACCAATGGGGTAAAGGTGCTGGCGTCATTATGGCAGAAGGTTTATATCACCTAGTCGGGTTAGATCTGTCCTCACGCATTTAAAATGTGGTTATTGAACAGGGAGCCTAAGGAGCTACACAGTGCACTGCAGGCTGGTTGGCAGAGGAGTTTGTGGCCAGTAGATCCAGTGGTGTGACAAAGCCAAAGGGGACTGGCACAAGTCAGGGACCCAAAAGGGAGAGGGGCCACACAGGGTTCCCCAGAAGTGGTGCAGACTGCCACCCAGGGACCCCAGAGACCTGAACTGTGATATCTGTAGACAGGCAGGACACAAGTGGTTATATGCCTGAGGCTGCATGAAACGGGGTTTAAACAGGACCCTTAAAGGGTTAACTTGGCGAAAGCCCAGGTGGAGGGGATGCCAGCTCCCCAGGCCTGCCGGGCTGACGCCGGACCTGTGGTTCGGGATGAGGAGCCCTCCTAACCAACCCATCTGCTGGTTTCGATGTTCAGGCTTCTGCTCTCAACCCTCCCGCTCCTGCGTCTCCAATTCACAGGGCGTGGGCAGGGCAGGCCCAGGGCAGCAATCGCTGTCGCGTCCCATGGAGGTGCGGGAGGGGTAGGACTACAAAGCCCCATTGCTGAGGTGATTCTGGCCCGACCCAATGTGGTGGACCTGGGTCACTCAAGGACTATATAACCCTGAGAGGGTGTTGGCCCCTCGGTAAGGTGCCCGTAGCGAGGATGTACCCAAAATGGAGTGCCAAGGTGGGGCCCAAGGAGGTTGGGGTGCAGGATCAGTTACTGGCAGAGGTGCTGATGGGAAATGATCTGTATGACTGGCTGCACGGTCCCCAGAGTGCCCTGAGCCTTACCAGGGGCCAGAGCCACAGAGCGCCACCCAGCCCTGACCAGGGTCACAGAATGCCACACTTCGGGCTAGCGAGCCATCACCTCTGGCTTGGGGGAACTGTGCTCCCTGGGGCAGAGCTGAATGGGGCTGAGTCTCAGACTCCGTCCTGAGGGGGGAAACTGAGGCACAGCCAAGCCGTGCTGTGAATCCAGTCACCACCAGTGTGGAGGTACGGCTCACACTCCCCACCTCAGCAGCTGAATTTCAGACAGAGCTGCAGAAGGATCTCATCTTAGAGAAGCTGAGGGCCCTGGCTGGCTGCAGCCTTGCAAACCCCCTTAAGGAGGAGGGCAGGGAAGGATTCCTGTGGGAGAAGGATTCCTGTACCGGGAGTGGGGTCACTCCCGGTACAGGAATCAAATCCTGGGGGGTCAGAAGGCAGCTGGTGGTCCCCCAGACGTACAGCCATGGGCCATTGTACTTGGCCCACGATGTCCCTCTCTCAGGACACCAGGGGATTCAGCGTACCAGGCAGAGGCTGCTGCAGAACTTCAACTGGCCCGGAGACTTTGACACAGTCCAGCAGGACCTCAGGTCCTGCGACCCCTGCCAGAGGGTGGGGAAGGCCCAGGATAAGGGTAAAGGAGCCCTGAGAGCCCTCACCCCTGCCACCTGAGAGAAACTTTTCAGAAGGTGACTGTGGACATAGTAGGGCCCTTCAGCAAGGCAGGCTGGGCAGGGAAGAAATACATTCCGGTGGTGGCAGATTTCATCACCCGCTACCCTGAAGCGGCAGCTCTGTCCTCCAAGGCAGACACTGTGACAGACACGCTGCTGAACATTTTCAGCACGGTGGGGTTCCCCAGTGATGTCCCTAACGGGCTAATTTCAGTTCAGCCCTGCTCCGGTGCTTGTGGGAGAAATGTGGGGTCTTGCACACCTGGATATTACCCTAAGTCCAATGATTCCCCCCCACCTGGGATTTAACTCCCTGCCCCTCCCTCCCCTGGGATCTCACCTCCTCCCCCCCCCCCCCCCGTGTCCCTCCCTGGGATCTCACCCCCCTGTTCCCCTCCCTCCCCTGAGATCTCACCCCTCTGTGCCCCTCACTCCTCCAGAATCTCCCTCCCCCCCTCACCCCCCCCAGGATCTAACTCCCTGCTCCTCCTCCTCCCTCCCTTGGGATTTCATACCCCACTCCCAGGATCTCACTCTCTTCCCTCCCTCTTCCAGACTCTCACCCCTCACCCACCCTCCCTCCCCTGAGATCTCACTCTGCCCCAAGATCTTACCCTCTGCCCCTTCCCCTCCCTCTTCCAGAATCTCAGCCCCTCTTGTACCCTCCCTCCCTTGGGATCTCACCCCCCAGAGCCTCTTGTTTCCTTGGGATCTCACCCCCTGCCCCTCCCTCCTCCAGGATCTCACTCACCTGTGCCCCTTCCTCCCTTGGGATCTCACCCCCAGGAGCCCTTCCCTCCCCCAGGATCTCACTCCCCAGCCCTGCCCTCCCCTAGGATCTTACCCCTTGCCCCTCCCTTCACTGAGATCTCACCCCCTGCCCCTCCCTCCTCTGGGATCTCACTCCCCTGTGCCCCTCCCTCCCCTGGGAGCACTGCCCCCTTCTTACTCCTCTGTGCAGCTCCATCACTTCCAATTTCTCTCTTGATGAATGACCCTCTCCCCCTTTCCCTCTTTACCCCCCTTCCCCTTGCACCCCCTTATTCATGGGCTGCCTGAGCAATTCAGATCCCCGGAGTGCGTCACACAGAGCACTGGGACTGACCTGGGGCTCCACGAACCACTTGCTCAACATCCGGGGCTGCCCTGGGCAGTTGGAGGGACGCAGAATGTACACTGACCAGCGCGGGATCTGGTTGGCCTTGTCATAGAGGGTCGCAAAGCGGTATTGATTCTTGTACCTCTGGCAGATCTCTGCCGTTCTGGGCGTGTGAAATCCACTCGGCTCTGCTCCTCTGCAGAAATATTCTGTGCAATTACTGAACGATCCCACTTCAGCCAACGCCAGCCCAGCCCACAGTGAGACGCAGCCGAGGAGCACCAGCCAGTCCATGGTTCGGCGAGACATCAGTGCTGATTGCTAGGCACCTGCAATTTCTCAGACCCCTGCTAGGTCCCATCCTATTTATAGGATCCTAGGAGCTGCGCCTGATTCTTGTTCATTGCAGGCTTCCTGCCAGAGGCTGTCCAAGTAAACACAGTCAGCCTGCCCAGGCCTGTTTTATCTGTTCTCAGATCAAGATGAAATCTGGATCATGCCAGTTTATGGAGCCATTAACGTTAACATGCACCCAGGAGAGGCTGGGCTCTGTCCGCCAGCCCAGGCTATAGCTGGAGAGACTCTTGCTGAAGGAGTATGGAAATGGATCATGGGACCAGCCCTACTCGGTGTGGGGAGGCAGATCAAAAAGTGTTTTTAAAAATGAGAGATGCCCAAGGGAGAAGCAGTGTGGTGCAGTAGTGGAAGAGGAGTTCCTGGGATGGCGAAGTGTCAGGGATCAGCACTATGCCCCAGCTTTTACACTGTCCCTTGGAGGATCCCCTTTGGTGGGCCAGACCCCCAAGGGGTCCCACTCTTCCTTCAGGATAGGTCACATGGCCTCATCGCCTCCTAAGTGCCTGTCCTACCAGGGACTTCCAAGTTTCTTACAGCACAGTTTCCAGTCCATGGGTTAGAGCAGTTTTACATCCTCCCCTAGGTCTGGGCTGTTAGATGATACTCGTAGGGTGCACATGGGGAGTTTTCATGTGGCTCTTTTGCCACCCCAAAAGCTTTGGGTTTGAAACTGGGCTGGGGTTCTGCCATTACCACTTCCACCTTGTCAGCCAGGGAGTGCGGAGGGCAGTGAACCCACCTTCCTCCATGTATCACCCAAACTGGCTGCAGCCTGGAGTGTCTTCACCCCTTTGTTGGGGTAGGGCGTGACTCTTTGAGCATTTGGGAGGATCGGTGTAGGTTTGTCCCTGTGACGGGATCCCCGGAGTACAACCTGGAACTAGGGTACTGCTGTGCCCCTTAACTCTCCAGCTATGTGTCAGGATTGATGGACACTGGCAGAGCTGGGGTGGGGTGGATCCCAGAGCTGGTAGCAGGAGGCTGCAGGTTGGGCTTGAGGGGCACTGTTAGAGCTGGGGAGGGGGAGCTCAGGGCTGGGGTAGCAGGGGCCTGTGGGTCAGGAGTGAGGGGCACTGGCAGAGCAGGAGGGTGGAGCCCAGATCTGGGGTGGCAGGGGGCTGTGGGTTGGGATTGAGGGGCACCGTTAGAGCTGGGGAGGGGGAGCCCTGAGCTGGGGTAGCAGGGGGATGTGGGATGGGATTGAGGGGCACTGTTAGAGCCGGGGATGGGGAGCCCTGAGCTGGGGTAGCAGGGGGATGTGGGATGGGATTGAGGGGCACTGTTAGAGCCGGGGATGGGGAGCCCAGGGCTGGGGTAACAGTAGCCAATCCCCCTTCCCCACTTTTCCTTCCCATGTGCGTACCAAGCATTTCTTCATCCATCGAAGGCAACATCAAACTTTCAGTCTATCCACCTACCCTATGACCTATCTCCTGACCTGGCAGGTGTTAAAGTTTCTTACTCCCCCTTCTCCCCACACTCTCATCCACTCCCACCAGAACGGCACCCTGATCTACCTAGCAGCTCCAAGCCCACTGACAGCTTCCCCACCTCCTGACCAGCAACCGGCCCTCACCCGCTCCCAGCTTCACCTGTCCCCATGCGCCAGCTGTAGATATAAAGAGGGTGCCCCCTTGAAGCTGTTGGACACAGACAGGCTCTCCAGCGCCCAGCCCAATGGGTACAGTCGGAGCTGCCCAGCATCAGCTCACAGGGCCACCCTAATGCCACCGGAGCAGAGCTGGGTGAAAAGCTGAGTTTTTGGTTCGCTGGCTGTTCTGTACAATGTGTGGGAGGAAAGGGAAACTCATTTCAGGTCAACCCAAAACTGAAACTTTTTGGCAGATCAGGAAGTAGGGGGAAAAAATGTTGTGCTTGTAGAAGGGCTCGGCCGAGTCTTGTCCCTCTGCGGGGCTGTGGGGTATCCCACCGCCTCGCAATAGTTCGCTATGGGCCCAGGCCCTGGGTCAGGGCGGGGCAGCAAACAAACAGTCAGGAGCTCATGGTTCTGAGCGTCTGGTGCAAGGGGGAGACTGCCACCCGCGAGGTGGGTGGCAGGGGGGACGCAGGCCCACCCACTCCACTGAGTCCCAGCCCAGGGCCCTAACAGCGGCAGAAGACTCGCTGCTGTGTCAGTGGGGATCCTGACCACAACACACTGACATTGGTTCTGGCAGTGCTGCGGCCAGACCAGGGTCAGCTGCCCCCGGGCTACTTCCGGACTCCCCCTCGTAAGGTACCTGGGTTAGGGCAGTGTCCTCGGAGGTTTCCAGCACCATTGGTTCCTCCAGGTAACTGGCGAGGGGTAGGCTCGGCTGCTCCTCGGGGTAGCTGGCAAGGGGTAGGCTCGGCTGGCCCGGCCAGTCCTCGGGTCGGCCGCAGCCTGCCAGCGTCTCCCAACCCGGAGCTAGGCCAGAGGCGTCTGGCCTCTCCGGTGGCTGTCTTTCAAGTGAGCTCTGCAGTTGGGCTTTTATACTTCCTGTCCTGCGCTGTGACCTCTGGGGGGCGGGCGCAGGATCCACCTGCTCCGCCCACGTTGGTGCTAGGGGAGGCTGGTCCCTCCATGGGGCTGTGGGGTATCCCACCGCCTCGCTACAGTGCCACACAAAATGTTCCATGTGGATTTTGAGTGGGGTTCCCGTGCAGCCGGGTTTTCCCTCTTTTTGGGCCGCCAGTCTCTGTCCGGGTGGATTTTTCAAATAAGAGGCAACATCTGGGATTTTTCCTTGCAGAGCAGATGTTGCAGCTCAGAAAGAGCCGTCTCCGCGCTCTGATTGGTCCCTTCACTGAAGTCACAGCTGCCGGATCCTGCCCGACGCGACTGCCTGCCCCACCTCGAGTGTGAGGCTGCAGGTACCCCCTCCAGTACCCTCCAAATACACTCTGCAGCACCTCCCAAATACCTCTCCCCGTACACACACACCTCCAGCCCCCCCAATACCCCTCCAGCATCCCCAAATACCCCCTCCAGTGCCCCCAAATACCGCTCCAGTACATACATATCTCCTGCACCCCCAAATATGCTCTGCAGCACCCCCAAATACCCTCCCCATACACACCCCCTCCAGTGCCCCCAAATACCCCCTCCAGCACTCCCAAATACCCCTCCAGCACACAGACACTCCTCCAGCAACCCCCAAATATGCTCTGCAGCACCCCCAATACCCCTCCCCATAGACACACCCCTCCAGCACCCCCCCACCCTCTCCAGCACTCCCAACTGTACTCCCCATCTCCCCCTCCCCTGGCAGCATCCTCTATTTGGACTTTTTAACCCTTTAACCCTTTACAGGTAGAGCAATTAGAGAACAGTGCACACCCAGAGCAGGAGGGCTGGTGGGGCTCACAACACCAGCAGGATGCATGACTAATTAAGTACATACTCTCTTCTGTCGAGGCAGGACAATGGATGCTAGGTCCCATTGACCTGAGCTGGGGCCAGGCAGCTCTGATGTCACACAAAATTGCAAAGATGAAGATATGCCCAAGAACTACAACGGCAACAGGATTTGCTGCTCTTCAGTGTTGCAACAGTGGGACAAGCCAGCATGAGCCAAGCAGCAGAGAACCTACTGGGCACAGGATGCCCCAGCTCCTGAGCTGGTATAAATCGGTGTCGCTCACGTGGCTTCAGAGAAACTGTGTTGATTCACACCAGCTGGGAATTTGGCCCAGGGGTGCCATTAATGGGGTGCAGGAGGGGTTTCTGCCCCCCCCAAGTTTTGTATCCGAGGTCTGCTCACACTGCACACCCTAACCCCAGATGGAGCTTGAGTGTGGAATGTGATAAATTCTGTGCTGCTCCCAGCTTGTGCCCTTGGAGAAGAGAGTTTGTTTATAAACAGAGGCAGGGCGATTAAGATAACAAAAGACTTATTGTTATTAAATTAAATTAAATTAAGGCTCATTAGATGATCCTGAAAGCATTCTCAGGCACTCCAGTTAAAAGGCAACAAAGGATAGAAATAAATGGTCAATTTGCAGAATGTAGAGAGGCAAATAGTGGTGTCCCCCAGGTGACCAGTCCTAATCAACATATTATGGCAAATAGCCGGCACTACTATGATGGGTCTCGCGCTTTCTCTTCTGGGGGGGGGGGTTTCAGGGTGCCATTTCTTGCCCCTGAACTGGAATATTAACTGCCCCACTAGTGTCCTAGAGGAGGGGAGTGGAGAGGGAGGAACCCGGGCTACTTGCCTCTCCTGCCCTTCAGCTTGTGGGGGGGCTTCCTGCCCTCCCTCGGCACAAGCCAGGTGCCCCTTTACCTAGGGTCTTGGTCTTCTTAGCCCACCACAGCACTTCTCCAAACTTTCCTCTGCTTCCCTCCAAACTGCTCTCTGCTCCAACACCAATCCTCTCTGCTCCAACTCCTTCCCCTGTCTGATTGAAGCAGGGGGGTTTTATCAGGTGACTGGCTTCAGGTGCTCTAATTGGCTTCAGGTGCTCTAATTAATCTATAGTAAACTTTCTTCCCTCTACAGGGAATAAGGCTCCCTTCTAACCCTCTCCTGCTGCCCTCAGCCCATGCTGTATCACAATATTCATAAATGATCTGGAAAAAGGGGTAAACAGTGAGGTGGCAAAATTTGCAGATGATACAAAATTACTCAAGTATCAGAGGGGTAGCCATGTTAGTCTGTATCCACAAAAACAACGAGGCGTCCGGTGGCACCTTAAAGACTAACAGATTTATTTCGGCATAAACTTTTGTGGGTAAAAAACCCCACTTCTTCAAATGCATGGAGTGAAAATTACAGATACAGACATAAATATACTGACATATGAAGAGAAGGGAGTTACCTTACAAGCGGAGAACCAGCGTTGACAAGGCCAATTCAATCAGGGCGGATGTGGTCCACTCCCAATAATTGATGAGGAGATGTCAATCCCAAGACAGGGAAAATTGCTTTTGTAGTGAGCCAGCCTCACCCACTCCCTATTCAAGCCCAAATTAATCGTGTTAATCATAGAATCATAGAATAGAATATTAGGGTTGGAAGAGACCTCAGGAGGTCATCTAGTCCAATCCCCTGCTCAAACCAGGACCAACACCAACCAAATCATCCCAGCCAGGGCTTTGTCAAGCCGGGCCTTAAAAACCTCGAAGGATGGAGATTCCACCACCTCCCTATCTAACCCATTCCAGTGCTTCACCACCCTCCTAGTGAAATACTGTTTCCTAATATCCAACCTAGACCTCCCACATACCACTGCTTCTTGTTCTGTCATCTGCCACCACTGAGAATAGCCGAGCTCCATCCTCTTTGGAACCCCCCTTCAGGTAGTTGAAGGCTGCTATCAAATCTCCCCTCACTCTTCTCTTCTGCAGACTAAATAACTCCAGTTCCCTCAGCCTCTCCTCGTAACTCATGTGCCCCAGCCTCCTAATAATTTCCGTTGCCCTCCGCTGGACTCTCTCCAATTTGTCCACATGCCTTCTATAGTGGGGGGATGAAATACTCCAGGTGTGGCCTCACCAGTGCCAAATAAAGGGAATAATCACTTCCCTCGATCTGCTGGTAATGCTCCTACTAATGAACCCAATATGCCGTTAGCCTTCTTGGCAACAAGGGCACACTGCTGACTCATATCCAGCTTCTCATTCACTGTAATCCCCAGGTCCTTTTCTGCAGAACTGCTGCTTAGCCAGTCGGTCCCCAGCCTGTAGCGGTGCATGGGATTCTTCCTTCCTAAGTGTGGAACTCTGCAATTGTCCTTGTTGAACCTCATCAGATTTCTTTTGGCCCAATCCTCCAATTTTTCTAGGTCATTCTGGACCCTATCACTACCCTTCATCATATCTACCTCTTCCCGCAGCTTAGTGTCATCTGTGAACTTGCTGAGGGTGCAATTAATCCCATCATCCAGATCCTTAATAAAGATTTTGAACAAAACTGGCCCCAGGACCGATCCCTGGGGCACTCCGCTTGATACCGGCTGCCAACTAGACATTGAGCCGTTGATCCCTACCCGTTGAGCCCGACAATCTAGCCAGATTTCTATCCACCTTATAGTCCATTCATCCAATCCATACTTTTTTAACTTGCTGGCAAGAATACTGTGGGAGACCGTATCAAAAGCTTTGCTAAAGTCAAGATATATCACATCCACCACTTTCCCCATATCCACAGAGCCAGTTATCTCATCATAGAAGGCAATCAAGTTGGTCAGGCATGACTTGCCCTTGGTGAATCCATGTTGACTGTTCCTGATCACCTTCCTCTCCTCCAAGTGCTTCAAAATGGATTCCTTGAGGACCTGCTCCATGATTTTTCCAGGGACTGAAGTGAGGCTGACTGGTCTGTAGTTTCCCGGGTTCTCTTTTTTCCCTTTTTAAAATATGGACACTATATTTGCCTTTTTCCAATCATCCGGGACCTCCCCCGATCGCCACGAATTTTCAAAGATAATGGCCAATGGCTCTGCAGTCACATCAACCAACTGCCTCAGCACCCTTGGATGCATTAGATCTGGACCCATTGACTTGTGCATGTCCAGTTTTTCTAAATAGTTCTTAACCTGTTCTTTCACCACTGAGGGCTGCTCACCTCCTCCCCATACTGTGTTGCCCAGTGCAGCAGTCTGGGAGCTGACCTTGTCTGTGAAGACCGAGGCAAAAAAAGCATTGAGTACTTCCGCTTTTTCCACATCATCTGTCACTAGGTTGCCTCCCCCATTCAGTAAGGGTCCCACACTTTCCCTGACCTTCTTCTTGTTGCTAACATACCTGTAGAAACCCTTCTTGTTACCCTTCACATCACTTGCTAGCTGCAACTCCAATTGTGCCTTGGCCTTCCTGATTACACCCCTGCATGCTCTAGCAATATTTTTATACTCCTCCCTAGTCATCTGTCCAAATTTCCACTTCTTGTAAGCTTCCTTTTTGAGTTTAAGCTCACCGAAGTTTTCACTGTTAAGCCAAGCTGGTCGCCTGCCATATTTGCTATTCTTTCTTCACTTCGGGATAGTTTGTTCCTGCGCCCTCAATAAGCCTTCTTTAAAATACAGCCAGCTCTCCTGGACTCCTTGCCCGCTCATATTAGCCTCCCAGGGAATCCTGCCCATCAGTTCCCTAAGAGAGTCTAAGTCTGCTTTTCTGAAGTCCGGGGTCCGTATTTTGCTACTCTCGTTTCTTTCTTTTGTTACAATCCTGAACTCAACCATCTCATGGTCACTGCTGCCTAGGATGCCACCCACTTCTACTTCTATTTCCCCTACCAATTCTTCCCTGTTTGTAAGCAGCAGGTCAAGAGGAGCTCGGCCCCTAGTTGGTTGCAGCACTTGTACCAGGAAGTTGTCCCCGACACTCTCCAAAAACTTCATTTAAGTTTGCAAATGAATTGTAGCTCTGAAGTTTCTCTCTAAAATCTGTTTTTGAAGTTTTTTTTTTAAGGATGGCTACTTTTAAATCTGTTATTGAATGTCCAGGGAGATTGAAGTGTTCTCTTACTGGCTTTTGTATGTTACCATTCCTGATGTCTGATTTGTGTCCATTTATTCTTTTACGTAGAGACTGTCTGGTTTGGTCAATGTACATGGCAGAGGGGCATTGCTGGCACATGATGGCATATATCACATTAGTAGATGTGCAGGTGAATGAGCCCCTGATGGTGTGGCTGATGTGGTTGGGTCCTCTGATGGTGTCGCTAGAGTAGATATGAGGACAGAGTAGGCAACGGGGTTTGTTACAGGGATTGGTTCCTGGGTTAGTGTTTCTGTGGTGTGGTGTGTAGTTGCTGGTGAGTATTTGCTTCAGGATGGGGGGCTGTCTGTAAGTGAGGACTGGCCTGTCTCCCAAGGTCTGAGAGAGTGAGGGATCATTTTCCAGGATAGGTTGTAGATTGTTGATGATGTGCTGGAGAGGTTTTAGCTGGGGGCTGTACGTGATGGCCAGTGGTGTTCTGTTATTTTCCTTGTTGGGCCTGTCCTGTAGTAGGTGACTTCTGGGTACCCGTCTCGCTCTGTCAATCTGTTTCCTCACTTCCCCAGGTGGATACTGTAGTTTTAAGAGTGATAACAATCTTGAAGGTGTTTGTCTTTGTCTGAGGGATTGGAGCAAATACGGTTGTATCTTAGGGCCTGGCTGTAGACAATGGATTGTGTGATGTGTCCTGGATGGAAGCTGGAGGCATGTAGGTAAGTATAGCAGTCAGTAGGTTTCTGGTATAGTGTCCAGGAAGTGGATCTCTTGCGTGGACTGGTCCAGACTGAGGTTGATGGTGGGGTGGAAATTGTTGAAATCCAGGTGGAATTCTTCAAGGGCCTCCTTCCCATGGGTCCATATGATGAAGATGTCATCCATGTAGCGCAAGTAGAGGAGTTGTGCTAGGGGACAAAAGCTGAGGAAGCGTTGTTCTAAGTCAGCCATAAAAATGTTGGCATACTGTGGGGCCATGTGGATACTCATAGCAGTGCTGCTGACTTGCAGGTATAAATTGTCTCCAAATCTGAAATGGTTATGGGTGAGGACAAAATCAACATACAACATAACATACAAAAACCAGTAGGAGAACACTTCAGTCTCCCTGGACATTCAATAACAGGTTTAAAAGTAGCCATCCTTCAACACAATACTTCAAAAACAGACTTCAAAGAGAAACTGCAGAGCTACAGTGAGTGGCTGGCTCACTACAAAAGCAATTTTCCCTCTCTTGGGATTGACACCTCCTCATCAATTATTGGGAATGGACCACATCCACCCTGACTGAATTGGCCTTGTCAACATTGGTTCTCAACTTGTAATGTAACTCTCTTCTCTTCATATGTCAGTATGTTTATGCCTGTATCTGTAATTTTCACTCCATGCATCTGAAGAAGTGGGGTTTTTTACCCACGAAAGTTTATGCCAAAATTACTCAAGATAGATAAATCCAAAGCTGACTGCAAAATGTTACAAAGGGATCTCACAAAACTGGGTGTCTGACAGATGAAAATTCAATGCTGATAAATGCAAATTAATGGACATGGTAAAATATAATCCTAACTATACATACAAAATGATGGGGTCTAAATTAGCTGTTACCCATTGTAGCGGGGTGGTTACCAGCTCCTGCCCTAAGGGGTTTAAAAAGTAGGGTTACCATATTTCCACAATCAAAAAAGAGGACACTGGGGGGGGGAAGCCCCACCCTAGCCCCGCCCCCATCCACTCCCTCCCACTTCCCACCCCCTGACTGCCCCCCTCAGAACCCCAACCGCCCCTGCTTCTTGTCCCCTGACTGCCCTGACCCTTATCCACTCGCATGGGTGGCAGGATTGTAGAAATTTTGGTGGTGCCCAGAACCCCCCCCCCACGTGCCTAAGGCTCTGGGAGGGGGGTTGGGTGGGGGTAGGAGGTCTGGGGTGCAGGTCCTGGGCTGGGGATTAGGGTGCAGGAGGGGTGCTCGGTGCAGGCTCCGGGCTGGGGCAGGGGGTGGGTGTGCAGGAGGGGGTGAGGGGTGCAGGCTCTGGGATGGAGTTTGGGGGTGGGAGGCGGTGCAAAGGGAGGGGGTGCAGGCTTTGGGAGGGAGTTTGAGGGCAGGAGGGGATGTGTGGGAAGGGGGGAGGGGTTTGGGAGGGAGTTTGGAGATAGGAGGGGATGCATGGGTGAGGGTTGTGGGTCTGAGGATGAGGGGTTCATGATGCAGGAGGGGGCTCAGGGCTGGGGCAGAGGATTAGGGTGCGGGGGGATGAGGGGTTTGGGGCATTGGAGAGGCTCGGTGCTAGAGTGGAAGGGCAGGGTAAGGGCAGCCTGTCTTCCCATTAGGGGATGGGGGACGCTAGGACCCGGGGGCAGCAGACAGCAGTTGCCTCTGGCTCTGGCAGTACAAGCAGGCAAGGGAGAGGTGGGGGGGGGCAGGGCCGGCTCTAGGTTTTTTGCTGCCCCAAGCAAAAAAAAATTTGGCTGCTCCCCCTCCCCCCCCCACTGCACCCTCCTGCCGCCCCAGCCCTGGGTCACTGGTAACTCGCTCCCAGGGTGGGTCATTCAGCAGGAATTTTGGATGTGCACAGAACACAGACAGGATTGGTTCCCATATGGTTACAGAACTGCAGTAAAGTGGAACAATTTTCAGCTTGTGTGATTGGAGGATATCTGGATGCATATTATAGACTGTCCTACATAAATGAGGAAAAGTTGAGGTGCCTTTATTATTCTTTTGTTCCATTCTTTGTTTCTATGGGGAATTTGCCAATGCAATATCACTGTCTTCCTTTTAAACAAATAAAACTAAAACTTAAAAAAAATAATAATAATAAAAAAAGCAATGGCTGTTGAAAATAGCAATTCCAGTCCTAATAACCACTGGGAAGCATTTCTTGCTCAATTTATTCTACTTTTTCTACAGCAAGTTACAGTGGATCAGTATATTTGATTTGGGAGAAATGAAGTAACAGCTGCCCAAATTGAGCTTGAGCCCTCCTGAATTTTGAGGGTGTTAAAATCTGGAAGGCAGGTGCTAGATTCTCTTTCTGAATATTAGCTAAATCTGGAAAAGAAAGGTCAATTTCTGCTTCCATGGCTCAGAAGTGTAAATCCTCCTACGTGCCTGGTACTGTATCTAAAGCTGCCCAGTCTAGTAGAGCCTCCCTTCCCTTACTTTTCATTTTAAATTCTAGTGGGATCCACGTACCTGCCTTGCTAGGCTTCAGATAGAGAGGTGCAATGTCCATTTAGTCCACCCAGTTCTTTCTTTGGGGGAGAGCCCAGAGCTGGAGCAGCAGGAGGTGCAGGTGGGGGCCAGAGCTGGGGCAGCAGGGAGTGCGGGTGTGGGGGGGAGGGGGAGAAGAGCTCAGGGCTGGGGTGGCAGGAGGTGCAGGTGGGGGCTAGAGCTGGGGCAGCAGGGAGAGCGGGTGCGGCGGGGGGGGGGGGAGAAGAGCCCAGGGCTGGGGTGGCAGGAGGTGCAGGTGGGGGCCAGAGCTGGGGCGGCAGGGAGTGCGGGTGCAGGGGGGGGAGAAGAGCCCAGGGCTGGGACAGCAGGAGATGCGGGTGGGGGGAGAGCCCAGGGCTGGGGCAGCAGGGGGTGCGGGTGGGGGCCAGGGCTGGGATGGCAGGAGATGCGGGTGGGGGGAGAGCCCAGGGCTGGGGCAGCAGGGGGGTGCAGGTGGGGGCCAGAGCTGGGACAGCAGGGGGTGTGGGCGGGGGAGAGTCCAGGGCTGGGGTGGGGAGTGACAAAAAACTTAGAGCTGGCTCTGTCCCTACCATTTACAGCAAGCTGCAGCATGAGGTTTCACAAAAAGAACAGGAGTATTTGTGGCACCTTAGAGACTAACAGATTTATTAGAGCATAAGCTTTCGTGGGCTACATCCCACTTCTTCGAACATGAGGTTTCAGTTCCACACTCCTTCCCTTTCCTGTTAATTGCAGTCAGGGAATGCTGGGAAATGTAGTTCTTTCCCTGCTCCAGGGCTGGCTCTATAGGCAGGGAGCTACCGAAGGAACTACAGCTCCCAGGGCTCCCTGTTGGTTCTCAGCTCCCATGCTGGATTCTTGTGCCCCTGCAAATTTGCCGCCCCAAGCACCTGCTTGCTTTGCTGGTGCCTAGAGCCGGCCCTGGGGGGACCCTACGGGGGGGGGACACGCGGAGGGGGGGTGGCAGGTGGAGGCCGGGGAAAATGAAAAAATGGGGGTGGTGGTGGAAGATAAGAGAGAATGTTCTTTTTCTTGGCTGGGTCCCAAGGAGGGACCCCAAAAATGAAGCTGAGCACAGGGCCCCACTAACTCTAAATCCACCACTGGGACTGACCTAGGGTGACCAGATGTCCTGATTTTATAGGAACAGTCCCGATATTTGGGGCTTTTTCTTATATAGGCTCCTATTACCCCCCCACCCTCTGTCTCGATTTTTCACACTTGCTGTCTGGTCACCCTAGGCTGACCCCCCCGAGCGCCACATGCCGCTGCCAGGAGCTGGGGCTGACACCCTCCTCACACTGCTGCCAGGGGCTGGGCTGCCCCTAACCCCCCCAAGCTCCATTCTGGCTGGGGCTGACCCCCCAAGCCCTGCTGCCTGACGCCTCGCATCGCCACCCCCCCCCACACACACACGTTCCTCCACGCACCGCTAGGGGGACACAGTAAACTGGGCATTTGTTCATTTGCTCTTGCCAATTGATCAGTTGGCAAGAGCAAACGGGATAAATGACCGTTTTTGTCAAAAAAGTCAGGATGGCCGGACAGAGCTTAAAAAGGGAACTGTTCTGGCCAAACAAGGACCTGTGGTCACCCCATCTCCAGGCAAGAGGGTCCTGACCCTGGCCTGGCTAATCGCGTCACTCCCGAGACACTGGAGTGATTCCCCGCCCTTGCACTGGACTGTCCCCGGCCACACTGCCAGCTCAGCCTGGCAGACGCCGTCCCCTTCCAGCAGGGCCGGTGAGTGTGGCCAGGGGGCAGGGTGTGAGGGAATGGGTCTCTGGAGGTGTGTGTGGGGGGGCTGCTGGCCAGTGGGGGGTCTCTTGGGGGGCAGTGGGGGAGGTCTGTGTGTTGGGATGCTGGCCAGTGGGGGGTCTGAGTGGGTGCTGTGTAGCTGTGGTGGTGAGATGTGGGGAAGTGCATTGGGCAGTAGTGGTGCGGCTGTGTGTGTGGGGGTGCTGGGCAGGGGTGGGGGTGTGCAGGCGGCTGTGCATTTGTGGTGGAGGGTCTGCGTGTGGGGATGCTGGGCATAGCAGTTCCAGGGGACGCTGGGCATAGGGAGTCAGGGGCTGTGTGGCACGGCATGGGCCCACCCCTAAGGGGAAGGGGCACACTGGCAGCACAGGGCTGGGCGGGGCACGCTGGCAGCACAGGGCTGGGCAGGCCAGTGTGCGTCTGGCAACTGCGAGTTTGTACATTGCCCTTGTACTGGGCTGGGTGGAGCGGGGCCGGCCCCACCATGCTATGCCTCATTGCCCCTGGCTGGCCCCTTGCTCTGGGGACCAACCTCCCCATGTCATGCTCCTTTGCCCGCATGGGAGCCCACAAATATGTTTGGTGCTGGGCCCACAAAAGGTTAATCCAGCCCTGTGTGATGGAACCTCCAGAAATACATCCAACCACAGCTGGCAACCCTAAGAGGTTTCCTGCTGCTTGTGCATGCAAACTCTCCTTTAGCCACAGGGTGAGCAGACGTCCTGATAGTATCAGTAGAGCCATGTTTGCGGATCAGATGTGGATACAAATTGTGTCCTTGCAGGGCTGTAATTATCGGGACCGACTCGACATTAGGGGCTTTGCAACTATATCCGCCCCGACCCCTGCAAAAAAAAGTGTCCCGATTTTTCACACCTGCTACTGGGTCACGCTAGCTGTACTTAGGGTGCAGCAGTTTCTGGTACTGTCCTGCAACCAGGGCAAAGAGTGCTAGGAAAGTCTAACACTGAACCAGGGGCTTTGCCGCTTTGGTACAGTAAGAGGAGCAGCATTAATCCCACAGCGGCTCTCTCTGCCTCCCTGTAAGAGTTCTGTCTAGCTCCCCCACAGTCCCCTGCTGCTACACTTTTAAAAAGCGTCTTGGTTCTTGTGCCCAATTTCTTCCTCGGGAAGGGTTGGATTTCATTAGCTGTTACCACCAGAGGGCTCTGGATGTGGCGCAGGGAGGGGAAGCTGTTCTCTGCCTCTCTTTCTGCTCATTGTATCCGGGGGTTGCACTTCCCAGGTCGCACGGTGGCTGCTGCATCCATAGTGAGCCGGGAGCCCAGGTTGTGCCGCTGCTGCTCCTCCTCAGCGGGGTCTGTGGGGGGACAGACCTGCACTAACCCCCCTCTGTGCCCAGCCGGGGGGACCTTTTCCGGTGGCTGCAACCAGCCCCTGGGGCAGCCCCGGGCTCTGCCGACACCAGCCCCTGAGCCAGAGCCTGCAGGTGAGGGGAGAGACCCGGGGGAAAGGGGCCGGGGCCGGTCAGGAAAGTGACTCTGCACCAACGGCCCCTCCTCGCCCCAGCTCCGCTCCCGGGGGGGGCGGGGGTCTGCGAGTCCCAGAGCTGCTGCCCTCCCTGACACACCCCCCCCCCAGGCTCTGCTTCCCTGAGCGCCTGCAGGAGCCGAGCCAGCTCCGGGAGAGCGAACGCCCCGGGCCGGGCCAGGGACCGAGTCTCTCAGCCCGAGGAGAGGGGGCAGGAGGGAGACAGGGATAGAGACTGGAAGGGGCAGCAGGAGCAATCAGTGGGGAGGGAGGTTCCCGGCTCCCAGCCCTGCCCAGACCCATTCCCTGCAGCACCCCGGGGCAGATTGACTTTCCTGGGACAAGGTGAGGAGCAGGGAGAGGAAAAGCCAGTTCCTGCCTCTGCCTGGTCCGTGCGCTGCTGGGGGGATGCGCTGCCCAGGGGATGGTGTCAGGAGGGATCCCCCAGAGCGGCTCCTTTGGTTCTGCGCTTGGCTAAGAGGCTCTGTGCCTGGGGGGGGGGGGGGGGTACTAATGTCTGGGTGGGTTTAGTCTCGGTGGGAGGGGCCGGGTCTGCCCAGGAATAAAGTTACCCAGGGTTTTCCCAGCATCACAGAGTCTAGTGCGTCTGTCTGCGGGGAAAGGACCTGGGGGAACCGGGCTGCAAAATGGACCAAAGTCCTTCCTGGAACCTACTCCATCCCCCTTTCCCCCCCACGCTTCATGGAGGTGTGCCGGATCCGAATTTGCATCCAGCTGAGCTGAACAAAGCTGAACTGCAGCCAATGGGGGAATTCACATTTGAAGCTGCTATTTGGAGCCAGCCCTCTGCCTCACTGGAGGCAGCTCTATAGGGCAGCCCTTGCCTCTTACCAGCCTCCTCTTTCACCTACAATTACAGCTGGCTGCCTCCACAGCTTCCCTTTGCTGCATCCCGAGCGCCACCCCTCAGCCTTGCTATACGCCCTAGTGCCTTAGCTGCTGTACTCGGTGTCACAGATCTACGGGACTAGTGCTATGCCCCAGCTTTTCAACAGTCCCTTGTAGGAACCTGTCAGTGACCAGACCCCCAAGGGGTCCCACTCATCCTTCAGAATCTCACTTCCTCCCAGGCTGAGCCTCTGAGCTCCAGCCTCCCTGCTGCACACCCGAGTGCAGATAAGCCAGGCTCCTGGGCAGAGACCTGTCGTAGAATCATAGAAGATTAGGGTTGGAAGAGACCTCAGGAGGTCATCTAGTCCAACCCCCTGCTCAAAGCAGGACCAACACCAACTAAATCATCCCAGCCAGGGCTTTGTCTCTGCCCACTTCCTAGGGCCCAGCGCACCTCAGTCAGGATTTGCAGTGACACCCAAGCAGTATTTTCAAACCGGAGCAGGGTTGGTTAGTCCCCTGAACACAGCCCTGGAAGGCCTGAAGTTAGCACGGAGAAGCAACGGTAGCTTCTCCCAGAACACCCTGCTCCATGCCCTGCTGGTCAACTCCCAGTCCTGCTGCAAGGCTCGGTCCAACTCTTTTCTCTGGGTGGCTGGTTGCGAGGTGTCGATGTGCAGCCCATTGGGGTTTTCCATTGTCTTCTCGTGTTTTCCATTGTGATGGGTCGGCCTTTTAATGACCCATGCAGTCCATGACGACTCTCACTAACACCCGAGTCTCTTAGTCCTGCCCTGAGAGCAAACTTCATCCCCTCCCCGCCGCTGAGAAGCAATGCAAAGTACAGAGGGAAACTGAGCCATGAAAATCTTGCAGAACATTCCCACTTCATCGCTGTCAGTCTGTGCATGCCTTTCCCTTTCGCTGCGTCCCAGTGTAGCGGCTGGGCCCAATTCGCCCCCAGCGTGGGGGAAACACAACGCAAAGGCGCAGACCAGGGGACATGGAGGAGGCAGCGGTTTGGCAGAGGAATGAATGTGGTCGTGCTGCTGCGCCACTGTGCGGTGGGGATCGCCCCTAGCAGAGGGGAGCTGTGACTGAGCTGGGGGGGTTGTGGCTGGGGCAGCAGGTTCTGATTCAGGGGGGTCTCTGACTGTTTCAGGAGCTGGTGACCTTTGAGGAGGCGGCTGTGTATTCAACCGAGGGGCACGTCTCACCGCAGGGCCCCCTGCAGGTTCGCCATGCAGGAGAACTACGAGAACGTGATCTCGCTGGGTAAGGATCCTGCCCATGATGATTTCCAGGAGGCATGGGAAGCGCCCGGCTCGGCTTCTGCTCAGGGCCCTTCCCTGGTCCCTTGGTCAGCCCCATGGTCTCCAGAACCTGTGTAGGGGAGGTGGTCCCCTCCGCATGTCCTCCCACAGCAGCGGTGCTGGGCTTTGCATGCCCGGGGCCTTCCGTGGGGCAGCAGAGCTGCATTTCCAGGTTCATTTTTATAAACATCTTTCCAGAACAAGCTGCCTCTTCAGAGAGGACCTGGGCCCAGAGGAGACAGGCTGGGATTGAGGGAACCTGGATTCTTTTCTGGGCCCTGCTGTGGGACCCTGGGCACATCCTGATCCTTCTCTGTGACTCTGTTTCCTCTCCCATCCTTCGTCTTCTCTAATTAGAGGATCCACTCTTCAGGGCAGGGACTGTGTCTCAACGTGTGTCTGTCTAGGCAGCATCCTGCACGATGCGGTCCTGATTGCGGCTGGGGGATCGACGTTGTACTAGAACACACTAACAATCAATAGGCTAGTAGTGGCTTATTATTTGTTCTCTGCCTTAGCTGTTGTTTCATCTCTGGGGTGTAAATCCCTGATTCTCTTATAGGGGGCACAGTACCGCAGACGCCTGGCCTTCCCAGTGGATAAGCCATGACCACACACCCAATACACAGCTTGTGCAAATCAGCATAATCCATTCAAGTCAATGAGGCAACACTGATTTACACTAGTTGGGGATCTGGCCCCATTGACTCAATGGAGCTACGGCCCATTGACCCCAGCTGGGGTGTGGCCCCATTGACTCCAGCGGAGCTTTGCTTGAGTGACACCAACTGGGAATCTGGCCCCATTGACTCCAGTGGAGCTCTGGCCCATTAATCCCTGCTGGGGAGCTGGCCCACAAGATGTAAGAGCAGCACTTTAGCCTTAATGTTGAAACCCGGAGACATAAAGTGAGGCTTCTAAATCCATGTGGACTCTAAACGCACCTGTCTGGATTTGGGGACGGGCAAGAGAAAGAGAAGTGAGTGACAATAAGGCTGCCCATTTAGGACCCGAGATAGGGATTTAGGAGCCTGGCGTTAGGCTCCCAAGAAGGAAAGAGCATGTAATTGCATGTACTAAAGCAGACGAACGTCCGTAGCAGCAAACAGGCAGCTAGCGTGAAGAGCGTCAACAGACTCAGGCCCTTCGCCAAACACAGTGCAGCCACAGTCCGTACGGTGACAACCAAAGAACGGTGCATTTTGTGCAAATGTCGGCAGATAAGAACGTCTGATCATCTCGTGAGCCTGGCTCGCCTCTCCCCCCCCCTGGGGTACCTGCATTGGAGTCACTTGGTGTCATAGAATCATAGAGCCATATGGTCACAAGGGACCACAAGGGTCATCCAGTCTAACCCCTTGCCAAGGTGTAGGATTTGTTGTATCTAAACCATTCAAGACAGATGGCTATCCAGCCTCCTTTTGAAAACCTCCAGCGAAGGAGCTTCCACGACCTCCCCAGGCAGTCTGGGCCATTGTCCTACTGTTCTTACAGTGAGGAAGTTTGTCCAGAGATTTAATGTAAATCTGCTTTGCTGCAGTTTGAACCCATTGTGGGGAGGGATAGCTCAGTGGTTTGAGCATTGGTCTGCTAAACCCAGGGTTGTGAGTTCAATCCTTGAGGGGGCCACTTAGGGATCTGGGGCAAAAATCTGTCTGGGGGTTGGTCCTGCTTTGAGCAGGGGGTTGGACTAGATGACAACCTGAGGTCCTTTCCAACCCTGATATTCTATGATTCATTGTCTCTTGTCCTGCCCTCTGTGGCAAGAGAGAACAACTTTTCCTCCATCCTTTTAGGGCAGCCTTTCAAGTATTTGAAGCCTGCTAGCATCTCCCCCCTACTCTATGACCGCTATCATGTCACAGCATCACACAGTCTGGTCTATGCCCCAGCCTCTCACCAGTCCCCTGGGAGTGACCCCATTAGTGGCCGGGCCCCAAGGACCAGCACAGCTCCACCGGGTCCTCCAAGACTCCCAGACTGGAGCATTGGCATGAGTGCTCCCTGTCTCTCTCCGGGGCTCCTGGCAGTGAATCCAGCCCAGCCAGATTCCTGCAGGAGGCCTGTACAGCAACCCTTCAGGATGCAATGCTCAGTGAATATTGGCAGCGACACAGGCAGCCTTTGCAAAGCAAGGTACCAATTTATTAATCCCCTGGCTACAGAATGTGGAAGTCCTTAGGGTAGCACAAAGAGCTGTGTCCATGCTGGCCAAAGCAGTGCTATGATGGGCCAGCCAAGCTGTGATGGACCCCATCCCTGGCTCCTTCTCCTGTCCCTCCAAAAAGCCGCCTCCTTCCAGTCACCTGACACCATGTTCTCCAGCTCTGTTGGGCTGGGTTTTCCTGCTGTTCATTGTTCAGTGGTTGGGGCATCTCTTTGTCTTGCTGGATCCTCTGATTTGGGTTGGTTTCAGCCCGTTCTTTAATGACAATACGCATTCCCCCCCCAGACCGGGTGGTGACACGCACATGCCTCCTGTGCTGTTCCAGGAGCAGCATTAACCCTTTGGCACCCATTGGGGAGCGATGCAATTTACAGAGAGACACTGAGGCACGCAGAGGCTTCATAAAAATATTACAGAAAATTCCCACTGGGCTTCATTCCCCTCTTGCTCACCCTGGGGTATATCAGGAGTAAGCCACTGACGCAGGATACTCCTCAGGTGTAAATCAGCATCAGGCCTTTGACTTCAATGGAGCTGTTTTAAGTCATACCAGCTGGGGATCTGACCTCTTGAAATTGCATTTGTGTAGTCTCGGAGAGCAGCCTGGAGCTCTCCAACCTGCATAGGAGCAGCATGACACTTGTGAAGAGGCCGAAATGTAGGTCAAGACAAAAGGGCAGCTGCTCAGACTCAGCCTTCTAGCCAGATTCCAGACCCAGCTGCTTTTCATTAAACCTTCGTTCTCAACAGGGGCTGAGAGCCAGGGGCCTCCTGGAAGACTGTGGCTTTCCATGACCTTACCCCGGATACCAACAGCCCTTTCTCAAGCTGCAGATTTTAACCTCTCCATGTTTGGCAGCTGTAGTTTTATGCAGGTGTGAGCCGGCGGAGGTGTTTATTTCAAATCCTACCCAAGGCTTTTTATACCCACATCATTATTTTTTATGCTACAGAGGCTCATAATCAGGGCCCCGTCGCGCTGGGCGCTGCACAGACACATAGTGACCGTGACCGGGGCCCCGTTGCGCTGGGCGCTGCACAGACACACAGTGACCGAGGTCAGGGGCCCCGTCATGCCGGGCACTGCACAGACACACAGTGACTGAGGTCAGAGCCCTGTCACGCCAGGCACTGCACAGACACACAGTGACCGAGGTCAGAGCCCCGTTGCGCCGGGCGCTGCACAGACACATAGTGACCGAGGCCAGGGCCCTGTTGGGCCGAGCACTGCACAGACACACTGACTGAGGTCAGGGCCCCGTCATGCTGTGCGCTGCACAAACAGACAATAAGAGGTAGTCTCTCCCTGAAGAGCTAAATAGACAAGAATTATTATCAAATGGGGAAACTGAGGCACCAAGCAGTAAGGCAATTTATAGAAGGTGTCAGAGGCAGATCTGGGAATGAAACCCTGCTCTCCTGAATCGCAGGCAAATGCTTTTAAACATAAGGCTGGCCTACCTCTCCTTGTCTGCCTTATAAAATCATTCACTTTCTTTCAACCTTAACAAAAAATCATGGGGCTATTCAGTCAGAAGGGGAAGTGGCTAAGAACTGGGTGGTATCCCTTTAGAGTCACAGAGTTTAAGGCCAGATGGGACCATCAGATCGTAGTCTGAGCTCCTGTGTATCACAGGCTGCCAGCACTGCCTGGCACCTGCACACTCAACCCAGCAACCGAGGTGAGACTAAAGTCAATGAGACCACTGGTTATTTTTGACAGTAATTTCCAAGGATGGATTTCGTTGCTGTGCTGTCCAAGCAGCCCAGCTCCACTCCCATGATGTTATCTAGATAATGTAATTAAGAGACCCCTTCTTCCCCACCTGTGCCAGGGAAAGAGGGAGGTGCCGACAGCTTCAGAAGCATATCTCTCCCAGCTGCCTCGCTTACTAGCCTTCAGTTTTCACTCCTCTCCCCCCCCCCCCTCCCTTCATGGCTGCAAGAAGGACTCCAGCTCCGGTTCCCAGTCTCCTGTGCTGTAACCCAATTCACTGTCCTTTGCAGTGAAAACTAGAGAGCAAGAGGCAGCTGCCGACAGGTCCCGGCAGGGGAGGGAAACAGAAAACAGTATCCGGCTGCAGCCAGATGCTGAACTCTGTGCTGTCTTGGAGAAAATACCATATTCACAGTCACGAAATGAAGGAGTCCATCTGGCCCTGATCCAAATGAGTGAAGCAGCTGAGAGCTCATTTATTTTGGGCTCTCCGCAATCATAAGGAACTCAATACTTATTTTTATCTAAATGAACACTGAGATTCTGAACCACAATTCTGTGTCAAGGTGTGATTAAAAACTACATCCAGATGAAGTTTGGTTGATAATAGTACATACCAGTAATTGAGGGTAAGATACATTACAAGGATGTTATCCCAAAAACCAAACATTATAATTCTAGGAGGTTCAGTTAAGGTTAAACTTAAAAAGAAATCAGCACACACATTGAGGTACGGATATGCACAGCTAAGTCACCCAAACAACCTTAACTCTGCCCTCTAGCAACACCATGAAATAGCCACATGTGTGTGATTAATCCAGTTTCATGTTTGTGGGTCATCCCTTTATCCATTTAAAGGGCTATCACCCAATTCCTGTACCCTACAGAAGGAGGGATAAGTAAAGGCAGCTAGGGAATGAAGGCCATCTCAGAGGTGGTCATATGTCCTAGCAAACCAATTAACATACTGAGCTGTGAGTCAAGATCTGAGGCTGTTTGTTTTGGGAATGATGTTAGCCTGCCATTAAATTTTAGTATTTGGAGATAGGAGATAACACCCCCCACCTCTTTAAAATCACCAGGTTAAAATTCAGCCCCTAAATCCTTGTTCAAGCACCTAAGTAAGGCCAGGTGTTTAAGCATGTGCGTGGTTCTCAGGACGTGAGTAGTCCCATTGGAATCCTACTCATGCGCTTAAAGTTTGGCACCTACTTAAGTGCCTTGCTGACCTGGGTCCTAAAAGCTAGAGCCGGTTTCTTCAGCTGCTCCGAGGACTCTTAGGTCTGGGATGGTCCACTGACGTCACACACCATGGGGAGGGCTGTTGGCTATTTTGACAGCCAGTGGCGGGAGGGGGAATGGACCATTTGGGTTAACCACTCAGGAGCCAAATTAAATAAGGAAAAGTGTATTGCCATGTCCAAGGTGCCCGAGCTGCATAGCTCTGGGCATGGCTACTCCACCTGATCCAATGACTGTTCAGCATCACAGAGGATGTTGTACGAGAGCCACCAAGCGACCAGAGAGAGCAGGGAATATTGATGTTACTCAATACCGCACACTTTTCAACAGGAGTTCTCAAAGCACTTGCCAAAGGAGGTCACTATTTTTATCCCCCTTTAACAATTGGGGAAACTGAGGCACGGAACAAGACAGTGACTTGCTCAAGGTCAGCCAGTCGGCCGGAGTTGTGCATAGAACCCTGGTCTCCTGAGTCCCAGTCCAGTGGACTATCCATTAGGCAGCCGCACTGCTTATTACAGTCACTAGGAGCAGCTGTCCTGGCCTGCATGATAAAACCAGAGCTAATGGATGTGATCAGCCTGTAACCAGCCCATTCATCCTAGACTCACAGATTCCAGGGCCAGAAGGGAGCCTCTTAATTTTCCTGCTTCTGGAAAAAGGGCGCTACATCAGCTTCCTCCATTAGCATGGCTGGTAGGAAGCCATGGAGGAATCCAAGTAGCTGGGCTAAGTTCTTCAGACTCTCATATTTTCTAGAAGTCTGTTCCTGAATCAGTGGGGATTTTTCCATCGCATTCAGAGAGCACAGGATTAAGCTTAGATCCTGCCATGCTGAGCTCCCTACTCAGCTTTCTAGAGCTCCCTCTATGTAGCTGATAACCGAAGTGAAGAGGGTCACTTGATCATGGTTTATCAATACTGATCTGAGAAGGAGATTTCTGATAGCAGATTGGCTCCTTGATCTAGCAAACAAAGGCAGGCAGAGATCCAGCAGCTGGAAACTGAGGCTAGATATGTCCGAATGGAAAATAAGGGGCATGTTTTCAACAGAGAAGGGAATTAACCATTGGAACAGTAACATAGGGCTGGGGTGAAGTCATAGATTCATAGAATATCAGGGTTGGAAGGGACCTCAGGAGGTCATCTAGTCCAACCCCCTGCTCAAAGCAGGACCAATTCCCAACTAAATCATCAAAATCTGTAGGAGAGCAGGGAACTGAATATGGGTCTTCAGAGTCCCAGGCGAACACCCTGCCTGCTGGACCATCAACAGAGAGCCAAGCTTGAAGGCTCTACTTCTTGGGCTCTGTGAATGAAGCTTGGCTCTCTGTTGATGGTCCAGCAGGCAGGGTGTTCGCCTGGGACTCTGAAGACCCATATTCAGTTCCCTGCTCTCCTACAGATTTTTTCCTAGGGACTTATTCTCTCTGTGCCTTAGTTTCCCATTTGTAACATGGGGATAATAGCATTGTGTTACCTCACAGGGGTGTTGTGAGGATGAGAGCAGCGAAGGCTGAGGGGTGGCTCAGATGTTCTGATAATGGGGGCTGTGTAAGTACCTTAGCGCTCTTTCTAAAGAGTTGTTCTAGTTCAACCGCAAGATATGGCTCTCTCAAGATATGAGAGGTTCTCTGGCCTGTGTGATATAGGAGGTCAGACTAGATGGCCATAAAGGTCTCATCTGGCCTGAAAATCTAATCTAACCACCCGTCTCTGTCTCCTTTATCTGTGTCATCTATTGATCTGGGTTTGGGTTTTTGCCCTTATATCTAAGCACTTCTGATGTCTAATGCTAGTCCAATCCGTGTTTCCCTTAGCGGAGGAGATTGCGATCAGCTGGCCCCGGATAACCGCTTTTGCCGAGTCCCACAGGAGGAGAGGATTGGTATCCGGTAAGTTGTTCTGGGTTGGGTAGAAATAGGCCTGTGCATTCTTCACACTACAGAAGTGCTCCTCAGGGTAAATCAAGGGGCGGTCCATGGAGAACACCCCTCATTCACACAGGGAATCAGTGTCAGCAACCCAAGTGCATTACTCCTAATTTATACACAGACCCCTCTAGGTTACCTTCACTTTCCCTCACATCAGAGCAGCATGCTGATAGCCTGGTTCCCTTTCAGGCATAGAGATGGAGTCAGAGCAGGGCCAGCTGGAGCCAGCCCAGGTGCAGAACTCAGCCACGGCTGGGCCCAGCGAAGGAGGGATGACCCCTGACTTGCGTCGGCAGCTGGGTCTCATCCTGCAGACCGCCGGCCGGAGCCAGGTGGAGAAGATGCTGCGGGAGCTGGTGAGGGAGCAGAGCCAGGAGGGCAAGCGCAAGGCTCGCAAGAAAGCCACAAGGAGTGCCAAGGATGGAGGTCAGTGGCAGATGGGAGGGCTGGGGGCATTAATGGAGAGGAGGGAGGGAGGTGCCTGGGGCGTGGAGAGCAGCAAGATGCTGTGTATGTGCATTTGTACCTGAGTGGTGTTATACTCTAGTGGCTGGGCCGACAGAGAAAATAAGAGACCTACTACTGCTACAGCTAAGGGGAGTTCCCCTTTAGTTCACATGGGCAAGGCCTGTGTTTGTGGAGCAGAACGACCTGGGTTCATGACCCTAGTCCTCCAGCATTGAGGTGTGTGGTTATTAAATATTTAACCTGTAGCGAAGTCCCTGTTTTAAGGACAGATCCCCAGCTGGCATACCTCCCTTGACTGGATGTGAGCCTACACTGATTTATACCAGCAGAGGATCTGGCCAGAGTTTTGTCTCTCTCTGCAAAATCTCCATACAAATAAAGTCAGATGAGCTTGAAAATTATTGGGTGAGTGGGGAAAATTTGAAGGCAATTGATCAAGGGATTCCTGAGATCCAGTGCTCTAAAATGAGCCCATGTGGCAAAAATTAAGCCATATCTAAACAGCAAAGTTGCACTAAATTGGTTTTTAAACTGGTTTAATTAAACCAATGTGAACCCCTATGCAGACACACTCTGGGCTTATGTGTAAATGGACAACAAGGAGTCTGGTGGCACCTTAAAAACTAACAGATTTATTTGGGCATAAGCTTTCGTGGGTAAAAACCTCACTTCTTCAGATGCATAGAGTAAAAGTCTGTGTAAATGGAGTTATTTTGGAATAGCTTTAAATTCATAGAGTGCAAGGCCAGAAGGGACTTGTCATGACTTGAAAGAGGGCAGTCAGACCTAGTGGTCAGAGCAAGCATCAGGCAGAGTCAGGAGGTCAGAGTCCGAGACAGGCCAGAGAGCAAACTGAGAGTCAGGTGTCAGGAGGCAGGCCTGGTCAGGTTACCAGGAGATCGGGGTCAGGCACCAGCCATTGAGTAGCGAAGTCAAGGACAAGTCAGGGTCAGAAACCGGAGTCTAGGGTCTATTGCAGGCATGGTCTGGAGCAGAGACAGACAGGCAGTCTGTGTTGTTGCTCAGACAGCTTCCCTTCATGGCTTCCTGGTTTAAGTACTGGTTATCAGCCAGCGAGGGAGTTGTGAGGGGCCCCCACTCCTGTCCTGCTGGGCGGTACGTACCGCTGAGCACAGCCTCACACGGTCCTCCCATGGGAGCCCTGCCTAAGCCTCCTGTGGTGACACAGAGGTGTCAGTGGCCCAGAACCCCCTGGGCCCAGATTCCAACCCTTTACGGTGGTGCCGGCACAGGCATGTCTGGGTGAGCCTTGTGGATTTCTTCTATCGCATCAGGGCTGTAGACATGGGAGGCAGGCTCCCAAATGCGTTCTTCGGGGCCATAGCCATTCCAGATAATACAGGTGTCCATCGGGAATTGAGGAAGGCATGCACTTCGCATTCCTCATGACCCTGGATTTCAACTGGTGAAGGCAGTGGTGTGGTTCAAGCTCAGTGTAGGGCTTCAGAAGGGAGACATGGAAAACTGGGTGTATTTTGAGAGACTGGGGAAGCTGGAGTTTGAAGGTAACGGGTTAATTTGCTGGCATGTTGGGAAGGGTCCAAGGAGCTGGTAGTCCAATTTGCAAGTGGGTCGCCTGGTCTGGAGGTGTATGGTGGCAAGCCACACCTTCTGGCCTACCATAAATACTGGAGCTTCTTGTCACTGATGGTCTGCATGCCTCTTGTAGGCCGCCTTAGCCACTTCTAGGTGGTTCTTGAGCTCTTCCTGAATGAGTTGGATCTGTTGGACCCAGTTGGTGGTGACTGGGGTTGGGGAGGCTGCTGGTAACGCTGGATTGGAACCTGTAATTAGCGAAGAAGGGGCTCCAACCCGTGGAGGCATTGTCAGCATTGTTGTAAGAACACTCTGCATAAGGCAGGAGCATAGACCAGTTATCTTGACGATAATTTACAAAGCACCTCAAGTACTCCTCCAGTATTTTGTTCACCTGTTTAGTTTTTCCTTCTATTTGGGGGTGGTATGCAGTAGAGATGGATATGCGGATGTCCAGTAGCCTGAACATTTCACACCAGAAGCAAGAGGGGAACTGTGGGCATTGATCGGAAACTATGTGGCTTGGAGTCCGTGGAGCCGGACCATGTTGTGCAGTAGGAGTTAGGCCGTAGCCTCAGCAGAGGGCAGCTGGTTGCAGGAGATGAAGTGGGCCATTTTGGTCAGGCGGTCCACAACCATTAAGACTATGGTGTGCCATCTGACAGTGGGAACTCCACAATAAAACCTAGGCTGATGGCGGACCAAAGACTAGCTGGAGTCTCCAGGGGTCCTAAGGCGCCACGGGCTCTGATTCAGGGTATCTTGGTACGTGCACAGCACTCACAGGAGTCCACGTTTGCTTGGACCTCAGTCCACGTGCGGGGCTACCAGAAAAAATGGGCAACCATGCAGAGGTCTTCCAGCGGCCAAAGTGAGCTGCCATTGGAGTGTCATGGCACAGCCATTACAGCTTCAGTCAGGGGCGTTTTGGGGACACATATATGTGCTTGTCGAAGTACGTTATCTCATCCCACATGGTGCACCTTAGCCACAGGGGCATGGGCTGTGTCCCTTGGGCAAGCAGGTCTTCTTTCGCGGAGGACTGGATGAGGGAGAGCAGGTCTTGCTGAATTGTGGCATTGGCAAATTACCGGGCTTGAAGAGGTAGGGAGGCTCGGAAGTCAGTTCTTCACTTCCCAGTAGAATTCCCCCTTCTGTGACAGAGCATCGGCTTTCCCATTTTGCTTTCCTGGCAGTAGGTGATTGTAAATTCAAACCAAGAAAAGAACAAGACCCAACTTAGCTGCCTCTGGTTGAACGTTCGGGCATTGGGAAGGTGCTCGAGGTTCTTATGGTCGGTGAAGACCTGTACTGGGTGCTGAGCTCCCTACAGGTGGTGATTCCATTCTTCAAATAAAGTTTTTATGGTAAGCAGCTGTTTGTCCATATTTCATCTCAGCTGGGGTAAATTTTTGGGAATTGATTGCACAACTGAGCAGAACTGATGGGGGTCTGAGTTGCTGTGAGAGTGCCACCCCATGCACCACGTTAGATGCATCTGTTTCTACTACTGATGGACGAATTGGGTCAGGGTGTGCTGGGATTGGGGCCATGGTGAAGGCAGTCTTTAGCTGGTCAAAAGCAAGCTGGGCTTTGGGCGACCAAGCAAATCACACAGCTTTGCGGAGGAGGAAAGTTAAGTGAGAAGAGATGTTAGTGATGAATCTCCTATAAAAATTTGCAAAGCCCAGGAAGCGCCGAAGTTCCCGGAGAGTTCGGGATGCTGTCCAGTTGCAAATGGCTTCCACCTTCTGCGGATCCATCCTAATTCCCTCTGGGAAGATGATGCATCGCAAAAATCAATTGGTGGTTTGGTTGAAGGTGCACTTTTCCAGTTTGGCATACAAACCATACTTCCATAGTCTCCCCAGGACATGGTGGCAGTTCTGCTCCAGGTTCTCAGGAAATACCAGTTTATGGATGAGGTAGGTAATCACATACTGGTCTAGGAGTTCCCTGAACACATCGTTCACAAAATGCTGAAATGTTGTAGGAGCACTGGTTAAGCCAAATGGCATCACCAAGTATTCAAAGTGCCCATATTGGGTACAAATATGGTCAGTGGTCTTCCATTCGGCTCCAGGTCTTATGTGCTCTAGATTGTATGCCCCCTCCCCCAAGGTCTAGTTTTGTGAAGATCCTGGTGATCCTCAGGCAGTCCAGCAATTCCAGAATAAGGGGTAAGGGGTACTGGTTATGAATAGTCACTTGGTTAAGTGTACAATAGTCTACACAGAGGTGTAGTGATCCATCCTTCTTCACAAAGAGGGCTGGTGCCCCCACTGGAGAGGTGGATCTCCAAATGAAGCCGTTGGTGAGGTTTTCCTGGATATACACACGTAGCGACTCCAGCTCTGGATCAGACATGGAGTATATCTGCCGGTAGGGCACCTTTACCCTGGCATGTAGGTCTATCAGGCAGTCAAAGTTTCTGTGTGGGGGTAGTGAGTCTGCATTTTTCTTTTCGAACACATCCAGGTAGTCGTAGTACTTGTCAGGGAGGCTGAGGTTCTGGCCTGTTGCCACTCACATCTGGGTAGACCCCGCAATCCAGTGTTCTGCTTGTGAGAGTCTCCTCCCATCCTAAGGCCTAAGTACGGGTCATTTTGGGATTGGTTGCATCATTGGAGACATGCTTTCTGACCATATTCAAAGGAGAAGCTAATGCTCCACCACCACCAGGAGATACATGGGTCATGCTGCTCCAACCAAGGAATGCCAAGAATTATCAGGAAGAATGGGGAGCAGATCACATCAAAGCATATTGTTGCTCGGTGCCCTTCCACTACGGATGGTCTCTTGAATCACTGGTCCCAACGATCAAGGTGACCCATCAATCATCTCCACAAGGTCCGGTGTGGGTTTTGGCCGGACCTAGAGGGTTTTGGCTGCCTCAGCAGCTATGAAGTTGGCAGCAGCCCCAGAGTCTATCATCGCTAGCTATGGGGAGATCTACTGTGCCTGTCCCAAGACCTGCTACCTCAGTAGCAACTGGAAATACGGAGAGGCATCATGGTTCCCAGGTGGGGTTCTACTAGAGGGTGGGGGTGGTTCCGGATCATGGAGTTCATACACACACCTAGTTCATACAATGGCCTAGGCTGGTCCATTGCCCAAATTATTCTGAGCTGGGCAGGAGGCAAGGGTGTGTCCTGGTCTCCCCTCCCCCACCCCATGTAAAAACGGAGGGCAGGTGCGGGGTGTCGGGCCACCCCTCCTTTCATAGAATCATAGAATATCAGGGTTGGAAAGGACCTCAGGAGGTCATCTAGTCCAACCCCCTGCTCAAAGCAGAACCAATCCCCAACTAAATCATCCCAGACAGGGCTTTGTCAAGCCTGACCTTAAAAACCTCTTAGGAAGGAGATTCCACCACCTCCCGAGGTAACCCATTCCAGTGCTTCACCACCCTCCTAGTGAAAAAGTTTTTCCTAATATCCAACCTAAACCTCCCCCACTTCAACTTGTTCTGTCATCTGCTACCACTGAGAACAGCCTAGATCCATCCTCTTTGGAACTCCCTTTCAGGTAGTTGAAAGCAGCTATCAATTCCCCCCTCACTCTTCTCTTCTGCAGACTAAATAATCCCAGTTCCCTCAGCCTCTCCTCATAAGTCATGTGCTCCAGCCCCCTAATCATTTTTGTTGCCCTCCGCTGGACTCTTTCCAATTTTTCCACATCCTTCTTGTAGTGTGGGGCCCAAAACTGGACACAGTACTCCAGATGAGGCCTCACCAATGCTGAATAGAGGGGAATAATCACGTCCCTCGATCTGCTGGCAATGCTCCTACTTATACAACCCAAAATGCCATTAGCCTTCTTGGCAACAAGGGCACACTGTTCACTCATATCCAGCTTCTCATCCACTGTAACTCCTAGGTCATTTACCGCAGAGCTGCTGCCTAGCCACTCGGTCCCTAGTCTGTAACAGTGCATAGGATTCTTCCATCCTAAGTGCAGGACTCTGCACTTGTCCTTGTTGAACTTCATCAGATTTCTTTTGGTCCAATCCTCTAATTTGTCTAGGTCCCTCTGTATCCTGTCCCTTTCCTCCTTCTGTTCTCACAGCCAAGAGCCAATGCGCAGGGCGAGGTCAATAAAGGCGCCTAGGTGGGTCAGTTTTCGACATGGGCTAGTTAGTCTTTGACCCCATCATTGAGTCCCCAGTGGAACTGGTAACGTTGGGCTGCCTCCTTCCATTCAATATCAGCCATGAGCTGTCAGAAATGGGAGGTGTAGGAGGTGGCTGGCTCTTGCCCCTGGCAAAGCTTCTGGAGGGCAGACTCTGCTGTGCGGATGCAATGCCGGTCATCAAAGAGGGTCACAAAGGCTTGCAGGAAGGCATCCCAGTCGGAGAGTGCAGGGCCGTTCCGCACCAACAGCGGGGAAGCCCAATGGAGCACTTTGCCAGAGAGCAGGCTGATGACTAGCTTCACCTTAGTCTGGTCTGTGGGTACGCTCGGGGGCGGAACAGGAAGAGCAGCCTGCATTGGTCCAGAAAATCCCAGAATTTCTGAAGATCCCCATCGAACCGTTCGGGCAGTGGCGCCGTGGGGCCTGGTTCAGGCGATGGGTGGTTTGTTCGGGCACAGAGTGTCACTGCTTCTCCCTGTGAGTGTGCTAGCTGCTCACCTAGGGTCTGTGCATTGAGGGCATGCTGCACAGCGTGGGTCTGTAGTGCGAGGTCCTCCGCCTGCAGAGAGGTGACTTGTTCCTGCAGGTCCCAGGCCATCGGGGGGGGGGGAGCGGCTGATTGGAGGGTGGCCAGCCCCTTTCATCATCTGTGGAGGGGTTGGATGGATGTTGGGGAGAGGCAAAAATGGTCTGAGCATACTGTCATGACAGGGATGAGGGCAGTCAGGCCTAGTGGACAGAGCAGTAGTCAGGCCATGTCAGCTACTGGAAGGTCTGAGTCTGAGACGTGCCACAGAGAGAACCGAGGGTCAGGTGTCAGGAGGCAGACAGGGCCAGGTTACCAGGAGATCGGGCATCAGCCATCCAGTAGCAAAGTTGAGGACAAACCAGAGTCAGAAGCCGCAGTCTCGGGACTATTGCAGGCAGGGTCTGGAGCAGAGACAGGCAGGTAGTCTGTGCTATTGCTCAGACAGCTCCCCTGCATGGCTTCCCAGTTTAAGTACTGGTATCAGCCAGTCAGGGAGCTGTGAGGGGCCACCGCTCCCATCCTGCTGGGCGGTACGTCCTGCTGAGCCCAGCCTCACAGAGTCCTCCCATGGGATCCCAGCCTAAGCCTCCCGTGGCAATGTGGAGACATCAGTGTCCCAGAGTCTCCATGGTCCTTGTTCCAGCCCTGCAGATTATAACAGGATCATCTAGTCTGACTTCTTGGATAACACAGGCCAAAGAACTGCCCCAAAACAATTCCTCGAGTAGAGCTTTTAGAAAAACACCCAGTCTTGATTTTTAAATGGTCAGTGATGGAGAATCTGCCACGACCCCTTGGTAAGTAGTTCCAATGGTTAATTACCCTCACTGTTAAAAATTTATGCCTGATTCCCAGTCTGAGTTTCTCTAGCTTCATCTTCCAGCCATTGGATCGTGTTCTGCCTTTCTCTGCTAGATTGAAGAGCCCATTATCAAATATTTGTTCCCCATGTTGGTACGCCACATTTCACCTTAATCCAAATTAACTTTCAGTGGTAGACAAGCCCTTATTTTGGATTGAGAGGGGCTTATTTTGGTTTAATTTAAACTGTTTCTGAATCAATGAAAGCTCTACTGGTCCAACCAAAAGGTTTGCACTGGTTTAACTAAATTGGTTTAAATTTGCACCTTAAGTTAAATCAGTAGAACTTTCTCGCCCCTAATTTGCAGCTGGCCACCGCACCTGGTCAGTGTGTGTGTTAAACAAGGATCTGTTACAGCCCTGGGGGGTAGGCGGATCAGGTAGGGCACCGAGACCACAAGAGTCGAGTGCTGCAAGCCAGCAAGTGTGAGGAAAGGGAGGAAGGACAAGGGGTCATCTAGGCAGAGAAGGAGCCAGAAGGGCTGGGAGTGAGAGACAGGGATCTGATCTGACACCACTGTCCCCACCGGGAGTGAAGGAAAGGATGCTGCAGCCAGGGCGTGGGTGTAATCTGGATTTCCCAGCCAGGAGGACCTCCGCAGTTATGGATAAGAGACGATTCGGATGTGGGGCGATTTAAGGAGAGTCGGGAGGGCAATTATGAGAAACTCGAGGGGGCAGGGGCTGGAGGGAGCGGGAAGTTTGAGGAGATTTTGGGGAGGAGGGTCCAGAAGGAGAGGGGGGGATTGGGGGGAGGGGCTACAGGCAAAGGGAGGATTTGGGGGGAGAAGGCATTAGAGGAAATTTGGGGAGGAGGGGCCACAGGGAAAGGGGGATTTTGAGGAGATGTGGGGGGTATGAGGGGAGGGGCAGGGGAACAAGGGGGGGGGTGAGGAGATTTGGGAGATATGAGAGGAGGGGCAGGGGAACATGAGGGGATTTGAGGCGATTTGGGGGGCATGGGAACAAGAAGGGTTTTGAGGCAATTTGGGTGATATGAAGGGAGGGGCAGGGGAACAAGAGGGCATTTGAAGAGATTTGGAGGATGCGAGTGGCTGGGGAACAAGGGGGGATTTGAGCAGATTTGGGGGGACATGAGGGGGGCAGTGGAACAAGGGGGATTTGAGGAGATTTGGGGGTCTGAGAGGAGGGGCAGGGGGACAAGGGGGGATTTGAGATTTCGGGGATATGAGGGGAGGGGCAGGAGAACAAGGGGGGATTTGAGATTTTGGGGGAAGGGAAGGGCAGGGGAACAAGGGGGGATTTGAGGAGATTTGTGGGGATGCAAGGGGAGGGGCAGGGAAACAAGGGGGGATTTGAGGAGATTTGTGGGATGCGAGGGGAGGGGCAGGGGAACAAGGGGGGATTTGAGGAGATTTGTGGGATGCGAGGGGAGGGGCAGGGGAACAAGGGGGGATTTGAGGAGATTTCTGGGGATGCGAGGGGAGGGGCAGGGGAACAAGGGGGGATTTGAGATTTGTGGGGATGCAAGGAGAGGGGCTGGGGAACAAGGGGGGGATTTGAGGAAATTTTGGGGGCTATGAGGGGAGGGGCAAGGGAACAAGGGGGATTTGAGGAGATTTGTGGGGATGCGAGGGTAGGGGCAGGGGAACAAGGGGGATTTGAGGACATTTGGGAGGTATGAGGGGAGGGGCAAGGGGACAAGAGGGGATTTGAGGAGATTTGGGGGTATGAGAGGAGGGGCAGGGGAACAAGAGGATTTGAGGAGATTTCTGGGGATGCGAGGGGAGGGGAACAAGGGGGGATTTGAGGAAATTTGGGGGGCTATGAGGGGAGGGGCAAGGGAATGAGGGGGATTTGAGGAGATTTGTGGGGATGCGAGGGCAGGGGAACAAGGGGGGGATTTGAAGAGAGTTGTGACAGGGGGTCGGGGGGGTCAGGGAGGGGTGGCTGAGAGCTTTCTGAACTGAGGAGGAATTATCTTATTGACAGAATTTATGTATTTAGAGCTGGGAAGAAATGGACATTTCAGAGACAGTAGAAGCATAGAGTTGATGGCTTTGATGGTGATAGGATTCAAGTACATTAATCAGGGCCGCCCAGAGGGGGGGGTCAAGTGGGGCAATTTGCCCCAGGCCCCGTGCCCCACAGGGGCCCCCACGAGAATATAGTATTCTATCGTATTGCAACTTTTTTTTATAGAAGGGGCCCCCAAAATTGCTTTGCCCCAGGCCCCCTTAATCCTCTGGGCGGCCCTGACATTAATCAAATATTCTAATCAGTTAATTACATAATTTGCGTGGCATCTCCAGATGTGCTGATAGGCTTACTGGGTGCGTGCCAGGCAGTGCTGCAGGGCTGGGAGTCAGGAGCTCTGGGCTCTGGCAGAGGGTGTGAACTAGTCGGGAGAGAAGTGGCTACAGAGAATAGTCCAGCACATAGGTTTGGCATATTCATTCTAAAAGGCAGTATGTCTGAGGGCCTGTCTACACGGGCCACAGTCCAGATTACAGGGGTGCAAATTGCAGAGGGCACTGAAATGTTGCACTCTGCCCTATGCTGGTGTGAGCTAAAAGGTACCTAATCCGCATTAACGTCGTCCGTTCTGGAACAGGATTACATCAGTGCACGCTGGGCACTTCTTAGTTTGTACCAGCAGGGTCTACGTGGGGCAGTTAGAACGCAACATTTTGATGCTCTCTGCAGTTCACATCCCCGTAGTCTGCCCTGCAGCGCCATGTAGACAGGCCCCGAGTCGGGGGGGCTGCTGTATTAGAGACCTAGGTTCTGTTCCCAACTCTGCTTGAAGTGACCTTGTGCAAACTCAGCAATCATAGCTGTAAAATGAGGGGAACGATTGTTATCTCCCCTCGGGTTAAGGTCAGGGGCACCGGAAATGGGGCGGGCTATGCCTCCCCTCCACTTTAAAAAGCCCTTTTAATAGTCCTCTCACTTTTTACCGGTGTAAGGACAAGGACGCAGGGAGGGGGCAGGGTTTTGGGAGGAAGAGGCGGTGCGGGGGCAGGGCTGGGGGAAGGGGAAACCCCCTCCGCTGTTAGGAAGCTTCCGCCATCTCTGATTAAGGTTGTGAGTCCTTGGTCAATAAGAGCTCTGAACACACAGAAATTATTAACAGCAGTCAATGGAGACTTGACCTCCTAGCCTTCCGGCTCTTAGCCCGTGGCCCCTCCCCTTAGGCTACAGGCTCCTCTGTAAAGTAGCTTCTCTTTCTGTGAGCTCTCCAGTGGTTCATTCCTCCCCTCCTGGAGGCATAGCTAAGAGCAGGTTTTCTCAAACTTGGGGTCGGGCCCCCTCAGGGAGTCAAGAGGTTATTACATGGGGGTTGTGAGCTGTCAGCCTCCAGCCCAAACCCTGCTTTGCCTCCAACATTTATAATGGTGTTAAATATATTAAAAAGTGATTTTAATTTATAAGGTGGGTTGCAATCAGAGGCTTGCTATATGAAAGGTGTCACCAGTACAAAAGTTTGAGAACCACTGGCTAAGAGCTTTGTAGCAACTGGTTTTGGCGGCTTGTTTGTTGTGCTGCATTTCTGTTTTGCCTGTTCTGAGAAAGGTGATGTTTGACAAACAGGGAGTTCCAGGGGACCTCTGTCTCTCGGGAACCCTTGGACCAAATGACTCCAAATTTGTCACAGATTCTACCCTTGTCCCTGAGCTGCCGTTAGGGTTGGCACCCATTCAGGTTTTACCTGACAGTCTGGTTTTTGGCTTCGGTGTCCGGGTTGTCAGGTGCCCGGTTTTCGACAGGAAAGTCCGGTCGAGAAAAGGGGACCTGGCAGTGTCTGGTCAGATGTACTGACTGGACACCAACAGTCCGGTTACCATGGGGCAGGGGGCAGCGTTGGGTCATTAACCTGTGCCAACTCCTGCTCAGCTGGGGCTGCCTCCTACCTGCAGGCAAGCTCCCTGTCAGGCTGCAGCAGCTCCTGTCTCAGCCCCGAAGCAGAGGGAGCCTAGCTGGGGTGGGAGGTGGCAATGATCCAGCAAACGACAGGGGAGAGGAGGGAGAGACGGGCGCAGGGCCTTGGGGAATGAGGCAGAGAAGGGGGTGGGGCCATGAGGGACGAGGTGGAGCAAGGGTGGGGCCTTGTGGGGAATGGGCGGGGCAGAGGTGGGGCCTCAGGGGTCCAGTTACCAGCAATTAGAAAGGTGGCAACCCTAGCTGGCATGCCAGTTTCCAAGCTGATCTCACTGTTCGTCTGGATTTCAGAGTGGTTTGATAATTAGTTTTAAATCAAAACCTTGTCGCAACCATCCTTAACTATGTCCCCCACCATCGTCGCGTCAGAGTGCCTTTTCTCACCACGACTTCAAGGCTACTTAGCCTGGAATCTCCACCTTTGCTTTAAACCATTGTGGAAAGTGGAAGGTTTGGTGCTCCGTGCGGCTCTGACTAGAGGAATGGGGTGGTATGAAGCGAGATGAGTGCAGGGGCTGGGTTGGGCGGTCCTGCAGACCAGGAGAAGTTGAGTGGGGATTGGAGACAGCACAGAGAAGCTCAAGGCAAGGAGAGATGGTTTTAAGTGAGAGTGAGCAGGCAGTTGTAGACAACTGAGGTGCAGAATAAACAAAGGCAGAATGGGTGGTTCCCCCATCGCCACCACCACCAGTTCTGCCACATCTCACCCAGGTCAGGATTGTTCCCAACAGCTGTTGGATCCTCCTGGCAGCCATCACTCACAGTTTCCCACAACACCCGGGAGTAGTCCCCTCCCCTTGAGAGCTCAGATGGGGTGTGGATGCAGAGTAGGTCCCCTCCTCTCTCTCCACTGGGGCAGGGTGTTGGGGGTGGGGGGGATTCAGCTCCTGATTTTTCGATCTCCCCAGCAGCTCTCTGGGCTAATCCCCACCTTGGCCGATCTCCCTTCCCCCTCGGTGCAGGGACTGACTTGTGTCTGGGTTCTCCAGCAGGTGACGGGGCGCCAAGTGACAATGAGGAGGCGACCCCCCCCCAGGAAGGCTCTGAGAAGGCGGAGTCACCCGAGGCCTTGCCAGGAAAAACTGAGGGCCCGGATCAGGGTAAAGCCAGCGGGAGCCAGTGCCGGTCGGAAGGGCAGCCACCGCAGCAGAAGAGCCCCACGCCGGGGAAGCAAGAGGGCAAAGCCACTCGCCGCACCAGCCTCAAGAAGGGGAAAGAGCCCCCACTGTCGCAGCAGCAGCGGGGGGCAGGCGTCTGCACCGAGTGTGGGAAGGACTACGGCTGTGGGCGGGCAGCGCAGCGGGTGCAGACACCGGAGAAGCCGCACCAGTGCGGGGAGTGTGGGCGCTGCTTCCGCCAGCGCTCCATCCTGGCCAAGCACCAGAAGATACACACGGGGGAGAAGCCCTACCGCTGTGACGACTGTGGCAAGTGCTTTAGCCGCGGCTCCAACCTGACACAGCACCAGCGCATCCACACCGGCGAGCGCCCCTTCCATTGCGGCGACTGCGGCAAGAGCTTCATCCAGAAGTCGGACCTGGAGCGGCACCAGCGTGTCCACACCGGCGAGCGCCCCTATCAGTGCGGCCAGTGTGGCAAGTGCTTCAGTGTCAGTTCCCACCTGGACCGGCACCGGCGCACCCACCTGGGGGAACAGCGCCGCCACCATGCCTGCGGAGGAAGCAAGGGCTGCGGCGGCGGCCCGGCAGCCCGTCACCGGGCCTGCCAGGCTGAGGAGGAGGACGAGGAGGAGGCGGTGGCTGCCCACCAGTGTCCCGAGTGCGGGAAGTGCTTTGCCCAGCGGGCCTCACTCTCCAAGCACCGCAAGACCCACAGCGGCGAGCGGCCCTACCAGTGCGGTGACTGCGGCAAGCGCTTCAGCCGCAGCTCCAACCTGACCCAGCACCAGCGCATCCACACCGGCGAGCGCCCCTTCCAGTGTGGCGACTGCGGCAAGCGCTTCATCCAGCGCTCCGACCTGGAGCGGCACCAGCGCGTCCACACCGGCGAGCGGCCTTACACCTGCCCCGACTGCGGCAAGAGTTTCAGCGTCAGTTCCCACCTGGACCGGCACCAGAAGATCCATGCTGCTGAGCAGGCCTCCTACCGCTGCCCCGAGCACCTCAAGGGCTTCCTGGCCGCCCACCAGCACGGCAAACTCTTCAAGTGCTCTGACTGTGGACGCTGCTTCAGCCAGAGCGCGGCACTGATCAAGCACCAGCGGGTGCACGCCAGCGAGAGGCCCCACCAGTGCACGGACTGCGGGAAGAGCTATGTGGCCTGCGGCGCTGGCCCCAAGGCCCAGGCGGCGGCCGGAGGGAAGCCCCACAAATGCACCGACTGCGGAAAGAGCCTGGGCGGCATCTCGCCCCCCGTGCTGCACCCCAGGCTGCGCGCCCAGCAGTGCATGGACTGCGGGAAGAGCCTGGCAGCAGGGAAGCCCCCGCCACCACCGGCGGAGAAGCCATTCAAGTGCACGGACTGTGGGAAGGGCTTTGGGCAGCGCTCGGCCCTGGTGAAACACCAGCGGATCCACACGGGTGAGAAGCCCTACGCCTGCCCTGACTGCGGCAAGGGCTTCATCCAGAAGTCGGACCTGACCATCCACCGGCGCATGCACACCGGGGAGAAGCCCTACCGCTGCCCCGAGTGCGGGAAGTGCTTCAGCGTCAGCTCCAACCTCATCACCCACCAGCGCACTCACCTGGGCGAGAAGCCCTACCAGTGCTCCGAGTGCGGCAAGAGCTTCATCCAGCGCTCAGAGCTCACCATCCACCAGCGCGTGCACACCGGCGAGAAGCCCTACAAGTGCCCCGAGTGCGGGAAGTGTTTCAGCCGTAGCTCCCACCTCAACCGGCACCAGCGCACCCACGCCGGCGACAAGCCCTCGCTGCTCTCCGCCACCAAGAACTCGGTCGCTGCCACCAGCAACCCCCTGCAGGCCTCCTCCGCCTTCTCCTCTGCCTCCTTCTCCTCCCCGCTGGGCACCTCCTCTGCCCCCCTCCCCGCCCTCCCCTCTTTCCCTTCCTCACCCTCACCCATCTCCATCCCTGCCCTCTCCAATAACCCACTGGATCTGCCCTGGGCCCTGTCCTTCCCATCCCGTGCCTTCCCCCACCCTTCCTTCCCCTCGCCTGCTCCGTCCGGGGCCCCGGCCTCATCACTGATAAACTAACCGCCCCCCGCAGCCTCTCTGTTCCCCCTCGCTCCCCCTAATTCTTGCCTGCCTCCCTCCTTACTCCCCATGAATCTTGCCTCTCCCCCTCCAATCTCCCACTGGGCACCACATAATCTCAACTCTCCCCCCCCGGTACCCCATGAATCTCGCCTTTCTCTCCAACACCCCCACTGTCTCCCCACTCCTCCCCTTCCCCCCCCCCCCCCCCCAATCCCCACCAGCACTGCCAAATCTCTTGCAGTTTCATGGTGAGTCTCGTGATATTTGGCATTTTCCCTAAAGCCTCAGTTCCTGGAGCCAGGGGATTTTCATGAGAATCTCAGCTTTGAAAATTTCTCATCCTCCTGGTTGCAGGGAAAGACAGGAAAACATGATCCCTGGTGGCTCAGACACCAGAAGGCAAATAATCCCAACGCTGAATTTAGTATTTTTAAGTCAAATTCCTGATTGTTTTGGGGCCTGCGAAGGCATGGGGCTGGTGATACTGCAATGGGGCTGTGGCGATGAAGCTGGTCTTGTCTTTCTCCTTTCCCCAGTCCTTCTCTTCCTTCGGCATTCACACCATCCACCTCCTCTCTCCTTACCATCCTTTTGGCCTTTCCCCCGGACACTCCTGGTTCCTCCACTTCTCCCTTCCATGTCCCCAATGCCTGTACCAGTTGCCCCTCTGATTCTGCCGCACGACATCCTCATTCAGCCTTGCAGCACTGGACCAGATCCCCTTCCTGGCTCGTCACCAGCTTTGGCCCCTCTCTGGGCAAGGCGGTTGCTGAGCCCTCTCCATCTCTGATCTTCTCTGTCTTCACTCTGTGTGATCCCCACAGGGATCACGGTGCTGTTGTAAACGGAATCTTAGGAGGCCCAGGCCAGAATGGAAAGGCAGATAGGCCGAGACTGGAAGCATCCTGTGCTGAGAGCAGCAGCAAAGTCCCATGCTCCTCCGGTGAGTGGAGTGAACAATTCAATCCCTACCCTGCAGAGTTCAAGTGTCCAGAGACACAACAGCCTAGCAAGCCAAGCCTCTGACTGCGTGGGCTACTGGAGGGCTGGCATCTCCATACCTGTAGCCAAGCATAGGTTGGCGGGGGAAGGTTAGAGTTAGAGCTGGTCAACAATTGTCACATTCTGATGAAAAATTATGTTGACCTCTTGAATTTTGATGGAAAAGAGAAGAAATTAATTTTCCAACATTGTGAATCCCCCCCCCCCTTTTTTGTTTCCCCCCTTCTTTTTGAACATCTCTAGAGCATGGCCAACATTGTCTGGACTTTCAAAACTTCTGTGCAAATTTTAGAATTTTGAAATTTTGAAAACTGGACCTGACATTTTTATTTTTATTTTTTTGCTTCCCCTCCCCTTCCACGGTGTTTTTCAACTGCCTCTAGTTAGGATCATCACTGAAAAGCTAGGTAACAGTTATCACTCAAACTAATTTCATTTGGCTCGTCCCGTATTTCTGCTTCTGTCTTGGATCAATTACTATCTCTGACTGCTCTTGCAACTCTGTTTTCCAAGTCTGTTTCGATTTTCCTTTTTTTAAATTTTTGTAACCTTGTAAATAGACCGGTGATAGTTTTAGACTCTGTAAATATTTTTTTAAAATCTATTTTCCTGTTACTCGTAGAGGAGAATGCTGTGTTTTAAACACCTGCTGTACTGTAATGAAGAAGGAGGGAGTCTGGGAGGACTGATCCGGACTTAGCCACCCTCCCAGCACACTACTTGATACCCAAAGAGAGATTCCCCTTCAGCCCCAGACCATTTAAGAAACTAAAGAGTCAGTGTGGTAGCAGGTAGCAGCAAATACTTGAGGCTACTTAAATCCATATTTAGGCTGGTGTATCCAAACGCCAAGTGTCCAGCATATCCCAAATCACCCTTGCATTTTGCAACTGCTGTCATGTATTCTCACATCCCAGCTGGAATTTCATGCACCCCCCCCTCCCTGCCCCCCAAGTGTTTGCCTTCAGCTCCCTCTTTCTGCCACACGTGAGCAGGCAAGGCGCCTCCCTGGCTTGCCTTTCGCTGCCCCCTGGCACTGGATCCCAGCAGGGAAGAAACGCATGGGAAAAGCAGAAGGCAGCAGCAGTGTGCCCAGCTGGCAGGGATGGAATATGAGGAGATTCAGTACAAGCGACATGATCCCCTGGCTGCCTCCCAGACAGCAGCCCTGACACTTCAGCATCCATCCCCCCCAGCATTTTCAGCACCCTTCAGACAGCACCAAGACGCTCTCTCCACACTCAACAACCCACCCATCTCCCTGCAGCTTTCCAAAGTTTGTGCAGCCCCATGTCCTGCCCCATCATTGCTGGGGGCACGGCAGTGTTAGAAGATAAGAACATAAGAACGGCCATACTGCGTCAGACCAATGGTCCATCTAGCCCAGTATCCTGTCTTCCAACAGTGGCCAACGCCAGGTGCCCCAGAGGGAATGAACAGAACAGGTAATCATCAAATGATCCAACCCCTGGATCATTTGCCCCAGCTTCCGGCAAACAGAATCTAGGGACACCATCCCTGTCCATCCTGGCCAATAGCCATTGATGGACCTATCTTCCATGAATTTATTTAGTTCTTTTTTTGAACCCTGTTATAGTCTTGGCTTTCACAACATCCTCTGGCAAAGAGTTCCACAGATTGACTGTGCGTTGTGTGAAAAAATACTTCCTTTTGTTTGTTTTAAACCTGCTGCCTATTTATTTCATTTGGTGACCCCTAGTTCTTGTGTTATGAGAAGGAGTAAATAACACTTCCTTATTGACTTTCTCCACACAAGTCATGATTTTATAGACCTCTATCATATTCCCTCTTAGTCGTCTCTTTTCCAAGCTGAAAAGTCCCAGTCTTATTAATCTCTCCTTATATGGAAGCCGTTCCATACCCCTAATCATTTTTGTTGCCCTTTTCTGAATCTTTTCCAATTCCAATATATCTTTTTTGAGGTGAGGCAACCACATCTGCACGCAGTATTCAAGTTGTGGGTGTATCATGTATTATATAGAGGCAATATATTTTCTGTCTTATTATCTATCCTTTTTTTAATGATTCCCAATATTCTGTTCGCCAGAAGCTGCAGTTTATGATGACATGCAAAGTGGTTGCAAGCATGCAGATTAACTTATTAAATCATTAGAGAGCCAAGGTGGGGGAGGTAATATCTTTTATTGGACCAACTTCTCTTGGTGAGAGAAACACGCTTATAAGCTACATAGAGCTCTTCTTCAGATCTGGGAAACTTAGACCTGGTCTACACTGCAGAATTATTTGATATAACTACATCAATCAGGGTTGTGAATGATCCACACCCTTAAGCGACATAGTTGTACTGGCCAGACAATCACTTCGTTCTCGAATGAACTGTCACAGAAAAATGATAAAAGACAAAAACTCTATCACCAGTGTGTGAGCACTTGTCACAAAGTAATCCCCCCATATCTGACCTGCTGAACACCTTCAAAACATGAGCCTGGGAGTTTAAATTCATAACTTTGCTAGACACTTAAAATCATGGTCTTAATAAAGACACTGGATTTATGACTTATTATATTTATGTAACCCACTAACCCCCTTTTTGTTCTGTGACTACAAGGGTGTTAGTCACACTTTGCCTTGAATGGTCCCTTAGAATAAGGACTTAGTACTTATGCTGAACTATCTTTTCAATCTTGTATTTAGCTGTGACACTCTGAGCCCTGGTCTACACCACAGAATTACTTCGGTATAACTACATCGCTCACACCCCAAGTGGTGTTATACTGACCTAAGTGCCAATGTAGACAGTGCTATGTTGGCATCGCGGATTAACTGTGCCACTGAGAGAGTTCTCTCCTGTCAGCGTAGAACGTCTTCATTGAAGCACTACAGCTGTGCCGATGCAGAGTTTTAAGTGTAGACTTAAAACTGTACCTTTCACACCCCTGAAGGAGAGCTCCATGTCGCTCGAAAGCTTGTCTCTCTCCCCAGCAGAAGTTTGTCCAACAAAAGATATTACCTCACCCACCTTGTCTTTCTAACATCCTGGGACCGACACGGCTACAACAACACTGCATACATCATTACATCTTTGGAAAACTCCAGCCTACATGAGTGGCCTAATTTTTCAGAGGTGCTGTGCTCCTGGCCCATGACTGGGGCCCCAAGTATTACACCCATGATAGTAATAAATGAAATACTGCTGCTTCTCCTTGACACTGATAGTCTTTATGGCTGCCCAGTGCCCCTGAGAACCAGGCAGATTTCATTTAGATGCCTTCATATGGCTATAGGGACCAAATCCTCAGCTGGTGTACATTAGTGTTGTGTCATTGACCTGAAGGCAGTGAAAAACTCTAACTGAGAATTCTATTCTAGTAAAGAAGTGGGGTTTTTTACCCACAAAAGCTCATGCCCAAATAAATCTGTTAGTCTTTAAGGTGTCACCGGACTCCTCGTTGTTTTTGTGGATTCAGACTAACACGGCTACCCCTCTGATACTATTCTATCCGAGTGGTTTTTATACCACTTTCATCACCGTAGCATCTGAGTGCCTTCCAGTAGTGCATTAAACATCTGTCTAATATCTAACAGTTTAGGCACCGAAGTCTAACAATTCGGGCCTAAATATATGTTTTTAACCCTCCCATAAAAAGACCCAGAAAACTGTACTGTACCGCTGACTAAAGAACCAGGCTTCATTTGGACTCTTGTGTTTTGGGATGATCCTAGCTTTTTTGTGGGTCATGAAAGAGAAGGAAAATGAGATTTGGAATCCCCAAGCATTTTCAAATTTGGGTTTTGGCTTGGAGCGTCTGTTTCTGACAGTGGGGCTTGGCGCTTCAGAGTATAAACACCCCACAGCCCAGTGAAAAAACCAATCCTCACACGAAGTCTATGAATGGGTTTTGCATCATCAGGCTGGGAAACTTGGAACCAGAATGCAAGTGCCAGCTGATCCAGAGTTCTGTTCGAATATTCAGAGCTACTTGGTCCAGGAAGTTCCTTGTTCTTAAAGAAACAGACACTTGAAGTGACAGAAGAAAACCTTTGTTGTTTTTGGTTTGAAGTTTGATTTCATGCATACGGTGAGGAACCATAAAATCAATTAACCTGATTAAGTGACAAACATTAAACTTAGATGTTAAATTATTTGCAGCCTTTAATTTTGTGCTAGCACCTTAGGTGCCACAATGACGGGATGCTTTGAAGACAGACACTTAGATAGACCTATTAAATAGAAAGACAGGTGGAAAGACGTGGGATATCAAGAAGGAACTGCATCAGGAGAGGTATAGCCTACATAACAGAGGCCTTTGTGCAACCTGAGACTCAACCTCGTGTGTGAACTAGAAGACCAAAAGATTCAGACTTGTGATCTTGTTCAGCAATAAGGATGAGGTATTTTTTGGTGGGAGACGAGTGTGTGGTATTGCAGCTGGAACTGGAAATGTTACACATGGAATGAACCCTCAAGAACCAGAGAAGTATCAATGCCAGGAGGAATGTTACATTGACAAGGAGCAAGATCTCGAGGGATGGCATTATCAGGAAGAGCCACAGGACTGTCGCGGTCATGAGCAGAGAGACTGTTCCAGCAGCTGTTGGTCTTTCACCTGAGGGTGATGGTGAAAGATGAAGAATAACCTCCACAGCTTTAAACAGTTATTCTGTAAACACACCGCTGAAGGATGCCTGATCTGGGGTGGGTTTGTTATGTGCCTTCGAGAAAGTTTGTGAATGGTGCAAATTGAAAGAAGAAACAGGAGTTTTCCACCTGTCACCGCTGTTTCTGGGGAAGCGCATATGGCTGATGCTAGAACGAGCTCTTGTGCTACAATGAGAGCTGTTCTGCTGGTGACGGAAGCATAGTGCAGATGCTTCTGCCTGCTCAGTAAAGGGGCTGGTACAAATTGTATGCAGGGTTTCCATGCCAGTGACTTTGAGAAGCCGTCAGAGGCGTCTCCCTAGAAAAACTGAGATGTATCTCTTCGTGGACAGTTTGAGGGCATGTCACAGGGATCTGAGAGTCTGAAAGCTGAACCCAGTCGGAAAGGCCGATGGGCTGGTAGATCGGTACCGTATCTGCCAAGGCTCAGTGGCACAGTGAGCCCTTGGAAACGCTGGCCAGTTTGCCTGCTGGTGCTTCCTTTTGGAATGATAAATGCTCCAGTGGCATTTCAAAGGGTGGGCAACAAAGAGGCACCAGGGCTGAATGGGAATACGTTTGTCTGCAGCTAGAGGTGTGAGGTATGCCCAAACCATGGACCAACTCTGTCTGCGAGGCCACTACCGAGAGCAGCAGACCTGTTGCTGGGGTGCTAAAGTGGGCAGGGTGGAGGTGCTAAAGTGGTGAGCCTGCTAGAGTGGGGTGTACCAAAGACTGGCCCACTATGAAGAAGGCTTTTTGGGAGCAGGGGGGTTACTGCTGCAGTACCATTGGGAGCACTTGACACAGACCAGCCTGCGCTGAACCGCATCCAGCCAAAGGAGACAGAAGGCTGTACTGAGAGTATTACTGGAAACGTAATGGGGGTGTTTTCTGAAATGATTCCCTGAGTCTGCTCTCGCTGAAATTAATGGGAAGACTAGGCAGCTCGGTCAACGCCACTTGCCTTTGAAAATCCCAGCCTCTAAGGCCACGCCCTAAAGGGTCAACCCACCCCTCATCTTGGGTACTGCAGCCAACTGCACACAGGAGAAAGGATATGGCACAAATAGAGATGTGATGCAGAAGAGCAAAGAAAAATATCAGGGTCTTGGATAGATTTATAAAGGTCAGGACTTAGTGTAGAGGGGAGGTGGCATGATGGAGGAAATGAACGGTGCAGTGGGTGCTCCCCTTCATGCCATTCCCATAACACAACCACTATAGGGAGCACACGGTGGAATTGAAAAAGCCACCTATTTAAAGATGGTAAAAGAAAAAAAGTAGTTACGCCCAGTGCGTAATTAACCTGTGGAACTCATTCCCACTAGATAGTACTGTGGCAATGGGCTGAGTAGTAAGTGTTTCATGAATGGGCTACATTTTCCAAAGTGGCTTAAGACGCCTTTGAAAGTGGCCTGGTTTTCAGAAAGGTGCTGAGCCCCCACTCTCTGAAAAGCAGTCCCCGGAAAGGGTCTCAAGTCATGCTTCCAAAAATGGAGGCATCGAAAATCAATAGTCACTTCAGAAAAGTCAGGCCTGCTGCAGGTAACGAGCTCTGCCATTCCACGACCAAAGCGAAAAAATGTGGGCATGTTATAATGCTCCTGCTACTGGGAAATGAGCCAGTCACTGGCTGATGGAGGTAAGGAACAAAATTCCCCCTGGGGCAGGGAATTGTATAAATGCATCTTCATCTAAAGCAGCTGATGCTGGCCACTGTGAGAGACTGGATATGGGGCTATGTGGTGCCTAATCCAGTGTGGCAGTTCCTCCTTTCCTAGGGCATGAGCAGGTTTTAACTCACTAAAGTGAATGGCAGAGATTGTGACACCTCTGTAGGCAGCATTACTGAAATACTGTGTCCAGACCAAAAAAACCCTATTCCCTAGTTAAACCTTTTCAGCAGAGCTAGTGTCAGGGTCCTTGTAGCATTGCTATTCCAAGATAATACAATGACTTCGCACACCGATGAGTTGCTGTGAAAATGGGGCTGAATGATACTAAACATAGGGTTGCCAACTCTCACAATTTTAGCGTGAGTCTCGTGACATTTGATGTTTTCCTTTAAGCCCCAGCTCCTGGAGGCATGTGATTAGGGGTGAACCTGAGCTTTCATTTAAAACAGTTTCTAGCCTTTGTGGTTGAAGAGAAAAACTTGAAAATTGGACCCCAATGTGAACCGAAAGCAAAATAAAAATCCTTAACTTGATTTTTTTTTTAAAGAACCTCTTGATTTTTTAAATCAGTCTGATGATTTTTGGAGCTTGACTCTTGATTTTTTAACATCCTGGGATTGGCCGCGCGGTAAATGTGTCCTGAGGCCATAGGAAGTCTAAGCCAGTGGGGCTATGGAAACGAAAAGGGAGGGATGAAAATGGATAGGTGGGTGACAAAGATTTCTGGCCACATGCACTGCCAAAGAAATGCACTATGCCCGTTCTCTTGTGGGGAACAAAGAGGCAGCTGAAGTGCGGTTCTAACTTGGGGAAGTGACTGCAAAATTGTATTGGGTTTATCGTCTCTCAGTGACTCCTCAGTGGAGAAGTCGAAAGATCCTGCTTTTAAATGCCAGCCCTGCAAACTCAGCTTGGGAGCTGAGTGTGGAGCTGGGCTCTTTTTGTATTGTCAATACTGACACTGAGTCTGCAACTGGACTCAGCTCTGGAGATGATGCACGAACCAGATGAGAAGCATGGGAGAGGGGTGGGCTTGTCTGGTCTGGAGGGGACTGAGCACAGGGCTGGGCCTGGGGAAGCCCTGAGTTCCAATCCTCACTCTGCCGGAGATCTGTCTGGGGTGGGGTTAGTCATTGTTGCCTTCTTGTGCCTCAGTTTCCCCATCTGTAACCTGGGGGTGGATAACAGTGCTACCCACTCACCTTGCATTGGCGCTGTGAGGGTGAATTGCATAACATCTGCCCTGCATTTTGAGCCTGTAAATCGCTATATCCCTTCTGGGTCATGTTATCAGGAGTATAAAGTAGGGAAAACTTGCTCCAGTAAAGACATACATGGGGAATAGGATGATGCAGTAAGAAGAGGCCTGTTTAAACTCTGTCTAACCCTTTTCTCATTGTAGCATCTCACACACCCCTGTGAAGTAGGCAAACGCTAACATGCCTATGTTACAGATGGGGAACAGGGGCACAGAGACGCTATGGGGCAGACCACACTACATACATCACTAGTATCCCAGCTGAGAGCCCACCTCCCCATGGAGAGACAGCTGTTTTCCCAGTATAGTTAAACCACTTCCCCGAACGACATAAGCTATGCCAGCAAAAGAGCTTGTTGGCCAGGGTAAGCTGTGGCTACATGGGGGTTTTGCTGGCACAGCTCTGGGGACATGATTTTGTCTCACTCCCAACTGACAAAGCTTTGCTGGAAAAACTGGTAGCATAGACCTGGCCTAAGTGATTTTCCCAAGGTCATGCAGAAAGGCGGTGGCAGAGAAGGGACCTGAACCAAGAGCTGGGGAGTCTCAAGCCAGTGATCTAACCACTGGGCCATCCTTGCTCCCTGAAAAGCTGCTCTTGAGAGCAATATTGCACTTAGTGGTTCGTCTGGGCAGCATCTTTGCTGAAGGACTGGCCCAGCGGAGGGTTTGTCTGTGGGGGAGGGGAAATGGCCAGCGTAGCTGTAGTGCAATAACTATTGTACGATAGCTTTTCTAGAATAACACTACAGTGTGGACACACTATTGGGAAATAAAAAGTGACTTTACTCTGGAGTCAGCATTCCATGTAATTATTCCAAAATAAAAACACCTTTATTTCGGACAAGAGTGTCCACCTGGGAGAGTTAGGATGGAATAGCTAAACTAGACCAGAGTGGAATAGCCATGCCAGGAAATCTCTCCCATGTCGACATGGTCTCAGTATTCGCCCTAAATGCTCTCACGTGTCCCTCCTGGACAGCAGAGGCCGGACGAGCTTGCGTATTTGCCTGGGTGAGGGATGATGGGAACGACCTATCTCCAGGACTAGGATCCTAGATGCGGAGCTGGTTGATGGTTATAGAAGCAAACGAGTTTCATTTTGATAGTCCTGTATTTTACTTATGTGTCGGCCCCTTGGAGTGTTTTTATGAGTGTTGCTGTTTGTTTTCTGAGCCTGTTTCCATTTTGCTATGCTTTTGTATCCTCTGTAAATAGCCCAAGCGGTAGCATTAGAGCCTGTAAATAAATAAACTTGACCTTTTTATCTGTTTGTCCCCAACCTTGTGGAGGCTGCTTTATTGGAGCCCCTTGTTGCCATGTGCGGAAGAAGAGAGCAGAGCTAAAGGAGACATCCTTGAACCCTGGAGAAGCTAAGCCAGTACCTGCTCTATTCGGGCTTGGCTACACTAGGGGAATTTGCACTGGTGTGACTATAGCAATGTACTGGGGAGCTCGCTGGTGCAATGAGAACCGCTCTCTGTCTATTGAAAAAATTGGGTCTAGGTGATAATCAGTGATAGAGAAACCCAGGCTTCTTCATCTCCTTCCCCCACTTTTATTAACTAGTTCACATTCCTTCCCCCCCCAACCCATCCCACCGATAGAACCCAGGAGTCCTGGCTCCCAGCCCCTCCTGCTCTAACCCACTAGATGCCATTCCCCTCCCCCAGAGCCAGGAACACAACCCAGGACTCCTGATTCCAAGCCCCCCACCTCTATCCCACTAGACCCCACTCCTCTCTCCGAGCCAGGGATAGAATCCAGGAGTCCTGGCTCCCAGGCCCCCCGCCTCTAACCCACTAGATCCCACTCCCCTCCTAGAGCCAGAGAGAGAACCCAGGAGGTGTTCCAGGGTTACATCAACTCCTCTAGATAGTTGCCTAGTTTTACAGCAAGCTACATGAAAAGCACTAGCAAAGTCAGTACAAACTAAAATTTCATAGACAATGACTTGTTTATACTGCTCTATGTATGAGATCAGCGGTTCTCAAACTGTGGGCGAGTTTGTTTAACGGGTTCGCCAGGGCCAGTGTTACACTCGCTGGGGCCCAGGGCAGCAAGCCAAAGCCCGAACCCCGCCACCCGGGGCCAAAGCCGAAGTTTTTAAGTGAGGTGAACCTTAGGGGTAGGCAAGACAAATCAGCCACCTGAAAGGGGGCCAGTTGTCTGGAAAGGTTGAGAGATAACTGTTTAGAGCATGTGCTGATCCTCCCCCCTCCCTTCCCCCCCGCCCCGCCTCTGAGTAAGAAATTGAACATCAGCTGTGTGCTGCCCTTAGGAAAGGAGTGACGGCTGCTGTCAGCCTGTCAGGTTGTCTCCAAGACAAGGCTACATGCACCGTCTGTCTGGAGTATTTCCAACATCCGGTCATTTTAGACAGTGTGGCCACATCTTCCGCTGCTCCTGCATCAGCCAGTGCTGGGAGGAGTGGGAGACAAATGTCCGCCATGTGGAGAAACCGCCCAGCATAGACACCTGAGGCCCAACAGGCAGCTGGCGAGCATGCTGGAGCTAGTGAGTAGCCAGCAGCAGAAAAGCCCGAGGGAAGGTGTGTGAGACAGATACAGAGAGAGGTTGAAGCTATTCTCCAAGGAGGATCAAGCCCCCATCAGTATCATCTGCAGGGATGCTGGGATCACAGGGCTCTCACTGTGGTCCCCAGCCAGGGGGCTGGAGTCATAAGGAATGACCCTGTAGTGTCGCACTTCCAATGGGTCATTTTAACCAGCTCTCCAGCAGGCCCAACCCTACCTGGGTAACTTGGCCGCAGTTAAAGCATTGTCTTTCACAGAGTTGGGCAGCTCAGCCTGGCAGATGCAGTATCTGTGTGCAGATGTAGGGACCGATTCCCCTCTAATTAACCCCGGTGTAAATCAGGAGTAACTCCCATTAGCATCACCAGGGCCAATTCCCCCTCACTCACCTGGTATAAATCAGGAGTAATCCCATTGGAGTCACCAGGGCCAATTCCTCTCCTGCTTGCCCTCATGTAAACCAGGAGTAACCCCACTGGAGTCACTGGGGCTTATTCCCCTCCCCTGGTGTAAATCAGGAGTAACCCCACTGGAATCACTGGGGCTGATTCTCTTCTCACTCGCCCTGGTGTAAACCAGGAGTAATGTCACTGGGGCCAATTCCTCTCTCGCTCACCCCGGTGTAAACCAGGAATAAGCCCATTCTGCAAATTGAAAGCAGCACCAAACCTTTTCAATTTGAAACAAAGTGGACAAGTTTTGTTTTGTTTGTATTTTTGTGTGTGTGTGGATTATTTTAAACAGAAAAATTTGAGACAAACCCAAAGTGTTCATTTTGTTTCCGTGTTTTTCCCATTTAAAAAAAAAGCTTCACAACAAATTTCAAACTAAAGAAAAGGTTTTCGTTGCATGTGAAATTCTTGGTTAAGGATAATTTGGAGTTTGGGTCCAGTCCTAATATTAAATGACATATCACTGGCCTTTTGTGATGGAGTCAAGGTCATAGCTTCCTTGATGAAACTCTTGAATGGATTCAGAGTCACTCTTGTGTCCATACAGAACCTCCTTGAAGATTGGCGCCATCAAGGAGTTCTTGGCTGTGTCCTCCAACAGAACGCTCAGAGGACAACTCTGCAAGGAGAGCCTCCAGGAGTTGTCCACCTGCTCCTATTGCGATTTCCATTGGAAGGGGTGAGCCAGGCCTATGTACATATCAGTAGCAGAGCTGCAATACTGCTAACCCCAAGCAGTCAAAAGTCATGAGCCAGCTCCCCCAAAAGTCATGACATTGGCTTAGAGATCAAGAAATTTTCAAAATAATTAATGTTGCGTTCTGGTTATTTATCTTCCGGGTTGTGAGCCTATAACGGTTGTGCTGTGAAACTTTTTTCTGCCCCTGCACAGCATGAAAGTTACTTTCCTAAAGATTCTCACCTGACACCTGGAGTTCAGGGAGGAGGTGAATGGGAAAGGGGCTTAAGAAAACACCAAGTGTCATGAAACTTGTGAGAAAAATTGGCAAGACGAGGTGGTTGAAAGTTTGTATTAAAAAATTGTGGGGAGAAAGGCTGCATTTCCCCCCCCCCCCCCAAAATGGAATTATTTTTTGGCAAAACCCACTAAGATTTCCTTGACTTTCCTCCCCCCCCTTTCTGGATGGGCGGAGGATTTGTTTGGCATAGAAACATAGGTATCAGGCACCAGACTGGATCAGAACCGCAACCCATTTAGCTCCATATCCCATCTCTGATAATGACCAGCGGCAGCTGCTTCAGAGGAAAGTGTAAACTCCACAGTGGCAGACGTGGGATAATTTGCCCCCCGATTTAGATCTCATCCTGGTCTCTAATAGCTAAAGATCGGCCCAAACTCTGGAGCAAGAGGTTCAATATCCCTTCCAAAAACAGCTGGTAGCACCAGCTGTCATAACTCTGGCTATTTTGGGCTATCCACAGCCATTTCTGGTTTTCAGATTGCCAGTTTCGATTGGCTAGCTCAGTCACATGGCGGGTTTGTTGGGTTATTCCCAAAATAGAAATATTTTCAGTTTCTGTGATTGACCGATGTTGGAAAAGAACAACATTTGAGTGAAAACAAAATCTACAGAAAACTTCAGGGAAAAAATTAATCTGCTTTGGAAATGGAAGGCGTTTGACATTTTTTTTAAGTTTTCATGGTTAAGAACATGAGAATGGCCATACTGGGTCAGACCAAAGGTCCACCTAGCCCAGTAGCCTGTCTTCTGACAGTGGCCAATGCCAGATGCCCCAGAGGGAATGAACAGAACAGGTAATCATCAAGTGATCCATCCCCTGCTGCCCATAAATACATTTTTGCTTGTTCTAACAAACTTCTTTTTTTCCTACATAAGGAACAATGAAACACACTGGCAACAGGGCATGTGTTGTTGCTCTCCAATCTACTCCAGCCAGCCAACCTAAATCACCCAGATGCTTTTTAATGAGATGCTGCTTTTTAATGAGTAAAACAATACCCCAAACAAACTGCAACCAATGGAGAGCTGCAGTCTCTCCATACATGTCTTTCCCAGTCAGCAGAAAAAAATTGATGGTTAAAAGTGACACTAAACTAATAATCTTTGCCAAGCTCTGGAAACTTACCAGTTGCAAACTTGACACTTTAGAAAGATCGGACTCTGGCTCTCTTTATTGTATTTCTTAGGTCTGGTCACACAGTTTTTGTATGGGTTTAACTGTTTCGGTTAGGAGTATGATTTTTCTAGTTACATCAGCTCAACTCCTAGTGTAGACACAGTTAGACGAGTACTGCTTTATCCTCGTCAAATACAAGAATAAACTATTGATTTAACTGTTTCCACACTACGGGAGTGTTGTGTCACTTTCACTATGCGGGTGTAGTTTAGGTAGTACGATATTTGTGTGTAGACAAGGCCTTACAAAGACATCCAATTTGGATTCATTTGAAGCCTGGGATTTCTAAGGAAGCTGGGCAAATTTTTAAAATCCCAGTATGAATTGAGGTTGGAGGTCTCTTTCCAAAAGATATGCTCTAGTTCAATCACAAGCTATGGGCTAGGTGTAGGACTCACTGATTAAGTTTCTATGACTGTGTTATACAGGCGATCAGACTAAATGATCACAATGGTCCCTTTTGGCCTTGGACTCTATCAATCTATAAAACTCAGTCCTTTCTTTCTCAGGAATGAAGGGACAAGAGATATTATTATTGTTTATTATTATTATTATTTTATTTTTATTATATTTAATTGATAAATTAAACAATAATAAGTCACCAGGACCAGATGGTATTCACCCAAGAGTTCTGAAGAAACGCAAATGTGAAATTGCAGAACTACTAACTGTGGTATGTAACCTATTATTTAAATCTGCTTCTGTACCAGATGAATAAAGGATAGCTTATTAGCATAATTTTTTTAAAAAGGCTTCAGAGGCAATCCTGGCAATTACAGGCCAGGAAGCCTAACCTCAGTACCAGGCAAATTTGTTGAAACTATAGTGAAGAACAAAATTATCAGACACATAGATGAACACAATTTGTTGGGGAAGAGACAACATGATTTTTGTCAAGGGAAATCGTGCCTCACCACTCTACTAGAATTCTTTGAGGGGATCAACAAGCATGTGGACAAGGGTGATCCAGCAGATATAGTGTACTTAGACTTTCAGAAAGCCTTTGACAACGTCCCTCACCAAAGGCTCTTAAGCAAAGTAAACTGTCATGGGGTAAGAGGGAAGGTCCTCTCCTGGATCAGTAACTGGTTAAAAGACAGGAAACAACGGGTAGAAATAAATTATCAGTTTTCAGAATGGAGAGAGGTAAGTAGTGGTGTCCCCCGGGGTCTGTACTGGGACCAGTACTGTTCATCATATTCATAAATGATCTGGAAAAAGAATTAAACAGTGACGTGGCAAAATTTGCAGACGATACAAAATTAATCAAAATAGTTAAGTCCACAGCAGACTGCAAAGAGCTACAAAGGGACCTCACAAAACTGGGTGACTGGGCAACAAAATGGCAGATGAAATTCAGTGTTTATAAATGCAAAGTAATACACATTGGAAAACATAAGCCCAACTATACATATACAATGATGGGAGTCTAAATTATCTGCTACCACTCAAAAGAGAGATCTTGGAGTCATTGTGGATAGTTCTCTGAAAACATCTAATCAATGTGCAGTGGCAGTCAAAAAAGCTAACAGGATGTCAGGAACCTTTAGGAAAGGGATAAATAATAAGAAAGTAAATATCACAATGCATCGTAATTTTCATAATGCAAATTATTAGTAAATATCATAATGCAAATATCATAATGGGATGCCCATACCTTGACTACTGTACACAGTTGTGTTTGCCCTATCTCAAAGAAGATATATTGGAATTGGAAAAGGTATAGAGAAGGGCAACAAAAATGATTAGGGGTATGGAGCAGCTTCCATATGAGGAGAGATTAAAAAGACTGGGACTTTTCAGCTTGGAAAAGGGATGACGAAGGGGGGATATGATAGAGGTCTATAAAATCATGAATGATGTGAAGAAAGTAAAGAAGTGTTATTTACTCCTTCCAATAACACAAGAACCAAGGGGTCACCTGATGAATTTAATAGGCAGCAGATTTAAAACTAACAAAAGGAAGTATTTCTTCACATAACACTGTCAACCTGTGGAACTCATTGCCGGGGGATGTTGTGAAGGCCAAGACTATAACAGGGTTAAAAAAATAATTTGATCAGTTCATGGAGGTTAGGTCCATCAAAGGTTATTAGCCAGGATAGGCAGGGATGCAACCCCATGCTCTGGGTGTCCCTAGCTTCTATTTGCCAGAAGCTGGCAGTGGACAACAGGGGATGGATCACTGGATGATTGCCTGTTCTGCTCAGTCCCTCTGAAGCACCTGGCATTGGCCACTGTCGGAAGACAGGATACTGGGCTAGATGGACCATTGGTCCGACCCAGTATGGCTGTCTCATGTTCTTATTAACAAAACCCTAGGACTGATAACACACATACAATGGGATGTCACATCTTTCACTCTTTCTTTCCTCTAGAGAATCTGCTATCAGAACCAGGGAAACGACAAGGTAAAATTCTGGGAACTGAGGAGATAAGTGAAAAAAATATTGGGCTGAAACCTCAGCTGCTATAAAATGGGCTTGCACCAATGAAGCCAATGGAGAAATGTTGATTCACACCAGCTGGGGACCTGGTCTATTGACCCCAATGGAGCTACAGCTAATTGATACTTTCTGGGGGTCTGGACCCATTGACTCCAAAAAAGCTACGGCCCATTGACACCAGCTGGGAATCTGGCCCCATTGACTCCAACGGAGCGATGCCCATTGACACCAACTGTGGATCTGGTCCATTATGTGAAAGATGAAGATTAACTAAAAGTATAACTTTAATTCCATATGCAGTTACATTTCCCTTGACCGAACATCCTAGCTTGAAACCTAGAGCTAGAGATCAAATAAATGACATCAAAATCATCATTACTAATAAATATTTTGTGCTCCCACCTACAGCTCGTGGCAAAGATGGGTAAAGTAAATGCTTCCCCCCTCGCAGCAATTGGCTCAGGCTCTCTGCAGACACAGGAAGTGTCGTTGTGCCAGTTACACTCATGTCACATTTCCTAGCATTTGATCACAACCTTGAGGGCTTAAATTGACAGCTGAGATTCTGGTGCAATCATACAGCTCCAGGAGCATGGGTCCTAAATACGGGTCTTAACATGGCTCTTGGCTGCTCCAGGGGATAATACTAAGAATAGGGCAGGAATCTCTCTCTCTCTCTTTCTCTCTTGAAGATTTGACTCTGATTCCTAAGACATCAGCTTTTCTAAATCTCTCTGATGGATGTGTGTAGATGAAGGGATGGCGCGGGAGGAATTATTGGTGACATAGATCTTCTCCCAGACTATTGAGGAGTTGCAGGGTGGATGTGCTCCCCTGGTGCCAGCTGTGTCTGGAACATCATTCACTGCATAGAGTCCAGTTTGCCCCCCTGGGCAGAGAGCCCAGTAAAAACCCTTGACATTCCTTAAAGAGGCTGCTTTGGAGGTCTCGTTTCATAGTCACTTTCAGATCCTCAGCTCCCAGGCACCAACCCTGCAGCCTGATCGGTGCAAGAGCCAGGCTCCAAATGCAGGGACAGGGCCGTAATTTCTGTATCACCAGGCCCAAGTTCATTTGAAATGTTGCAGGAGGTTTTTGTTCTTCATCTACAAACATCATTCCGATTGAGATCTGTTGTCCTTTCAATTTTTATAAAAACATATTTTTCACTTTCCTTCAGTGAGGCAGAAAAAAATCATTTCCCACAAAAAGCCATCACAAATGTTTCCATTACCATTTTCCCACTCTCGATTTACTATGGTGGTGAATTTTTTTTGGCCTGTAACATCACTGCTGGGATGGGCTGTTGTCCAGTTGGGATGTCTGCACTTCAGAAAGGTGTGGACTAATTGGGAAAGGTTCAAAGAAGAGCCACAAGAATGAGTCAAGGTCTGGAAAACCTGCTTGACAGTGAGATACTAAAGTAACCCAGTAAATTTAGATTATCCAGGAGAACGTTAACATTGGTGTGTGATTTGATCCCAGTCAATAGGAAGAGATGTCTGGTAGCAGAGAGCTCTTTAATCTAGCAGACAAAGGTAGGATGAGATCCAACAGCTGGAAGCTGGAGCTACATAAATTCAGACTGGAGATAAGGTGCAGATTTTTGACAGCAATCAGGGGAATTAGCCCATGGCACAGCTGTCCCAGGGAAATGGTGAATTCTCCATCAGTCACGTGGATTCTTTTAAATCGAGGTTGCCCGTCTGTTTCTAAGAGATCTGCTCTAGCTCAGCCAGACACATCCCTGGGGGAGGGTGTTTGCTGGTCGTTATGGTCGTTTATGGCCTTCAAATCTAGTTCTGTGCTGCACCAAGGGGCACTGGAATGGGAGGGGGGAGGGCTATGGTCCTCCCACTTTTTGCTGGCTGTAAGAATGAGTGATGCGAGGAGGGTGGCCTTGGGGAGAAGAGGCGGTGAGGGAGCAGGGCCTCAGGGGGAAGAGGCAGCACAAGGCGGGGACTTGGGGAGAAGGGGTGATGTGGAGGCGGGGCCTCAGGGGAAGGAATGGCATGAGGGTGGGCCTTTGGGAGAACGGGCAGTGCAGCGGCGGAGGCTCAGGGGGAAGGGGCGGTGCAGGGGGTGGGGCCATGGTTTGGGCATCGGTGACCCCCTCCCACTGTTAGAAAGCTTCCGCCGCACCTGTCAGGGGAAGGGCAGGCTCTAGGGTGGCTTTAAGCCATCCTTGCACCTCCTAACTATGGGCCGCTCGGGGGGTCTTTTAGCCAGGTCTGGAGGCCGGCTCCCCCCTGCTTATATCAGCCATGATGCCCACAACATGCCGCTCAAACCCTCAGCTCTACCCCCCCAGCATGCCCAGGACATGGGAGGGTGGCTGGTGGCTGTCTCTATGTTCCTGCCACAATTCAGTTCTGAGGCAGCCTCCATTCCTCTGCGAAGCCTTTCACAGCTTCCCAGGCCAGAAGGGACCCTCCTGTGTGACCTCCTGTATAGCACAGGCTGGAGAATTACACCAAACTAGTTTCTCCATCCAGACCAGTAACATCTGGCTAAGCTAGAGCAGCTGTCGTTCAATTTCAGTTGGAGGGTTTCAAATGACGGAGCAGGCTGAAGGTTTGTTTTGAAGTAAATAAATAAAAAAGCCTGGGATCCAATTTGACCCGGCAACATCCTGTCAACATTTTTAAATGTGATTCAGGAAGAGAAATTGAGGGGATTTTCTTTGGGCTCTTGAATAGGAAGATCAAAAGCCCACAAATCTGGGAGACTGGGAGGTTAGAAACTGAATAAAAATAAATAATTGTGCCCTCTTTCTGCTGGGTGATTTCAAAGTGGATTAAAATAGGCACGTGGGTAAAATACTTCCAAATTCAGCCTGAGGAGGAAGGGGAACTGGATTAGGGTTGCCAACTTTCTAATTCCAGAAAACTGAACACCCTTGCCCTGCCACTGCCCCGCCCATTCCCTGAGGCCTTGCCTCTTCCCAAGGCCCCACCCCCTGCTCACTCCATCCCCCACCCTCTCTCACATGCTCATTTTCACTGCAAGGCCCAAAACAGGCATATTTATTGTTTTGACAGCTGTATTATGCTAAATTCAGGTTTTATTTGTTACAGGATGCTAGAGCTGGCAGCAAAATAGTTTAAAAGGGTAATTTTTAGGGCTGTCAAGCGATTAAAAAAGTTAATCGCGATTAATCGTGCGATTAATCACACTGTTAAAACAATAATAGAATACCATTTATTTAAATATTTTTGGACGTTTTCTACATTTTCAAATATATTGATTTCAATTACAACACAGAATACAAAGTGTACAGTGCTTACTTTATATTTATTTTTGATTACAAATATTTGCACTGTAAAAAACAAAAGAAATAGTATATTTCAATTCACCTAATACAAGTACTGTAGTGCAATCTCTTTATAATGAAAGTTGAGCTTATAAATGTAGAATTATGTACAAAAAATAACTGCATTCAAAAATAATACAATGTAAAACTTTAGAACCTACAAGTCCACTCAGTCCTACTTCAGCCAATCGCTCAGACAAAAAAGTTTGGTTACAATTTGCAGGAGCTAAAGCTGCCCACGTCTTGTTTACAATGTCATCTGAAAGTGAGAACAGGCGTTTGCATGGCACTGTTGTAGCTGGCATCGCAAGATATTTACATGCCAGATGTGCTAAAGATTCATATGTCCCTTCATTCTTCAACCATCATTCCAGAACATATGTGTCCATGCTGATGACGGGTTCTGCTCGATAACGATCCAAAGTAGAGCGGACCGACGCATGTTCATTTTCATCATTTGTTTCAGATGCCACCAGCAGAAGGTTGATTTTTGATGGTTCAGGTTCTGTAGTTTCTGAATTGGAGTGTTGCTCTTTTAAGACATCCGAAAGCATTTTCCACACCTCATCCCTCTCAGATTTTGGAAGGCACTTCAGATTCTTAAACCTTGGGTCAAATGCTGTAGCTATCCTTAGAAATCTCACATTGGTACCTTCTTTGCGTTTTGTCAAATCTGCCGTGAAAGTGTTCTTAAAACGAACATGCGCTGGGGTCATCATCCGAGACTGCTATAACATGAAATATATGGCAGAATGAGGGTAAAACAGAACAGGAGACATATAATTCTTTCCCAAGGAGTTCAGTCACAAATTTAATTAATGCATTATTTTTTTAACGAGCATGGAAGCATGTCCTCTGGAATGGTGGCCGAAGGGGCATATGAATGTTTAGCATATATGGCATGTAAATACCTTGCAGCGCCGGCTACAAAAGTGCCATGCAAACTGAAAAATACCATTTCTTTTGTTTATCATTTTTACAGTGCAAATATTTGTAATAAAAAATAATAATGTAAAGTGAGCACTGTACACTTTGTATTCTGTGTTGTAATAGAAATCAATATATTTGAAAATGTAGAAAACATCCAAAAATATTTAATAAATTTAAATTGGTATTCTATTGTTTAACAGTGCGATTAATTGCGTTTAATTTTTTTAATTGCAGTTAATTTTTTGAGTTAATCATGTGAGTTAACTGTGATTAATCGACAGCCCTAGTAATTTAAAAAAAAATGAAATTTCACAAAGGTTTTCATGATTCTTTCCCTCCCCTCTTTCCATTTTTTGTAACCAGCTCCATGTTTTTTGTTCACTAAAGTTATTGTCCTAATTCCACACATAAAATTACCACACGTTATCACAGCTGCAATGGATCCATTAAAGGCCCACTCCTGAAGCCCAAATACACATCCATAGAGCACAACCACAGAAATGCACCTGTCAGATACCTATATAAATAAATCTGTGGAAACGGACTCCCATACCTACATGCAGATACACACGTGTATTCATGTGTACACATCTAGCATGCACTAACACATATACTTCCACATTATTTAATATTAAAATTGTTGTTTAATGCCTAGAGACCCCAACTAAGATCAGGGCTTCAGGGTGGTAGGTGCTGGACATACACATAAAAAGAGAGAGTCGGCAATAGTTTGTAATGTAGCTAGACAAAGGTGGGGAGAAATGTATGATACATTGGCTCTGCTGCAATTACTAGTCAACAACATTCACTTTTTAAGAAATAATACATTTCTCTTCGAGTTCCCTTCTCTTTTAAAAACTTGTTATGAAATGAATACACATATTTTATGTCATCAGTTTTTTGTGCACAAGCCAGCAAAAGGAATAAAAGTCAAAGAGTTAGGCTGCAAATTTTATTCACACAGGTATATACACATGGCAATACACGCACCTCCCTACACAAAGACACACAGTCTCTTACACACATACAATGCATGCATGCACACACTTGCCTACACAGAGACACTTTTTCATACACTTTTCCAGGGGCTGCCTAGATCACCCAGCAGGGAATGGAGGAGGGTGGGCTGGAAGGGAAAAGTTGGGGGGTGGGGTGGAGGAGAGAGGATGGGGAGGAAAAGAGGCCAAAGATGAGAGCAGGGTAGGGGTGAAAGGGGGCAGTGAAGCAGAGAAGAGGGGTGTGGGGGACATGTGGGGTGGATGGGGATGCAGGGGGAGGCAGAAGGCTACAGGTGCATGAGGATGTGGGGGGCACAGGGGTGTATAGGGACATAATGGGAGTGCAGCAGTGTATGGAGGTGAATGGGGTGCAGGGCTGTGGAGGAAGAGGGCCATGGGGGTGGCGGCTCTGGGAGGTGGAGAGGATGGGTGGGAGAGCACTGTAAGGGGTACAGGGCTGGGATGGGTAGGTGTGGGGGGCAGGACAGGATGGGATGGATGCAGTGAGGGGGATGAGGGGGAAGGGCTGGGATGGGGAAGGATGCAGTGAGGGAGATGGGGGTGCAGCCCCATTCCCAGCACTCAGAGATGAGGATACACATGCCTCGAACTCCTGGGTGCCGGCAATGGGGCTAGAGACAGACTGCCGTTTGCTGCAGGGCATGCGCTGCAGCTTGAGCCCAGCCACACGAGGAGAAGAGGGCCAGGCAGCAGCGGGAGAAGCGCGAGCCATGCAACCCCTCAACAGCCGCCTGCTGAGCACTCGAGTCGTGCTTGCACTAGTTCTCCCCTGGCCTGGCTTAGCCAATGGGAGCTGCGCCAGACATGCCAGCTGCTTCCCAACCTGGGAGCCTGCCAGCCCCGCTGCGCGGCGGAGCCGCCAACTGCACAGTCAACGGTGCTAACGGGAGTTGCCAGGATCCCTTTTTGACTGGGTGTTCTGGTCCAAAACTGGACACTTGGTCACCCTAAACTGCAGTGAAATATCCCCTGGAGCCATTCTAGAAAGAAATTCCAGGAGCACAAGCCTTTAATCTGGATTCACTTTAGAACCTGGATTTATAACCTTTGCTGGTAACTTTGACAGCACGTCCATGCCAACCCGCATAGGGAGGGGCTGCTTTGGAGCATCTTCCTTCGTCAAATGAAGAACTAGATTTTGTTGCATAAGGGATTTTCTTGAAATAGACCATCCCCCACTCAGATCTAGTGCTGGAGATTATCCTAAATCTGAAAGCAAACCCACTCAGGGTCAGGATGAGCTCTCCCCTGACATCTAGTGAGGCCTGGGAGGAGAGACGCCAGGAGCAGACTGGACTTGCAATGGACACACCTACTCCGCCTAGGCACTCAAAGTGATCAACTTTGGCTGGTGTTGAGTTATAAATCACTTTAGCATTGAGCACAGGGGGAGTGACATGTTATCCTGACTGTAGGAGCAAAGGGCAGCAGAACTGTGTCCTGATTGAGGGGGTCACCCTCACCTGAACCTCACTTGCTAAGCAGATGTCAGATCCCACTGAAGGTGGGAGGGTGGTGTGTGCAGAAGTTCTTCCATGCTGCAGATTCTGCCTAAAGAGCCCTAGACAGTATTTGACTCTCCCCTCTCCAGTGGCTAAAGACAGAGCTGATGAGACTCAATTGAGAGCACTTGCTTCTGTTCAGAGGTTCCTAGAGCTGCAGTCACTGAGGAGCAGGTCTAGGGGCTAAGCCTTAGCCCCAGTGACAGGACAGTGTTGCAGAGAAAGACAACGAAGGGGCAGCAGCACGGAGGAACCCCCCCACACACACACACACATACACACTCAGGGAAATCACTAAGAGTTGGGCTGAGTGGGGGGACCTCAGAACGGGGCATCGCAGATGTGGCAGCGAGTGGCCAACAGCAGAGGTGACAGCAAGCGGCCAGTGTGACATTTGTTCGTGGGACTTTCACATGGGCAGGTGGGCACATGAGAAGACATGCTTTTGAATCAGTGGGTGTGGTGGTTTCACAAACTAATGCTGGGATCCTTTCCCCGTTTTTATTTAAAAGTTTCTTTGCTGTGCACAGTTTCAGGGTTTAGTTTCCCCAGATTACTGGTGGGGGCTTGAGCTGGTTCTGTGTTGTATTGTCAAGAGGAACCCCTAGATATTGAATCTGGCCCTTGTTGCTGCCGACTCCACCTGGCAGAAGGGTTACACGTGTGATTTTGCTGAGAATAGTGAGCACCTATTGGCTGCTTCAGAAGACAGGCAGCTCTCCGAAGCAAAGATCCCTCAGGCCCAGAGGAGTTAGGAGCCTAAATACCTTGGAGGATCTGGGCCTCAGTTAAGACAGTGGAGCTGGTTGGATTTGACAATGGATGAAGGAGAAATAGCACAGACTGTAACATTTTTCTGAGTCTAGAACCCTTGTGATATTTTGTCACTCAGTGCCAAAGCTTCCCCTGCAGATGAGGTTTGTTATAACCAGAGCTAAGGGGCATTTTTTGAATTTTGAAATGTTTTATAAGTTGCCACAAGGCCAATATTGAACTTTCAAATTTTGCTGCAAATAAAAAAAAGGGGACAAAACTTTTGTGAAAATATTAAAACAAATGGCATTTGAGGGTTTTCTCTGTGCATGTGAAAATGCCAATAAAGTACAATTTAAACTTTTAAATTAGTTTAACTTTTTTAACTATTTAACTTTCTAAAACTATTTTTAAAACTATTTTAACCATTTCAACTTTTGAAAACTATTTTAATTTTTACTTAAACTATTTTTGTGTGTTTTTATTTTATGATTGCATGTGCATTTTTAAATTATTTTAAACTTTTAACTCTTTCAATTTATGCCATTTGGTAGATTGTCTTCCTTCTGCAGTCTTGTGCACCAGTACAGAGTGGATGTAAAATGTGACTGTCCTGATCTCACTTTACACGGCATGTACATTTTTGTGCTCACTTTACACTAGTATACATGGCCACACATTGTGAAGAATGGGGAAAAGGGCCTTGAGAAAATCAGTGTTGCCAGCGCTTGCAATTTTTTTGCATTTCCTAAAGACTCAGGGCCCGAATCAAGAGACTGCATGAGAATTGCAGAACAGCTGGGCAAATAAGGAATGTACCAGTTCACTAGCAATGACGAAAAATAAACAATAAAACATTTGATTTTGAGTTGAATGAATTTTTTTTTTTTTAAATTGACAAATCAAAAAGTGAAAACAAAATGTTCAGGTCAGAACAAAACATTTCACTTGGACATTTCCAAAATACTTCATTTTTTTCTGGCACAATTTTGCAAATAGTTTCCAGCTGACAAAAATGACTGTATTTGATGAAAAAAATCCACCCAGCTCTAAATCTCAGCTCTCAACAGTGGTGCTGGAATGTTTTTTATAGTGGGGGTGCTGAAAGCCAGCAGAATTGTCCCCAAACTTTTTACCTCGCATCTCCCTTACCCCTATCTGCACACCCCCCACCCAGAGCTGAGGCCGGGAGCAGGGCTGTGTCTCTGGAAGGGGGGGACTCGAACAGGGGTAAGGGGGCCAAGGCTGGGGCCACAGCTGGTGGTGGATGCAGGGCCAGGAGCGGAGCCTTGCATGCGGGGCCAAGAGCAGATCCCCAGCTGCAGGGTTGGCAGCCAGGACCCCGGATGCGCGGCTGGGAATGGAACCCCAGGAGCGGGGCCAACAGCCAGGACCCCACGTAAAACCTGGGGGTGCTGCAGCACCCCCTGCACCCCTACTTCCCATGCTTATGGCTCTCACAAAGAGCAAGTTTCTCGCCCTGGAGACTGTGGGGAAAAGCCTGAGACCCCTAAAGGCTTGGAAACAGGAAAGCAAAGAAAAAGAAACCCCCATTTGGTATTTTGGCAAGTGCATGATTTGTAAGTGTAGCTCGTGATTTGGGGGCCTGACTCATCATTTTTGAATGCTTGAAGCTGGCCTTGCTCAGACTGACAACAATGACTGTAACAAACAGACGTGTGCATGGATGGTCGGGGAAAACTGTGGTTTTGTTCCGTGTTTGTACAGCAGCAATGAGGTCCTGGGCCAGGATTGGGGCTGCTCAGTGCTAGATATTATTTATGTTAATAAAAATAGTAAGCAATAAATAATCCAGCATCCCAGATCCTCAGTGCTGGCAGGAGAAATAGGTGCCTTGGAGCGGGAGCCAGTGCTTAAAGTAGTCTGAAAAAGGGGAAGGAGTCTCCCTGGGAATAGCAGCTTTGGTAGAACATAAGAACCGCCATCCTGGGTCAGACCAAAGGTCCATCTAGCCCAGTATCCTGTCTTCCGACAGTGGCCGGTGCCAGTACTTATAGTCCCCTCAGGGACCCGGCTCGATTTTCATTTATTTGGCTGTGTCTGGGACTTCCTGAGAGCCCCCTGGACACACACTGGTCTCAGCGAGGGGTGCCCAGGAACTCAGCGTGTTTAGCACTGATGATGCCGCGTCAGAAGTCAGGGCTGGATGTGTACCAGGAAAGGACTGTCCCTGCCCCACAGTGCTGAAACAATGGGTGTGGGGGGTGCAGCCGCATCCACGGCTTGAAGTGGCTTCCATATAGACAGGGTTCACAGTTTGGTTCAGTGGCTCTCAGCACCCCCACTGTACAAATTGCTCCAGTGCCCCTGGCCCGGACCCAAACCGCTCTGATTTGGGTTTCAGAGTAGCAGCCGTGTTAGTCTGTATCCTCAAAAAGAACAGGAGTACTTGTGGCACCTTAGAGACTAACAAATTTATTAGAGCATAAGCTTTCGTGGGCTACAACCCACTTCTTATGCATCCGAAGAAGTGGGTTGTAGCCCACGAAAGCTTATGCTCTAATAAATTTGTTAGTCTCTAAGGTGCCACAAGTACTCCTGTTCTTTTTTCTGATTTGGGTGCGCTTCCAGGGCGCTGGAGGACTTGGGGGGGGGGCTGTAATTAACAAGCTATTTCTGGGGGCCCTCAGGCGGGACCCCTGGCCCGATTCACTTCCCATTCAGCAGGGAGGTTCGCTCTTGCTTCCAGACTTGACCCAGCCAGCTGGGAGCCAGTCGGGCTGCTCTGTCTGGGTCCCAGACGGGTGGGAGGTTGTGGAATCTCCATCTCTGGAGATATTTAAGAGTAGGTTAGATAAAGGTCTATCAGGGATGGTCTAGAATAGACAGTATTTGGTCCTGCCATGAGGGCAGGGGACTGGACTTGATGACCTCTCAAGGTCCCTTCCAGTCCTAGAATCTATGAATCTATATGGGGCCCAGTGACAGGCTTGGGAACCGCTCAGCCCCCAGGGCTGGCTTCTCGCTGGAGCGGCCAGAGAGGAGGAGCTGTTGCCACTAGAGGACAGTGGCTGATGTTCAAGGAGGGGAAACTGGTTCCTCCTCTGCCTGCCCCGCTTCCTCTTCCGCCGGGAGAGAGCTGAGCTTCCCGGGCAGAGAACCTGCAGCCCGGGCTCAGCCGCTGCTGCTCCCGAGCGGGGTCTGTGCGGGGAGAGACCTGCACTAACCCCCCTCTGTGCCCAGCCCGGGGAGGGGGAGGGGACTTCCTGCGGTGGCTGGAACCAGCCCCAGGCTCTGCCGACACCAGCCCCTGAGCCGGAGCCTGCAGGTGAGGGGAGAGACCCGGGGGAAAGGGGCTGGGGCCGGGCAGGAAAGTGACTCTGCACCACCGGCCCCTCCTCGCCCCAGCTCTGCTCTCGGGGCGGGGGTCTGCGAGTCCCATAGCTGCTGCCCTCCCTGAGCCCCTACAGGAGCCGAGCCAGCTCCGGGAGAGCGAACGCCCCCAGCCAGGGACCGAGTCTCCCAGCCCGAGGGGAGGAGAGAGGGGGCAGGAGGGAGACAAAGATAGAGGCTGGCAGGGGCAACAGGAGCAGTCAGTGGGGAGGGAGGTTCCCGGCTCCCAGCCGTGCCCAGCCCCATTCCCTGCAGCGCCCCGGGGCAGATTGACTTTCCTGGGGAGAAGGGGAGGAGCAGCGAGAGGAAAAGCCAGTTCCTGACTCTGCCTGGTCCCTGCGCTGCTGGGGGGATGCGCTGCCCTGGGGACAGTGTCAGGGGGATCCCCCAGAGCGGCTCCTTTGGTTCTGCACTTGGCTAAGAGGCTCTGTGCCTGGGAGTGGGGGTACCAATGTCAGGGTGGGTTTGGACCTGGTGGGAGGGGCCGGGTCTGCCCAGGAATAAAGTGCCCCAGGGTTTTCCAAGCATCTGTGGGTCTAATTCTTCTGTATGCAGGGAAAGGCCCTGGGGGAACTGGGGTGAGAAATGGGCCAAAAGCCCCTCCTGAAACCTCCCCCTGCTCGCCCTTCTCGGCTGCAGGATAACGCTCCAGATCCTGCCCTCCTCCCGCGGGCCGGGCCGTGGGATTGAGGGTGGCCCATCCAGGAGGCTGGGGGAGCAGCGAGCAGGCAGGGGGAAGGGGTTAATGACGGACTTGTCTAGCATGGCGCTGACATTCCAGGGAGAGGGGTACCAGCCGCCCCCACCCCAGCGGCCTGCCATGGCAGTAGCCAAGGCACCAATGGCTTCACACTCCGCAGTGGGGAAAGGTGTCTGGGAACCCCTCATCCCAGACAGGCAATGGCAGATCATCTGCGCCTCACTAGGACGGCTGTGCCTGAGCCTCCAGGCCCAGCTGGAAACACCCCAGAGTTAAAGGCTAGGGCTGGGCGGGGGAGGATGAGGGTGAGAATGCTAATAGCAGGAGCTCTCCTGTCACGCTTTCCATCCACAGATCTCCAGGTGCTTTACAAAGGAGCTCAGGGTCATTCTCCCCCTTTTACAGATGGGGAAACCGAGGCATGAGTGGCAACATGGCTGGGCTGTGGGCACCAGGGGCAGAGCCGGGGTAGAAGACCACCCCCTGGGTGCCTTTCAGAGTGCTGCCTTTCAGAGTGCTATTCATTAGGTAGCACCAGAAGGTGGGGCAGTGGGGCCCATGGAAGAACTGGGGGGGGGGGGGGGTGGCTGGGACAGCAGGTTCTGAGTGAGGGTCTCTGGCTGTTCCAGGGGCCGGCGGCCGGCAAGGAGGTGGGTGTGTATTCCACCATGGAGCCATGCGTCCTGCTGGATCCTCACCAAAAAGCCCTGTACAGGGACGTCATGCAAGAAAGCTACGACACCCTGATGTCGCTGGGTGAGGATTCCTGTCCCCTCGGGCATTTGGACATGGGGGGTGGGGGTGTCTCTGAAGCGCTGCTCAGGGTCTGGGTCTTTTAGATTTCAGTGGGATCAGCCCCATAGTCCACAGATGCCAGCCTGAGAGAGACCATCACCTCTCCGGCCCCTGCTAGTGGACTTCTGCATGCCCAGGGCAGTGGAGTCGGCTTACAAGAGGAGCGTGGATGAGTTCAGCTTGTTCAGCCCAGCCAGACACAGACTGAGAGAGGGCTGCTTCTCATTTGGAGTGGGGGGGGTGAGCTCCAGGGAGAGGGAAGATCTGCTAATGCAACCGGACCATGTCGGCACAAGAACAAATGGGGATAAACTAGTCAGGAGTAAACTGAGGCTGGAAATTGGCAGGATTCTACCCATCAGAGGAGGGAGGTTCAGGAACAGCTAGTTTGAAGCTGCAGCTTGAATGGGATTATATGACGGGGCTGTCAGAGATAGCTGGGGACTCAATGTGCCAGGTGGTCCCTTCCACTACTATGTCCTGTGATCATGAGTCTCATGTCACTCACACGTATTTTCCATCCCCAGGGAGGGCCCAATCTTAAGGCATGGTTAGGGGTGAGCTAGTGCCCTATTGTGCTACGCTAGAGTCACTGTAACCTGTACTGGTGTTGGAGATCACCAGACCCCCCTCCAGGGGGCACTGCCCATTCCCTTTGCCCCACTGGCCTCCCCACAGAGTCTCCCAGGGATTCCACACCAGCACAGAAGGGGGCTGGGGTTAAAAAATGTGGCTTGTCCTTTCTGACGACCGTTGGGGTGTTATTCTTACCGCAGCCAAACTCCTGAATCAGACCCCCGGAATCATGAGATTGGCTTTGAAATCATGAGATTGAAAACATAAAAATGTTGGGCTTCTTTTCTTCACCTTCTGGTTTTTGAGCCGTTAGCGTCACACTCAGGGTCACGTTTTCAAACTGTTCTCTGCAGCTCCATGTTGCGTTCCTGGCTTACATGCAAAGAAGCGAGATAGAAACATAATAGACTCTAGCTGGAAGCAACAGAACTTGGTTGCTTAGAATCCAGAACTGAAATGCACAAGAACCAAAAACAGAGAGAGAGAAAACAGGCTGCTCCCTCAGGCAATGTGGCACAATTCACCCCACCTTGCTCTATGCAGTCTTTGCAGACTGACTGCTGCTAGACCCAGGTCACATGCTTCCCTATAGCGCCCACTAGCCTGCCAACAGGACCAGGAAACCTCCTGAGAATTTAAAGTGATAGCTTGTCAATGCCCCTCACCACCTGGGCTAGAAATTTACATCTTTCATATCTCTTTTTGTAGTGAACCCTGAGATTCTGGCACAATCTCACAATTCCAGCAACCGGGGCTTGAGGTCAAATCCCGAATATTGCGAGACTCGTGAGACAATCGCAAGGGCTGGCAACACCATAGCATAACGGGTGCTTGGGGCTCTGCAGATGCAGACCCGGCCCTGGGGATAGGGCAAGGCTGGTCAAAGAGTCCTGGGGGAGTGAGCAACCGAGCTGCCATTCGGTAGGGGAATAGGGAAACCCCAGCTGTGTGGTGCTCACTGTGCATGGGGACCTGTCCTTCTCTAGTGGCTGGGCCAAATAAATCCCCTGGGGTAGACGTGGCTTCTCTCCATGTGCATCTTATCACATGGAGGGAGTTGGGGAACCCCCATGCAGCCCCATAGCCTTCCAGGGAGGGGCTGTGGATCGTGGTGATCACAGCCCCGCTGGCAGCGAGCAAGGAGAGGGGGTCGCTGCCTAATGAGCTCTGTTCCCCCCCTCCCCCCGCCTGACTCCCCCCCACAGAATTCCCCTTCCTGAAAGCGGAGGTGATCTCCCGACTGGAACGGCGTCGCAGAGGCTCCAAGGAGAGGGAGATCCCAGCAGCGTCTGGCTCAGGTGAGGGATCAGCTATGCCGACTGGGCAATAAACAGCTGGGGTTCCCACCCGGGCCCCATCAGCGTCCCCGGCTCTGCCACTGCTGTCCCAGGTCTGGACTGTGCCCAGCGGGCGTCATAGCCTCCTGGTGAGCATCACTCACAGCTTCTCACCCAGCCTGACAACACCTGGCTGTGGCACCCTCCCCGCTGAGGGCTTGGATGGGGTGTGGGGGCAGAATTGGTCCCCTCCTCTGGGTGAGGGTTTGGGGGATTCAGCCCGTGATTTTCTAATCTCCCGGGGAGCTATTTTAGTTTGTTTCCCCCCTTTCCGAGGTTCCTTCCGCCCAGAGCAGGGAGTGGATTCCAGGCAGGCAGTGTCCGACTGGACAGAGCACTGGACAGGGACCTAGGAGACCTGGGGTGCATTCCTGGCTTAGCCACTGGCCTGCTGGGTGAGCTTGAGCAAGTCATGCCCTCACTCCGTGCCTCAGTTTCCTCATCTGGGGAACGGGGGTTTGTAAAGTGCTTTGAGACCTAGCCATGCAGGAGTGGAGTGTGGGAGTTATTCTCCCTCTGTCCTGGCAGGTGATGGGACGGCGAGTGAGACCGAGGAGGAGAATCCCCCAAAGGAAGGCCCTGAGCCAGCGGAACCACGGGAGATGCTGCCGGAAGGATTTTCAGGAGCTGTTTGCCAGGGGCCTGCTGGGGTGAGGCTGGGAGGGGCAGGGAGGAGACAGGGCAAACCCGCCCCTCAGGGGCCCAGCCCCAAGAAACTGCAGGATATCACAGCTCACCAGCGAACGCCCCAGGGCCAGAAGCCCTACCGGTGCCAGGACTGTGGCAAGAGCTTCATCTGGAGCTCGCACCTGGAGCGGCATCGGCGCGTCCACACAGGCGAGCGCCCCTATGCCTGCCCTGAGTGCGGTGAGAGCTTCACCCAGAGCTCCCACCTCCGGCAGCACCAGCTGGCCCATGGCGGCGAGCGCCCCTACAAGTGTGGCGACTGTGGCAAGCGCTTCGGTGACCCGCCAGCCCTGGCGGCCCACCGGCGCGGCCACCTGGAGGACAAACCCTACCGCTGCGCCCAGTGCGGCAAAGGCTTCGCCTGGAGCTCCCACCTGGAGCGTCACCGGCGTGTCCATACCGGCGAGCGGCCCTACCGGTGCAGGGAGTGCGGGGAGGCCTTCGCCCAGAGTGCCCACCTCACCAAGCACCGCCGGACCCACACCGGGGAGCGCCCCTACCGCTGCCCCCACTGCGGGAAGGGCTTCGGGGACAGCTCTGACCTCACACGACACAAACGGACCCACACAGCTGGGAGCATCAGGCAGCGCCAACAACCTGCTCGCAAGCAGAGCCCGGCCAAGCCCAGGAACGCTCAGCAGAAGGGGAAACGCAGCCGCTGCAGCCAGGGCGCTGGGGAGAGCTTGGGGCCACCACAACAGCAGCAGGGTCCCCAGTGCCAGGACTGCAGGCTGGGCTCCAAGCCCCGGAGAGCCCACCAGGAGGGGACGTGCAGCTGCTTCAGGGAGAGCTTGGAGCTGCTTCAGGGTTCAGAGGCCCTGGGACCCCAGCCCGAGCGGAAATCCCACCCCTGTGGGCACTGCGGGAAGGTCTTCGCCTGGAGCTCCCACCTGGAGCGGCACCGGCGCGTCCACACTGGCGAGCGGCCCTATGCCTGCCCCGAGTGTGGCGAGCGCTTCGCTCAGAGTGCCCACCTCACCAAGCATCGCCGGACCCACACCGGCGAGCGGCCCCACACCTGCCCCCACTGCGGGAAGGGCTTCGTCGAGAGCTCCGACCTGGCGCGGCACCGGCGCACCCACACCGGGGAGAAGCCCTACAGGTGCGGGCAGTGCGGGAAAGGCTTCAGTGTTCGCTCAGCCCTCACCAAGCACCACAGGGAGCACGCGGGGAGCACGCCATGAGTGGTTGCCACCGAGAGCCTGCACCAGGCTGCCCTGTCCCCTCCTCAGGGAGAGAAGAGGAAAACCTGGCACTTCCATTTCACATTGCACGCTTGGGAGAAGGCCCCCGGGATGGCCCGAGGGCCTCTGGGCTGGAGACACCCCCCCCACACACGGGACGGCCCAAGGGCATCTAGACCAAGACCCCTCCAGGACGGCCCGATGGCCTCACTACCTCTGAAAACCCATGCTGGAAAGCACACTTCCAGCTTTAGTACTGACGTATCCTAAAAGTGACTCTTCAAACGTGGCTGTTTCGTCACCCTATAGTGCCCTGCAATCACAGGGGCTCCGTTTCCCAGCAATAAGATCTTTTTTCTCACTGCCAGCCCTGGGATGGAAGAGAAGCGCTGGGTTCTTTCCTTCTCACGCGTCATCACCAGGAATAAAGGGTTCACAGGGCGAATTCTTGCTTGTGCAGCCGCTGGCACCCTCACCCTCTGTGACCCCCCCCATGACAGATTTCATGCCCCGCGGGCCATACATAGGTCGACCCCTCCCCCCCGTGGAGACGCAGCTAGGTTGATAGATTCTTCCATCCACCTCGCTACTGCCTCTCTGAGAAGTGGATTTACTGCATCACTGGAAAATCCCCTTTTGTCAGCGTAGGCAGCGTCTACACTACAGTGCTACAGCATCCCAGCTGCAGTGCCGTAGATGTGTTACTGCCGTGGCTGTAGAGCAGATGTGGCCTCAGAAGCAGTTCTGTTGAGGTTGCAGGGCAAACAGGAGATAGAGGCAGCAAGCACTCGAGGCCCGACTCTGCTACATGCAGGGAGCAGGGCAGCGGGGTGGAGAAAAGGGGCCAGTCCTGTGGGATATGTTCTCAGATTGCAATCACAAGAGGAAAAATGTGCTACAGGGGGTGAGTGGCCATAGTGTGTCTCCTCTCTCCACCACCGGCCTACACGGCTGGGACTCCTTTACAGCAGGATGACCGAGAGGGGAACCAGCCCCTTTAAACTTTCTTTAAAGAACGTTGAGCGTTAAAGAGGAAGGGCCCAGCACTCACTGGTTGACCCTAAAAGAAAGTGGCAAATAACCAGCCAGGGGGTCTGGCTTCAGGGGTTTCAGAGTCTGGCTGGTCCAAATTTTAATTTTTCATTCCATTCCGAGAATGACATTTTTTTCATGAAAAATCTTTCTTTCCTTTTTTTTTTCTTTTTTTAAGGATGAAAAAAAATCTGAAATTCAAAACGTTTTCCTCTCCAATTCAAGGATTCCGTTTTGGAGGGGGATCGAGGGTTGTTGGTGCATGCGTGCATGTGTCTTTTTTCTACGTTCTCTTGCTATTTAACTTTCCCATCTTTTTTTTTTTTCCCTCTGGAAGAGGAGTGGGAATCAAATGAGAGCAATTTGGAGGCAGAAAAAACACTTTCTCTAACTTTTTTTCCACTGGAAAATTAAAGAAAAACAAAGAAAGAAAACGTGAGAATGGGAAATGCAGACACATGCGAAAAATGAAAATTTTGGAAATAAAACAAAAAATTAAATTCAATTCATTTTACAATTTTGGATTTAAAAAAGGGGGTTTCTGGGTTGATCCTCACAAACTGTTTGACGAACAAAATACAGACCGCTGGTTTTTAAAGGACCACAGAGTAGTACCCTGGTGGGGGGTAACTTTCAGAGAGGGTCACCATGACGTCATCTCGGCCTGACCTCTTGCCTTTGAACAGGGCAGGCTAGATTGCTCTAAATGCCTAGTGGGGATCTTGCCAGCTTTATATGCTGCATCTGTCACCGTGGTGTCTGGGCACAAGGGCGGTGTGCATAATGGAGTTGCGGGGGGGTTTCTGGCAATTCTGAAAAATCAAAGAAAAAACATTGTTTCAGGTCAGTCCCAAAATGATTTTTTAAAAGTTTTCAGTAAATTGAAAAGTTGGAAAGAAAAATGCATTTCTGATCAAATGCAGCATTTTATTCCACCCCAGACAAAACCAGTCTGTTTCAACGGTGAGCCATTTTTTATGTTTAAAAAAGAATAAAATTAAAAGGAATTTTGATCGAACGAAGAGTCGTTTAAATCAGAAAAATGGAAACAGTTCCTTTCTAACAGGTCAACACTCAATGTTTTGGGTTTGGGTAGGGGATTAATTTATTCATTGGATCGAAACAATTTTTTGCAAAATTAACACAGATTCGCAAAATGCTTCAGTTGACCCAAATCTGCATTTTTTGCCAAAAAAAGTCACGTGGGGTGCATCCCAAATGGCAGGGAGCTGTCTATACTGGGTTGTTTTGTTTTTGTTTTTTTGATTGATTGATTGATTGATTGATTGATTGATTTAGCGAATCCATGGGCAGGCAGCCATCTAAATGCCTTCAGAATCAAAGACCTTAGAAAAAGAGTGGGAATTGAATGGAATAAATTTATAACAAATGCTGAGATTCATTAGCAAATTCAACAACCCCTAATTGCTAACGATATCCGGAAAAGAAGACTGAGATATTGGGGACCTGGGTTATGAACGAAATCAGACTGACAGCCATAGCAGGGCTGTCTCAAAAGGGGCTGATCAAAAGAATCTATCAGACAATATTTATAGGGGGGGGGGACATTATGGGACATAGAGGCCTCTCCATGGAGGTCTAGACTTTGCATGGTCCCTACCAGCCCTACATTTCTATGACACTCAAAGAGCAACCCATGATAGCCGGGGATGGTGGAGCCCTGTTCGTGCCCACAGCGACGTCTGGAATGAATTCAGATTCACTCATACTCATCTAGCTGCTTCAGTGCACAGCTCCAGTACAGACATGTTAAAAGTGACTTGCATGCCCACCCTGATCTCGCTACAACAGTGCAAAACCCTAAATTAGCTAACATAGCTTCTCTGCACCCCCGTGGCCAGAGCACCGCAGCACCTCATGCCATAGGCACTGGAACTAGTAGTGAGGGGGTGCTCCAGCACTCCCTGCCTTGAATTTATTTCCATCATACACAGGGTTTACAGTTTGGTTCAATGGCTCTCAGCACCCACTAAAAATAGTTCCAGCACCCCTGCCTCACGCGATCTTTAATAGCAGCATGGCCTAGTGGATAGAGCACTGCACTGGACTCAGGACACCTGGGTTCTTATTCCTGGCTCTGCCACCAGCCTTCTGGGCGACCTTAGCTAGGACTCCATATGAAGCCAGCCAGGATGCTGGTGTAGCATGCCTGCCTCTCTCTGAGCATACTGTCACCAGGGCAAGAAGCTTACACAGCTTCGACCTTCCTGGATCTGACCTCGGAGCATTCAGCATCCCCTTCCACACCGTGCGCTTCCCACAGTGAGTCCGCCCGGGCAGGGCTCCTGGGGAAGCCAGAGGGCCCTGCACCCCAACTCCACAGTCAGCAGTGATTCTCAGCCAGCGTGTAGAACAGAAGGGTTTATTAGTCGACAAGGACACAGCGTGGAACAGAACTTATTAGCACAGAAAACAGTCAGTAAAGTCCATCTTGCGGGGAGGGGGGCCCAGAGCCAGGGTTCTGGCCCTCCCCCTGCACCCCAAGCCAGCCGAGACTGACTCACTTCCAGCTGTCTGGCCCCTGCCCTGCCCGTTGCTCCCAGGGCCGCCCAGAGGATTCAGGGGGCCTGGGGCAAAGCAATTTCGGGGGCCCCTTCCATAAATAAAAGTTGCAATACTATATTTTTACATTTCCAAATACATGATACTAACCAGTGAAATACATTCAAAAATTAATTTTTAATAATTTGAAAATATACAAAATACATTATTTAAAAACATTAAAAGCTTTAATGGTATGTATACATTTGCAATTACATAATGGGCTGTCGCTGGGGGATGGTAATGGTTGGTGCCAATGGGCTGTCGCTGCCTGGGGGTGGCGCTGTTGTTGCCCAGGGCGGGGTGGGGAGCTGGGCTCTGGGTCAGGGGGTGCCCGGTTCACAGGGGCTGGGCTCAGAGCTGGGGGTCAGGGCTGTGGGGGGAGGGGTCAGGGGGTTGTCTGGCTCAGAGGGGCTGGGCTCGGAGCTGGGAGTCAGGACTGCGGGGGGGGGGGGTGTCAGGGGGTGCCCGGCTCAGAGGGGCTAGGCTCGGAGCTGGGAGTCAGGGCTGTGGGTGGGGGGAGTCAGGGGGGTGTCTGGCTCAGAGGGGCTGGGCTCAGAGCCGCGGGTCAGGGGAGTGTCCGGCTCAGAGGGGCTGCGCTCAGAGCGGCAGCTTAGCGCTGAGGGGGGGAGGTCAGGGGGGTGTTCAGCTCAGAGGGGCTGGGCTTAGAGCTGGGGGTCAGGGCTGGGGGCGGGTCAGGGAGGTGTCCGGCTCAGAGGGGCTGGGCTCGGAGCTGGGGGGTCAGGACTGCAGGGGGTGCCCGGCTCAGAGGGGCTAGGCTCAGAACTGGAGGTCAGGGCTGCGGGGGGGAGGTCAGGGGGGTGTCCGGCTCAGAGGGGCTGGGCTCGGAGCTGGGGGTCAGGGCTGGAGGGGTCGGGGGGGGGGGTCCGGCTCAGAGGGGCTGGGCTCAGAGCGGCGGGTCAGGGGAGTGTCCGGCTCAGAGGGGCTGGGCTCGGAGCTGGGGGGGGTCAGTGCTGCGGGGGGGGGTCAGGGGGTGCCCGGCTCAGAGGGGCTAGGGTCAGGGCTGCGGGGGGGTTTGGAGGGTGTCCGGCTCAGAGGGGCTGGGCTTAGAGCTGGGGGGTCAGGGCTGCGGGGGGAGGTCAGGGGGTGCCCGGCTCAGAGGGGCTAGGGTCAGGGCTGCGGGGGGGTTTGGAGGGTGTCCGGCTCAGAGGGGCTGGGCTCAGAGCTGAGGGTCAGGGCTGGGGGGGGGTCGGGGGGTGTCCGGATCAGAGGGGCTGGGCTCGGAGTGGGGGGTCAGGGCTGAGGGGGGTCAGGGGGTGTCTGGCTCAGAGGGGCTGGGCTCGGAGCGAGGGGTCGGGGGCTGTCCGGCTCAGAGGGGCTGGGCTTGGAGCGGGGGGTCAGGGTTGGGAGGGGTCCAGGGGGGTCTGGCTCATTGGGGCTGGGCTCAGAGCTGGGGGTCAGGGCTGGGTGGGATCAGGGGGGTGTCCAGCTCAGAGGGGCTGGGCTCAGAGCAGGGGGTCAGGGGGATGTCTGGCTCAGAGGGGCTGGGCTCGGAGCGGGGGGTCAGGGTAGTGTCCGGCTCAGAGGGGCTGGGCTTGGAGCAGGGGGGGGGGGGTCAGGGGAGTGTCCGGCTCAGAGGGGCTTACCATGCTGCTTCCTCCCGCTTCCCCCCTCTCCCGGAGCCTCAGCGTGCCACATCCAGAAGAGGCCCTGGACAGAGCTAAAGCAGCGTGGCTCCACAGGACTTGAGCTCCCGCCACTTGGCCGCAGGTTGCAGCCCCGCCCCCTTACCATGCGGCTCTGAGCGGGAGGCGCCCAGGCCCCGCCCCCTTACCATGCGGCTCTGAGTGGGAGGAGCTCAGGCCCCAGTGGAGCCACGCCGCTTTAGCTCTGTCCCGGACCGCTCCTGGACACGGTGCGCTGAGGCGCCGGGAGATGTGGGAAGGCGGAGGCCAGGGGGAGCCTCTGACATTCTCGTGGGGGCCCCTGCGGGGCCTGGGGCAAATTGCCCCACTTGCCCCCCCCCCGGGCAGCCCTGATTGCTCCTCCTCGTCCAGCCTTTGTCTCACTTTCCGGGCCAAGAGTCACCTGGTTGCATCCCCCTCCTGGGTCTCAGGTTATGAAGGGGGCGGCCATAGCATCCATGCAGGCAGCTGGAGCAGCCGCACAAAAGTCACACACCCTTATTCCCACCACCTAGACATTGGTGCAATACACAGGGAAACTGAGGCACACAGAGCATTCATGCAAAACAGTAAGCCTCACATAGGCTCACATACAACATAAGGGAAAATCCCCACCTCATCACATCAATCCCACTCCGTGCCTCAGTTTCCCCACCTGTAAAATGGGGGTTGTCAGGGTTCCCTTCCCACTCTGAACTCTGGGGTACAGATGTGGGGACCCGCATGAAAGACCCTCTACGCTTATTTCTACCAGCTTAGGTTAAAAACTTCCCCAAGGCACAAATCCTTCCTTGTCCTTGGATGGGTACTGCTGCCACCACCAAGTGAGTTAGACAAAGATTCAGGAAAACGACCACTTGGAGTTCCTGTTTCCCTAAAATATTCCCCCAAGCCCCTTCAACCCCCTTCCTGGGGAGGCTTGAGAATAATAAACCAACCAAATAGGTTAAGAAGGTGAGCACAGACCAGACCCTTGGGTTTTTAGGACACTAAAAACCAATCAGATTCTTTAAAAAACCAGAACTTTATTATAAAGAAAAAAGTAAAAGAAGCACCTCTGTAAAATCAGGATGGAAAGTAATTTTACAGGGTAATAAGATTCAAAACACAGAGGATTCCCCTCTAGGCAAAACTTTAAAGTTACAAAAAAACAGGAATAAACCTCCCTCTTAGCATAGGGACAATTCACAAGCTAAAACAAAAGATAATCTAACGCATTTCCTTCCTATTATTTACAATCTGTAATCTTAGATGCTTAGTTCAGGTCTGGCTTTGGGAGATGTATTTTCCCTGCCCTGATTCCTCGCTGACCCAGAGAGAACACACAGAGAGAGACAAAACAAAAACCTTCCCCCACAGATTTGAAAGAATCTTCTCCCCTTATTGGACCTTTTGGTCAGGTTCCAACCAAGTTATTTGAGCTTCTTAACCCTTTACAGGTAAAGGAGGGATTTTATGCTACCCTTAGCTGTATGTTCATGACAGGGGTAATAATCCAGACCTCCTTTGTAAAGTGGTTTGAGATCTACTGGTGGAGTGTGCTAGATAAGAGCTGTGGATGAGTGTTGTATTGATCCTCACGACCCTCCCCACCATCACCACCTGTATTATCTGTTTTACAGATGGGGGAACTAAAGCACAGACAGACTAAGGGCTGGTCTACATTAGTCCACAGCGCAGGGGCGTACATTCTCATGCACAGCAGTGGGTAATGCATTAACTGGCCCCTGTGCTATATTAACACACACTAGGGCACCTGAAGAGAGAGAGAGCTGTTTGGGCACAGAGCGCTGCGTGGAAAAGCAGATTTGGAACAGCGAGGAAAGGGATTGTCTCCTGCCGTTTGAACCCTCCTGTGTTCAGGGAAACAGGACTCGATATATAAGTAATAACCAAAGAGAATCCCTGGCTTTATCATCCATTTCTCCTAATGGACGCAACTAGCAGGGCCCCGAACTTTGGCTAGCCCATGCCAAACATGTTGGGGGGAAGAGGGGATTCCAATTCACTCGGCCCCTGTCCCCAGCAGCTGGGCCTGTATGGGATGTGTGTGACGAAGTGGGGATTTTCCTTTGTTATGTTATATGTGGGCCTATGTGAGTCTTACTGTTTTGCATGAATGCTGTGTGTGACTTTTGCAGAGGCTGCTCCAGCTGCCTGCATGGATGCTATGGCCGCTCCTTCGTAACCTGAGACCCAGGAGGGGGATGCGACCAGGTGACTCTTGGCCCACAAACAAGACAAAGGCCGGAGAAGGAGCAACGGGCAGGGCAGGGGCCAGACAGCTGGAAGTGAGTCAGTCTCAGCTGGCTTGGGGCTAAGGGCTAGGTCGAGAGCCCTGGCTCTGGGCTCCCCTCCCCCCAAGATGGACTTGGCTGAAAGTCACTGATTTCTGTGCTAACTAGTTCTGTCCTACGCTGTTTTCCTGTTGACTAATAAATCTTCTGTTTTACTGGCTGGCTGAGAGTCACGTCTGACTGCGGAGTTGGGGTGAAGGGCCCTCTGACTTCCCCAGGAGCCCCGCCCGGGTGGACTCGCTGTGGGAAGCACACGGTGTGGAAGGGGATGCTGAATGCTCCGAGGTCAGACCCAGGAAAGTCGAAGCTGTGTAAGCTTCTTGCCCTGGAGACAGTATGCTCAGAGAGAGGAGGCTCCCCCAGAGTCCTGACTGGCTTTGCAGGGAGTAGTTCCAGAGCATCACCCCGGTGACTCTGTGACAGGGTGGCCCACTGCCTCTCCAGCTGGGCTCTCACAGGCAGCCACTGAGCTGCATGGAGGAGCGACCCGGAGAGGCCAGCTTCAGCTGCCCGACTGCCAGAGACAGGGACAGAACGTGCCGGGGGTCAGGCACAGTGGGAGAAGGACACAGTCCCTCCCCTCGCAGGTAACGTGGGGTGGGGAGAGCATGGCAGCCCTGGGCTGGGTACAGGGCAGGGGGGTTGCTGGACAGAGGAGACACATGGGATGGTCACATGTCCTCCCCTTTAGATTGTCCTCCCCCCCAGTACCAGGAGGCACGAGTCATCTATGTCCTAGGGTCTCTGCCAATCTGACCCGGGGGGAAATTCCTTCCCAAACCCAAATGTGGCGATCAGTTCGACCCTGAGCATGTGGGCAAGACCCACCGGCCAGACACCTGGGGAAGAAGTTTCTGTAGTAACTCAGAGTCCTCCACATCTAGTGTCCCATTTCCAGCCATTGGAGATATTTGCCGCTAGCAATTGCAGATCGGCTCCATCATTAAATATCACCCACACATACATCTCGCCATGACTGGGACAAGCCTTGGGATCCTGGCTGTTGGCAGAGAATTCACATGCCGCTCTCTGATGCACTGTAATGTAGACCGTAGACCTAGGAGAGCTAGGTAGCCTCTGTGCTCTCTGCCAGGTGGCACCATGACGTCTCTGGGTCACCGAGATGCCTAGCACAGCTGGGTGCCTGGGGCCCCGATCTCCCATGGAGCTCCTGCCGGGGGCTGGACTGGGGATCACAATCACAGCAGGAGAGGATTGGGACTTAATGGCGCTCTGTGGCCGAGGGGGGAACCTGGAGCGCCAGACTTCCCTGCCAGCCTCAGTGCCATCAGCTGGTTCAAACTGTTCTTCAGTGGAAAACCGATGTGGGGAGAAAACAAACGTGGGTCCTGGGAAATGTCTGTTTTACATGGAAAATTCTGACTTTCCTTAGAAACCTCGAATGCCCCAAATCTTTCTGTTTGGAAATGCTGTGGTAATGCGCCCTGAGAGGTATAGCTTGTGCTGCCTTTCTCCTCTCTGTGCAGGGCACCCCATCCAGATTACACCCCCCAGCATGCACCACGGCATCTCACCAGGAGGGGATGCATCATGGGAGAGGCCCTCTGGCTAGAGAGCCCAGCAGTACAGGAGGCTGGGAACACTCTCCTGAGGCACCGCGCCTGCACTTCCCAATCAAAACATTTCCCATGTCCAGTTGTCTCCAAAAATTCAAAGTGACAAAAAGCCCCATTCCCTCACCCACTCTGGCAGGTGGCTCCCGCGGGCATCCCTGGGAGGTTGGCATAGAGTTCTCCAGTGTTGATGTGCACTGGAGTGTCAACCCATGATGACTTCAACTCTCGGTCCTTGCTGTATTTCATGCACCTGCCTCTGGAATCTCTCTCGGGCAGATAGCACAACAAACAGTGTTCTGCTGAAGGTCCAGCTTTTGGTGCCGGTGTCTGACCTGCTGCTTTCTTCAGCCAGCCTGACCTGCCAATACCCAGACTGAGCATCTAGCACACTGAGTACGCTGGCTGTGGCTGGCCTGTGAGCAGGGTCACTGAGGCTGGGGAGGCTGGAGTGTTCCCGCATTATTGCTTTGCTTAGGTCTCAAGGGGCTATTCATATTCACACCACACCCGTGTTTTGGGCTTTTTCCTGCTGCAACCATCAAGTTAACCCATCCCAAAGGTTCCCCTGCCTCTTCGGTTATACCCAGTTGTTCTATACACTGGAGCCCTTCTCTGCTTTGGGCATCACTGTTCATGGCAGGCGTGGGGCTGCATGCCCGGCTGGCACTGCACTGGTAGATCGCTTGATTTTGCAATATCCTGGTAAACATCCCAACCCTTCTGTGACACAGTGCAAGTGTTCAGAAAGGGTTAATGCTGCTCCTGGAACAGTGCAGGAGACAAAGGGGTGTGTGTGTGTGTGTGTGTGTGTGTGTGTGTGTGTGTGTGTGTGTGTGTGTGTGTGTGTGTGTGTGTGTGTGTGTGACCTTGCTGGTTGGGTGGAACATATGAGTCATTAAAGAACCGGTTGAAACCGACCCAGATCGACAGAGGATCCAAAAAGACAAGGAGACCCCCCCTTCCCCGACAACTGAACAAGGGACACTGGCAGGAAAGGGTGGGCAGGAAGGCAGCTGGAGAACAAAGGGGGAAAGGGGCCGGGTGGCCGGAGAAGGGCTGCCTTTGGGAGAGATTCAACAGCTCTCCCTGAGATTCAACAGCTCTCCCTGCAGACTGAAAAAGGGACAGAGCCAGAAATGGGGTCCATCACAGCTTGGCTGGCTCGTTATGGTGCTGGCTTGGCTAGGGTGGCCCTATAGCTTAACCTCTGCCTCTCTGGGCTAATCCAAGTGTGACGGGTTCAGTCACAGAGACCCCCTTGGGACTGTTACCTGTGTGACAGAGTAGGGAGTATTAACCTGGTAATGCTGCATGGGAGTTTTACTAGTTTACTGTCTGCATTAATACTAGATGGTGATGGGAAATAAGGGTGTGACTTCACTGAAGGATGACATTTGATGGCCAGCACATAAAGGATGGTGGCTGCCCTTCGTAACCTGAGCCCAGGAAGGGGTTGGGGCCAGGTGATACCTTCTGCCCAGGAAATTGGACAAAGGCTGGAGGAGGGGCCTGGGATGTGGCTGGGTGAGGCTGCTGGAGGGAGTTTTCAGTTTGGAGCTGGTGGGGAGATGGGGGGAGGCCCAGAACCTGGGTCTGGGCTCCCCAACCCCTAAGATAGACCTTACTGAGGGGTCCTGTTTTCTGTACCTACAAGCTCTGCTTTAGACTGTGTTCCTGCCGTTTAATAAACCTGTTTTACTGGCTGGCTGAGAGTCACGGTGAATCGCAGGAAGTGGGGGGTGTAGGGCCCTGAATCTCCCACACTCCGTGACAACCTCATGTGCTGAGACTACCTCTGAGCCTGTTTTCTTTGCCAGTTTGGGACTCTAGAACCCTGTCTTGTTGAGCCAGACATGCCAGCCTGCTGCAACACAGACCCAGGGTCTGAACCACGCCCAAAGCTGCTGACTTAACTGAAAACAGCTCAGCAAGTACTCCTGTCTCCAGCACCCAGACACCCAACTCCCAATGGGATCCAAACCCCGAATAAATCCGTTTTGCTCTGTATAAAGCTTATACAGGGTAAACTCATAAATTGTCTGCCCTCTATAACACTGATATAGAGATATGCACAGCTGTTTGCTCCCCCAGGTATTAATCACTTATTCTGGGTCAATTAATAAACAAAAGTGATTTTATTAAGTATAAAAAAATAGGATTTAAGTGGTTTCAAGTAATAACAGACAGAACAAAGTAAGTTACCAAGCAAAATAAAACAAAACACGCAAGTCTAAGCCTAATACATTAAGAAACTGATTACAGATAAATCTCACCCTCAGAGATGTTCCAATAAGCATCTTTCACAGACTAGACTCCTTCCTAGTCTGGGCCCAATCCTTTCCCTTGGTACAGACCTTGTTAGTTCCAGCAGGCATCTTAGGTGAAAAGCAGGGGATTTCACATGACTAGGGCTCTTTGTTCTGTCCCACCCCCCTTTTATAGCTTTGGCACAAGGCAGGAATCCTTTGTCTCTCTGGGTCCCCACCCCTCCTTCTAAATGGAAAAGCACCAGGTTTAAGATGGATTCCAGTATTAGGTGACATGGTCACATGTCACTGTAAGACCTCCTTCTTCATTACCTTCATTACATAGGAAGGCTTGCAGGGAAACAAACCCATTCACAGTTCATTGATTCTGAAGCACTCTTAATGGCTTCCACTTCTATGTTTACATCAGTAATACAAGTTTATATCTTATTCTCCTAACTCTAGACATAGAAACAATACATGCAAACAAATAGGATGAACACACTCAGTAGATCATAAGTTTTGTAATTATACCTTACAAGAGACCTTTTGCATAAAGCATATTCCAGCTACATCATATTCACACTGACAAACATATTTTTGATAAAGCATATGGAGTGCAACGTCACACCAAGGACTTCCAGTTGCTGCAGCCAGGTGAGTAATAAATGGGTCCCTTATTTTGCAAAAGCCTCTGGTGTCACTGCAAATACTTTCTGAGAGCGTTGAGCCCTGGAGGGGCCCAGTACAAGCCTCTGGCACAATTCCAACTTGGCCGGATTTGCTGCAGGGAGACCCGGAGACAGTAGCGTAGCTAGAGGGGTGCAGGGGAAGCAACCGCTTCCCCTCAGCACATTTTTAAAAAGCAGTGCCTGCCGGGCCAGCGCTGGACTCCTGCAGGCAAGGGGGGGCAGCACGGCCGGAGGAGCCATGGGGGGGGGGGGGGCACGGGCACGGCCGGAGGAGTGAAGGGGCCGGCTCCTCGGCCATCGCGCCCCACGCTCAGCGCGGCCCCAACATCGCCGCGGCCGCCTCCTGAGGCGGCTCAGGGCTCGGCGGCCGAGCACTCCCCGCCCCTGGATGCGGCAGCAGCAGCATCTCCCGGCAGCGGCTCGCGGCCACCAGCCCCGCCACGCCATAGGTCAGGCCCGGGCCGAGGGAAGCAGGAAGCTGCTGGAGAGAGGGGGGGATCTGCCCGCCCGCCAGCTGCTGCCCGCCCCACTGCTCCGCTCCCCCCAGCCTCCGGAAGAAGCGAGCAGTGCCCGCCCGCCACCCCTTCCCTGCGCCCGCAGCCTCCAGCCCGGCCTCAGGGCAGGTGGGCAGCCCACACCGCCTGGAGCTTTCCACGAGCCTCTCCCCTCCCCCTCCCACGGTGGCCGCCCGGCGCGGTGTCATGGCTTCCTCCAAGTCCGAGGTCGCTCAGCAGCTGATGAGTCCCGCCCGGGGGCGCGTGAAACTTTCTCGCCTCTTCTCCCCCCCTTCTCCGACTGCACCCTAAAAACTTCCTCGGCTGGGCCCCGCCGGGCCCGGCCCCCTCCCCCCAGACCAAGCCCCTCTGAGGGGGGCGCAGCATGGCCGCAGCATGGCCGGAGAAGCCAACGGGGGGAGGCGCAGCTGGAGGAGCCAGCCAAGGGGGGGGGGCGCGGAGCGGCTGGAGGAGCCAGCCAAGGGGGGCGTGGCCAGAGGAGGAGCCAAGGGGGGGTGCCTTTTTTATGTTTGCTCCCCCTGCACTTGGAACCTGGCTACGCCACTGCCCGGAGAGAGACAGCCCAGTTCGGGAGTCTTGGAGGCATCCTCTGTGGAGCTGTGCAGATCCTTGAGGCCTGGCCCCCTATCGGGATCACTCCCAGGGGACTGGTGACAGGCTGGGGCATAGACCAGACCCTGTGGATCCATACCTTCAAATGCAGCATGAAATCTTTCCTCAATTCCCTCTGCTGCGATATATCCTTTCACGGATTCCCCTGCCCTTGGGATGCGTAACGATTTTAAAGGCGTCAGTCCCAGTATTGGTGTCGCTGGTGTGTTTGTTGCTCAGAAATCTAGATTTGGGCATTTCCCCTTATACCTGCTGTGATGCAGGTAAGCCAAGGCCTAGGCATCTGCTGAGACCTGACAAACTCCCCGCTAGAAGCCGGGCCAGCCCATGTGTGTGAGCATGTCGTTCAAAGCAGATGTTAAGAGGGAGAGGGATGTGTTTAGTATTCAAACATCATTAAAAACTGGTGGGATGTGGCATGCATGTTTTTCACTTTGCTGTGCCCTATTAGAATGTGATAGCAAACGTTTGCATTGAGTATACCCCTGTAACTAACGCTATGTCTGCTCTAGCACTCTTGCTGGTAAAACTACTGACATAAGTGGAATGTGGAATGCAAAAGAAGAACTTTAACAGGAAAGTGCTAATTCCTGCACCTGGAAAGCAAATGGCCATGAGATCAAAGAGCAAAGGCTTAGGCCATGTCTACACTTACAAGCTGACAGCAGCACAGCTGTACCAATGTAGATGAGCCGCTGTAAGAATGCTTGTGTAGCCGCGTGATGCCGATGGGCAAGAGCTCTCCCGTCAACATCATAAAACCAGCCCAACAAGTGGCGGTAGCTATATCTCCCACTGACATAGCCCTGTGCACTCGGGCGCTTATGCCGGTGAAACTTATGTCACTCAGGGGTGTGATTTTTTTCACACCCCTGAGCGACAAAAGTTTTGCCAACATAAGTGCTAGTGTAGACATGGCCTTAGTTAAGTGTGCTCCTCCCCTCCCCGCCCTTTGAAGAAAGGACCTGTGTGGGAACTCTGCCGGCAGCTTGGGTTCTGTGAGCAGAAGCTGTAAATACGGATGTAGCGGGGTGGACACCCGCTCCTGCCTGGGAAGGGTTAAAGCCAGCCCTGCAGAGGGTTGGGGCTGTGGGAAAAGCTACCTAGGCTGATTGGGGAAGTAGCCGCAGCTGGGCCACGCCCCAATCAGGCCTCAGCTGGCCTGTATAAAGAGGCTGGGAGCTCAGCAGTCTCTCTGGGTTCAGGGAGAGAAGGGCCTGGCTGTAGGGAGCTAAGACAGAGTACCTGAGTGGAGCAGGGTTGGGTAAAGGCTGAGGAGCTGGGGAGTTCCAGCCTGGAAAGCTCCAGGCTGTGGCCTAGTATTAGGCCAAGGGATACTGGGGGTTGCAGAGGGTAGCCCAGAGGTAGGCCAAGGCAGCAGGTCCAAACCCTCCTTGCCAGTGATGAGTAGGCTGATACTGCAGTCTGCCCCAGGTGTGGGGCTAGATGATGACTGGCAGTAGCCTTGCACTGAGGTGAGGTGGGGTTAGTGGGTGGGGGTTCCCCTGGGAGGGGAGACCTAGTGTGTGTGGGTACTGCCAGGGGGCAGCACCCAGAGCAAGGGGCACCAGGGTCCTGGGAGGGACACGGGAGCCAGCAGAGGACAAGGTGGATCACTGGCCTGCAGAGGGTGCTGCGGAGGCTGGATTGAGCTGATTCCCCAGACAACCAGCAGGAGGCGCTGCAGGGGTGAGTCTGACCCCTTACAACGGACATGAGGAAAAATTTGTCATCTCAGGACTGTTTGTCTTCCCACGGGGCAGAATAACCAGATGAGAAGATGAAGCTCTCCAGAGTCACTCTGGGTAGCCCTGAAGGACTCTCAGGAAACTGGCAGATTACTACATCTCTGCTACGTTTTGAAATGATAGCCTGTGACTCATCTGTGCATATATTTGAACCTCTCAATCTCTCATTCTTTTTACTCAGCTAATAAACTTTTAGAACATTTACTATAGAAGTGGCTCACAGCCTTGTTTTTGGGGTGAGATCCTGGATGCCCATCGACCTGGGTGAGTGACTGGTCTCCTGGGACTGGGTGTAACCTGTGATATTTGTGATTCTTGGAGTAAGTGGCCATTTATCACATAGGCCAGCTTGCCTGGGTAGCAAGCTAGACCGGAGTGTCTAAGGGGACTGTCTGGGACTCTGTTATAAGATGACTGTAGTACTTTAGGATTCACATTTGTCACTGGCTTGGTGAAATCTAACACCCTAAAAGTAAGTTTGTGTGTGTGTGTCTCTCTCTCTCTCTCTCTCTCTCTCTCTCTGTTTCATCGTGTGCATATCTTGACTTGTGTTAGTAAGCGCTTGCACTTACTTTTTTGCATCATGCATGTCTCCTGTCCTCTGGCTACTCTAAAAGCTTTTCCTGATGTTAAATTGTCCTCCATTAGTTGGTGTGTGTGTTTTTTCTTGTATTCCTTTTGAGTTTGATCCCATTAGGATTCTATCCTGCAGTATGTCCTCACCATCTGGCAAAGCACAGTCTTTTATTCTCAGCGATAGCTGGGTTACTCACTCATCAGTTGTTTCAATAGACCCCTGGTAGAAAACTCTTTGTATGGAGGTGTTTTTCTTTGTAAAACAATAGGCCTGAAAGGAACAATCCAGAAAACTCTATCTTCTTCCAAGAGCTTGCCTGTAGAGACCCCCTGCTCTGCAGATATCCTTGCCTTTTTGTCCATGACATATTACAAAGGGATCGGTTCTCTGGGCTGCACACCACTTTTCTAATTCCGCTCCTGCAAACAACAGCTCCTTCTGCCTAGCCCAGTTCTGTGCTGTGCTTCTGGTCCCCCAGCCCCTGGGTGGCGCATTTCTCACATTGTGCTGAATGAAAGCCAGGGTCTGTTTGGGTTTTGTTCTGACTCCATGTATTGCCCACGGTGCAGATTGTTCCCAGGAACAGAGATCCACACAGCACATGGGGGATTACATAAGCTTTCAAATACACTGGCTGTCTGAGCGTCTGTACAGTGTGTATCAGACTCACTGCCATGCCTCTGGTGGAGGGATAGCACTCTGCAGAGGTGCTGATACGTGGGTGTTCTGTGGCTGGAGCACCCAGGGAAAAAAATAGTGGGTGCTCAACACTATAGTGACCAGATGTCCCGATTTTATAGGGACAGTCACGATTTTGGGGCCTTTTTCCTTATATAGGCTCCTATTACCCCCACCCCCATCCTGATTTTTCACATTTGCTGTCTGGTCACCCTACTCAGCACCCACTGGCAGCCCCATGGATCAGTGCCTCCCCTGTCCCTCCCTCCATCCCAGTGCCTCCCACCTGCTGATCAGCTGTTACTTTGGTGGGCCCTGCCAATCAGCTGTTTGGTGGTGGGCAGGAGGTGCTGGCAGGAGGGGACAGAGCATGGGCAGGAAGAGCAAAGGCAGGGGGGCCTTATGGAGGGGTCAGACGACATGTACCCAGAACCACCCGCGACAATGTTTTTGCCCCATCAGGCATTGGGATCTCAACCCAGAATTCAAATGGTTGGCGGAGACTGCAGGAACTGTGGGATAGCTACAGTCATCAGTCGCCCCTCCCTCACTGAGAGCAACGTCTAAGAATCGTTTCATGCCTTTTTTCCGCGCAGACGCCATAGCACGGCAAGCATGGAGCCTGCTCAGATCGCCGCACCAGTTATGAGAACTGTAAACAGCACGTGCATTATCCTGCAGTGTATGCAGCACCAGGACCTGCAAAGGCAGGCGAGGAGGCGACCGCAGCGACGGCAGGGCGGTCACGAGAGGGATAAGGACATGGACACAGACTTCTCTAAAAGCACGGGCCACGGCAATTTGTCCATCCTGGTGACAATGGGGCAGGCTCATGCCGTGGAACGCCGATTCTGGGCCCGGGAAACAAGCACAGACTGGTGGGACCACATAGGCCTGGTCTACACTAGGCGTTTATGTCGAATTTAGCGCCGTTACATCAAATTAACCCTGCACCCGTCCACACCACGAGGCTATTTAGTTCGACATAGAGGCCTCTTAAATTTGACTTCTGTACTCCTCCCCAACGAGGGGAGTAGCGCTAAATTCGACATGGCCATATCGAATTAGGCTTGGTGTGGATGGAAATCGACACTAATAGCTCCGGGAGCTATCCCACAGTGCACCACTCTGTTGACGCTCTGGACAGCAGTCCGAGCTCGGATGCTCTGACCAGCCACACAGGAAAAGCCCCGGGAAAATTTGAATTCCTTTTCCTGTCTGGGCAGTTTGAATCTCATTTCCTGTTTGGACATCGTGGCGAGCTCAGCAGCACTGGCAACGATGCAGAGCTCTCCAGCAGAGATGGCCGTGCAATCCCAGAATAGAAAGAGGGCCCCAGCATGGACTAATCGGGAAGTCTTGGATCTCATCGCTGTGTGGGGCGATGAGTCCGTGCTTTCCGAGCTGCGCTCCAAAAGACGGAACGCAAAGATCTATGAGAAGATCTCTAAAGCCATGGCAGAAAGAGGATACAGCCGGGATGCAACCAGTGCCGCGTGAAAATCAAGGAGCTGAGACAAGGCTACCAGAAGACCAAAGAGGCAAACGGACGATCCAGATCCCAGCCCCACACATCCCGTTTCTACGAGGCACTGCATTCCATCCTAGGTGCGGCCGTCACCACTACCCCACCACTGACCGTGGACTCTGAGGATGGGATATTGTCCACGGCCGCTTCCTCGGACATGTTAGCGGACGGGGAAGATGAGGAAGGAGATGAGGAGGAGGACGAGGCAGTCGGCAGCGCTTACCAAGCTGATTTCCCCGACAGCCAGGAGCTCTTCATCACCCTGTCGGAGAAAAACTGAGTTTTCACTTTTTGTTTGGATACAGCAAGTCAGAAGCTTTATTAACTCTCACAATTGTGCAGAGGGAGAGAGCCAAGCAGGTCTCTCTCTCTAATACCTAATTACAACAAGCATTTATACCTTTCATTACAAAAAATAATGAGGGACAGCTGCATTTTGTTATACATAAGCCATCTTAATATCTTATTTTTTAATTGTTTTGACTCTTGCCAACATACAATATACCTTATTTACATAAGGTCTTCTACACCTTATTTATACAAGGTCACAATAACTTTTTACACAGTACTTTTTTACCCGCCTCACACAATCCTTGCTTCTACAAATCTCGCGTTATCAGGGCTACAGTTAGCCTGACTTTTGCTAACAAACTGTCATGCATTGCAGTTCTTTTCTGACAGTTCTTTTTCTGCTTCCACACCCTTACAGAGATCCCCTACCAACCCTCCCCAGCATGTAACCCGGACACAGATTCAGGGGAAGGATCAAGCGGTAAGTGCTTTAAACATCTAAACATTTATTTTTAACAAAACTGGAATATTAAGAATAAGAACAATGTGTGCTTCATGATTTCTTTACCCTGGGCGCTTAAGTATTCAGTTCCAACTATTTAAAAAAAATCTAACAGTGTCCAGTTGTGCATGATTCTGCTGCCCAAGCTACTCCACTCTTTAGTCCCTGCCAGTGCAGCTATATGAAAATCCGGTCTATATGTCCGGGGATAGAGCAATAATCCTCCACGGACATCTCGACCAAGCTCTCCTGCAGGTAATGGGAAAGCCTGTTCATCAGGTTCCTGGGGAGAGCGACCTTACTGGGTCCTCCGAAGTAGGAGACGGTCCCGCGCCAGGAGACAAGCAAGTACTCCGGGATCATTGCCTTGCACAGCATGGCGGCATAGGGCCCTGGTCTTTGCAGGCTTTCCCGAAGCATCCTTTCCTTCTCGCTGTCCGAGATCCTCATGATAGTTATGTCGCTCATGATGACCTGCTTTGAATTAGGTAGGGGACTGTTAGTATTGGGACTGCTTGCAAGTTCCTTTACAGAACTGTAACCGCTGGTTTACAGCCACGCGGTGGAGGCGGGAGAGGGGCAGCATACAGGGATCTTTCCCTGGGACATCCGCGAGGGGGTGGGACAGGGCCAGAGTTCATGCTTGGCCGATTGCTGGCAGCAGAGACTGGCATTGCTTTCAATGTGAAAGGAGGCCAGTGGTACTACTAAAGTTTTAAGTAGCCACAAGTCTACGGCTTACCATGTTTGCCTGCTACAGAGATTACGGTGTCCTGCCATGCTTCCCAGATCGGCAGTGCAAAACCCCAGGCACTGAAGGCGAGGTCCGAAAATTCGACCTTGTCCTGAGTGCGCATGTGATAGGTGCGGTGCATGGTCTTGTTCACAGAGAAAGACTATGTTCTTTGTTCACAACTACATTTATGTTTCGGAGGAATTCACTACCTTTTTTCTCATTCCCACAGCCACATCTGCGACTGTCTCCCAACCCAGCCTGGCATCACACTCCCAGAGGCTAGCGCACATTAGGCGGAGGAAGAAGAAGACGCGAGAGGACATGTTCTCAGAACTAATGGGCTGCTCCCGAGCCCAGGCAGCACAGCAGAACCAGTGGAGGGAGAATTTGTCCCAAATGCACCGGACACACATGGAACGTGAGGAGAGGTGGCGGCAGGAAGACCAGCAGGCGACTCAAACGCTGCTTGGACTTCTGAGGGAGCAAACGGACACGCTCCGGCACCTTGTTGATGTTCTGCAGGAACGGAGGCAGGAGGACAGAGCCCCACTGCAGTCTATCAGTAACCGCACTCCCCCGCCACCAAGTCCCATACCCCCCTCGCCCAAAGTCCAAAGAAGGAGGGGCGGCAGAGTCCGTGAAAACTCTCACTCCACCCCTGCAGACTGCTCAAGCACCAGAAGGCTGTCATTCCCCAAAATTTGAAAAGTCCTTTCCTGCCCACCTCACCCAAGCCCCCGTCCAAGTTTCACCCCCCAGTTTCATGTGTGGTTGTTAATAAAAAATATGTTTCTGTTCATTACTGTTTCAGTCATGTTCTTTTGAGGGAGAGTCTGTCTGAAGGGGGGGAAGGGGCTTGGTAATTGGACAGGACAGTCACCTTCAGTAGGGTACAGAGGCGGGGGCAGGTCCAGCAGCAGGGCACATACACAGTGCAGTGACTAGTTACCCTGGTCAGTCTGGGAGGTGGTTTTCATGTTCTGTGCGTGGGGGGGGAGGGTTGCACTGTGACTTTGTTGCGGGGGAGGGCAGTTACAAATCTTATGCAGCGGTCCTTGTCCTGGATCACAGAGCCACGCAGCAGGGGATCTGTAACCCTCCTCCCCCTGCCATAAAGTCACATAGCCCCCACATACACGCAGTCCCGCTCAGGAGGGCTGGCAGGCTCCGTTGAAACAACCAGTCCGCCACTGCGAATCCTGTCATTCCTGGAGTTTAGAAGGATCATTTGCATCAGTACACTACACCCGCTCCCCACCACAGTCTGCATCCCAGGTTTCAAACATTTCCGTGAAAACAGTAATAAAGACAACAGTGTTCATTAACAAAATAAAACTGATTTTATTTTTTTGGAAGGGGGTGGAGGGGGTCTGTAACTGGAGAGGATAGTCAACATTAACTGGGTAAAGAAACGGTTGCAGGTTCAGCTTCTCTGTACAGAAACTTAAAAGTCACTGGTTACCCTGCTCACTGTGGAACCTAGCTTTCAAAGTCTCCCGGATGCACAGTGCGTCCCGCTGGGCTCTTCTAATCGCCCGGCTGTCTGGCTGTGCGTAATCAGATGCCAGGCTATTTGCCTCAACCTCCCACCCCACCATAAAGGTCTTCCCCCTTGCGCTCTCAGAGATTGTGGAGCACACAGCAAGCTGCTATAACAATGGGGATATTGGTTTCGCTGAGATCACAGCGAGTCAGTAAGCTTCTCCATCTCCCCTTGAGACGGCCAAAAGCACACTCCACCACCATTCTGCACTTGCTCAGCCGGTAGTTGAACAGTTCTTTTTCAGTGTCCAGGGCGCCAGTGTAGGGCTTCATGAGCCAGGGCATTAGCGGGTACGCTGGGTCCCCAAGGATCACTGTAGGCATCTCCACATCCCCAAGAGTTATTTTGTGGTCCGGGAAGTAAATACCTTCCTGCAGCCGTCTAAACAGACCAGAGTTCCTGAAGACGCGAGCCATCCGACGTTGATGTTTGTAAAACGTCCCCGATGGTCCACCAGTGCTTGCAGCACCATTGAAAAGTAGCCCTTTCTGTTAATGTACTGGCTGGCCTGGTGCTCCGGTCCCAGGATAGGGATGTGAGTTCCATCTATAGCCCCACCGCAGTTTGGGAATCCCATCGCGGCGAAGCCATCTATGATGACCTCCACGTTTCCCAGGGTCACTACCTTTGAGAGCAGTACCTTAACGATTGCGTTGGCTACTTGCATCACAACAACCCCCACGGTAGATTTGCCCACGCCAAACTGGTTCGCGACAGACCGGTAGCTGTCCGGCGTTGCAAGCTTCCAGAGGGCTATGGCCACTCGCTTCTGGACAGTCAGGGCTGCTCGCATCTGGGTGTCATTGCGCTTCAGGGCAGGGGACAGCAACTCACAAAGTTCAAGGAAAGTCCTCTTCCACATGCGAAAGTTTCGCAGCCACTGGGATTCATCCCAGACCTGCAGCACTATGCGGTCCCACCAGTCCGTGCTTGTTTCCTGTGCCCAGAATCGCCGTTCCACAACATCCACATGACCCATTGTCGCCGTGATGTCCTCGGTGCTGGGTCCCATGCTTTCTGACAGGCCTGTGCTACTCTCAGACTTCAGGCCCTCACCGCGGTGCCGTAGCCTCCTCGCCTGGTTTATCTGCATCTGCCTCTGGGAAAGGTGGATGATAACCTGTGAGGCGTTGACAAGGGCCACAACTGCAGCGATGGTCGCAGCGGGATCCATGCTCGCAGTGCTGTGGCGTCCGCGCTGTCACTGACCGGAAAAGTGCGCAAACTGATTTCCCGCCGGCGCTTTCAGGGAGGGAGGGAGGGCGGTAGTGACGGACGGATGACGACAATTACCCAAAAGCACCCTCGACCCTTTTTTTTTACCCAGAAGGCATTGGCGGCTCGACCCAGAATTCCAATGGGCAGCGGGGACTGCGGGAACTGTGGGATAGCTGCCCACAGTGCACCGCTTCCAGTGTCGACGCTTTCCCCGTTAGTGTGGACTCACAAAGTCGAATTACTGTCCTCAGTGTGGACACACACGTTCGACTTTGCAATATCGATTCTACATTTTCGATTTAAGAGAAATCCAACTACCCTCGTAGTGTAGACATACCCATAGAGTTGCAGGTCTGGGATGATTCACAGCGGCTACGAAACTTTCGCATGCGTAAGGGAACTTTCATGGAACTTTGTGACTTGCTTTCCCCTGCTCTGAAGCACAAGAATACCAAGATGAGAGCAGCCCTCACAGCTCACAAGCGAGTGGCGATAGCCCTCTGGAAGCTTGCAATGCCAGACAGCTACCGGTCAGTCGGGAATCAATTTGGAGTGGGCAAATCTACTGTGGGGGCTGCTGTGGTCCAAGTAGCCAAAGTGATCTTTGACCTGCTGCTATCAAGGGTAGTGACTCTGGGAAATGTGCAGGTCATAGTGGATGGCTTTGCTGCAATGGGATTCCCTAACTGTGGTGGGGCGGTAGACGGAACACATATCCCTATCTTGGGACCGGAGCACTAAGACAGCGAGTACGTAAACCGCAAGGGGTACTTTTCAATGGTGCTGCAAGTACTGGTGGATCACAAGGGACATTTCACCAACATCAACGTGGGATGGCCGGGAAAGGTACATGATGCTCGCATCTTTAGGAACTCTGGTGTGTGTCAACGGCTGGAGCAAGGGACTTCCTTTTCAGACCAGAAAATAACCGTTGGGGATGTTGAAATGCCTATAGTTATCCTTGGGGACCCAGCCTACACCTTAATGCCATGGCTCATGAAGCCATACACAGGCACCCTGGACAGTAGTCAGGAGCTGTTCAACTATAGGCTGAGCAAGTGCAGAATGGTGATAGAATGTGCATTTGGATGTTTAAAAGCATGCTGGCGCAGTTTAATGACTCAGTTAGACTTCAGCGAAACCAATATTCCCATCGTTATTACTGCTTGCTGTGTGCTCCACAATATCTGTGAGAGTAAGGGGGAGACGTTTATGGTAGGGTGGGAGGTTGAAGCAAATCGCCTGGCCGCTGATTACGTTCAGCCAGACACCAGGGCGATTAGGAGAGCACAGCAGTGTGCGGTGCGCATCAGAGAAGCTTTGAAAACCATTTAATGACTGGCCAGGGAGCTACGGTGTGAAAGTTCTGTTTGTTTCTCCTTGATAAAAACCCGCCCCCTTGGTTCACCCTACTTCCCTGTAAAACAACCGCCCTCCCCTTCCCCCTTTCTCCCCCCTTTGATCACCGCTTGCAGAGGCAGTAAAGTCATTGTTGTTTAAAATTCATGCATTCTTTATTACTTTGTCACACAAATGGGGGGATAACTGCCAAGGTAGCCCGGGAGGGGTGGGGGAGGAGGGAAGCAACGGGTGGAGTGGTGGAGGAGGGAAGGACAAGGCCTAACTGCACTTCAAAACTTATTGAATGCCAGCTTTCTGTTGCTTGGGCAGTCCTCTGTGGTGGAGTGGTTGGGTGGCCAGAGGCCCCCCCACCGCGTTCTTGGGCGTCTGGGTGAGGAGGCTATGGAACTTGGGGAGGAGGGCGGTTGGTTACACAGGGGCTGCAGCAGCGGTCTGTGTTCCTCCTGCTGCCTGTCCTGTTCAACAATACGCCAGAGAATATGAGTTTGATCCTCAAGTAGCCTGAGCATTGCTTCATGCCTCCTTTCATCACGCTGACACCACATCTCCTCTCGCTGGTCCCTCCTGTCCTCTCGCGTGTCCCTCCTGTCCTCGCATTCATTTTGTGTTTTCCTGCACTCTGACATTGTCTGCCTCCACGCATTCTGCTGGGCTCTTTCAGTGTGGGAGGACTGCATGAGCTCAGAGAACATGTCAGCGCGAGTGCGTTTTTTTCGCCTTCTAATCTTCGCTAGCCTCTGGGATGGAGATGATACAGCGAGCGTTGAAACATTTGCAGCTGCGGAAGGAAAAAAAAAGGGAGAGTAGTATTTAAAAAGACACATTTTAGAGAACAATGGGTAGACTCTTCCACGGTGAACCAAGCTGTTAACATTACATAGCATGTGTGCTTTCTTTACAAGGTCGCATTTTGACTCTTATATTGAGGGCCTGCCAGTTGGAATTCCATGTTGGAATGGTTTCAAACAGCAGCGCCCTCATGTCCCATACCAAGCACCCATTGGGTTGGCCATTTAAAATGGGTTGGCCATTTAAAAGGAGGGGCTGTGGTTTTCGGGTTAACGTGCAGCACAAACCCAACTAAAGCCCTCCACCCCACCCTATTCTCTGGGATGATCGCTTCACCTCTTTCCCCCCCCCCCCCCACCGCGTGGCGCACAGCGGGGATGATTTCTGTTCAGCCATAGGCAAACAGCCCAGCAGGAACGGCCACCTCTGAATGTCCCCTTAATAAAATTCCCCTATTTCAACCAGGTGACCATGAATGATATCACTCTCCTGAGGATAACACAGAGAGATAAAGAACGGATGTTGCTTGAATGCCAGCAAACACCGGGACCATACGCTGCCATGCTTTGTTATGCGATGATTCCAGACTACGTGCTACTGGCCTGGCGTGGTAAAGTGTCCTTCCATGGCAGACGGAATAAGGCTGCCCTCCCCAGAAACCTTTTGCAAAGGCTTTGGAAGTACATCAAGGAGAGCTTCATTGAGAGGTCCCTGGAGGATTTCCACTCCATCCCCATACATGTTAACAAACATTTCCAGTAGCTGTACTGGCCGCGAATGCATCCCAAGTCTTCAGGGCAAATTAATTATTAAACACACTTGCTTTTAAACCACGTACAATACTTACAAAGGTACACTCACCAGAGGTGCCTTCGCTGCCTTCAAGGTCCGTGAGCCCGCCTTGGGTGGGTTGGGAGGGTACTGGGTCCAGGGTGATAAACAGTTCCTGGCTGTCGGGGAAAACATTTTCTCCGCTTCCTTGCTGTGCACTAACTTCAACGTCGTCCTCCTCCTCCTCTTCCTCGTTGCCTAAATCTGCATCTCTGTTGCATGAGAGTCCATTGACGGAGTCCACGTATGGGGGTGGTAATTGTAGGGGCACCCCCTAGAATGGCATGCAGCTCATCATAGAAGCGGCATGTCTGGGGCTCTGCCCTGGAGTGGCCGTTTGCCTCTCTGGTTTTTTGGTAGGCTTGCCTCAGCTCCTTAAGTTTCACGCGGCACTGCTGCGGGTCCCTGTTATAACCTCTGTCCTTCGTGCCTTGGAGATTTTTTCAAATATTCCGGCATTTCATCTTTTGGAATGGAGTTCGGATAACATGGATTCATCTCCCCATACAGTGATCAGATCCAGTACCTCCCGTTCGGTCCATGCTGGAGCTCTTTTGCGATTCTGGGACTGCATGGTCACCTCTGCTGATGAGCTCTGCATGGTCACCTGTGCTGATCAGCTCATGATGCTGGGCAAACAGGAAATGAAATTCAAAAGTTCGCGGGGCTTTTCCTGTCTACCTGGCCAGTGCATCGGAGTTGAGAGTGCTGTCCAGAGCGGTCACAATGGAGCACTCTGGGATAGCTCCCAGAGGCCAATACCGTCGAATTGCGTCCACATTACCCCAAATTCGACCCAGCGAGGTTGATTTGAGGGCTAATCCCCTCGTCGGGTAGGAGTACTGAAATCGATTTTAAGAGCCCTTTAAGTCAACAAAAATGGCTTCGTCGTGTGGACGGGTGCAGGGTTAAATCGATCTAACGCTGCTAAATTCGACCTAAACTCGTAGTGTAGACCAGGGCTCAGAGAGACACACTAGAGATGTGTCCACCATAAGATCCTTTAATGGTCTGCCAGGTGTGGCTAAGGTGAACGTAAAAATGGTATGTTGCACACAGCGACACCTAGTAGCTGAGAAGTGTAATACATTTTTAGCATTCCAATACATCTCTGTCTTTACGTTTTACATTCCTACCATACACTATTGACACTATCACATTGTCTTTGAAGTTCAGTAGTGAATAGTCAGTTAAGTATCTCTGAATCGTACTGGCTTTCTAATTACACATCCCAAACACATAACAGCTTAGTCATCTGCTTGTCCATTGGTGGCAATGAATGGCTGTGGTCGGTCTGGAAGCCTTGAGTTTCTCTCTTCTAGTGTGTAGAGTTTGTTCTGCCAATTGTTCTTTCTGAGGTATACACTGTAGATGTCGATGGTTCCTATTGAACTCACCCTGTCAGTCTCGATCACATACGATCTGGGCACTGAATTCTTTTTCTTCATGAAACTGGAGTTCTCCATCCTCTTTGACACCAACACAGTCCAGAGCCGACAGTTCTCTAACTGAGTGATGTCTGCTGTAAAAGTGTTCGAAAACTCTTTAGCCTTTTTATCCAATTTGGCTTCTCTCTTCATCTCTGGCCACTTTCGAGATAGAACTACTGTCCTGACTTTGGAAAAGAACCTGAGTTGTCTTCCCATCATGAGTTGTGCTGGACTGCATCCAGTAGCTGCTGTTGGTGTTGATCTGTAGCTCTGGAGAGCAAGGAATGGATCTTCCTGCTATCGGATTTTCTTGCTTGTCTGTACATTTCGCTCAGCCTCTCCACTCACTTGTGGGTAATCTAGGCTGCTAGTAATGTGATCAAAATCCTATTTCATTTGGAATTACTTGAATTCTGCTGCAGTGAATTGTGGTCAGTTGTCTATCATTAGATGTTCTGGAACACCGAACTGAGCAAAAGCATACTTCAGTTTCTTGATAACACTGTAACCTGATGTGACTTTCAAGTACATTATTTCTATATACCTGGAAAAATAGTCCATGCTAACCAGGTCCTCTGAATCTGCATAAATCTGCAGCCAATCTCTTCCAAGGCCTGGCTGGTAGAGGTGTTGTGTTGGTCTGTTAGTTCTGCAATGTTCACATGTAGATACTTCATTGCATATGTCCTTGCTGGTGCCTGGCCACCATGCCGACTGGTTGGCCTGTTCACAGTCAATCCTTGATGTCCTTCAGGGATGAGGTTTAGGATTTGTCCTCTCATTTCGTTTGGAATCACAATGCAATTGCCTTTAATCGTGAGTTCATTTGACTCACTTAATTGTCCATGCACCACAAAGTAGTCTCTTGTCACTTCCTTAGTGTCCTGTCGATACTTGGGCCAGCCGCCCCTAGGATAACTTAGAACTTCCTGAAGTTGTGTGTCTCTCAAGGTTGCTTTTTGGAGCTGGTGCAGTCTCTTTTCTGACTCTGCTCTGTACGTGTCCACAGCCTCCACATATGCCTTTACGTATCAGAGGGGTAGCCGTGTTAGTCTGAATCTGTAAAAAGCAACAGAGGGTCCTGTGGCACCTTTAAGACTAACAGAAGTATTGGGAGCATAAGCTTTCGTGGGTAAGAACCTCACTTCTTCAGATGCAAGTCACTTGCATCTGAAGAAGTGAGGTTCTTACCCACGAAAGCTTATGCTCCCAATACTTCTGTTAGTCTTAAAGGTGCCACAGGACCCTCTGTTGCTATATGCCTTTACGTCATCTTCGAGCTCACAGGTAATTGAGTGTGATGCTGGGTTCCATGACAGGGTGTCTGCTACCACCAGATTCTTCCCAGGAACTTAATTAGCAATTGGGTTAAATCTCATTAACCTTCACAACAGACATTGGCATCTCAGCGTGCTTGATCCAGGTCTGTTCTGTTGATGTGGGTTACAAGCAGTTTATGGTCTGTTATCAGTGTGAACGAATCCAACCCACACAGATATCTGTAAAAGTTCTCACAAGCCCATATGCGTGCCAGGCACTCCTTTTCAACCAGTGCATACACTTTTCTGCTGCCGTGAGTATGTGAGAACCAAATGCAGCTGGCTTCTGCTAAGATCCGTATTGTTGCAACAATACATCACCCAGGCCATAGCTTCTTGCGTCCGCATTGACCCTGGGTCTGTTCACATTGTAGTACTTGAGAACTGGATGGGTTGAGATAATTTCTTTTACCTATTTGAAGGCAATGGCTTCATTTGGCCCCCATAGCCAAGAAGTGTTGGATGTTAACAGCTCATTCAGTGGTTGGGGGGCATGGATCAGTGTTCATGTCACGCTCCCCGTCAGTACCCAGCCCGGGCCAGGGAAGCTAATGATCCAACCAGCGGAACAAATTCAGTGATGAACCCTGGTCACGTGCCGCCTGAGGCAGGTTGCGCATACTCTAAAAACATTGAGTGGGTTTGTCACTATAGAAAGGTCTGGTAGGTATCAATCAAGGTAATTTACCATCCCCAGTACATCTCAGTTTTGATGTGTTCATTGAGGCATTCAATTCTCGGATTGCTTTAAGTTTCTCAGGGCTAGGACTGAGTCCATCTTTGTTTATTGCCTGTCCCACAATCTCAGTTCAGGATAGGCGGAAAATGCACTTTTCCTTGTTTAGCTTCCATCCGGACTGACTGGTTAGGGTTAGAACTTCATTGAGAGTTTCATGGTCTTCTTCCATTGCAAACCCATATATCAAAATATTGTCCATGAAAACTACAACTCAGTTTGTATTGGTTAACAGTTCTGCCATCTTCCTTGGGAAAATTTCAGGTACCCGGTAACTCCAAAAGGTCATCTTCGAAAGCAAAATCTCCCAGAGGCTGTGAGAAATGGAGTCAGCTGAACACTTTCTTTGGCTAAAGGAATTTGCAAGCTTGGAGAATACTGTCATTCCTTTCACTCTGGGGAGGAAGTCACCCCATGTTGGGAGGATATTATTTTCTCTGGTGCTGGGGCCCAGGCCAGGGGAGGTCAGTGACTGGTGCTGGGGTCAGGGAGGGGTGTCACTCTTTGGTGCCCTCTTTTCCCTTGATTTCCCCCCCCCCCCGATATCTCCTGGAAGGTGATGAGCATGGCTCCTGTGCGCACTCTATGAGCTCAGTGATGGCATCTGGGCCCAGCCCCTGTGTCGGCATCTGTAGGAGGATCTGGACAGTGCATTCCCCTGAGGGAGAGATGGGGAGAGGAGAGCCAGGGATGGGTGGGGGGGGGCTGTAGGGCCCCCACATGGGAGGGGGTTGATCCCAGGGTTCCAGCCCTCCTCCCCCACTGTGAACCTCTTGATCAAGAAGTTGCAGCACGATGACCTCACCGCGGGGATGATGGGGACCTGAGGGGGAAGGGAGCCAGGATGAGACTCAGGGTGGGACAGGCAGACCCAGGGAGAAAGCTCGGACCTGGGCCTGCACGGCCAGGTGGAAGGGTAGCATGGGGCTGTCGTAGGTTCAGAGATTCCCAGGCCAGAAGGGATCTCTGTGCCCATGATCCAGTCTGAGCGACAGGCCGGAGAACTGCCCCGCAATAATCCCTAAAGCATAACCCATCAGGACAGGGTTGTGCGGGCGGAGGCATCACCAGCACTGGGGGATGGGCTGGCAGAAGGGGGCGGGCGTGTCCCCTCCAGGGGCTGTTCTCCTGCCCACTCCTAGCAGGCCCAGTTCCGGCTCACAACTTGCCCCAAATGCCATGGCCAACCCCTGGGTCACGGCACCTGGTCCTGCTACGGAAGGTCTGCACAGCCGCATGTCACAGTGATGGTGTGCCCGGGCCTGGCGTTGGCGGCAAGCAGGGCATCCCCCAGCCCTGGTCCTCCGAGCACCAGGCTCTGGCCTCCTGCCTCCCAACTGGCCAGGCGGTGGGAGCCCCCTTCCCAGAGTGCATTGCTCTCTGCCCCCTAGTCCCGCTCTCCCCAGCTATGGGCACTAGGGGAGGGTAGCCCAGGGTGTCCTCGCTTGTGCACGGTGTGCACAGGAGCTCTCCCCCGGCTGGCAGCAGTAGTGAGACCCTTACCCGCACTATGGTGTCACTCCAACCCCTTGCCCTGGAGAGACACTGCCCAGCCCCGCAGCTCCCCCACCAGGACCGGGCCCAGTACCAGGGGCAAAATCCTATCCGTCTGCTCCCCGATGGCTCAGAGGGTTTGATCCCCCCATGGCACCCCCCTTTTCCCTCCAGGCCACGTGAGACGGATCACCCCCACATACAACCACATGGAACAGGGGCATTGTGAGGCGAGTGCCCGCTGCCGTGGCAACAGTCTCCACGGTGAGGCACAGACCCTGATAGGCGGTGCAAGCGACGAGGGAGGCGGGTGCCCTGGAGGAGCCCTCGGGATCTGGCAGCACCGCCGGCACTGGGGCATCCACCCGTGGGGCACAGGGAACCGGGTTCAGCCTGATCCCACATCAGGCAGGATAGCACCTCACAGGCAGGGAGAGCCACCATGGGGCAGCCAGCCCCTATCCCCCCACCTCTCCCTGCCCTGACCACAGGACCTCCAGCCCCCTGCCCGTTCCTACCCCCAGCTCTGATCCTCGGGACAGCCAGACCCCTAGCCCTCACCTCTCCCTGCTCTGACCATGGAGCAGCCAAACCCCTAGTCCCCGGCCCCTCCCTGCCCCCGAGGTCTGACCCAGTGGCCAGCCAGTCCCCTATTCCCCCCACCCCTCCCTGCCCCCAGATCTGACCCACCAGGTAGCCAGCCCCTTATCCCCCCATCTCTCCCTGGCCCCTGAATCTGACCCATAGGCCTAGGCAGCCCAGTATCCCCTGCCCTGTGTCAGACCCATTCACACACCGTGGGGCTGGAGTAACCCTGAGTTGGGTGGTCCCAGGCCGGAAGGCACCTTGAAGGGGTTAGGGGGCGGGGCTCAGGACCCTGGCTGTCTGTGTCAGAGGGGGTCCCTCAAGCCAGGAGGTGCTGACCCCTCTTTTCCCCCCAGCTCAGTCATGGGGCCCCCCGCTGAGCTGCTGTGGGGCCGGGCGGGCCCGGAGGCCTGGCGCAATGAGGCCAAGGCCACGGTGCGGTCAGCGCAGCAGCTGCGGGGGCGCTGCTGGCGGGAGGCGGTGGCACAGTGGCGCCCACCGCACCCCTCAGGCCAGCCCCAGGAGACACCCTACGAGCGCCGCACACGGCTGCAGGGCTGGCGCTTCAAGCTGGACGTGACGGCGGCTGGTGAGACGCTGGAGAAGCCGCCCGAGGGGCCGGGCATCACGCTGTGGAAGAGCAAGATGAAGCCCCCACCCTGGGTGAGCCAGCTGCCCCTGCCCTGCTTCCGGGACCACTGCGCCAGCCAGAGCAATGGGCTGGCTGCCCGCTACGCCAGCGCCGTGCGCCTGGTGGTCAGCCGGCTGCGCCAGGCGCTCACCGAGCTCAACGAGCAGGCCAAGCGCCTCAACCTGGCACGCCAGCGCCTCGATGCTGCCCTGGCCAAGGTGCGCACTGCGCTGCTCACCAACCAGCAGAGTGCCCTGGTGCGCGGGCACCGGCCCCCGGCCGAGCAGGTGAGAGCCCACGCCTTGTATCTCCCCGCACACCATTTCCCCGTCTGTGCCCTCTATCGCCCCATGCCCCGTATCCCCTGTGCCCTCTATCCCCTCGCGCCCTGTATCCCCCGTGTCCCGTATCCCCCCAGCATGGCCAGGTGTGGGCACCAGTCCCCAGCCAAGCAGGTGAGAGCCCCCACCCTATATACCCCGCGCCCCATTTCCCCTGTGCCCTCTATCACCCTGTATCCCCCGTATCCTGTAACCCCCCAGCACACCCAGGCATGGGCACCAGCCCCCCATCAGGCAGGTGGGAGCTCCAATAACTTGTATCCCCATATGCTCCATATCCCCTGTGCCCCATATTCTCCGCACCCCTTATCCACGCCCCATGTCCCCCCCTTCATGCCCAGACGTGGGCACCGGTTCCCCACCAAGCAGGTGAGAGCCCCCCCAGATCCCAGATTCACCCACACCCAATATCCCCCCCTCGTGCCCATCACCCCCCAGTATGGTCAGATGCTGGCATTGACACCCCCACCCTCACTGAGCAGGTGACAGCCCCCACCTCATATCTCACCACTCCCCATTCCCCCCAGACTCCATATCCTGCCCTGTATCCCTCCCGTGCCCCATAGCCCCAGCACTCCATGTTCCCCCAGCGCACCCAGACACAGGCACCAGCAGGTGACATCCCCCCATGGCCCATATCCCCGATACACCCTGTATTCCCCCAAGCCGTGCCACTCCCCCAGTATGGCCAGCTGCTGGCACTGGCCCGCCCCCCCGCCCCCCCACTGAGCAGGTGAGAGCCCCCTGTGCCCCATATCATACCCACAGGGCTAGGTGCAGGCATCAGCTCCACACTGTGCCAGTGAAAGCCCCCCGCCCCCTGTGCCCCCCCATGCCCCAGATACCCCCAAGTTGCATATCCCCCGCTGTGCCCCACCACCTCCCAGCATGGCCAGGCACCGGGACCAATCCCCCACCAAACTAGTGAGAAGTCCCCCATATTTCACCACACACTCTTTATCCACCCCCTATGCCCCATCACCCCCCATCACAACCTGTCACGGGCACCGACGACACCTCCACACAGAGCAGGTGAGAGCCCCATGGACCCCATATCCCTCCCATGCACCCCACATCCCCTCCCAGCACAGCCCCCACTGAGCAGATGAGAGTCCCCTGATGTTCCCCATCCTCCCCGTGCCCCATATCCCTCACAGTCACCCCCCCCCAACACAGCCACCCGTGGACACCGCCCCCCCACAGAGCAGGTGGTAACCCCACACCTATCCACCCCCTGCCCCATATCCCTACCACACACACCCAGCCCTGCTCCCAGCCCAGATCCCCCCAGTGCAGCCAGCACCAAGCCTGCAATGGCTGGCATTAAATTAATGGAGATACCCTATCTCCTACAACTGGAAGGGACCTTGAAAGGTCATCGAGTCCAGTCCCCTGCCTTCCCTAGCAGGCCCAAGTACTGATTTTGCCCCAGATCCCTAAGTGGCCCCCTCAAGGATTGAACTCACAACCCTGGGTTTAGCAGGCCAATGCTCAAACCACTGAACTATCCCTCCCCACAAAGCATTCACTCTGCCCCCGTCTCTGCTCGTCCCCCCGCGGCGCAGGCCCCAGACCAAGTGGACGCACTGCTGCGGTGGGAACACAAGGAGCTGCAGAGGCTGAAGGTGGAGCTGGAGGGGGACATGGACATGTCGGAGGCGCACCTCAAGGTGGGGCCGGGACGGGGGCCAAAGGCCTAGACAGCAACTAGATGCCAGGGCAGGTGCTGGGCACTGCCTGGTCGATCTGGCAGTGGGTGGGCAGATGTGTCGGGGGGTTGCCATCTCTGCCAGCATGCCCCCTTGGGGCTGGGCTACCAGCTCCTTTTTCTGCCGGGCCCCCTGCTGACAGGGGCTTGGGCTCCGCAGTGTACTCAGCACTCCATCCCAGGCACCGAAAAGCCCAGCAACCCTCAGTCCAATGTCCCACTCTGGACCCCCTGGGGCACTGGGCCAGGTGCTGGAGCCGGGGACTCTTCTCAGCGGGACGCCAGCAGCCCTTAGCCCACTACGTCAGGGCCAGGAGTACTGTCATCTCCCTGGTGGCTGGCAGGGAGCCCACCCACCCCCCTCTGGGACGCAGCCTGGGAACCCCGTAGTGACAGGTTGGGGCTGTCTACCCTGCCCATGCTACACACTGGGGCATCTTCCCATCGTAGACTGGGTGCTGGCCCCTCCCCTGGGCACCTGATGTGCCTGCTCCCTGCCGGTGTCTCCCCGTTTGCCCCACTCACTGGGCTGCCCTGGCATCCCCCACCAAATCCCATCCCAAAGGGAGCAGCTCAGCCAACCTGCACCCCCTCGGGCCGTCCCCTGCTGGCCTGTCTTGAGTCCCCTGCTCTGTCCCTCGCCGTGCTCTTTGCCTACCAGTCACCAGCCTGCCCTGCGGTCAGGGCGCCTCGCCCCCGGAGCCTGCTCCATCCCAGGGATTGCCCCATGTCTCTCCTTCCACCCCTCCCTGCCCAGGTTCCACCCGCCCTTCCCATGGCTTCCCCCTTGCCCTGCTGGGCCCTCCGCAGTCTCGTGCCGAGAGAGGCGCTGCAGAGATTGGTCCCTCTGCCCGCAGCTGTCTCTGAGCTGGGCACTCACACTGGCGCGCTCTCTAGCAGGAACTGGGCAGGTGTGGGGGGCACACTGACCTGTGTTTCCTGTGCCAGGCCCTGGGCGGATGTGGGGAGTGAGGGGTGTGGGGGACACACTGACCCCTGTTCCCCATTCCAGGCGCTGGGCGGGTGTGGGGGTTTGAGGGTGTGGGGAACACACTGACCCATGTCCTCCATGTCAGGTGCTGGGCAGGTGCCAGCAAACCCTGGGCATGCTGTGCCAGGAGCGGGGACAGGTGCTGGAGCTGTTGGGGCAGCCGCTGCGCATGGTGCTGCTGGAAGCCGAGCGCGAGTCCTGGCTCAGCCTGAGCCGTCCCCCGTCCCCCTTCGTAGTGAGGAACCCCACCCCGGAGCCCAGCCCTGTCGGGCCCTACACGCCAGGTATGATCTGGCCCGCCCCACCCCAGGGACCCTCCACAGCCCTCCAAGAGCCCCCCTCAGCCCCTGTGTACCACCATTAGCCCCCACTCACAAGCTCAGCCCCGTTGGGCCCTACACACCAGGTATGGCCTGGCCCCACCCCATCCCAGAGACCCCCCCCCCCCGCAGACCTCCAGAGACTCTGTGTATCCCTGGAGACCACCCTTCACTCAGCCCCCCTCAGCCCATGCATACTCCCAGGGACCCCCACCCCACTCACCCCCCCCACTCAGCCCCCCCAAGAGCTCCCTCATCCCCTGTGTACCCCCAGGGACCCCCACTCCACTCAGCCCCCCCACAGCCCATGAGTACCCTGATTTTGAGCCCAGCCTCACTGAGGCAGTTCTGATCCCATGTCCCTCCAGAGTGCGCGGCGGCCATTGAGGAGGCACGGTGCCTGACCCTGCGCTCCAAGGAGGTGCTGGCCACGCTCAGGGCAGCCACAGCCCAGGCCACGGCCTCACGCTACCAGGCCCAGGAGGCCTTAGATGGCAGCCTGCAGCGCAAGATGGACGAGACCCTGGTGCTCAAGGTATGGGGGGGAGGCATGCTCCCTGCCTCCCCACAAGCTGCCCCCCATGGAACCCCTGCCCCCTGTGCCCCATGGAACGCCTGCCCCCCGCATGCTACCCCCCACGTAACCCCACCCTTTCCTCGCCCCCCTGCACACTGCCCCCACGAAACCCCTCCCCCTGTCTCCCACAGAACCCCTCCCCATGCCTTTGCCCCCCCGCACACTGACCCCCATGGAACACTTTCCCTGCCCCCCCCGCACGCTGCCCCCCACAGAACACCTCCCCCTGCCTGTGTCCCCCGCACGTTGCACCCCACGGAACCTCACCCCTCCTCCTGCCCCCCCCACACTGTCCCCCATGGAACCCCTCCCCCTGCCCCCTGCATGCTGCCCATCTCGGAACCCGTCCCCCTGCCCCTCGCACGCTGCCCCCCATGGAACGCCAGCCCTGTCCCCCGCATGCAGTGCCCCCACACGCTGCCCCCCCACAGACCCCTCCTCCTGGCCCCCCCACACTGCCCCCCCTGGAGCCCCACCCCTCCCCCATCCTCCCGCATGCTTCCCACCACAGAACCCCAACCCTACCCCTGCCCCCCCGCACGCTGTCCCCCATGGAACCCCTCCCCCCCACGCTACACGCTGACCCCCACAGAACCCCGCCTCTCCCCCTGCCCCCCACAAGCTGTCCCCGACGGAACCCCTCCCCCTATCCCTGCCCCCCCACACGCTGCCCCCCACAGAACCCTTCCCCCTGCCCCTCGCACACTGACCCCCATGGAACCCATATCCCTTCCCCCACATGCTGCCTCCACGGAACCCCTCCCCCTGCCCCTGTCCCCCACAGAACCGCCCCTCCTGCCCTCTGCACGCTGCCCCCCTCGGAACCTCTCTCCCTGCCGCTCACATGCTGCCCCCCCACGGAACCCGTCCCCCTGCCCCTGTCCCCTCGCATGCTGCCCCCCAAAGAACCCCACCCCTCCTCCTACCCTTGCCCCCATGGAACCCCTCCACCTGCCTCTGCCCCTCTGCACACTGCCCCCCATGGAACCCCTCACCCTGCCCCTGCCTTTGCCGCCGGTACCACGCTGCGCGTGCCTAGGAGCCCTTTTAAAATGCCCGGGCCCCTGGGAAATTGCCCCCTTTGCCCCCACTCCCACCCCGTTGGCGGGCCTGCTTCCTAGACAGAGCCCCTGGGCTCCAGCCCAGTCTGTGCCCAGCCTCCCTGAGCAGAGCGGGGGATCCAGCTCCCTCTGGGGCGCTGGGCACTAGGTGCATGGCTGGGCAATTGGCCTTCCCCTTGTCCAGGTGCATTCGCCACGGAGCCGGGGTCGGCCTCGGCCAGTTCAGCCAGGCCTCATTCAGACTGACCTGTCCGGAGAGCCAACAGTCCGGCCCCGGCCCCGCCCCCGCCCCCAGGAGCCCTGTGCAAGTGAGGAGACACTGAGGCACACGCAAACATCATAAAACTATAACAGAAAATTCCCACTTCCTCATACCCGCCCCATAAATCGCCTGGAGCCCCAAACCAGTGGGGCTTTCAGCCTGGCTGGGGGAGCCCCTGCCCCACATTCCCCCTATCCCACCAGCCCCACAGCCCATACCCCATGCTAGCACCATGTCCCCAGCTCTATACCAGACCCACAGCCCCTCCCCACTCCCCCCCATTTCCCCAGCTCAATACCAGACCCACAGCCTCTGCCCCACACTCCCCCATCCCCCCAGCTCTATACCAGACCCATAGCCCCTGCCCCACACTCCCCTATCCCCCCCAGCTCTATACCAGACTCACAGCTCCTGCCACACACTCTCCCCATCCGCCCAGCTCTATACAAGCCCCACACTCCCCCATCCCCCCAGCTCTATACTAGACCCACAGCCCCTGCCACACACTCTCCCATGTCCCCAGTTCTATACCAGCCCTGCAGCACCTGCCCCATGTTCCCCCCATCCCCCCAGTTCTATACCAGACCCACAGCCCCTGCCCCATGCTTCTCCCATCCCCCCATCCCCCTCCCAGACCCACAGCCCCTGCCCCATGCTCTCCCCATCCCCCCTCCCAGACCCCCACAGCCCCTGCCCCATGTTACCCCATCCCCATACCTGACCCACAGCCCCTGCCCCACGCTCCCCCATGCCCCCAGCAGTATACCAGCCCCACAGCCCCTGCCCCATGCTCCCCCATGCCCCCCAGCTCTATACCAGCCCCACGGTCCCTGCCTATGCTCCCCCATCCCCCCAGCTCTATACCAGCCTCACAGCCCCTGCCTCACACTCCCCCCATCCCCATAGGCAGCTCTATACCAGCCCCACAGCCCCTGCCCCACACTGCCCTCATGCCCCCATCCCTATATCAGACCCACAGGCCCAGATCCACACTGCTGGGGCAGGGGATGGCACACTAAAGGACTGATTGTGCCCCACCCCCATTGGGAGGCCACGGGGGGCTCAGGCCCCACCTACAGGCTAGGGGGAAGGTCTCTGGTGTGGTCCCCAAACCTGGGGGTTGAGGGGTGGGGTGACCCATCCCTGCGGGGACCCAGCATGCCCCCCACACCTCATCCTGTGCTCCCTCCCTGGCCAGGAGCGTCTCTACATGGCTTTGGGGGGCATGCGCAGCACCCTGAACCGCTGCCAGCGCTTCCACGGGGAGCTGGGCATCACCCAGGGCATGACCATGGTGAGTGGGGGCGGAGGGGGTTGCGGGGGATGACCCTGTGCTGGGAGGGCAGGCAGGGACCAGCTGGGGGCAGGCAGGGAGTGACACTGCTGGGGGGCGGGCAGGGGTGTTACCCGCTAAAATTCTCTGTTACTCACACACTCTAGGGCACCCACCTTTACCCAGTTCCTAGGGCTCAAGGCTTAACCCTCTTTATTTAGGCACCCCAACCCTTTTTCAGTTCCTAGGACTCCAGGCAAAAGGCACCTAACTTTACCCCTCCATGGGCTCCAGGCAAACATCCTTTCCCTGTGGACTCAGAGCTTAATCTTTTGAGGGGTTTACGGGATCTTTTACCAGTGAAAGAGCCCTGCACAGTAATATCCTACGTAACCTCTATTTATTAACAATCACCAAAAACCAGAATGCACACACCACACATTAAATGCTCACCACTCCCAATAAGATGAACTTTTCTTGATGGCCCGTCAGGATCAGGTCATCTGGGGGACTCCAGGTTCTGCACGGTGTCATTGGCAGGGTGTTGAGGTCTGGCAGCTCTGTTCTTGGGGCTGTGTCCTGGAGTTGGTTCCCAAAGAACTTCCTTTTGGACCCCAGTTTATACAGTGAAACTTGAAGCCTGCTTAGCTGTACTTTAACCAATCATTTTACTAAAATTTTACTAACCAATGCTAACATATTGTAACAATTTTTTTAACCAATCCTACCCCACCACCTTAATTAATTTACACTTAGCAAAATTAATTATGTAACAGACAGAAACAATTAAAGAACCAGACAGAGATCATACAGACAAACAACAGGGAAGTGGGGACCATAATGACAAAACAATAAAGAAATGAGGATTTCACAACCACAACTATTGATAAGTGATTTCTTGACAGACACAATTCTGTCAAACTAAGTTTTCTTTAACCATCTTAAGATCTGTTTCTTTATCTGGTGATAGTGGGTGCCATTAGGACGGGGTCTCCTTCTTAACAGCCTGATATTACATTGTTTTAATGTAATTTAGATGGAATGTGAGGATGTGACTTCCTGCTTCTCAGCTAATGGCTGCGGCTCTTTTAATCTGGGTGCAAAGGAAGGCCTTAGGCTTTAGGACTTGCAATATGGCTACAGACAAAGGCCTTATCCTTACCGGGAGACCAGCTGGGGGCAGGCAGGGAGTGACACTCTGCTGGGGGGGCGGGCAGGGAAGAAGGGAACAGCTGGGGCACCCAGGGGATGGACAGAGAGGAAGAAAGGACCAGCTGGGGGCACCCGGGGGATGGGCAGAGGAAGAAGGGACAGGCTGGGGGCACCCGGGGGATGGGCAGGGGAAGGGGAGACTGGCTGGGGGCACCCGGGGGATAGGCAGGGGAAGAAGGGACCGACTGGGGGTGGAGGGGGCTCTTCCAGGTGATGCTGCCCTGCTCTGACCCCTGCTACATTGTTCTAGGGCCCTGAGTCCAGCCAGGACCTGGAGGCGCGGGAGAAGCTGACTCGGCCCCTGGTGCGGGTGTACCAGCGCCATGTGGGCACCCAACTGCCTGAGGCCCAGATCCTCACCCAGGTAATTTCCAGTGATCGCACCCACTGGTACTGCTGCAGGGAGCGGCATTGTTGCCCATCTGGGGGTACCTTGCCTGGTTGTGATGGCTATAGGGGGTGATGGTCTTTCTGAGCAGGAGTACTTTGCCCAGTTGTATGAGGGTGACGGTGTTGCTAGATGGGGGTACCTTGCATGGCTGAGATGGCTATAGGGGTGATGGTCTTTCTGAGCAGGAGTACTTTGCCCAGTTGTATGAGGGTGAAGGTGTTGCTGGATGGGGGTACCTTGCATTGCTGGGATGGCTATGGGGGTGATGGTTTTTCTGGGCAAGGGAACCTTGCACAGCTGAGGGGGCTTTCAGGAGTGATGGTGTTACTAGTTGGGGGTATCTTGCCCAGCTATATGGAGTTACTGGATGGGGATATCTTGCCCGGCTGTAGGGAATGATGGTGTTGCTGAGTAGGGATACCTTGCCTGGCTGCGATGGCTGTAGGAGTGACAGCATTGGTTGGCAGCGATACCTTCCCCAGCCATAGGGGAGTGATGGTGTTGCTGAGTGGGGGTACCTTGCCTGGCTGTGATGGCTGTAGGGGTGACAGCATTGCTTGGCAGGGGTACCTCACCCTGCTACAGGGAGGTGATGGTGTTGCTGGAGGAAGGGTGACTTTGTCTGGCTGCTAGGGGTGAGATGTAGCTAGGTGGGGGTACCTCCCCCTGCTGCAGGGAGGTGACGATGTTGCTGGAGGAGGGGTGACTTCACCAGGCTGTTAGGGGTGAGGTGTAGCTAGGCTGGGGTACCTCACCTGGCTGCAGGGAGGTGACAGTGTTCCCTGTCCGCCTGTCCCTCCCCTAGGGCAGCGTGCTGCTGGAGCGCTCCATGCAGAAGGCGGCGGCCAACGTGCAGCAGATGCAGGCCACCCAGCGGCACCTGCACGCCTCCATCCGTGACAAGCAGACGGGCTTCCACGTGGACGCCAGTGTGCAGCGCCTGCGCCGCCGCCGCATGCACCCCCGCAGCAGCCTGGAGGAGGCCCGCCAGCTGCTCTGCTCCTAGGGGGCCCCCACAGCCAGAGCACGAGAATAAAATCCCCAGAGACCTTTGACCTGCCCAAGAGTGTTACCCCACCGGGGAGGGGGGGATGCGGGTCCTGGAGCAGGACAGGCTGGGGAGGCCAGGGGAGGTGGGGATGGGGGGATCAGGGGCATCGGGGAAGCCGAGTGGGGTGGGGGAGGTGTCACAGAGCCACAAGATCGGTGCTAACCCCCAGCTTTTAAACAGTCCCTTGGAGGATCCACTTATAGACTCATAGACTTTAAGGTCAGAAGGGACCATTATGATCATCTAGTCTGACCTCCCGCATGATGCAGGCCACAAAAGCTGACCCACCCACTCCTGGAATAATTCTCTCCCTTGACTCAGCTGTTGAAGTCCCCAAATCATGATTTAAAGACTTCAAGTCGCAGAGAATCCTCCAGCCAGTGACCCCCTGCCCCATGCTGCGGAGGAAGGCGAAAAACCTCCAGGGCCTCTGCCAATCTACCCTGGAGGAAAATTCCTTCCCGACCCCAAATATGGCGATCAGCTGAACCCTGAGCATGCGGGCAAGATTCTCCAGCCAGACCCACCCGAAAATGTTCTCTGTAGTAACTTGTAATATCCCATCATTGACCATTGTTACTAATTACCAGCGATGGCACGTTATTGACCTATTGACTAAAATCACGTTATCCCATCAAACCATCCCCTCCATAAACTTATCAAGCTTAATCTTAAAGCCAGAGAGGTCTTTTGCCCCCACTGTTTCCCTCGGAAGGCTGTTCCAAAACTTCACCCCTCTGATGGTTAGAAACCTTCGTCTAATTTCAAGCCTAAACTTCCCGACGGCCAGTTTATATCCATTTGTTCTCGTGTCCACATTAGTACTGAGCTGAAATAATTCCTCTCCCTCCCTGGTATTTATCCCTCTGATATATTTAAAGAGAGCAATCATATCCCCCCTCAGCCTTCTTTTGGTTAGGGTAAACAAACCGAGCTCCTCGAGTCTCCTTTCATACGACAGGTTTTCCATTCCTCGGATCATCCTGGTGGCCCTTCTCTGTACCTGTTCCAGTTTGAGTTCATCCTTTTTAAACATGGGAGACCAGAACTGCACACAGTACTCCAAATGAGGTCTCACCAGTGCCTTCTTCAGTGGGCCAGACCCCCCCCCCAAGGGGTCCCACTCTTCTGCAAGGGGAGGCCATGTGGCCTCACTACCTCCTGGAGTGAGCCCCTGGGCTCCAGCCTTGCTGCTTCACGCCCTGAGCTCTGCCCAGCGAGTCCAGCTGAGCCAGACCCCTGGGCAGAGACCTGCCCACTCTGCAGGGCCCAGTGCGTTGGGGGGTGTCAGCTGTTCAGTGCTAGGGGCTACCGTCGTCTTTCTGGATCCTCCATTGATTCGGGTCAGTTTCAGCCAGTCCTCTAACAAGCCAGGCAGCGAGGTGACACCCCCCCCCCCATCTCTCCTGCGCTGCCCCAGGAGCAGAGTTAACCCTCCTGCACTGAAAAGTACTGGGGGAAACTGAGGCACGCATTAGCATCAGAAAAAATATTACAGAAAATTCCCACTTTGTCACATGGAGGCCAGGGGGTGAGGGTTGGGGAGCAGAGGGGAGGCTGGGTGGGGAAGGGATCTGGGAGGGAATAGGGGATGGGGGAGGCCAGATGGGTTGGGACTTGGGAGGCACTGGAAAAGCTAGCTATAGTGGGGGTTGGGGAGGCCAGGGGGCACTGTGGAGGCCATGTGGGGTGAAGGTTGGGGGACAATGAGAAGGCTGAGTGAGGTGGGGGTTGGGGGGCACGGGCCGCTGGGGAGACTGGGTGGGATGGAAGTTAGGGGGCAAAGGAGGAGGCCAGGCAGGGTGGAGGCTGAAAGGGGCAGGGGGACTGGAGAGGGTGGAGGGGGCGAGGGTTGGCGGGTGACAGGGGAAGCTGGGTGGAATGAGAGTTGGGGGGCACTGGGAAAGCCAGGCTGGGGGCAGGCCGGGTGAGATGGGAGTTAAGGGGGGCATAGGAGAGGCTGGGCAAGGTGGGGTGGGGAGGACACCAGCAAGCCCCCTGTCAGGCTCTGGGGAGCCAAGCCCACTCCTCCCTCCATAGCTCCGGACACATCGGCACAGCTGCCTTGACGTCCCTCAGCCAAGAGGCTGGCCGAACACCGAGGGGCCCAGCAAGGACGCTCCTGGCCCGCGCTACCTGCCCCCGGCGACTGGCCTTGACCCTTTCACCATGTGGCCGATGTGCGAGCCAGACTGGCTGGCGGCTCCCTCCCCCAGAGCCGAGCCGGCTGCGCAGGGCTCCTAGTGAGGCCGTCACCGACGCACATGCATGGGCACCTCCCTGGGCCCTCCCTGCTAACTGGGGGGCCCTGCCACGCTAGGCAGAACCCCAAAGAGATTCCAGGCCGAGGCGTTCTGCCGACTTAGGCTTGTTGCCTGGCATTTCCATGCCCCACTAGCCCTAGCCCTGGTCTACACTACGGGGTTGGGTCGAATTTAGCTGCATTAGGTCGATTTAGAAATGACCACGTCCACACAACCAATCCCGTTCCGTCAACCTAAAGAGCTCTTAAAATCGACTTCTGTACTCCTCCCCGATGAGGGGAGTAGTGCTAAAATCAACCTTACTGGGTCGAATTTGGGGTAGTGCTGACGGAAATCGACAGTATTGGCCTCCGGGAGCTATCCCAGAGTGCTCCATTGTGAGCGCTCTGGACAGCACTTTGAACTCCGATGCACTAGCCAGGTACACAGGAACAGCCCCGGGAACGTTTGAATTTCATTTCCTGTTTGGTCAGCGTGGCGAACTCAGCGGCACAGGTGACCATGCAGTCCCCCCAGAATCATAGAGCATAGAATGTTTCTACGCTCCCCCTATCATCTCCGTCCCTCAGGTTATCGCAGATTAGAAGGCAAAAAAAATGCACTTGCAATGACATGTTTGCTGAGCTCATGCAGTCCTCCCGCACTGATAGGGCACAGCTTAATGCATGGAGGCATTCAGTGGCAGAGGCCAGGAAAGAATTGAGTGCGAAGAGCGGAGGCAGGACGCGATGCTGAGGCTAATGGGGGAGCAAACGGACATGATGAAGCGTCTGTTGGGGGAGCAAATGGACATGATGAAGCTTCTGTTGGAGCTGCAGGAAAGCCAACAAGAGCACAGACCCCCGCTGCATCCACTGTATAACCGCCTACCCTCCTCCCCGTGTTCCATAGCCTCCTCACCCAGACGCCCAAGAACGCAGGGCGGGGAGGCTCCGGGCACCCAGCCACTCCACTCCAGAGGATGGCCCATGCAACAGAAGGCTGTCATTCAAACAGTTTGATTTTTAGTGTGGCTACAATAAGCAATGTGGCCTTGAACTTCCCTCCTCCCCCACCCCACCGTTATCATTGTCCGTTATCTCATTTTTTTTTTAATTAATAAAGAAAGAATGCATGGTTTCAAGAATGCATGGTTTATTTTGAAGGGGGGAGGGTGGTTGGCTTACAGGGAATTAAAATCAACAAAGGGAGCGGGTTTGCATCAAGGAGAAACACACACAACTGTCACACCGAAGCCTGGCCAGTCATGAAACTGGTTTTGAAAGCCTTTCTGATGCGCAGCGTGCCTTGCTGTGCTCTCCTAATCACCCTGGTGTCTGGCTGCTCATAATCGGACGCCAGACGATTTGCCTCAACCTCCCACCCCGCCATAAACGTCTCCCCCTTACACTCACAGATATAGCAAGCAGCAATAACAATGGGAATGTTGGTTGCGCTGAGGCCTGACCAACAGCGCCAGTGAGCTTTTAAACGTCCAAAGGCAAATTCTACCACCATTCTGCACTTGCTCAGCCTATAATTGAACTGCTCCTTACTACTGTCCAGGTTTCATGAGCCATGGGAGCCATGGGAAGTGGTGGAGCCGTACACCATGCCCTGGAGTTTGCTAGGAGCCGGGCAGAGAAGACGTTCCCAGAACCCCCGGCCAAGCTACATGTCCGACGAGGACGGGTACCAGTCCTACTGCACCGTCTGCTGCGAAGGCACCCAGGAGGACCAGAACAGATCCGCCGAGCTTGTCGCTGGGGAGCAGGAGAGCAGAGTTGCAGGGGAAGTGGTGGAGCCATACACTGTGCCCTGGAGGTTGCTATGAGCCAGGCAGGGAAAGATGTTCCCAGAATCCCCGGACAAGCTACATGTCCGACAAGGATGGTACCTAGTCCTACTGCACCGTCTGCTGCGAAGGCAAGGAGCTGCTGCTTTGTAGCAATGCCAGCTGCTGAAGGTGCTTCTGCGTCAAATGCTTGGAGGTCCGGGTAGGGCAAGGTACCTCGGCCAAGGCAAAAGAGCAAGAGCCCTGGAGCTGTTACATGTGTCAACCACAGAAGTGCTATGGGGTGTTACAGTGCCGATCGGACTGGAATGTACGGCTGCAAGACTTCTTCACCAGTGACAAAAGACAGGAATATGATGCACCTAAAATCTAAAAAGGCCCTCACATTTCCCAGAGTCACTACCCTTGATAACAGAACGTCAATGATTGCATTGGCTACTTGGATCACAGCAGCCCCCACAGTAGACTTGCCCACAACAGCAGCGGTGACGGTGAGCTGAGCAGGCTCCATGCTTGCCGTGGTATGGCATCTGCATGGGTAACCCAGGAAAAAAGGCACAAAACAATTGTCTGCCGTTGCTTTCACGGAGGGAGGGGCGAATGATGACATGTACCCAAAACCACCCACAACAATATTTTTGCCCCATCAGGTATTGGGAGCTTAACCCAGAATTCCAATGGGTGGCAGAGACTGCGGGAACTGTGGGATAGCTACCCACAGTGCACCGCTCTGTAAGTCAATGCTAGCCACGGTAGTGAGGACGCACTCCGCCGACTTAATGTGCTTAGTGGGGACATACGCAATCGACTGTATAAAATCGATTTCTAAAAATCGACTTCTATAAAATCAACCTAATTTTGTAGTGTAGACATACCCCTAGTTCAGCACCAGCTATGCCCGTCCTTCTCCTTGGAGAGCTTATTTTGCCTGGGCAATTGGTATAAACTGTACTGGCAGGAGCCCTCTCTGCCAGTTTAAGCTGCATCTCCTCCAGGAGGGTTTGCTGGTCATAGCTACACTGGTGTCCAAATGACATTAGGACCGGAGAGCGTTCCCTTCCCTGTGTTTGGGAGGCAGTGCAGCCCAGTGGATACAGCTCTGGCATGGGAGTAAGGACCAATCACCTCCCAGGGCTGTGGTTTTCAAACTTTGGGTCGCGACCCAGTACTGGGTTGTGGAATGTAAGGCACTGGGTCGCGGTGGCTCTGGTCAGCACTGCCGACCGGGCCATTAAAAGTCCCGTCAGCGGTGCTGCCTGGCTAAGGCAGGCTAGTCCCTTCCTGTTCTGACACCGTGCTGCGCCCCGGAAGTGGCCAGCAGCAGGTCCGGCTTCTAGGCGGGGGGCCACAGGGCTCCGCGCACTGCCCCTGCCCTGAGTACTGGCTCCGCTCCCTGGGTGGGTGGTGCCTGCGGGCAACAGCCGCGTGGAGCTGCTTTCATACCTCCACCTAGGAGCCGGACCTGCTGCTGGCCGCTTCCGGGGCGCACTGCAGTCCGCGGTGCCAGGAGAGGCAGGAAGCCTGCCTTAGCACCTCCGCTGCACCAGTGCCCGGGAGCCGCCCGAGGTAAGCCCATGCCGCAACCCTGTGCCCCAATCCCCTTCCCCAGCCCTGAGCCCCCCCAAACCTGGAGCCCCTTCCTGCACCCCAAACCCCTCATCCTTGGCCCCACCCCAGAGCCTGTACCCCCAGCCCAGAGCCCTGACCCATTCCCGCACCCCAACCCCCTGCCCCAGCCCAGAGCCCCCTCCCACACCCTGAACCCTTCATTCCTGGCTCCACCCCGCAGCCCTCACCCCCACACCCCAACCTTCTGGCCCAGCCTTGAGCCCCTCCCACAGCCCAAACCCCTCATCCCCAGCTCCGTTGGTTGGGTGTTGCGTTTCGCTACTGGCGAGAGAGAGTTGGGACAGATTTCAATTAAATCACAAGCACTTCTTGTGGCCTTGTGTTATCTTATTGCATATACTTTCTGGGGGAATTCTGCACCAAAAATTAAAAATTCTGCATATTTTGTTTGTCAAAATAATGCAATATAATCAATACAGAAAAAAGTCACAATAACTATTTAGCATTTCCTAAACATATGAAAGTTAAATTACAAATACTAGGGTACCAATACCCTGCATTCCCGTTTATAATCCTGGCTGGCTACTTTGGGAAGTGCTTGGTTCTGATTGTCCTGACATTTTATTGGCTGCTTGATAAACGTTTTATTTGCCCTCAAAGTCTTTTTTTTTAATGGGTAAGTAAAATAGATCCTGACCTGTAATTAACCCCATTTTGCTACTCTGACACAGGAAAAAAGTGAGACAGAACCTAGATCTTCCTAGCTGAGGATTCCCTCACTGTTATTTATAATAAGGCTCCTTTCCACCACTCTGGCAATGTAAAGGAGCCTTAAAACTTTTACACGTGTTTTATGAACCTGGGGGAATTGACTAAGAATGGGAACAATTAACTGCCTCAGAGGACAGAACCTGCCTCATGCCTACCTCCAAACAACCCGAAGCCCTACCCATCCAGGCCAGGTGAGCGAGAGGGACAGAGTCCCCCCCATGCATGCTCACACGCCCAGCCCCTGCCCCGCCATGGTGATTTACGCTTCCGCCTGCTGCTCCAAGCGTGGGGAATGTGTCCCCACATATTTCTTTCCTTCCCCATTTTTCTGTGGGGGGGGGGGGGAAGAAATCTGCGGACAATATGAATTCTGCACCTGCGCAGTGGTGCAGAATTCCCCCAGGAGTAATATACACAAGAGTCACTGTCCTTAAATCGGTATGTGTACAAAATGTATTTTGTGGCTTTGGGGAATTTTTGGTTAGGCTGCACCTCCTGGGCCTGGGCTGATGAGCCACCACACCTCAGGACACCTGGGTTCTATCCCTGTCTCTGGCCTGCTAGGTGACCATGGGCAAGTCTCATCCCCTTTGTGCATCAGTTTCCCCCATGTGTAAAAGCAGGATAACAATCTTGCCCCTCCCGTGTAAAGTGCTCTGAGATCTGCAGCTGGAAAGCGATAGGTGTGTTTACCCCCATGCTGCAGCTGAGGTAGTGATGGCCTGAGACTGACTCTGCCCTAGACCACCCAGGCGTCTTACACCTGAGTACCTACCCAGCTTGCTGCTCTTGGTCAGCCCTGTGTGCACACCTCTGCTCCCTCGCAAAGCCTTTCTCTACACCCCACTGCAATACCATGGAGCTTTATATGCTGTCTCTGGGCCGGACCCCAGCTCTTGTCTCCAGGGGGACCCACAGCACCCAGTCTCGGGGGGGGGGGTCCCCAGTCTCTGTCCCCGGGGGACTCCCAGTCCCCGGTGGGCTCCCAGCCTCAGTCTCCGGGGGAGGCATAAGCCTGAGCTCAGGAACGAGCCCTACAGCTGCTTTCCCACTAATACCCATGGATAGGGCTACCATATGTCCGGATTTCCCAGGACATGTCCGGCTTTTCGGTCTATAAATAGCCGTCCGGGGGGGATTTTTAAAAATCTAAAAATGTCCGGGATTTCCCCCCAGTCGGCTATTTATAGACAGAAAAGCGGCGGCCAAGCACTGCTGGGCACCCAAAGCCCCTTCCCGGCTCCCACCATCCCCTGCAACCTTACCATGCTGTCCGGCCCGCAGCTGTCTTCCCTCTCCTCCACTCCCCTGAACGCTCTGCCCACCTGCTCCTCCCCCTCCCCTGCTTCCGACGAATCAGATCTTCGCGGGAAGTCTGAAAAGAAGCAGGGGCAAGCGGGAGGCAGCAGCAGGTAAGCTGGGGCGGGGGAGCGCGAGGAGGAGAACTCCGGGGAGGCGCGGCCCTGGCCGAGCGGCGCCCTCCGGCCTGGGCCGAGCAGCGCCCGGCGGCCCCAGCGGCTCCGGCCCCAGCAGCGCCGGCCCAGGCCCGGCCGGGGCCCCAGCAGCACCGGCTCGGGCCCCAGCAGCGCCGGCCCGGCCCGGCCCGGGCCCCAGCAGCGCCGGCCCTGGTTCCGGCCGAGCACCTCCGGCCTGGCCCCAAGCCCCGCAACCCCGGCCGGAGTGCAGCCCGATTCCTGGGCCCTGGTCAGGGGACAGGGAGGGGGGGCTGTCAGGGGGGCAGGGGTGTGGAGAGGGGTTGGGACAGTCAGGGACAGGGAGCAGGGGGAGTTAGATGGGTCTGGGGTTCTGGGGGGGCTGTCAGGGGGGCAGGGGTGTGGAGAGGGGTTGGGACAGTCAGGGACAGGGAGCAGGGGGGGTTAGATGGGTCTGGGGTTCTGGGAGGGCTGTCAGGGGGGCAGGGGTGTGGAGAGGGGTTGGGACAGTCAGGGACAGGGAGCGGGGGGGTTAGATGGGTCTGGGGTTCTGGGGGGGCTGTCAGGGGGGCAGGGGTGTGGAGAGGGGTCAAGGCAGGCAGGTAGCAGAGGGAGTTGGATGGGTCAGGAGTTCTGGGGGGTCCTGTCAGGGGGCGGGGAGCAGTTGGATAGGGCATGGGAGTCCCCGGGGGTCTGTCTGGGGGCAGGGGTGTGAATATGGGGTGGGGGTGTGGATAAGGGTCGGGGCAGTCAGGGGACAGGTAGGGTCGTAGGGGGTTCTCAGGAGGGGGCAGTCAGGGGACAAGGAGCGGGGGGGTGTTGGGGGTTCTGAGGGGGGCAATCAGGGGGTGGGAAGTGGGAGGGAGTGGATGGGGGCAGGGGCGGGACTAGAGCGGGGCTCCTCCCCCCCAGTGTCCTCTTTTTTGCTTGTGGAAATATGGTAACCCTACCCATGGAGAGGATACATAGGGCAGCTGTGCCCTCACTAGACATGGCGTTGTTCGCTTCGCAGCTGACAATGCACAAGCGCGGTAGCAGCGCAGCCTGGCAAATCCTACGGCCGCGGGCTCTGGGCTTCGTGCTTCCTTAGTGCGCACGCGCGAGAGAAGTGGTGGCGGGACATGATACATGCTGCGCACGCGCTCTCTCGAGCGGCCATTTTTGAAACGCCGGGGTAAGCGACGCGCGCATGAGTCAGAGAGGGGTCAGTGCTGGCCGACGCTTCCAGCACTGCACATGCGTGAGCACCGTCTCCGGACGTAGAAATGGGGGCATGCTTACGCACGCGCACAACAGAGTAGCGGGCAAAGCCCTGGGCGGAAGCGAGGCTTCGGAACCCCTCGTGACGCCTGCCTGCCGTCCCTGGACGCAGAATGGCGCATGCGCAGTTCAGCACCGGAAGCTCTTCTTGGCCCTCTGGATTATAAGAGCCTGGGAAACCCCGTATAGAGTTCTCTTTCCTGGGCTGGACGCCGCTGGAGCTACCGCCATGTGAGTGCGGGGGGGGGGATGGGATGGAACGCTGATGGGGGGCGGCCGGGGTCCCGCGTGTGGGGATGGAACCTGGGGCCGCGTGTGGGGCGAAGGGGGGGTGGAACCCCAGGGGTGCGAGGGTCCCGCGCGTGGAATCCCGGGGCTGCGCGTGGGGGGCGGAGTGGAGCCCGAGGGGCCCCCGCGTGGGGCGATGGGGAGAATGGAACCCCAGCGGATGTTTCCAGGTGCAGCCCCCTTCCCATGTGTCTTGATCCCCACCCGAGGCGGGTCCTGTTCCTGCCGTACAGACACCACCTGTTTCTCTAAACCCCCCACCCCCCCAATCTCCACCCACGGGCGCAGTGAGCCGAGCAGGCACCGCCGGGCCCGTCGCCCTGCCCGGTGCAGTGGGGGGCGGAACTGACGCGCCCCATGGTGGAGGGGAACCCTTAGGCCTTTCTGGAAATATCCTGCGCCGGCCCCCTGGGTACCTAGGTGGCAGGAGCCAGAGGCCGCAGATGGCTGTTGCCCCCCTAAGCTGTGCGCTCCCCACAGCAGCTACCCTGGAGATTCCTCCAGAGGTGTCATTTTGGGCAGCCCCCCACCCCAGAGGGGCTGTGTGTGGGACTTGGGGGTGGGAGGGCTGTCCCACGGGGGCTAGCAGGGATTGCACACTGCTGTGGGGTGCTCTTCTTGGTGGGGACATTGAGGGGGGCTGCTGGTGAGGTGCAGGGGTTGCTCTGCCAGGGGACTGGTTTGGGGGGTTCTGCCCTATAGGGATGGGCATGGCATTGGGGTCCCCCATATATGGGAGGGTTGAGTGTGGGACATGGGGGTGCTGCATTGCCTGACCTTCCCTTCTCCACTCCCCAGAATGACCGAGTGGGAGACGGCGCCCGCTGTGGCCGAGACCCCCGACATCAAGCTTTTCGGGAAATGGAGCACAGATGACGTCCAGATCAATGACATCTCCCTGCAGGTCCGGGGAGCCCAAGTGGGCAGGCCAGGATGCTTGGGTTCTCCTTCTCTCTCTCCCCCCGCCCCAACACACACACCTCATGCTCTCTGTATGCAGCGGGCGGGGCCGCAGGGAGTGAGTCAGGATGCCTGGGTCCCCCCCATACCTCACACCCTCTGTGCACAGCAGGAAGGGCTGCAGGGAGTGGGACAGGATGCCTGGGTCCCCAACTTACAGCTTGCACCCTGGCGGCGGGGGCGGGGGGGGGGGATACCTAGGTCCCTCGCCTCTCCTCACAGATCATGCCCTCTGTGCACCGTCATAGTGGGTGGGATAGGATGCCTGGGTTTTCCACCCCGTTGCTCTCTGACTGTGGCTGCCTCTGTCAGCGTGGAGGGGGTCTCCCCCTCCCTGGACCACCCCTGAACTAGTCTCTCTCCCCGGCCCAGGACTACATTGCGGTGAAGGAGAAGTACGCCAAGTATCTGCCCCACAGCGCCGGGCGCTACGCGGCCAAGCGCTTCCGCAAGGCCCAGTGCCCCATTGTGGAGCGCCTCACTAACTCCATGATGATGCATGGCCGCAACAACGGCAAGAAGCTCATGACCGTGCGCATCGTCAAGCACGCCTTCGAGATCATCCACCTGCTCACCGGGGAGGTGAGCTTCCGGGGGCGGGGGTGCTGGCTGTCCTGGCCAGGCAGGGGTGTGGGAGGGAGGGTTTGGGGGCTGGGCTCTGTGCATGTGATCTCAGCTGGGGTCGGGGGTTGGGTTATGTGGGATCTCCGCCCTGGCTGACCTGTCCATGCGATTCTCTCTGTGCAGAATCCCCTGCAGGTCCTGGTCAACGCCATCATCAACAGCGGGCCCAGGGAGGACTCGACCCGCATCGGCCGTGCCGGCACTGTCCGAAGACAGGCCGTGGATGTGTCCCCGCTGCGCCGTGTCAACCAGGTACACCCCTCCCTGGCCATACATGTGTTCACAGCATGCCCCATCATCCCTGAGCATGACTCCCCTCCCCATGCAGCTGTGCCTAGTGCCCACTCCACAGTGCGTATGGGCTGGGCACTGCTGCCCACTGGCTCTGGGCACCTGGTAACCCCTCTCTGCCCCCCCAGGCCATCTGGCTGCTGTGCACCGGGGCCCGCGAGGCCGCCTTCCGCAACATCAAGACCATCGCCGAGTGCCTGGCTGACGAACTCATCAATGCTGCCAAGGTGAGAGGTGGGGGCCGGGCACCTGCCTGCGCCTGACCCATCGTGCTGGGAGATGTCTGCCCACTCAAGAGTAGAGGACAAGGGCAAGTACTGGGCTCCCAGACAGCATCCTGCCCAGCTTCGTGTTGTCTGGAGTCGAGGCCTGGCATGTGGCTCCCCCAGCTCAGCCCCTCCTTCCTGCAGCCTGCTCTGCCCTTTGTCGCTTGGGGCTGGCTGTGCACGGTGACGGTCCCACCAATGCAGCCACTCGTGTTGACACAGACTGATGTTAAAGGGCTTCTGTGCCACATAGCTGCTTCCCCTCTGGTGCATCGCCAGCCTGGGTCACTGCTGGGGCGTGACTGTGCCCCCTGGGGGCTGTGTGGATAACTACACCCGATGGAGGGGAGATTTCTCCAGCTGCCCCCTGGCTTTGAGTCCATGTGTGTCCCTAACAGTGAAGGGCTGCAGGACTGCTCCTGCCCCAGGGCCTCCAATGGCCCCCTTTCCTTGCCTGCCCCTGGCAATTGGCATGAGCCTTTGACTGAGCCCTGCTGGCAGAGCCCTGCCCTACAGCTGTCCCCTCTGCAGCGCAGTGCCGTGTCACCACTGGGGGGTGCCCCCTGAGCTGGCTCTTAAGCTGCAGGGGTGGCTCCACCATGGGGGGAAATCTCACCATCTCTCCCCCTCCCAGGGCTCCTCCAACTCCTATGCCATCAAGAAGAAGGACGAGCTGGAGCGTGTGGCCAAGTCGAACCGTTAAAGCTGCGGGAACCACCCCAATAAACTCTGATTCCACTCACTCTCCTGTGTGTCCTCTCTGAGCTGCTGGCCCCCACCTGCGGGAGGAGGGAGTGAGCTCTGCTTGATGCTGCCCTTCCATGACCACCTCCCACCCTCTTGCGGCCTGCTCTGTTGCCCTTTCTGGGGATGGGCAGGTGGCATCTCTTGCCTGGAGAGGTGTGGGTGGCAGTGGGTCTCCCCAGAGTGGGCTTGGGGTTGGTGGAGGGCTGCAGCTGGCTCCAGCTGTGGGTGGCGGGGCGGCTGCTCGCCACTGCAGGCATCACAGGGCAGTAGAGCCTGCTCTGGGGAGCAGCTGCTTGCAGGCCTGGCTCTGCCCCCTATGTCCCCTAATAGCAGCTGCCTCTGGGGGCCCACAAGGCATGGATGGGCTGGGAGCTGGTTGTAGGGCCCTGCCCTGTTCCTCTACCCCCCCACCCTCAAGAAAAGCTGGGGGAGCATGAAGAGCAGGGCCCCCTCTTGAAATGGAGAGTCACTCCCCTCTGCAACAGGGGCAGTCCTAGCTCTTCGCTTCCACCGTGGGTCCAGCAGGACTCCTCTGCCTGTCCTGTGGTCCTGGCTGGATGCTGATCTCTGTTCCCAGGGTCCGAGGGCCCTATGTAGGGCATGTGGTCACAGAGCAGGGAGGAGGCCCATGGTGATTGGGCTGGAGGGGAAGGGCTAATTGGCCATAGGCCACGGGGGTGGGTGTGTTTTGTGAGACAGAGGGAGCCAGTTCCCTCAGGCAAGGCTGGCCCAGAGGCCCTAGTTCTGAGCTTGCCAGAGCTGGCTGGGACAAGGAGGCTGTCGCTCCAGAGCAGGTTTGCTGGGCTGGGCCTTGGCCTCGGCGCAGGGTCTAGGCTTGTTGGAGTAGAGCAGGGCCCCCTAGACTCATTACACAGTGTGGGCAGTAGATCTGACCTCAGGATGCCTGCCTGCTCATAGACCATCTGGGTCTGAGGTGTCTGCCCTCCCCTTCCCTGCACCGCCAGCTCCTCCTGGTCAACCTCTCCAGCCCCATGGCATCCAGACCCTCCTGCTCAGCTCTTGCTTTTTGTCCAGCCTTCACAGCTGGGGTCAGGGCCCAGGGTGTGACTGGGGCAGGTCCCACGGCAGACCCTGCTGCATGGCACAGCTATGCCCTGTGGCATGGCTGGGAGAGTGCCTGCCCCATGCACACCCCTCCCTTTCCTCCATACACACCTCTCCTCTGCCCAGACCCTTTCAGGAGCTAGCTTGAGGGGTTAGTAGATGCCCTCTCAGCTCATGTGCGGGGGCCCATGTCTTTCTCTGCTGTGCTGCCCAAAGAGTAGGGTATAGACCCAACTTGAGAGACTGGAACATTCCATGGGTTAGATTCACTATAGGGCTGGTCTGAAGCCCCCAGTGTGGTACAAGGGGCTGCTGTTGTGTGGGGGCAAGACTCATTAGGGGGCACTGCAGGGAGTGGGGCAGGGGTTCAGCATGGGGTACTGGTCTCCATGGAGTGGGGCAGGGGCTCAGCGGGGGGGGTGCTGCAGGGAGCAGTGGGGTTCTCATTGGGGGGTGCTGCAGGGAGCAGGGCAGGGGCTCAGCAGGGGGTGCTGGGTTGCAGGGAATGGGGTGGGGGCTCAGTAAGGAGCACTGGACTGCCAGGATCAGGACGGGTTCAGCAGGGGGTGCTGGTCTCTGGGGGGTTGGGGGCTCAGCAGGGGGCGCCATGCTGCAGGGAGCGGTCAGGGGCTCAGCAGGGGGCGCCGTGTTGCGGGGAGCGGTCAGGGGCTGAGCAGGGAGCGCTCTGTTGCAGAGAGCAGGGTCGGGAGCTGAGCAGGGGGGCTCTGTGGCTGGGGCGTGGAGGGGGGCAGTGAAGGGTTAACCCTGGCAGAGCCAGCTACCGGTTGCATTCCTGGCCAGTAGCCACAGGAAGGGAATGTGGTGGCACCGGCTTGTCGCCCTGGCCGCACCCAGCCCCAGAAGAACTGGGCGGGCCGGGGCGGCAGGGCGGGCACCACTAGGGGAAATGCTCCCTGCAGGGTGCAGATTCCAGAACCTGGGAGCTGCCAGCAGCACCAGGAGCCAGGAGGAGCGATCTGGCAACCCCAGCGCACCTGCTCCGATAACATCCCACCTGTGCCCAGGCCTGGACCAGGTGAGCCTGACTCTATGGGGAATGAACTGGGGCTCAGGACTGGGGGGCACCAAAAGCTGTATGGAGGAGCCCAGGGCTGGAATAGCAGCGGGGGCAGACGGGGGGGGGGGGAGGAGGGGAGAAGCCAAGGGGTAGTATAGCGAGGGGGGCGGCAGATCTGAGGGGAGCCCACAGCTGGGGTAGCAGGGGCTGTGGGTTGGGCATGAGGGGCACTGGCAGGGCTAGGGGGAGCCCAGCGGTAGGATGGGAGGGTGGGATTGAGGTCCACTGGCAAAGCTGTTTCGGGGAGCCCAGGGCTGGAATACCAGCGGGGGCAGGATTGAGGGGCACCAGCAGAGCTGGGGGGGAGCCCAGGCCTGGGCTAGCATGGGGCTGTGGGTTGGGAGTGAGGAGCACTGGCAGGTCTCGGCGGAGCCCAGGGGTAGGATAGCTGGGGGTGGTGGTCAAGGGGCACTAGCAAAGCTGTTTTGGGGAGCCCAGGCCTGAGCGAGCAGGGGCTGTGTCAGGAGTGAGGGCACTGGCAAGGCTGGGGAGGCTGACAGTGATGTGCTTTGGGGTGTGCGTCCCCTGGATGCCTCCCTTTTCCTTCCCCTCCCGCCGGCTGGGAGTGTCTGGCAGCTCCATGCCGATGCCCTAGCCCCAGGTGGCACTGTATTGGGGTGACTCCAGATTAGCTGGGGAGCGGCCGATAGCCTCCCCCTGAGGAATTGGGCGTGTAGGGGGTGGTGCCCAGCTTGGCCAGGCCATGGGGCGCGTTATCTCCACCGGGTAAATATTGTCCTTTCTCCCTTCCCTCCCCAGAGACGTCAACAGGGGCCAGGCCGGGACGTGGCTGCCGGCTGGCACCACCTTAGCCTGAGGTACCCCGCTCGCTGCACCTCCACCCTCACCGACCAGGGGAGCCAAACCTTGGCATGGCGGCACCAGGGGAAGTGGGGCTAGGGGGGCCCCAGGGCACTGAGCTGGTGGAGCAGGGGCCCTGGGGTGCTGAGCTGGCGGAGGGGGGCCCCTGGGGTGCTGAGCTGGCAGAGCAGGCTTCCTGGGGCACTAACGAGGAGGATGAAGACAAGGCCTCCATGGACTGTGTGATCTGCTTCTCGCCCTATGACCGGTTGTTCAAGGTGCCCAAGGCGCTGGGCTGCGGGCACACCTTCTGCCTCGAGTGCCTAGCGCGCATCAACGTCTCCTCGGAGCAGGTCAACGCCATCAGCTGCCCCGTGTGCCGGGAGTTGACCTGCCTGCCCCCCCGCAAGGGCCTGCCTGGCTTGCCCACCTGCCTGGACCTGCTGGACCGGCTGCCCCTGGCGCCTGCCGCCCCCAGCAGCTCTGTGCGCTTCAGCCGGCGCCGGGGGCTGCTGTACGTGCCGGGCTGGGGGACCCGAAAGGGCCGGGGGCTGGCGCTACCCAAGCCAGGCCCTGCTCTCAGCACTGTCAGCCTGAGCGTGGATGTGGGGCGGCCCGCACCGCGGAGTGTGGGCGGGGGGCTGCGGGGGCTGGGCTGCTCCAGCTGGCCCTTCGCTGTGGCTGTGGCTGTGGCCGTAACTGTCACCGTGGGGCTGGTGATCTCCGGCGTCTACATCTTCTTCATGCTGCCGACGACCTACGGGCCAGGGCCAGGCGGGCTGGGCAACGCCACCTGGCAGGTGCCCTGGCCCAATGGCACTGCTGCGCCGCCCAGTGACAGATGGCTGCTGGCACAGCCCCCCAGGGACGGGGCTATGGGGCTGGCTGGAGAGACAGCACCTCCACCGCCTGGTATCAGGAGGAAGAGATGGAGAGGCCTGGGCCCCCCACCACTGAACCGAGCCAGGAACTGACATGGGGCCCAGTCCCCCTGTGAGCCCTGAAGCCCCAGCCAGGAGGTGGAGGCTGGGCCACAAGCGGATACCATCACAGGGGCACCCCCCCACTGCTTCTTCCAGCTGCCCCCCCCCCCAGGTTTTGGGGCTGTGGCTCGGGGGGGGGGGGGCAGAAGCTGTGAGCCCTGAGGAGACTGCCCTAGATGGGGTCCATCGAGGGGGTTAAAGGCCCCGCTTTGCTGCTAAAGGGAATCAATGAGGGACACCCCCCCGCCCCCAACAGCGGCTCCCCCTGTTTCTCCCCTCCCCCCTTCATTAAATGATTTTATTTTTCATATGTGAAGGCTCTGGAGGGTCTGTGGCAGCAACAGGGGAAAGCCACAAAGGGCTCATTACTGATCCTACGTGAGGGGAGGTGGGGGTTGGGAGGCAGGACTCCTGGGTTCTAGCCTGGCTCTGGGAGGGGACTGGGGCCTAGTGGTTAGAGCAGGTGGCTGGGGTGTGTGTGCTGGGAACCGCTTGTGCTCAATTCTTCCCCCCCCCGGCTCCCAATGCAGGGAGGGTTAACAGCATTTTCTCTCCTTAGCCCCAGGGGCCCAGCACTGGCAGGTTTCCTGCTTGGGGCTGTTTCCTGGGTGCTGGGGCCCGCCCACAACTCCACCCTCATCTGTCCAGTTCCCAACAACTGGCCTCCTGACCTCAGCCGGAAGAGGGGGGGCAAGCCCAGCCACTGGAGTGCCGGCCTGCACCCAGGCAGGAGTCCTGTCTCCTAGTCCCCTACTCTAACCACTAGGCCCCACAGCCCTCCCAGAGCCAGGGATAGAACCCAGGAGTCCTGGGTCCCAGGCTGCTGCTCTAACCACTAGACCCCATGGCCCTCCCGGAGCTACAGACAGGACCCAGGAGTCCTGCATTCGCTCGAAGCGCACCCTGGAGCTCTACTTCCTCACGGGCAGAGCTCTGCATGCACGGCGGGGAAGTCCCAGGCTAGGCAGATTCCTGGCAGCTGGGAGCCCTGGAGGGCTGTGTGGGGAGTGGAAATGCCCCCTGGTGCAAACAGGGGTCCCAGTGGGTTAGAGCAGTGGGGGCTGGGAGCCAGACTCCTGGGTTCTATCCCTGGTGCTCTCAGTTGCTCAGCCAGCCCCCATACCCCAGGCCCAGGGCTGGGTGGGGGTTATCTTTAGGGGGCTCACTGTCCCTCAGGCTGGGGGGGGGGGCTGTCTCATGGGCTGGGGGGTTCTGGGAGGGTCACTGTTGTTGACCCTCCCAGAACAAGCTCCAGGGAGCTTGGGGGGGGATACCTCTGGGGCTGGGGGTTCCTGTCTCTGGGACTGGCTGGGGGCTAGCTCTAGGGGGCTCTTTCTCTCATAGATTTTTAAGGCCAGAATGAACCACCATGCTCACTGAGTCTGACCTGTTGAGCTCTGTCCTGCTGCGTGTCCTAAATGTTGTGACCCATGCGTGCTACAGCGCGTGTTGTGCTGTGTACGCTGGGTGTTCACACGTTGTGCTGCCCCCGCAGAGCAGCCGCCCGGTGCTGTGTCTAACAAACACCAGTGCTCCCTGGCACATTCGCTCCCCGTGTGGGTCTGCTCTCCTGCCCTTCTCATGGTGCCTGTTCCTGGGACTCAGACGGGGAGTCTGAACACTGATGGGATCTAGTTAGGGACCATCCCCCCACCCCCATTCCAGCGGCTCTGGGCCCAGCTCAGGTGGGAGCTGTCGGGAGAGCCATGGGGACCACCCTGGGTCCAGACTCTCAGCTCTGGGCCTCCAGGGTCCATTGTGGCCAGCTGGAGCGCTCCCCATCCCCCACGCCCCCAGCAGAAGCACAGGGCTGAGGCTGTCTCTATCCAGGCAGGAAGAGGCCCTCAGGAGCAGCTGTGGCTGGGGAAATGGCTGTACACTAGTCAGATTGCGGGCTGGCCCCCAGCGGAGCTCTCCACCCAGAGTCACCTGGTCAGAGCAGGGCTCAGATAACAATGTCAATCCCATCCCCCCGCGAAAGCCCCGTCTATCTTTGGGAGAGTGTGACCCTGCCTCATCCCCCCTTCCAGTCAGTTGGGGTAGACAGAGTAACCTGACCTGACTCTGTGCACAAGATATCCAGGTCTGCATGGCCATTCTTACAGGTAACCAGGGCTGGTCATCCCCTACAGCTGGGACGCCGGCGGATTTCGACATCCACTGCTGATTGTGCTATACAGGCTGACTGTACATGAAAGTCACTAGCTCGTTCTAGGCTCCTACTGTATCTGGGAGTTGCTAGAGCTGGTGTTAGACCATGATCTGACTGCAGAGCCTCCAGGTGACCTCCAGGGCCAATGTACGCAAAAGGAAGCAGATGAATTTTGCACATAAACAACACAACCACACACAATAGTAACCAGATCCAGTTGTTCACTAAAGTGCAACTGAGAAACCAGATCTGGTTGTACACTACAGTCTGACAGTACATTACAGTAACCAGACCCGACTGTGCATTACATTTTGATAGTACAGACAAGTAACCAGACCCAGTTGTGTGCTACAGTCTGATTGTACATACAAGTAACCAGATCTGGTTGTGTGCTACAATCAGACTGCACTCACATGGAACCAGACCCAGCTGTTCACTAGTTTAAACATACAAGTAACCGGGTCTGGTTTTGCACTCCAGTCCAACTGTACCAGACCCAGCTGTGCGCTACAGTCTGACTGTACTTACAAGTAAATGAGACCTGGTTTTACACTACAGTCTGACAGTACATTACAGTAATCAGACTCACCTGTGCACAACGGTTTGATCGTACATACAAGTCACCAGATCTGGCTGTGTTACAGTCTGATTGTACTTACATATAACCAAACCTGGTTCTAGGCTACAATAATACTGTACACATGAATAACTAAATCCGGTTGTGCACTACACCTTGACTGTATGTCCCAGTAACTAGATTCGGCTGTGCATGACTGTATGTTGGGGGCCACCGGGTCTGACTCTGTGCTACAGTGAAACTGCACGCCTTGCTGGAGTGCTCAAGGGGTAACTTTCCCTTCTCGATTCACCCTGCCCTCCCCACATCGCCTTGGTTATAAGCAGCTGCCCCCTCCCGCCTGACACTGGCCAAGTTAGTCACTCGGGATAGATCAGGCGAGGTGCACATTTTACTCTGCACCTGGACATCAATTGGCACCCGGATCTTGGATGGGGGAAGGGAAGATGGATGGATAGAGAGAGATTTTACAAAGCTAAGTGACGTGATGGGGGGGAGAGGGAGGGGGGAAGAGACCTTATTTAGCTCCGCCCCTTCCCGAGTCCCGCCCCCTTCTCAGGCCCCGCCACCTCAGTGGTCACTTGTAGAGCAGGTGGACGCGGCTGCCGTCGCAGTTGCTGCGGCCCAGCTTGTCGGCCTGCTCGGAGACGAGGCAGCGCACCAGGGGCAGGCTGGGCTGGTAGAGGGTGGGCACTGGCCCGGCCGCGTTGGTGAAGTGGTTGTCAGCAGCACAGCCATCCCGCGAGGAGGGGTTGGAGGGGCGGCGCCGGGAGCGCAGCTGCTGCCGGTCCTGGAGCTGCTGGCGGAGCTCGGAGACGCGCTCCTCCTTCTGCCGGAAAGAGGGGGAGGGGTGAATGAGTGTAATGCTTCCCCCACCCCTGAGTGGGTGATGAGCCCCCTTCCCTCCCACCCCCCTAAGTCCCCAGCTTCAGAGGGAGGTGGAGGAGAGGACGTCACCAGTGTAGGGTTCTGGTGTCTCACCCCCACTTTATACCCCGCACCCCATAATCACAGTATAGGAGCGCCCCATCAGGTCCCCGCCGCTCTCCCCCCCCAAAGTCACGGGATGGAGGATCAACCCTCACCTCTGCAATGATCTTCTCCAGCTCCCTGTTCTCCTTCTCCAGCAGCCGGGATTTCTCCTCCTCATTGTTGTTGGTGGATGAGCCCGTTTTCATGGTATCCTGCTGCTCTGACTGCCACTCGCCCCTGGTGATGAGACGCCGCATCTGCAACAAGCGCAGTGACTATCAGGGACAACAGTACACCGGGAGAACTGACTCCCAACCACCACCCCTGCCGACTGTCGGAGACAAGACTACACCCGGAGCACTGACTCCAAACCCCCTTCCAACTTGTCGGAGACCAGACTACACCTGGAGCAGTGACTCCCAACTCCCCCCTGCTGACTGTCAGAGACATGGCACACTCAGAGCACTGACTGCCAACTTACTCCCCTCCCCCCACACCGACTGTTGGAGACAAGACTACACCCAGAGCACTGACTCCCAAATACCCCCTGCCAACTGTTGGAAGACAAGACTACACCTGGAGCACTGACTCCCAACTACCCCCTAACTGACAGAAATAATACTACACCCAGAGTGCTGACTCCCAACTATATCCCCTGACAGACACTCAGACACAATACCCCAACACTACACCTGCCCCCTGACTGTCAGAGACAGTTCATCCACAGAACCAACCCCCAACTGCCCCACTGACTGTCAGAGACAATCACCTCAATGCTATACCCAGAAAAAATCCCCTGAAAACCCAACTACCCTCCTCTCACTCTGCTATCAGACAAGAAACAACAAACCAGTAGTGCACCTGGCACAGAGACCCCAGACCTCCAGCTACCCCTTCAACTGAGTGAGACATAGAAAACACCCCAACACTACACCCACAGCACAGACCTCCAACTCCCTCCCCTCACTGACTGTCAGAGACAACATCGCAATGGAGGGTCCTGTGGCACCTTTAAGACTAACAGATGTATTGGAGCATAAGCTTTCGTGGGTGAATGCCCACTTCGTCAGACGCATGTGACATGCGTCTGATGAAGTGGGCATTCACCCACGAAAGCTTATGCTCCAATTCATCTGTTAGTCTTAAAGGTGCCACAGGACCCTCTGTTGCTTTTTACAGATCCAGACTAACATGGCTACCCCTCTGATACTTAACATCACAATGCTAACTCCAGACCAAAGATTCTGAGCCCCCCGTGCTATCCCTGCACCAACAGTCAAACAGGGAGAGAACAGTCCAGCACTTTCCCAGTGCGGAGATCCTGACCCCTGTCCCTGCAGGTGGGCAGGGGTGGGATGGGGTGGGGTCCTACCTTGGGCACGAAGAGCACCACCAGGGTGATGTAGGAGGAGAAGACAACGGCCAGTGAGGCGAAGGCAAAGGCAGCATCCTGCTGGCTGTTCAGGATCATGGTGACGGGGGCGGTGATCAGACACAGCACCTGCGGCATAGCCGGAGCCGGCGGGCAGGCAGGGTCACTGCGTGGGGAGGGGGAGACAGAGAGACCTGCCCTGACACCCCAAACCCGCTCCATGTAGCTATTCCCCACACACACACACCTCACACGGCTGTGGCACAACGTGGGGGTACTGAATGCACATGCACTGTCATAGCCCAGAGGGATGCTTGGGGGTCACAGTGGGGTACAGTCAGGCGTTGGGTGCAGCGGAGCACACTCACTGCCATGTTGTAAAAGGCCATTGACACAGCACAGTGGGGAGGTTTGGGGGTGCACTAGGGGGCTGGCGTGCAGTGGGTCACAGCGGGGCGCACTCACTCACCGCCGTGGCGTGGAGGTTGGGGGGGCAGTGAGGAGGTTTGGAGGGGCAGTGGGTCACAGCGGGGTGCACTCACTCACTGCCATGGTGGGGAGGTTGGGGGGGCAGTGGGGAGGTTTGGAGGGGTAGTGGGTCACAGCGGGGTGCACTCACTCACTGCCATGGTGGGGAGGTTGGGGGGGGCAGTGGGTCACAACGGAGTGCACTCACTCACTGCCATGGTGGGGAGGTTGGGGGGGCAGTGGGGAGGTTTGGAGGGGCAGTGGGTCACAGCGGGGTGCACTCACTCACCGCCATGGCGTGGAGGTTGGGGGGGCAGTGAGGAGGTTTGGAGGGGCAGTGGGTCACAGCGGAGTGCACTCACTCACCGCCATGGTGGGGAGGTTGGGGGGGCAGTGAGGAGGTTTGGAGGGGCAGTGGGTCACAGCGGGTGCACTCACTCACCGCCGTGGCGTGGAGGTTGGGGGGGCAGTGGGTCACAGCGGGGCGCACTCACTGCCGTGGTGGGGAGATTTGGAGGGGCAGGGGGAGGTTGGGGGGGGCAGTGGCTGTGACGAAGTAGGGATTTTCTCTTGTTATGTTGTATGTGAGTCTTACTGTTGAGCCTATGTGAGTTTTACTGTTTTGCATGAATACTGTGTGTGCCTCAGTTTCCCTGTGTGCTGCACCAATACCTCGGTGGTGGGAATAGGGGGGTGTAACTTTGGCGGAGACCTCTGGGGCAGGTGAAGCTGCTCCAGCTGCCTGCACATATGCTATGACTGGTGCTCTTCGGAACCTGAGACCCAGGAGGGGGATGCAAGCAGGTGACAACCAGGTGACTGCCCGGGAAGTGAGACAAAGAGAGGTGTGTGTGTCAGAGGTCAGGTGGCTGGAAGCTGAAAGTCTGCTTGGGGGGACTGGAAGAGGGGGAGTCCAGGGCTTCTGGCCCAGGACTCCCGAAGATGGACTTGGCTGAAAGTCACTGATTTCTGTGATGGCAAGCTCTGTTCTATGCTGTGTTCCTGTTGACTAATAAACCTTCTGTTTTACCAGCTGGCTGAGAGTCACGTTTGTGGAGTGCAGGGCCCTCTGGCTTCCCCAGGAGCCCCGCCCGGGTGGACTCGCTGCGGGAAGCGCATGGTGTGGAAGGGGATGCTGAATACTCCGAGGTCAGACCCAGGAAGGTCGAAGCTGTGAAAGCTTTTTGCCCTCAAGACAGTGTGCTCGGAGAGAGGCGGCTTCCCCAGAGTCCTGACTGGCTTTGTATGGAGTAGTTCCAGAGCATCGCCCGGTGACTCCGTGACAGTGAGGAGTTTTGAGGGGCAGTGGGTCACAGCAGGGCACACTCACTCACTGTCGTGATGGTGAGGTTTGGGGGGGGGTGTTGGGGGGCAGTGGGTCACAGTGGGGCACACTCACTCACTGTCGTGATGGTGAGGTTTGGGGGAGGGAGCTGGGGGGCAGTGGGTCACAGCGGGGCACACTCACTCACCGCCATGATGGTGAGGTTTGGAGGGGGATTTGGGGGGCAGTGGGTCACAGCAGGGCACACTCACTCACCGCCGTGATGGTGAGGTTTGGGGGGCAGTGGGTCACAGCAGGGCGCACTCACTCACCGCCACGTTGTAGATGGCCATGCCCACAGCTCGGTGGTCATTTATCTTCTCGGTGGAGACGCTCTTGGTCTCGTAGGCCAGGAAGATGCCCAGCAGCAGCAGCAGTCCCTTGAACCCATAGAATATCCCTGTGTGGGACGGGGGCGTGGGTCAGATCTGTCAGGGGGCTGGAAACAGGATGGGGACACAAGAGACTGGGGGGGGGTGAGGGAGGTGGGTGGGAGGGGACAGGACAAGAGCGGCCCCCACCCCAGGGGGCAGGAAGCTGTGGGTCGACTATCCCAGGATCACTCCCCAGACACTGCCCTCGCAGCTGAGCCAGGGCCCCTCTCCTCCCACTGCCCATCCCCCACCTGAACCTGGGCCCCCTCCCCCACTGAGTCAGCACCCCTCCCCCCAGATACTGCCCATCCCCCTGCCCCCCACTGCCTGTGCCCAGTGCCCCAGCTTACCCAGCCAGGTGTTCATCTTGGTGGAGCTGCAGTGCTCCAGCTGGGGCAGGATCGAGACGTCGATGTCGGTTTTCGGTTCCTCTTTGGTGAATTCCTACAGCGACGGAGGGCAGAGGGGTGAATGCTGGGGGGCAGGTCAGAGCCCTCAGCCGGGGCCCCCGGGGCTGCAAGCTTCCCCACTGTGCACCCTCAACGCGGGGCCCCTGGGGCCACGAACTTCCCCATCGTGTGCCGCCAACACGGGGCTCCTGGGGCCGTGAGCTTCCCCATCGCGTGCCCCAGACACGGGGCCCCTGGGGCCGCGAGCTTCCCCGACGTGTGCCCCAGACACGGGGCCCCTGGGCCTGCGAGCTTCCCCGACGCGTGCCCCCGACACGTGGCCCCTGGGGCCGCGAGCTTCCCCGACGCGTGCCCCCGACACGTGGCCCCTGGGGCCGCGAGCTTCCCCGACGCGTGCCTCAGACACGGGGCCCCTGGGGCCGCGAGCTTCCCCGACGCGTGCCCCAGACACGGGGCCCCTGGGGCCATGAACTTCCCCGACGCGTGCCCCCGACATGGGGTCCCTGGGGCCACGAGCTTTCCCGCAGCAGTGCCATGTCGGGGCTGTACCTCGATGGTGCGATGCAGCGGGTCGACGATTTGCCAGACGGCCAGCATGACCACGTCCAGCCCCACCAGCAGCCCCACGGTGGCGTACAGCTTCCAGGGCTCCAGGGTCTGCCAACCATGCAGAGTTAGCGCCACAGTCCAGCACCCCCTGGCACCCCCCCACAGTGCCGCCCAGCGACCCATAGTGCCCTTACACACTGCCCCCCCAGCGTCCTCAAGCACCCAACACACTGCCTTCCAGTGACCCCCAGCACCCGACACACTGACCCCCTGGCACCCCCCAGAGACCCTTAGCACCCCCCACACACTTCCCCCCAGCGCCTCCTAGCACCCCCCATAGTGCCTCCCAGCAACCCCTAGCACCCCCCACAGCACCTCCCAGTGCCCCCTGCTCCACAAGACCCCCAGCAACCCCTACACAGTGCCCTCCAGTGACCCTGCTCCACAATGCCCCCAGCACCCCTTTACTCCACAGTGGCCCCTGGTGCCCCCCAACATAGCACCCCACTCCCTGCAACCCGGCGCCCCCTTCACCCCTCACCTTGCGTCTCTCCTTCTTCTCCTCTTTCTTGGTGAAGACGGTGTGCACCCACCAGATTTTAGTGAACATGCTGCCGTAGGCCAGGCTGAACCCCAGCCCCAGCAGCCAGAGCCGGGCCTGCCAGGGAGCAGAGACCAGAGTGAGAGCACCGCCTGCTGGGGCCCCATCTTCAGCCCTGTCCCCTGCTGGGCCCCCCATCTTGCGCCCTGCCCCCGCTCCCTGCTGGGCCCCCCATATTGTGCCTTGCCTCCCACCTTCAGCCCTGCCACCTGCTGGCATCCCCTGCTGGGCCCCTGTCTTCAGCCCTGTCCCCTCACCCCCTGCTGGCCCCCTGGCTTCAGTCCTGCCCCCCGGCCTCTGCCGGCCCCGTCTTCAGCCCTGCCCCCTGCCAGCACCCCAACTCGAGCCCTCCCCCCCCAATCGCTCTTTTCCCTCATCCCCCCATTCATAGAATCATAGAATCTCAGGGTTGGAAGAGACCTCAGGAGGTCATCTAGTCCAACCCCCTGCTCAAAGCAGGACCAATCCCCAACTAAATCGTTCTTGGTCCTGGGCCCTCCCCGCCCTGCTGCGCCCCAGCCCTAATGCCCTGGCCCACCTGGCAGATGAAGGGGAAGAGCCCAGACCCGATGTGGTAGCCATCCAGCCCCAGGGGGAAGACAGCGGCCAGCGCCAGCGTGCAGCCCACGGCTGTCATGTTGTTGAGATAGGGCTGGGAGTTCTGGATGTACCTGCAGAGCAGATACGGCCATCACCTGGGGGGTGCCCCACATCCCGGCTCCCGCCCCCTCCCCCCGAGACCAGCTCCTCCAGACGCAGCCATCACCTGGGGGGTACCCCCAGCCCGGCTCCCGCCCCCCCACAGAGACCGGCCCCTCCAGACGCAGCCACCACCTGGGGGGTACCCCCAGCCTGGCTCCCGCCCCCTCCCCCCTAGACCAGCCCCTCCAGACGCAGCCACCACCTGGAAGGTGGGGGCCACAGCCCAGCTCCCACCCCAAGACAGGAGGGGTGGGGGATAGCCGTGGGGCAGGGGAGTGGGGGGCACTAACCGGACGTGCCCGTTGTAGATGTTGAAGGCTAGGCAGACGATGGCCAGCAGGATGCCCAGGCTCGCGAGCACCGACACTGAGATGAAGAGCTTCTGCGACAGGAAACGGAAGGTGGTGATCACCTTGGTGTAGTCAGCCGGGGGGGCATCCCCTGCAGCAGAGAGCACAGTGAGGAGGGGCTGACCTAAGCACAACACTGCCCCCACATCCCCCCAGCCCTGGAAGAGGGGAAGGCTCCTCAAGCGCCAGACCAGGCCCTTGCTCAAGGCAGGGGGAGGTTCACACTCTCAGTGACCCAAACATGCCCCCAGAGCTCCTAGCACCCAGATAAGCCCCCAAATCCACAGGGACCCATGTCTGCCCCCATCCCCACAGGGAGCAATTCCCATAACCCCCTGCGGCAGAGGGGCCAGATCCCTTGGTGACAGGAACCCCTGGGGGGAAGTTCCCATGATCCCCAGTGGCACGCAGGGCCAGAGACCCTGGTGACAAGAACCCCAGGGGGGCAGTTCCCACAATCCTTGGCAGTGGGCAGGGCCAGAGACCCTGGCAACAAGAACCTCAAGGGGGTGGTTCCCATAATCCCCAGCGGCAGGAGGTGCCAGATGCCCAGGTATGGGAACCCCAGGCTGGCAGTTCCCACAATCCCCGGGGTGGGAGGCGAAGGATGCCCAGGAACAGGAACCCCAGGGGGGCAGTTCCCACTATCCCCGGCAGCAGGAGGTGCCAGATGCCCAGGAATGGAAACCCCATGGGGGTGGTTCTCACAATCCCCAGGGGTGGGAGGTGCCAGATGCCCAGGAACGGGAACCCCAGGGGGGGCGGCTCCCACTATCCCTGGTGGAAGGTGGTGCCAGATGCCCAGGAACGGGAACCCCAGGGGGACGGTTCCCACAATTCCGGCGGTGGGAGGTGCCGGACTCCCAAGAACAGGAACCCCAGGGGGGCGGTTCCCATAACCCCCAGCAGCGTGGGCAGCCCCGGCTCACCGATCCACTTGTCATTGTTGTACCAGGAGAGGTTGTCCTTAGTGCTGTCATAGTAGCCGATCTTCTTGTAGACCCCACCTGCCGGGAGAGGGGGACGGGTCAGGCCAGGGGGACGAGCTCCAAGTGCAAAGAGCTTCCCCTCGCCCCCCCATTGCAGCACTGCAGCCTCCTGCCTCCGGGCCTGGGTGGGGAGCCCTGGGGGCTAGATGGGAGGAGCGACCTGTGTGATATGAGCATGGGGGGCAGAAGGGTCGAGCACGCCAGGCTGTCTGTCGCCCTGGAGCTAGGGGTTGTTGTGTGGTGTGTTCTGGGGTTGGCGTGCCAGGATGTGTGGGGGAAAGGCACTGTTGTCTTGGGTGTCCTAGTGTAGTGCAGTGTGTGGTGTGTTCAGGGGTTGTTGTGTGGTGTGGTATGCTTGGGGGAATGCTGTTGTGTTGTTGTGCTGGGTGGTTCATGTGTTGCTCTGTGGTGCATCGCTGTGTGGTGTGAGCAGAGGGTTGTTGTTTGAGGTGGGTTTGTTGTGTGTGGTGCTGTTTCATGGTGTAGTGTTGCATTGTGCAGTGTGGAGGGTTGTTGTGCTGTGTGATGTGTTGGGTGGGGTAGCTGTGCTCTGTTGTGCAGGGGACTGTAGTGTTGTGGTGTTACACAGTGAGGGGGTTGTCAAGCTGTTGTGCGGAGCAGTAGTTGTCAAGCTGTTGCGCAGGGTGGAGGTTGTTGAGCTGTTGCACGGGGCGGGGGCGTCACTCACCCTGCAGCTGTTCGATGAGGGTCCAGGCCATGCGGGAGCCACTGGCGTCGAATACCACGTGACCCTGGGCAGGGAGATACACACAGACCAGCGTCACCAGGCACTCCTCGCTGGCAGCAGCAGTAGAGCTGTCACCTGGTGGGCAGTGCTCACTGACGGGGGACTGCCCTGCTGAGCTGGCAGCAATGTGCAGGGCGTGCAGTGCTGGGGGGCTGGGGAATTTGCAGGCCAGGGAGCAGGGACACTGGCCTCCTGGCATGGAGCTCAATGCCCACAGGCCAGGCTGAGCCCTGGGCCTACAGGCGGGGGGAGGGGGGTTGGGGGCGCTAAAGAGAGTGCAGGAGTTAGGGATGGGGGTTAGGGGTTCAGGGAGTGGGGTTAGAGTTATGGGTGCAGGGAGCAGCATTAAGGTTGGGGGCACAGGGTCAGGGTTATGGGCACAGAGTGTGAATTAGGGGTCACAGGGGTCACTAACCAACACCCCCTCGAAGGCAGGGGAGTTGAGGGCACGGTAGATCTCGTCGGTGACAGGGCGGGCACTAGGGTTAGGGGACACAGGGTCAGGGACGGGGGCACAGAATTGGGGTCAGAGGGTGTGGGGTTGGGGTCAGGGGGCACAGGGTCAGGGGTCACGGGGGTCACTTGCTGACACCCCCTCGAAGGCGGAACAGTTGAGGGCATGGTAGATTTCATCAGTGACGGAGCGGGCAATAGGGGGCGCAGGATGTGAATTATGGGGCACATGGTTCACTCACCGACACCGCCTCGAAGGCGGAGTTGAGGTTGCAGTAGATGTCGGTGATGAAGTGGGCGTTAGGAGTGCGGGGTAAGGGGGGCGCAGGGTCACGGTAGGGGGGTATGGGATTGGGGGTGCGGGGTTGTCACAGTGTGGGGGAGTCAGGGCCCTGAACCCCCCACTTCCTGAAATTCACTGCAACTCTCAGCCAGCCAGTAAAACAGAAGGTTTATTAGATGACAGGAACACAGTCTAAAACAGTGCTTGTAGATACAGAAAACAGGACCCCTCAGTCAGGTCCCTCTTGGGGGGTGGGGAGCCCAGACCCAGGTTCTGGGCCTCCGCCCCATCTCCCCAGCCAGCTCCAAACTGAAACCCCTTCCCGCTGCCTCCCCCAGCCACACATCCCCAGCTCCTCCTCCAGCCTTTGTCCAGTTTCCTGGGCAGAAGGTGTCACCTGGCCCCAACCCCCTCCTGGGCTCAGGTTACGAAGGGCAGCCGCCATCGTTTACATACTGGCCGTCAAGTACCATCCCTCAGTGAAGTCACACCCTTATTTCCCATCCCCATCTAGTATTGGTGCAGTACCCCAGGGAAACGGAGGCACGCCCCATGTTAGCAGAAGACAGTAAACTAGTAAAACTCCCATGCAATATTACCAGGTTAATACTCCCTACTCCATCACATCTCTCCCCCCTTCGAGACTGAAATGATTGGGGTCACTCTGACCAGTGACCTGGGGAAGTTCAGGCCCCATTCTCCAGGACAAGGCATCAGCTATCATGTTGGCACTCCCCTACACATGGACCACCTCCATATCGTAATCCAGGAGGAGCAGGCTCCACCTCAGGAGCTTGGCATTGGCTCCTTTCATCTGGTGTTGCCAGGTCATGGGAGAGTGGTCAGTGTACACAGTGAAGTGTAACCCAAATAGATATGACTAGAGTTTCTTAAGGGCTCATACCATAGCCAGGCATTCCTTCTCTATTGCCACGTAGTTTTGCTCCCGAGGTAACAACTTCTTGCTCAAGTACACGATAGGGTGTCTCTCCCCCTTTTCATCAACCTGCATTAACACTGCACCCAGCCCCGTGTCTGAGGCGTCGGTGAACACCATAAAGGGCTTGTTAAAGTCTGGGTTTACCAGAACTGAGCCACTGACCAGAGCCTCCTTCAGCACACAGAGAGCCCTCTGGCACTGCTCGGTTCAGACCACCTTGTCTGGCTTTTCCTTCTTGCATAGCTCAGTGATGGGGGTGGCTATGGAGCTAAAGTGTGGCACAGATCTTTGATAATACCCTGCCATCCCAATAAATGCCTGGACCTGCTTTTTAGTTTGGAGAGCGGGCCAGTCTCTGATCACCTCCACCTTGGCTGGTTCTGGCTTTAGGCAGCCGCTCCGCACCTGGTGGTCCAGATAAGATTCTTCGGCCATCCCCATCTTGCACTTCTCAGCTTTTATGGTCAGCCCAGCCTCCTGGAATCGGTCCAGCACTTGTTTAACCTGGGACATATGGTCCTCCCAGGTCTGGCTAAAGACACAGATGTCATCAATGTACAAGGCAAAACTCTCCATCCTCTCAGTAGCTAATTCACCAGGCACTGGAAGGTAGCAGGTGCCCCCTTGAGTCCAAAAGGCAGGGTCAGGTACTCATAGAGCCCCAGAGGGGTGATAAAGGCAGATTTCAGCCTGGCATCTGCATCCAGTGGCACTTGCCAGTAGCCCTTTGTAAGATCCATAGTGGTAAGGTAGCAAGCTCCTCCCAGCTTGTCTAGGAGCTCGTCAGGCCTAGGCATGGGGTAGACATCAGACATGGTGGTGGTATTAAGCTTCCGATAGTCCACACAGAACTGGATCGATCCGTCCTTTTTGGGGACCAATACCACAGGAGAGGCCCAAGGGCTGGAAGATGGCTGGATCACCCCCAAAGCCAGCATGTCACTGACTTCTCTTTCCAGGTCCTGAGCAGTTTTCCCTGTGACTCGGAAGGGGGAGCATCTTATAGGAGGATGCGATCCTGTCTCCACCCGGTGGACAGTCAGATTAGTGAGTCCAGGCTGGTTGGAAAACAGCTGTTGGTACAAATGCAGCACCCTTCTGATCTCAGCTTGCTGGGCAGGTGTTAGCTGATCAGAGAGGGGAATTGTTTCCAAGGAGGAGCCAGCTCCTGTCTCAAAGAATAGATCTACTAAAGGGTCATCTCCCTGGTCCTCCCAATGCCCACACATGGCCAATGCCACATTTCCCTGTCATAACATGGCTTCATCATATTAACATGGTACACCCGGTGGCGGTGCGCCCGGTCAGACAGCTCCACCACATAGTTCACCTCATTTAGTTTCTTGACAACCGTGAAAGGGCCTTCCCAGGCGGCTTGTAGCTTGTTTTTTCTCACAGAGATGAGAACCATCACCTGGTCCCCGGTGGCGTAGGCGTGGGCCCGCGCCGTACAGTCATACCAGACCTTCTGCTTCCTCTGGGCTCTGGCCAGATTCAAATTGGCCAAGCCCATGAGCTCAGCAAGTCTTTCTAGGAAGTTCAAGACATACGCCACCACTGATTCTCCATCGGGAGTGGCCTTCCCCTCCCATTCGTCTCTCATCAGGTCCAGGGGCCCCCTTACCCTCCTTCCATATAACCGTTCAAAAGGCAAAAACCTGGTAGACTCCTGGGGCACTTCCCTGTATGCGAACAGCAGGTGAGGTAAATACTTGTCCCAATCCTGCGGGTGCTGGTTCATAAAAGTTTTCAGCATCATCTTTAGAGTTCCACTGAACCTCTCCACCAGCTCATTGGATTGCGGGTGAGATTCTGAGGCCCAGATGTGCCGGACCCCACATTTCTCCCACAAGCATCGGAGCAGGGCTGACATGAAGTTGGATACCTGGTCTGTCAAGACTTCCCCGGGGAACCCCTCTTGGCTGAAAATGGTCAGCAGTGCATCTGCCACTGTGTCTGCTTCAATAGAAGACAAGGCCACTGCCTCAGGGTAACAGGTATCAAAATCTACCACCACCAGAATGTATTTCTTCCCCAACCGGGTCGTCTTGCTGAGAGACCCCACTATGTCCACAGCCACCTTCTGAAAAGGCTCCTCTAGGATGGGCAAAGGTCTCAAAGCCGCTTTCCCCTTGTCCCAGGCCTTCCCCACCCTCTGACAGGGGTCACAGGATCTGCAATACTGTTGGACAGTATTAAAGATTCCAGGCCAGTAAAAGTTTTGTAGCAGCCTCTGCCCAGTACGCCAGATCCCCTGGTATCCTGAGAGAGGGATGTGATGCGCCAGGTACAGTAGCTTGCGGCGATACTTCTGGGGGACCACTAGCAGCCTCCGGATCCCCCACAATTCCACTTTCCCTGTGGGAGCACATTCTCAGTACAGGAATCCTTCTCCCACAGGAACCTCTCCTGGCAGCCTTTCCCCATGGTCTGTGCTGCATTGAGGCCAGCCAGGTCCCTTATCTTCTGCAAGGAAGGATCTTTCTGCAACTTGGCCTGAAATTCAGTGGCTGGGGAAGGGATAGGGGCCTGCTCTCTCTTGCTGGCTGGGTCTGAAGCCACAGCCCCTCTGAGCCTTGTTCCTGGGCACTCCCGCCCCACCAGGGTAGGGTCCTGTACCTCTGGTGAGGTACCTTCCCTGATGTCAGGGCGTAGTGCCCCTCGCCAGCTCTGGCTACGGGTCACGACTAGGGCGTTTTGGGGGTTGCTTGGACAATCCTCTAGATCACTCCCCATCAACGCCTCAGTGGGCAAGTGATGGTGCACCCCCACGTTGTTGGCCCCCCATTTCAAATGTACCCTCACCACAGGCACCTTGAATGGGGTCCTGGTCACGCCTGTCAGGGTCAGGTAGGTATCAGGCACCACCCAACCTGGGGCCACCACCTCGGGCCAGGCCAGCGTCACCTCAGCGCCCATGTCCCAGTATCCATCAACCTTCCTCCCATCCACCTCCAGGGGAACAAGGCACTCGCTCCACAGGGACTGCCCTGCGCCCACCCTGTACACGGAGAACCTTGATTCTGAGGCATCAAGCCCCCCAGAGGAGCTGGTCTGGGAAACTCCTTCCTCCTGAGCAGTTGGTAAGCTGCCAGCCCCTCCTGCCTGGGAAGCCTGCCCCTCCTCCAGTTGCATCCCTACCCATTAACCCTGTGAGGGTTCGATTTGCTCAGTCTGTCCTTGAGCTTGGGGCACTGGGTCTGTATGTGGCCTCTCTGCCCACAGTAATAACAATTCATGTTCCGTTGGTCCCCTCGAGCTGGTTGGTTGGTCCTGATGCCGGTTGTTCCCCTTGGGAGGGGGTTCTTCACATTCCCCCTTTGTGGGATCCCAGGGTGACTCTCTCTCTGCACCGTGGTGGGCTTATTCTTTTGGGACTCCTCCATTCCACCCCCTGACCGGCTGTCCACAAACTCGTCAGCCAGCTGCCCACAAACTCGTCAGCCAGCTGCCCTGCGTTCTGCTTTTTGTCCACCAACCATATCCTCAGGTCGGATAGGCAACGTTCATACAGGTGCTCCAGTACAACCAGTTTAACCATGTCCTCCTTAGTCTGGGCCCCATCTGCCCACTTGTGGACATATCCCTCCATTCGGAGGATCAGTTCCGGATATGTGTCCTCAGGAGTTTTACGCTGACTCCGGAACTTTTTCCTGTACGCCTCAGGAGTCATCCCAAACTTGCGTAACAGGGCCTTTTTGAACAGTTCATAGTCCCTTGCCTCCACCCCTTCCATTTGGTTGTACACCCCTACGACTTTGGGGTCCAGTAAGGGGGTGAGAAACCGGACCCTGTCTGTAGGATCAACTCTGTGCAGCCCGCAGGCTTTCTCAAAGGCCATCAGGAATTCATTTATGTCCTCCCCTTCCTTAAACTGGGACAGGATGCACTTATCAAAGTTCCATGCAGTCCTGGGTCCCCCCTCACTCACCGCAGCAGGGGGCTCTCTGCTCCTCAGCTTTGCCAACTCCAGTTCATGCAGCCGCTGTTTCTCCCGATTCTCCAGCTTTTTCAGTTTTATCTCCCTCTCCCATTCCAGCCGCCTCAGCTCCAGCAAAGGGGACCTTGGTCCTGAGGATCCCCTGCTGGCCGCAGGGGGTCACAATGCCCCTGGGGTTCATCTGTATGCTTCTAGCCCCTCCCCTAGCCGCAGCAGTCTGACCACTCCCAGCCAGTACAGATACTGGTGCCGGCGCAGCATCTGCCAGGCTGCTTCCCTCAGGGACAGGGATCAGCTCCTCCAAGCGATCCTCCTCCTCCTCCAGCTGGGCGATCAACTGTGCTTTGGTACCCTTCCCTCTGCGAAGCCCCCTCTTTTTGCACAGCTCGATAAGGTCCCTCTTAAGGAGATGGTTATACATCTCCCCGCTGATCCCAAGTTGTTGTGGACTCCCAGGCCTGTGTGCTCTCAGCTCCCCATGGTTTCCCGGAAGAACCCCTACTGTGCCAGCCCTTCTCCAGGTCACCACCTCTCTCCCAGGGTCAAGCCGCAGACTCCTCCGCCCCTGAAACGGCTTGCCGCAGTCCCCAGGGGGACCCTGTTACTGCAACAGTCCTTCTCACTGGTCACAGACTCCCAGGGGTTAAGTGTAGCTCCTCCGCCTCCTGAAACCACTCTCTCTGAGCCTTCAACATGCCTGGTTCTCGTTAATCCCCCTTCGTTTTACTGCTCCCCAGTCACTTACTGCAGGAAACGCCACCCACGGGGTGCAAGACATCCCACCGCTACCACCAGTTGTCACGGAGTGTGGGGAGTCAGAGCCCTGGATCCCCCACTTCCTGAAATTCACCGTGACTCTCAGCCAGCCAGTAAAACAGAAGGTTTATTAGATGACAGGAACACAGTCTAAAACAGAGCTTGTAGGTACAGAAAACAGGACCCCTCAGTCAGATCCCTCTTGGGGGGTGGGGAGCCCAGACCCAGGTTCTGGGCCTACCCCCATCTCCCCAGCCAGCTCCAAACTGAAACCCCTTCCCACTGCCTCCCCCAGCCACATCCCTGGCCCCTCCTCCAGCCTTTGTCCAGTTTCCAGGGCAGAAGGTGTCACCTGGCCCCAACCCCCTCCTGGGCTCAGGTTACGAAGGGCAGCCACCATTGTTTACGTGCTGGCCGTCAAGTACCATCCCTCAGTGAAGTCACACCCTTATTTCCCATCACCATCTAGTATTGGTGCAGTACCCCAGGGAAACGGGGATCACTCACCGACATCCCCTTGAAGGCAGAGGAGTTGAGGGTGCGGTAGATCTTGTCGGTGATTGGGTGGGCGTTAGGGGGCATGGGATGGATGTTAGGGGGCATGAGGTCAGGGTCAGGCGGGCGTGGGGTCAGGAGGTGCAGGGGTCACTCACTGACACCACTTCAAAGGCGGAGGAGTTGAGGATGCGGTAGATCTCATCGGTGTTGGGGTGGGCATTAGAGGGTGTGGGGTTGAGGTCAGGGGGCGCAGGGGTCACTCACCGACACCCCCTCAAAGGCGGAGGAGTTGAGGGCGCGGTAGATCTCATCTGTGATGTTCTTGTTGTTGTAGTTGAAGTCCTCCAGCCGCAGCCCCTTCTTCACCAGCTCGGCCGAGGTCTTGTTGAGTGCCAGGGCCAGGGCCCAGATGGCATCGTAGGCCAGCGGCGCCTCCTGGAACCCCCCCGTCTCCTCCGGGTTCTTGCCCAGCCGCTTCTGCAGCTTCTCAATGAACTCCTGGGAGGTCTGCAGGGCCGGGGGGGTGGGGACAGTGAGCCAGAGGAGGGGAAGTGATATGGGCCCCCTCCCTGCCTCTCTTCATCAGTCACTTCAGGTCTTCCTGTCCCACACTGACCCCCAGTCCCACTGCCCTCCTCCAAGGTCTTCTCTGATCCCCCTCTTCTTCCCAGTCTCTGCTGCCCACCCACCCCAGCTCCCGTGCTCTCATGTCCCCCTTGGTTCCCCCACACCTCTAGTCCCTCATGCCCCCCAACACCCCCCTCCCAGCTTTGTGCCCCCTGACGTCCCCGCCCCAGGGCCTCCCAGGCACTTGGCTCTTCCTGCCCTCACCATGTTGGAGATGCTGCGGGTGTTCTCAGGGTTCAGCATGACGATCTCGGTAGTGACATGCCCCTCCACTGCCTCCGCCATCTCTGCCTCCGTGCAGTTGATGGCGGGGTCCTTGATGCGAAACCAGTTGTCGGCGTACCAGCCGATCAGGAACCAGACGTACCGCTTCCCATACAGCTTCTCCTTGTACACCTGCACAGAGGCACGTCCGAGAGACGGGCACCCGGCTCAGACAAGCATGCGGCTCCATCCAGCCACCCAACCAGCCCTCCATCCCCTACTTCCCCTCCATCCATCCATCCATCCACCCAGCACTCCATCCCCTATTCCCCCTCCATCAATCCATCTATCCCCATCTGCCCCCTCTCCATCCAGCCATCCGTCCCCATGCACCCCCCTCCATCCATCCATCCCGATGCGCCCCACTCCATGCATCCGTCCCCATTCCCCCCATCCAGCCATCCGTCCCCATGCGCCCCCTCTCTATCCATCCATCTGTCCCCTCTCTATCCAGCCAGCCATCCCTATACGTCCTCTCTTCATCCAGCCATCCCCATACACCCCCCTCCATCCATCCATCCATCCATCCGTATACGTCCCCTCTCCATCCAACCCCTCTCCATCCATCAATCCGTCTGTCCCCATGCACCCCCTCTCCATCCATCCATCCCCATATGCCCCCTCTCCATCCATCCATCCCTACACGTCCCCTCCCCATCCATCCGCTTACATCCCCTCTCCATCCAGCCAGCCATCCGTCCGTCCCATGCGCCCCCTCTCCATCCAGCCATATGTTCCCACGTGCCCCCTCTCCATCCATCCATCCCCATACGCTGCCCTCTCCATCCATCCATCCCCATATGCCCCCTCTCCATCCGTCCCCATTTGCCCCCTCTCCATCCATCCGTCCCCATGAACCCCCTCTCCATCCATCCATCCATACCCATACAGCCCCTCTCCATCCATCCATCCATCCCCATACGCTGCCCTCTCCATCCATCCCCATACGCTGCCCTCTCCATCCATCCATCCATCCCCATACGCTGCCCTCTCCATCCATCCATCCGTCCCCACACACCCCCTCTACATCCATCCATTCATCCCCATATGCCCCATCTCCATCCATCCATCCATCCATCCCCATACACCCCCCTCCATCCATCCATCCCCTCACCCCTCCGATCTAGCTAAGCTCTGTACCTCTATTTTTGGATCCACCTGTCACTTTCCACACAGCCCCTCCCCACACACCCCTTGTTCACACAGACACACATGCTGTCCAGCTGTCTCTCTATGGTGGTAGTTATCTGTACAGCCCGCTAGGTGGACACAGTTACACCGCGATCAAGGGTCTGAGGCTAGTCTGGCTATTCCCAGATTCCCAGATGGGGAAGGGAATCACCTCCACTGGGACAGGGCACTTGGAGACCAGTACAACTGGGCCAGGTGAGGGGCTGCGTGGCTGTGACTGACCCAGTATCAAACTACCTGCAAAGGACACCATTACACATGGGCACCGACAGCCGGCACAGCAGGCCTGGGTCCCTACAGCAGAGATGTGCAGGCCACAGGCTGCAACAGCAGAAGTGACACAGACAAGATCTCGGGCTGGGGGGTGGCACTGGGGGTGTCATGGGAGGCTGTGGGGCTCAGCCTCACATCACCCGAGAGCCACTGGGACACTAGGGGGAGCCCCAGAGATGTTCGGGGAGCTGGGTGGGGAGCAAGAAAGAGAGCAGAGACAGATCTGGCTGGCTAGGCTCAGCAATCTCCTGTCTGTGTGTGTTGTGCAGTGTGTGTGTTGTGGGGCGTGTGCGTTGTGGGGGGTGGGGCGTGTGCCTTGTGGGGGGCAGGGCATCTGCGCTGCAGGGCGTGGGGTGTGCGCACGTTGTGGAGCATGCACGCATTGCGGGGTGTGTGTGTGTTGTGGATGTGTGCGGGGATGGAGGGTGTCCCTGCAGTTATCTGGCACACAATGGGGCAGGAGAGGCGAGGCGAGGCTGAGTCAGGGGTCCATCCCAGCAGGGCTCTGTGGGGTGGGTGCAATGTCTCCCCAGGGAAGGGGTGACCCCCGGCTTGGACCACACACAGCCCAGCCATTCTGGCACTGGCCTCTGGGGGACTGGAGGGGATAGGGCCCTGGTGTCTGGGACTATGGGAGGTAGCCATCCTTGCTCCTCTGCCCCCCAGCTCCTCCCCAGATCTGGAGGCATCCCCCCATGGCTGCCCCCCAGCACTGAGCCTGACTCCCCCATACCAGGTGCCCCCCCAGTGCTGAGCCCAGCCCCTCCACCCTGGCTGCCCCACAGCACTGAGCCCCCCCTCCCCCGCAGGTCTCACCTCACAGAAGACCTTGCGCGCTTCGGTCTCGTAGAAGAGCCCCACGATGATGCGAGCGTCCTGGCGCTGTGGGAACATGGCCACCGAGGGGGCGGGGGGGGAACTGTCACGACCCACGTGAACCGTGGGGAGACACGGTTATCCCCCTGCTCTACCTCCAGACACCCCAGCACAGCCCCCAACCCCATGTACCCCCACAACAACCCACTGCCGCCCACTCCACTCCCCACTTCACAGGCGGTTGCCAATTTGCATACGTTTTCATATCTTTGCATGGCTCCGAGCATTCCTCACCCCCGTGCAAGGCTGTGACACCCCCCCATGAGAGGAGGTTGTGGGAAGATGGAGGATGTCCCATGGGTCCTGCCAAACCTGGGGGCACCCTGGGTCTCTGACCACCTTCCCCCCGCCCCGATCCCCAGATCCCAGGGGAGCCCCACTGTGTGTCTAGGGGGCGGTGTTGTCCCAAGGCAAACCAGCAGCAGATGGACAGATCACCCGGCTGGGAGGGGGCGTGGGGAGCACAGCGGGGATGGGGAACATATGGGGTGGGGCAGGGTTTCCCACCACGGGAGACAGGGAGTGCCCCCCACGTGCCCGGCCCAGCCCCGGGCACTCGCCAGCCATCGGCCCATCCTCCCTGTGCCCTGAGCTCCCTCCACCCAGCTCCAGGCGCCCATGCCCCCGCCATCTTAGCCTTGGGTACCCCCTCCAAGCCTAGGCCCCTCCTCCTTCAGCCCCAGGTCCCTCCTCCCTCAGATCCCCCCAAGCCCCAGCTCAGGGGTCTCTCACCTTGAGGCTGCGGACAGGTGCAGCGGGGTCGGAGAAGAAGCTCTGTCGGAAGGTGATCTCGATGCCAGCCTCCTTCACCCGCTGGTCCAGGTCATCCAGGGTCTGGGGGCGGAGATAGAGCAGAGAGGGTCAGGGAGAGCTGAGGAGCTAGCAGGAGGGCCATATGAGGGAGAGCAGGAAGCTCTGGGGCATGGTGGGGACAGGGAGCGGGGGTTGGAAGGGAGTCGGGGCACCGGGAGGGAACTGGGGAGGATGAGGGGCACTGGGCAGGGGGTACTGTGGGATCCAGGGTGGCTGTAGGAGTCAGAAGCACAGGGCAGGGGAGTCTGGGGTGGCTGCAAGGTCAGGGGCGCTGTGTGGGTCACGGTGTTGTGGGGGTCTGGGTCGCTGTGGGAGTTGGGAGGTGCTGGACTGGAGGCCTAGGGTGGCTACAGGGGTCGGGAGTCCTGGGCCCCGTGGGGGTCAGAGAGGATGTGGGGCGTGGGGGCCAGGATTCCCGTGGGGGGGGGACGGACCCGGGGCACCGTGGGGATTGGAGCCCGGGGCTCCATGGGGGTCAGGGAGGATGTTGGGGGCAGATTCCTGCGGTGGTCAGGGGTCTGGGGTGCCATGGGGGTCAGGGAGGTGGGGGGCAGATCCCTGCGGGGATCAGAGGCCCAGGGCACCATGGGGGTCTGGGAGAATGTGGGGGGCAGATCCCTGTGGGGGTCAGGGCCCAGGGCACCGCAGCCGTACCGAGGTGAAGACCTCCGTGGTCTGCTGGATGGTGGCGATCTTGGTCCAGCCCCACTTCTTGAAGAGCTGGACGCGCGTGGGGTTGTGCAGAGTGGCCGAGGGGTGGGTGCGGAAGAAGGTGGGGAAGCGCTGGCGATTGGAGAGTGCTGGGGAGCTGGAGCCGTACGACAGCTGGGGGAGGAGAGCTGGCTCAGGGCGGGCACCCCAGCACATGCCCCCACAACACCCCAATGCCCAGCCCTCCCCCAACACCCCCCCAACCCATGCACCAACAATACCCTGACACCCAGCCTCCTACCCCAACACACACACAATACCCTGACACCTAGCCCCTCACTCCAACAGCCCCCCAACACAATACCCCAGTGCCCAGCCCCCTCCCCAACAGCCCCCCAACACACCCACTCCAACACAATACCCTGACACCCAGTCCCCCACACTAACACACTCACCCCAACACACAATATCCTGACACCGAGCCCCCCACCCCAACACACCCACACCATACCCCGACACCTATCCCCCACAAAATACAATACATGCAACACCTCCCACCCCAATACACACAACGTCCCAAGACATGACTTCCTGTGACCAAGTGGGAATATTTCATAATGTTTTGCATGAATAGTGTGTGCCTCAGTTTCCTCCATATGCTGCACGGTTGACTAGGTGGGCGGGGGGAAATTGTTTACTCTTTGCAGAGATCCAGGGATGACTGACACCTGGCTGCCCCATGCCATGAAGAGTCCCAGAAGACAATTGCCCGGACATTCGGTACCTAGCGACTACTGACCATGGATGACCCTCCGCAGGAAGCCAGCCAGGTGTGACCAGCTGGAGAACAAAGGGTCGGGGGACAATGTTTGCCCGGGAACAAGGGCAAAGGATGGAGGACAGGCCCGGTGGGGTTGCAGGAAGTGGGAGAAGTTTCTGGACAGGGCCGAAGAAGGTGTCGGTGGGGAGCTCTAGGCTCTGAACTGACCCAGATGGAGGGTGCTGTTCTCTGTGCTCCCCAAGGACTCGGCACGCTGTGTTCCAGACATCTAACATTCACAACAACGGCAGGGAGGCACTGCAGCTTAAGGACACCGGGGGTGCATGGCTCCCTTTGAGGGGAACGAGTCTCCCTCTGTTGGGAAGCCAAGCCAGGTGGGACTCGCTGCAGGGAGCTCATGGCTGGGGTGCTCCAGGCTCAGTCCCAGGAGGCACTGAAGCCAAGGGGCTCACCCTGGGGAGGGAGCATGACCCTAAGGGGGCTGCCGCACTGAAGGGGTCCTCCCAGGGGCTGTTCCGGAGACCTCCATGTGAGATCCGTGACACTTCCCCACACACGCACCAACCCTCACACAACCACCGCACTCACACATACAAATCCTTACAACCCTCCCCCACCACGTAACCACCCCTCCCCCTCCAACCCCCTGCCCCTCTCACCACGATGAGGTTCCACATGCGGGCGGCCTCGGCCACCAAGGTGGAGACACTGCTGCAGCCAGGCATAAGGATGATCTTGATGGGGTCATTGTAGAGCAGTTCATACAGGTATTTGGTGGCTTGGCCTGGGTCGCACTGCAGGGCACAGACCCACCATCACGCCCATGGTACGCCCCAGCCCAGCTCTAACCCCACACCCCACCACGCCACTCCCACAGCCAGGAGTCCTGGCTCCCAACCCACCCAGCTCTATACCAAGAGTCCTGACTCCCAGACTCCCCGCTAGACCCGATTTCCCTCCCACAGCCAGAGATACAACCAAGGAATCCTGGCTCCCAGCCCCCCTGCTCTAATTCACTAGAGCCTACTCCCTACCCACCCTCAGGGATAGAACCCAGGAGTCCTGGCTCCAAGCCCCCCTGCTCTAACCACTAGATCCCATGGCCCTCCCAGAGCCTGGGATTGATCCCAGGAGTCCTGGCTCTCTGCTCCACCCCTCCCCCAACTCCTCTCTAGAAGGTCACAGCCCATCCTCCCTATCCTGGCTGGACACCAGGAGGGGCCCATGAATTATTCAGGGCATGGCAGCTGGGGGAGAGAAGATCAGTTTCCATGACAACCCCATCAGCAGGAGAAGCAGCTTGTGCTGCCATGGCAACCTGTCAGCCACAGGGAGCAGAGGAGATTGGGGGGGGATGACAGTTGGGGAGCTAAGGGGGGGGTGAGACACAGAGAGGTGGGGACATGAAGGCAGGGGAAATACAGAGACATGCGGACAGGCAGAGAGATCAGAGAGAGAAGGAGGTCGGGGTAGGTAGGTAGGTAGCTAGGTAGCTAGATAGATAGAATAAAGCTGTTGGGGGAAGTCAGGTCTCGCTCTCAATACTGTGTATTTTGAGAAGGGAAGTTTTAGTTTCTTGGAATTTTTTTCTCAAATTTCATTGAAAAATTTGCCCCCCAGGGAGCAAAAAGGGGGGCGAGGAAAGCGGCTCACCCACACCCTAGCAAGATCCCACCTTTCCAAGCAGAGAATAGCAACAACCACTCCCCTCCCACAGGAATATTCTGCAGACTTTCTCACTCCAGCCAATTCCTTGGGTACACTTTAGACAGCTCTCGTGGTGACAGACACACAGAGGGAGCATGGCAGGTGTAGGGGTGGGGGCACAGTGGGAGTCCTGGCTCCCATTCTCCCTGTTCTAACCCACCAGACCCCACTCCCCTTCCAGAGTCAGGGATAGAACCCAGGAGTCCTGGTTCCCAGCCCCTCTTCTCTAACCACTGAACCCCTCTCTCCTCTCAGAACCAGGGATAGAACCCAGGCATCCTGACTCCCAGCCCCAGCTGCTCTAACCCACCAGACCCCACTCCTCTCCTAAAGGCAGTGAGGGCTCCGTGAAGAAGGCACTGGAAGAGAGGAGGCGGATGTGAGGGAAGGAGTGAGCAGGGATGAGTGTGCCAGAGGCAAAGTGACTCCGAGTGCCCCAGGAAACCAGAGAGTGGGCGTGCAAGAGAAGGACTGGGCACCGGGTGCACAAAAAGCCAGTGAGTGTGCAACAGGTCAGGTGTACATGGAGTGGAGTGAGTGTGAACACACAAGGAACAGAGCCAGCAAGGGCAGACCCCAGCGTGTGAGACACACAGCACAGGGAAGTGTGAGGGCCAGGACGAGCATGCAAGGGGCAGAATAGGGAGTATGGGAGGGGCAGGGTGAACGTGCCAGGGGCAGCACAGGGCAGTGTGTGACGGGCAGGATGAGTGTGCGAGAGAGACAGCACAGGGGAGCATGCATCTTTCAGTGTCTCCCCTCCAGCCATTCGCCTCCTCAGTGCAGCCCCCCCCCCCACTTCTAGAATGCCGCCTCCTCCTCCCATTGCCCGTCCCCTGGTGCCCCCCAGGCCCACCTCCCCCCCGGATGGTGCCACCTGAGCCCTGCTCACCTTGCTCTTGGTACCCCGTCCGGTTCTGTACCCCCGATATCTCATGTGCCCAGCCCAGTGCCCCTGAGCTCACATTGATGTTGGTGCCCCCCGTGAGCCCCCCATGTTGGTGTCCCACTTGTATCCCAGCCCCCTGTGCTGGTGGTGCCCCCCATGCTCAGCTCTGGGCCCCCTATCGGTGCCCCCAGTGCCCAGCCCCATGCCCAACCCCATTGGTGTCCCTCTTACCCCCCAGACCCCTGTGTTGTCAGTACCCCTCATGACTAGCCCTGCTCTCCCTGTCGGTGCCCCCCGTTTGGTGCTCTGTGACCAGCCCTGTTGGTGCCCCCTTGCCCCCTGTGCTGTTGGTGCCCCTTATGCCCAGCCCCCCGTGTCATCTGTGCCCCCCAGCCCCATGCCCCCTATACTCAGCCCTGCACCTCCTGTGCCCAGTCCTGTGCCCCTCATACCCAGCCCTGTGCCACCGCCATGGTCCAACCCCGAACCCCCCATACCCAGCCCTGTGCCCCCCCCCACCGGTGCCCCCATGCCCAGCCCAGCACCCCCCATGCCCAGCCCCGTGCCTCCCGCTGGTGCGCTCTGTGCCCAGCCCCGCACCTCTGCCGGTGCCACGCGCCCCCAGCCGGCGCCCCCCACTGGTGCCGAGCCTCGCGCCCCCCGCAGAGGCCCCCCGTGCCCAGCCCCGCACCCCCACACCTTGCTGTCGTGGTGGATGAGGCGCAGCTCGTGGTCCGGCAGGATGTCCCGGCGTCGGTTCACGTCCTCCAGCGCCATGCGCACGGCGGGCAGACAGGCCTGGCCCCCCGGCCAGCCGCCGCTCATGGGGAAGAGCGCCCCGATGTGCACCGCCCGCCTGCCTGCGGCCAGCGGCCAGCCCGTCAGCAGCAGCAGCGGCAGCAGCGCGGCGGGGCGCATGGCCGGGCCGGGCCGGGCCGCTTAGGGCTGGGGCGCGCGGGGGCGGCGGCGGCGGCGGCCCGGGGCCCGGCCATGGCGCGCGGCTCTGCGGCGGCGGGGGGACCGGCCGGGAGGGAGCGAGGCGCGGGGGGCGGGGGGAAGCGGTGATGCAGGGAGGGGGAGGAGCGAGGGGGAGGGATGCAGGGAGGGGAGGGGAGTGGGAGGAGCGAGGGAGGGAAGGGGGAAGGATGGAGGGATGCAGGGAGGGGAGGGGAGGGGAAGGGGAGAGATGGAGGGGAAGGGGAGGGATGCTGGAAGTGGAGGGGGAAGGATGGAGGGATGCAGGGATCGAGGGAGGGGGAAGAGCAAAGGGGGAGGAGGGAGAGATGGAGGGGAGGGGAGGAGAGGGGGAAGGATGGAAGTATGGAGGGGAGGAGGGAGAGGATTCAGGGATGCAGGTATGGGAGGGGGAAGGATGGAGGGGTTGGGAGAAGCGAAGGGCCGGAAGGATGGAGGGATGCAGGGATGGGAGGAGGAGGGGAAGAGGGATGGAGGGGAGGGGGGATGGAGAGAGGAGAGGGGACGGAGAGGAGGGAGGGGGAAGGATGAGAGTGGGCAAGGGGAGGGATGTAGGGGAGGAGCGGGGGAAGGATGGAGGGGAGGGGGATGGAGGGAAGGGGAAGGAAGAGAGTGGGGAGGCTTATGGGAGAGGAGTGGGGGAAGGGAGGGGAAGGAAGGATGGAGGGATGCAGTGAAGGAAAGGGAGGAGCAAGGGGGAGGGGAGGGGGAAGGATGAGAGTGGGCAGGGGAGGGGAAGGATGTGGGGGAGGAGTGGGGGAGGGGAGGGAAGGATGGAAGGATGCAGGGATGGGAGAGGGAGGGGAGGGAGAAGATTGAGGGAGGGAAGGGGAAGGATGGAGGGGGGAAGGATGAGAGTGGGCAGGGGAGGAGCGAGGGGAGGGAAGGATGGAAGGATGGAGGGGAGGGGGAGGGAAAGAGGAGAGGGGAGGGAGAGGAGGGAGGGAGAGAGGGGGAAGGGTGAGAGTGGGCAAGGGAGGGATGTGGGGGGGAGTGGGGGAAAGGAGGGAAGGATGGAGGGATGCAGGGATGGGAGGGGAAGGGGGAGGAAGGATGAGTGGAGAGGAGAGGGATAGAGGGGAGGCACTGGGAGGGGGAAAGATGCAGGGGTGGGAAGGGAGGGGAGAGAGTGAAGGATGGTAGAATGGGGGTGTGGTGAAAAGCAACGGAGTAGGAGTGGGGCAGGGGGGTTGGTGGGGGAGGAGTGGAGGAAGCAGTTGGTGGGGGGTTGTGGGGCAGAGGCAGGGAGGGGGTTGGTGAGGGAGGAGTGGGGAAGGGGGCTGTGTGGAGGGGCAGGGCAGAGGTTCCCTCCCACCATGCGCTGGCATTTGGCTGCATTAACACCCAGTGGGGCAACAGACCCTGTGGGATCCCCGCATGGAGGGGGGGAGGGACAGTGTGGGGACACCCCCCTAGATCAACATGCTCTAAGAGCAACACCCTCCCCCTCCCACTCTTAGCCCAGGTAACAACCCACGGCTGCACTCGGATGGACCCCAGCGGGGGGATGCTTGGCAGAAGGCAGAACTTGGGGTGCAGTGTCCCTCAAAGACACATGGCAGGAGCTCCCCAGGTATGGGTGAGGGAAACTTCCCTGGGGAGCAGGCAAGGGGCAGGGGGCATGCACATGGCAGAGTGCTGGGCTCTACCCGTCTCCCAGGGGCGTAGGGGCCATGGCCCCTTGGAGCAGCAGGGGGCGCTCTCCACCCAGGCTTCACCCACCCCCCTTCCTGCAGCCTCAGCTGGACCAGAGGACAGGTGGGTGGCTAGACAGAGAGAGCAATAGCTAGCTAGAGAAATGGATGGGGGGAGAGAGCGAGATGGATGGGAAGGTGGATGGATGCTAGAAAAATGGATGGAGAGAGACAGCTAGATGGATGCGAGGGATGGATAAAGAAATATGGATGAATGGAGACAGGAGAATGAATGGGTGAACAGGTAGAGGGATGGACAGCTAGGGAAATGGATGGGTCAAGAGATGACTGGAAGGCCGGATGGATGCAGGGATGAGCAGGTGGCTAGAGACACGGGGATGGACCGACAGGTGGACAGATAAATTGACAGATGGATAGACAGCAAGAAACAGAGTGAGGGATGGGTGGATGGATGGATGAAAGGATAACGGGATGGGATGGAGGGACGTAGGTGGGCGACAGGATGCAGATAACAGGGATATGAATAAGGAAATAGAGAGAGAGAGAGAGAGAGAGAGAGATGGGGTATATGGGAATAGATAGATAGATAGATAGATAGATAGATAGATAGATAGATAGATAGATAGATAGGAATTCAGCCTTTGCCCAGCTCCACCTGCCCTCACCCAGGCAGCAATGTGTGTGTGGGGGGGGGGGGAGGTGCCAGGCCCCTCACCAGCCTGTCCCATATGTGGACGTCTGCCATACACAGATGGGGCTGAAGCTAGCCGTAGCCAGGCCCCTTGGCAAAGATTGGCACCATGGTTTCTATCTCCCAGTTCCTGGACTTCACTGCCCATCCCCAGAGGGCTGGTGCAAGTCAGGACATGCAGGGTCTGCAGGAGAACCTCCCCCACCCCAAGGGGCATTCGGAGTGACCCGGATAAAAGGCAAATGAACATCCTGAGGTTGGGGCCCTGTCGTGCCAGGCGCTTCCCAGACATGTAGTGACCGAGAGCAGGGTCTTGTTGTGCTCCGCGATGCACTTGGAGTCATTCCCTGCCCTGTAGAGCCCATTTACAGATGGGGAAACTGAAGTACAGGCAGGGGAAGTCACTTTCTCTCATGTGGGGCCTGTAGCATGGCTGAAAATGGAACCAATGTGTCCTGAGCCCCAGCCCGGTGGCTGATGCCCTCGAGCTGGCTGCCAGACTCTGGGACAGAGGCATTTGGCTGCGGGTTTCAGGCGAGGCTCAGCATCGCCCTGGTGGGTCGGCTGGCTGGGCCGTTAGGACAGGGTGGGGGAAGGAAACGTGGGGCTCATTCTCCCCCAACCCAGCAGCGTGGTACTGGCTACAGGACGGCCCCAGGAGTCCACCCCGTGCCCGCACAACAAGCGCGTAAGGGGAGAGAGCACAGGGGGAGGAGCCAGTTGGCTCTGGAACCTGAGGGGGTCACCGATCTCTCTGGGGCGCTGGGAGGTGGGGGGCCCAGCCCCTGGTTCTGTGGCTGGCTGGGGGAACCAAGGAGGGTAAATGCCCCAGAGTGACCCGTGCCAGGCTCAAATCCCCAGGGCGCCTGGCATGGGCAGCAGGGGAGCTGCCCATGGGGCCGAAGGGCATGGCTGAGAATGGGCAGAGCTCAGCACCCGCCCCAGGGGGGTGGGGAGACGGAGGGAGGGGACCTGCCAAGAGCCACTCACCTGTGGAGATCGGGCGTCGCACTGTGGGGGAAGGAGAGAGGGGCTAAGACTGATGGGAGGAGGGAGATGCCCCAGGCACCCGCCCCCACTCCAGAGATGGCCCAGAGGACCCAGCCCCTCCCATAGCCCTGCCCCAGAGACACCGCCCATGGACTCTGGCGCACCCCATGGACCCTGCCCTACATACCCCTCATCCCCGAGACCCCCACACACAGACCTTAGCCCACCCCATTGACCCTGCACCACACACCCCTCTCCCCAGAGAACCCCACACACGGACCCTGCCCTACAAACCCCTCTTCCCAGAGACCCTCAAACGTGGACCCTGCCACACCCCCTGGACCCTGCCCCACACACCCCTCACCCCAGAGACCACAACATACAGACCCTGGCCCACCCCATGGACCCTGCCCCACACACTCCTCTCCCCAGAGACCCCCACACTGACCCTGCCCCCCCACAGCTCTCCCCAGAGACTGACACACACTGACCCTGACCCACCCCACAGACCCTGCCCCTCACACCCCACTCCCCAGAGACACACACACAGAGATCCTGCCCCACACACCCCTCATCCCAGAGACCCCACACACGGATTCTGGCACAGTCCACGGACCCTGCCCCACACATCCCTCATACCAGAGACCCCCACACACAGACCCTGACACACCCCATGTACCCTGCCTCACACACAGCTATCCCCAGAGACCCCCACACCAGGACCCTGGCCTACCCCTCAGACCCTGCCCCACACACCCCACACCCAAGAATTCCCCACACACAGATCTTGGCCCACCCCAAGGACCCTGCCCCACACACCCTCATTCCAAAGACCCCCACACACAGACCCTGGCCTACCCCATGGACCCTGCCCCACACACCCGTCCCCACAGACCACCACACACAGACCCTGACCCACCCCATGTACCCTGCCTCACACACAGCTATCCTCAGAGACCCCCACACCAGGACCCTGGCCTACCCCACAGACCTTGCCCCACACACCCCACACCCCAGAATTCCCCACACACAGATCTTGGCCCACCCCAAGGACCCTGCCCCACACACCCTCATTCCAAAGGCCCCCACACACAGACCCTGGCCCACCCCACAGACCTTGCCCCACACACCCCACACCCCAGAATTCCCCACACACAGATCTTGGCCCACCCCAAGGACCCTGCCCCACACACCCTCATTCCAAAGGCCCACACACACAGACCCTGGCTCACCCCATGGACCCTGCCCCATGCACCCCTGTCCCCACAGACCCACACACACAGACCCTGGCCCACCCCACAGACCCTGCCCCTCACACCCCACTCCCCAGAGACCCACACACACGGACCCTGCCTCACATACCCCTCTCCCCACAGACGCCCACACATGGACCCTGCCCCACACACAGCTCTCCCCAGAGACCCACACACACAGATTCTGGCCCACCCCATGTACCCTGCCCCACACACCCTTCATCCCAGAGACCCCCACACATGGACCCTAGCCCACCCCAGGGACCCTGGCCCACACACAGCTCTCCCCAGAGACCAACACACACAGACTTTGCCCCACCCCAAGGACCCAGCCCCACAGACCCCTCATCCCAGAGACCCACACACACAGACCCTGGCCCACTCCATTGACCCTGCCCCATGCACCTCTGTCCCCACAGACCCACACACATGGCCTCTGACCCACCCCAAAGACCCTGCCCCCAGAGCCAATCGGAGGGGGGCCCAGGAGGGCCATTTGGCCTGGGCTTGTTAATTTTTTGGCATTTGATAAGTTTCACAACTTATTTTTATGCACAACCCTATTGGACCAAAATGTGACACACACTCTCAGCTTAGAGCTGCAAATTTAAGCAAATAAGAGATGTGATTTGGTAAAAGACAATTTTTTTGTTAACTGATATAGATTTTGTCATATTAAAGAGTTAAAAATGTTCAATAAATATTAATAAAAATATATCGGTTCTAATGGCACAAGATTAGACCGTGATGAATGTGTCCTCTCAGATCAGCTGATTATATAAACAAACCACTACTAGTGGCTGGTGCTGGATCAAGTGCATATTGAAAGGTAGAGAATTGTTACATTTTAGTGTCTTTATAGTTTTATGTCTAGTTGACTAAGGAATTATTTATGTGTGAGAATTCCTCATTATTATCTTCATATGGTAGCTAAAAGAGGTGACTGGTTGGTTGGTTGAGCCCTAGCTTGGTAGCTTGGCCATCATCATAGGCTTTCATAGTCTATAGGCCCAGATTCAAGGTGAACATTTTTGAGGACAAATTTGTACAGTGAGTTTGGTGAGGGCACACGTTTGAAATTTTTGGACATTATCCCTCCGTCTGTATCTGTGTCTGTGTTTACTATATATATGTCATCCCTTTGTCTTCAGCTCAGCCTGTTATATTATACCTTGCATGCTTGAGTTTTGATTCAGTGATAAGGATAATAACTTGTCTGATTGTTTCATTTTGTGTTCTTCATTAGTATTCCTTCGTTTTAAGTCTTTTCAGCATTTGTGTACATGTTTACAGTGGAAGATTTCAAGTGTAGATAAGCTACTTATTTACAGCAGAATATTTCAAGTGTGGATAGGCTACATATTGACCAGATAGATCACTATGAAAAGGAGATTTGAAAATGGTGCAAGCAAGAGACAGAGAAAACAACTGAGTGAAGCAGCAGCTAAGAGCTCAAAGCCAGTAACTTCATTTCTCAAACCACTGGAAAACACACCTTACCCAACAAACAATGCTACAGATAATGAAATAACAGGAGTACTTGTGGCACCTTAGAGACTAACAAATTTATTAGAGCATAAGCTTTCGTGGGCTACAACCCACTTCTTCGGATGCATATAGTGTTTCACTCTATATGCATCCGAAGAAGTGGGTTGTAGCCCACGAAAGCTTATGCTCTAATAAATTTGTTAGTCTCTAAGGTGCCACAAGTACTCCTGTTATTTTTGCGGATACAGACTAACACGGCTGCTACTCTGAAACAGATAATGAAAACTCCGCAACTGCAACAGGTGATATTTCAATGCCAATACCTGAACATGAGGACAGTAGTCAAGAAGAAGATGTGCCAACAGTAACAGATGCAGCAGAAGATCCTGTGTACGGTCAAGAAACTCAACTGCAACAGGAAGATGTAGATCTTACGCAGCAAGAGCAATTCATGATTACTACAGGTTTGACTGTGACTGACATTGGAATTATTGACAAGAGCAATGCTGCCCAAATGCAGTCTTTTCTTCAGATTAGTTGTTTTGAAATTCCAAGTAACATTCCACGAGATGCTGATAATCTTGCTTTCCCTACTCATCTGCTGACACTCAAAAACTCTTCCAAAGGTGAGACCTGCACAAGAGACTGGTTATGCTGGAGTACGGAAAAACAATCTCTGTACTGTGCAACCTGGTTCATTTTGAACAAAAAAGCTACAAATACATCAGTTCTCTCTGATCAATCAGAATGGAGCATCAACAGAGGTTGGAGGAAGTTGAAAGACCGAATACCATCACATGAGAGTTCAACGTCACACAAAGAAAACTATGTTGCATGAAAATCAGCCAGTAGGGCAGCATCAGCTGAAAGTTCAGTTGAGAATTTACTCTTGACTGAACTCTCTACAGAAACTAATAACTGGAAAAAACTTCTTGAGCACATCCTGAATATCATCCTTTTTCTTTCTGAGTGGGTATTGGCTTTCTTTGGTTCCAGTCAACATATTGGTGATCGTGCAAATGGCAACTTTCTAGGCATAGTTGAGCTCCGCAGCAAATATGACCCACTTTTATCAGAGCATGTTAGAATCATAGAATATCAGGGTTGGAAGGGACCTCAGGAGGTCATCTAGTCCAACACCCTGCTCAAAGCAGGACCAATTCCCAACTAAATCATCCCAGCCAGGGCTTTGTCAAGCCTGACCTTAAAAACCTCTAAGGAAGGAGTTTCCACCACCTCCCTAGGTAACCCATTCCAGTGCTTCACCACCCTCCTAGTGAAAAAGTTTTTCCTAATATCCAACCTAAACCTCCCCCACTGCAACTTGAGACCATTACTCCTTGTTCTGTCATCTGCTACCACTGAGAACAGTCTAGATCCATCCTCTTTGGAACCCCCTTTCAGGTAGTTGAAAGCAGCTATCAAATCCCCACTCATTCTTCTCTTCTGCAGACTAAATAATCCCAGTTCCCTCAGCCTCTCCTCATAAGTCATGTGCTCCAGCCCCCTAATCATTTTTTTTGCCCTCCGCTGGACTCTTTCCAATTTTTCCACATCCTTCTTGTAGTGTGGGGCCCAAAACTGGACACAGTACTCCAGATGAGGCCTCACCAATGCCAAATAGAGGGGAACGATCACGTCCCTCGATCTACTGGCAATGCCCCTACTTATAAAGCCCAAAATGCCGTTAGCCTTCTTGGCAACAAGGGCACACTGTTGACTCATATCCAGCTTCTCGTCCACTGTAACCCCTAGGTCCTTTTCTGCAGAACTGCTTCCTAGCCATTTGGTCCCTAGTCTGTAATAGTGCATGGGATTCTTCCGTCCTAAGTGTAGGACTCTGCACTTGTCCTTGTTGAACCTCATCAGGTTTCTTTTGGCCCAATCCTCTAATTTGTCTAGGTCCCTCTGTATCCTATCCCTACCCTCCAGCGTATCTACCACTCCTCCCAATTTAGTGTCATCTGCAAACTTGCTGAGAGTGCAGTCCACGCCATCCTCCAGATCATTAATGATGTTAAACGTGTTTGAGAATTGCAAGAGAGTCAAAAGCGCGTTCAAGTCCATTATCTCTCCACACGCATACAAAATACGTTTATTGAGCTATGTGGGTCATTCGTACAAACAACAATTCTTGATGAGATTCAAAATGCCAAGTATTTTCAATCGTTGTTGATGTCACTCCAGATTGTTCTCACAAGGAACAGACTACTATAGTTATTTGGTATGTTAAGATTGTAGACAGCTGAAAATTTTCAATTGAAGAAAGGTTTATTTTGTTTGATAATTTCACGAGAAAAACTGAAAAAGAAATTGCTGCTTGAGTACTAGCAATTCTAGAAGGTTTTAAGTTAGATTTTCAAGTCTGCATTGGTGAAGCCTATGACAATGGATCTAATATGGCTGGGAAGTACAAAGGTGTACAAGTAGTTCTGCTTGAGCGTAATTCAGACTGTATTTTCTCCAGCTGTGGAAACAACACGCTAAACCTTGTAGGTGTTGACTGTGCTGAATCATGCAAGGAGGCAATTACTTACTTTGGAACTGTTAAGCAAATGTACAATCTCTTCAGTAGCAGTCCACAAAGGTGGGAAATGCTGAAGCAATATCTTCCTGTTTCACTGCATGGGATGTCCAAAACTAGATGCTCTGCATGGATTGATGGTGTTCAACCAGTTGTGCAGCATTTGAATTCAGTGAGAAAGGCTTTAAATGAGCTTGAATCTCAATCTCACTGCACAGGCTCGAACTGAACTTCAGTCTATTCAGAAGCACATGTCCAAATTTGAATGCATTCTGATGTCATCTTTGTGGATGAAGCTACTTACAATGATCCACCAAACTCATCTGGTAATTGAAGCACACAATGCTACACTTGATGTTGAGAGTGATAACATTGAAAGTCTTATCAATGACATTAAACAGATTCGTGAACAATGGGATGTGATCCTGACTGAATCCAGATTAGTAGCACAGAATATTGACATTTCATCTGAGTTCACCAATTGCAATTTACCTACTGAATCCGATGCCGAGCAGCATTATAGGGTCAATGTCTTCCTTGTCATCATTGACTCTATTCAATCAGGTCTTACATGTCGATTTGAGTCACTGTGACTAATTTGTACCCTTTTTGGGTTTCTTTGGCAGTTCAACAGACTGAGTAATGAAGATCTACTTTCTGCAGCTGAACAATTTCAGCAACAGTACAATGAAGAAATCTCAAAAGATCTTAGTGATGAGGTCATCTTCCTCAAACAAATATATTCCATGAACTTTAAATTGGTTTGCAAGCCAAAGGAATTGCTTCAAGAAATCATAGAATCTCAGGGTTGGAAGAGACCTCAGGAGGTCATCTAGTCCAACCCCCTGCTCAAAGCAGGGCCAATCCCCAGACAGATTTTTGCCCTAGATCCCTAAATGGCCCCCTCAAAGATTGAACGCATAACCCTGGGTTTAGCAGGCCAATGCTCAAACCATGGAGCTATCCCTCCCCTCTTTGGATGTTCTGGGGTGTTTCCTAATATCACAATTGCATTGCGTATTTTTGTCAGTTTACCTGCATCAGTGGCTTCAGGTGAATGCACCTTCAACATGTTGAAGCAGGTAAAGAACTATCACCATTCAACTATGGGACAAGAGTATTTGAATGGGCTCGCCATGTTTAATATCAACTGTGACATTGCACGAAAGCTAGATTTTTCCTCAACAATTAGTGCATTTGCACAGAAAAAGGCTAGAAAAGCATTTGTTAAATAAAAAAATATTCAAATTATGTCTCACTCTTTTTTTGGTGCCTTATTTTGTTTTCATGTGTCGTCATTTTTTATTTTTATTATGGCTAGGGGGCCTCAAAAGCTGAAAGTGGCCTGGGCCTCTCTGGACCTCTGAGAGGGCCTGCCTGCCCCACACACCCCTCTCCCCACAGACCCACACACACAGACCCTGCCCCACCCCACGGACCCTGCCCCACACATCCCTCTCCCCAGAGACTCCCACATATGAACCCTGCCCCACACAGTCCTCTCCTCACAACCCCCCACACATGGACTCTGGGCTGCCAAATGGACCCTGCCCTACATACCCCTCACCCCAGAGACCCCCACACACAGACCCTGGCCCACCCCACGGACCCTGCCCCACAGGCCCCTCACCCCAGAGACCCCCCCACACACAGACCCTGGCCCACCCCACGGACCCTGCCCCACACACCCCTCACCCCAGAGACCCACACAGACGGACCTTGCCCCCTCCCCAGCCACAGACCCTGCCCCACTCACCCCAGACATGCCCCTAAGGGGCCCCCTCTGCTCACCTCCCCCCGTGCCCTGACTCACGTTCACAGATAGGTTTGGGGAAGCTCCAGCGCCCCACCTTGGTACAGTTGCTGCGAGCGCTACCCACCAGGCGGAAGCCGGGGTTGCAGTGATATTCCACCCAGGTGCCCTCCACGGGCACCCGCTCCATGCCGCGCGGCACCGCCTGCCCGTTCTCCAAGCTCAGGTGTATCTTGGGACAGGTCCGCACTGCCGGGGAGGGGGACAGTCAGAGCCAGAGCCCACCCCCTGAGACACCCCACCCTCAGCCTGGGTTGGAGCCAGCGCCCCCTAGAGAAGAAAGACCCCAGGCCCCATTCCCCACCCCCTGAGGCAGCCAGTCCCCCAGCCTGGGGCCGGATGGAAGCCAGCGCCCCCTAGAGGGAAAAGGCCCCATGCTCCATTCCCTGCCCCCCTCCCTCCCCCCGCAAGCCAGCCAGTCATTCCCCGCCATGGGCCTGGGTTGGACACAGTGCCCCCTGGAGGGGAAAGGCCCCATGCCCCATTCCCCACCCCCTCTGAGCCAGCCAATCCCCCCGCCCTGGGGTCAGATCGGAGCTGGTGCCCCCGAGGGTGGAAAGGCCCTGTGTCCCGTCCCCAGGGTGGGCGTGGGGGCCGGGGGTGACTCACGGCAGCGGCTGGCATGGCCCATCTCAGTCCAGGTCCCGTTGGGCAGACACTTGCGCACCTTGGGCCCCACGATCTCGCGGTCGGGCCGGCACACATACTCGATCTCATAGTCGAAGGGCAGGAAGTGCACTGTCTGCACCTGGTCCGGGGTGAGGCCCCGGTACCGGATCCCCCCGTCCCGCGGCGGGTGGATGATCTCACAGCCTGGGGGGCGCAGAGCAGGGCACCGTCAGGTGGGGGGGCCTCCGGCTGAGCTGGGGGGACAGGAGTGGGGTGGGTGGGGGAAGAGCAAGTGTGTGTGCAGGGGGAGGCGTCCTCGCGCGTGTGTACTTTTGTTGGGTTCCCCATGCTTGTGTCTGTGTGCATCCCCAAGTGTGTGTGAGCGTGTGCACATGCGTACACAGAGGAGAGGAGTGCAGAACTGAGCATGTCTGCGTGCGCATGGGGGTACATGCAGGGGTATATGTGGGAGTCTGGGGGGAGCTCCTTGGGGACTGAGCACCGCCGGCACGGGGGGTCCTGGCATAGATTATGGGGCTTTTGGGGGTGGGGTGAGCAGAGAAGCCTGGTAGGTCTGGCCCAGCATGCGAGGCTGGAGGGGGAGCGGGTCCCATGTACCTGTCGTGCTGTTGAGTCCCAGCGCCCCAGAGCCAGGAGCTGGAATTAGCACCACACTCAGCAGCAGGAGCAGCATCTGCAGGGGTGGAGGGAAGAGGCAATGAGAATGGGGATAGGGGAGGGGGATACAACCTGTCCCCCACATGATTACACAGAGGGCCAACTGCCACAGGGTTACGACAAGGCAAGAACCCACGAGTACTGGCTCCCAAAGACCTTACTCCTGCTCTAACCCACTAGACCTCACTGCCCTCCCAGAGCCAGCAGAGAACCCAGGAGTCCTGGCTCCCAGCCCCCCTGCTCTAACCCACTAGATCACACTCCTTCCAGAGCCTGGGGTAAGAACATAAGAATGGCCAGACTGGATCAGACTAATGGTCCATCTAGCCCATTATCCTGTCTTCCGACAGTGGCCAGTGCCAGTGCCCCAGAGGGAATGAACAGAACAGGTAATCATCAAGTTATCCATCCCCTGTCGCCCATTCCCAGCTTCTGGCAAACAGAGGCTAGGGACACCATCCCTACCCATCCTGGCTAATAGCCATTGATGGATCTATCCTCAATGAACTTATCTAGTTCTTTTTTGAACCTTGTTATAGTCTTGGCCTTCACAACATCCTCCGGCAAAGAGTTCCACAGGTTGACTGTGCATTGTGTGAAGAAATACTTCCTTTTGTTTGTTTTAAACCTGCTGCCTATTCTTTCCATGAGGTGACACTAGCTTTTGTGTTATGTGACGGGGTAAATAACACTTCCTTATTTACTTTCTCCACAACCGTCATGATTTTACAGATCCCTGTCATATACACTGTATCCACTGGGTCACCCTTGTCCACATGCTTCTTGACCCCCCTCAAAGAATTCTAGTAGATTGGTGAGGCATGATTTCCCTTTACAAAAGCCATGTTGACTCTTCCCCAACAAGTCATGTTCATCTATGTGTCTGGCAATTCTGTTCTTTACTATAGTTTCAACCAATTTGCCTGGTACTGAGGTTAGGCCTGTAATTGCCAGGATCACCTCTGCAGCCTTTCTAAAAGACCACAGCTAGATAGGACTAGCAGTCCTGGCTCCCAGGCCCCCTGCCCCAACCACTAACCCTCACTCCCAGGGCTTTAAAAAGATCTGAATGATGCAGTAAGCACCACAGAGGGAAAGGCTAAAGATTCTGGGCATAATGGCAGAGTTAGAGAATAAGCCCCAGAACATCCTGTGAATACCTAAATATTCCTAGTCCCCAGTGCCCCCATGTGGCCATTTGTGACGAACTGTGGGGGGTTTCCTTGTTTTTTCAATGGTTTGCATGCAGAAGGGGTGGGACTCAGTTTCCCTGGGTGTTACTGGTTTAACAAGGTGATGGGAGAGGGAGTTTGTTGTTACAGAGGACCTGCAACAGAACCTGGGACCCCAGCCAATGGCCTGGAGAATGGATGCCCCAGCGACTGGTGACCTGGTGACCGGGAGGCCCAGCTCAGGAGTCACAGATGGCCAGTGGGAGGACAATGGGCTGTGAACCCCGGTGACCTGACCAGTGGGTTCCAGCCAGAGGGGGACAGAGGACGGCGGAGAGGAGAGGAGGCCCAGGTGACCCTGTTTACCTGGATAGAAGACAATGGACAGAGGCGGGGCTTGGGGAAGGTGATATCAGATGCCCAGCTGGAAAGCAAAGGGGGCTCGGGACTGGAGAGAGAGAGCAGGCAGAGCCCACCTGGATGGAGGGAAGACTTGGATGTGCTGTGCTGAGGGAGGCCAGACCTGAGGGCCTTGAGAGTTTCCTATGCTGTGTTCAGATGCTCAATAAACCCTCCTGTTTTACGCTGGCTGACAGTCACTCGGTCTAGAGAACAGGGTTGCATTATTTCCTCTGGGAGTGGAGGCCCCAGGTGTCCAGAGCGAGTGGACCCCCTGAGGGGGCCCACAGAGAGAAACAGGCATGCTAAGGCTCAGAGAGGTGCGGTTCCAGGATGCGGAGGGTCTTAACCCCCAAGAGTGGACCCCCGAGAAGGGCTGTCACACTGAAGGGGGTTCCCCCGGGACCGCATGGGACCAAGAGTGGGCACAACCTGTGAGTCTGTGACACCATTGCATAGGAATAGCTGCCCCCACTGCTGACCCCCACCCCCTGTGTGCCTATTACAGGGGAAGAGCTGCCCCTGACCCTGAGCCTACCATATGCAATCGGTGCCCCTCCTGTCGGTTTGTGAATTGGATCTAGTGGGTGAGACACGGGATGTCTTAGAGCCAGGACTCCTGGGTTCTAGCTCTGGCTCTTTGGAGGGGAGTGCAGTCTAGTGGTTGGGGGGGTACTTGCTAGAGTACCCCAAATGCCTGTGGCAGTGATAATGTGTGATATGCCCTGTCCCAGCACAAACAGAGACAGCAGTGCCCACAGGGGCCGCTGAGGGTGACTTACACAAACACACAAAGCGCAGGGCTCGTTCCCTCTCACTGGGGCAGCCAGGAGGGACACACACACACACACACACAGCAGGACTCATTCTACAGGCGGGACAAACGCATACTGAGTAAATCTCATTGCCTTCAGCAGGGGGCAGCATGCGCGCGCACACACACACACACACACACACACACACAGAGTATATGACTCATCTCATCCAGCAGGGGGCAGCAGGAATTTACACAGACAACCCATGCCAGCAGAGGGCAGGCAGCAGCGTCACTTTGTGCACACACACACACACACACACACACACACAGAGCAGCAGCACTCACAGCAGGGACAGACAGACACGCACTCCCCAGGACTCATCCCGCAGCAGCGTCACTTTGTGCGCACACACACACACACACACACACACACACAGAGCAGCAGCACTCACAGCAGGGACAGACAGACAGACAGACACGCACTCCCCAGGACTCATCCCGCCCAGCAGGGAGCAGCAGGGACAGCCCCGAGCCTGCGCAGTCCCCCCATACCTTGTGGCAGGCGTGTGGTGGGTGGTGCCGGCCTGTTCTCCCTCCCAGCCTGGGGCTGGATCCGTGCGCAGGGCAGTCGCTCGACACCGCAGCACCCGCCAAGCAGCCCTGAAAGCGGGAAACACAAACACCCCTCTTAGAAATGACCTGGCCTCCTCCCCACCTGCTCCGCCGGCCCCCCAGAAATGGCTTCCCCGACCCCTGCATATCTCACCACATGGCCTCCTTTGGGGTTGGGTGCAAAGTGAGCAACGCGGGTACAATATCCCTGGGGAGGCGGGATCGGCCCGGGGTATCTGGACCCCCCCCCCACTGCCTGCACTACCCTTACACATGGTCCAGCCACTAGCCTGAGCTCAAACCAGCCCCCGTGCGAGCCTGGCTCCTAGATGGGAGGCAGCTGTGGTGAAGGCTCTGAGCTGGCTGCCCAGAGCTGGCTGCATCAGCCCAACGTGTTGCCATGTCATAACCAGGGGGGGCTCAATGACTGTGAGGTGGGGGGTTCCCAAGCTTTTCCCGCTAAGCGCAATGAGTCTGTGGAACCCGCTGCCACAGGACATAGCCGAGGCCAAGAGCTGGGCAGGAGTCCACGGGTGACGGGCAGGTTCCTCAGAGGGGAACATGCAGCACGACCAGCGTGAATGAGCACAACGTCCAGGGAAGGGTGGTGAGACTACTGCTTTGGGGCTGGAGCTGACCTCTGGTTACGGGAGCCCAGCGTGGGGGCAGGTTACACCCAGTGGCTGCTGTGGATTCTCACACCAAAGGGGGAAATGTTCAGCCAGCTCTAATCAGAGCCCCTCTGGAGACCGCGGAGACCACCTGCAAGGGGCGCTCACTCCCATTTCACAGCGGGGGAAAGTGAGGCACAGTGACTCAGAAAATCCATAGCAGAACCCAGGCCTCCTGCCGCCCCACTCCTCCCTCTAACCACTAAATCTCTCCTGCTCTTCCAGAACCCAGGAGTCCTGCCCCACACCCTGTATTGCAGTGCACACCCGGAGAGGTTGCTGGTTCATTGTTACCAATTACCATGGCAATGGGGCCTTCACCTGTGCAGCCCAGCATGCGCCCCAGGCCTGCGTATGAGTCACGGGCAGATCTAGGGCTGTTTAACCCAGGCAGCAGAGGCGTGTGCCCTTTGCTGCTGAGGGCACGGGCCCCAGCTGAGCAGGTGACCTGCTGGGCTGCGGACATGGGGGCCCCAAGCACTTCAGAGAAGCCAGCTCTGGGAAGCCAGGGAGAGCCAGGCAGGGGAGCCAGGGGGAGCCAGGCAGGGGAGCTGGGGGGGAGAGTCAGGCAGGGGAGCTGTGGGGGAGCCAGGCAGGGGAGCCAGGGGGAGCCAGGCAGGAGAGCTGGGGGGGCAGGCAGGGGAGCCAGGGGGGAGCCAGGCAGTGAGGCAGGGGAGCTGGGGGGCGGGAGCCAGGCAGGGGAGCTGGGGGGTGGGAGCCAGGCAGGGGAGCCAGGCGGGGAGCCCAGCGGGGGAACCGAGGAGGAGCCGGGGGGGAGCCGGGGGAGAGCCAGGCATGGGAGCCAGGCAGGGGAGCCGGTGGCAGTGAGGCAGGGGAGCTGGGGGGCAGGAGCTAGGTGGAAGAGCTGGGGGGGGGAGTCAGGCAGGGGAGCTGTGGGGGAGCCAGGCAGGGGAGCCAGGGGGAGCCAGGCAGGGGAGCTGGGGGGGAGCCAGGCAGGGGAGTCCAGCGGGAGAACTGAGGAGGAGCCGGGGGGGAACCAGGCAGGGGAGCCGGTGGCAGTGAGGCAGGGGAGCTGGGGGGCGGGAACCAGGCAGCGGAGCCGGGGGGAGCCAGGCAGGGGAGCCGGGGGGAGCCAGGCAGGGGAGCCGGTGGCAGTGAGGCACGGGAGCTGGGGGGCGGGAGCTAGGTGGAAGAGCTGTGGGGGAGCCAGGCAGGGAAGCCGGGGGGAGCCAGGCAGGGGAGCTGGGGGGCGGGAGCTAGGTGGAAGAGCTGTGGGGGAGCCAGGCAGGGGAGCTGGGGATTGGGGTGGGAAGCAGCAAGGCGACCGAAACCCCACTGGGTTCAGCAGGGTGGCACATGACTCCGCCGGCAGTCCTGGGCCAGCACGACAGCCGCAGTGCTACTGTCTCACCAGTAGAGAGAGCCGCCAGGGCGTCTGGGGCAGCCAGGGGGGCGCTCAGGTGAATGCAGGGCTGGGAATTGAAGGCTGGGCTCCTGCCAGCATCGCAGCTGGGGTGGGGGTGGGGGGCGAGGCAGGTGCAGGCTGAATCCCGGTCCCGGGGGGAAATATAACCTCCCAGGATCTCAGCAGGGGCCCCGCCTGGTGCAGGGACGAGCCGGGCTGGTCCAGCAAGGGGTGACGTGCTGAACTGTGGCGACTGCTGGGATGGTGCTGGCTGCCCACCGAGCTGGACACAGCTGGCCAGGGAGGAGCAGCCCACGCTGTGCTCTTGCTCTGGCTGGGCTCTGTGCCGTGGTGACTCTGGGGCAGGGTGCTGAGGGGCTGGGCAGTGAAGCAGTTAATGCCACGGAGCCGGGTCCAGGGCCAGAGAAGAAAGGCCGGACACTGCACTGCACAGGAAATCCCAGAACCCAGATGGGCGTGGCCTGCAGCCGGTCGGCCCCCAGCATTTATTATTGATACCACAGCACAGCTGGGTGGGGCCCAGCCTGGAATGCAGGGCACCTTGGCCAGGCTTTCAGCTCAGCTGGCCCCTCTAGGAGTCAATCTGGAGTCACCCCTGACTGCCAGGGGGGCAGGGCCGGGCTCTGAGCTCAGCTCCAGGGGTTAATCCGGAGTCACACAAACACACATTGTACACACCACCACTCTCCCACAGCCTCCCCACAGCTGAGGGGAGCAGGGAGCTGGGGGGAGCTGACGGCACTGGGCAGGGGGGGCCGAGGGGAGGAGGGAGAGCTGAGGCAACTGAGCGGAGGGGGCGAGGGGAGCGGGGGCTGGGTGGAGTCCCTGATAAACTGGGACAGAAGCAATTGTGGCTCATGAATCTTTTATCGCACTGAATAAATCCCGAGAAGGAGGGTTTTTGTTTGGGGCTGGTAGCAAATGATAGGGCTGCAGGTCGGGAGTGAGGAGCACTGGCAGAGCTGGGGGAGGGGGGTCAGGGCTGGGCTAGCAGGGACTGCAGGTCGGGAGTGAGGGGCACTGGCAGAGCTGGGGGTGTCCATTGCTGGGCTAGTAGGGGGCTGCGGGTTGGGAGTGAGGGGCACTGGCAGAGCTGGGGGTGTCCATGGCTGGGCTAGCAGGGGGCTGCGGGTTGGGAGTGAGGGGCACTGGCAGAGCTGGGGGTGTCCATGGCTGGGCTAGCAGGGGGCTGCGGGTTGGGAGTGAGGGGCACTGGCAGAGCTGGGGGGCGATGCCCCTCCCCCACACTGTTTGCTTCCTCCCAGCCCCAGTGGGGTAATTATCCCAGGCACTAATCACAGTTGACAACAATTCCTAAGCTGGTTGCCTAGTTACCTGCTCAGCCAGCCCCAGGCCTGCACAGGACACAGGCTCCTCCCCCAGCCTCTGGCCCCTCCTGCCACGCCTGCAGGGGTTTCCCCACACCCCCCTACAAACCCTGCTCACTGGAGTCCCAGCTAGGCACAGGCAAGGTGCTGCTGTGGGGAAACTCACAGCACTGGGCCCCATCTGGGCACTGCTGCAAGGAAGCTCACAGCATGGCGCCCCCACAGGGCACTGCTCTCTCCATGCTGACTCCTGCCCTTGAGGGCCCTGTGGGAGCAGACAGATCCACTACGGGATATTTATAGAGACATGGGACTCAGCACTTTGGAAAGGAATAAATAACTCGCCAGGACTCAGTGTCTTCATCAGCCAAGCGCTGCCCTCCCCCACCCAAAAACTAGATCTACACCCCCACCCCCACTTTGCCAGTGCCCCTCAGTCCTGACCTGCAGCGCCCAGCTAGCCCAGCCCTGCGCTGTTTGCACATTGGCCTCCTGGTACCCCCAGCACCTGTGGGTGGCCTGGGGAGCACAGGCCAGGGGGATACAGGGAGGGATCCCAGCAGTGGGGGAGCTGGGTGGCATGGGGAGCTTCATGGGGAGAGTGGGCTGCGGGGGAGGGTCGGGGGAGGGATCCTGGCAGAGGAAGAGGTGGGGGACGTGGGGAGCGCAGGCCAGGGGGGAGGAGATCAGGGAGGGAGGAGGTGGGCATCGTAGGGATCGAAGGCTGGGGGAGGGGGTGGGACTGGGAGAGGAATCCAAGCAGTGGGGGAGGCGGGCAGCCTGGAGAGCGCAGGCCGGAGGGGTGTCAGAGGAGGCATCCCAGCAGTGGGGGAGGTGGGAGGCGTGGGGAGCGCAGGCCGGGTGAGGGGATCAGGGGAAGGATTCCAGCAGTGGGGGAGGTGGGTGGTGTGGGGGAGTGCAGGCCGGGGGAGATCCTGGGAGGGATCCCAGCAGAGGGGGAAGGTGGACTGCGTGGGGAGCACAGGCCAGTGGGGATCGGGGATGGGATCCCAGCAGAGGGGGAGGCGAGCAGAGTGGGGAGCCAGGCCAGGGGAGATCAGGGGAGGGATCCCGGCAATGGGGGAGTGGGTGGCGTGGTGAGCATAGGCCGGTGGAGATCGGGGTGGGATCCCGGCAGTGGGGGAGGCATGCGGCGTGGGAAGCGCAGGCGGGTGGAGGGGAAGGATTGGGTACAGGATCCCAGCCTAGGGGGAGGTGGACGGCATGGGAAGCACAGGCCGGTGGGGATGCGGGGTGGGATCCCAGCAGAGAGGGAGGTGGGCGGTGTGGGGAGCGCAGGCCAGGGGGAATTGGGGGAGGGATCCCAGAAGTGGATGAAGTGGGTAGCGTGGGGAACACAGGCTGGGTGGGAGGATCGGGGGAGGGATTCCGGTAGTGGGGGAGGCGGCGGGGTGGGGAGCGCAGGCCAGAAGTGATGGGGGAGGGATCCTGGCAGTGGAGGAGGTGGGTGGCGTGGGGTGAGCGCAGGCTGGGCGGGGGTCGGAGGAGGGATCCTGGCAGTGGGGAAGGCATGCGGCATAGGGAGCGCAGATGGGGGGAGGAATCAGGGGAAGGGATCCCAGCAATGAGGGAGGTGGGAGGCATGGTGAGCACAGGCCGGGGGAGATTGGGGGAGGGATCCCAACAGTGGGGGAGGTGGGCGGCCTGGGGAGCGCAGGTGGGGGTGGGGGATCAGGGGAGGGATCCCAGCAGAGGGGGAGGCGGGCGGCGTGGGCAGCACAGGCCGGGTGGGGAATGGGGGGAAGGGATCCCGGCAATGAGGGTGCTGGACGGCATGGGGAGTGCAGGCCTGGGGGGTCGGGCGATGGATCCTGGCAGAGGGGGAGGCGAGCGGAGTGGGGAGCACAGGCCGGGGGAGATCAGGGGAGGGATCTCGACAGATGGGGAGGCAGGCGGTGTGGGGAGCGCAGGCCGGGGTGAGGGGGAGATCTGGGGAGGGATCCCAGCAGTGGGGGAGGCAGGCAGCATGAGGAGAACATGTCGGGGGGGGATTGTGGGAGGGATCCCAGCAGAGCGGGAGGTTGGTGGTGTGGGGTGTGCAGTCCGGGGAGGATCAGGGTGGGATCCTGTCAGTGGGGGAGGTGGGCCCCGAGGGGGAACGCAGGCTGGGGGGAGTGGGTGTGGGATCCCAGCGGAGGGGAAGGTGGACAGCGTGGGGAGCGCAGGCCGGTGGGGATCGGGGGGTGGGATCCCAGCAGAGGGGGAGGCAGGTGGTGTGGGGGACTGCAGGCCGGTGGGGATCGGGGGGTGAGATCCCAGCAGAGGGGGAGGCAGGTGGTGTGGGGGAGTGCAGGTCGGGGGGGATTGTGAGAGGGATCCCAGCAGAGGGGGAGGCAGGTGGTGTGGGGGACTGCAGGCCGGTGGGGATCGGGGGGGTGAGATCCCAGCAGAGGGGGAGGCAGGTGGTGTGGGGGAGTGCAGGTCGGGGGGGGGGATTGCGAGAGGGATCCCAGCAGAGGGGGAGGCAGGTGTGGGGGACTGCAGGCCGGTGGGGATCGGGGGGTGGGATCCCAGCAGAGGGGTAGGCGGGCGGTGTGGGGGAGTGCAGGTTGGGAGGGATTGCAGGAGGGATCCCAGCAGAGGGGGAGGCAGGTGTTGGGGACTGCAGGCTGGTGGGGATCAGGGGGTGGGATCCCAGCAGAGGGGGAGGCTGGTGGCGTGGGAAGCGCATGCCAGGAGGGTCAGGGGAGGGATCCCAGCAATTAGGATGGGGGGCAACGTGGGGGAGCACAGGTCAGGGGGACGGGCAAGGAGGGATCCCAGCAGTGGGGGAAGCAGTCAGTTTAGGGATTGCAGGCTGGAGGGCAGTGGTCGGGGCAGGATCCCAGCACAGTTGGGCAGCCTGGGGGTGGAGCTCATGCTGGGTGCAGTGGATCAGGGACAGAACCCGGCAGTGGGGGTGACAGGTGGGGCCTGTCCATTACCCAGCATCCCGTGGCCTGTTCTCCTCACCCCATCCACTGCTCCGATCCTCTGCCCCGCACCCCGGCCCTGCCCATTGGGCGCTGGCAGTGGGGAGGAGGCGCCCATCAAGTTGGCAGTGTCTGGGCTCTCACTGGAGCGAGGGGATCTAACCCCTGCCCTGCATCTCGGCCCGGCCCGTGGGCACAGCCCCTGCAGTCCTGGCACCATCCTGCCTCCTCACCACCGGCCATACCCACTTGTCTGGTTCCCCCCTACGCCCACCCTGGCTCTCACTCATCCCCCTGCCCCACCTGGGCTCTGCCCCATCCCAGCTCCCCTCCCTGGGCTGTCCCCTCCTTCGGCCGCCATCCTCCCACGGTCTCCCCCACAGGCCTGGTTGGCCTCCCCCCTCCTTCCGCCCACCAGGGCCTGGCCCCTGCTCTCCCTACCTCCTCGTCCCTTCTCCCCCCCACCCCCGAAGCTCCGCCACCAGGTCCCCCCCCCCGCGCCCCATTCCTCCCCAGCGCAGCCAGCGAGCCCCGGTAGGAGCCTTCCGCTCCCCCCTCTTCCCTGGGAGGGGGGCACCCGAAGCTCCCTCCCCGCCGGCCCCCCTGTCCCTCCCGGCCGCAGGATCAGGGGCGCGAGGCCGGCGTGTCCCTACCTGGGCTCGGGGCCGGCTGGAGCGATGGAAGGCGCCGATGGTGCCCGGGGGAGGCGGCGCGGTCCTGGGGAGGGATCTGGGGATGCGGGGACCGGGGAAATCCGGGGCCGAGGGGCGCCCGACGCTGGTGCGCTCCCGGGGGCGCAGGGACCCGGCGGACGGGGGCGCAGCGCCCAAGCGCTCCGGGACGCACGGGGCTGCTGGGCGCGGCGCTCGGCCGGGGCAGGGGCCGGGCCGGGAGGGCGGAGGCGGGGCCGGCTCGGTGGGTCGCTCGGTCCCTCCCCAGCCCGCGCCGGGCGCCTGCTCTCTCCGGCGGGGGAGGCGGCGGAGACGGCGGGAGGGGAGGGGAGTGGGGCGGGCGGGAGAGCCTCCCTCCCTCCCTGCCCAGACGCCCGGGGGGGGGGGGGGGGCAGCTCACTGCGCCCGCCGCGCCGGGGAGCCACCGACCGGCCGCCCCCGGCCAACCCGGCGCTGTGGCCGAGAGCTGGCCATGGTGCTGAGCGCCCTGGTGGGGGGGCGGGGAAGGAGGGCAGGGGTGGGGGAGGGGAAGGGAGGGATGGGGGAGGCGATGGAACAGAGGGGGAGAGGATGCAATGGGGCAGGGGGTGAGGGGAGGTGGATGCAATGGGGCAGAGCGTGAGGGGAGGGGGAGGCAATGGGGCAGGGGATGAGGGAAGGGGGAGGCAATGGGGCGGGGGGTGAGGGGAAGGGGAGGAAATGGGACGGGGGGTGAGGAGAGAGGATGTAATGGGGTGGGGGTGAGAGGAGGGGAAGCAATGGGGCGGGGTGAGGGGAGGGGGAGGCAATGGGGCAAGGGTGAGGGGAGGGGGTTAGTGGGGGAGGGCTGTGTTGTGGTACTGCAGGCGGTTGTGGTGCTGGTGGGGGAGGGGTGTTTGTGGGAGGGGGGCTGCTGGGCCAGGAGTTGCTGCTGACGCCCCCAGCACACGCTGTTCCCACCCCACACCTCTACAACACCGCCTCCTGCCGCATGACCACAGGCACCAAACCTCTCCCCCATCCCCCGCCCGTCCTGCCCATGCACCCAGCCACTCCCGGCTCAGCCCTGTCTCCATCAGCCCCCCAGCCCCAGCCCCCCACAACACCCCCCCACATACATAGCTGGTGACAGCCAGGGCGACACAACCATGGAGATGAAATCACCAGGGGCAGAGTTACACACGGCTGGACCTGAGCCCTAAGGGTCTCTCTCTCTCTCTCTCTCTCTCTCTCTCTCTCTCACACACACACACACACAGAAACACACAAACATTATCACACACTTTCTCTCTCACACACACTGAGAGCCTACACATCATACACTGTTATACACGCACACAAACACAGAGCCTACACACACAGAATCACCTCCCTGTCATACACTGTCACCTCCCTGTCATACACACAGACACATACACACCCCACCATACACTGTCACACACACACAGCCTACACACACAGGAACACACCCTGTAACACACCCACACAGAGCCTACACTCACAGAAACACACACAGCCCATCACACATGTGCACACTCACACAGAGTCTGCACACACATAAACACACACACCATCACACTCAAATGCATGTGCGCACACAAGACTGTCACATGCACACACACACTCACACCATCACACACCCACACAAATATAGAGCCTCCACATGCAGAAACACATGACACACTGTCACATGTGTTCACACACACACCATCACACATGCATACACACAGGCATGCACACGTACATCCTATCACACACACACACACACACACACACACACACACAACTTGTCCCACACACACCCGTCCCACACATACTCACACACACACACCCATACAATCTCCCATCCTGTACACACAATCCTCTCCCCCCAAAACATACACATATCACCTCCAAGGGGCAGCAGGGACACACACACACACGCACACACACACACACACACACACACACAGAGCCTTCCCAGGTGGCCCTGGCAGCCCACGGTATGGGGAGTAGATGGGGGGACACAGGGCCTGTGTGTCTCCACCTCCCCTCCCCCAATGGCATCTGCAACTCCCTGGGGTCTGGGTGTGCCCCTGGGTGTCTGCCTGTGTCTGTGTGTGTATCCGCCTGTGTCTGTGCATCCACCTGTGTCTATGCGTCCATCTGTGTCTGTGTGTCCGTCTGTGTCTGTGCATCTGTGTCTGTGCGTCTGGCTGTGTGTCCGTCTGTGTATGTGCATCTGTGTCTATGCGTCCGCCTGTGTGCCCATCTGTGTGTGTGTGTGTGTCCACCTGTGTCTGTGTGTCCGTCTGTGTCTGTGTGTCTGGCCTTTCTGCCCCTCCCCCTGGCCCACGGTGGGGATTAGTGCGATCGGTGGATTATCCCCTCCTGGCACCGCTCACCCAGAGAAGAGAGAAGAGACACATGGATGGCCCCGTCCCTCCCGCACAGCCAGCCCCTCCCCCACTCCTAGTCAGCCCCCCCTCCACACCAACCCCGCTCCCAGCCTGCCCCATCTCCACCCCCAGCCCCTCTCCCTCCGCACCAGCTCCACCCCCTTCCCCACACATGGCCCCACACCAGCCTCATGTTCGGTCCCACCTCCTCCCCCTCCCACCACTGGAGCTCTGCGGAGGATCTAGGGGCACTTCCTAGCCACCCCCTCCCAGCCCTTGTACCCCCCTCCCTCATATCAGGGGTGCTCCCCAGTCCTGCCCACTGGCATCCCCCTGTCCTTCCCCCACCCCTACTCCCCTCCCACCCCTGGACTCAATGCCCCTCCCTCAATCCCTGCCCCCCACCCCTGCCTGCCCAGCACCTATGCCCCATGGCTACAGCCCCATGCCCCCCAACCTGAGCCCAGAGAGGCTGGGGAGCCAGACTCCTGGGTTCTATCCCCAGCGCTGTCCCAGACTTCCAGTGTGACCTTGGGCCAGACATTGCTCCATTCCCTGTGCCTCAGTTTCCCCTCTGTATCTTGGTGGGGCCCTGCCCCAGAGTGTTCAGTGAGGGGCCAGTGCTGGGGGCCCAGATGCTGCTGTGATGGGCCTGGAGGGACATAAGGAGGCTCAGAAACCTGACACCCTCCCACCCACCCAGTACATCCCACCCCTCCCTTCCGTGACTCTGCCCCAGAGAGACCCCCATGGGACGCCCCACCACACACCCAACCCAATTCTGGCCTGGCATCTGCAGTGCCCAGCGCTGGGCTCCTTCTTCCCCTCACCACCTCTCAGCCATGCAAGGGTTAACTCCTCGTCCCCCCACCCCCATGCCAGGGCAGAGTGGCACAGGCTCTGGGCAGCGCAGGGTTAATCCGAGCCTCAGCTGCCAGCCCCGCTCCCCGCTGCGCCCTGTTCAGCTGCAGGAGCCCAGGGGCGCTTTGATCTGGGAACAGGCAGCGGCTGTGATCTGCCTTCCAGCGCCAGCTGAGCTCAGGCGGGGGGGGGGGGGGGGGGGGCGTTGTCTCGGTGTGTGCAGAGACTGGCTCTGCCGGTGCCCCTCACTCCCGACCCGCAGCCCCTGCTAGCCCAGCCCTGGGAGCCCCCTGCCCTGCCCTACTGGTGCCCCTCACTCCTGACCCACAGCCTCTGCCAGCCCAGCCCTGGGAGCCCCCTGCCCTGCCCTACTGGTGCCCCTCAACCCTGACCCGCAGCCCCCTGCTACCCCAGCCCTGACCCCGCCCCAGCCCTGCTGGTGCCCCTCAACCCTGACCCGCAGCCCCTGCTATCCCAGCCCTCTGCCCTACCAGTGCCCCTCACCCCCAACCCACAGCCCCTGCTAGCCCAGCCCTGGGAGCCCCCTGCCCTGCTGGTGCCCCTCACTCCCGACCCGCAGCCCCTGCTAGCCCAGCCCTGGGCTCCCCCCAGCTCTGCTGGTGCCCCTCAATCCCAACCCACAGCCCCCTGCAACCCCAGCCCCAGTCCTGCCCCTGGGTGAGTGTTGAGGGAAGCCTGGGGGTGGGGCGTGATGTGTTTGCAGGGTTAGCTGTGGTCTCTCCCTCCCTGACCCACTAGGTCCAGCCAGTCCCCAGAGTCTGTGCCTCGTTCTCCAGTGGGTGAGTGACCCCGGATGTGCTGGGCACAGGGGGTGACACCCAGTCCACGCAGCCTAGCCTCAGAGACCTCTTGAACTGCGCGTGCACACTGTATACACACACTGCAGCACACTCATCGCATTATAACCACCCTTTGCACAATGTCGTGCACACATACTCATCACACTCACCTTCTGCCCACACACACATCATACTGTACTCACCCTCTGCACACCGTGCATGCACACATACTCATTACACTCCCCCTCTGCACACACACTCATCGTATTGTACTCACCCTCTGCACACTGTGCGTGCACACATAATCACACTCACCCTCTGCACACACACACATCATACTGTACTCACCCTTTGCACACTGCATGCACACATACTCATCACATTCACCCTCTGCACACACACTCATCGCACTGTACTCACCCTCTGCACACTGTGCGTGCACACATACGCATCACATTCACCCTCTGCCCACACACACATCATACTGTACTCACCCTCTGCACACTGTGCATGCACACATACGCATCACATTCACCCTCTGCACACACACACATTGTACTGTACTCACCCTCTGCACACAATGCGCACTCACACACTGCACCACATCTTCCTCTGCACACACTTACTGCACAAACCACACACACTGCATGTGCTCAGGAAACTACAATCCCTCACACATACCCCCCCACAACCATTCGCACACAGACACACACACGTGCACACACACACACACACACACAACCATTCACAAATGTACTGACATTTTAATTGTGTGCATGCACACATGTGCACAGCCACAAATTCAGCACCAGCCGCACGGACACTTGCACACTTGTGAACGCTGGCTCTACCCGCGGCACAAGCGGGGACATGTGCACACCACCCTGCACTAACACATGCACATGCGCGCACACACACGCATGCACACATACACTCCCTGCTGTGTTCCCAGGGATGCGGAGGGCCCCAGGCCAGAGATGCTCTCATCTGCCACATCACACTGCACAGGCTGCGCTGATGGGCTGCGGGCCCCATGGCAGCTCCCCCATTCGCCTGGGAGACGGGCTCCTTGGAGAGGCCAGGTGGGCGGGCGCGGCGGGGGGGGGGGAATGCACAAAGCCATGCCAGGGAGGTCCTAGTGCCCCTGCCAGGGAAGCCCAGCTCATCTGCCCACAGTGCCAGGGACATTGGGGATGCCCAGTCTCCAGGGATTGGGCCCCCTCACCTGCCCCACAGGGAGACATGGCCACAGATCCCCCCCACTGGGATGGGGCCCCCGGACTCAGTGGGGCTGGGCAGATCATAGAGAGAAGGGGGTGGCAGACTGGACTAGAGCATGGTCCTGGGACCCTGGGGGTCTGTTCCCCATTTGGCTGCTAGGTGACCTTTGGCCAGTCACTTCCCTGCCCCGTGCCTCGGTTTCCCCATAACTCTGCTGGCCTCCATTGTACAGAGCTCTGAGCTCACCGCAGGGAAGTGAGGCGAGAAGAGACCCGGAGCGCAGAGGGGCCTGGACAAGGGACAGGCAGGGCATCTGGGGCAGGGCAGGGGATGGACTCCGGGAGGGGAGGGTCTGTTTCAGTTGTTGGGGGGCTGTATTTCTGGGGGGGGGGTCTGGCCAGCGACCCAGCCAATCACCCCCCTCTCCCCATACACATGCTTCCCGTCTCTCACCAGCCCTTCCCCTGGCTCCAGGTCTCCCTGTCACACAATCCCCAGCCATTCCCCCCACCCCAGTGCCCTGCTGGCACCGCTGGGTCTCTGCCTTGGTGCAGGGCTTTGTGTGGGTGTGTGTTGGGGGGTTGCATGCATATGCCAGGCTGCATGGCGGGTTCCCCTTTCTCCGCCCATTTGCTGCGGGAGGCTACTGGATTGGCCGTTCCCTCCAGGGCTGGGAGCAGAGTCCAGGAGAAATGTAAGCCTGGATGCAGGACCAGGGGCTGCTGAAGTAGAGTCCAGTGGTTACAGCAGGAGCAGGGACTGGGAGTGAGGACGCCTGGGTTCTACCCCTGGCTCTGGGAGGGCAGTGGGGTCTAGTGGTTATAGCATGGGGGGCAGGACTCCTGGGTTCTATCCCCGGGGTGCTGGGAGGGCAGTGGGGTCTAGTGGTTATAGCATGGGGGGGCAGGACTTCTGGGTTCTACCCCTGGCTCTGGGAGGGCAGTGGGGTCTAGTGATTATAGCATGGGGGGGCAGGACTTCTGGGTTCTATCCCCGGTGCTGGGAGGGCAGTGGTGTCTAGTGGGTAGAGTGGGGGAAGCTAGGAGGCAGGACTTCTGGGTTCTATGCCTGGCACTGGGAGGGCAGTGGGGTCTGGGAGGGGGAATGGGAGGCAGGACTCCTGGATTCTGAGCCCACTCAGGCTGTTGCCCTGAGTTGAGAGCCCTTTACTGCTAGCGTGACATATGGGGAGGGGGGTCTGAGAGCAGAGACGGGAGACGGGCCCCACCCCACACTTCCCTCTGCTCTGCCCTCCCCACGTGGCCAGACAATAACTCATCTCATCCCTCATTCCTTAGCAGCTGCTGCCACATTGTGGCTCATGGACAGGGGCAGGCGGGCCTGGGCTGTGCTGAGCAATCTGGCTTTCTGCATGCACAGCCCCCCCCACCCCCACCCCCCCCGGAGTGCACACATAGGCCTAGATTGACTTCTGTATGGGGGCGGCTCCAGCCAGGCCACTAGGGCTGCGCGTGGGGGTGGGGGCAAATTGCAAGCTTGCCCGAGGCTGTAGGGCTGTGCCGGCCGGGGGTCACTGCTGGGCCGTGGGGCCGGGCGCCTGTCCTGGTGTTTGTTCAGATCTTGCACAGGAAACTGGAGGGTGAGGGGAATTTAACCAGTGTAATGATGCTGGCTTTGGTGGGATCCAACAGAGTGTCAATTCAGGACAAATTGCTTAAAGCTGGGCAGTTACAGCCCCAGGCTGAGGTTCCTTTGCACACCAAGGCAAACCAAACCAGCCAAACAGAGAAGACTTTGGTCTCACCCCACTGGCTAACCATAAGTCACACAAGCAATTCCCTTAGACACTCCAGTTTCCCAGTATCCCCACCAGTGCCACTTGCTATGGGGACGAATGGTTATGAAAACCAATACCCCAGTAAAAGAAAAAGGGTTCTCCCGATCCCAAAGGACCAAGCCCCAGACCCAGGTCAATATACAAATCAGATCTTACCCACAAATCACACTGTTGCCAATCCTTTAGAATCTAAAATCTAAAGGTTTATTCATAAAAGGAAAAAGATATAGATGAGAGCTAGAATTGGTTAAATGGTATCAATTAAATACAGTAAAGGCAAAGTTCTTGGTTCAGACTTGTAGCAGTGATGGAATAAACTGCAGGTTCAAATCAAGTCTCTGGAACATCCCCAGCTGGGATGGGTCATTCAGTCCTTTGTTCAGAGCTTCAGTTTGTAGCAAAGTCCCTCCAGAAGTAAGAAGCAGGATTGAAGAGAAGATGGAGGAGCTGCAGCAGCCTTTTTATAGTCACTTGACATGTGAGCTCTGCTTTCTTTGTCCCAAAGACACACTATCCAGCACATGGCATAGAAAAACCTTAGAGTTCTGTCCATAGGCATGTCCCTGCATGCCTTGCTGAGTCACCAGCTGTATCTGCCTTCTCTCAATGGGTCAGTTGTATAGCTGATGGTCCTTAATGGGCCATCAAGCAGGTTAGGCAAAGCTGATGCCATATTATCTGGGGTGTCACACAGAAGCATAGCACCAGTTTGAAATACAGACAGAATAGTGCCAATACTTGTAACTTTAAATACAAAAATGATACCTGCCCCCAGATAGCATAATCATAACCAGCAACCATAACCTTGTCTTAGACACCTTATTTGATCCCCTTTATACAAGCTTTGGTGCCACTACAGGACCTTGGTTGCAACAATGATCTATACGGTCCCAGTCATATTAATAACGTCACAACCAGGGCCATGGGGTGGGTGCAGGGCTGCCTCACTCCCGTGTGTGGGTTTCCTGTTGACTCAGAGTAGCCCCCCCTTTGGAGGCCAGGTGAACTGCCAGCCGCACCCCGTGGGGAGAGGCAGGAGCAGCAGCTGGGTGCTGCTGGGAGAGGCCACTGCTTTCTGGGAGGGGAGTCTGAGGGTAACGGGGCGGGGGGCCTGCCCGGGGGGGGTGGAGACTCAAGCTGTTCAGGGGTGGTGGACAAACCTTTAACTTGTGCACCCCCCACTTTCAACATATACAATGTTGGGGGGGGCAATGCCCCCCCATTCCCACCCAACTCTGCCCATGAGTGCACTGGGTTTGCACGGATAGTTCCGTGTTCCGCACCACCGTGGTAACAGTCATGTGGGGGGGTTGCACACAGGGAGCAGGTGTCCGGTCGGGCTTGGATTTTGCACAGACTGTGCTGTGTGCACAATCATGGTAAATGCACGCGCATAAGCAGGCCTGGCTGCTGTCACAGGGCCACCCCAAGTGGTGCGTCTGGCTCCCAGAAGAGAGAAGTCAGACGCATGTCCCCTTTCACTCTGGAGGCTGGAATAAAAGTTTGATCGGTAGCTTCCAGCATCTGAACTGCCTCCTTCCCAAAACCCGCAGAGCTGGTCTGCTCTGGTCCTGACTGGCCCCGGACTCTGCTTTCTTCCAAGGCCACGTGGGACTTGTCGAGGATCAAACCACGACAATTGGCCCCTGTCTTTCCTGGCCAGATAGGGGTTAAGGGCCCCCTGTGAATCCCAGGGGTCAGGAATCGCTGCTGTTCATTTCATTCCCAAAAGTGAATCAGAAAGGAACTGAAATAAACAAACCAAAGATGCTGAAGCAAAGACAGACAAAGTCGAATAAACAAAGGAGACTGTGTGTGTGTGTGTGTGTGTGTGGGGAGATAAAAGCACCAAGACAAGAGGATTTTTCATGCTCCATTTGTATCACAGTCTCTCACTACATCCTGCCACAGGCTGGAATCCGCCCCCAAAGATCAGCCCCCCCCCCCCCCCCCCGCAAAGCCCCAGCCCGTGCTATCACAGCTGCCCAGGAGGTTTCCTCACATATGTCTCAGGTTCTCTGCCCAATCAGGGGAATTGCATGGGCACCAGCCAGCACCCGGCTGTGCATGACTGGGCTCATGGTTAAGGCATTGGATTGGGACTCAATAAACATGGGGACAGTTCCCAGCTCTGCCCCGATCTCGGTCACCATGTGTCTGGGCACAGCCCATCACACCAGGGCCCTGATCTCAGATGGGAACTTCCCGTGCTAAGAAAGAATGAGCTGTGTATCTCAATGTTAATTTCATAGTTAAATACCCTTATGTAGACTTAGGTTGGTTCCAGGGAAAAATGAAACAAGTTTACAAATAAAGTTTGCTGTGTAAACATTTAAGCTTTGGAGTTTTGCCGGCTGGTAATACTGAGTAGTAGTTGCATCTCCACAGGAAAGTCTGATTGTGCCTGGTTCCCTGGCTGTAGCCAAAATTGGTTCAAATATTGAAATAAAACATGCCTTTTAAAAAATAGGTAAGTTCTAAGCCCTCAGTAAAATAGGTTCATTCAGTAATAACTATTTTGGGCAGATGTTTTAAGGCACAATACAAAAGTCAGAGGATCACCCAACTGCCAAAAGCAGACACGATCTAACTCTGTTCAGCATCGCCATGTAAATTAAGAATTCAATTCTAACCAAGCAGCTATTTGAAAGCAAGGAAATCCCTGGGCAAACATCCGTAACACTGTCCCTTTGCAAGGAAATTCCTGGTTAAAACCCTTAACTCTGCCCCTTGGAAGACAAAGGAATTTAACACTCTTAATTTTGCCCCTTTGAATGCAAGGGAATTCCCAGCCAAACACCCTTAACTCTGCCCTGGCATGATCAGAAGTTCTATAAGACTGCCCTGCCTTTTCCCCAGTTTGGGTGTTACTGTACATGTTGTCCTGTCCATCTCCATGGCCTTTCTCTGCCCCGGATGTAGTATGGTCAGCTGCGTCCCAGAGGTCCAGAGCAAGAAGAAGGGGAAGAGAGGTTTCCGGGAACAGCCGGTGAAGGTGAAGATGTGTGACATGCCCTCAGCGTTGTAGAAGGCCAGGCTCCCCCGCTCGCAGTCCAGGTGCACCCGGACTATCCTGGGTGCTGACTCCAGCTGCAGCGGGGTCTCGGGGCAAGTGAGAGCGCTCCACTCCCCCTCCTGGCACTGCAAGGCCCAGACCCCCACATCCGGGGAGAGCCGGAACGCCCCCATGCGCTCCACGGTGCCCCGGGCTGCCCCGATGGCCCAGTCTCCCCACCGGCCCACCTCCACGTCCCAGTAGTGTTGCCTGGCTGCGAAGCACTGGGAGGCCAGGACGCAGGGGAGGGGGTCGAATCTCTGGTCACTCTTGGGGACGTCTTGCCAGAGGATGCCGCACGTCACACTCCTGCCGTCCACTGAGAGCACCAGGAAGGGGTTGGCAGTGTTCTGGTCCAGCGTCACGTCTGCTGCTGACAGGGACACTACGGGGAGATGGATACGGGCGCTAGGGCAAGTCACAGCAGTACCTCCTCTCTGCTCAGCTCCTCAAGTCTCTCGCTACGGGGCCTAGTGGGTAGAGCACTAGGACACCTGGATTCTATTCCCAGCTCAGGCCTGATGGCTGACCTGGGGCCAGTCACTTCCCTTCTCTCCCCCTCGCTTTCCCCATCTGTAAAATGGAGCTAAGCTTGATTTGGCTCTTCTCTGACCTAAGTAGTCAACCTCTTTTGGGAGGACCTCTGAATGGGACACAGGATCCACCAGGAATGGTGGGATGTTTTCCATGGGAACAGTTTTTGGCTGGAAAAATTGGACAACAGGGGATGGATCACGTGATGATTACCTGTTGTGTTCATTCCCTCTGGGGCACCTGGCATTGGCCACTGTTTGAAGATAGGATACTGGACTAGATGGACATTTGGTCTGACCCAGTCTGGCCGTTCTTATGTTCTAAAATTCTATGCCTGCTTTCTGGGGACAGAGTGGATGCTTTGTTGAAAAAACAGATGCTCCAAAACCAAAATATTTTGGCCAAAAAAACAGACAACCTTCACCCCAAATCCAGAACGCTTTGGTCCCAAAACCAGTGTTTGCCCAAAATATTTTGGCCCCAAACCAGATCATTTTAATCTAAAATGCAGAATACTTTGGTCAGAAGTCAAATAATTTTCATCCAAAAAACAAACTAGGGAGATTTTTGGCTGGAATGTTTCAGGTTTTGACATTTCGATGGAGAGTCGGAATTATCCACAGAAAATACGAACAAAAATGAAAAAAAAAAAAAAAAAGAGAAAAATCTTTCTTCTTGGACTTTTCCATGGTAACAGACCCCTCTTTTCCACCAGCCTTGTGCTCAGGAAGAATCTCACCGGGGCCATCTACAAAGGTCACTGCATCTCCATGCTCTTGCTGGGGAAAGCTGAAGGATATCGCAGTGGTGTCCTGTGCTTTGTATTACCCAGTGTCTGTGTGCGGCTAGCAGAGCTCCCGGGGTCAGGAGGGAGGGCTGGAAGCGGCACTTGTCCCCTGGTCTCCAGGCAGCCTGTGAGCACAGCCAAGCCACCGCAGGGCTGCCTGATCACCCGCGGATGTCAGCCCACCAGCAACAACAGATCTCAAGCTGCTCAACCCATGTGCCCCCAGCTGCGATCTCTCCTGGGCCAGCCCTGCTCCCAGCCTTGCCCCGTCCTGCCCAGTCTGCTCTATTGCTGACCCTTGGCCCTGACTTGGCTCTGACCGTCAGCACCGTTTCTAGCCACTGACTCCAGCTCCAACCACAAGGCCTGACTGCCCATGCCCCAGTTCATAACACCTGTCCTCGTGGTCCTAGCCTGGGAAAGATCCATTGTCTAAGCTCAGCTGGGAATCTCAGATCCAGGCTTTCAGTGTGATGACTGTGGTCAAGTCTTTTAGGCCCAGCTCCTCAAAGCTACTTAGGCACCAAAGGGAGTTAGGCACTGTTCCTTCGAGCCCTACCTCTGGCCTGTGATAGTCAATACATGGAAGACAGGGAGGGAGCTCAGAGACAGCAGGAGTCAAACCATGCGAGTACCGGAGATAAGTAGAAAACTTTTTTTTTTTTACCTTTATCAAGAAATTGTCTCCATTCTGCAATGATAAAAAAGGAGGTCACAATTAGCTGGGGAAGCAGCGAGAGCAGATGAAACAAATCCCATCTAAATTTGGGGGGGGGGGGTTAAACAAAACACAGCCATTTCCTCCCCAATGAAAGTTTTCATTTTGTTCAAAATTCTCCATTGTTTTTTAATACAAAACCACAATTTTTTAAAGTAAAGAAACAGTTTTGGTTTGCAAATATTTTCAGTTGTTCACTAAAAAACACTAGGAAAATTTCTATGAAAAGTTTTAAAAAAAATCTTTTGAAACTTTACTGAGGAAAATTCCTTCCCATTTGCTCAGCAGCCCAATACTGAACCACAGCTCGCACACTCATTGGGCGGGAGTCTGATTCCAGCAACCGGAGAAAACTGGGAGCAAGCAGGCCAGACCCCCAGCTGGTGTCAATCAACCGTAGCTCCATTTGGGTGAACATGATCAAAGCAACTGGCAGCAGCTCTGGGTCTGGACCCATCCCACGCTGGGTGCCATCCCCTGCAGATCTCTCTCCACCTCAGCTGACTCTGACCCTAGACAGCATCTTTTGCTTTCCCCACTCCAGCCTCTGAAGCATCTCTGGTCCTTCACCCTCTTCCAGGTCCCTCAGACTCCTTCCTGGCTATGCAGGTGTCTGTGCAGAGCCTGGCACAATGTGGCCCTGATCTTGGTCACTGTATATCTATGCAGCGCCTGGCGCGACGGGGCCCTGATCTCGGGCACCATGTGTCTGTACAGCGCCTGGCGCGACGGGGCCCTGATCTGTCACTGTGTGTCTGTGCCGCGCCTGGCGCGACGGGGCCCTGATCTTGGTCACTGTGTGTCTGTGCAGCGCCCGGAACGATGGGGCCCTGATATCAGGTGGGATCTCTCAGTTCTGCCCTGATAAACTATTATGCGATGGGCGCTGAGGCGATGTTACAGAGACACGAGTGATCATGTGCTGGGAATATTCACCGCGCTCTTTGGACATCTCCTCTGGAAGAGAAAGGAAGAGGTGGGGCTGTGAGCAGGAGCGACACTCAAGGGGGATTTCCTGCGCTCTGTGTGGCTCATCTCTACCGTCCCACTACAGCTGTTTCTCCCTCACCTCCCCACTGAGCACGCACGCCACTCCCATCCCGTTCCCACCTCCTGGGACAGACCAAGGGGCGCGCGTGGCTCTGGGGAAATGTATGTACGTCCTAGAGGGGGCAGCCAGGGAGAATCCATTGGCCCAGCCCCCCCAGTGGGTGTCCATTTTCACCCTCTAGGAATGAATTCTTAGCCAGGTCTGTGCTCCCGTAAACCCTCCAGAAAGAGCCTCATTGCCGGAGGCCATACAGGCCGATCAAGCCTGAGAGAGAGAATGTTGACTCTTTATTTTATTTTGCTCTTTAGGGGAGGGAGGCTGTCACCACGTGTCTGTGCAGTGCCTGGCGCAACAGGGCCCTGATCTCGGTCACCATGTGTCTGTGCAGCGCCTGGCATGACAGGGCCCTGATCTCGGTCACTGTGTGTCTGTGCAGTGCCTGGCGCAACAGGGCCCTGATCTCGGTCACCGTGTGTCTGTGCAGCGCCCGGCACAACGGGGCCCTGATCTCAGTCACTGTGTGTCTGTGCAGTGCCCGGCGCGACGGGGCTCTGATCTTGGACACTGTGTGTCTGTGCAGCGCCCGGCACAACGAGGCCCTGATCTCAGTCAGTGTGTGTCTGTGCAGTGCCCAGCACGACGGGGCCCTGATCTCGGTCACTGTGTGTCTGTGCAGTGTCTGGCGCAACGGGGCCCTGATCTCGGTCACTGTGTGTCTGTGCAGCATCCGGCGCGACAGGGCCCTGATTTCGGGTGGGATCTCTCGGTTCTGCCCTGATACACTATTATGCGATGGGCGCTGAGGCGATGTTACAGAGACAAGAGTGATCGCGTGCTGGGAATACTCACCGTGCTCTTTGGACACCTCCTCTGGAAGAGAAAGGAAGAGGTGAGGCTGTGAGCAGGAGCGACATTCAAGGGGGATTTCCTGCGCTCTGTGTGGCTCATCTCTACCGTCCCGCTACGTCTGTTTCTCCCTCACCTCCCCACTGAGCACGCACGCCACTCTCATCCCGTTCCCACCTCCTGGGACAGACCAAGGGGCGCGCGTGGCTCTGGGGAAATGTATGTACGTCCTAGAGGGGGCAGCCAGGGAGAATCCATTGGCCCAGCCCCCCAGTGGGTGTCCATTTTCACCCTCTAGGAATGAATTCTTAGCCAGGTCTGTGCTCCCAGAGTGCAGGAACTGACTCGCCTGATGGCCAGTTTCCCTGAAATCCGTGATGCTGGGCAGGGCTTAGGCACAATCATTTGGGCTTATCTCTCTCCTTCCTCTCAGCTTTTCCCCTGATTAAGCCAAAGAGGCAGCATGGGCCAATAGTTAGAGCACTGAACAGGCCTTCAGAAGTGCTGACTTTGGTTCCTGGATTTGCTGCTGAACTGCTCGGAGAGCTTGGGAAAGACACTGCCACTCTCTCTGCCTCAGTTTCCCCTCCCACCCTTTGTTTATTTTGACTCTTTATTTTATTTTGCTCTTTAGGGGAAGGAGGCTGTCATCATGTGTCTGTGCAGTACCTGGCGCAACGGGGCCCTGATCTCGGTCACTGTTGTCTGTGCAGTGCCTGGCGCAATGGGGCCCTGATCTCAGTCATTGGTGTGTGTCTGTGCAGCACCTGTTATGATGGGACCCTGACTTTGTTTGCACAGGGGTGACTAACTTCCGCCTTCCAGGAAAGAAGTAGTTTGTATGGAATTTTCTGTCTGTAACCCACACGTTCCCCTAGGAAGAAGTATTGGCCTCTCAATGAAACACGTTCCCTACTGCACTGCCTGGAATGAGATTGTTACCTTTGAGTACCTGGAGCTTTCGGAAGAGATAAACAGCCAAAGTCACGAGGAAGACAGATACTGGTAGAAAGATGAGAAAGGCCATCATTTCCGGGGCATGCCTGGGGAAGAGCCCTGAGGGAGAACAAATATTGCAGCTTCTCAGAGGAGCAGCGAGAGCGCTCCTAAGCACTTTGCTGGGAAAGGTGAAGTCAATGGAGGTACTGAGGGCTGAGAGCCAGATTCTGAGCTCAGCTCCCGTGGGCTAATCTGGAGTCACCCCCCAAGTGCCCTGGGAGCAGGGCCAGATTCTGATCTCAGCTTGCCTTGAGTCAGTCTGGAGTCACTCCCCAACTGCAATGGGGACAGGGCTGGATTCTGATCTCAGCTCCCGCGGGGTCAATCCGGAGTCACCCCTGCCTGCAATGGGGGCAGGGCTGAATTCTGATCTCAGCTTCCCTGGGGTCAATCCGGAGTCACCCCCTGTCTGCAATGAGGCCAAGCCACGTGGGTAAGCATCAGGGAGGAACCTGAGGTGTGCAGGCAGCCCACCTGTGATACGAATAGTTGTCTCTCTCTCTGGGCCGGAGAAGCCGGCTCTGACAGTGCAGGTCAGTGCTGGGTCCGAGCTCTCAGTCACCACCAAGGAGCTGGAGACGTTGAATAGGCCGTCGTCACTGCGCGGTTTCTGTTCAGACTCAGGGCTCAGGGTCTCCCTGCGGCCATTCCTCCAGATCACCCGGGGCTCCGGGTACCACCCCGCAGAGAGACACAAGACCCACACCCCCAGGTCCTTGTGCCCAGCCATATGCAGGACGGGGTCTGAGCCAGAGCCTGGGGGATGGACAATCAGTAGCAAAAAGTTAACACAGTAAGAATGACTAACACATCTGTGATAGCAGTGATCTCAAAGTACTTTACAAAGCCCCGTGGATATGCCCCATTGACTCTCATGGAGCTACAGCCCATTGACCCCAGCTAAGATCTGGCCCCATTGACTCTCATGGAGCTACAGCCCATTGACCCCATCTGGGGATCTCGCCCCATTGACTCTAATGGAGCTATGGCCATTGACCTCAGCTGAGATCTGGCCTCATTGACTCCAATGGAGCTACGGCCACTGACACTGGCTGGGGATCTGGCCCCATTGACTCCAATGGAGCTACAGACAGTGGCTGGGGGTCTGCCCCCCACAATTTTAAGCCTTTGATTCTGGGAATGGCACTTCTAAAAGCTGCACTCTGGGGAGGCGTCCCAGGGAATTTTAATGGGAGCTGGGTACCCAAATCCCCAGGACAACTGTGGAAATCTCCGCTCCTGAATCTGCGGGTGAAATGCAGCAGGACAGCGCACGGGTCCAAGGGCATGTCACGATCCCCCATTGCACTGCGATGCCCAGCGCTCCCGTGGGAGTGAGCCACACGCTGTCGGAGCCGCTCACCTGTCACGCTGAGCTCCAGCAGGGCCGTGCTGTAGTGAGTGGGTGACCGGACCTCGCACAAGTGCTGCCCTTCGTCTGACAGCCGGATGTCCCGGATCCTCAGGGAGACATTCCCGTTGGCCAGGCCCTGGATGATGAGCTCCGTCCTGCCCTGGTAGCCCGTTCCTTGTATCTCGCTCCCGTCCGGCAGGTACACGTGGACATCCTGGCCCAGCTGGGGCCGGCTCCATTTCACCTGCATGGCCTGGGCACTGAGTGCGGGGGAGAGGTGGCAGGGCAGCAGCACAGTGCCCCCCAGCGGGGCGGAGACGGGGCTGGCGGGACCCAGCACATGGAATGACTCTGGGGGAGAAAACAGCGTCTGGTCAGAGAGCATGGGAGGGGGAGGGGCTGATGTTCAGCGAGTCCCCGCCGAGGGGTGGCCAGCTTGGCGGTCTCAGTTCCCAGCTCTGCCACCAATCCCTGGTGTAGCCGCAGGCCAGTCACTCCATCGCTCTCTGCCTCAATGCCCTTGCTGGGACACAGGGATAAAGGTCCAGGCTTCTTTAGAGACACTGTGGCCAAGTGACTAGAGCTCTGGCCTGGGAGGCAGGAGTCCTGGGTTCATTCCTGGCTCTGCACTGGTCTGCTGAGTGAATGTGGGCAAGGAACTTCCCTGTCTGTGCCTCGGTTTCCCCATGTGTACTGTGAGAATAATGATACTGGTCTCTTCTGCAAGACACCCTGAGATCTACTGCTGTAAAGTGCTAGATAAGAACTAGGTGCTATTATTAGAGTATTTGCTCTTTGGGGCAGGGACTGTCTTTCATTGTGTGTCTGTGCAGCGACAGGGCCCTGATCTCAGTCACCGTGTGTCTGCGCAGCGCCCAGAACGACGGGGCCCTAAGCTCGGCCACTGTGTGTCTGTGCAGCACCCGGCATGACGGGGCTCTGATCTCGGCCACCGTGTGTCTGCGCAGCGCCCGGCGCAATGGGGCCCCAAGCTCAGCCACCATGTGTCTGTGCAGCGCCCGGCGCGACGGGGCTCTGATCTCGGCCACCGTGTGTCTGTGCAGCACCTGGCATGACGGGGCTCTGATCTCGGCCACCATATGTCTGCGCAGCGCCCGGCGCAATGGGGCCCCAAGCTCAGCCACCGTGTGTCTGTGCAGCGCCCGGCGCGACGGGGCTCTGATCTCGGCCACCGTGTGTCTGCACAGTGCCTGGCGCGACGGGGCTCTGATCTCGGCCACCGTGTGTCTGCACAGTGCCAGACACTATGGTATCTCTAGGTGCTACTGTAACAGTAATTACCTCCAATGACACTACATCAAAAGAATCCTAGGTAGCTAATCAAGCATTCAAAAGTCAGGAGCTGTCAGATTTCCGGAGGCTTGAAAAACCTCAACTCTGCTCCCCTTGTCGGCTCATCCTATGCGCTGAAGAAGTGTAAAACCAGCGTGTGAGTGTGTTATTACAGACCAACCCCAGAATGAGGAGGCCTAGCCCAGAATGAGGAGGCCTAGCTACAGCCGTGATGTGAAATAGATTTAACTGGACCTGCGGGTGTGTGTTTGCACGTGTGCACGCTCTTAAACTGATTTAAACTTAGCTCACACTCATCAATTTCCAGGCCTGAGGCCAATTGGGAGAACTAGTGGGAAGCCACCAGAGAGGTGCCCACACTGGTGGTAGGGCCAGTTTAACTAGAGAGCTTTTAACCCATTCACACTGGCGAATTGTGGGGTATAGACGAGCCCCAGTAGAGGGTGGCAGGTGTATCTCGGGGCACTGGCCCCTGCTAACCAACAGGGCATCTTCTCTAGCACCCAGCACCTTGTGAGGGTTCAAGCTGCCCATGGCTCGCTGTGCACTGGCCATCCGAGGTGGTTTGGGCCCTGTGCTACCCTTGGGATGTGGAACTAAGACGCAGCAGTTGTGGAATTGCACTGGATGTGGGGGAGCGCTGGTTTGGAACAGACTGGATCACATCCTGACGGTGTCCCCTTGGCACACATGCCAGTCTCACCTGGGGCTGCCGTCCCAATGCCCAGGAGGAGGCAGAGGGCAACTGGTATGGCCTGAAAGCGGTGTTGGGCGCTCTCCATCTTGCGGGCCTCTGGCAGACGTCTCCCAGCACCGTCACAGAGCACCGGTCACCGCACAGAGGGGGCATCGGGCTCTGGGCTCCTCATCCGCATGGGACCTGGGAAGGCACAACACCCGTGAGCCCCTCAACAGGTCAGTTCTTCAACCAAAAGCTTTCCCCTTGAAACAACGGGGCCTCCTGCAAAATCAGCATTTTCTCTTAAGAAATTGTATTTGCTTTCCACAGGAAACAAAACCGTCAGCACCAAAACCTGCCAGGGGAAACCCCCCCCCCCGCGTTTACCTGGCGTTGCCACACTGTGTTTTGCTTTGAAATGGCAGACAAAAGGCCAACTCTTGGCTGCTTTTCAGACTTTTCCCCTCCCTAGTACAGAAAGAAGAAATGTCAAAGTGAAAGTCGCCCCGCGTCCCAGCCGGTAATTGTCTCCCTCTCTGAGCTGGAGGAAGTGACATACAGTAACATGGCGGTAAAAATAATTCAGCAGGAGAGAAACTAGTTAATTGACTCATTAAAACGTGGGGAAATGGAGAAATCGCCCTTTCCCCCCAGGCGCTGGTGAATAAACCAAAGGGGCTGCGGCACCCCCTGCTGGAAGTGGTTTCCCAGGGTTTACAATTCCAGAGCTCTCAGCCCCCCCGTGCACATTGTTCCAGCGCCGCTGCAAGAAATCGTTTCCTGGCGTTGTCCCCCGGAGCCCCCCATCTTTCTGGGCAGGGCTCCCCCAGTCCCACAAGCGGAGGGGGGGGGGGTGGGAAGCGGGGTGCCTGCTGTCCGGGACGGGTTGTCTCAGAATCTCCCCTTTCTGGAGGCAGCTGGCCCAGGGAGTGTGTAAGGTGCTACTTACGGTTACTGACACCTGGCGCTCAGGACCAGGGGGCGGTTTCAGGGGCTCAGGAGCAGGCGGGATGTCCTGGGGGTTTGTAAACACGAGACCCGGACGGGAACCAAGCGGAGCATTTTGGAGAGTCCCCCGCGGGGTGAGCTGGCCCCCGACACGTCCCACCCCGCCGCAGGACAAGGAAATCTCCTCTCCAGGGGCGTTCCCGGCCTGGCCACTGAGTCCGCCCCGGAACAGCCAGACATCGCATGGCTGGGGCTGGGCTGCACAGCAGGGCTGCACCCAGCGGACTCTGACCTCCCCCATCCCTCCCTGCCACCCCCCCAGCGGTGCCGACACTGGGGTTCAAAACCAAGGGGCTGTTTTCTTAGGATTATGATCATCAATAAGAACACCGAGCAGCTGGGGCGCTGGGACAATGTGTGTGTGTGTGTGGGGGGGGGGGGTTGCTGAGGGCCACTGACCCACGCTGTGAACCCCATGTATCATGCAGCACTTTTACCTTCACCAGGGGCATTTCTTGCTGCTTTCTGCAGCACTCGGCAACTCCCCGTCTTGTTGTACAGAGATGAAGAAATAAGGGACGTCCCTTGTAATAAGGGACTGTTGGCAACCCCAGGTCAGAGACCCACAGGCTCAGCCAGTCTGGTACCGCCCGCCCCCACACACACCACCCCAGAACAGATCAGTGGGCCCAGCCAACTGGTATCTGACCCCCCCGCCACCCCAGAACACAGGGCCGGCTTTAGGACGATTCACCCAATTCCCCGGACTCAGGCCTCGCGCCTAAGAGGGCCCCATGCCCGCGCCTAAGGGCCCTGCGCCTTAGGCACCTTTTAAATTTTTATTTTCTCACCCGGTGGTGGTCCATTCCGGGTCTTCAGTGGCATTTCGGCGGCGGGGGGGTCCTTCAGTGCCGTGGAAGACCCGGAGCTGAGCGAAGGACCCCCCGCCGCCAAAGTGCTGCCGAAGACCTGGACCGCCGCCAGGTATTCAAATCGGGCCAGCAGGTCCTAAAGCTGGCTCTGCCAGAACAGATCGGTGGGTCCAGCCAGGGGGTATCTCACCCCCTGCCACCCCAGAACTGATCGGTGGGGCTAACCACCCATTATCTCACCCCCCGCCACCCCAGAACTGATCAGTGGGCCCAGCCAGCCCGGTGTCCAGTTTCCAACAGTACCAGCTGTGCAGTGGCAGATGTAACAGCCCGGTGATGGGGCTCTAGCAGGATAAACCACCCACATGGGTTAATTCCTTCCTCGTTCTCCAGCGTTAGACAGTGTCTCTGGCTGTGGCTCTCCTGGCTGTTTGTTACAGCGCTGCCTCCTTTGGGGCTTTTTCTTATATAGGCTCCTATTACCTCCTATTACCCCCCACCCCCGTCCCGATTTTTCACACTTGCTGTCTGGTCACCCTTCTCCTCTCTCAGACCCCAGCCCTGCTAATCTCACAGTGACACATGGTGGCAGGGAGTCCCACAGGCTAACCGTGGGTGACACAGGGAAAAGTGAGAGCCAGCCACCCCATTTCCTCAGGCTGCATTTTGAATGTCTCCCCCTTCCATTTCCACTGACCCGTCTCCTGGCTGGGAGCAGCCGGTCTTGGGCGTCATTCATTATCTTGGGATCCTCTGGTGGGCCCAGGGATTATGAGCACTCCCAAGGCAGATGGGCGGATTGGAGGTATCAGGGCAGTGAATTGTCACACCCCTGGGGTGCGTAAATGGTGACTAGATCTTGTACCAGGTCTTAGCCCTGGGGCAATTCCTCCCCCAACCAGGCTCCTGGTCAATATCCTCCAGGCAGGCGCTATAGTGCTGGACGCACCTGCCCCTCCCGCTGTCCTGCAAACCACCACCTCGCTCTCAGCTCCATTCCCTGCGGGCCGCCCCTGGAGCGCGGCACAGGCAGCGCTGTCCCCTCGGGATTGGATCCCAACGGACCCTGCCCGGAGAATTTTTAGCCTTTGCTGCAGCAACGGGTGTGGTATCTCACTCTTTTGGTGGCAATCACCCAGGGCTATGGACTTTGTGCCAGGGCTGGGACGATGGAGGGGTGTGGGAAGGAGACGGCTGCTAGCTAGCAAGCTCCCACTCACTTACAGAGCAAGCTTGGGAGCTCTGATCAAAGGGACGCTGACTCCAGTGGAGTGACGCTGATTGTCCCCAGCTGCAGATCTGGCCCCATTGACTCCAATGGAGCTATGGCTCATTGACCCCAGCTGGGGATCTGGCCCCATTGACTCCAATAGAGCTAGGGCCCATTGATCAAAGTCTAAAATATGGAAAGAACAAGTCAAAAATTACTTAGACAAGTTAGATGTCTTCAAATCATGCGGGCCTGATGAAATGCATCCTAGAATACTCAAGGAGCTGACTGAGGAGATATCTGAGTCATTAGCAATTATCTTTGAAAAGTCATGGAAGATGGGAGACATTGCAGAAGACTGGAAAAGGGCAAATATAGTGCCCATCTATAAAAAGGGAAATAAGGACAACCCGGGGAATTACAGACCAGTCAGCTTAATTTCTGTACCCGGAAAGATAATGGAGCAAATAATTAAGCAATCAATTTGCAAACACCTAGAAGATAATGAGGTGATAAGTAACAGCCATCATGGATTTGTCAAGAACAAATTGTGTCAGACCAACCCGATAGCTTTCTTTGACAGGGTAACAAGCTTTGTGGATAGGGGGGAAGTGGTAGATGTGGTATATCTTGACTTTAGTAAGGCTTTTGATACTGTCTCGCATGACCTTCTCATATACAAACTAGGGAAATACAACCTACATGGAGCTACTACAAGGTGGGTGCATAACTGGTTGGAAAATCATTCCCAGAAAGTAGTTATCCGTGGTTCACAGTCATGCTGGAAGGGCATAATGAGTGGGGTCCCGCAGGGATAGGTTCTGAGTCCGGTTCTGTTCAATATCTTCAGTGAAACGCTGTTGCAAAAAAAGCAAACATCATTATCAGGAGTATTGTAAGCGAGACCCGAGAAGTAATTCTTCTGCTCTACTCTGTGCTGATTAGGCCTCAACTGGAGTATTGTGTTCATTTCAGGAAAGATGTGGACAAATTGGAGAAAGTCCAGAGAAGAGCAACAAAAATGATGAAAGGTCTAGAAAACATGACCTATGAGGGAAAATTGAAAAAAATTGGGTTTGTTTAGTCTGGAGAAGAAAAGACTGAGAGGGGACATGATAACAGTTTTCAAGTACATAAAAGGTTGTTACAAGGAGGAAGGAGAAAAATTGTTCTTACCCTCTGAGGTTAGGACAAGAAGCAATGGCCTTAAATTGCAGCAAGGACAGTTTAGGTTGGACATTAGGAAAAACTTCCTATCAGGGTGGTTAAACACTGGAATAAATTGCCTAGGGAGGTTGTGGAGTCTCCATCATTGGGGATCTTTAAGAGCAGGTTGGACAAACAGCTGTCAGGAATGGTCTAGATCATGCTTAGTCCTGCCATGAGTGCAGGGTACTGGACTAGATGACCTCTCGAGATCCCTTCCAGTTCTCTGATTCTATGATTTTATGACTTCAGCTGGGGCTTTGGCCCCATGACTCCAATGGGGCTGCGGCCCATTGACCCCAGCTGAAGATCTGGCCCCATGTCTCCAATGCAGCTATAGCCCATTGACACCGGCTGTAGCCCCATTGACTACAGCTACACTGGAATACAAGCCCCACTGCATGGCTGAGGCTGGCCTGGGTCAGCTGAGTCAGGCTCACGCGACTTGGCTTCGGAGGTTAAAAGTTGCTGTGTAGACGTTCAGGCTTGGATCGGAGTCCTGGCTCTGGGATCCTCCCCCCTTGCATGGTCCCAGGGGCCAGGTTCCAGCCCTAGCCTGAATGTCTACACAGCAATTTTTAGCCCCACAGCCTGAGCCCCACAAGTGTGAGTCAGCTGCTCCGGGTCAGCCATGGGTCTTTTATTCCAGTGTAGATGTCCCTCGGTGGGCCTCACTCCATGGCTGGGCAGGTACAACCCAGATAATAAACACTGAATCATGACTGGGAATGTTTCAACCCACCCCTTCCCCCACCCAAAAAGGTGTCGTTGTTGTTTTCCATGGGGAATTTTGGAACGAGGCCCTTTTCCTGTTGTGTTGAATGGCGGTTTTCATTTGGGTTTGTAATATATTTTAGACTTTGGTGGCATTTCTCCCCAGGTTTCCCCCCTTTCTTGCCACTGAATGCAAGAACCCAAATGACTCACTTAAAGCTTTCTTTGATTATCTTTCCCCTGTCTTTTTGCAGACAGCACCTAGCATCGGGGGCTCCCAGGTGCTGCCACGCTACAAACACAGCCATAAATAATAAGTACGTATCATAGAATCATAGAATATTAGGGTTGGAAGGGACCTCAGGAGGTCATCTAGTCCAACCCCCCGCTCAAAGCAGGACCAATCCCCAACTAAATCATCCCAGCCAGGGCTTTGTCAAGCCTGACCTTAAAAACCTCTAAGGAAGGAGATTCCACCACCTCCCTAGGTAACCCATTCCAGTGCCTCACCTCCTTGTTCTGTCATCTGCTACCACTGAGAACAGTCTAGATCCATCCTCTTTGGAACCCCCTTTCAGGTAGTTGAAAGCAGCTATCAAATCCCCCTCATTCTTCTCTTCTGCAGACTAAGTAATCCCAGTTCCCTCAGCCTCTCCTCATAAGTCATGTGCTCCTGCCCCCTAATCATTTTTGTTGCTGTCCGCTGGACTCTTTCCAATTTTTCCACATCCTTCTTGTAGTGCGGGGCCCAAAACTGGACACAGTACTCCAGATGAGGCCTCACCAACGTCGAACAGAGGGGAATGATCATGTCCCTCGATCTGATGGCAACGCCCCTACTTGTACAGCCCAAAATGCCGTTAGCCTTCTTGGCAACAAAGGCACACTGTTGACTCATATCCAGCTTCTCGTCCACCATAACTCCTATGTCCTTTTCTGCAGAACTGCTGCCTAGCCATTTGGTTCCTAGTCTGTAGCAGTGCATGGGATTCTTCCATCCTAAATGCAGGACTCTGCATTTGTCCTTGTTGAACCTCATCAGATTTCTTTTGGCCCAATCCTCTCATTTGTCTAGGTCCCTCTGTATCCTATCCCTACCCTCCAGCGTTTCTACCACTCTTCGCAGTTTAGTGTCATCTGCAAACTTGCTGAGAATGCAGTCCACGCCATCCTCCAGATCATTAATTAAGATATTGAACAAAACCAGACCCAGGACCGACCCTTGGGGCACTCCGCTTGATACCAGCTGCCAACTAGACATGGAGCCATTGATCACTACCTGTTGAACCTGATGATCTAGCCAGCTTTCTATCCACCTTCTAGTCCATTCATCCAGCCAATACGTCTTTAACTTGCTGGCAAGAATACTGTGAGAGATCATATCAAAAGCTTTGCTAAAGTTAAGGAATAACACGTCCACTGTTTTCCCCTAATCCACAGAGCCAGTTATCTCGTCATAGAAGGCAATTAGGTTAGTCAGGCATGACTTGCCCTTGATGACTTGCCCCCCACGTAACAGCTGGGGGGCGGGGGTGTTCTTTATCTTTGTCCATTCTGTACCAAACTTATCCAGCTTTGGAAAAGTGACAGAGCAGCAAAAAGAAGAGAGAAACTGGGTGCTGCCCTGCTGCAGTCTGGGTACTGGATCCCCTGTTACCTGGGCACCTGACCAGTGCTCCCTCTAATTTTTCCCAGCCATGTGCGGAATGAATTTTGTTATGTGCACCAATATGAAGGTCATGTGTGACACATCACCTCCATATTGGCGCACATAACAAAATTCATGTGGCGGGGGTAGGGCTGAGGGGTTTGGAGTGTGGGAGGGGGCTCAGGGCTGGGACTAAGGGGTTTGGAGGGCAGGAAGGGGTGCAGGCTCTGGCTGGGGGTGTGGGCTCTGGGGTGGGGCTGGGGATGAGAGGTTTGGGGTGCAGGAGGGTGCTCTGGGCTGGGATTGAGTGGTTTGGAGGGCGGGAGGGGAATCAGGGCTGAGGCAGGGGGTTGTGGCATGGGGAGAGGCTCAGGGGTGCAGGCTCTGGGCAGTGCTTACCTCAAGCGGCTCCCGGAAGCAGCGGCATGTCCTTCTCCGGCTCCTACCCAGAGGTGTGACTAGGCAGCTCTGCGCACTGCCCTGTCCGCAGGCACCGCCCCTGCAGCTCCCATTGGCTGTGGTTCCCAGCCAATGGGAGCTGCGGGGGGCAGCACTTGGGGTGGGGGCAGTGTGCGGAGTGGAGCGCCCTGGCTGCCTCTGTGTAGGAGCTGGAGAGGGGCCATGCCGCTGCTTCTGGGAGCTGCGCGGAGCAGCCCCCAACCCTGCTCCCCAGCTGGAGCGGGGCAAGCCCCAGATCCCGCACCCCAGTGGGAGATTGAGAGCCAGATTAAAACGGCTGGTGGACTGGATCCGTCCCGCAGGCCGTAGTTTGCCCACCCCTGTGGTAGAGATTTGTCCATGCTTCAGGGACTCACGCACCTCAGACAGGATTTGCAGTGACACTCAAATAGCATTGTCCAAACAGTCAGGTTTATTAGTCAGCTGGACACAGCCTAGGAAGTCCCTAGGTTAGCACAGAGAACTGAACATTAAAGCATAGACCTTTCTGGTCAGCCCAGAGCCCAGCCAAGCTGTAGTGAACCCCCATGGTCAAGCTCCATCTGTCTCCCCGTCTGACCTCTTTGGTCAGACTCCAGGTGAGCACCCAAATCTTATACCCCAACCTCCCCATCTCCAGTCCTCTGTTCTCCAGCTGGCGGATGTTGCTCAGCTCCCTGCGGAGACGGAATCCATCTCCCTCTGGGTCCTTGGATGGTAGGTGCCAATGTCCTGGTGACTGGATTTGCTATGGTCTTCCCAGATGCTCCACTGATATGGGGACTGAGGCCCAGACAGCAGGGCAACACCCACACCTATGTCTCTTAGCCTGCCCTGAGAGCAAACAGCTCTTTCCCCCCCCCACTGGGTAACAATGCAGCATGTAAGGGAAACTGAGGCACGTATAGGTGTCATAAAAATATCACAGACGATTTCCACTTTGTCAGAGGGGGATGTTACCTTTGCGTGTGATGGAATTTGCTTTTCTTTTTTGAAGAACAGGTTTATTTCCATTTACGTAGTGTGAAAACAGCCTTCCAGCAAGGGGTCGTCACTAATAAAACATGGCCAACAGCCTATACATGCGTCTCTTCCATCCCTCCCCACCGACCCATTGTGATGGCTGGTGTGTTGCATCAGCAGGTTTGCATGTGCAGAGATCGGGCTGGGAAAGGCTCAGGGACACAGTCTAAGGCAGGTCCCTACAGACCAGAGCCAGAAGAACGGGTAGATCTTCCCCGTAAAGAGGGCAGTGAAGGCGTGGAGGGGGGCCATGGTGTCAGCATCGTAGAAGCACACAACCCCTCCTTCATAGTCCAGATACACTCTGACCTTGCCAGGGTTCTGGGGCGGGTCCAGCGGGCTCCATTCTGGAGTGACTTCCCGGTACTGGCCCCTGGAGAGCTGGATGGCCCACGTGCCTTGCTTGGGGCTGAACATGAACCATCCCTTCCTGCTGGCAGACTCCCTGGTGACGCCCAAAGCCCAGCCCCCTGTGCCGGCCACCTCCACGTCCCAGTAATGCATCCCCGACTCATAGCCATCGGAGCCGAGCACGCAGGAGTAAACGTCGAATCTCCCCGGGCCTTCAGGCAGTGATTGTCTTGGACCTGTGTTCCTTAGGCCCTTCCTCTCTGCAAACAGCTCCAGACTGGGGTGAGCTGTTTTTGGGTCCAGGGTCACGTCCGCTAGAGACAGACAGATGGGGGGCGGGGTGGGGGGACAGTTTCAGGGAAGGCAGTTTGCTCATTTCAAAGACTTAAATTGGTCCAGCTGGAGAACGAGACGTTTTAAAGCAAAACTCCAGCAAAAGCTGGGAGTCAGGGAGAAACATCTGCCAAGGAGCATGGTGCACTCTGCTTAAACCACGACTTTCCACGCCCCTCCCAGAGCTGGGACAGAACCCAGGAGTCCTCACTCCCAGACCCCATTTTCCCATATCTATTAGACCCCCCCAGCCAGTGTTAGAATGCAGGAGTCCTGACTCCCAGCTGCCCACCCATAACCCACTAGACCGCTCTCCCCTCCCACAGCCAATGTTAGAACCCAGGTGTCTTGACTCCCAGTTGCCCACTGATAACCCACTAGACCCCACTTCCCTCCCAGAGCTGGGAATAGAGTCCAGGAGTCCTGACTCCCAGCTCCCATTTTTCCTTAACTACTAGATTCCTCTCCCCTCCCACAGCCAATCTTAGAACCCAGGAGTCCTGACTCCCAGTTGTCCACCCATATCCCGCTAGACCTAACTCTCCATTTTGGATTTACCGGCTTTGAGAAATGCTTCTTTCCAACCTGAAATGAGAAGAGAACAACAGGCCAGGGCTTAGTCCAGGGCAGTCAGCTGCCTAGCTAAGTTACATATAGTCTAGAGATCAAATTCACACTCACTTGGTCTGCCGTGGCTTTCCTCTGTGGACACAAAGAGACAGCACGTTAGCCGGGGCCTGGGTTCCAAACCTGTCCATGTCTCGCTCTGGGCCCAGCATTAAACCTACCCCGCCAGGAGAACCGATGCTCAGAGACACCCAGGGCAGCCTAGGTCTGCCCACCTCCCTTGTCCCAGCAGAAGAACCTTCTCGACCCAAACAAAACCTTCAGGTCCGTATTCGAGCCTTTTTGAACTTATTTTTGTATACCTGAAATTCAAGGCAATTCTGAGAGGAAAAATCCGCATGGATCACATTGGGAAGGTCGAATCCAAACATTTTGATTTTCTTCAGCATTTTAGTTGATTTCATTTTTTCCCCCAGCTCAAACAACTGGGGGAAACAGACACGAATTCACAACACATTTTGGTGTCATCGAATCTGCATTTTTCACCGAAAACAAAGTTTCAGTCCAAAAACTGCACCCCAATCTAGACACCACGCTGGGGTGGGAAGGGCTGATGGATCCTCTAGGGGACCCACTCACTGCCTCTCTGGGCGTAACACCGCAGCCCCAGATTTGCTAAGGCATTTGCGTTCCCCAAGTCGCTTGCGCCGGTGCCCCCAGAAACCTCGCCGGGTGGCGCCTGATTTAAAGGAGTCGTTACCCAGTCTGAGTTAACATGGCCCAACCCCCAGGAATGGCTGAAGGTGAAGAAGAGGCCCCGCCCCCACTTGGCCTCGTCCCCCATGGCCCCACCTGTGCTGCACCTCTTCCTGCCTCCCTGCTCGCTCCTCTCGGCACTCTCCCCCCGTCACTTGCCCTCAAGGCAGGAGAGGGTAAAAAGGAGCAAGTGGTAGGTGGGCAGGTGGGGGGGTCTCAGGGGAGGGAGTAGGCAGGAGTGGGCGGGAGGCATTCAGGGGCAGAGAGGAGTGAGTGGCGGGTAGGTGGGCGGGGGGGACACTCGGGGGAGGGGCAGAGAGGAGTGAGCGCGGGCGGGAGGCACTCAGGGTGGAGAGGAGCAAGCAGCGTGTGGGTGGATGGCGGGGACACTCGGGGGAGGGGGCAGAGAGGAGTGGGTGGAAGGCACTCAGGGGAGGGGGCAGAGAGGAGTGAGCGCAGGTGGCAGGCACTCCGGGGTGGAGAGGAGTGAGTGGCGGGCAGGGGACACTCAGGGGAGGGGGTGGAAAGGAGCAAGCAAGAGGTGCTTGGGGGCGGAGAGGAGTGAGCAGTGGTGCGTGGATGGGGGGGACACTTGGGAAGGGGCAGAGAGGAGTGGGCGGGAGGCGCTCAGGGTAGGGGGCGGAGAGTAGCGAGCATGGGCGGGAGGCACTTGGGGGTGGAGAGGAGCAAGTGGCGGGTGGGGGGACACTCAGGGGAGGGGCTGAGAGGAGCGAGCGCAGGCAGGAGGCACTTGGAGGTGGAGAGGAGCGAGTGGGGGGTGGGTGGGCAGCGGGACACTCGGGGGAGGAGGCGGAGAGGAGTGAGCAGGAGGTGCTCTGGGGTGGAGAGGAGGGAGTGGTGGGTGGGCGCATGCTAGGGGAAGTGGTGGAGAGGAGCGAGTGCAGCGGGAGGCACTCGGGGTGTGGAGAGGAGCGAGCGGTGGGTGGGCAGGCAGGGGGACACTTGGGGGAGGGGGTGGAGAGGAGCAGGCGGGAGACACTCAGGGGTGGAGAGAAGCGAGCGGTGGGTGGATGGACGGAGGGATACTCAGGGGAGGGGGCAGAGAGGAGCAGGCGGGAGGCGCTCGGGGGAGGGGAGCGAGCCTGGGCAGGAGGCAATTGCGCTTGGAGAGAAGCGAGCAGTGGGCAGGCGGACACTCGGGGGAGGGGGTGGAGAGGAGTGGGTGGGAGGCACTTGGAGGCTGAGAAGAGCGAGCGGTGGTAGGTGGATGGGGGGTACACTCGGGAGGGGGTGGAGAGGAGTGGACAGGAGGCACTTGAGGGAGGGGTGGAGAGGAGTGGGCAGGAGGCATTCGGGGATGGAGAGGAGCGAGCACCATGTGGGCGGGCGGGGGGAAGGGGAGGGGGTGGAGAGGAGCGGGTGGGAGGTACTCGGGGGCAAAGAGGAGCAAGCAGTGGGTGGGCGGGCGGGCGGGGGACACTCGAGGGAGGGAGCGGAGAGGAGCGAGCGTGGGTGGGAGGCCCTTGGTGGTGAAGAAGAATGAGTGGCGGGCGGAAGGCGCTCAGGGGGTGGAGAGGAGCGAGCGGTGGGCGGGTGAATGGAGGGAAACTTGGGGGAGGGAGTGGAGAGGAGCAGGTGGGAGGCACTCAGGGGTGGAGAGGAGCAAGTGGTGGGTGGTTGGATGGAAGGACACTTGGGGGAGGGGGCGGAGAGGAATGGGCGGGAGGCACTTGGGGGAGCATGCGGAGAGGAACGAGTGTGGGCAGGAGGCACTTGTGGGTGGAGAGGAGCAAGCAGCGGGTGGGCGGACACTGGGGGGGGCGGAGAGAAAAGAGCGAAGACGGGAGGCGCTTGGGGGCGGAGAGGAGCGAGCAGTGGATGGATGGGCAGGGTAACACTGGGGGGAAGGAGTGGAGAGGAACAGGCAGGGGGTCTTAGAGGATGGTGGAAAGGAGTGTGCAGGAGGTGCTCGGGGGAGGGGATGAAGAGGAACAAGCAGAGAGCAGGCGAGGGGTCTTGGGGGTGGGGACAGAGTGGGGGCGGGGCCTCAGGGCGGAGAGGGGGTGGAGCAGCTACTAGCAAAAACAAAAGTCAGCACCTGTGGGTACACACAAGGAAAATACTGATAACGGAAGGGCTGGGAAATGTTATAACATTTGACACCCAAGTGAAGATTAATTTCCTTTCCTCTCTTAACATGAATTACCGGCAATGGGAAAAATATGCCCAGGTAGAAAGAGGGAGGGTCAAATCATGTGAGCATCCAAGGATCTATGCGGTCTACAGCACCAAGGACCTGCAGATCTGTCGAAGGACATCTCGTTTCTTTCTTTCCCGTGGCAAAAGGGTTAAACAGGAGCTTTACCTTTCTTTTTGTGAATCCTCCATAGGCAGAGGGCAGCCAAGGCGAGGAAGCAAACACAGATCGTCAGGATTACAAAGAGGGGGACCCGCCAGGAGGAAACTCTGGGGAAGAAAGTGTCTGCAGGGAAGAGAAGAACACAGGTTAACTCATGTCACCCATTCTGCCCCATGCAGATGTGACATAAAATAATTAACAAACCTATTAACAGGTTGTGGGACCCTTTTAGCTCCTTGTGCTAGATAGAAAAGGCTGGAATCAGTTCTTTTATTTTTGGTAATGTCAAAAGGTTACAATACAATACAAACTATTAAATAAAAATATATCCTATGGGTTTAATATAAAATATATAAATATACTGTAATCTAGTAGAGTATGAATACGCCAATATAATATCAAAGTCCAAACAAACTGAATCCAAAGGATGACACTGAAATGAAACATTTTTGGAATGAAATGAGAAAGTCAAAATGATTCAATTTGACTAATTCCAGTCAAATATCTAGTTGAATAGACACGTTCCCAGTAAAGGTTTGCTTCCAACAAAAATGCATCTGCCTTGAACATTTTCAAACCAGCTCTAATCAGGATATTCCACTATTATTATTTATTATTCGTATGACCTCGGGTCCCTAGCCATGGACCAGGAACCTACTGTGCTAGGGGCTGGACAAACACAGAACCAAAAGATGGTCTCTACCCCAAACAGCTGACAATCTAAGAATATGACAGGAGACAACAGATGGATAAGACAGATGTGGAATACAATGGAACAATGAGACAACAGTGGTCAGCATGATAGATGAGGGTCCCAGGGCTCCAGCAGCCTAACTGAGATCAGGGCCCCATTTTCCGGGCGCTGCACAGACACACAGTGACCGAGATCAGGGCCCCATCGTGCCAGGTGCTGCACAGACACACAGTGACCGAGATCGGGGCCCTGTTGTGCCGGGCGCTGCACAGACACACAGTGACCGAGATCGGGGCCCTGTTGTGCCGGGCGCTGCACAGACACACAGTGACCGAGATCGGGGCCCTGTTGTGCCGGGCGCTGCACAGACACACAGTGACCGAGGTCAGGGCCCTTTCACGCCTGGCGCTGCACAGACACACAGTGACCGAGGTCAGGGCCCTTTCACGCCTGGCGCTGCACAGACACACAGTGACCGAGATCAGGGCCCCATCGTGCCAGGTGCTGCACAGACATACAGTGACTGAGATCGGGGCCCTGTTGTGCCGGGCGCTGCACAGACACACAGTGACCGAGGTCAGGGCCCTGTCACGCCTGGCGCTGCACAGACATACAGTGACCGAGATCAGGGCCCTGTCACGCCTGGCGCTGCATGGACACACAGTGACTGAGATCAAGGCCTGCTGCGCCAGGCGCTGCACTGACACGCAGTAAGAGATTGCCCCTGCCATAAAGTTGTCACTATCTATAAATGCCATTCTCCACCACTGGAGATCTGGCTCCAGCTCTGTGTTTCCTTGTTCCATCAGCAGCTCACCGGAGATGAAAATGGCCGATACTTTCTCTGGGTCGGGCGAGCCAGGGCTGAGGGTGCAGGTCAGTGCTGGATCCGAGCTCTCGGTCATCACCACGGTGCTGGAGACGTTGAATAAGCCGTCGTCACTTTGCAGTTTCCGTTCGGACTCTGGACTCAGGATTTTTTTATGGCTGTTTCTCCAGAGCACATTGGGCTCCGGGTACCACCCTGCAGATAGACATGTGACCGAGACCCCCTTGTCCTCGTACAAACCGACGTGGAGGAGGGGATCCGAACCAGAGCCTGGGGGAAACAAATCAACAGGAATTCGCCCTTGATTTCATGCTCTCCTCATTCCTGCTGGTCACACCAGGGCCTGGTTCCCCTCTCACTCACCCCCGTGTAGGTTAGTTTACCCAAGAGAAGACTTAGAGTCACAGAAATGTCGGGCTGGACGGTATCTTGAGAGGTCATCACATCCAGCCCCTGCGCTGAGGCAGGATCAAGCAAACCTAGACCATCCCTGACAGGTGTTTGTCCAACCTGTTCTTACAACTCTCCAGTGACGGGGTTTCCACAACCTCCCTTGGAGCCTGGTCCAGAGCTTAAATCACCTTACAGTTACAAAGTTTTCCCTAATATCTCACTTCAATCTCCCTTGCTGCAGATTAAGCCCGTTACTTCTTGTCCTACCTTCAGTGGCCATGGCGAACACATGATCCCCGTCCTCTTTGTAACAGCCCTTCATGTATCTGAAGGCTGTTATCAGGTCCCCCCTCAGTCTTCTCTTCTGAAGACCAGACATGCCCCGTTCTTTCAACCTTTCCTCCTAGGGCCGGTTTTCTAAATCTTTGATTGTTTTGTTGCTCTCCTCTGGTCTCTCCCCAGCTTGTCCATGGTTTTGCGGCCCCCTGAACTGGACACAGGCCTGCAGCTGATGCCTCACCAGCACCACAGAGAATGGGACTGTTACCTCCCATGGCTTACAACACTTCTCTTGCCGGGCTCTACCCAGGGAAGAGATTCTGAGGGTAGAAGGCTCCTCAGACACAGGGAGAGGGAGAGCCGATGGCTGGGCACTGGACCTGAGACATCCACACTGGAAATAGGGGGCACATGTCTGCCATTGCAGGGCATCCTCTATGGAAGGAGGCTCTGTCAGGCTGCTGGGGAGCCCACATCCCTCAGGGTCCTTACGTGCAGCCTGGACATCTCTGCCCCACAGGCTCTGCTCTGGCTGACCAGGAGAGCTGGGCTGGATGGAGGTGTCACTGGGGAAGGTTTTCTGGCCTGTGACTGCAGCAGGCTGCATGGGGAGGTCCCCCCCTCGGCCATCTCCCCCCGCCCCAGAGCCGCGGAGGCTGTATCTGGCCTCTCTCCACCCCAGGATCACTCACTCGTCAGGCGGAGCTCCAACGCGGCATCACTGAAGTAGGTGTCGGACTGGAAGTCACAGAGGTAGCGCCCTTCGTCCCGCAGGGTGAGGTTCCAGATCCGCAGGGCCAGGCTGCCTCTCTGGATCTCGTCCCGCAGGAGCTCCGTCCTGCCCCGGTACCTCTCACCCTGCACCTCGCTCCCATCCGGCAGGTACACGTGGACGTCCTGGCCTAGCTGGGGCTGGCTCCATTTCACCTGCATGGCCTGGGCGCTGAGCGCGGGGGAGAGGTGGCAGGGCAGCAGCACAGTGCCCCCCAGCGGGGCGGAGAGGGGGCTGGTGGGAACCAGCACCTGGAAACTCACTGGGGAAAGGGGCAGAGAGACAAGCCTGGGGTCAGAGGGGAGTGGTGGGAAGCGGCTTCGCCTCTCACACAACCCAGCCCCCAGCCCCACCACCCCAGCGTATCCTGGAGAGAGGGGCTCAGGGAGAGCTGTGAGCAGGAGGGGGAGGGGTAGAGTGGGGGGGGAAGGAGGCAGGGATGGTGTGTATGTGGAGGCCAGGGTGGAGGGGTGTGTGTATGGGAAAGGAAGGAGGCATGTGTGGATGGATGGAGGGGTATGTATGGGCATGATTGGGGGGGGGGATGGTCGGAGGGATAGAGGGGTGAATATGGGGATGGATGGAGGGAGGGAGGAAGTGTGTGTATGGGGATGGATGGAGGAGTGTGTATGGATGTGGGTGGATGGATGGAGGGGTGTGTATGGGGATGGATGTGGGGAGATGGATGGGTGGATGGATGGATACAGGGGTGTGTATGGGAATGGATGGAGGAGTGTGTATGGATATGGGTGGATGGATGGAGAGGTGTGTATGGGGGTGGATGTGGGTGGATAGAGGGGTATATATGGGGATGGATGGAGGGGTGTGTATGGGGATGGCTGTGGGGGGATGGATGGAGGGATGGACAGTGACTCCATTTGTCACACGTTACTGTGCGTATGAGTGAGCGCTAGCTCCTGTGCTCTCACCCCCGAGCCCAGTGCATTACCAGGGCAGTCACCCCAGACTGTTCCCGCTGTACGTGAGAGCCGGCTGGGGCCCCGTGACCACCCAGCACCACTAAGGACAGAGCCTCCTTACCAGCCACTGCAGCCTGAACGTGCAGGAGGAGGACGGCTGAGAGCAGGGCAGCGCTGGAGTGTGGGCAACGGGCTCCCAGCATCTGGCAGGGCGGCTCTTCCTGGCCTCAGGGCTGGACAGGAGCCAATGGACTACGGGGAAACCAAGGAGACAAGGGATGAGAAGGGGAATAGCTGCTCACCTGAAGACCCCCTGCTTGTGTCAGTGGGAACCAGGAGGGCGGTTCATCCCACGAGGGAAAGCTGCTGCACGGGGAGCCCACACAAACACTGGGTGTGTCCCCCTTTGGGCTCTGCTCCATGGAATAGGATAATAGCCTGCTATTGCCACCACCTGGAGGAGCTACTCCTTCAGCTCCAGCAATTGAGGCTCCTGCTACGAGCGATGAAAGCCTGGGGGTCAAACCCTGCAGTCCACTTACATGCCGGGGGATGCTGGACACCTTGTTGGGCAGGCAGCACGTCTGGGACTATAGGCTGCACGTTTCAAAGGAGCAGAAAGGAATCAGCGGCCTGAGCGGAAGAGTGGGTGGGAAGTTTGTGGGGTTGGGCGCCTTTTTCACAGAAAAGAGCAGTTTAATCATAACTGAAATATTTTGCAGGAACATGTCCACTTTTGACAACATTTTACAGGGGAAAAGTCAAAGGGACTCATTTCAGTTCAATAAGGGCAAAATACTGCCTTGGAAATGTGTCCTTACAATTAATTTCACTGTGACTTTTATCCCATTAAAGTTTGAAATAAAATATATATTATTTAATATTCCATATAATGCACAGTATTTAATAATGTATATCATATACAGATTAATGAATACAATATATATTATAAAATAATAATTATATAGGCTTGGGAGAATTCCATTTTTTTTTTATAATTTCGATGGATGAAATCAAAGTTCCTTTTAAGCATTTTTTTTCCAGTTTTTATCGATTTAACTTTCCACAGTTGCGCCAGATCATAGGTTTAAACATTTTTCCCCATTTTTATTTATTTGAATTTTCACAGCGGTGGGAAATTATTGGGGACAGGGTCAGATAACTATTTAATGACAGTAGGCGCTGAGATATAACAAGTGAACACTTTATAACTGGTAAAACACAAACTGTTCACATCACATGGCAAAACATACAAAGTAAGCATGTTTAAATAACTCTAAGAAGTTCCCAAGCAGCAGTATTCTTATTTTGCCTATCTGCAAATTTCCAGTATCATCAAGGGAAATATTTTTTATCAGTTTGGTAAAATTGATGTTTACTGACATTTACAGATACAAATCAAATCCTTCTGAGCCTATTTAGCATTTAATATAATAATAAATGTAATATGCACTATATATTAGTCAATATAATATAATATAGACCATAGTATACATATCATAATAAACGTAACAATATTATATAATAGTCAACTTAATATACAATAGGACACGCTAAACAAAATGAATTGAAACAATACGGTTGAAATGAACCAGTTTACCTCCCCAACTGCAGGCATTTGTATAGAAAAGAAATGATGAGTGAAACAAAGCTCGAGATTTTGCAGAATTTTCATTTCATGGGAATTTTGGGGGCGGGGGAGAAACAGGGGGAGTCACGCCAATTTAGATCAGAAACATTATTCAGCCTGTCAGAATTCCCCACGGAAGGGAAATTCTGGTTCCCGCCCAGCCCCACTGCATGGCCCGTTGGCAAAGTCAAAGTGCCCAGATTTCAGGAAGGGCCTCAGCAAGGCCGGACGCTAGACGATCCTTTGTGCTGGAGTGGCTGCAGAGTTTTGACGGCGCATGGGGCCCAGGGGCCATGGATGGAATAAATCTGCTGTGCAGGGCGCTGTTTGGGGCCATGATTCTCAACCCTTGCATGGGCAGAGCATGGTATCAATGCAGGCTGAGGATCTGTGGGATGGACAGACAGACACAGGGGTGAATATAGGTTGCACAGACAGGCAGAGGGTGCATGGGATGCAGAGAGACACAGGTGTGTTTCGGATGCACAGACAGACAGAGGAGTGTATGGGATGCATAGACAGCAGGGTGTTTGGGATGAACACACAGAAAGGAGTGTATGGGATGCACAGATAGGCAGAGGGTGTATGGGATGCACAGAAGGAAAGACAGAGGGGTACAAGGGATGCACAGACAGACAGAAAGAAGGTGTAAGGGATGCACAGACAGACAGAGCATTGCATGTGATGCACAGACAGACACAGGGCATATATGGGATGCACAGACAGACAGAGATAGGTTGTATGGGATGCACAGACAGACAGAGGGGTGTTTGGGATGCACAGACAAACACAGGGGTGTAAGGGATGAACATACAGACAGAGGGGTGTTTGGGATGCAAAGACACACACAGGGTGTATGGGATGTAGAGACAGGAAGAGGATGTATGGGATGCACAGACATACAGAGGGGTGTATGGGATGCACAGATGAAAAACAGAGGGGTACATGGGATGCACAGACAGACAGAACTGTGGATGTGATGTACAGATGGACAGAGTGGTGGTTGTGCTGCACAGACAGACAGAGGGCATGTATGGGATGCACAGACAGACACAGATGGTGTGTATGGCATACACAGAAAGACAGAGGGGTGTTCAGGATGCATTGACAAACAGAGGGTGTATGGGATGCACACACAGGCAGAGGGGTGTTTGGGATGTAAAGACAAACGGAGGGTGTATGGGATGCACAGACAGTCAGAAGGAGTATGGGATGCACAGCCAGACAGAGGGTGTTTGGTATGCACAGACAGAGGGGTGTATGGGATGCTCAGACAGAGGGGTCTATTCGATGCACAGACAGGGACAGGTTGTAGGGATTTAAAGACGGACAGAGGGTGTATGGGATGCACAGACAGACAGAGCGGTATATGGGATACACAGAGAGCGGTTTATGGGATGCACAGACAGAGGGGTGTTTGGGATGCACAGAAAGAAAGAGTGGTGCATGGGATGAACAGACAGACAGAGGGGTGCATGGGATGAACAGACAGACAGAGGGGTGCATGGGATGTACAGACAGACAGTGGGTGTCTGGGATGAACAGACGGACAGAGGGGTATATGGGATGCACAGACGGACAGAGGGGTATATGGGATGCACAGTCAGAGGGGTGTTTGGGATGCACAGACAGAAAGATGGGTTTGGGATGTAAAGACAGACAGAGGGGTGTATGGGATGCACAGACAGGCAGAGGGTATATGGGATTTACAGAGGGATAGAGGGTTGGATGCGATATACCTACAGACAGAGGGTTGTATGGGATGCATAGACAGAGGGGTGTATTCGATGCAAAGACAGGGACAGGGTGCATGCACAGACAGAGGATGTCTGGGATGCACAGACAGACAGAGGGGTGTATGGGATGAACAGACAGACAGAGAGTGTTTGGGACGCGCAGAGAGAAGGGAGTATGGGATGCACATACAGAGGGGTGTATGGGATGCACAGACAGACAGAGGGTGTATGGGATGCACAGACACACAGAGGGTGTATAGGATGTAGAGACGGACAGATGGGTGTATGGGATGCACAGACAGACAGAGGGGTGTACAGGATGCACAGAGAGGCATAGGGTATACAGGATGTAAAGATGGACAGAGGGTTGTATGTGATTCACAGACAGAGGGGAGTATGGGATGCACAGAGAGAGCGGTGCATGGCATGTACAGAAAGAAAGGGGGTGTATGGGATGCATAGACAGACAGAGAGGTGTTTGGGATGCACAGACAGAGGGGTGTTTGGATGCACAGATAGAGGGGTGTTTGGGATGCACAGACAGAAAGAGGGTTGTATGGGATGAACAGATGGAGAGAGGTGTGTATGGGATGAACAGACGGACAGAGGGGTGTATGGGATGCATAGGTAGAGGGGAGTATGGGATGCACAGATGGAGAGGTGTATGGGATGCACAGAGAGTTTATGGGATGCACAGATGGACTGAGGGGAGCATGGGATGCAGAGACAGGTAGAGGGTGTATAGGCTGCACAGAGAGGCAGAGGTTGTATGTGATGCATAGACAGGCAGAGGGTGTATGTGATGTACCGATGGACTGAGGTATGTATGGGATGCACAGAGAGGCAGAGAGTGTATGGGATGCACAGACGGACAGAGGGGTGTATGGGATGCAGAGACAAGAACAGGGTGTACAGGATTTACAAACAGCCAGATGGGTGTATGGGATGTGCAGACGGACTGATGTGTGTATGGGATGGACAGACAGAGGGGTGTATGGGATGGACAGACAGAGGGGTGTATGGGATGCACAGACAGAGGGGTGTATGGGATGCACAGACAGACAGAGGGGTGTATGGGATGTGCAGATGGACAGATGTGTGTATGGGATGGATGGACAGATAGAGGGGTGGATGGGATGCACAGAGGGGTTTGTCGGATGCACAGACTGAGGGTATATTGTGTGCACAGACAGTATCAGGAGTGATCCCGGAGTCCCTCTTGGTACCTGCAGTCCCTGGCAGCGCAGTGGAGCTGATCCCCTAGTGCGTGGGAGGGCGCGCCCAGTCCCTCACTGCCACTCCTGGCCAGGCCTAGCTCTGGGGCGATTCTTGTCTCCAGCCACTCCGAGGGCCCAGACCCCCGTTCAGCCAGTTGTCCTCTGTCCCTGCGAGCTGGGTGGAGGATTTCCCGCCATATGCACTTGCTGAGCCTGTCCTGAAAGCGGGCTCCTGCCCCGGCAAACGCCCCCAGGGGTGCAACCCAACTGGGCGTGGCAGTCCTGCCCTCCTCTCTCGCTCCCCCCAGTTTAAATGAGGAGTAACCCACTGGAGTCCCTGGGGCTGGTTCCCCCTCACTCACCTCGCATAGATCAGGAGTAACCCCACTGCAGTCCCTGGGGCGGGTTCCCCTCTGGTTACAAATGTAACTTTCGCTTTCGCTTTCCTTATCCTCTGCTGCCCCCGTGTGGCTATTTCCCAGCATTGTGAGTCTCTGCCACAGACTGCCTGGTTCACCTTGGGCAAGGTCCCTCAATGCTCTGTGCCGACAGTGCTCGCTCCCTGCCCCACAGGGGGTGTGGTGGGTGAACACGCCCTTTGGTGGGAGGTGTTCAGATACTACAGTGAAAGAAGCAAATAAGCACTGAGAGCTCCATCCATGACTAAAACCCAGGAGCCGTGACACCTCCTCTGCCCTTATGGGACCCCATGCCCCTCCCAGAGTCAGGAATAGAACCCACGAGCCCTGACTCCCAGTCTTGTGCCCCCACATGGAGAGGAACAAGCTGCCCTCAAATGAAGTGCTGCATTTTGCTCAGCTAGGTTTGCTAAAGCCATGACAAATATCAGTGCGTGTATTAAAGAAATCCGTAAAGTCCCAATCAAGATCGGGGCCCCGTCGTATCGGGCACAGCACAGACACACGGTGACTGAGAGCAGGGCCCCATCGTGCCGGGCGCTGCACAGACACACGGTGACCGAGATCAGGGCCCCATCGTGCCGGGCACAGCACAGACATACGGTGACTGAGAGCAGGGCCCTGTCGTGCTGGGCACTGCAGAGACTCAGTGAGAGGCAATCCCTCCCCCAAATCTCAACAGAGAACAGTTTTATCTCCATTTACAGATGAAGAATAGAGGGAAAGAGCAATGAAGTGTTAGATTTTTAAAGTTATTTAGGTGCCTGCTTTTGCAGAAAAGCACCCTGTGGGATTGTGCAAGGCACCTACTGGCCTAACTCCTTTTCAGTGTAATTTAGGCCCTTGGGCACTTTTGATTTTCCCCAGCTGGGGATCTAGCCTCATTGACCCCAGTGTCGCTTCACTGGGGATTACGCTGCCGCTGTGGTGTAGCAGAGCCTTCTCCTTGGCCAAGGCTGTTGCTCCGCCCTGGGTGGCCCTGGCTGTGGTCTGTGGTCTGGCTGAGCCAGGCCCCTCTGGGGCATGTGGGGGTCTCTTCCCTCCCCTGCAGGCCTCGTCTGGGCTCTGAGCTCCCCATGTGTTGGCCTCTGCCAGCCTGGCCCTAGTTCCAGGAGGGGTGGGGGAGGGGGGATGAGATCCCTCCCGGCTGTTTGGGGGACTTCGGGCCGGTGTGCGCACAGCCGTGGGGTCAGCGAAACAGGCAGTGGCCTCCTGCCCTGGGCTAGTCCCCCGTGGGGTGGCTCGGGAACAGTCACCCTCCTGCACTCTCCATTAATTTTCAAGTGCTGACAAGCCCCAAGCCGGGAGCTCGGCCTGCCCCGTGCAGCTGACAGGAAATGATGCTCGGCTCCCTTGGCCGTGGGGTGGAAGGGAACTTTCTCACTGAGCTGGTGCACACTGGCTCTGCGGGGCTGCTCCTGAGGAGCCTTTTCCTGCAGCTGGGCAGGCCGGGACAGCAGAGAGCTGAGAACGGGACGGGGCGGCTGCAGAGAGGACTCGCTCCCCAGTGCTTCCGTCCTGGCCGGGATGTGGCGGTGAGGGGCTGGGCCTGCCCCCCTCCCTGCCACTCAGGGAACAGCTTCACTGCAGGATCCGGGCTGCAGGTATACAGGGGATTCCTGATCAGTGCAGATCCTGCCTGTCTGTCTGTCTGTCCATGCAGCCTGTCCATGCTTGGCTGTTTCTCTGTTGTGAGGCTGAAATTGGCTCCTTTCCCTTAGTTCCTCATTCGTGGTACTGGTTCCTGATTCCGAGAATCGTTGCTGTTTTTCATTCCGCACTGGCAGATCAGACTTTCCGAGCTTTCCCCACCACTGTGCGGCTGAACGCGAGGACAGTTTGTGTCAGTCGTTCAGCATTTATTGAACCATTCAAGAGAGCAGCTGGGTTTGCCAGGCTGGACACGACACACTGTGTTTTGGGGACCCCCAGGTGATGTATCCCCATGGCCATCAGGCTGTCTAGAAGCAGCTAGCATGTGCCACTCGCTGATCCAAAGCTTTTTTTCCTGCACAATGTGCTGCCACAGGTCATGCCCCCTGCCCACTTCCATTCTGTTTAGGTGCTTGAATAAGTAACTGGGAATAAGGAAACTAACTTCAGCCTCATCTGTCTATCTGTCCATCCCCAACCATACCCACCTGTCTGTCTCTCTGTTCCCATCCTTCTATGTATTCATCCTCATAGAATCATAGAATACCAGGGTTGGAAGGGACCTCAGGAGGTCTCTATCTATCTATCTATCTATCTATCTATCTATCTATCTATCTATCTATCTATCTATCTATCTATCTATCTATCTATCTATCATTCTCTAGCCACCATCAGTCATCTTGTCACCTAGGGCATGTTAATTTCCACATGTGTGTGCATTTGGGGCAGGGGTGGCTGCCGCTCCCACATGTCCCCCCGTCTGTGTGTGGATCAGGACACTCGGACAGGGGCCAGTGTGTTCGCCAATATCCGTGCCAGTCCTTCCTCGCTAGCCCAAGGCATAGGTGGATTCACAGAGTGCACCAGATCTTGCTCCATCTAGCCCCATGGCTGGCCTCGCCTGCGATGTAAGGGCCCCACAGTGCTGGGTGAGCTGCCCCCAGGAGAGGTGTAGTGTGATGACACCCACCCACCCACTGCAATTTTCTGGCGCCAGCTGTTTGGGCAGTACTCATGGGCGACTTAGGCCATGATTGGAATGGGGCGCTGCATTGCAAGCAGGAAAGAAAGGGTTAACCCCCAGCGGATGCCTCAACCAGGAGTTGTCCCATCTGAGTCTGGTGGGTGCCATGTGCCTCGGCCCCACGCCCACTGGCTGTGTCCTGCAAGCCCACTGGCCACGCCCACCAATGCACACTCGTACTCCCTAGGGTTAAAGCCCGTGGCCTGAAATCCAGCCACGCCCAGCAGATTTGTGGGGTCCAGGGCAACTTGGAAATGTTGGCGCTGACCCAATCCAAGGGAGTGATGAGAGGCGGGGAGTTTCAAAGGTGACAGGGAGAGTTAGGAACACATGACACCTAATGCCCTGCGGCTTCTTTGAAACACCCACTCCTCAGTCCCACCACACCTGCTGCCCATCCAGAGACATCCATCACAGCTTCAGCTGACTGGGGGTTTGAACCCCAGGCCTTCAGAGCAGAAGCCCTTTGCACTGGAGCTGACGGTGTAGCTCCACCAGGTGGTGGCAATAGCAGGCTATTTCCCACACACAGACGGGGGGACATGTGGGAGCGGCAGCATTCCATGGAGCAGCCTCCAGAGAGATACATGCCCCGCGTTAGTGTGGGATCCCAGCATTCAAGAAATGTGGGAAGAACAACCATCTCGGGCCAGTAACGTCATACAATACGTCTTGGCCCTATGGGAGAAGCTTAACACCCTGGGCTCATTTGCCAGGGAGAACCGTCTACACACCCAGAGCACCCAGGATGCAGCCTATAATTAAGGATATTATTTTGTCATGGAGATCATGGGATTCTGTGACTTTAATGGACCTCCGCGATTTCTTTGGCTTCAGCCCCGTGCCTGGTCCAGTTGCAGGAGTAGTAGTGGGGCTGGAGCAGTGGCCGGCGGTCAGCCACCAGGGCTGAAGCAGTGGCCAGCAATCAGCTACCAGGGCTGGAGCAGTGGCTAGGGCCGGGACTAGAGCAGTAGCAGGAGATGAGTACAGGGCTGGAGCACTGGTAGGAACTAGGCTGGAGCTGCAGCTGGGGCTATGTCAGCCCCCCAGGGCTGGGTGGGTCCAGGCTGGAGCAGCGGCCGGGGGCTGGAGCAGCGGCCGGGGCTGGAGCAGCCCCCCCTGCAGCAGCAATGGCCGGGCTGGAGCAGCGGCCAGCGCCCCTGATAGTCCCCTCCCAGTATTTTTAGTAAAAGTCAGGGACAGGTCGTGGGCTTCTGTGAATTTTTGTTTATTGCCAGTGACCTGTCCCTGACTTTTACTAAAAATACCCATGACAAAACCTTAACCTTATCTATCATTAAAGGGCTGACCTCCGGGAGTTCCAACCCAGCAATCATGTTCTCTTGTTATTACCCAGCTCCAAATCAAAACTCCCAGCCCGCTGGCAAGGGCCCCATAAGGTGGTACGCTGAGTGGAGCAGGTGAGTTATGAAATCCAACAACCAGACAAGTGACAGACACAACAAATCTACCACGTGAATCTTTTAAAACCATGGAAAGCCCAAGAAAGTCTACTAATAGGCCCCTACGCACCTGAACCCCTATTAGGCTTGCAGGTTGTCGAAGACTCGGAGCCAGGGATGGTCAAGACTGGAAACACCCTCACCCCAAACCAGAGAAGCCAGGCTTCACAGGTGATCACCACTTTCTCTTCCATGTTTTCTACCTACCCTGGATGAACCCATTTAATAACCCATAACAGTCAGACAGAACCGGGGCTTAAAGTCAGAGAAAACCCTCGACCATTTCCCCCAAAGTTGAGGGAAACCATGAAGCAAGAACTCCAATCAGTGCTAAAACTGGGAGTAATCAAAGAATCATGCAGCAACTGGAAAAGCCCCGTAATGTTGCTCCTCAGGACTGATGGGACCACCTGGTCATGTATCAATTTCCAGAAGGTCAATGCAGTCTCAAAATTTGATGCATACCTGATGCTATGTGTTAATCAACTTCTCGACCAGCAAGGGGAAGCGGAGTACATCACTACTCTCGATCTGACAAAGGGATATTGGCAGAACCCCGTCACAGAATCCAGGGAAAAGACAGCTTTTTCCATCCCCTTTCAGTTCCGGACAATGCCCTTTGGGTTGCATGGGGCTCCGGAAACATTCCAGCGGCTAGCGGACTGGATCTTCCAATCCCATAGCCAATATGCTGCCGCATACCTAGACGACGTCACAGGTATCTACAGTCAAAACTGGCAGGACCACCTAAAGCATGTGACAGCCATGTTACAATCCCTCCAGGAGGCTGGCCTGACAGCAAATCCTGCTGAATGTCACTTGAGCAAGGATGAAACAACCTGCCTCAGGTACACTTTAGGAAAAGGTACGGTGCGACCCTTGGTCAATAAGGTCCAGGCCCTCCAGACGTGCCATGCCGCTTCCTTGAGGAAACAGGTACACCAGTTTTTAGGAGTAGCTTGGTACTACTGCCGATTTATTCTGGTTTTCTCAACCATTGTGGCCCCTCTCACTTATCTGCTCAAGAACGGCAGCCCAAACATGATCCAGTGAAACAAAGCTTGTGAGGAGGCTTTTCAAGCCCTGAAGGACCCGTCTTGTACAGCCCCAATTTCACCAAGGAGTTCCTGCTACAGACCGATGCATCGGATGTGGGTCTAGGAGCCGTTTTGTGGTGGTGACCCTCTTGCCAAATTCCAAGTCTCCCGGAGTAGTAGGGGGTTAGGGAAGCAGCACAGTCTCTTAAGGATTGTACACTGAATGCCGCTGTATCCAGTGCTGTGGTGTTGCCCCACGGTGTTAAGCCGGCCATTATCTGCATCAGACCCCATCGGGTTAAATAATTATCGGGGTTTTCATTGGGCTCTTGGGTTGTGGCTACAGCTTGTACTATAAAATTGCGCCTGCCTATTTGCTCTCCAAAAAGTCCCATTAGAGTCAATATGCTATTGTTCTCGTCAACTCTAATCCTATCTAGGGCCCTCCGAATCTCTGAAGCTGCACAGATGCCCATCAAGCGGCGGACTTCAGTGGTGTTCAGCTCTTCCCTTATAGTGAGCAAAAACGCATTAGAACACCATCTGGAGAAATTGTCCTTTTTTAGGGGTCCCAAACTATCAGCCATGGCTTTTAAGTTGGCGGCTGATACAGGGACAGTGGTGACAGTTGTACTTCCCCCTCCCTCTGCAGGTGTTGTGACTGTAGTTCGTCGTATGGCTGCGATAGGGTTTTGTTCGATAGGTTTCAATCCCTGGGGCTCATCCCATATATCTCCATTCCAAGCTTCACTAGGGTCCCATTTTCCCTCCCATTCGGGGACCTCACTATCTTGGGCTTGGCCCCATTCTCTTGTCATCACAGCTGCTACTTGGCGGTTAGCAAACCCCAATTTTGTTTTAAGATGCTTAATAATAGATTCACAGTGGTTGTGATTGGCAGGGGCTCTACCTTGTTCTAATGTTAATTTCTTTATCATTCCCTGTAAAACCTGATTCTCTTTTTGTATTTTATCTTTTTCCTCCATTCGTTCAGATAATCCCCTCTCTTCTATTTTAACTTCTCTTAGGGAATCTTTGAGAATGTCTAACTGGCTTTGAACTCCAGTGGCCAGTATTTTCCATTTATCAGTTTCTCCTTCAGATACATCAAGTTTCTCATGCAGTGCAGCATTCTCCTCCTGGTGGCTAGCCAAGCGAAGGAATGCCTCATTGCATGCTTCCCACAATAGCCAGATTGCAGCCGAGTCTCTTTTATTCGGGGTCGATGGCCTATAGACCAACAGATATTTTGCCAATCTATCTTCCAAATCAGCTATAGTATGAACATCGGCTAATGCTTGTTCAGTCCATGGGCTGTGCCCAAACTTTTACAAAATTGTCTTAAAAGGAGTCATTTCCTGTAGGAATGGTAATTTTTTCTGCTCTTCTTGAGCTTTGTCCTTAGGGGACTCCTTTCGCCTAAACATATTTCTTTATAAATCTCTTTTACCTTTATAACACTTCTGTGCCCAGGCTGGTGCTGGGACTTACACAACACAAATGTCTATACCCACTAAAAGCTCTACCTGACAGAGCAGGAGGGGGAACGCTAAGCCCCCTACCTTTTGGGCTTGATCCTGCTATGACTGAGGGTATATTCACCTATACAATTTTTCCCTGACAGACGGGTAGGAGCGAGGACTCTAATCCTCCCCCTTATGGCCCAGCACCTCTACAACCGGGGGTGTATATACCTGGACAGTTTGTATATATCTTATCTGTATAGTTTTCCCGACTGACGGGTTGGAGTGAGGACTCTAATCCTCCCCCTATTGCCCGGCACTTCTACGACCGGGGGTGTGCATACCTGAATGATCCATCACTTTATACGAATGGTATAACCTTTTAGCAATATTTAGCAGTATTTTCAACAATCACAGTGCATGTCTTCCCCCTTTTGCAATTCTCCACCAAAAATGTTATGCTTATAAGAAGCACACGGGATCTTTTTCAGGGGAAAAGGCAATACGCCGCATTTATTGAAGATACAACAATTAGCATATGCATTCAATCACACCACACACACACTCACACTGTCCCGCCAGTCGATGTGATAGTTACCAGTCCAGAGTCCGGATCAAGCTAGTGGCCAGCTAGGTTGATCACAAGTGGGGAGGAGCTGGGTTCCGTCTGTCGCGACATGATGCTCTAGGGAAGTCTTGGCAGGATGAACCCAAAGTTTCATGGCAAGGCACCCTGTTTATATAGTGATTTTCATTCATTGGGACCAATGAGTTTTGCACCGTCATGCTGTAATCAATTGTTGTTTGACGAGTGCTCGTTTTCTTAAATTGTCCTTCTCATTCTTTACATCATGTTCCTCAGGGAGTTATCCCAGGCTGGTTTTGATCACAGCTATCTTGTCCCCATTGATAGGTGCCTGTCTCATCTTTAGAGTCGTCAATCTGCTCTGCGATGCCTCAATAGGGGCGTGTTGCAGCCTCCTGGTGCCCTTGCGTCTGTCTCTGGCTCCTCCCTAGACCATCCGGTTCAGCAACGGCCTTCACACTTATCTCGTAACCCACACATTCCTCATTCACACACAAAACAAAATTAATGTACGCAGAACATTTTGAACAGGAACATCAAATTGCAATGCCAAAAAAAAAAAAAAAAAAAAAGGAATGATCATGGCATTCCTTTACTTATTTTAAAATGCTAAACCTACAACAAATTGGTGACCCTCAAAGGATCTGTTACTGCCTTGAAATCAGTCCAGACACAGATTCTGGCTGATGGCCCATTAGGCCATTCCTTTCTGCTATTCAAAAAGGGTGGCTGGCAGAATATGATCAAATCATACACCAATACATTTAATACATACTATATTATTATTCTTTATCCTTCATTCTAAATGATATAAAATACAAACATAAAATCCTACTACTACATCAGCAGCTGCTGCTCTCCTGCCCTCTCCTTATGCAGCCCAGGGGGTGCCTGGGGCAGAGGAGCAGCCGTCCCGTGGGGGAGCGAGCAGCAATGCCAGCTGCTTTGTGCATCCAGGTGGGTCAGTTTCCCCACATGGGTGCAGGAGGGGGATGCAGGGGTTAGGGGTGCAGGAGGTAGGAGTGCAGGGGTTAGGGGCACAAGATAGAGGTGCAGGGGTTGGGGTGAAGAGGGCACAGTGCAGGGGTTAGGGAAACAGGTGAGGAATGCAGGGGTCGGGGTGAGGGGAGCATGCACAGTGCAGGGATTAGGGGCTCAGAAGGAAAGTGCAGGGATTGGGGTGAAGGTGGCATATTACAGGGGTTGGGGGGAAGGGAGGGTGGGGAGCCTGGGGAGCCCATGGGGGACCAGGAGCAATGGGGGGGCACCATGCCGATGGGGGCCAGGAGCACCAAAATGCAAGTTTGCCCAGGGTGCCATTTTCCCTAAGGCTGGCCCTGTCTACAGCCATTGGTGTTGGCATCTGTCGGCTTTAAATACAATACCACTCTTAGCATGCGTTTATAAGGGGAAAGCTGTGCTTGCACAAATGGAAATAACACGGTGTTCATCCGAGCCCAGACGGTTTAATTTTCACTTGCTAAAGAGAAAATAATTTCCACTGCACCCTCTTTGCTTAGGGGAATGAGCGACCTTGAAGTCCAGGATCCTGTTTCACGGCTTGCCTTGAGAATTTGATTGCTTAGAAACATCTGTAAGGTATTCCTTTAGCACAGCCAGCCGGCAGCTGTAACACCTGCTGCTAGCAGGCCAAATGCCAACAGTCAAATGTTTCTGAACTGGCATGCCATTTCACTTCATGCACTGTCACTTTTTCCATGCAAACAGGGAGGGAAAAGGTCTGTTTCTTTGGAGGAAATGTTCCCAGACTGCCAGTAGATAGCAGACATGCAAGGTGGGTGAGATAATATATTTTATTGGAGCAACTTCTGTTGGTGAAAGAGACGAGCAAAACTTGTCTCTGTTGTCTCTTTCATCAGCAGAAGTTGGTCCAATAAAAGATATTAACTCACCCACCTTGTCTCTCTGATATCCTGGGACCGACACAACTCCAGCAACACCGCAAACAGTAGATAGCAGGGGAGTTAATAGAAATAACTTAAAAAAAACTAAACAAACAACCCAAACTCCCAACCATAAAGGGAAAATTATTTCAGTGTCTAAACATGGAGAAACATCCCAAGCGAATTTTTTTCTTGGCTCTCTTCCAGAATTTCAGCATTTCTACACTGCTATAGGGTGCTTGGGGAGCTGGCATTCCCAATTGAAATCATGGGCTCTGTATCAACAAACGGGACTCAAGAGTCCTGCATTTGCTCCAGTAAAAATTGCTGATCTCTGATCTGCTAAGAGAGATCTTCCAAGAAGTGTGTGGCTTTTCCAAACATTGATGTGTTGCTTTGTTCTTAATGGGGTGGTGTCTAGAGAAGGATCGGACCAGATTTGATTTCTGAAACGCATGTTTTTGCAGGAGGAAAAAATAATATTTTGAAGAAAATTTTTTGGTTAAAAAAGTCTCAGATGGAATTTCCATGTTGGTAGAAAATTATAAACAGCTGCCCACCTTGGCATGAGCTGTCCACTTCGGATAGTGGGTTTACCGACAATATTACATGTTGGTGGTTAAAAACAATGCTTTTAATTAGATTATTTTCAATTTTTTACGCAACCTGGGGGGTTTCACCCACCCAAACACCCAAGCATAGGGGCTCTGCCCCATCCACCCCAGTGGGGGCTCTGCCCCTCATCCATGGTCCCCACCAGAAGACTTACAATCCCAGCATCTGCACCTCCTGGGTCTTTCCCCACAAGGGCTCAGTCCCCAGGTGCTCCTACTCCACCCATGGGTGAAGGGAGGGAGTCGTCGGGTGAGCAGCTATTTCCCTTCTCATCTCTTGTCTCCTTGGCTTCCCCATAGTTCATCAGCTCCTGTCCAGCCCTGAGGCCAGGAAGAGCCACCCTGCCAGATGCTGGGAGCCTGTCGCCCACACTCCAGCGCTGCCCTGCTCTCAGCCGTCCTCCTCCTGCACGTTCAGGCTGCAGTGGCCGGTAAGGAGGCTGTGACAAACTGGGACTGTTCTTAATGTGGTCTTTAAATGTTGAGTGGGGAGTGTTGGCCGGGGAAGGTTGCAGGGGAGTTTGGCTGGGACAGTCTACATTGGGGGATGGGAGACTGGCCTTGAGGGAGGATACCTGAGCACGTAACATGAGAACCCAGGAAGGGGGTTGGAGGCCAGGTGACACCTCTGCCCGGGAAACTGGACAAAGGCTGGGGGAGGAGCTGGGAAGAGGCTGAGTGAGAGACGCTGGAGGGAGTTAGGTTTTTGGAGCTGGCTGGTGAAATGGAGGGGAGCCCAGACGGGACTCTGACCCCCTCCCCCCCCAACGGGGCTGTGGTGTCCTTGGGGCCCCTAGCTGGACCAAACTAAGGGGCCCCTGTTGTCTGTACCTGCAAGACCTGTCTTGGACCATGTTCCTGTCATCTAAATAAACCTTCTGCTTTACTGGCTGGCTGAGAGTCATGGTGAATCGCAGGAAGCCGGGGGTGCAGGGCCTTGTCTCCCTGCACACTTCGTGACAGAGGCTCTGTCCGTAATGGTGCTGGGTGGTCATGGGGCCCCAGCCGGCTCTCACGTATGGCGGGAACAGTCTGGGGTGACTGCCCTGGTAATGCACTGGGCTCGGGGGTGAGAGCGCAGGATCTAGCGCTCACTCATACACACAGTAACGTGTGACAAATGGAGTCACTGTCCATCCCCCCACATCTATCCCCTCCCATCCATCCCCCCACATCCATCCCCATACACACCCCTCTATCCATCCCCCCACATCCATCCCCATACACACCCCTCTATCCATCCATCCACCCACATCCATCCCCCCACATCCATCCCCATACAAACCCCTCCATCCATCCATCCACCCACATCCATCCATCCATCCCCCCCTCTATCCATCCCCCCACATCCATCCCCATACACACCCCTCCATCCATCCCCCCATAACCATCCCCATACACACCCCTCCATCCATCCCCCCACATCCATCCCCACATACACCCCATACACACCCCTCCATCCATCCCCACCCCACCCCATCCATCCATCTATCCATCCATCCATCCATCCCAATAAACACTCCTTCATCCATCCATCCATCCATCCATCCATCCATCCATTCCCATATACACCCCTCCATCTGTCCCATCCTTTCTTCCATCCAACCTCCCACATCCTTCCCTCCATCCCGATACACACCCCTCCATCCATTCATTACATCCAGGCCTCCCCATACACACGCTCCTCCATGCATCCATCCATCCATCATTTATCCCCACACCCCTCCATCCTTCTCCATATACATCCCTCCATCCTTCTCCATATACACTCCTCCTCCATACATCTGTCCTCTCCCCAATCCATCAATATACACCTCTTCCATCCATCTCCCCCATTCATCCATCCCTATACACATGCCTCCACCCTTCCCTCCCCCACCCCCGCTCACAGCTCTCTCTGAGCCCCTCTCTCCAGGATACGCTGGGGTCTCCGGGCTGGGTGGTGGGGCTGGGGCTGGGCTGTGTGAGAGGCGAAGCTGCTTCCCACCACTCCCCTCTGACCCCAGGCTTGTCTCTCTGCTCCTTTCCCCAGTGAATTTCCAGGTGCTGGTTCCCGCCGGCCCCCTCTTCGCCCCACTGGGGGGCACCGTGCTGCTGCCCTGCCACCTCTCCCCCGCGCTCAGCGCCCAGGCCATGCAGGTGAAATGGAGCCGGCTAGGCCAGGACGTCCATGTGTACCTTCCGGACGGGAGCGAGGTGCAGGGTGAGAGGTACCGGGGCAGGACGGAGCTCCTGCGGGATGGGATCCAGAGAGGCAGCCTGGCCCTGCGGATCTGGAACCTCACCCTGCGGGATGAAGGGCGCTACCTCTGTGACTTCCAGTCCAACAACACCGTTGGCAACGCCACACTGGAGCTCCGTGTGACGAGTGAGTGATCCTGGGGTGGGGAGAGGCCGGATTCAGCCTGCGCGGCTCTGGGGCAGGGAGGGATGGCCTGGGGGGGACCATCCCATAAAGCCTGCTGCAGTCACAGACCAGAAAATCTCCCCCAGTGACTCCTCCGTCCAGCCCAGCTGGCTGAGCCAAAGCAGAGCCTGTGGGGCAGAGACGCCCAGACTGCATATAAAGACCCCGAGCATGTGGGCTCCCCAGGAGCCCTGTGACAGATTTTTGTTACCAATCTGACCGGGGCCACAGTTGATCAGGCTGGGGCACAGGATCTTTTTGGGGAGGAGATGATGAGGCACACCAAGTGTCTAAATTTTAAAGCTTTATTAATAAAATAATAAAATAACAGCAGAGAGTGCTGGGAACGCTCCCACGTCACTCAGGGGAAGAAAGAAAGCATTAATGCCCCAAGCCGTAACCCACTTTCATGCCCACACACGCACGACCCAGACTGGCCAAGTCTGGGTGTAACGTCAGAAGAAGGGTGGGGGAGAGGTGGACGGGAGTGCTGTCCTGGGCCCAGGCCGTCCAAGGATCTGCTTTGCTCTCCAAATTGCTCCAGCTCTCAGGAGGGTTTTAAGTCCTGGCTCCTCGGTGGTGTTCCTTTCCGCGACCTCCGTTCCTGGGGCTCTTTCATAGAATCATAGAATCATAGAATATCAGGGTTGGAAGGGACCTCAGGAGGTCATCTAGTCCAACCCCCTGCTCAAAGCAGGACCAATTCCCAACTAAATCATCCCAGCCAGGGCTTTGTCAAGCCTGACCTTTAAAACCTCTAAGGAAGGACATTCCACCACCTCCCTAGGTAACCCATTCCAGTGCTTCACCACCCTCCTAGTGAAAAAGTTTTTCTTAATATCCAACCTAAACCTCCCCCACTGCAACTTGAGACCATTACTCGTTGTTCTCATAGACTCATAGACTCATAGACTTTAAGGTCAGAAGGGACCATTATGGTCATCTAGTCTGACCTCCCGCATGATGCAGGCCACAAAAGCTGACCCACCCACTTTCCCTTAACTCAGCTGTTGAAGTCTCCAGATCGTGATTTAAAGACTTCAAGTCGCAGAGAATCCTCCAGCTTGCGACCCCTGCCCCATGCTGCGGAGGAAGGCGAAAAACCTCCAGGGCCTCTGCCAATCTACCCTGGAGGAAAATTCCTTCCCGACCCCAAATATGGCGATCAGTAGAACCCCAAGCATACAGGCAAGATTCTCCAGCCGGACCCTCATTTTACCAGCGATGGCACGTTATTGCCTAATTGACTAAAATCACGTTATCCCATCAAACCATTCCCTCCATAAACTTATCTAGCCTAATCTTGAAGCCAGAGAGGTCTTTTGCTCCCACTGTTTCCCTCGGAAGGCTGTTCCAAAATTTCACCCCTCTGATGGTTAGAAACCTTCGTCTAATTTCAAGCCTAAACTTCCCCACGGCCAGTTTATATCCATTTGTTCTCGTGTCCACATTAGTACTGAGCTGAAATAATTCCTCTCCCTCCCTGGTATTTATCCTTCTGATATATTTAAAGAGAGCAATCATATCCCCCCTCAGCCTTCTTTTGGTTAGGCTAAACAAACCGAGCTCCTCGAGTCTCCTTTCATATGAAAGGTTTTCCATTCCTCGGATCATCCTAGTGGCCCTTCTCTGTACCCGTTCCAGTTTGAGTTCATCCTTTTTAAACATAGGAGACCAGAACTGCACACAGTACTCCAAATGAGGTCTCACCAGTGCCCTGTATAACGGAAGCAGCACCTCCTTGTCCCTACTAGAAATACCTCGCCTAATGCATCCCAAGATCGCATTAGCTTTTTTCACGGCCACGTCACATTGCCGACTCATAGTCATCCTGCGGTCAACCAGGACTCCGAGGTCCTTCTCCTCCTCCGTTACTTCCAACCGATGCGTCCCCAGCTTATAACTAAAATTCTTGTTAGTCATCCCTAAATGCATCACCTTACACTTCTCACTATTAAATTTCATCCTATTACTATTACTCCAATTTACAAGGTCATCCAAGTCTCCCTGCAGGATATCCCGATCCTTCTCCGAATTGGCAATACCTCCCAACTTTGTGTCATCCGCAAACTTTATCAGCCCACTCCTACATTCGGTTCCGAGGTCAGTAATAAATAGATTAAATAAAATCGGACCCAAAACCGAACCTGTCATCTGGTACCACTGAGAACAGTCTAGAACCATCCTCTTTGGAACCCCCTTTCAGGTAGTTGAAAGCAGCTATCAAATCCCCCCTCATTCTTCTCTTCTGCAGACTAAACAGTCCGAGTTCCCTCAGCCTCTCCTCATAAGTCTTTGTTCCAGTCCAAACCGGCTTTCTGTGGCCTTCTTGGCTGCCCAAAACACTGGCTCTGGAGACTTTGTTTTCCCTCTCACTGTTCTTACTGCTATCTCTGCAGCGCTGCATCTCATTCGCTCTCACTGTTCTCGCTGCTATCTCTGCAGCTCTGCATCTCATTCTCTCTCCCTGTTCTCGCTGCTATTTCTGCAGCTCTGCTCAACTTAGTTCTCGTCCTCTCACGGCTGGGCATCTGTAGATTTCTCGTCTAGCCCATGACCTTGGGCCAGGGCCAGCATCTTATCTTCGGACTGAGCTTGCTAGCTGCAGTGTTGAGTTAACTTGTTCTTTGGTCTTTTCTTCTTCTTCCCCCCTTCTCAACCTCTTGTAACCTACAAAGGAAACTTCCACTCTCCACTCACACACCTTTAACCCTCCCCAAAATTCTTTGTGATGCTTGCAACAGCATTAGCAATATACAGTGCTGATCTACCTTCCCAGGGGACTCCCTAAGGGGAGGGGGCCATTGGGTTGTGACAGCCCGACAGAGCCTCCTTCCATAGAGGATGCCCTGCAATGGCAGATATGTGCCCCCTATTTTCAGTGTCAATGTCTCAGCTCCAGTGCCCAGCCATCAGCTCTCCCCAGCTCTCAGAACCCCACTCTCCGGGGCAGTCCATAAGGGGATCAGGAATGAGGATAGCATGAAATCAAGGGAGAATTCACGTTGATTTCACTCCCCCAGGCTCCGGCTCGGACCCCCTCCTCCATATTGGTGGATATGACGGCAAGCAGATGAACGTGACATGTCTCTCTGTGGGGTGGTACCCGAAGCCAAAGGTGCTCTGGAGAAATGGCCACAGGGAGAGACTGACCCCATCTAAGGAGGAAAAAATCTCCAGAAACCGGGGCCTCTTTGATGTCTCCAGCTCCGTGGTAGTGACTGAGCAGTCGGCCCCAACACTGATTTGTGCCATCAGACCCGGCTCACCTGGCCCGGAGAAAGTCTCAGCCATTCTCATCTCCGGTGAGCTGCTAATGGAACCAGGACACAGACCTGGGTCCAGATTGGCACTGATAGACTGTGAGAACTTTGGGGCAGTGATTGTCTTTTACTGCGTGTCTGTGCAGCACCCAGCATGACAGGGCCCTGATCTCGGTCACCGTGTGTCTGTGCAGTGCCAGGCACAATGGGGCCCCGATCTCAGTCACCATGTGTGTTTGTGCAGCACCCAGAGCTATCGGGCCTTGATCTCGATTACCGTTCGTCTGGGCAGCACCCAGCGTGACGGGGCTCTGATCTTGGTCACTGTGTGTCTGTACAGCGCCCAACGTGACGTGGCCCTGATCTTACTTGGGGCCTTTAGGCGCCACTGAAATGAAAAAATGAAATACAATTATATTCACTAGGCCATATTGAAAATGCCACCATTATTTAGTTCTAGGACTCAAATGCCCAAGCAAAACCCCTCTTTGTTCGGCACCCTATTATTCAAGAATTGCCAAAACTCTCAGCCCACATCCCTGGGTTCTCCAAAGAGAGGTCCAGTGCGGAAAACCTGAATTCAATATTTCTGGGGTTTGAATGCTTTAAAAACAAAAAGAGAGAAAATAAACAACTTTAAGAAAATAGCACTGAGGGCTTTTTCATGCATCATGAAGGAGACAAAACAGGGCCCATGTCCAATTGTTTTGTTTGTTTATTTGCCTTTGCATGTTGCAGAAGGCTAACATGAGGTCTCTTCTTTCTTCCTTTTGCAGATGAGTTTTTCCCCCAAGTCTCCTCTTGGAAGGTTGGCCTCTTCTTGTTCCTGTCAGTGTGTGTTTGCCTCCTCTTCTTGCCTGCCTGCTACTTATGGAGGGTTCAAAGAGCAAAAAGGAAATCCTCCAATTTAACCACAAAGAAGTGATGGATCCTTCGATACAGGAGAAAGGAAATTCCTACGTGGGTATCAATTGTTATAAATCAACACACCTGCTTTGCTCCCCCAGCTAGCATTATTTTCATTATATGTATTACAGACCCAACCAAGATCAGGGCCCTGTAATGTCAGATACTGCACAGACACACAGTGACCGAGATCACAGCCCCGTCGCGCCGGGCGCGGCACAGTCACACAGTGACCGAGATCAGAGCCCCGTCGCGCCGGGCGCGGCACAGACACACAGTGACCGAGATCAGAACCCCGTCGCACCGGGCGCTGCACAGACACAAAGTGCCAGAGATCAGGGCCCCTTTGTACCGGGTGCTGCCCAGACACATAGTGACCGAGATCAGGGCCCCGTCGCACCGGGCGCTGCACAGACACACTGTCAAGGCTGCTTCCCCACTTTGAACTTTAGGGTACAAATGTGGGGGCCTGCATGAAGACTTCTAAGCTTAACTACCAGCTTAGATCTGGTCCGCTGCCACCATCCCAAAGCTAATTCCCTTCCCTGGGTAGCCTTGAGAGACATTCACCAATTCCCTGGTGAATACAGATCCAAACCCCTTGGATCTTAAAACAAGGAGAAATTAACCATCCCCCCTCCTTCCTTCCACCAATTCCTGGTGAATACAGTTCCAACCTCCCTGGGATCTTAAAACAAGGAGAAATTAACCATCCCCCCCTCCTTCCTTCCACCAACTCCTGGTGAATACAGTTCCAACCCCCCTGGGATCTTAAAACAAGGAGAAATTAACCATCCCCCCTCCTTCCTTCCACCAACTCCTGGTGAATACAGATCCAACCCCCTTGGATCTTAAAACAAGGAGAAATTAACCATCCCCCCTCCTTCCTTTCACCCACTCCTGGTGAATACAGATCCAACCCCCTTGGATCTAAAAACAAGGGAAAAGCAATCAGGTTCTTAAAAAGAAGGCTTTTAATTAAAGAAAAAGGTAAAAATCATCTCTGTAAAATCAGTATGGAAAATAACTTTACAGGGTAATCAAACTTAAAGAGCTCAGAGGACTCCCCTCTAGCCTCAGGTTCAAAATACAGCAAACAGAGATAAACACTCTAGTAAAAGGTACATTTACAAGTTGAGAAAACAAAGATAAAAACTAACACGCCTTGCCTGGCTGTTTACTTACAAGTTTGAAATATGAGAGACTTGTTTAGAAAGATGTGGAGAACCTGGATTGATGTCTGGTCCCTCTCAGTCCCAAGAGCGAACAACAACCAAAACAAAGAGCACAAACAAAAGCCTTTCCCCCCCCCCAAGATTTGAAAGTATCTTGTCTCCTTATTGGTCCTTTGGGTCAGGTGTCAGCCAGGTTAACCCTTTACAGGTAAAAGGATTTTGGAGTCTCTGGCCAGGAGGGATTTTATAGTACTGTACACAGGAGAGCTGTTACCCTTCCCTTTATAGTTATGACACACACAGTGACCGAGATCTGGGCCCCATCATGCTGGGCACTGCACACACACACTGTTAAGTTGTCCAAGGTAACAGATGTCCAACTCAGCCAACTACATACAATTATTTATGAAAGGCAAGAAAATTAAAGGCAGACTGAATTAGTCCAAACACAATGGCCAACCAATACCACCCAAGGAGTGTGCTGAGAGCGTGCCTGGTAAATAAGAGGAGAATGGAACCAGAAAGGAATGGAGCAAAACAGGCTTGTTGGAAATTTGGCTTAATTGGTGGACAAAATAATGAGGGGAGGGGCTGTTCCCCCCATCATTCTCTTTTAGGGTCCTGAAAAAGAGTCTTTGGTGGGGAGTCACAATGGTGGAAGCTGAGTGGACTGGAAGGAGTCAGGCCTACCAACATGTCTGCCACCCCCACCGTCTCCTGGGAGTCCGGGATCTACCATTACACTGTGGGGCCCGCACCGTCCTGATCCTCAGTGCGGTCCAGCCAGATTGACCCAGACGACACTACCACCTCCACTGGCTTTGGCTAAATCCTGAAGAGCATCTGGGACATGAGACTTGGGTCTTTGCTGCCACCTGGCCCCCCGTGTGTCCTTTTCCTTCCCTCCTTATTATTTCTCTGTCCTATTCCTCTCCTTTTGCCTTCTGTTTAATGAGAGTCTGGCTTAGTTGCCCAAGACTGTATATTTTGCAATGCTGCTGTGAGCCCATGACCAGAGAGGCAGCTAAAAGCAATGCCCTAAACTGGCCCAAGGTCTCGGAGTGGCTGATGGGACCATGTGCTGGGCCTGTGTTTCTCCAACAGTGAGTTTGTGAGTGCGAGTTAACGCTAGAGACAGAAGCTGCATTTTCTCTCTCGGCTGTTCTTTCCTTTCCTGTCTTGAGTGTGTTTGTCTTGTTTTGTCTTAAAGGAAGCAGGAGCAGATTCTAGCAACAACAGCTTCAGACCATCTCAGCTCAACTTTTGTCTATTCCCGCAAATGGACAGTTTAATACCCTCTGTAATACCAGCCGAAGGATTGTCAAACGGCCAGAACTCTCTCCAGTGAAAGGGAAAGGGGACAAGGGATGTTGTTACAACAAAAATCTCCCTTAATAGTTTACATTTCAAAGGCTGGATCATTTTCCCTTCTTTTCCTGTCTCTTTAATAAAAGGTTACACTGATTTTTAAGGGTGGTCGTTGCCATGGGACTAAGCAGGCCGAGGTCTCTGCCCTCGGAGCCCCAGCCTGTGTTGAACTGTTTCGTGTTGGACAGTGACAGGGTCATGCTAACACCTTGGAATCTCTGGCCCCATTTCTTCCATCGAAATTAGCACAGACATGTGGGAACTGAGGCTATGTCTACACTACTGCGGTAAGTCGACCTAGGCGACGCAACTCCAGCTACATGAATAACATAGCTGGAGTACCGTAGGTCGAGTTACCGCAGGGTCTACACTGCGGGGGGTTGACGGGAGAAACTCTCCCGTCGACTTACCTTACTCTTCTTGTCGGGGGTAGAGTACAGGGGTCGACTGAAGAGCGATCTGCTGTCGATTTGGGGGATCTTTACTAGACCTGTTAAATCAACCTCCAGTGGATCGATCTCAGAGCATCGATCCCAGCCGTAGTGTAGACCTGCCCTCAGATATAGGCCCCTTTGGCAAGCGCAGTGTCATGGAATAGTGCCCCCTTGTGGACTTTCCCAGCATCCTGACCCAGCCGCGGTTACAGTAGAACCTCAGAATTAAGAACACCTCGGGAACGGAGGTTGTTCATAACTCTGAAATGTTCGTAACTCTGAACAAAACGTTACGGTTCTTTCAAAAGTTTACAACTGAACATTGGTTTAATTGAAGGGTTAAAATCCATGTGCATGTTATATAACAACCTGGTATATGAATTATGCCAGCTCTTTTCCAGACCCAAAGTCCAGAGTTTGGTCTGGAGACCAGAGGCCTAGCTAATAGTGATCAGCTAAGAGAAAGCTGGGGTAAACAAAATAACATTGCCTTTGCTAAGATATGCTTGGTCAGTAGAAATGCCAGATGTTAAGGCAATAACTGAATAATTATGTTTCATCCAATGTTTCAAATTGAACAAAGAATCCCTGTTCCTATTGTGTTTCTCCTGAAGGGAAAACAGTCTTCCCACAGATCCAACCTTGAGTTTATGAAAAATTGGCACATGTCAGTATAATGATATGGCATCCTTCCACCTCCCTTCCCAGGGACCAATGCCCTGCCTTAAGGCATAAAGGAGACAATCTGTATTACCATATCCTTTCACTGTTTCTTTGCTTTAACCCCTAGGAATGTACCTGTTGAACAATCAAAGAAGTTGCTCCATTCCTATGGACCCCAAATCAGAATTCAACATATATATTTTATACTAATAACATTTTATCAAAGTATTAATTAAATGTTAACTTGCTAATTTGAGACCATGGGCGGAGACATTATGTAACCTTTTAACCATTGGCTAATGTGCTATCTTGTCTTGCTGCAAAACCTATCCTGGGGTGTGAAACTGCCTACCCCGTCACTTTCCCCCACCCATGGAAAATCTATATATTTCATTGTAATCAATTGATTGACAGTGTCTCTGAGCCTAATAAGCCAGGTGACACTCCGCCAGCGCTGTGTGTAATAAACCCCTATGCTTTGACCTCTACATGGTGTGGATTTATGTCCTTCATAATACAGCTTTCAAACTTTCCACAGAAGAAAAATGCTGCTTTCCCTTTATTTTTGTAGTAGTTTACATTTAACACAGTACTGTCCTGTATTTGCTTTTTTAGTTTTTGGTCTCTGCTGCTGCCTGATTGCGTGGTTCTGGTTGCAACTGAGGTGTGTGGTTGACCAATCAGTTCATAACTCTGGGGTTCATAACTCTGAGGTTCTACTGTATCTCCATGGGGTGTGGGGAGGAGGAAGCCTCTGTCCCCTGTGTCCACTGGATGCTCCTACAGTCTTAACCCTTTTAGGGCACTGAAGAGGCTTAGCTCCTAACTGTAAAGTAAAGTTAACTCACTACTGGGTTGTCCCCAGTCTCCTAAACAGTTTCTTAGCAAAGCGGCGCTGTCTCCTGGGGGCTGAGTGCTTCTCCCCCAGCGGCTGCCCTACTACATCAGGCCTGTTTCTCCACCCTTCCTGCAGAGAGGGAGAGCTCTGTCTCCCTTCCTCATAGACTCATAGACTCATAGACTTTAAGGTCAGAAGGGACCAATATGGTCATCTAGTCTGACCTCCCGCATGATGCAGGCCACAAAAGCTGACCCACCCACAACAGAATCTTCCAGCCTGCGACCCCTGCCCTATGCTGCGGAGGAAGGCGAAAAACCTCCAGGGCCTCTGCCAATCTACCCTGGAGGAAAATTCCTTCCCGACCCCAAATATGGCGATCAGCAGAACCCCGAGCATACAGGCAAGATTCTACAGCCGGACCCTCATTTTACCCGCGATGGCACGTTAATGCCTAATTGACTAAAATCACGTTATCCCTTCAAACCATTCCCTCCATAAACTTATCAAGCCTAATCTTGAAGCCAGAAAGGTCTTTCGCCCCCACCGTTTCCCTTGGAAGGCTGTTCCAAAATTTCACCCCTCTGACGGTTAGAAACCGTCTTCTAATTTCAAGCCTAAACTTCCCGACGGCCAGTTTATATCCATTCGTTCTCGTGTCCACATTAGTACTGAGCTGAAATAATTCCTCTCCCTCCTTGGTATTAATCCCTTTGATATATTTAAAGAGAGCAATCATATCCCCCCTCAGCCTTCTTTTGGTTAGGCTAAACAAACCGAGCTCCTCGAGTCTCCTTTCATAGGAAAGGTTTTCCATTCCTCGGATCATCCTAGTGGCCCTTCTCTGTACCCGTTCCAGTTTGAGTTCATCCTTTTTAAACATAGGAGACCAGAACTGCACACAGTACTCCAAATGAGGTCTCACCAGCGCCTTGTATAACGGAAGCAGCACCTCCCTGTCCCTACTAGAAATACCTCGCCTAACGCATCCCAAAATCGCATTAGCTTTTTTCACAGCCACGTCACATTGCCGACTCATAGTCATCCTGCGATCAACCAGGACTCCGAGGTCCTTCTCCTCCTCCGTCACTTCCAACCTATGCGTCCCTATCTTATAACTAAAATTTTTATTAGTCATCCCTAAATGCATCACCTTACACTTCTCACTATTAAATCTCATCCTATTATTGTTACTCCAATTTACAAGGTCATCCAAGTCTCCCTGCAGAATATCCCGATCCTTCTCCGAATTGGCAATACCTCCCAACTTTGTGTCATCCGCAAACTTTATCAGCCCACTCCTACATTCGGTTCCGAGGTCAGTAACGAATAGATTGAATAAAATCGGACCCAAAACCGAACCTTGAGGAACCCCACTGGTGACCTCCGTCCAACCCGACAGTTCACCTTTCAGTACTACCCGCTGCAGTCTCCCCTTTAACCAGTTCTTTATCCACCTCTGGAATTTCCTCGCCAGCCAGCCCTGAACTTTGCCTCTTTTTGTCTATGGCGGCCACTTCCTTCATTCATTGCTAGATGCATTTTTTATCTATCTCCTTTTGCACAGTCTAGTAGCCTTAAGAAAACTCAGCCAGACTTTCTTTGCACAATTCCATTTCCCTGGCACTCTCACATACAGTTACCATAGTTCAGGTTCCCAAAAAAGAGAACACTGCCGGGGGGGGGGGTGAGCTGGAGGGGGTACAGTTGGGGGTGCTGGAGGGGGTACCTGTGGTAGGGGTATTCACTGGAGGTGGGGGGCTGTGTCACTCCCTGTCATGGTGGCAGGGCAGCTGGCACAAGCTCAGGATTCAATGCCAGTCATCAGTCAGCCCCTCCCTGTGTAGATAAATCTCTGATAATTTTCATATGACTTTACATTGTGCCTCTTCATATAACCTTGTAGTGGGTCTACCCACGTGTGACCTCTGTTTTCATGAAACTTTGTATCAAAGCCTCAAAGAGAAACTTTGCATTGAACCTTGGTATAATGTTATAGCCCCTAAGGATAGAATAAGATAGAAGAAAAATGTCTTTTTGCTAGCAGTAGAACAAGATCTCCCCCCCCCACCCCACTCTTAATCAATTGCCCTGTTGAATGAAGGAGGTGTGAATGAGGAAGGCGTGGAAGACAGCACCTCCAGACAGCTGCAACCCTTGGAGAGGGGATGGAAGCCAGACCCAAGGACAATAAAACGTGCCAAGTGGGCTCATTAAAGAAGAGCAGACATACTGACGGCCTCAGGGGTCAGAAGCAAGCATCTTCTTTTGGAAACACCCTCTTTGCAGCATTGGGACAACACCCAGAAGGAAGCAGCACAAAGGACCAATGGACACAGACACAGATTTTGAATCTGGTACAGATTTGCATGAGAGGGAAGCTGCTATAAATGTGAGGTGTCTTGCAGAGGACCCCAGGTCTCATCTTGTCAACATGGGAGCATCGATCCGGATTGGCAGAAGCCCAGCTCCAACCCCTCCCTCATCTAACTCACCTGGCCAGTGAAGTTAAGGGGAGCAAGTAATTGGTAACATCAACAAGACAAGAGTATGCTTATGTGTGTGTATGTGAGTGTGTGAGTGTAATATATATCATATGCATATGATACAGTGTTAATTAATACATGTATTACCAATAAATGTGGCGTTTTGCCTTATTCTCCCTCAAAAGATCCTGTGCAGTACTTTAAGTACAACACCTGCAGGACCCCCTCCCCAGGGCTGGGAACTATAGCCGAGGTGGGTGGGATCTGGCAGCAGTTGCTTGCAGGGGAATGGACCAATCAGCTGCAAATGTAGGGGAGGAACCAATCAGGAAGCAGAACAATTGGGGCTCTTTCTGAGCAGGGCTTGTCTGCTCTGCAAACCCCCTGGAGGTTGCCTGTTATTTGAAAAATCCACCTGGACAGAGGAAGGAGGCTCAAAAAAGAGGCTTTGTCCAGGAAAACCCAGATGTATGTTAAGCTGATTCTCACCAGACCCTTTGGGGACAAATCTTTGATCCCAAGCAGACTCCATTTTTCATAAAGAAACTTTCTTTCCATAGAATATTGCCCACTATGCCGTAGACCATGATGAACAGTATCTTTGGTTTTGCACACTTTACCCAGCCCGCCTTTATGTCTTTTTTAATAACTGTAACTTATCATTTAAGGCACAATGACCTGTTAACGCTTAAAATGAGTACTTCGCTTTTCCTTTCCTGACTGCAGAGTGTAGTATTAGCTTGGATTTTGGAGCACACATCATAGAACCTTCGTCCTTTTGGTTCCTTAGTCTGTAGTTCTTGTCACTCCTTCGCAAGTTCCTTCGTGACTTTCAGATTCCAGCCTATTTAAGGGTATTTTAATCTCCACCTCCTCATTTTTTAGAGCATGTTTTGTTGCTTTGTCAGTCATCTCATCGCCGGGTATTCCAATACGTGCCGGAATCCATGCTATTTGTTATACTGCCTAAATTGTTACCGGAGTGAGGAACATTATTTCATTTATGATGTCATTTCTGCTTTCCGAAGTCCCTGTTCCAATTGTCATTTTGCCTGACAAGGAATCAGATAAAATTACAGCTCTGGCCAGCATAGGCGGCAGGTATAAAAGGCCAGGGGATGCTAAGCCTTCCCTGGCACAGCCGCTGTGGACCTGCTGCTGGACACCTGGGCCGTGGTGGCCCCGCCAGCGTTCTACCTCTTCCCCTCCCTGCTCCTCCCCTTCCCCAAGGCCCCCACCTCCCATCCCTGGCCGAGTCCCTCCTCTCCTCCAGCCCCCTGCGCCCGCGAGACACCCCCCCCCACCCGTTGCTCCTTGTGTCCCTGCAGGTGGTGGGGGCCTTGCGGGGGACGGGTGAGGAGAGGAGGAACGCGGTGAGCGGCAGTGGAGAGGGGCTGAGTGGGGAGGGGGCTGAGCAGGGGCAGGGCCTGGGGTGGAGCGGGGATGGGGAGTAGGTGGAGTATGAACCGGGCTGCGAGCAGAAGAGGTGGGACAGGGAGCTAGCCTCCCCCAGGGGAAGCTTCACCAGCCACCCATGCCGGCCAGTTGCACATCTCTTACCCAGCTTAGTGTCAACAATATCCTGATTAGATCACCCGTCGGAACGGTCACAGGAGCTGGTTTAGATTTCTGGATTCCAAGGCTAGGAACACAGAAGGCTGTTCCCACTCTACCCGTGATGTCATTGTTGGATCCGTCTCTATAGACTTGGCAAAGCTCAGCCCTGAACTGAGCCACATTCTCACCTTTTATTCTCCCTCCAGGCTTGGCATTGACTGACAGTGCAGCGGGGAGGGTCTAGCTGGGCCCACAGACTCTCTTTAACCCCTTCTCTGCTGGTGTGGGGTCTCTCTCTGTGCCATCGCAGGCAGTAAGTGGGTTATGGTCAGTTTCAGATATCACAGGCCTCCCTTAAATAAGGACCTGGAACTTTTTACACCTATAGACTACGAGAAAAGCCTCCTTCTCTGGCCAAGAGGATAAGGAGGAACAGGGAGTGAGACCACAGTTCCAGCATGGCTGGGCCCCCCCACTTCTACCCAGGTTCCTGCGGAGGCCCCCAAATTGGCCAGGGCCCCTGGGCATGGGCCCCATTAATCCACCATTGGCTTGGAGCTTCTGGTCATGTTCTTCTACAGCTCAAAATGTCACCTATGTAAATCTTGGTACCCTCTACACCATCCAAAATGTGTTGCATTTTCCAGTGAAACATTGTGGGTGCTGAGCACAGCCCAATCTGCACAGTCTGTCTCCCAGAAAGAGTGTGAATGTGCACAGACATCGGGTCTGTTTTCCACCTGGCAGAACCCTGCTGATGCATCCTGTGTATAAAAATATCTGGCATCGTTCACCTCCACAAAGACATCTCTGCTTTGTAGGTAGTAGGAAAAGTTCCCTTTTTATGTATTGATTTAATTCTTTAATTGATTTAATCCTGCATAAGCCAAGGGTTCTGTCTTGCCTACAGTCACCAGTATGTGATTAGTCCTGCCACGAGTGCCGGGAACTGGACTAGATGACCTCTCGAGGTCCCTTCCAGTCCTATGAGTCTATGATTCTATGTGTATCTACTCCTGGTTCTTCTGTTTGATCTATGTTTCCCAGAGCAACGAGCGGCCCATCTCCTCTCTTAGCCTTTGCCTTAGGGTGATGGGAATTTTTCCAGGGATGTGAATTGTAGGGCAGTTGGGCTCTGTCATAAACATACAGCTAAGGGTAGCATAAAATCCCTCCTTTCCTGTAAGGGGTTAAGAAGCTCAAATAACCTGGTTGGCACCTGACCAAAAGGACTAATAAGGTGAGACGATACTTTCAAATCTGTGGGGGAAGGTTTTTGTACTCATTTTAAGCGTTAACAGGTCATTGTGCCTTAAATGATAAGTTACAGTTATTAAAAAAGACATAAAGGCAGGCTGGGTAAAGTGTGCAAAACCAAAGACACTGTTCAACCAGGTTATCTGAGCTTCTTAACCCTTTACAGGTGAAGGAGGAATTTTATGCTATCCATAGCTGTATGTTTATGACAGGCTCTTTCAGCTTTATTGTGTACCCTATCCCCTGGAAGATGTCCTCAAACTCTTCCTCAATTGTTTTGGTCCCCTGCCCCTCCAGTGAGAACCCTCAGGGCTTGCCATGCTCCTAACCCAATGGTTCTCAGCTGGCAGCCCGCGGGCCCCTTGCAGCCCAATCATCACCGAGCTGCGGCCCAGTTAATATCCTCAGGGCCATACAAGTAGTATTGGATGCGGCCCACAAAGGTCAATAGGTTGAGAACCACTGTTCTACCTCAACAGCGCACGCTCTTTTCCCTGGCACTATTACTAATTGGATCCTTTCCAGTTTGTTTTTTACCCATACAACCATAGGAGCTGAGTTTTACTTTTTCCCAGGAGTGCTCCATGCCTGCTTCACCCTGAGGTCCTGTCCCCATTCCACTCCTCCCCCAAAGGCCCCTGCCCCCATTCCACCCCTGAGGCCCCGCCCTCACGCCGCCTCTTCCCAGCCCTGCTCCGCCCCCTCCCCCGAGGCCCCTGCCTGCCTGCTACTCGCTGCTCTCTGCCCTCCCACAAGTCTCTCTCCGAGCTGCCAAACAGCTGTTTGGCGGTGTCTCCAATCAGCTGTGGCTGGTGGGTGCTGAGCACTCACTGTTTTTTTCCTGTAGCTGCTCCATCCCCGGAGCACCCACGGAGTCGGCACTTATGCATACATCCAGTTTGCATGCTCTCTTAGTGGGGATAAGCTCAGCTCGGTAAGCCCTGAGTTGTACCCGTTTATCTTCTACTGCCCGGGGGCTTTTCTGTCAGTGCTAGTATCACTGTTTCTGAAACCACAGTGGCTCGTACACCTGCATCGAACTTAAAATTAACAAATGTCCCATTTGCTTTCAGGGTGACAGTCCCGTCATCTTCTGCTGCAATGCGGTTCACTGCTCCTGTGAAGAATTCCTCTGCACTAGTGGTACAGTGGCTGTTCTCTATGTCCATGCTGTGCACATGCTACTGCTGCTTGCAAACTTTTGTAAACTGATATAATCTATTGCTATTCTTGCCTCCTTTCCCATAGGCCGGGCGTTGTCTTGGCTTGTTCTGGTTGTCACACTGCGTGCAGCTCCATGCACCGGTCTTCTGGACTCTGACTTTGACCTCCACATGTCTCTCTCTGGTTCTGGTCTCTTTTCCTGTAGTATTTTGGATTCTCTGTCACATCCACAGTGTCAGAGCACACTCCACCTTCCATAAGCTTCATTCTGCACTGCCTCCTTTCTGTTGCTTGCGAAGGATTCATGCTGGGTGTTCCAGTATTGTCTCTCTGAGTTTTTTGTCTTAGATCCCAGTCATGATCTGGTTCTCTCATCAGGGACTCTATTAGCCCCCCATGGGCAGTGGGTATTGCAGTCCAGGGGGGGCTGAGCCTCCCCAAACAGCCAGGCATGGCCCCACCCACGCTCCGCCCCAAGGCCCCCTCCTGCTTCCCTCTCTTCCCAAGCTCTTCTTCCCCAAAATGGGTGGGGGCGGGGGCGGCGGCTTGGGCTAGGACAGGCCGGCCAGCAGCCTGGGACTCGGTGCTGGGGGGTGGGGGAAAGGGGTGGAGGAGGGGCAGGGCCTCAGGCACAAGAACTGGGGCCAGGGGGCTAACTTCCCCAAACGGGTGGTTCATGCGCCGCTTATGTAGGCCCCTCAAAATTACAAGATTGACTGGTCAGCCTCAGATCAGCCACAAGCTCTTCTATAGTTTCACCTTCTTTTTTGAATGCTCAGATTAAAAGCTTCTCTCTCCTATGGTTCATTTTTTTGGGGAGTGCCTCCCACCTCAAATTTCTATCAAATGTCTGATAATCAGCCTCCTCTGCATGCGCTAAGAGGCACCTGTCAAACACATCAAGTGCTTCAGGACCTGCTATTGGCATTCACAGTTATCACATTTCCCCTCCCCCCCTTTAAATCAAGAGAGATTCACTGGTTAATTCTCTAGAAGGAACAATTTCTGCCTTTGAAATTAACAAACTGCCTCCCTCAGGCCTGTGATCTCTGTTCATTTGTCCCCCTGTCGGTCTGTCTCTAGAGGACGTGACCCTGGAGCCAGACACAGCTCACCCCAGCCCAATGGCTCGGGGAGATTGGACATTTACTCCTGCGTACTGGGCTTTGACAGCTACCTGTCAGGGAGACGTTAGTGGGAGGTGGAGGTGGCAGTGGCAGGTGCAAGGGGCTGGCTCTGGACGTTACCAGGGAGTCTGCCAGCAGGAAGGGCTGGTTCAGTTTCAGTTACAAGCAAGGGCCAGGACAGGGCAATCAATGTGTAATGGAGCCAGCTAGACTTGCCCCAGAGACCTGGCAAGATCAGAGTGTATCTGGACTCCGAAGTTGGGACCATGTACTTCTATGGCACTGACCTCATGGCTCCCATCCATGCGTTCACTGCCTCCCTTATGGGGAAGAGCTGTCAGTTCCTCTGGGTCTGGTTTGTAGGGACCTCCCTTAGGCTGTGTCCCTGAGCCTTGCCCTCTCCCAGCCAGATCTCTGCACATGCAAACCTGCCGATGCATCATAGGATCAGAGGCAACTATCCGGATTGCGGGACAGCCCTTTTTCAATGCACATTGTGCCATAAATGGGCAGATGGCTGTGTTTGCTTAGCTACGAAACCTTATGGGAAGGTTGTTTTCACACTGTGGGAATGGAAATAAACCTGCTTTTAATGAAATAGAACATTGGAAACAAGTTCTATTGCATGCAACTGTACCATCCCTCCCAATCCAGATCATCAGCAAGAGTCAGACACCCAGCTACGTGAGGTTCAGATGCCTGGTTCCCAGGGGGTGAGATCTCCAGGACTGGTCAGACTACCAGTTTTTCTCTCTTTTTCTTTTTTTCCTGTCATTTTTCCAAAGCTGGAGAAGTTTTGAAAAGTTACAGAATGGAAAAAGGAAAAAACAATTTTCTAGATATTATGTTATTATTTATGTCTTTGTATTGGGGTCGTGCCTGGGAACCCCAGTCATGGACTAGGACTCCACTGTACTAGGTTCTGGCCAAACACAGAACAAAAAGACCGTCCCTGCCCACAGAGCTAACGATCTAAATAGAAACAAAGAAAGCTCCATGGATGCATTTGTTCCTTGCATTCAGTGGCAAGAGAGGGAACAATAGGGAAGAAAAAAAACCCCAAACTCTGAAATTTCCATAGTCCAGAAATCGAAATGAAAATTTCAGTTCAAGACAAAACGAAAAATGCATCAGATTGAAATTCCCCATTGAGGAACCTAGCTGAAAAACACACTTTCCTGCCTCTCCAAATGATGGTTTGGATGAACTCCCGTTTTCCGGTGGGTGGGAAAAGGGTTTGGTTGGACCATTCCCAGCAGCAAGACTCGGGGTGCTGTTGTCTATTATCTGCGTTGTGTCAGCAGCTGAGAGCTCAGCCACTGGGCGAGACCACACAGGGCTGAGCAAGTAGCAGAGAGAAGAGCTTTGTGCAGTGACAGAAGCTCTGATGTGGTTCCACACTAACTCACAGACACGGACATGGGTGGGTGTGTTTACGGTGGGAGGGATTCTCCTGATTATAGGCATGAGCCCACAGCTGGAAACCAGCCCTTGGGCTAGCCCCATGCCTGCATCACCCTCCCACAGTAAACCCAGCAAGGGTCAGGTGCTGCTGGTGTAACTCGTGGGCAGAACATCTAGGGCTGAGTTACACACAGACCTGCATCAAACAACCTGTTTATTCCCGCCCCTCCCAACCCCCATCTGTGGGACCTCTCTCAGCTCAGGTCAGCAGCATCGTAGGTCACGTTGAATGAGGAGGGTGGAAAGAAAAAGTAGTTACCCTACGTCACAGGTTAATTGGCAGCTGGCTTAAAACAAACAAAAGAAAGTATTTCTTCACAGAACACACAGCTAACCTGTGGAACTCTTTGCCAGAGGATGTTGTGAAGCCCAAGACTATAACAGGGTTCAGAAAAGAACTAGATAAGTTCATGGAGAATAGGTCCATCAATGGCTATTAGCCAGGATGGGCAGGGCTGGTGTCCATACCCCTGTTTCCAGAAGCTGGGAATGGGTGACAGGGGATGGATCACTTGATGATCACCTGTTCTATTCATTCCCTCTGGGGGACCTGGCATTGGCCACTGTTGGAAGACAGGATACTGGGCTAGATGGACTTTTGGTCTGACCCAGTATGGCCGTTCTTATGTTCTTACAAGGGTGGGGGAGGTAAGAGCGATGCAGTGCATCACCCAGATGTCTCTGGCAGAGCCAGGAACGGACCCATATCTCCAGGTTCCCAGCCAAGTGCCCTTTCCACCAGGCCAGCGATCTCCTCACTCCAGCTGGCCCCTGAATCTGGCACTGGGGCTCTGTTAGACCCTGACCGCACTGGTGCCAGGCGTTACTGCCCCAGGGCCCTCTGCTGCACACGTTCTTTGCATCTCCTTTCATGGAGCCTTTTCCAACAGGCCCAATTTGACATTTCCCGCCTAAGTCTTCCAGGCAGGGCCAGCGATTGCAAACATTGGGCAAGATTCCCAGCTGGTGGGAATCAGCCGTAGCTCCATTGGAGTCAATGGGGCCAGATCCCCTGCTGGTGTCAATGGGCCATAGCTCCATTGAAGTCAATGGGGCCAGATCCCCAGCCATTGATGCCGGCTTCCTCCGGGCATGGGGATTGCTCAACCCCCCGCTTTGCCCAAGGTCCCGCCCCCACCCGTCCCCTTCCCTCAAACCCTCACCCTAGTCCTGCCTCTTCCCACCCTGCCTCTTTCCCGCCTTTTCCCACCTAGTTCCACACCCCCCCCGAGCGTGCCCCGTCCCTGCTCCTCCCCCTTCCTCCTAGACCCTCCTGCACGCCGTGAAACAGCTGATCATGGTGGGCGGGAGGCGCTGGGAGGGAGAGGGAGGAGTTGATCGTTGGGGCCGCTGGTGGGTGGGAGGTGCTGGGAGTGAGAGGGGAGCTGGCTGCCAGTGGGTGCCGATGGAGTCGGTGCCTATACCCCCAGCTGGTATCTATTGGAGTCAATGGGGCCAGATCCCGAGTTGGAGTCAATGGGCTGTAGCTCCATTGGAGTCATGGTGCCAGACCCCCCAGCTGGTGTAAGTTTACCAGAGCCCAATTTCTATTGATTAGGCCAGATCCTCAGCAGGTGTAAATCAGTGTTGCTCCACTGGAATTAATGCCAGTTTACACCAATTGATGATCTGGGCCAGTAGTTTCTGCTCTGTAAAAATGTAATATTTGTTGCTAAGGACAAAGTGACTGAATGGTTCAAGGTAATACAGTAATAAACATACTGACCTGATTCTCCACTCGTTCACCCCTGTGTAAATCAGGAGTAACCCCATTGGAGTCACTGGGGCTGGTTCCCTTCCATTTATACAGTGTAGCTTCCGCTGGGCCTGCATAGCTATTTTCCAGCATAGTGATTCTCGGTCCAAAACTGCCCATGTCACCTGAAGCAAAGTCCCTGAAGTCTTCGTGCCCTCTGTACCTTGGGGGTAACCATCGCTCCCTGCCTCAGAGGGGGCGGTGAGGGTAAACTCATCAATGCATGTGAGATGTTCAGATACCACAGTAATGGGAGCCAGATAAGCACTGAGAGGTCCATCTGTGACCAAAACCCAGGAGCCTGATTCCCAGCTCCCACCCCACTCCCTGCTGTAACCAACTAGATCCCACTCCCTTCCTAGAGCCAGGAATAGAACCCAGGAGTCCTGGCTCCTAGTCTGGTGCCTCCGCATACAGAGGCACAAGCCCCGGCCCGGGTGCCTGCCCTGGGCTGCATTCTGTTCAGCTGGCTCGTTATCTCAACACAGGAGATTAGCTCTCTCCTGGCAGGGTTGCCATGTCCCGAGCGGGATTAGAGGTGACCTGTGACTGGGATGAAAGTCCGCCCTCCTTGTTCTGTTGCACTTTGAGTTGTTTTCCAGGCAACCAGAAGCCCCCTTGGAGAGAAGAGGACTGAACCCAGCAGGGTGGGAAATTGCCTGGTCTGCAGCCCCAAACCATATTCTAACTGCCCAGCACTGCTGAGGGCTCGGCCGGGCATCCAGCCTCATCTCGGCAGGCGCTTCAAGGGCTGGGAACATGATGGGGATTTGATAAGCAGCCCCCAGAGGATCTGTACGGGCCAGGAGGGGTCAGACGGCAGCTGGGCCTGAGCAGGTAGGAAGGAAGGAGGCGAGTGCTGGGGCCTTTCAGGTGTAACAAGCAGGCACAATGCCAGCCAAAATCAATGGGGGTTATTAGCGATTTGTAGGGGGGAACATTGTGGGTTAGTGGATAGGGCACTAGACTGGGAAGCAGGACTCCTGCGGTCCATCCCTGGTTTGGGGAGTGGAGTGTGGCTGAGTGGTCAGAGCAGGGGAGTTGGGAACCAGGACTCCTGAACTCATCCCTGGTTTGGGGAAGGGAGTGGGGTCAAGCAGGTTAGAGCAGAGGGGCTAGGAGTCAGGTCTCCTGTGTGATCATGGCTAGTCTATCTATGCCTCAGTTTCTCCTCCATAAAATGGGGATAGTGGTCCCTCCCCTTGTAGGGGGGTTGTGGGGATTATTTAAAGTTGGCTAAGGGGGCTCGGATAGTCCGGCAATGAGGGTGGGGTGGCTCAGAGACATGCCTACAAGTACAGTAGAAAGGACACTCCCATTTGGGGTGGAGGGACAGAGAGTGGAAGTTATCTCTGGCATACTCTTTTTCCAGGGCAGAGATTCTCCTAGAACAGGGGTGGGAAAACTTTTTGGCCCGAGGTCCACATCTGGGTGGGGAAATTGCATGCGGGGCCATGAATGTAGGGCTGGGGCAGGGGGTTGGGGTGTGGGAGGGAGTGCGGGGTGTGGGAGGGGGGTGCGGTGTGGTGTACAGGAAGGGGCTCAAGGCAAGGGGTTGGGGTGCTGAAGGGGTGTAGGGCATACAAGGGGGCTCAGGGCAGGGGGTTGGGGTGCAGGAGGGGTGCAGAGTGTGGGAGGGGGCTCAGGGCAGGGGGTTGGGGTGCAGAAGGGGGCTCAGAGCAGGGGGTTGGGGTGCAGGGTGTGGGAGGGAGCTCAGGGGAGGGGGTTGGGCTGAAGGAGGGGGTGTGACAGGGGGCTCAGGGCAGGGGGTTGGGGTGCGGGGTGCAGGAGGAGTTCGGGGTGCAGGCTCCAGCCCGGCGCCGCTTACCTGGAGTGGCTCCGGGGTGGCAGCGGTGCGCAGCGGGGCTAAGACAGACTCCCTGCCTGCCCTGGCCCCGCGCCGCTCCCGGAAGCGGACGGCATCACATCCCTACGGCCCTGGAGGAGTGGGGGCAGAGGGCTCCGTGCACTGCCCTCGCCTGCAGGTACCTCCCCCAAAGCTCCCATTGGCCGTGGTTCCAGTTCCCGGCCAATGGGAGCTGCGGGGTGCGGTTCCTGCAGGCAAGGGCAGCGCACGGAGCCCTCTGGCCCCCCCTTCCCCAGGAGCTGCAGGCACAGGACCTGCAGAGCCACGGGGGTGGCAATCCCGCGGGCCGGATCCAAAGCCCTGATGAACCGGATCCGGCCTGCGGGCCGTAGTTTGCCCACCCATGTCCTAGAAGGATCCACTCCGGACAACAGCTTTCCCCCTGGTTGGTCACAGCAGATCCATATTCCCCGTTGGCTGTTCACATCCTAGCCGTCCTCATGGGCTACGATTCCTTGCTGGGTTACCCCAAGATGAAGGTCTACAGAGAAAAAGGTAACTGCTCCCGCATGGTTCCCAGGGCATCAAAGAACCAGACCCCTGTGGGTGCCGGTGCGACTTCACAGGGCGCTACACACCAGCTAGCCATACCGTTGAGATACCCCATCCTCCCATCCACTCCTGGGAAATGGAAGGTTCCCACTGGCCTTTGCTACCCTTTAGTGCCCACTATACAGTATAGATGCTCTTTCCCACCCCTCACCCTCTGCTCCCCCTGGTGCCCATTGTACGGTATAGCTGCCCTTTCCCCACCCCTCACCCTCTGCTGCCCCTAGTGCCCATTATGCAGTTTAGCTACCCCTTCCCGAGCTCCACCCTCTGCTGTCCTGTTCCCGTTATACATTGTAGCTGCCCCCTCCTACCTCTCACACTCTGAGACCTGGGGATACCAGTCCTCTCCCAAGTCTCTGATTGTAAATTTTAAATTTTCTATTGAGAATCTCTGCCCAGGGCCCTCTGTCCTTTAGTTATTTCCCAGAGCCTGAGAAAGAGGAATGGAGGAGCTCTTGCCTGAGCAACTGCAATAGCATTTTCTGCTCCTATGTATAAGCTTAGGCTCTCACCTGCTGGGTTGTCTCTCTCCACAGAGGATGTCACTCTGGACCCAGATACAGCTCACCCCAGTCTGGCCCTTTCCAAGGACCGGAGAAGTGTGATAGCCACAAAGACAAAGCTGGCTCTGGCCAACAACCCCGGGAGATTCGACATTTACTCCTGCGTGCTCGGCTCCGACGGCTACGAGTCGGGGACGCATTACTGGGACGTGGAGGTGGCTGGCACAGGGGGCTGGGCTCTGGGCATCACCAGGGAGTCTGCCAGCAGGAAGGGATGGTTCATGTTCAGCCCCAAGCAAGGCACGTGGGCCATCCAGCTCTCCAGGGGCCAGTACCGGGAAGTCACTGTGGAATGGAGCCCGCTGGACCCGCCCCAGAACCCTGGCAAGATCAGAGTGTATCTGGACTATGAAGGAGGGGTTGTGTGCTTCTACGATGCTGATACCATGGCCCCCCTCCACGCCTTCACCTCCTCCTTTTCTGGGAAGATCTACCCGTTCTTCTGGGTCTGGTCTGTAGGGACCTCCCTTAGACTGTGTCCTCCACAACCCTCCAATAACTGAGGGCACAGTCTAGAGGCTGCTGCCATTTCTGAGGACATCAATGGATGTTGGATCATGTTTTGTCTCAGCCAGAGATTGAAGCATGAACACCGTGATGCATCTGGATTTTAGCCCATGAGGCAGCATCTCCCTTAAACACCTCTTCGCTGCCTGCCACGCTGCCCCTTGTGCATGGCAAATGCTCCCTAATAAAACCCAAGCAGCTGCTACCTTCTCCTCCCCCAGGTCCCTCCTTAATGGTCACCTCTGCCATGATGCCTCCAGAACTCAGCCTGGTGATCAGGGCTAGACAAGTGATCTGCTGTGAATATGACTCTTTCTCATCTTTCCTATCTTGCTCTACCTTTACCTCCAATTGAAAAGAAATATACCCTGTGTAGCTAGGTAAGGTGGTCCAATTCTTCGAATTCTGGTTTAGCATGTGTGTTAATTGTTTTGTGTAAGAGGGAATTAATATAGATGTCAGTGCAGCTCTCTCCTTCTAGGTGTATAGGGTATAAACTGGTGATGAATTCACTGAGGCTGGAAATTAGAAGGAGCTTTCTAATGTAGCCTTTTTTCTAGTTAACGTGAATTTTGTACTGTGGTATTACAGCACCGTGGGTTTGACTCTGGCAGCTACAGTTTCAAGCTTAACATTGTGAAAGTCACCTCTGCTACTTGCTTTAGAGATAGAATCTTTATGAACACATAAAGATCAAGCATAGTGACCACACATACATTCACAAGTACAAGGTCTCATCTGTTTTACAAGTTTTATTAAAGTTATGATTACCTGAGTATACAGAAATTCTATACAGACCTATGCACAAGTTACAAATATAGTTATACTCACATCCTCCTAGATACTGTTAGGATCTGTTGTATCTCTCATGACTTGATCATCAGTAGAGGGATGGTTCCTGCTGGGGTTCCCATAGGGAACTCCATTTTTCTAATCTAGGCGCCCGCTTTATAATTTGATTCTGACTATACCTCATTCTGCGCATGTCCATAAAAGTGTTAACCCTCTTTTCTCTTATTGGTCTGCTGTCTCCTTGAAACTTAAGGGACCCCAATTTTCTATAGGATAAGTTCCCTTTATTCTCATTAGCATTGACACACAACCTGTATCCTGTGGTTAAGATACATGTCAGAGACAGATTTGCCTTTACAGTATTGTTATGATCTAATATTAATCTTCTGGGTAATTTTTCGCATTACCACCACTTGGTACCTCTTTTCCCATAATCTTAGGGCATTGGGTTATTTCTCGGTCATTGGCTTATGTCATCATTTCTTGTCTTCAAGGCCTAAAATATCTAAGCTGAAATTTTGCAGGCCTCAGCCTACAGATTCTTGCATTTCAGCTTGTCTTACTTATGTCTAATGCATTATTATTTTATATACTAATTAATCTTATACTTTTATAATCCTACAAATTAACTCTAATTAACATACAATGAATATATAACATGTTGATAAATGAAAATAAACTAAAATCATTGGCTACACTAACCATCAGAAGAGTGAGATTCTGGAACAGCTTCCCAACAGGAATCATGGGGGCAAACAATCTATTTGAGGATGAATGAAAAGTTTGTGAACAAGATAATATATGGGGATGCCTGCAAATGGACCATCACCCAGGAGGTCCCTTCCAGTCCTATGTTCCTAGGTGAAAAGAAACAAAGACAAACCATGAGCTTTAACACATTGGGTGCCCCCCTAATTTTCTTGCTTGAGGCAAGGATGTGACAGCCTGTCATGGGATAATTTCCAGAGTGTTGAGACAATATGTGTGTGTGTGAGAGCAGAGCTGCTGGGTAGGCCACTAGCAGTTTTTAAGAAACTACTTAGGCCTATAATGGATGCTGATGCAAATGGCAGGATTGTAACGACACAAACAGCTCCCTCTCCCAATTCCCTACCGTGGGTGCACTGAGCATGCTCACCCGAACTGAGCATGCCCAGGAGGGTTGCTATTTGTGTTGTCACACATGCCGGGGCGCCCCTCGCTCAGGGAGGGGAGAGCTATTCCCGACCCCGTCCTGTGCGAGCCGGGCGCTGGCTGAACGGCCCCCTCGGGTCGGTGTCATAGCGGCGCCCGTGGAGCTTCCTGGCTCAGACCCGCCCTGCCAGCGCCGCCTCCACTGTGAGCCGGGAGCCCGGGCTGAGCCGCTGCTGCTCCCCAGCGGGGTGTGTGCGGGGAGAGCCCTTCCCTAGCGTCCCTCTGTGCCCAGCCGGGGGGACTTTCTCCGGGGCTGGAACCAGCCCCTGGGGCAGCCCCGGGCTCTGCCGCCACCAGCCCCTGAGCCGCAGCCTGCAGGTGAGGAGAGAGACCCGGGGGAAACGGCTGGGGCCGGCAAAGTACGCAGCTGCCTAGGTGCTCCAGCCCCGCCCCTTCCCCAGAGCCTCTGCCCTGCTGCGCCTCGGCCCCGCCTCTGCCTCCACTCCCCTGAAAACTGCAGCAGGGTCGGGCCTGCTCACTGGCGGCTAGAAGTGCGGCGACCCGGACCCAGCCGCGCCGCTGGTGAGTGCTGGGAGGGGTGGTTCTCCCCCTACCCCCAAGCCAGCCCCGCCCCGCACAGTCCTGCCCCCTGCGGTGGGGCTGCCTAGGGCCCCAGAATAGCTAGGAACGGGCCTGCCTGCGAGGCTTTCCTGTGCACATAGATGCCATCTGCACTTTCACCGGAGGGGAGAATGCATGGAAATAACAGTGGGAGCAAATTCAAAGGGTGATCCCGGACAACAGGGCAATTGAGATGGCTGAGGGTTTTCCCAGCAGGGCAGAGTCCAGAGTGTCTGCATGGCTTGGGGGGAATCTGAAACCTCTCCCCCGCCCTTCCCACCCTGACAGGCTGCAGAGTAACAACCACCTTTTGCTCCAGATTCACTTCAGATTATCACATCACTCTAGGGGCCGGGGAAGGGAAATGGCTGCAGTGGACCCGGCTCAGGTAGGGGATTGTCAAGGGGTTGTGCGGGTGGCGGCGGGGGGGCTTTGCCTGAATGTGCGGTGGGAAGGGGAGGGAGAACGCCATGCAGAGGAGGAGACCAGTAAATGAAATTCCTGCTGGAAGCCTTTAATGTCAGGAGATGGGCCTGAATATCACCAGCTTTTAAGCAATAAAGTCCCCCCCCCCCCTTCAGCTGCCTGTCCCCACTCCCCTCCCTGGCATGCGTCTCACTGCCTCCCCCCCACACACACACATCTAGCACCCTCCTCAGTGTGCTGCCTGTGGCACTCTTTACCTCAAGGTAGCACCCTGGCACCCCCATATTCACCTCTGTGATATGAGTATTGTATGTTTTGTACAAAGTATGCCTTGTGAGGTATCATTTAAAAGCCTTAATCTGTTGAAGATTAATATCCTGTTGGACTGTATGTGCTAGCATTCTATGTGAAGTATTGCCATACGTGTTACTGAAATATGTTGTGAGGTTGGGAACACCTATAATCAGCCTTTCAATTACAACAAAGGAGTAGCCGTCAATACCCAGGAGGTTAATCGCTCATCAACACATGGTTCCCTAGCCCAGAGAAGGCACATACACCATAGAGACAGACTAATCCACATTACAGCAAATATCTTTCCAGAAAGCTGGAAGAACGTATAAGAGATGCAGTGACATCATCACTTGACTCCTTCCCCTCCCCTCCCCCATCTTAACACCTGGAAGTTTGGCTGAAAGACAAGGGCTTTGAGCTGAGGAAGTTTGGCCCCAGGCTGGAAGGTACCGTAGTCCCAGCCAACGTACTGAGGACCTGTAACCTACTTTTACCATCTGTCACAGTGAGAAAAGCTGTTTGATACAACTCGTGCTTAGACTAAAAGATTAGGATTTAGAATGCATGTTTACTTTTTATTTTCTTAAGTTAACTATATCTGACCTTTATGCCTACTACTTATAATCACTTACAATCTATCTTTCTGTAATTAACAGACTTATTTTAATGTTTTATCCTTACCAGTGAGTTTGTCTAAAGTTCTTGGGAAATTTCAGATTACAAAAACTGGTGCATTTCCACTTTCCTTTGACGAAGTGGCGAACTAGGTAATGAACTTACACTGACCAGGCTTCTGACCAGTGCAAGACAGTACAGTTCAGGGATGCAAGACTGCGGAGCTGGGGGGAATTGCCTGGGGTCTCTTTATTGATGGTTCATGAGTGGCTGGGAGATCATTCATGCAACACATGAGTGTGTCCCTGCCTGTGGATGTCTGTGTAAGTGCAGTGCCTGTCAGATGCTTGTAGCTTGACATCAGTATCACAGAGGGAGAGGCAGTCCAGGTGGACTGGTGGAACAGAGGCTCATCAGTCGCACAGTCCAGCCTGTACCCCAGGGACCCTGTCACAGCCTCTCAAACTACGCCTCCCACATCCCCAGCACTCTCCTCAGTCTGCTACTAGAGAAATTCTCCAGCCTCCATTTTATCTGCCTCATCTCTATTTCAGGACAGACAAGAGCTGCTCCACTCTATGCTGTTGATTTTAAGCATTCTCAGTACTGAGATAGGGTGAAAAATTCAGCTAATTGGCAGAAAGTCCATAATTTCTAAGATGGTGCCCTGACAAAGAGCCAGATATGAGTGTGTGTATATGGACAGAATCACACCTCTGAGGTAGAGTCTAGTGAGCATGTGCAAAATTAGCAGCTACTGAGCATGTGTAGTATGGGGTGAGGAAGCCCGTCTGTTAGCTGATCAGCAGGCTGGTTACAGCCCACTCATATCAGTTACAACTTGTCCTAAACGTCAGAGCTGTCAATCACAGCTCTGAAATAGTGGTTAATACTGAGCATCTGTAAATGAGGTAATTGCTTCTAAAACTAGAAAGTTATACTAGAAGAGAGCCAGTATGCAGGAGGGGATTTGGATTAGAAAAAAAGAGTCAATCCGGAAAAGTGGGACAAATTAGAAGCCAGCCAGGGAAGCCAAAGAAGAGCTACTAGAAACATATTAGAAATGGTGCTAGAGAGAGAGGGGGAAAAAAAAAATATCAGAGTGGAGCAAAACTGATTGACCAGGGGCTGAACAGCAATAACATTTATAAAGCAATAACAGTGATTTAAAGGGATACTAATGGATTTATAAAGTAAACCTGCTATTCTTTCAATTATAGTAGAATATAAGCATAAAATTGCAATTTAACTGTGTAAACTTTAAAGCAATTTAAGAACTGCTGTTAGCAATTTGTTACAAACTGGCCATTTGTAGCAAAATGCTTCCCTTAGAATCATTTAAACTGTATGCTGTTGCAGTATCAATGCTTTGTAATTTGCAGTAAGAGATTTGTGTTTATTTTCTATTTATAGATTAGATTGTAGTAGGGATTATTAGTTACTTTAATAAAAAGATACTTTGTTGTTTAGGAAAGCATACTGCCTGTGTCAATTACTTTATCTGAAGGTTATATCTGTGTCCTTTAGTATTTTCCTTAACAACTCTGGAAATGTATACCTTGGAGAGGACAGATTAAGGGAGCAATAGGCAGGTCATTTACCTAAGGGCACCCAAAATCTATTTTGGGGTAACAAGTCTGCTGCCTGTTCCCTCCCTCCCCAGTGTGTCTCTGAACCTCTACGCCCGCAGCACCTTCCTCAGCTTGCTACCCACCTCCCCCCACAAGTAAATCCTCCTGCATCCTCTTCATTCTGCCTCCCATACCACCGTCTCCTGCTGATTATTCCCCTCCCCCACATCCCCCTGGGGCCTCTTCCAGCTACCTCCTGACACGCACAAATCCCTGCACTGTCAAGGCTCAGGCCTTGGCTACACTCGGGACTTCACAGCGCTGCCGCGGCAGCGGTACCGCGACAGCGCTGTGAAGCGCGAGTGTAGTCGCGCCACCAGCACTGCGAGAGAGCTCTCGCAGCGCTGTATGTACTCCACCTCTCCGAGGGGAATAGCTTGCAGCGCTGCGAGCGAGCGTGCAGTGCTGCAGGCTCTGATTACACTGGCGCTTTACAGCGCTGCACTCGCTGCGCTCGGGGGGCGGGGCGTTTTCACACCCCTGAGTGCAGCAAGTTGCAGCGCTGTACAGCGCCAGTGTAGCCAAGGCCTCAGTCTGCGTCCCACTCATCCCCCATGCATCATCCTGTCTAATCCTGGGTCTGCTCCCACCCCTTCACAAACACATTCCCCTGTGACCTCCTTTGTCTGCCTCCTGCCCCCACTCAGTTGCCCAGACCACCAACGGGTCCCACTCTTCTGTAACGGCCTCAGCGCCTCCAAGAACAAGTGTCTGGGCTCCAGCCTTGCTGCTTCATGCCGTGAGCTCTGCCCAGCAAGTCCAAAGGAACCAGACTCCTGGGCAGAAACCTGCCCACTCTGCAGGGACCAGTGCATCTCAGCCAGGATTTGCAGTGACATCCGGCAGCCTTTTCTAAACAGAACAGGGTTTATTAGTGAGTGGGGACCCAGCACAGGGAAGCCCTGAGGTTAGCAGAGAGAAGCAAAGGTTAAGGTTAAGCCATAGCCCATCCTGGTCAAGCCAGTGCAGTTAGCCAGCCAAGCTGTGATGGATTCCATTACTGGCTCTGTTTCTTTGGGTGTGTCTACACAGCAACTAGACACCCGCAGCTGGCCCATGCCAGCTGACTCGGGCTCATGGGGCTCAGGCTGTCGGGCTGTTTCATTGCTGTGTAGACATCTGGGCTTGAGCCTGGGCTCTAAGACCCTGTGAGGTGGGAGGGTCCCAGAGCTGGGGCTCCAGTCTGATCCCAGAAATCTACACAGCAATGAAATAGCCCCGTGAGCTTAAATCAGCTGGCACAGGCCAGTAGTGGGTTTCTGTTTGCTGTGTAGACATACTCTCTGTCAGTCCAAGGCGAGAGCTCTGTCTCTCCAGAAGGCAGCACCTAACCTGGCCACCTGACACCTTTCCCCTTTGTTCTCTAGCTGGGGCCTTGGCTCAGCTTCCCATCCCAGGTGTGGGGGGGAAATCTCCTTCCTCTGGGTCGTTGGTTGCCAGGGGTGAGTGTCTCAGCCCCGAGGACTCCCACTGTCTTTTCGGATTCTCCATTGATCTGGGGGTTGGCTTCCAGCCAGCCCTTTAGTTATCAGTCATTCCACCCTAGACAGCGAGGTGGCATCCCCGCACCCCAGCCCCACATGTCTTCTCTGCTGCTCCAGGAGCAGTGTTAACCCTCCTGCACCCACTGGGTAGCAATGTATAGTAGAGAGGGAAACTGAGGCACACCCATGGCCATCATGAAAATCAGGGATTTGGAGCAATCAAAGTTTTGAATTGCTCCGTTCTGGCTCTGCTCCAGCTCCGGGCAAAAACCTACTGGTCTGTGCTCCAGCTCCGGAAATATTACATTGAAAATATTACAGAAAATTCCCACTTGGTCATACCTCCCCCAATGCACATCCCTCTGTGTCCTCCTCAGCCTGCCGCCCCTGTCCCAACCTTGCATTGTCCTTGGTTAAGCTCCTCTCCCCACACACACATCCACCTGCACCCTTTTCATTCTATCCCACATATCCCCCTTTTTTCCCCCTCAGACTGACTCCCTTCGTCCCCCTCATCCCTCCTCAGTTTACGAGCCCCAACATGCATTACTAAGCGCCGTCCTCTGCATCCTGCCCCTCCACACATGTCCCCTGTGACCTTCCCAGTCTGCCCAGCTCGCTCCCACACACACTCCGTCCACCTGCTTCTTCCTCTCCCCACCTCTAGCACCACACATTCCCATTGTTCCCCATAGCTATGTACACAGTCTGCCAACCCCAGAGCCCCAGCCACGTCCCCCCAAGAAAGCCTGGCTTCCGCCTCCCTGAAAACAATGGGAGCTGGTGGCCACTAGATGCAGCCTCTCTTCCACATGCCAAACAATGGGGAAATGGTGGCCATCTTGAGTAAGGTCATCTTGGCATTAGGCTCTCCTCTCCCACAAAAGCAATGGTAGAGGATAACTCTTAGAATCTTAGGGTTGGAAGAGACCTCAGGAGGTCATCTAGTCCAGTCCCCTGCAGGACCAGCACCAACTAAACCATCACAGCCAGGGCTTTGTCAAGCCGGGCCTTAAAAACCTCTAAGGATGGAGATTCCACCACCTCCCTAGGTAACCCATTCCAGTGCTTCACCACCCTCCTAGTGAAATAGTGTTTCATAATATCCAACCTAAACCTCCTCCATTGCAACTTGAGACCATTGTTTCTTGTTCTGTCATCTGCCACTACTGAGAACAGCCTAGCTCCATCCTCTTTGGAACCCCCCCTTTAGGTAGTTGAAGGCTGCTATCAAATCCCCCCTCACTCTTCTCTTCTGCAGACTAAATAACCCCAGTTCCCTCAGCCTCTCCTCATAAGTCATGTGCCTCAGCCCCCTAGTCATTTTCGTTGTCCTCTGCTGGACTCTCTCCAATTTGTCCACATCCCTTCTGTAGTGGGGGGACCAAAACTGGACACAGTACTCCAGGTGTGGCCTCACCGGTGCCGAATAGAGGGGAATAATCACTTCCCTCAATCTGCTGGCAATGCTCCTACTAATACAGCCCAATATGCCCTTGGCCTTCTTGGCAACAAGGGCACACTGTTGACTCATATCCAGTTTCTCATCCATTGTAATCCCTGGGTCCTTTTCTGCAGAACTGCTGCTTAGCCAGTCGGTCCCCTTGAGCTCCTCCAGTTCTAACTCATTGCCCCCAGGTCAGGACTGTGCCCTGCAGGTGTCGTGTCCTCCTGGCAGATATAATTCATGGCTTTCCGCACACCCTGACTGACACCTGACAGTAGCTCCCTGCCACCTGAGTGTTCAGATGGGATGTGGAGGCAGAATTGGGTGTTCTCCTTCCAGGTGTGTGAGTGCTCAGTGATCTGTAGCCAGAGAGCTTTCCTTAGTGGTACCTGTCAGTTTTCTGTGCATGTCCTCATGTATCTAGGCAAAGGAATAAAAGGTGGAGTCACCCCAGCACTTTCACAGCTCCTTTTCGCCATCAGTGTCTGGTGGTTGGAGCTCTCCATCGGCTGTTGTTCATGGGTTCCCTTCCTTCTTCCTAGGAAACTTTATTTTTTCTGTAAATAGTTCTGGTAGCATATTGTGTACCCATGTTTTTCCCATTGGAGATTTGATTATTTCTTATTTTATAAAGTTTTTGTTCTTGTTTTTCTCTGGGGCTCTTTTACCTGGTACCAGTGGGGCTTGGTTATGCCAAAGTTTCCTAGAGTTAAGCACTATCTCACTTGCAGGGTGTCTAATGCACTGAATGACCCTCACACTCGTTTATTTTGCCTTGGTGAGGGCACATGAGAGACAAGTGCTCTATTTGTAGATCTTTCAAGAAAAGAACACAAAAATCTAGGGACATAACCTTTTAAACTTATCTTATAGAGCGTGCTGTGCATCCCTTCTCAGACCTCAGTCATCTGGAGTCCAGTACTTTGTCCTGGGCCAGGAGTTCTCCTATGGATCTTTCTGACTCAGTTGTTCCGCTTCTCCCACCACGTCTTGTAAGAACTGTAAGTCAGTCTCCAGGCAAGACTTAACTTATAAATCAAAGAGCTCTTTTTCTTCTTCAGAACGGGACTCTGGGAACTGAAAAGCCTCAGCAGAGTCCTCATGGGAACTGTCAGGTGCCAAGGTTGGAGCGCAAGCTGCTCACTGGTACCAACAGTGAATCAGGACAGGAAATCCAGCCATTGACTCCGTGACCAGTGCATGTGTCCTTGAGAATGGCTCTGACAATTTATTAGAGGCGTGAATTTCAGTACTACCATAAGTATAATTGGTAATCACGACACCTGATGCTCATGCAATGTCATGAGATTTGCTCTCTCTGGGTGCAGGAGTCCCCTTGGCTGCAACAAGACCCAACTCTGACTACTCATAGGATACAGACTTTTTTACAGCCGAAGCTGCCCTAAGCACTGGCTAGAACATCTGTAGGAACAATACCATCAGCCATGGCATCCTCGGCACCTTTGAAGCCTCCAGTATCGGTTTCTTATACACAGATGGTTTCGATAGGACTCAAGCCATCAGTACCGACATTTACACCTACCAAGAGGCACAGCTCCAGAGGCTGTACTCCGGTGATTCCCCCTAGTATCACACCACCGGTGGTAACCAACTGCCCATATTCATTATCAGATTCAGAAGAAGAACCCTATACTACTTACTCTAGAGGGAGATCTAGATTCTCTCCATTACATTCTTCAGTGACCAAATACAGCATTCGATGGAAATGATACCACAATGGTAGATCTAGACATAGATCTCCATGATCTTGCAGATGAACCCTGTGTCATACAGGTACATGCAATAGCTGTACAGGAACTCATGCGACATCCCTCCAGCTTCTAGGCTGGCTTCTCCAGACTGTTTTCACAGAAGTTTTGTGTGGGTGGGAGTTGAGGTAAGACTCACATTATAACTCAAGCTAGCTGTGCTGTGAAGACACACTCTGTCAATAAGATTTGTGAAAGGAATAACTAGTCTTTTTTTCTCAAGTTACGGTGCCAACAACCCTGACATTAGAGTTTAGTATTGTCTCCTCCAGGAATCCTCCCTTTGAGCCGATGGCTTTTTGTTCTCTTCAGTACTTACCCTAGGGTGGCCACTCACGTGCTCCAGGAATACAGGACATTCCGGTACTTCCCAGAACATCATGAGCCTGTTCCTGCTGACATGACCCCATACCCACCAGAGTGACTTCTCATGCATGGTGTGTGTGAGCTCACGCCACATGGGAGGCGTAATTTTTAAGTGCGCACCACCCTATAAGGTCACACTGGCAAGGATAGAGCAACATGCTCTTCAGTATGGCATCCCCCATCTGATACTGGACAAAACCAGTTTCGTCTGAGTACCAGATGGGGACACACCCAAGGAAAGCAGGACTGTCTGGTTTAATACCGGATGAGTGGCCTGCCTAATTTATCAGCTACGGGCGCCTTTCCAGTGGCAGTTACTTCCACTAGAAGGGTTTGGAAACCACAAGCATGAATTTCATACCCCTCCCCCCACCCCTCTTTCCACTATTTTTATGAGGATAAAGTTGCTTTAAAGCCTCATCCAACGTTCTTTATCAAGGCTGGTTACCGATTTCCATCTCAACCAAACCAGCTTTTTACCTCCCTTTTCCCCCAGATCACATTTACGTAAGCTTGAGGAGAAACAGCATTTTCTGGTTATCTGCTGGGCCCTTGCCTTTTATCTGGACAGGACAAAACAGTTTCAGTCTTTGCCACAATTAATTATTTCCTGTGTGGAGAGAATGAAAGGGCAGGAGATTCCCTTACGGTGAATTTCTTGGTGGGTCACCTCTCATCTCACTACAAGTTATGATGTTGCAAAGTTAAAACCACTTCCAAGCTGACTGCACAATCGGTGAAAGCCTCGGCAGCTTTCCTAAGGGATATTTCAATCCCAGATATCATCAGGGCAGCAACCTGGTCTTCAATTCACACTGTTCCCAAGCACTGTGACACTTCAGCCACTTCCAGAGACTGTGCTAGCTTTGGAAAGGCTGGTCTGCAGTGGCTTTGCAGATAGACTCCGAACGCTCCTCCATAGAACACTGCCTGGGAGTTACCTGAAGTGGAATAGGAACATGCAATCACTCAAAGAAAAGAAAAATTACATACCGGTATGTAACTGTTGTTTTCCAGATTGTGTTGCACATGTCTATTCCAGCACCCGCCCTCCTCCCTTCAGAATCCATTATATTAGGATGCTGATGCAAATGAACTGAGATGGTGCAGGGGGGAGATCTGCCCTTCATGCCCTCACCTGGATGCATGAGGATATGCATGGCGCATGTGCCATCCTGATGGACACTGCTAGAGAAAACTCTCCCATTAGAGTGCACTCAGAGTGCACACCCCTAAAGCAGAATAGAGGTGAAGGGGAATAGATGTGCACAACATCTTGAAGAAGAACAAATACAGTACAGGCAGGGAGCTATTTTTTCCCTTCTCTCTTTCTTCCGGGGAAGGGTTTGTGGGGGATTCAACTCCTGATTTGTCAGTCCTCCCAGCATTTATTTTGGTCTGTTTCCCCACTTTCCCGTTCCCCTTTTCTGACCTTCTTTCCCCCCAGCACAGAGAATGACTCCTGTCTGGATTCTCTCTCTGTCCCAGCAGGTGATGAGACGGTGAGTGAGGGCAATGAAGAGAGTCCTTGTCCGGCACGTCCTGAGCGAATGGAACCAAAGGGGTCGTTACTGGGAAGGTGTGAAGGGGATGATTCCCAGAGTCCTGGGCAGGGACAAGCCCAAGAAAATCAGTGCAGCCCAGAGAAGCAGCAGGGAAACCCCCCAGGGAAGACACTGGATGAATCCACTCTCCAAGGTTTGGAGGATTGTAATGAGGCCACGATCCAGCCGAGAACCTGCACTAAGGAGAAGCGTTTCGAATGTGCTGAGTGCAGGAAACACTTCAGTTCTGGATCACACCTTATTAGACATCAGAGATCTCACACGGGAGAGACCCCCTATAACTGCTCTGAGTGTGGGAAACAATTCAATGACCAATCAAACCTTATTAGACATCAGCGAACCCACACAGGAGAGAGACCCCATAAGTGCCGTGACTGCGGGAAAAACTTCAGTCAGAGGTCAGGCCTTATTGTACATCAGAGAATCCACACAGGAGAGAAATGCCATAAATGCCCTGACTGTGGACAAACCTTCACCCAGAGTGCACATGTAACTAGACATCAGAGGATTCACACGGGCGAGAGACCCTATGGATGCCCAGAGTGTGGAGAAAGCTTCGCTTGTACCTCAGATCTTATTATACACCTGAGAGTCCACACGGGAGAGAAACCCTATAGCTGCCCCGACTGTGGACAAAGCTTCGCTCAGAGTCATCACCTTACTGACCATCGGAGAATCCACACAGGAGAGAGACCCTATACCTGCCCCGACTGTGGGAATAGCTTCAGACAAAAATCTGGTTTCAATGTCCATCGGAGAAGGCACACAGGAGAGTGCCCCTACAAATGTTCCATCTGTGGGGAAAGGTACAAGACCAAGAGTTCTCTATTATTCCACATGGAACTTCACATAGACTAGTGCCAGCCACTTCCCATCCTCTCTGCATCTGTAGAGATGGGAGGAACGATGGGGATAATAAACAGTTGCCCAATTCCTTAGAGAATCAAGTGGCACCACTATTTACTTGTGTGTTGTGTGTCTCAGGAGGAAGGAGGCACCAGGAGAGTGACATTATTATTATTACTGTATTGCATTATTCTCTCACACTCTCCCATCCATTCCTGGCTCTCTCTGTCATGGGAAGGCTTTTAGCCAGCCGAAGGATTTAGCTGAATTTCCTGGTCCCTGTTTTCAGACGGGAGCTCGTTTTACATTGTCGCACACTGGGACTTTTCTGGAAATTGCTGCCCCGTGAGGCATGTTCTCCCTATTTCTGCATGCTGGGGGAGCGGAGGGGTCTGAAGTTTCTGGAAAGTCTGATGTCAGTGAAGTTTTTATTGCTGATTAATTATTTTCTCAGTATTGTTCAATTATATGTTTCTTTCCCCCAAATAAGATGCAAATAAAACTTTTCTGGCAAATCCCATTTTCCTGAGCAGCCTGGGAATTTCATTGGTTCTTAAGCTCTGGGAGGGAGAAAGACCAACTGTCCCAGACTGGGTGAGTTTTCTCCCTCTGCAGGAATCACTCATTCCTGTCCTTTTACTAATGTCTCTGCCCATCCAGCTTTAGAAGCTGGAATGCAGGTACATCTGTGTCTTTGCTCTTGCAGCTCTGACTGCCACTGGGCTTGATCTCTGGGTCTTCCCTTCCCCTCCACAAGGATTCAGGTGAACTCTGGTAAGCTTATTAGCATGCATACAGACTCGTTTATTGTTTTCAGTATATTTTCTCTGTAGTTCTTTTACTTTAAGAATGAAATGGGCTTGTATAGAAGGAGCTGTGTGGTGACACAACTGTTAAATATATGGAGATATACCTATCTCATAAAACTGGAAGGGACCTTGAAAGGTCATCGAATCGAGTTCCCTGCCTTCACTAGCAGGACCAAGTACTGTCCCTGGCAGATTTTTGCCCCAGATCCCTAAATGGCCCCCTCAAGGATTGAGCTCACAACCCTGGGTTTAGTAGGCCAATGCTCAAACCACCGAGCTATCCCTCCCCCTGTTGACAATCACTGTTTTCAGTCTCTGAAGAGAAAGCAAGAAGGTGTCCTTGGGCAGCCTGTTTCTGCTGTAAATAACACAGTGAAGGCAGGGAGTTGGGCAGCCTGGAAATACTCCACCCAGAAATGTAATGGCTGGGGAGCAGAAGTCTGATATGGGTGCCCTGGCTGCATAGACAACTGGTGCCTCCCTATACTGGGGGGTGGGGGAGCACAATCTAAAGGGGAGGACATGTGACTGCCCCATGTGTATCCCCTGTGCAGTGCCCCCCCCCTTGCATGCAACCTGGGTTCGCAGTGCTCTACCTGCAGGGATGCGGGGCTCATTTTCCTTATCTTCCTGCACCTCCCCCCGCATAGTTGGCCACTTTCCCTGGAAGCTGGGTGCGGAGGGGAACAGAGCCGCTTCTGCTTGAGAGAGCCTGGCTGGGAGGCAGCAGCGGCCCGTTTCCTGGAGAGGGGGCAGAGCGGGGGTGGGAGGGGGCGGAGTGGGGGTGGGGCCTTAGAGGAAGGGGCGGAGTGGGGACAGGACCTCAGTGCGGAGAGGGGGTGGAGCACCCCCAGGGAAAAGTAAAGTCAGCACCTATTCTTAGCCTATCCTGATTGAGGAGGTCACCCTGAACTGAAATGAACTCGCTAAGCCAGAGGCTCAAATGGCAGACCCCTGTGAAAGTAAGAGGGGGTGGGGACAGGTGTCCCTGCCAGGAGGTGTGGGCTCTATCTCAGAGCCCCCGGCATGGCTTAGCCTGCCCCTCCCCAGGGTTAAAAGATAGAGCTAAGTAGGGCTTCATTAGGAGTCTTTTGTTAAGTGCTCACTAGAGCTGAAATCACTTGTTGTGGGACAGCATTTCTGCCCAGCCTGCTTCAGCAATGAAGTCTCCTCCTCCCCCCCCCCCCCCCCGAGCTGACAATCACTGAGAGCTGGGGGGGAACCTCAAGAGACTGACCTGCCAAGTCACATTAGAGAAGCAGGTGGCAGCAGAAGGTGACTGCATGCAGTGCAGCTCCTGGTAGGGCAGCCATTGGAACGGCAGCTGGGGGGGCAGTGGAATGGAACGGCGGCTGGCTAGCAGGGCAGTAACGCCAGAGTAAGTGCTCAAGCAAAGCGCCTTCTTCCCCGGGAGGGAGGTGAACTCGCACAGATGCACCTCTGAACTCTGGGCCCTCACTGACCAAGGACAACCACTGTGAGTGAGGTGTGGTGAGGGAGCACAGAGGAGCATGGTAAAGGAGCTTTTGGTTGTAGAACTCAGGAACCTGAAGCAGAAGAAACTGCCCCACTCACTCTGGGGTGGGTGTCCTGCTCACAGTTTTGTGATTATGAATCTTGCTTGCAGCATTTTCCTTAATTAATGTCGGGTGGCTTCTCTCCTTTCATAAAAGTTTCTTTTCTATACTCAGACTCTGTGCTTGCGAGAGGGGAAGTGTTGCCTCTTCGAGGTGCCCAGGGGTGGTGTGTAATGTTCCCAAGTTACTGGGTGGAGGCTCGAGCCAGTTCTGTGTTGGATTGTTGAAAAGGAGCCACTAGATATTGAACCCGGCCCTGGTTGCTGCCGACTCCTTGTGGCAGAAGTTACACATACATTAGTTTATTTTGTATTTGGTTAGTGTCACTCTCTTGTGGGCAGGTGATGCATCAGATTCTGCAGTTTTTCACTGGTACTTTTTATACAGACCTAAATGTTTCTACTTCACAGCTTCTGACAGTATGCATAGCATTGTATGAATGAGATTTCAAGGGAAAATTTCTCATATTCCGATGGGCCACACATAGCTCAGGTGTTTCATCTTGTCCCAAAGAATGAACAATCAGCTTGTCCATGCTTTCATCAGGAACTTAATATCCATATCTGTGAAACATAACTTCATGTGCATCAATCAGTCTTCAAAAATATGTCTTCCTTACCAGATGATCTCCGTTGGCAAAATATACCTTCTTTGTATAGATCATAACTCCAGTCATCTTTTCTATCCTTTTGCCCTTCATCACTGTACAGGAACAGCTTTCCATTTTGGGGGTTAGGAGCTGGGAGAGTCTGTGATGGGGCCCCTGGGGTACAACCTGGAAAAGGGGTATCACTGTGCCCCCTTAACTCTCCAGCCTGGGCTGTCTCTCACAGTGCTTTGCTAGTGACAACCAGCAAACCCCTCCATGTGCTGTTATCACTCAGCACACCAGCACGTGGAGCTGCACACCCAGCTAGATTGCAGGAATACCCCAAAGCCACTCACAAATCACACAGAGAAAGGCACCAGCCAATTCCCTCCAGCTTTGCACGCCACAGCTGTACCGTTCTGCCCTGGTCAAAAGGCTGACCAGGGTAATTTTATTACCCGGTCCGCCCCTTCCTCCAGGTGGAGAGGATATGCACAAGCCTCTGTAAACTGAGTTGAGGTTTCCCAAGCACTTCAAGCAAAATACACTGTTTTAGGTAAAGTATAAAACAGATTTATAGAAGATAAATGCACAGTCTAAATCTTAAACCTTATTACACTAGGCAGTATTTAGAGCCACAATTTTCCTCACCCCACTGGATGTTACAGTTCATAATACACAGGCTTCCCTCTTTAACTTAGACCAATCTCCTTAGGTGAAGTTGTTGTCTTCTTAGCGTTCCTGTTGATTCCAGAGTAAGTGCGGGAGGAGAAAGGCCAAAACATGATGCTACCGTCCCTCAATTTATATTCTCAGTCCATGTGCCTAGCAGACGCTTGCCCAGACATGTCCCGGTGAGCTTTGCTGAATCACAGTGAGCGAGTAAATCCCCATAGTGTGGGCTTGTGCAAGTGAGGCATAGAGTTGATTACTGGTCAGTTAACACCCACCTGGCAGTAGAGATTCTCAAACTTACAACATGTTTCAGTACCAACCATAGAGCAAGATCTCATAACTGCATACACATTAACGATGTGCATAATTACAGGGTGTTATTTTGAGGTACATCGTGTCACAGAGTCCATTTTTTTTCTTTTATTGGACTTCTTAAAATATCCAGTGCTTCTTGTGGTGAAAGTGGTCCCAACTTACTCATATAAACTAATCTACGCATGCTGGAGAAAATAAAAACGAAACCATTTATTTTACTACAGTTGTGTACTTATGAACTGCAGGTTTCATTAAAGCTTCCTCCAAAGCTTTGCGCAAATCATGCTTTGCACAGTATAGGGCAGACATGCCGCCAGCTGGACAGTTGTCAAGAGGCAACTGACTATAGAGTAGGATGAATAAAATATAACAACATTTGCCATGGAAGTGCCACTCACTACCAATTGAACTATTGGCAACAACAACAGATCTAGAATTGAGGGGCCTATTCTGGACCTATCTATTCCAGACATAGGTGTGCACCCATGGGATTTGAATGCTGCAAGCCGGGGCGGACATGTCACGGTTCCATACTTCAGTGAAGCAGAGGTGAAAATACTGGGTAAGCAGCAGGCTGTAGTCAGGAATTAGTGCTAGAAGAGAAAAGGTTTCAGGAACAGAATGAACCTTCAGATTCTTCAGATTCAAGATCTTGAGTTCACAAGACTTTTTCACTGACTGATGGGCAGCAACCAAAAGTAGGTGCCAATTTTCTGCATGATCAGAAATAACGGAGAACATTGCCTAAACCCAGTATCCTGTAGGGATCCAGCTTCCTTTCTGTGTGTGGAAGAGAAACAAGGAAATGTATGCCTCAACAAAATTACACCCACCCACACACACACAGCCTACCAAAACTCCCTCTCTGGGGTAGTTACAGTTTGTCTTGTGTGCTGGAAACTTGCAAGATTAGACTCAGAGGAAAAGGGTGGGAGTTAAGAACATAACATAAGAAAGGCCGTACTGGGTCAGACCAAAGGTCCATCTAGCCCAGTATCTGTCTACCGACAGTGGCCAATGCCAGGTGCCCCAGAGGGAGTGAACCTAACAGGCAATGATCAAGTGATCTCTCTCCTGCCATCCATCTCCATCCTCTGACGAACAGAGGCTAGGGACACCATTCTTACCCATCCTGGCTAATAGCCATTTATGGACTTAGCCACCATGAATTTATCCAGTCCCCTTTTAAACATTGTTATAGTCCTAGCCTTCACAACCTCCTCAGGTAAGGAGTTCCACAAGTTGACTGTGCGCTGCGTGAAGAAGAACTTCCTTTTATTTGTTTTAAACCTGCTGCCTATTAATTTCTTTTGGTGACCCCTAGTTCTTGTATTATGGGAATAAGTAAATAACTTTTCCTTATCCACTTTCTCAACATCACTCATGATTTTATATACCTCTATCATGTCCCCCCTTAGTCTTCTCTTTTCCAAACTGAAGAGTCCTAGCCTCTTTAATCTTTCCTCATATGGGACCCTCTCTAAACCCTTAATCATTTTAGTTGCTCTTTTCTGAACCTTTTCTAGTGCTAGAATATCTTTTTTGAGGTGAGGAGACCACATCTGTACACAGTATTCGAGATGTGGGCGAACCATGGATTTATATAAGGGCAATAATATATTCTCAGTCTTATTCTCTATCCCCTTTTTAATGATTCCTAACATCCTGTTTGCTTTTTTGACCGCCTCTGCACACTGCGTGGACATCTTTAGAGAACTATCCACGATGACGCCAAGATCTTTTTCCTGACTCGTTGTAGCTAAATTAGCCCCCATCATGTTGTATGTATAGTTGGGGTTATTTTTTCCAATGTGCATTACTTTACATTTATCCACATTAAATTTCATTTGCCATTTTGTTGCCCAATCACTTAGTTTTGTGAGATCTTTTTGAAGTTCTTCACAATCTGCTTTGGTCTTAACTATCTTGAGTAGTTTAGTATCATCTGCAAACTTTGCCACCTCACTGTTTACCCCTTTCTCCAGATCATTTATGAATAAATTGAATAGGATAGGTCCTAGGACTGACCCTTGGGGAACACCACTAGTTACCCCTCTCCATTCTGAGAATTTACCATTAATTCCTACCCTTTGTTCCCTGTCCTTTAACCAGTTCTCAATCCATGAAAGGACCTTCCCTTTTATCCCATGACAGCTTAATTTACGTAAGAGCCTTTGGTGAGGGACCTTGTCAAAGGCTTTCTGGAAATCTAAGTACACTATGTCCACCGGATCCCCCTTGTCCACATGTTTGTTGACCCCTTCAAAGAACTCTAATAGATTAGTAAGACACGATTTCCCTTTACAGAAACCATGTTGACTATTGCTCAAGAGTTTATGTTTTTCTATGTGTCTGACAATTTTGTTCTTTACTATTGTTTCAACTAATTTGCCCGGTACCGACGTTAGACTTACCGGTCTGTAATTGCCGGGATCACCCCTAGAGCCCTTTTAAAATATTGGCGTTACATTAGCTAACTTCCAGTCATTGGGTACCGAAGCCGATTTAAAGGACAGGTTACAAACCTTAGTTAATAGTTCCGCAACTTCACATTTGAGTTCTTTCAGAACTCTTGGGTGAATGCCATCTGGTCCCGGTGACTTGTTAATGTTGAGTTTATCAATTAATTCCAAAACCTCCTCTAGTGATACTTCAATCTGTGACAGTTCCTCAGATTTGTCACCTACAAAAGCCAGCTCAGGTTTGGGAATCTCCCTAACATCCTCAGCCGTGAAGACTGAAGCAAAGAATCCATTTAGTTTCTCCGCAATGACTTTATCATCTTTAAGCGCTCCTTTTGTATTTTCATCGTCAAGGGGCCCCACTGGTTGTTTAGCAGGCTTCCTGCTTCTGATGTACTTAAAAAACATTTTATTACCTTTGGAGTTTTTGGCTAGCCGTTCTTCAAACTCCTCTTTGGCTTTTCTTATTACACTCTTGCACTTAAGTTGGCAGTGTTTGTGCTCCTTTCTATTTGCCTCACTAGGATTTGACTTCCACTTTTTAAAGGAAGTCTTTTTATCTCTCACTGCTTCTTTTACATGGTTGTTAAGCCACGGTGGCTCTTTTTTAGTTCTTTTACTGTTTTTCTTAATTTGGGGTATACATTGAAGTTGAGCCTCTATTATGGTGTCTTTAAAAAGGGCCCACGCAACTTGCAGGGATTTCACTTTAGTCACTGAACCTTTTAACTTTTGTCTAACTAACCCCCTCATTTTTGTATAGTTCCCCCTTTTGAAATTAAAGGCCACAGTGTTGGGCAGTTGAGGTGTTCTTCCCACCACAGGGATGTTGAATGCTATTGTATTATGGTCACTATTTCCAAGCGGTCCCGCTATAGTTACCTCTTGGACCAGCTCCTGCGCTCCACTCAGGATTAAATCTAGAGTCGCCTCTCCCCTTGTGGGTTCCCGTACTAGCTGTTCCATGAAGCAGTCATTTAAAGTATCGAGAAATTTTATCTCTGCATTTCGTCCTGAAGTGAAATGTTCCCAGTCAATATGGGGATAATTGAAATCCCCCACTATTATTGGGTTCTTAATTTTGATAGCCTCTCTAATTTCCCTTAGCATTTCATCATCACTATTACTGTCCTGGTCAGGTGGTCGATAATAGATCCCTAATGTTATATTTTTACTAGAGCATGAAATTTCTATCCATAGAGACTCTATGGAACCTGTGGATTCGCTTAAGATTTTTACTTCATTTGAATCTACACTTTCTTTAACATATAGTGCCACTCCTCCCCCTGCACGGCCTGTTCTGTCCTTCCGATATATTTTGTACCCCGGAATGATTGTGTCCCATTGATTGCTCTCAGTCCACCAGGTTTCTGTGATGCCTATTATATCTATATCCTCCTTTATCACAAGGCACTCTAGTTCACCCATCTTATTATTTAGACTTCTGGCATTTGTGTACAAGCACTTTAAAAACTTGTCCCTGTTTATTAGCCTGTCTTTTTCTGATGTGCCAGATTCTTTTTTATGTGGCTGTTTATCATCTGATCCGGCCCTTACATTATACTTTTCAGTCCTCTGCTCCTGACTATAACCTGGAGATTCTCTATCATCAGACTCTCCCCTAAGGGAAGTCTGTGTCCGATCCACACGCTCCTCTGCAGCAGTCGGCTTTCCCCCATCTCCTAGTTTAAAAACTGCTCTACAACCTTTTTAATGTTTAGTGCCAGCAGTCTGGTTCCACTTTGGTTTAGGTGGAGCCCATCTCTCCTGTATAGGCTCCTCCCATCCCAGAAGTTTCCCCAGTTCCTAATGAACGTGAACCCCTCCTCTCTACACCATCGTCTCATCCACGCATTGAGACTCTGAAGCTCTGCCTGCCTACCTGGCCCTGCGCGTGGAACTGGGAGCATTTCTGAAAATGCCACCATAGAGGTCCTGGATTTCAGTCTCTTCCCTAGCAGCCTAAATTTGGCTTCCAGGACATCTCTCCTACCCTTCCCTATGTCATTGGTACCTACATGTACCACGACCACCGGCTCCTCCCCAGCACTACACATAAGTCTATCTAGATGCCTCGAGAGATCCGCAACCTTCGCACCAGGCAGGCAAGTCACCATACGGTTCTCCCGGTCATCACAGACCCAGCTATCTACATTTCTAATAATCGAATCTCCCATTACTAACACCTGCCTATTCCTAGAAACTGGAGTTCCCTCCCCCGGAGAGGCAACCTCAGTGCGAGAGGCAACCCCAGAACCATCTGGAAGGAGGGTCCCAACTACGGGAAAGTTTCCCTCTGCTCCCATTGACTGCTCTACTTCCCTGGGCCCTTCTTCCTCCTTAACAGCACAGGTGCTGTCTAAGCGGAGGTGGGACAATTCTACAGTGTCCCGGAAAGCCTCATCAACATACCTCTCTGCCTCTCTCAGCTCCTCCAGTTCCGCCACCCTGGCCTCCAAAGTCCGTACATGGTCTCTGAGGGCCAGGAGCTCCTTGCACCGACTGCACACATACGCCACCCGCCCACAGGGCAGGTAATCATACATGCAACAGTCGGTGCAATAAACTGGATAGCCCCCACTCTGCTGCTGGGCTTCTGCCTGCATTGTATCCAAGTTAGTGAAAGGGTGGTTTACAGAAGGAAGTTTTGGAATGTGGTTTGGTTTATAGGTTTTAGGGGGGGGCCACGGGGATGGGGTTACGGCTGGCGAGGGACTCCCACTCCCTTCCCACTCCCCTTCTAAACTCCCTTGCGAAACTCCCTGTTAGCAGCCCCTGTTCACAAAGCTCCCTGGTCGCTTGTGCGCGGCTTTATAAAGCCCTGGCCTGAGTGAATGCCCCGCCCACTGAGTAAGGCTCAGCCAATTACCAGAGGCTTCGAGCTTTCAAACCTGCCTCCAACTGCCAGCCAGAGCACACGGTCCCTCAAACAAACAAACAAACAAACACAAGCTCAGCACACAGCAAGTAACCCCCAAACACAAACAAACACACACTACAGACAGTCACTTACCCCACAGATGCTGTATTAGCTCCTCCTTCACCTGGAGAACTCCCTTGCGAAACTCCCTGTTTGCAGCCCCTGTTCGCAAAGCTCGAAGTTATAGATTGTTTGACAGATTTCTTTTTTGATTGGGAGAGGAAAGTTTCCATCTCTTCCTGAGCAGTGACTTCGTTAATTGCAGACACCAGGGAGATGGATGAAAGACAAATCTAAATGATGGTTCTAGTGACATCACTGTCGCCCACTGCCACGCTCCTTGTCCCACCAAAGGCAATAATCTGGCATCCACTGCTTCCTCCATAGAAGCAGTGCACTTGACTGGAGAGGAGGGGTGCACATTCTCCTGGGTCCCTGCCCTTCTCCCCCCCCCCCCAACTTAGCTCACCTTTGCATCTCTCCTTCCTCGGAGCAGGAGAAGGAAGGGAGGCAGCTGATTCCACCGCCCCCTTACCGGTGCTCCACTTGGGCACATGGGCTGCAGCATTCTTGTTTTGCACAGGCAGGGAGTAGTCTCTCTCTGCCAGAGCCAGCCAACCCTGACGTGGCATCTCTTGGGGCCAGCCAGAACTGCAGTCCAACCCTAGCAGCTGAGCGCTATCAACAGTGGCATCTAGCAGCAGCAGCAGCATCTATAGCTCAGCCAGAAACTGGGAGCTGCCCGGCCAAACAAAAAATGTAAATGACACCTTGCCTGGTGCATGCCTGTGCCCCCTCAGGGAGGTGGGCCCCACAGGTTGAGAACCTCTGTCCTGCTCCCTTCAAGGGGACCAAGAGACACCCAGCGTTCCTTGACCATTTTGATCTTTATCAAATATATACAAAGGAAGAGGCAGATATTGTTACTAAAAACATTCTCCAGCCTCCATGTTGTTTGCCTGATCTCTATTCTGAACAAGCAGGAGCTACTTCACTCTAAGGTGGGAACTGCCAGTCTTTAGTTGGCAGAAGCCTAGGGTGACCATATGTCCTGTTTTTGCCAGGAAAGGTGGGTGACCAGATGTCCTGATTTTATAGGGACAGTCCTGATATTTGGGGCTCTTTCTTATATAGGCACCTATTACCCACATACACACACACTCTGTCCCCGTTTTTCACCCTTGCTATCTGGGCACCCTAAGGAAAGGTTCCTTTTTTAAGCCCTGTTCCAGCAGTCCCGACTTCTTTTGGCAAAAGTGGGCATTTGTCCCATTTGCTCTTGCCAAATTGATCAGTTAGCAAGAGCAAACAGGACAAATGCCCACTTTTGTCAAAAAGGTGGGATGAGGAGGAATGCGGGGGGGACAAGCGGCGATGCCAGCCCCATGCAGGGGGGGAGGCAGGCAGGGCTTGAGAGAGCAGCAACACCAATCCCAGCCTCACATGGGGGGCGAGCAGCGACGACAGCCCCAGCCTTGTGCAGGGAGAGGGGGAGGGGGAGGAGGGAGGCCTCGGGCGAGCAGCTCGGGCCAGCCCCGCGCGTGGATGGGGAGAGGGCTTTGGCTAGCCTCACATGGTGCCCCATTTTCCCTTTGGGAAATATGGTCACCCTACAGAAACCCCAAAATGTCTAAGATGGTGTCCTGGCAAAACGCTGTGTGTGTTTGTAGGGGGTCCACACCAGGGCCAGCTTTAGGACCTGCGGGGCCCGATTCGAGTACCCGGCGGTGGTCCAGGTCTTTGGCGGCACTTCAGGGGCGGGGGGTCCGCTCCGTGTCTTCCGTGGCACTGAAGGACCCCCCGACGCCAAAATGCCGCCGAAGACCCCGGAGGACCTTCCCCCCCGACACCGGAGCGGACCGCCACCGGGTGAGCCTAAGGCACGGGGCCCTCTTACCCGATTCCGGGGAATCGGCCTAAAGCCGGCCCTGGTCCACACAATCGTTACCCTGAGGTAAAGCAGCAGTGAGCATGTGCCAAGTTAATAGCTACTGAGCATGTGCAGGATGAGGTGAGAGAGAGGTAGACCAGCTGGCTGGTCACAGCCCACTCAGAGGGTTACAGCTAGTTCTAAAGGTCAGAGCTGTCAATCAGCGCTCTGAGCTACTGGTTGGTACTGAGCATATGTGAATGTGATAATTGCTGCTAAGAACAGAAAGACATAGGGAAGGAGCCAAAGTGCAGCATAAAAAACTGGCTGCCAGGAAGTAGATTTGGATTTGGAGCGAGCGAGCACAGTTGGTGGGGAGACGGAGGGAGAAATTGGAAGCCAGCAAAAATATCTGCTGAAAGAGCTGCCAGAGGGAGAGATCACAGGGGCTGACCAAGAGGGCAGAAGAACAGCTTGGAAAGACGGTTGAAGGAAGCTGAAACAGCAGCAGCATTAATAACACAATAACTAATGCATGAAAGGACAGAGTAAGGAAAGCTGCTGTGACCAGGGCAGAGAAACAGGAAGCACCTGCAATTTAAAGGGATACTTTATAAATCTGTTGGTAAGCCTGCTATTTTTAATTATAGTACAGTGTGGAATAGTATATAGGATGTGTGTGTTTATGTGCTTATAAGAATGCATAAAATTCTGTTATTAATTGCAATTGACATGTGTAACCTTTAAAGCAAATACAAGAACTGTTGTCAGCAATTTGTTGCAAACTGGCCATTTAAACAATATGCCATTATAGTTTGAATGCTCTTTAAACTTGCACTAGGGGATTTATGCCTTGTTTAGGATTTTTAGAACGTACTGTATGAGAGATTACTAGCTTCATTAATAAAAGGATACTCTGTTTTGGAAAAGAATACAGCCTGCGTCAATTACTTTATTAGAATGTTATATCCCTGTCCTTTAGTGTTTTCCTTAACAACTCTGGTTACCCTGGAAACATTGCCCCAGCACAAGGGGGCAATAGGCAGGTTTTTCCAGAAACACCCAAGAATCCACGTTTTGGGATAACAAAATGAGTCAATATGGAAGGCTGTAGAGGGGCTGTAAGTTCCTCATGTACACAGCTCCAGAGGCCCTAACATCATGACACTTCTCTCTTTCGCTGCCTCACTTGGAGTGTTAGGTGCTAGGGCCCTGCACACAGGTGTAGGTATTGCAGATTCGCCCTCAGGAACTAGAGAGGGGTGCAGAGGGGTCCACCAGGGAGACACTACCCTTCTCCTTCAACCCAGGAGGAAGATTAGACTGAGCTTGTGTTTTGCTGTTCTTAAGCACTAAAGGAAAACCCTGTGTGTGCGCGCGCGCATGCACTGAATCAGGCCTGACACATTTACTGGTTTTCCCCTGCAGCCTTGATTTTTGGCCCTTTCTATAGAGAAATTGGATCATCTGATTCAAGGTCTGGTATGGGCAAAATTCATATGAGGTCAGAGAGGGATTTATATGTGTGGGTTTAGAAATAGCCCTGGCAGAAAATGCTTCAACATGAGCTCCTGTTTCCCTGTTCTCTCAGAATATAGATGATCCAAACCTGGATGTGGCTAGAATGGGCTAACGACAGTGCATTATTAATCAGTTCTTATTACTCAAATATTCTCCAGTTTGGCTAACTGTATTTGCTGTATTTTAAGTTAATTGTCTGTACTAAAATGCTCTTCTGGCATACTTTTGTTCCCTGTGCCACTTTGGAACCAAGTGCTCTGAGCGGTTTTATTAATAAAGCTGTTTGCTGCCCAGCGTGGGCACTTGGAGGTGGGCTCAGTAGAGGTTTTCTGCAGTCTAGTGTTCTTCTGTTGGGGGGTTGTATTATGTGTATCATTTTGGCCCCTGAGCTGCCTCGAAGCCAAGTGTTCTGGGTGCTTTTTAAAGGTGCAGGGCTGGTCGGGGCTAATAACAGTGCATTGTTAGTGAGTTCTCATTACTGAAATATTGTTCTTAGGTGTCTGTAACATGGTCCAGTGTGGGGTTGTTGTTGTTTTTTCCCCAATAATTGCATTTATTAAAATGTCATTCTGGCTTTTACACCATGCCAGTAATTGCACAGGAGAGGTCCAACTCTTCTAGCTAAGGATGAGAACAGCTTCCTGTGTGAAAGTCAATGATTCTATGTGCTCTAAAATCCTCATGCTGATGCATTTTGGTTTGAAATGTGGTGTGCCCCAGAAGAGGGAGCAGATTTCGAGATCTGAGGCTGCAGGGACCATCTCTGCACTAAGAGCAGCAGCTCTGGGACTCACTGAGATGGGGTGAGGAGGGGCAGTTTGTGCAGAGTCCAGATTTCTCCTGCCAGTCCTCTGCAACACACAGATCCCTGTGCGCCCTCCTCAGTCTGCCTCCCCACTGCCAATGCATCTCCCTGTCTAACCCTTGGTCTGCTCCCATCCCCACACAAAGGCATCCCCTTGTGACCTCCTTCCTCTGTCTCCTGCCCTCCCGACATCCCTGTGTCCAATCTTTGGCCTACCTCCTGCCCTCACCCCTCTAGTCTCCCTGCACCTTACTCAGTCTACTTCCTAGCTGCTGTCGCAGATCCACAGGATCGGTGCTACATCCCCAGCTTTTAAACAGTCCCTGGGAGCAGTGGTACACATACCCCTGGGTGTACGCAGAGGTCTTCCAAGAGGTACTCAACTCATCCAGATCAGTGTTTCTCAACCTGGTGGTTGCAACCTCCATGGGGGTCACAGAACGGTTTTAGGATGGTCACAAGTGCAGGGCTGGTGTTAGGGGATGGCAAGCAGGGCAATTGCCCAGAGCTCCCATGCCATGGGGGCCCCTGCGAAGCTCAGTTACATGCTTCACCCCTGGGCAGTGGGGCTTGGGCTTCAGACAAGGCTCAAGTGAAAAACAGGCTCAAGTATTGCACTGAGAAGTAAGTACAATATTTATATTCCCATCTATTTATGTAAGAATTATGTGGTACAAATGAGAACGTCGGCATTTTTTCAGTAACAGTGTACTGGGACACTCTGGGATTTTTCTGTCTGATTTTATAAACAAGGAGTTTTAAAGTGAGGTGAAACTCAAGGTACATAAAGCAAATCAGACTCTTGAAAGGGGTAGAGTAGTCTGGAAAGGTTGAAAGCCACTGCCTTGCAGGATCCCCTTCAGTGGGCCAGACCACCAAGAGGTCCCGCTCTTTTGCAAGGGGAGGCTACGTGGCCTCACTGAGCCCTAGAGTCATCCCCTGGGCTCCAACCCTGCTGCTTCATGCTGTGAGCTCTGCCCAGTGAGCCCGACTCCTGGGCAGAGACCTGTGCACACTGCAGGGCCCAAGGCATCTCAGTCAGGATTTGCAGTGACACCCGGCAGCCTTTTCCAAACAAAGTAGGGTTTATTAGTCCACTGGGACCCAGCACGGGGAAGCCTTGAGATGAGCAGATAAGCAAAGGTTAAGCCATAGCCCATCCTGGCCAAGCCAGTGCAATCAGCCAGCCAAGCTGTGATGGATTCCATTACCGGCCCTGTCTCTTTGGGTGTGTCCACACAGCAACTAGACAGCTGCAGCTGGCCCATGCCAGCGGAGTCAGGTTCGCGGGGCTCGGGCTGTGGGGCTGTTTCATTGCGGTGTAGACATCTGGGTTGGACCTGGGCTCCAAGACCCTGTGAGGTGGGAGGGTCCCAGAGCTGGACTCCAGCCCGAGCCTGGAAGTCTACACAGCAATGGAACAGCCCCTCAGCCAAAGCCCTTTGAGCCTAAATCGGCTGGCACAGGCCAGCAGCGGCGTTCTCTTTGCTGTGTAGACATACTCTGTCAGTCCAAGGCGAGAGCTCTGTGTCCAGAGGGCAGCACCTAACTCTGGCACCTTTCCCATTTGTTCTCTAACTGGGGCCTCAGCTTTGCTCAACTTCCCAACCCAGCCGTGGGGGAAATCTCCTTCCTCTGGGCGGTTGGTTGCCAGGGGTGAATGTCCCAGCCATTGGGGCGTCCACTGTCTTTTCAGATTCTCCATTGATATGGGGGTCAGTTTCCAGCCAGTCCTTTAATGACCCAGTCATTCTGCCCCAGACAGCAAGGTGACAGCCCCCTCCCAGCCCCGTATGTCTTCTCTGCTGCTCCAGGAGCAGCGTTAACCCTCCTGCACCCACTGGGTAGCAATGTAAAGCAGAAATGGAAATTGAGGCACACACATGGGAGTCATGAAAATATTACAGAAAATTCCCACTTTGTCATGCCTCCCCCATGCATGTCCCTCAGTGTCCTCCTCAGCCTGACACTCCTGCACTGTCCTTGGTTAACCTCCTCCCGCCACCCCTACATCCACCTGCGCCTTTTTCATTCTACCTCACATATCCCCTCTTTCCGCCTCAGACTCACTTTGACCCCCAAACACAGACTCATCCCCCGAATCCCTCCTTAGATACTGCCACGATGCATTACCATGCACCTTCCTCTGCATTCCACCCCTCCCCACACATGTCCCCTATGTCTTCCTCACTGTGCACCCCCACATCCCTAAACACCTCCTGTCCACCTGCTCCTTCATTCCACTGCTTCTTCCTCTAGCTCCCCATTTTCCCATTGTTCATCATAGCTACATACCCAGTCTGCTCACCCCCAAGCAGAGTCTAGCCTCAGCCTACTAGAGCTACTATAAGGTGGGTGCATAATTGGTTGGAAAACTATTCTCCGAGAGTAGTTATCAGTGGTTCACAGTCATGCTGGAAGGGCATATCAAGTGGGGTCTCCCAGAGCTCAGTTCTGGGTCTGCTTCTGTTCAATATCTTAATCAACGATTTAGATAACGGCATAGAGAGTACACTTCTAAAGTTTGCGGACGATACCAAGCTGGGAAGGGTTGCAAGTGTTTTGGAGGATAGGATTAAAATTCAGAATGATCTGGACAAACTGGAGAAATGATCTGAAGTAAATAGGATGAAATTCAATAAGGACCAATGCAAAGTATTCCAATTAGGAAGGAACACTAAGGGCAGGTCTTCACTATGGGGGGGGTCGATTTAAGATACGCAAATTCAGCTACGCGAATAGCGTAGCTGAATTCGACGTATCGCAGCCGACTTACCCCGCTCTAAGGACGGTGGCAAAATCGACCTCCGCGGCTTCCCGTCGACGGCGCTTACTCCCACCTCCGCTGGTGGAGTAAGAGCATCGATTCGGGGATCGATTGTTGCGTCCCGACGAGACGCGATAATTCGATCCCCGAGAGGTCGATTTCTACCCGCCGATTCAGGCGGGTAGTGTAGACCTAGCCTAAGTTGCACACATACAAAGCGGGAAATGACTGCCTAGGAAGGAGTACTGTGGAAAGGGATCTAGGGGCCATAGTGGGCCACAAGCTAAAGATGATTCAACAGTGTTACATTGTTGCAAAAAAAGCAAACATCATTCTGTATTTGCAGGTGTGTTGTAAGGAAGACATGAGAAGTAATTCTTCCGCACTACTCCATGCTGATTAGGCCTCAACTGGAGTATTCTGTCCAGTTCTAGGTGCCAGATTTCAGGAAAGATGTGGACAAATTGGGGAAAGTCCAGAGAAGAGCAACAAAAATGATGAAAGGTCTAGAAAACATGACCTATGAGGGAAGACTGAAAACACTGGATTTGTTTAGTCTGAAGAAGAGATAACTCAGTGGGGACATGATAACACTTTTCAAGTACATAAAAGGTTGTTACAAGGAGGAGGGAGAAAAATTGTTCTCATTAACCACTAAGAATAGGACAAGAAGCAATGGGCTTAAATTGTAGCAAGGGAGGTTTAGGTTGGACATTAGGAAAAACTTCCTAACTCTCAGGGTGGCTAAACAATGGAATAAATTGCCTAGGGAGGTTGTGGAATCTCCATCATTGGAGAATTTTATGAGCAGGTTAGACAAACACCTGTCAGGGATGATCGAGGTCAGGGGTCGGCAATGTTTGGCACGCGGCTCGCCAGGGTAAGCACCCTGGCGGGCCGGGCCAGTTTTATTTACCTGCTGACGCGGCAGGTTCGGCCGATCGCGGCCCCCACTGGCCGCGGTTCGCCGTCCCGGGCCAATAGGGGCGGCAGGAAGCGGCGTGGGCGAGCGATCTGCTGGCCGCGGCTTCTCGCCACCCCCATTGGCCCGGGACGGCAAACCGCGGCCAGTGGGGGCCGCGATCGGCCGAACCTTTCGCGTCAGCAGGTAAATAAAACTGGCCCGGCCCGCCAGGGTGCTTACCCTGGTGAGCCGCGTGCCAAACATTGCCGACCCCTGATCTAGGTAATACTTAATCTGGGTGCAGGGAAATGGACCTTGCGAGGTCCCCTCTAGTCCTACGATTCTGTGATGCTATGAAAACAATGGTAGCTGGTGGCCACCTTCACTAGGGACAGCCTGCCTTCCACATGCCAAAGGGTAGAGGAATGGTGGCCATCTTGAGTAAAGGCATTTTAGCTTCAGGCCCTCCCCTCCAATGGGAGAAGGTAGTCATTTCGAAAAAGGGGAAATGTGCGATTTCACTGCCAGGAATGGTGCGATCATGAGAAATTTTTCAAATCCTAGATAAACACTGTCAGATCCATGATAAAATCAGTAGCTCTGGGCATTGTGGTTGCACCACAGTAACAGCATGCTTATCGTCTAACCTTTCAGAAATTTCCCCTCTCCCCCAGGAATGTTCCTGCTCTCTGTGGCCGAGGGGGATGTTCCCAGATCTTTCTGTGACTGAGCCTGGGGGGGCTGTGGCTGGGGCAGTAGGTTCTGAGCGGGGGACTCTTGTTGTTGATACAGGTGCCCGTGACCTTCGAGGAGGTGGCTGTGTATTTCACTGAGGGGGAATGGGCACTGTTGGACCCGGGTCAGAGAGCCCTGTACAGGGACGTCATGCTGGAGAATTACAGGAATGTGACCTCGCTGGGTAAGGATTCCTGTGCTCTCAGTCTTAGAAACTGCGCATCTTTGAAGTGCCCAGGTTGGCTTTTGCTCAGGATTCTTCCCTGATCGCTTAGATTTCAGTGGGATCAGCCCCATAGTCGCAGGCTCAGCAGGCTTAGGAAGGTGTAAAGAGTTTGCACAGTGGCACTGTGCCAGAGTCATAAAATCCCCCAGTGCGTGGAGATCCCTGAATCCTCTTCTGCCCTCCCCAAAGGGTCTCCAGGAACACTTCCCATCCCTTTGGTGTATACAAGGGCATCCACCCACCCAGCACATCTGGAAACAGCTGTCTCAGAACAACTGTAAAACTCTGATCTCACTTCATTTCTTTTCCCGGAGCAGGTTTTCCAATTTCCAAGCCCAGCGTGATCTCCCAGCTGGACCAAGGGGAAGAGCCGTGGGTCCCTGATCTCCAGGAGTCCCAGGCTAGAGAGATCCAGAGAAACATCCCCAGAGGTGAGAGATTGGTTAAACGGATGTGGAAACCATCCCTCATTGACTTAAAGTGCTGGGATTCCCACGCAAGCCCCTTGAGCTCCTCCAGTTCTAACTCATTGCCTCCGGGTCAGGATTGTGCCCAGCAGGTGTCATGACCTCCTGGCAGACATAATTCATGGCTTTCCACGCATCCTGACTGACCCCTGGCAGTAGCTCCCTGCCCCTTGACTGTTCAGATGGATGTGGAGGAAGAATTGGGTGTTCTCCTTCCAGGTGTGTGAGTGCTCAGTGATCTGTAGCCAGAGAGCTTTCCCTAGTGGTACCTGTCAGTTTGCCATGCATCTCCTCGTGTATCCACCCCAGCACCCTCACAGCTCCTTCTCACCACCGGTGTCTGGTGGTCAGAGTTCTCCATCGGCTGCTGTTCACGGGTTCCCTTTTTTTCTTCTAAGAAAACTTTTTCTCCATATAAATAGTTCTGGTAGCTTATTTTTTAGCCATGTTTTTCCCACTGGAGATTTGTTTATTTCCTATTTTATGAAGCTTTTGTTCTTGTTTTTCTCTGGGGCTCTTTTACCTGGTACCGGGTGGCTTGGTTATGCCAAAGTCTCCTGGAGTTCAGCACTGTCTCACTTGCAGGGTGTCTAATCCACTGAACGATCCTCACACTCATTGTTTATTTTGCCTCACTGAGGGGCACATGAGAGACAAGTGCTCTATTTGTAGAACTTTCAAGAGGAGAACACAAAAATCTAGGGACATGAGAGTAAAATATTACCATATGGAGCATGCTTGCATCCCTTCTCAGACCTCAGTCATCTGGAGTCCAATGCTTTGTCCTACGGCAGGAGTTTTCCTATGGATTTTTCTGACTCACCTCATGGCTTGAAGTCAGAGACAGACACAAGAGAAGAGGAATTGTTCCCCTTCTCCCACCATGTGTTGTAAGAACTGTAAGTCAGTCTCAGGGTAAGACTTGACTTATAAATCAAAGAGCTTTTTCTTCTTCAGAACCAGACTCTGGGAACTGAAAAGCCTCAGCAGAGTCCTCATGGGAACAGTCAGGTTACAGCACAAGTAGAGACTAGCTGCTCCCCAGTATCGACAGTGAAATCAGGGCAGGAAATCCAGCCATTGACTCCAGGACCAGTGCAGGTATCCTCGAGAATGGCTCTGACAGTTTATTAGAAGCACGAACTTCTGCCAAAATATTATTGAGATGTCATGAGATTTGCTCTGTCTGTCAGTCCCGAATTCCCCTTGGCTGCAACAAGACCCAACTCTGACTACTCATAGGGTACAACCTTTATTACAGCCAGAGCTGCCCTCAGCACTGGCTAGAATGTCTGTAGGACCGATACCATCAGTCATGGTGTCCTCTGTACCTTTGAAGCCTCCGGTACCGGTTTCTTGTACACAGATGGTTCCGACAGGACTCAAGACATCAGTATTGACATTTAAACCTTCTGCCAACACGCACAGATCCAGAGGCTCTACACCTGTGATTCCTCCTAGTATCATACCACCGGTGGCATCCAACTGCCCATATTCATTATCAGATTCAGAAGAAGAACCCTATACTTCTTACTGTAGAGGGAGATCTAGATTCTCTCCATTACGTTCTTCAGTGACAAAATAGAGCATTCAATGGAGATGATACCACAATGGTAGATCTAGACATAGATTTCCATGATCTTGCAGATGAACCCTGTGTCATACGGGTACATGCAATAGCTGGACTGGAACCCATGCAGCATCCCTCCAGCTTCTAGGCTGGTTTCTCCAGACTGTTTTCCAAGAAATTCTGTGTGGGTGGGAATTAAGTTCGGGGTAAGACTCACGTTATACCTCAAACTAGCTGTGCTGTAAAGACATGCTCTGTAGATAAGTTTAGTTATTTCTTTCATAAGTCTTTTCTCAAGTTACAAAGCCAACACCCCCTGAGCTTAAAATTTAGTATTGTCTCTTCCAGGGATTCTCCCTTTGAGCTGATGGCTTTTTGTCCTCTTCAGTATTTATCCTAGGATGGCAACTCTCGTGCTCCCAGAATATGGCACACTCCGGTACTTTCCAAAACATCATGAGCCTGTCCCTGCTGACATGACCCCATGCCCACCAGAGTGACTTTTCATGCCTGGTGTGTGTGAGCTCACGCCACATGGGGAGTGGAATTTTTAAGAGCCCTCCCTCCCCTCTCCCCCCGCACCAGCGTGACCTTATGTCTAGGATCACGCTGTCAGGGTAGGACTGGCATCCCCCATCTGATACTGGACAAAACCAATTTTGTCTGAATACCAGATGCGAACACACCCGAGAAAAACAGGACTGTTCAGTTTAATACCAGACAAGTGGCCTGCCTAATTTTATCAGCTACGGTCGCCTTTCCAGTGGCAGTTACTTCCACTAGAAGGGTTTGGAAACCACAAGCATGAATTTCATACCCCTCCCCCCACCCCTCTTTCCTCTTTTTATGAGGATAAAGTTGCTTTAAAGCCTCATCCAACGTTCTTTATCAAGGCTGGTTACCGATTTCCATCTCAACCAAACCAGCTTTTTACCTCCCTTTTCCCCCAAACCACATTCATGTAAGCTTGAGGAGAAACAGCATTTTCTGGTCATCTGCTGGGCCCTTGCCTTTTATCTGGACAGGACAAAACAGTTTCAGTCTTTGCCTCAATTCTTTGTTTCCTGCGTGGAGAGAATGAAACGACAGGAGGTTCCCTTACGGTGAATTTCTTGGTGGATCACCTCTCGTATCACTACAAGTTATGATGCTGCAAAGTTAAAACTACCTTCCAAGCTGACTGTATGTTCAGTGAGAGCCTCGGCAGCTTTCCTAAGGGATATTTCAATCCAAGATATCTGCAGGGCAGCAACCTGGTCTTCAGTTCACACTGTTCCCAAGCACTGTGACATTTCAGCCACTTCCAGAGACTGTGCTAGCTTTAGAAAGGCTGGTCTGCAGTGGCTTTGCAGATAGACTCTGAACCCTCCTCCATAGAACACTGCCTGGGAGTTACCTGAAGTGGAATAGACACATGAAATCACTCAAAGATAACAAAAATTAGATACCTATGTGACCCGAGGTGCCTAGGGCAGCCCACACTGAAAATGCCAAAGTCAAGGCAGGCTCCAAAGAAGAGAGCAAATTCTCCCAAAACTGGTGGCTAACACTGTAGGTAGATTCACCAACCAGTCACAAACTGTGCTCCTGATCCCCCATGCTAGTTATGAAGAAGCTAAAAAAATAAATAAAAAGCAGCCATCACACAGCCCCTTTTCATCCACTCCAGTCACTGGCTCCGAGTCAGCAAAGTCCTGTAAAGTGAGAAGTTACTTAAAACTCTATTCACTATACAAAATGTTCTTCTGATCCCTAAAGGGCCAGCCACATTACCAGATCAATACTAGTTTGGATCTTACCCAAAATACCACACTGCCAGCCAATCCTTTAGTTTCTAAAACGAAAGATTTATTAGAAAAGTAAAGAACGAGAAGAGAGTTGTTAAATGTTCAAAGCAATCAGATACATACATATGACTTCAGATGCCATATGTCAGGTTCTTAGCAACACTGGTGAGTTTGCTGGCTTGGAAAGTCCCTCTGGAACACATCCAAAGCCTAGATGGGTCTATCAATCCTTTGTCCAAAGCTTTAGTTTGTAGAGAAGTTACTCCAGAGGTGAGGAGCAGGATTGAAGACAATATGGAGGTGATGCTGTTGCCTTTTTCTATTCTCTGCTATGTGGCTTGTACATCTTTTGTCCCAAACACAAGCTCACAGCACATGGGCATGGAAAGGTACTTAGAGTCCCCTGTCTATAGGCATGTCCCTACATGTTCTGCTGACTCATAGGCATAGCCCCTGCCTTCTCTCAATGGGTTCATTGTACAGCTGATTGCCCTTGATAGGCCAGTAAGCAGGCTGGATAGTGCTGATGCCAATCTGTCTGGGGGGGTCACCCAGAAACACAGCACAAGTTTGAGCTAGCACTATACCACACATATTTATAACTCATGATACAAAGATGGTACATACAAATAAACAAGCTTATCATATTTAGCAAATCATAACTTTTTCACTGATACTTTATATGACATATATGATTCACTGCAATTTTGTAATATTAATATCGATAATATTATAAATGGTCACCCATATTCCATACAGCATCACACTGGTTGTTTTCCAGAATGTGTTGCACATGTCTATTCCACCACCCATCCTCTTCTCTTCTGCTTCAGAGTCCATTATGTTAGGATGCTGGTGCAAATGAACTGAGATGATTCCCGGGGCAGATCTGCCCTTCATGCCCTCAGCTGGATGAATGAAGGCATGCATGGCACATGTACCACTACAGAAAACTCTCCCATTACAGTGTCATGCACACCCCTAAAGCGGAATAGATGTGAAGTGGAATAGACATGTGCAACATCTTGAAAAACAGCAAATACAGTAAAGGTTGGTAGCTGATTTTTCCCTTCTCTCTTTCTTCCGGGGAATGGTTTGTGCAGGATTCAACACCTGATTTGACTGTCTTCCCAGCAGTTATTTTGGTTTGTTTCCCCACTTTCCTGTTCCCCTTTTCTCACCTTCCTTTTCCTCAGGCACAGGGACTGACTCCTGTCTGGATTCTCTCTCTGTCCCAGCAGGTGATGAGACGGTGAGTGAGAGCAATGAAGAGAGTCCTTGTCCGGCCGGTCCTGAGCAAATGGAACTGAAGGGGACGTTGCTGGGAAGGTGTGAAGGGGATGATTCCCAGATTCCTGGGCAAGGACAAGCCCAAGAAACTCAGTGCAGGCTAGAGAAGCAGCAGGGAACCCCCCCAGGAAAGATACTGGGTGAATCCACTTGCCGAGGGGGAGGTTTGGAAGAACCTAATGAACCCACGATCCAGCCAAGAACCTACACTAAGGAGAAGCGTTTCGAATGTGCTGAGTGCAGGAAATGCTTTAGTTGTAAAGAACACCTTGTTAGACATCTGAGAGTCCACACTGGAGAGACCCCGTATCACTGCCCTGAGTGTGGGAAACAATTCAGTGACCAATCAATCCTTATTAGACATCAGCGAACCCATACAGGAGAGAGACCCTATAAGTGCACTGACTGCGGGAAAAGCTTCAGTCAGAGGTCAGGCCTTATTACACATCAGACAGTCCACACAGGAGAGAAATGCCATAAATGTCCTGACTGCGGACAAACCTTCACTCAGAGAGGGCATGTTACTAGACATCGGAGGACTCACACGGGTGAGAGACCCTATGGATGCCCAGAGTGTGGAAAAAAGTTCGCTTCCACCTCTGACCTTATTATACATCAGAGAATCCACACGGGAGAGAAACCCTATAACTGCCCCGACTGTGGGAAAAGCTTCAGTCACAGCCATCACCTTACTGACCATCGGAGAATCCACACAGGAGAGAGACCCTATACCTGCCCCGACTGTGGGGAAAGCTTCAAAAGTAAATCTGGCTTCAAAGTCCATTGGAGAAGGCACACAGGAGAGTGCCCCTATCAATGTTCCGTCTGTGGGGAAAGGTACAAAACCAGGAACTCTCTAACATGCCACATGAAACACCACACAGAATAGTGCCAGACATTTCCCCTCCTCTCTCTGCATCTGTAGAGATAGGAAGAACCATGAGGATAATAAACAGTTGCCCAATGCCCTAGGGAGTCAAGTGGCACCACTATTTACTTGTGTGCTGTGTATCTCAGGAGGACGGAGGCACCAGGAGAGTGACATTATTATTATTACTGTATTGCATTATTCTCTGACACTCTCCCATCCCATCCCAGGTCCCTCTGTCATGAGGAGGCTTTTACTGAGCCAAAGGGTTTACATGGATTTCCTGGTCCGTTTTTAGGCAGGGGCTCAGTTCATATTGTTGCACACAGGGATTATTCTGTAAATTGCTGCCCCAGGAGGCATTTTCTCCCTGTTTCTGCATGGTGGGGAGAGCAGGGGTCTGAAATTTCTGGATAGTTGGGTGTCAGGGGATTGTTTATTGTTCATTGAATTATTTTCTGGGTATTGCTCAATTATGTGTTTTTTCCCCAAATAAGATGTAAATAAAACTTTTCTGGCAAATCTCATTTTCCTGAGCAGCCTGGGAATTTCACTGGTTCTTGAGCTCTGGGAGGGAGAGGGGCCAAGTGTCCCAGACTGGGTGAGTTGTCTCCCTCTGCAGGAATTGCTCATTTGGGGGGGAGGGATAGCTCAGTGGTTTGAGCATTGGCCTGTTAAACCCAGGGTTGTGAGTTCAATCCTTGAGGGGGCCGCTTAGGGATCTGGGGCAAAAATCAGTACTTGGTCCTGCTAGTGAAGGCAGGGGGCTGGACTCGATGACCTTTCAAGGTCCCTTCCAGTTCTAGGAGATGGGATATCTCCATTAATTATTATTATTTATTTATTTTTTATTTCCCCCATATTCAGCTCTTTCCCTGATGTCTCGGCCCATCCAGCTTTGGAAGCTGGAGAATAGCCACATCTGTGTCTTTGCTCTTGCAGCTTTGACGGCCTCTGGGCTCTATCCTTGGGTCTTCCCTTCCCCTCTACAAGGGGTTTAATTGGGGCAGGAGAGAAACATCCTCAGAGGCAGAATAGATGGACATTTCCAGATGGGGAGCAGCTCATCTCCTTCTCCCCAGCAGCATCTCCAGCATCTGTCCCATCTACTCTGTCCCACATCAGTGAGGAATCCAGTGACTCATGGGCAGAACTGTGACATTTCTCATGGGCATAGAGCAACTGCATGGCTCTGAGAGCCCCTCGCCAACTCCATCCCAGGTGTTCGCTTTCCATCGGATGCCTGGATCCTACTCCCACTTTCCTGCATTTTTTTGTAATTCTGTAGTTCCCTGGTGTGGTGCCTGCATCTCTGACTTGGGGAGAACCCCTGTTTCCCCAACACTCTGCTGTCCCATTCTCTCTCCTCCCCCTCAGTTCCATTGCATCCTGGAGCCATCCAACCCCTGCCCTAGGGCTCTGATCACAACCCCAGCCTTGGACCTGTGTGGAGAGCAGTGAACAAATGGAGCCACCAGCCAGAACATCGCATGTGTTTGTTACTGACTGAAACAACCAGCCCACGTGTCTCCATTCAGGTGTTCATGAAAGTCCTGGGGTATTGTCTGAGCTGGAGGGAAACAGAGCAGCCCTGCCGGGGATGGAGAATGGCTCTGGGAGCCCTTGGGGAGGAAGGCCCCAGAGTTGGAAAACCCAACTGGGGTTGGGGAAGGCCATAAGGGCAGATAATCCCTATGGTCCAGGAGAGGCTGGACTAACTGTGGGAGAGTGGGAGGGTGTTGGGGTGGGAGAGATGGCAAAACTGGGTAGGTGGGGGTGAGAATAATTTGCCATGCAGACACCATATGGGAGGGCAAACATGGGGAGCACGAGTGACTGAGGGAGACAGACAAGAAGCCATGAGTGGGAGCGATTGACCCTGGAGTTTGCCATGTGACAAAGCAGCAGCAAAGGCCAGTGTGATTCTCAGGGCTGTGTAGGCAAAGGTGTCTGGGGCAGGGAGGGGAGAGTCACCCTCTGCAGAGCTCTGGGGACACCCACCTGGGAGCCTGGACCCAGCCTGACTGCCCAGGCCCATGAACTGCAGGGGTCCTGATATTCCTGTTTCATGGCTCTCATTCTGGGGGGATTTCTTAAGGAAAAAGGACTGTGTGCCCAAAGATCGCCTTGGAGGGGGAAGTTACATGTCTTGGCTTGAGCTTCAGGGGCTCTCGTGGGGTCTGTAGAGAACCTGGAATCTCCCAGGGGTTTGCCAGATCAAATTGATTAGTGCAGTATCTGTAATTTGCCATGATGCTCAAGAAATAAGCACACATTTTAGATCGACACAGAAAAGATAAAATGCACAGATTCGACCCTACTCCCAAATGCAAATTACACTCAGAAAGACCCAATAAAAATACAACTACAAAAATGAATATGTGGATCCATTTAATTCATAAAGAAAATTAATTTCACCCAGTTCTTTTCCCGTTTTTGTTGCTGACCCGGTAAATAGAGCAACTACCCGTATTACCAAAACGGTGTTGCTGCATCCCCAATATTCTTTTTGAGCCAATGAGGCAAAAGGCATCTGTGCCAAGGCTAGAGAGAGTCACTTATTTCCCTCCAGCAAAATGAAAATTAGAAAATAATAAGTAACACGGCAATATCTTTACCCTGGCCAGACATGCTTAGGCATAAATGGTTGAACCTCTTCAGTACCAGTGTACCCCGCCTTCTGAGTGAGCCGACAGCATTGTTTGGAGACTCAGATCTGTAATTGCCCTTCTTAGGTTATTACTCTTCAACAGTTCCAAATATTTCACTGATGGGACCATTTCAAAGCGCTGTTCTTGATTTGTTTTTTAGGGAACTTTTTCATAGGTTTTATGCTACAATCTAATATTTTTTAATAAAAACAGAGTTTTAAACATAGCTTTACTTTTTCTTTACAATGAACTATAGTTAGGCCCCATTTCTACTTTGTATGAAAGGAAGTGATGAACTAATTGTATTTTCGCAAGTAGACTTATATTGCAAAGGTCTGGAATTGGTGGTAACCTGTTAACTGCAACTGTTTCATCTAATTTTAAACACTGTATGATTAACACACAACTATAGAGCTACAAAAGTTTCACAACATTTTATTGGCACATATTTACTGCCTCATTAGTTCAATAAAATATTTTTTCCCCTTGCAATTCAAAAAACTTCTCTAGGGCACTAGCAATCAACCAGTTGAACTGGTAAAGAACCATAAAGAATGACTGAAATCTCAATAGCTGAAGAAGAACCATAAAGAATCACAAAAATGCCATCAGCAGCCATTTTTTCTTAGATCTCTAAGGGTGTGTCTACACTTCAGTATAGACTTCTGGGTGACAGCTGAGACCTGGGTTTTAGGACCCTGTGAGGTGGGAGGAGCTCGGAAGTCACACTGCAACTAAATGGCTCCCCAGCCCCACCCAGAGCCCCACATCTGCCCGAGTCAGCTGGCACAGGCCAGCCACAGATGTCTAACTGCTGTGCAGACACACCCTTAGATGGCTGATGTCACCTAAGGATATTCCAGTGGATAGCCGGATATTGGGTTGCATGTCTGAGAAGAGTATGTTCTCAATTTGAAAAGGGGGAAGGCAGGGGTTCCCAAAATATGGGCCGCGGCCCACCACTCCTGGGTGGTCCACCAGCGCAACTGCATTCGCCAGTCACATTCTCAGTAAATATTTGACTCCATGTGACTTGCGTAATCTAAGTAAAAGCTACATCAATATAATGATTTGAGCGTATATGTTGGTCAGAATATAGAAAAAACTTTATTTTATTTTATTTAAAAAAAAAAAACAAGCTGCAATACGTCCGGTGTAATTCTCACTAGTACAACGGTGCATTTCACTGCAAGGTGACCTAGCAACGTACACGCAGTCCGCCATTTACAACTCTACTTCAATCTGACAAAGATGGATTTCTTTTCTGAAAATGATAAGGGTGCACTGGTGGAGAACATAATGAAAGTCACGGACCAGCTACACGAAATGAGCCAGCCAAAAAAATAAAGTAAGTGTTAGGAAAATAGGATGAGACATACTTGAAGTTTGGATTCTCCTTTACTGGGTCAGATGAGAACCTGTTGCTGTTACCCCAAATTGGGCCAGCTAGTAAGCTTAGGGAGGACTAATGACTCACGGGCAGAAAGCAGCACGTTTATTATATTGATGGCTAAGCTCAAAAGAATGGGGGCAGGGGATCACACTCACACTTGCATACTCATGCTCCCAGGACAGGCACGGCACTGGAGATGTCAGGATCCTTCAAGGTAAGTGTCCCACAGTGCAGCGACGGACAGTACAATGAAGGTAAGTCTTCCCGAGGCATGATGGAATGCAACACAGTGAACCACTGGCCAGGCGGTCCGGGCGAAGGGCCTTTACGGGAGGTACAAGATTGTGAGCGCACTCCTGAGCACATGGCCCCTTCCCCTTTTAAGGACCTGCTCCTCATGGCCTGTGACTAGAGATGACTTGGCCGCGTCTGGTTGGTCACACTCCACCTCGGGCAGTGTCCATGCAGCATCCATGCATTGGGTGTGTGATCGCTGCCTAATTAGAGTCCCAGACACCTTGTCTACCTGGGAGTTCTTCTGATCTTCCAGCTGTTCAAGCAGCCCATTCATCCCCCAAGCATTCCAGGAGGGAGGGGGAAAGCCACTTCACAGGTATTCAAAGAGGGAGAGGAGATGTCACGGAGCGTGGGGGACACAAGGCTCTGCACCCCCGGCTTCCTGTGATTCACCATGACTCTCAGCCAGCCAGTAAAGCAGAAGGTTTATTTAGACGACAGGAACACAGTCCAAGACAGGTCTTGCAGGCACAGACAACAGGACCCCCTCAGTTAGGTCCATCTTGGGGTCCCAGGGGCACCACAGCCCCGTTGGGGGGTCAGAGCCCCGTCCGGGCTCCCCTCCATTACCAGCCAGCTCCTGAAACTCCAACTCCCTCCAGCATCTCTCACCCAGCCTTTGTCCAGTTTCCTGGGCAGAGGTGTCACCTCGCCTCCAACCCCCTTCCTGGGTTCTCACGTTACAAGCTCAGGTATCTTCCCTCAAGGCCAGTCTCCCATTCCCCAATGCAGACCGTCCCAGCCAACCTCCCCACTCAGCATTCAAAGACCACATTAGGAACAGTCCCAGTTCTTCACATCTCTCCCCCCTTCGAGACCGAACTGAGCAGGGTCACTTCAGCCAGAGACCTGGGGAAGTTAGAACCTACTCATGTTCCCATGGATGCCCCCGCCTTCCTCCCATTCCTTGGTGAGAATTACACCAGGCCCTTCCAGTTTCACACCCGCCCCCCTTAGGTCGGGTGTGCTCGATGACACTTGTAGTTCGCATGTGGGAAGGCTTATGCGGCCCGTGCCCTTTTCCAACCCCAATACCCCTGGGGTTCAAACTGGGCTGGGGTCTTCTCCCAGCGTTCCAGTCTGCAGGTCTGTGATTCGGGCTCTCTTGGTTCAGAGCCCCCCTTTTGACCGTGGCCACCCTCTGGAAAGGCTCCTCTATGATGGGCAAGGGTCCTAAAGGATAATCTAGGCATGGCACAATATCTAAACGAATATTTTGCATCGGTCTTTAATGAGGCTAATGAAGGGCTTAGGAATAGAGACAGCGTGACAGAGGGGAATAAAGGAGGGGGGGTTGACATTACCGTATCCGAGGTAGAAACCAAACTCGAACAGCTTAACGGGACTAAATCGGGCGGACCGGATGATCTTCATCCGAGAATATTAAAGGAACTGGCGTGAGAAATTGCAAGCCCGTTAGCGATAATTTTTAATGAATCTGTAAACTCGGGGGTGGTACCGTTGGACTGGAGAATAGCTAATGTGGTTCCTATTTTCAAGAAGGGGGAAAAAAGTGACCCGGGTAACTACAGGCCTGTTAGTTTAACATCTGTAATATGCAAGGTCTTGGAAAAATTTTTGAAGGAGAAAGTAGTTAAGGACCTTGAGGTCAATGGCAATTGGGACAAATTACAACATGGTTTTACGAAAGGCAGATCGTGCCAAACCAACCTGATCTCCTTCTTCGAGAAAGTAACAGATTTTTTAGATAAAGGAAATGCGGTGGATCTAATATACCTCGATTTCAGTAAAGCGTTTGATACGGTACCGCATGAGGAATTATTGGTTAAATTGGAAAAGATGGGGATCGATATGAAAATCCAGAGGTGGATAAAGAACTGGTTAAAGGGGAGACTGTAGCGGGTTGTACTGAAAGGAGAACTGTCAGGTTGGAGGGAGGTTACCAGTGGAGTTCCTCAAGGTTCGGTTTTGGGTCCGATTTTATTTAAATCTATTTATTACTGACCTCGGAACCGAATGTAGAAGTGGGCTGATAAAGTTTGCGGATGACACAAAGTTGGGAGGTATTGCCAATTCGGAGAAGGATCGGGATATCCTGCAGGGAGACTTGGATGACCTTGTAAACTGGAGTAATAGTAATAGGATGAAATTTAATAGTGAGAAGTGTAAGGTGATGCATTTAGGGATGACTAACAAGAATTTTAGTTATAAGCTGGGGACGCATTGGTTGGAAGTAACGGAGGAGGAGAAGGACCTCGGAGTCCTGGTTGATCGCAGGATGACTATGAGTCGGCAATGTGACGTGGCTGTGAAAAAAGCTAATGCGATCTTGGGATGCGTTAGGCGAGGTATTTCTAGTAGGGATAAGGAGGTGCTGCTTCCGTTATACAGGGCACTGGTGAGACCTCATTTGGAGTACTGTGTGCAGTTCTGGTCTCCCATGTTTAAAAAGGATGAACTCAAACTGGAACGGGTACAGAGAAGGGCCACTAGGATGATCCGAGGAATGGAAAACCTGTCGTATGAAAGACTCGAGGAGCTCGGTTTGTTTACCCTAACCAAAAGAAGGCTGAGGGGGGATATGATTGCTCTCTTTAAGTATATCAGAGGGATAAATACTAGGGAGGGAGAGGAATTATTTCAGCTCAGTACTAACGTGGACACGAGAACAAATGGATATAAACTGGCCATCGGGAAGTTTAGGCTTGAAATTAGACGACAGTTTCTAACCGTCAGAGGGGTGAAGTTCTGGAACAGCCTTCCGAGGGAAACAGTGGGGGTGAAAGACCTCTCTGGCTTTAAGATTAAGCTTGATAAGTTTATGGAGGGGATGGTTTGATGGGATAACGTGATTCTAGTCAATAAGTCAATAACGTGCCATCGCTGTAATTAGTATCAATGGTCAATGCGGGGCTGGCTGGAGAATCTTGCCCGCATGCTCGGGGTTCAGCTGATCGCCATATTTGGGGTTGGGAAGGAATTTTCCTCCAGGGTAGATTGGCAGAGGCCCTGGAGGTTTTTCGCCTTCCTCCGCAGCATGGGGCAGGGGGTCACTGGCTGGAGGATTCTCTGCGACTTGAAGTCTTTAAATCATGATTTGGGGACTTCAACAGCTGAGTCAAGGGAGAGAATTATTCCAGGAGTGGGTGGGCCAGCTTTTGTGGCCTGCATCATGCAGGAGGTCAGACTAGATGATCATAATGGTCCCTTCTGACCTTAAAGTCTATGAGTCTATGAGTCTAAAGCCGTTTTCCCCTTGTCCCGGGCCTTCCTCACCCTCTGACAGGAATCACAGGATCGGCAGTACTGTTGGACAGTAATAAAGATCCCAGGCCAGTAAAAGTTCCGTAGCAGCCTCTGCTGGGTACACCAGGTTCCCTGGTGCCCTGAGAGGGGGATGTCATGGGCCCGGCACAGCAGCTGGCGGCGATACTTCTGGGGTACCACCAGCTGCCTCCTGATCCCCCCTAACTCCATTTTCCCTGGGGGAGCCCATTCTCGGTACAGGAACCCCTTCTCCCACAGGAACCTTTTCCGGCAACCTCTCCCCATGGTCTGTACCACACTGAGGTAGGCCAGGTCCCTTATCTTCCGCAAGGAGGGATCTTTCTGTAACTCGGCCTGGAACTCAGCAGCTGGGACAGGGATGGGCACCTGCTCCCTTCCGCTGGCTGGGTCTGAAGCCGCAGCCTCCCTGAGCCGTGTCCCTGGGCGTTCCCTTCCCAGCCGGTTAGGGTCCTGCGCCTCGGGCAAGGCACCCTCCCCGTTGCCAGGGCGCAGTGCCCCTCACCGGCTCTGGCTACAGGTCACGACCAGGGCACCCTGGGAGTTGCTTGGCCAGTCCTCCAGGTCCCTCCCCATTAACACCTCAGTGAGCAAATGGTGGTGCACCCCCACTTCCTTGGGGCCCTCCTTGGCCCCCCACTTCAGGTGTACCCTTGCCACAGGCACCTTGAATGGGGTCCCGCCCACCCCCGTCAGGGTTAGATAGCTGTTGGGCATCACCTGATCTGGAGCTACCACCTCGGGCCAGGCCAGCGTTACCTCAGCACCTGTGTCCCAGTATCCATTGACCTTCCTCCCATCCACCTCCAGGGGAACAAGGCACTCACTCCGCAAGGACCGCCCCGTGTCCACCCTGTAAACGGAGAACCTGGTGTCTGGAGCATCCAGCCCCCCAGAGGAGCTGGCCTGGGGCACTCCTCCCTCCTGAGCAGTTGGGAAGCTGTCAGCCCCCCTTGCCTAGGCCATCTTCCCCTCATCCGGCTGGGTCTCTACCAAGTTGACCCTCTGTGGGTTCGGTCTGCTCAGTCTGTCCCTGAGCTTGGGGCACTGGGTCCGTATGTGGCCTCTCTGGCCACAGTAATAGCAGCCCATGTCCCGTGGGTCCCCTCGAGCCGGTCAGTTGGTCCTGACGCTGGGTGTTCCCCTTGGGAAGGGGTTCTCCATGTTTCCCCTTTGGGAGGTCCCAGGGTCATTCTCTTCCTGCATCGTGGCGGGCCTGTTCCTTTGGGACTCCTCCCTGTCATCCTCTGCCCGACTGTCCACAAACTTGTCGGCCAGCTGGCCTGCATGCTGTGGGTTCTCTGGTTTTTGGTCCATCAACCATAGCCTCAGGTCGGATGGGCACTGCTCATACAGGTGCTCCAGTACGAATAGGTCAAGTAGGTCTTCTTTAGTTTGGGCCCCAGCTGTCCACTTGCAGGCATACCCCTGCGTCCGGTTGGCCAGTTGTAGGTATGTGACCTCACGGGTTTTATGCTGACTCCGGAATCTTTTCCGGTACATCTCAGGAGTCAGCCCAAACTCATGGAGCAGGGCCTTTTTGAACAGTTCGTAGTCCCCTGTCTCCACCCCTTTCATTCAGCTGTACACCTCCATGGCTGTGGAGTCCAGTAAGGGGATGAGAAACTGGAGCCTGTCTGCAGGGTCAAGCAGGTGCAGCTCACAGGCATTCTCAAAGGCCGTCAGGAAGGTATCCATGTCCTCCCCCTCCTTACACTGGGCCAGGAAGCACTTATCAAAGCTCTTTGCAGTCTTGGGTCCCCCCTCACTCATCGCAGCTGGGGCCCCACTGCTCCCCAGCCTGGCCAGCTCCAGCTCATGCTGACGCTGTTTCTCCTTCTCCTCCCGCTCTTGCTTCCTTAACTCGAGCTCTTCCCGTCTCATCTCCCATTCATATTCCAGCCGCCTCCGCTCCAGGGACGGGGAGCTCCACCGGGACGATCCCCTGCTGGCCGCCGGGGTCAGGGTGCCCTCGGTATTCGCTGGGCTTCCCCCAACCCTTCCCCTAGGCACAGGTAGGCAGGGTCTCGGGATGTCTTCAGCAGTAGTCTGACCCCTCCCAGCCATGTCAGGCCCCGGGGCCCACGCTGCATCCGCCGGGCGGCTTCCCTCAGGGACAGGGCTCGGTTCATCCAAGCGATCCTTCTCCTCCAGCTGGGCAATTAGGTGTTCTTTGGTGGACCTCCCAGTGCGCAGCCCCCTCTGCCTGCACAACTCCACCAGGTCGCTCTTAAGACGTTTAGCATACATCTTCCTGCTGGCCACTCATCGGCCTGTGCTCTCAGCTTTCCACTGTTCCAGGGAGACCCCTAGTGTGCCAGCCCTTCTTCAGGTCACCACCTCTCTGCCAGGGTCGAGCTGCAGACTCCTCTGCCCCTGGGACCGCTCACTGCAATCCCCCGGGGGACCCTGTTACTGCAAAAGTCCTTCTCTCTGGTCACACACTCCCAGGGGTTAATCGCCCCCTGAAACCGTCTCTCTCCGACTCTTCAGCATGCCTGGTCCCCGTCAATCCCCCTTCATTTTACTGCTCCCCAGTCACTTACTGCAGGCAGCGCCGTCCACGGGGTGCAGTAGATCCCACCGCTACCACCAGGCACAAGGCCCTGCACTCCCGGCTTCCTGCGATTCACCATGACTCTCAGCCAGCCAGTAAAGCAGAAGGTTTATTTAGACGACAGGAACACAGTCCAAGACAGGTCTTGCAGGCACAGACAACAGGACCCCCTCAGTTAGGTCCATCTTGGGGTCCCAGGGGCACCACAGCCCCGTTGGGGGGGTCAGAGCCCCATCCGGGCTCCCCTCCATTACCAGCCAGCTCCTGAAACTCCAACTCCCTCCAGCGTCTCTCACCCAGCCTTTGTCCAGTTTCCTGGGCAGAGGTGTCACCTCGCCTCCAACCCCCTTTCTGGGTTCTCACGTTACATGCTCAGGTATCTTCCCTCAAGGCCAGTCTCCCATCCCCCAGTGCAGACCGTCCCAGCCAACCTCCCCACTCAGCATTCAAAGACCACATTAGGAACAGTCCCAGTTCTTCACAGGAGACAAAATGGGGGTGGAGTGTAACAGATCTTTTGAGCATACAGGTTATACACAGCATAGTCATACAGAGCATACAGATCACTGCTGCTCCTACAACAGTTGCCTCAGTGTGTTATAACGGAAAAGAAAACATGTACATAGTATATTCACAGTGTTGTAGTTTATATGGATGTAATAAATTAATAATTTTCCACAAGCACTGTTAATTGTTAATACTCGGCCACGGTGCCTACTGCAGCTGCACAGGGGGATCTCAGGGAAAAAAGTTTGGGAACTCCTGTGTGAAGGGAGTAGACCGCCATGTAGAAGAAATGCATAAGATCATTCGTGGTGAATTTCTTGCAGAGTTTACATCAACATTTATTAAACCATTAGTGGGCAAAATCCTGAACCAGTAACTTCAAGAATAAAAAACATTATTGAATTAAATAGCAAAAAATGTCATTATAAGGGAATTCAGCCACCGCTTGGGCACTTCCAGAATGTCAAGTTCAGCAAAACTGAAACTTCTGAAAACCAGGCAATATAGAGTTAAGGTGAATGTCCACACAACCTTAACTGCCCCTCACCGCCCTGGAGCTGGCAATAGCCGCTGGGAATTGTCTGCGTGCACTCCAGTTGCATTCACTGCATTAGGTGTAGCTATATTGTATGTTGGAGGAATGAGTTGCAGTAGCTTGGGAGAGCTGTAACTGAGCTAAGGAGATCTGGGTCTGAGCCCCCACCCCCACCCAAGTGTGTTATCAAAGGAATGAGGTGTGCACCTGGAGGTTTCTGCATCATTTCAATACAGAATTATATAGGGTATGTGTGACAGGATCCCTGGGGTTCAACCCAGAACTGGGATATCACTGCGCCCCCTTAACTCTCCAGCCTGGGCTGTCTCTCACTTGCTTTGCTAGTGACAAGCAACAAACCCCTCCAAGCTCCATTATCACTCAGCACAACAGCATGTGGAGCCCCACACCAAGCTAGATTGCATGAATGCTCCCAGAGCCACTCATGAATCACACAGAGAAAGGCACCAGCCAAATCCTCCCAGCTCCACAGCCTTACACCCCAGAGCTGTATTGTCCTGCGCTGGTCCAAAGCCTGAGCAGTGTAAGTTTATTACCCAGTCCGCCCCTCCCTCAATGCGGAGAGGACATGCACCAGCTTTTGTAAACTGAGCGAAGGTTTCCCAAGCACTTCAAGCAAAACACACTGTTTTAGGTAAAGTATAAAACAGATTTATTAGCTACAGATGGATAGATTTAAAGTGATTATAAATGGCAGGCATAAAAGGTCAGAGATACTTACCAAAGAAAATAGAAGATAAATACACAATCTAAATCTTAAACCTTATTACACTAGGCAGTATTTAGATCAAGCAATTTTCTCACCCCACTGGATGTTACAGTGCATAATACACAGGCTTCCCTCTTAAACCTAGACCAGTCTCCTCAAGTGAAGTTGTCGTCTTCTCAGCATTCCTGTTGCTTCCAGCATAAGTGGGGGATGCCGCCGTCCCTCATTTTATACCCTCAGTCCATGTGTCTAGAAGACACCTGTCCAGACCTGTCCTGATGAGCTTTGCTGAGTTGCAGGGGTCCCATGCCTGGTGGGCTTTGCTGAGTCACTGATCGAGTAAACCTCCATTGTGTGAACTCATGCAACTGAGCCATAGAGTTGATTACTGGTTGGTTAATACCCACCTGGCAGTAGAGATTTCCAAACTTACAATATATTTCAGTACCAACCACACAGCAACATTTTATTACTTCACATACCATGAGAGCACAGACAAGCCAACAGGATATTAGTGTTTGCCAGATCAAGACTTTCAAAATGCCTTGCTCAAGTCTGGGGGAGATGATGAATGCTGGGGTCACCCAAGCAGTAGGAACCTCAGAACTTATGAGCTCTGATCAAAGAGAGAGAAAGAAAGTCAGTTCACTAATCTCTGATCAGTGAAGATCAGGGCCAGGAGGAGTTGGGAGGTAGAAGTGGGAAAGGTCTGATTGGCATAAGGAGAGGGAGAATTGGTGGCATAAGGAAGAGATAGCAGTAGAGCGTCGCAAACTTACAACATATTTCAGTAACAACCATATAGAAAATCTCATAACTTCACATAACATGAGAGCACAGACAAGCCAACAGCATATTAGTGTTTGCCAGATCAAGACTTTCGAAATGATACCTCACAAGGCATACTTTGTACAAAACATGTCAATTATATGAGGCTGAGGGAACTGGGATTGTTTAGTCTGCAGAAGAGAAGAATAAGGGAGAATTTGATAGCTGCTTTCTACTACCTGAAGCGGGGTTCCAAAAAAGATGGAGCTCGGCTGTTCTCGGTGGTAGCAGATGACAGAACAAGAAGCAATGGTCTCAGGTTGCAGTGTGGGAGGTCTAGGTTGGATATTAGGAAACACTATTTCACTAGGAGGGTGGTGAAGCACTGGAATGGGTTAGCTAGGGAGGTGGTGGAATCTCCATCCTTAGAGGTTTTTAAGGTTTGATAAAGCCTTGGCTGGGATGATTTAGTTGGTGTTGGTCCTGCTTTGAGCAGGGGGTTGGACTAGATGACCTCCTGAGGTCTCTTCCAATTCTAATATTCTATAATTCTATGAGTCTCAGTGGGGGACATGGCTCTTCCCTCTGTACAGGATTCTGTATGAATATTTAACAACTAGAGGGGAAAGGAGGAAAATCATAGGTGATTTTATTTCAAAATGCAAGAATTAGGGAGAAAACAGCAAAATCTGAGGTTGGGAGTCCAGTGTCTAGTACTTTAAAAATGGCCGTCCTCAAAGGTGACTTGAAGAGGAAAGAATGAAGGCTCTGTGTGTCCTTTGGATTTTGTGGCAGGTTTTTTTCCTCCACTAGAAAAATGAATGTTTTTCATTTTTGACTTCCAAAAATGTCTTCTCCTCTCTGTTATTGTTGGGGAGTGGTTGGTTGGCTCCCAGATGTTTCGGGAGCTTTGTTCCATTCTCGGTGAAGATGGAAGTGCTGAATCTTGAACCTCCAAGCACTTGAGGTTTAACATGTTACAAAAGCAAACCATTTTTAAAAAAATGCTTAAACTGACTGAATAAAAATCCACATCCCTTCTTCTTCCCCAGAATTAAAAACAAAAAAGAATAAAATACCTCCTAGGCCTTTTTAAGTGATCATAAAGGAGCAAAAATTGACACAAAACTAATTATTTCATCTTCTTCAGGTCATCTTTAAAAATTCTGACAGCACCATCCTCATAATCTCACATCCTAATTCAAACTACAGCTCAGTGCCTGCTAGGGCTAAAGGCAGCAGGATGTGTTTGATAAAGTCCTGATCACTTTCTGCCACTAGGGAACTATATTAATAAATAAACCCTTGCTGGGAAGGCATGCTCACACAGGCATGTGGAATTCCAGAGTCACACACTTTAAGATCAGAAGAGAAGTACTACGATCATCTAGTCTGACCTCCTGCATAACATAGGCCAGAGAGTTTGCCCCTGTAATTCCTGGATTGAACCCATAGCTTCTCATTGAGCTCAGCAGTGGTTCTCAATCTATTTACCATTGTAGGCCGCATATATGGCCCACAATGTGTTGTATGGGCTGCATCCAATACTACCTGCACAGCCCTGCATAGTCACATGGGCCGCAGCCGTGTGCTGATTGGGCTGCAAGTGGCCTGTGGGTGCAGGTTGAGAACCACTGAGCTAAAGCAAATCTGTTCGAAAGCCTCCACTCCTGGTTTAAACATTTCCAGCGAAGGAGAATCCAATCCGCCCCATTTCAGATTCCATTTGACAGGCTGTCATAACTATAAAGGGAAGGGTGACAGCTCTCCTGTGTACAGTGCTATGGAATCCCTCCTAGCCAGAGACTCCAAATCCTTTTACCTGTAAAGGGTTAAGAAGCTCGGGTAACCTGGCTGACACCTGACCCCAAGGACCAATAAGGGGACAAGATACTTTCAAATCTTGGGGGGGGAAAGGCTTTTGTGTGTGTCCTTTGTTTAAGGGGTTGTTCGCTCTTGGGACTGAGAGGGACCAGACATCAATCCAGGTTCTCCCCATCTTTCTAAACAAGTCTCTCTTATTTCATAATTGTAAGTAAAAGCCAGGCAAGGCGTCTTAGATTTACTTTGTTTTTCTCAACTTGTAAATGTACCTTTTACCAGAGTGCTTATCTTGTTTGCTATACTTTGAACCTAAGACAGAGGGGATTCCTCTGAGCTCTTTAAGTTTGATTACCCTGTAAAGTTATTTTCCATACTGATTTTGCAGAGATGATTTTTACCTTTTGCTTTAATTAAAAGCCTTCTTTTTAAGAACCTGATTGATTTCTCCTTGTTTTAAGATCCAAAGGGGGTTTGGATCTGTATTCACCAGGAGTTGGTGAAAGGAAGGAGGGGGGAAGGGTCAATTTCTCCTTGTTTAAGATCCAAGGAGTTTGGATCTGTATTCACCAGGGAATTGGTGAAAGGTTTCTCAAGGCTTCCCAGGGAGGGAATTCTTAAGATGGTGGCAGCGGACCAGAGCTAAGCTGGTAGATAAGCTTAGAAGTTTTCATGCAGGCCCCTACATTTGTACCCTAAAGTTCAAAGTGGGGATACAGCCTTGACATGGTGGCACAGCGGTGGGATCGTTTTAAACCCAAAAGCCAGTAAGAGATTTTTTTTCCCTTCTAGCTGCTTGAAGAGCAGAGCTGAAGGTAGATGCATATCTTATCTCTCCTTGCCTGAAGGCAGAGGTGTTAAGTTTTTTTAACAAGGTCCTTTGTTAAGAGAAGTGTTCAAATAAGTAAGCAAACTTTGATCTAGTAAAGGTAATTTACAAGCTGAATTGTTTTTTTTTTCTTTTTACATCCTCGGAGGTAGCTAGTTAGAAAGTCTCTGTTAACTCAGCAGCACTCAGCAGGAGCCTGAGCTAAATACATCCCAGTTTCAGTCAACTGCAGAGGGTGTGACCCAGCACAAGAAAACAGGAAAATGACTACCAAAGAAGCAGCTAACAAAATAGAACTGGCCAAACTAGAAGCAGAAGAAAATGAAAGAAAACATCAAAGACTGCTTCAAATTAAAAAACTTGAAGAGGAGGCCCACAAGAGAGAGATGGAGATGGAAAAAGCCAAAGAGGAGGCCCACAAGAGAGAGATGGAGCTGGAAAAAGCCAAACATGACAGAGAAGAGAAAGCCAAACAGGAGGCCCATGAAAGAGAAGAAAAAGCCAAACAGGAGGCCCATAAAAGAGAGATGGAGCTGAAAGAAAAAGAGATGGAACTGGAAGCAGCAAGGACTAGGCAGGGTGCATCAGACCATCCTAACAACTCCTCTCCAGGTACCACTTCCCATCCCAGGAAATTCCCCACCTACAAGGCAGGCGATGATACTGAGGCCTTCTTAGAAAATTTTGAAAGGGCCTGCCTTGGATACGACATCCCTCCAACCCAGTACATGGTAGAGCTGAGGCCGCAGCTCAGTGGACCCTTAGCAGAGGTGGCGGCTGAAATGCCTAAGGAACACATGAACAGTTATGAACTTTTTAAAAACAAGGCCAGAATCAGAATGGGGCTAACACCTGAGCATGCCCGTCGGCGGTTCAGAGCCCTAAGGTGGAAACCTGATGTGTCATTTACCCGACATGCCTACCACATTGGGAAAAATTGGGATGCCTGGATATCAGGAGCAAATGTTAAATCTACGGAAGAGTTGCCCTTCCTATTGCAAATGGAGCAGTTTTTAGAGGGTGTTCCTGAGGAAATAGAAAGGTACATCCTAGATGGGAAGCCCAAAACTGTAACCGAGGCGGGGGAGATTGGAGCCAAATGGGTGGAGGTGACAGAAAAGAAAAAAGCTAGTAGCAGTTGGAGCGAATATCAGAAGGGGCAAGCCGAAACAAAACCTTATCACCGGGGACAACCCAAGGCCCCACCCACATCCCAAGGGAAACCCCAGATGCCTTCTCACCCCACCACACCAGTCTCCATCAACCAACATTGCCCCGGTGATACCTTAGCAGGGCGATGTTTTAAATGTAATGAACTGGGGCATATAAAGGCTCACTGCCCCAAGAACCCCAACCGATTACAGTTCATTACACCCCAATCACACCAAAGAACCCCAGACCCAGATGCCTCTCTCATACCCTCGGAGCGAAGGGAAACCTTGAGAGTGGGCGGAAAGAAGGTTATCGCTTGGAGGGACACTGGGGCACAAGTGTCAACTATCCACCAATCCCTAGTGAACCCCAAACTCATCAACCCTGAGGCTACAATGACAATTCAACCCTTCGTGTCACAGTCTGTAACCTTGCCTACAGCCCAGTTGCATGTCCAGTACAAGGGCTGGTCAGGAATGTGGACTTTTGCAGTCTATGACAATTATCCCATTCCCATGCTGCTGGGGGAAGACTTGGCCAACCATGTGAAGCTAGCCAAGAGGGTGGGAATAGTCACCCGCAGCCAGGCTAAGCAAGCTTTCACCCCCATCCCTGTTCCTGAGCCGTCCACCAGGGCCCCGTCTGTGTTACCGGAGACCCAAACACAGGTGGTGGAACCGGATCCCCTGCCAACGACTGCAACAGCCGTAGTGGATCCAATCCCAGAGACCCAGCCAAAGCCAGTCCCAGAACCGGAACTGGCAACGCAACCAGCACCAGAACCATTGTCAGCACTGAGTCCAGCGCTTGCAAGCCCATCTACAACTCCAATGCCAGAGGACACCAGCGAGCCTGAACTGGCGGAAGCAGCAGATAACCTTACCCAAGAGGCTCAGCCAGAGCCTGAGATACCACATAGTGCACCAGCGAACAGCGGTTCACAGTCAATGGAAACAGCCCCAGCACCTGCATCGCTTCCAGAGGGACCAAGCCCCAGTCCACAGTCCAAGGAGGAACTGATGTCTCCAGCATCAAGGGAACAGTTCCAGGCCGAGCAGGAAGCAGATGACAGCCTTCAAAAAGCTTGGGAGGCGGCGCGGAGCACCCCACCGCCTCTCAGCTCTTCTAACCGATCCCGGTTTGTTGTAGAACAAGGGCTTTTATACAAGGAGACTCTTTCTGGTGGGCACCAGGAAGACTGGCATCCTCAAAGACAGTTGGTAGTTCCCACTAAGTATCGGGTAAAGCTCTTGAGCTTAGCCCATGATCATCCCAGTGGCCATTCTGGGGTGAACAGAACCAAAGACCGGTTGGGGAAGTCCTTCCACTGGGAGGGAATGGGCAAGGACGTTGCTAATTATGTCCGGTCTTGTGAGGTGTGCCAATGAGTGGGAAAGCCCCAAGACCAGGTTAAAGCCCCTCTCCAGCCACTACCCATAATTGAGGTCCCATTTCAGCGAGTAGCTGTGGATATTCTGGGTCCTTTCCCAAAGAAGACACCCAGAGGAAAGCAGTACGTACTGACTTTCATGGATTTTGCTACCCGATGGCCGGAAGCTGTACCCTTAAGCAACACCAAGGCTAAAAGTGTGTGCCAGGCATTAGCAGACATTTTTGCCAGGGTAGGTTGGCCCTCCGACATCCTTACAGATTCGGGAACTAATTTCCTGGCAGGGACCATGAAAAACCTGTGGGAAGCTCATGGGGTGAATCACTTGGTTGCCACCCCTCATCACCATCAAACCAATGGTCTGGTGGAGAGGTTTAATGGAACTTTGGGGGCCATGATACGTAAATTCGTAAATGAACACTCCAATAATTGGGACCTAGTGTTGCAGCAGTTGCTTTTTGCCTACAGGGCTGTACCACATCCCAGTTTAGGGTTTTCACCATTTGAACTTGTGTATGGCCGCGAGGTTAAGGGGCCATTACAGTTGGTGAAGCAGCAATGGGAGGGGTTTACGCCTTCTCCAGGAACTAACATTCTAGACTTTGTAAGCAACCTACAAAACACCCTCCGACACTCTTTAGCCCTTGCTAAAGAAAACCTAAAGGATGCTCAGGAAGAGCAAAAGGCCTGGTATGATAAACATTCCAGAGAACGGTCCTTCAAAGTAGGAGACCAAGTCATGGTCTTAAAGGCGCTCCAGGCCCATAAAATGGAAGCGTCGTGGGAAGGACCATTCACGGTCCAGGAGCGCCTAGGAGCTGTTAACTATCTCATAGCCTCCCCCACCTCCAACATAAAGCCTAAGGTATACCATGTTAATTCTCTTAAGCCCTTTTATTCTAGAGAATTAAACGTTTGCCAGTTTACAGCCCAGGAAACTGATGACGCGGAGTGGCCTGCAGGTGTCTACTATGAAGGAAAAAGGAATGGTGGCGTGGAAGAGGTGAACCTCTCCACGACCCTGGGAGGTCTGCAGCGACAGCAGATAAAGGAGCTGTGCACAAGCTTTGCACCGATTTTCTCAGCCACTCCAGGACGGACCGAACGGGCATACCACTCCATTGACACAGGTAATGCTCACCCAATTAGAACCCCACCCTACCGGGAGTCACCTCATGCCCAAGCGGCTATACAAAGGGAGATCCAGGACATGCTACAGATGGGTATAATCCGCCCCTCTACCAGTGCATGGGCATCTCCAGTGGTTCTAGTTCCCAAACCAGATGGGGAAATACGCTTTTGCGTGGACTACCGTAAGCTAAATGCTGTAACTCGTCCTGACAACTATCCAATGCCACGCACAGATGAGCTATTGGAGAAATTGGGACATGCCCAATTCATCTCTACTTTAGACTTAACCAAGGGGTACTGGCAAGTACCACTAGATGAACCCGCTAAGGAAAGGTCCGCCTTCGTCACCCAGGCAGGGGTGTATGAATTCAATGTACTCCCTTTCGGGTTGCGAAATGCACCCGCCACCTTCCAAAGACTTGTAGATGGTCTCTTAGCGGGATTGGGAGAATCTGCCGTTGCCTATCTCGATGATGTGGCCATTTTTTCTGATTCATGGACAGAACACCTGGAGCACCTGAAAAAAGTCTTCGAGCGCATCCGGCAGGCAGGACTAACTGTTAAGGCTAAAAAGTGTCAAATAGGCCAAAACAGAGTGGCGTACCTGGGACACCAGGTGGGTCAAGGAACTATAAATCCCCTACAGGCCAAAGTGGATGCTATCCAAAAGTGGCCGGTTCCAAAGTCAAAGAAACAGGTCCAATCCTTCTTAGGCTTGGCCGGATATTATAGGCGATTTGTACCACACTACAGCCAAATCGCCGCCCCGCTGACAGACCTAACCAGAAAGAAACAGCCAAATGCAGTTCAGTGGACTGATAAGTGTCAAAAGGCCTTTAACCAGCTTAAGGCAACACTCATGTCTGACCCTGTGCTAAGGGCCCCAGACTTTGACAAACCGTTCCTAGTAACCACAGATGCGTCCGAGCGAGGCGTGGGAGCAGTTTTAATGCAGGAAGGACCAGATCAAGAATTCCATCCTGTCGTGTTTCTCAGCAAGAAACTGTCTGAGAGGGAAAGCCACTGGTCAATCAGCGAAAAGGAATGCTACGCCATTGTGTACGCGCTGGAAAAGCTACGCCCATATGTTTGGGGACGGCGGTTCCAACTACAAACAGACCATGCTGCGCTACAGTGGCTTCATACCGCCAAGGGAAATAACAAAAAACTTCTTCGGTGGAGTTTAGCTCTCCAAGATTTTGATTTTGAAATACAACACATTTCGGGAGCTTCTAACAAAGTGGCTGATGCACTCTCCCGGGAAAGTTTCCCAGAGTTAACTGGTTAACAATTGTTCTTGAAATAAAACATATTGTTAGTTTTTATATAATCAGTAGTATGTCTAAAGGTACATGTGTTTTATTAACTCTGTTTTCTCCTAGAGCTCCAGGAAGAAATCACAGCCAGTGTGGAACCGGACGTCCAACACTATCTGTGATTTGGGGGGCGTGTCATAACTATAAAGGGAAGGGTGACAGCTCGCCTGTGTACAGTGCTATGGAATCCCTCCTAGCCAGAGACTCCAAATCCTTTTACCTGTAAAGGGTTAAGAAGCTCGGGTAACCTGGCTGACACCTGACCCCAAGGACCAATAAGGGGACAAGATACTTTCAAATCTTGGGGGGGGGAAGGCTTTTGTGTGTGTCCTTTGTTTAAGGGGTTGTTCGCTCTTGGGACTGAGAGGGACCAGACATCAATCCAGGTTCTCCCCATCTTTCTAAACAAGTCTCTCTTATTTCATAATTGTAAGTAAAAGCCAGGCAAGGCGTCTTAGATTTACTTTGTTTTTCTCAACTTGTAAATGTACCGTTTACTAGAGTGCTTATCTTGTTTGCTATACTTTGAACCTAAGACAGAGGGGATTCCTCTGAGCTCTTTAAGTTTGATTACCCTGTAAAGTTATTTTCCATACTGATTTTGCAGAGATGATTTTTACCTTTTGCTTTAATTAAAAGCCTTCTTTTTAAGAACCTGATTGATTTCTCCTTGTTTTAAGATCCAAAGGGGGTTTGGATCTGTATTCACCAGGAGTTGGTGAAAGGAAGGAGGGGGGAAGGGTCAATTTCTCCTTGTTTAAGATCCAAGGAGTTTGGATCTGTATTCACCAGGGAATTGGTGAAAGGTTTCTCAAGGCTTCCCAGGGAGGGAATTCTTAAGATGGTGGCAGCGGACCAGAGCTAAGCTGGTAGATAAGCTTAGAAGTTTTCATGCAGGCCCCTACATTTGTACCCTAAAGTTCAAAGTGGGGATACAGCCTTGACACAGGCCTTTTCTCCCCAGCAGACCAGAATTATTTTAAAGCTCTCCTGGAGCCCCCCAAAAGTGCTACATAGAAACTCATTGTTTTAAAAAATAAACAGGGTTTCTTGAAACACAAAATTGTCCCCCAGTGCTGACTAATAAGAAGCCAGTCCCTGATTGCAGCTAGAGCTCTTTCTAGTCAGGGCCGGCTCCAGGGTTTTTGCCGCCCCAAATGGTGGGGGGGAAAAAAAAAGCCGCGATTGCGATCGGCGGCAGCTCCACCGCGCCGCTTTCTTCTTTGGCAGCACTTCGGCGGCAGGTCCTTCCCTCTGAGAGGGACCAAGGGACCCACCGCCGAATTGCCACGGAAGAGCCCGACGTACTGCCCCTTCCCCTTGGCTGCCCCAAGCACCTGCTTGCTGAGCTGGTGCTTGGAGCCGGCCCTGTTTCTAGTGAGCAGTCATTTTCACTAAGATCAGGAAAATCACCCAGGCCCCCCATCCTTCCAAGCAGTGCTTCTATATCCTGGGAAATTTCCCAAAAGCTGGGAATTTTTGAGTAAAATGTTTTGAATGAAAATTCCCAATTTCCCAAGTTGAAACATTTTATTCACAAATTCCCAGGTTTGGGGAAATTTCCCAGGTTATAGAAGCACTGTAAAAAACTTTATCTGGGAATTTTTCACCAGATTTGGGAAATTTTTAGCGCTAGGTTGGGAAAAGTTGGCATCACGATATAGAAGCACTGCTTCCAAGGTATTTCAGAGGCTGTGCCATGATTGGCAAAGGTGGGGTGGAAATGTTCAGACAGACCCCCCCCAGTCTAAGCCCCCTGGGCTCATCCCTGAGGGAGTGGGTAATGTGGGGAGACTTTTAAAATTCCGAATACCCCCCACCCACCCCTCTCCTGTGCCCCCAGCTCTGCTCCTTCCCCCTGTTACTCCCCTAACTGGGCAGAGCTGGGTAAATCTGCCACGTTTCATGGGTCTCCTACTTCTCTCCTTCTTTTTCTCTCCCTCTTCATCTTACTTTTTGCCCTTAACCTTCCTGACAGCTCCCCCCTCCCCCAGACAGATGAAGGGGAGTCCCCACTGGGGCAGACTGAGATTCCCAGAGGGGCTGCGAGATCTGAGCCTCCCTGTGTAGTCACTTTCCTGCCTGGGCCCAGCCCTTTCCCCCGGGTCTTTCCCCTCACCTGCAGGCTCCGGCTCAAGGGCTGGTGTTGGCAGAGCCCGGGGCTGCCCCAGGGGCTGGTTCCAGCTGCCGCAGAAAGTCCCACCCTGGGGCTGGGCACAGAGAGGCTTGAACAGACCCAACTGGGGAGCAGCAGCGGCTCAGCTCCAGCTCCCAGATCACAACGGAGGCAAAAGCAGCGTCTGACCCAGGAAGCTCAACCCCTGATATCCTGAGCAGAGAGAGCAAAGCAGCGTCCTTCCCCTGTGCCCCCAGCGCCACAGGAATCAGTGGGACATGGCCGCAGCTCCCCAGCAACTCTGGAGGGGGCTGGGGGGCTGCACAGCAGGGGCTGAGTGTGATTTATTGCTGCTGCTTCTCCTGTGCCGAACACAAACCAACCCACAGCAGCTCTTGGAAATGGTCCCATCAGTGAAATATTTTGAATTGTTGAAGAACAATAAGCTAAGAAGGGTAATTACAGAGCGAAGTCTCCAAACAATGCTGTCGGCTCACTCAGGGAGGTGGCGGGGGTACCCTGGCACTGAGGAGGCCCAACCATTGATGCCCAAGTGGGTCTGGCCAGGGTAAAGATCTGCCACGCTGCTTATTATATTCTAATTTTCATTGTCGCTGGAGGGCAACAAGCAACTCTCTCCAGCCTTGGCACAGCTGCCTTCTGCCTCAGTGTCTCAAAAAGAACATTGGGGATGCAGCGACACCGTTTCGGTGATACGGGCAGTTGCTCTAGTTGCCGGGTCAGCGACAAAACAGGAAAACAATGGGGTGAAATTAATTTTCCTTGTGGACTAAATGGATCCACATATTCATTTCTGTAGTTATATTCGTATTGTTTGATGGGCTGTTTCTAAGTGTAATTTGCATTTGGCAGCAGGGTTGAATCTCTATTTATTTTATCTTTTGTATTGGTGTCGATCTAAAATGTGTGCTTACTTCTTGAGCATCATGGCAAATTACACTGGTCTACAATTTTTGAGAAGTCGTCTGCTTCAGAGATAAAATGTGCTATTTATTATGTATTTTGATGTGCTGAATTCAAATATGACAATTAAAACAACTGATTGGCTACTGTTTCTAAGATATTTAAGTTTTTACATTTTATGTCTATGTATATTGTGTAGATAGTAGAGTTTTAATCATAAATTGTAAACCTAGGTCTTTTCATGTGTTTATGGTTGCTTTACATGATAATATTTCACCTGTCCTTTTTATGTAACACTTTAAAAATCAGCAAAAGGGCTATGGAAATAAAATTTATTATGAAACAAAAGGCAAAAAACTATTATGTACATAGTTTAGTCCTATTCAGTGTCTACTCAGCACTTCTTGGCTTGTCTCTTGTATTCATTAAATGGAGCATCTCTTGTCACTGTCCAGCAATAGTCTGCAAGCATTGATGGGCTCCATTTGCCCTGATAGCGTTTCTCCATTGTTACAATGTCCTGGTGAAATCGCTCGCCGTGCTCGTCGCTCACTGCTCCGCAGTTCAGTGGGAAAAAAATCTAGATGAGAGTGCAAAAAATGTATCTTTAGTGACATGTTGCAACCAAGGCTTTTGTATGCCTTGAGGAGGTTTTCCACCAACAACCTGTAGTTGTCTGCCTTGTTGTTTCCGAGAAAATTTATTGCCACTAACTGGAAGGCTTTCCATGCTGTCTTTTCCTTGCCACGCAGTGCATGGTCAAATGCATCATCTCGAAGAAGTTCACGAATCTGAGGACCAACAAAGATACCTTCCTTTATCTTAGCTTCACTTAACCTTGGAAATTTTCCACGGAGGTACTTGAAAGCTGCTTGTGTTTTGTCAATGGCCTTGACAAAGTTCTTCATCAGACCCAGCTTGATGTGTAAGGGTGGTAACAAAATCTTCCTTGATTCAACAAGTGGTGGATGCTGAACACTTTTCCTCCCAGGCTCCAATGGCTGTCGGAGTGGCCAATCTTTCTTGATGTAGTGGGAATCTCTTGCACGACTATCCCATTCGCAGAGAAAACAGCAGTACTTTGTGTATCCAGTCTGCAGACCAAGCAAGAGAGCAACAACCTTCAAATCGCCACAAAGCTGCCACTGATGTTGGTCATAGTTTATGCACCGCAAAAGTTGTTTCATGTTGTAATAGGTTTCCTTCATATGGACTGCATGACCAATTGGAATTGATGGCAAAACATTGCCATTATGCAGTAAAACAGCTTTAAGACTCGTCTTCGATGAATCAATGAACAGTCTCCACTCATCTGGATCGTGAACGATGTTGAGGGCTGCCATCACACCATTGATGTTGTTGCAGGCTACAAGATCACCTTCCATGAAGAAGAATGGGACAAGATCCTTTTGACGGTCACGGAACATGGAATCCCTAACATCACCTGCCAGGAGATTCCACTGCTGTAGTCTGGAGCCCAACAGCTCTGCCTTACTCTTGGGTAGTTCCAAATCCGTGACAAGGTCATTCAGTTCACCTTGTGTTATGAGGTGTGGTTCAGAGGAGGAGGATGGGAGAAAATGTGGGTCCTGTGACACTGATGGTTCAGGACCAGAAGTTTCATCCTCTTCCTCATCTGACTCAAGTGAGAATGATTCTGGTGCATCAGGAACCGGCAGTCCTTCTCCGTGGGGTACTGGGCGTATAGCTGATGGAATGTTTGGATAATGCACAGTCCACTTTTTCTTCTTTGACACACCTTTCCCAACTGGAGGCACCATGCAGAAGTAACAATTGCTGGTATGATCTGTTGGCTCTCTCCAAATCATTGGCACTGCAAAAGGCATAGATTTCCTTTTCCTGTTCAACCACTGGCGAAGATTTGTTGCACAAGTGTTGCAGCATATGTGTGGGGCCCACCTCTTGTCCTGATCTCCAATTTTGCAGCCAAAATAAAGGTGATAGGCTTTCTTAACCATAGTGGTTATACTGCGCTTTTGTGATGCAAAAGTCACTTCACCACAAACATAGCAGAAGTTATCTGCACTGTTCACACAAGTACGAGGCATCTCTGCTCACTTTGGCTAAACAGAAATGTGTCCCTTTGCAAAATCAAACACTGACAAATAAGAGAGCACCACACTGTATGATTTCTAGAGCTGATATAGGGCAATTTGTTCAGCAGAGTGATGTAAGCTTCGTTATGATTGCATCATCCATGACTTCTAGGAATAACATGATGCAATTCATATCATGTATGACGCAATACCAGCTTCAGATTGCATCATTCATTGTTTTGCCTAAAAAGCAAGTACTGTCCAAACCCAGTCATAGATTTATTCATAGATCCAGTCAAAGATGTATTTTAGTCATTTCTGGTTTAAATTGAGATCCCTTCCCTTTATAACTCACTTATCCTCCGCCATTCCCAAGTCAAGGGTCGTATACACTGACCGAATAGCATATCTTGAAAACTAGAGCCAATCAACAATTTTAAGCATCATTTTCGTTCTCGGTGACCCAGAATTAGTAAAGTTTGACTACATTTATTTCAGAAGCATTTTGGCTGTAGAGCAGTGTTACAGATACGGCACTAATCAGTTTGATCTGGCAAACCCCTAGGAGATTCCCAGTTCTCTACAGACCCACACGAGAGCCCCTGAAGCTCAAGCCAAGACATGCAACTTTCCCCTCCAAGGAGATCTTTGGGCACACAGTCCTTTTTCCTTAAGAAATCCTCCCAGAATGAGAGCCATGAAACAGGAATATCAGGACCCCTGCAGTTCATGGCCCTGGGCAGCCAGGCTGGGTCCAGACTCCCAGGTGGGAGTCCCCAGAGCTCTGCAGAGAGTGACTCTCCCCTCCCTGCTCCACGCTGTAGGCACACCTTTGCCTACACAGCCCTGAGAATCACACTGGCCTTTGCTGCTGCTTTGTCACATGGCAAACTCCTGGGTCGCTCGTTCCCACTCACACAGTTAGTCCAGCCTCTCCAGGACAATAGGGATTATTTGCCCTTATGGCCTTCCCCAACCCCCATTGGCTTTTCCAACTCCAGGGCCTTACTCCCCGCGGGCTCCCAGAGCCATTCCCCATCCCTGGCAGGGCTGGTCTGTTTCCCGGCAGCTCAGACAATGCCCCAGGGCTTTTATGAACACCTGCACTAAGACATTGGGGCTGGTTGTTTCAGACAGTAGCAAACCCATGGGATATTTTGGCCGGTGGCAGCATTTGTTCACTGCCCTCTAGAACAGGTCCAGTGCTGGGGTTGTGATCAGAGCCCTAGGGCAGGGGTTGGATGGCTCCAGCGTGCAACAGAGCCAAGGGGGAGAAGAGAGAACAGGACAGCAGAGTACTGGTGAACCAGGGGATCTCCCCAAGACAGAGATGCAGGCAACACAACAGGGACCTACAGAATCACAGACACCCACAGGAAAGTGTGGGTAGGATCCAGCACCCGATGGAAAGCGAACACCTGGGATGGAGTCTGGCCAGGGGCTCTGCAGCTGCTCTATGCCCATGAGAAATGTCACAATTCTGCCCATGAGTCACTGGATTCCTCACTGAGCTGGGGCAGAGCAGATGGGACAGATGCTGGAGACGCTGCTGGGGAGAAGGAGACGAGCTGCTCCCCATCTGGAAATGTCCATCTATCCATCGTCTCTAGCTGTGGGTGTCCTCTGGGGCTCACCCCCAGCCAGGGCTCCTGGATTCTGCCTCTGAGGATGTTTCTCTCCTGCCCCAATTAAACCCCTTGTAGAGGGGAAGAGAAGACCGAGAGTTCCAGCCCAGAGGCCATCAGAGCTGCCAGAGCAAGGACACGGATGTACCTGCAATCCAGCTTCTAAAGCTGGATGGGCTGAGACATCAGGGAAAGGGCTGAATATGGGGGAAATGTGTGATTCCTGCAGAGGGAGACAACTCACCCAGTCTGGGACACTTGGCCCCTTTCCCTCCCAGAGCTCAAGAACCAGTGAAATTCCCAGGCTGCTCAGGAAAATGGGATTTGCCAGAAATGTAAATAAAACTTCTTATTTGGGGCGGGGGGGGGGGGAAACCCCAACAAATAACTGAGCAATATTGAGAAAATAATTTAATGAGTAATAAAGACTCCACTGACACCTGATTTTCCAGAAACTTAAGACACCCCACCTTCCCCATCCTCCAGAAACAGAAAGAAAATGTTTCCTGGGATGACAATTTAAGGAATAATCCCAGTGTGCAACTATGTGAACCGAGCCCCTGCCTGAAAACAGGGACCAGGAAATCCAGTTAAATCCTTCGGCTCAGTAAAAGCCTCCTCGTGACAGAGAGCCAGGAAGGGATGGGAGGGTCAGAGATTAATACAATACAGTAATAATAATAAAATCACTGTCCTGGTGCCTCTGTCGTCCTGAGCCACTGAGCACACACGTAAATAGTGGGGCCACTTGACTCCCTTGGGAGTTGGGCAACTGTTGTTATCCCAATTGTAGAGATGGGAGGAACGGACATAGGAAGAGGTGGGGAAGTGGCTGGCACTAGTCTATGAGACGTTTCAGGTGAAATATCAGAGAGATCTTGGCCTTGTACCTTTTCCCACACACGGAACATTCATAGGGGCACTCACCCGTGTGCATTCTCTGATGTCTAATGAGGTTAGATTTACGACTGAAACTTTTCCTGCAGTCAGGGCAGTTATAAGGTCTCTCTCCCATGTGGATTCTCCGGTGGACAATGAGGTTAGGGCTCTGGCTGAAGCTTTTCCCACAGTCAGGGCAGCTATAGGGTTTCTCTCCAGTGTGGACTCTCTCATGTACAATAAGGTCGGAGGTGCAAGAGAAACTTTCTCCACAATCGGGGCATCCATAGGGTCTCTCGCCCGTGTGAATCCTCCGATGTCTAGTCACATGCGAGCGCTGAGTGAAGGTTTCTCCACAGTCCGGGCATTTATGGCATTTCTCTCCTGTGTGGACCCTCTGATGTGCAAGAAGGCCTGAGCTGTCCCTGAAGCTTTTCCTGCAGTCAGTGCACTTATAGGGTTTCTCTCCTGTGTGGGTTCGCTGATGTCTAATAAGGTTGGAGTGGTCATTGAATTGTTTCCCACACTCAGGGCAGTTATAGGGGGTCTCTCCCGTGTGAGATCTCTGATGTCTAATAAGGTGGGATTTACAATTGAAGCTTTTTCTGCACTCAGGGCAGTTGTAGGGTCTGTCGCCTGTGTGGACCCTCTGGTGTCTTATAAGGTTTGAACTGCACTTGAAGCTTCTCCAGCACTCAGCACATTCGAACCACTTCTCCTTAGTGCAGGTTCTCGGCTGGGTCATGGCCTCATTACAATCCTCCAAACCTCCCACGCTGTGAGTGGATTCACCCAGTGTCTTCCCTGGTGGGTTTCCCTGCTGCTTCTCTGGCCTGCACTGAGTTTCTTGGGCTTGTCCCTGCCCAGAAATCTGGGAATCATCCCCTTCACACCTTCCCAGCAACGACCCCTTTGCTTCCATTCGCTCAGGACTTTCTGAATAAGGATTCTCTTTGTTGCTTTCACTTAAGATTTCATCACCTGCTGGGACAGAGAGAGAATCTGGACAGGAGTCATTCCCTGTGCTGGGGCAAAAGGGAAGGTGAGAAAAGGGGAACGGGAAAGCGGGGAAACAAGCCAAAATAATATCTGGGAAGACTGACAAATCAGGAGTTGAATCCCCCCCACCCCCCAATCCTTCCCTGGAAGAAAGAGAGGATACGATACCTACTGGGCACAATCCTGACCTGGGGGCAATGAGTTAGAACTGGAGGAGCTCAAGGGGCCTGCGTGGGAATCCCAGCACTTTAAGTCAATGAGGGATGGTTTCCACATCCGTTTAACCAATCTCTCACCTCTGGGGATGTTTCTCTGGATCTCTCTAGCCTGGGACCCCTGGAGATAAAGGACCCACGGCTCTTCCGCTTGGTCCAGCTGGGAGATCACGCTGGGCTTGGGAATTGGAAAACCTGCTCCGGGAAAAGAAATGAAGTGAGATCAGAGTTTTACAGTTGTTCTGAGACAGCTGTTTCCAGATGTGCTGGATGGGTGGATTTTATGACTCTGACACAGTGCCACTGTGCAAACTCTTTACACCTTCCTAACCCTGCTGAGCCTATGGAGCTGATCCCTCTGAAATCTAAGGGATCAGAGAAGAACCCCTGAGCAGAAGGCAACCTGGGCACTTCAAAAATGCCCAGCTTCTAAGACTGAGGGCACAGGAATCCTTACCCAGTGAGGTCACATTCCTGTAATTCTCCTGCATGACGTCCCTGTACAGGGCTCTCTGACCCAGGTCCAACAGCGCCCATTCCCCCTTGGTGAAATACACAGCCACCTCCTCGAAGGTCACGGGCATCTGTATCAACAAGAGTCCCCCACTCAGAACCTGCTGCCCCAGCCACAGCCCCCACTCCCCCCCCCCCCCCCCGCAGGCTCAGTCACAGAAAGAGCTGGGAAAATCCCCCTCAGCCCCGGAGAGCAGGAACATTCCTGCAGGAGAACAACCTGGTTGGCTTGGCCATGAGGGGCTCTGGCTTAACCTTTCCTGCTCTCTGCTAATCTCCGGGCTCCCCTGTGCTGGGTCTGAGCTGACTAACAAACTCTGCTCTGTTTGGAAAAGGCTGCCGGGTGTCACTGCAAATCCTGGACCCTGCAGAGCGGGCAGGTCTCTGACCAGGAGTCTGGCTCAGTTGGATTCATTGGACAGAGCTCACGGTGTGAAGCACCAGGGCTGGAGCCCAGACACTCGGTGTTGGAGGCAGTGAGGCCATGTGGCCTCCCCTTGCAGAAGAGTGGGACTCCTGGGGGGTCTGGTCCACTGAAGGGGAACCCCCAAGGGACTGTTAAAAAGCTGGGGGTGTCACACCGATCCTGTGGATCTGTGACAGCAGCTAGGATGCATACTGAGGAGGGTGAAGGAGGATATGGGGGTGGAAGTGGGAGGTAGGCCAAAGTCTGGACAGGGGTTGCATGGGGTGGGGGAGGAGACAAAGGAGGGCACAGAGGGATGTGATTGTGGGGGGATGGGAGCAGATGATGGTTGGATGCATGGGGGAAGGCGCACAGGGATTTGGGTGTTGAGGAGACTGTCAGGAGGTAGCTGGAAGGGTTCCCAGGGGGACATGAGACGGGATTGGCAGGAGACAGGGGATATAAGAGGCAGAATGAAGAGGGCGCAGGGGGATGTATTTGGGGGGGGGGGAGATGGGAAGCAGACTGAGGAGGGTGCTGGGGAGGTGGGGTTCAGAGACACACCGGGAAGGGGACAGGCCCAGACTGAGCAGGGGGTGGTCAGATATTTTATAGCTTAAAAGCTGGTGCTATTCAGGCCCAACTTCTGACATTAAAGCAGGAATTTCATTGACTGGTCTCCTCCCCTTCATAGAATCATAGAATCATAGAATATCAGGGTTGGAAGGGACCTCAAGAGGTCATCTAGTCCAACCCCCTGCTCAAAGCAGGACCAATTCCCAACTAAATCATCCCAGCCAGGGCTTTGTCAAGCCGGGCCTTAAAAGCCTCCAAGGAAGGAGACTCCACCACCTCCCTAGGTAACGCATTCCAGTGCTTCACCACCCTCCTAGTGAAATAGTGTTTCCTAATATCCAACCTGGACCTCCCCCACTGCAACTTGAGACCATTGCTCCTTGTTCTGTCATCTGCCACCACTGAGAACAGCCGAACTCCATCCTCTTTGGAACCTCCCTTCAGGTAGTTGAAGGCTGCTATCAAATCCCCCCTCATTCTTCTCTTCTGGAGACTAAACAATCCCAGTTCCCTCAGCCTCTCCTCATAAGTCATGTGCTCCAGACCCCTAATCATTTTTGTTGCCCTCCGCTGGACTCTTTCCAATTTTTCCACATCCTTCTTGTAGTGTGGGGCCCAAAATTGAACACAGTATTCCAGATGAGGCCTCACCAATGTCGAATAAAGGGGAACGATCACGTTCCTCGATCTGCTGGCAATGCCCCTACTTATACAGCCCAAAATGCCGTTAGCCTTCTTGGCAACAAGAGCACACTGTTGACTCATATCCAGCTTCTCGTCCACTGTGACCCCTAGGTCCTTTTCTGCAGAACAGCTACCTAGCCATTCGGTCCCTAGTCTGTAGCAGTGCATGGGATTCTTCCGTCCTAAGTGCAGGACTCTGCACTTATCCTTGTTGAACCTCATCAGGTTTTTTTTGGCCCAATCCTCTAATTTGTCTAGGTCCCTCTGTATCCGATCCCTACCCTCTAGTGTATCTACCACGCCTCCTAGTTTAGTGTCATCTGCAAACTTGCTGAGAGTGCAGTCCACACCATCCTCCAGATCATTAATAAAGATATTAAACAAAACCGGCCCCAGGACCGACCCTTGGGGCACTCCGCTTGAAACCGGCTGCCAACTAGACATGGAGCCATTGATCACTACCCGTTGAGCCCGACGATCTAGCCAGCTTTCTATCCACCTTACAGTCCATTCATCCAGCCCATATTTCTTTAACTTGGCGGCAAGAATACTGTGGGAGACTGTGTCAAAAGCTTTGCTAAAGTCAAGGAATAACACATCCACTGCTTTCCCCTCATCCACAGAGCCAGTTATCTCATCATAGAAGGCAATTAGGTTAGTCAGGCACGACTTCCCTTTGGTGAATCCATGCTGACTGTTCCTGATCACTTTCCTCTCCTCTAAGTGTTTCATAATTGATTCCTTGAGGACCTGTTCCATGATTTTTCCAGGGACTGAGGTGAGGCTGACTGGCCTGTAGTTCCCCGGATCCTCCTTCTTCCCTTTTTTAAAGATGGGCACTACATTAGCCTTTTTCCAGTCATCCGGGACCTCCCCCGATCGCCATGAGTTTTCAAAAATAATGGCTAATGGCTCTGCAATCTCATCCGCCAACTCCTTTAGCACCCTCGGATGCAGCGCATCCGGCCTCATGGACTTGTGCACATCCAGTTTTTCTAAATAGTCCCGAACCACTTCTTTCTCCACATAGGGCTGGTCACCTTCTCCCCATATTGTGCTGCCCAGTGCAGCAGTCTGGGAGCTGACCTTGTTTGTGAAGACAGAGGCAAAAAAATCATTGAGTACATTAGCTTTTTCCACATCCTCGGTCACTAGGTTGCCTCCCACATTCAGTAAGGGGCCCACACTTTCCTTGACTTTCTTCTTGTTGCTAACATACCTGAAGAAACCTTTCTTGTTACTCTTAACATCTCTTGCTAGCTGCAACTCCAAGTGTGATTTGGCCTTCCTGATTTCATTCCTGCATGCCTGAGCAATAGTTTTATACTCCTCCCTGGTCATTTGTCCAATCTTCCACTTCTTGTAAGCTTCTTTTTTGCGTTTAAGTTCAGCAAGGATTTCACTGTTTAGCCAAGCTGGTCGCCTGCCATATTTACTATTCTTTCTACACATCGGGATGTTTTTTTCCTGCAACCGCAATAAGGATTCTTTAAAATACAGCCAGCTCTCCTGGACCCCTTTGCCCTTCATGTTATTCTCCCAGGGGATCCTGCCCATCTGTTCCCTGAGGGAGTCAAAGTCTGCTTTTCTGAAGTCCAGGGTCCGTATTCTGCTGCTCTCCTTTCTTCCTTGTGTCAGGATCCTGAACTCGACCATCTCATGGTCACTGCCTCCCAGGTTCCCATCCACTTTTGCTTCCCCTACTAATTCTTCCCTGTTTGTGAGCAGCAGGTCAAGAAAAGCTCTGCCCCTAGTTGGTTCCTCCAGGACTTGCACCAGGAAATTGTCCCCTACACTTTCCAAAAACTTCCTGGATTGTCTGTGCACCGCTGTATTGCTCTCCCAGCAGATATCAGGGTGATTAAAGTCTCCCATGAGAACCAGGGCCTGCGATCTAGCAACTTCTGCTAGTTGCCAGAAGAAAGCCTCATCCACCTCATCCCCCTGGTCTGGTGGTCTATAGCAGACTCCAACCACGACATCACCCTTGTTGCTCACACTTCTCAACTTTATCCAGAGACTCTCAGGTTTTTCTGCAGTTTCATATCGGAGCTCTGAGCAGTCATACTCCTCTCTTACATACAACGCAACTCCCCCACCTTTTCTGCCCTGCCTGTCCTTCCTGAACAGTTTATATCCATCCATGACAGTACTCCAGTCATGTGAGTTATCCCACCAAGTCTCTGTTATTCCAATCGCATCATAGTTCCCTGATTGTGCCAGGACTTCCAGTTCTCCCTGCTTGTTTCCCAGGCTTCTTGCATTTGTGTATAGGCACTTAAGATAACTCATCGATCGTCCCTCTTTCTCAGCATGAGACAGGAGTCCTCCCCTCTTGCGCTCTCCTGCTTGTGCTTCCTCCCAGGATCCCATTTCCCCACTTACCTCAGGGCTTTGGTCTCCTTCCCCTGGTGAACCTAGTTTAAAGCCCTCCTCACTAGGTTAGCCAGCCTGCTGGCGAAGATGCTCTTCCCTCTCTTCGTTAGGTGGAGCCTGTCTCTGCCCAGCACTCCTCCTTCTTGGAACACCATCCCATGGTCGAAGAATCCAAAGCCTTCTCTCCGACACCACCTGCGTAGCCATTCATTGACTTCCACGATTCGACGGTCTCTACCCAGGCCTTTTCCTTGCACAGGGAGGATGGACGAGAACACCACTTGCGCCTCAAACTCCTTTATCCTTCTTCCCAGAGCCACGTAGTCTGCAGTGATCCGCTCAAGGTCATTCTTGGCAGTATCATTGGTGCCCACATGGAGAAGCAGGAAGGGGTAGCGATCCGAGGGCTTGATGAGTCTCGGCAGTCTCTCCGTCACATCGTGTATCCTAGCTCCTGGCAAGCAGCAGACCTCTCGGTTTTCCCGGTCGGGGCGGCAGATAGATGACTCAGTCCCCCTGAGGAGGGAGTCCCCGACCACCACCACCCTCCTCCTCCTCTTGGGAGTGGTGGTCGTGGAACCCCCATCCCTAGGACACTGCATCTTTTGCCTTCCAATCGGTGGAGTCTCCTTCTGCTCCCTTCCCTCAGATGGGTCATCTAGTCCACTCTCCGCATTAGTACCTGTGGAGAGAACATGGAAACGATTGCTCACCTGTATCTCCATTGCTGGTGCATGGACGCTCCTCTTTCTCCTTCTGGAAGTCACATGCTGCCAAACCTCTTCACAATCCTTCTGTCCCTGCTGTGCCTGCTCTGAATCTTCAGAACATTGTGGCCGTAGAAGCATCTCCTGACGTCTGTCCAGGAAATCTTCATTTTCCCTTATGCAACGCAGTGTTGATACTCGTTTCTCCAGCCCTCGAACCTTCTCTTCCAATATGGAGACCAGCTTGCACTTTGTACAGACAAAGTCGCTTCTGTCCTGTGGAAGAAAGACAAACATGGCACAACCTGTGCAGGTTACAACAGCTGATCGCTCACCTTCCATATCCCTGTCCTCTTAAGAGCTTCCTCAGCTGTTGCAGGAACTACTCAGAGAAACCTGCAGATGAAAGCCTCAGTGAGCTCTCTCCAGGCGAACTCCCAGGCAAACTCCCTCTGTTAGCCTCTGCTGTTCGCCCTTCTGCATGTCCTGCTCCCTCCCCTTCCCACCGCACATTCAGACAAAGCCCCCAGCCACCCGCACAACCCCCCTGACAACCCCTACCTGAGCTGGGTCTACTGCCGCCATTCCCCTTGGTACTCTGCAGCCTGTCAGGGTGCAAAGGGCAGGGGAGAGATTTCCCGTCCTCTGTCCTGCTGGGAAAATTCATTTAAATTGCCCTGTTGTCTGGGATCATCCTTTGAATTTACTCCCACAATTATTTTCCATGCATTCCTCTCCTCCCCAGCTGAATGTGCAGATGGCACCTGTGTGCACGCCAAAGCCTCACAGGGGATTCCCACATGGGGGGGGGGGCACATTTTGCCTCTGTTGTCCCTGAATTTTTTGGGGTGTCTGTTTTCTATGGGAAGCCACTAAACCAACCCTCCCGCCCCTCCCCTGCCCTGCCCTGTCTCTCTTTAGCTCTTCCCCTTTGGGACTTTCAAAGGGCTTCACCCACATTCACCCCTCAGCCCCTGTGCGGTGGGTCAGCCTCAGAGCCCTGCCCTAGGGGCAGAGACAGCCGCGACTGATCACCCTGCACCCTTAGCCGGAGCTTTGTCACCCAGAGAGCTCCCAGCGCTTTACGTGCATCTTCAGCTCTTCCCCCGGGTCTCTCCCCTCACCTGCAGGCTCCGGCTCAGGTGCTGGTGTCGGCAGAGTCCGGGGCTGTCCGGGGCGCTAGGGAAGGGCTCTCCCCGCACAGACCCCGCTGGGGAGCAGCGGCTCAGCCCGGACTCCCGGCTTACCATGGAGGAAGCACTGGCAGCACGATCTGCAAATCTGTCTGACCCAGGAAGCTCAACCCCTGATATCCTGAGCAGAGCCAGCGTTAGCAGCCTCCTCTCCCTCAGCAACAAACAGAGCCCGGCCCCGCCAGGAATGAATGAGCTGCATTAAAATCCACATTCTGATGAAAAAAATAGAAGGCCAGGAAATGAACACGGCGCAGGTTCAATGGATTAACAGCTGGATAGTTGATAGGTCTCAAAATGTAACTGTCACTAGGGATTCAGCATTAAGTGGTTGAGTTTCCAGGGGGCCACGCAGGGGTTGGTTCTTGGCCCTTCGCTATTTAACATTTTTATCAATGAGCTGGGAGGAAATATAAAAACATCACTGATAAAGTTTGCAGAAGACACAAGATTGGGGGAGTGGCAAATAATGGAAAGGGCAGGTCACTGATTCAGAGCAATCTGGATCACTTGGTGAACTGGGCAAAAGGAATATGTGTTATAATACGGCGAAATGTCAATGTAGACATCTAGGAACACAGAATGTCGGCTGTACTTACTGTCCAGGGAGACAGTGACTGTGGAGAAGATTTGGGCGTTGTGGTGGATAATCAGCTGAACATAAGGTAATGCAATCCTGGGCTGCTTAAACAGGAGAATCTCGAGTAGGAGCAGAGAGGTTATTTTACCTCTGTATCTGGCACGGGTGTGACTGCTGCTGGAATATTGTGTCCAGTTCTGGTGCCCACAATTGAAGAAGGATGTAGATATATTGGAGAGGGTTTATTGGAGAGTCTTGAGAATGATTAAAGGATTAGAAACCATGCCTTAGAATGATACACTAAAGAGCTCAGTCGATTTAGCTTACGGAAATGTTAAGGGGTGACTTGATAAGGGTCTATAAGTATCTGCATGGGGAATCAATATTTAATAAGATGCTCTCCAGCCCCTTATTAAATAAATAATAAATGTAAATAATGTGTAAATTTTTAACAGTGAGAGTAACTCACCATTGGAACAATTTACCAAGTGTCGGAGTGGATTCTCCATCACTGACCATTTGTAAAGCAAATTGGATTTTTTTCCCCTGAAAGATCTGCTCTAGGAGATCTGCTCTGGCCTGTGTTACACAGGCAGTCAGACTAGATGATCACAGTGGCTCCTTGGAATCTATGAATTGACTTTAGGATTAAACGGAAAGCCGAGACAGAGAAAGAAAGAGAGAGAGAGCGAGAGAGAGCGGATGGACAGGAGGAAGAATAGTGGGGAGGCTGAAAGAAATGCACAAGGGAAGGGGAGACAGAGACAGAGGTGGAGTCTTCACTGGTGCGGTGGTGATGGCTGAGATTTGGGCTTTATAATGATGCAATGATTTTTTGAGATCGACGGGCAAAGCATGACATCCCTGGAGCAGAGTGGAAACCTGACAGTCATCCCCATCCTCCAAGAATCCCTCAATCGGGCCCCCTGTCCTCCCAAAGTCTCTTCTGAAGGGCCTCAAAAGAGGGGTGATGGGTGGAATAGCCCAGCCTCTCATTACTGTGTCCACCAATCATAGGTGCTGGAACTAGGGGTGCTGAGGGTGCTGCCACACCCCCTGGCTTGTAGTGGTTTCCATTATATACAGGGTTCACAGTTTGGTTCAATGGCTCTCAGCACCCCCACTCTACAAATTGTTCCAGCGCCCCTGCCACCAATTAGGCCTAGCTTTCAACATGCCAAGTTTGGTCAACTAACTTCCGGTCCCAATGTCCCATGCTCTTTTTGTTTCCCTGGCATGGTCTCAACACCATCCTTGAGCTACATCCGTAAACCTTTCTGTTTAGACTAACTTAGGGGGTTTTGTTGTTACAATTTTTTTACTTTTGCTGATTTTATAAACAATTTTATCTACTAGGCTGATTCGGACTTGTGTTACCTTCTGCCATTAATGTTTGTTGTGATGGGTGATTGGGCCACTTTACAACCTTTCATCTACTCTCCCATAGTTAGGCTCACAATGGGGGTAGGCCTAGTATGCCCCAACTATCTCTACCAACACCAGAGTGCTGATGGTCCCCATGGCCAGGAGACATCCTTGTGTACCTCTACTGACACAGCCTATGGAACGCAGCTCTGAAATCAAGCATAACTGATCCTTGGAAGTACACCCACTGCTCCTCATATCACAGTAAGAGCTCTGCCAACCTGCTCCAACTAATTCCTTCCCCTTTTATTGTGGCTACACCATAGTAAGGTGGTGGGAGGTCATGCGGATAAAAGCTGGGATTCAAGTCTGTGGAGCACAACACAGACAATGGCATGTTCTCTAAGAACTTTCTCATGTCTCCTTATCGCATCTCCTCACTGAACTGTTCCCAGTGGCTATTGCCAGCTCCAAGGGCCAGGTTTAATGCTGCTGTGACACTGACTACCCTGGTGCCAGCTCTGGCCAGTGCTGCAGGCTAATTCACTCATATGCTAATAGAATAGAATAGAATGACTTTACACAATTACAGGGAGGGGAGCTAAGGACTCTGAGGCTGCAATGTGTGATGCCTCTGGCCTACACACACCCCGTGCTCCTTTCTGCAGCACCTGCCTAGACACAGCCTCAAGCCACGTTTGGCTGCTCTCCCTGACAGCTGGGCCCAGGCGAGGAGTGGGAAGGAGCTGCTTCTCATGCTGGCTGAAGCTGGCCACACTGCATCGCTGCTCTGTGCAGCGTGGCAGCTGTCTGAGAGAGACCCTGGCTGAGGAGGCAGCAGGCCGCCCCCTCTGCGCCCCACCTGGCTGCTGGGGACAGGGGCCAAGCGAGCCAGAGCTCCCCCAGCATGTTTCTGGCTCACTCGGCCCCTGTCCCTGGCAGCCGGGCAAGGAGCAGAGGGGGCGGGGTGGGCCAACTGCCCAGGCGGGCTCTCTCTCAGGCAGCCAATGCACTGCACAGAGCAGCGGCCGGTGTAAGAAATGGCTGGTCCCGCCCAGGCCAGGGACAGGAGTCGAGCATGCAGGGGACAGGTGCATCGGGAGAAGGGAGCCCCTCTCGCTACTCCTTGGCAGGCCAAGCAGAAATCTGGGCCGGGGGGAGGCACTTGACCCTACATGTCCTCCCTACGCATCGCCTATGGGGACCAGTCTTTTGTCCAAGGTGAATAGATTTCCAATGACTGGGTACTTAAGATCCATGCAGTGTTGTTGTAGTTGTGTCGGTCCCAGGATATTAGAGACAAGGTGGGTGCAGTAATATCTTCTACTAGACCAGTTCTGGGTAGTTAAGAGCCTTTGGGATTTTCAACCCAGCATGGATGGGGGCAAACAGGCCGCAGAGAAGGCAGAACAAGGCCCGAGTTTGCAGCCTGACACAGACACAGCGGTTCATAAAGGGAACAGACAGATTCCCGGTTTCATCCCCAGGGACATGCAGAGCCAAGGCTGGAGTAGGGAATGGGGAACCCTGGCATGGGGGGGGTGAGAAATGGGGGTGCACACAGCCCCTGGCATGTGTGTGGGGGAAATGGGACACCCTGGCATGGAGGAATGGGGAGTGGGGCTACACAGAACTTTGCATTGGGAGTAAGCAGACCCATTGGGGGGGAGCGGGAATCGGGACACACAAAGTCTCTGGCATGTCCTAGTGGGTGGGGGAGTAGCAGGGAATCTCTGCCATAGAGGGGGATGGGGGGGTCCCAGGAGTTGGGGATGGGAAATGGAGGGATGCAAGGAGCCACTGGTGTGTGCAAGAAATTCGTTCTGCAGCAGCAATCAACTGAGCAAGTCTATGAAACAAACACACACCTGGGCTCTGCCCCATTCATCCCCATCCCCGTGTGCAATGGGTCAGGCGCAGTCCCAGAGCAGAGCCCTGCCCTGGGGGAGGGACAGCAGAGACCAGGCACCCTGCGCCCTTAGCCGGAGCTTTTCACCCAGCGTCTGTCCGAGCGCTTTACAACCAGCCTCGTCCTCTCCTGCCCGGCCCCAGCCCTTCCCCCGGGTCTCTCCCCTCACCTGCAGGCTCCGGGGCTGGTATCGGCAGAGCCTGGGGCTGCCCCAGGGGCTGGTTCCCGCCCCCACAGAAAGTCCCCCGGCTGGGCACGGAGGCGGGTTAGTGCAGGTCTGTCCCCGCACAGACCCCGCTGCGGAGCAGTAGCGGCTCAGCCTGGGCTCCCAGCTCACAACAGAGGCGGCGTCTGGTCTAACCCCAGGAAGCTCAACCCCCGCTACCTTTCCTGAGCAGAGGAATCTAACGCCCCGCAGTGACAAAACGCGATGAAACTGCTCTGATGCTCACCCCCCGTCAACGCCCTGAGAGGCAGTGCAGCGTAGGGGGAGTCAGGGGGCTGGAGTCCTTTGCTCAGGTACAGAAATAAGGAACAGAGGCTGAAGAGCAAAACTAAAACCAACCAAAGGAAAACCATGGGCCTCAGTCAGCCCCGCTGGTGCTCAGGGTGTTCTCCGAGAGATGGCCCTGGGCTAACTGGGACCCATCCGCACTCAGTATTGTGCACTTCAACAGTTATCAGTCAGGAGCCAGGCTTCATTTGTAATGAAAGAGATGCTGGGGCTCAAGCAATACTTTTTACTTTCATAACTGATGCAGCAATCCCAGAGGTGCCAGAGCGCTGAACCGCCAGGCCCGGAGGTGCCGCTCAGAACCACCAGGCCCAGAAATGCCGGAGCTCTGAACCACCAGGCCTAGATGTGCTGGGGGTGAGCCCTGGCACAAATTAAGTTCTGGTCATGAGTCAGGTCCCCAAAAATGGGGTGGGTTTCAAAATCATGAATTTTTTGGTTGATAAAAAGGGTATACTTGGGTTTTTGTTGTTTTTCTGCTGGTTTCTGAGCCTTTGGGGATCGCTCTGCTCATGTTTTCCACCTTTTCTCTTCAACTAAGAGAGCTAAAAACTTCCTTCTTTTTAACTGAAGGAAAGAAAGCTATACACCCCCGTATCCTTGCATACGTATACAGCACTTTGCACTTCTGTGGCACCTTCACATGCTCACACCTAGCAACCTGCTACCAAACAGGAACAGAGCTGCTGGCAGAAGGCATGCAACAGGAGACATCCTCAAATGCAGCCCCCCATCCTGGGTGGGTCACACTCAGCTTTGACACAGACTCGAGGGGCCCATGTCTCTCTGAAACACTTGCCTAGCACATCATGCAAACAGGATCTGATTGGCTTGAGGCTGTGTCTAGGCAGGTGCTGCAGAAAGGAGCACGGGGTGTGTGTAGGCCAGAGGCATCACACATTGCAGCCTCAGAGTCCTTAGCTCCCCTCCCTGTAATTGTGTAAAGTCATTCTATTCTATTCTATTAGCATATGAGTGAATTAGCCTGCAGCACTGGCCAGAGCTGGCACCAGGGTAGTCAGTGTCACAGCAGCATTAAACCTGGCCCTTGGAGCTGGCAATAGCCACTGGGAACAGTTCAGTGAGGAGATGCGATAAGGAGACATGAGAAAGTTCTTAGAGAACATGCCATTGTCTGTGTTGTGCTCCACAGACTTGAATCCCAGCTTTTATCCGCATGACCTCCCACCACCTTACTATGGTGTAGCCACAATAAAAGGGGAAGGAATTAGTTGGAGCAGGTTGGCAGAGCTCTTACTGTGATATGAGGAGCAGTGGGTGTACTTCCAAGGATCAGTTATGCTTGATTTCAGAGCTGCGTTCCATAGGCTGTGTCAGTAGAGGTACACAAGGATGTCTCCTGGCCATGGGGACCATCAGCACTCTGGTGTTGGTAGAGATAGTTGGGGCATACTAGGCCTACCCCCATTGTGAGCCTAACTATGGGAGAGTAGATGAAAGGTTGTAAAGTGGCCCAATCACCCATCACAACAAACATTAATGGCAGAAGGTAACACAAGTCCGAATCAGCCTAGTAGATAAAATTGTTTATAAAATCAGCAAAAGTAAAAAAATTGTAACAACAAAACCCCCTAAGTTAGTCTAAACAGAAAGGTTTACGGATGTAGCTCAAGGATGGTGTTGAGACCATGCCAGGGAAACAAAAAGAGCATGGGACATTGGGACCGGAAGTTAGTTGACCAAACTTGGCATGTTGAAAGCTAGGCCTAATTGGTGGCAGGGGCGCTGGAACAATTTGTAGAGTGGGGGTGCTGAGAGCCATTGAACCAAACTGTGAACCCTGTATATAATGGAAACCACTACAAGCCAGGGGGTGTGGCAGCACCCTCAGCACCCCTAGTTCCAGCACCTATGATTGGTGGACACAGTAATGAGAGGCTGGGCTATTCCACCCATCACCCCTCTTTTGAGGCCCTTCAGAAGAGACTTTGGGAGGACAGGGGGCCCGATTGAGGGATTCTTGGAGGATGGGGATGACTGTCAGGTTTCCACTCTGCTCCAGGGATGTCATGCTTTGCCCGTCGATCTCAAAAAATCATTGCATCATTATAAAGCCCAAATCTCAGCCATCACCACCGCACCAGTGAAGACTCCACCTCTGTCTCTGTCTCCCCTTCCCTTGTGCATTTCTTTCAGCCTCCCCACTATTCTTCCTCCTGTCCATCCGCTCTCTCTCGCTCTCTCTCTCTTTCTTTCTCTGTCTCGGCTTTCCGTTTAATCCTAAAGTCAATTCATAGATTCCAAGGAGCCACTGTGATCATCTAGTCTGACTGCCTGTGTAACACAGGCCAGAGCAGATCTCCTAGAGCAGATCTTTCAGGGGAAAAAAATCCAATTTGCTTTACAAATGGTCAGTGATGGAGAATCCACTCCGACACTTGGTAAATTGTTCCAATGGTGAGTTACTCTCACTGTTAAAAATTTACACATTATTTACATTTATTATTTATTTAATAAGGGGCTGGAGAGCATCTTATTAAATATTGATTCCCCATGCAGATACTTATAGACCCTTATCAAGTCACCCCTTAACATTTCCGTAAGCTAAATCGACTGAGCTCTTTAGTGTATCATTCTAAGGCATGGTTTCTAATCCTTTAATCATTCTCAAGACTCTCCAATAAACCCTCTCCAATATATCTACATCCTTCTTCAATTGTGGGCACCAGAACTGGACACAATATTCCAGCAGCAGTCGCACCCGTGCCAGATACAGAGGTAAAATAACCTCTCTGCTCCTACTCGAGATTCTCCTGTTTAAGCAGCCCAGGATTGCATTACCTTATGTTCAGCTGATTATCCACCACAACGCCCAAATCTTCTCCACAGTCACTGTCTCCCTGGACAGTAAGTACAGCCGACATTCTGTGTTCCTAGATGTCTACATTGACATTTCGCCGTATTATAACACATATTCCTTTTGCCCAGTTCACCAAGTGATCCAGATTGCTCTGAATCAGTGACCTGCCCTTTCCATTATTTGCCACTCCCCCAATCTTGTGTCTTCTGCAAACTTTATCAGTGATGTTTTTATATTTCCTCCCAGCTCATTGATAAAAATGTTAAATAGCGAAGGGCCAAGAACCAACCCCTGCGTGGCCCCCTGGAAACTCAACCACTTAATGCTGAATCCCTAGTGACAGTTACATTTTGAGACCTATCAACTATCCAGCTGTTAATCCATTGAACCTGCGCCGTGTTCATTTCCTGGCCTTCTATTTTTTTCATCAGAATGTGGATTTTAATGCAGCTCATTCATTCCTGGCGGGGCCGGGCTCTGTTTGTTGCTGAGGGAGAGGAGGCTGCTAACGCTGGCTCTGCTCAGGATATCAGGGGTTGAGCTTCCTGGGTCAGACAGATTTGCAGATCGTGCTGCCAGTGCTTCCTCCATGGTAAGCCGGGAGTCCGGGCTGAGCCGCTGCTCCCCAGCGGGGTCTGTGCGGGGAGAGCCCTTCCCTAGCGCCCCGGACAGCCCCGGACTCTGCCGACACCAGCACCTGAGCCGGAGCCTGCAGGTGAGGGGAGAGACCCGGGGGAAGAGCTGAAGATGCACGTAAAGCGCTGGGAGCTCTCTGGGTGACAAAGCTCCGGCTAAGGGTGCAGGGTGATCAGTCGCGGCTGTCTCTGCCCCTAGGGCAGGGCTCTGAGGCTGACCCACCGCACAGGGGCTGAGGGGTGAATGTGGGTGAAGCCCTTTGAAAGTCCCAAAGGGGAAGAGCTAAAGAGAGACAGGGCAGGGCAGGGGAGGGGCGGGAGGGTTGGTTTAGTGGCTTCCCATAGAAAACAGACACCCCAAAAAATTCAGGGACAACAGAGGCAAAATGTGCCCCCCCCCATGTGGGAATCCCCTGCGAGGCTTTGGCGTGCACACAGGTGCCATCTGCACATTCAGCTGGGGAGGAGAGGAATGCATGGAAAATAATTGTGGGAGTAAATTCAAAGGATGATCCCAGACAACAGGGCAATTTAAATGAATTTTCCCAGCAGGACAGAGGACGGGAAATCTCTCCCCTGCCCTTTGCACCCTGACAGGCTGCAGAGTACCAAGGGGAATGGCGGCAGTAGACCCAGCTCAGGTAGGGGTTGTCAGGGGGGTTGTGCGGGTGGCTGGGGGCTTTGTCTGAATGTGCGGTGGGAAGGGGAGGGAGCAGGACATGCAGAAGGGCGAACAGCAGAGGCTAACAGAGGGAGTTTGCCTGGGAGTTCGCCTGGAGAGAGCTCACTGAGGCTTTCATCTGCAGGTTTCTCTGAGTAGTTCCTGCAACAGCTGAGGAAGCTCTTAAGAGGACAGGGATATGGAAGGTGAGCGATCAGCTGTTGTAACCTGCACAGGTTGTGCCATGTTTGTCTTTCTTCCACAGGACAGAAGCGACTTTGTCTGTACAAAGTGCAAGCTGGTCTCCATATTGGAAGAGAAGGTTCGAGGGCTGGAGAAACGAGTATCAACACTGCGTTGCATAAGGGAAAATGAAGATTTCCTGGACAGACGTCAGGAGATGCTTCTACGGCCACAATGTTCTGAAGATTCAGAGCAGGCACAGCAGGGACAGAAGGATTGTGAAGAGGTTTGGCAGCATGTGACTTCCAGAAGGAGAAAGAGGAGCGTCCATGCACCAGCAATGGAGATACAGGTGAGCAATCGTTTCCATGTTCTCTCCACAGGTACTAATGCGGAGAGTGGACTAGATGACCCATCTGAGGGAAGGGAGCAGAAGGAGACTCCACCGATTGGAAGGCAAAAGATGCACTGTCCTAGGGATGGGGGTTCCACGACCACCACTCCCAAGAGGAGGAGGAGGGTGGTGGTGGTCGGGGACTCCCTCCTCAGGGGGACTGAGTCATCTATCTGCCGCCCCGACCGGGAAAACCGAGAGGTCTGCTGCTTGCCAGGAGCTAGGATACACGATGTGACGGAGAGACTGCCGAGACTCATCAAGCCCTCGGATCGCTACCCCTTCCTGCTTCTCCATGTGGGCACCAATGATACTGCCAAGAATGACCTTGAGCGGATCACTGCAGACTACGTGGCTCTGGGAAGAAGGATAAAGGAGTTTGAGGCGCAAGTGGTGTTCTCGTCCATCCTCCCTGTGCAAGGAAAAGGCCTGGGTAGAGACCGTCGAATCGTGGAAGTCAATGAATGGCTACGCAGGTGGTGTCGGAGAGAAGGCTTTGGATTCTTCGACCATGGGATGGTGTTCCAAGAAGGAGGAGTGCTGGGCAGAGACAGGCTCCACCTAACGAAGAGAGGGAAGAGCATCTTCGCCAGCAGGCTGGCTAACCTAGTGAGGAGGGCTTTAAACTAGGTTCACCAGGGGAAGGAGACCAAAGCCCTGAGGTAAGTGGGGAAATGGGATCCTGGGAGGAAGCACAAGCAGGAGAGCGCAAGAGGGGAGGACTCCTGTCTCATGCTGAGAAAGAGGGACGATCGATGAGTTATCTTAAGTGCCTATACACAAATGCAAGAAGCCTGGGAAACAAGCAGGGAGAACTGGAAGTCCTGGCACAATCAGGGAACTATGATGCGATTGGAATAACAGAGACTTGGTGGGATAACTCACATGACTGGAGTACTGTCATGGATGGATATAAACTGTTCAGGAAGGACAGGCAGGGCAGAAAAGGTGGGGGAGTTGCGTTGTATGTAAGAGAGGAGTATGACTGCTCAGAGCTCCGATATGAAACTGCAGAAAAACCTGAGAGTCTCTGGATAAAGTTGAGAAGTGTGAGCAACAAGGGTGATGTCGTGGTTGGAGTCTGCTATAGACCACCAGACCAGGGGGATGAGGTGGATGAGGCTTTCTTCTGGCAACTAGCAGAAGTTGCTAGATCGCAGGCCCTGGTTCTCATGGGAGACTTTAATCACCCTGATATCTGCTGGGAGAGCAATACAGCGGTGCACAGACAATCCAGGAAGTTTTTGGAAAGTGTAGGGGACAATTTCCTGGTGCAAGTCCTGGAGGAACCAACTAGGGGCAGAGCTTTTCTTGACCTGCTGCTCACAAACAGGGAAGAATTAGTAGGGGAAGCAAAAGTGGATGGGAACCTGGGAGGCAGTGACCATGAGATGGTCGAGTTCAGGATCCTGACACAAGGAAGAAAGGAGAGCAGCAGAATACGGACCCTGGACTTCAGAAAAGCAGACTTTGACTCCCTCAGGGAACAGATGGGCAGGATCCCCTGGGAGAATAACATGAAGGGCAAAGGGGTCCAGGAGAGCTGGCTGTATTTTAAAGAATCCTTATTGCGGTTGCAGGAAAAAAACATCCCGATGTGTAGAAAGAATAGTAAATATGGCAGGCGACCAGCTTGGCTAAACAGTGAAATCCTTGCTGAACTTAAACGCAAAAAAGAAGCTTACAAGAAGTGGAAGATTGGACAAATGACCAGGGAGGAGTATAAAACTATTGCTCAGGCATGCAGGAATGAAATCAGGAAGGCCAAATCACACTTGGAGTTGCAGCTAGCAAGAGATGTTAAGAGTAACAAGAAAGGTTTCTTCAGGTATGTTAGCAACAAGAAGAAAGTCAAGGAAAGTGTGGGCCCCTTACTGAATGTGGGAGGCAACCTAGTGACCGAGGATGTGGAAAAAGCTAATGTACTCAATGATTTTTTTGCCTCTGTCTTCACAAACAAGGTCAGCTCCCAGACTGCTGCACTGGGCAGCACAATATGGGGAGAAGGTGACCAGCCCTATGTGGAGAAAGAAGTGGTTCGGGACTATTTAGAAAAACTGGATGTGCACAAGTCCATGGGGCCGGATGCGCTGCATCCGAGGGTGCTAAAGGAGTTGGCGGATGAGATTGCAGAGCCATTAGCCATTATTTTTGAAAACTCATGGCGATCGGGGGAGGTCCCGGATGACTGGAAAAAGGCTAATGTAGTGCCCATCTTTAAAAAAGGGAAGAAGGAGGATCCGGGGAACTACAGGCCAGTCAGCCTCACCTCAGTCCCTGGAAAAATCATGGAACAGGTCCTCAAGGAATCAATTATGAAACACTTAGAGGAGAGGAAAGTGATCAGGAACAGTCAGCATGGATTCACCAAAGGGAAGTCGTGCCTGACTAACCTAATTGCCTTCTATGATGAGATAACTGGCTCTGTGGATGAGGGGAAAGCAGTGGATGTGTTATTCCTTGACTTTAGCAAAGCTTTTGACACAGTCTCCCACAGTATTCTTGCCGCCAAGTTAAAGAAATATGGGCTGGATGAATGGACTGTAAGGTGGATAGAAAGCTGGCTAGATCGTCGGGCTCAACGGGTAGTGATCAATGGCTCCATGTCTAGTTGGCAGCCGGTTTCAAGCGGAGTGCCCCAAGGGTCGGTCCTGGGGCCGGTTTTGTTTAATATCTTTATTAATGATCTGGAGGATGGTGTGGACTGCACTCTCAGCAAGTTTGCAGATGACACTAAACTAGGAGGCGTGGTAGATACACTAGAGGGTAGGGATCGGATACAGAGGGACCTAGACAAATTAGAGGATTGGGCCAAAAAAAACCTGATGAGGTTCAACAAGGATAAGTGCAGAGTCCTGCACTTAGGACGGAAGAATCCCATGCACTGCTACAGACTAGGGACCGAATGGCTAGGTAGCTGTTCTGCAGAAAAGGACCTAGGGGTCACAGTGGACGAGAAGCTGGATATGAGTCAACAGTGTGCTCTTGTTGCCAAGAAGGCTAACGGCATTTTGGGCTGTATAAGTAGGGGCATTGCCAGCAGATCGAGGAACGTGATCGTTCCCCTTTATTCGACATTGGTGAGGCCTCATCTGGAATACTGTGTTCAATTTTGGGCCCCACACTACAAGAAGGATGTGGAAAAATTGGAAAGAGTCCAGCGGAGGGCAACAAAAATGATTAGGGGTCTGGAGCACATGACTTATGAGGAGAGGCTGAGGGAACTGGGATTGTTTAGTCTCCAGAAGAGAAGAATGAGGGGGGATTTGATAGCAGCCTTCAACTACCTGAAGGGAGGTTCCAAAGAGGATGGAGTTCGGCTGTTCTCAGTGGTGGCAGATGACAGAACAAGGAGCAATGGTCTCAAGTTGCAGTGGGGGAGGTCCAGGTTGGATATTAGGAAACACTATTTCACTAGGAGGGTGGTGAAGCACTGGAATGCGTTACCTAGGGAGGTGGTGGAGTCTCCTTCCTTGGAGGTTTTTAAGGCCCGGCTTGACAAAGCCCTGGCTGGGATGATTTAGTTGGGAATTGGTCCTGCTTTGAGCAGGGGGTTGGACTAGATGACCTCTTGAGGTCCCTTCCAACCCTGATATTCTATGATTCTATGATTCTATGAAGGGGAGGAGACCAGTCAATGAAATTCCTGCTTTAATGTCAGAAGTTGGGCCTGAATAGCACCAGCTTTTAAGCTATAAAATATCTGACCACCCCCTGCTCAGTCTGGGCCTGTCCCCTTCCCGGTGTGTCTCTGAACCCCACCTCCCCAGCACCCTCCTCAGTCTGCTTCCCATCTCCCCCCCCCCCAAATACATCCCCCTGCGCCCTCTTCATTCTGCCTCTTATATCCCCTGTCTCCTGCCAATCCCGTCTCATGTCCCCCTGGGAACCCTTCCAGCTACCTCCTGACAGTCTCCTCAACACCCAAATCCCTGTGCGCCTTCCCCCATGCATCCAACCATCATCTGCTCCCATCCCCCCACAATCACATCCCTCTGTGCCCTCCTTTGTCTCCTCCCCCACCCCATGCAACCCCTGTCCAGACTTTGGCCTACCTCCCACTTCCACCCCCATATCCTCCTTCACCCTCCTCAGTATGCATCCTAGCTGCTGTCACAGATCCACAGGATCGGTGTGACACCCCCAGCTTTTTAACAGTCCCTTGGGGGTTCCCCTTCAGTGGACCAGACCCCCCAGGAGTCCCACTCTTCTGCAAGGGGAGGCCACATGGCCTCACTGCCTCCAACACCGAGTGTCTGGGCTCCAGCCCTGGTGCTTCACACCGTGAGCTCTGTCCAATGAATCCAACTGAGCCAGACTCCTGGTCAGAGACCTGCCCGCTCTGCAGGGTCCAGGATTTGCAGTGACACCCGGCAGCCTTTTCCAAACAGAGCAGAGTTTGTTAGTCAGCTCAGACCCAGCACAGGGGAGCCCGGAGATTAGCAGAGAGCAGGAAAGGTTAAGCCAGAGCCCCTCATGGCCAAGCCAACCAGGTTGTTCTCCTGCAGGAATGTTCCTGCTCTCCGGGGCTGAGGGGGATTTTCCCAGCTCTTTCTGTGACTGAGCCTGCGGGGGGGGGGGGGGGAGTGGGGGCTGTGGCTGGGGCAGCAGGTTCTGAGTGGGGGACTCTTGTTGATACAGATGCCCGTGACCTTCGAGGAGGTGGCTGTGTATTTCACCAAGGGGGAATGGGCGCTGTTGGACCTGGGTCAGAGAGCCCTGTACAGGGACGTCATGCAGGAGAATTACAGGAATGTGACCTCACTGGGTAAGGATTCCTGTGCCCTCAGTCTTAGAAGCTGGGCATTTTTGAAGTGCCCAGGTTGCCTTCTGCTCAGGGGTTCTTCTCTGATCCCTTAGATTTCAGAGGGATCAGCTCCATAGGCTCAGCAGGGTTAGGAAGGTGTAAAGAGTTTGCACAGTGGCACTGTGTCAGAGTCATAAAATCCACCCATCCAGCACATCTGGAAACAGCTGTCTCAGAACAACTGTAAAACTCTGATCTCACTTCATTTCTTTTCCCGGAGCAGGTTTTCCAATTCCCAAGCCCAGCGTGATCTCCCAGCTGGACCAAGCGGAAGAGCCGTGGGTCCTTTATCTCCAGGGGTCCCAGGCTAGAGAGATCCAGAGAAACATCCCCAGAGGTGAGAGATTGGTTAAACGGATGTGGAAACCATCCCTCATTGACTTAAAGTGCTGGGATTCCCACGCAGGCCCCTTGAGCTCCTCCAGTTCTAACTCATTGCCCCCAGGTCAGGATTGTGCCCAGTAGGTATCGTATCCTCTCTTTCTTCCAGGGAAGGATTGGGGGGTGGGGGGGATTCAACTCCTGATTTGTCAGTCTTCCCAGATATTATTTTGGCTTGTTTCCCCGCTTTCCCGTTCCCCTTTTCTCACCTTCCCTTTTGCCCCAGCACAGGGAATGACTCCTGTCCAGATTCTCTCTCTGTCCCAGCAGGTGATGAAATCTTAAGTGAAAGCAACAAAGAGAATCCTTATTCAGAAAGTCCTGAGCGAATGGAAGCAAAGGGGTCGTTGCTGGGAAGGTGTGAAGGGGATGATTCCCAGATTTCTGGGCAGGGACAAGCCCAAGAAACTCAGTGCAGGCCAGAGAAGCAGCAGGGAAACCCACCAGGGAAGACACTGGGTGAATCCACTCACAGCGTGGGAGGTTTGGAGGATTGTAATGAGGCCATGACCCAGCCGAGAACCTGCACTAAGGAGAAGTGGTTCGAATGTGCTGAGTGCTGGAGAAGCTTCAAGTGCAGTTCAAACCTTATAAGACACCAGAGGGTCCACACAGGCGACAGACCCTACAACTGCCCTGAGTGCAGAAAAAGCTTCAATTGTAAATCCCACCTTATTAGACATCAGAGATCTCACACGGGAGAGACCCCCTATAACTGCCCTGAGTGTGGGAAACAATTCAATGACCACTCCAACCTTATTAGACATCAGCGAACCCACACAGGAGAGAAACCCTATAAGTGCACTGACTGCAGGAAAAGCTTCAGGGACAGCTCAGGCCTTCTTGCACATCAGAGGGTCCACACAGGAGAGAAATGCCATAAATGCCCGGACTGTGGAGAAACCTTCACTCAGCGCTCGCATGTGACTAGACATCGGAGGATTCACACGGGCGAGAGACCCTATGGATGCCCCGATTGTGGAGAAAGTTTCTCTTGCACCTCCGACCTTATTGTACATGAGAGAGTCCACACTGGAGAGAAACCCTATAGCTGCCCTGACTGTGGGAAAAGCTTCAGCCAGAGCCCTAACCTCATTGTCCACCGGAGAATCCACATGGGAGAGAGACCTTATAACTGCCCTGACTGCAGGAAAAGTTTCAGTCGTAAATCTAACCTCATTAGACATCAGAGAATGCACACGGGTGAGTGCCCCTATGAATGTTCCGTGTGTGGGAAAAGGTACAAGGCCAAGATCTCTCTGATATTTCACCTGAAACGTCTCATAGACTAGTGCCAGCCACTTCCCCACCTCTTCCTATGTCCGTTCCTCCCATCTCTACAATTGGGATAACAACAGTTGCCCAACTCCCAAGGGAGTCAAGTGGCCCCACTATTTACGTGTGTGCTCAGTGGCTCAGGACGACAGAGGCACCAGGACAGTGATTTTATTATTATTACTGTATTGTATTAATCTCTGACCCTCCCATCCCTTCCTGGCTCTCTGTCACGAGGAGGCTTTTACTGAGCCGAAGGATTTAACTGGATTTCCTGGTCCCTGTTTTCAGGCAGGGGCTCGGTTCACATAGTTGCACACTGGGATTATTCCTTAAATTGTCATCCCAGGAAACATTTTCTTTCTGTTTCTGGAGGATGGGGAAGGTGGGGTGTCTTAAGTTTCTGGAAAATCAGGTGTCAGTGGAGTCTTTATTACTCATTAAATTATTTTCTCAATATTGCTCAGTTATTTGTTGGGGTTTCCCCCCCCCCCCCGCCCCAAATAAGAAGTTTTATTTACATTTCTGGCAAATCCCATTTTCCTGAGCAGCCTGGGAATTTCACTGGTTCTTGAGCTCTGGGAGGGAAAGGGGCCAAGTGTCCCAGACTGGGTGAGTTGTCTCCCTCTGCAGGAATCACACATTTCCCCCATATTCAGCCCTTTCCCTGATGTCTCAGCCCATCCAGCTTTAGAAGCTGGATTGCAGGTACATCCGTGTCCTTGCTCTGGCAGCTCTGATGGCCTCTGGGCTGGAACTCTCGGTCTTCTCTTCCCCTCTACAAGGGGTTTAATTGGGGCAGGAGAGAAACATCCTCAGAGGCAGAATCCAGGAGCCCTGGCTGGGGGTGAGCCCCAGAGGACACCCACAGCTAGAGACGATGGATAGATGGACATTTCCAGATGGGGAGCAGCTCGTCTCCTTCTCCCCAGCAGCGTCTCCAGCATCTGTCCCATCTGCTCTGCCCCAGCTCAGTGAGGAATCCAGTGACTCATGGGCAGAATTGTGACATTTCTCATGGGCATAGAGCAGCTGCAGAGCCCCTGGCCAGACTCCATCCCAGGTGTTCGCTTTCCATCGGGTGCTGGATCCTACCCACACTTTCCTGTGGGTGTCTGTGATTCTGTAGGTCCCTGTTGTGTTGCCTGCATCTCTGTCTTGGGGAGATCCCCTGGTTCACCAGTACTCTGCTGTCCTGTTCTCTCTTCTCCCCCTTGGCTCTGTTGCACGCTGGAGCCATCCAACCCCTGCCCTAGGGCTCTGATCACAACCCCAGCACTGGACCTGTTCTAGAGGGCAGTGAACAAATGCTGCCACCGGCCAAAATATCCCATGGGTTTGCTACTGTCTGAAACAACCAGCCCCAATGTCTTAGTGCAGGTGTTCATAAAAGCCCTGGGGCATTGTCTGAGCTGCAGGGAAACAGACCAGCCCTGCCAGGGATGGGGAATGGCTCTGGGAGCCCGCGGGGAGTAAGGCCCTGGAGTTGGAAAAGCCAATGGGGGTTGGGGAAGGCCATAAGGGCAAATAATCCCTATTGTCCTGGAGAGGCTGGACTAACTGTGTGAGTGGGAACGAGCGACCCAGGAGTTTGCCATGTGACAAAGCAGCAGCAAAGGCCAGTGTGATTCTCAGGGCTGTGTAGGCAAAGGTGTGCCTACAGCGTGGAGCAGGGAGGGGAGAGTCACTCTCTGCAGAGCTCTGGGGACTCCCACCTGGGAGTCTGGACCCAGCCTGGCTGCCCAGGGCCATGAACTGCAGGGGTCCTGATATTCCTGTTTCATGGCTCTCATTCTGGGAGGATTTCTTAAGGAAAAAGGACTGTGTGCCCAAAGATCTCCTTGGAGGGGAAAGTTGCATGTCTTGGCTTGAGCTTCAGGGGCTCTCGTGTGGGTCTGTAGAGAACTGGGAATCTCCTAGGGGTTTGCCAGATCAAACTGATTAGTGCCGTATCTGTAACACTGCTCTACAGCCAAAATGCTTCTGAAATAAATGTAGTCAAACTTTACTAATTCTGGGTCACCGAGAACGAAAATGATGCTTAAAATTGTTGATTGGCTCTAGTTTTCAAGATATGCTATTCGGTCAGTGTATACGACCCTTGACTTGGGAATGGCGGAGGATAAGTGAGTTATAAAGGGAAGGGATCTCAATTTAAACCAGAAATGACTAAAATACATCTTTGACTGGATCTATGAATAAATCTATGACTGGGTTTGGACAGTACTTGCTTTTTAGGCAAAACAATGAATGATGCAATCTGAAGCTGGTATTGCGTCATACATGATATGAATTGCATCATGTTATTCCTAGAAGTCATGGATGATGCAATCATAACGAAGCTTACATCACTCTGCTGAACAAATTGCCCTATATCAGCTCTAGAAATCATACAGTGTGGTGCTCTCTTATTTGTCAGTGTTTGATTTTGCAAAGGGACACATTTCTGTTTAGCCAAAGTGAGCAGAGATGCCTCGTACTTGTGTGAACAGTGCAGATAACTTCTGCTATGTTTGTGGTGAAGTGACTTTTGCATCACAAAAGCGCAGTATAACCACTATGGTTAAGAAAGCCTATCACCTTTATTTTGGCTGCAAAATTGGAGATCAGGACAAGAGGTGGGCCCCACACATATGCTGCAACACTTGTGCAACAAATCTTCGCCAGTGGTTGAACAGGAAAAGGAAATCTATGCCTTTTGCAGTGCCAATGATTTGGAGAGAGCCAACAGATCATACCAGCAATTGTTACTTCTGCATGGTGCCTCCAGTTGGGAAAGGTGTGTCAAAGAAGAAAAAGTGGACTGTGCATTATCCAAACATTCCATCAGCTATACGCCCAGTACCCCACGGAGAAGGACTGCCGGTTCCTGATGCACCAGAATCATTCTCACTTGAGTCAGATGAGGAAGAGGATGAAACTTCTGGTCCTGAACCATCAGTGTCACAGGACCCACATTTTCTCCCATCCTCCTCCTCTGAACCACACCTCATAACACAAGGTGAACTGAATGACCTTGTCACGGATTTGGAACTACCCAAGAGTAAGGCAGAGCTGTTGGGCTCCAGACTACAGCAGTGGAATCTCCTGGCAGGTGATGTTAGGGATTCCATGTTCCGTGACCGTCAAAAGGATCTTGTCCCATTCTTCTTCATGGAAGGTGATCTTGTAGCCTGCAACAACATCAATGGTGTGATGGCAGCCCTCAACATCGTTCACGATCCAGATGAGTGGAGACTGTTCATTGATTCATCGAAGACGAGTCTTAAAGCTGTTTTACTGCATAATGGCAATGTTTTGCCATCAATTCCAATTGGTCATGCAGTCCATATGAAGGAAACCTATTACAACATGAAACAACTTTTGCGGTGCATAAACTATGACCAACATCAGTGGCAGCTTTGTGGCGATTTGAAGGTTGTTGCTCTCTTGCTTGGTCTGCAGACTGGATACACAAAGTACTGCTGTTTTCTCTGCGAATGGGATAGTCGTGCAAGAGATTCCCACTACATCAAGAAAGATTGGCCACTCCGACAGCCATTGGAGCCTGGGAGGAAAAGTGTTCAGCATCCACCACTTGTTGAATCAAGGAAGATTTTGTTACCACCCTTACACATCAAGCTGGGTCTGATGAAGAACTTTGTCAAGGCCATTGACAAAACACAAGCAGCTTTCAAGTACCTCCGTGGAAAATTTCCAAGGTTAAGTGAAGCTAAGATAAAGGAAGGTATCTTTGTTGGTCCTCAGATTCGTGAACTTCTTCGAGATGATGCATTTGACCATGCACTGCGTGGCAAGGAAAAGACAGCATGGAAAGCCTTCCAGTTAGTGGCAATAAATTTTCTCGGAAACAACAAGGCAGACAACTACAGGTTGTTGGTGGAAAACCTCCTCAAGGCATACAAAAGCCTTGGTTGCAACATGTCACTAAAGATACATTTTTTGCACTCTCATCTAGATTTTTTTCCCACTGAACTGCGGAGCAGTGAGCGACGAGCACGGCGAGCGATTTCACCAGGACATTGTAACAATGGAGAAACGCTATCAGGGCAAATGGAGCCCATCAATGCTTGCAGACTATTGCTGGACAGTGACAAGAGATGCTCCATTTAATGAATACAAGAGACAAGCCAAGAAGTGCTGAGTAGACACTGAATAGGACTAAACTATGTACATAATAGTTTTTTGCCTTTTGTTTCATAATAAATTTTATTTCCATAGCCCTTTTGCTGATTTTTAAAGTGTTACATAAAAAGGACAGGTGAAATATTATCATGTAAAGCAACCATAAACACATGAAAAGACCTAGGTTTACAATTTATGATTAAAACTCTACTATCTACACAATATACATAGACATAAAATGTAAAAACTTAAATATCTTAGAAACAGTAGCCAATCAGTTGTTTTAATTGTCATATTTGAATTCAGCACATCAAAATACATAATAAATAGCACATTTTATCTCTGAAGCAGACGACTTCTCAAAAATTGTAGACCAGTGTAATTTGCCATGATGCTCAAGAAGTAAGCACACATTTTAGATCGACACCAATACAAAAGATAAAATAAATAGAGATTCAACCCTGCTGCCAAATGCAAATTACACTTAGAAACAGCCCATCAAACAATACGAATATAACTACAGAAATGAATATGTGGATCCATTTAGTCCACAAGGAAAATTAATTTCACCCCATTGTTTTCCTGTTTTGTCGCTGACCCGGCAACTAGAGCAACTGCCCGTATCACCGAAACGGTGTCGCTGCATCCCCAATGTTCTTTTTGAGACACTGAGGCAGAAGGCAGCTGTGCCAAGGCTGGAGAGAGTTGCTTGTTGCCCTCCAGCGACAATGAAAATTAGAATATAATAAGCAGCGTGGCAGATCTTTACCCTGGCCAGACCCACTTGGGCATCAATGGTTGGGCCTCCTCAGTGCCAGGGTACCCCCGCCACCTCCCTGAGTGAGCCGACAGCATTGTTTGGAGACTTCGCTCTGTAATTACCCTTCTTAGCTTATTGTTCTTCAACAATTCAAAATATTTCACTGATGGGACCATTTCCAAGAGCTGCTGTGGGTTGGTTTGTGTTCGGCACAGGAGAAGCAGCAGCAATAAATCACACTCAGCCCCTGCTGTGCAGCCCCCCAGCCCCCTCCAGAGTTGCTGGGGAGCTGCGGCCATGTCCCACTGATTCCTGTGGCGCTGGGGGCACAGGGGAAGGACGCTGCTTTGCTCTCTCTGCTCAGGATATCAGGGGTTGAGCTTCCTGGGTCAGACGCTGCTTTTGCCTCCGTTGTGATCTGGGAGCTGGAGCTGAGCCGCTGCTGCTCCCCAGTTGGGTCTGTTCAAGCCTCTCTGTGCCCAGCCCCAGGGTGGGACTTTCTGCGGCAGCTGGAACCAGCCCCTGGGGCAGCCCCGGGCTCTGCCAACACCAGCCCTTGAGCCGGAGCCTGCAGGTGAGGGGAAAGACCCGGGGGAAAGGGCTGGGCCCAGGCAGGAAAGTGACTACACAGGGAGGCTCAGATCTCGCAGCCCCTCTGGGAATCTCAGTCTGCCCCAGTGGGGACTCCCCTTCATCTGTCTGGGGGAGGGGGGAGCTGTCAGGAAGGTTAAGGGCAAAAAGTAAGATGAAGAGGGAGAGAAAAAGAAGGAGAGAAGTAGGAGACCCATGAAACGTGGCAGATTTACCCAGCTCTGCCCAGTTAGGGGAGTAACAGGGGGAAGGAGCAGAGCTGGGGGCACAGGAGAGGGGTGGGTGGGGGGTATTCGGAATTTTAAAAGTCTCCCCACATTACCCACTCCCTCAGGGATGAGCCCAGGGGGCTTAGACTGGGGGGGGTCTGTCTGAACATTTCCACCCCACCTTTGCCAATCATGGCACAGCCTCTGAAATACCTTGGAAGCAGTGCTTCTATATCGTGATGCCAACTTTTCCCAACCTAGCGCTAAAAATTTCCCAAATCTGGTGAAAAATTCCCAGATAAAGTTTTTTACAGTGCTTCTATAACCTGGGAAATTTCCCCAAACCTGGGAATTTGTGAATAAAATGTTTCAACTTGGGAAATTGGGAATTTTCATTCAAAACATTTTACTCAAAAATTCCCAGCTTTTGGGAAATTTCCCAGGATATAGAAGCACTGCTTGGAAGGATGGGGGGCCTGGGTGATTTTCCTGATCTTAGTGAAAATGACTGCTCACTAGAAACAGGGCCGGCTCCAAGCACCAGCTCAGCAAGCAGGTGCTTGGGGCAGCCAAGGGGAAGGGGCAGTACGTCGGGCTCTTCCGTGGCAATTCGGCGGTGGGTCCCTTGGTCCCTCTCAGAGGGAAGGACCTGCCGCCGAAGTGCTGCCAAAGAAGAAAGCGGCGCGGTGGAGCTGCCGCCGATCGCAATCGCGGCTTTTTTTTTCCCCCCCACCATTTGGGGCGGCAAAAACCCTGGAGCCGGCCCTGACTAGAAAGAGCTCTAGCTGCAATCAGGGACTGGCTTCTTATTAGTCAGCACTGGGGGACAATTTTGTGTTTCAAGAAACCCTGTTTATTTTTTAAAACAATGAGTTTCTATGTAGCACTTTTGGGGGGCTCCAGGAGAGCTTTAAAATAATTCTGGTCTGCTGGGGAGAAAAGGCCTGTGTCAAGGCTGTATCCCCACTTTGAACTTTAGGGTACAAATGTAGGGGCCTGCATGAAAACTTCTAAGCTTATCTACCAGCTTAGCTCTGGTCCGCTGCCACCATCTTAAGAATTCCCTCCCTGGGAAGCCTTGAGAAACCTTTCACCAATTCCCTGGTGAATACAGATCCAAACTCCTTGGATCTTAAACAAGGAGAAATTGACCCTTCCCCCCTCCTTCCTTTCACCAACTCCTGGTGAATACAGATCCAAACCCCCTTTGGATCTTAAAACAAGGAGAAATCAATCAGGTTCTTAAAAAGAAGGCTTTTAATTAAAGCAAAAGGTAAAAATCATCTCTGCAAAATCAGTATGGAAAATAACTTTACAGGGTAATCAAACTTAAAGAGCTCAGAGGAATCCCCTCTGTCTTAGGTTCAAAGTATAGCAAACAAGATAAGCACTCTAGTAAACGGTACATTTACAAGTTGAGAAAAACAAAGTAAATCTAAGACGCCTTGCCTGGCTTTTACTTACAATTATGAAATAAGAGAGACTTGTTTAGAAAGATGGGGAGAACCTGGATTGATGTCTGGTCCCTCTCAGTCCCAAGAGCGAACAACCCCTTAAACAAAGGACACACACAAAAGCCTTCCCCCCCCCAAGATTTGAAAGTATCTTGTCCCCTTATTGGTCCTTGGGGTCAGGTGTCAGCCAGGTTACCCGAGCTTCTTAACCCTTTACAGGTAAAAGGATTTGGAGTCTCTGGCTAGGAGGGATTCCATAGCACTGTACACAGGCGAGCTGTCACCCTTCCCTTTATAGTTATGACACGCCCCCCAAATCACAGATAGTGTTGGACGTCCGGTTCCACACTGGCTGTGATTTCTTCCTGGAGCTCTAGGAGAAAACAGAGTTAATAAAACACATGTACCTTTAGACATACTACTGATTATATAAAAACTAACAATATGTTTTATTTCAAGAACAATTGTTAACCAGTTAACTCTGGGAAACTTTCCCGGGAGAGTGCATCAGCCACTTTGTTAGAAGCTCCCGAAATGTGTTGTATTTCAAAATCAAAATCTTGGAGAGCTAAACTCCACCGAAGAAGTTTTTTGTTATTTCCCTTGGCGGTATGAAGCCACTGTAGCGCAGCATGGTCTGTTTGTAGTTGGAACCGCCGTCCCCAAACATATGGGCGTAGCTTTTCCAGCGCGTACACAATGGCGTAGCATTCCTTTTCGCTGATTGACCAGTGGCTTTCCCTCTCAGACAGTTTCTTGCTGAGAAACACGACAGGATGGAATTCTTGATCTGGTCCTTCCTGCATTAAAACTGCTCCCACGCCTCGCTCGGACGCATCTGTGGTTACTAGGAACGGTTTGTCAAAGTCTGGGGCCCTTAGCACAGGGTCAGACATGAGTGTTGCCTTAAGCTGGTTAAAGGCCTTTTGACACTTATCAGTCCACTGAACTGCATTTGGCTGTTTCTTTCTGGTTAGGTCTGTCAGCGGGGCGGCGATTTGGCTGTAGTGTGGTACAAATCGCCTATAATATCCGGCCAAGCCTAAGAAGGATTGGACCTGTTTCTTTGACTTTGGAACCGGCCACTTTTGGATAGCATCCACTTTGGCCTGTAGGGGATTTATAGTTCCTTGACCCACCTGGTGTCCCAGGTACGCCACTCTGTTTTGGCCTATTTGACACTTTTTAGCCTTAACAGTTAGTCCTGCCTGCCGGATGCGCTCGAAGACTTTTTTCAGGTGCTCCAGGTGTTCTGTCCATGAATCAGAAAAAATGGCCACATCATCGAGATAGGCAACGGCAGATTCTCCCAATCCCGCTAAGAGACCATCTACAAGTCTTTGGAAGGTGGCGGGTGCATTTCGCAACCCGAAAGGGAGTACATTGAATTCATACACCCCTGCCTGGGTGACGAAGGCGGACCTTTCCTTAGCGGGTTCATCTAGTGGTACTTGCCAGTACCCCTTGGTTAAGTCTAAAGTAGAGATGAATTGGGCATGTCCCAATTTCTCCAATAGCTCATCTGTGCGTGGCATTGGATAGTTGTCAGGACGAGTTACAGCATTTAGCTTACGGTAGTCCACGCAAAAGCGTATTTCCCCATCTGGTTTGGGAACTAGAACCACTGGAGATGCCCATGCACTGGTAGAGGGGCGGATTATACCCATCTGTAGCATGTCCTGGATCTCCCTTTGTATAGCCGCTTGGGCATGAGGTGACTCCCGGTAGGGTGGGGTTCTAATTGGGTGAGCATTACCTGTGTCAATGGAGTGGTATGCCCGTTCGGTCCGTCCTGGAGTGGCTGAGAAAATCGGTGCAAAGCTTGTGCACAGCTCCTTTATCTGCTGTCGCTGCAGACCTCCCAGGGTCGTGGAGAGGTTCACCTCTTCCACGCCACCATTCCTTTTTCCTTCATAGTAGACACCTGCAGGCCACTCCGCGTCATCAGTTTCCTGGGCTGTAAACTGGCAAACGTTTAATTCTCTAGAATAAAAGGGCTTAAGAGAATTAACATGGTATACCTTAGGCTTTATGTTGGAGGTGGGGGAGGCTATGAGATAGTTAACAGCTCCTAGGCGCTCCTGGACCGTGAATGGTCCTTCCCACGACGCTTCCATTTTATGGGCCTGGAGCGCCTTTAAGACCATGACTTGGTCTCCTACTTTGAAGGACCGTTCTCTGGAATGTTTATCATACCAGGCCTTTTGCTCTTCCTGAGCATCCTTTAGGTTTTCTTTAGCAAGGGCTAAAGAGTGTCGGAGGGTGTTTTGTAGGTTGCTTACAAAGTCTAGAATGTTAGTTCCTGGAGAAGGCGTAAACCCCTCCCATTGCTGCTTCACCAACTGTAATGGCCCCTTAACCTCGCGGCCATACACAAGTTCAAATGGTGAAAACCCTAAACTGGGATGTGGTACAGCCCTGTAGGCAAAAAGCAACTGCTGCAACACTAGGTCCCAATTATTGGAGTGTTCATTTACGAATTTACGTATCATGGCCCCCAAAGTTCCATTAAACCTCTCCACCAGACCATTGGTTTGATGGTGATGAGGGGTGGCAACCAAGTGATTCACCCCATGAGCTTCCCACAGGTTTTTCATGGTCCCTGCCAGGAAATTAGTTCCCGAATCTGTAAGGATGTCGGAGGGCCAACCTACCCTGGCAAAAATGTCTGCTAATGCCTGGCACACACTTTTAGCCTTGGTGTTGCTTAAGGGTACAGCTTCCGGCCATCGGGTAGCAAAATCCATGAAAGTCAGTACGTACTGCTTTCCTCTGGGTGTCTTCTTTGGGAAAGGACCCAGAATATCCACAGCTACTCGCTGAAATGGGACCTCAATTATGGGTAGTGGCTGGAGAGGGGCTTTAACCTGGTCTTGGGGCTTTCCCACTCATTGGCACACCTCACAAGACCGGACATAATTAGCAACGTCCTTGCCCATTCCCTCCCAGTGGAAGGACTTCCCCAACCGGTCTTTGGTTCTGTTCACCCCAGAATGGCCACTGGGATGATCATGGGCTAAGCTCAAGAGCTTTACCCGATACTTAGTGGGAACTACCAACTGTCTTTGAGGATGCCAGTCTTCCTGGTGCCCACCAGAAAGAGTCTCCTTGTATAAAAGCCCTTGTTCTACAACAAACCGGGATCGGTTAGAAGAGCTGAGAGGCGGTGGGGTGCTCCGCGCCGCCTCCCAAGCTTTTTGAAGGCTGTCATCTGCTTCCTGCTCGGCCTGGAACTGTTCCCTTGATGCTGGAGACATCAGTTCCTCCTTGGACTGTGGACTGGGGCTTGGTCCCTCTGGAAGCGATGCAGGTGCTGGGGCTGTTTCCATTGACTGTGAACCGCTGTTCGCTGGTGCACTATGTGGTATCTCAGGCTCTGGCTGAGCCTCTTGGGTAAGGTTATCTGCTGCTTCCGCCAGTTCAGGCTCGCTGGTGTCCTCTGGCATTGGAGTTGTAGATGGGCTTGCAAGCGCTGGACTCAGTGCTGACAATGGTTCTGGTGCTGGTTGCGTTGCCAGTTCCGGTTCTGGGACTGGCTTTGGCTGGGTCTCTGGGATTGGATCCACTACGGCTGTTGCAGTCGTTGGCAGGGGATCCGGTTCCACCACCTGTGTTTGGGTCTCCGGTAACACAGACGGGGCCCTGGTGGACGGCTCAGGAACAGGGATGGGGGTGAAAGCTTGCTTAGCCTGGCTGCGGGTGACTATTCCCACCCTCTTGGCTAGCTTCACATGGTTGGCCAAGTCTTCCCCCAGCAGCATGGGAATGGGATAATTGTCATAGACTGCAAAAGTCCACATTCCTGACCAGCCCTTGTACTGGACATGCAACTGGGCTGTAGGCAAGGTTACAGACTGTGACACGAAGGGTTGAATTGTCATTGTAGCCTCAGGGTTGATGAGTTTGGGGTTCACTAGGGATTGGTGGATAGTTGACACTTGTGCCCCAGTGTCCCTCCAAGCGATAACCTTCTTTCCGCCCACTCTCAAGGTTTCCCTTCGCTCCGAGGGTATGAGAGAGGCATCTGGGTCTGGGGTTCTTTGGTGTGATTGGGGTGTAATGAACTGTAATCGGTTGGGGTTCTTGGGGCAGTGAGCCTTTATATGCCCCAGTTCATTACATTTAAAACATCGCCCTGCTAAGGTATCACCGGGGCGATGTTGGTTGATGGAGACTGGTGTGGTGGGGTGAGAAGGCATCTGGGGTTTCCCTTGGGATGTGGGTGGGGCCTTGGGTTGTCCCCGGTGATAAGGTTTTGTTTCGGCTTGCCCCTTCTGATATTCGCTCCAACTGCTACTAGCTTTTTTCTTTTCTGTCACCTCCACCCATTTGGCTCCAATCTCCCCCGCCTCGGTTACAGTTTTGGGCTTCCCATCTAGGATGTACCTTTCTATTTCCTCAGGAACACCCTCTAAAAACTGCTCCATTTGCAATAGGAAGGGCAACTCTTCCGTAGATTTAACATTTGCTCCTGATATCCAGGCATCCCAATTTTTCCCAATGTGGTAGGCATGTCGGGTAAATGACACATCAGGTTTCCACCTTAGGGCTCTGAACCGCCGACGGGCATGCTCAGGTGTTAGCCCCATTCTGATTCTGGCCTTGTTTTTAAAAAGTTCATAACTGTTCATGTGTTCCTTAGGCATTTCAGCCGCCACCTCTGCTAAGGGTCCACTGAGCTGCGGCCTCAGCTCTACCATGTACTGGGTTGGAGGGATGTCGTATCCAAGGCAGGCCCTTTCAAAATTTTCTAAGAAGGCCTCAGTATCATCGCCTGCCTTGTAGGTGGGGAATTTCCTGGGATGGGAAGTGGTACCTGGAGAGGAGTTGTTAGGATGGTCTGATGCACCCTGCCTAGTCCTTGCTGCTTCCAGTTCCATCTCTTTTTCTTTCAGCTCCATCTCTCTTTTATGGGCCTCCTGTTTGGCTTTTTCTTCTCTTTCATGGGCCTCCTGTTTGGCTTTCTCTTCTCTGTCATGTTTGGCTTTTTCCAGCTCCATCTCTCTCTTGTGGGCCTCCTCTTTGGCTTTTTCCATCTCCATCTCTCTCTTGTGGGCCTCCTCTTCAAGTTTTTTAATTTGAAGCAGTCTTTGATGTTTTCTTTCATTTTCTTCTGCTTCTAGTTTGGCCAGTTCTATTTTGTTAGCTGCTTCTTTGGTAGTCATTTTCCTGTTTTCTTGTGCTGGGTCACACCCTCTGCAGTTGACTGAAACTGGGATGTATTTAGCTCAGGCTCCTGCTGAGTGCTGCTGAGTTAACAGAGACTTTCTAACTAGCTACCTCCGAGGATGTAAAAAGAAAAAAAAACCAATTCAGCTTGTAAATTACCTTTACTAGATCAAAGTTTGCTTACTTATTTGAACACTTCTCTTAACAAAGGACCTTGTTAAAAAAACTTAACACCTCTGCCTTCAGGCAAGGAGAGATAAGATATGCATCTACCTTCAGCTCTGCTCTTCAAGCAGCTAGAAGGGAAAAAAAATCTCTTACTGGCTTTTGGGTTTAAAACGATCCCACCGCTGTGCCACCATGTCAAGGCTGTATCCCCACTTTGAACTTTAGGGTACAAATGTAGGGGCCTGCATGAAAACTTCTAAGCTTATCTACCAGCTTAGCTCTGGTCCGCTGCCACCATCTTAAGAATTCCCTCCCTGGGAAGCCTTGAGAAACCTTTCACCAATTCCCTGGTGAATACAGATCCAAACTCCTTGGATCTTAAACAAGGAGAAATTGACCCTTCCCCCCTCCTTCCTTTCACCAACTCCTGGTGAATACAGATCCAAACCCCCTTTGGATCTTAAAACAAGAAGAAACATCCAGGGAAAGACTTCATATACCCAGGACCCACAGGGCCCCTTGCTGCTCCCCACGAGAGGCCTTAGGAGCTGCAGAGACAACTCAGACACAAACTACAATGGAGCATTTTTACCTCTCTCCTACACTGGAAAGTGTGTGTGGAACCCACAGAAATGTCTCCCCACTAATCTCATCTCCCCAGTGCCCAGCAGTTCCTCCTCCTCTGGGCCCCACCAACCACCCCCCATAGAAACCCCAACCATCCACCCACCTGCTGTCCCTACCCAGACCATCCTCAAAGGAAGCACATTTACACTTTGCTTCAGGAGGGCACAGACCCATTGCCCCACAGGGAGAGCTCCCAACACCTTCTATCCTGTGTGCAGTTTCTGGTGGGACATCAGAGAGACCTTCACCTTGTAGCTTTTCCCGCAGTCAGGACATTTATAGGGTGCCTCTCTTGTGTGGATTTTCTGATGCCTTTTAAGGACTGAGCTCTGGCTGAAGCTCTTCCCGCATTTGGGGCAGTCATAGGTCTTCTTTCCCGTGTGGATCCTCTGATGTTCAGAAAGGTTTGAGCTCCGAGCGAAGGTTTTCCCACACATTCAGGGGAAATGCTCTAACAGTGTCTTGAAGGTGTCTGCATCCTGGTGACTCTTCTCCAGGGGGAAGGGAACCACTAGGGGACAGTTGGGGAGAATTAGATGGGTCGCTCCCCATCCCGAAGTGTCTAGCCTGCAGCAGTCTGGGTGTGCTGGCAAACAGCCGGAAGGTGGACCATAGAATGGGCAGGGGGCGGTAGAGACTCAGCCAGTCAAACCCCAATGAAGGGCACCTCAAAATGGAAATGCCAGTTGCTGCTGTGTGTACAGGGCTTCTAGACGTGGGAGCAGAAGTGATCCTCTTTCTAGAGGAATTGCTGGGAACAGAGGTAATGCCCATGACTGAGGGAACGGATGAGCAAATTACTCAGGAACTAGAATCAGAACCCCACCCCTAAGGAAAGCACAGTTAACTTCCCCAGTAACACTCAGCCCTCCGCATGGGATTTTGCTGAAAGGAGCTGGGCTTTGGGGACGTGTCTGTAACATACTCTGCCTGCACACCCTGTTTTGAGACAGAGCACCTATGGATAGACCATGAACTACCGGTGTGCTTTAATGTGGCCAAACCATGAATTAGATGATAAGCCAACGACAATGTTAACCCATTGATATATTGAGTCGATCTCAGTTTGTTCACTGGATTGGTTAATTCTTAATTATTTTAGCGAAGTTAGAGTAGGCCCAGTGATTTTTAGTCTGAAGATCTGCTTGATTATCCTTTGTCATGAAACCCATGGAAGGTCAGGAACTCTGGAAAGCTCTCGCCCCAAGGTTGAGCCGTTACCTGGAAATCCAGAAGATACCGTCCAGTTGGAAAGAGTCCAATACCATCTTGCTGCATAAGAAAGGCGATCGAGAAAATCTAAAGAACTATCGCCTGATCTGCCTGCTTTTGCGTGTCTATAATTTGTTCACCAAAATAATAACAAATCGACTGTCGCGAAACCTGGATGAACAACAACCTAGGAGCAGGCCGGTTTTCGAAGAAATTACAGCATGATAGACCACATCTTCACTCTAAACCAACTACTAGAGCATTCAAGGGAATACAAGTTCCCTTTGTGCATTGCCTTCGTGGACTACGAGAAGGCGTTTGATAGCATGGAGACTAACGCCGTTCTTAAAGCTCTTTCAGAACAGGGCATCAGCGCAAAATACATCACATTATTAAAGGAAGCGAACTCTGGCTGCAGCACGGATATATCGTTGTTCGATACTCACCTCCGAATCCCCATCGAGAAAGGTGTGAAACAAGGAGACACAGTTTCACCAAAATTATTCACAGCCTGTCTTAAATTGGTCTTTCGACGAGCAGACCTGAAAGGCGGGATTAATATCAATGGCGAGCGGCTAAACCATCTCAGGTTCGCAGATGATATAGTGCTGATAGCTGGAAATACAGTCCAGCTTGAGAGAATGCTTAAAGAACTGAACGCGAAAAGTAGTCAAGTCAGATTAAAAATGAACCAGTCAAAAATGAAATATATGAGATCGGATGTTCTGCCAACAACCCAAATAACTCTTGGAGGAGAGCAGATCCAAGAGGCCGACAAATACGTTTATTTGGGCCAGGAAGTCAACATGCGCCACAATCAGAAAGGCGAACTGTCACACAGAAAAAAAGCTGGATGGTGCACATTCAATGACATCAGGGACATCCTCCAAGGAAAGATCAGCAAAACAACTTGTGCGAATCTTTTTAACTCAACCGTGCTTCCAGCGATGCTATATGGCAACAAAACATGGTCGCTGATGAAGACTGAAGAACATCAACTGTCTGTCACACAGAGGGCAATGGAACGAACATTTTGGGGCATTTTGCTCCGCAATTGCATATCCAATGAAATAATTAGGCAGCAGTCTGGAGTCCGAGATGTTGTCGAAAGCAGGCTCAGCAAAATGCAGTGGGTGGGACATGTGGCCCAACTCAGTGACAACAGATGGACTGCAGCTATATCTGAGTGATATCCACGAGAACTGAAATGGCCACGCGGTCGGCCTCCAAAGAGGTGGGATGATTTCTTAACAAGGAGATATGGACAAACATGGCGAAGGCTGGCCAGAGCGAGAGAAGATTGGAAGATGTGCTGTGATCGGCTCAGTCTTAACTGATGAAGGACCGACAGTCTACGCAGTCTACGCATGAAACCCATAAAAAGCACACAGAGCGGGGTGGTGCCAGCCTCTTCTTGGTGGGGGGACTGAGGTGGGCTAGACAGAAAATTGGGGGGCTGCGCCCCCCCTCACCACAAGGCCTCGCCCCTTTCCATGGCCTCACCCCCTGCTCATCCTCAGGTAAGTGCAGGCCCTACCTCCTCCTCTCCCCCTCCCCGAGGCCCCGCCCACTGGCCAGGCTGGAGTCCAGAAGCCAGAGCTGAGCAGTGAGGGGCAGCTGCTGCTCTGGCTGGTGCCCTGGTGCGTGTGGCTGTGATGCTCCCGTCTCCTCCTGCTGGTTTCTGGGGTCTGCGGCTGCTCCTAAGCTCCCCGCCGCCCTTCGACTGCTCACAGCTGGTAACAGCCATGTTGTCCAGGCTGGGGTTTGTATACCCATGTCACGCCCTCCCCCTTTAAATGGCTCCTGGGGAGCCTGCCCTGGGGTCAGGGGGTGTGATGGAGTAGGGAGTATTAACCTGGTAATGTTGCATGGGAGTTTTACTAGTTTATTGTCTTCTGCTAACATGGGGTGTGCCTCCGTTTCCCTGGGGTACTGCACCAATACTAGATGGGGATGGGAAATAAGGGTGTGACTTCACTGAAGGATGGTACTTGACGGCCAGCACGTAAACGATGGCGGCTGCCCTTCATAACCTGAGCCCGGGGCGGGGATTGGGGCCAGGAGACACCTTCTGCCCTGGAAACTGGACAAAGGCTGGAGGTGTGGCTGGGGGAGGCAGTGGGAAAGCATTTCAGTTTGGAGCTGGCTGGGGAGATGGGGGGAGGCCCAGAACCTGGGTCTGGGCTTCCCACCCCCCCAAGCGGGATCTTGTTTTCTGTACCTACAAGCTCTGTTTTAGACTGTGTTCCTGTTGTCTAATAAACCTTCTGTTTTACTGGCTGGCTGAGAGTCACGGTGAATTGCAGGAAGTGGGGGGTGCAGGGCCCTGACTCCCCCACACTCTGTGACAGGGCGTTAGCTCCCTAACGCCATCAGTCTGTCAGCCACTCAGGCTCTCTCCTCTGGGTGAGGCCAGCCCTGTCTTTGCCTTGCAGCTTAACAAGAGGTGCACCCCTGACCTTGAGTCCCTTTGAATCATTCCCCGTGATAGCCAGCCCCTGATCCTGGCTACTCGCAGAAATCCCAGATCCTCAGCCCCCAAAGGAGCCATGTATCCCAGTTTAACTTTAAACCACACAGCTTGTGTGCTATGAACCCCACACCTTGTGAATGCTTGTAATGAAACAAAAGTAGGTTTATTTTAAAAGAATGGAGACTTACCTAGAAACATGAGCGAGCAATAGAAACAAATGGTTACAATACACAACAAAACCATAAACCATGAACCTGGGTCAACATTTATTACTTGTTACCTCTCCTAGCTAATAATGAAGTAGGCTTTCTGCCAAAAGTTCAGGCTGTTGCAGAGCTGGCTGGCTCCACAGGTACCAGGAACTAAAATGTTGATAAAAACACCCTCATTCCACATGCTGTTTCCTCACTGAATGAATCTGGAGTGCCTTTCCTCACGCTGTATTATACTGGACCAGTCTTTGTTCAGAGGCAGGGTGATTCCGTCTGTTGTAATATTCCTTTTTTATCTCCAAGTGTTTTAGACAGTTTACAGTTGTCTCTGATGGTTTTCCATGGAAAGTCTTGGGATGGAGCAAGGATTACATCACTGACTAACCAGGGTGAGGTGTCAACACTCCTCTGCTTGAATTGCCCATCACCAAGACACATTATTCCATGGTGACTAACTTTTATTCCAAGTCCATGAAGCATACTTTCAATCTCAATACATTACTCCTTAAATATTACCTGTACATACATCTCACAATGATTATGAATCTATGTTATGAGCATTCTGTAGATACCTTACATGCTACTCTTATGGATCAATATTCTGCAAGATGTGTTTGGTGCAGTGAGTTTGTCAGGTCTGAGGTCAAAATTTTGGCAAAGAACAGGGGATCCTTTGCCAAGGAGCTTCTGTGTCACAAAGTCTTTTCTTTTCTGTTACGGAATATGCCCACTCCCAAAGGAACAGTTCGTTGCTTCGATAGAGTACAGTATCTTCCACTCCATTAACTACCTGGGATTATGTCAGTCTGCAAAATGAAGTATTTTGAGAAGCTGGGACTGAACAGGACAGATGGTTTTTCAACTTCTCAAAAGCCCTTTTGCAGGCCAGTGAATCTTCCTGGGGGCTCCTGGCCTTAATTAGGTTAATGGGAGGGAGCGGGGGGCTCTATCATAGAAAACCCTGTACAAATCAGCAGTAGTAAACTGCATGTCCCAAAAACCTTCAGACCTGTTTCTTTGTGGCTGGGATAGGGCATGTTTTGAGAGCCTGGAGTTTGTCCACTAGGAGGCAGCCTTGGACCTTCCACAAAGTATATCCCAGTAGTCAGAGTAGCAGCCGTGTTAGTCTGTATCCGCAAAAAGAACAGGAGTACTTGTGGCACCTTAGAGACTAACAAATTTATTAGAGCATAAGCTTTCGTGGGCTACAACCCACTTTTTCGGATGCATATAGAATGGAACATATATTGAGGAGATATATATACACACATACAGAGAGCATGAACAAGTGGGAGTTGTCTTACCAACTCTGAGAGGCCAATTAAGTAAGTGAAAAAAACTTTTGAAGTGATAATCAAGATAGCTCAGTACAGACAGTTTGATAAGAAGTGTGAGAATACTTACAAGGGGAGATAGATTCAATGTTTGTAATGGCTCAGCCATTCCCAGTCCTTATTCAATCCTGAGTTGATCGTATCTAGTTTGCATATCAATTCCAGCTCAGCAGTCTCTCGTTGGAGTCTGTTTTTGAAGTTTTTCTGTTGTAAGATAGCCACCCACAGGTCTGTCATTGAATGGCCAGACAGGTTAAAGTGTTCTCCCACTGGTTTTTGAGTATTATGATTCCTGATGTCAGATTTGTGTCCATTAATTCTTTTGCGTAGAGACTGTCCAGTTTGGCCAATGTACATGGCAGAGGGGCATTGCTGGCACATGATGGCATATATCACATTGGTAGATGTGCAGGTGAACGAGCCCCTGATGGTATGGCTGATGTGATTAGGCCCTGTGATGATGTCACTTGAATAGATATGTGGACAGAGTTGGCATCGGGCTTTGTTACAAGGATAGGTTCCTGAGTCAGTGTTTTTGTTCAGTGATGTGTGGTTGCTGGTATTTGCTTTAGGTTGGGGGGTTGTCTGTAAGCGAGGACAGGTCTATCTCCCAAGATCTGTGAGAGTAAAGGATCATCTTTCAGGATAGGTTGTAGATCTCTGATGATGCGCTGGAGAGGTTTTAGTTGGGGGCTGAAGGTGACAGCTAGTGGTGTTCTGTTATTTTCTTTGTTGGGCCTGTCTTGTAGGAGGTGAATAAGGACTGGGAATGGCTGAGCCATTACAAACATTGAATCTATCTCCCCTTGTAAGTATTCTCACACTTCTTATCAAACTGTCTGTACTGAGCTATCTTGATTATCACTTCAAAAGTTTTTTTCACTTACTTAATTGGCCTCTCAGAGTTGGTAAGACAACTCCCACCTGTTCATGCTCTCTGTATGTGTGTATATATATCTCCTCAATATGTTTCATTCTATATGCATCCGAAGAAGTGGGCTGTAGCCCACGAAAGCTTATGCTCTAATAAATTTGTTAGTCTCTAAGGTGCCACAAGTACTCCTGTTCTTATATCCCAGTAATGGCCTTTTCTTTTCCAGTCCTACACTTTGCAGAGTTTGCAGTATTGGAGCTGATGTCATAATATGCTTTAAATCATTGAACACTCTTCCATTTGGTGACCTTGTGGCAGAGACGTCATAGATGAGTTGTGTGAGCTGTATGGTTAGGTATGAACTTGCTGACATAATGCAGCATGCCTAGCAGCCTTTGAATTCCCCTTTTATCATCAGGTGTCGGCCTGTTCAGTATTGCCTGAATCTTTGGTTCCCTTTGCTGTCAGTCTCTTTCCCAAGAAGGCTATTTCCGTGGTTTGAAATTAACATCATTTCAGTGTAAGAGTCTTAGCTCTTACAGTTTTCAGTACTCTCCTCCGTGGGTCCTGATGTTCAAGGGCATTGCTGCCCCAAATCAGTATATCATCAATGTACACTCTGTGGGGAAATAGAGCAGGGTGGTCTTCTTTCTGATAACCAAGATCCTGGGCCTGAAGACCCTGAAACGTATTGCAGTGTATTCCGGCTCTATATGGTTGCCCATTGTTGTAGTCCCCGCTCCCCAGCTACTCCCCCTCGTATCTTCTCCAATTCCCATACAAATCTGTCTGGCCGTAGCCTCAGGAAAATTCAAGTCTTGGAACAACGAATGTGGTATAGCACATCCTACCGATAAAATTGTTGTTTACAGTGGTGAATTGTGCTAAATGCTACTATAAGAACCACCACTTTCTCATTTCCCTCTCTGCTTTCCAAATAACTACCTAGTACCCTAATTGTTTTCAGAGAGCGGCCATTAAACTGGCCCAGCTTGTGCAGTAAAAAAGTTTTTATCGAGGAAGAAGAGGTTTGGTGGAAGAAGCTTTGCATGGCCTAACTGGGGCTGCCGCTATTTGGACAATAGATAAAACCCAGGATCATGAAGAACGTCTGGGAAATTTGGAAAGAGCATCAGGCCTCCTTACTGAGGCAGGGTTAACTAACACCTATACCAATATAAAAGCCCTCCATGCCTTGTCGGGACTGGGAACCACAATTCAAACCCTTCTATCAAAATTAATAAACACCCTAGCCTTAGCAGAAAAGAACACTGTCTGGAATTCAGCTTGTAGTCAAATGCAGGATTTCTTTAACGGTCCCTTTTAAATCAGCGGTGGCCTGAAACCCTTACCACTACTGTGGGAGTGCCACCCAAGCTGTGAAAGTGAAGAAATACGTAAACATTGTCAAAATAAAGCTGTAACTCTGTCGCATGTACCTTCCAAGCTTCGGAACCGGTAAATGGCACCTGGGCTCCAGTGCACTTACTTGTGCCAAAACCCTGGGCGAATTGTCTATGGAACTGGGTTATCCACCGGCAGGTATGGGAAGTTAAACCACCCCATGAACCTAGCCATTTCATCACCACTCCCTATGATTTCGCTGCTCAACATATCTGGGTGGGTATCGGAACCTTGTGGTCATTATGGCCCTTGGAACCCCCACAGCTATTTTGCCTCCGCAAATTGCATCCTGGGGAAATGATCAATGTATTGGACATAGCCTGTTGGGAAGAAAAAGCAATTGGAAAGAACCCAAAGGAAAAATTATTGTTTAGCAAAGAGGATGGGTGTGCCCTGCCATCTCAGCCCCAAATCCCCATTCCATACAATCTTAACCACTGCACAAGGCAGCCGCTTTATTACCTGGCCTGGTATGCCCCAAATCTATGTGTCTCTCAACCCAGCCATCCCTCTTACTTTTAATTGAACTCCTCTCCTCCCTAACCGTTTCTTAAATTTAACCTCTCTATTTAACCTCCTCTCCAACCTATCTCGCTTTCAAGCCCAAATACATGTAATAGAAGTAAAATATAACAAAACAGTTAAAGCCTTTCAGGCCATTTATAAATTAGGTGCCTTATGTTCTTATCTTAATAGTGCGTGTTTTGTCTAAAGAATTGGCTCAGCTTGCACCCAGCCTTTCCACTTTTATAGATGTAAAGATTTTGCTTGGTATTATTTTAGCTGCTTGTTGTAAATTGTTAATTGCCTTTTTGTGCTGCTTATGTAGAGTTTGTCCTATATCCCAGCCTCAGCCACAACCACCCCTCAGGGCCCTGTTCTTTTCCACCAATGTTAATAATCTTTCAGACCCAACTGTTAACCACCTTAGTATAAACTCGGAGTCTGAGTATTGCCCAATAACCTCCATTCTGAATAAGAATAGTGATGCCTATATGGCATCAGAGGAGGGAGATTGTGGGGAAATAGAGCAGGGTGGCCTTCTTTCTGATAACCAAGATCCTGGGCCTGAAGACCCTGAAACATCTCCCCTAGAAATCTGCCATACTGAGAACTTTCGTGGGTAATGGGGTAGGCCTAAAAGCCTGAACCAAAAATCAGTTTGTAAGGCTATGCCCAGTCAAAAGTAGCAACAGAGGAGGGAATAAAAAAATAAATCCCCCCCCCCCCAGCAGTACTAATGAAATATGTTCATAGCTGATGAAATATGATAACCGCAAGCTACGAAAATAACGTAAGATGCTCGATATTAAGAAATTGTTTTGCAGACAGTTAATCATCCTTGCTGCTATAACTATTTGCAAAATTTTCCATAGCCCAGCTATCTGCAAACTAGCCCCCCCCCCTTAAGCCTTTGCTAAAACCCCCCGGAAAATAACATAGTTCAAGTCTTAAGAAATGTACCAAAGCTAGGGCCGAGCACCACCCCTGCAGAAACCACCAAGCGCCCTTCTACCCAAACAAACACCCACTCCTCGGAAATTAGGTCAGAGGGTAGGGAGGGGGGTAAGAGGACTGACCCCAACCCCAACACCCTAGCTCGTGATCACCCCAAACCCAGCCTGTGATTTGCCCCCGAGCTCGTGTTTACCCCATGCCCAGCTTATAATTGGTCCCCAATTTCTTAATTCATAACGTATTGTTTGTACCCTGCTTGTGGTTTAATGGAATAAAAGCAGTTTGTGAGCTGTTGCTAGGTGTGTTGGTCTCCGAACTACACCTCAGTGCGCACTGGTTTGTATGTCAATAAACTGGCCTCAGGCTCTGAGTCTGTGAACTAAAATGACTGCATGGGGGTCTTTAACCACGACAATTTGGGGGCTCGTCCGGGATCACTCGACGTCCCACCGGACCGGAGGACCGTGGACCGCTCTCACACCAATCCCAGGCGCCAGGTAAGAGACCCTTGTCTCTATTTGGGCTTCGGTGGGGAGCTGCCCATAGGCTCTGGGTTCAGGTAAGGGCGCGCTGTGATCCGAACCTTTTTGAGGTAAAAGTCATTTGCCTGACGCCTGTTCGTTTTGTGTGTGTCTGTTCTGTAACTTGTCTGTTTAAATTCTTGCATCATGCTGCTCTCACTCTATCATTGTTTCCTTAGGCTATAAGCTAGGGGGTGGGGCGTAGGTAACTGTCTGTTTTGTGGTGTGTACACAAGGTCTTAAACCCAACGGTTTCCTTGAAACAGCCTCGGTGAAGTTACTGGGACATCCGTCTGGCAGTTAAACACTTTTAGAGTGCCAGCCCAGAATAAAAACAAGTTTCGGATAACAGAAGATTATTCAGGCAGGAACAAAGGCTGAATAGGCTGGGTGATGTCTCTGGGATATAAAGAAAACCACCACTGACTCAAAAACTGAGTGGCCCGAGAACTAGAGGTAAACAACTGAAAGGGTTTCTAATCTTAATAAGAACAAAAAGTACGCCAAACTCCTATGCTTTGCCTTTTTAAGCTTTCTATATTGTTGCTTGCTTAGCTTTGTGGCCATATCCCTCTGGGCAGTGGTGATCTCAGAGGAAGGTAAAAATCAGGCTGCAGGAGCACCCCGGGAAAGTGGACCCCATAGTGAGTAGGGGACTGAAGCCACTCCCTGGAGCCCACTACAGGCGGGGTAAGGGACCGAGGATAGCGAAGACCCCCGCCTAGAGTAACAGTGGTGGGATGAGGCCAGGGCACCCTGAAGCCTACTACGGGTGGGGTAAGGGACTGGGAAAACCGGAGACCCCCACTTAAGTAAGTAGTAGTAGGGCAGGACTTCAGGGAATCCCGGTGCAGTCGAAGGGGGCAAAGAACTCCCACCAGCAATAGGCTGTGTGGACTGGTAAGACCTGCGGCCCGGGGATTGACAGAACTCCCACTAGCAATAGGCTGGGGGCTGGAAAGGACTGTTATAGCAAAGATCCCGGTTTAGGTGTGGTGTGATTGTAGGTCGTAAGGTGGTTCCGGGACCTGCTACGAGCGGGGTAAGGGACCGTGAAGTGAAGTAGCGGAAACCCCCGTTTTGTGTAAGGTAGAGTAGTAGGTCCCCACCCTTTTCTACCCATTTAAGTGACAATTGTGTCCCTTCTCGCTCGGAGAGCGGGAAGGCCCCGGGAAACCGTCCAAGTACTCCTAGGCAGTGATGCAACCCATCCCGTTCTCTTGAAAACGAGCCGGTGCTCTCTGCTGGGGGAGGAGTGTACGGAGACCACCTCCTTGCTCGGAGAGCGGGGGGGCCCCTAAGAAATCCGTCCTAGTACTCCTAGGTAGTAAAGTATCCCATCCCGTACTCTTAAAGACGGGCCGGTGCTCTCTACTGGGGGAGGAGAGTACGGTAACCAAGGCTTTCCTAATTTTTCGTGTGATTAACCTACGACCAAAAACCCTTCCCCAAATCTTATCTTCCTCTGAAGCAAGAACTCGCGTGTGGGTTGGATCACTGTGGAGTGAGCTCCCTCCCCTTGCTGTGTGTGAAGGGGAGCCCCTGGAAATCGTTTGCCAAAACCTGGAACAATCGGGCATCCTACTCCGTTCCTTTTAAGGGCGGATTGGTAACTCATTGCCGGACAGGGTGCATGCGAGGACCTCCCTTATAAATCCTCCCCAGTGGTGTGAATGTTAAAAGGGGTGAGGCTACACCCAGGTTTAAAAAGGAGCATAGGGGAAGGATTGCTCTCCCCTGGAAGAGAGAGCAGAGCTTATTGCAGTGTTCTAATTTGTGTAATATAGATTTTAGTGTTGTTTAACTATTCTTCCAGCATGATAGCAAGTGTTTTAGTGTTGTTGTGTTGTTTAACCACTCTTTAAGTATAATAATAATTGTTTTGTTAAATAATTGGTCCTCTTCTACAAGGAGAGTTGGTAAAAACAGCCCACCCTCCTTGCTGAATTGATAGTAAAACAGTGCCTGTGCCCATAAGAAAAAAAGAATTGGGCCCAAGCGGGCAGACAACCGCAGTTTAAGAAAGTCAGGAGAGGAGGAGCTGAGGGGTTAACTCTGTAGTTGCTGGTGAAAATTAAGTAATTGCAGAGTTGGCTTCTTGCTTTCTTTCTTTTATAATAGTGATTGCTTAAATAATGATGTAACGTTGTGCAGTCTATATGATTTTATAAAAACTTAATAATAAGTCAATATAATGTAACTGGAATAGTTTTAGAAAAAATATGGTAATAAGTAAATATAACGTAACTGGGATATGCTTTATGCAAAAGATCTCTTGTAAGGTATCATTACAGAGCTTATAATCTACTGAGTATAGTCATCTGATTTGTACCACTCTTGTATCTAAAACTGGAAATATAAAATGTATCTCTCTATCAGTATTATAGAGAGCAAACAATTTATAAGTTTGCCCTGCATGGGCTTGTGCAGAATAAAACGAATTTATTTGGGTTTAGACCCCATTGGGATTTGGGCATCTGAGTGCTAGAGACAAGCACACTACTGTGAGCTGTTTTCAGGTAAACTTGCAGCTTTGGAACAAGTGATTCAGCGGGGTCTGTGTTAGAGCAGACTGAAGTGTCTGGCTCAGCAAAACGGGGTGCTGAAGTCCTAGGCTGGCAGGAAAAGCAGGAGCAGAAGTAGTCTTGGTACATTGGGTGGCAGCTCCCAAGTGGGTTTCTGTGATCCAACCCGTCACAAATGGCATAAGCGGTAAAACTATGAATAAATGTTAAAAAGAAAATTCTTGGTTTCTTTGCAGCCATTCCTTTGGCTGTAAGTAATCCAGGCAAAAGGTTATTAAGGTAAAATCATTTGACTATAAGAAAAGGTTAGTTAAATTTGTTAAAAAACACTCCTGGTGTGTATAATTTTTGTTTTATAAGTTTAAGATAAGTTAATGTTGTTTTGGGGTTATGGAACCAAGAAAAATATTTTTCCCAAACAAAATAAACTAGTGTTGTTTAGTTTTGGTATTTGGCATTTAATCCTTAAAGTAATTTAGTGCTTTGCAAAGTTTAAATTGTTTTAAAATGAAAAAATTTAAATCTGTTTTGGATATTTAAATTAATTTGTTCAAATGTTTAAAAGTTATAATTATAAGTGTGTGTTAGTTTTGGTGGTGTATTTTCTTGCAGAGAGGGCAAATGCAGGATCTTGGATGAAGGTTTTGCAACAGTTTTGTATTGGTAAAATATGTCATGCGGGGGCTGTTGTGGAGCTTTTGCTTAAGAATTTTGTATCACAATCTGGCATATCTAAACTAATTATAAAAGAGCTATGTGCAGCTTCACAGATCCAGTATGTGTGCAGCTTCACAGATCCAGTATGGCCAAATGCCCTTTAAAGGCCACTCCCAATCAAGGAACCAAATTCAGCCCTCATAAAATTTTTACCAGAGCACCCAATGCAGCTACCAACAGTGCCCTGCTGGCCTAGCTCAAATAAAGTCATTTAATAAATTACACAATAGTCTAGTCAGGCACTAACAAAATGTGTTAGGTCTTTTTATATACAGCAGTCCTGCCACTCGCTGAAACCTGAGACTGGGTTTGCATAAGGGTCCATCAGCAAAGAACTGCCCTCGCCCCGTGCTAACGAACTCTTGTCCGCTGACAAATCCATTAAGCCTTCGGACCTTGCTAAAAAAACAACTTCTCCACCTGAGGCCATAATAAAGCCTCCAACCAAGCAAGGTGATTGTGCTGGTAACCCCTCCCTTGCAACCTCATTGCCGGACAGCTAAGTGAACTAAAACTACGAAATCTTAAAGAATAGCTTGCGAAAGCTAGCCAAAACTACCTGAAAATAAAACTTTTAATATTTCTCAGCCTCTCCTCCTTAACGAACTTGGGGTGGGGAGGAAAAAAGTAATCTTGGCCAATCAGTAGCCTCCGGTTTGGCCTGTGTCGTATTGCAGTGTATTCCGGCTCTATATGGTTGCCCATTGTTGTAGTCCCCGCTCCCCAGCTACTCCCCCTCGTATCTTCTCCAATTCCCATACAAATCTGTCTGGCCGTAGCCTCAGGAAAATTCAAGTCTCGGAACAACGAATGTGGTATAGCACATCCTACCGATAAAATTGTTGTTTACAGTGGTGAATTGTGCTAAATGCTACTATAAGAACCACCACTTTCTCATTTCCCTCTCTGCTTTCCAAATAACTACCTAGTACCCTAATTGTTTTCAGAGAGCGGCCATTAAACTGGCCCAGCTTGTGCAGTAAAAAAGTTTTTATCGAGGAAGAAGAGGTTTGGTGGAAGAAGCTTTGCATGGCCTAACTGGGGCTGCCGCTATTTGGACAATAGATAAAACCCAGGATCATGAAGAACGTCTGGGAAATTTGGAAAGAGCATCAGGCCTCCTTACTGAGGCAGGGTTAACTAACACCTATACCAATATAAAAGCCCTCCATGCCTTGTCGGGACTGGGAACCACAATTCAAACCCTTCTATCAAAATTAATAAACACCCTAGCCTTAGCAGAAAAGAACACTGTCTGGAATTCAGCTTGTAGTCAAATGCAGGATTTCTTTAACGGTCCCTTTTAAATCAGCGGTGGCCTGAAACCCTTACCACTACTGTGGGAGTGCCACCCAAGCTGTGAAAGTGAAGAAATACGTAAACATTGTCAAAATAAAGCTGTAACTCTGTCGCATGTACCTTCCAAGCTTCGGAACCGGTAAATGGCACCTGGGCTCCAGTGCACTTACTTGTGCCAAAACCCTGGGCGAATTGTCTATGGAACTGGATTATCCACCGGCAGGTATGGGAAGTTAAACCACCCCATGAACCTAGCCATTTCATCACCACTCCCTATGATTTCGCTGCTCAACATATCTGGGTGGGTATCGGAACCTTGTGGTCATTATGGCCCTTGGAACCCCCACAGCTATTTTGCCTCCGCAAATTGCATCCTGGGGAAATGATCAATGTATTGGACATAGCCTGTTGGGAAGAAAAAGCAATTGGAAAGAACCCAAAGGAAAAATTATTGTTTAGCAAAGAGGATGGGTGTGCCCTGCCATCTCAGCCCCAAATCCCCATTCCATACAATCTTAATTTAACCACTGCACAAGGCAGCCGCTTTATTACCTGGCCTGGTATGCCCCAAATCTATGTGTCTCTCAACCCAGCCATCCCTCTTACTTTTAATTGAACTCCTCTCCTCCCTAACCGTTTCTTAAATTTAACCTCTCTATTTAACCTCCTCTCCAACCTATCTCGCTTTCAAGCCCAAATACATGTAATAGAAGTAAAATATAACAAAACAGTTAAAGCCTTTCAGGCCATTTATAAATTAGGTGCCTTATGTTCTTATCTTAATAGTGCGTGTTTTGTCTCTAAAGAATTGGCTCAGCTTGCACCCAGCCTTTCCACTTTTATAGATGTAAAGATTTTGCTTGGTATTATTTTAGCTGCTTGTTGTAAATTGTTAATTGCCTTTTTGTGCTGCTTATGTAGAGTTTGTCCTATATCCCAGCCTCAGCCACAACCACCCCTCAGGGCCCTGTTCTTTTCCACCAATGTTAATAATCTTTCAGACCCAACTGTTAACCACCTTAGTATAAACTCGGAGTCTGAGTATTGCCCAATAACCTCCATTCTGAATAAGAATAGTGATGCCTATATGGCATCAGAGGAGGGAGATTGTGGGGAAATAGAGCAGGGTGGCCTTCTTTCTGATAACCAAGATCCTGGGCCTGAAGACCCTGAAACATCTCCCCTAGAAATCTGCCATACTGAGAACTTTCGTGGGTAATGGGGTAGGCCTAAAAGCCTGAACCAAAAATCAGTTTGTAAGGCTATGCCCAGTCAAAAGTAGCAACAGAGGAGGGAATAAAAAAATAAATCCCCCCCCCCCAGCAGTACTAATGAAATATGTTCATAGCTGATGAAATATGATAACCGCAAGCTACGAAAATAACGTAAGATGCTCGATATTAAGAAATTGTTTTGCAGACAGTTAATCATCCTTGCTGCTATAACTATTTGCAAAATTTTCCATAGCCCAGCTATCTGCAAACTAGCCCCCCCCCCTTAAGCCTTTGCTAAAACCCCCCGGAAAATAACATAGTTCAAGTCTTAAGAAATGTACCAAAGCTAGGGCCGAGCACCACCCCTGCGGAAACCACCAAGCGCCCTTCTACCCAAACAAACACCCACTCCTCGGAAATTAGGTCAGAGGGTACGGAGGGGGGTAAGAGGACTGACCCCAACCCCAATACCCTAGCTCGTGATCACCCCAAACCCAGCCTGTGATTTGCCCCCGAGCTCGTGTTCACCCCATGCCCAGCTTATAATTGGTCCCCAATTTCTTAATTCATAACGTATTGTTTGTACCCTGCTTGTGGTTTAATGGAATAAAAGCAGTTTGTGAGCTGTTGCTAGGTGTGTTGGTCTCCGAACTACACCCCAGTGCGCACTGGTTTGTATGTCAATAAACTGGCCTCAGGCTCTGAGTCTGTGAACTAAAATGACTGCGTGGGGGTCTTTAACCACGACAACTCTGACATCTGCCAGACCTTCCAGCATTTGGCTTCCTGGACAGTGAAAGACTGCTGGAACTGAACCTCTACAGAAAGGCAGCTTAGTCTTCAGAAGCAGTATCTGCTAATCAGTGGGTAATGTTTAAAGTGTAGATCTTGGAGAACTCTCTAAGACAGAGGTTCCCAAATGTGGGGTGTGGCCTCCTAGGGGGGCATGGAGGAACATCTGAGGGGGCCACAGTGGGGCCTGGGCCGTCCCCCACGGGAGTGCGGGGAGGGAGCGACACCCAGCCCTTCCCCGCCCCCAGCTCTGCTCTGATTCTGCTCCCAGCCTGGCCTTATCACCAGCCTCGGTGCGGCTCCACTCCGGGCCCTGCGCCAGCCCCCCGCATCGGCCACTGGCTGCGGCTCCGTTCCTGACCAGCGGCCGTGGCCGGGGCTGAGGCTGGGAGCGGAGCCGCACCTGGCCGCAGACCCAGCTGCCGGCTCCCAACACAGTCTGGCTACGACTCCAGTCTTGACCCCAGTCTCGGCCCCGCTCCCGGCCCCAGACCCAGCTCGGGGGGGTGGGGGGGCAGGAAGCTGGCAGGGGTAAGGGAGGGGCGCGACCTTCAACAGTTTGGGGACCATTGGTCTAAGAGGATCTGCCACTACCTTGCCAATACATCTAATTTGGTGAGGAGTTTGGCTCCTGCCATCTCAGATAGTTCACTTCTTGTGGCCAAGTGTACTTTTCCTGTTTTTGTTCAGCACCATACACAGCCACAGTCTCCATCCTTTTTTCTCTAGTTATTAAGGAGGGAACCCAAGCTGCTGGCTCTTCTATTCTCCAAATCCTACCATTTACTGTCATGTTTCACAACTCTTCTTCTACCCTCTTTCCTAAGGGGTGTGAAACATAGCATCTACCATAGGTTCTGCATCTTCTTCTAACTGCCTTATGTCTGTTACTGGGAGGCACCTATTTCTTGGGAATACATCTTCATATGCTGCTCTTAATACTTTCGTATCTGGTTCTGCATTGTCTTTTTGTCTATCTGAGGTATGCATCCTCTTAATGAGACCTAACTCCTGACACATGTGTAGGCCCAAGTCTGGGCTGGCCTCTGTCTACAACCACAAACTCTTGCTTTATCATTTTCCATTTGCATTGAAGTGTCAGCGTGCACTCTCCCACCACTGGAATTGTTCCTCCATCATAGTCTTCACAGATGCTTTTGACTCTTCCACTTCTCCATGCTCCTTACATCTCTCTATTTCAGTTTGTGTTATTACATTTATTTGTATGCCAGTGTCTATCTTGCATCTTGCCAATCTTTCGAGTTTTCACCCTCCTCTATTTGCTTTAGAACAGCAGTTCCTCTTCACCTGAGGAATCCCTTTCTGCACTTAATACATGAACTTTCCTGCATTCTCTGCACATTTTAGTATAATGGTTGGGTTTATTACAGTTTCTACATATTTGCCCAAATGCTGGATATTTTCTATAATCATACTGGTTGCCACATCACTGACGTTGTTTCCTGCTTTCCATTTTTCTGTCCCTGGCCAATTTAATTTCTGGGAACTTTTCTCTTGTTGGTTTAGCTATAGTAACCAAAGCAATATGCTCTGTGCTTCTCTCTAGACTTTTTATTTGCCTTTGTTTGTTCTGCTGATTGGCCTATACATAGGGCCCTTCGTTTTCAGTTTTTATTTAATTTAATTTTTCCCAAGATTTTATCAGTGTTTATTACAACAAAAACAGGTGAAAATCGGTGCAAAAAAAATTATAGTTTTTCTGGGTAAATATCGGGGTTTATTTTGGAGGACGGAAAGACTGGGGAGAAAAGCATTCAGTAGATGCTTCTGAATTCCATTCATCAGTGTGGTTTGCTGCAGAACTAAAACAGAATTCAAAACACAATACCACCTCTGAGTTTAAGAAAATAATATATCTCTAATCCCCAAATAAGGCTTTTCATTTGAATAAACAGTTTACTGTTGTAGACTTAGAACTATTAGCCTATAAATATTTACATTTAATAATTGGGCCACACCATTTGAAGCACATACACTCAACTTCATCCCTTTCTATTTTTGTTTTTTTTAAACTTTCGAATACTTCCTTGTGTTCTGTAACGTATTCTGATACAGATTTTTGTTTTCTTCCCATTTTAGTGTGTCAAATCTTTAACCCGTTATCTGCTAACAGCTTGAAACGTGTATGTGGTGGGCATGAGAGTCATCAGTACATTCAGATGCGCACGCACTTTGGCATTTGCGTGCCCGCCCGTTTATTGTGTGTATCTTCTAGACTAATACATAGCCTTACTTCAACAGGCAGCTTCGCATATACACCCAAACTAATGTATGATCAGAATACATAGATCTCATGCCATGTATGGTATTTTCCTAATAAAACATGTTATTTTTTTATATATTTGAATGATACAAAAGTAGGGTGAAAATCAGAAAAAATGGAATAATACTTTTTGTAAAACCTGGGAATTTTTCTGTAAAAATCAGTTTAAACTGAAAACAAAGGCGCTTACCTAAACATATTGCCCTTTCTAGTGACAGATCCATCTCCCTTCATAACCTTTTTTATTGTTACACCCCAGGATAATTTGGTCTTTAATGAGAGAATCTTTTATGATTCCATAGTCACAGGACTGACTTTTTAGCTTTAAATCTTTGACAAAATTCCTCCATTGTTTCCCCTTCGTTCTGTGTTCTTATCCTGACCCATCTCTCTCTCATAAGTCACATTTTTTTCTAAGAACACAATGAGCCTCAAACATTTTTGATATTTCTGCACAACTTTCCTCTCTTTCTCCACCACCATCTGGGACTTCAGTGCCTGTCGCGGGAAGGATCAAAGCAATCTTTGGCTTAGCCTCCACTTTATTTGTCCCTGTGGCTGACTTTCATAAGAAGCTCAAACTGCTGTTTGAATCCTTTTCAGGCATATCCTCTGATTCTCAGGGTGGGTGGAGAAGTTACTTGTAGTTGTAAAGGCTCTGTAGCGGCCATTGCAATGTGACCTCTCACTGGGTCTTCCAGCATGCTGGGTGCCTCCCACTGCTGGTACCATGCGGTATCTTTCTGATCAGCAGAGGTGTCAAGATAAATCCTTTATTATGGACACTATGTACAACATGCAATGAGGTAACCAAACTGCCGACTGCTCTGTGTAGCTGCAGCCTGCAATTGTCCTGTCCTGAGCTGCTTTGTTTCTGCCCTCTCGCAGGAAAGGTGCCACAGGAAAACCAAAAAGACTTCAGGAAGTGGCGCATCTCTATACTGACTAACTCACTGATCCCGCCAACCCCCTCTCCCCAAACTGAAACCATCCACCCCATAGTCGCTGACTTACAGAGATCCCGGGGGGTGCCCCAGGCCCCTCCCCCACCCTGCCCCTTCCTCCAAGCCCCCACCCTGCCTCTAATCTGCCCCCCTCCTCCCACCTGTTCCTGCTCCTCCCCCTCCAATGCCTCCAGCACACCAAGGAACAGCTGATTGCGGCAGGCAGGAGGTGCCGGGGGGGGGGGGGAGGAACCGATCAGGGGGCCACAGGCAGGCGGGAGGCACTGTGGGGGAGGAGGAGGCACTGACTCGTAGGGCTGCCAGTGGGTGCTAAGTACCCACTATTTTTTTTCCGTAGGTGCTCCAGCCCTGGAGTACCCATGGAGTTGGTGCCTATGCTCCACCCCCCCCTTGCTCCTCTCCCAAGACTATCCTCAAAGGAAGCAAGTTTATACTTTGCTTCAGGAGGGCACAGACACATTGCCCCGCTGTGAGGGCTCCCTTTGCCTCCTATCCTGTGTGGAGTTTCTGGTGGGAAATAAGGGAGTCCTTCACCTTGTAGCTTTTCCCACAGACAGAACATCGATAGGGTGCCTCTCCTGTGTGGACTCTCTGATGTACAATAAGGGCTGAGCTCTGAGTGAAGCTTTTCCCGCACTCAGGGCAGTCATAGGGTTTCTGCCCCGTGTGGGTTCTCCGATGCCTAATAAGTCCTGAGCTCTGACTGAAGCCTTTCCCACAATCGATGCACTTGTAGGGTTTCTCTCCCGTGTGGGTTCTCCGATGTCTAATCAGGCCCGAGCTCTGACTGAAGTTTTTCCCACACTCCGTGCATTTAAAGGGCCTCTCTCCGACATGGATTCTCTGGTGCGAAATGAGCTCTGAGCTCTGCTTGAAGCTTTTCCCGCAGTCGGCGCATTTATAGGCTCTCTCTCCAGTGTGGTTTCTCTGGTGTACGATGAGGCTGAATCTTTGCTTGAAGCTCTTCCCGCAGTCGGCGCATTTATAGGGTGTCTCTCCCGTGTGGATCCTCTGGTGCGAAACCAGGTTGGTGCTCTGGGTGAAGCCTTTCCCGCAGTCATTGCATTTATAAGGGGTCTCTCCAGTGTGACTTCGGTGATGTACGATGAGGCTGAATCTTTGCTTAAAGCTTTTCCCGCAGTCGGGGCATTTATAAGGGGTCTCTCCCGTGTGGATTCGCTGATGTTTACTGAGGTCTGATTTCTGTCTGAAGCTTTTCCCACACTCAAGGCATTTATAGGGTCTCTGCCCTGTGTGGATTCTCTCATGTATAATAAGATTTGATGTCTGAGTGAAGCTTTTCCCACACTCAGGGCAGTTATACGATTTCTTTTTAATGTGGATCTTTGGCTGGATCATGGTCTCTTTAGGATCCTCCAAGCCTCCTCCTGGATGAGTGGATTCAGCCCGTCTCTTCCTTGGCTGGTTTCCCTTCTGCCTTTCTGACTTGCGCTGACTCCCACAGGCTTCTCCTTGCTTGGGTCTCTGGGAAACATTTCCTTTGGATCTTCCCAATAGCGTCCCGTGTGGTTCCACTTCCTCAAGACCTTCCTGCTGAGGATTCTCCTCCTTAATCTTACTCATCATCCCATCACCTGCTGGGCAAGAGAGAGAATCCAGACAGGAGTCAGTCCCTGTGGCAGGGAGAAAAGGAACCTCAGAAAGGGGAATGGGAACATAAAAACATAAGAATGGCCATACTGGATCAGACCAATGTTCCATCTAGCCCAGTATCCTGTCTTCTGACAGTAGCCAATGCCAGGTGTCCCAGAGGGAATTAACAGAACAGGTAATCATCAAGTGATCCATCCCCTGTTGCCCATTCCCAGCTTCTGGCAAACCGAAGCTAGGGACACCATCCCTGCCCATCCTGGTTAATAGCCATAGATGGACCTATCCGCCATGAATTTATCTAGTTCTTTTTTGAACCCTGTTATAGTCTTGGCCTTCAGAACATCCCCTAGCAAAGAGTTCCACAGGTTGACTGTGTGTTGTATGAAGAAATACTTCCTTTTGTTTGTTTTAAACCTGCTGCCTATTAATTTCATTTGGTGACCCCTAGTTCTTGTGTTATGAGAAGCAATAAATAACACTTCCTTATTTAATTTCTCCACACCAGTCATGATTTTATAGACCTCAATCATATCCCCCCTTAGTCATCTTTTTCAAGCTGAAAAGTCCCAGTCTTATTAATCTCTCCTCATGTGGCAGCCATTCCACACCCCTAATCATTTTTATTGCCCTTTTTTGAACCTTTTCGAATTCCAATATATCTTTTTTGAGATGGAGCAACCACATCTGCACACAGTTTTCAAGATGTGGACAAACCATGAATTTATATAGAGGCAATATGATATTTTCTGTCTTATTATCTATCCCTTTCCTAAGGATTCCCAACATTCTGTTCGCTTTTTTGACTCCTGCTGCACATGGAGTGGATGTTTTCAGAGAACGACCCACAATGACTCCAAGATCTCTCTCGAGTGGTAACAGCTCCTTTAGACCCCTTCATTTTATATGTATTAGGAAAGGGGGAAAATAAATCAAAATAATTGCTAAGGAGATCAAGCAATCAGAAGCTGAATTCCTCTCCCACCAAACAAACAAACCCAAGAACCTCTCCCCAGAGGTGAGGAGAGACCAGTTCAATGCCATTTCCCGAGTTAAAACTCTGCGGGAAGGGAGCTACTGCGAGGTGTGAGCAAGGACGAGGAGGGGAATACTCAGCCCTGAGCAAATGGAACCACATGGAATAGTATCGGGAAGAACCAAAGGGAAAATTTCCCATAGTCCCAAATGAGGAGAAGCCTGCGAGAGTGAATGCAGGTCAGAGAGGCAGCAGAGGAATCAGCCAAGGAGACAGGGAGGTTTGGAGGACCTTAATGCAATCATGATCCAGCCACGAATCTTCACTAAAGAGAAACGATACGAACGTGCTGAGTGTGGGAAAATCTTCAGTTGGAGCTTAAGCCTTATTAGCCACCAGATGGCCCATCAGACATTGCAGTTGCAACAGAGGATTTTTCGGGACAATGGTTATCCCTGAGTGGGAATTTCCATAGAGACTGCAGGCCTGATGCTTGCCCATGTGAGAGGACTGGGCCATATTGACTGTATCTGGAAGGCACAGGCCACTGAACGAGTTATGAAGGTGGACCATAGGATGGTGTAAGTGGGAATCACCCTCCACTATGAAGGTCAAGACCCTGGAGAAGAGACATGTGCTCTCCTGGGTCACCAACATCTATGAAAAGAACCCCTCTTAGTTCCCTTTGAGTACGAAGAAGTGAAGACTCCATTCATTGGCTATACCTCCCTGACCAGTATGCTACTGTCTGAGGCTTTGTCTTCACTACCCGCCGATCCGGTGGGTAGCAATCGGTTTATCGGGGATCGACTTACCGCGTCTAGTGAAGACGCGGTAAAATCGATCCCTGATCGCTCTGCCGTCGACTCCGGAAATCCACCTCGGCAGGAGGCGGCAGCGGAGTCGGCGGCAGCGCGGCAGCGGTCGACTTTCCCGCGTCCTCACCGCTAGGTAAGCCGACCTAAAATACGCAACTTCAGCTACGGTATTCACGTAGCTGAAGTTGCGTATCTTAGGTCGGACCCCCGCTGTAGTGTAGACCTAGCCTGAGAGAATTCTGTGGGCATCAAGAACCCTGACCAAGCTACTCCATTGCCTGGTTCCAGTAACTGCAGTCACGCGAGCCAAAGATCCCAAAGAACCACGCAGCAGGAGAACTGTGAACTCTTTTCTTGTCGTCATAAGGGAGGGATACTTGTGAGGGTGTTTATTGAGTGAGTTTATGTTTCTGGAAAATGGCACCATTAATAGTTCCCTAAACTCCAAGTCTGCCATCTACATCAGTGAGTGCCGCACATGATAAAGACATGCTACTGGGCACTGCTATTGGTAGTTGTAAGCCTGGCTCGATAATCTCCTCTGTTATATCACTTGTAAAACTCACACACTTTGTATGTGTGTGGGTGAGTAGAGCTAAGAAGAGTAGAATAATAGCTATCATGGTGAGATTTAAGAAGGAAGTAGTAGCAGTGAAGCTGTGGTTAAAGAAACCAATTTGGTCTCTGTACTTCCTTAAGACTAGCCAAGCTCAATTTACCACTCCTTGGTGGACTCTCTCTCGGTCAAGGTCTAAAGTAAAAAAAGAAACTCTAGGCCTACACTCACTAAACTGAGGGTTTCAGAGTAGCAGCCGTGTTAGTCTGTATCCGCAAAAAGAACAGGAGTACTTGTGGCACCTTAGAGACTAACAAATTTATTAGAGCATAAGCTTTCGTGGGCTACAGCCCACTTCTTCGGATGCGAAGAAGTGGGCTGTAGCCCACGAAAGCTTATGCTCTAATAAATTTGTTAGTCTCTAAGGTGCCACAAGTACTCCTGTTCTTTAAACTGAGGGTGTGTGTACACTTAAAATGGTGCCACTATGGCACTTCAGTGTAGATGCAACCTACGCCGATGGGAGGGGTTCTCCAATCAGCATAGGTAATCCACCTTCCCAAGAGGTGGTAGCGAGGTTGACAGAAGAATTATTTCATCAACCTAGCTCTATTTACACTAGGATTTAGGTTTTCCTTTTGTCAACCTCAGGATTCGATTAGCTGCTGCATTAACCTGACATTATAAATTGATAATCCCAGCTAACGTCTTTGTTAACCCATCGATGTACTGAGTAAGGCCAGGTCTACACTAGAAACCTAGGGAAGTGGTGGAATCTCCATCCTTAGAGATCTTTAAGGCCCAGCTTGACAAAGCCCTGGCTGGGATGATTTAGTTGGGGTTGGTTCTGCTTTGAGCAGGGGGTTGGACTAGATGACCTCCTGAGGTCTCTTCTAACCCTAATCTTCTATGATTCTATGATTCTTACGTTGGTTTAACTATGGCGCTTTGTGACCTCACCCCCGGTGTAGACAAGACAGGAGAATTCTCCCATTGACATAGCTACCACCTCTTGGGGTAGCTATAAAGCGATACAGTGGCGCAGCTGCACTGGTGAAGTGGTTTAACCATAGACCGGCCTTAAGTCTCAATAATGACCTTAATTTGATCATTGCATTGTTTAGTTTTAAATTAGTTTAGTGAAGTTACGCTAGTTTTAGCCTCAGTGTTTAATTTATTATTTCCTTGCTTATCTTTTCTAATGAAACCCACAAAAAGTATGCAGCACGGGTTTATTCTTTCCAGTTGCAACATGGGTACAGAATCACAATGAATAAATTAGCTAAGCTACCCGAGACCCCCACACACAAAAAGGGTTGAGAAGTGAGCTATTCTTCCTAAGGGGGGGTGGTGAATAAGGGAGGTAACTTATCTGGTTAGGGGCACTTTACATCCAACCCTAGAGCTTAAGAACTGAGGAAATTCCTGGGATATCAGAGAAGACAAGAGATATAAAACAAATGTTTTATTAGGAGTTTGTTTGGAAAGAAGAAACCTATTGAGGTAAAAACTTCAGTGAGAGATAAAGACTCCCTTGACACCTGAAATTCCAGAAACATGAGACTGCGTCATGCCCCAGTCATCAAGAAACAAGGAGAAAATCCCTCCAACTGCAGTTATTACAGGAATAATCACAGGGCATGTTTACACTACAAAATTAATCGACCTAACTTATGTCGGCATACAGGTGTTCAGTAATGAGATTGCTTGAGCGTGTCTACACTTTGCTCCTAGCTCTTCCCGATACCCTCCCGTGTGGTTCCACTTGCTCAGGACCTCCCTGCTAAAGATTCTCATCCTTGTCCTCAATCACTGTACCGACAGCTTCTGGGACAGACAGGGGATCCAGACATTCCCTGTGCTGGGGGAAAGGGAACCTCAGAAAGGAGAATGGGGGTGGGGAGGGGGAAATAAACTGAATTAAATGCTGGGGAGATTAAGAATCAGGAGCTGAATCCTGCCCCCCAAATCGTTCTTCAGAAGACAGAGAGGAGGGAACCAATTTTGCCTCCACATATCATCCGAACACTCAGAGGGAAGAGAGCTACTGCCAGGTGCCACTCAGGATGGGTGGGAAGCCATGCATGAGGTCTGCCAAGAGGATACAACATTCTGACCTGGGTGAGATGAGGCAGAGGAGCGAATGGGGCCTTTGTGGGAATTCTAGCTGTTTACATCAATGATGGATGGTTTCTGTATCACTTTAACCAGTTCCTCACCTGTGAGGGTGTTCCTCAGGGTCACACTTTCCTCAGAGTTCTGAGAGTCTGGGACCCACAGCTCTTTTCTCCGTTTCCTCCAGGAGATCATGTTGGGCTTGGGAATTGGAAAATCTGCTCCCAGGGAAGAAAACAGGCAAGATCAAGGCTTCACAGTTGCGTAGCACCTTACATTTGTCTTTGTTGAATTTCATTTTGTCTGTAGCCCCGTTCTCCAATTTATCAAGATCCCTCTGAATTTTAGCTCTGTCCTCCAAAGTATTTGCAACCCTCCCTAGCTTTGCATCGTCTGCAAATTAGATCTGTACGCTCTCTATTTCTACATCCAGGTCATTAATAAAAGATGTTAAATAACACCGGAACCAGAACAGATCCCTGTGGAACCCCACTTGAGACCTCCCCCCAATTGGACATCATTCTATTAATAGTTACTCTTTGTTTGCGGGTATTTAACCAATTATGTATCCACTTGATGGTAGTTCTGCTGAGCCCACATTTCTCCAGCTTACCTGTCAGAATGTCATGTGGGACTGGGTCAAAAGCCTTGCTAAAGTCCAGGTATATTATGTCCACCACATTCCCCCATCAACCCAGCTAGTTACCTTGTCAAAGAAAGAAAGAAAGCTGGTTTGGCAGGATTTGTTCTTGGTAAATCCATGCTGGCTGCTAGTGATCACCCCTTCATCCTCCAGGTATTTGCAAATTGAATGTTTTATACATTGCTCTAGTAGCTTCCCAGGTACTGAAGTCAGGTTCCCCAGCTCCTCCTTTTTAATGATGGCCACTACATTAGCCCTTCTCCAGTCTTCCGGGACCTCTCCTGTTATCCATGAGTTTGCATATATTATTGCCAGCAACTGAAATTTCTGCAGCTAATTCCTTCAGCACCCTGCGGTAAATAACATCAGGCCCCACTGACTTGAATTGATTCAGATTAGTCACAAGATCTATAACAAGCAACAGAGAGTCCTGTGGCACCTTTAAGACTAACAGATGTATTGGAGCATACGCTTTTGTGGGTGAATACCCACTTCGTCAGACGCAGTGGGTATTCACCCACAAAAGCTTATGCTCCAATACATCTGTTAGTCTTAAAGGTGCCACAGGACTCTCTGTTGCTTTTTACAGATCCAGACTAACACAGCTACCCCTCTGATACTAAAGATCTATAACGTGTTCTCTATTTATCTCAATCTGCATACTATTGTCTATAGCAGGGGTAGGCAACCTATGGCACGTGTGCCAAAGGCAGCACACGAGCTGACTTTCAGTGGCACTCACACTGCCTCGGTCCTGGCCACTGGTCTGGGGGGCTCTGCATTTTAATTTAATTTTAAATGAAGCTTCTTAAACATTTTAAAAACCTTATTTACTTTACATACAACAATAGTTTAGTTATATATTATAGACTTATAGAAAGAGACCGTCTAAAAACGTTAAAATGTATTACTGGCACGCGAAACCCTAAATTAGAGTGAATAAATGAAGGCTCGGCACACCGCTTCTGAAAAGTTGCCAACCCCTGGTCTATAGTAACTTCGCTAGTCATCCAGTCCTGTTATTTTTTGTGAGAAGACAGAAGCAAAGTAGGCATTGAGCAGCTCTGCCTTCCCATCATCTTCCGTTACCAACTCACCTTCTCCATTGAGCAGTGGACCCACATTGTCCCTGATCTTTCTTTTTGTCTGACATATTTGTAGAACCCCTTCTTGTTGTCTCTAACATTCCTTGCCAGCTGTAACTCCTTCTTTGCCTTGGCTTTCCTGATTTGGTCCCTACACGCTGACGCTATTCCCATGTGTATACTTCCTTGGTGACATGCCCCTCCTTCCATTCCCTGTATGTATCCCTTTTGGCTTTTAGATAGCTAAAAAGCTTCTTGTGCAGCCCCATTGGCCTCCTGTGGCTCTCCTTATATTTCCTCTGCATGGGAATAGCTTGATGTTGAGTATCTAGTATTACATCTTTTAGGAACTGACAGCCCGCTTCGACTACTTTTCTTCCCAATTGGTCTCTCCATGGGACCTTGCCTATTATTTCTCTGAGTTGGCTGAAATCCACCTTTCTGAAGTCCAGTGTCCTTGGTTTGCTGGTCCTCCTTTCCTTAGGATCTTGAATTCTATCAGATCATGATCATTTCTTCCCAAGTTCCTGACCACCTTCAGGTTCGCAACTAATTCATCCCTGTTGGTCAAAACCAGATCCAAAAGGGCTGACCCCCTAGTTGTTTCCTCAACTTTCTGAATCAGAAAGCTGTCCCCTACACACGCTAAGAAGTTGCAGGACACACTATGTTTTGCTGTATTAGTCTTCCAGTAGATATCAGGGAAGTTAAAATCCCCCATCAGTACTGACTCACGTGTTAGCTAATCCTGTTACCTGCTTGGAAAATGCCTCATCCACTTCCTCTTCCTGATTTGGTGAGTTATAATAGACCCCCCACCATAACATTGCTATTGTTCTTTTCCCTTTTTATCCTCACCCACATACCCTCAATTAGTTAGTTAGTACAGTGGTTCTCAACCAGGGGTATGTGACCCCCCTGGGGGTACGCAGACGTCTTCCAGGGGGTACATCAACTCATCTAGATATTTACCTAGTTTTACAACAGGCTACATAAAAAGTACTAGCGAAGTCAGTACAAACAAATTTCATACCGACAATGACTTGTTTATACTGCTCTATATACTATACACTGCAATGTAAGTACAATATTTCCAGTAGATTTATTTTATAATTATATGGTAAAAATGAGAAAGGAAGCAATTTTTCAGTATCAATGGGCTGAGATCCTTTTGTATTTTTATGTCTGATTCTGTAAGCACGTCATTTTTAAGTAAAGGGAAACTTGGGGTATGCAAGTCAAATCAGACTCCTGCAAGGGGTACAGTAGTCTGAGAGCCAGTACATTAGTATATATCACCTATGCATATAGCTAGCTAAACACTCATACAGTCCCCTGCACGCCCATAGACTGTGTATAGACCCAACATCCCTATACATATACAGCTCCTTGCAGCAGCACCTTCACATGCTCGCATCTGGCAACCTGCTACTGAACAGGAAAGGAGACTGCTGGCAGAGGAGGCAATCCCCCAATAGAGCATGTAGCCCCCCATCCTGGAGAAATGATCAATAATGACTCCTGCATATGCACATAGCATAGCCCACACATTGGTAGCACAGACACCATGGCCTATGGAGCCTACTGATGCACTGGGGACATCTGGTACATTTCTACAGCACATATAGCCACACAGCCCCTGGCACCCCTCCACAGCACCCACAGTCACATACACAGGCATCTCCTACGCCTCTATGACACATACTAAGGGCAAGAGGCAAGGGCAAGAGATCTCTCTTCCCGTGTGAGTGCATGCATAGAAGTGCTCCAGCAAGGCACATCACCCTGCGTGTCTCTATTCCTATAGCTCCTATACACCTACCCGAGATACAGCAGTGTCTCCTATTTCTATAGCCCAGTGGCTCTCAGTGAGGGGTCTGGGGCCGGATGGGGGGCCGCGAGCAGGTTTCAGGGGCTCTGCCAAGCAGGGCCAGCCTTAAGTCTCGCTGGGGCCCAGGACAGAAAGCCAAAGCCCCACTGCATGGGTCTGAAGCCCGGGGTCCTGAGCCCTGCCACACGGGGCTGAAGGGGAAACCTGAGCAATGTAGCTTTGCAGGGCCCCTTGTGGCATGGGGCTCTGGGCAACTGCCCCACTTGCTACCCCCTAACGCTGGCCCTGGCTTGTATACAGGGCTGGCACAACCCATTAGGCGACCTAGGCGGTCACCTAGGGCACTACAATTTGGGGGGCAGCGACCGCAGCGGTATTTCAGCGGCGGGACCTTCCGCCGCCTCTGTGGGGGGCGGCATTTTGGGGCGGGACCTTCCGCCACCTAGGGCGGCAGAAAAGCTGATGGTGCTCCTGCTTGTATATGCAGAAAACCAGTTGTTGTGGCATAGGTGGGCTGTGGAGTTTTTACAGATTGTTGGGGGGAGAGGGGCTCAGAAAGAGAAAGGTCGAGAACCCTGGCTCAGCAGATACTCACATTCATGAGTTCCCATTTCCTTTAAAAAGCTGAGGGGGAGGTTTCTGAAAAAGAGCTAGTGTGCCGTATTCGCCAGGGGCTGCTTTGCTCTCTATGGTCCTTACCTGGCCCCCAAAACCTAGTACCTGAGCACCAGTTTAAACAAATTATTTATCCTCCCAATACCCCCAAGTGACAGGAGAGCACCATTCATGTGGGAAACTGAGGCACAGAGCCGTTAAGCTCTGGTTTATACTAGAGGAGTTACACTGGTATCATGTCACCTAGGGGGCGCGATTTTTTTACCTATATATTTATGCTGCTATAAACGCTACCATGGATGCAGCCATACCCCAAGAAGCTCCAACCCAGCACAGGCCGGTTAACTTCCCACACCTAACCTAGCTCCGCATTTATTTCTCCTGCGGCCTCCCCCCATTAGTCTCCCCCCCGCCATTGTCCCATTCCCAGGGGCACTCGCTCTCCCATAGCTGAATCAGTTCTTACCTGCAGGCTCCGGCTCAGGGGCTGGTGTCGGCAGAGCCCCGGGCCTGTCCCAGGGGCTGGTTCCAGCCCCCGCAGAAAGTGCTCCCGGCTGGGCACAGAGGGGCGGGGTTAATGCAGGTCTCTCCCCGCACAGACCCCGCTGGGGAGCAGCAGCGGCTCAGCCCGGGCTCCCGGCTCACAATGGAGGCAGCAACAACTTCAAACAGCTCGGGTTAGGAGCAACTGCAATGCAGGAGCCGCAGTCTCTCATCCCCGTTCTTACAATTATTCATTATTATGATTATTTGCAAAGCAGACACACCTAGGAGCCCATATCTCTGCCTCCCCCCTGCCAACACCAGATACAGCCCACCGCTCTCAGCTGATCCAGCCCCTTCCTGTGCCCCTCGATACCAACCCGGGCTGCAGCCCTCCCTGGGTCTGGGACAGGCTGCAAGCAATGCCCAGAGCACTTGTCTGCAGAGATTAGGGGTTCCCTGGAGGAAAGTGGCGTGTGAAAAGGACTACAGCCGCCCCCCCACATCCCCCTGCTCACCCCCACAGGCTGCAGAACAATCAGATCCTCCCAAAAGGGGGGGGGGGAATGTGCAGGGATCCGAGCATGCTCAGTAACATCTGCTGAAGCCTCCTGCCCTCCGAATCTGCTCCCTGCTATACAGTACATGGGAGCTAAAGGGGGAGGGGAGGGATGCGCAGAATTTGTGCACGGGGCAAGACATGCCCAGAGGAGGATGAAATAGGTGGAGGGAGGCAGCGCTTAATTGTGCCAGGGCTTGCCGGGCTGAGCTCCAGCACCTCTAGGCTTGGCAGTTCCTAGCCCTGGCACTTCTGGGCTGGGCAGTTTCTAGTCCTGGCACCTCTGGGCTTGCAGGTTTCAGCCTTGCCTCTTCGCCGCCCCGCCACACTCCCTGTGTTTGTCCCCCTTAACAATAGCCCCCATGACTCCATGTAAGTCCCTGCACTGTTCCTGCATCCTCTGCCAGGGCCGTCCTTAGCCATAGGCAGAACAGGCAACCGCGCTACCTGGGGGCACCGCTCTGCCGGGAGCCGGGAGCCGGGAGCGGACAGACGGGAAGCAGTGGAGCATTTAACAGCAGGGCTGCTGGGTCCTAGAGAGAGCCGAATGCAGCACAGTCTGAGGGAGGGGATTGGCTGCTGGGGTCTCTGGGAAGGGAAGGGGAGGGGGAAGGAACTCACCTGTGAGTGTGACTCTTTCCCCCAGCATGAGGTGAGGCAGGCTCAGCAGCTCTGGCACCAGTATCCTTTGTTGTCCCCAGGGCTGGCTCCAGGTTTTCTGCCGCCCCAAGCGGCAAAAAAAAAAAAAAAAAAAAAAGCCGCGGCAGCACGATTGCGCCATTCCACTCTTCGGTGGCAATTGGGTGGCAGGTCCTTCGCTCCGAGAGGGACTGAGGGACCCGCCACCGAATTACTGCGCTGCAGACCCAGACGTGCCGCCCCGATAGCGGCTGGAGTGCCACCCTTTGGTATTGGCAGCCTCAAGAACCTGCTTCTTTAGCTGGTGCCTGGAGCCGGCCCTGTTTCCCACTTATTCTGTAGCTACATCTGTCATGCTTCCCCACTCCTTCACAATTCTGCAGTGCAATTTCCTTTGTTCCCCTTGCTTTTATCCATAATGGCTGTTCAGTAAAACCACTTTTCCCTGGCTGATGGAATTGATCTGCAAAGGGATTTATTAAATGCAGCATTTGTCAGAGCTGTTTTTTAAAAGATATTTAAACCCACTTGCTTTACTCAAAGGGAATATTTGTGCTTAGGCTTGTGCATCCAGTGTGCCTTCTTGATGGCTAGTAAGAGGTAATAAGATCACAATTATTCCTTTGAGGTCATGGATTAGTCCAGGAAAGGAGAGACGAATTAGGTGGCCCATGCTAGGAGATTCCCTATGCATCTACCAGAGGGGGGGAAGAGAAGAGATGGAGGGCAGGGAATAAGTCAGTTCAGCCTGCTTATGGAGCTACAGCAATAACCTGCAGTTGTGTATCCAGTTGTGTATCCCCACTCTATCACTGAATTGTTTTCTTCCTAACCAGGAGTCAGATTCTATTCTATTCATGTTCTTAAAACAATGCCCATCCCTGACTTACGTGAGCCCTGGGGCCTTGACAATTTGTCCCTTATATGGACTAACCTCATTCTTTGGATTTAAGCAAGTTATGTTAAATGATCACATTAATTTACATTTTGATAAAACAGCCAAAGTTTTATGGGTGGGGTAAAACATAGGAGTACTGTTAACTTTCTATAGCACTTTATGCTCTAAAAGAAGTTGGTGCCTAACTTCCCTTAGGCTACCACTTTTTCACAGAGGCTTACAAACATGCTTTATTTGGTTATGTTGACTGAACTGTAAAACCCAGCTCAGCCCTTTGGCCCCCACACCAGTCAGCTGACTCCTGGGACAAGAGACCAGGCTAGATCAGAGGTGCTGGAACAATTTTTATAGTGGGGTGCTGAGAGTCAGTGAACCAATCTGTAAACATAGGATGGAAACCACTTCAAGCCAGGGGGTGCGCACTTCAGCACCATGGGCTGGAATGGTGGTGGTGGAGGGTCTGGCTGGAGTCAGGGGACAAAGAGACTTGGCTGGGGCGGCGCATGACTACCATGATGGGGTGAGAGGCTGAAGATCTTCGCTGGAGTGAGAGAAGATAGGAGCCCAAATGATTGGACAACAGTATACGATTCACATAAAATAGAATAAAAAATAGAAAAAATAATACATTTATAAAAAGTGCAAAATAAATTTAAAATAGTAATAATGAATAAAATACAAAAATATTAACAGACTTAAAAAAAGTAAAATAATAAAAACTGAAAAATAAAAGAATTGTAAAATACATAAAAACCATAAAAGGGGAAATAAAATTAAAAGAAACTTAATATATATATATATATAAACAACAATAAAATAAAAAAGGAAATACAAGTAAAATATATTAAAAAGGTAAAAATATAACTATTAAGAAAAAACACACACACAAAAAGAAAGAAAAAAGAAGTACAATTGTAAAACCGAGGGTGAGAGTCCATGGGGCTTGTGCTCCTATATCATAGGTGAGGAGCTCTGATGTGTGCCCCCATGTCCCCCTCTCTGTCCCCCGTGTGGACAGGGCTAGACAGCAGTCTCACTCCGGCCATGCGGCCACCCCAGCCTGGGAGTGAGGGGCGGCGCCCTCCCGGGCTTCCGGACCCACAGACAAAGCCCGGGGGGAACCACTCCCATTTATACTTGCTGGACACAAGGCTCTTGCTCGTGTTGTACAGGAGGCTAAGCGACCCCCCTGTTATACACTGAGCAATGAGGGCTCCCTCCGTGTGGGGCAGAGGCGAGACCCTGCGCTCCAGGGACGAGGTAGCTGGTGGACAGACCCCGCCGGAGCGGGGAATGTCGGCAGGCGCCACTCTGCCTTGGACGGAGTCATCTCCACTTGAGCAAGCGAGACTCCCCGCAACTGCCAGGCACCTCTTCCGTCAGTGGACGGTGACCCTGACTCCGAGAGAGACCCCCGGGAAAGCGAGAGAAAGACGGGGTGTCCCTCGGCTGGGCCCCCTGGGGCGAGATTCAGCCCAGCCGCAGCGGGGTACACAAGGTACTAGGTGGAGAGGGGAAGGAGAGAGAGAGCCAGGCTGGAGGCCTCCGGGCTCTGCTCCCCTCTCTGCACCAGCCTGAGTCCCCCCACTCAGGGCTTTTCCCAGCGTGTACCCAGCTCACCCAACCTTGTGTCATGGGTCCGGGCCAAGCCTTCGGAATGAGGGGAGAGAAAAGGGCAACGCTACCTCTGCCCGGGCTGTGCAGGGAATCACCCCGCCCTTCTGGAACTACCTCTGCGGACACAGCTGGGATTGTAGCTCATTGAGACTTCCAGAGCCTGGCCCCATTGCGGTCACTCCATGAGGTAGAACAGAAACACCTGCCTTTAAAATTCAACTGTATCTAGGGTGACCCCACCTGTATTTCAAGTTCCGTAATAGAGGACACTGCTGCGGGGGGAGGGGGTGAGCTCGAGGGGGTATTTTGGGGTGCTGGAGGGGTGTGTGTGTACTGGGAGATGGTATTTGGGAGGTGCTGGACAGAGTATTTGGGGTGTGTAAGAGCAGGGGTGCCTCTCGGGACCGGGGGACCTCCCGCAGGCAGGCTGCCGAAGGCAGCCTGACTGCCGCCCTCAGGGCGACCGGCAGACAGCACCCCAGGCAGGCGCTTGCTGCACTGGTGCCTGGAGCCGCCCCTGGTTGTCCCCCATAACGTCCATTCTTCTCCCCCCCACACCCCACGGAGCACTCCCCTTTTCTCCCCCGCCAAGGAGCACCCTTCTCTCTCTCTCTCCTCCCCTCCGGCAGGGCTGGGTTGGGTGAGGTGTTGGGGGGGAGGGGGAGGCTAGCTGGCTGCCTGCTGAGGAATGAAAGTGAAAGTAACTCACTTCCTTGGCAGCCAGCCAGGATTGGAATGGTCACGCGTGACTGGGCTGGGGATAGCCAGATAGCATGTGTGAAAAATCAGGACGGGGGGTTGGGATAGGGTAGGGTTACCATACGTCCGGATTTTCCCAGACATGTCCGGCTTTTTGGGGCTCAAATCCCCGTCCGGGGGGAAATCCCCAAAAGCCGGACATGTCCGGGAAAATAGGGAGGGAGGGAGGGCTCGGCGGTGCTCGGCCGGGGCCTCTGGGGCTGGGGTCGGCGGTGCGGGGCCGGGCCGGGGCCGGCGGTGCTCGGCAGGAGCTGGGGGTGCGGGGCCGGTGCCGGTGTGGTGCCAGGCCGGGGTCGCGGGGCCGGGGGCACGGTGCCAGGCCGGGGTCCAGGAGCCGGGCGTGCGGTGCCGGGCCGGGAACCAGGGGCGCGGTGCCGGGCCGGGGGCCGGGCCGGGCCAGGAGCCGGGGTCGCGAGGCCGGGCCGGGCCAGGAGCCGGGGTCGCGGGGCCGGGCCGGGGGCCAGGCCGGGCCAGGAGCCGGGGTCGCGAGGCCGGGCCGGGCCAGGAGCCGGGGTCACGGGGCCGGGCCGGGGGCCATTGTCGCGGGGCCGGGCCGGGGGCCAGGGTCGCGGGGCCGGGCCAGGAGCCGGGGTCGCGGGGCCGGGCCGGGGGCCAGGCCGGGCCAGGAGCCGGGGTCGCGGGGCCGGGCCGGGAGCCAGTGCCCCAGGGCCCGAGCCAAGCCGGGCGGGAGACGCCGGGGCCAGAGCCTCTTGGCCTGGGCCGGCCAGCCGGCCGCCGAAGGGAGCCGCTCGGCCAGGAGGGCCGGACTGAGCCGCGCCGCACCCCGTCCCAGCTTACCTGCTGCCTCCCTGTTTCAGGCTTCCCGCGAACATTTGATTCGTGGGAAGCAGGGGATGGGGAGGAGCAGGGGGCGGAGCGTTCAGGGGAGGGGGCAGAGTTGGGGCGGGGCTGAGGGCGGGGAAGGGGCGGGGCCGGGTCCCCATGGAGTGTCCTCCTTTTTAAAAACTAAAAGATGGTAACCCTAGGATAGGGTGAGCAGCTGTCCCACTTTTATAGGGCCAGTCCCAATTTTTGGGTCTTTTTCTTATATAGGCTCCTATTACCCCACCCCCCCTACCCCCTGTCCTGATTTTTCACACTTGCTGTCTGGTCACCCTAGGTGTGGGTAATTGGTGCCTATATAAGACAAAGCCCCAAATATCGGGACTGGCCCTATAAAATCAGGACATCTGGATCTGGTCACCCTAGCTGGGGAGCGCGTCTCTCCCCCGGGCTGGCAGCAATCCATCTCATCCGGGGGGAGCTGCGCAGGGCAGGATGAGTTGCTGTGGCTCCATGGGTGCCCCGTCCCTGAGATCAGATGCTGTGCTAACTTCACCATGGTCCGTTGGGCTGGCGGTGGTGCCCATTGGTGTGTGATCGGACCTGAGGGTTTGCTGCTGCTGTTGCCACTCTGCACCCCAAGAGGTGGATTTTGGGGTCCTGCAGTTTTCCACCTATCTCCTCCTCTACTGCAGCTGTTGGACCAGCAGGCTGGGGGGTGAGCCAAGCATGAAAGCAGGACTGTGTTGCCATTTAGATTGTCATTTAACAACTTTGTTTGCCAAAAATGCTTGCTAACAATCCCTGAATTCAATTTCAATATTTTTTAAAAAAAAAATCAATACCTTAGCCCAAAACAGAAAATTAAGTTCTTGACAATTATTTGTGACAAGTTTGGTTTGGGGCAGGGAGTGGGACAGTTTTCATCAGAGAAACAAAAAATGTTGACTGAGTTTCCTATAGCCCTGTTACTGCTAAATAGAGCCCTCCAACAACTGTAATATGCTCATCCCCTTACTAGTGTATAGAGCAGGGGTCGGCAACCTACGGCACACGTGCCAAAGGTGGCACACAAGCTGATTTTTGATGGCACGCCGCGGCGGGCTGAGCAGCTCAGCCCACCGCCGCTCTGGGGTTCCGGCTGCTGCCCCATTGCCAGCCAGGGTCCCAGCCGCCGGCCCCACTCAGCGCCTGCTGCTGGCCTGGGGACCCCCAAGGAACCCCAGGCTGGCAACGGGCTGAGCAGGCCGGCGGCTGAGACCCCGTCTGAGCCACTCAAACCACTGCCGGCCTGGGGTTCCATTCACTCAGCCAGCAGCGGACTGAGCGGGGCCGGTGGGGGGCTGAGTGGGGCCGGCGGCAGGCTGAGCGGGGCCGGCGGCTGGGACCCCGACTGGCAAGGGGCCGGCAGCCGGAACCCCAGAGCAGCAGCAGGCTGAGTGCTGCCGGCACCCCAGACTGGCAACGGACTGAGCCACTCAGCCCCCCCGCCGGTTCCGCTCAGCCCGCCAGCGGCCCGCTCAGCCTGCTGCCGGCTGAGTGAATGGAATCCCAGACCGGCAGTGGGTTGAGTAGGGCCAGTAGCTGGACCCAAGACCAGCAGTGGGCTGAGCGGGGCTGGTGGCTGGAACCCCAGACAAGGATCCCAGGCAAGGATCACACTAAATTGATAAGATCTGCATTTTAATTTGATTTTAAATGAAGCTTCTTAAATATTTTAAAAACCTTATTTACTTTAAATACAACAATAGTTTATTTATATAATATAGACATAGAGAGACCTTCTACAAATGTTAAAATGTATTACTGGCATGGGAAACCTTAAATTACAGTGAACTTGGCACACCACTTCTGAAAGGTTGCCGACCCCTGGTAGAGAGTGACCATATGTTGTACTAAGATTCTCTTGCTTTTTTTCCCAGTGAGTCAGTATAGCTTTTGCCAGCCCAGAGGTTGGGCAGCCAATGTCTTACATTTTCACAATGTTTTGTCCAACTTTCATAAAGTAAATACATGGTTAATATGAGTTAAAAAGGCCAGGGACACTTCCTTGTGAGGAATCTGTGCAGCAGATCATGCGAGAGCTGTGAAAATGTCAGTTTTTGATGGAACTTTAGAGGCAGTGATTTATCATGTATTTCTGGCAGTGCCCAAAATGTGCTGCTATTGCTAATGTCTTTCCAAACAAAAATAAGGCACAATAGGACTTGTGTAACATTTCTGTGCTACCTTAATGTAGATGAGATGATTCTGTGCTGACTTCATTTTGGTCACTTTGTGCTTTACCTAGGAGTAAAACTAGGGGTTATATTTCCCCACTGCTCGGAAACCCAGCTTATTAAACTGGATAATGCCATTGATCGATTTACAGTAGAAGGTTGATATAGAGTTGTAACTAACATTAAGGGTATGTCTACACTACGAGAGTAGTTCGATTTTAGTTAAATCGAATATGTGGAATCGATATTACAAAGTCGAACGTGTGTGTCCACACTAAGGACAGTAATTCGACTTTGTCAGTCCACACTAACGGGGCAAGCGTCGACATTGGAAGCGGTGCACTGTGGGCAGCTATCCCACAGTTCCCGCAGTCCCCGTTGCCCATTGGAATTCTGGGTCGAGCCGCCATTGCCTTCTGGGTAAAAAAATGTGTCGAGGGTGCTTTTGGGTAACTGTCGTCATCCAACCGTCACTCCCGCCCTCCCTCCCTGAAAGCGCCGGCGGGAAATCAGTTCGCGCACTTTTCTGGTCAGTGACAGCGCGGACGCCACAGCACTGTGAGCATGGATCCCGCTGTGACCATCGCTGCAGTTGTGGCCGTTGTCAACGCATCGCAGCTCATCATCGACCTTTCACTGAGGCAGATAGAGAGAAATCAGGCGAGGAGGCTACGGCACCGGGGTCAGGACCTGAACTCCGAGAGTAGCACACGCCTGTCTGAAACCACGACACCCAGTGCCGAGGACATCACGGTGGCAATGGGTCTTGTGGATACTGTGGAACGGCGATTCTGGGCCCGTGAAACAAGCACGGACTGGTGGGACCGCATAGTGCTTCAGGTCTGGGATGAATCCCAGTGGCTGCGAAACTTTCGCATGCGGAAGGGGACTTTCCTCGAACTTTGTGAGTTGCTGTCCCCTGCCCTGAAGCGCAAGGACACCCGGATGCGAGCAGCCCTGACTGTCCAGAAGCGAGTGGCCATAGCCCTCTGGAAGCTTGCAACGCCGGACAGCTACCGGTCAGTCGCGAACCAGTTTGGCGTGGGCAAGTCTACCGTGGGGGTTGTTGTCATGCAAGTAGCCAAGGCAATCGTGAAGGTACTGCTGTCAAAGGTAGTGACCCTGGGAAACGCGCAGGCCATCATAGATGGCTTCGCCGCGATGGGATTCCCAAACTGCGGTGGGGCTATAGATGGGACTCACATCCCTATCCTGGGACCGGACCACCAGGCCAGCCAGTACATCAACCGAAAGGGCTACTTTTCAATGGTGCTGCAAGCACTGGTGGACCATAAGGGACGTTTTACTAACATCAACGTTGGATGGCCGGGCAAGGTTCATGACGCTCGCGTGTTCAGGAACTCTGGTCTGTTTAGAAGGCTGCAGGAAGGTATTTACTTCCCGGACCACAAAATAACTCTTGGGGATGTGGAGATGCCTACAGTGATCCTCGGGGACCCAGCATACCCGCTACTGCCCTGGCTCATGAAGCCCTATACTGGCGCCCTGGACACAGAAAAAGAACTGTTCAACTACCGGCTCAGCAAGTGCAGAATGGTGGTGGAGTGTGCTTTTGGCCGTCTCAAGGGGAGATGGAGAAGCTTACTGACTCGTTGTGATCTCAGCGAAACCAATATCCCCATTGTTATTGCAGCTTGCTGTGTGCTCCACAATCTCTGTGAGAGCAAGGGGGAGACCTTTATGGTGGGGTGGGAGGTTGAGGCAAATCGCCTGGCTGCTGATTACTCCCAGCCAGACAGCCGGGAGATTAGAAGAGCCCAGCGGGACGCACTGTGCATCCGGGAGGCTTTGAAAGACAGTTTCCAGACTGAGCAGGGTCACCAGTGAATTTTAAGTTTGTGGACTCAGAACCTGAACTTGCCACCGTTTCTTTACCCAGTTACCGTTGACTATCCTCTCCAGTTACATACCCCCTTCACCCCCTTCCCAAAAAATAAAATCTGTTCTGTTTTGTTAATGAACACCGTTGTCTTTATTACTGTTTTCGCGGGAATGTTTTAAACCTGGGACGCAGACTGTGGCGGGGTGCGGGTTTACTGTTGTGATGCAAATGATGCTTCTAAACTCCAGGAATGACGGGTTCCGCAGTGGTGGACTGGTTGTTTCAACAGAGCCTGCCAGCCCTCCTGGGCGGGACAGCGTGTATGTGTCGGCTATGTGACTGTCTGGCAGGGGGAGGAGGGTTACAGCTCCCCTGCTGCGGGGCTCTGTGATGCATTAGATCTGTAACTGCCCTCCCCCGCCACAAAGTCACAGAGCAACCCCCCCCCCCAGAACACGAAAACCACCTCCCAGATTGAACAGGGTCACTAGTCACTGCACTGGGTATGTGTCCTGATCCTGGACCTGACCCCGCCTCTGTACCCTGGTAAAGGTGACTGTCCTGTCCAATTACCATGCCCCTTCCCCTCGTTCAGACAGACTCTCCTCCAAAATAAAATCATGGAAACAGTAATTAACAGAAACGAATATTTTATTATGAACCAGACATGAAACGTGGGGGTTGAAACTTGCACGGGGGCTTCTGTGAGGTGTGTAGGAAAGGACTTTTAAAATTTTGGGGAATGAGAGCCTTCTAGTGCTAGAGCAGTCTGCAGGGGTTGACTGAAAGTTTTAACGGCCCTTGCCGCCCCTCCTTCTTTGTACTTTGGGTGAGGGGGGTGTGGGACTTGGTGGCGGGGGAGGGCGGTTAGAGATAGACCGCAGCGGGGCTCTGTCCTCCTGCCTCCGGTCTTGCAGAACATCCACAAGGCGCCGGAGCGTGTCCGTTTGCTCCCTCAGAAGTCCAAGCAGCTTTTCAGTAGCCTGCTGGTCCTCCTGACGCCACCTCTCCTCCCGTTCCATGACTGCTCGGTGCATTTGGGACAAGTTCTCCCTCCACTGTGTCTGCTGGGCTGCCTGGGCTCGGGAACAGCTCATTAGTTCTGAGAACATGTCCTCCCGCGTCTTCTTCTTCCTCCTCCTAATCTGCGCTAGCCTCTGGGAGTGTGCTGACAGGCTGGGTTGGGAGACAGTCGCAGATGTGTCTGTGTGAATGGGAAAAATGGAGTGAATTCCTGAGACAGATAAATGAAGTTGTGTACAAAGAACCTAGTCTTTCTCTGTGAACAAGACCATGCACTGCACCTCTCACATGCGCACTCAGGACAAGGTCGAATTTTCGGCCATCGCCTTCAGTGCCTGGGGTCCTGCAGTGGTCTTGCAGTTATCTGAGAAGCGTGGCAGGACACCTGAACTTCTGTAGCGTGCAATCATGGTAAGCCGTAGACTTCTGGCTGCTTAAAACTGTACTAGTAGCACTGGCCTCCTTTCACATTGAAAGCAATGCCAGTCTCTGCTGCCAGCAATCAGGACAGCATGAACTATGCCCCTGTCCCACCCCCTCGCGGCTGTTCCAGGGAAAGATCCCTGTATGCTGCCCCTCTCCCTCCACCGCGTGGCTGTAAAGCAGTCCCAATACTAACATTCCCCTCCCTAATTCAAAGCAGGGCGTAATGAGCGACATCACCCTGCTGAGGATCTCGGAGTCCCAGAGGGAAAGGATGTTTCGAGAAAGCCTTCAGAAACCAGGGCCGTTTGCCGCTATGCTCTGCAGGGCGATGATACCAGACTATCTGATGGTGTCGTGGCGCGGTAACGTGTCCTACCACGGAGGGCCCACTAAGATCGCCCTACCCAGGAACCTGATGAACAGGCTGGAAATGTACCTTCTTGAGACCTACGAGGAGTTCTCCTATGAGGATTTCGCCTCCATCCCCGGCCATATTGACCGGATTTTCGCGTAGGTGCACTGGGACTAAAGAGTGGAGCGTCTTGGGCAGCATAATCATGACTTACCGGACATTGTAAAAAAAATTTTAAATACTTGGGACTAAATTGTGAAGAGCCTAAGGCAGACAAATCATGAAAAACCCTTTGTTACGATTGTAAATATTCCAGTTTTTTTGCAGTTAATTGTTTACATGTTTAAGCACTTTAATAAACAGCCATTGTTAATATTATAAATATTCTAGTTCTTGTAAAAATAAATGTTTAGATATTTAAAGCACTCACTGCTTGATCCTTCCCCTGATTCTGTCTCCGGGGTAAGGGATGGGGACGGTTGGTAGGGGATCTCGGTAAGGGTGATGAAGAGCTCCTGGCTGTCGGGGAAATCAGCGGTGCCAGCGCTGTCGACTGCCTCGTCCTCCTCATCTCCTTCTTCATCTTCCCCGTCCGCTAACATGTCCGACGAGGAACCTGCCGCGGACAATATCCCATCCTCAGAGTCCACGGTCAGTGGTGGGGTAGTGGTGGCGGCCGCACCTAGGATGGAATGCAGTGCCTCGTAGAAACGGGATGTGTGGGGATGGGATCCGGAGCGTCCGTTTGCCTCTTTGGTTTTTTGGTAGCCTTGTCTCAGCTCCTTGATTTTCACGCGGCACTGCGTTGCATCCCGGCTGTATCCTCTCTCTGCCATGGCTTTAGAGATCTTCTCGTAGATCTTTGCATTCCGTCTTTTGGAGCGCAGCTCTGAAAGCACGGACTCATCGCCCCACACAGCGATGAGATCCAAGACTTCCCGATCAGTCCATGCTGGGGCCCTCCTTCTATTAGATTGCATGGCCATCTCTGCTGGAGAGCTCTGCATCGTTGCCAGTGCTGCTGAGCTCGCCACGCTGTCCAAACAGGGAATGAGATTCAAACTGGCCAGACAGGAAAAGGAATTCAAATTTTCCCGGGGCTTTTCCTGTGTGGCTGATCAGAGCATCCGAGCTCGGACTGCTGTCCAGAGCGTCAACAGAGTGGTGCACTGTGGGATAGCTCCCGGAGCTATTACCGTCGATTTCCATCCACACCTAGCCTAATTCGATATGGCCATTTCGAATTTAGCGCTACTCCTCTCGTTTTGGAGGAGTACAGAAGTCGAATTTAAGAGAGCTCTATGTCGAACTAAATAGCTTCGTGGTGTGGACGGGTGCAGGGTTAATTCGATGTAACGGCGCTAAATTCGACATAAAAGCCTAGTGTAGACCAGGCCTAAGACTGATGCCCACTATACATTTAAAACTAAAAAGTGGCTTTGTAAAAATGACATGGGTTTCCAACTCTATTGTGTCTCAGTCAGGGCGGAGCGCCTTGTGAGGTGTCTTCACACTAGCTCAAGGTCACAGCGCAAGAACCTAGAGAGCCTCCTGAAGCACGGTGATAGTTTTGATTTAAATGGACTTGAACCGTACGAAGAATTGAGTACACTGTCACCAATGTTGCCACATGCAAAATCAGTGATGGACATTGTACAGTTTATTCATACCAGCAAACTTGTTGACATATATCCCAATGTGTACATTGCCACTCGTATTCTACCGACAATTCCTGTAACAGTAGCATCAGGAGAACGGAGTTTCTCAAAACTAAAGCTCATTAAAAACTATCTCCATTCTACAATAAGTCAGGAACGCTTGACTGGTCTTGCTATTCCTGCAATCGAACAAGACATCACTTTGTCTTTGTCATACAATGACATTATTACTGCTTTTGCGCCAAAAAAGCCAGAAAGATTGCTTTTAATTAAAAACAAATCCTTGTTTCAATACTTCTTCATATAAATTTCCAATAAAATGTTGACAAATTAAAAAAATTATATTATTTGCATCATTCTGTCAAATCAGAATTTTTTCTATAGCGCTACTTCTTTAGTGCTAGTCCATCAGCATTACAGTGTGCTTAATTAAGTTAAACTGGGTTTAATAACATGCATGTGGCAAGTTTTCCAATACTGTAAGCTTATGTTTGTGTTGTTAAGAGCAAGTCAGGCACAGGGGCACCAGTTTAATAATCCCGCCTAGGGCACCATAAATCCTAAGGACGGCCCTGTCCTCTGCCCAGCTTCTCATCAGAGGGGCCCACTCCACAGTGCACCCCTCTGTGAGGAGGGTTGGGGAGGGAGAGCCTGTCTGTGTTGGACAGGCAGAGAGACAGGAAGCCCCTGATTTAACAACACGCATGAGCTGCCACCTGCTCACTTTACAAATAAATGAACAGAAAGATTGCACCAGGTCAGTTCAGACAGAGGTGGCAATAGACCCCACTGGTGAATTCCGGCCCCACTGAAATTGATGGTTTTTTTCAAACAGGCTTCAAGGGAGCCAGGATTTTACTCCAGATCACCAATCTGCTAGAGCTAGATTTTAGCCACTCGGCCAGGCTGCCTTTCAGATTGATTGTTCCACAAATAAGTGCTTTTGTGAGCCTACCTCTAACCTAGGGTGACCAGACAGCAAGTGTGAAAAATCGGGACAGGCGGTGTGGGGTAATAGGAGCCTATATAAGAAAAAGACCCCAAAATTGGGATTGTCCCTATAAAATCGGGACATCTGGTTACCCTACTCTAACCAGTACACCACACCATCTTCCCAGAGCCAGGGATAGCATTCCTGATCTCCGATTTTCTACTGCCCTGGCTGCTGCTGCTGGGTGTATCTATTTTCCAAACATCCACGTGAGGCTATGGCATGTTTCAGGAGACGAGTGATGAGACAGACCCCTTCACAGAGGATCCCTGCAGCTGATTGGTTATGGTGTCACAGCTAAATATGACTGGTTGTTCTTGGTGCTGTTACTTTTGATAGTTTGTCCTGCACCATTGGGCTCCTGGGACCTCAGCACTGTTAAAGCAGATGAACTTCCCAAATGCATGGAACACATGATAGTCAAATGCTACCAGGGTGCATGTGGGGAATGGGCATCAACCATGGGTCTTGCTGGGTGGTTCTTCATTTATCTGTGGTATCCACCTCTGGCAGTGAGAGTCTGGTAAATACCTTGAGCCCTATTCCTACCTGATGGGGCTGGGCGAATCTGGGGCTGGAAATTTGGCTCCAGGATGAACCCCCCAGCAAGTCCCTGAAAATCCCCTACCTGAGTTGTCTCCACTGCAGCCACTGGGAGGAACGAACGGTCGGGAGCTAAACATGAACGTTATGCTGGCACCTGTCGGGGTGAGAAGGGGATTTGGGAGACTTCAGAAGGGACTTTCAGGGTTACAGTGACCAGCCAGCTTTCATGGAGCACCGTACATTTATTTTAGGACAAAAACATTACAGAGAACACATATCATAAAACAACCACCAGTCTGTGTGCATGCTAGCTTATCAGCTGTCAGCCGTCTTCCACAGGGAGACCCTCTTAGCTTTCCAGTCCTTCAAGCAGGGTTTTGCCCTCTTGGCTACTATCTCATAACAAGGGATTTCCATCAGTTCAGGCTGGCCTTTTATACCACAAGCTCCTTCTTTGACTCCTGGGCCTCTTGAACCTGGTCTGAGCCAGTCTATGCAATTCAGCCCAGGAGGTGGTGCTGCTCTTGGGCTGTTTACCTGCCCTGGGATCTTCAGTAATTAACCATCACTGGATTTAGTTCCTGGAGAAGCTCAGTTAGCCTCCCCCATGGCGCAATCTTATAATCCCTACTTCCCAAAGGTACATACAACATTTATAGATACAAAATGCCAATGGCACATATCATTACAATAGTCTTTTATGTTTCCATGCTTCCAAGGTCTTGCATCCGTCACGGAGGGTGTTAGATTAAAGCCACCTCCTCCGGTCTCCTGCTGCAGGATTAACGAAAAGCGATTCTTTCATCAGCCTCAGGATTTGAGTACCTGCATTATTAATTCAATCTGAAATCGATGATCCAAAAAACCCCAGCATTGTTAATCCAGTGATGTATTGACTCAATCTCAGTTGTAAATTTGAAACAATACCATGATCAACTCCATCTGAGGTTAGTGAAGTTATAATAGTTTTAGCCTCAGTTATGTGTTTGTTTAATCTACATATTTGCTTGATTATATTTTCTAATAAAACCCATGCAAAGTACACAGCACTCGCTTGTTTTTTTCAGATTGCAACATGGTCCAGAAACACGAAGAAGGTAAATTAGCCGAGTTCTCTGAGAGCTGCATGGCCCTCTCCTGAAATTAAACCTTTAGACCTCACAAGAGATGTCAGCAGAAGGGCTGGGGAGTAAGTGATTCCTCCTCAGGAAGGAAACTGAACAGGTCTGGGGAACTTTTCCCCTGGCCCTAGAGCCCAAAAATGAAGGAAATTCTTGGGGGACCAGAACAGACCAGGAATGTTTTATTAGACATTTATTTGGGCAAAAAAGAAACCTAGTGAGGTAAAAAGGTCAAAGATTCCCTGAAACTTGAAACAGACCCATGAGAGCCCATCTCCCCCACCCTCTGTCCAGAGAAGAGGGGAGAATCCCTTCCCGGGAAGCTATTTCAGCATAATCCCCTGCCTGAAAACATGGACAAGGGACTCTAGCTAACTCAGGAAAACCATCCCCCAACAGAGAGAGCTGGGAAGGGACAGGAGTGTCAGAGACTAATACAATACAGTAATAATAATAATGACATTTTCCCTCTCTTGGCACCTCTGTCCTCCTGAGCCACTGAACACCACGTGATCAGCAACCCCTCACGACTCCACACGGAGGTGGGCATCTGCTATTATCCCCATTGTAGAGATGGGAGGAACAGACCCCCAGAGAGGAAAGGAAGTGAGTGAACCATGATCGCACAAGGGGACACTAGCAGAATTGGGTATCGAACCCAGGAGCCCTGACTGCCAGGCTCTCTGCCCTTGCTCCACTCAGATTTGAGACGAGATCCTAGGAGTCCAGAGAACCGATACCCCCTGCTCTATTACACCATCCTGCCCACACTGGGACAGCGGAATCCTTTCGGGGGAATGTATTCCTATGAGTTTTCCGGTCTCCGTCCCCTGCCTCCCTGCAGCTGCAGAGACACCAAATAAATTGAGCATCACTCTGACATCCTGTCGCTTCAGATAGGCAGCTCTTGCTATTTTATAACTAATTGTAAGTAAGCAAGACACGAGAAGTAATTCTTCCACTCTATTCCAGTTGAGGCCTAATCAGCATGTGCTCTGGGTGCCACATTTCAGGAAAGATGTGGACAAATTGGAGCAAGTCTAGAGAAGGGCAACAAAAATGATTAAAGGTCTAGAAAACATGACCTATGAGGGAAGATTGAAAAAAATTGGGTTTGTTTAGTCTGCAAAAGAGAAGACAGAGGGGACATGAGAACAGTTTTCAAGTACTTAAAAGGTTGTTACAAGGAGGAGGGAGAAAAATTGTTCTTCTTAACCTTTGAGGACAGGACAAGAAGAAATGGGCTTAAATTGCAGCAAGGGAGGTTTACGTGGGACATTAGGAAAAACTTCTTAACTGTCAGGGTGGTTACACACTGGAATAAATTGCCTAGGGAGGCTGTGGAATCTCCATCATTGTCTAACCTGCTCTTAAAAAAATCTCTAAACACCTATCAGGGATGGTCTACTTGGTTCTGCCACGAGTGCAGGGGACTGGACTAGATGACTTCTCAAGGTCCCTTCCAGTCCTATGATTCTATGAACTACAGTCCTGCAGGGCCCCTTGCTGCTCCCTTCAAAAACGTCCCCCTGCCCTCACCTTGAGGGGCCTTAGGAGCTGCAGGGACAACTCAGACAAACTACAAGGGGGATTTTTGTCTCTTCTCTACATTGGAAAGTGTGTGTGAAAGCCACAGAAATGTCTCCCCACTGATACCATCACCTGCTCCCCCCAGACCCTAAAATGCCCCATCTACCAAGTACCCAGTGTTTCCTCCTCCCCGGCCCCTAACCAACCACCCCCCACTGAAACCCAGACCAGCCACCAGCCTGCTTTCCCTACCCAGACCATCCTCAGATGAAACCTGCTTCCAGAGGGCAGAGACCCATTGCCCCACAGGGAGAGCTCCTGAAACCTTCTATGCTGTGTGCACTTTCTGATGTGACTTCAGCGAATCCTTCCCCTTGTAGCTTTTCCCACAGACAGAACATTTATAGGGTGTCTCTGCTGAATGGATTCTCTGATGTCTAAGGACTCCCCAGCTCTGACTGAAGCTTTTCCCACATTCAGAGCAGTTATAGGGCTTCTCTCCTGTGTGGATTCGTCGATGTCTAATAAGTTGGGAGCTGTTACTAAACCTTTTCCCGCAGTCAGGGCATTTATAGGATCTCTCTCCGATGTGGATTCTCTGATGTACGATGAGGCTGAATCTTTGTTTGAAGCTTTTCCCACACTCGGGGCATTTATAGGGTGTCTCTCCTGTGTGGATTCTCTGGTGCGAAACCAGGTTTGAGCTCTGAGTGAAACTTTTCCCACATTCAGGGCATTTATAGGGCGTCTCTCCTGTGTGGAGTCTCCGATGTTTACTAAGGTCTGAGCTCCGCTTGAAGCTCTTCCCGCAGTCGGGGCACGTATAGGGTCTCTCCCCTGTGTGGATTCGTCTATGTGAAATAAGGGATGAGAAATTAGCAAAGCATTTTCCACACTCAAGGCAGCTATAGGGCCTGTCTCCTGTGTGGACTGAGCGATGGGAAATAATGTCCGAGTTCCGCGTGAAGCTTTCCCCGCAGTCAGGGCATTTATAGGGCCTCTCCCTTGTGTGGATTCTCTGATGTACCAGGAGGTTTGATATCTGAGCGAAGCTTTTCCCACACTCGGGGCAGTTATACAGTTTCTCTTTCATATGGACTCGTTGTTGGACCATGATTTCACTAGGATCCTCCAAACTTCTCGCTCGGCAAGTGGATTCATCCTGTCTCTTCCTTTGCTGGTTGCTCTTCTGCCTCTCTGACCTGCGCTGAGTCTCACGGCCTTCTTCTTGCTCAGGACTCAAGGAAACTTCCCCTTTGGATCTTCCTGATACTGTCCCACATGGTTCCACTTGCTCAGGACCTTCCTGCTGTGGATTCTCTTCCTGGTTCTCACCCACCATCCCATCACCTGCTGGGGAAGAGAATCCAGACATGAAATGTTTCCTCTGCCATGGAGAAAGGAACCCTCAGAAAGGGGAATGGGAAATGGGGGGAACAAACCAAAATAACTGCTGGGGAGACTGAAAAAATCAGGAGCCAAATCCCCCGCACTTACTTAAAAAAAAAAAAAAGTTAATGGCAAGGGAGTGACCGCCTGGCCTCAGGGTGGAAGGGAAGCCATAAGCAATACCTGCCATGAAGATACGATACCTGCTGAGGACTTGGGTGAGATGAGGCAGAATACTGGGGCGTGCACAGGGCCGGCGCAACCCATTAGGCGACCTAGGCGGTCGCCTAGGGCACTACAATTTGGAGGGCGGCGACCGCGGCGGTATTTCGGTGGCGGGACTGCCTCTGTAGGGGGCAGCATTTCGGGGTGGGACCTTCCGCCGCTTAGGGCGGCAGAAAAGCTGGCGGCGCTCCTGGGCGTGCATGAAGCCTTTATGGGAATCCCAGCCACTAACTCCAGTGACCGATAATTTCTGCATCCATTTCACCAACTCCTTACCTGTGTTCATGTTTTAAGGATCTTCCTTTCCTCAAAGCCCTGGAGATTTGGGATTCACGGCTCTGCCTCTGGTTCTAGCCAGGAAATCACATTACGTTTGGGAAACTGGAACTGCTCCACAGAAAGAAAAACAGGTGAGACTAGTTAGTCGGAGACAGCATCAGTTGCAGATGTCTTGAGTGGGTGGAGAAAATATTCCTGGAGATCCTTTGGCGGGGTCAGATGGTTCCTGAGAGATGGGTGGGTCCCACAGGGAGCTCCACACACTGGGGGATGTTCTGACTCTGGCAGGGAAGTTGTGCCACCTCTTACCCCTTTCTGAACCTGCCGTGACCAGAGCCCTATCCTGGCATGGACCCAATCCTGGGAAGGGAGGGACATGCAAAATCTGTGCACCTTGGTTTAAAAACACAGTGAGGTACATACACCCCATCTGCCCCATTCCCTCCTACTTTAATATTGCTCTTAAACCAGAAAGTTTGGTCTCCGGAAAAAGTTTCCAAAAGAAGCCTGTGTAGAATGCAAGGAGCACAGGACACACGGTCTTGAAAACTGCTTAGGGCAGGGCTCGAACACACAGTTCATGGGTCAGGGTCCATAACCACAGTATACCCCCTGTCACTACCTGGAAAGCCTCTGGCTTCAACTGTGCACAGGTCTTGCTGCACATGTGAATTTCACAGTGCTAAGTGCATCGCTTTGGCACATGCTGACCTGACGTTCCAGACTGTAATGTTAATAACTTTTTCAATGTGGCTTCCCCAAAAGGGCACTGGGTGCCATGCTTGAGTTGAGATAAACCCCAGGTGACTGAGATCAATTTGAGGAAGGGTTAGTGCCATAGGTGTGCAAAAAAACATGGTAGGTGAATGAGACTTGGGTTTTTTTTTAGTAAAATATTGCTTTTTCGGGGGGGGGGGGGGGCTACTCAGGAAACCCTTGCTCAAATGATCCCAGATTTGAACACTATCACTACCCCAGTACCCATATGAGGCTCAGAAAATTTCAAGACAATCTGAAATTCAAGATTGGTTGTATCGCTCTCAGAATACAGTAGAGCCTCAGAGTTATGAACACCAGAGTTACGAATAGACCGGTCAACCACACACCTCATTTGGAACTGGAAGTATGCACAATAAATATGGCAGGCGACCAGCTTGGCTAAACAGTGAAATCCTTGCTGATCTTAAACGCAAAAAAGAAGCTTACAAGAAGTGGAAGATTGGACAAATGACCAGGGAGGAGTATAAAAATATTGCTCAGGCATGCAGGAGTGAAATCAGGAAGGCCAAATCACACTTGGAGTTGCAGCTAGCAAGAGATGTTAAGAGTAACAAGAAGGGTTTCTTCAGGTATGTTAGCAACAAGAAGAAAGTCAAGGAAAGTGTGGGCCCCTTACTGAATGAGGGAGGCAACCTAGTGACCGAGGATGTGGAAAAAGCTAATGTACTCAATGATTTTTTTGCCTCTGTCTTCACGAACAAGGTCAGCTCCCAGACTGCTGCACTGGGCAGCACAGTATGGGGAGAAGGTGACCAGCCCTCTGTGGAGAAAGAAGTGGTTCGGGACTATTTAGAAAAACTGGACGTGCACAAGTCCATGGGGCCGGATGCGCTGCATCCGAGGGTGCTAAAGGAGTTGGCGGATGAGATTTCAAAAATAAAGGCTAATAGCTCTGCAAACTCATGGCGATCAGGGGAGGTCCCAGATGACTGGAAAAAGGCTAATGTAGTGCCCATCTTTAAAAAAGGGAAGAAGGAGGATCCGGGGAATTACAGACCAGTCAGCCTCACCTCAGTCCCTGGAAAAATCATGGAGCAGGTCCTCAAGGAATCAATTCTAAAACACTTAGAGGAGAGGAAAGTGATCAGGAACAGTCAGCATGGATTCACCAAGGGGAAGTCGTGCCTGACTAACCTAATTGCCTTCTATGATGAGATAACTGGCTCTGTGGATGAGGGGAAAAGCAGTGGATGTGTTATTCCTTGACTTTAGCAAAGCTTTTGATACGGTCTCCCACAGTATTCTTGCCACCAAGTTAAAGAAGTATGGGCTTGATGAATGGACTGTAAGGTGGATAGAAAGCTGGCTAGATCGTCAGGCTCAACGGGTAGTGATCAATGGCTCCATGTCTAGTTGGCAGCCGGTTTCAAGCAGAGTGCCCCAAGGGTCAGTCCTGGGGCCGGTTTTGTTTAATATTTTTATTAATGATATGGAGGATGGTGTGGACTGCACTCTCAGCAAGTTTGCAGATGACACTAAACTGGGAGGCGTGGTAGATACACTAGAGGATAGGGATCGGATACAGAGGGACCTAGACAAATTAAGAGGATTGGGCCAAAAAAACCAGATGAGGTTCAACAAAGACAAGTGCAGAGTCCTGCACTTAGGACAGAAGAATCCCATGCACTGCTACAGACTAGGGACCGAATGGCTAGGTAGCAGTTCTGCAGAAAAGGACCTAGGGGTCACAGTGGACGAGAAGCTGGATATGCGTCAACAGTGTGCTCTTGTTGCCAAGAAGGCTAACGGCATTTTAGGCTGTATAAGTAGATCTGCCAGCAGATCGAGGAACGTGATCGTTACCCTTTATTCGACATTGGTGAGGCCTCATCTGGAATACTGTGTCCAGTTTTGGGCCCCACACTACAAGAAGGATGTGGAAAAATTGGAAAGAGTCCAGCGGAGGGCAACAAAAATGATTAGGGGTCTGGAGCACATGACTTATGAGGAGAGGCTGAGGGAACTGGGATTGTTTAGTCTCCAGAAGAGAAGAATGAGGGGGGATTTGATAGCTGCTTTCAACTACCTGAAGGGGGGTTCCAAAGAGGATGGAGCTCGGCTGTTCTCAGTGGTGGCAGATGACAGAACAAGGAGCAATGGTCTCAAGTTGCAGTGGGGGAGGTCTAGGTTGGATATTAGGAAACACTATTTCACTAGGAGGGTGGTGAAGCACTGGAATGCGTTACCTAGGGAGGTGGTGGAGTCTCCTTCCTTGGAGGTTTTTAAGGCCCGGCTTGACAAAGCCCTGGCTGGGATGATTTAGTTGGGAATTGGTCCTGCTTTGAGCAGGGGGTTGGACTAGATGACCTCCTGAGATCCCTTCCAACCCTGATATTTTATGTTTCTATGACAATCAGACAGCAGCAGAGACAAAAAGTAAATACAATACAGTGCTGTGTTAAATGTAAATTACTAAAAAAAAATAAAGGGAAAGCAGCATTTTTCTTCTGCATAGTAAAGTTTCAAAGCTGTATTAAAGTCAATGTTCAGTTGTAAACTTTTGAAAGAACAACCACAATGTTTTGTTCAGAGTTACGAAAAACCTCCGTTCCCGAGGTGTTCATAACTGTGAGGTTCTACTGTAGCCCACTGTTAAACAGAAAATGACGCTCAACCTTAACTACAGCAGAGTTGTCGGTCTTCTATATTTTGGGTTAGTCGCTTTCAATTTTCATTTTGTTACAATACTGATGGATAACATTAAAATAAACATCAAAGCATATTTTCAGATTTTTATCTATTTACATTTTCACAGTGGTATGAAATTGGGGGGTGGTCAGGCAATTATTTAAAGACCGCAGATGTTCAGATTCCAAAATGTAAAGCTTTCAAAAGCCCTAAATTGTCAGCATCACACGTCAGAACAGACATAGTAAATATCCTTCAATCAACAAATCAAGCCTTGTTTTACTGTACATTCGCTAGTCCATTTGTAACAAGCCTAATTCAAAAGGCTACACTACTGGATTTTTCACTCTAAGAAGTTTTCAAACCATATTTTTCTTACTTTGGCTATTTGTAAATGTTGAGTATTATTGAGGGAAATATTTTTTCATTGGTTTGTGTCTGTGAAATAGATGTTTACTAACATTTATCAATAAATATGCAAGCCTTCCACCCCTAGCGATGTTGCTGTATAAAAGGAGAAAGAGACGGCCCGGTTGTGGGATAGGGGCTAGAAGCCATGTAACCCCTCCCTATCTCACCCCTCCCTACCTCACCACCCCCTCTCCACTCCAGCCACTTCCCTGTGTCCACCCTCATACAAAAGTCTCTGTCAGGATGTCCACAAAGCAAAAGACCCCCGTCAGCAGCCAGTTTCAGAGCCTATGTCAACTGACTCCGGTTTGCACTATGGGGCTAAATATAGCAGTGTAGACATTCCAACTCAGGCTGGAGCCCATGCTCTGAAACCTGGTGAGAGGGGAGGGTCTCAGCCAGAGCCTGAATGTCTACACTATGGTTAGCCCTGGAGTGTGAGCCCAACTAGGTTGACCCAGCCTCTCAGACTTACTGCTGTAGGGATTTTTTGTGTGTGTGGAGACACCCCCTGTGAGTCCAGTCTGTCTCTTCCTATCGCACTGGCATCCCCCACTCATTCCACACTCAGAACAGCCCCCAGAGCCCTTGCAGACGGTCCATGTACTTTTCTTTTTCTCTGTCTGAGCTTGTCCAGCTACAGTTATCGCAGGGTCCTGGCAACCTCGTCTCTCGGGAGAGCTCTTACCCAAGCAGTATACAAAGGAAGAGACTTGACTGCAATGCTGGGGAAATGCCTGGTCACTTCACCACAGTACAGACCTAGCCCCAGGCCCGAAGAAGAGCTCTGTGCAGCTCCAAAGCTTCTCTCTCTCCCCAACAGAAGTTGGTCCAATAAAAGATATCCCCTCCCCCACCTTGTCTCTCTAAACCCATAAAGACACTTTCACCAAATGCTAGAAAGGAACCGAACCAAAGGAGCCGCTCTGGGGGATCCCCCCTGACACTGTCCCCAGGGCAGCGCATCCCCCCAGCAGTGCAGGGACCAGGCAGAGTCAGGAACTGGCTTTTCCTCTCCCTGCTCCTCCCCTTCTCCCCAGGAAAGTTAATCTGCCCCGGGGTGCTGCAGGGAATGGGGCTGGGCAGGGCTGGGAGCCGGGAACCTCCTTCTCCACCTATTGCTCCTGCTGCCGCTGCCAGTCTCTGCCCCGTCTCCCTCCTGCCCTCTCCCCTCGGGCTGGGAGACTCGGTCCCTGGCCCGGCCCGGGGCGTTCGCTCTCCCGGAGCTGGCTCGGCTCCTGCAGGCGCTCAGGGGAGCAGAGCCGGGGGGGGGGGGGGGGGCAGGGAGGGCAGCAGCTCTGGGACTCGCAGACCCCCGCGAGCGGAGCTGGGGCGAGGAGGGGCCGTTGGTGCAGAGTCACTTTCCTGCCCGGCCCCAGCCCTTCCCCCCGGTCTCTCCCCTCACCTGCAAGCTCCGGCTCAGCGGCTGGTGTTGGCAGAGCCCGGGGCTGCCCCAGGGACTGGTTGCAGCCACCGCAGAAAGTCCCCCCCGGCTGGGCACGGAGGCGGGTTAGTGTAGGTCTCTCCCCGCACAGACCCCGCTGGGGAGCAGCAGCGGCTCAGCCCCGGCTCACAATGGAGGCAGCAGCAGCTTCTTCTAGCAGCTGCGATCACTGACCAGTCAGGAGCCGCGCACAGCTGCTGTCACTGGGATTGTGGCAGCATCTGGGAGCCCTAAACTCTCGCCTCTGCCAGCACCGGATGCAACCGCGCTCAGCTGAGCCAGCCGTTTCCTGTGCCCCTGGATACCAACTCGGGCTGCAGCAGCCATCCTTTGGGACCAGCTGTAACCAAAGCCTAGACTAGAGCATCTATTTGCAGGGAAAGAAGGGGCGGGGGAAAGTGAGGGTGTGAAATGTACTAAAGCCTCTTCAGGAACCTCCCCCATCCGCCTTCAGGCCTGCCAGGCTGCAAATTAACATCAATGTTTCACGTCAGGTCTTTTTAGCCCTCCCGCCGGGGAAATTTGGTCCTTTCCCCTTCGGAGATCTGGAAAAGTCACATTTGCTCAGGCTGCTGCCCTCTCTGGCCATGGGAATCTGCTCCCTGCTCTAAGAGGAGGGGTGGGTGGATAGGTGGGGTAAAGGAAGAAACCACTCTGGGATAAAGAGGGGCAGAGGGGAGAAAAGTTGCCACACATGGGATGTGCCACCTGCAGTGGCAACCAACATAAATTGTGGGCAGAGGTGGATTACGGTTTTGTGGGGCCCTGAGCCAGAGCAAGTGGGGTCCACTCCCTTCCCTTCTGCTTGCAGTCCCCACCCCACACCTCTTGCTGGGGGAAATGGGGTTGGGGTTCTTGCCCTGCCCCATCTGCCTGGCACTCCTGCCGGGGAGCAGGATCCGGGCACGGGGGCTTCCCCCACTCCCTGGAAGGAGTGCTGGGCAGGCAGATCAGGTTGGGGTGTGGGGGTGCCCATTTTGCCTGACCCTCAATTGGCCATGGCCCCTGGGCGCAGGCCCCGTTGACCCAGTGGCTAATCTGCCACTGGTTGTGGGGGGCAGGCAGAGGGGCTTGTGTTTCTCCCAGGATGGTTCATCTCAGCCCCCCTGGGCTATGGTGTTAAAGGAACAGTGTAGCTAAAATTTGTCATCATTTTCATGTATGTTTTTGGTGTTTAAAAGAGGGGTGTTTTTTTTTTTTTTTTTTTTGGCAAGTTATGTGCATGTGACATGCCTGCACTAGGCCTCATAGCAGCTCAGAAATTGGCTGGATCTGCTCTTGTGATTTTCTGATGGGTGCTCCCTTTCCTGTAATCCACTGGAAGTGGAATTCCACTCCATTGATTTATTTTAAAAATGGTATTTGTATTACTCCGATTGTGCTTAGCACTCCATCATTTACCTGGGTAAACATACTGCAGATGGATCTCATTGTGTTATTTAATGTATCGTTTTAATGGGGAAAAATGATGGAGAAATGATCATTCATTGATGCTTGTAGCTAAGCAATCACACCTCACGGTGTTTTTTAGTGTAACATTTCCTACGTTCTGACTGTGGTTTTGTAACATACCACTTTTATTTCAAATTGGTTCTTTGTATTTTTCCTATAGCACAAGTTTATCTTTTGCTGTCACAGGACTTTCAGTGCTGTCTGATTTCCTGGGTTACCATCAACATTTCTTCCATTTCCTTTGATCCACCAATGACATCTGCCTTTCTCAATCACTGTTTTGCTTCTTTCTCCAGTGAGGAGATTGTTTACATTGGAGAGTTTTACCAGTTATACAGTCATAGAATCATAGAATGTCAGGGTTGGAAGGGACCTCAGGAGGTCATCTAGTCCAACCCCCTGCTCAAAGCAGGACCAACCCCCAACTAAATCAAATCAGTCCTAGTTATACAGATAAATTCCTCATGTGGATACTCTTATTCTGGAATGAGTGGCTTTTTTGTTTGGTTGTCTTAATGCCATTCCCAAAGGACATAAGTTAAACCAAAAAAGGCCCTTGTTCCAGAATATGAGCATCCATAGGGACTTATATCAGTATAACTGTACTGGTTTAAACACACACAGGATTGTCAACCCCAAATGTTCAAAAATCATGAGTCAGGCTCACCAAAAATCATGAGATTGACTTTAAATTTCATGAGATCATGTGAAAATAATAGCTTTGGGGTTCTTTTTATTTGCCTTCTGCTTTTTGAGCCATTAGCGTGCACTGGGGTCACATTTTGAAGCTTTCTCCACAGCCATGAAGGCTAGAAACTTCATTTTTCTTTCAGAAGGAAGGCTGTAATCATCACATTTCCACTTGACTCCAGGAGCTGGGGCTTTAAGAAAAACAATAATTACCATGAGACTCATGACACAATCATGAGCATTGCCAACACTGCATATATTATCTTAAACCAAACTTTCCCATGTAGACAAAACATTAGTGCTTTTTCATGTCACCACTTGTGGTAGAATGTACTTCCCAAATATTGACTAAGGACACTGTCCTGTCTTATCTGAAGTACCTCTCGAAGGCAAATTTCTCCTGTAATTTCTACTAAATATAAACATTTGCATTTAGCTACCTATGCATGATAATGATATCAATGGGAATACTTGTACGTGGTATAAGTCATCCCCACAATACAACTCTACCTTCTGGAGCTAGTAATAGTGGGAATGGATCAGTGTCATAATAAGTAGACACAAGGAAGTTCCATTACCTGTGTTGTGCTCCACAGACTTGCAATTCCAGAATTTATCTGCATGCCCTCTATGACAATCAGGGTCCAGATACCACAAGGGGAGAAGAGAAGGGTTAAATTGAACAGTTACATTAATTGATTGTCATTGTATTATACACATAGATCGAGTAAGATCTTTTATGAGAGCTTGTAATGTTCTGAACTTGATAGGCATTATGATCTCTGTATCCAGACCATGATTACAACTATGTATTTGTGCATATAGAATACTTATGCTCATAAACTTCAGCTCCGCCTCAGAACAGGGCAGGGAGCAGTCAGGGCTCAGGGGCACCTCCCAAGCCCATTGTTCACACAGAACCAATTCCAAGTGCCCATCCTTTATCCAGCCCAGAAAAAGACAACGATGGACCATTAGAGTTAATAGGAAGACACAGGCTAGAAGTTCCCCTCTCTGAATAGCCATGAGTCACCATGCCAGGAGGGAAAAGAAAAGGCAAAAGCCTTTAAAAACTGAGGGCTGGTCTACACCAAAAACATACATTGGCATAGCTACATTGCTCAGGGGTGTGAAAAATCCACATCTCTGAGCGACAGAGGCCTCATGTACACTTACAGTTTTGTCGGAAAAAGACAGCTTTTGCCAAAAAAACAGTGGAGGTGTACACACTACAAGGCTACTTTTGTCAGCAAAACTCTGTAGTGTAGACAAGGCCATAATTAAGCTGACGTAACCCCTGGTGTAGACAGTGCTAGGGTGACGGAAGAGTTCTTCCATTAACCTAGCTACCGTCTCTTGGGGAGGTGGATTAACTCCAGTGACAGGAGAACCCCTCTGTGCTGCTGCAGCATTTTAAACTTAGACATAGCCTGAGATTTTCATCCAGAAACTGGAGGGCAGTCTCATGGTGGGAGTTGTCTGTGAATGCTGGATTCCCCCCACATGACAATGGGGTAGAGTTAGGGTTGCCAGGCGTCTGGTTTTTGACCGGAACGCCCGGTTGAAAAGGGGCCCTGGTGGCTCTGGTCAGCACAGCTGACCGGGCCGTTAAAAGTCCAGTTGGCAGCACAGTGGGGCAGGCAGGCTCCATGCCTGGCTCCACGCAGGTTCCGGGAAGCGGCTGGCATGTCCCTCCGACTCCTAGGTGGAGGAGCGGCCGGGGGGGGCTCCGCTTGCTGCCCCTTCCCACAGGCATCACCCCAAGCAGCAGCTCTGCAGCTCCCATTGGACAGGAACCATGACCAATGGGAGCTGTGGGGGCGGCAAATGCGGGCAGGGGCTCCTGAGGAGCCCCCTGGCCCCCTCTGCCTAGGAGTTGCCTGAGGTCAGCACCGCCCGGAGCCTGCACCCCGAACCCTCTTTTGTGCCCCAACCCCCTTTCCCAGTCCAGAGTCCCCTTCTGCACCCCAAATCCCCCATCCCCAGCCCCACCCCAGAGCCCACAGCTGGAGCCCTCACCCCTCCTGCACCCCAACCCCCTGCCCCAGCCCGGAGCCCCCTCCTCCACCCCAAATCCCTCATCCCCAGCCCCACCCTAGAGCCTGCAATCCCAGCCAGAGTCCTCACCCCCTTCTGCACCCCAATACCCTGCCCCAGCCCAGTGAAAATGAGTGAGTGAGCGAGGGTGGGGGAGAGCAAGCAATGGAGGGGGGGTGGAATGAGTGGGGGTGGGGCCTCTGAAAAGGGGTGGGGAAGGAGCGATGCCTCAGGGGACAGGGGACAGGGCAAGGGTGTTTGGTTTTCTGCAATTAGAAAGTTGGCAACCCTAGTTACAGTGGGAAATTATTCAAAGGCAATAAGTAACTTGTCTGAGAAAAGGGACTTTATCGAATATGGAAGTATAAAGGTTGCGTCTTGATGTTTAATTTCTGTGTAACTGGTATACATTTGCTTACCCAGACGGTTTCATCTTTGAATCTGTGATTTTGCTATTACATAAACTTTTCATTTATCCCAAGCAAGTGTCTGGTGTGTAAACTGTGTGGAGTGTGTGTGCCAAAATATGCTGGTATCTGGGGCTACAAACCAGAGGGGAAAAGTCTCAGTGTCTCGTAATTGGGGATCCTAGTTTTCCATGATAAAACCCCAACATTCTCTGATAAAAAAAATCTACATTTTTCTGCAATTAAAATGAAATGTTGAACTTCAGTTTCCCGAGCCACAATATATATATAGGTCTCAGTTGAGCACAATGTTTTATTGATATACAGTAGAACCTCCATTATCTGCTGCCCATATTAACTGAAACACCAGTTGCCCAAGGCTGACAGCGGTGGGGCTTGGGCAGTCAGCCCCTGGGCGAGTTTGGCTTGGGTGGTCAGCCCCAGACAGCTGGGCCTCAGGGGGTCAGCCTGCGCCCCGGGCAGCTGGTGGTTTGGTTAATACGGAGAGCCAGATAATGGAGGCTCAGCTAAACGGGGTTTTTCTGTATATGTTTTTATTTTTTCACAAAAATGTAAAGACTAAAGATTCTCTAAAAACACAAATCCCACTTTTTCCCCCGGCAAAGGGATTTCTAGGATCCCTGCTGATAATTAAGAACTTGGGGAGGATGGATTTGGGGAGAGTCAGGACTAGAAGGGCTGTTGGTGTCAATCTGCTAGGAGTAACGAGGCTGTTGGAAGCTGGGGTGAGAACTTACGCTCAGCGGTGGCTCCAGGCACCAGCGCTCCAAGCCTTCGGCGGCATGCCTGCGGGAGGTCCACCGGTCCCGCGGATTGGGCGGCAATTCGGCGGCGGGTACGCCGAATCCGCGGGACCGGGGACCTCCCGCAGGCAAGTCGCCGAAGGCAGCCTGCCTGCCATGCTTGGGGTGGCAAAAAAGCTAGAGCCGCCCCTGCTTACGCTTGTCGGCTGGCTGCCAGTGTCAGGGAATTAATCCTAGCTGCACAGCAAAAAGGCCCCAAGGTTACAGGGCAGGTGGGGACAGAACCCCTCACCGGTCTGTGTGTACCCACAATCCTGCACACTCCCAGTGCTTTCACGGTGCTTGGTGTAGCCGTATTGAAAGGGGGAGAATCACACTGGGAGCAGGTTGGCAGAGCTGTCACTGCGATATGAGGAGAGGGTGGATTTTGAAGGACCAGCCAGGTTTCATTTTGGCTCTGAGTTCCGTAGGCTGTGTCAGCAGCGGTCCATCAGGGTGTCTTCCTGCCGTGGGGACTGTCTGCAGTCTGGTGGCAGATCTCACTGTGGTCTCCCCAGGGGTCAGTGAGAGGTCAGTGAAGGCAACTTCTCAGAAGGATGACTCAGCACGGGTGATGCAAGATGACTCATGCAGCCAGATCAGTGCTGGTGAAAGTTACACTCAAAGTTTTGTCTGGCCGCACCTTTAAACTTGTAAACAAACACAGAAAGTAACTGCGTGGTCGCAGCGTTTAAACAAAGGCCCCGACCTGGCACAAGATTTCTGGGGTAGGGCAGAGGTGCTCCTCTTTTGTCCCAGAATCACCCAGCATTCCCCCCAGGATGAAGCAGGCAGCCTTCCTAGCTTGCCTGTTGGATCCTGATTGGTTAGTGTCATTTCTCAGCCCTCTGAAGAAGTAGGTTTTTTTTCATACCCAGGCCTGAGTGGCTATCTCAGATAAGGCGGCGAAAAAAACGCACGTGAGATGAAATGTTCTCTGAGATCATGCAGTAGACCTGCAATGAAAGAGCTCATCTGAATGAGTGGAAGGACACGGTATCACAGTACAGGAAAGCAGCCAATGAACGTGAGGACAGGAGGGATGAACGTGAGGACAGGAGGGACACTCGAGATGAGAGGTGGTGGCAGGAAGAGCAGAGGAGGCAGGATGCAACGCTGGGGCTACTGCGTGATCAAATGGACATGCTCCGGCGTCTGGTGGAGCTTCAGGAACAGCAGCAGGATCACAGAGTGCCGCTGCAGCCCTGTATAACCACCCTCCCCCCTCCCCAAGTTCCATAGCCTCCTCACCCAGATGCCCAAGAACGCGCGGGGGGGGGGATGCTCCGTGCACTCCCCCCCCCCCAGTGGACAGCCCAAGCAAAAGGCTGTCATTCAACAAGTTTTGAAGTGGCCTTTTCCTTCCCTCCTCCCCTCCTCCCACACCCCACCCGGGCTACCTTGTCAGTTCTCTCCCTATGTTTATAATTAATTAATAAAGAATACATGATTTTTAAACGATAGTGACTTTATTTCCTTTTAAAACAAGTTGTGATTGAAGGGGGGAGGGTGGGTTGCTTACAGGGAATGAGTCAATCAAGGGAGCAGGTTTTCATCAAGGAGAAACAAACAGAACTTTCACTCCGTAGCCTGCCCAGTCATGAAACTGGTTTTCAAAGCTTCTCTGATGCGCAGCGCTTCCTGGTGTGCTCTTCTAATCGCCCTGGTGTCTCGCTGCGCATAATCAGCGGCCAGGCGATTTGCCTCATCCTCCCACCCAGCCATAAACGTCTCCCCCTTACTCTCACAGAGATTGTGGAGCACACAGCAAGCAGCAATAACAATGGGAATATTGGTTTGGCTGAGGTCTGAGCAAGTCAGTAAAGTGCGCCAGCGACCCTTTAAACGTCCAAATGCACATTCTACCACCATTCTGCACTTGCTCAGCCTATAGTTGAACAGCTCCTGACTACTGTCCAGGCTGCCTGTGTATGGCTTCATGAGCCATGACATTAAGGGGTAGGCTGGGTCCCCAAGGATAACTATAGGCATGTCAACATCCCCAATGGTTATTTTCTGGTCTGGGAAGTAAATCCCTTGCTGCAGCCATTTAAACAGACTAGTGTTCCTGAAGACATGAGCGTCATGAACCCTTCCCGGCCAGCCCACGTTGATGTTGGTGAAACATCCCTTGTGATTCACCAGTACTTGCAGCACCATTGAAAAGTACCCCTTGCGTTTTCTGTACTGGCTGCCCTGGTGGTCCGGTGCCAAGATAGGGATATGGGTTCCATCTATCACCCCACCACAGTTAGGGAATCCCATTGCAGCAAAGCCATCTACTATGACCTGCACATTTCCCAGAGTCACTACCTTTGGTAGCAGCAGCTCAGTGATTGCTTTGGCTACTTGCATCACAGCAGCCCCCACAGTAGATTTGCCCACTCCAAATTGATTCCTGACTGACCGGTAGCTGTCTGGCGTTGCAAGCTTCAAAATTTTAGTACATTGCAAGTCCACTTGTCTTTTATTTCAAGAAAAAGTAATCGTACCAATAAACTAGGATGGCCTCTTTACACCTTTTGGATTGCGTACAATTTCTCTCAGTAAAGACAGTCCTTTCCCCTCCCCCCACAAATAATCCATCACCATTTGTTAAAGAGCATTGCGGAAGTTGGTTGATGACACTGGGAGTAACTGGGACGAATTTCTTGGTGACATTTTATTTTCTTTGCAATCAAAACCAAACACAACAACCAAAATGTCACCCTTTCGACTACTGTATGGCTTTGAAGCAACATTCCCAGACCAAGTCTCAGAAAATTACATGGTAGGTGTCTTTAAGAACCATCAGCTTTCAGGTGCATGTTATTCTATGATTTTTCATTTTACAAACACAACTCCTTCTCCATTTGTTTACAAAGCCAACAGATTTTGAGGAACTCGATGAACAATTCTACAAAGAGTACATCATAAATATGGAATCTTGACGTGCTGCTGACATTGAATTGGCTCTTACTAATATTTCTAAAGCACAAGAAAAGCAACAGATGCAGTATGACAAAACTAAGACTCGTAAACATAGGAAAATAATATTTGAGGTTGGGGACAGTGTCATGTTACTGAATGCAAGAAGGAAAACAAGAAAGGGAGGGCTGCTGCAACCTACCTACCGTGGACCATACAAAGTCACCACTGTAGAGGGTAAAAGAGTAAAATTAGAAACCATCTCAGGGAAACTTTTAGGATCTATGTACAGTATCTCCCACTTAAAACTATTTAAAGAGCCTCTAACATTAGCTGCTGAAAACAGATTACAGGAAAACATGGAAATGGAAACTGCTGTGGATGACACTATGAAAAAAGTCACCTCAGAAGAGGTAGGAGAAATGGGAGGCAATGTATCTCACAAGCCTCACAACAGCCAAGTGATAAAGGTGGAGGTCACAGACACGGACAAAGAGGAGTGTTTTTTGGCAGAAGTGGCAAGCAGTGATCCAATCCAAACTATGACCCCCCAAAAAGAAAAAGTATTTGCAAACAAGTTAATTTTTTTGGCGTAATTGACAGTAATGAATAAATGAAGATTTCTATTTACAGTTTTTGTCACATCATTTGACAAAATTGTATTGATTTTTTCAGAGAGCATGGAGGACTACTGCTTATACTGCAATGATGTGACTTGCAAAAAAACCCCAAACAAAACTAAAGATGGCATGATGGTAAGAAACACAAAATAGGGTATGAGAAACACACACCATATCTCCCATGAGATATTACCTCAGGAGCTTGCTGGAATCTACCCTCCCTTTGATCAGAAACCTCTCTCAGTGAAGGCAACAGGACAAGTGCATTGCTGCCTGGGCCTGCCTGCTGAGCTGATGAACTGTAATGGGCAGAGATTGCACCAGCATAGAAGTATATTGAAGGCGAACCCTAAGGAAATTAAGATTTTAAATTATCCTCCACATGTCCCGCGTCCCACTAACATGAATCTAGGCAGGGTCGTTTGGAAGCTGAACACTTTTGCTTCCATCCCACACCACTGTCAAATTTTAGCAAATTAGGACAAGTCAGCACATAAGAACATGAAGAATGTATCAGTAACTGCTAATGGTAACAATTCACTACCTCTCCGTACTACAGGTAGCAAATTCCTATAAGTAGCAGTTTCACACAGCCTATGGTGTAAGAAACCGCTATCTGTAGGGATTAGCTACATCAGATAGCAGTTTCTAGCAAAGTAGGACCTGTCGCTGCTACAGGTAGCACATCCCTACAGACAGCAGTTTCTTACACCAGAGGATGTGTGAAACTGCTATCTGTACGATCGTACTCCCTGCAGCGACAGGTCCTACTTTGCTTAAAAAATGCCCCCTGATGTAGCTAATTCCTACAGATAGCAGTCTCACATGTCAAACCAACCTGATACCCTGTCAAAGAAAGCTAACAAGCCTTGTGGATGGGGGGAAGTGGTCGACATGGTCTATCTTGCCTTTAGTAAGGCTTCTGATACTGTCTCCCATGACCTTCTCATAAACAAACTATGGAAATGCAACCTAAATGGAGCTAAAATAAGGTGGGTGCAAAACTGGTTGGAAAACAGTTCTGAGAGAGTAGGGCTGGAAGGGCATAACGAGTGGGGTTCTGCAGTGATCAATTCTGGATACATTTCTGTTCAATATCTTCATCAATGATTGAGATAATGGCATAGAGAGTACACTTATAAAGTTTGTGAACGATACCAAGCTGGGAGGGGTTGCAAGTGCTTTGGAGGATAGGATGAAAATTCAAAATGATCTGGACAAACTGGAGAAATAATGTGAAGTAAATAGGATGCAATTCAAAAAGGAGAAATGCAAAGTACTCCATTTAGGAAGAAACAATCAGCTGCACGCATACAAAATGGGAAATGACTGCCTAGGAAGGAGTACTGCGGAAAGGGATCTGGGGTCATAGTGGATCACAAGCTAAATATGAGTGAACAGTGTAACACTGTTGCAAAAAAACTGAACATCACTCTGGGATGTATTAGCAGGAGTGTTGTAAGCAAGACAAGCAGCACTGTTGTGAGCAAGACACAAAAAGTAATTCTTCTGCACTACTCTGCGCTGATCAGGCCTCAACTGGAGTATTGTGTCCAGTTCGTGGCGCCACATTTCAGGAAAGATGTGGACAAATTGGAGAAAGTCCAGAGAAGAGAAAAAAAATAGATTAAAGGTCTAGAAAACATGACCTAGGAGGGAAGATGAAAACTGTTATCATGTTTCAAATAATGTAAAAATCAAGGAGCAGTTTTTTACATCTGCAGTTTCTTACAACCTACACATATCAATAACTGCTACAGATAGCACATTTCTACACATAGCAATTTCACACATATTATAGTGCAAGAAACTGCTACCGGTCGGCATTTGCTACATCAGGTAGCAGTTTTATACAATAGCAGTTTCTTACAATCCTAGGTATCAGTAACTGCTAACAGTAGCACATTCCTACGGGGAGCAGTTTCATAGAATCATAGAATATCAGGGTTGGAAGGGACCTCAGGAGGTCATCTAGTCCAACCCCCTGCTCAAAGCAGGACCAATTCCCAACTAAATCATCCCAGCCAGGGCTTTGTCAAGCCGGGCCTTAAAAACCTCCAAGGAAGGAGATTCCACCACCTCCCTAGGTAAAGCATTCCAGTGCTTCACCACCCTCCTAGTGAAATAGTGTTTCCTAATATCCAACCTAGACCTCCTCCACTGCAACTTGAGACCATTGCTCCTTGTTCTGTCATCTGCCACCACTGAGAACAGCCGAGCTCCATCCTCTTTGGAACCCCCCCTCAGGTAGTTGAAAGCAGCTATCAAATCCCCCCTCATTCTTCTCTTCTGGAGACTAAACAATCCCAGTTCCCTCAGCCTCTCCTCATAAGTCATGTGCTCCAGACCCCTAATCATTTTTGTTGCCCTCCGCTGGACTCTTTCCAATATTTCCACATCCTTCTTGTAGTGTGGGGCCCAAAACTGGACACAGTACTCCAGATGAGGCATCACCAATGTCGCATAAAGGGGAACGATCACGTCCCTCGATCTGCTGGCAATGCCCCTACTTATACAGCCCAAAATGCCATTAGCCTTCTTGGCAACAAGAGCACACTGTTGACTCATATCCAGCTTCTCGTCCACTGTGACCCCTAGGTCCTTTTCTGCAGAACTGCTACCTAGCCATTCGGTCCCTAGTTTAATACACTACATCCGGCCCGGGGCGTTCGCTCTCCCGGAGCTGGCTCGGCTCCTGCAGGCGCTCAGGGGAGCAGAGCCTGGGGTGGGTCAGGGAGGGCAGCAGCTCTGGGACTCGCAGACCCCCGCCCCCCCGGGAGCAGAGCTGGGGCGAGGAGGGGCCGTTGGTGCAGAGTCTCTTTCCTGCCCAGCTCCAGCCCTTTCCCCCGGGTCTCTCCCCTCACCTGCAGGCTCCGGCTCAGAGCCTGGTGTTGGCAGAGCCCGGGGCTGCCCCAGGGGTTGGGTCCAGCCACCGCAGAAAGTCCCCCCCACCCCCACCCCTGGCTGGGCAGCAGCAGCTCAGCCCGGGCTCCCGATCACAATGAAGGCAGCAGCAGCATCTGACCCAGGAAGCTCAACCCCTGCTATCCTGAGCGGAGAGAGCAAAGCAGCCTCCTCCTCCCCCTTTGCAACAAGCAGGGCCCCTGGTGCCACAGGAATTGGTGGGACACAGTCCCAGCTCGGGAACAGCTGCCCAGCAACACTGTAGCCAGGGCCGGCTCCAGGGTTTTTGCCGCCCCAAGCAGCCGCAAAAAAAAAAAAAAAAAAGAAAGCCGCGATCGTGACCTGTGGTGGCAATTCGGCGGGAGGTCCTTCGCTCTGAGCGGGAGTGAGGGATCCTCCGCCGAATTGCCGCCGAATAGCTGGACCTGCCGCCCCTCTCCGGAGTGGCCGCCCCAAGCACCTGCTTGCCAAACTGGTGCCTGGAGCCGGCCCTGACTGTAGCCACGGGAGGACTCCCGGTGCTGCGAAAGGGGGCTGGAGGGCTGCTCTCTCTGCTCAGCACAGATTTATTGCTGCTGCCTCTCCTGTGACCTGGGAGCCCACCCGGCTGAGCAGGAGACTGAGACAAGCCGTGGGGTCCCCTCAAACTGGAGTGATGGGTAAAGCTCCCCCCGGATTTCAGCACTGACAGAGACATGCTGGCTCCATCATCCACAGCAGGTCTGAAAGGAGTGAGTGAGGCAGGGCCTGGTGTTAATGAACAGTGCAGTAGGGGATCCTGTCATTAGAGACTGCACCATAACGCACACCCATGTGGGGCAGAATTAACACTGTTCGGGCACCTTGATTTTGGCCTAACTCTGAGCGCTTGACTGAGCAACCTTAATGACCTTCTTCAGCATTCACGTCGCACTCCCCATCAGTACCCGGCCCAGGCCCAGGAAGCTAATGATCCAACCAGCGCACCAAATTCGGTGATGAATCCTGGTCACATGGTGCATATACTAAGAAGAATGTCGCGTTTTGTGCGTCATATGGATATAAATCCTCTCTTATCCAGTTCTTCTATATAATTATCTAACTTGCAGAGCTAATCCCCTCCAACATTGCCCCTGCGGCTTCTAATCATCAAATATTGCCATGACATCTACGGTGACCATACGTCCCATTTTGGCCAGGACAGTCCCTTTATTAAGCCCTGTCCTGGCCATCCCAACTGTTTTGGCAAAAGTGGGCATTTGTCCCATTTGCTCTTGTCAACTTCATCAGTTGGCAAGAGCAAACGGGACAAATACCCAGATTTGTCAAAAAAGTGGGGTGCACAGGAACATGTAGGGGGATGAGCAAAGATGCCAGCCCCGGGCAGGGGGGCAGGCAGGGCTCAGGTGAGCAGCAACGCCAGTCCCTTGTGGGGAGGAGGGCTCGGGCCAGCCCTGCGCGAGTTGGGGAGGGAGCCTCAAGCTAGCCCCTTATGGTGTCCCATTTTCCCTTCAGGAAATATGGTCACCCATGTGATATCAGAGCCCCACAAATACAAATAAAATAGGTAACTCTGTTGAGTTTGTGAAATATTTCTGGGGCTGGGGGGAGAGGGTCGAGGGGCTGCACTGTGGGAATGCGTTGCTGAAATTACCCCACATTCCATGAGGAATTGCCAATTTCAAGACAGTCGGTGCATGTGGGCTTGAGAGCAGCCAGAAGAGTCATCATTTAACCAGATTCTCTCCCTTAACTATAACATAGCTGGTTCACACCCCCACCATCCCCATCCCAGACAGACCTCCCCAGCTAGGCCTCTTGCACACCCAGTCCACCCCCTCCAATTCTCCACCCTCACCCCCTACGCAGGGGTGACATGTACCTTACCTTGCAATTCCTCATCTTCAGACATTACAGTTTAGCCACTCTCTGCTTTCTGGAAGATGCTACTTTTAGCTGCCCCTCTAGTCACAGGTTCATAGCAGCATTGCAAAAAATGCCATCTTGTCCGGCTCAGGCAGGATCTTTTTAAACAGAGGGCAAAAGGAGAAAGGTAGGAAAGGGAAGGAAAAGGACACAGGAGGGACGGGGCGGCAGCAGGAACTCGTTTCCCATCCGAAGTGCAGCTCAGAACCTAGCCGAAGACAGGGGAGATGGTAATGTCATTGGTTCCCTCTTTCTGGTCCAGTCATGACGCCTTTCAGGATCAGGACCATGAAGGTCCAATAGTGTCATAATGGATCTCAAGGTCCTAGTTGTGTGTGTGTGTGGGGGGGGGAGTGGCTGCCATGATGGTAGAGCTCATGTCTTCCAGTTCACCTGTCTCTATATTTTGACCACCCCCCAATAAAATCTCTCTTTAAGAACCCCCAAAGGGTGTTATGGGTGGAATAGCCCATCCCCTCTGTCATAGGGTGACTGGCAAAAAAGGGAGCAAGGTCCAGTGCAGAGCCTCATTTGGCCATAAGGGGTGCTACAGAGAATAGGCATGTCCATTTCCATATGGCGTAGACTGCAGGACTGAGAGGCTCCTCCCATCGAGGAGGGAAGAGAGACCAAGTTGGAGCATAGGGCAGGAGCACTGACCACCGGAGTTCCAGCTCCAATTGCTGGGAATTCCCAGGCTTCCACAGCAACATGCTGAGGAGATCCAACAACAGGAAGAGATTGGCCACCCCAGAGGCAGAAAGAGAGAGGCCTGGAGGTATGTATGCATTGTGATGGTAAGTTCTGCCCACTGCTCAGGACCCTATAGAAATGGGGAAGGCCCAGACTCTTAAAGATACTGTGCTAAGGGGTGATGGGCCCCCTTCTATTATGGGATTGAAACAAAGGATGTGGGGACCCCGTTTGGACAAAGGAAGAATAAGGCCCTGGGGGTAGCATGTTTTGGTTGTGGGAAAATGAGGCACATAAAAAGCCCCCCCCCCCCCCCCAAATCTCAAACTTTGGGAAGTGGGACTATTGCTCTGGGGAAGCCAGGCTTCAAAGTGTTTGGGAACTTGGACAGCCAAGGGAACAGGTCCCAAATTTAACATAAGAACAGTCACACTGGGTCAGACCAATGGTCCATCTAGCCCAGTATCCTGTCTTCTGACAGTGGCCAATGCCAGGTGCCCCAGAGGGAATGAACAGAACAGGTAATCATCAAGTGATCCATCCCGTCACCCATTCCCAGCTTCTGGCAAACACAGGCTAGAGAATTTAGAGGTGGGAGGTCGGTTAGGGGTTTCAAACATCGCTTTTGCTGAGGGAGAGGCCCCAGACTCTAGTCTCACCCGAGGGAGGGGGGGGGGGCGGGGGAGGGAGAACTTGGGGAATGTACGTAATTTCTACAGGAACCAAAGCAGACCCTGGGGTCTGAAATGATTCCACTGGAGAAGAGCCCACTGAGATGCTCTGAGCAAGACCAGGATTCCCTAACCCATGTCAGAAAATGGGTGGAACTTGTTTCACAGGTTCTGAAAGCTCAAGTATATGCTGATAACCAAATCCCTGATATGAGTACCCACCACCTTGGCAAACTACAGGGTCAGATGAAGCCTCTCTGGCAGAAATGGACGATGGGAAAAAACTTCTCAGCTCACCTCAGTTTCAACACTGTGTAGAGCTGACAGGCCGCTGACTCCCAATATCCTCCATCCCTATGTTTCTCCTTCCTCTCCCCTTGGCCTCGGAGGAGTCTTCCTCTCAAAAACTACCAGTTCAATTTCTTTGACGTGTTCTGGAAATACTCTTCCACTCCCGGAGCGTTCACTTGAATATTTTTAGAATGGGAGAAATTTTCTACTTGAAGACAGAAGAGGGAGGGGCTGAAAGCCGGATCCCGGTTGCATTGTCAATGATGGACAGAGACATAGAAAAGGAAACAAGAAGATGCTGTAGAGCTGTTTGCCCCTTGTGAGTTGATTTTCTCAACAACAACAACACAAAAAAAATTTTTTTAAACATAACCCACTCTGCGCTGTCTTTATCCAAAACTTGAGGGTTTGGGGAGCAAGGAGAAAAAATAACTTGTTGGGGAAAAAACATTTGTATGAAAGTCACTGAATAAAATTAACAGAAACAAAAATGACATTTAATGAGAGTGAAGGTTCCGGTAGGACTCACTTGCCCAACACGAGAAGAAGGGAAAAGACTTGTCACACTGATTACAGCATCTTGGATCATATGCACCCACGCTTCATGAGGCCTTCACTTCCATCTCTAACAGGAACCCAAAAGTAACATGCATCCAACTTCATCCCACTCATGCTGTAACACAAAACCCGACCGGTGAACTAGTACTAGGCTTCTTTCATTGGCCACTGTCAGAAGACAGGATACTGGGCTAGATGGACCTTTGGACTGACACAGTACGGCCAATCTTACGTACCCCGCAGTGTCAACGGTTCAGCACATCCCATCTCCCATAGCCCGTGCATTTGGGAATCAATCTGCTTTGACAGCGTGCAGGTCACTGCAGAGGTTTTGTGTCAGAGCGTGAGTTGGACGGCAGAGTGGGGGCATGTTGTTTTTCAATCTCTGTTGGAGAAGGAAAACTTTTAGACTCTAGGACAGTTATTCCCTCACCTCCCATCCCAATCTCCAAGTAACCCACCCACCAGCACCCAAGATACCTCTCCCATTGGCTGGGCCCATCCGGCAACAACCCAATTTCAAAATACTCCATTCACCTCCCGTGCTCCAGCATCCACCATCCTGCCTCATGGGTCCCAAGTCTCTCAATGCCCCAGCACCCATCCTCAGCCACCTATAGATCTCACAATCCCCAGATGAGTGAGTGGAGCAGAACTATGAGAAAAAACACTGTGACCAACTATCCCGTGTGGATTTTCTGATGCCTTATGAGGTGGGAGCTCTGACGGAAGCTTTTCCCACACTCAGGGCATTTATAGGGTTTTTCTCCCGTATGGATCCTCTGATGTGTTTTAAGAAGTGAGTTCGACTGGAAGCTTTTCCCGCACTCACTACATTTAAAAGGTCTCTCCTCAGTGTGGCTTTTCTGGTGTCTAATAAGGCCTGAGGTCACACTGAATCGTTCCCCACAGTCGGGGCATTTATAGGGCCTGTCTTCTGAGTGGATTCGCCGGTGTCTCCGGAGGGTTGAGCTGTCATTGTACCTTTTCCCGCAGTCCAGGCATTTAAAGGGTTTCTCTCCTGTATGGATTCTCTGATGTTTCATAAGGGCTGAGCAATGACTGAAGCTTTTCCCGCACTCGGGGCAGTTATAGGGTTTCTCTCCTGTGTGGATTCTCTGGTGTTTAACAAGGGCTGAATTCATACTAAAGTTTTTCCCACAGTCGGGGCATTTATAAGGTGCTGCTGTCGTGTTAGTTCCTTGATGTGTAACAGGCGTTGGCCTTCGTTTCTCTCCAGTGTGCATTCTCTTATGTTTAATAAGGCCTGAGCAGTCACTGAAGCTTTCCCCACAGACCAGGCATTTATAGGGTCTCTCTCCAGTATGGCTCCTCTGATGTCTGGTAAGGTGGGAGCTCAGACGAAAGCTATTCCCGCAATCAAAGCATTTATAGGGTTTTTCTCCTGTGTGGATTCTCTGATGTGCTGTGAGGTCTGAGCTCACACTGAAGCTTTTCCCGCAGTCAGGGCATTTATAGGGCTTCTCTCCAGTGTGGACTCTCTGATGTACAATCAGGATCGATCTCCGATTGAAGCTTTTCCCACACACGGGGCACTTAAAGGGTCTCTCTCCAGTGTGGATTCTCTGATGCACGAGGAGGTCTCTACTCACACTAAAGTTTTTCCCACAGTCGGGGCATTTGTAAGGATTGTCCACCATGTGGGTGGCCTCGTGTGCAAGAAGGTAAGAGCTCACTCGGAATTTTTTCCCACATTTGAGGCACTCATAGGGTTTCTCTCCTGTATGGATTTTCCGATGGGTACAAAGGGTCGAGCTCAGACGGAAGCTTTTCCCGCAGTCGGGGCACTTGTAGGGTTTCTCTCCGGTGTGGATTCTTTTATGTTTAATAAGGGTTGATCTCACAGTGAAGCTTTTCCCACATTCGGGGCATTTATAGGGCTTCTCTCCAGTGTGAATTCTCTGATGCGTAATAAGAAATGACCTCCGATTGAAGATTTTCCCACACTCAAGGCAGTTATAGGGTTTCTCTCCCATGTGGATTCTCTGATGGACTTTTATACTTTTAGATTTCCTGAGAGCTCTGCCTGTGGTACTGGCTTTACCATGTGACTCCTCTACAGGAATTTTCCCCAGATCTTTTGAACTGCATTGACTCTCGTAGGTAGTCACCTTCTCGGGACTCGGGGAAATGCTCCCTTCGGATCTTCCCAATAGCCTCCCATCTGCTTCCGCTTCCCGCAGGCAATTCTCCTCCTTTATCTTCACTGTCCTATCCTCTGTGGGAATAAAGAGGGAAAATTGAGACCTGAGTCATTGCTTGTGCTGGAAAGTAAAGTATCCTCTGAAAGGGGCAATGACAGAAATAAATAATGATATGATCTGAAATAAGGGGCCAAATCCCCCAAAGCAGAGGGACCAGTTCTGCTTCTGCATGGCAGCTGAGCACTGAGAAAGAAAGGGGATGAAGGGGGGAGAGGTGTATTCATGTGTCAGTCAGGGTGTGAGGGAAGCTGACATCTGCCAGGAGGATGCGACCCCTGCTGGGAAACCCCTGACATGGGTGAGAAGGTGCAGAACTGGGGGACCTTTTTGAGAATCCCAGCTGTTTCCTTCACTCACCCATGGTTTCTGAGTTGGTTTAACACACTCCTCACCTGCGCAGGGTCCTCTCAGGATCTCCCCTTCCTCTTCATCCAAGGGGCCCAGCTCCTCCCCTGGCTCCATCGGAGAGATCTGGAGTAGAAACAGCCCCGGGTTAGATGGAGCGTGGGCTCCCTGCACATGTGGTGACTTTATTCACTCATGTGTATCCATGTGCGATTTTTACCGATTTTTTAGCCGGGAACAGTTGAGTCATCTTGAAAAGTGAAGAGTTAAAATCAGACTTGTGGTTTTTCTATGAGGGAAACGAAGCTTTAATTCTCTCTCTGGTCACAGACCGATGCCACATTGTGCTGTTGCTTTAGCAATGAGTCCTAGTGGATATGGTACTAGGCAGACCAGCATGAGACCTCTGATCTACACCCAGCTCTGTCATTGACCTGAAAAGCAATATTCCCATCCCTAAGTTTCCAAATATCAGGAGTCAGATCTCAAAAATCATGAGATTTCCTTAGGAAAAAAGTGATTTAAATAAAGAGAACAAACCAATAATAATACATTTTGGGTTCTTTTCTTCCAAGTTTGGCAGTCTGTTGGGATCACTTTTTCTGCTACCCTCGTGGCTAGAATTTTATTTTGTTTATTTTTTTAAATGAAAGCTGAGATTCTCATGTAATTGCAGGACTCCTTGAACTGGGGCTTTATTAACCCCTCCTCCTCCCCCCCCCCCACTAAATATCATGAGACAAATATCACAAGCTGACAACACACAGACAGGGAGATAGAACTAGAGATACTGATCGTGGTATTTAAAAGTGATTAGTTATTTTGGGTACCTCTGATAGAGAAGACCCAACCCAAAATGCCAGAAAGGGACTTGACTGAAAATTAATGAGACTTAGGCTTTGAAATCAATTAGGCATTTTTGATATGATCACCCGAGAAGCATATACTAAGCAATTCCACCATAGATAAAGATACATTTAAATGAAATTTTATTCTGCTACTTATTTAAATAAAAGTAAGTGCAGCACACAGAAGAAATTCCTTTCCATCCTAGCTTTCACCAGCCCAGTTACTCTTTGTAGGGTGACACGAACAGCCCTTCCAGTCCAGGGTCCCCCCCAAATACATCCTCACTGAGTTTGAGAACCCTTGGTATATCTCATAACAGCCAGCAGGTTCAGAACATTACAAGCTTTCATAAAAGACCTTACTGAATATGTTTTTACAGTGCAATGACACAGCATGCAACCAGTTGGTTTAACTGCTTACTTATGTGGATTTAAACCTTTGGTTCTCCCGTTTGGGTGTCTGGACCCTGATTGTCATACCATGGTCCAGTGGTTAGGTTGCTAACTTGGGATGCAGGAGACCTCGCTCCGCCGCAGACTTCCCGTGTGACTCTGAGAAAGTCAGAGTCTCTCTCTGCTGCAGTTCCCCAGGTGGGGACAATAGCATTTCCTTATTACACAGGGGTAGTTGGTGGATAAATACATTAAAACTGCCAAGGTCCTCAAAGTACCTTAGTTAGAATTTTCCAAAAATATGGAAGGTAAGTATCTAACTATGAGCAAGATAATTATTACAACATTTATATCCCTATGGTTAATAGTTAGAGCCCTACCAAATTCACAATCCGTTTTGGTCAATGCCACGGTCATAGGATTTTAAAAATCATAAATTTCATGATTTCTGCTATTTAAATCTAAAATTTCACAGTGTTGTAACTGTAGGAGTCCTGACCCAAAAGAGGGTATTGGGGGCATTGCAAGGTTATTGTAGGGGGGTTGTGATATTGTCATCCTTACTTCTGTGCTGCCTTCAGCGTTGGGCAGCTGGACAGCAGCATCTGCTGGCCGGGAGCCCAGCTCTGAAGGCAGTGCCATGGCCAGCAGCAGCATAGAAGTAAGGATGGCATGGTATGGTATTGCCACCTTTACTTCTGTGCTGCTGCCTTCAGAGCTGGGCCCTCGGCCAGCAGCCGCCACCCTCCGGCTGCCCATTGCCACCCTTACTTCTGCACTGCTGCTGACAGTGCTGCTTTCAGAGCTGGGCGCCTGGCCAGCAGCCACCACTTTCCTGCCACCCAGCTCTCAAGGCAGTGCAGAAGTAAGGGTGGCAATACCACAACCCCCTACAATAACCTTGCAACCGCCCCACCCCCTCAACCCCCTTTTGGATCAGGACCCCCAGTTTGAGAAATGTTGGTCTCCCCTGTGAAATCTGTATAGTATAGGGTAATAGTACACAAAAGGCCAGATTTCACGGTGAAGACCAGATTTCATGGTCCGTGACAAGTTTTCCATGGCCGTGAATTTGGTAGGGCCCTATTAATAGTGGACACACACACCCCATTTTATTTTTCCAGCTAAGGGTTAAAAAAAAAAAAGACTCCACACTGCTCGTATTTAGTGTCAGTTCATTTTTTCAATCCTAGTGCAAGATCATCTTATTTGCATATGTGAGGCCAGATGAAGTACATCAAGAAAAGCAACCACATTGGTGGACACAATTAGCAACAATCGGTCACAGTCAGCAGCAGAATTTAAACAGGACAATTATATTGGTGTGGTAGCCAACACTACAGAATTTCATGGAGTTTTGACCCTCCAGAGGAAGAGATGACCAACCCCTGTCTGCAGAGTAAATTTAGTACAAGTAAAAAGGGGGAGGGGGAAAGAATTGTAGAACGACCAGTATTCTAAATTGTCACAATCCATGATAGTCCAGGTTGCCCTTCTGCATACAATGTTTTTCTCTGTACAAGTGATCAACATATAACAACTTTATATTTAAATTAAAATAAGGAATTAGTATCCTTCAAGTTCCTTGTTGACATCTGAGGTTGGCATTATAGTGAGCTCAAATATTCCAGAAATGGGAGGTGTTGTCACACTGGAACACACCTACTAATAGAGCCGGCTTCAGGAGAGAAACTGTAATCATTTCAGCCAGGGATAGTCAAATATTTTTTGTCAAGGTCCAAATTTCTTAGTCAAGGTATGGCCAAGATCCAGACTTCGGAGAAAATAATACAAATAATAACAACAATGACAATAATGAATAAATAAAAATCATTGTGGGGTCCATTCAAAAGCATCTGGTGGTCCAGTTTTGGCCCATGATCTGAGCCCCCTCTGTCTCCCTTTACAGCAGGGAGCAGATTCGGATGGCCAGCGAGGGAAGTGACTTCAGCAGATGTTACTGAACATGTTCAGATGGCTGAAACCTGCTCAGTAACAACAGCAAAGTAGCAAATTATGACCAGTAGCAGTTTGTAATATTATTCTGGCCCCTCCTACCAGGACTAAACCCAATGAGACATTTTTAATCTCCCCCTCCCTCCCAGGCACAGAGCCTCTGAACCAAACCACTGAAAGGAGCAGAATCAAAGGAGACGCTCTGCGGGATCCCCCCTGACACTGTCCCCAGGGCAGCGCATCCCCCCAGCAGCGCAGGGACCAGGCAGAGGCAGGAACTGGCGTTTCCTCTCCCTGCTCCTCCCCAGAAAAGTCAATCTGCCCCGGGGCGCTGCAGGGAATGGGGCTGGGCAGGGCTGGGAGCCGGGAACCTCCCTCCCCACTGATTGCTCCTGCTGCCCCTGCCAGTCTCTGCCCCTGTCTCCCTCCTGCCCCCTCTCCCCTCGGGCTGGGAGACTCGGTCCCTGGCCGTTGGTGCAGAGTCACTTTCCTGCCCGGCTCCAGCCCTTTCCCCCGGGTCTCTCCCCTCACCTGCAGGCTCCGGCTCAGGGGCTGGTGTCGGCAGAGCCCGGGGCTGCCCCAGGGGCTGGTTGCAGGCAGCCACCGGAGAAAGTCCCCCCGGCTGGGCACAGAGGGGGGTTAGTGCAGGTCTGTCCCCGCACAGACCCCGCGGGGCAGCAGCAGCTGCTCAGCCCCGGCTCCCGGCTCATACCCCAGGCAGGCGGCACCGTCTGACCCGGGAGGAAGTTCAACCCCGATATCCTGAGCAGGGAGAGCGGGATAGTTCAGCGATCAGCCGCCTCCTTTCCCCGAGCCCTGAGCAGAGCCCCCTGGCGGCAGCAGCTCCGGAAATGCAGATACAATGTTGACCCAGCCCCAGCTCGGGAACAGCTGCCCAGCAACGCTGTAGCCAGGGGAGCGCTCCGGGTGCTGCGACTGGTGGCGGGGGCGCTGCTCTCTGTGCTCAGCACAGCCGGGGAGCTGCGATTTATTGCTGCTGCTTCTCCTGGGAGCCGGGAGCCCACCAGGCGGAGCCGGAGACTCCAGGTAATTGAGGGAGAACTGGGGGGAAAGTGCTGGGTGTCCCCCCCCTCCTCACCCCATCGCTGCTCCCCGCGTGTCTGCCAGTCTCGGACTTTAGCGCAGAAATTTTCCCTGCAGGGGCTTAGGGGTGGGGTAGGGGGTCGTGGTTCAGGTGAAGGAAATGGAGAGAAAGGCCTTGGGGGGCGGGATAGCAGGATCAGGCCCCCGCGGGGGTCCCCCCTGTGCCTGGGCGGAAGAGGAGGGGTGAGCAATAAGGAGATGGAGGGGAAAGGGGGGGTAAAGGCAGCATGGTTGTGCGGGGGGGCACCCCAGCGAGTGGAGAAGAGTGGGGGGCTCAGGGGAGTGTGTGTGGGGGGGTTATTCCTCATTTAAAAATCTACCCCATTATCTTGAGACAAGCCGGGGGTCCCTGTGAACTCCGCAGCGATGGGTAAATCTCCTCAGCATTCCAGTGCTGACAGGGGCCTGTTTGCTCCACACCCATCAGGTCTGAAAGGACTGAGGCCAGGTCTACATGACAGACCTATGTTGGTATAACTACATGGCTGGTGTGTAAAAATCCACCATACCCACCCACCCAGATTCAGAGGGCAGGTGAGGGTAGCAGCTTCAGCAGATGTTACCGAGCCTGCTCAGACTGCTCCGGCCTGCTCAGTGACAGCAAACTAGCAAATGTTCACCATCCCTTTGGAGGATCTGGAGCAAAACGTGGCCGTTATTCAGCAGCCTGGCAGGGCAAGAAGGGCAATTGGGGAAGCTTCAGCAGGGGCTTTTGTTCATGTCACACCCCAATTCCCCCCAGGCTCTTTCCCTGCAGACAGATGCTCTGGGCTTTAGTTACAGCTGGTCCCACTGACTGGGCTGCAGCCCAGGTTGGTAGCGAGGGACCAAGGAAGGGGCTGAGCAGCTAAGAGCCTAAGAATATAAGTAACAGATGCTGGCAGGGGAAAGAGGGAAGGGGGAGAGTTAAGGGCTCGGAGGCTTTTCTGCAATACAACTATACAGTATATCTAGATAGCGTAACCGAGCATCATGCACTGTGTGACTCCTGCTTTTGACTGATTAGTAATCAAGGCTCCTAGAAGAAGCTACTGCTGCCTCCATTGTGATCTGGAGACCTGGACCAAGCAACTGCTGCTCTGTGTCAGGGAGAGACCAGAGAAACCAATGGGGGACTTTCTGCAGTGGCTGGACCCAGCCCCTGGGGCAGCCCCGGGCTCTGCCGACACCAGCCCCTGAGCCGGATCCTGCAGGTGAGGGGAGAGACCTGGGGGAAAGGGCTGGGGCCGGGCTGTAGAGGATGGGTTCCTCTAAAGCACTGGGAAATCTAGTTGACAAGCTACATCAGGCAGGGTGATTAGTCTCCGCTGTCTCTCCCCCTAGGGCAGGTCTCTGTGGCTCTGGTCTTTGACTGAGCCTGACCCACTGCACAGGGACTGTGAGGCTGAGGGGGGTAAAGAACTTTGAGAGCCCCAGATGCAAAGTGATAGAGAGGGGCAGGGCTGGGGCATGGTTATTATTTCATTGGGTTTTTTTTTTCCATAGAAAACTGACACTCCCCAAAACTCTGAAATAACAGGGACAAAATATTTAAACATGGTCTCTGAATTGGCATCCAAAATGTAGCCTCCCCTGGGATGTTTTCATATGCTGGGCATGTGCACATGGATGCCATGTGCACACTCTGATGGAGGGCGAGAGGGATGCATGCAAAAGAGTTGTGGGTGCAGAGTTGTGGGTGCACATGCAAAGGGCGATCCTGGATCAACAAGGTAAAAACACGACTAAGCATCTTCCTCAGTGTCACAGAGTTTAGAATTGCTCCAGCCGCTGTTCTCACCCTGGCAAGCTGCAGAGTAACAGCCATATTTTGCTCCAGATCACCCACTCCTCCCAGGGGACAGGGAAAGGACAGAACTGCTGGTGGGTTCGGTCTGGGTATAGGTGGGGAATGCAGAAAGGTAGGAGCCCAGCAAGTGAAATCCCTTCTGAGCCTGCTTTAATGTGGGGCATAAGTTGTAGGGACAACCCCAGCAGGAGGGGGTGAAAATTCCCCTATGAGAAGTAACAAACGACTGACCACGCAGACATCAGAGGCGCACAGCCAGCGCATTCAAGTCACTCTGGAAAGTTGGGAACTGGGCTTGAATATCACAAGGTTTAAAAATACACTTTGTGGGGAGGGGTGATTTTATTTATCTTCTGGTGGTTAAGCCTGTGGGGGGAAGCGACCTGCCCCCTTAGTGAGAGAGAGCGAGAGAGAGAGAGAGAGTGTGTGTGTGCATATTGCATCACAAGAGCAAAACTCTACCTGCCACAGTGCACATGCAAAATTGCAGCCTCCCTCCTCACAGGGAGACTCCACCCACTGACCCTCCCCTACTCCTGGGATAGGGGGAGCTGCTACTCTGTGTCCAACTCCACACTCTCCCTCATCACTGCCCTGTCACCAGTCTCTTCTCCCCTGATCCTCACAGTCTCCTCTTCACACCTGCCCCTCTAGTCACCTGCCGTTCCCTTTACACCTTCCGTGTACCTCTCGCATCAGCCACCCCACATGCCCCTGTGCTCCCTATCTGCAAACCCCCACAGCCTCCAACCTTGCACCCCACATTCCCCTGCACTCCCTAATCCATGACATTCCCCTAAATCATTGTCAGACTCAGTCTGGTCCCCACAAATTCCCCTGCACTGCTCTCAGCCTCCCTCTATCCCCCCGAACATACTCCTATGGGCCTCTGTTTCCCTCTTGTCCCCATGTGCCTTGCATCATCCCTCATTCTCCCTGCTGCCCCTCACTCATTACCCTCTTCTGTCTGTCTCCTGCTCCCCTCCCAGGATCTCACTCACCTCCTCCCCCCTCAGTCTGCCCCCTGGACATGGACGACCCTGCGCACTGCCCCACAATCCACCTCTCGCCCCCTCCACCCCTCACTAATTCCCCTGCACCCTCCTCAGTCTTGCTCTAGCTTCCCGTGTCTCCCTTTCTATGCATGGTGTCTCCTTGTCAGAGGATGTTGTGAAGGCCAAGACTATAGCAGGGTTCAAACAAGAACTAGATAAATTCATGGAGGATAGGTCCATGCCAGGATGGGCAGGGATGGTGTCCCTAGCCTCTGTTTGCCAGAAGCTGGGAATGGGCAACAGAGGATGGATCACTTGATGATTACCTGTTCTGTTCATTCCCTCTGGGGCACCTGGCATTGGCCACTGTCGGTAGACAGGATACTGGGCTAGATAGACCTTTGGTCTGACCCAGTATAAACCATTCTTATGTTCTTATATATCCAGCCAACTAACCACAGGGCCCCAGCCATATTCCCTGAGGAGAGCATAGCTTTAACCATACTGAAAACAATAGGAGCTGGTGACCATTACTAGGAGCTGCCTTACTTCCACATGCCTGGAAGATCTGTAGGGAAATGGCGGCCATCTGGAATAATAATGAATAATTATTGAATGAACAATAATAGTCCTCAACTCTACTACGGGAACATTCATAGGTATTACTAAGGTGGCTCCCCAAAATGCCAGCCTTTTCCAAGAAAAATTTCTAGACAAATGAACCATGAAACCAATGATGTACCTGAGATATATCAACGATATTTTCATCCTATGGACAGATCACCTCAGCTCCCTCACAGATTTCCACCACAACTTCAACAACCATCACCCATCCATTAAACTCTCTCTGGAATACTTCCACACTAGCATCAACTTCCTGGACAGCAATCAGCTGCAATAATGGAACCCTACAGACAGCAATATACAAGAAACCCACAGATCACCACACATACCTTCACAGATCCAATAATTGCCCCAAACATACCAAGAAATCAGTTATCTACAGCCAGGCACTCAGATGCCACAGATTATGCTCTGAGGAAAAAGTCCAGGATACATACCTTAACACACTTAAAACCACCTTTACCAAACAAGGACACGCCGCCAAAGAAGATGGCTCCATCAATGACTATTGGTCTGGATGGGCAGACCAGAACACACCAACTCAAAGCAGCACCAGACCCTGCCAGAACAACAGATGGAAAACCTGCAGACATATCTCCACTGCTACAATGATCAACACCCCCCAGAACACACCTTTCAAGATCCATGGGTCCTACACATGCCCATCATGACATGGGGTGTACCTCACCCAGTGCACTGCCCCAGTAACAACTACGTGGGTGAAACCAGACAATCTCTATGCTCTCGAATGAACTGACACATAAAAATGCAAAAAGACAAAAACGCTCTATCACCTGTGGGTGAGCACTTTTCACAAAATGATCACTCTGTATGTGAACTCTCAGTCCTCATCCTCAAAAGAAACCTGCTCCATACCTTCAAAAGACGAACCTGGAGGCTTAAATTCATAACTTTGCTAGACTCTAAAAATCATGGACTGAATAGAGACACTGATTTTATGGCTTATGGTTTTATTACAACAATCTGTAACTCTCTAACCCCCTTTTTGTTCTATGACTACTACAGTGGTGTTAACAGGCCACTTCACCTTGAATGGGGCTTTGTAAGCAATCTGTTCCACTTTGCATTTAGCTGTGACACCCTGAGTTTAGTACTTTTCCCAGACCTGGAGAAGAGCTCTGTGTAAGCTCGAAAGCTTGTCTCTCTCCCCAACAGAAGTTGAACCGATAAAAGATATCACCCTTGTCTCTCTTGAATAAGGACGGCTTGACTTCAGCATTTCTGAAGGTAATGGGAGATGAAAAAGGGAAAACAAGTGAGTTCTGCGTCAGGAATTGTGAGATCATGGGAAACTTCTAAAACTCCAGACTAAATATCATGAGATTCAAAATGCATTCAGTAAAGTCGGCGGCTCTTGGGCATCAGGTTTTCACCTCACAACCAGTATGTTTTCAATTAAAGCGTCTGGAAATTTTCCACCTCTCCCCAGAAAAGTTCCCTGTTCTCTGCGGGGAGGGGGATTTTCCAGCCCTCTCCTGGAGTGAACTGGTGGGATTGTGACTGGGGCAGCAGGAAATGAATGAGGATCTCTTGCTATTTCAGGGGCCAGTGACCTTCAAGAAGGAGACTCATCATGCAGGAGAATTGTGAGAATGTGACCTCGCTGGGTAAGGATTCCTGTACCCTTAGGAATTAGAAGCTGGGGGTGGGGGTGTCTCTGAGGCACCTGGGTTGGCTTCTGCTCAGGGTTCTTCCCTGCTCCCTTATATTTCAGGGGGATCAGCCCCATCACCCCCAGAATCCATATGACCACTCCACACCCTCTTTCAAGGGAGAGGAGATTCAGAGACGCATTGGAGATGCTAGTCCATCCCCAGAACTTCCAATGGAGAGGAAGAGTTGCATGTTCCTCTCCTCCGTATTATTAAACATGGGCGCACAGTGTCCCTCCCTACAGAGAACTGGGTCTATGCCTGGAGAGGGCTTTGGTCCCACAATATTAGAAAGGAGTAAGAGATGGTCCAATTCCTAAACCAGAGTCATAAGACTCCCCAATTTATGGAGATCCCGGGATCTCCTTCCGCGGAATCACATGCCACTATAAACACCCGACCTCCCCCAAAGGATCTCCAAGACCATTTTTCAGTCCATTTGGTTTATACAAAGGCACTACCTGGCACATCTGGAAACAGCTGTGCCTGAGAATAACTGTAAAACCCTAGTCTCAGCCTCAGCTGTTTTCTTTCCCCTGAGCTGGGTTTCCAGTTCCCACAGCCAACATGATCTCCTAGCTGGAAATGGGGGAAGAGCCATGAGTCCTAGCTCACCAGGGCTCCATGGAAAGAGAGATCCTGAGAGGTGCCGGTCAGGTGAGGAATTGTTTGAACAGACGCATAAATCATCCAGCCTTGGCATAAACATCTGGGATTCTCACACAGGCCCCATAAACTCCCCCATTTCTACCTCATCTCAACCTAGTCAAGATTATGCCCATGAGGTGTCATATCTTCCTGGCAGATGTTACTCATGGCTTTCCTCCCACCCTGACCAACATCTGGCAGCAGCTCATGTCTCTCTGAATGTTCAGATAGGATGAAGAGGCAAAATTGGTCCTCTCCTCTCTCTCTGTTTGGAGGAAGGTCTTGGGATTCAGATTCTACTCCTGAGTTTTTGATCTCCCCAGAAGTTATTTGGGTTTGTTTTCCCCATTCTCATCCCCTTTCTCAGGTACCCTTTCCCCCTGGCACAGGGACTGACTCCTGTCTTGATTCTCTCTCTGTCCCAGCAGGTGATGTGATGGTGAGTGAGAACGAGGAAGAGAGTCCTCAGCAGAAAAGTCTTGAGCAAGTGGAACCGCGTGGGATATTGCTGGGAAGACCTGAAGAGGGTATTTTCCAAAGTTCTGAGCTGGGAGAATCCTGTGAGACTCAATACAGGCCAAAGGGGCAGCTGGGAAACCCCCCAGGAGATGGACAGGGAAAATCCAGTCACCGTGGGGGAGATTTGGGGGACCTCAATGGGACCACAATGCAGCTGAGAATCAGCACTAAAGAGAAATGCCATGAATGTGCTGAGTGTGGGAAAAGCTTCAACCAGAGATCAAACCTGATTGTACATCAGAGAGTTCACACAGGAGAGAGACCTTATAGCTGCCCTGACTGCAGGAAAAGCTTCAAGCAGAGTTCAGACCTTCTTCGACATCAAAGAATTCACACAGGAGAGAGGCCCTACCGATGTCCCATCTGTGGGAAAAGCTTCAATCAGAGCTCAGAACTTAGTAAACATCAGAGAACCCACACGGGAGAGAAACCCTATAAGTGCCCTGAGTGCGGGAAAAACTTCAATCAGAGCTCAGAACTTGTTAAACATCAGAGAATTCACACAGGAGAGAGACCCTATAGGTGCTTGGACTGTGGAGAAACCTTTAGCCAGAGCTCACACCTTATTGTGCATCAGAGAATCCACACGGGGGAGAGACCCTATAAGTGCCCCAAGTGTGGAGAAAGTTTCAGTGTGAGATCAGTCCTTACTACACATCAAAGGATCCATACAGGAGAGAAACCCTATAAATGCCCCATCTGTGAAGAAAGATTCAGTCAGGTCTCAGCCCTTATTACACATGAGAGAATCCACTCCGGAGAGAGACCCTATAAATGCCCGGACTGCGGGAAAAGCTTCACGCAGAGCTCAGCCCTAATTAGACATCAGAGAACCCACATGGGAGAGACACCCTATAAATGCCTAGACTGTGGGAAAAGCTTCAAGGTGAAGGTCTCTCTAATGTCCCACCAGAAACTGCACACAGGATAGAAGGTGTCGGGAGCTTTCCCTGCAGGGCAATGGGTCTGTGCCCTCCTGAAGCAAAGTGTAAATGTGCTTCCTTTGAGGATGATCTGGGTAGGGACAACAGACAGGTGGATGGTTGGGGTTTCTATGGGGGGTGGTTGGCGGAGCCCGGAGGAGGAGGAAATGCTGGGCACTGGGGAGATGAGTCATTTCAGGGTTCGAGGGGAGCAAGTGGTGGGATCAGTGGGGAGATGTTTCTGTGGGTTCCACACACACTTTCCAGTGTAGGGAAGAAGTAAAAATGCCCCATTATCATTTGTGTCTGAGTCATCTCTGCGGCTTCTAGGGCATCTTGAGGCAGGGACAGGGGAATGATATTCAGGGAAGCAGCAAGGGGCCCTGCATAGCTGTAGTTATACAGCAGGAAGAGCTGCCGATCTGAAGTGACAGGATGTCTGAGCTAGGGTGACCAGACAGCAAGTGTAAAAAATCGGGACAGGGGGTGGGAGGGTAATAGGTGCCTGTATACAAAAAAGCCCCCAAAATCGGGACTGTCCCTATAAAATCGGGACATCTGGTCACCCTAGTCAGAGTGATGCTCAGTGTATTGGCCAGCTCTGCAGATGCAGGAAGCTGGCTGGGGACTGGGGAATTCATGGTGGAGATTCCCCAGAGAGGTGGGGTCCTTGGGGGATTGCACTGTTCCCGTGAGGGCGGTGTGGTGTAATAGCGAGAGCAGGGGGAATTCGGATTCAGGAATCCTGGAGAGGGGGCTGATGTCTAGAGGTTAGACTGGGGTGAAGGTGGCAGTCAGGTTTCCAGGGTTGGGTAACCAGCTCTGCTAATGTCTCCTGTGCAGTCACTTCCCTCCCCTTCCTCCCGTCTCTACAATGGAAATAACAATTACCCACCTCCCTCAGAAGTGGAATTACTGTGTATTCAGTGGCTTAGGAGGACAGAAGCACTAGGGGAGGGCAAGTTTCATTATCATTATTACTATTAGTTTTCCAAGACTGGGGTTTTCTTTTCAGTTTCAGGTTGTTTCAGTGTTTTCCCCATCAACTTTAATGGCCCATTGATGGTCTTTTCCTGGGTTGTTGTGATCCTAGGCACCACGGGATTCACACCCTGCACACTACTGCAATAATATCTGTGCAAAATATGCCTTATGAGCCATAGGCACCAACTCCGTGGGTGCTCTGGGGCTCAAGCACCCACAGAAAGAAAATAGGGGGTGCTCAGCACCCACCATCCACAGTGGTTCCAGCCCAGGCTGGCCACTGATCAGCTGTTCAGCGGGCCCCGAACGGCCAGCAGAGCAGCGAGCAGCTAGTGGAAGGCGCTTGGGGTGGGAGGCGGAGAGAAGCTAGCAGCGGGCATGTGAGGGATGGGCCTCGGGGAGAGGGGCAGATTGGGGGTGGGAAGAGGCAGAGCGGGAGTGAAGCACCCACTGGGGGGAAAAAAGTCAGCGCCTGTGTTGTGAGTTATCATTCAAAAACTAATAACACACCGGTCAATATCATTCAGAATTGTATGTGACAGTGCTGTAGGTGGAACTCTGGATACTCACTGCCTTAAAGCCTGTGATTAGAAGGTGTTTAAACCAGGCGTGCCAGGGAGAGTTGATAAACAAAAGGTTTTCTCCAGACAAAGAAAAGAGGCCAACACCTGAAACCAGGTGTGGCCAAATTCAGTAGGCTATTCGTTTGTATCGGAGCTTGCAGAAAAAGATCATTTGCATTGTCTAAATCGCCAGCAGAAGAGAAGGTGAGGCAGCATAGAGGCAGACAGCATGAGATAGCATCCACCCCCAGCAGGGAAAAGGAACTGTAGCTGGGGAGACATGTCAGAAGAAGACATTTCTAAGGTTTACTGGATTATAAAGAGACAGGGAGCAAATCCCTAAATTATCCTTCAGCTGAGGAGACAAGGAAAACCAGCACCTTGAACTCCGACAGCGGGGCTCCTGGCTGAAAGCTAGCCAGCCATTGCTGGGAACGGAAGATAGGGTGACCAGGCAGCAAATGTGAAAAATCGGGACGGGGTGGGGGGTAATAGGAGCCTATATAAGAAAAAGACCCAAAAATCGGGACTGTCCCTATAAAATCGGGACATCTGGTCACCCTAATGGAAGACTAGTGAGGAAACTACCTTGTACAAAGATTGGAGCTTGTTAACTTAGCTCCTAGCCATTAGGAAGCGTATTTTTACTTTTGTTTGTTTGTAACCCTTTCTATCTTTATTCCTTCTACCAGGTATCACTTAGGGATTGGCTACACTTGCAAGTTAGAGCGCATTAAAGCAGCCCCAGGCACCCTAACTCCCGATCCATCCACACTGGCAAGGCACTTAGAGCGCCTGGACTCTGCAGCTGGAGTGCTCCTGGTAATCCACCTCCACGAGAAGCATAACGCTTGCTGTGCCTCGGCTGAAACGCCCGAGCATCAGTGTGAACGAGGTGTTGCATTACTGCGCTTTGATCGGCCTCCAGAAACGTCCCATAAATCCCCTTAAGTCAAGAGGCCACTCTTGTCATTTTTTTGGAATCGGCTGTGGGAATGCGGCTATCCCCTTTCAAAGCTCCATTTCTGACAGCCGGCTGCTTATCTGCTCCGGGACAAAGCAAGCCATTAGTGTGGAATGCTGCTTGCTGTGAGTGTGTGAGAGAGAGGCGGGGGGGAGGGAAGGAGTATGAACTTACAAGACAGCATGCTGACGCACTCTCAGCACCCCAAAAACCCACTCTCTCCCCCCCTACATACACACAACACACTCCCTGTCACACTCCACCCCACCCCCTGCATTTGAAAAGCACGTTGCAGCCACTTGAACGCTGGGCTAGCTACCACAATGCGCTGCTCTTTGTGGTGTTGCAAGAGCTGCTACTGTGGCCATGCCAGTGCGCTTCCAGCTGAGAGTGTAAACACACGGCAGCGTTTTCCCTGCTGCGGTCTCTGAAGGCTGGTCTAACTCCCAGCGCTCTACATCTGCAAGTGTAGCCATGCCCTTAAGCTATGACTTTTGTTTAATGCACTTGTTTTACTTTCAATACAAAGCAACTCAGGGCTGTGTTTCAAGGGAAGGGTGTATTTACCCTAGTTCAGTTAACAAGCTGTAATGTACTGACTATTTAACAGAGAAGTGAACTTAATATCTTCTGTGAATGTAGAGTGATGGGGGCTGTGCATTGCAGAGAACCATCTTGGAGGCATTCGGGGGCTGGAGTTCACCAGTTGTTAGCAGGGTTGGGCTGGGAGAGTGCCGAGCAGTTTGCTGGTGAGGAAAACAGAGAGGTGTGGCAGGGAGCTGACACACTGTCTAATCTCCAGCACAACTCACTTTTGCTGAGGCCAAGGGGTAACACAGTGGCTCCCAGCTCTGGATGTCCCCAGTGGCTTGTTAAGGTGGTGCCATGTACTAGGACGGGGGTGGCCAAATGTACTGACCCTCTGAGCCGCATCCGATAATCTTCATAACCTCGAGAGCCGGGCGCGCCTGCTGGGGCTCGGGGCTTCAGCTCTGTGGGGCTCCCCTGCCAGGGCACAGGGCTTCTGCCCCATGGCAGGCACCTACCAAGGCTCAGGGCCCCAGTAGGCGCACCCCACGGGGCTGAAGCCCTGAGCCCCACCAGAGGGCAGAAGCCACGAGCTCCCCTCCCCGCCTGTCTGTTAGGCAGAGGGGGGGGCATCCCCCATTAGCCAGGATGGGGAGGGATGGTGTCCATAGCCTCTGTTGCCAGAAGCTGGGAATGAGCAACAGGGGATGGATCACTTGATGATTACCTATTGTGTTCATTCCCTCTGGGGCACCTGGCAATGGCCACTGTCGGAAGACAGGATACTGGGCAAGATGGACCTTTGGTCTGACCCGGTGATGGCCGTTCTTATGGTGGGCTCCTGGAGCCACACTTTAACTATAAAAGAGCCACAGGTGGCTCACAAGCTGCAGTGTGGCCACCCCTGTACTAGGAGCTAGTCCTCACCTTTCTTCTATCAGCCTGTCCCATAGCTCGGTGGTTAGGCTGCTCTCATGACAGACTAGGCTGTTTGGAGCCTTTCTCCCTCTGAGGTAGAAGGTGGCATTTTGAACCTGGGTCTCCAGCACCTCAGGTAAGTGCTCTAGCTACTGGGTTAAAAGTTAGTTGTGTGGGTATTGCCACCTTCTCCATGGCTGTTTGTTTTGCATGGAGTGAGGCAGGCGCCTACCTCATTCTCACAAGAAACAGTGTAGGTGCCTAAGCCGCCGGCTCCAGGAGAGGGGCCACCCATGGATCACAATCAGAGCAAGGTGCCCAACTCCATGAGAGGGACTTGGGACACACACTTCGCATTGGCATCGCCCACTGACTGTCTGAGGGGGCTCTCCTATCCATGGAGCATGCCAGCTTTTGTGGATCCCAGTCTAAGGCCCCTCTCTCTCCCACGTATTGGGGGGGGCAGTGGGGGAGGAGCCAAGGTGGCTCACTCAAGCTTTGTGGATCCCAGTGTTGTTCCAGTGATTTTCAAGGTGACTAAAAGCAATGGCGGATTAACCAATGGGCCCACAGGGCCTGTGCCCAGAGGCCCCGGCCAATTAGGGGCCACCGGAAAAATGGACGCCCCACCCCCAGCAGACAAGGGTCGTGCAGGGCGGGGGAAACCCCCGTGCTCCGATCCTGCTCCACTACCCGGCAGCAGTGCCAGGTGGGCGGGGGAATCCCCTGCACCCGGACCCTGACTGTGGCCCCGGGACTGGAGGAGCTCTGGCTCCCTGCCACAGCCTCAGGGCTGGGGGAGCTCTCACTGCCCGCTGCGGCCCCAGGGCCCTGGCAGGGGAGGGAGGGGCACAGAGTTCTCTGGTCTTGGGGCTGCAGTGGGGGGGGAGCAGAAAGAAGCAAATGGGGGGGCACAGTGGGGGGGTGGCATGGGACGGGATCGTGGGTGGAACAGGGGTGGGGCTGAAGGGGAAGAACGGGGGCAGGACTGCAGGCGGGAGGGGGCCCCCCACTTGCTCTGGCCCAGGGCCACACGAAACCTTAATCCGCCTCCGAAAAAGTTAGGTGTTGCAACGTTCAGCATTATAAGTTCAGCGTTACTAAGTCCCTTTGTGGCTCCAGGTCCCGGTCACCATGTTCTGCCAGCCTGGCAGGCCCACAGGAGGGGAAATGAAGAGCAAGAGACCCCAATGGAGCCTGTCCAGCCCCAGTGTGCCACACCCCAGCTCCTCACAACCACCAGCCGCCAGTCACCTGCCCCTCCCCACTGCTGCCTCCTCCCAACTGCCACGGGACCACCACCCCCCCCCGCCCCTGTTAATGTGGCCCAGGGCTCCCTCTATGGGATGCTGGCTCTGCTCCAGCCCCAGGTTGGGGGGGATGGGAAATGGGCCCTATGGTGCCGAAATCTCTGTCCCTGCGAATTCCCCCACTGACGGGCAGGTCCAGCATCCCAAACATAGCCTTCCTCGCCCCCGCAGGTTTCTCAGCCCTGGCAGGGCCCCGTACAGGCAGGAGAGTTCCCTTTGCCCTCACAAATCCCCTGAACATTCCCCCTGCCCCCTGTGGGCTCTGGCTTTCTGCTGTGCTCACAGCTCAGCTCCTAGTGGGGCAGGTGCCCCCCTCAACCAAACCACCCAGCTCTTCTGGAGAGAAACCAGAGAGACAATGGGCCATAGTTTCTGAGCTCCCTTCCCCACATGGCATAGGAGTCAGGACTCCTGGGTTCTATTTGCAGCTCTGGGAGGGGAGAGGGTCTGTGTCAGCAAGGGGTTGGGAGCCAGGACTCCTGGGTTCTCTGGCAGGGGAATGGGCCCAAGGGGGATTAGGAACCAGGACTCCTGGGTTCTAGTGCCAGCTCTGACAGGGGAGTGGGCTTGAGGGGGGTTGGGAACCAGGATTCCTGGATTCTAGTCCCAGCTGTGGAACAGTACTGAGTCAGGTTTCCTGTGGGAAGGAGGAAATGTATGGAAGAAGTTTAAGGGGAGTTGTTACCCAGCAAGGGGAGGGTTTTTTTGGCCCTGGTGAGAGGTAGAGCCCAGCGAGCCATATCTAAGATGGAGGGATGCACAAATGTACCTCACCCAGGAGCAGGTTTGGCTGCTCTCACTGGTGAACAGGGGATACGGGGTGCCTCTGATGCCCTGCACAACAGCCAGGGAGCAGCCACTTGAGGTTTATTTATCCCCTTGCTGGGCTCTGTACACACAGGAGAGGGGGATAAGGGCCAGTCCAATGGGAATCCAGAGCAGGGTTAGTGACCAGAAAAGCAGAGACCCTGTTTGGAAAACAATCTATGGTTTTCAGGAATGCCAGGCTGTGATGCTCACTGAAACGCAGGCACCACCAGGCAGCTGGATAACAGTCACACTGCACAGGGATTGCTCACCCAGTGCTAAAAAACAGCCACCTCTGGGTGAGCAGCTCGATAATAACCACAAAGTCAAGTTCTAGAGCAGAAATGCAGCAAGGAGCCAGCCAGTGGGAGCAGCAGCAGCCAAAGCCGGGACCTTTGGATAGTCCTGTCAAAACTGTAGAAGGTGCTGTCCTGGGGACTGTATCGGGGGACTCCCCAAAGCAGCTCCTTTGATTCTGCTCCTTGCTAGCATTTGGCTCAGGGACACGAGGGGAGAGGGGATAAAAATGTCTCTGTGGGGGTAGCCCTGGTGTAGTGTCAGTGACTGTCAGGGAAAGAGCCTGGGGGGAATCAGTGTGAAATGGACTAAAGCTCCTTCTGAAACCTTCCCAATTGTCCTTCTCACCTTGACTGGCCGCAGTGTAACATCCACGTTTTGTTCCAGATCATCCCAGCCCCTGGAAGGTAAAGAGCTGCAGTGGAGATGGATCAAGAAGGGGATTATCAAACAGGGAGCTGCTGGTGGGTTTTTCCTAGGACGGAAAAAGCTGAGAGGAGGGGATGGAGTGGCAAGTTGAATCTGGGGGCTGATTTTTAGGGGACCCACTGGATGCTTTTGCCTGTGCAGGGTGTGGTAAGGTGAATTCCCCCATCTCTGTCCTCCAGGATAAGGAATTACACACAAGATAGAAGTAATCCATGCCTCTAGCAGCTTTTGACACTACACTGGCTGCAGAAGGTATGGTTATTTCAGGATGCCACTTTTCTTGAGTCCCCAGCTTGACACACCGTGATCCTGATTTCCAGACCTGCAACTTTCATTTGAAGCTGTGGCTGAACAGAAGCTAAATATTGACACAAGTAATGATAATAGCTATCTTATTTATTGACTATATACTGTAGCCCCCTTTGCCAAGCGGTAGCAGATGTCAGAGCCTTGCAGGTCAATTGCTTTGAAGGAGAAATCGATGGCGCAGAGTCAGGGTATGTTCTATTGCGAGTTGTATATTTACACTATATCCACCAGTCCTTGAACAGAGGTGGTCATAAATGGGATGCAGGCAAACCTGCCTTTTAAAAATCTCAGCCCAACACTAATTCCTAGTTTGTGAGAAGCACCTCTGCCCCCAAACTTGACTTAACTCTACTCTAAATTCCCTTGCTGTTTACCACAGCCACAGCTCCCCAAACAGAATCTGCATTGCAAAATTAACAACATCTTCAAAAACTGAACAGTGCCCACACCCTAAGAAAAAGAACTTTTAAGATTGTCCTGTAGTGCCACCTGGTGACTGCTGCCATAATATGTCCATATATCCATAACAGCACAAACGGTATTGATCTACTTGGGCATGGCCAAAATTGATCAGAAGCAATTATGGAAACGTCAATAAATAAATACATACATTAATAACCTTTTCTCATTCTGCACCATTCTAGGAAGATTGCTTTGTTTAAAAACAAATGGTCGTAAGGCTCCTCATCGAGGTCTCATTTCCTGGCTTTGCCACAGGCTAGCTAATTGAATTTGGTCAAATCACACTCTGTGTGTGTCACACACAGAAGCCCCAACTTATTTTTTGTGTTTACAGCACAGGAAATTTGAGAATGAAGAGCCTTTTAAGGCTTTCACTGAGATCCCACAATCACGTCTGGCTACGGGAGAGGAATCTAGTGGTTAGAGTGGGAGGGCTGGGAGTCAGGATTCCTGGGTGCTATCACGAGCTCTGGGAGAGGAGTGGTGTCTAGTAGTTAGAGCAGTGGGGCCTGGGAGTCAGGACTCCTGTGTTCTGCTCCCAGCTCTGGGAGGAAAGTGGTGTCTAGTGTTTAGAGCAGAGGTGGCTGAGAATTAGGACACCTGGGTTCTGTTCCCAGTTCTTGATGGAAGTGGATCCAGATTGTTCATGTTTTAAGCACTCTCCAGGCTCTGTAACTTTCCCAGTCAAACCCCAGCAGCGGCATGTATCCCGGCTCCCCCCCACACCCTTGTGTGCCCCCATACCTCCACCCCACCCCTAGCTAGAAAAGATCTCACATGGAAGGATAGTAGCTCCAGGATGGAAATTCTTTAATCCACTTGGGGTTCAGCAGAAAACTTTGGATGGTTGGCCAGTTCATTGTCATGGTCGTTGTTAATGAACCAATCAGCAGCAATGAGTGTGTGGTTGGGGGGGGGGGCATCACGACCCCAGAGGTGTGTGTGGTGGATGAGGGATGGATGGCAGTTCTCTGGGGTGCAATTTGCTGAATCATGGTGTGAGAAAGGGTTTGACCCCTCTTGGGGCTGGAGCCCAGGAGCGGAAGCACTCTGGGACATATGAGAGCCTGGCTCAGTGGGTGTGATCATGGGCCCCATAGAGAGGGTAAGAGGGGAGCAGTAATATCTCTCTTTGACAGAAGCAGGTGGTTTGGGAGCTGAGAGGGCAGGGTGCTCTCCAGATGTACCTAGCAATGAGGTCTGCAGAGCATGGATTTGGGGGGTCTGAGAATAGACAGATGCGGGGGCGGTGCTGTCATCCTCTGTCCTGCCGCAAGATCCCTTCACCCGGCCGGACAGTGATATTCCCCCCACGTGAGAGTTTCTTTGTTCTGGTCTCCATTCGCCCCCTAGGCCCTGGGGATCTGTTGGCTTGCACAACACAAAGCAAGCTTGTTAATAGCAGCAAAGGGCTGTGAATACAAGCAAGGCGGGGCCTGGATCTGCAAAGTACATGGATGGGAGAGAAAAGGCCAAGTGGTGCAGGATGGTGGGATGGACGACTGGATGGGGGCGTTCTCCTCTCGGAGGCCGTGCAGAAGCCATTGGTGTAAGAGGGTGCTGTGCTGCTGTAGTTTCCATGTTTCACAGGGGGCATGAAACCAGTCAGGATGAGCAGAGATCTTCTGTCACTTTCCCATTCGTCAGGGCACATCACAGCTCTAGTGAGTCCATTACAGCCAGTCAGAAAAATGGGATTTTCCCCATTCGGGGGGAAAAGAAACAAACAAAAGCTTTCAAAACTTTAACCTTTCCATGGGGATTTCCTAAACCAGTGGTTCTCAACCAGGGGTCCAGGGGCCCCTGGGGGGCCATAAGCAGGTTTCAGGGGTCCACGAAGCATGGCCAGCGTTAGACTCACGAGGGCCCAGGGCAGAAAGCCAAAGTCCTGCCACACGGGACTGGAGCCTGGGGTACCAAGTCCCACTACCCAGGGCTGAAGCCAAAGCCTGAGCAACTTAGCTTCAAGGGGCCCCCTGTGGTATGGAGCCCTGGGCAATTGCCCTCTTGCTAACCCCTAAAGCCGGTCCTGGCTTTTGTATGCAGAAAAACAATTGTTGTGGCATCTCTGGGCCATGGAGTTTTTATAGCGGGGGAGAGGGGGAGGGGCTCAGAAAGAAAAAGGTTGCGAACCTCTGTCCTAAATGAAACCACATGACAATTTTCATTGCTTACCCTTGGGTCCGGAGATCCTCTCAAGACGTGCCCAGAAGCTGCAGTGCCGCGTGGTCAATGGCCCTTTGACCTGAGACTCATTCTTGCTGATGTGAAAGAAGTTCTGCTCTGTGGTGTTGTAGAGGGGCCAGTGCCCCTTGCTCCTGTCTGGCCCTGTGGGACTCCTAGGGCAAGAATTCAGCCAGCCAGGTCAGGAGAGAGGAAAGGAAACGTACCTTAGCTGCTAGGGGTCTCAAACACAGGGTTGTGGGCAATTTATCCCCATACACTGAGGGCACCAGAGTCTCTCTCTCTTACACACATATACAAACACACACGCACACACACAAAGTGTTGTTATGCTGAGGGCATGCTAGCATGTGTCTGATCTATGGGCAATCACAGACCTCAGTGAAGTTGGTGTGTATGCTAGCCACCTTTCATTCAAGTTAAGTGAGGAAGCAATTAAATGTCCTTTTGTTTAGAGATAACTGAAACAACAGAAGCCACCGCTGAAGGCACTGGACCACATATGAAGATCTGAATTGAGCACTAACGCTGGGAGAATAAGAGGGGTTTCCTTTGGACTGATTGCAAACTCAGGGGCTGGGGTATTAATTGGTGGATCAGGGTGTGTCAGAAGCAGACAGGACCAAAAAGCCAGAGAAGAGGATGGGAGCATGGCCCTGAGAGGGAGCAGAGTCTGAGCTTCTTGAGGCACAGAACTGGCTGGAGATGCACACTTGGATATTGTGAACAAGGAAACTCTTATCTGTTCCTGCTGTGTTCAGGCACCAGGACTTTGCACACATGTTTTGTAAATCAACAGGATTCCACTAAAGAAATACCCAACTCATACAGTCAACTTTTCCTCCTACCATAAACAACTCAGCAAGGCCCGAATTTTGGCTAGCATCTTGGACCAAGGGCAACCTTATTTTTTAAAGTTTCTTATGGTCCAGGGCCACTCAGGAGCCAATGACCAAAATTTTGTCTTTTCAATATGGCCACCCTCTCCTGTTCTCAATGAGGATGAAGTGACAAGATTCCCCTTAGTCAAATGGTCACCATCTTCCATTGGACTTGGTAGGGTTGAAACCACAGGATACCTTCAGTTAAGATGGATACTGGCTCCCATTTATCTCTATGGGACTCGAAACCTCAGGATTCTCTCAGTTATGAAGACCACTTCTTGCCTTCATGACTGTGCATTGAGGCTGACTCTAGTAAATATGGCCACTGGTTCCCAGAGTTGTTAATGGGATGGAAGCCAGGCTGTCCTCTGGGAGAATGACTGCTGTCAGAGAGGAGGGAGGGACAGTGATGGGAGCAGATGAATGTGGGCACAGGGGAAAAAAGGGGCAGGCAAACATGTAAGGGCAAGGGAGGGGCATTGGGGGGCAGGTGACTATGAAGAGGGGGAGGGGAGGATGCCGTGTTATGCCTTACCCAGTCCTGGCAAACTCCGCCCAGTACCGCATCACCCTATGGCTGAGTGCCGCCTCGGCCTCCGTGTATGTGTGGTTGGCTCCCCCCTCGGATGCCAGGGTCCCAAAGAGATAGAGTAGCTCGGTGGTGTGCACCGCCCCCATCCAGTGGGGCCAGAGCGAGCCGGAAGAGCGGTGTGCAAAGAAGTAGACATACGTGGGGGTCCCAGCATTCGCCAGCTGCCCGGCCAGCTCAGTCATGGGGCACAAGAAGAGGTAGTCATTGGCAGCTTGGTTCATGGCCCAGCGGTGCTGCGCCAGGCCACGAGCCTTCCCCTCTTGGCTGTACCTCAACGCTGCTGCCTGGATGGAGAGCTTTGGCAATCCCAGCACCATGAACCTTACCCCCTCCACCAGCTCCTCCCAGCCGATCAGGCTGTCATTCCCCAGGCTGAATCCAGGAGCGCCGAACATCAGGAACATGGAACCTTCATTGGCAGTGATGCCGGTGAGGATGGGTTTGGTGTGGATGTGCCCGGCCTCCAGCAGCCGCCGTGGCTCATCAGGGAGGAAATCCCCATCCACCGTGGGCAAGAAGGGGAAATCAACCAGCCTCTTGTTCCTTGTGATGGTGAAATCGTGTCGGACAAACTCCTCCGAATCTTTCCTCTTCAGACAGTCTACCACAGCACCGTCACTGCCCTTGCCACAGCCCATCAGTCGGCCGAGTGCCCGGGCTCTCTCTCTGGCCTCCTTTGGGCTCAGTGAAGCCCAAGGTGCATTGGCGACCCCGCTCTGCAGCGCAGCCCGGGCAAAGAGGTGCCGGCTCCCTGGTGAGAGGAGGTGGAAGGCGACCGAGGCACCACCAGCGCTCTGGCCAAATAGCATCATCCGTGCTGGGTCCCCACCAAAAGCGGCTGCATTCTTCTGCAGCCAGCGCAGTGCCAGGCGCTGGTCCCACAGGCCGGCGTTTCCTGGGGCGGCTGGCGGCAGCGAGAGGAAGCCCAGCGCCCCTAGCCGGTAGTTCATGGAGGCCACAATGACGCTCTCAGTGGCGGCTAGGAAGCGCCCATCATAGACGTCAAGGGAGGCTGTGCCGATGAAGAATCCCCCGCTGTGGATCCAGACAAGGATGGGGACCAGAGCGGGGACCTGGGGCTGGGGCTGGGGCACCCAGAGGTTGAGGAAGAGGCAGTCCTCTGAGAGCGGTGTGGTAGGCAGCCACATGGCACTGCCAGGGTAACCAGAAAACACTTGCTGGGGGCAGGAGTTGCCGTAGCTGGTGGCCTCCAGGACACGCCTCCAAGGCTTGTGGGGAACTGGCTTCTTGAAGCGCAAGGGCCCCATGGGGGGCTTGGCGTAGGGGATGCCCAGGAAGGCAGTGACTGTGCTGGAGCCAGCTAAGAGATGCTTGCCCCGGACGGGACCACTGCTGGTGAGCACCACAGTGCCATCAACGGAGGCAGAGCCAGGGCCTAGCAGGGAGAGGAGCAGCAGCAGGCAGGGCAGCACAGGGAGGAGTGCCAGCATGGCAGAAGCTGGAAGAGAAAGAAACCACCCACAGGGAGTTATTTGTTGGGCCAGTACCAGGTGGAGACATAAAGCCTGGCTGGTGGTGTGGGGCCAGGATGACATGGGAGGGACACGCTGCCCCATCGCATGCCTGGATCATCTGGGTGTATCTCATTTAATCATGCCTCCAGCACTACTGCTCCTCAGCCCCTCCTCTTGTCTGCCTGTGGCACATAACAGTCTAGCCTCCCTTGGCTCTCCTTGACTCTGGGCTCATTTCAGTTGTGTAGGGTGCCAACTTTGTAATATTTAAAAACTGGACACTCCAGCAGGAGTGCTAGAACCTCCCCTGCCCTGCCTCTTCCCTCTGAGGACCTGCCCCCCATTCGCTCCTCTTTCCCCCTCCCTCCATTGCTCACTGCTTTTTCCCTCTCCCCCCATTCCTGTGCAGGTCGGGAGGGACTCGCCTGCAGAGCCAGGGCAGGGAGCTGCAGCCGCTGGATGCAGTTAGGAGGCAGCCCTGGCTGAGTAGGGGCTGGCGTAGGTGATAACTCAGTGCCTCCCTGGGTGTCCAGTCAGTAGATCTGATCGGACACCGTCAGGTCCCCTTTTCGACCAGACTTTCTGGTCGAAAACCAGACACCTGGCCATCCTAGTTGTTGGAGCTGATGTGAGGGTGCTGGTGGCCTGTGATATATAGGAGGATGGTCTGGGTCAGGGGTCGGCAACCTGTGGCATGCATGCCAAAGGCGGCACGCGAGCCGATTTTTACTAGTACGCTGGCCAGGGTCCCGGCGGCTGCCCCCGCTCAGCCCTCTGCCAGCCTGGGTGACCGGAACCCCCGGCCGGCAGCGAGTTGAGCGGAGCCAGCGGCTGGGACCCCAGCTGGGAGAAGCCGGCGGATGGAACCCCAGACCAGCAGTGGCCAGTCTGCAGTTCTGTCCACCAGTGCAGTGTATTAAATTTCTCCCCATAGGAATGTGCTATTTGCGGAGCACGGACTGGCAGCCGTAAGTAGTACACAGTAAGTAGCACATTCCTACAGGGAGTAATTTAATACACTACACCTGGGTAGGGAAGGCTGTGCCTCCCCAAACAGCCCGCCCCCTATCCACCCCCTGACTGCCCCCCTCACAACCCCTGACCTATCCAACCCCCCTGCTCCTTGTCCCCTGACTGCCCCCTCCCAAGACCCCCTGCCCCCTGACTTCCCCCTTCAGAATCCCCCACCCATCCAACCCCCCCTGCTCCTTGTCCCCTGACCGCCCCCTCCCGGGACCCCCTGCTCCCTGACTGCCCCCCTCAGAACCTCCCACCCATCCAAGCCCCCCTGCTCCCTGTCCCCTGACTGGCCTGACCCCTATCCACATCCCCGACAGGCCCCCTGGGACTCCCGTGCCTATCCAACCACCCCTGTTCCCTGTCCCCTTACCATGCCGCTCAGACCATCAGGACTGGCAGCCCTAAGTAGTGCACCGTAAGTAGCACATTCCTATGGGGAGCAATTTAATACACTACACTCTGGCCCTGCTCAGCCCGCTGACGGTCTGGAATTCTCAAAATATGTTCTCACATCCCTTATCAAAAATTACACTACAATTAGCTTAAAACTTGAAAACTTAAAAACTTGGTTTGTATATTACAGTAATCGTTAAAAAATGCATAATGTTAATAAATACATAGGTTTGATGAAACAAAGTAGTTGTACTTATGTGCCTGTGCTTAATTTGTGTTTTCGATGATTTACTGTCTAAAAAAATCTCGCATGTCTCGCACCCCCAGAAAGGGCATCTCGCACTCCCAGCGGGTGTGTGCACCCCAGGTTAAGAGCCACTGCACTAAACTGATAAAATCTGTATTTTAATTTAATTTTAAATGAATCTTCTTAAACATTTTAAAAACCTTGTTTACTTTACATACAACAATAGTTTAGTATCAGAGGGGTAGCCGTGTTAGTCTGAATCTGTAAAAAGCAACAGAGGGTCCTGTGGCACCTTTAAGACTAACAGAAGTATTGGGAGCATAAGCTTTCGTGGGTCAGAACCTCACTTCTTCAGATGCAAGTGATGCATCTGAAGAAGTGAGGTTCTTACCCACGAAAGCTTATGCTCCCAATACTTCTGTTAGTTTTAAAGGTGCCACAGGACCCTCTGTTGCTTTTAACAATAGTTTAGTTATATATTATAGACTTATAGAGAGAGACCTTCTAAAAGTGTTAAAATGTATTACTGGCACGTGAAACCTTAATTCAGAGTGAATAAATGAAGATTCGGCACACCACTTCTGAGAGGTTGCCGACCCCTGGTCTGGGTGATCTAGTGGCCTTAAATTCTATGACATTGAAAATGGCACCAGCGCGGCCGTGCAGGAGAACCAGCTAGGATGAGTTTGTTCTCTACTGGGATACACTCACTGACATAGGCGCCAACTTCTTCTGGCACCGGTGGGTGCTCAACCCCCCTCTGCCCCCGGCCCTGTCCCAACTCCACCCCTGCCCCGCCCCCTCCCACCCCCATTCCAACCCCTTCCCCAAAGTCCCTGCCCCGGCCCCGCCTCTTCCCCTGAGCAAGCCACGTTCCGCTCCTCCCCCCCGGAGCTTGCTACAGCTGTTTGGCAGCAGCAAGTGCTGGGAGGTAGGTGGAGGAGCGGGGACATGGCACGCGAGGGGGAGGAGGTAGGGGGTGAGGGGGAGCTTGGCTGCTGGTGGGTGCAGAGCACCCACTAATTTTTCCCTGTGGGTGCTCCAGCCCCGGAGCACCCACGGTGTCGGCGCCTATGCTCGCTGAATTCCTGCCAGGGAGCACTAAGCAATGCAGGCTGGAGCTGTGCTAAACCCTGGGAACCAGCGCACCCGGCACATAGCCATAGGCACTGACTCCATGGGTGCTGTCATAACTATAAAGGGAAGGGTGACAGCTCTCCTGTGTACAGTGCTATGGAATCCCTCCTAGCCAGAGACTCCAAATCCTTTTACCTGTAAAGGGTTAAGAAGCTCGGGTAACCTGGCTGACACCTGACCCCAAGGACCAATAAGGGGACAAGATACTTTCAAATCTTGGGGGGGGGGGGAAAGGCTTTTGTGTGTGTCCTTTGTTTAAGGGGTTGTTCGCTCTTGGGACTGAGAGGGACCAGACATCAATCCAGGTTCTCCCCATCTTTCTAAACAAGTCTCTCTTATTTCAAAATTGTAAGTAAAAGCCAGGCAAGGCGTCTTAGATTTACTTTGTTTTCTCAACTTGTAAATGTACCTTTTACTAAAGTGCTTATCTTGTTTGCTATACTTTGAACCTAAGACAGAGGGGATTCCTCTGAGCTCTTTAAGTTTGATTACCCTGTAAAGTTATTTTCCATACTGATTTTGCAGAGATGATTTTTACCTTTTGCTTTAATTAAAAGCCTTCTTTTTAAGAACCTGATTGATTTCTCCTTGTTTTAAGATCCAAAGGGGGTTTGGATCTGTATTCACCAGGAGTTGGTGAAAGGAAGGAGGGGGGAAGGGTCAATCTCTCCTTGTTTAAGATCCAAGCAGTTTGGATCTGTATTCACCAGGGAATTGGTGAAAGGTTTCTCAAGGCTTCCCAGGGAGGGAATCCATCGAGAATGGTGGCAGCGGGACCAGAGCTAAGCTGGTAGATAAGCTTAGCAGTTTTCATGCAGGCCCCTACATTTGTACCCTAAAGTTCAAAGTAGGGATACAGCCTTGACATGGTGGCAGCGGTGGGATCGTTTTAAACCCAAAAGCCAGTAAGAGATTTTTTTTTCCTTCTAGCTGCTTGGAGAGCAGAGCTGAAGGTAGATGCATATCTTATCTCTCCTTGCCTGAAGGCAGAGGTGTTAAGTTTTTTTTAACAAGGTCCTTTGTTAAGAGAACGGTTCAATAAGTGAGCAAACTTTGATCTAGTAAAGGTAATTTACAAGGTGAATTGTTTTTTTTTTCTTTTTACATCCTCGGGAGTAGCTTGTTAGAAAGTCTCTGTTAACTCAGCAGCACTCAGCAGGAGCCTGAGCTAAGTACATCCCAGTTTCAGTCAACTGCAGAGGGGTGTGACCCAGCACAAGAAAACCAGGAAAATGACTACCAAAGAAGAAAAAGCTAAAGAGGAGGCCCACAAGAGAGCTATGGAGCTGAAAGAAAAAGAGATAGAGCTGAGAGACAGAGAAGAGAAAGCCAAAGAGGGGGCCCACAAGAGAGAGATGGAGCTGAGAGACAGAGAAGAGAAAGCCAAAGAGGAGGCCCACAAGAGAGAAATGGAGCTGGAAAAAGCCAAACAGGAGGCCCATAAAAGAGAGATGGAGCTGAGAGAAAGAGAAGAAAAAGCCAAACAGGAGGCCCATAAAAGAGAGATGGAGCTGAAAGAAAAAGAGATGGAACTGGAAGCAGCAAGGACTAGGCAGGGTGCATCAGACCATCCTAACAACTCCTCTCCAGGTACCACTTCCCATCCCAGGAAATTCCCCACCTACAAGGCAGGCGATGATACTGAGGCCTTCTTAGAAAATTTTGAAAGGGCTTGCCTTGGATACGACATCCCTCCAACCCAGTACATGGTAGAGCTGAGGCCGCAGCTCAGTGGACCCTTAGCAGAGGTGGCGGCTGAAATGCCTAAGGAACACATGAACAGTTATGAACTTTTTAAAAACAAGGCCAGAATCAGAATGGGGCTAACACCTGAGCATGCCCGTCGGCGGTTCAGAGCCCTAAGGTGGAAACCTGATGTGTCATTTACCCGACATGCCTACCACATTGGAAAAAATTGGGATGCCTGGATATCAGGAGCAAATGTTAAATCTACGGAAGAGTTGCCCTTCCTATTGCAAATGGAGCAGTTTTTAGAGGGTGTTCCTGAGGAAATAGAAAGGTACATCCTAGATGGGAAGCCCAAAACTGTAACCGAGGCGGGGGAGATTGGAGCCAAATGGGTGGAGGTGACAGAAAAGAAAAAAGCTAGTAGCAGTTGGAGCGAATATCAGAAGGGGCAAGCCGAAACAAAACCTTATCACCGGGGACAACCCAAGACCCCACCCACATCCCAAGGGAAACCCCAGACGCCTTCTCACCCCACCACACCAGTCTCCAGCAACCAACATCGCCCCGGTGATACCTTAGCAGGGCGATGTTTTAAATGTAATGAACTGGGGCACATAAAGGCTCACTGCCCCAAGAACCCCAACCGATTACAGTTCATTACACCCCAATCACACCAAAGAACCCCAGACCCAGATGCCTCTCTCATACCCTCGGAGCGAAGGGAAACCTTGAGAGTGGGCGGAAAGAAGGTTATCGCTTGGAGGGACACTGGGGCACAAGTGTCAACTATCCACCAATCCCTAGTGGACCCCAAACTCATCAACCCTGAGGCTACAGTGACAATTCAACCCTTCGTGTCACAGTCTGTAACCTTGCCTACAGCCCAGTTGCATGTCCAGTACAAGGGCTGGTCAGGAATGTGGACTTTTGCAGTCTATGACAATTATCCCATTCCCATGCTGCTGGGGGAAGACTTGGCCAACCATGTGAAGCTAGCCAAGAGGGTGGGAATAGTCACCCGCAGCCAGGCTAAGCAAGCTTTCACCCCCATCCCTGTTCCTGAGCCGTTCACCAGGGCCCCGTCTGTGTTACTGGAGACCCAAAACCAGGTGGTGGAACCGGATCCCCTGCCAACGACTGCAACAGCCGTAGTGGATCCAATCCCAGAGACCCAGCCAAAGCCCGTCCCGGAACCGGAACTGGCAACGCACCCAGCACCAGAACCATTGCCAGCACTGAGTCCAGCGCTTGCAAGCCCGTCTACAACTCCAATGCCAGAGGGCACCAGCGAGTCTGAACTGGTGGAAGCAGCAGATAACCCTACCCAAGAGGCTCAGCCAGAGCCTGAAATACCACATAGTGCACCAGCGGACAGCGGTTCACAGTCAATGGAAACAGCCCCAGCACCTGCATCGCTTCCAGAGGGACCAAGCCTCAGTCCACAGTCCAAGGAGGAACTGATGTCTCCAGCATCAAGGGAACAGTTCCAGGCCGAGCAGGAAGCAGATGACAGCCTTCAAAAAGCTTGGGCAGCGGCACGGAGCACCCCACCGCCTCTCAGCTCTTCTAACCGATCCCGGTTTGTTGTAGAAAAAGGACTTTTATACAAGGAGACTCTTTCTGGTGGGCACCAAGAAGACTGGCATCCTCAAAGACAGCTGGTAGTTCCCACTAAGTATCGGGTAAAACTCTTGAGCTTAGCCCATGATCATCCCAGTGGCCACTCTGGGGTGAACAGAACCAAAGACCGGTTGGGGAAGTCCTTCCACTGGGAGGGAATGGGCAAGGACGTTGCTAATTATGTCCGGTCTTGTGAGGTGTGCCAACGAGTGGGAAAGCCCCAAGACCAGGTTAAAGCCCCTCTCCAGCCACTACCCATAATTGAGGTCCCATTTCAGCGAGTAGCTGTGGATATTCTGGGTCCTTTCCCAAAGAAGACACCCAGAGGAAAGCAGTACGTACTGACTTTCATGGATTTTGCTACCCGATGGCCGGAAGCTGTATCCTTAAGCAACACCAAGACTAAAAGTGTGTGCCAGGCATTAGCAGACATTTTTGCCAGGGTAGGGTGGCCCTCCGACATACTTACAGATTCGGGAACTAATTTCCTGGCAGGGAACATGAAAAACCTGTGGAAAGCTCATGGGGTGAATCACTTGGTTGCCACCCCTCATCACCATCAAACCAATGGTCTGGTGGAGAGGTTTAATGGAACTTTGGGGGCCATGATACGTAAATTCGTAAATGAACACTCCAATGATTGGGACCTAGTGTTGCAGCAGTTGCTTTTTGCCTACAGGGCTGTACCACATCCCAGTTTAGGGTTTTCACCATTTGAACTTGTGTATGGCCGCGAGGTTAAGGGGCCATTACAGTTGGTGAAGCAGCAATGGGAGGGGTTTACGCCTTCTCCAGGAACTAACATTCTAGACTTTGTAAGCAACCTACAAAACACCCTCCGACACTCTTTAGCCCTTGCTAAAGAAAACCTAAAGGATGCTCAGGAAGAGCAAAAGGCCTGGTATGATAAACATTCCAGAGAACGGTCCTTCAAAGTAGGAGACCAAGTCATGGTCTTAAAGGCGCTCCAGGCCCATAAAATGGAAGCGTCGTGGGAAGGACCATTCACGGTCCAGGAGCGCCTAGGAGCTGTTAACTATCTCATAGCCTCCCCCACCTCCAACATAAAGCCTAAGGTATACCATGTTAATTCTCTTAAGCCCTTTTATTCTAGAGAATTAAACGTTTGCCAGTTTACAGCCCAGGGAACTGATGACGCGGAGTGGCCTGCAGGTGTCTACTATGAAGGAAAAAGGAATGGTGGCGTGGAAGAGGTGAACCTCTCCACGACCCTGGGACGTCTGCAGCGACAGCAGATAAAGGAGCTGTGCACAAGCTTTGCACCGATTTTCTCAGCCACTCCAGGGCGGACCGAACGGGCATACCACTCCATTGACACAGGTAATGCTCACCCAATTAGAACCCCACCCTACCGGGAGTCACCTCATGCCCAAGCGGCTATACAAAGGGAGATCCAGGACATGCTACAGATGGGTATAATCCGCCCCTCTACCAGTGCATGGGCATCTCCAGTGGTTCTAGTTCCCAAACCCGATGGGGAAATACGCTTTTGCGTGGACTACCGTAAGCTAAATGCTGTAACTCGTCCTGACAACTATCCAATGCCACGCACAGATGAGCTATTGGAAAAATTGGGACATGCCCAATTCATCTCTACTTTAGACTTAACCAAAGGGTACTGGCAAGTACCACTAGATGAACCCGCTAAGGAAAGGTCAGCCTTCGTCACCCAGGCGGGGGTGTATGAATTCAATGTACTCCCTTTCGGGTTGCGAAATGCACCCGCCACCTTCCAAAGACTTGTAGATGGTCTCCTAGCAGGATTGGGAGAATCTGCAGTTGCCTACCTCGATGATGTGGCCATTTTTTCTGATTCATGGACAAAACACCTGGAGCACCTGAAAAAAGTCTTCGAGCGCATCCGGCAGGCAGGACTAACTGTTAAGGCTAAAAAGTGTCAAATAGGCCAAAACAGAGTGACGTACCTGGGGCACCAGGTGGGTCAAGGAACTATAAATCCCCTACAGGCCAAAGTGGATGCTATCCAAAAGTGGCCGGTTCCAAAGTCAAAGAAACAGGTCCAATCCTTCTTAGGCTTGGCCGGATATTATAGGCGATTTGTACCACACTACAGCCAAATCGCCGCCCCGCTGACAGACCTAACCAGAAAGAAACAGCCAAATGCAGTTCAGTGGACTGATAAGTGTCAAAAAGCCTTTAACCAGCTTAAGGCAACACTCATGTCTGACCCTGTGCTAAGGGCCCCAGACTTTGACGAACCGTTCCTAGTAACCACAGATGCGTCCGAGCGAGGCGTGGGAGCAGTTTTAATGCAGGAAGGACCGGATCAAGAATTCCATCCTGTCGTGTTTCTCAGCAAGAAACTGTCTGAGAGGGAAAGCCACTGGTCAATCAGCGAAAAGGAATGCTACGCCATTGTGTACGCGCTGGAAAAGCTACGCCCATATGTTTGGGGACGGCGGTTCCAACTACAAACAGACCATGCTGCGCTACAGTGGCTTCATACCGCCAAGGGAAATAACAAAAAACTTCTTCGGTGGAGTTTAGCCCTCCAAGATTTTGATTTTGAAATACAACACATTTCGGGAGCTTCTAACAAAGTGGCTGATGCACTCTCCCGGGAAAGTTTCCCAGAGTTAACTGGTTAACAATTGTTCTTAAAATAAAACATATTGTTAGTTTTTATATAATCAGTAGTATGTCTAAAGGTACATGTGTTTTATTAACTCTGTTTTCTCCTAAAGCTCCAGGAAGAAATCACAGCCAGTGTGGAACCGGACGTCCAACACTATCTGTGATTTGGGGGGCGTGTCATAACTATAAAGGGAAGGGTGACAGCTCTCCTGTGTACAGTGCTATGGAATCCCTCCTAGCCAGAGACTCCAAATCCTTTTACCTGTAAAGGGTTAAGAAGCTCGGGTAACCTGGCTGACACCTGACCCCAAGGACCAATAAGGGGACAAGATACTTTCAAATCTTGGGGGGGGGGGAAAGGCTTTTGTGTGTGTCCTTTGTTTAAGGGGTTGTTCGCTCTTGGGACTGAGAGGGACCAGACATCAATCCAGGTTCTCCCCATCTTTCTAAACAAGTCTCTCTTATTTCAAAATTGTAAGTAAAAGCCAGGCAAGGCGTCTTAGATTTACTTTGTTTTCTCAACTTGTAAATATACCTTTTACTAAAGTGCTTATCTTGTTTGCTATACTTTGAACCTAAGACAGAGGGGATTCCTCTGAGCTCTTTAAGTTTGATTACCCTGTAAAGTTATTTTCCATACTGATTTTGCAGAGATGATTTTTACCTTTTGCTTTAATTAAAAGCCTTCTTTTTAAGAACCTGATTGATTTCTCCTTGTTTTAAGATCCAAAGGGGGTTTGGATCTGTATTCACCAGGAGTTGGTGAAAGGAAGGAGGGGGGAAGGGTCAATCTCTCCTTGTTTAAGATCCAAGCAGTTTGGATCTGTATTCACCAGGGAATTGGTGAAAGGTTTCTCAAGGCTTCCCAGGGAGGGAATCCATCGAGAATGGTGGCAGCGGGACCAGAGCTAAGCTGGTAGATAAGCTTAGCAGTTTTCATGCAGGCCCCTACATTTGTACCCTAAAGTTCAAAGTAGGGATACAGCCTTGACAGGTGCTCTGGGGCTGGAGCATCCATGGAAAAAAATAGTGGGTGCTCAGCACCCACCAGGAGCCCCGTGGATCAGTGTCTCCCTCCCCAGCCCTCTGGCCCGCTGGCGGGCCCCATCAATCAGCTCCTCCTACTCCCTCACAGCACCTCCCGCCCACCATGATCAGCTGTTCAGCAGCCTGTAGGAGGCACAGGGTGGGGAGGAGCAGGAGCAGGAAGAAGCAGGGGAGGGGGTGGAATGGGGTGGGGACGGGAAGCGGCAGAGTGGGGATGGGAAGAGGCAGGGCTGGGGGAAGGAGTGGAGTGGAGGCGGGGCCTGGGGCAGAGCAGAGGTCGAGCACCCCCCGGGAACTGGTGAAGTCAGCGCCTCTGCACATAACCCTCACCCCGAGACTGGAAGAGGGGAGTGATTGGGAGCACCCTCTGCCTATTGTCTCAGGCTGTACCATCTCCAGAGGGGGTTCTCATTTAGGGGAGACCCCCCTTATCTAGATTAAAGGGCCACTCCACAGCCTCTCCAAGCCTGCCATGGTGCAGATCTGAGGAAGGGACTCCAGATCTCCACATCTCCACTCTCCATCTTTGCTGCCTCCAACTGGAGCAGGCATTCCTCCCAGCCCCACCACCTCCCCATAGCCTGGGAGGCAGGAGGGGTGGTATATAGGCCTAATTTAGCTAACATGAACTAGCGAGTGGCACATCCACTTTGCCAACTGCAGACAAACTGGCAAGGACTTGACAGATGTCCTATCCGTTCCTCCTTGTTCTAGGGATTCCCTGTGAGCCACCACTTTCGGTTAGCCTAAACCACCCTCAGGGAAACTGGGAGAGATGCACAGAAAGAGGGCAGGAATGGTGCATAGCACTCTGTGAATGCCAGTGGGCATCTGGTGGGCACTAACAGTCAGGAAGAGGGGTGTCAGAAAGGAGTGACATGTTTTTAATATTCCTCCATCTTCCGGCACACCTAGCGAAGTGTCAGCGTGGGGAGGTGCCTCTCACAGCCATAATAGCAGCCCTGCAACTCTATGGGTTTTTTAAAAAAAAACTCTCATGCACACTAAGGGGTTGTCTACACTACACAATTAGCTTGACTTAATTTAGGTCGATCGAAAGCCGCCGCAGTAATTCAATGGGCTCTGGGTGTCTGCACTACCCTCCTTCTGCTGGTGGCGCACATCCTCACCAGGAACGTGGAGCATTGTGGGACACTGACAGCCACACAGGGCTCACAGCTGGAGCCCCCGGGCCACCCAGGTGGCTCCGGCTCAATTTCACAGCAGGGAGCCTCCCAGCAGTGAATTTCCCAGCTGCCTTCTGCTCAGAGCAGCAGTGGAGGACTCACAGCTGGAGCTGTGAAATTGACAAGAATGTCAAATTGAGCCCTGCCCCAGGCTCAGGAGGTGAGCAGCCTCCATTGCCTAGCTGACACCTGGCGGGGGGCAGCTGTGAGCCCACCACAGGCTCAATGTCACAGCAGGGAGCCTACCAGCCCTGAAATTGACATTCTTGTCAATTTCAGGGCTCCAGCTGTGAGCCCCAGCTGCTGCTCTGAGCCAGAGGCAGCCCTGAAACTGACAAGGCTGGCAGCCAACAGGAGGGGGTGTAAGTTAGGCAGTGTCTATAGGGACACTGCATCACCCTAATTATAAAAAGGGGGGGATCCCTCTAACTGCTGCCCTGGCTCTTCTGTGATGCCAGGGCAAGCTCTGGCTACTTATTGCAACTAATCCCTGTATCAATACAGCTCCACCTAACCCAATGAGCATATTGGCAGAAGAAGAAAAATGGTTTAGCCTTGTGTTGGGCACAGAATGGCACAGAAACCAGCAGATTTTGTTCGGGATAGGTCAGGTTGGTTTGGTCCCAGGGGGACACTACCCCTGGACAAAAAGAGCCACCTTGTGTTAGCAGGGAAAGCAGATAGTGTGGCCCCTTTCCAATGAAAGGTGTTGTTGCAAAATAGTGGATGTTTGGTTCTTGTAGGGACCTGGGTTCTTTTCCTAGCTCTCCTTGATGTGAATTTGTGTGGTGCTTGCGAGACAGCACCTTCCTGTCTCTTCTCCATCTGCTACTCTGCACAAACCTGATTGGCTGGGGGAAGTGCCAGTCAAACACTAAATCTAGTAACTACAGGCTAAAGGGTGGGGAATGTTATAACCTCATCCTAGAGCGGAGACCTTGTAACTAACACACTGTTCTGCGCTCACCGCCAGCTGGACCAGAGTGCACATGGGGCGGGTATTGCATTGGCATGGAGCAGTGAGTCTGTGTGTGTGTCTAGACGACGTGAGTGGGAGAGAAGATCCGGTTGACTGTGCTGTGCCAAGTCTGTGTAACCCCTGCTAGAGATCCTGACTTGGCTGTGCTCCTGGCTTAGGGAACAGTGTCACGCTGTTGTTAAGTGTGGTGCTTGTTCCAGGGACTAACTCTGGGAACCCCTCTCCCAACCCCGGGAATCCCCCACCTGACAGATGTCCAGTTACAGCTAACATAATGGGGGGAATGGGCAAGTGCTAGTTTATAGCTCCCCTAAAGTTGGGATGGGAGGAATTGGTGAACAAAGCTGTGACTCTCAGAGGAGCATTAAGAACATTGTGTAGAAGAAGTAGGATTAAAGTTCCTTACTCTTTAGCTGGGTGCACCTTTCCCCTCAGCTACTGGGCACAGTGTGGGGGAGTCTGTCTCCCTCAAACCAGGTGTATGCAGTGTAGCTGTAGCTTTGTCAGTCCAATTATCACCAGTGGGTGAACCCTTGTCACAAAGCGATCACTGTGTGTCTGACCCAGGGGTAGTTAATAGGTGGACAGCAGGCCAAATCCGGACCACCAGATGCTTTAAAATGGATCCTGAAATCTTTGTATTTACTTATTATCATTATTGTTGTTGTTTTTTTATTATTTTCTCTGGAGTCTGGACCTTGACTATCCCTTGCTTGACCAAGAAATTTGGACCTTTGACAAAAAATAATTGCCTCCCCCAGGTGACCTATCAGTTCTCCTCCTCAAAGGAAACCTGCACAAAACTTTCAAAAGACAAGCCTGGGAACTTAAATTCATTACTCTGCTAGACACTAAAAATCATGGACTGACCAGACACACTGGATTTATGGCTTATTACAACAATCTGTAACCCACTAACTCCCCTTTTTGTCCTATGAGGTGTTAAAAGGCGACTCTACCTTGAATGGTCCCTTAGAATATGGGTTAACTGCATATGCTAAACAATCTGTTCCAATTTGCATTTAGCTATGAGAGCCTCTCCCAGCCCTGAAGAAGAGTTCTGTGGAGCTCAAAAGCTTGTCTCTCTCTGTGTTTCCCCCTGGGAATTGAAATTAGAGGGGGTGTTTGAATTTCCAGGGGGTGAGGGCCGAGGGGTGAGACCGTGAGGGTGAAGATGGGCTGTATGTTTTCATGGGCAAGGTGATTTGGCACTAACTCTCGGCCCCACATTTTAAACATTACAAAACACCAATAAACATCAGTGTTTGAATTTCTGATGATTTATTGCTGTTTAGAAAACTTCATTTGAAATTATTAGGTGGGCCAACATCCCCGAAATGAATGTACTGACAGCTGTGTGAGAAAGCTTGTCTGTTCATACTTTCCAAACCTATTATGCTTTTTTCAGACACAACTAATTTATCATATGTATGCCTTTAAAGTGTGTATTAATGTTTCAATTTCAATTCAAATTTCCAACCAACAACTACATGGAATTTAAAACTAGAAAAGTTTTAAAACAACTAGATCTAGTTGGAAAACAACTAAATTGGCAACACTGTGCTAGTTGATCACCTGGGGGAGGAGGAAATCCCTATTCTCTTCCCATCAGAAGTTCATAGAATATCAGGGTTGGAAGGGACCTCAGGAGGTCATCTAGTCCAACCCCCTGCTCAAAGCAGAACCAATCCCCAGACCCCTAGGTGGCCCCCTCAAGGATTGAACTCATAACCCTGGGTTTAGCAGGCCAATGCTCAAACCACCCGTGCTTATTGGTCCAATAAGAGATATTACCTCACCCATCTTTTCTCTCAAACGAAGTGTGACATTTTTACCAACCCTACGGGACAGACCAACGGCATGTGTGACACTTGGCAAGTCTGTCTCAGGATGCTACGTTAGAAGTCCTGGTGCATCCCCCAGAGAAGAGGCCCCTATAGGTAGGACTCAGCAGTGCTCCCTCTAATTTTTCCCATGCATGTGCAGAATGAATTTTGTTATGTGCACCAATATGGAGGTGATGTGTGACACCTCACCTCCATATTGGTGCACATAACAAAATTCATTTGGCGGGGGTGAGGCCGAGGAGTTCGGAGTGTGGGAGGGGGCTCAGGGCTGGGGCAGAGGGTTGGGGTGCAGGAGATGAGGGCTCTGGCTGGGACTGCGGGCTCTGGGGTGGGGCCGGGGATGAGGGGCTTAGGGTGCAGGCTGCCCTGGGGCTACAGTGGGGAGAGAAGACTCCCCCCAGCTCTCTCTCCCCACAGCAGCACCTAGGCTGGAGGGCTGAGTCACCTCTCCCTGCTGCATCAGCTCTGGGGCTGGGGCCGCAAGATAGGCGCCTCTTCCCCGCCATGGCAGGTTGGGGACTGGGCTGGGTTGGGGCCAGGGGAGGTGCGCCTCTTCCCCATCTGCAGCAGGTCCAGGGCGGGGCTGGGCTGGGTTGGGGCCGAGGGAGGGGCGCTTCTTCCCTGGCTATAGCAGGTCCGGGCCTGGCTGCATTGGGACCGGGGGAGGGGAATCTTTCCCCCAGCTGCGTCAGCTCCTTGGCTGGGGGAGAGGCATCTCTCCCCACCGCAGCCCTGAGCGCCTGTGCGACGCTTAATAGGCTGCTGCATGGCCATGCGGCCGCGCAGCTTAGAGGGAACTTAGGGCAGGAGTCCCCTTAACCATCCCTGATCCCCTTTAAGAAACACCCCCCCCCCCGCCCCCAGTCAGTAACTCCAGGTCTCTGCTGCACTCACAGCTTGGCTCCATCCTTTACCCAGCTCTCTGCTACAGGGGAGAGGCCCTTTCACATCAGGGAAGCGTAGGGTGACCAGGTGTTCGGTTTTTGACCAGTTGAAAAGGGATCCTGGCGGCTCCGGTCAGCATCGTTGACTGGGCCATTGACTGTCTGATTGGCGGCACCACACAACGGGGCTGGCAGGCTCCCTGCTAGCTTCCGCGCCGCATGGCTCCCAGGAAGCAGAGGCATGTCCCCCCTCCAGCTCCTACGGATAGGAGCAGCCAGGGGGCTCCGCATGCTGCTCCCGCCCCAAGTGCTGCCCCCGCAGCTCCCATTGGCCAGGAACCATGGCCAATGGGAGCTGCGGGGGAGGCGCCTGTGGACGGGGCAGGGCGCAGAGCCGCTTGGCCATGCCTCCACTTAGGAGCCGGAGTGGGCCGTACCGCTGCTTCCGGGAGCTGCTTGAGGTAAGCGCTGTCCGGAGCCTGCACCTTGACCCCCTCCTGGGACCCGATCCCCTGCTCAGCCCCAGCCCTGATCCCCCTCCTGCCCTCCGAACCCCTTGATCCCAGCCCAGAGCCCCCTCCTGCACCTCAAATCCATCATCCCTGGCCCCAACCCAGAGCCCACACCCCCAGCCGGAGCCCTCACCCCCTCTCGCATCCCAACCCACTGCCTCAGACTGGAGCCCCCTCCCACCTTCTGAACTCCTCATTTCTGGCCTCACTCTGGAGCCCGCACCCCCAGCTGGAGCTCTCACCCCCTCCTGCATCCCAGCTCCCCTGAGCCAGCACAGTGAAAATGAGAGAGCATAGAGAGAGAAATGAGCCAGGGAGTCTGAAATCCCCTCACCCATGCAGAGGGAGGGTCCTACCAGAGCAGGGCTGATGCACTTTGGGGATGAACATACCCTTTGGATGCTATGTGGTGTCCTAGAGCCGGGGATAGGAGGACCCAGGAGTCCTGAACACCCAGCCCCCCTTCTTTAACCATTCCACTCTACCTCACTCCCCTCCCAGAGCCAGGGAGAGAAACCACGAGTCCTGACTCCCAGTGTACAGCTCAGGTATCCTTATTGTGACTTGACCCCCAGCTTTGGGTGGAGGAGGAGGAAGGTTTGGTGTTGTGGTTACAGGTAAGGGGAATATAAATCAGGACTCCTGGATTCTATCACAGCTTGGGGAGGGGAGTCTAGCAGGTTAGAGCAGGGGGGAGTGGGAGACAGGACTCCTGGGTTCTATTCCTGGCTTTAGGAATGGAGTGTGGGGTAGTGGATTGGAAATGGGGGGAGGCTGGGAACCCAGACTCCTGGGTTCTATCCCCAGCTATTGGGTGGGAGTGGAGTCTAGTAGGGTAGAGCAGGGGGGGCTGGGATTTAGAAAATATACTATTCCCAGCCCTTAAAGCAGCTTGAAAGGCTGTGTAAGGGAATTGCTTTGGGAGGGGAAGAGATTCCAGGTTCAGTCCTTCTGAGATGTAGTTAAACCATTTGGACCTGGGGTGCCTGTCTCAGAGTTGGTGGAAACCAAACACTCACCTTCCTAGTTCCCCAGTTGCAAGTTGGGCCGCTCTCTCTGTTTCACAGCTCAACCTGAATGGGAATGGGAGACCTCAGGAGTCTTCTGATACTGGAATAACAGCCAGGGAGCAGTCACTGGGGGATTGTTTATCCCGAGAGCACCAACCCCACTGGGCTCAGCCTGTGTGGGAGGAGGAGATAAGGTCCAGACTGCAGGGGAGCCCAGAGCAGGGGTCGGTGACTGGGAAAACATAGATAAACAACTGGTGGCTTGCAGAAAGAGAAGATCTGTGGTAACTGGTGGGCAAGTAGCTCTGAGGTGGGGTATGGCAGCTAGTTAACAGCCAATGCTGCTCAGGGATCCCTAATGCAGCCACCTCTGGGGTGGGACACAGCAGCTTTTAAAATCCCACAGCAATACAGAGTTGCTATCAGAGGGCTCTGTGTATTGCTAAGGGAGGGGAGGCTGCTTGCTTTCTCTCTCTGCTCAGTGGCTGAGCTTCCTAGGTCAGATGCTGCTCACTCAGTGAATAAGGGGATCATCGAAACATGAAATCTGGGCAGAAACAGCTGATTGCTAGCAATTTAAATTATGATCCACACATTAGCTGTGTCTTGGGGCTTGGTTCTTTCCCTTCTGCATCAAGCCTTTGGCTGGAGTACAAGCTTAGACCTAATTGGCAAAACACCCCATTGCCTGGGCTGATAGCTAAATGAACTGCTGCCATGCCACACTGCTAGAGTCCACGTGGGAATGGTCTGATATATTGATCTGATTCAGCTAATAATTAATGGTTGATTCACGTTATTATGAATCATTCTGTTATTAACTGGACTTCTTTATTAGTCTATTATTAATATGCTTATTTCCTTTTCAACTTAGCTTTATTTCTAATACATTATATAAAGTTGAAAAACTGTGTTGACAAATGTTACTTCCCCAATGATCTGAAGCACTAAGAGGACCTTGAAGTGGTCTGTTACATTCTAGTCTGTAGTTCTCAGAAGGGAAATACATCTGTGGGAAACGGAGCAGCTTGGAGGGTCTTACAAACCTGCTGGAACTGCTTTAATCCAGGACTGATTGACATGGATCCCACTGGGTGTATATCTGTGGAAATTGCCCCATCTCTGTCTCTCTTTCCAGGGAATAATCAGGGGCTTTATTCCAGGGTGGACTGATTTAAATAAAAGTAATTGACATCACTAAAACCTTGATTTTACTGATCAGTTTTAATCTCACTTTGCATTTTAACTTTTTAGTTACTTTCCTAAAGAAAGGTTGATTCTCATTGGTTGGTACCCATTAAAACCTGTTGATATGTAATTAAATGTAGCCTTTACATTAAATTTAGTACTTGTGTATAGATGCAGTGTAACCTACCAGTTAGCAAAAACATTTATTTGAGCAATTAGTTAACATACATTTAGATTCTTCTTTGTACTTTTTTTCTTATGTTAGAAAATGGAGAATGAAGCATTTCTTATTTACTAGATGATTAATATTTTACTCGTGATTTGTGTCCAGCTGTATTTGGCTGGAAATTGGAATTCAGTTACAACTGCACAAAACCAGCACTTTTTTATTAGTTAAATAAAACTACCTTCAACATGAGGAGAAAAAAAAAGCTTTTAATGCAAGAACTGTTTTGATAAACAACTGACTTATTAAACAAAGGAAGTGTGATCTATAGGTAGTGAACTGAACTGATTGTTTCTGGTCACTCTGCCCTTCAAGGTTGCAGAACTAGTAGATCTCACCCTGTGACACCTCATTTGTATTCATAGATTGGAAGAGGGGACAAAAAGTTTTCTTGCTTTTTCAACTCCCAATCATTTTCTTAACATTGAATGAACTAATGTCCCTAGCCTCTGTTTGCCAGAAGCTGGGAATGGGCAACAGGGGATGGATCACGGGACGATTACCTGTTGTGTTCATTCCTTCTGGGGCACCTGGCATTGACCACTGTCGGTAGACAGGATACTGGGCTAGATGGACCTTTGGTCTGACACAGTCTGGCCACTCTTATGTTCTTAATCATTGAACTGAACTAGTTGAATAAACTGAAAGGAAGAAAATGTTCTCTCTGCACCTGCCAAAGAAGTGTTAAAATCTGGTTTAGCACTTCAACAAATGCTGGTTACGGTGCCTAATCAATTACTTCCATCAGTCCAGCTGTTCAACTTTATTTAAAACTTCAGCATCAAATGTATGTTACTTATTAATATTTTTATTTAATTTAAATGTATTTAATAGATGGGATGGTAAAGTAAGGCCTTACTGTAGGTTATCATCACTTCACATTTGATTTTTAATAGGTTTTTAAAAGAGTAATTATTTAAATAAAAAGACAATTGAAATAAAATTATTTTTAAAATAACGTTGGCATTTATCCACCCTGCTTTATTCGCTGACCTCAGTGAGCAGACAGGGTTTCCAGCCGCAATGTTCAGGGGCCCATCATTCAGGGGCCGACATTCTGGAGTCCAAGCTGGATGCACCTGGCTGCTCCTTTGCAGAACTGCAGCTCCCAGTGGTTTCATTTGGAGCCACAGCGGATCAGCACCTCTATCGCTAAATATGAACACAAACAAAAACTTTTAGTGACACTAAAGGTGGCCTCAGGATCCCACTCAACGAAACCTTAAAAGCCTGGGCATGAGACGGGGAAAGTTTCCCGTGGAACTTGCCACCTTTGCGTTGAGTACGGTGCCGGCGTGCTGTAGGGCTTTTGCTTCTGTCTCTAACAGATACCGAAAAGCACCACGCGTCCCAGCTTCCTCCAATATCTCCTCTAGCACAAACCTGATCTCCGACCTCGAATTCTCTGGGAGCAACAGGTTGGCACGTTGGACTCTTCCACAGCCTGTGCCTTGGGGAACTTCATCTGTTTTAACAGCGCTGAGGTCCCTGCTCGGGTGTTGTGGCACAGGGTGAGTTGGGTGGAAGTGTGGGGGCATGTTGCTTTTCAATCTCTTGGGAGAATGGAAAATTTTCAAGTGAAAGAACCTATGAGATTAGAATCTGCTACTGTGGAGGTTCTGGGCCTCCAGTGCTTCCACATTGCCACTGGAGTTTTGCTGGTCACCCTGGAAACTAAACACTGCAGGACATGCTGACCAGCAGGGCCTGAGTGGCAGCTCACAGATTGGCCTCTGCCAGTATGTAAACCAGGGAGCCATCAGAGGGAACTATCTGAGCAATGATGCAGATATTGCTTGCTTGCTTCTGCTCCATACCTTGTTTTATTGTGAGCCTTGGACTCCAGCTCCTGACCCCGGTTTGTCCCCAACCCCATTACTTGCCTTCAGTTTGTAACCTGCCCCTGAATTCCTGGTATCCTGACCTGGCTCGATCCCAACTCTGCTACACATCTCCTGACCGCAACATGGTAACTGACCAGTACATATCAGCTGCCCACGGACCGGCTCTGACATCAGTTATCCCTGTCATCTCTCATCCTAGTCCCTAAATAATCCACCCATCAGAACCCAAGATCCTTCTCCAATGGGTTGTGACCACTCAGCAACAATCCAACTTCCAGATATTCCCCTCTGTTCCCCAGCCCCCACCATCACGCCTTACAGATCCCCCATCTCTCAATGCCCCCAAGCAACCGGAGGTGCCATAACCTCCAGATTATGTGTAGATTTTGCAGAGCCACCAGCTAAAAACCTAGTGTGAGCATCTCTCACGTGTGATTTCTCTGCTGGGTAATATGGGGTAAGCTCTGACAGAAGCTTGTCCCTCAGTCAGGGCAGGGATAAGGTCTCTGCCTGCTGTGGGTGCTCTGATGTCTGATAAGAAGCATATTAGCCTGGGAACTTTTTCTGCACTCACTACATTTAAAGGGGCTCTCTTCTGTGTGGATTCTCTGATGCATAAAGAGGTCTGAGAAGCAAGTGAAGTTTTCTCACATTTGGGGCATTTACAGAGTCTCTCTCTTGTAGGTTCCCTGATGTGTCACAAGGAATGAATGACACCAGAAGTTTTTCCCACAGTCAGGACACTTGTAGGGTTTCCCTCTTGGGTGGAGTCTTTGGTGTCTAACGAAGGCCAAGTTGACAGTGACACTTTCCCTGCAGTCAGGGAACGTGTGGGATCTTTTTGTCTTGTGGGGTCTCTGGTGTTTCATAAGGATTGAGCTCATGTTAAAACTTTCCCCCCACAGTCAAGGCACTTATAGGTTCTCTCTCCTGTGGGTTCTCTGAACTCTGACCAGGTCTGAGCTCACAATAGGTTTTCCCACAGCTGGGGCACTTATAGGGTTTATATCCTGTAAAGATTCTCTGATGTCTCATAAGGTCTGAGCTCAGATCAAAGCCTTTCCCACACTTGAGGCATTTATAGGGGTTTTCCGCCCTGGGGGTCCTCTTGTGTGTGTGTGTAAGAAGGTTTGTGTTCACACTGAAGCTCTTCCAATAGCCATCACATTTGTTAGGTTTCTCTCCTGTGTGGGTTCTTTGAGGTCTAAAAAGGGTTGATCTCCAACTAAAGCTATAGGGTTTCTCTCCACTGCTGGTTCTTTGACGAGCCTGAGTATTTTTAGTTCTCCCGAGAGCTCTGCCCGTGGAAGTGACTTTACCCCTCTGGCTCCTCTCGAGAGATTTTTTCCTGACTTCTGATTCGCCTTGACTCTCACGGGTTTCTACTTGCTCAGAACACTGGCAAACATTCCCTTCCAACCTTCCCAAGAACCTCCCATGTCATTCCGCTTCTGGCAGACAATTCTCCTCCTTTCTACTCCCCATCTCCTCCTGTGTTAGAATAAAGAAGGAGAATTGAGAGCTGGGAAATAAAGAATCCTTGAAGAGGGAATGGCAGAAATAAATAATAATGATTTGATCTGAAACTGGGGGCCAAATCCCCGAAAGCAGAGGGGCCAATTCTGCTTCCATATATCACCTCAACACTCAGGAAATTGACTCATTAATAAGCCTCTATCAGGGAGGAAGGAGGCCATGACGGACACAACCCTGACCTGGATGAAATGGGGCAGAACTGGGGGGCTCTCGGGGCCTTGGAGAGAATCTCAGCTTTTTCCTTCACTCGCCCATGGTTTCCAAGTTGGTTTAACAGACTCCTCACCAGTGCAGCTGCCACTCCGGCTCGCCCCTTCCTCTGCATCCAAGGGTCCCAGCTCCTCCCCTAGCTCCATCGGAGAGATCTGGAGTAAAAAGTAGTTCCAGGTTATAGGGAGTGTGGACTCTCTGTACATGGGGTCAAATTATAAACTCACATGTATCCAGGTGTGATTTTTTTTAACTGATCTTTTATTAGAAAACAGAAAAATCATTTTTAAAAGTGAAGAGTTAAAATCAGACGTGTGGCTTTTCTGTGAGGGGCAATGAAGGTTTAATTCTCTCTCCATTCATGGACTGATGCCACGTGGGGCTGTTGTAGCAGGGTTTGGTGTGCATTACTATGAGACACAGTGGAGCTTAGTGGCTTGGTCACCGGCATTAGATGGGCCCCATGGTTCTATTCCTGGCTCTCCACTGGCCTGCTGGGGCAGGTCACTTTCACACTATACTTCAATTTTCCCCATAGAATCATAGAACTGGAAGGGACCTCGAGAGGTCATGTAGTCCAGTCCCCTGCACTCAGGGCAGGGCTAATTATCTAGACCATCCCTGACAGGTGTTTGTCTAACCTGCTCTTAAACAATTCCAATGATGGCGATTCCACAATCTCTCTCGGCAATTTATTCCAGTGCTTAACCATCCTGACAGTTAGGAAGTTTTTCTTAATGTCCAACCTAAACCTCCCTTGCTGCACTTTAAGCCCATCTGTATAATGGGAATAATGAACCCAACTCTTCTTTGTAAAGATCTCTGAAGGAAATTCTTTATTGATATAAAATAGATATACCCCCCCCCAACATTCATCAATTTTCTTCCCTAATTATTGAACTATATAAACCCCCTAATCCAGAGGTCCCCAAACTGTGGGGAGCGCCCCCCCCCAGGGGTGTGTGGAGGTACCTTTGGGGGGTGCAGCAGGGCCCGGGCCAGTCCCCATGGGGGGGCCAGGAAGGAGCACCACCCAGCCCCTCCCCGCCCCCAGCTCTGCTCCGGTCCTGCCTGCAGCCTTGTCCCTGGCTCCCATCCCTGTGCCTGACCCCGTCCCCAGCCTCGGCGCAGCTCTGCTCCTGTCCCTGTCTCCAGCCTTGGCCCCTGGCTGCGGCTCCAGACCCGGCCTCGCTCCCAGCCCCAGATCCACCCCCAGCTGCGGCCCCAGACTCGGCCCCCCTTACCTCTGTCACCGCCCCCCCCCCCAGCCAGCCACATCATTGATCCCAGCCCCGGCTCCAGCTCGGGGGGGGGGGGGGGAGGCGTGGGGCATGGATAGGGGTAAGGGGGGGTGCAATCTTTGGGGACCACTACCCTAATCGTTGGAGGGAAATCACTGCCTTGAGTCATTTTCCCATTAATGGGGAATGAAGATCTTTAATGATCAAGTTTCCCCCTCATATCTGAAAATCAAATTATTTTTCCACTAGTTTTAATTAACATGGCAGGATTGCTGCTGAAAGTGAGTTGTTCTGCATGTAACAAACATCAAAGCCAGAAGCCTCCCACCATTTGGGGGGACAGTGTCTCCCAGCTGCTGACGGGGCCGTTGGCCAGACCCTGACTGGCTGCATTTTGCCCCAGATGGGGGCAGGATGGGAGAGTCATCCCTCCAGGGGGCTGCTGTGTGTGTGACTGGGTTCCTGATCCCCTTAATCAGTATCCAGAGTGTCTAACTATTGTCATCCTTTATAACGATCCTGCTGTATTAACCCCGCCCATTCCCACCACCACTGTCACCCCAAAGGGTCTCTAAAGCTCCTGACAGATGGATTCTAGGGGGGTCATTAGTGGTGTGAATATGGTGGTTGCCCTATGCCAACAAGAGGGGCAATATCCCCACATGACAACTGCCCAGCTCTTGGTTTGCCCTGTCCCAGCTGTTGCCCCCCACCCAAACCAGCCCCCCTAAGCAACAGCTGCCAATCACCAACCCCACCCCCCAACTACCCCCTCCCAACTGCCATGGGATCTTCTGTCTCCATCCCCCTATTAATGAGGTGTTGCCCAAACGAAAAGCTTCAAAATTCAGCTGATTTGCAATTTGTGTGTGTGTTGGGGGGAGGGGGGCACTTTTACAACATTTCTTGGCAATAATGGATTAAAGCTCCTATTAAAATGAGAATTCTCCAGCCATCTTAACTATGGTATCATTACTACTCCACCCATAACAATCCCTAGTGACAGGTTTCAGAGGGGTAGCCGTGTTAGTCTGTATCAGCAAAAACAACAAGGAGTGGTACCTTAGAGATGAACAAATTTATTTAATTTATTAATTTAATATATAAATTTATATAATTTATTTAAATTTATTAACAAATTTGTTAATCCCGCAGCTGTTTCGCGGCACAAGCGCTCGGAGGGAGGGGGGAGAAGCAGGACGCGGCGGCGCACTCAGGGGAGGAGGCAGTGAGCTGGGGCGGGGTGGGGAGCTGCTGGTGGGTGCAGAGCATAGGAGTCGGCGCCTATGCTTCCAACCCTAATCTTCTATGATTCTATGAATTGTTTGCCTTAACCTCTGAGGATAGGACATGAAGTAATGGGCTTAAATTGCAGCAAGGGAGGTCTAGGTTGGACATTAGGAAAAACTTCCTAACTGTCAGGGTGGTTAAGAACTGGAATAAATTGCCTAGGGAGGTTGTGGAATCTCCAGTATTGGAGATTTTTAAGGGCAGGTTGAACAAATACCTGTCAGGGATGGTCTATCTAGACTCTAGATAATACTTAGTCCTGCCTTGAGTGCAGGGGACTGGACTAGATGACCTCTCCAGCTCCCTTCCAGTCCTATGATTCTATTATTAGATATTTAGAGAGAAAAATAAGTAATTTTGCCAGTATATTAATAATCGATAAGTAGAAAGAGACCAGCATCTGAGGGGATTTTGTGTAAAATTCCAATAACTGAGAAAAGGGAAAAATCGGATTGGTATTACAGCAGTATTTGATTACTGGTGAGAAAAAGGCCAAGATTGGAGAGGGTTAGATCTCCATGTTAAGTAATTCTACAGAAGAGCAGCACTTTGGGGAGGATTTACAGCGATATTCCCTACAGGAACTAGAACATAGAACAAAAAATGAACATGATTAAGGTTGCTCAGTCAAACATTCACAACTGGGCTGGGCTAGAATCAAGAACGTGGGGACAGTGTGAATTCTGCCCCCTTGTGTATGTGCATTAGGATGTGGTACGCCCTGTTCTTATAGCCCAGGGGTCGCAGGATATAAGAGACAACTGGGGGAGGTAATAGATTTTATTGGAGGAACTTGTGTTGGTGAGAGAAACAAGCTTTCCAGCTACACAGAGCTCTTCCAGTCCCTTTCCCCTCCCTCTCCATCCTGCTTGTCAGCCCTCCCCACCGAGAGCGAAGGGAGAGGAAGCTGTTGCTCTCTGTCTTTCTTCAGGATATCAGGGGTTGAGCTTCCTGGGTCAGTAGCATCTGCTGCTGCCTCCATTGTGAGCCTGGAGCCCCGGCTGAGCCGCTGCTGCTCCCCAGCGCGGTGTAGGGAGAGACCTGCATTAACCCCCCTCTCTGCCCAGCCGGCGGGGACTTTCTGCCCCTGGCAGCCCCGGGCTCTGCCGACACCAGCCCCTGAGCCGGAGCCTGCAGGTGAGGGGAGAGACCCGGGGGAAAAGGCTGCGAGCCTCAGAGCTGCTGCCCTCCCTGACACACGCCCAGTTTCGTGTATGTCAGAAACTGCTTCCCACCAGAATTTGCGACTTCGCAGTCACTGAGCAGGCTGGAGCAGTGGGAACATGCTCTGCTGCCCTGACCTGCCATCAGTATCTGCTCCCTGCGATTAACAGGGGGCAAAGGGCGGCACATGGCAGGGATGTGTGTGCAGTTTGCCGAGGAAGGCAAAACAAGTGGAGGGAAGCGAAGGAGAGGGGCAGATTGGCAAAACCAGGGACAGGGTGCAGTAGCTGGGGTTCGGAAAGGGGGAGCTGTGCTGCCAGATAGGTTGGGGCAGGGGGAATGGTCCTTAGCACATCCTAATTTACTTAGGGTGACAATACCTCCCGTTTTGGCCAGGACAGTCCCATTTTTAAACCCTGTTCTGGCTGCCCCAACTTTTTTGGCAAAAGTGGGCATTGGTCCCATGTGTCTCGGCGACTTGATCAGTTGGCAAGAGCAAACAGCACAAATGCCCACTTTTGTCAGAAAAGTGGGGTGCAGAGGAACATGGGGGGGGGGAGAGTGGTGGTGCCAGCTCCATGTAGAGGGGAGTTGGGGGGCAGGCAGGACTTGAATGAGCAGTGCTACCAGCATCCACCTTGGGGGGGACGGGGGGGGGACGACAGGCAGGGCTTGGGCAAGCCACTTGAGGGGAGGGATAGCTCAGTGGTTTGAGCATTGGCCTGTTAAACCCAGGGTTATAAATTTAATCGTTAAGGGGGCCATTTAGGTATCTGGGGCAAAAATCTGTCAGGGATGGTATTTAGTCCTGCTGTGAAGGCAGGGGACTGGACTTGATGACCTTTCCAGGTCCCTTCCAGCTCTATGAGATAGGTATATCTCCATATTAAGCCCCACTTGAGGGGGGGGGGGCGGGCTCAGGTCAGCCCCATGGGGGGGAGGGGCTCAGGCATGCAGCTTGGGCTAGTCCCACAGTGGGGAGGGGGAGGGCTTAGGCCAGCCCCACACATTTTCCCTTTGGGAATTATGGTCACCCTAATTGTATAGTTGGATGTCATTGTGCAACTTAAAAACCATTCATTAATGGTAAATAATCCCAGAAAATCACAATTGATGCAAGTAGCGAAGCAGCCATGTCTCAGTTTGTTGTAAAACATATTTCCTATGATATTCTGAATGTTTATTTTACATGTGTTATTTAAAATATTTGTTCTTCTTAATTTTCCTCTAGCACAAGTTTCTTCTTTGCTATCGTGTGATTTCCAGGCTGTCAGATTTTCTAGGTTGCTATAACATGCCTTCCTTTTCCTTTGATTCACCAAAGAGGATGGCCTTTCTCGAATGTTATTTTTGCTTCTCTCTCCAGCACCTTAGGGACTGTCTACACTGGAAAGTTTGACCAATTATACAGATGTAGTTATTCTGATTTAACCCCCGCCCCCCATGTGGACATTATTCTACCAAAACCAGAGTGCCTTTTTCCCATTTAGGGTACGTCTACACTTACCTCCGGGTCCGACGACAGGCAATCGATGTTCTGGGATCGATCCCGGAAGTGCTCGCCGTCGACGCCGGTACTCCAGCTCGGTGAGAGGAGTATGCAGCATCGACGGGGGAGCCTGCCTGCAGCGTCTGGACCCGCGGTAAGTTCGGACTAAGGTACTTCGAATTCAGCTACGTTATTAACGTAGCTGAATTTGCGTACCTTAGTCCGAAGTGGGGGGGTAGTGTGGACCAGGCCTTAGATTAAACCCCTTCCAAAATGATATAAGCTAAACCAATCAGGGGCACTCATTTATACTGGAATAAGTGTCCACATGAGGAGTTATACCAGTGTAACTATAGGTTTAAACTCACACATTAGTTTATACTGGTCGAGTATAGACAAGCCCTTATAACTTTTAGTCTAGTAATAGTCTTTTGTAATAAATATATCCATAATTAAACAGAGGTATATAAATATTACATATTGCTCATAATCAAAGACTTACTTTTCAGATGTCAGGAAAATTCTAGCTAAGGTGTTTATAGCATCAAAGAATCTGAGCACCTCTCAATAAGTATATATCCTCACACCACCTCTCCCTGGCAGAGAAAAGCTATTATCCCCATTGTACAGAGGGGAAACTGAGACACAGAGAGATGTAGGGTATGTCTACATGGGGGATAAAAAACCCGTTAGATCCTCCCTAAGCTAATGTTGCATAGCATTACAGATTAACATTTTACCTTCTTTGTACATATCTGACCATATACATACCAAAGTGTGGATGTCTCCAATAAATAATTGTTTTACTCACAGCAGCTTCATATCACACAGTTAAAATGTGCAATGATTCTGGGTTAAATCGCATGGCTTCCAGCAGTGGGGAAGGTTCTTCAGGCTCACCCGTCCCCACACCACATGCTGCTGCTCCTAGAGGAAAAGAGAGGTCAAAGCAGTGCAGGAGGACGGGGAGAAGGAGAGGCATCAGAGTTATGCAGTGGGGGATGGAGGGGGTCTTCAGCTGAGCCACCCATAACCCCCCCCACTCCTCTGTCTATGCCCCCCAAGTCTGTCCTCCTTCCAAAAAAACACCTCAGCCACAGTGACTCCATGCCAGTCTCTGCACTGTTCACATATCCTCTGCCCAGCTCCTCAACCTACAGGGCCTCTGCCAAAGTCTGTCCCTGCATGGGGTGGGGGAGGACTGGGCTGGACCGTAAGAGAGACAGGAAGACTCCGAGCTGGGGAGATGATACAGGGGCAATACAGGAACTAACCATGCAGACAGGGCCTTCTGTGGTCAGGTTAAGGATTGCCCAGGAATCAGAGGCAGTAGAGGTGAGAGCTGGGCTGTGGAACATGGAGTTGCTGAAATTATTTTTAAAAAGCCAAGTGAAAGAACTGCTCAAAAGCTTTGTTAACACAGAGTTAAGGTTGCCCAGTGCTGCCTCCTGCCCTTCCAGAACGGGGAGCGTGGCTAATACTGTTGCCATCTTTCTAAGGGCTGGTAACAGGACCCCATAGGCCATCCCCCCTGCTCCTCCTCTTCCTGAGGCCAGACCTCTGATCTGCCTCCCACAAGGCCCCACCCCCTTACCCCCCTCTTCCTGCCAAGGCCCTGCCCCTGCTCCGCCTCTTCCCCGCCACCCCATCAAAAAAACCGGACATCAGGGCTTGTGAAATGGCACTCGGACTGTCTGGGTGAAAAACCGGATGGGTGTTTAACAGTGTGATTAAAACGTGAATAATTGTGATTCATTTTTTTAATCATGATTAATTTTTGGGGGTTAATTGTGTGAGTTAACTGTGATTAATTGACAGCCCTAATTTATTATTATTATTATTGACCATAGCACCTAGGAACTCTACACATGGACCAGGATCCCATGGCCCTACACATTGTACAAACACAAAAAGATTTTCCCTGCCCCAAGCAGCTCACATTCCAACTATCACACAACAGACATCAAATGCAGACAGACAGATGGGGGAGTACAAGGAGGCATGATAGGTAGTGGTCTCTGAACACAAGCAGCCAAGGATTTTTGTAGGTGTAACAGCAAAGGAGAGTATTGAGGAGGAATTTGAAAGTGGGTACATTTGACTTAACTCTGCTCCCTGGAGTACTATAGATACTGGGTGTGGATCAACAACAGCGGCAGCATACGTAGGTACGTGGAAGCACTGTGAGACTGCACCATTGTTTGTGCATTTATCTGCATGCATTCCAACCACTATTAACTGCGTTCGGTGTAGGTATATTGAACAGCGGAGGGAGTAGTTGTGGCAGGTTGGTAGAGCTGTGACTGTGATATGAGGCGAGGTGCAGGTGTACCTTGATGGGCCAACCATGCTTCATTCCTGCATGAAGTGCTGTAGGTTATCACTGCTCTCTGGGGCTAAGTGAGGGGTAAGCAAAGGCAGCGTCTCAGAAGGAATCTTCAGGGCAAGGGTGAAGGGGTGGGAACTGCGAGAGACTGATAATATCCTCCAATATCCTGAATGAACTTTATTGAACTAAGTTAAAACAGCCTTAATAATAATAAATTTAGTAAAAAACTGCCATCACAAGGACTACAAGATGGGGAAAGGTGAGGAATTCTGAGAGGGAGACCCCTGTCTGCCAGAATTCACTACCCCTGTACTTACAAAGAAGAGGAATGTGGTGGTGGTGGGGTTTTTTAAACAGGAAATGGGGAAGAAAAATATGATGCACCCTCAGCAGTTTCTGACACTACACCTGCTCTGCACTGTACTAAACTGGCCAAGTATTTTCTCAATATGATAGAGTCTAGAAGTGTTTGAAGAAAGCTTTGCTAAGAGCTCGCCCCAGACAGAAGAGTGCTGTGATCCTGAGATAACTAGCTGGATAAAGCTCAGACTGTTAGAAATAAATGTACAGGGTCTTTCTCCCAGTGGGAAATAGGTAGGGAGTGCCAGCGGGCTGCCACCATTATAGGAACAGACTCTAGGGATAGATAAAGGGGTCAGGGAGGGACAGACATATGTCATATGGTTCCTACCCCGTTCCCCATCTCTCAGTGCCGGCATATCATCCAACACAACCCTAGAACCTTGGGGTTCTAGATTCCTCTTTAATGTGGCTTGTAGCTCTGGTTGCATCTTTCTTTTCCCTCACCACATTGGCTGCTAACGGGGTCTGGAAGCATTCTGGGAACACTGTGGGCTAGGAACACATCTGGGGTGGGTTCAGAGCGGGGCTATGTGAAGAGCTGACTCATGGTGTTTGAACACTTGAGAATGGCCATGTTAGCCTCTTATCCTAGAAGAAAAGCATGAGGAAGACATCATAGCTCTTCAGGTCCAGGACAAAGCTAGTAACAGAACCGAGGTCTCCTTAGTGCCTGTCTCATTCCCATCCCGTCTCTCAGCTGGCTGCATGCAGGAAGCCCTGCTATAGCAACAACCTAAGGTGGCATCGATCGGTGACTGGAGAGAGAATTAAAGTTTCCATCCACTGATTTTAACTCTTCACTTTTAAACACCACTTTCCTCTTTCATAATAAAAGATCAGTAAAAATTGCACCCGCCTGCAAGTGAGCCAATAAACTCACCCAGCCTGCAGGGAGTCCACGCTTCATCTAACCCGGGGCTATTTCTACTCCAGATCTCTCTGATGGAGCCAGGGGAGGAGCCGGGCCCCTTGGATGCAGAGGAAGGGGAGATCATGAGAGGCGCCTGCACAGGTGAGGAGTTTGTTAAGCCAACTCAGAAACCACGGGCGAGTGAACAAACCAGCTGGCTTTTCCACCAAGGCCCCAGTTCTGCCCCTCTTCACCCACGTCAGGGTTGTCCCAGCAGGGGTCACATCCTCCTGCCAGGTGTGTCAGTCATGACTTCCTTCCCACACTCACTGACTGACGAATACACCTCTCTCCCCCTCATCCTCTGTCCTTTCCTGGCGGTTGAGGTGTTACGTGGGAGCAGAACTGGTCCCTCTGCGTTGTGGGATTTGGCTCCTAATTTCAGACAATATCATTATTATTTATTTCTGCTGTTCCCCCTTTCCAAGGATTCTTTACTTCCCAGCACAAGAAATGAATCAGGTCTCAATTCTCCCTCTTTATTCCAACAGAGGATGGGATGGTGAAGCTAAAGGAGGAGAATTGTCTAGAGGAAGCAGAATCACATGGGAGTTTATTGGGAATGTTGGCAGGGAAAGTTTCCTCGAGTCCTGACCAGGTGACGGCATGTGACTCTCAATGCATATCAGACAGTCAGGAAAAAATTCCTGGAGAGACATCACAGAGTAAAGCCACTTCCACTGGCAGAGCTCTCAGGAAAACTAAAAATAACAAAGTCCATCAGAGAATTAACACTGCAGAGAAACTCTATAACTGCCCTGAGTGTGGCCAAAGCTTCAGTGTGAACTCAGACCTTGCTGTGCATCAGACAGTCCACACTGATGAGAGACCCTATAAATGCATGGAGTGTGGGGAAATCTTCAATCAGAAATCAATCCTTGTTACTCACCAGAGAATCCACACTGGAGAGAAGCCCTATAAGTGCCCCGACTGCGGGAAAATCTTCCGTCAGAACTCAACACTTAGGACACATGAGAAAATCCACAGGGCAGAGAAACCCTATGAGTGCCTACAATGTGGGAAAAGCTTCCGAGTGCGCTCCTACCTTCTTATGCACGAGAGGACCCACACTGTAGATAAACCCTTCAAGTGCTCCAACTGTCGGAAAAGCTTCTGTGCAAGCTCTGACCTTATGAAACATCAGAGAACCCACACAGGAGAGAGACCTTATAAATGCCCCGACTGTGGGAAAAGCTTCAGTGATTGCTCAGCCTTTATAAAACACAAGAAAATCCACGTGGCAGAGAAGCCCTATAACTGTACTGACTGTGGGAAAAGCTTCCGTGTGATTTCAGCCCTTACTGTACATCAGGCAATCCACTCGGGAGAAAGACCCTACAAGTGCCCTGACTGTGGGAAAAGCTTCATCCTGCGCTCATGCCTTGTTCGACATCAGAGAATCCACACTGGTGCTAAACCTTATAAATGCCCCGACTGTGGGAAAAGCTTCCGTCTGAGCTCAACCCTTTGTACTCATCGGAAAATCCATATAGCAGAGAAACCCTATGAGTGCCTCAAATGTGGGAAAAGATTCCGAGTGAGCTCCTACCTTCTTACACATGAGAGGATACACACTGTAGATAAACCTTATAAATGCCCCGACTGTGGGAAGAGCTTCAATGCGAGGTCCTACCTTATCAAACATCAAAGAATCCACACGGGAGAGAGACCCTTTAAATGCCTTGAGTGCGGGAAAAGCTTCAATCGCAGATCAACTCTTATCACGCATCAGAGAATCCACACTGGAGAGAAGCCCTATAAATGTCCCGACTGTGGGAAAAGCTTCAGTGTGAACTCAGACCTCATTGTACATCAGAGACTCCACTCGGGAGAAAGACCCTATAAATGCCTTGACTGTGGGAAAACGTTCCGTCTGAGCTCACACCTTACTAGACATCAGAGAAGCCACACTGGTGAGAGACCCTATAAATGCGTGGTCTGTGGGGAAAACTTCAGTGACTGCTCAGGACTTATTAAACATAAGAGAAACCACACAGGAGAAGAACCTTATAAATGCCCTGAGTGTGGGAAAACCTTTAGTGTGAATTCAGCCCTTATTGTACATCAAAGAACCCACACAGGAGAGAGACCCTATAAATGCCTTGTCTGTGGGAAAAGTTTCAGTGACCACTCAGGCCTCATTAAACACAGAAGAATCCATACAGAAGAGAAACCTTATAAATGCCCAGAATGTGGGAAAAGCTTCAGTGACAGTTCAAGCCTTATTAAACATAAGATAATCCACACAGGAGAGAAAATCTATAAATGCCCTGAATGTGGGAAAAGCTTTAGTCACAGCTCAGCCCTTTTGAAACACCAAAGAATCCATACAGGAGAGAGACCCTTTAAATGCCTTGAATGTGAGAAAAGGTTCACTGACAGCTCAGCCCTTAGGAGACACCGGCGAATCCACTCAGAAGACAGGCCCTATAAATGCCCCGACTGTGGGGAACGATTCAGTGTGACCTCAGGCCTTGTTAGACACCAGAAAATCCACATTGAGGAGAGACCTTTTAAATGTAGTGAGTGCGGGAAAAGCTTCCAGTCGAACTCACTTCTTAAAACACATCAGAGGATCCATACGGGAGAAAAACCCTATAAATGCCCTGAGTGTGGGAAAAGCTTCCGTCAGAGCTCCCACCTTATAAGGCATCAGAAAATACACATGGAATAGGTGTTCACAATGTTTTTCATTGTTGCTTTTGTTATGGTGTTTCTAACGGTTCTGCTACACTCAGTCAAATGGGGATGGTGGGGTCTATGCTTGGCTGGGTTTTACAGGGTACCTGTTATGGATTTAAAGGGTCCATGCCATGCCCTGGCAACAAAGGCAGCCCCCCCGGCCTCAACACCTCTGAGACTGAGCCTTTGGACTCCAGCACTCCTGTTCCTCATGCTGAGCTCTGCACAGTGAATCTATCTGAGGTAGACTCCTGGTCTGAGGCTAGGTCTACACTACAGCGGGGGTCCGACCTAAGATACGCAACTTCAGCTACGTGAATACCGTAGCTGAAGTTGCGTATTTTAGGTCGGCTTACCTAGCGGTGAGGACGCGGGAAAGTCGACCGCTGCCGCGCTGCCGCCGCCTCCGCTGCCGCCTCCTGCCGAGGTGGATTTCCGGAGTCGACGGCAGAGCGATCAGGGATCGATTTTACCACGTCTTCACTAGACGCGGTAAGTCGATCCCCGATAGACCGATTGCTACCCGCCGGATCGGCGGGTAGTGAAGACAAAGCCTGAGACTTCCCCCCCACACACACCCTTCAGGGGTCAAAGCACTTCAGGTGGTGTTGGTAGCAACACCAGGCAGGTGTTTTCCAAACAGGATAGGTTTAAATAATCAACTGGGATACAGTATCAGGAAGTCCTTAGGTTAACTTAGGCCATACCTACACTGCCATGTATGTCGGCAAAACTTACATCGCTCAGAGGTGTGAAAAAAACACAGCCCTGAGCAACATAAATTTCACCAGCATAAGTGTTAGTGTGCACAGTGCTATGTCAGTGGGAGAAGCTGTTGTTGGGGTGGTTTAATTATGTTGATGGGTGAGAGCTCTCCTGTCGGCATAGGGCGGTTACCCGAGAGATCTTATAATGGTGCTGCTGCATCGGTACAGATGTGCCACTGTAAGTTCTCTAGTGTAGACATAGCCTTAGAGAAGCAAAGGTTAAAACCCAGTTCAGACTGGACAAAGCCAGGGCTTCACAAAGCCATGCTGTTGTAGGATCCATCTTCTCTCTCTGTCCTTCTATCTCTCAGTCCTGAATGAGAACTCCTATGTGTCTGTGAACCTTCTTCTTAAACAATGATCCCTGACACCTCTTGTCTCTGTTCTCCAGAAAAAGCCATGCTGTGTTCACACATTCAACCTGCTTGAACCACCTGTTGTTAAGGCTTAATGTCTGTCATTGTCTCTTCTGGATCTTCCATTGGTATGTTTTGGTTCTAGCCAGCTTCTGAGGGTGCATTCATGCCACCACAGAGAGATCAAACATCATATGTCTCCTTCTCTGTTCCAGGAGAAGCATTTTATTCTCTCTGCATCCAATGAGTAACAATGCAAAGACAAATGGTCAACTGAGACTCATATTGTTAATAGAATCATAGAATATCAGGGTTGGAAGGGACCTCAGGAGGTCATCTAGTCCAACCACCTGCTCAAAACAGGACCAATCCCCAACTAAATCATCCCAGCCAGGGCTTTGTCAAGCCTGACCTTAAAAACCTCTAAGGAAGGAGATTCATAAAAATATTGCAGAAAATTCCCACATTCATTACAGATGGGCGCTGGGGCATTGAGAGATTGGTGATCTGGGAGGCAAAATGGAGAGTGCTGGGGAATGGAATATTTGGAAGTTGGGTTGTTGCTGGATGGGCACAGCCAATGGGTGAGGGAGGTTGGGTGCTGGTGGGTACTTGGAGACTGAGATGGGAGAACTGTCCTGAACTCTAAATGTTTTCCTTCTCCAACAGAGAATGAAAAGCAATATACCCCCCAACTTCCATCCAACTCATGGTCTGTTACAAAACCTCAGAAGTGACTGTTAAAGCAGATTAAGTTCCCAAATACACAGGCTGTGGAAGAGTCAGATGTGTTCAACTGTTGATACTCGAGAGTACGACTTCACCAGTCAGGTTATGCAGAGCGTTGAATGGGGTGAATGTTTCTTTTTGGTGTCTGTTAGCGATGGAAGTGAAAGCCTTATGGAGCGTTGGTGCACGTTATCCACAGTGTTGTAGCTGATATGAAGATGGCAAGGAATACAGGAGTCTTTTCCCTTCTAATTTCCATGTTTTAAGGCTCTGGGTGGCTGGCATGTTCTGATGCCACCTTCACTGTCACTAAATGCAGTTTTCTTTGTGTTACTTATATATAGAAACTTTCAAACAAATGTTTTTCCCCAATATTCTGAGCTCATGCTTTTTCTCCTCCATCCCCAAACCCTGGTGCTTTGAGTAGAAATGGCTCATGGAGGGTAGTGTTCAAGTCGAGCCAGCTTTTACAAATCATTTTTCAAAGTGAAAAATGCTCTCCAGCATCTTCTTACTGGTTCCTTTTTGTTGTCTCTGTCCGTCATTTCTGTTGCAACCAAGGTCTACCTTTTAGCCCCTCCCTCTTCTGTCTTCAAAAATAAAAACTTCTCCCCTTCTAAAAAATGCTAAAGTTAACTCTCTGTGGGAGGGAGAAAATGTCCAGAACACATCAAAGAAAATGTTTTCAAGAAGACCTCCCCCTGCCCAAGGACCTCCTTGAAATTTTGACCACATGTAGGTGCTGCGTATGGCAACAGAAAGAGTTTTTCCGCTGAAGTAGGGTGTGTCTACACTGCAATGCAAGCCCAGGGTTAGCGGGACTTGAGTCAGCAGATGCTCGGTTTGAGAAACAATGGCTTGAACATTTGCACTGATTGCCAAACCCAGGTTAAGAATTTTTTAACCTAGGGCTCCAGCATCCACACTGCAGTACGCAAATCTGAGTCCAACCAACCAGATGGCAGTCTTCCAACACCCTCCGGAAGTGTGGCTGGTCTAGCCCTTTGTTCGTGGTGTGGCATGGGAAATCTTGACTGTTCACACCGCACGTTGCAGGAAGTTTGAACAGCTGCCAACACATCCTGCCAAACCGTCATTTTGCTCTGGGTGCTTCCAGAAACTGGAGCCAGCACATGAAGGAGTAGACCAGGGGTAGTCAATAGGTGCCCTGTGGTCCAAATCTGAACTGCCAGCGGCTTTTAAGTGGACTGTGGTGGGCGCTGGAACTCGTGGCTTCAGCCCCACTGGGACTCGTGCCAGAATTTGGGGCTTGAGCCGCGCAGGGAGCCTCCGTGAACTCCAGCACACCTGTTGGGGCTTCAGTTAGAGAGGGTAGGGAGAACACCTGCCCCCCAGAGTTTCGAGTCAGCCCTGGGCATCTGCCACTGTGGCTTGCTATGCTTGTCACAACCGTTGTGAAGCCAGAGGTGGGGCATTTCCTCCTGAATGGACCTAGGACAGCGATGGGCCACTGCACTGGTGCACTCAGCAACCACAGCTGGATCTGGATGTACCCAGGCAACAGAAATCAGGGGTGCTTTGTGCTCCTGCATTATGGATGTGCATGGGCCAATGGAAGAGGGAGAATAGTACCTCTATGAATGGGCTTGTTTGGGGACTGGGGTGACATTGATTGCTTGTATGGGAGGGAGGGTTGTTTGCCGAATTGTACTTTTGAATGATGTGACTGCTTATGAAATAGGATTGGGGGGAGGAAGCAGCGTGGATTGATGTATATAGCTGTATTGAGATGTGTGTTTTGCTTAGAACCTCCCAGTTGTCCCTGATCATGTGTTTCCCTTTATTATTTGAAATACACCTTATACGATGTGTTGCAGTGATGGCAATACAATTCTTTATTAAATAAAAAACCTTTATTTTTACACATGAATTGGAAAAGCACAATATTAAACCCTTGCCTGCCCGGCCAGCTTTGCCACTAGCCCACCAAAACACCAGCAACACCACAAGCTCTAAAAGTAACCAAGAACAAAGTGCATAAACAAGTGCAAATGGATGAGCTATGTACAAGACCTCCCCCTCTACCCCCACACTATTGCTCGTCCCTAGGTCCCGGATCTCCTTTCCCTTCCTTCCACGTTTGCCACACACTTGGTGCTGAGGCGGGGGGGTGAAGGCGTTCACAGGAGAGTTGTTCAGCACTGAGGACTCCATGGGGCACAGTTGTCCCGTCCAGCCACTCATAGGTCCCAACTACACTGGCCACCCAGCTGTAGAGTTGTCCAAGCTGTTTCTGGAATGCAGGCCAGGGTACTGCGGAGAGGATGCAGCCCATGATGTGGGTGCTGCAGGAGCCCGCGCCTTTGCGGCCATTAGAGACAGCAGCCACTCAAACGGTTCCCTCTCCGGTGCATTTTATCTTCCTCCCTTAACTGCCATTCTTGTTCCAGGGACTGTGAAGGGAGTGCCTGCTCCCCTGCTGTTACCCTATCCTCATGCTGTGAAGCCAGCCCGAGCTTTTCACATGTCTTTCCTCTTGCCGCAAGTCCCTTTGCCTTTGGCACTCGACCTGCATCTTGGCCCCATCCAGAATATCAACCATCAGTTCATCGTGAAAACGCTTCCTCTTGGAACAGTCTGCGAAGGCATGGGGAGCCAGGCTTCTGCAAGTCTGGGCAAGCTGTGGAGGTATGAACATAAGAATGGCCATACTGGGTCAGACCAAAGGTCCATCTAGCCCAGTATCCTGTCTTCAGACAGCAGCCAATGCCAGGTGCCCCAGAGGGAATGAACAAAACAGGTAATCCTCAAGTGATCCATCCCCTGTCACCCATTCCCTGCTTCTGGCAAACAGAGGCTAGGGACACCATCCCGGCCCATCCTGGCTAATAGCCATTGATGGAATTTATCTAGTTCTTTTTTGAACCTTGCAGCCTGCAGAGGCTGAGGAGCCAGAACCAGGACCAGACACAGAGGGTTATGGTCTCGAATAGCTCAGCAAAGGAGCACAGAAAAAAATCTTTTTGGAAGTTCAAGGACAGAAAATGTTCCTTTTTTTAAACTGAACTTCCATGTATCAGCAGAGGGCTGCTTCAGAGCCCGGACGCTGCCTGGACACAGCCGGGTTTATCGCGAGAACGGCAAGTTTAACATCACAATGCTTTTAAAAAAAATCTTTCAACTAAATGGAGTTGGGGGGAAGGTCGGTGGCGGTGCAGCGTGACATCAGTCTTCTCTCTCATTTCAGACATTGCACGTTTTGGAGGACATAGCTGTTCTCGTGGTGCCTGGCTAGCAAAAAGAGGTGTTATTCCAAGCTGCCCGTGGGAACCCAGGCATGTGTGCCACTGAAGTATTCAAACATAGGGTGACTGAACCACACATCTACACATGGAGTGGGCTGGTGAGCTATATAGTGGCCCTGGAAAAATATGCCCTTCCTTGAAATGTGACTACCTAGCTGAAGTTCCTGCTATGGGAAAATTTGCACCCAGGATTGGGTCAGGACTATGTCTCCAGCATTCATTATAGCTACACCTACCACTGTAAATGCAGCTGGAGCGCACGCAGATAATTCCCATTGACATTGCAGAGTTAAGGATTGAATTTTGCTGAACTAAATGTTATAGAAGGGCTTGAAATCCACTGGGCAACTTCGACTCATAGAAATGTAGGCTTGAAGGGACCACAAGAGGTCCTCTAATCCAGCCCTCTGTGCTGGGTCAGGGCCAAGTAAACCTAGACCATCCCTGCCAGGTGTTTGTCTAACTGGTTCTTAAGAACCTCCAATGTTGGGAATTCCACAGTCTGTCTTGGAAGCCTATTCCAGAACTTAACTATCAGGAAAAACTTTCTAACTATAAGGATATCTTACCTAAATCTCCCTTGCTGTAGATTAAGCCAATTATTTCTTCTCCTACCTTCAATGGGCATGGAGAACAATTGATCACCAAACTCTTTGTAACAGCCCTTAACATATTTGAAGACTGTTATTGAGACCCCCACGGTCTTCTTTTCTCAAGACTAAACGTGCCCAGTTTTTTTAACCTTTCCTCATAGGTCCAGTTTTCTAAACCTTTGATTATTTTTGTTGCTGTCCTCTCGACTCTCTCCAATTTGTCTATATCTTTCTTAAAGTGCGGCACCCAGAACTGGACACAATATTCCAGCTGGAGCCTCACCAATGCCAAGTAAAGCAAGACAATTACCTCCTGTGTTTTACATACGACGCTCCTCGTAATACAGCCCAGAAAGATATCAGCCTTTTTATTGACTGCATCACATCATTGACTCATATTGAATTTCTTATCCACTCTAACCCTCACGTCCATTTCAGCATTACTACTGCCTAGCCAGTTATTCCCCATTTTTTTAGTTGTGCATTTGATTATTTTTCTTCCTAAGTGTAAGTCCTTTACACTTGAATTTCATCTTGTTGATTTCAGACCAATTCTCCAATTTGTCATGGGTGTTTTGAATTCTAAATCCTGTCCTCCAAAATGTTAGCAATCCCTCCCAGCTTGGTGCCATGTGCAAATGTTAAAAGCATTGTCTCCACTCCATTATCCAAGTCATGAATAAAAATATTGAATAGTACTGGATCTGGACAGACCCTGCTGGGACCCAGCTAGATACATTCCCCCAGGGTTGACAATGAATCATTGATAACTACTCTTTCAACCAGTTGTGCACCCACCTTATAGTCTTTTCATCTAGACCGCACTTCCCTAGTTTGCTTATGATACTGTCATGTAGGACAGGATCAGGAGCGTTACTAAACCGAAGCTATATGAGATCTACAGCTTTCCTCATCCACTAGGCCAGTGAACTCAAAAGTTTTTTGTCAGTGAATCTGTCTCATTAATTCCTGCCACCAGAGGGCTCCATTTACTGCTAAGCGAGAGGCGGCTGTTCAGGATCTCAGGGAGGGTTGAGTTACTGTCCCTTCCTGTCTCCACCACTGGCTGCTGCTGCCGCCTCCATTGTGAGCTCGGAGCCCGGGCTCAGCCAGGGCCGGTGCAAGGAAGTTTCGCGCCCTAGGTGAAACTTCCACCTTGCGCCCCCCCCCCCCAGCCCTGTGGCAGCTCCCCACCTCCCCTCCACCCTGAGGCCCCCCCCCCCCACGGCAGCTCCCCCCCTGCCCTGAGGCGCCCCCCCCCCCCCCCGCGGCAGCTTCCCCCCCCCCCCCGCCCGGGGAGCCGTGCGGCAGCTCTGACCCAGGGGTTCCCCTGGGCTGCCAGCGGCGTGCTGACCCGGGGAACCCCTGGGCTGCCGGCAGCGTGCTGACCCAGGGGACCCCCTGGGCTGCCGGCGGTGCGCTGACCCAGGGGAACTCCTGGGCTGCCTGCCGGCGGCTCAGACTCCCTCTCCCTCCCAGCACAGCGGCCGCTGTAAAAAAAAAAAAAAAAAATTGGGGGCGCCGCTTTTTGGCGCCCCCAAATCTTGGTGCCCTAGGCAACCGCCTAGTTGGCCTAAATGGTAGCACCGGCCCTGGGCTCAGCCACTGCTGCTCCCCAACAGGGTCTGTGGGGGGACAGACCTGCACTAACCCCCCTCTGTGCCCAGCCCGGGAGAACTTTCTCCGGTGGCTGGAACCAGCCCTGGGGCAGCCCCGGGCTCTGCCGACACCAGCCCCTGAGCCGGAGCCTGCAGGTGAGGGGAGGGACCTGGGGGAAAGGGCTGGGGCCGGGCAGGAAAGTAGAGTTACCATATTTCAGCAAGCAAAAAAGAGGACGGGAGGAGCCCCGCCCCCGTCCTGCCCTAGCCCCGCCCCTTCCACTCCCACTTCCCGCCCTCCTCAGAACCCCCAATCCTCCCCCTGCTCCATGTCCCCTGACTGCCCCCTCCTGGGACCCCTGCCCCTAACTGCCCCCCAGGACTCCACCCCCTACCTAAGCCTCCCTGTTCCTTGTTCCCTGACTGCCCCCTCCTGAGACCCTCCCCCCATCCTAACTGGCCCCCTAGGACCCTACCCCCTACCTGTACTCTGACTGCCCCAACCCTTATCCACACCCCCACCCCAGACAGACCCCCGGGACTTCCATGCCCCGTCCAACCACTCCCCACCCCCTGATAGCCCCCCTCAGAACTCCCGACCCATCTAAACCCCTCTGCTCCCTGTCTCCTGACTGCTCCGATCCCTCTCCCCACCCCTGCCCCCTGACAGCCTCCCCCCAGAACTCCCAAACACCCCCCCCATTCTTTGTCCCCTGACTACCCCTCCTGGGACCCCTGCTCCCAACTGCCCTCCAGAACCCCACCCCCTACCTAAGCCTCCCTGTTCCTTGTCCCCTAACTTCCCCCTCCTGAGACCCCCCCACCCTAACCGCCCCCCTAGGGCCCTACCCCCTACCTGTACCCTGACTGCCCAAAACCTTATCCACACCCCCAGAAAGCCCCCCCTGAATACCAACCCCCCCCCCCCCCCCGCTCCCTGTCTCTTGAACAGAGATTCTGTTCCTATTTTAACAACGTTTCAGTGGGTTTAGCACTGGTGGCAGAGGCCGGTGTGATGTGACAAACTTCTTGGCTGTTACTGTCCTGAGCAAGCAGGTACGAACAGAGGATGCTCAGTCCCAGATCTGCTGAAGTAGCAGTGCCTGGTGGCCACTTTACTCTTCTGTTACTTCATGTGTTACATACGCAGATGTTGATAATATTTCTAATTGCATATTTTAATTTCCTAGCCTTCTATGTAGGCCACATAGTTTGTTCTGATACATTTCAGTGACCTTCCTCCTTTGGACAAGTTGACTGTTCTGGGCTGCCAAAATCCAGGCTTTTCTAAAATGAACGCTCCTGTTGCTCCTTTGCATTGGTTGGGTGAGGGCCACGGTGCTGACCTCACCTCTTTGGCCCTTTGGTGAAACTACGTTGCCTTGTCTCCACTCGGTTTTTCCAGGGGGGATTACTAATGCAGGTTAGTTAACACACTTTTGCTAAGCACTGAGGACACAGAATACAAGGCTGACTCAGATGTTAAATGAACCATTATTGTTCATGGCTTGACAACTGTGATACAGGTTGTGTGGCTCACACTGCTCCTTTGCCATCAGAGGTATTTGCGTCTGAGTGTCTGCAGCCCCCCATTGTGTGGGTGTCATGGAAAACCAGCTAAAACATTTTAAACTAAAGGAATTACCAGAGGCTTCCTCCCACCCCCGCCTCGCTCTATTTCCCTTAACCCCTTCCATTGTTAAGGGGTTGGCTAGATGGTCTGACACTGAGGCCTGGTCTACATTACAGAGTTAGGTTGTCGTAAGGCAGCTGACATCGACCTAATTGTGTCAGTGTACACACTAAGGAACCAAAAACCAGGAGACTATTCCAAGCCTGCATTTCCCAGCAGCACTCTGCACTCAAAATCGTTTTCTCTTAGCTTTATCTCAGGGCCTCAGACTGTGTCTGCTTGGCTTTCTCTCTCCGCTTCGCTCTTGTTCCTGTCTCTCTGTGCCTGTGTCTGCCTCTGGTGTGTGCACACACACACAGATACCAATCAAAGCCCTAGCCCCTGCATTTCAAGCCCCTTGGGCCATGATTCGACTTCTACGCCCCATTTCCATGGGCCTACGTTTTGTTTCAGTCAGCTGATTATGATGCCTTCTTTACATTGATTCTAAATGGAGGGCAGCAATGAGACCTGACCCACTATAAGGTTTAGCCCAAACCAAAACTATATTAATAAGCTTAAGATTCTGTCCCGGGTATTTTTAGTAAAAGTCACAGACAGGTCGTGGGCAATAAACACAAATTCACGTAAGTCCACAACCTGTCCCTGACTTTTACTAAAAATACCCTGGGGGTGGAGGACAAATAGAGTTCTGCTGGGGCTTGCAGCTGCTGTGGCAGGGGCTGACCACTGCTGCTCCAGCCCCAGGGGGACTGACCCAACCCCAGCCGCTGCTCCGGCAGGCTGGGGACCGCTGCTCCGGCGGCCCCAGGGCTGACCACTGGTCAGCTGTTCTGGCAGCCACTGCTCCAGCAGCCCCCCGGGGATGACAGCTGCTCCAGCCCTGCCCCAGAAGAAGTCCCAGAGGTCCCAGAAAGTTGCGGAATCAGTGACCTCTGTGACAGAATCGTAGCCTTAAATATTAATAACAGATCTGGTTGCATCTTAGTGTTCCCTTCCCACACTAATGGTTAATGGGGTCAGGGGCCATTCTGACACCTGGGAACACAGCAGGGAGGAGACACACTTGGGCTGTGAATTGGTTGGGTAGTGGCAGAGGAGTTGCTATATAGGCTCTGTGGCACGAGGATTGCCCTTGGTATGGGCAAGTCTGAAAGCTAGTCATCGAAAGGGACCAGTGACTTTGGGTGTCCCAGGTTCTGATTGTCCAGCTAGAGGCATCTCACTGGGGGCTGATTTCCAGAAAGGGTCAAGCACCATTTCTGTCTCCCTGTCTCAGGGCTGCCAACTCTTGTGATTTTTTTTTTTAATCACAAGTCTCATGATATTGGGCATAGGCACCGACTCCGTGGGTGCTCTGGGGCTGAAGCACCCATGAAAAAAAAAACAGTGGGTGCTCAGCACCCACAGGCAGCCTCACGGGTCAGGGACTCCCACTCCCACCTGCTGCGAATCAGCTGTTCCATGGCATGCAGGAGGCACTGGAGGGAGAGGGAGCAGTGGGGGCAGAAAGAGGTGGGGCAGGGGCAGGAAGAGGCGGGGCAAGGTGGGGGCTTGGAGGAAGAGGTGGAGTGTGGGCAGGGCCTAGGGTGGAGCAGGGGTCAAGCACCCTTTGGGTGATTTTTTTTCCTTAGAGCCCCAGCTCCAGGAGCCCTGTGATTCCATGAAGCTCTCAGGATTCTTTTAAAAAAATTAAGTGACATTCTAGCCCTGACGGTAGCAGAGAAAATATGAACCCAAGAGACTCCAAAGCAAGGAGGCAAACAAAATTCATCTCAAATATAGTTTCAATATCTTCTTTAAATGGCAGAATATTTCAGAAAAAATCTCATGATTTTTGAGAGCTCATTCATGATATTTGGACATTGGTCCCTTGTGCTAGAACAGAAGAATGAGGAGAAAGAGACCTTAGCTCGTTAGGACAATGACAGAGCTGAGAACAGAACCCCGGTCTCTTGAGTGTCTATCTCGTGACCTACCCACTAGGCTTCATGGCCTCTCAGCTGGCAGCATGCAGGGAGCCCTGCTAGCACAATGTGGCATCGGTCTGTGACTAGAGAATTAAAGCATCATTTCTTCTCATAGAAAAGCCACGTGTCTGATTTTAACTCTTCACATTCAAAGACGAGTCAGCTGTTCCATACTAAAAAATCAGTACAAAAATCACACCTGGGTACATGTGAGCGAACAAACTCACCCTGTGTGCAGGGAGCCCATCTAACCCGGGGCTATTTCTACTCCAGATCTCTCTGATGGAGCCAGGGGAGGAGCCGGGCCCCTTGGATGCAGAGGAAGGGGAGAGTCTACGAGGAATCTGCACAGGTGAGGAGTCTGTTAAATCAATTTGGAAACCAGGGGTGAGGGAAGGAAGCAGCTGGGATTTGCCCTGTGATCCCTCCCCACAGTTCTGCCCCATCTCACCTGGTCAGGTTTGCCCCAGCAGCGGTCACATCCTCATGGCTTCCCTGACCCACAAATACACCACTCTCCTCCTCCTGCTCCCTTTCCTGAGTATTCAGGGTGTTATGTGGAAGCAGATCTGGTCCTTCTGCTTTGGGGGATTTGGCCCCTAATTTCAGATCATATCATTATTTATTTCTGCCATTTCCCCTTCCCAAGGATTCTTTACTTCCCAGCGCAAGGAATGACTTGGAATTTTGCCCCTTTATTCCAGCAGAGGATGGGGCGGTAAATGTAAAGGAGGAGAATTGTCCACAGGGGGCGGTGTTGGGAAACACCGAAGGGAACGTTTGCCAGATTCCTGAGCAGGTGGCGGCCTGTGAGAGTCGAGGCAGCTCAGGTCAGGAAAAGATCCCAGTGGAGGAGGCACAGGGCAGAGCCACTTCCCCTGGCAGAGCTCTCAGGCAAACTAAAAATATTCAAGCCCATCAGAGAATCAGCCCTGGTGAGAAACCCTATAACTGCCCTGAGTGTGGCCAAAGCTTCAGTGTGAGCTCAGACCTTGGTAGACATCAGAGGATCCATACGGGGGAGAGACCCTTTAAATGCCTTGAGTGTGGGAAAAGCTTCTGTCAGAGCTCGCACCTTATCACGCATCAGAGGATCCACACTGGTGAAAAGCCCTACAAATGCTCTGACTGTGGGAAAAGCTTCAGCGCAAGCTCAGCCCTGATTGTACATCAGACGATCCACACAGGGGAGAGACCCTACAGATGCCCCGACTGTGGGAAAAGCCGCCTGAGCTCAACGCTGAGCACCCATCGGAAAATCCATACAGCTGCGAAACACTATGAGTGCCTTAAGTGTGGGAAAAGCTTCCACGTGCACTCCTACCTTCTTATCCACGAGGCTACCCACACAGGAGATAAACCCTATAAATGCCCCAACTGAGGGAAAAGCTTCAGTGCAACGTCCTACCTTATTAAACATCAAAGAATCCACACAGGAGAGAGACCCTTTAGGTGCCTTGAGTGCGGGAAAAGCTTCAATCGCAGATCAATCCTTCTTACCCATCACAGAATCCACACAGGGGAAAGACCCTACAAATGCCCCGACTGTGGGAAAAGCTTCAGTGTGAACTCAGACCTCAGTAGACATCAGAGAAGGATCCATAGGGGAGAGAAACCCTATAAATGCCCCAACTGAGGGAAAAGCTTCAGTGCAACGTCCTACCTTATTAAACATCAAAGAATCCACACAGGAGAGAGACCCTTTAGGTGCCTTGAGTGCGGGAAAAGCTTCAATCGCAGATCAATCCTTCTTACCCATCACAGAATCCACACAGGGGAAAGACCCTACAAATGCCCCGACTGTGGGAAAAGCTTCAGTGTGAACTCAGACCTCAGTAGACATCAGAGAAGGATCCATAGGGGAGAGAAACCCTATAAATGCCTCATCTGTGGGGAAAACTTCAGCAACAGCTCACGCCTTACTAGACATTGGAGAAATCACATGCAGTAGACAGCCACAATGTTTTGTTTTGTTTTGTTATTTGGTTCCCTTGTGGTTCTGCTCCAATCACACATCTGGGGACCGTGGGATCTATGGTTGGTTGGCTATGAGCACCGGGGGACTGAGAGACTGGAGATTCATGCGGCATGATGGTGGGTGCCAGAGAGGGGTAGGGAATATTTGGAAGTTGAGTTGTTGCCTGATGGGCTCAGCCAATGGGAGCGGGAGCTTGGGTGCTGATGGGTGGGTTACTTGGAGATTGGGATGGGAGGTGGAGGGGGAAAACTGTCCTGGAACTAACTGTTTTCCACTCCAGCAGAGACCAAAAAGCAACATGCCCCCACGCTTCCATCCAACTCACGCTTGGACACAAAACCTCAGCAGTGATCTCAGGGCTGTTTAAACAGATTAACTTCCCAAAAGCACAGGTTCTGAGATGTGCTGCTCTGTTGATACCAGAGTAGGAGTTCGGTATGACTGGAATTCAGGTCTTACATTAGCGGGTGAGTGGGATGAAGCCGGGTGCTTATTGCTTTTTGGATCCTGTTAGCGATGGAAGTGAAAGTTCTACAGAGCATCGGTGCATGTTCTCCATGATGTTGCCATCAAGGTGAAGGTGGCAAGGGATACAGGAGATTTTCCCTTCTGATTCCCATGTTTTCTTGGGGTGGCTGAGGGCTGCCTCATTGTCCTTCCAGAATGTGGCTCAGGTTAACCCTCTGGAAACCAGGAAACAGAGAATTAGAGTAAACTCTCCCACACTGCACCCCCCACACCCAGCCCTAACTCTGAGCCATTGGGGTGGGGCCCCAATAAGTCCCTGTGAGGAGTGGCAGGACTGTCTTTTTCCCAAACAGGTGGAGAGCCGTGAAGAAAGTGCACAAAAGAAATGCTGGAGAAACTCTTAGGTTCTGTCTAGACTAGGATAAAGGTCATGTTTAGGTCTCAGGCCTAGCAAACATGAGCCAGCTAACCCTGCCCAGTACTCAAACACTTCACCTGCTCCGGACAAACCACCGCAGTGGCCAGAGCTTTTCATCCAGTCAGCCTCGTCCTAGGAGAGGTCCCAGAGAAAATCTCTTCGGTTTGCTCTGACTGAGCCTCACGGGGCAGGGCCATATGAGCTGCCAGAACGGCCCAGGCAATAATGCAGCATTGAGGGTGCATGGCACCGTGTGAAATCCAGTGCAGAGGTGGGGTGCTGGGGGACACACAAGGGGGTGTGAGGATGGGGTGAAGCGCTCTCATTCGCCTTTCTTTCTGACGTATTTAGTGCAGTGTCAGCATGGGGAGGTGACTGCCACAGCCATAATCATGGCCTTGCAACTCTACCAGAGGCAGATCCAGGTCTCCTGGGGCCCTGGGCTGCAGCAAGTGGGGAGGACCCAGTGCTGGAACTGGCCCCGCCCCACCTCTTCTGTCTGTGGCCCCGCCCATAGCCCCACCCCATTCTGCCCTTTCCCCCACAGCCCCGCCCTCGTTCCGCCCACATCCCTGCCCTGTTCCACCACTTCCTCTCTTGCCCCACCCTCCGCTCATTCCTTTCTGCTCCTCCCAGCCCCCTGCTACAGCCTCAAGACCGGAGAAGCTCTATGCTTCCACTGCTTCTCCAGCCCTGGGACCACAACAGGGGGAGATTTTTCCAGGGGCCCCAAATTGGCCGGGGCCCCTGGGCATGGGCCCCAAATTGGCCGGGGCCCCTGGGCATGGGCCCCATAGGCCCGTGCGGTAATCCACCACTAACTCTACAGGCTTTTTTGAAAAACTGTCATATATTCTTAGATTTTAGATCCAAGAGGGTCCACTTTGCTCAGCTACTCAGACTCCTTGCATAGCACAACCCCGAAGAAAAGGACCCTGACCCCACTAGTTGCAGCTGTCCCTCTCTTCAGATGGCAGTCCGAGCTCCGGCCACTGGCTACGTCTAATCCCCTGGTGATCCCAGCTATACCTAAAGCAGGGAGGGTCAGTGAGTCCATCAGAGGGGGAGTGATGGTAGAACATGGGGCTGGACACGACACAAAATGGCCGATTTTGTCAGGGACAGATCAGGCCTGGTTTGGGCCTAGTACCTCCGGCCTGTTCCGACGACAGAGTTAAGGTTGTTGGAGGAATGGTGTGGGAGACTTCACCTTAACTCTCTGGAAACCAGGAAATATGGGGTTACATTTAGCCACACTCCGAATTGTGGAAAGACAGGAAGCAACAGTGGGCAACCTGAACTCCACATTAGTGCTGTTTCTCGCAGCGAATTCAAAAGGGTAATCCCCTCCCCTCCATCCAGCACTTGCCACTGGACTGGTGTTTACACCGAGTTATCCCTCTAATTCTATGTGAAATGGCCCCATTGTAAAGTAACAAGGGTGGATTTGCTGGAGATACTTTGAGGCCATTACTATTGAACGGATAGGTTCCCCAGGAAGCCATGTGTGTGGGACTCCATTGAGACCTACTTACTTCCCTTAATCCCAAAACCACTCTCCCTGCATCTTCTCAAAGTCCTTTGAATTGAATCATGTGTGATATTTGTAATATGTTTTTTTTCCAAAACAGATGTCTCCTCTGAATGTTTGCTTGTATGAACTGTGGAACATACGTGTTTTGAGACTCAGAACAGCGTGTTCTATGTAAGAATGGAAAACCTATACCCTGTAACATTTGAGTTATCTATTTTATTCTACTTGGTTAAGTATAGGGACCAATCAGGACAATAAGATTATGGAGTTAGTTGGTCAGATGTCACTGCGAGTTGTGTCTGGAGGGTATGCATTTGCTGTATTTAAAAAAAAAAAAAGGACCAAAATGGTTTTCTGGCAAGAACACCCCTAAACACCCAACCTTATTGTAAATTACTTCACGACTTTTATAGGAAATTGTTGAAAGGGGTGTTTTTCTGCACCAAAAAATTAAAAATTCTGCACACGTTTTAAAATTCTGCATATTTTGTCAAAATAACACAATATAATCACACCATTTTCAATTATTTTGGTAATTTATTTCAAAATGCTTGTCAGCAAATAATTGAAAATGGTGTGATTATATGGTTATTGTGTTTCTGCGTTATGTTGACAAATAAAATGCAGAATTTTTTTTATTATTATTTTGGTGAAGAACTCACTCAAGAGTTCTGTGTGGCTCAATCTGATGTGGGCAGCTCAGTGGGGGGTCTGGGGGGAATCTGGGTGTACAGGGGCTGGGTGCAGGGGGAATGGGACTCTGCAGGGGGGTGAAAGTGGTTAGGGCTCAGCGGTGGGGGGAGGACTGGGGCTTGGTGGGGGGTCGGGTTGTAACTGGTTGGGGCCCAGTGGGGTGGGGATCCAGGTGTGGGAGGCTCCTTATGCAGGAGGTAAGGCTTCGGGGGGTTCAGGGGGCTCCTGATCCAGGGGGATGCACAGGTGGGGGGGGGGTTCCAGGTGCATGGGTGGGGGCAGGGGTCATTGTACAGGGAGTTGCTTCCCCTGTCCACCCAACCCAGACCCCCCCGCTGAGCCTCACCCCCCCCCCCCACTCCCGCGGCAGAGCTTCCTGCAGCCAGGGGAAGTTTCTGGGGGTTGATCTGACCCAGCCCTGGCTGCGTTGTGCAGGGGAGGAGGAGGGGCAACTCCATCTCCGTTCTCCTCCCCCCCTCCCCACTAATGTCCCTGGGTACCCCAGGGCATCCCCAGACCCCCGCCCCCAAGTGATTTTCCTCTCCCCGGGCTGGGGAACTGAGCATCTGAGCTGCCGGGAGGTGAGTGAGCACTGGTGCAGCTTCTCTTTGCTTCCCCGCAGAAACCATTTTCTGCAAGGAAGCAAAGGGAATGGGGGGAGCGATGGTGCATTTTTCTGCTGCGCCGCAGTGTCGCAGATTTTCTCCAGGAGTAAAGCTTGTCAGCCAGCTCACCACAGAAAGAAATATCAGCTACAGACTCTTTGCAATACTCCAGTACCATCTACTGGTTCCTTTGGGGAATGCAGCATGGAAATTCAAAGACAGAGGCCACCCTGGATCCTATGTGTTTGTCCGTGAGACCCTCTGGAAGAGCATAAAAGAAGAGACAAGGGCCATATGCTCTTTCTCTCTCTCTCCGTCTCCACACTCTCATCCATTCAACTAAAATGACTGGATACTACCACAATCTGCCCCAGGGAGGATGCTGGCAATGGCATAGTGTATTGAAGACAAGTTGTAGACCCCTCGAACTTCAAGCAACAAACACCAGAGCAGAACTCTCAGCCTGAACTCAGCCCTTAACTAGAAACGTGGGAGTTAGAAGGATCCTGGTGCAGTGCCGGAGCAGACAGCTGAAACCTGAAACAATGGAATAGACAAAACCATTGGAAAGGTTCCGAAAAGAGCTAAAAGAATGATCTGAGCAGATTAATTCCCCAGCTTTCTCCAGAACCTGGGGGCTTTTAATGCTCCCTCCAACTGCCTCTGTACTCACTAGATATCCTAGCTCATATCATTCATTTTTCCTCCTTTCAGAAACAACTGAATTTTGGCTAGCATCTTGGGCCATTAACATCAGTGGGGTTACTCCTGATTTACAGTGGGGTGAGTGAGAGGGGAATCAGACCCAGTGACTCCAAACTGATTTAGTTAAACCAGTGCAAAAGTCAGTGTAGAGATGCTAATTTCACTGTCTTATTTTGATTTTTCGTGTAAACTGATTGGGAACAGGTTTAAGTTAAATTGGAATAAGCTGCTCTTCAACTGAAATAAGAATAGCAGTCATGAAGAATGTCTACACAGGGGTTTGCAACAGTTCAGCTAAACCGGTTTAATTAAACCCAGGCTTGCCCACCACAATTTTAGCCCCACGAGCAGGCATCAATTGATCTAGGCTCTGAGACTTGATGCTGCGGGTTTTTTATTGTGGTGTGGACAGAACCCCTGAGACACCTCTAAAGGCCACAGTCACTTTTGAAAATGGGACATAGGTTCCTAAGGCCTTGGCTACACTTGCCGATGTACAGTGCTGTGAGTTAAACCTGACTTCGTGCAGCTGAGTAGGGAAAGCGCTGCACTCTGTCCACACTGACAGCTGCCCAGCGCACTGTCGTGGCCACATTTGCGGCAATTGCAGCGCTGTTGGGAGCGGTGCATTATGGGCAGCTATCCCACAGAGCACCTTTTCCCATTCTGGTGCCGTGGGTTGTGGGAAGGGGGCGTGGGTGCGGGGGATTCTGGGTCCTGTCCCAATGCCCCGTGATGCATCGCTTCGCACCCCAGAAATCCCTTAGTTTCCGTCCACCTTTGGCGCCATCTTTCAACGGTTTCAGAGTGCAGCGCGATCTGTCTGCGGAAAATGGAGTCCGAACTGCTGAGGCGTATGCTGACGAGTCTCACCAGCACGTCATGTTTGGCTGTCGAACTATTCCTTAAGATCCAAAGTGACAGTGAGAGTGAGGGTGAGGAGTCCGACGATGCTATCGAGCCGCGTAACGCGTACGACACGAAATTGCTTGTGGCATTCACGGACATGCTCAGCACCGTGGAACGCCACTTTTGGGCTCGGGAAACAAGCACTGAGTGGTGGGATCACATCGTCATGGAAGTCTGGGATGACGAGCAGTGGCTGCAGAACTTTCGGATGAGAAAAGCCACTTTCATGGGACTGTGTGAGGAGCTCGCCCCCACCCTGCGGCGCAAGGACACGAGATTGAGAGCTGCCCTGCCAGTGGAGAAGCGGGTGGCTATTGCAATCTGGAAGCTGGCAACTCCAGACAGCTACCGGTCGGTCGCAAACCAGTTTGGAGTGGGAAAGTCGACCGTTGGAATCGTGTTGATGCAAGTTTGCAAGGCCATTAATCGCATCCTACTCAGAAGAACCGTGACTCTGGGTAACGTGCAGGAAATAGTGGATGGCTTTGCACAAATGGGGTTCCCTAACTGTGGAGGGGCGATAGATGGGACGCACATTCCTATTCTGGCACCACCCCACCTAGGATCCGAGTACGTTAATCGGAAGGGGTATTTCTCTATGGTTCTCCAGGCGCTTGTGGATCACCGTGGGCGTTTCATTGACATTAACACAGGCTGGCCCGGAAAGGTGCATGACGCACGCATCTTTCGGAACACTTGGCTGTTCAGGAAGATGCAGGCCGGGACTTTTTTCCCAGAGCGGAAGATCATGGTAGGGGAAGTTGAAATGCCCATTGTGATCCTTGGAGATCCCGCTTACCCGTTAATGCCGTGGCTCATGAAACCCTACACAGGGAGAGTTGACAGCAGCAAGGAACGGTTCAACTACAGGCTGAGCCGGTGCCGAATGACTGTGGAGTGTGCCTTTGGCCGTTTAAAGGGCCGCTGGCGATCTCTGTATGGGAAGCTGGACTTGGCTGAAAACAGCATCCCCGCGGTTATATCCGCGTGCTGTGCCCTCCATAATATTTGTGAAGGGAAGGGTGAAAGCTTCACTCAGGCATGGACCTCCGAGGTTCAACACCTGGAGGCTGAATTTGCACAGCCAGAGAGCAGGGCTATTACAGGGGGCCAGCGCGGGGCTGGAAGGATTAGGGATGCCTTGAGGGAGCAATTTGAGGCTGAAAACCAGCAGTGATATCTGGTGCCCTGCACAGGAGTGAAGTGCAGTAGTTCCAATCTTTAGGAATCAGTGTCTGCTTAGCAGACAAGCAGACTTGCAGTGCCTGTTTAGTTCCTGGGCTAAGGAGTCTTTTACTTTATGCAATAATAAAGAATGTTTTCAAAGCCAAAGAATCCATTTATTGAAAAGAAAAAAAAATATTTATTGAAAAGAAACAAGGGGGTGGAGTGGGGAACAGTACAATCACAGATTCGCATATGTCCTGTCTGGTGTGCTGTGCAGTGAGTGCTGCACTTCAGGATAGCTATACTGCATGGTGATGGGGGTTGAGTGCAGAGGGTAAGGGTCGTGGTTTTCAGGGCTGGGTGGTGAAGATACTGGTGTTGGTGGCGTGAAGAATACGGAAGTTGGGGAAAGTGGGTTGGATCTGACTTGGGGCAGTGATCCATTCTTAGATCAGCAAAGTAACAACCTGCTCCTGGCACTCCAGCTGTTGACCTGTGTTTCCCAAGTGGGGCACAACGGAAAGAGTTTTGGGACAAGGGCTGTAGGGGGGGGGGTGTTTGCGGTACTGCTCCTCTTTCTGCATGGCTACCAGCTCCTGGATAGCATCTGCTTGGCGCTCCAGGATGCTTATGAGCCTATCAGTGCTTTGCTGCCGGTGCGTGGTTCTTTGCTTTTTCGTGGTCTCTTCCTGAGTCTTTGCAGTCTCTGAGCAGGCGATAAGAGGGACGGCTGAGGTCTCAAGGTTGATGCAGCTGTATAGGCAAAATGCAACATTTAACAGAGGCAGCATTGTTCATACCAGACAGAGTAATGATCCCCCCCACACTTAAGGAGTAGAAAATACACTGGGTCTACACAATAGCATAATTTTCCTGTCCGAAACAGAGCACACATATCCCACGGGAGCCTCACAATGGTGAGTAAGGGGGACTGATTGTTTCAGGGCTGCACTGTCCTCTGGGTTTCTGTGCCTTGGGGAGAGCCAACAGCTTCAGGGGGCACCTACACTGAACACTGTCCCAACATTTTCCACAGGAGTTCGTCCTGGATGATATCTTGCTGCTGAGGGTGACCTGGGAAGCAAGGGAGGGTATTCTACTGCAATGCGGCTTCCGCCCTGGCCCATATGCAGCTTGCCTGTGTGCAGCAATGGTCCCCCCTCCCCTCGCGGCACAGTGGCGTGGACACGTTAGCCTGGCTGGGACAAGGACCACGGCGGCTCTCCCAATAAACCTGCGCAAACGCATTGCACACGTTCTGGATGAGACATTCGAGGAGATTACCGAGGCCGATTACCGCGATGTGATAAACCACATCAATGCACTATTCCGCATCTAGGCATGCATGCCTAACCCTCCTCTCCCAAAGAGCCCGCACCGAAAAAATTCCTTCCCGAAAAAAGAAACCGCTTACCGGGAACCTGCTCTTCTGTTTGTCCTCCACCAAGTACCGGCCGCTGCGACTGGCTACCTTCCTCCTGGCTCGAGAAGAGCTCCTGGCTGCATGGCTGCAGGGATTCCGGGGTGTCTCCATCAGGCCCACCACCATCACTCCCGTTTTCCTCCTCCTCCACCTCCTCCTCCTCTTCCTCCCCCCCCCCCCCACACCGGCTCTGAAGTGTCCATGGTGGTGCTCGGAGTGGAGGTGGGGTTAACCCCAAGTATCGCATCCAGCTCTTTGTAGAATCGGCAGGTCGCAGGGGGAGCACCCGAGCGGCCGTTTGCATCGTGGGCTTTGCGGTAGGCACTCCGCAGCTCCTTCACTTTAATCCTGCACTGCAGGGGGTCCCGGTCATGGCCCCTTTCCATCATGTCCTTTGATACCTTCCCGAAGGTATCGTAATTCCTACGGCTGGAGCGCAGCTGGGACTGTACAGCTTCCTCCCCCCAAACACTGATGAGGTCCAGCAACTCGCCATTGCTCCATGCTGGGGCTCACTTGGCGCGTGGAGGCATGGTTACCTGGAAAGATTCGCTGATAGCACTCCACGCCACGCCGGGCTGAGCAAACAGGAAGGGGATTTTTAAAATTCCCGGGGAATGTAAAGGGTCGGTCACATGGTTGGTTACCTGAGGCCAGGGCAGTAGAGTTTGAACTGATGACCAGAGTGGCTAGAACAGGCATTGTGGGATACTGCCGAATAATTCTGGAGGTCATTCACAGCGCATTGGGCGGCCACACTGGCGCCGCAGCGCTGCAGCGGCAGCGCTGCACTAGCTATTCCTCTCGGAGAGGTGGAGTACATGCAGCGCTGCAACCACGGAGATACAGCGCTGCAAATGCCTTGCCAGTGTGGACGGGGAGTGAGTTACAGCGCTGGGGGCGGCTTTACAGCGCTGCAACTCGCAAGTGTAGCCAAGGCCTAAGTTACCTATGTGCTTTATCCTTGATCTTTACAACTGGGGGAGAATCGCCTGCCCCAGATATGAGCAGTGGGGGCAAGAAACCTAAGTGGCTTCATGATTGAGCTTGATAAGTTTATGGAGGGGATGGTATGATGAGTCTGCCTACAATGGCATGTAGCCAATGTGTAATGACTAGTAGAAAATATCCCCAACAACTAATGATGAGAGACTAGATGGGGAGGGCTCTGAGTTACTATAGATAATTCTTCCCCAGGTGTCTGGTTGGTGGGTCTTGCTGAAATGCTCAGGGTCTAACTGATCACCATATTTGGGATCAGGAAAGAATTTTCCATTGGGTCAGATTGCAGACACCCGGGGGGGGGGGGGGGAGGGGAGTTGCCTTCCTCTGCAGCATGGGGCATGGGTCACTTGCAACTTTAAACTAGTGTAAATGGTGGATTCTCTGTAACTTGAAGTCTTGAAACCATTATTTGAGGACTGCAATAACTCAGCCAGTGGTTATGGATCTATTACAGGAGTGGGTGGGTGAGGTTCTGTGGCCTGTGATGTGCAGGAGTCAGACTAGATGATCACGATGGGCCCTTCTGGCTTTTCTATGAATCTATTCAGGCCACATTTTCAAGCTTTTATCTGCAACGAGGGATAGAAACTTGCCTTTGTTTCAAATAAAGCTGCACGTCTCACACATTCACATGTCTCCTGGAGATGGGGCTTTAAGGAAAACATCAAATATTGTGAGACTTGCAATAAAATCACCAGAGTTGTCAACAAAGGGGAATTATTTATATTTACTTGGTAAGATAACAGATCAGCGCAAACAGTTTCACAAGCTCTGAGTTTTATTTGGGATTTTGTTTTAAATGGGTTTGTTTTTCTAGGTAGGCAAAAAGGTTTACAATGATAAAAGGAAGGGAGTGAAATTCATAGAGCTCTTGGTCCTTCAGTTTCCAGACAGAATCAGGATGTGTTGTAGGTGGTGGAGATCTTAATAAAGGATGGAGTTCCAGCCATCAGATGTGTCCTGACTATCTGATTGCCCGTGGAGTCATTTGTCTTTCTGCTCCCACTGCACTCCCTGCCTGAGTAGACTGTCAAACTCCCAGCTGTTATGCTGTTACCTGACACTAATTGCATATGGTTAGATATTAAGCTGGGCTGGGAATGCTCAGGGTCTGGATGGATGCCAGAGAAGGCTGTGAAAGCCACAGGGGGCGGTGACTTGGGGCAGTGATCCATTCTTAGATCAGCAAAGTAACAACCTGCTCCTGGCACTCCAGCTGTTGACCTGTGTTTCCCAAGGCAGGAAAGCGAAAGCTAACTCAGCTCTACTCCCCGGAGGCACCATGGCTGCCATGAACCCCGCCCTGCGCCGCCAGCATGGGGTTGTTTGTTCGAGCTGCCAGGGCCCCTATAAGATCCCGGTGACCTTTAAAGGGTGCAAGCACAAGTTCTGCCGCTTCTGTGTCACCCCCTTCAAGGGGGAGTTGGGCACAGCCACCTCCTGCCCCCTGTGCCACAAGGCCCCTAGGCACAGAGAGGACAAGCCCCAGGGGCAGCCGGGCAGCGGGGCAGATGAAGCTGAAAAAATCAGTCTGGAAGTGGGTGAAGAGCCTGAGGTGGAGCGTGAGTGCGGGGAACACCAGGCGATTCTGGACCTGTTCTGCACAGAGGATCAATCCCCCATCTGCATGAGCTGCAGGGACTCCCAGGCTCACTGCGCTCACACTGTGGTTCCCATTGAGGAGGCTGCCCAGGAGTACAAGGTAGGGTGCTGCCGTGCCTCTGCTCTGTGCCTCTGCTTTTCAGCCTCTCCCTGTAGCTGGCAGCAGTGACGGTGAAATTCAGCACAAAGCCCAGGCACCACTTACACGCGAGACCTCCTGCCCCACACGTCTGCCCTACGCTGCTGCCAGCCCTAGGGAGGGACATAGAAGCCTGGCCATAGTGCCCATGAGCCAGGAAACAGCTGTGCCCTGCCTCCTCTAACTGCGCTCCCACCAGGCCTGTGTCCTCTTACCTTGTGTTCCATTGTTGTGTGGCTGGACCAGTGGTGGATGGCCACTTGGGGCAATGAGGCCTGTGCCCAGGGGCCCTGGCCAAATTGGGACCCCCACAAAAATCCCCCCCTGCCACAGCCCCGGGTCTGGAGGAGCTCTCACTCCCTGCTGTGGCCCTGGGGCATAAAGCGTCTCTGGACTTAGGGCCGCAGAGGAGGGTTTGGGGTGGAAAGGAGCGAGCGGGGGGTGGGGCTGCGGGGGAAGGGGTGGAATGGGGTGGGAACGGGGACGGGGCTGCGGGGGAAGGAGTGGAATGGGGTGGGGCCACAGGCAGAAGGGGTGGGACCGCAGACAGAAGGCACCGGGGCCCCCCGACTTGCTCCGGCCCAGGGCCCCAGAAGACCTTAATCTGCCTCTGACCTGGATGCTGTGTGATCATAAAGATCAAAGCCAGACGGGGACACCAAATATCTAGTCTGACCACCTGTGTATCACAGGCCACCAACAGCTCCCAGCACCCGCACTCCAACCCATCTACCGAAATTAGACCAAAGTATGACAGCCACTGGTGCCAATTAGGGGGTCTGCAGGTGGTGAATGCCCCCCTTCCTCCAGGCTTTTGCACTTGTTCAAAGTTTAATAGGCTGCGAAGTCAGGGGGGAGGGGGAGGGCAAGGCCACTTTTAAGCAACTGAAATTAGTACAGCTGCTGCTGGAGTGGTCCGGAGCATTTCTCTGGCTGAGTGGTCGCAGTGCCATTGAAATTTGACTAGGCTGCCCCTGCCTACAGCAGGGAACAGGCCAAGTTGCAGTGAGTGCTGTTGTGACTTGACGTATGGGCAGTCTACTGAGAACTTTACTCCTGGCAGCATCAGTTCATGCGCCACGTGGGTAAGAGAGAGGGGAGACTCCTGGCCGAGGGAGATCTGGCGTCCCTAGTGGGGGACACAAGTGGGAACTGGAACAAGGTTCCTGCTTCAGGGTCGGGTGGGGACCAGAATTTACCCCCCCCCCAAGAAGTGTCTGAATTGGCACCATTGATTTCAACCCCCAGGAAACTAAGCTATTGTGTACCACAGGTAGAGAATAGGAGGGACCGAGGTGCAGCACTGCTAAGGCCCCTGCAGTAGCCAGAAATTGATTAAGTGAGATATATCTGGATGATCCTTGCAAGCAACCCATGCCCCACACTGCAGCGGAAGGTGGTGATGGCTGCGAAAGCGAGTTTATGTATAAATTAAAATAAATTAGTTAATTCATGCACCAATTTCTCTATGGAAAGGCTTATTGTAAGGGGGTCCATTGTGGTGTTTTGTGTGTGTACGTGTGTGCACGTGCACAACCATTGCACACCCGTTCTTCTGATGCAATGCTTTTGCATTTTGCCTTTGCAAATTTGGCTTCCAAATTATTGCAAATATCTGCATCTCATGGTATCGCCAATGTCCCAGTCTCTTAAAGCTTGCATCACAGCTTCTCCTAAGGCAGCCGGGGTCATCAGGCAGAGCAGATCATGCTGTTTATTTCCCCTTGACGCTCTTGCTTTTCATCAGTTTAAACTGTGCTGTGCCCTTAGCCTGTGTGTGGTGATTTTCTATGATTTAAGGAGAGCTCACTAGCTTAGGGCTACCATACGTCCGGATTTCCGCGGACATGTCCGGCTTTTCGGTCTATAAATAGCCGTCTGAGGAGGATTTCTAAAAATCTAAAAATGTCAGGGATTTCCCCCCGGTCGGCTATTTATAGATCGAAAAGCGGCAGCCAAGCACCGCTGGGCAGCCAAAGCCCCTTCCCAGCTCCCCCCATCCCCTGCAGCCGTAGCACGCCGCCCGGCCCCGCAGCTGTCTTCCCCCTCCTCCCCTCCCCTGAATGCTCCGCCCCCCTGCTCCTCCCCGTCCCCTGCTTCCCGCAAATCAGATATTTGCGGGAAGTCTGAAAACAAGCAGGGGCAGGCGGGCAGCAGCAGGTAAGCTAGGGGGGGACGCGAGGAGGAGGGCTCCGGGGAGGTGAGGCGCGGCACGGCCCAGTCCAGCCCTGGCCGAGTGGCTCCCTCCGGCCCCGGCCGAGCGGCTCCGGCCGGCCCCAGCAGCTCCGGCCCGGCTCGGCTCGGGCCCCAGGGCACCGGCCCTGGCCCCAACGTCTCCGGCCCGGCTGGGCTCGGGCCCCGGGGCACCGGCACCGGTTCCAGCCGAGCACCCCCAGTCCTGGCCCCAGCGGCTCCGGCCCAGCTCGGCTCGGGCCCCGGGGTGCCTGCCTCGATTCCGGCCCCAGCGGCTCCGGCCCGGCTCCGGCCCCAGGGCGGCAGCCCCGGTTCTGGCCGAGCACACTGGCCCGACCCCGGCCGAGCGGCGCTGGCCAAGCACCCCCTGCCCTGGCCCCAGCGGCTCTGACCCTGGCCCCAGCGACTCTGGCCCAGCTCGGCTCGGGCCCCGGGGCGCCGGCCCCAGTTCCGGCCCCAGCGGCTCCGGACTGGCTCAGGCCCCAGGGCAGCGGCCCCGGTTCCGGCCGAGCATGCCGGCCCGGCCCCGGCTGAGCACCTCCAGCCCGGCCCCAAGCCCCGCGATCCCGGCCGGAGCGCAGCCCAATTCCTGGGCTCTTGCTAAAGCCGGCCCTGGTCAGGGGATGAGGGGGGGGGTTTGGATGGGTCGGGAGTTTGGGGGGGCTGTCAGGGGGGCAGGGGTGTGGAGAGGGGTTGGGACAGTCAGGGACAGGGAGCAGGGGGGATTAGATGGGTCGGGGGTTCTGGGGGGGCTGTCAGGGAGGCAGGGGTGTGGAGAGGGGTCGAGGCAGGCAGGGAGCAGAGGGGGTTGGATGGGTTGGGAGTTCTGGGGCTCCTGTCAGGGGGTGGGGAGCAGTTGGATAGGGCGTGGGAGTCCCGGGGGTCTGTCTGGGGGAGGGAGTGTGGATATGGGGCGGGGGTGTGGAGAGGGGTTGAGGCAGGCAGGGAGCAAAGGGGGTTGGATAGGTCGGGAGTTCTGGGGGTCCTGTCAGGGGGCGGGGAGCAGTTGGATAGGGCATGGAAGTCCTGGGGGTCTGTCTGGGGGCGGGGGTGTGAATATGGGGTGGGGGTGTGGATAAGGGTCAGGGCAGTCAGGGGACAGGTAGGGTCCTAGGGGGCCAGTTAGGATGGGGGGAGGGTCTCAGGAGGGGGCAGTCAGGGGACAAGAGGCAGGGAGGCTTAGATAGGGGGTGGAGTCCTAGGGGGCAGTTAGTGGCAGGGGTCCCAGGAGGGGGCAGTCAGGGGACGAGGAGCGGGGGGGGGTTGGGGCTTCTGAGGGGGGCAGTCAGGGGGTGAGAAGTGGGAGGGAGTGGATGGGGGCAGGGCAGGGGCGGGGCTAGAGCGGGGCTCCTCCCCCCCCAGTGTCCTCTTTTTTGATTGTGGAAATATGGTAATCCTACACTAGCTATGCTTTTCTTGCCAGAGGAAGCTGCAGACAGCAGTGGAGCTCCTGAAAAAGCAGACGGAGGAGGCTTGGGAGCTGAAATACCAGGAGGGAAAGAAGACAGCTGACTGGAAGGCAGGGCCCCATGGTTTTAACCATTCACAAGTCTGCTGCCACTGCAGGTTTTCCGGGGGTTCTGGCAAATGTCTGCAAGGAGGAGGCTATGTCCCTTTGGGATTAGCCATGCATGAGGGGAGATGTAGTGCCTGGTTTTTCAGTGGGGTTTAGCATCCCTGGCTCCCACTTGGCTGGGTCCCCCAGCCCTTCCGGGAATCAGCCCTCCCCCCCCTCCAGCAGCTCATAATACGCTGCAACCCAGTAATTGTGAAACACGTTCTCATTCTCCAGGTTCTGCTGCCATCGTGTGGCCATTTGATGTAATTGCTCTCCAGTTAGCACTTCCTATATGTTCCCTCCCCGCCATCCCACTACGGCAAGATACCGATATTACTTATTTATTTGTATCCTTATAGCACCAAGAGGCCACACCCATGATCAAGGCACCATAGCGCTAGGGTGCTCTCCAGACAGGGAGCTCTCAAGGTCCCTTCCAGCCCTACATTTCTATGATGCTCTGATAAGAGAAAGCCCTTGCCCCCAGAGAGTTTAAAATCTAAATAGACATAGGGTGGGAGTTGAAGCAAAGGCACAGAGATTTTCCCAGAGTCACCCAGTGGCTCGCCGGTGGAGTAGGGAATAGAATCCAGATGTCCCGAGTCCCAGTTCAGTGCCTGATAGGGACACAGGACCGGAAGAAACCTCCTGGGTCATTGAGTCCAGCCCTTATCGCAAGCCACCCCATCAGAGCATCCTGTTCGTAAACTGACTAAGCTCCATCTGCAAACCGGTCAGGTTGTTTGCCCCCACTGCTCTTACTGGGAAGCTGTTCCAGAGCCTTGCTCCTCTGATGGTTAGAAACCGCTTCTTCCCATCCTCCAGGCCCAGTGAGTCTCGTCATGCACATATAGACCAGAAATGCCAATGCAGCTGCATCTCCATTCTTTTTTTTTTTAATTAAAAATACTGGTCGCTGAAAACCTGTTTGTCAATCGTAAGAAGGGAAGTGTCAAGCGATGATGAGCAGGTGTCGCTGTGTGAGGAGAAGGGGCTATTTTCTGTAGTGAATCATCTCAAGGGAACCTAGTAACTCACTCTTGATTGATGGGCGAAAACATCCCAGGTGTTGTGTAAAGAGATGGAATCCCTGCTTGATGTGTAGTTTGGAGCAGGTAAAAACTGCACAGCATGGAGAAAGGATATGAGTCGACAGTGTGCCCTTGTTGCCAAGAAGGCTAACGGCATTTTGGGCTGTATAAGTAGGGGCATTGCCAGCAGATCGAGGGATGTGATCGTTCCCCTCTATTCAACATTGGTGAGGCCTCATCTGGAGTACTGTGTCCAGTTTTGGGCCCCACACTACAAGAAGGATGTGGAAAAATTGGAAAGAATCCTGCGGAGGGCAACAAAAATGATTAGGGGGCTGGAACACATGACTTATGAGGAGAGGCTGAGGGAACTGGGATTGTTTAGTCTGCAGAAGAGAAGAATGAGGGGGGATTTGATAGCTGCTTTCAACTACCTGAAAGGGGGTTCCAAAGAGGATGGATCTAGACTGTTCTCAGTGGTACCGGATGACAGAACAAGGAGTAATGGTCTCAAGTTGCAGTGGGGGAGGTTTAGGTTGGATATTAGGAAAACCTTTTTCACTAGGAGGGTGGTGAAGCACTGAAGTGGGTTACCTAGGGAGGTGGTGGAATCTCCTTCCTTAGAGGCAGGGCCGGCTCTAGGCACCAGCAAAACAAGCTGGTGCTTGGGGCGGCACATTTCTAGGGGCGGCATTCTGGCGCCAGCCATGCCGCCCCTAAAAATGTGCCCCGGCCGCCCTAGCTCACCTCCGCTGCTGCCGCTCGCGCGCGATGGCGCGCGAAACAGCTGATTTGCGCGCCGCTGCTCGCCCTCCCTCCCAGGCTCTCAAACCTGGGAGGGAGGGGGAGATCCCGAGCGGCCGCGACACGTGAAACAGCTGATTTGCGCGCCGCTGCTCCCCCTCCCTCCCAGGTTTGAGAGCCTGGGAGGGAGGGGGAGATCCCGAGCGGCCACAGCGCGCAAAACACCTGATTGGCACGCCGCTGCTCCCCCTCCCTCCCAGGTTTGAGAGCCTGGGAGGGAGGGGGAGATCCCGAGTGGCCGCGGCGCGCGAAACAGCTGATTCGCGCGCCACTGCTCACCCTCCCTCCCAGGTGTGAGAGCCTGGGAGGGAGGGGGAGACCCTGAGTGGCCGCGGCGCGCGCGCTGCTTCTCCCGCTCCCTCCCTCCCTCCTAGGCTTGAGAGCCTGGGGGGAGGAGGCAGGGCTGGGGATTTGGGGAAGGGGCGGAGTTGAGGCGGGGCCGGGGGTGGGGTAAGAAAAAAACCGGGGGGCGGCCAAAATTGTTTTTGCTTGGGACGGCAAAAATCTTAGAGCCGGCCCTGCTTAGAGGTTTTTAAGGTCAGGCTTGACAAAGCCCTGGCTGGGATGATTTAGTTGGGGATTGGTCCTGCTTTGAGCAGGGGGTTGGACTAGATGACCTCCTGAGGTCCCTTCCAACCCTGATATTCTGTGGTTCTATGATTCTATGAAAGGAGCAAGACACTTAAAATCCCATAAATCCCATAAAATTTCCAAGTTCCGTATTTGCCTGCTCCACAGCTAGGGCTCCTATGCACTGTGATAAGCCAATTAATAATAGTCTTTGGGGCTTTAATATGTGACGTCCATCCCATGGCAAAAAAACAAGCACAACACCTGCCCACCACTGGACCGCACACCATGGCTTTGATTACTGTGCCATATAAAGGTTTTTAATTAACATTGCTGGTCATAGGTGCTGAATTCCCCTCTGCATGGTGGATGCTCGACCCCTCCCCGCCCGGCCCTGCCCTGCCCTGCCTCTTCCCGCCCCGCCCTCCACCCCCATTCCACCCCTTCCCCAAAGTTCCCGCCCCTTCCTGCCCCTATTCCACCCCCTACCCCCAAGTCCCCACCCCTGCCCCACCTCTTCTCCGCCTCCTCCCCTGAGCATGCCGGCATCCCTGCTCCTCCTCCTCCCTCCCAGAAAGTCCTAAGCGCCGCCAAACAGCTGTTAGGCGGCGGGGGGGGGGGGGGTGGGAAATGCTGGGAGGGAGGGGGAGGAGCGGGGATGTGGCGGGCTGGGGAGGGGGAGAAGGAGGCAGGGAGCTTGGCTGCTGTTGGGTGCGGAGCACTCACTAATTTTTCCCCGAGGGTGCTCTAGCCCCGGAGCACCCATGGAGTCGGCCCCTATGTTGCTGGTTAGTAATACAGGAGACTCAACCAGGCTCAGGGGCCCCTGTATGCTCTAGTGTCTAGAGCAGGGGTTCTCAAACTGTGGGTCGGGACCCCAAAGCAGGTCGTGACCCTGTTTTAATGGGGTCGCTAAGGCTGGCTTAGACTTGCTGGGGCCCAGGGCCAAAGCCGAAGCCTGAGCCCCATTGCCCAGGTCCGAAGCCAAAACCCTTGGGTTTCTGCCCTGAGCGGCAGGGCTCAGGTTACAGGCCCCCTGGCTGGAGCTGAAGCCCTGTGGCGGTGGGGCTCAGGTGGGCTCAGGCTTCACACCTCCTCCTGGGGTCATGTAGTAATTTTTGTTGTCAGAAGGGGGTCGCGGTGCAATGAAGTTTGAGAATCTGAGCACTGAACTGAGGCTCTGGAAAAACTGGTTTCTATTCCTGGCTCTGGCCTGCTGGGTGACCCTGACCTATCGCCTCCCTGCTCCGTGCCTCAGTTTCCCCATCTGTAAAATGGGGGTAATGATATTGACCTCCTTTTAGAACACTTAGAAACCTACTGATGCAAATTGCTAAACAATAACACCGAGCTCTTATATAGCACTTTTCATCCATAGATCTCAAAGATAAGAACTGCCTATTACTGTGCTGGACACCGTCCACACACTGTATAAGCAACAGCCCCTGCCCAAAGAACTAACAATCTAAAGAGTCAAGACACACAAAGGTGGGGGAGGAAACAGAGGCAGAGGTGAAATGATTTGGTTGAAGTCGCATAGCGGCTCAGTGGCAGAACAAGTAGAACCTTCCAGGGCTATCCACTGGGCCATATTGCATCGCTACCCTCTTTACATTTATCCCTACCCCAAACTGGCTGATATTTTTCTGTGGTTGTTTTCATTTTTTTTTACTTTTAACGAAGGAGAAGACGCACTATCAGAGAATGTGCATCGAGATCGAATTTGAGAAGCTGCATGAGTTCCTGAATGAGGAAGAGGAGCAGCTGCTGCGGAAACTGAGGAAGGAGGAGAAAGAGACCCTGAAGAAGCTGCATGGGAATATAATAAAGCTCTCAGAACAGCGCTCCTCTCTGCAGAAGCTGATCACGGAGATAGAGGAGAAGTGTCAGCAACCAGCTGCCGCTTTGCTGAAGGTGAGAAACTCCCCCACCCTGTCAATCCATGCTGAATTAACGGGTATCACACCCCATTGGCATTGGATCTAATGACCAAGGAAGAAAAAGCTCTTTCAGTTTTATTGTTACCTAAATAATAAAACCCCAGGCTGGAGGGTCCATCTGCTCCAGAATTTCTCTTGCTTTTGTTAGAGGAAAGTTCCCATGCACCTCGCGAGAGCTGCCATGTGACCATCTCCATAGGATCAGTGCTGCTGATGAAAGATTGCTAGAGAATTGTTGCTCTTCTACCCCTTCTCCCACATCCCTTGTGCAATCTTTTGTAGACATCCATGTGTCTACAGCTGCTCCGTAGTTGTGCTTGCACGGCTTCTCTGCCCACAGGCCCATGAGATCCAATATCTCCTGTCTGCTCCAGGCAGAAGCACATGTGGAGCATGTAGCCGATATGTTCCGCTGGGCAGTTGCAGATAACAAGGGAGAGGTGCTAGGTGTGGTTGCCCAAGTGGGCAAGCAGGAAAAAGGCCCTTCAAAAATATGCAGGCATTGCAAAGGAGGTGGGGTGGCTTCGGGTCTCTGTGACCCCTGAGCAGTGGAGTTCACAGTTTTGACCAGAGTGGTCACTGTCGGGCATTGTAGGATAGCTGCTGGAGGACTGTTAGGGTCAACATAGGTCACGCAGTGTCTACACTCGCTCTGCATTGATCATGGCTCACCACAGGGGCATGCACAGGGGAGGGCAAGCAGGGGCATGGGCCCCCCAAAAATCTGTATGTCCCTGCAGCCTGGGAAGGGAGGAAGCAGCAGGGTGGCTGGCTGCTGGCTGAGCGCCTCCTCCCCCCACCCCTACAGCTGCTGCTTCTCCTTCCCTGTTGCTGGAGTCCCACATGTTGCCTTTGCCTCCAGCACCTGACTCACCTCGCCCATTCGGGGAGGCTAGCCCCTGGCCCGCCCCTTCTGCCCGAGGCCCCGCCCCTCCCCCTCCAGAGCCCCTGAGCATACCAGGCAGCCACCAGCCCCCCTGCCCAGCCCTGGGCTGCCCGAGCGCTCCCAGCCCCGGAGTGCCAAGGTTGGGCGGCCCGAGCACCAACCCCAGCCGCCCCAAGTCTCAGGCCGCAGTCCAGTCCCCCCTAGCCCCAGTCTAGGCCACGGGGAAAAGAGTGGGAAATAGGAGGGGGCCTCGGGGAGGGGGCCACACCTGGCAGTTTGGGGAGGCTCAGCTTCCACTGGCCTGTGATACCCACCAGCCATGCTTGCGCACGCCGCTGGCTCACCGCTGTTCAGGGAGGTGGTTTCACTGTGTTGCCATAAAGGGCCGCTTACATTGGCTGGAGACACGTGCGCAAATAGATTTGACGCAAGTCGATGTACATCGATCCAGTATTGTAGCATGGACCAAGACCAAGGTCTTCCTGGCAGTGGTACAGGCGAATGAAGAAGGATATTTTTGAGGTTAAAGCACTGGCGCAGGACTCACGAGACCTGGGCTCGATTCCCTGCTCTGCCACAGATCTCCTGTTACTTAATTGCCTCTCTTTGTAGAACGGGGTTAATACCAGTATAACCTGACTGGTGTTTGCAAGTGTAAATTCATTGGGTGTGATCCTCAGCTGGTGAGGATCGGTGTTTCACTGACGTCGGTGGAGCTCCACTGATTTTCACCAGCTGAGGAGCTGTCCCATTAATATTTATGAGGTGACCAGACACTATGGTGATGGGAGTCCTTCTATGAAAACAGGGGTGGTGGGAATCACAGGCCAGGGGAGGCTAAGCCTCCCCTAACCCAAGCTGTGGCCCTGCCTATGCTCTGCCCCAAGGACCTGCCTCCCTCCCCCGCTCCCTTGAAGCCGACTGGGGCTCAGGTCCAGTCAGCGGCCTGGAGCTTGGGGCTCAGGCTGGTAGCCCAGGGTCAGGGCAGCCAGGGGCCGGGGTGGCTTGGGCCAGCTAGCGGCCTGGGGTCAGGCCAGTGGCCCAGGGCAGGGAAGGAGTTTGGGGCTCTGGTGGGTGATGGGGGCAGGGCCTCAGGCAGAAGGGGTGGGGCCAGGGGGCTAGCCTCCCTGAAGGGGGAGTTCATGCGCCACCCGTGCATACAACCTGATGCATGCTTTCTATACTCCACCTATGCACTGTATACGGCGTGTCTAAAAGCTCTTAGGACCAGCTCCTCAAATGCATTTAGGTACCTAACTCCCAATGGGACTTTACCACTTACCCAGCAGTAACACATTTTCAGCATAGGAACAGAGAGGTTGGTGTCCCTGCAGGGGCAGAGTTAAGGTTATTTGGGAGCCTTTAACAATGCTTTTCCACATTCTCATATGTATGGGAGCTCAGAAGAGCTATAGAATGCAAAGTTATTGTTGAGTTTTACAGTTCAAGGAAGGATCTAGTTCATGATGCAAATAGTGTGAAAAAAAATCAGTGAATATTGGTTTCCTCCTGTCACTGCAGAATGTGAATTCCTCTTTCCATTTTCTCCTTTTAGGATGTGAAAGACACATTGACCAGGTACTTTTTGCATTGACTCCAGTTAGAAACTTTGCATAAATGTTTGTCCTGAGCCCAGGAGTGATAAGTTGGGCTGTGTTCTTCTTAGGAGTGAAAATATTCAAGTGCAGGAACCTGAAGCTGTGTTTACTGAACTGAAGAACATATACAACATTCCTAACATTGATATTATTGACATTCTAAGGAAATTCAAAGGTAAGTGAAGACTGTTCCTATATTCAGGACCCCAGATGTTTCATGATCCTTGCACCATGGAATTTGCCATGAAATTCAAACCTTAACCTCAGAACTGTTCTCCAGACTATCAGTTTCCATTTAAAAAAAATTAAAAACAGCTCGCATGATTAGCAAGAAAATATTATAAATGCAATCTGAGGGTAAACTGAAGCAGTGATTTTTGCCTGAGTCTGCAGATAGCCTGACTCAATAGCTCTAAGAGTAGGGAATTGCTCTTATTCATCTCAATGGAGTGTCAACTCTGAAATCTAATGGTAGTGATATAGGAGGTGACATTACCTATTTCACTGCCAAGCATTTTGCACAGAAACATCCAGCTAATGTTGGCTTGTTTGTCCCACAATGTCAAACTGCCTCCCGGTGCTTAAAGCCCCAGGTTCCAAAGCTTTCAGCTCCCTCTTCTGAACACCTTCTATGATGCCACCATTGGAGCAGAGATCTGCAGCACATTGTGAACTGAAAAGTGCTGGTCTTGGTATGTTAAGACAATTCTCATACAGGACCTGATCCAAAGCCCACTGAAGTATATGGGACTCTTCCCTCTGGCATTGGTTGAGGCCCCAAGCAGAACTGGTCTAAGTAAGGTAATACAGGGCAAGAGAAAAGAAGGAGTCATAGCCTCATTTTTACAGAGGGGAACCTGAGATGCAGAGTTTAAGTGACTCACCCATGTCACACAAACAGTCTGTGGTAGATCTGTAAATTGAACCCAGATCTGCTGGCTCCTTATCCACAAACCCAACTTTCCTTTGCTCCTTGCCACCCACCACAGCCCAGTTTAGCTTTCATGACTCCTACTCTATGTAGCTGAAATATTAATGGAGGTGCAGTTTAATTTCCCTTTAAACACCATGACCAATCCTTGCCCCCGGCAGTGACTCTGTGACATTTTCTTTCTCTTTTTTCCCCAGTGGATGTGACTCTCGACCCAGACACGGCTCACCCCAACCTCATCCTGTCTGAGGACAGGAGAAGCGTGACACACGGAGGCACGCGACAGGAGCTGCCCGGCAATCCTGAGCGATTTGATCCTTATATCATAGTGCTGGGCTCCAGGAGGTTCACGTCAGGGAAGTGTTACTGGGAGGTGGAGGTGGGCGACAAGGTGGAGTGGGACGTGGGGGTGTGCAGAGAATCTGTGGGCAGGAAGGGGCAGGTTATATTGTCTCCTAGCAATGGATTCTGGAGAGTTTGGTTGAGGAATGGAGATAAGTACAAGGCCCTGATCTCCCACCCAACCCCCCTCACTGTCAGCGTGCAGCCCAGCCGGGTGGGGATTTTCCTAGACTACAAGGCAGGCGAGATCTCGTTTTACAATGTGACAGACAGGACCCATCTGTATTCATACAGCGGAGCCTTCTATGGGGTTCTGCGGCCTTTCTTCAGCCCCGGCCTCCATCGGGGAGGTGAAAATACTGCTCCGCTGACAATCTGCTCAAAGTCTCTGGGCTAGCTCCAATAGGAATCAAAGACACACACATGGAAGGAGCACCAAGTCAAAAAACTTCCCCCTCCACCAATACCTCCCCCCACTCACACGCTCTCCTCCTGCTGGGGCTCTGATCTTGCTCCATGGGGAAGGGGCCATTGCAGTGGTGAGGAATGCAGGAGTAGATTTGGTCCCATTTGGCAGGAGATGGTGAAGTGGGATACAGACTATGTTGATTGCCCAAGGGATTTCTGGGGGAGGAAAGTAGCCGTGAAAAAATATGTAGCAAAATGACAACTCATTTGGCTAACTTTTAGAAAAAGTGACTAATAATAATAAAAAAAAAAAAGTTGGTGACAATTTTACCCTCTTTTTTTAAATCACAAGTTTTATTCAGTGTTTTTCACCAAAATGTTGACATTTGAAGCAGTTTTGACCAGCTCCATATGTGGTTGAAAAACACAGGCTGTGGGGAATTCAGGAAAATGTTGTCAAATTCCCCCCCTTTTTTTCTTAAATCAAACATTTGAATTTTTCATTGCAGTTTCAAAAGCGGCTCTCGTGATCAGTGATTTCTGGGGTGCCTTAAAGCAGCCACACTGTTTTCAGAGGGAGGTTAGCTGAGCAGCCCCTTTCCTGGTGTCTGAATTGGGGCACTCAAAACCAAAGGTACTGAAATTTTAGGCACTGATCCTGCAAACACTTAAGCACATGCTTAACTTTGTGCAAGTAAGTAATGACATTAGTGAGTCCTGCAGGTAACTTCAGTGGGACTGCTTACATGTGCAGAGTTAAAAATCATGCAGTTGTAGAGACAGGGACTTAGGCTGCTAAAATTGAATGATAAGATAATGACAGTGAATGATGCTAGGAACACAGGGAAAATGCCACACAATGAACCCTAAAATGATTGTTTTCCTTGATTCTGCTGCTGAAGAGAACAACAACAACAAAAAATCCAAAAGCTGCCTTTAATGGCATAACATTAGATCTTACATATGTGTATGAAGCTACCTTTGCTTAGGAGCTGGCACATTCCACAAGATTTTGCAAGGGATCTGCAGATGTGTCTAACTTCAAAACCTAAAACTACAGCTGATCAAAAATAAGAGCTATTCAAACAGTTTTCAGAATGGATTCCCATTAAATTTCAGTGGGAATTGTGTGGCTAAATCCCAACTGTGCTTTAAAAAATCTCAAATATTGTTTTCTAGAGGTACAAGCTTGTTCAGCACTGAAACTGAAGTTTCATCACTTACATTTATTTAAATCTTCCACCATTTAAAACTTGCACTACTCAGGTTTCTGGAGTAACAGCATGCTCATTACCAGTCTGATCCTCTGAATCAACAGAAAGACTGCTATTGTCCATTGGGTTTGGAACAGACCAAAAACTAATTCACCAGAGACTTGAGCAATAATTTTTGTGTGTGTATACTGTAAAAATATTTAAAATGACGGGTTGGCAATGGGTAAAATAAACCACAGTTAAGATTGTAGTTAAATTGTGGTTCAGTGTTGAATTCTGTGAAATCAATGAAAAATTAAATGCATAAATTGTTAACACTTTGATCTGTCATTATCAAAACATTTTTACATGGATATCTTGGGGGCAAAGAATTAATGTCATATTTTATAAGTCATAATTTCTTTAGACCAGTGGTGCTCAATCTTATTACGCAGGAGGGCCATATAAATCCAAGTACAACCTTGTGTGGACCAAACAGATTCTACATATTTTAATAAGATTTAAAGTCCCCCATATTGATTTATATTTTAAGTTCAGTTTGTTTCATATGTATTTAGATAGTTTTCTTCTATGTACAGTATTGTCTATTTAATGACAAAACACTAATGAATTGGCCATTAGTATATTGTGTTGAAGCAGGCTGCGGGCCTTATGTAATGCTCTGGTGGTCTGTGTATGGCCAGTGGGCCTTAAATTGGGTACCCCTGCTTTAGACAGTGAGGGTAATTAACCATTGGAACAATTTACCCAGTGCCATGGTGATACAAGAGGCTTTTTAGCTGCTCTGATCCTGTGTAAGAAATGCAGCACCCAGGCTAGAGGCATGCAGTCACACACAGCTGCAAACAAGCAGTAAGGGAGAAACATCATGGAATTTGACTTACGCAAATTAGCATAACAAAGGTGGTGACAGTATCATAATACTTAGGCGTGCATACAAGTGAAGTTAGTTTAAGATTTAAGGCTTTTTATAAGTAGTACTTAATGATAGTTTAAAGTTGGTTTAGCTAGAAATCCGAAATGGAGGACTCAGGCTGAATTGACCAATAGCAGACAGAAGATTGGGATCCAGCCTCTCTCCGGCCCTTCTTTTAGCATCTCCAAAAGACAAGCTCCCAAACAACTCCATGGAAAAATCATGGAGCAGGTCCTCAAGGAATCAATTCTGAAGCACTTAGAGGAGAGGAAAGTGATCAGGAACAGTCAGAATGGATTCACCAAGGGCAAGTCATGCTTGACTAATCTATTTGCCTTCTATGACGAAATAACTGGCTCTGTGGATGAGGGGAAAGCAGTGGATGTGTTATTCCTTGACTTTAGCAAAGCTTTTGATACAGTCTCCCACAGTATTCTTGCCAGCAAGTTAAAGAAGTATGGGCTGGATGAATGGACTATAAGGTGGATAGAAAGCTGGCTAGATTGTCGGGCTCAATGGGTAGTGATCAATGGCTCCATGTCTAGTTGGCAGCCGGTATCAAGCGGAGTGCCCCAAGGGTTGGTCCTGGGGCCGGTTTTGTTCAATATCTTCATTAATGATCTGGAGGATGGCGTGGACTGCACTCTCAGCAAGTTTGCAGATGACACTAAACTGGGAGGAGTGGTAGATACGCTGGAGGGTAGGGATAGAATACAGAGGACCTAGACAATTAGAGGATTGGGCCAAAAGAAATCTGATGAGGTTCAACAAGGACAAGTGCAGAGTCCCATGCACTGCTACGGACTAGGGACTGAGTGGCTAGGCAGCAGTTCTGCAGAAAAGGACCTAGGGGTCACAGTGGACGAGAAACTGGATATGAGTCAACAGTGTGCCCTTGTTGCCAAGAAGTCTAACGGCATTTTGGGCTGTATAAGTAGGGGCATTGCCAGCAGATCGAGGGACGTGATCATTCCCCTCTATTTGGCATTGGTGAGGCCTCATCTGGAGTACTGTGTCCAGTTTTGGGCCCCACACTACAAGAAGGATGTGGAAAAATTGGAAAGAGTCCTGTGGAGGGCAACAAAAATGATTAGGGGGCTGGAGCACATGACTTATGAGGAGAGGCTGAGGGAACTGGGATTGTTTAGTCTGCAGAAGAGAAGAATGAGGGGGGATTTGATAGCTGCTTTCAACTACATGAAAGGGGGTTCCAAAGAGGATGGATCTAGACTGTTCTAAGTGGTACCAGATGACAGAACAAGGAGCAATGGCCTCAAGTTGCAGTGGGGGAGGTTTAAGTTGGATATTAGGGAAAACTTTTTCACTAGGAGGGTGGTGAAGCACTGGAATGGGTTACCTAGGGAGGTGGTGGAATCTCCTTTCTTAGAGGTTTTAAGGTCAGGCTTGACAAAGCCTTGGCTGGGATGATTTAGTTGGGAATTGGTCCTGCTTTGAGCAGGGGGTTGGACTAGATGACATCCTGAGGTCCCTTCCAACCCTGATATTCTATGATTCTAACTACCCTCCACTGACTGACTGTACCCACAAAACTGGGGTGTGGGAGCCAGGATCTCAGCCCCATCCAGAGTCTCCCTGGCCACAAGGGGAGATGGGGGCAAATCAAGCAGAGGTAACTGTGCCCACAGCCCTGGCCACTGAAATACTTTTTTTTTTAATATATATATAATTAACAGAGATATCCCATCTCCTAGAACTGGAAGGGACCTTGAAAGGTCATCCAGTCCAGTCCTCTGCCTTTACTAGCAGGACCAAGTACTGATTTTGCCCCAGATCCCCTCTCAAGGATTGAACTCATAACCCTGGGTTTAGCAGGCCAATGCTCAAACCACTGAGCTATCCCTCCCCCCCAATATGTGTGTTTCTGCCTGGTTTTGAACCAGGGACTTTTCACGTGTTAGGTGAACGTGATAACCACTACACTACAGAAACCAACCTGTTTTGCTTCAGGCCCCCGGGGCAGGTGAGCACATCTTGCTGGCTCCTCTGTCAAACACAAAGGGTCCTCTGAGCTGAGAGTGAGGCAGGGAAGGGAGTTACAGTGAGACATGGAGGGGAGCATCTCCTCGTGGGGAATTGGATCTTGTCCTGGGGCCCCTGGCAGGGAGTTTGTGACATCTGGTGACTCAGGCTCTCTATTCCCAGGCAGTGATGGGTGGACCAGGACTGGGTAGTAATTAGAAGGGAGGGGATGGCTGGCCGGCCGGGAGTCAGGACTCCTGGGTTCTATGCCCAGCTCTAGGAGGGCAGTGAAGTCTAGTGGGTTAGAGCAGTAGGGGGGCAGGGCTGAGAATCAGGACTCCTAGGTTCTACGTCCAGCTCTGGGAGGGCAGTGAAGTCTAGTGGGTTAGAGCAGTAGGGGGGCAAGGCTGGGAATCAGGACTCGTAGGTTCTATGCCCAGCTCTGGGAGGGGTAGTAGACTCTAGTGGGTTGGGGCAGGGCTGGGAATCAGAACTCCTGGGTTCTTTTTCCACCTGTGCCACTGGCCTCTCTGTAACCTGGGTCCTTTGCTCACTCTGGGACAGTTTTCCTCTCTAAACATTTCACATCATACCCCTTCCTAAGGGGATGATTGTTTCTGTGTATTTTTGGTTTAAAACTTGTAGAAAAGGAGAGAGGGGGAAAAGACCAGAAAAACCTATACATTATTTCTCTGTCTCAAGCGGGAAAAGCTCTACTCCCTCCTTCTCCCCCCACCAGTAGTCTCCCCTCAGCCAGACATGCCTTTCACCCCAGATCAACCCAGGCTGCTCCCCCTGCAAACTCCAAGCCCCTCCAGCTCTGTATTTACACTGGCGTAAGTCTTGGACACTTCCACAAGTGTGATGAAAGTCTCTCCCCTTGGAGGTTCTTCCTGCCAGCTGGGTTCCTGTCTGAGTGGGAGCCTTACAGAGACAGGAGAGCCTGGCAGTACTAACATTGGCCTCCCCCATCTTGCCCTAGGCCGGGATGGCTATAAGGAGACTGCGGGAGGCAGGGATTCGCAGTGGGACCAGGGGTTGGCTGAGGAATCCTGAAAAGAAAAGGGACGTGGCCCCGATGAGGACGTGGCCCCAGGGAGCTCGAATCCCGAAGCCCAATGTAGGAGTGTCCACCAAACGGGATTGCACTGACATAAACTAAACTGATTTTAAAACAGATTAGGGAGAGGGCTGCATGGGAAGTGAAGGAGGGAATCAGCGTTCACACAGAGACGGGTTTAACACGCTTTAGTTAATCTGGCCTGATTTCCCATTCACACGACCCCTCAATTAAAACCAGTGCAATATCTGGGGGTGGACCAGCCCTGGGAGGGGCTGTCTCTAGCTTATTCATTTCACTGGTTGCTACCGCAAGAGGGCTCTGCCTATTGCTACATATGGGGGCAGGCAGGGAAACATCCCTGGCTTGTTTGCTGGCTGGTGAACTTCCTGGGTCAGACGCTGCTGCTCAGCCTCCATTGTGAGCCGTGGGGAGCCCGGGCTGAGCCGCTGCTGCTCCCCTGCGCCCTGGGGCAGCCCCGGGCTCTGCCGACACCAGCTCCTGAGTCGGAGCCTGCAGGTGAGGGGAGAGACCCGGGGGAACGGGCTGGGGCCGGGCAGGAAAGTGACTGCACCACCGGCCGTGGGAGGCTCAGATCTCGGAGCCCCTGGGAATCTGCCCCCTTGTTACTGCACGGAGGGCTGGGAGCTGAGTTAACAGCAATTAAGCTGCTGCCTTTTTGCCGCTCCGGGGGTAAAAAGGGGGAGACATGCCAAGGAGGCAATAGAGGGGAGCGGAAAGGGATTGGGGAGGCCATGAACAGGGCCCCAAATGTCTCCTTTTTTTCTCTCTCTATTGGGGGTGGAGTTGTCAGGAAGGAAAGGGGTAAAAATAGGGGTGGGAAAGTGTGTGATATCTGATTGCATCATCTCTGCGCAGGGAGGGGGGAAACAGAGGGGGGAGCACTGGGATTTATTCTTTGCTGGGGGCGTCCCTTCAAATTCCACGATGATGGGAAAGTCTCACCGGTATTCAAATTCTGGCTGGAATGTGTTTGATCCAACAGATGTGCTGGGTCTTAAGCCACGTGGTGTCTTTGTGTGAAAGTTTCCACATGACCCCCTTTCTCGTGAATATTGTGACACCCCCTGAAAAGACCCACATGGATCTGTGGGAAGTGGCTCCTGAACATTCAGGTTTTGGGGGGATATTTCTGCTTCAAAATATCTGTGTGTCTCCAACACACTCATATCTTCTTAGCTTAAAAAAATCTTTTGCTGGGGGAGGGGGGGAAGTTTGGGATTTAGGCAGAACTGATGTCATCTGGGTCTCTCTCTTGGCCTGCCCTGGGTCAGGCCATCTCTTAGACTCATGGCCCAGGGATGTAATGGTGGAACCCAGGAGACACGATGGTGTAGCTTGCTCCTTCCTCTTCTTTCAGTCAGCCATTGTTGTGCTTGCACTTCTCCCCAAAGCCTTTTCTTTTATGGACCCCCAAAGGGAATGATAGATAGGCCCACCCGGCGGATAAAATAGCGAGTGGATGGGCTAGTCTAATTTTCAATACACCAATTTTGGTTCATAGAATATAGAATATCAGAGTTGGAAGGGACCTCAGGAGGTCATCTAGTCCAACCCCCTGCTCAAAGCAGGACCAATTCCCAACTAAATCATCCCAGCCAGGGCTTTGTCAAGCCGGGCCTTAAAAACCTCTAAGAAAGGAGATTCCACCACCTCCCTAGGTAACGCATTCCAGTGCTTCACCACCCTCCTAGTGAAATAGTGTTTCCTAATATCCAACCTAAACCTCCCCCACTGCAACTTGAGACCATTACTCCTTGTTCATTTATTTCTGGTCTCTCACTTTTCTTGTTTACCAAGCATGATCTTAACAGAGTCCTTGAGTAATATCAGGAGGCCGTTTTGTTCTTTGGACTAATGCAGTCTGTCCGTCTGTCTCCGTTTTGCACCTTTTCCCCATTAATATTTGTTATTGGTCAATGTCATGGTTCATTAACTTTCACTCACTTTTTACAGGTGAGCTCACAATTAGGGTAAATTTGTAGGCCCAATTATCACAACACCTGTCCGGTTCCCATGGAGGCTTTCACCCCATGGAGTCCCAAAAGCTCTAGGTAAACATCCTTTGGGAGGGTTGCTTCCCCCAGGACTGTCTCTGAAGTAGGGAAGTGGTGGCTTTCTATCCTGTGAGGGGGGGTATAGAAATTTCAAGAATCCTCTAGGTCCTCCATCCACCTAGCACTCCTTTGCTTTAATCACAACTCCTCAAATGTTGTTATAAAATCCCCTCAGGATTTGGTTCACGTCTGCTCACTGTCTTGAAATTGCAGGAATTTCTGGGTTTGGAGGAAACATAATTTGCATTGAGCAGCAGAGAGAGGAAAAGCCAGTTCCTGCCTCTGCCTGGTCCCCGCGCTGCTGGGGGACTGTCCTGCCCTGGGGACAGTGTTGGGGGATCCCCCAAAGCGGATCCTTGATTCTGCTCTTTCCTAGAGTTTGCTTCAGAGAGTTTGTTTGTTCGTTTGTTTGTTTGTTACTGGGAGGGTTTGAAAATGTCCTGGTGGGTTTAGTCCTGTGGGAGGGGCCAGGTCTGCGCTGTAATGAAGTGACCTTTTTCCCAACATTGCAGGGTCCAGAGCGTCTGTCTGCAGGGAAAGAGCCTGGGGGGAATCGGGGTGTGAAATGGACTAACGCCCCTTATGGACCCTGCTCCATCGCCCTTCTCACCCTGACAGGCTGCAGAATTGCGTCCACGTTTCGCTCCAGATCAGGAGACTGGGCAGGGAAATGGCTTCTGCCCAGCTGGTGCAGGATGCAGCACAGCTCATTGAGGTAGGGGATTTCCAGGGAGCTGCTGAAGGGTTTGTCCTGGAGAGGGGCAGGTGGGGAAGGAAATACACAGAGGGAGGGAATAGGAGGTGTGGACAGGGTGTGAAAAATCTGCTGGCACTTCTTAAAACTGAGGGGGAATGTCTACTCTGCCCATCTGTGGAACAGGAAACCAGTCACTTCACCTGGCACTGAAAAATGTATCTGACTCCTGCTAGCCACAGCCCTGAGGTGACTAGCCAGCAAGCTGATGAGGGGGAGCACCAATGAGACCAGGGAAGAGATCTCATCTCCCTACATTAAGCCACTGAGGTTGCTGGAATTCTTACTGGGATGCTGTCCATGGACTGCACTTAGCGACAGACAGGAGATGGAGCCCCATCTAGTTGCAATGCGATAGAGATCCCCACACAGACTGCTTCAGACTGTTACGCTACTCCCCAGGAGCTTCCCGTTGCCCCCACTCTCAATGAATAACTCCTGTGCAGCCTCTGCTACTGCTGAGTTTCACAGTGGGCAGCAGCAGAAGAGAGAGCTTCTGATCAGTTTCACAAACGCCCACAGAGCTCTGAAGAGCAGCCTGGAATTGACCAGCAGAGATGGCTGCCTCTGGACAGACTGGGGAAGGCAGCGTGGCAGCTTTAAGGAGAAGGCTGAATCATTTTTTATCCTCTAGACTGGTTGGGAAGAGCATTCTTTTTTTAAGCTTTTGGAGTGCTGCAAAAATTTGTGCCGCTGCCCAGGGGAAAATTCCTGGTTCTCTGAAACCTTTTTCTGTGCTAGGGAAGATCAGCTGCACTGAGATAGCAATATTGGAAGCTCCAGCTCCACACAGTGTGGGCTTGAATGGGCTTTAACAAGATTTTTAATTACACTAAATACGTTGGTAATGCACATTGGAAAACATAATCCCAACTATACATATAAAATGATGGGGTCTAAATTAGATGCTAAACCACTCAAGAAAGAGATCTTGGAGTTATCGTGGATAGTTCTCTGAAAACATCCACTCAATGGCAGTCAAAAAAGTGAACAGAATGTTGGGAATCATTAAGAAAGGGGTAGATAATAAGACAGAAAATATCATATTGCCTCTATATAAATCCATGGTATGTCCACATCTTGAATACTGTGTGCAGATGTGGTTTCCCCATCTCAAAAAAGATATATTGGAGTTGGAAAAGGTTCAGAAAAGGGCAACAAAAATTATTAGAGGTATGGAATGGCGGCCATATGAGGAGAGATGAATAAGACTGGGACTTTTCAGCTTGGAAAAGAGACGACTAAGGGGAGATATGATAGAGGCAGTGATGAGCTGCCAAAATCTGAACAACCGGTTCCCTCCTCACCCCACAAGGGGGTCATGGGCCGACTCCTGCCCCATCCAACCCCCTGCGTTCCTTGACGCCCCCCCCCATGACCCCTGCCCCATCCACCCCCCTCCTTCCTGACTGCTCCCCTTGGGACCCTTGCTCCCATTCAACCCCCCTGTTCCCCACCCTCTGACCGCCCCGACCACCCCCCTGAACTCCCCAGCCCTCTATCTAACCCCCTTTCCCCCCCCCCCGCTCCCTGCCCCCTTACCGCGCTGCCTGGAGGTGGCTGGTGGCGCTACAGCTGCGCCACTCGGCTGGAGCTGGGCCACGCCACTGCCGCGGAGCACCTGGAGCACCAGGTCAGGCCGAGCTCGCAGCCCCCCCCGCTTCCCGCGAATCAGCTGTTCACACGGGAAGCCTGGGAGGGCTGAGAAGCAAGCAGCGGCTTTGCGCTCAGGCCCAGGGATGTGGAGCGGAGGTGAGCTGGGGTGGGGAGCAGTTCCCCTGCATGCCTCCCCCAACCCCTGGTTACCTGCTGCGGCACGGGTGGACCCCCATCCCACCTCACATCTGCTCTGCCTCCACCTCCCTGGGCTTGAGCGCGAAGCCGCCGCTTGCTTCTCTGCCCTCCCAGGCTTCCTGCACGAACAGCGGATTTGCGGGAAGCGGGGGGGAGGGAGAGAAGCAGGGTGGAGTGTTCAGGGGAGGAGGTGGAGCGGAGGTGAGCTGGGGGCGGGGCGGGGATCTGGAGCACCCACAGGCCTTAGGCGCCACTTTTGGTCACTTCAACTTACCGGTTGTTAAATTTAGAAGCCCTTTTTTAGAACCAGTTGTCCCGCGCAGGACAACCGGTTCTAAAAGGGCTTCTAAATTTAACAACCGGTTCCCATGAACTGGTGCAAACCAGCTCCAGCTCACCACTGGATAGAGGTCTATAAAATCATGATTGGTGTGGAAAAGGTAAATAAGGAAGTGTTCTTTACTCCTCATAACACAAGAACTAGGGGTCACCAAATGAAATTAATAGGCAGCAGGTTTAAAACAAACAAAACACAATGCACACTCTGTGGAACTCCTTGCCAGAGGATGTGAAGGCCAAGACTATAACAGGGTTAAAAAAGAACTAGATAAGTTCATGGAGGATAGATCCATCAATGGCTATTAGCCAGGATGGGCAGGGATGCAAAAATCATGCTTTCAAGTGTCCCTAGCCTCTGTTTGCCAGAAGCTGGGAATGGGCGACAGGGGATGGATCACTGGATGCTTATCTGTTCTCTTCATTCCCTCTGGGGCACCTGGCATTGGCCACTGTTGGAAGACAGGATACTGGGCTAGATGGACTTTTGGTCTGACCCAGTATGGCCGTTCTTATGCTACTTTCAGATCCACCTTTCGCTAGTATGTATGTGGGTCTGGTAAACCACAGCACGGACTTCTACCACTCAAGCTAAAGAAGTAATACCGTTTGCTGGGGCAGTAATAGTTAGCTAACTTCTCATGGGTCAGCCACTAACTAGTGGCAGTAGTAGACTATTACCTTCTTGCGGACCAGCCACTAGAAGGTGTGTCTAATGTATTGAACAGAATAGCAGGAGCAGACAGAAATTCATGTGATGCTGGTGAGTTTCTTAGCTGCTCCCAGGCTCTGTAGAATGACTCTGAAATGGATGAGGTTTTGTTCTGCTGCTACAAGTGCTGAGCAGCACAAAGGGGCCAAAACTGCCTATCGGGAGGAAACGCGGCAGCATCCGTGTCCCATTTGAATTTATCCTCTGAGCCAGACAGGCCAGGAACTTCTTGTCCTTTATGATGAGAGCTTTAATTCTGTAGAAATTCCCCTTGCTTGCCAGGGAAAGTGTCTGCTCTTTGGGGCCGAGGGGGATTTTTTCCAGCCCTGCCTGTGACTGAGTTGGGGTTGTTGCTGAGACAGCAGGTTTTAAGTGGGGGATTGTTGTTGTTGATATAGATGCCGGTGACCTTCGAGGATGTGGCTGTGTATTTCACTGATGAGGAATGGGCTCTGCTGAACCCCGGTCAGCGAGCCTTCTACAGGGACGTCATGCAGGAGAACTATGAGAACGTGACCTCACTGGGTAAGGATTCCCGTCCCCGCAGGATGTCAAGCTTGGGGGCTGAGGGGGTCTCTCTGAAGCACCCAGGCTGGCTTCTGCTTGGGGGGGGGGGGGGGGTCTTCTCTAGTTCCTTACGTGTCAGTGCAATCAGCCCCAGAACCCATGTGAGGGGGAGTGTCTCCTACACACCCTTCTGTGGATTAATGGGGATTGAGGATCGAACAGCCTCCTCGGGTCTCATCCTGTCCCTCCACCTTGGAGGAAGGCAGGGTTGTGTCAATTTCAGCGTCCAGGCCTAAGTTCTAAATGTCTGGAGGGATGGGGCTTCTGCCCCTGCTGAGACTGTTTGTTTTCTCCCGCTGCATTATCTTGCCACGGGATTTCTCCAGGTTCTTCCTCTCTCACCAATTCTTCATGCTCCCCGTCTTGATTTCTCTGGTTGGAGACAAATTTCTTTAAAGCAGTTCAGCCTCTCGGCCATTTGTGGTATCAATTTCCTCCCCTTTCTGATTTGTCCTCCCCCACTAGGGCATCTTTTTCCCCCAGTAATTTGACACACAATCCCTCCTAGGTCCCTCTAATCCTTTTGGCTGTGTAGCCGGGGGAGTCCCAAACTGTCCTCAGCCGAGTCTGAGTCTAGCATCTAAGCTCACCTCTCCTGGGTTTGGCTTTATTTCTAACACAGAAACCTTAGCTTGAGCTTCCCTCACAGCTTGGCCATTCCCAGTGCCTCCCTCCAGGACCCCCTGCCTCCCAGTTCTCTCTCCCCAGAGGCCACCCCCACTTCCCTTATAGCGAGGAGGGAACTACCAAGCTGCCCCAGCCCTAGTGAGTGACCAGGGTTCAGCCAGTGGCTCCATGCAGGGTCCCAACCCTGCTCCCATGCTGCACATGCCAGGAGCACCTCCCCCATTACAGGCTGTGGGAACTCATTTACTCTCTTCCCTGCAGCCCTGTCTGACCTTGAATAGCCTTGTTCACTTTCCTCCAGTTTTCCAGCATGGGTTTACTTAACCTCTGGATCTTTCAGCCAGCCCCTCCTAAGGGACTCTCCTTTCCCCCCCTAGGCTTTACATTCTCTAGGGCAGGGGCAGTGGTGTTAGCCTGTACAGCGCTTGTGGCAAAGGGGCCTTCCTCTCTGACCTGGGGCTCTGGAATGTTCCCACAATACATCGCAAATAACTTGGCACAACATTAGCTAAGGTTGCTTCCATCAGTTAACTAAATGATTAGGAAATACAAAGTTAGGGATCAAAAAGTTGCAAAGTCAAATGTTCTGATATTAGGAAATGCCTGGGCAATGTTCATTCGGGCCACTTAATGCAGGCCCCTTCTCCATGTGCATTATGGTACAGCCTTTAACATGCAAAAGTGAAAAGATTTGGAAGTGACTTGCCCAGGAACACACAAACTTTGTGGCAGAAGCAGGGATAGAACTCCACATGTCCAGGTGGCATTTGACCACCCTAATTACAAAACCATCCATTCTCTTCTGCAATCCTCTGCCTCATTCACATCAAATCTTCTAGCATTCTGCAGTAAATGAGGCAGACAACACTCCTTCCCTACAAAACTGAGATTCATTCCCAGAGCAGAAGTGGCCTGTGCACCAAATGAACCAGGGGACCTGGTTTAAATAAGTTAGTCTTTAGTTACATGATCCTATATTATTATAATGCACATGCACAAGGGGGGCAAATTAAGGTTGCATGGGCATTGCTCACTCTTGGCACTTTGCAACTTTTTGATTCTCTGAATCCTTCATTTTTGTATTTCCTAAATTTTTATGTTTTAATTTATTGATGTGAGCAACCTTCACTAATGTTAAACTTAAGGAAATTAAAAAATAGACTTAGATTTTCTTTTTTTTTTTTAAAGTGTAGGCTTGGAAGGATTAGATTTTTACCAGTAAATGCTGGCAAATGTTTTCACTGTACACACAAACTGACCAAAAAAAAAAAAATCAAAAAATCAATGGGAGATAGGCAAAGTAAGAATGCTGCTTGAGAATTTTAGTGTTTGTATATTTTGACACATGACAGTGTGTGTTTTAACAGTTATAAAGCTTTAACTTTTTGAATATCCATATTTACTGTCATCATTTGTCTGTTGCCCACACAATTTCTGGCAACTGTGAAAATTTAAATGGATAAATTGAAAAATATATGCTTAAAATAAACAGTGATATTATCCTTTGAAATTATATTTAAAAAAAATAATCAAATTCAGCCAAGTCTACTTATATGCAATTTAAATAGTAATGAATGTACACATTTATTGTCTTCAGTGCATTGTATTGGCATTATCCTTGTGGAGCTCCATATTTCATTACTCCGTGCCATGTTGTGCAATATATTGAAAGTAACTAGATTAAATCGTGTATATATATTTTTACTGCAACTTCTAAATGACTTGCCTCAAAACAAAAACAAAACTGAGTAGGAACCCCTATCTGTAAGAAAGTAGGAAGTTAAGAGGTAACTATTCAGAAAGCCATATCTTCCCTCCCCCCCCCCCCCCCCCCTTGGTAAAAGCATGTAAACTGGTGCTTCTCAACCTGTAGCCCAATCAGCACACAGCTGCAGACCATGTGACATCCTAAGGGGTGTGTGTGTGTGTGTGTGTGTGTGTGTGGATGTGGCCCACGTAACACATAGAGAGCCACATATGTGGCCCACAGTGGTAAATAGGTTGAGAACCGTTGATATGAACAATGTACACGAAAAAGAGCTGTAATTTTTGTATCTTACTTTCATGTAACTCTTTTGTTACCCTTTGGAAAGAAACAGTGTAACTTATCCCAGGTGACATGGCAGGAACTCCTCCAGAGCCAGTATGCTTTCATTACTGCTCCTCCTGGGACCCTTCTTTTTAATGAAGTTATGGTCATCAGAGGTAACCGTTTGCCCTGGCAGCTGTCATGACAACTAGGGTCCTAGTGACTTGGGTAGCAAATGTGCCCTGGGGGAAACGGGCTTTTCTGGTGTTCCAGCTTTCCCAAATTTCGTTCATTTCACCCCACCCCACCCGACCTCCAACATGCAAGATGTGGAGATGGTTCCATACATGAATTGTTCAAATTCCCTATGGCATACTTACAAAAAAAGATGCAACACTGAGGTACAGACCCTGTCAAACAGAAAATTCTGATGCAACCTTAACTAGTCTTGCTGCTGCAAGACCTTAATATTTAGAGGCTGTCATTGGGGAGCAGACTAACGCCCCAGCTTTCTCCAGAACTGCCTCCCACTGCCTCTGCACTCACTGGAGATCTGAATTCCACAAATGTGCTTTTCCTGACATCTAATCCCCCTGAATGGTTGCATTCTGTTCCCTTCTCTTTCTTACTATGCTGAATCCCACTAGCTCATGCTCCTTGGTCCTGACTTCCCTAGGACTTGCTCACCATGTCTGAGCCCATCTCTGTCAGTCAGAAGTGGCTACAGGCTGCCTTCCCCTGTGGCTGGAGTCTCCTCTTTCTGGGACATAAAGCTGCCTTCTCAGTGTTTTGTGAACCTCTTTTGATGCATATCTGGCTTGAAGACTTGATCCGAGCAGAGATGGCCTGGGACCTGCCTCCCTAAGAGAGAAGCTTTCCCTGGGCTATAGAGTCAGGACTACAGACAGTGGGGGGCCTAAACTGGAGCCCCATTTATACAAGAGAAAGAGCTGCTGGCAGGGCATTCTCTGTTGGAACCCTCCACCTTTGGAACTCTTTGCCGCCCATTAGCTTGCAATACCCTGCAAGGCCCATGGTTTGTCCACAGCCATAAGGAGATGGGTCAGGCCAGGTTATAGTGGAGGGAAATTCTGGAAGGGATTCTGTCCTGGTTGGTAGACTATTAAATAGGAAACCCCTCTTCCAGAGATTTGCTCAAAGTAGGGATTGCTAATGGAGGAGGATTTAACTGGGCGTCCAGTGGCTTGGAAGGACGTCCGAAGGATTTTACTGTTTTGAATGGGCTAGAATGTACATTTGAATCTTTGTTACCCCCATTGATAATTCACCCTATCTTCACTGGAGCAGGATTTCTGATTTCCAAACCTGACATGATCTCACAGCTGGAACAAGGGGAAGAGCCGTGGGTCCCAGATCTCCAGGACTCTGAGGAAAGCAGGATCCTAAAAGGTGCCCGCACAGGTGAGGATTTCGTTAAACTGACTTATAAAGCATCCATCTGGGATTCCAACAGAGGTCCTGGGAGCTCCCCTAGTTTTCCCTTATCTCACCCAGGTCAAGACTATGCCCAGCAGGTGCTGTATCCTCATGGCAAACATATCATATGGCTTTTCCCCCGCCGCCCCCCGTCCTGACACCTGGCAGTTGCTCACTTCCGGCTGAATGTTCTCATGGGATGCAGATGCAGAATTGGTCCCATTTTTCCATCTCATTGCGGGATGGGTTTAGTGAGATTTGCATCCTAATATTTCAGTTTCCCAACAGCTATTTAGGCTTGCTTCACCCTTTCCCCAGCATAGAAGATGACTCGTGTCTGGATTCTCTCCCTGTCCCAGCAGGTGACTGGATGGTGAGTGAGAACGAGGAGGAGAATCCCCCACAGAAAGCTCCTAAACAAGTGGAGTTGCATGGGTTGCTATTGGGAAGATCCATAGGTGATGCTCCCGCACAGGGAGAAGCTGGTGGGAGTCAGCTTGGATCAAAGGAGCAGAAGGAAAAGCACTCAGGGAAGGGACAGAGCAAATCCACTCCCCATGAGGGCGTTTCCAGAGACATCCACAAAACCACGGTCCAGCAGACTGGAGAGACGCAGAAAATATGCCAGTTCTGTGGGAAAATCTTCAGCTGCAACTCACACCTCACTAGACACCAGAGAACCCACACGGGGGAGAGACCCTATGAATGCCCCATCTGCAGGAAAAGCTTTGGTCAGAGCTCGCACCTGATTGTACACGAGAGGATCCACACGGGACAGAGACCCTTCAAGTGCGACGAATGCGAGAAAAGCTTCAATAGCAGCACGCGCCTCGTTGGACATCAGAGATGCCATAGGAAGAAGAAACTCTCTAAATTCCCTCTGTTGGCTAGAGCAAATCCCGCATTTCCCAATTCCTTGAGTATCCAGCTACCTCTCTCTGGGGTCAGGGGGCAGCTGCAAGTGCCTCTGGTCTGCTCAGTGAATCTCTGGCTCTGCCTCCAGTAGCAAACCCCAAGCAGAGGAGGAGAAGCCCCGATCAGTTTTTCCTCATTGCTGCACTGCCAGGCTCCTCTGCCTCTTGCCAGCCAGGGTGGGGTAGAGGAAAGAAGAACCTAGCTCCCCTAGCAACTCCTCTCCCAGGACTCAAATCCCTTTCCACTAACCAATTCCTTGAACTAAGCCACCTTTCTCCCACCAGAGACCTCTCTACACTCTCTGCTGGGTCTTGGGCTGCCCCCTTCCCCCTTACTGGAGCTATTTCTGGTGGGGTAGGTGTCCCAGAGGCCCTTCCCTTGTAGACTTTGGGAGGAAACCAGGGAGTTCAAATGCTGAGGACTAAGATTCAGACTTTAAGGTCAGAAGGGACCATCATGATTACCTAGTCTGACCTCCTGCATATTGCAGGCCACAGAACCACCCTTCTAACAGTCCCCTAACCTCTGGCTGAGTTACTGAAGTCCTCAAATCATGATTTAAAGACTTCAAGTTACAGAGAATCCACCATTTACACTAGTTTTAAATCTGCAAGTGACCCGGGCCCCATGCTGCAGAGGAAGGCAAAACCCTCCCAGGGTCTCTGCCAATCTGGCCCAGGGGGGAAATTCCTTTCTGACTCTAAATAGGGCAATCAGTTTGACCCTGAGCATGTGGGTAAGACCCACCAGCCAGACACCTGGGGAAGAATTCTCTGTAATAAGTCCATCCTCCCCATCTAGTGTCCTATCACCGGCTGTTGGAGATATTTGCTGCTAGCAGTCACAGACTGGTGACATACCATTGTAGGCAGGCTCATCAGACCATCCCCTCCATAAACTTATCAAGCTCAGTCTTGAAGCCAGTTAGGTTTTTTTACCCCCACTTGGAATGCTGTTTGAGAACTTCACTCCTCCGGTTGTTAGAAGTCTTCATCTAATTTCAAGCCTAAATTTGTTGAGGGCCAGTTTATATCTATTTGTTCTTCTGTCCACATTGGCTCTTAACTTAAATAACTCCTCTCCCTCCCTGGTGTTTAGTCCTCTGATGTATTTATAGAGAGCAATCATATCTCCCCTCAGCCTTCATTGGGTTAGGCTAAACAAGCCGAGCTCTCTGAATCTCTTCTCATAAGGTAGGTTTTCCATTCCTCAGATCATCCTAGCCGCCCTTGTCTGCACCTGCTCCAGTTTCAATTAATCTTTCTTAAACATGGGAGACCAGAATAGCACACAGTATTCCAGATGAGGTCTCACCAGTGTCTTGTATAAGGGTACAAACACTTCCCTGTCTCTACTGGAAATACCTCACCTGAGGCATTAGCCTTTTCCAAGTCACATGGGTGGGTCATAGTCATTCTGTGATCAACCAATACACCCAGGTTGTTCTCCTCCTGTCACTTCCAAGTGATGTGTATGGATGAAGTGTAGAGGAAACAATGTTTTTTGAGCAAAAGGAAGATGGTGGGTGGGCAGAGGGATTTGAATCAGCCAGTGATAAGGGACTGAGACTGGAGAACACTCTACACTAGTTGGTTATAGCTCATTACTACACAGAGGAACTGGGTGGCATGAAGAGAACAAGGGAAGGTACTTTGTGCCAGGCAGTGCAGAGACTGCAGTTAGTCTGTAGTGATCGGACAATCCCTGAAGCTGTCAAATAAACTCTTCTCTCCGAATTCAGAGTTGCAGCCCTAACCAGTTTGCTGTTTCTGATGTTCAGTTGAGACCACATCAGCGCACAATGAACTAAAGGGGTAACTAATGAATAACCTGGGGCTCTACCTAACTGGGAATCTTCCAGAGAAATTAGAGATCAACTTTGAAGTCCTTCTCTGTGTGTACTTTGGAGTTTGCAACAAATGAAATCTGCAAGGGGGGGGGGGGGGAGTACTTTGGCTTATATTTATTTGAGGAAATATCTAAGTTATTTCAATAAGAGCAATTATTCTGATTCCTCTGAATATCTACTTTCAGAATGGCTGTTGGTCACAGTCACTGCCACTCAGAACTTCTCATTGTCCTCGTGGAGGACTACAGCTTTTGCTGACTAGGATGCAAAGAAGCTGTGCCTGTGAGAACATGCTGGTCATGGGATGTGGTGAACGAGGTTATTGTTTCTTTGCTGTCCAGAGCCTCTTTCAGGGCAACCCTTTGTTCCCTCTCCCAGAACTGTCCTGAGGTCACTTTTCATCATGCCTCTGGTGATGAATAAAATTTGCATATTTAGAAACTGTTTGCAGTCTGATTTCCTCTTTCCCCTGCCACCGCCCACCAGTCCTGCTCTTCACTTGTATACTCTGCTGCTCTCATTACAGTGACACGCAGCTCCTTTTCTCCCCTCATATGCTGGGTTTTCTTTCATTGTGCCTATACTTCCCCCACCATCTCAGACAACCCCCCCCCCCCCCCACACACACACACACAAACACCTCTAGGCCTAAAATGCTCCACATCTTGGCCACCTTCTACCTTGTCTGCTGCAGCCTCTTCTCATTGCCTTCCCCTCCCCTGCTGTTCTCCCCCTCCCCTCAAATTCCAGTTCTTGGTCCTGCTTGCACCCCAGTTTTCACATCGTACTCACATGGGGAGTTAATGTGAAATAGTGCTTGTCCTTTAAATTCACACCCAGGCTTTGCAAGAGAAACTGGAATGATTAAAACAAAACAGTATGGCACAAAACAAATGGATTCAAAACTGGCTAACGGACAGATCTCAGAATTGTAAATGAGGAACCTTCCCTGAGCGTGTGTGTGTGTATAGTGGGACCGTGCAGGGATCAGTTCTTGGCCTTACACTATTTCACATTTTTATCAGCGAGCTGGAAGAAAACCAAAAAGTATCACCTATAAAGTTTGCAGATTGCCACAGAGAGTGGGGGGGGGGGGGAGGGTAAATCACAAAGGGGACAGGTTCCTGACAGAGAGCAGTCTGAGTCGCTTGGTGAGCTGGGCGCAAGCAAACAATTTATGGTTTAATATGGTCAAATGCAGAGTTATGAATCTAGAAACAAAGAATGTAGGCCACACTTGCAGGATCGGGCACTCTATCGTGGGAAGCAGGGACTCTTAAAAAAAAGACTTGTGGGACTGGTGGATAATCAGCTGAACCTGGGCAATGCTGTGGCCGAAAGGGCTAATGCAAGCCTTGGATGCATAAACGAGAATATCCAGGAAGAATAGGGAGGTTATGTTACCTCTGTAGTTGGCTGTGGCATGACCATTGCTGGACACTATTGTGTTCAGAGAATGATTAAAGGACTGGAAAACAAGCTGTACAGTGACAGAGTGAGCTCCTGGAGTCGATTTTGCTTTGCAAAGGGAAGGGATGTCTTGCTCATAGTCTATAGGTACCTATGTGGAGAACAGAAGTGTGATACAGGAGGGCTCTTCATTGTGGTGAACAAAGGCATAAATGCAATGCACAGACAATCCAGGAAGTTTTTAAAGAGTGTTGGGGACAACTTTCTGGTACAAGTGCTGGAGGAACCAACTAGGGGCTGTGCTCCTCTTGACCTGCTGCTTACAAACAGGGAAGAATTGGTAGGGGAAGTAGAAGTGGATGGCAACCTAGGCAGCAGTGACCATGAGATGGTTGAGTTCAGGATCCTGACAAAAGGAAGAAAGGAGAGTAGCAAAATAGAGACCCTGGACTTCAGAAAACTAGACTTTGACTCCCTTAGGGAACTGATGGGCAGGATCCCCTGGGAGGCTGTTATGAGTGGGAAAGGAGTCTAGGAGAGCTGGGTGTATTTTAAAGAAGCCTTATTGAGGGTGCAGGAACAAACTATCCTGAAGTGCAGAAAGAATAGCAAATATGGCAGGTGACCAGCTTGGCTTAACAGTAAAATCTTTGGTGAGCTTAAACTCAAAAAGGAAGCTTACAAGAAGTAGAAATTTTGACAGATGACTAGGGAGGAGTATAAAAATATTGCTAGAGCATGCATGGGTGTAATCAGGAAGGCCAAGGCACAATTGGAGTTGCAGCTAGCAAGGGATGTGAAGGGTAAGAAGGTCAGGGAAAGTGTGGGACCCTTACTGAATAGGGGAGGCAACCTAGTGATACATGATGTGGAAAAAGCTGAAGTACTCAATGCTTTTTTTGCCTCGGTCTTCACAGACAAGATCAGCTCCCAGACTGCTGCACTGGGCAACACAGTATGGGGAGGAGGTGAGCAGCCCTCAGTGGTGAAAGAACAGGTTAAGGACTATTTAGAAAAGCTGGACGTGCACAAGATCTGCACCATGGGTCCAGATCTAATGCATCCAAGGGTGCTGAGGGAGTTGGCTGATGTGATTGCAGAGCCATTGGCCATTATCTTTGAAAATTCGTGGCGATCGGGGGAGGTCCCGAACGATTGGAAAAAGGCAAATATAGTGCCCATATTTAAAAAAGGGAAGAAAGAGAACCCGGGGAACTACAGCCTCACTTCAGTCCCCGGCAAAATCATGGAGCAGGTCCTCAAGGAATCCATTTTGAAGCACTTGGAGGAGAGGAAGGTGATCAGGAACAGTCAACATGGATTCACCAAGGGCAAATCATGCCTGACCAACCTGATTGCCTTCTGTGATGAGATAACTGGCACTGTGGATATGGGGAAAGCAATGGATGTGATATATCTTGACTTTAGCAGAGCTTTTGATATGGTCTACCACGGTCTTGCCAGCAAGTTAAAGAAGTATGGATTGGATGAATGGACTATAAGTTGGATAGAAAGCTGGCTAGATTGTCGGGCTCAGTGGGTAGTGATCAATGGCTTGATGTCTAGTTGGCAGCCGGTATCAAGTGGAGTGCCCCAACGGTCGGTCCTGGGGCCGGTTTTGTTCAACATCTTGATTAATGATCTGGATGATGGGATTAATTGCACCCTCAGCAAGTTCACAGATGACACTAAGCAGTGTGTCCTTGTTGCCAAGAAGCTCAACAGCATATTGGGCTGTATTAGTAGGAGCATTGCCCACAGATTGAAGGAAGTGATTATTCCCCTCTATTCGGCACTTGTGAGGCCACACCCAGAGTATTGCGTCCAGTTTTGGTCCCCCGACTACAGAAGGGATGTGGACAAATTGGAGAGAGTTCAGCGGAGGGCAACGAAAATGATTACGGGGCTGGGGCACATGACTTACGAGAAGAGGCTGAGGGAACTGGGGTTATTTAGTCTGCAGAAGAGAAGAGTGGGGATTTGATAGCAACCTTCAACTACGTGAAGGGGGGTTCCAAAGAGGATGGAGTTAGGCTGTTCTCAGTGGTGGCAGATGACAGAACAGGAAGCAATGGTCTCAAGTTGCAGTGTGGGAGGTCTAGGGTGGATATTAGGAAACATTATTTCACTAGGAGGGTGGTGAAGCACTGGAATGGGTTACCTAGGGAGGTGGTGGAATCTCCATCCTTACAGGTTTTTAAGGCCCATCTTGACAAAGCCCTGGCTGGGATGATTTAGTTGGTGTTGGTGGGACTAGGCAATCACAATTGTCCCTCCTGGCCATGTAATGGATGAATCAATGCAAAGCTTCCCCATGGAGACAAGCCCTGGCCTAAACCTATTTGGAATTCAATGTAGAACTTGTCCGCACAGGAAGTAAGAAGCATCCTTCTCTGTGAATGACCATAGTCATAAAGGGGTTTAATGTGCTTTAAATTCACACCAGTAGCTAATTGGATTTAATTCCACACACCCCCCCCCCCCCCCGACAAGCCCTGAGTTAATTCAGTGCAATAGAGGTGTGTAGACCAATTCCGTGCCTGTCTCTGTCTTGTTTAGGGCTGCCGTTGTGGTTGGACTAGTCCAGGAGGTTTAATCAGGTGACATAATCTTTACTGAATGATGACCCTTCAGGTCCTGGAGACTGCAGGGCAATGCTGGGGGCTTGACACCTCCGGCTCTGGTCCGTTTTGTTAGTCGCTGCCACCAGAGGGCCCACTGTTAAAAGAGGGGAAGCTGGACTCGTTTCCTTGCTCTCTGGGTCTGCTGAACTTCCTGGGTCAAGTTGTTGTTGCTTCCTTCCCTTGTGACTGGGAGTCGGGGCTGAGCAGCTGCTGCTGCTCCCCAGCGGGGTGTGCGCGGGGAGAGCCCTTCCCTAGCGCCCCTCTGTGCCCAGCCGGGGGGACTTTCTCCGGGGGCTGGAACCAGCTGCTGAGCCGGAGCCTGCAGGTGAGGGGAGAGACCCGGGGGAAGGGCTGGGGAAGCTGCTCGATGAGAGAAATCCCAGGGAGGGGGGAGTCTTGGGGGTTCTGTGTTTTAAAAATCTGGCCCCCTAGACAAGCCCGGAGGGGCCACTTGCGCTCTGCAGGGCTGGGGAAATCCCCCCAGTATTCCAGTGCGGATAGGGATGGGTTTGCTGTGTCAAACGTGTCAGGTCTAAAGTGACTTGGCCTGGTTGGGTTTGTATAAACGTTTCCACACCAACCCCCTTCCCTGTAACTAATGGGATAGATCCCTGGGAAGGCTCAGGGCCCTCCCGGTGCATTTGTCATCTGCGCAAAGTGGCTCACGTGGGCTCTAGATGTCTGTGGGACAAGAGGCTCCTGGGCATTCCGCTGCTGCAGAAATATTTGTGCTTCCGAAATGTCTGTGTTTCTCTGAAGAGCCAAGGCAAGTGTGAGAGAGAGACAAGCTTTCAGGCTTACCGGAAGCTCTTCTTCCGGGCAGGGAATGAACTCGGGAGCATCACAGCTAAATACAAGGTGGAACGGATTGTTTCACGTAAGTAGTTAATGCCTATACAGATGTACACAGAACTACATATGCTAAACAGTCTGCTCCATCTAGGGTGACCAGAGCTCCTGATTTTATAGGGACAGTCCCAATATTTGGGGCTTTGTCTTATATAGGTGCCTATTACCCCTACCCCCCGTCCCGCTTTGTCACCCTTGCTATCTGGTCACCCTAGCTCCATCTTGTATTTAGTTGTGACACTCTGAGTGAGTTTCCCAGACCTGGAGCAGAGCTCTGGGTGAGCCCCGAAAGCTCGTCTCTCTCGCCAACAGAAGTTGGTCCAATAAAAGATATTCCCTCCCCCACCTTGTCTCTCTAGTATCCTGGGACCGACATGGCTACAACACCATTGTTTCTTTAACTAGGTCTCTATTTGATGCTCTCATGACATGTGATCTTTTTTTAAAAAAAAGAAAGAAAAAATCTTTTTCTGGGAAGAGAGAGGGCTTTCCGATTTCATCCAAACGGGCCATAATGTGAGCGCATCACCCTTCCCAACAGCATTTTATTAGTGTAAATAAATAGTTCTAATCAAGCCTTATTGTCCCTTTCTCAAACATGCTGCTTGGCCAAATCTTGCTGCCTTCAGCTGCAGAGCTATGTGTTTTGGAACTTTAACGATCACTAGAAGAGATCTGGAATGGTTTGGGGCATGGGAGTGGGGTGGATGCATATACATGTCAGTCTTATGTACTTTAAATTGCCTAAAAGATTGTACAGACAACTGTAGAACCAGTAGTCTTGTAACATGCAAGCGAGATAGTAAATGAAATCTGATTGAGTATACTTAGCACCCCACCCTCATGATATCTTAGTGACTTGACTGAAAGCGGAATCGATTTTGATTTTATTTATTTAGGAAAGTTAAACTGATTTGAAAACTGTTTCAACCCCAAGCACTCCATCAGACAGACCTATTTTCCTCCCTGATTCAACAACACTCTTCTCTACAATAAGAAGCTGGGGAAGTTCCTGATATACCCGGAGATCACCCAGCCAGCCCCAGTATACCTGGGCATCGTTCAGCCCAGCTGCCCAGCAAAAACAGGAGAGAGGAGACACACCGACACTTCTAGAATTAAAAACAAGCAGATTTGGCTTGGGTTCTGATGTGAGGTGTGGGTGGGTACGAAAGGAAGAGAGATCCCATCAGGCCTTGCCTGTGCACCCTATAGAAACACAATAGAGCAGTTGTTCTTACCTATGTGGGGATCAAATATTTAATAATGGACTCTTCAGTCTAGCAGAGAAAGATATAAGATGATCCAATGGCTGGAAGTTGAAGCTAGACAAATTTAGACCCGAAAGGAGGTGTATATTTTTAACAGTAAGAATAATTAATCATTAGAACAACCATCGGTGATGGTGGATTCTCCGTCACTGACCGTTTTAAAATCCAGACTGGGTGTTTTATCTAAAAGCTCTGCTCTAGGAGTTATTTTGGAGGAGGTTCTCTGGCCTGTGTTACACAGGAGGTCAGACTAGATGATCCCTTCTGGCCTTGGAATTTGACTCTGATAAGAGGGACTGTTCATTGAAACATAACAAATTAAGGCCTCATAGCTTATGAAGTTAATTGAGACAGGTTTCCCTCTTTGCTCAAAAGAGAAGAGGCTGATCTGATGTGAGAAATACGTGCCACAAAATTGCTACTGGATGAATGAGGACAACCGGAGGATGCAATTTCTGTAAGATTCCCCTTTCATCCTTCAAAAGCTGCCTCCCCATCTGTCCCTTGCCTTCGTCCAAGGCCGGCAGTTTCTCAAGGCTAAAAAAGCAGAAATTGCTGCAAGCAATCCCAGGCTGGAATTCACGCCTTCCTTGGCGTAGTGTTTTGAAAGAGAAGCAAAAGCCATGGGCATAATGGCAATGTTTCCAGCTGGGTTTAAAATATGAGCTTGGGGGGAGGGGGGGGAGATGGGAAGGAGCAATGAATGGGGAGGGAGACTCCAGGCTCCCAAACCTGCCCAGCTCCATTCACTGCAGCACCCCTTTGATTTGGCTCATTTCTAGCGTTTGGTTCACAGACTCAGATACTGGGAGGTTTAAAGATGTCTCAGTCCTGGTAGGAGGGGCCAGGTCTGTGCTGTAATAAAGTGACTATGGACTTTCCCAGCATTGTAGAGTCCGAACCTCTGTGTGCAGGAGACAAACGTGGGGGGAGTCAAGGTGTGAAGTGGACTAAAACGCCCTCTGATGCCTCCCCAATCACCTCTCTCCCTGGCAGGCTGCAGAATAACATCCGTCCAGTCCAGCCACGTCATCCCAGAAGCTAAATGGCTTTAGCACAGCGTATTCAGGTAGGAGATTTTCAGGGAGCTGCTGCAGGGTTTGTGCTGGACAGGGAGGGAGCAGGGCATACACAGGAGGAGGGAGTGGGAGGTGGGGATAGATTGTGACAAACCTGCTGGGACTCTAGAGAACAGGGGGAATTCCCCCATCTGTGGACCAAGAATCAAGCCGCGTGTCCAGGCACTGAAAAACGTATCGGACTCCTGCTAGCCACAGCCCTAAGCTTCCTAGCCAGAGGTTAATACAAAGAGGAAAGGGGGCAACCAACCCTTCTTCCCATGTTCAGCTACTGGAATTCCTCCTGGAAAGCTGTCCACGGACCGTACTCATGGGCTCCATTTCCAGGATCTGTCTCTTATCTAGTAGCCACACGATGAGCTCTGAAGCAGTCTGCATGGGGATCTCTGCTATCCGATCCCTTTCTGAACTTCCAGTTCTGGGGCGTTTCCCCTAACCCCTCCCCCCCCCAATGAATAACTCCCGTGCAGCTTCTGCTACTGCTCAGAGTTTCACAGTGGGCAGCGGCAACAGCAGAGAGTTTCTGATGCATTTCTCAAATGCCCACAGAGCTCTGAAGAGCAGCCTGGAATTGGCCAGCAGAGATTACTCTGGAGCTGCCTGTCGGCAGACTGGGAAAAGCAGCGCAGCAGCATGTGGGGGCCCAGGCCGAATCATTTCTTATCTTCCAGACTGGTTGGGAAGAGCATTCGTTTTCATGATATCCTGGCTCTCTGAAGCCCTGTTGCACTGGTCAGAGCAGTGCCAGATGTTCCCATGTATGCCACGGTGGCTTGTGTGGGTCTTTGAGCAAGGTTTTAATTCCATTTTCATATCCATCTCTTGCTATTGTGTGTGTCTGTGTGGTGGGCCTGGTAAACTCCTGTACCACACGCAGATCTCTGCCGCTTGAGCTAAAGTAACTCCCTTAGCTTGTGAGGGCAGTAGCCTATTGCATTTTTGAGGGCCAGCTGCCAGAGGGGTGTATCTAATATATTGGCCCAGTGGGCTGCTATTAGCAGGCACAAATAGCAATCTGATCTATTGGACCAGTAGCGGGCACAGGCAGCAATTCAAATGATGCTAGTGAGTTTCTCAGGCTCTGCAGAACAGCTCTGAAACAAACGACATTCTCTTTAGCTTTCTGCTGCTACCAGGGAAGCTCTGAGCAGTGCCGAGGGGCCAAAGCCGGCTGTCTTGCCAGCGGAAACACGGCTGCGTCCGACCCCCCCCCCCCTTTCATAATCCTCATCTCAGCCGGACAGGCTGGGAGTTTCGCTTCCCTCTGAAATGAGAGCAGCACCTCTTGCTTGGCAGGGAAAGGGCTCTGCTCTCTGGGGCCGAGGGGGATTTTTCCAGCTCTGCCTGTGACTGAGCTGATGGGACTCTGGCTGGGGCAGCAGGTTGTGAGCAGGGGACTCTTGTTGTTGATGCAGATGCCCATGACCTTTGAGGACGTGGCTGTGTATTTCACCAAGGAGGAATGGGCGCTGTTGGACATGGGTCAGCGAGCCCTCTACAGGGACGTCATGCAGGAGAACTATGAGAATGTGACCTCACTGGGTAAGGATTCCTGTCTCCTAGGCATGTTGATATTTGAACTTTTGCATTGCCTGAATTGACCTCTGCTCACAGTTCTTCCCGGTCCCTTAGATTTCAGTGGGATCAGCCCCATAGCTCCCTTTCTACCTGGACTTCACATTCTCTAGGGCAGGACTGTGTTTGTCTGTGCAGTGCCTAGCACAAAGGGGCCTTGGACCTTGCGTGAAGTCTCTAGGTACTACAGCAATCCAAGTCATTAATAACAGAGGATTTAGCAGCTTATAATTATGGTGCACACTAACTCCCTGGCCTTCTCCGCACCTTGGCAGATTTTAATACTCCGTCTGACTCACCGGGTTCCCTACCTACTCCAATGTGCTTGCCCGACCTCTTCTTACCCCGGAACTGCTGTACTCAGTGACACCGCTGCTCAGTACCGGGTTTACCATGGCGCCAGTGGCGCTATGGCACCGGGCCCAGAGTCAGATGGGGGCCCCGGCCAGCCCGATCCCCCGGCCGGCTGAGCCGGCCAGGAAAGCTGCCCCCACCCCTGCTCCGCCCCGCCTCTTCCCCAAAGCCCCTGCCCCTGCTCTGCCCCCACCCTGCCTCTTCTGACCCCTGCTCCACCCCACCCCTGCTCTGCCCCCACCCTGTCTCTTCCCACCCCTTCCCCTGAGCAACATCCCGGGGGACTGCAGCAGGGGTTGGGCCTGCCCTGCACTCACTGGGTGGCGGAAAGTGGAGCGACCCGGCCCCAGCCCGCTCTGCTCGGCCGGCTTCCAGCCGCACTGCCGGTGAGTGCTGGGGAGCGGTTCCCCCCTATCTCCCAGCCCCAAGGCTGGGAGCCAGGGGAGCGGAGCGGGCTGGGGCCGGGTCGCTTCACTTCCTGCCACCCCGTGAGTGCGGGGTCGGGCCCGCCCTGCAATCGCTGGGCGGCAGGAAGTGGAGCAACCCGGCCCCAGCCTGCTCCGCCGGCTTTTGCTGGGGGGCGGTTTCCCCCTTGCCCCCCAAGCCTGGGGAGGAGATGGAGCGGTGGGGAAGGGGATGGGGGAAGTGGGGGCAGGGGGGAGAGGCAGGAGGGAAGGAAGGGGTGGGATGGGAAGGAGATGGAGTGGTGGGGAAGGGGCATAGGATGGGGAAGAGAAGAGGATAGGGGAAGCGGGGGCCCAGCATGCGGATCCCCTTGGCAGAAGCTGGGGCTCCCCTGTTAAGCAGGCCCATCAAACCCTCACCCTGACAAGCCCCACCTCCCTTGCATCTGTACCACCCCAATGAGCCCCCCCAGACACCCTCCCCACTGAGCCCCAACCACCTACACCTGGACCCCCACCCAAATGAACCCCACCTCCTCTGCACCCAGACCTCCCCACCCCCATTGAGCTCCAACCACTTTCACTTGGTCCCCCCTGCAGACTCCCATTGCCCCTGCACCTGGAACCTCCCTGTGCATCCAGATTCCCCACTGAGCTGCCTGCACCCAGACTGCCCCACACAGAACCCTCTTACCCCTATGTGGATCCCCCCACACTAAGTCCCTTTGCACTTGGATCCTGCTGCCAGGCTGAGCCTCCCTGCTCACATCTGGTGTGCCTGGCACAGAAGGGGCAGGGCCCCAGGGTGTTTCTGTGGCAGGAATGGCCCTTGTGCTGTGCCAGGTCAGGTGCAGCCTCACTGCCAAGTCCCTGTCCCAGAGGGGCGGGGGAGGCTGCAGGGTATTCTCCCACCTCCATGCAGCCAGTAGCCTGTGCTCCCCACTGCCATGGTGGAGCTTCCACATTTTTTTTTTTTTCTTCAATAAATAAAATTGCAGAATTTTAAAATATACACAGAATTTGATGCAGAATTCCTTCAGGAATATGGGGCGCTGGACAGCTGTGATGGTGGGACTGTGAAGGGGGTGCTGGACAGTAGGGGATCTGTGGGTGGGGGAGCTGGGCAGGGGGTATGGTGTGCAGGGTGCTGTGCAGTTGTGGTGGGAGGTCAGCGGGAGAAGTCTCTGGGCAGGGGGTGCTGGGCATAGAGATCTGTGGGGGAGGTCTCTGGGTGAGGGGGCACTGGGCATAGAGATCTGTGGGGGAGGTCTCTGGGCGAGGGGGCGCTGGACATAAGGGGAGGGCATTGGGCAGTGTGGAGGGGGCACGCTGGCAGTGCAGGGCTGGGCAGGCCAGTGTGCATCTAGCAGTTGTGGGTTTGTAAACAGTGCCCTTGTGCTGGGCTGAGTGGGGCCACTCCCGCTGCACTGCGCCTCATTGCCCCCAACCGGCCCCTCCCTCTGCGGACCACCCCCCATCACATGCCCTATTTCCCCAATGGGGGCCCACAAATATGTTTGGCGCCGGGCCCACAAAAAGCTAATCCGGCCCTGCTGCTGCTCCTTCCCGCTGCTCCCTCCCACCCCTTACCACACTGAATCCCGCTCACTTGTGCGCACTGGTCCCAGCTTCCCTCTGACTCTCCCCGGGGCCCTCATTGTCCTCGAGAAGGGGATCGTGGGTGGAATCTCTTCTCTCTGGGACACACAGCTGCCCTCTCTTGTCTTTTAGGGACCTCTCTGAGGAGTCTCTCGCTGGCTTTGTTCACAGCAAATAGTCAGTCTTGGGACCAGCCTATCACCCTCCCCGTGCCATAGAGCCACGACTGCAGGCCGTGAGGGACCCTTTGGTACAAGAGATGGGGCTGGCAGCCGGGCATGCTCTGTTAGAGCCCTGCACCCTTTCAATTCGGGTCCCCCATTAATTGGTCATGGTTCAGAATAATTGCAATAACCAATCATGGTTTGCAGCAGCCCAAAAGTCTGTTCATTACGCTTCCCCAGCCCATATGGAGATGGGGGAAGGCTGGGTAGCAACTGAGGGAGACCCTAGAGGGGATTCCAGGTTGGCGGGGTAGTAAAAAGGAACCCCTCTGAATATTTGACTGTGTTCATTAGTAGTGTCCTGCGGCTTTGAAAAGATGGCTCTGGAATTATACTGTTTTGACTGGGCTAGAACGTTACATTTCAAACTTTGTTACCCAAATATGTAATTCACCCTCCTCTTACAAGGTTAATTTTCCCTGGAGCAGGATTTCTGATGTCCAGACCGGACTTGATCTGTCAGCTGGAACAAGGGGAAGAGACGTGGGTCCCAGATCTCCAGGGCTCGGAGGAAAGGGGGATCCGGAGAGGTGCCTGCACAGGTGAGGATTTGGTTCAACTGATGTGTAAATCGTCCATCTGTGAAGGAAACAGCTGGGATTCCCATGTAGGCCCTCTGAACTCCCCCAGTTTTGCTTCATGATCAACCAGATCAGGAGGATAGCCAGCAAGTCCTCAGCTGTCATTCCCACCCATTCTAACTGACACCTTGCAGTAGCTCCTTCCCCTGGAGCATTCACATGGGATATGGAAGTGGAGTCGGTTCAGTCTTCCCGTTTAGGGGGATTTGGAACCTAATATTTCAATTTCCCCAACAGCTATTTTGATTTGTTTCTGAGTTTGCTTTCCCCCGGCACAGGGACTGACTCTGGTCTGGATTCTCTCCCTATCTCAGCAGGTGACAAGATCTTGTGTAAGAACGAGGGGGAGAATCCTCAGCAGGAAGGGCCTGCACAAGTGGAACCACACGGGATGGTATTGGGAGGATCCAGAGGAAATGTTCCTGCACAGGGAGAAGCTGGTGGGAGTCAGAATGGATCAAAGAGGCAGAAGGAAAAGGACTCAAGGAAGGGACAAAGTAAATCCACTTCCCATGAGGGTGGTTCCAGAGACAGCAACAAAACCATGGTCCAGCAGACTGGAGAGATGCAGAAAATATGCATAGACTGTGGGAAAATCTTCAGTTGCATCTCGCACCTCATTAGACACCAGAGAACCCACACAGGTGAGAGGCCCTTTAAATGCCCCGACTGCGGGAAAGGCTTCGGTCGGAGCTCGCACCTGGTTGTACATGAGCGGATCCACACGGGAGAGAGACCATACAAGTGTGACGAATGCGAGAAAAGCTTCAATCAGAGCCCACACCTTATTAGACACCAGAAACTCCACCTGATGGAGAAACGCTGTAAATTACCTGCCTGGGGTGGAGTGAATACCGCATTTCCCAGTTCCTTGAGTATCCAGCTGCCTATCGTTGGGATCAGGGGGCAGCTGCAGGTGCCTCCGGGCTGCTCGGTGAATCTCTGGCTCTGCCTCCTGTAGCAAACCGCAGGCAGAGGAGGAGAAGCCCTGATCAGTTTTTCCTCATTGCGGTGCTGCCAGGCCCCTCTGCCACTTGCCAGCCAGGTGGTGGTCAGGGAAAGAAGAACCCAGCTCCCCTAGACACTCATCTCTGGGGACTCAAATCCCTTTCCACTAACCAATTCCTTGAGCTGAGCCACCTTTCTCAGGGCAGAGACCTGTCTCTGCACCATCCTCTGGGACTTGAGCTGGGCCTCCCCCGCTTACCGGCGTTCATGTGGGGTGGGTGCCCCAGAGGCCCTTCCCTTGCAGGCTTTCGGAGGAAACCAGGGAGATCAACTGTTCGGGGGACTAGGAGAGGAAGAATGGGCAGCGAACGGGTTGCTGGGAGTTTGAATTGGGTGACTGAATTAGCAAGTGATCAGGTGCTGAGACGGGATAACTCTGCACTAGTTGGCCAGAGCTCATTGCTGCAAAGAGGAACACCAGCTCGAAGGAAAGGAACAAGGTGTTGTGTGCCAGGATCACGGTTACTGTGTGCAATAATCTTCCCACCCATGAGCCACCAGCAGCTCTGAGGCCAGCACTTAGGCATTTTAGTCGGTCAGTGCAGAGTCGCAGCTCCAAAGAGTCGATTTCTGATGTTGGGTTAAAATGACCTCAGAGCACCCTGGGCTAAAAGGGTAACTCAAGAATGACAGCGCGGGGGGTTCCTCACTGGGAATCTTCGAGAGAAAGTAGAGACCAGTCATTTCCTATGTGTATTTGGGGTTTGCAACAAGCAGTGGGTGGTGGGAAAGGAATGTGTGGCTTATATTTATCTCTGGGGAAATCACTGGGGTATTGAACAGTAATTATGCCGATTCTTTGGAATGTCTAAAATTAGTGACTAGTATGGGTCACTGACAGTCCAGATCTTTGCCCTTCCTGTGTCCTTCCCAAACGAGCAGAGTGGGGCTCAGTGAGGAGTCCCGCTGTGATGCCACTCTGCTCACTGGGGAATGGGATTGATTCTTTGATGCCCGTTGCCCATTTCAGGTGGCGTTTCACCCCCTCTGCGCTAGTTACTCCCTCTCCCAGAACTCTCTCTCTGTCGCACTTTTTTATTTCTATTTCGGTAAATAAAACCTGCACCTAAAGATGCTGTCTGGAATCCTCTGTGGTTGTTTTTTTTTTCACTGGGAGACCCTTCCACTCACGCTGATTTGAGAGAGGGGCCTGGGCCACTGCGACATCACCTCGGGGATGCACACACAGCTCCTGTCTGCCTTTCTACCTCATGTGCTGCGGGTGCTTGCCTGGGAATCTCAGCAGCCGGCCTTTCCTCCCAGCCCTGGGGCTCAAACACTTCTCCTCCACTGCAGCCTTCTTCCTCTCCCCTGTGGTTTTTCTCCCCCACCTCAGATCCCAGCTCCTGGGCCTCTCCTTGGAAGCCTGACCTGTACCTCTGCTGTCATTTCCAGTTGCTCCCTTTTTGCTTGGCCTGAGGCCACCTTGCACTGTGGTGCCAGCAGGAGCAAACAGTGCAGAGCCCGGCAGGTGGTTACCATAAAGATAACCCAGCAGGGATCCGGACCTCTGAGGTCCCCCTGCTGAAAAGGTCATGACTGTACACTCTGCATGGACTTGTGCATGGGGACCACAACTAGGACACAAGGCAGCAGCTGGTACATTATTCCTGCACCCCAGCAATGGCCCTGGCTAGGAGCTGAGTCCTGGGGCAATTCAAGTGACGGGTTAATCTCTAAGGCCCTGAGTGGTTTGGGTCCTGCTTTCCTCAGAGCTCTTTCTTTCTCCACGTGCCATTGCACCAGCTGAGACAACGGAGCTCACGTCTACTGGGTGTACCCAGGAGGGGGACTCGCTGCAGGGTCATGCTCCTCCCTGGAGGGCTCTGATTCTGGAATTTGCTTCTTGCAGCCCAACAGAGTCACTGTCCCTGCCTGTTAGGTTCTGTGCCAGGCCCGTGTGGTCTCCCCAGCGGCCGGGCAGTGAGGGTGTTGAGGGGGCGCTGATCAGCTCTGATGGGAGGTCACGCAGCACTCGCAGAGGGTGAATGGTTCGTGCTTTTAAGTGGAACCCATGCAGCTGGGCTGACAGAATGGGTCCATTCTTACAGAAACCCAGCTACCTACAGAGTCAATCTCCCCTTTAAGAACCTGCGTGTTTGAGCCTCTGAGAGACCTGCGCTGACCGGCCTGTCAGCCTGGGATGCAGTCGCTGTGGGCTAGATACCCACAGGGTCTTGGGTACTGTGACACTGGGCATCACCGCACTGAACTTCTAGGCACCTAGAAAATCACCGGGATGCACAAAGGCTGAGTTAGGTGCTCAGGGCTCCCCACAGAATGGGATTCACAAAAGCTGGCCTGCTAGTTGGCTCCCTGCCTTAGCTATGTAACAGGAGATGTCCAGGAGATGGGCAAGTCCTAAACCCTCCCCCCCTCCTCCTGCCCCCCCCCACCCCAGGGGAGTTCAGCACCTACATGCGAGCTGGAGGGAGGCAGCTGTCTGTGATAGGGTTTCTCAGCTTGTAAACCCGCTTGTGGAGAAAAAAGCTCTCTTGTAACTTTCAGCCTGGTGGTTGGTTCACTCCTCTGGGATGTGGGAACCCTCCCGTCTGGTGAGGAGAAGGGATTTGAACAGGGATCTGCTACAGCTCAGGCGAGTGCTGTAATCACTGAGCTGTGGAGTAGTCTGGGCAATGTAATTTAAAGAGTTGGGGTTTTTTAATAGGCCATTTTATTTATTTAGTGTACATTCCTGCTATAATCATCACCCCCCAGAAACCAGATCCCCTCGATGAGTCTGGCTAAGAAGGCACTTTACATGACTTGTATAAAAGTGATGTTTATTTTAAAATGTGAGTTCTTCACTCTAACACGAATCCAATACGAAATGTGCAGTAGAAAGATAAAAAGGTATCTCAGCTAGGGCCCAAGGCAGAGCCCAATGGGGACTTAGATCAGCCCCTTAACACCCATCAAATAAATGCCTGGTTGGAGAGGTTGTAATTTAAAAAAATGAGTTCTCCCTGGGGTGTGGCCTTTAAACAATCCCTTTAAACACTTTAGAGGGTAAAAGAGAGTTCTAACTATGGAGCCCACTTGCTGGGGTTGATGACGAGCACTTTACTGGTATGCTCTACCAACAAAGCACTCCCAGTGTAGACGCAGCTACCCCGGCAAAGCTGTGCTTTGTACCAGGAGAGTAAAAATTTTACCAGGAGAGTAAAAATCTCCTGCCACAAGCAAAACAAGATATATTGGTAAAACTGAGCTTTCACCAGTGTAACTCCAGCTAGAGTGACGGGTTTTGCTACCACAATTCTGTTGGTCAGGGATCACACCTCTTCGCGCCCCTGACTGATGCAGCTAGGCTGCCAGAAGCTAGTAGTGTGGACCAGGCCGATGTCTGTGGTTTAAAACTGAACTTTGCAATCCTTCTTAATACCACAGGAAAAGCTGACTGGCTTGACGTTTGGTAGGAGGGTCAGCACTCTGGGTAGATTCTGCTGTTTTCTAAGCTGCAAAAATCTTTTCAGAGAGATGCCACATGCCAGCGGGTAGTGCTGGTTTCTGTTCCCAGCTCTGTCACCGACCTGGTGATCTTTGGCACGTCACTTTCCCCCTCAGCCTCTGTTGTCCCTCCCATCTCGTGTCTGTCTTATCTATTTTGATTGTACACTCACTGGGGCAGGAACTGCCTCTTCCTCTGTGTTCATACAGTGGAGTTGCACTACAGATGCCTGCTCTAAGTTGGAGCCTCTCGCTCAGGGGGTCGCAAGGTTATGTGGGGGGTCATGAGCTGTCAGCCTCCACCCCCAAACCCCGCTTTGCCTCCAGCATTTATAATAGTGATAAATATAAAAAAAAGTTTTCAATTTATAAGGGGGGTTGCACTCAGAGACTTGCTGCGTAAAAGGGGTCACCAATGCAAAAGTTTGAGAACCGCTGCTCTAGCTGCTACTTTAATACCAATAGATCTTTTCACACTTTTTGCATGCAGCTTGGGGAAATGATTGGGGGAGGGATTCAATCTCTGAAAACATACAATGTTTTCTTACTCAAAGGCGGGTGAGTTCTCTGTACGTCTCCACGACTAACCCTCTTCTGTTTCCCTACGGTGAGCAAATGTGACGCAAACTAGTGAGGAGAGTTTAAAAGGTTTACAAAACACTCTGATGGACTTCCGAGGATTTTTCTGAAAACCCCAATACACACCACCATACTCAGGGAAGTTTACTATATAATTTTTGCTCCATTTAAATGTTCAAGGTAGAATATTTTATTTAAACTGCCAGATCCTGCCATTTCCTATAGAGCATAGTGTGACGGGTTATATAAGGAATGGGGGGAGGGGGAGGGAGAAAGAATTAACAGCCCTGAATATGTACCTAGCATCGTGGATGGACTTGTACTTTGAATGGCAATGCCCTCCTGCCACTCGTGCTACTGCAGTTACGCTGCTATTTTTAGTATGCTGGTTCAATCAGAGCTGGCGCAGGTATGGCTCCTTCACCTGGGAATCACAGCCCCCGCTCAATGTGTAGACATACTCATTCCGCTTTAGGATTCATTTGATTGATCTCTAGAGCCCTGTGCAGATACAAAATTTATATATGTGGATGTGGATATCTATGGATATAAATCGGTACCCGCAGAGCTGCAGGGCTCTACTGGGAAATGCAGGGGCAAAAGCAACAGCATGTCGGGCCGTCGCTCCCAGGATCCAGCGATCTGCGCCAGCAGCTCCTCTGGTGTGGCTGTACTGCCCCCAGCCCTGCCCACTGGGGCTCCGTGACCAGGGACAGCTGCTGATGACCCTGGTGCCTACCCGAGTGGGTGGGGCTGGGGGCAGTACAGCCGCACCGGAGGAGCTGCTGGCTCTACTGGACCATTAATACTTGTATGCCCGTAACAATGGACCAGCTCAGTGAATAGCAGAACTTTCTGTTCCTCCCTAGACCAGACAAAGATACTCCCTCTGAGACGCATCTTTATACCCCAATACAAACAAGTTAGTACTGCCCCTCTGACATAGTTACTGCCTCCCGATATGGCTAGTTATTACTTATTACCTTGTACATGTTGGTTTGATTAAAACATCTCTATTACGTACTGTCATCCTGATCGTATCTTTTAGGAGGGGTCAGTGTGTTCCTGTTATCCTTGGGGAATGTTTTTTTTACCACCCTTGATATCAGGATGTTCTGGTACTACCCCCGCAGTTCCCAACAGGAGCTGCGGAGTCAGCACTCGGGGCAGGGGCAGCGCGCGGAGACCCCATGCCTCCTGCCCAGGGGCCATAGGGATGTGCCGGCCGCTTCCAGGAGCGGGGTGGAGCCAGGGCAGGTAGGAAGCCTGCCTTAGCCCTGCTGCATTGACGGACTTTTAGCATGCAGGAGGCGCTGGGATGGAGGGGGATGAGTTGATCAGTGGGGCCCACAGACCCCCTGGGGGACCCTCAGGGACCCCCAGGGGTCCACGGACCTGTTTGAGAAACACTGGTTTAGACCATCCCTGTGACAGGTGTTTGTCTAACCTGCTCTTAAAAATCTCCAGTGATGGAGATTCCACAACCTCCCTAGGCAATTTATTTCAATGCTTAACCAGCCTGACAGTTAGGAAGTTTTTCTTAATGTCCAACTTAAAACGCCCTTGCTGCAATTTAAGCCCATTGCCTCTTGTCCTGTCCTCAGAGGTTAAGAACAATTTTTCTCCCTCCTCCTTGTAGCAACCTCTTATGTACTTGAAAACTGTTATCATGTCCCCTCTCAATCTTCTCTTCTCCAGACTAAACAAACCCAATGTTTTCAATCTTCCCTCCTAGATCATGTTTTTATATGATATTAAAATACAATACATATATAAATATTAAAAATCAATATTTTAATATGGTATAAAAGTCCAAATGAATCAAAATGACACTGTCAAAATGTTTTGAATGTTGCCAATTGGTGGTGGTGGGGGGGGGCGTTGATGGAAAACTTCAGTCAAAAATTCTTCAACCAGCTCTGTGCTACCTTTTTCATTATTATTTTTATAGTAAGTATAAGGGGATTGTGAAAATTTTTGATTCTACGCATGAGGTCACTATGACATTCTGTGCCCCAAAGCAACAACCTCGGAGGGAAACCCGTCACAGTCTGCCACCTGAAAAGATTAAGAATCCCCGCTCTAGCATGACGCCTGCATGGATGAGGAATCAAGCTTAGGAACATAAGGAGTTTCAGTGCAGCGAGCACAATGAGAAGGCCCCTTCTCTCTCCTCCCATGGAAAGGTTGGCAGGAAACCGAAAAACCCAGCTGCTCTGCAGCCAAGTGACGATTGGGGCTTCTCTTCCTCTGCATGGGGTTTGATGAGCCTCTCAGTCTAGCAATCAGTTTACAGGTCAGCTGCTGCCATCTCCTGGCCAGACACTTGAGAGTTGAACATTACTGATATTTGCAGGGAATCAACAGCTCTATCGTTCCTTCCAGCCAGCCCTAGACAGGGCTCTGACACAATTTCTGTCTTGTGCATCTCCTTAGTGAGGGGCAAGCTGTCCTGAAGCCTTTCCTGCCGTCGAGACATTTGTAGGGCTTCCCTCCTGTATGGAATCACCGATGGATAGTGAGGGTTGAGTTTGCCCGGAAGTTTTTCCCGCACTTGGAGCAGATGTATGGTTTCTCTCCCGTGTGGGTTCTCTGGTGTTTAGTGAGGGTCCTGCTGGTCCTGAAGCTGCTTTTGCACTCTCGCCCGTGTGAATTCTCTGGTGGACAGTGAGGCTTGAGTGGACACCATAGCTTTTCCTGCAGTAAGGGCACTGATGGGGTTTCTCCCATGTGGATTCGGTTGGGTCTGAAGAGGGCTGATCTACTGCTGAAGTTTTTCCCTCATTCAACACATAAGATATTCACCTTCCTCATCTGTGATGTTTGCTGTCACAGTGTGTGTCACCTTTTCCCTTAGGAGAGAACTGACCCCGTCTGTTCCCTGACTGCTTTTTTTGCAACCTTTCTGACCTGCGCTGGCTCTTACAGACTTTGCCCTTCACCTGCTCAGGACTTTTGAAAACTTTCCCTTTGGATCTCTGTGATGTCACTAGAGAATTCTCCTCCTCATTCTCTGACTTGTCATCTGTTTGAATGAAAGGGACAATCCAGACATATCACTCCCTGTGCTAGGGGGAAAGGAAACCTCAGAAAGGGGAAGAGTAAAAGGGGATTCGGAGGAAGCCAACTAGAAGAATTGTTTGGGAGACTAAAATATGAGAAGTTGAATCCTTCAAAGCTTTATCTCCAGAGAACAGGGAGGAACATGACCAATTTTGTTTCCACATCCCTAAGGGGAAAAGGAGGGAGCCATTGCCAGGTGTCAGGTAGGACGGGTGATAACCCATGAGTGACATCTGCCAGGAGGATACAATGCTGGCTGGGCACAATCCTGACCTGGGTGAGATGAGGCAAAACCAGGGGATCTCACGGGAATCCCAGGATTTTCCTTTCCTCGGCCACAGTTTCAGAGTTGGTCTAGCCAGTTCCTCCTCTGCACTCTACTGGGAGCTCTGGAGATCCGGGACCCAGGCCTCTTCCCCTTGCTCCAGCCAGGCAAGCCAGTCAGTTTGTGAACTGGAAATCCTGCGAAGGTGAGAGCAGGGAGAGCTACAGACCTGTAGACTATTTCTCACAAAGAACATGCCAGCGGTTTTAACCCCAGCCCACTTAAAGGCAGTAAAATCCCAGAGTCAGCTCCCCAGGGACTTGCATCCACAGGACACCCTGCTCATGGGGGGTTTAACCTCCACTGGGAGCACACACAGCCAGACACTCATCATCAAAGGGGCACGGAAGGTAAGTCCATCACTGTCCATATCCCAGAAAGGGGAGACTCTGGCCACAGGGGAAGCCACTCCTTACCGCCAGAGAGGCGCAGCGACAGGGAGAGTCATAGGGAAACTGAGACCAGTGAGCGAGCTAGTGGGATTCAGCACAGTCAGGAAGTGGGGCATGGGCAGTGGGTAATGGAGGCTGGGGGAGGCTAAGCTTCCCCAAACCTCCGCTAATGCTCCCCGCTGCAGCCCCAGGACCAGGCCGTGGCTGGATTCAGCACTCCTCTGGGTAGCCCGGGCTCAGGGCTTGGGGCTCCTCCAGACTGCTCCGGGCGCCAGCAGGCCGGCCAGGGTTTGGGGCTGCACCGGCGGGCTGGACGGCGAGACGGGGGGTGGAAGAGGCTGAGCGGGGCAGGGCCTCGGGCAGAAGGGGAGGGGCTTCAGGCACAAGGCTAGCCTCCCCAAACGGGGGGTGCACATGCTGCCCATGAACTGCGATGTCACCAAATGCAGCAGTCCGGGGGCATCCGATGTCCACAACATACATTAGGGGAATTAGGATCTCTAGGGAGTCAAGTGCAGCGAGAGGGAATATTGGGGAAGGAGGAAAATGACGGATGTTTTAAACTCTGGTAGCACCCAGAAACTGCAAAGAGGATTGGGGCTCCCTCGCGCTGGGAGTTTACAAGCATATAAAAGAGACCCACAGTCCCTGCCCTGAAGAGCTTCCAAGACAGGACTGAATGAATGAGTGTAACGAACAGCAGTAGAACGAGGGAGTCCGGAGAAGAGGAACAAGAATAAGAACTGTTAGTGACACAGATGAACAATGTGCACAGCCCGAGTGCACCAAATCAAATGACAGTATTAGCTTGTTTCCAGCGACCTCTCTGTGGATTTCTGGCTTTCATTTCTATTGTTTTTAAATGGGTGTAATTTAAAATAAACCAACCACCTCTCTACCTGTTTCTCTTTCTTTTTAAAATCAACCTATTTCTATCACTTTAACAGTTGAGAGGGACATCTCGGGTGAATTCCTCTGGAAAAGGAGCATGCGAGAAATGAAAATCAGGCCACGTGTCCTCAGAAGGGATTGGCTGAAAGACATAAGGATAAAATGAACTGGAACAAGGATATTGAGCAGCTCTGGCCACTGGTCTTCCTTAAGGAGGGCACCTTGATGTGGTGAAACCCATGAGCCTTCCAATGACCATAACAACTATGCAAGTGGGATTTTTAAGTCCGGATAGGGCTACCCAAGCCAGAGCAGCCAAAGGGTAGGGAGCAGATGAAGAGCAATGCACTGCTCCTCCAGGTTGGGGGGAGAGCGACAGTGGGCACAGATCCCACTGGGGGAGCAGCAGCTGCTCAGCCAGGCTCCCAGATCACATGGAGGCAGCAGCAGCATCTGACCCAGGAAGCTCAATTCCCAGTATGCTTAGCAGAGGGAGAAAGAGAAAACAGCCTCCTTACCTTAGCACTCACCCGAGCCCTCTGGTGGCAGCAGCTAATGAAACCCCTTCCCTACGCTCCCCACAGACAGACACATGGCAGAGGAAGGATCTAGCCTTCTCCCAAGCTAGAGCAAAACTAGCATGACAGTGCCACAAATAAAGGAGACCCCTGCAGCTCAGCACCATCAGATGCTTTCAATATGGGGGCACTTTCCATCCATCCTGGGTATCCTTATAACGTGCCCTTCCCCCACCTCCTTTTGTCTCCTCTTTCCACGATCAGCCGCTTATATGAAGAGGAAAGACAGCAACGTTTTCTGGAATCCCCCTGTAGGGAAGAAGGCCCTGAAAATGCAAGTTCGACAACGTGGTAATTAACACACGAGAGTCCGATGAGAAGCCCCAGTCCCCTCTCCTCCACAGTGAAGCACGGACTGAGTCTTGGCCTGCATTTAAAAGTTACATCAGCATAGCTATAGTGGGTCAGGGGTGTGAGAAAAAACACACTCTTGACCAATGTAGCTATGCTGGTCAAATAGACATTTAGGATCAGCTTTTTATTACTGTCCAGCAGACAGCACAAACTCAGGAGAGTAAAGCACCCACACGGCCCGGTATAAATGGTATAAATACCATCTCCATCCACAGCCCCGCAAGGAACCAACCACACTCCAGCTCATGGGCTGTATCACCCATTGCACTGAAGCAGCAGCCTGCTGTGACCAGATGGGAGCTTGGCTCCGCTATTCCACTGCAGAAGTTCACAGAGCTAACTAGGTAAAGAGTTCATGCGTTAGCCGAGCAAAATGTCAACATTCATGCTAAAGTCAGGGACGCAAAAGAACTGTAATGATTACGTATATTAATTACCTTTCCAAATTGTTTCCCCAGGGAAATGTTTTTTGTACACACACAGACTCACCTAGACACCACATGTCCCTATTTTCCTATAGTCATGGTTCTCATGCTTAGACTCACCTAAACACCACTTGTGGCAAACCCCACATTTAAAAAGGGAATGGTTTTAAAGCTGCTCTCGAACTGCTTTTTAAATTACCCAGCCAGGCAGAACCATGGGTAATGTATTAATTCACCTTTTAGTTCACTGTGCTCCTGTGTAGTTTTAAACAAACATCAGGAACCACAAGCATCTCTTCAAGACTCTACATCTGACCTCACTGAGTCAAGCGACTGTTTCTCTCTCTCCCTGAGCTGATGGAAGCTTCACTGCTTGTGAGATCACTCGGGGCCAGTTTTTCAAAGATGCCTAAAGATGCAGGTTAGGTGCCTACTTGGATTTTCAAAAGCACCTAACCAGGTAAGGTGCCTAACTGCCATAGGTTTCTTTAGGTGCCTAAATACCTATGGAAATCTGGCCCTTGGACTATAACTCTGTGAGCTGCCTGCTACGTGCTTCCTTATCTTTTCCCCTGCATGCCAGCTACAATTCCTCATAGAAATAATGAGCTGTGTGCAGCTAGTGCAGCGAGTTCTCCAGTCTCAGCGTTCTCACCATCATTCACTGATTCTATGTCATTGGGTTCTAGGTACCTTGGGTGAAACTCGGTACCCCAAGACAAGTAATTGGGGGTCAAAAGGGGCTCTAATGTTTAAACCAGGAACGTACTCTGTGTGACACAGATGCCACTCACTGAGAAGCTATTAACTTGCACTGATGCAGGTTTCACCTGGGAAATAATATACCTACATGTGTACACATTTTTATATATGTATCAGGTTAAATCCGGAGCCTGGACATGAATTGTCCAGCTCCATTGGATGTTACAATGCAGATTTCCAGCCTGTGCTATGGTGCTGTAAAGATACATTACAGACCTGTCTGCTCTTGCAGTAGTGAGAGCCACAGGTAAATCATATGCCGATCTGTGGTATTTCCCCCTCTCCATTTACAGATTTGCTGTCTCTCATACTCTGGTGCTGGAAACACGGGTGACAGTAGGAATGGTGTCGCATCTCACATCCTCTCCATATAGCATCAGACTGGCATTTCCTTTAGGCGTAGCGTCAGTGCAACTCCTCAGTTTCCCTAGTCAAGAAAATCTAGTCTCTGGCCCTAGTGAATTATATAATTCAAGTCCCATCTCACCTGCTGTCCCACATCCTGCCAGGCCAGAGAAAAAGGGTGTGGAATGAGCATGGGAAATTTAAGAAATTTTGAGACAAAAAAAAATAAAATCCCAGTTCCCTCCCCACAAACCGCAAACAACTGACGCACCAGCCCCCAAACTTCTTTTTCTTCTTCCGCATTTCCCCTTCACCCTTGCCTGTGCCTCTCCCACACATGAATCTCCACACCACCAATTATTTATAACTGAATTTGTTTGAAAAGCCCTAGAGGAAGAACCAGGACCCGTGCCTATCTCTTGTGGATTTTCTGATGCCTGATAAGGTGCGAGCTCCGACTAAACCCTTTCCCACAGTCGGGGCACTTATAGGGTCTCTCTCCCGTGTGGGCTCGCTGATGCCTGAGGAGTTCGGAACTGTGGCTATAGCTTTTCCAGCAGTCCCCGCATTTGTAGGGTTTCTGTTCCAGGTGGTGTTTCTGATGTTTAATGAGTTTGGAGCTGGTGGCGAAGCCTTCCCCACATTCAGGACAACGGAAAGGTTTCTCTGTCACATGTGTTCCCTGATGTCTGATGAGCTTGGAGCTCACGCTGAAGCTTTTCCCACATTCACATTTGTAGGGTCTCTCTCCCGTGTGGGATCTCTGGTGTCTGATCAGGTCTGAGCTCATGCCAAAGCTTTTCCCACAGTCGGCGCATTTATAGGGTCTCTCTCCCGTGTGGAGTCTGTGGTGTATAATCAGGGCTGAGTTCCGAATGAACTTTTTCCCGCAGTCGGGGCAGTCATAGGATTTTCTTTCAATATGGACTCTTTGGTGCCTAATCAGGTGTAAGCTCAGATAGAAGCTTTTCCCACAGTCGGGGCATCTATAGGGTTTTTCTCCCGTGTGGATCCTCTGATGCCTGATAAGGTTTGAGCTCAGGTTGAAGCTCTTCCCACAGTCAGGGCATTTATAGGGCCTCTCTCCTGTGTGTGTCCTCTGGTGAGGAATGAGGTACGAGCTGCGGCTGAAGCTTTTCCCACACTGAGGGCATTTGTAGGGTCTCTCTCCTGTGTGCAGTCTCTGGTGTATAATGAGGTCAGAAGTGCGACCAAAGTTTTTCCCACAGTCGGGGCAGCTGTAGGGTTTCTCTCCGGTATGAATCCTGCGGTGTCTTGTGAAGTTTGAGTAACGACTGAAGCTCTCTCCGCAGTCGGCACAGATAGAGGTTTTCTCCCCTGTGTGGATTCTCTGATGTTCAATGAAGCGGCAGCTCCATCGGAAGCTTTTCCCACAGTCGGGGCATTTATAAGGGTGATTCTCCCGGGCTTCTCCCAGCTCAGGACTCAGGGAAACACCACCTTCATCTCTTCCCGATACTGTCCACTGTGATTCCACTCGCTCAGGATCTTCCTGCTGAGGATTCTCCTCCTCGTTCTCACTCACCATCCCATCACCTGCTGGGACAGAGAATCCAGACATCAGTCCTCCCCTGTGCCAGGGACAGAGAACCTCAGAAAGAGAAATGGAAAAGGGGAGTGCATTTAGTCCTGTCTTGAGTGCAGGGGACTGGACTTGATGACCGATTGAGTCCCCTTCCAGTTCTACAATTCTACGATTGTAAGATTCCATAAAACAAACAAAACTAAAACTGGATGATAAGATCAGTAACCGGCAAGTGAATTCCTCAAACCCTTCCCCAGAGAAGGGAGATGAGGGGACCCATTCTGCCTCCACATCCCATCTGGACACTCAGTGGGGAGGGAGCTACTGCTGGGTGTTGGTCGGGATGGGTGGGAGGCTGGGAGCGCCATCTGCCATGAGGGTACGACACCTGCTGGGGACAATCCTGACTGAACCATGAAAAGGGGGAGCCCACAGGGGCGTTAGAAGGTTTGGGAGTGGGTTTAACTTTATCTCTTACCTGCCTGAGGGCCTCTCGGAGTCTCCTTTTCTGAAGAATCCTCAGAGTCCAGGACACAGGGCTCTTCCTCTTGGTCCATGTGGCAGATGGAGTCCGGTCTGGGGATTCTGCTCATCAGAAGGAAATGGGTGAGATCAGGATGGGCTAAGTCTCCATTCAGCATTTCCCACTAGAGAACATCCCATAACGTCACACCCAGCCCTTTTCTCTGCAGGGAGGACATCTGATCCTCATGGATGGGGAACGTGTTCACGAGACCCTGTGGGAGAGCCTAGTGCCTGCAGGGAGACGTGCCGTGTGTCTCCTGGGGTAAACTCATGGATCTCCAGACACGGGGAACTGATGACTTAGGCAGAGAGCAGATAATAAGCCGCTTGTCACAACACGGTAAGGGGCCAGCGACCCCAGGGATAGAATCAGGGGCACCAGAGAAGGGGGGAGGGGGAGGGGGCATGGCCCTTCCACTTTTTACTGGGTGAGTGAGGAGGGGCAGGGTGTAGAGAAGAGCAAGCAGGGGATAGTGTCTTGGGGGGAAGAGACATCGCAGAAGCGGGACCTCAGGAGAAAAGGTGGTGCGAGGGTGGGGCCTCCTGGGGATTGAGGGTGGGGGCAGGGCCACAGTTCAGGCACTGGTGGCTCCCCCACTTTTAGGAAGCTTCCACTACCCCTTGATGGAACCAGCCCCAGACAGGGGACACAGGGAGTCACTCTCTTTTGAAACCCTGGGGATGCCCAGATTAACACTGAGTGTTGAGTTTCCATACCAATGGAATGAGGTGTGGAGGTGATCCTCTCTCTCACACAGGGCCTAGCACCTGCAAGTGCTGATCACCCCAGATATCTTAGGAGCAAGGGCTGTAGGATCCTGGAGCTGAAGCTGACCTGCAGAGACCACCCAGATCCTAACACCCAAGGGGACAGGGATACTTACTCTGTGAGGTCACAGTCTCCTAATTCTCCTGCATGACGTCCCTGTAGAGGGCTCTCTAATAGAGTCCAGCAGAGCCCCCTGCCCCTCGGTGAAATACACCGCCACCTCCTCGAAGGTCACCAGCCCCTGAAACAGCCAGAGTCCCCCTCTCAGAACCTGCTGCCCCAGCCACAATCCCACCAGCTCAGTCACAGACATCTCTGCTCCAATCTCAACTGCATTATGCTTTTCAATGGCACTTTTCCATCCTGTGACCCCTGGGATAGACTGACCTCCCAGTAATCCCTCTCCCTTCCCACTCAGACCTATTGCTTTCTCCCTGTTGTTATCCCATTGCCGATGCCCAGTCAGGTATCTATCACTGTCAAAAACACTCTACACTAACAAATGAATTCAGCCTCGTCTTGAGTTCCCAGTGCTGTTGGTTCTCCGGCCTCCTTCCTCAAGAGCTGGGTAGCCACAGAGAGAAATAATTTTTTACTTCATAACTTTAGAAGTATCCAGAAGGGTCCCATAGGGGTCTGTCCTAAGTCCAATACTATTCGATATTTTCATTAACAACTTGGCTAATGACGTGGACACTATGCTTATAAAAACTGCAGATGAAACCAAGCTGGGAGGGGTTGAAAGCACTTTGGAGCCCAGGATTAGAATTCAAAATGACCTCAATAAATTGCAGAATTGGTGTGAAATCAACAAGATGAAATGAAATAAAGACAAGTGCACCATACTACTCTGAGGAAGGACAAATCAAATGAACAAATACAAAAGGGGGAATACCTGGCCAGGCATCAGTACTACAGAAAAGCATCCGGGAGCTATAGTGGATCCCAAGCTGAATAGGATGCAACAATGTGAAGCCGTTGTGAAAAAGATTAATATTATTCTTGGGTGAATGAACAGGAGTATCATATGTAAGACACAGGAGCTAACTGTTTCACTCTCCTCTGCACCCGCGAGGCCTCAGCTAGAGTATTGTGTCCAGTTTTTAGCATCGCACCCTCAGAAAGACATGGACAAATTGAAAAGAGACCATAGGAGAGCAACACAAATGATAAAAGGGTTAGAAAACCTGACCTATGAGGAAAGGTTAAATAACCTGGGCATGTTTAGACATGAGAAAAGAAGACTGAGGGGGGACCTGATAACAGTCTTCAAATATGTTAAGTGTTGTTATAAAAAGGACGGTGATCAGTTGTTCTCCATGTTTACTGAAGGTAGGACAAGAAGTAATGGGCTTAATCTGCAGCAAGGGATTTTGAGATTAGATATTCAGAAAACCTTGCTAAACTATAAGGATAGTTAGGTTCTGAATGAGGTTAACTGGTGAGTTTGTGGAATCCCCATCACTGGAGGTTTTTAAGAACAGGTTGGATAAACACTTGTCAGGAATGGTAAATGTATAGTTGGGTCTGCATCAACACAGGGGGCTGGAGTAGACGACTCTCAAGATCCCTTCCAGCCCTATATTTCTTTGATTCTATGGCTAGTCATTTATTTCTTAGGAGTGGTAAGAGAATCTATCCATTCTGTGGTGGTGATCTTTAGTGATATTCAGTGTGATGAAGCAAAGAAACTTCCAACCAGCACAGTAAGGGTTAAAGAAAACCTTTGGGCCCAGCTAGCCCCGCCCCACTATACCTGCAACCAATGCCAGGCCTGGAGCGGGGATAAAAGAAGGGAGCTTGGCTCAGTTCAGGGCTGACTGGGGAAGAGACAGGAGCTAGTTGTCTCCCTGCCTGAAGAGATGGAGCACTGGCTCCCCAACCAAGGGAGACTGTGGAGGAATTCCCAGCATGGGAAGTAACTGGCTGAGTGAACCCCAGAGACATTGTGTGGGTCAACCTCACCAGCTTGTGGCTGTCCTGCCTGAAGGAGTCTGGGACGACAGCAAGGTTCTGTCTGCACCCCAGAGGGAATCCTGTGGGAAGCAAGCTGCATGGTAGATTGGACTAGAGGGGCCATGCCCCAAATGGAACGGACTGGTAGTAAGTAGCCCAGGACAGTAACTTCTCCCTGCCAGGAGGGACACCAAGCCCACTGTTCAGGGTTTGACATACAGGGCCCTAGGCTGGGACCTGGTGGAGATGGAGGGCCTGGGTGCCCCATCCGCCACCCAGCCTTAAAGGCTGAGGCTACTCAGCCAGCAGGGGGCTGAGATATAGTGGATATAGTGTACTTACATTTTCAAGGTCCCTCACCAAAGGCTCTTAAGCAAACTAAGCTGTCATGGGATAAGAGGGAAGGTTCTCATGGATTGGTAACTGGTTAGAAGACAGGAAACAAAGGGTAGGAATAAATGGTCAGTTTTCAGAATGGAGAGCAGTAAATAGTGGTGTCCCCCAGGGGTCTGTACTGGGACCAGTACTGTTCAACCTATTAATAAATGATCTGGAAAAAGGGGTAAACAGTGAGGTGTCAAAATTTGCAGATGATACAAACTACTCAAGATAATTAAGTCTAAAGCAGACTGCGAAGAGCTCCAAAGGAATCTCACAAAACTGGGTGACTGAGCAACAAAATGGCAGATGAAATTCAGTGTTGATAAATGCAAAGTAATGCACATTGGAAAACATTATCTCAACTATACATATAAAATGAGGGGGTTTGTTAGCTGTTACCACTCAAGAGAGAGATCTTGGAATCATTGAGTGGATGTTTTCAGAGAACTATCCACAATGTGCAGCGGCAGTCAAAAAAGCAAACAGAATGTTGGGAATCATTAAGAAAAGGATGGATAATAAGACAGAAAAGATCATATTGTCTCTATATAAATCCATGGTATGCCCGCATCTGGAATACTGCGTGCAGATGTGGTTGCCCCATATCAAAAAAGATAATTTGGAATTGGAAAAGGTTCAGAAAAGGGGAACAAAAAATATTAGGCATATGGAACAGCTTCCATATGAGGAGTGATTAATAAGACTGACTTTTCATCTTGAAAAAGAGATGACTGGGGGGAATATGATAGAGGTCTATAAAATCATGACTGGTGTGGAGAAAATAAATAAGGAAGTGTTATTTACTCCTTCTCATAACACAAGAACTAGGGGTCACCCAATGAAATTAATAGGCAGCAGATTTAAAATAAACAAAAGGAAGTATTTTTTTTCACACAACGCACAGTCAACCTGTGGAACTCCTTGCCAGAGGATGTTGTGAAGGCCAAGACTATAACAGGGTTCAAAAAAGAACTCGATAAGTTAATGGAGGGTAGGTCCATCAATGGATATTAGCCAGGATGGGCAGGGATGGTGTCCCTTGCCTCTGTTTGCCAGAAGCTGGGAATGAGCAGCTGGGAATGGATCATTCAGTGATTACCTGTTCTGTTCATTCCCTCTGGGGCACCTGGCATTGGCCATTGTTGGAAGACAGGATACTGGGCTAGATGGACCTTTAGTCTGACCCCAATATGCCTGTTCTTATGTTCTTATCTAACCACTAGGCTGCCCAGTCATCCAAGCCCTGTTCTAGTCAGTAATAGTATTTTTGTCATAAAAAACTAGATAACTGATAGACTCAATGTTTTTAATTAGTAATTTAACTACTTACTGTACAATTATGGGAAATTACTAAATAATTCACATACTTAGTAGGGCTGTCAAATGATTGTGATTAAAACAATTAATTGCAGTTTTAATTGCACTGTTAATAACAGAATACCAATTTTAATTTATTATAAATATTTTTGGATGTTTTTCTACATTTTCAAAAAATATTGATTTCAATTACAATGCAGAATACAAAGTGTAGAGTGCCCTCTTTATATTTTTTATTAAAAATATTTGCACTGTAAAAAAAAAAAAAAGAAAGTGAGTGCAATATACAAGTCAAAGCATGAAGGGGGATACGAATGTTAAGCATATTTGGCACGTGAATACTTTGCAACGCCGGCTAAAAGTGTCACACGAACACCTTTTCTCACTTTCAGGGGACATCGTAAATAAGTAGCAGCCAGCATTATCTCCCGTAAATGTAAACAAACTTGTTTGTCTTGGTGATTGGCTGAACAAGAAGTAGGACTGAGAGGACTTGTAGGCTCTAAAGTTTTACATTGTTGGGGGTTTTTTTTGTGCAGTTATGTAAAAAAATAATTCTTCATTTGTAAGTTGCACTTTCATGATAAGAGGTTGCACTTCAGTACTTGTATGAGGTGAATTGAAAAATACTATTTCTTTTTTTTTTTTTTACAGTGCAGTAAATGCTGTACTCTTTGTAGTCTATGTTGTAATTGAAATCAATATATTTGAAAATGTAGAAAAACATCCAAAAATATTTATAATTTAAATTAGTGTTCTATTGTTTAACAGTACAATTAAAACTGCAATTAATCACGACTAATTTTTTAATCGAGTTAATTTGTTTCAAGTTAATTGCTTGAGTTAACTGCGATTGACAGCCCTAATTCCAATTGAGTTATTTTATAATTACATGGTAAAAATGAGAAAGTCAGCAATTTTTCAGTAATTGTGTACTGTGGCACTTTTGTACTTTTATGTCTGATTGTGTAAGCAAGTAGTTTTTAAGTGAGGTAAAACTTGGGGGTACGCAAGACAAACCAGACTCCTGAAGGGGGTACAGTGATCTGGAAAGGTTGAGAGCCACTGCTGTAGGCCTTAGCGAGTGTAAACCATTAGCACAGGTCATACTTTAAGATACTATGGATAATACCAACCCATCTAAATTAAAAAGGTTTACACAAAAGATGTAAAGGGCTGTGACTGAAACCAAGAATTGCCAGGGGAGGAGAACACACAGCTACATGTTTTACAACAGGGATCAGAACAGGAACAACTGGAACTAGTCTGTTCCACTCAAAGATTTCTCTGCCCTAGCCAGGATCTCCAATCCTGTCACTGTCTGGGCAGACATCTGCATCTGCATGGAACACCACTCCATTCAAACACTACAGCCCTCCGGAAAGTGTAATTCTGGTTGTAAGTGCATGGAATAATTTCTGCTCCTTTCACTCTCATCCCTCAGAAATTGTTTGCCATGGGTCAAGGCAAGGGTGGGGGATGCAATTTCTAAGGTATTTGTGACACCCTTCACATAACGCAGCCCCCACCTTTCCTCGGCCCTGGTCTGAGGGATGCAAATTCTGAAGGATGAAATATTTCAGAAATTGCATCTCCCACCTGCTTTCCATCGTGGTGCGGAAAGATGGTGTCTCATTTTTGGCTGGTGTCTTTGGCTCATCAGAAAGTCCTTCCTCTCCCGAACGAAGAGAGAATTTGGTATCCACTATTCAGCTCTAAAAGTTGTAAGAACTCATTTATTTTTTAGAAAATATTCTACCATATTTAAACCATCTCTTTGAGCCCAGTTATATTCCAGGGGATCCTTTTAAACCCTGGCACCTCTCCTAAGTCTCACAGGGCTCAACTCTCAGTCAGCAACCTCGTCCATTGTTATTGACATAAATGGGCAAATGATTCTCAATCTGAGAGGAAACTGAGGTAAGGACTTAGAGCAAACCAAAAGTTCTTGCAGTTTTAAAGGGGGATGAGAAACAAAAACAATCAGGGGATTTTATATCAATTAGATAAATACAAAGTATTTCCCACCTGTTGCCAGTCACACAGGGAGCCCCACATGATGCTACTTTAACGGGAATAAGGAGGGGATGGAAGAGCCAGAATATTCCAGAAATGTCCATCCCCTGTTGCTGGCAAAGAATAGCTAATATGTTCCCAGAAGCAGCCATGGGCTCAGATCTGGGGGAATGAAAACCCCCACAGAGACCGTTTGTCCTGAACTTTTAGGACCTCTCAGGGTGAGAGTGGTCATGAGAACGTGAGGGGTTAATATACAGGAATATAGGATTGTTATTTTTATATATATATATATATATTATAAGTGATGGAGGTTTTCAGCCACAATAAAACAATCCATCAGGGTCTGGCCAGCTGTCTTGTTAACAGCTGGGAGGCATCATACCCCCCAATGGGGAAGTACCTGGCTTTGATGTTTGTTAAATATTGAGCCAGTTGTTTTCATCAGGAAACATGTCGATTTTAGGACGCAAAAGGGGAAATGATTCTCAAATGTGAGGGGGAAAGTTGATCAACGGGGAGTTTAACTCTCCCCCGCCCCGCTATACCCCAACAAGGTGGTGCCACAGGACAAGAGTTTCCCTCCAAAACAAGAAATTGCTTCTGTTGAAAAAGGTGGAAAAGTACTAAAATCTGAGAACGTTTTATAGCACTACTTGTAAATTAGATGGAAAATAGAAAATCAATGAAGATTTTATAATTAATAACCAGCAGAAAGAAGGGGCAAAATCTACAGGGGTTTGATATCAATGTTCAATAGCTAGAGAGGAAAATGGGTGAAATCAGAGAGAATTTGAAATCCATATTAGAGGATTGGATTAGATAGAAAGTGGCACTGTATGAGGAGATTTTCGATCAGTGTTTGATACAGGTATCAAAATGCTTGGTACAAGTGTTTGATACCTGACACAAAATCTGAGGAGATAGAATATTAGTAACGGAAAATGAGAAAGTATCCGCATCAGCCACAGACATTCGCTCTTCACGGCCTCTGTTTTGGCCTGCCATGCCCTGTCATTGACAGAGAACAGCCAGTCACCCCATTCCCACTCCAGAGCTGTCTGCATGTCAATACGGAGGGGAACAAGTCCCATACCGTTCATCTGTCACAAGTGTTTGAGACCCTTTGGGGTGAAAGCAGTGATGGGAATGTGAGGGGGTTAATCCGTCGGGATTATTATAAGCAATGGGAATTTGTGGCAACTCTAGGAACTGGGATCAGGGACCCAGACAGGCACAGAACAGCCCCCTGTGAAAGGATCACCTATAACCCCTCATTCTGCTCTATCTATAAAGCAGTCAGCAAAGGGGAGGAAAATTTGATTCTCATGTGAGGGGGAAAGTTGATGACTGGGGAGTTCAACCCTTGGCCTCGTTCCCCACGTCTGTGCCCGACGAGGGAATTTAATCACACCCCTCATATTCCCCATCTGTGGTAATGCCTTGGTTTCCTCCAAAATCAGGAGAAGCTGCTGCACTCCACAAGGGTGATTAGAAAAATAAAAATCAAAGGGTTTTATATCAATATTGGATGACGAGAGACAAAATTGAAAACTGTGAGGGAATTTTATCATAATATATTTATTATAATGAGAGAGAAAGGAGCAAAATCAAAGGGGAAATGTATATCCTATTTGATAATTAGGTCAAAAAGGGGCAAGATCTGAGAGGCTTTTATATACATATTTGATAATTAGTGTGGGGGGGGGGAGGCTAAAGCAAAGCAGAATTTATATTAGTATTTGATAATTAGTACTTGATAATCAAGCCTAAAAAAAATTAAATGGAGCAGTTTTCTATCAAAAATGCAGATTTGTCAAAATCAAAATGTTTTCTGGGAATGTGTCAATTTCAATGTTTTTGTTTCATTTCAATAATATTGAAACATTTTGTTCCAGATTTTTCATTTCAACCCATTTAGATTTTTATATTTGATTGAGATACTAATGGTAACATATTATATTTCACATAGGTGTCATTTTTAATATTTTAACTGGGCCAACGTGTCAGGCTCTACTTGAACTCTCCAGTTGATCAATTCCAAATGTCCAGGTAATGTTCTAGTCATCTGTGGGCAGAAGAACCCTATTATTAATTCTGGTGAAAACTGAAAAAAATGGAAGGGGAAAAGCTGAGGACCTGTGGAGCCCCTTTTCCCTGGTTAGCACAGCCACAGAGATTCAAGCACCTCTGTAATTGTCTGGCTGATGGTGGGCATTATCACCCTCCAGCATAACAATACACCATCTCATCTCTGCCCCTCCAGCCATAGTGTTTAACATGTCAACACCCTGAATGACAAACAAGGGAGGGGAGGAAGGAGGGAACTAGGGGGGATTAGGGGCATGCAAACAGCCCAGGTGGTGGGATGGGGGGGGGTAATGGGGCACACAGAACCATTAGCGGGGGGACATTGGGGACCCAGGTATGGGAGGAAAGCAGGGCATGAGGGAAGGGGGTGCACATGCAGCTGCTGGCCTGAAGGGGGGGGAATTGTGGACCCGGGTATGGGAGAAGGGAAGGGGGGGGGGCAGACAGAACCCCTGTGAGGGGGAGATTGGGAGACCCTGGTATGAGGGGGGATGGGGAAGAGCCCCAGCCATGAGGGAGGGGATGGAGGGTGTTGCAGAGAGCACCTGAAATAGAGGCGGATGGGAGGGTGGCAGGCAATGAGCTGGTAGGTATGTGGGGGGAATATGGAGAGTTTCAGGGAGCCCGGTTTGTGCAATGAGCTCAGTCTACAAAAGCTGTAAAGGAGTTACATGAGAAGATAAGAATGGCCAGACAACTGAGTCAGACCAAAGGTCCATCTAGCCCAGTATCCTGTCTTCCAACAGTGGCCAATGCCAGGTGCCCCAGAGGGAATGAACAGAACAGGTAATCATGAATTGTAATGGAGGTAGGTTTGCAGTTGGTATGGTGCGGATTTATTTAAAAATGTAGGATAGTGTGCAGTTTTAATGGCATGCTCACGGATGCTGGTCAGAGCTGAGGCTGCAATATCTGCTGGTTGTTGCCCTGCAGAGCTATAATTTCCTTCTTGCAAACATGTACCCATTTAACTTTCTGCACGATATTCCTGCTGAAATCAATATGATTACTCAGATGCTTGAAGTGAAGTGTCTGCAAGATGAAGACCCATATTTGTAGTAATGGGAATATGAACTTTGAGGAGCATTTGCCTGGGGGTTGCATATAGGTTAACAAAGTAAACTTCATTATAATGTAGTTGTTTTATTTTTGAATGTACGTGGATTTGCTTTTCAGACTGATCCAGAGGTGCTGTTAATGTGTAAATGATTTATTAGATTCTTCATAAAGCATTTTGAGTCCGGTTTATTTTCTGAGAATATAAAAGACTTGTATTCACTTGGGGGTCAGTAAAGTTTGTTAGGGAGGTACCCAAGGGGATTGTGTTGAAATATTCAATTCTGTGCACTTGGGGAGAACAGTGGGCCAAGTTTTCCAAGAGGCTACTTACTCTGCTTTCCTTAATTGATGGGTTCCTAGCCTGAAACATCTTGGGCCTCTTTTCAGAAATGCTGAGCTGCTACAACTCTTAATGAAATCAATGGCAATTCAACACCCCCTGAGAATCAGGCCTGTGGTGTCACAAGTCAGACACCCCAAAACTGAGGCATTCAAAGTCTGTGGCCACTTCTGAAATGGGTGCAAACCCATATTTTCCTCTCTGAACATCACCTTTGAAAGCATCTTGGAGAACATCAGATGGGAATTTCTACTATACAAAAGAAAATAAATAAAATTAAAACCTTTCCAGCTTTTTCTTATTCAAACATAAATAGCTAAAAAACATTTTTCTCCTGTTGCAGGTCACATTTAAAAATTCACGGTGCTTAGACTCACTGGTTTATCTAAGCTACAGCTCAGCAGCTGTCCAGATTAGGCAGTAGGATTTGGTCACAAGAACGGCCATACTGCGTCAGACCAAAGGTCCATCTAGCCCAGTAGTCTGTTTTCCGACAGTGGCCAATGCTAAGTGCCCCAGTGGGAATGAACAGAACAGTTAAATCATCAAGTGATCTATCCCCTGTTGCACCTGTCTGGGTCAAATAATTTGGTCTCTGATAAACCTCTAAATTAAGGAATACAAAATTTTAGTATCAGAGGGGTAGCCATGTTAGTTTGGATCTGTAAAAAGCAACAGAGAGTCCTGTGGCACCTTTAGTCTTAATACCAGGTGCCTCATAGGGAACGAACAGAACAGGTGATTACCTGTGATTATCAAGTCATCCATCCCCTGTCGCCCATTCCCAGCTTCTGACAAACTTGAAAGCATGGTTTTGCATCCCTGCCCATCCTGGCTAATAGCCATTGATGGACCTATCCTCCATGAACTTATCTAGTTCTTTTTTGAACCCTGTTATATAGTCTTGGCCTTCACAACATCCTCTGGCAAGAAGTTCCACAGGTTGACTGTGCATTGTGTGAAGAAATACTTCCTTTTTATTTGTTTTAAACCTGCTGCCTATTAAAATCAGTTTGCTCAGATTAGCAAAAATATTGAGGACTCCTTCTAAGGGATACGCATGGATCATTTCAGGAGGTGTCTGTCACATTATCACAGGGAGAAGAGTTTCTTTGGAAATGTTCATAGAAACACACACAGCCCTAGTCCTTTTACACCTGTCAAACTCCTGGAGCAAACACATCCTTGTCAGCACTTTAATACTGGGGATGTTTACCCCATCACTGCAGAGTCTGAGGGAACCCCACAACTTGTCTCTGGGAGGTTTGCAAGGGGGCTAGACTATTAAATGATGAATGAACCCCACCGCTCCCCTCTTTCTGCTAGTTCCCTATGTGCACAAAGACTGTTCAATCTATCACCTTTCACACCTCACCACCTCCACCTCTGTCTCCTTTTTCCCCTCTTCCTTCCTCGCAGCACCTCTGGGAACTGTTCTTGGCCCCCTGCAGCCGCTCTTCTCACCTGAACCTCCAGTCTGCATCCTGGAAGGAAAGAGCAGCCGCTTCATTGTTGCTAGTGCAGCTCAGATCCCCGTCCCACAGGTGCATTGATAACAAAGGGGACAGATTATTTCCCAGGGGCTGCAAGAGCTGAGACTCCCGGGACCCTTTGTGCAGAGTCACTTTCCTGCCCAGCCCTAGTCAGCACTTTCCCCCAGGTCTCTCTCAATTACCTGCAGTCTCCGGCTCAGGAGTTGGAGCCAGGGGCTGGTTCCAACCACCGGAGAAAGTCCCCCCTGGGTGGGCACAGAGGGGGGCTAGTGCAGGTCTCTCCCGGGCACAGACCCCGCTGGGGCGCAGCAGCGGCTCATCCCGGGCTCCCGGCTCGCAGGGGCAGCTTGGACCTGCATAGTTTATATGATCCCTTTGTTCTTTATAACCCCCCAGCCCTTCTTATTCCCCTCCTCTCTGCTGCTCCAGCCCCTTCCTGTGCCCCTCGATACCAGCCCGCGCTGCAACAACTCCCTGGGACCGGGGACTTCCTCAGTCTGCAACCTGGAAATAGAACCCAGGCGTCCTGACTCCCAGGTCCCAGCCCCCTCCCCGTCCCTATCCCACTCCTGCTCTCCCCCTCACAGCCTGGGATCAGAGAGCGCCATTCACCGGGTGTCACAAACTCCCCTGCCAGGGGGTGCCGGAGGCACCAGCCAATCCCCCCCCAGGGGAGGAGCCGCCCGCTCCATGTCCCACCGCAGCATCCCCCTCCCCCCAGGCCAAGGAGGACTTGGTATTGGCAGAGGAATCATGGCCCAGTGGCTGGGAACCCAGCCTGGAGCATGCAGGAAGTGCACACCCGCCCTGGGGGCCTGCTGGGGCATTGCAGTGGCCTGGGCTGTGGGGCAGGTGCAAGTGTCAGAATCCGAAATTGCTCCTTTGCTGTCACTGAGCAGGCTGGATGGAGCTGAGCTGTGCTCAGTAACATCTACTGAAACCGCTGGAGTGGGATTTAGAAAGGGGGGGGGAGATGCACTACCAGACAGGGAAACCCTGGGATAGGGAGGGTGGGGTGAGCCATGTACAGTGGTTGTCAAAATAGGTGTGGCCTGGCAGAGGGGCTTGTGTTCCTCACTGGATGATCCAATTCAGCACCCTCTCCCCAGGGTCATGGTGTTAAAAGTGCGGTGTGGCCCAAAGCCCAGATATAGCAGCTCTTCTCTATCTGAACTGATGTACTGAGCTGCCAAAAGAGACTGGATACAGGAGAATATTTTACACACAGATACCATCCTCAAAATGTTCGTCGTCTCATACATGCTTTTGGTGTTTAAAAGAATTCCTTGTCAGTTTATGTAGATGGAATGTGCCAGCGCATATAGCCTCATAGTAGCTCACAGATTTGTCTTATCTGTGGTTCGACTCCATTTCCTGTAATCCTCTGGAAATGTCTTTTCACTCCATTTATTTTTAAAACACTATTTTTATGACTCATTGCCCTTAGCACATCATCATTTACTTTGTTTAACGGTGAACATATAGATGGTGGGCTACTTAATGTATAGTTTTAATAGCATACGAACATAGAAAATAATAATGAATGCTAGTGGATAAGCAATCACATGCATAGTGTTTTGTAATATAAAATATCCTATTATTGTTATTTTGTAATTTACAATTGTTGTTTCAATTTTTTGTTTTTGTTTTTATTTTCTCTATAGCATGCGTTTATTCGTTGTTATTATGTAACGTCAGGGGTGTCTGATTTCCTGAGTTGCCATCAAAACTTCTTCTATTTCTTTGGATCTACCAATTAGGACAGATTTCCTTAATCATTATTTTGCCTCTCTCCAGCACTCAGGTAACTTCCAACATAGACAAAGCCTTATTCCCGGATAGGAGTATCCGCCCAGGTAGTTATTCCTGTATTACAATGTCATTATTGGTATAGTATCAGAGGGGTAGCCGTGTTAGTCTGAATCTGTAAAAAGCAACAGAGGGTCCTGTGGCACCTTTAAGACTAACAGAAGTATTGGGAGCATAAGCTTTCGTGGGTAAGAACCTCACTTCTTCAGATGCAAGTAATGGAAATCTCCAGAGGCAGGTATAAATCAGTGTGGAGATAACGAGGTTAGTTCAATCAGGGAGGGTGAGGTGCTCTGCTAGCAGTAGAGGTGTGAACACCAAGGGAGGAGAAACTGCTTCTGTAGTTGGATAGCCATTCACAGTCTTTGTTTAATCCTGATCTGATGGTGTCAAATTTGCAAATGAACTGGAGCTCAGCAGTTTCTCTTTGGAGTCTGGTCGTGACGTTTTTTTGCTGTAAGATGGCTACCTTAACATCTGCTATTGTGTGGCCAGGGAGGTTAAGTACACTTTAACCTCCCTGGCCACACAATAGCAGCTGTTAAGGTAGCCATCTTACAGCAAAAAAACTTCACGACCAGACTCCAAAGAGAAACTGCTGAGCTCCAGTTCATTTGCAAATTTGACACCATCAGATCAGGATTAAACAAAGACTGTGAATGGCTATCCAACTACAGAAGCAGTTTCTCCTCCTTTGGTGTTCACACCTCTACTGCTAGCAGAGCACCTCACCCTCCCTGATTGAACTAACCTCGTTATCTCCACACTGATTTATACCTGCCTCTGGAGATTTCCATTACTTGCATCTGAAGCAGTGAGGTTCTTACCCACGAAAGCTTATGCTCCCAATACTTCTGTTAGTCTTAAAGGTGCCACAGGACCCTCTGTTGCTTATTATTGGTATAGTTATACCAGTATGATTCCCCCGTACAGAAAAGCCCTGAGACTCATGCAGCATGAAGTTACGATAGATGTTAAATGCATCATTATATTCTTAATGAGATCTTAATTAGGACACTGCTAGTCTGCGTGGCCACCAAATCTCCTTCACCATCTGAGGTATTTGCATATGAATGTCTACAGCCCTCCATTTGTGTCTTTTGTGGGAGAGTCCTGGAAAAAGAGCTAAAGCATTTTAAACTTCCCCTCCCTTCCCTTTTGTTAGAGAGGATTTTTTATCAGGGGCAATTTTGGCCCAATAATATTATAATAAATGGTTTAAAGTTACCATTTCAGGACATGTAGTTCTGTCTCTCTGCTCTTCTCTGGTCAGCACAACTTTCATGATCAGGATGATGAAGGCCCAATAGTGTTATGGTAGATCCTGGTGTGCAAGCAAAGGGTGTTTGCAGCCATCCTGGTGATGCTCACCTATTGCAATTTACCCACCCTACCTAGCTGTACAGTGACTCCCTCGCCCATAAGCAATATATACCCTCTTTAGCCCATTATTCCAGGTTTGGTGATCTCAGCTGTAAAGATTGCCTCTGCTGTGGTTCTAGGATTAATTCATAAGAACATAAGAACATAAGAACAGCCATACTGGGTCAGACCAAAGGTCCATGTAGCCCAGTATCCTGTCTTCCGACAGTGGCCAATGCCAGGTGCCCCAGAGGGAATGAACAGAACAGGTAATCATCAAGTGATCCAGCCCCTGTCGCTCATTCCCAGCTTCTGGCAAATGGAGGCTAGGGACACCATCCCTGCCCATGCTGGCTAATAGTCATTGATGGACCTATCCTCCATGAATGTATCTAGTTCTTTTTCGAACCCTGTTATAGTCTTGGCCTTCACAACATCCTCTGGCAACAAGTTCCAAGGGTTGCCTATGCCTTATGTGGAAAAAAATACTTCCTTTTGTTTGTTTGAAACCTGCTGCCTATTTCATTTGATGGCCCTTAGTTCTTGTGTTATAAGAAAGAGTAAATAACACTTCCTTATTTACTTTCTCCACACCCGTCATGATTTTATAGACCTCTATCATATTCCCTCTTAGTCATCTCTTTTCCAAGCTGAAAAGTCCCAGTCTTATTAATCTCTCCTCATACGGCAGCCGTTCCATACCCCTAATCGTTCTTGTTGCCCTTTTCTGAACCCTTTCCAAGTCCAACATATCTTTTTTGAAATGGGTGACCACATCTGCATGCAGTATTCAAGATGTGGGCATACCATGGCTTTATATATGGAGATATACCTATCTCATAGAACTGGAAGGGACCCTGAAAGGTCATCGAATCCAGCCCCCTGCCTTCACTAGCAGGACCAAGTACTGATTTTTTTGCCCTAGATTCCCTAAGTGGCCCCCTCAAGGATTGAACTCACAACCCTGGGTATAGCAAGCCAATGCTCAAACCACTGAGCTATCCCTCCCCCGAGTATAGTATTTTCTGTCTTATTATCTATCCCTTTCTTAATGATTCCCAAAAGTCTGTTCGCTTTTTTGACTGCCGCTGCACATTGAGTGGATGTTTTCAGAGAACTATCCACAATGACTCCAAGATCTCTTTCTTCAGTGGTAACAGCTAATTTAGACCCCATCATTTTATATGTATAGTTGGGATTATGTTTTCCAATGTGCATTATTTTGCATTTATCAACATTGAATTTCATCTTCCATTTTGTTGCCCAGTCACCCAGTTTTGAGAGATCCTTTTGTAGCTGCCTCCTTAGCACCCTCCTTGTGTGTTGTTAGTTTAATGCCCTCCTGACTGCTCCAGCTAGTTTCGAACTGAGAAGATTGACCCCCCTGCATGTGAAATGAGGGCTGTCCTGTTCTTACAGCCCCTTCTCTCACTGGAATGTGGCCTAATATTCCACAAAACCAAACTTACAACTTTATATCAGTCACACAGCCAACAGTTTTTACTGCCCTCTCTTGCTCATGGGACTGGAAGGATCTCTGAGAAGATAACTTGGATCTCTTGGCCTGGAGATGTAGAAACAGGCTAAAGTCTTAACACCAAGGCTGTGTCCACCAATTCCCTATGGGGGAGTGGGGGTGCAACACAGACATTTGACTCTCCATAACCATGTTCGCATCTGTTGGAATTTCACACACACCTACATACACACCCAAATGGAAGGGGGCTGGGTCAAAATCATGGAAGTCTATGCATGGAATATTCCTCAGATATGTAATTCACTCTCATCTCACCTGTTAACTTTCCCTAGGAATAGGTTTTCAAATTCTTAAACCCAACATAATAACCCCACAGACACATGAGGAATCTAAAATGAGTTAGAAACCATCAACGTATGAAGGAAAGAGCTGGGATCCCCCTCCCCCGAAAACCCATGAGCTCCTCGAGGTTTGCCTCATTTCCCAAGGTCAGGTGTCATATCCTCCTGGCAGACATCACTCATGGCTTCCCACCCACCCTGATAGATACCTGGGAGTTCAGGTGGGATCTGGTGGCAGAAATTGGTCCCCTTCTCTCTCTCCTCTGGGGAAAGAGTTGAGAGAAAGATGTCGATTCAATTCCAGATTTTTTAAATCTCCCATTAGTTATTGTGTTTTCTTCCTCCCTCCCCCCACCTTTCTGAGGTTCCCTTTCCCCCGGCACAGGGAACGACTCTGTCTGGATTCTCTCTCAAACCCAGAAGGCGAGATGAGACAATGAATTCTCAGGAAAATCCTCAGCGGGAAAGCCCTGAGCAAGTGGAACAACATGGGGCATTGTGGGGAAGACCCACTTGCGAGTGTCAATGCAAGAAAGCATCAGAAAAATCACCCAGGGAAGAATTAGTGCAAATCCACTCACTGTGAGGAAGTTTCAAGGACCTTCAGGAAATCATGGATCAGCAGAAACTAAAAAATGTATCAAGTGTCAGAGCTCAACCCTTCTTTGGTATCACAGACACCACATGGGAGAGACTCCCTATATTAAGAACATATGAATGGACAGACTGGGTCAGACCAATGGCCATCTGCCCAGTATCCTGTCTTCCGACAGTGGCCAATGCCAGATGCCCCAGAGGGAATGAACAGAGCAGGGCAATTATCAAGTGATCCATCATCTGTCATCTAGTCTCAGCTGTCCTGGCAGTTAGAGGTGTAGGGACACCCAGTGTATGGGGTTGTGCCATTGATGGACCTATCCTCCAAGAACTCAATTAATTCTTTTTTTGAACCCAATTATACTTTTGGCCTTCACAACATCCCCTGGCAACAAGTTCCAAGGGTTGCCTATGTGTTGTGTGAAGACTGTGTGTTTGTTTGTTTGTTTTAAACATTCAGCCTATTAATTTCATTGGGTGACCCCTACTTCTTGTGTTATGAGAAGGGGTAAATAACACTTCCTTATTTGCTTTCTCCACACCAGTCATGATTCTATAGACCTCTATCATATTCCCCCTTAGACGCCTCTTTTCCAAGCTGAACAATCCGTGTCTTACTAATCTCTTCTCATATGGAAGCTGTTCCATACCCCTAATAATTTCTGTTGCCCTTCTCTGTACTTTTTCCAATTCTAATATATCTCTTTTGAGATGGGGCGACCAGAATTACACACCATATTCAAGCTGTGGGCGTATCATGGATTTATATAGTGGTATTAGGATATTTTCTATCCCTTTTCTAATGGTTCCTGGACTGTGGGGAAAGCATCAATCAGAGCTCAAACTTTACTAGCTATAATAAAATCCACAGTAGAGCAAGAGAGGATCAGATAGACCTGTAACTGCACATGCCCAGAAGTGGAAACATGGGCACCATGGGAACGTTTAGTGAAAAATCTTAGGGGCCAATCAAGTTTAGGTGCCTATAGAGTTACAGCTTCCCATTGCGAGAACCTTTCACCACTGCCTCTCCTATGACAGAGCTGCACACCACGGTGAGAAGTGTAGATGCAGCCTACCTTTCACTGCAGTGTGTAGCAATATGCATAGTACCTGTACTCTACACACCACCATAAGTGTAAACAGAGCCTCAGTTGTCTTGTTTCTTCTGTTTCCTTTCTTGGATGAGATGAGATGAAAAGGCTCAGTTCAGATGAGAGTGCTAAGAGCTGGTATTTCAACTCCAGAGAGATTTGACTTACCAAATTTCAGGCCAATCTGGCTATTTTTATTTATTTTAGAGAAGGGGCAAAAATGGGAATTATATACACTCAGTGGCTTTGTAAAGTGTAACCTATAAACCCTTATAAAGAGACTTTGCTGGCGGCCCCATCTTGCCCCATTAAAGAAATATGTTTACTCAGGTTCTCACTAGATAAAGAGCTCTGGATTCTGGGGAACTCAGTTCATTTTATTCCTCCTTATTCAAGGCAAGAAAAACACAAATAAAGTATTGCCCAGAAGCCAGTTCAGAACATTCCATTTTGAACTGAAAAATTATAAGGACTAAATGAGAGGAAAAAAATTATGAAAAGAAATTATTATGGGACAAATGACAATTTGTAAGACTAAAATCCAAATTTGCTGGTGCTATATCCAGACAAAGCAAAAAAAAAAAAAAAAAAAAAAAAAATCAGAGTATCTGACCAAACAACCTTCAGGAAATAGAAAAACCTTGATTAATAGTTTCCAAGGCCAGAAGGAACCATTGTGATCATCTAGACTGACCTGCCTAACACAGGCCAGAAGCCTTTCCTGAATTAATTCCTGTTTGAACTAAAACAGATCTTTTAGAAAAACAACCAATCTTGATTTAAACATTTCAAGTGATGGAGAATCCATCACAAAACTTGGTAAATTGTTCCAACAGTTGATCACCCTCACTGTTAAAAATGTGTGCCTCATTTCCAGTCTGAATTTGTCTAGCTTCAACTTCCAGCCATAGATAACCCTTTACTCAATCTTGTGGCTTTTGTCTGAACACCCTTCATTTTATCAACATTCTTCTTGAATTGTGGATATCAGAACTGGACACGGTATTCCAGCAGCAGTTGCCAAATAGAGAGGTAATAAAACCTTCCTACTCCTCCTCAAGATTCCCTAGTTTACACCTCCATAGATCACATTCGCCCTTTTGGCCAGCATTGCACTGGGTGGGTTTAAGCTTTTATATGTGTCTCTTTGGTGATTGGCACATTTTAAATGAGAAGGTACAAAAAACCAAAAACAAACCACAACAAAAGTTCTTAAGAACAACGCAGAGCACTGTCAGAATAACTTGGAATGAGACAGGTTATTTAGCAACTCTAAGTGGGGGACCAATATAAATGAGATGCTCAGAGACTACCCGAGCTGGGGAACAGCGTTCAATGACATTCAGAAGCTAATGCTGCTGGGCATCAGGTGGGATTCCCACTGCCCACAAAGGTTTCTCTAGGGGCTGGTCTACACTGGGGGGGGGGGGGGATCGATCTAAGATACGCAACTTCAGCTACAAGAATAGCGTAGCTGAAGTCGACGTATCTTAGATCGACTTACCTCCCGTCCTCACGGCGTGGGATCGATGGCCGCAGCTCCCCTGTCGACTCTGCTTCCACCTCTCGCCCTGGTGGAGTTCCGGAGTCGACGGGGAGCGCGTTCGGGGATCAATTTATCGTGTCTAGACAAGACGCGATAAATTGATCCCCAATAGATCGATTGCTACCCGCCGATCTGGCGGGTAGTGAAGACGTACCCAGTGTCTCCCATGTATGGTACCATTGAGATCAGCCTTTCTGAATGGTGCTTTCTCAATTCTCACCCAGTCCGGTTGGGACTCCTGTCAGGAAAATGAAGGACCTGTGGGTGACAGCAGATACTGGGATCCGTGATAGAGAAGCCCCTCCTTCTCCAGCATGTTGGTTTCTTCAAGCTCTTCCATCTACAGGCTGAGCTCAAGCAGGTGACAGCAGGCCAGCTCTGCAAAGGTACTTAGGTGTTGCAATGCCTAACCCCTGGGTGCCCCACCACCCAGTGACATGCTCAGCCCTGGTTCCCAGGCTCCCCCAGGTGTTGAGCAGGGAGAGGTAGAGGACTAAGGAAGGAATCGTCAGAAACCAGACAGGCTGAGCAGAGAGCCACCTAAGCTAGGCAAGAGTGAGATGAAGAGGAAAGTTCCCTAACTCTGATTGATCTGGTCTTGTGCATCTGAGAGGGAACTCACTCCACTCTGGATTCTCAGCCATGAAACCCTCTCCTGGAGTTAAGCACCTGAGCTAGGTCAGCTGCCTAAGCAGCCCATGCACTGGCGGGGAAGCGGGAGGAAGAGAGACACAAATTCAGTACATCCAATAGTCCAGTGGTTACAGCACTCCCCTGGGATCAAGTCCTTGCTCCATCTCATTTAGAGTAGGATCTTGAACCCGTATCCCAGATGGTTCTTTCTCAGCCCCCCAATGAATATGTAATGATTTATACACAGAGGCACAACTCTAACAGGAGTGATGGAGAAAGCCATAGCCCCCTGGTTAGGGGACACATGTGGGAAACATGGGTTCAAGTCCCTGCTCCAGATCACAGCAGGGCTTTGAATTTGGGTCTCCTACCTCCTACGTGAGTGCCCTAATTGCTAGGGGAGATACACAAAAGTCACAACCTGGCTGTCTTTTGGTATCGGGTCCTGGTGTTTGCTCTGAGAATCCCAGTGGAATTGGGTCATGCTGGCAAGATAGATGGGGGGAACATCTCATCTGAGCATCCCATTTCGTGGCCATTGGGGATCAAGCTTTGGCATGAGCTTTGAGCATCAGTGCATAGCCAACTTCGTTCATTCCCCCCAGCAGAAACCGAGGTGCCTGTGGGGTTAGGTGGCAGCTCAGCAGTGGTTTTGAAAATGTCAGTGGTGCCTAACGAGGCTTTTAGGTGCCTAAATATTTTTGTGTCTCTGGCCTTAAGTGACCCCTAGAAAGGAGGCAATTTCACCCCTTCAGAGTTACCCACTCTTGGCACACACCCAGTGATTCCAATTATGGACACTTCCTTCCATTCCTGAAATCCATCAGCTTGTTGCTGTGCCAACTGGGGGCCTCACCCCGAGGACCCCTCCCCCCAATCAAAGTTCTCCTAGTCCAAACACATCCGGTTCAGTACCAGTCTGTCTGTTTCCAACTTCTTCTCATTTCATAACCCGTCAGGCTGGACTTTGGTTCCCTGTCACCTTCGTTGAGCAACTAACAACACCAGCTTCTGCACAGCATCTCCTAGAGTTAGATTCTTCTTCCAGTCACCCTGTTGCCTGGGGAATTAAAGGAGCGGGGAAGGCATCAACGTTTTTGGGACATTCCTCTCACAGGACATGGATCCATGTAAGTCATGGAGCCCAGCCAGATGTCGCGGTGTATGGAGAGGCAGGGACAAGTCTATAGAGTGAGTGAAAGGCCTGAACTAAGTGGTCTTCCCTCTGTCTCTCTGGCTTCATGGATGAGGAATAGGACATGGGAAGGGAGAGCACCCAAGTCTAAGGAGACTCTTTCTCTCCTGTTCTCCCAGACATTGGCAGGAGGCAGAAGAACCAGCAACTTGGCAGCAAGGAGCTGATTAGTCATTTCCTTCTTTGTCTGGGGTTTGTAGGCCAGGCAGAGTCAGAGGTCACTGGTCAGCATGGGGTTGGCTGCTGCTGGCTGGCTCCTGGACAGATATTTGACTGTATCCTGCCCATATTTGTGGGATTGGGCAAATGCATTACTCATTTTGGCCAACCTGATTGAGGGCCTGTGGACAATTTCTCTCGCACGTGTGTTCTCCGGTGTTTCGTGAGGCCCGTGCTTGATCTGAAGCTTTTCCCACACTCGGGGCATTCATAAGGTTTCTCTCCTGTGTGGAGTCTCTGATGGATAGTGAGAGTTGAGCTGGCCCGGAAGCACTTCCCACACTCAAAGCATTTATAAGGTTTCTCTCCCGTATGGATTCTTTGATGTCTAATGAGGGTCCTGCTGTCTCTGAAGCTTCTTCCGCAGTTGGGGCATACATGAGCTTCATGTCCCATGTGGGTTCTCTGATGGACGACAAGGGCTGAATGAACAGTGTAGCTTTTCCCACACTCAGGGCTTTGATGGGGTTTCACTGACATGTGTTTCTTTTGATGCTTTTGGAGGGATTCACTCGTGATGAAGGTTTCCACGCTGTCAGGGCATTGGTAGGCTCTCTCCCTGCTGTGGATTTTGCGATGCTTATTGAGGGACTTGTTCGCAATGAAGGCTTTCTCACAGTCAGGGCATTTATAGGGTCTCTCCCCTGTGTGCATTCTCCTATGGCTAATGAGGCTTGAGTTGGAGATGAAGCCTTTCCCGCAGTCGGGACATCTATAGGGTCTCTCTCCTGTGTGGGTTCTCCGGTGTCTAAGGAGGGACGAGCTACTACAGAAGCTTTTCTCACACTCGATACATACATGTTTTCTCTGTGCCATCTGTATTCCTTGCTGGCTTTTAAAGTTGAGGTTTTTGTGACCTTCCCCACTGTGAGTGGATTGAACCCATCTCTTCTCTGGGTGGTTTCCTTGCAGCCTCTCTGGCCTGCCCTGACTCTCACGGGCTGGAGAGACATCCCCTTCTGATCTTCCTGATGATATCTCACCACCTTCCCGTTGAGGATCCTCCTCCTCCTTCTCACTCACCATCCCATCACCTGCTGGGACAGAGAGAGAATCCAGGTTTCAGAGTAGCAGCCGTGTTAGTCTGTATCTGCAAAAAGTACAAGTACTTCTGTTCTTTTTTAGAGAGAATCCAGACAGGAGTCAGTCCCGATGCTGAGGGGAAGGGAGGAAAGGGAACCTCAGAAAGAGGGGAACAAACGAAATAACCGCTGGGAAGATTGAAAAATTAGGAGCCAATTTTCCCCACCCCCAACTTTTTCACCAGAGGAGAGAGAGGAGGGCACCAATTCTGCCTTCACATCCCATCTGAATACTCAGGTGGAGGGAACTAAAGCCAAGTCTCAGTCAGGAGGGGTGGGAAGCCATGAGTGACTCTGCCATGAGGATACGGTACCTGATGGGCACAAGCCTGACCTGAGTGAGATGAGGAAGAAGTGGAGGAGCTCATGGGGCCTTTGTCGTAATCCCACCATTTTCCTTTCCTCAGCCATTGTTTCAGAATGGGTCTAACGGGTTCTTCCTCTGAGCTTTCCTCGGAGCTCTGGATATCTGGGATCCAGGCCTCTTCCCCTCGTTCTAGCCGAGCAAGCAACTCAGGTTGGTAAATCGGAGATCCTGCTCGGGGGAAAGAAACAGGTGACAACAGCGTGAAGCACAGATTTGTGGAGTGTTTGATACAGAGAATGTGCTGTGATTTTTTCAAACCTAACCTCTTCTTAAAAAAATAAAATCCTCTGGCCACCCACCTGGCTGGTCAAAGCCACAGGACTCTCTGCTAAGGGTGGGGATTTAACTCTTTACGTCTCTGCTGGGAACACACACAGCCAGATGCCTGTCATCAAAGGGGTTCCTAAGTTACATAGAAAACAGCTCCGTTTCCCTGGATCTGCTCCTTGAAAACAGAGAGGGGACTGTGAGAGAATAGTAAGGAGGCTCAGGGCCAGTGAACGCAGTCCTTGCCCTGAAAAGTTTGCAATCTAGTTTAAGACGGGGATCAGTGAGTGAGTGTAACAAACAACAAGGGAGAGGGGAGGCTGGGGGAGGATAACAATGATTAGAACAGGCAGTGACCCACCCTAGCAACACCCACGGCCTAAATGAAAATGGTTACATTTTTAAACAAAACCAACCTCTGTGCATTTCTGCCTCTCTCTCTGTTTAGGAACAAAGTATGTAGGTTACACTGGTAGGATGGGGGACTGTATCATGGGAAGCAGTGACTTTGAAAAGGACTTAGGAGTCACGGCGAATAATCAGCTGAATATGATCTCCCAGTACAATGCTATGGCTAAAAGGGTTAACATGATCCTTGGATGTATAAACAGAGGGATATCAAGGAGGATGGGGGATGTATACAGCATTGACGCAACCATTACTGGACACTGTGTTCAGTTCTGGCATCTACCCTTGAAGCTGGGTGATGAAAAAATTAGAAACCGTTCAGAAAAGAGCCATGAGAATGATTCAGGATCTGGAAAACCTCTCACAATGAGAGAATTAAGAAGCTCAAATTTTATTTTACCCAAGAGAAGGTTAAGTGGTGACTTGGTCATAGCCTAAAAGCACCAACCGAAAGAGGAGATTTCTGATAGTTTTCAAGCTAGCAAACAAAGGCAGAACAAGATCCAATGGCTGGAAGCTGCACTAGAGAAATTTGTACTAGAAATCAGATACAATCTATTTTTAACAGTGAGGACGATTAACCATTGGAACAACTGGCCAAGGGATGAGGAAGATTCTCCATTTTCTAGAGTCTTTAGATCCCGATTGGATGTCTCTTTAAAAATGATCTGCTCCAGCCCAATCAGTAGTTATGGACTTAACTGGATGAAATTCTCTGGCCTGTATTATGCAGGAGGTCAGACTATATGATCATAGTGGTCCCTTGTGGTCTTAATATCCATGAAAATATGTGTCCATTTTTAAAATAATCTTTCTTTCTTTCTTTCTTTCTTTCTTTCTTTCTTTCTTTCTTTCTTTCTTAACCTCAGCCTATTTCTATTATTTTGATAGTAAAATCTCAGACTCTAATTCCTCGGGAAAAGGACAATGGAAATTCCTCAGGAAAATAAAAATTGGACCATGTCACTCAAAGGTCTAAGTCTAAAATCAACCTGTTCAGGAAAGACAGAAGAAGCTGAACAAGGATACCCAGAGTCAGTTACGGCTGCAGGGAAAAGAGGAAGGTAGCAGAAAAGAAGAATGAACTAATGTACCCAGAGAGGCTAAGAAGAATAATGTGAGATTTTACAAAGCTACCAGGGCAAAAAGGAGCATTGGAAAAGGTAGATCCATTAACAAATGGAGGGTAAGGAAATGAATGATGACTCAGAGATGACCAGGCACTAAACTACTTTATAAAGCCCTCTCCAGCAAGTAAAATATGGAGATGCAAGTTGTGGACCCATAGTTAAGATTGACATTAAGGCTAATTTTGCACTTAAAGCAGGATTCAGCCTCATTGTCATGTCTGAAGAACACAGTGTATCCTCCCCAAAACTGCAGCACTTACGTTTTGAACATGGAATCATTTTTTTGAGAATTTGCTAGTAAATCCATTCCTTAGTTTACAAGTCAAAATTAATTAAATAATGGGTCATTTAAGAAATTTTACCACTTGGTGTCTCACTTTTTTCAATTCAAGTGATCTTAGTAACATAATAATGCAGACTCTTTAAACTTCCCTTATAGTTAAAACTCACTGGCATCTTCTATATAAGTTAAATTTTAAGGGCTTTTTTGTGTGTGTGTTTGTTTTTAAGATTCATGGTCATTTATTGCCGTCATTGTTCATATGAAAATTTCTCCAACAGAATAATTTTCAGAGAGTTCCGTGAAGCCCTGCTCTATTTTAGAATGGCTGCCATCTCCTTTTGTTCTCACTGGGACTAATCCAGCAATTCTCAAACTTCATTGCACCATGACCCCCTTTGGACAACAAAAAATGCTACATGACCTTGGGGGGGGGACCGAAGCCTGAGCCCACCTGAGCCTCGCCACCCTGGCCAGGAGGGCCAAAGCCAGAGCCCCACCTCCCCAGGCAGGGGGCCAAAGCTGAAGCCCATGGGCTTCAGCCCTGGGTGGCCTGGGCCTGTGACCTGAGCCCCACCACCCAGGGCTGAAGCCCTTGGGCTTCGGCTTTGGCCCCAGGCGGTGGGGCTCAGGCTTCAGTTTCAGCCCCAGACCCCAGCAAGTCTAACAGCAGCCCTGGCAACCCCATTAAAACGTGGTTTAAACCCACTTTGGGGTCCTGATCCACAGTTTGAGAACCGCTGTCCACAGGCTGCCCTTAGCAAAGCTGGCCACAGTCTCCATTCATTACTACTCTCTGACTCCTGACAACCTACGGTGTGTCTACACTGCAATAAAAAACCTGTGGCACCTAGTCTCAGAGCTTGGGCTCCAGCCTAAGCCTGAATCTCTACACTGCAATTATATAGCCCCATAGCCCCAGCCTGAGTCAGCTGACCTGAGCCAGCCGCAGCCATGCTGCAGGTCTTTGACTGCAGTGTAGACATACCTATAAAGGGCAGCTTGGCTGAATTCCCCCTTGAGAACAATAAGAGAGGGCGGCTATTTTGAAAGAGGATAATTTTGTGTGAGTTTCTCTGAAGGAGAAGATTTTACAGCCTCTGTAGAAGGATAAAACTTTCTATCGTGACAAATAACAGCAAACAGTGACCCTTAGTCCTAAATCTTTATTTTCAAAAGCTGCACATTGCACCAGACCGATTCAACCAGGGTTTAACGTGCACTGGTTCCAAATGGGTCAGACACATTTTTAGTACTGCATTGGGGAGAGAAACCTCTCTTATTGGCTGACTTCCCTACTGCCCCACCTCTTGGGTATGGGCAGCCAATCAGGGCTGCTGCAGGAGGCAGGCAGAGCTTTCCTCCCTCCCCTCAGGAACCAGCACTGTTCTCACAGTAGCTCAGGATGGCTCTGCTCCCTTGTCCCCCACCATGAGCAACACGACAACTCCTCTGCTTCTCCCCTCCCTCTCTGCAATACCTGGCCTGGAAGCAGGGATGATGGGGGGGACCTTAGTGCAGCCCCCCCGTCCCCGGCCTGGGACAGGGCTTGAAGAGCCCCAGGAGCTGCAGGAGGGGCAGAGTTGGCACTGGGGGGGGGGGGTGGAGAGGGGGCAGAAGAGATGTGGGAGCAGAACAGATGGGGGCTGGGGGCCAGAATTAATGGCAGGGTCTGAGGATAGATAGATGTGGGGGTGATGGTAGACCCTCATTTCAGGTAGGAGGGGAAAACTTGAGGGGGTGCATGCACTCATACATGCGTTTTTATGTGTGTGAATGCACTCATGTGCTGGGGAATGCGAGGTGGAGGAGGGAGGGAGTGGGTGCAGGGAGTTGCAGAGAGGCACAGGGAAGTTAGGGGTGTTTTCAGGGGACTGGGGGATTTGGGGAGCATGTGCACTGAGGGAAACTGGGATGCAAAGCACCTGTCAACCCAACTGGATGGTATGCTCTGCTTGCTATGTGCTGCTCCAGAGTGGTGTCAAGCAGCCACAGCCTACAGCTGAATCTGGCCAGCGCTGCCAAGCGTTGCTCGTCTTGCATGGCACCCAGGCATCTTGCCAGGCTTGTCTGCAGTCCGGATGCCCAGCTGGGGCATGGGCTGCAATTTTGCCTCATGGCTGCCAGAGGCTCTGGGGGAACCTGCTGAGTGGGCAACCATGTGGTTTCCATCTCACTGTTTCCCTGCCCGTATCCAGCAGTGGGGAGCAGTAAGCAGTGGCACCAGAGACAGCAGGTCTCAGGCTCCCCCACCCAGCAAGCAGCCAGCTCCCCATGAACATTCCCAGCCAACTACTCCCACACCCAGACATCGGCCATCCCTGCCAGCTGCCACCATCTACCCCTGAAGCTCCCAAGCTATTCATATCTTCCCCCCTTGATTTGTATGCAAATCTACCTACACTAGCCATCACCCAGCTGACCCAGACACCCCCACAAAGCAAGCTGTCCCCAAATCTCTACCCCCCAGGCACTGAGCTGCCCCCATCTCCCCCCATTACTAGACACCCCACAAGCCCACCTGCCCTGGCTTCCCCCTCCACACACAGACAGCCCCCACCTACTCCCCAGACACCTTCAGCGCCCGGCCACCTGCCAAGTTTCGTGCAACTTCATGTCCTGTCCCTTCATGATTTAGGGCAGGTGTATTGACCTCAAGCCTTGGGCGACAGGAGATGGATCACTTGATGATTACCTGTTCTGTTCATTCCCTCTGGGGCACCTGGCATTGGCCATTGTTGGAAGACAGGATACTGGGCTAGATGGACCTTTGGGCTGACCCAGTATGGCTGTTCTTATGTTCTTAAGCCGAAGCTTAAGGGCACATATAAATTATGCAAATGAATGGTCTAATTTGCATAAACTGTCACACATGGAGTGGTACAAACTTGGCAGCTATGTCTAGCTCTAAATGTTAAAATAAAAATAAAAGATTTGCTGTTGATCCCATGTTTCTTCAAGCAATGAGAAATAGTCCATGGTAACATTCTCTTTGGGCTTCTTGCTTACTGTTCATGCATGCCATTTTTAATTTAAATAAACAAATACATGTTTTGCTTGGGAATTTCTAATGTTAAGAACTGGGATAGAAATTGAGATTACACATCAATAATATAGGGTAATTATACATTACATGGTGACTGTAATGATCTCAAATCAAGTATTTTAAGACCAGGACATTCAGAGTTAAATAACCTAAAAAAACCCAACAAAAATCCTAACATGTTAAGGCATGAAATAGCTAACAGGATGTTGGGAATCATTAAGAAAGGCGTTGATAATAAGACAGAAAATATCATATTGCCTGTATATAATTCCACGGCACACCCACATCTTGATTACTGCCTGCAGATGTGGTTGCCCAATCTCAAAAAAGATATATTGGAATTGGAAAAGGTTCAGAAAAGGGCAACAAAAATGAGTAGGGGTATGGAACAGCTGCCATATGATTAGAGATTAATAAGATTGGGACTTTTAAGCTTGGAAAAGAGACAACTAAGGGGGGATATGATAGAGGTCTATAAAATCATGACTGGTGTGGAGAAAGTAAATAAGGAAGTGTTATTTACTCCTTCTTATAACACAAGAACTCGGGGTCACCAAATGAAATTAATAAGCAGCAGGTTTAAAGCTAACAAAAGGAAGTATTTCTTCACACAAGGCATAGTCAACCTGTGGAACTCCTTGCCAGAGGATGTTGTGAAGACCAAGACTATAACAGGGTTCAAAAAAGAACTAGACAAGTTCCTGGAGGATAGGTCCATCAATGGCTATTGGCAGGGATGGTGTCCCTAGCCTCTGTTTTCCAGAAGCTGGGAATGGGCAACTGGGGATGAATCACTTGGTGATTACCTGTTCTGTTCATTCCCTCTGGGGTACCTGGCATTGGCCACTGTCAGAAGACAGGATACTGGGCTACATGGACCTTTGGTCTGACCCAGTGTGGCCGTTCTTATGTCCCCAAACCACCTTAACTCATCCCTGTGATGATGCCATGAGGGGAAGGAGGAGCAAAATCAAATGTGTCTTTCAAAATCAATTGAATCTGATCTGGGACAACCAACCTAAAAATGCTTTAAGTGTGACCTAGTGGGTAGAGCACTAGCCTGTCACTCTCAAGATAGAGCTCTGCTGCTGGGTGATTGTGGCCAAGTCACGTCATGGTTCCGTGCCTCGGTTTCCCCACCTGTGCAGTGGGTATAATGATACTGCCCTCCTTTGTAAAGCCCTTTGTGCTCTACTGATGAAAAGAGGTATGGTTATTGTGCAGTCTCACTGCAGGGTGGAGTTAAAGCCATCTGGGTGTCCTAATTGTGTGTTTCAGAGCTTAAAGCATTTATAATTCTTTTGAGTGTCACACTAATTCTGAATTTCCTGGGCTTGTAACACTCAGCTCTGGGAGAATTACAGCATCCCTGTGACTTATCTGACCCTAAATTACTGGTCTGACCTCTCAAACTTAGCTCCAGGGTTTTGTATGGGAATAGAAAGGGAGTGTGCACAGTTACCTGGAGAAATCTGGCAGTGCGCCAGTGTGGGAGCGGGAACGGTCTCCCCAAGGTAGGGGTGGGAGCCCCATCACTCAGAATCTTTGAAACAAGGACTGGCCAAAGCACTAGGAAATGCACCACAGGGAACAACCCTGCCTTGGCTCAGGGAGATGGATGGGATGGGGATTTTCTTCCCTACCCCTTATTTATCGCATGGGAGTGAGTGAGCAGGGGATGGTCTCTATTAAGAACATAAGAACGGCCATACTGGATCAGATCAAAGGTACACCTAGCTCAGTATCCCAACAGTGGCCAATGCCAGGTGCCCCAGAGGGAATGAACAGAACAGGACAATCATAGGTGATCCAAACCGTGTTGCCCATTCCCAGCTTCTGGCAAACATGAGCTCTGGAAATGTCTGATCCCTCTGATATCTACTGCACCAGTAGAGCACCCAGGGCCCTTCGGAGACCCCCGCCAGTTCGACTAACCAAGTGGCAAGGAATCCTTACCCGTTGTGAGCACTGTCCTGCAATGCTTTGGCATGGCATCCCTGAAGAGGGTTCTCTGAGCAGGGTCCAGCACAGCCCACTGCTCCTCCGTGGCACAGACGGTCACCTCCTCGAAAGCCTCTGGCACCTGAAACAGCATCCTCCACTCAGGACCAGCCCCCGCAGCAGTACGCCCCCAGCTCAGTCATGAGAACAGCCTCACCCCCAGGCACAGGGTGCAGGAATTCTCTCTCACACACAAACCCACCAGCATCTCTCTGAAAATCCCCACCTGAGCTGGCTCCATCACAGCCATTTCCCTGGCCTGTCCCCTGGGAGGATGGGACGATCTGGAGTGAAACGTGGTCCTTATTCTGCTGCCTGTCAGGGCAAGAAAGGTGATGGAGGTTTCAGAAGACTTTGGTCCATTTCACACCCCGATTTCCCTCGTGCAGAGAGACTAGTTCTAAACGCTGTGATGCTGGGAAAACCCCGGGGCACTTTATTCCAGTGCAGACCCGGCCCCTCCCACCGGGACCAAACCCACCCAGACATTGGTACCCCCCTTCCCAGGCACAGAGCCTCTTAGCCAAGTGCAGAACCAAAGGAGCCGCTCTGGGGGATCCCCCCGACACTGTCCCCAGGGCAGCGCATCCCCCCAGCAGCGCGGGGACCAGGCAGAGGCAGGAACTGGCTTTTCCTCTCCCTGCTCCTCACTTTGTCCCAGAAAAGTCAATCTGCCCCGGGGGCTGCAGGGAATGGGGCTGCGCAGGGCTGGGAGCCGGGACCTCCCTCCCCACTGATTGCTCCTGCTGCCCCTGCCAGCCTCTATCCCGGTCTCCCTCCTGCCCCCTCGGGCTGGGAGACTCGTTCCCTGGCCCGGCCCGGGGCGTTCGCTCTCCCGGAGCTGGCTCGGCTCCTGCAGGCGCTCAGGGGAGCAGAGCCTGGGGGGGGGGGGATCAGGGAGGGCAGCAGCTCTGGGACTCGCAGACCCCCGCCCCCCCGGGAGCAGAGCTGGAGCGAGGAGGGGCCGTTGGTGCAGAGTCACTTTCCTGCCCGGCTCCAGCCCTTTCCCCCGGGTCTCTCCCCTCACCTGCAGGCTCCGGCTCAGGGGCTGGTGTCGGCAGAGCCCGGGGCTGCCCCAGGAGCTGGTTCCAGCCACCGCAGAAAGTTCCCATCTCCCAGCACAGAGCCCACTGGGGGAGCAGCAGCTGCACATCAGGCTCCCAGATCACAATGGAGGCAGCAGCAGCAGCAACAGCAGCATCTGACCCAGGAATCCCAGAGACCCCACCTCCCCCCCATGCATGAACAAATACAGACAGAGAACACACAAGTTGCCCCCCCCCCCCTTAGCAATAGCCACAGCCCTCCCGGTGCCCCCGCCCATCATTGTGCTCCCAGCAGGTGTGGGTGGGGCCCCCACCCATCCACTCCCTGGAAAGTGTTGGTGGGAGGAACCCACCTTGCACATCCACCTCTAGGCAAGGTGGTTTTGTGGCTGGGTCATCAGGGTGGGTGCTGGGGGAGGTGCCAGAGGTTGGGAGGGGAAAAGCAGCTGAGGAGTTGGCAGCTCTGGGGATTTTATTGCAAAACTCATAATATTTGGGTTTCTTTAAAATTTTCTCGTTGTCCTCTGATCACCAGCATCTGCCTTGCAAATTCTCCCTCAGCCAAAGCAGTCCCCATCCCTCTGTTACTTTCTGTGGGCCTGAATCCACGCTGCTCTCTCAGAAAATGCCTGCCAGTCCCTAGGAAGCTGCCCCCCAATAAATAGTTTGGCCGACTCCTGTTGTTCAGCCAATGAGTCTGAACCCAGGCTAAAAAAACAACAAGGAGTCTGGTGGCACCTTAAAGACTAACAGATTTATTTGGGCATAAGCTTTCGTGAGTAAAAACCTCACTTCTTCGGATGCATAGAGAGAGCAGGGAAAGAACTGGACAGTGTCAGATAATAAAAAAATACAGTCGTAACCAGAGAGTTGCACACTTCATTGCTTGTCGGCTGAGCTAACTGCACACAGTAGGGCAGTGGTCCCCAAGCTTTTGAGGGTTGCACCCCTTTCTTCCCCCATCCATGTCCCCCCCACAGCCAGGGCCAGGAGCGGGGCCGCAGCTCTCGGGAGGAGGGGGGGGGACAGAGGGGAATGCGGACAGGGGCAAGGGGGCTGAGGCTGGGACCACAGCTGTGGATGGGTCTGTGGCTGGGAGCAGAACCGCAGCCGGGACCCCAGCCGGACGTGGAGCAGCAGCGAGACTGGGGCCGAGGTCAGGTGCAGGGTCGGGAGCCAGGGCCGCTGCTGGGGGTGGGGCCAGAGCAGAACTGGGGGCGGGATGGGGCTGGGTGGTGCTCCCTCTCCATCCCCCATGGGAGCTGGCCTGGCCCACTGCACCCCCCCGAACATTCCTCCATGCCCCCTGGGTGGGGCCCACCCCACAGTTTGGGGACCTCTGCACTAGGGGATCCTTGCATCATTCTATTCCCCCTGCAAGTTCCATGTGTGCCTACCTCCCATCGCCTCTATTTCAGGTTCCCCCATTCCTCCCACCCCCATGCCAAGGGCTCCAGGGGCTCCCATTTTCCCCTCAACATTTTAATCTCTGCTAGGACTATGGGGCTGAGATGCGGAGTGTTGCTAGCTGGAAGGTATCAATGGTTGCCATCAATGAGATTGTAACATCACTCCTGAGTTGCGGAAGGCAGGTGAGAGTATTGTTGTCCTGTGGCTGCATAGGCTCTTCCAGACCCTCCAGTGCACTAATACCATCCCCCATGACTGGAAGAAGGGTGTTATTCTGGCTCAAACTTTGGTGGCACAAATAAGATGGCCAGAGATGGATATAAACTGAATATACAGCTAGACCACCTTAAGCATTTAGCCAGAGATCAATCTGAGTGGCTCTCAATTTCCAAGAAGGCCACATTCCTTTGGGATTTGCCATGATCAACCAGTTCTTTGATCTACAGACAATTGGAGACTCAGTAGGGTTTGGCCCAATTGGATGCAGTGTTCAAAAGTTATCGCGTTACATCCAGATAAACGGAGAAATACCATCAAATTGATTGTTGGTCCTCTCTTTCCTCAGCCAGATAAGGACCTTTCCCTGCTCAGGTATCTGCATCCTTAACACACAGTAGTGATGTTGCATGGTTCCCTGGGAGGTGGGAATGCAGCAATTACAGATGCATCATGCTGTTGTCAGTCCTGAGGAAAATCTTCACTCCTGTGTTAATGTCTTGCATTAACGAAGCACTTTTGCGAAGGTCACGATATCCACAGTGTGACTTGAGACCTCACTGTTCCGCGATTGACCAGATCTTTACTGCGAGACAGCTTTGTGAGAAGATGGCTGAACTTAATAAGCCATGCACAGCCATGGTACAGATTTCCGCCAGCATTTTGATTCAGTGCACTGAGCGAGGCTGTAGGATCTGATGAGGTGACTCGGCATCCCTGGGTATCCTTGACAGAAGAACTCCGTCATGGAAGGGAAAGCTGCGTTGGAGTCAATAGCAGATACAGAGCACAGTGTCCTATATCTACGCAAGTTCAACAAGGCTGAGTTCTGACACCATCGCTGTTCAGTGTCAACAACTGATCGGTTGACAAATAAGCTTGAGGAGGCAGAAGTGGGTGGAATTGAGCTGAATACCACTCCTCTTTGAGATCTCAAATACATCAATGGCATTGTCTTGCTGGCTCAGTCTCAATTGCACATTGGTATGGTTATTAATCCCCAGTGGCCTCCAGCTCCAGATTGCAACCAGCTCAGTATTAACCTGTCCAGACAGGAGACTGAGCAAGTGGCAACTGTCAAATATTTGGCCAGTGTCATGGACAGGGCTGCAGGATGCTCAAAAGATGGCACTTATACAGTAGTGGTGGTTGCCGTGTTTCGGGCATTTCAGCGGCCTTTGTGGGGAGGTTGTGACATCAAGCTTGCTACAAAACAGTGGCTCTAAAAAAGCATGGCTCTATTAATTCTATTGTATGGAAGTGGGCGCTGAGGAAGACTGAAGAACATCACATTCTCGTCATCTGCATCAACTGTTCCCGATCCAGTGGCAGGACAAGATCAGACATGAGGCTATTTGAAGCCAAACCCAGCAACCACCTCCAACAGGTTTGGTTTCAGTGGCTTTCTTGAGCCTGGTCCACACTAAGCCCCCAGTTCAAACTAAGATACGCAACTTCAGCTACGTGAATAACGTAGCTGAAGTCGAAGTACCTTAGTTCGAACTTAAAAGTACTTACCGCGGGTCCACACGCGGCAGGCAGGCTCCCCCGTCGACTCTGCCTACTCCTCTCGCAGAGCAGGATTACCGGCGTCGACGGCGAGCACTTCCGGGATCGATTTATCGCGTCTAGACAAGACGCGATAAATTGATCCCAGAAGATCGATTGCTGGCCGCCGAACCAGCGGGTAAGTATAGACGTATCCTTGGTGTGGACATATTATTAGAAAGGAAGACCAATGAGTTCCAAAGTGTGTGTATGAAAGAATGCCACTACACAGACAAGGATCACATGGGCACCAAAATCTTTGGTGGCACAAATAAGATGGCCAGCGATGGATATAAACTGAATAGACCACCTTCAGCACATAGCCAGAGATCAATCCGAGTGGCTCTCAATTTCCAAGAAGGCCACATTCCTTTGGGATTTGCCATGATCAACCAGTTTGATCTACAGACATTTGGAGACTCGGTAGGGTTCGGCCCAATTGGATGCGGTGTTCAAAAGTTATCGCATTACATCCATATAAACAGAGAAATGCCATCAAATTGACTGTCAGCCTCTCTTTCCTCAGCCAGTTAAGGACCTTTCCCTGCTCTAGTACCTGCATCCTTCTTAACACCCAGTAATTAGTGCGGTTGCATGGTTCCCTGGGAGGTGGGAGACTACTATTATCCCCATGGCGGGAATGGGAGGAACAGATGCACAAAGAGGAGGGGAGGAACTGAGCTGGTTATGGAACCTAGCATTCCAGCCTCCCACTTCCACCCTCCACTCTAATCTAGACCTCACGCCCTTCTCAGAGCTGGGATCTGAACCTAGGAGTCCTGAGTCGCAATTCCCCCTGCTCTCACTATTACACAATACTGCCCTCACCGGAACTGCGCAATCCCCCAAAGACCCCCACCTCTCCAGGGAATCTCCACCTCAAATCCCCCCAATCTCCAGCAACTGCCTGTGTCTGCAGAGATGTACAATACACTGAACATGATGCTAAAATTCTGCAACTTCTGATCAGCATCTCTTACTGCCTGGTAACTACAGACCCACTGGGCCCGTCGCTGCTTCCCTGAATAATGTGCCTCTGCCCCTGCCCAAGAGGCCTTAGGAGCTGCCGACACGTCTCCGAGACAAACTACAAGGGAGCTTTAGTTTACCTCTTCTCTAAATTGGAAAGTGTGTGTGGAACCCACAGAAATGTCTCCCCATTGATTCCATCACCTGCTCCTCCCAGACCCTGATATGACCCATCTCCCCAGTAGTGCCTAGTGCTCCCTCCTATTCTGGCCTCCACCACCATCCACTGGAACCCAAACCATGTAGCCACCTACTGTCCCACCCAGATCCACCCTCAAATGAAGCAAATTATAATTTGTTGCAGGTGGGCACAGACCCATTGCCCCACACTGAGAGCTCCCATCTTCTGTGGACTTTTTGATGGGAAATTAGAGCAACCTTCGCTTTGTAACTTTTCCCACAATCGGGGCATGTATAGGGTCTCTCTCCCGTGTGTGTTCTCTGATGAACAACCAGGTGTGAGCTCTGAATGAAACTTTCCCCACAATCAGCACAGTTATAAGGTTTTACTCCGGTGTGGATTCTCTGATGAACAGTGCGGTTTGATTTTGAACTGAAGCTTTTCCCACAGTCGGGGCATTTATAGGGTCTCTCTCCCAAGTGGATTCTCTGATGTGAAATAAGGTTTGAGCACCGCGTGAATCTGTCCCCGCACTCACAGCAGGGATAAGGTTTCTGACCCGAGTGTGTTGTCTGGTGCGAAATGAGGTGTGACCTCCGAGTGAAGGTTTTCCCACAGTCACTGCACATAAATGGTTTCTCTCCTGTGTGCAGTTTCAGATGCCTAGTAAGATTTGATTTGTGACTGAACTTTTTCCCGCACTCAACACATTCATGCTGTTTCTTTTTAGTGCCGATTCTCAGCTGGATCATTGTTTCATTGAGATCCTCCGAGCCTTCCCCTCGGGCAGTGGATTTAACCTGCATCTTCCCTTGACAGTTTTCCTGCTGCCTTTCTGACCTGCGCCAACTCTCATGGGCTTCTTCCAGATCAGGACTCTGGGAAACATTCACTTTGGATATTCCTGATACCGTCCCATGAGGTTCCACTCGCTTGGGACCTTCCTGCTGTGGATTCTCCTCATCATTCCCACTCACCGTCTCATCACCTGCTGGGACAGAGAGAATCCAGACAGGAGTCAGTCCCTGTGCTGGAGGACAGGGAACCTCAGAAAGGGGAACAGGAAAGGGGGGAACAAACCCAAATATCTGCTGGGGAAATTGAAAAACCAGGAGCTGACTTCCACCCCATCCCTACCTTTCCCAGAAGACAGAGAGAGGAGGGGACCAGTTATGCTTCCACATTCCATGAGAACACTCAGTGGGCCAGGTTTCAGTCATGATGGGTGGGAAGCCATGAATGATATCTACCAGGAAGCTATGTCACCAATCTTCATCTGTAGGGCCCTACCAAATTCACTGTCCATTTTGGTCAATTTCACGGTCAGAGGATTTAAAAAATGGTAAATTTCATTATTTCAGCTATTTAAATCTGAAATTTCACGGTATTGTAATTGTAGGGGTCCTGACCCAAAAATAGGATGACCAGATGTCCTGATTTTATAGGGACAGTCCCGATTTTTGGAGCTTTTTCTTACATAGGCACCTATTACCCCCCACCCGTCCTGATTTTTCACACTTGCTATCTGGTCACCCTACCCAAAAAGGAGTTGCGTGTGTGTGTGTGTGTGTGTGTGTGTGTGTGGGCGGGGGGGTTTGCAAGGTTATTGTAGGGGAGGGGTTGCAGTACTACTACTCCTACTTCTGTGCTGCTGCTGGCAGCGGTGCTGCCTTCAGAGCTGAGCAGCTGGAGAATGGGAGGCTGCTGGCTGGGAGCCCAGCTCTGAAGGCAGAGCCGCTGCCAGCAGCAGCGCAGAAGTAAGGGTAGCATAGTATGGTATCCTGCCCAACTCTGAAGTCAGCACAGAAGTAAGGGTGGCAATACCGTGACTCCCTAAAATAACCTTGTGACCCTCCTGAAACTCCCTTTTGGATCAGGACACCCAATCTGAGAAACACTGGTCTCCCCCCATGAAATCTGTGTAGTATAGGGTAAAAGCACACAAAAGACCAGATTTCACAGGGGGGAGACCAGATTTCATGGTCCGTGACGTGTTTTTCATGGCTGTGAATTTGTTAGGGCCCTCTTCATCTAGGTGAGGTGAGGCAGAACTGGATGAGCATTCCGGGCCTTTGTGGGAATCCCAGCTGTTTACAGCAATGATAGATGGTTTCGCCAATCTGTGTGACTCATTCCTCACCTGTGCAGATGTTTCTCAGGATCTCTCTTTCCTTGGAGCATTGGAGATCTGGTACCCAGGGTTCTTTGCCCCATTCCACCCGGGCAATCATGTCAGGTTTTGGAATTAGAAAACCTGTTCCAGGGAAAGAAAACATGTGAGTCTAGAGTTTTACAGAGTTGTTTCCAGATGTGCTGGCTGGGTGGGCACACTTGTATAAACCAAACAGATGGGCAAATGTTCCTGGAAATCTTTTGGGGGAAGTCAGATGTTTCCTGGAAGATGTGCTGTTGCTCCAGCAGAAGATCCAGGGATCTCCACAAACCAGGTAATTTTATAACTCTGGCAGAGCACAGCTGTGCAACCTCTTCCCCCTTTCTAACAGTGCTGAAGACAGAGCTCTTGCCAGGCAGAGAGCTACTCCTGGGAAGGGAGGGAGACATGAAGTCTCGATTTATGTGAGTGTGTGCCCAAGTTTAATAACACAGAGAGGCATCTACCACCCAGTCTCTCCCTCGGAAGCAATGGGGATGGATTATTCTCTGCATTGTCTCTGAATCTCCTCTCCCATGGGAGAGAGTGTGGGCGAGACAATCTTTCTCACAAGGGTTCTGGGGGCTATGGGGCGGGAATGTCAGAAAATGCCTCCCCCTCAGAGTTTGCACCCAGGGAGGAACGTTCCCGATTCGCTAACATTTGAGAATGTTTTGCTTGTCTGGTTTGATGTGTGAAACGTTGACATTAACGGGGGGTCCCAGGTGTAGGTTATTAAAGCAGGAAGGCTTGAGATAGAGGTGCAAGGGGCCTGCTCAACCCCACCAGCCGTGCTCATAGAAACGGCCTCCCCTCAGGCCTCCAATAATGTCCCTGGGGTTAAATCTCTGACATCAGCCCCCACGGTCTGTCAGAGAAAGGCACGTACCTATGTCGCTGTCCAGCTCCAGTCGCATAGTCTCTAGGGGAAGGAGAGCACGAGAGAGGTAAGAATTCAGACTCCGGCATTCATGGGGATGTTCCAATTGGACATTAATGTAACTGCACTTTTAATTATGAACTAGCAAGGCAGCCCAAGGCCAGCAATGCAGCCGCTGCAGACAGGGAAAGCCCCAGACGGCTATTGCCATGGCAAAGGCCAGTTCACCCAAGCTGGGGAACACAAGATGGCGCCCGGGGTCAGTGATGTCACGAGAGCCGCCGACTCCTCTCCAGGGCGACTATTACTCTAACCAGAGGAGATGCCACCACGAGACTCCCATTTACCTTTGAATCCCTGCAGCAGCTCCAGCAGGATGGCACTTCTCTGAGAGAAATCCTCAAGTCTCTTCTCCAGCTTCACAAACCCAGACTCTGGCTTCTGCAGCGTCCTGTCCTCCCTGCTGGAGGAAGGCAGAGGGGTGGCAAAGGGGCCTGGTCCACAACCCGAGCCCAGCAGCCCCCGAACTCTGGGGTTATCAGTTTTGTAGACTGAGATGGTGTCACCTGCCTTGAGCCCTGTGCCCAGAGCAAAATGGGACGTGGGAGACACCGAGGCAAGGAACGGTGGCCAATTTGGGAGTTTTCTTTGAACTTGGTCCTTTCACACAAAGCCCCTAATACTTAAGCTAAAGGAGGAACCCCATTGGCTGTCAGATAGTAGCTGGCTTCTCTCCTTACAGAGGCAGCCGCCAGAGGCGTAGACATGGGTGGGCCGAGGCCCACCCACTTAGCATCCAGGCCCACCCAAATCTGAGCAGGGGAGTAGTGCTGCCACAGCGGCCCAGAGCGTCACTCGGGCACCTGAAATCCAGGCTGGAGCTATGCGCTCGCCCTTCAGAAAGCTACTGCCTTGCCGTTTTCTGAGCCACCCCATGCGCATGCCCAGCTCGGCAGGTGAAGCCCTGTGTCTGGGGGCACAAGGGCTAGGAAGAGGGTGTGGCGTCGGGGGAGAAGCGAGCTAGCACCGTCTGTCACTGCCCATCCACCCGCAAGTCAGGGCCCACCCATATTTCCACTCCTAGGTACGCCACTGGCAGCCACTGGGGGGAGACATGATCACGCGCACCAAGCCAGTGTGTCACACTCCATGGACTGGGGGCAGCTGTGTATTCAGTGTGGTTTCCAAGCCTAACTGACCATGAGGGAGACGGAGCCCAGAACTCACCTGCTCTCAGAGCTGCCCACACCCTAGAGAGAGAGAGAGAGAAAGAAGAGACAGTCAGAGGATGTGTCCCAGGCTGGGGGAGGCCTCCGCTCCTGCAGGCAAGTCGCTATTGGAGTCTCAGATATTTGGGGAATTTCAGACACTCAGAGAGCAGTGGCCATCCCCTCCAGGTGGGATATTTACTCTCAGCAGCCCCCGGGGAACCCCTGCTGAGAGGTCCTCACTGGCAACCCAGGCACTTCACAAGAAGAAAACATTTGTGACATTCAGCGTGAACTTCGCTTGGTGCTAAGAGCCCACACAAGCCCCTCTTCCCCACTCAACCCAGGGGCTGATCTGGGCTGACACCGGCCCTCTGCACTGGGAGGAATTTCACTCTCAAAGAGTAAGGGCATATACACATTTACAGGGTGGGAGAGACAGTCTTGGGGTTACAGTGCCCAGGAGCCCTGGATCCCATTCCTGGCTCTGACAAAGACTCACTGTGTGACCTTGGGCAAGTCCCTGCCTCTCTCGGCATCTGTTTCCCCCCTGTGTAAAATGGGGATATGATCCCAATCCCACCTGTTTTGGGATCTAAGGCTGAGATGCTGCCATAGAATTGCTGTGCATTGTCACTGCAATAGCACAATCTCACCTGTACGGATTGGCTCAGTGGCTCCTGCCTGTTCTCTCCTCCCCTCTGATTGAACAGTTCACTAAGCAGAGAAATCTCCTGGGACAGCTCAGAAATGCTCTCGTCCCTTCTCTTGACAATGGCTCTGTCCAGCTTTTCCAGCTGGGACAGCAGCAGCTGCTCCTGCTTCTCCAGAAACCCACATAGATCCTTCCATTCGCAGAGGATCCTCTGTTTCTCGGCTTCCGTCTGTTTCTGCAATTACAGGGAAAGGGCGGCATGGTAACCAGGGGAATATCATACATTTGTCTCCCAGCAAGATGGGGGAGATATTGGCCAGAGCCAGGATCCCTTGTGGTGCATGATGGGAAGTTCACTTAGAACAGGAAGGATGGAGGGCTCAGGGCAGGGGAGAGCCGCATGTCGCTAATGACAATGGGATGGACTTTTCTCTCCACAACCTCATCAACTTGCACTGAGCCAAAATCTCCATCCAGTCAGCCCACGTTTTATCTCCTTTCGGTGCTCTACCTTCAAGATTTTAAGGTCAGGAGGGACCATTAGATCATCTAACGGTTTCATGTTCTCTCCACAGGTACTAATGTGGAGAGTGGAGTAGATGATACATCTGAGGGAAGGGAGCAGAAGGAGACTCCACCGATTGGAAGGCATGAGATGCACTGTCCTAGGGATGGGGGTTCCACGACCACCGCTCCCAAGAGAAGGAGGAGGGTGGTGGTGGTCGGGGACTCCCTCCTCAGGGGGACTGAGTCATCTATCTGCCGCCCCGACCGAGAAAACCGGGAGGTGTGCTGCTTGCCAGGAGCTAGGATTCACGATGTGACGGAGAGACTGCCGAGACTCATCAAGCCCTCGGATCGCTACCCCTTCCTGCTTCTCCATGTGGGCACCAATGATACTGCCAAGAATGACCTTGAGCGGATCACTGCAGACTACGTGGCTCTGGGAAGAAGGATAAAGGAGTTTGAGGTGCAAGTGGTGTTCTCGTCCATCCTCCCTGTGCAGGGAAAAGGCCTGGGTAGAGACCGTCGAATTGTGGAAGTCAACGAATGGCTGTGCAGGTGGTGTCGGAGAGAACGCTTTGGATTCTTCGACCATGGGATGGTGTTTCAAGAAGGAGGAGTGCTAGGCAGAGACGGACTCTACCTAACGAAGAGAGGGAAGAACATCTTCGCAAGCAGGCTGGCTAACCTAGTGAGGAGGGCTTTAAACTAGGTTAGCCGGGGGAAGGAGACCAAAGCCCTGAGGTAAGTGGGGAAATGGGATACCAGGAGGAAGCACGAGCAGGAGAGTGCAAGAGGGGAGGACTCCTGTCTCAGACTGAGAAAGCGGGACAATCAGCGAGTTATCTTAAGTGCCTGTACACAAATGCAAGAAGCCTGGGAAACAAGCAGGGAGAACTGGAAGTCCTGGCACAGTCAAGGAACTATGATGTGATTGGAATAACAGAGACTTGGTTGGATAACTCACATGACTGGAGTACTGTCATGGATGGATATAAACTGTTCAGGAAGGACAGGCAGGGCAGAAAAGGTGGGGGAGTTGCATTGTATGTAAGAGATCAGTATGACTGCTCAGAGCTCCGGTATGAAACTGCAGAAAAACCTGAGAGTCTCTGGATTAAGTTTAGAAGTGTGAGCAACAAGGGGGATGTCGTGGTGGGAGTCTGCTATAGACCACCAGACCAGGGGGATGAGGTGGATGAGGCTTTCTTCCGGCAACTAGCACAAGTTACTAGATCGCAGGCCCTGGTTCTCATGGGAGACTTTAATCACCCCGATATCTGCTGGGAGAGTAATACAGCGGTGCACAGACAATCCAGGAAGTTTTTGGAAAGTGTAGGGGACAATTTCCTGGTGCAAGTGCTGGAGGAACCAACTAGGGGCAGAGCTCTTCTAGACCTGCTGCTCACAAACCGGGAAGAATTATTAGGGGAAGCAAAAGTGGATGGGAACCTGGGAGGCAGTGACCATGAGATGGTCGAGCTCAGGATCCTGACACAAGGAAGAATGGAGAGCAGCAGAATAAGGACCCTGGACTTCAGAAAAGCAGACTTTGACTCCCTCAGGGAACTGATGGGCAGGATCCCATGGGAGAATAACATGAGGGGGAAAGGAGTCCAGGAGAGCTTGGTGTTTTTTAAAGAATCCTTATTGAGGTTGCAGGAACAAACCATCCCGATGTGTAGAAAGAATAATAAATATGGCAGGCGACCAGTTTGGCTAAACAGTGAAATCCTTGCTGATCTTAAACGCAAAAAAGAAGCTTACAAGAAGTGGAAGATTGGACAAATGACCAGGGAGGAGTATAAAAATATTGCTCAGGCATGCAGGAGTGAAATCAGGAAGGCCAAATCACACTTGGAGTTGCAGCTAGCAAGAGATGTTAAGAGTAACAAGAAGGGTTTCTTCAGGTATGTTAGCAACAAGAAGAAAGTCAAGGAAAGTGTGGGCCCCTTACTGAATGAGGGAGGCAACCTAGTGACAGAGGATGGGGAAAAAGCTAATGTACTCAATGATTTTTTTGCCTCTGTCTTCACGAACAAGGTCAGCTCCCAGACTGCTGCACTGGGCAGCACAGTATGGGGAGAAGGGGACCAACCCTCTGTGGAGAAAGAAGTGGTTCAGGACTATTTAGAAAAACTGGACGAGGACAAGTCCATGGGGCCGGATGCGCTGCATCCGAGGGTGCTAAAGGAGTTGGCGGATGTGATTGCAGAGCCATTGGCTATTATCTTTGAAAACTCATGGCGATCGGGGGAGGTCCCGGATGACTGGAAAAAGGCTAATGTAGTGCCCATCTTTAAAAAAGGGAAGAAGGAGGATCCGGGGAACTACAGGCCAGTCAGCCTCACCTCAGTCCCTGGAAAAAGCATGGAGCAGGTCCTCAAGGAATCAATTCTGAAACACTTAGAGGAGAGGAAAGTGATCAGGAACAGTCAGCATGGATTCACCAAGGGCAAGTCATGCCTGACTAACCTAATTGCCTTCTATGATGAGATAACTGGCTCTGTGGATGAGGGGAAAGCAGTGGATGTGTTATTCCTTGATTTTAGCAAAGCTTTTGATATGGTCTCCCACAGTATTCTTGCCAGCAAGTTAAAGAAGTATGGGCTGGATGAATGGACTATAAGGTGGATAGAAAGTTGGCTAGATTGTCGGGCTCAACGGGTAGTGATCAACGGCTCCATGTCTAGTTGGCAGCCGGTTTCAAGCGGAGTGCCCCAAGGGTCAGTTCTGGGGCCGGTTTTGTTCAATATCTTCATTAATGATCTGGAGGATGGCGTGGACTGCACTCTCAGCAAGTTTGCAGATGACACTAAACTGGGAGGAGTGGTAGATATGCTGGAGGGTAGGGATAGGATACAGAGGGACCTAGACAAATTAGAGGATTGGGCCAAAAGAAACCTGATGAGGTTCAACAAGGACAAGTGCAGAGTCCTGCACTTAGGACGGAAGAATCCCATTCACTGTTACAGACTAGGGACCAAGTGGCTAGGCAGCAGTTCTGCAGAAAAGGACCTAGGTGTTACAGTGGATGAGAAGCTGGATATGAGTCAACAGTGTGCCCTTGTTGCCAAGAAGGCTAACGGCATTTTGGGCTGTATAGGGGCATTGCCAGCAGATCGAGGGACGTGATCATTCCCCTCTATTCGACATTGGTGAGGCCTCACCTGGAGTACTGTGTCCAGTTTTGGGCCCCACACTACAAGAAGGATGTGGAAAAATTGGAAAGAGTCCAGCGGAGGGCAACAAAAATGATTAGGGGGCTGGAGCACATGACTTATGAGGAGAGGCTGAGGGAACTGGGATTGTTTAGTCTGCAGAAGAGAAGAATGAGGGGGGATTTGATAGCTGCTTTCAACTACCTGAAAGGGGGTTCCAAAGAGGATGGATCTAGACTGTTCTCAGTGGTACCAGATGACAGAACAAGGAGTAATGGTCTCAAGTTGCAGTGAGGGAGGTTTAGGTTGGATATTAGGAAACACTATTTCTCTAGGAGGGTGGTGAAGCACTGGAATGCGTTACCTAGGGAGGTGGTGGAGTCTCCTTCCTTGGAGGTTTTTAAGGCCCGGCTTGACAGAGCCCTGGCTGGGATGATTTAGTTGGGAATTGGTCCTGCTTTGAGCAGGGGGTTGGACTAGATGACCTCCTGAGGTCCCTTCCAACCCTGATATTCTATGATTCTAAGATCTAGACCAGTGGTTCTCAACCCGCAGCCCGTGGGCTGCTTAAGGCCCAATCAGCACACAGCTGCGGCCAGTCACGCCGGGTTTACAATGGTGCTGGGCCCATATTCAGAAGGGGCCCCGGCACCCGGACTGTAGCCCCACCCCATGCTCTGCCCACACTTCATTCTGAGGCCCCGCCCCTGCTCGGCCTCTTCCCCCCCCAAGGCCCAGCCCATCACTCTCTCCTCTCCACCACCTCCCATCCTCGCCCCCTGCTCCCTCCTCTCTGCCTCCTCCGCCCCGTGTGAGCAGTGGGCAGGGCCTTGGGGGGGGGAAGAGGCCAAGATAGGGCAGGGCCTCGGGGCAGAGCACAGGCGGAAGGGGGGGCAGGGCCACAGTCCAGGCACCAGGGCCCACAAAAGATTACCCAGCCCTGGCCTCAGGGACATATAGGTAGTATATATATATTGTGTGGATGCGGCCCACATAACACATAGAGAGCAGCATGTGCAGCCCACAATGGTAAATAGGTTGAGAACCACAGATCTAGCTGATCTCCGGTATATCACACATTGTCCAATTTCAAACCAGTGACTCCTGTATTGAACCCAACAACCGGTATCTGACTAAAGCAGGTCTTCCAGAAGGCATCCGCTCTGGATTGGAAGGAATCAAAAGATGGAGAATCCACTGCTTCCCTTGGTAGTTTGTCCTACTGGTTAATCACTCTCACATTTTTATAAAAGTGTCTTATTTCTAATTTGAATTTGTCTGGCTTCAGCTTCCAGCCATGGTTCTTGTTATGCTTTTCTCTGACAGATGAAAGAGCCCTTCAGGATCCAGTATTTTCTTCCTGTGGAGGCACTGAGCCACCTTTTACAGGAACCCTGGTTCCTGTCATATCTGAACAGCTTGGGCTGGGGTCTTTCTGGGCCAAGATGCAGACAAACACTTTCCTGCATGGCAGCCGATCACACTCCGAGGGCATCACATTACCCAACACCTGCCCAATCCTGCCCTGCTCCCTGGGCTGCAATGGGGATGGTTCCCTGACTGGGCTGGCAGGACAAGCCATGTGTTGCCATGTCACTCAGGGTACTCTGATACCAGGCAAGCCTTGGGGAAGGGTTTCTGGGCACCTACCAGCAGCTTCTCACTTTGCATCTCCTCATCAGCTTTGGTTTCTTCTCTCTCTTTTATCAGACAGGCCAGCCGCTCTTGTGACATATCCTGGAAGAAGCGGGGGTGGGAGCCAGGTGTAAGAGAGTTTGATTTTACAGACAGTGCTGTGTCACAGCTGCCAGATTTCAGGGACCCCTCTGCCCCACAGTATCCCTGGCGCACACTCACACAGATCCTAGGGCAGGATTTGGCCCTTAGCTTTCTTGCTTTAAAGCACTGATACTCAGACTGAGGCTCGAGAACCGCAAGTGGCTCTTCAATGTGTCTCCTGCGGCTCTTTGCAGCACATGATAGTAAAACACTGTGTGATTTCATTATTAACCAATCTAAGTTACTATCCAATCAGGATGCTTTTATTCTGTTATTAACCAATGATGTTATTAACTTGCACTAAGTTATTAACTTATTTGCTTTGAGAATTATATATATATATAAGACTATCCTTGAATCGCAGGATGATTGTCATATAATTGCGGCTGAGTTGCAGACAAGACATGGAAAATCACAGAAAAGTAATAATGGACCTTTATTAATTGCAGTAATTTGGAAAAGCCGGCTGACAGCAGAAGCCCTGGCCACCCATAGCTGATAGCGGGAGTCCTGGCTGCCTGGGGCTGACAGCTGGAGCCCTGCCATGCGTGGGGATGACAGCCGGAGCCCCGGCCGCCCAGGACTGTCAGTGAGGCTGACTGTTAAAAGGTAACATACATACACCTGAATTCAGCATTAAAATTGTAGTGGAAGTCTAATATTGTGGGATCCACAATTTCCATAAAATCGTAAATTAAGTAGGGATATATATATAATATTTCCCCTGTCATGCTGTTTAAATATGACTATATAGTACTCTAGTAAATGAAACAATGAATTCACACAACTGTGGCTCTTTTGGCTAATAGTGATCACTAATTTGGCTCCTAAACCATTGACTATCACTGCTTTAAAGCTACAGCAGATGGGAGAGGGGATGGCAATCAGGGGGCTGGATTGTCCATACAGAAACAGAGAGAACTGGAAGTAGTAATGATACAGCACAAAAGCACAGCTCCAAAACCCGCCAACCCTCCCCTCCTCAACATCCCCCCCCCCCCGTTCCAAACTCCTTCCCAACTCCCTGACATGCCCCCAAGACCAGCTCCAAATATTGCCGCACACCCCAAATATTCTCCAGAGACCCTGGGTGCACACCATCAATGTATCCCACATCCCCATCACCCCGAAGCCAAATACCCCCCCAACCAAAATCCCAGCTCTTAAAACCCCCACATGTTCAATTCCCCACCATCACCACCACCTGTACTCACATCCTGGCTCCAAGCAAACACCCCCACATAAAGATGACCCACTGTGAATATCCGCTTACTTTCAGAGGTGGGGGGAGGGGCTGAGACTTAGCACCATGCTCTGCAGTAGGCATTGGGCTATAGCTCCCCGCCTGCATCTCCCGACCCCAGCCTCAGCCTCTCCCTGGTTCAGTCACACTCACCCTGCAGCAAGGGCTGTTCTTTCTAGTTTGTGACCTGCGCCCATCGCGTCTCACCTTAGTGCCTTGGGTCATCCCCCGTTCTGGGCCCCACGGGGGGAACTCAGGGTCCCTGAGGCAAACCACGGAGATGGGTTCCTGATCCCCTTGGCAGGACAGTGTCAGCATTTCCCTGGGTCTACCTCATGTCCCACTTCTTCTCGCTCCTCTCCCCCACCCCATGCACTGAGCTGCCTGATGATTCCCGTATGGCCAGCTCTTCTGATTTATTCAAGTCTCATGATATATTGTGATTTTTCCCCTAAGGCCCCAGAACCTGGAGTCGTGTGAGTACACCAGACTCTCAGCTTTCACTTTCTACAAAATTTAAGTTTCTCATCTTTATGGTTGCAATTAAAAAGCATCAACGTGGTGAACCCTCAAGGCTCAAAAGCCAGAAAGAAAATAAAAAAGGGTGACCATACATTCTGTTTTGGCCAGGACAGTCCCCTTTTTTAAGCCGTGTCCCGCCCGTCCCAACTTTTTTGGCAAAAATGGGCATTTGTCCCGTTTGCTCTTGCCTGCTTGATCAGATGGAAAGAGCAAATGGGACAAATGCTCACTTTTGTCAAAAAAGTGGGATGCAGCGGACCGTGTGATGGGGAGGCAGGGCTCAGGCAGGGGGCAGGCAGGGGTCGGGCGAGCAGCGAAGCCAGCCTCGAGCGGGGACAGGGGGTGGGGGGAGGCAGGGCTCAGGTGGGTAGCTGGAGCCAGCACCGTGCCATCTCCCATTTTCCCTTTGGGAAATATGGTCACCCTAAAATAAAGAGATCTCCACGTGTGTTGTTGTTTTTTTTTTTTTAAATCTCATGATTCTTAAACCAATCTCTTGATTCTCGAATGCTTCAGTGGGCAATGGCGTCATCCCCACCATGCTCCACAGAGCATCCTGCAGGGAACTTTGGAGGAGGAGCCAGGGCTCCACAGGAAGGAAGCCTATGGCAGCAGTCAGTCTGTGTGAACATGGCTAGCATGCCAGCTACAGTTGCAGCACTTCTGTCAATACTTCTCTGCCAAAGCGCTAGCTCGGTTTTACAAGCCTGGAGTCCAGCTCACGTTATTATTACCCAGTATGTGGCACATGAAACATGCAGGACGGGCTTCTGGCATCTAGGACAGGAAGGGCTCCACTCCGGCTCCTCCAGGGGGTCTGAGTTGCAGGCCCGCGGGCAGATGTTGTGCCCGCAGCTGGCATCTATGAAATATTCCAGGCACACGGGACAGGAGGAGAGCGTATCTTCCAGGCTCGGCACTGGGCTCCCGTTACCGGCCATGGCCGCTCCGCACATACAAAGGGCTCTAGTCTCTGCTTGGGTTGGGGGAGGGAGGGGGTGGAGGCGAGGTTGTGGTGGGAAATGGAGAGGCGTCCCCTGGCCCGGGATTGGCTCATGTCTTGTGGGCCCCCGCCAGGGTCTTTGTGACACTGGGAGCATTGAGACAAAATTCAGCCTGGAAGGGAGAGAAAACACCCAGATCCCAGGCAGCCGGGTCTGCAGATCCATTGGGGGAGGGGGAGGAGAGAGCCAGGCTGGGGAGACTGGAAGGGGAGCAGCAGGGCTGGGGAGACCGGACGCCTGGGTTCTAACCCCAGGGTCTGGGGAGGTTCGGGTCCAACCCGGGAAAGCCCCAGGGGGCGGTTGCAGCCCGAGTTGATATGGAGGGACGCACAGGAAGGGACTGGTGTGGGAGGAAGGGGGGCGGGGAGAGGAAAGAAGAGAGGGATCAGAGACTGGGCAGCATCCCCTTGCCTGGGAGCTGCTCATTAGCAGGGCTCTTAGAAGAAGCTGCTGCTGCTGCCTCCCTTGGGAGCCGGGGCTGAGCCGCTGCTGCTCCCCTCCCAGCTGTGTCTGTGCTGGGGAGAGACCTGCATTAACCCCCCTCTGTGCCCAGCCCGGGGGGGACTTTCTGCGGGGGCTGGAACCAGCCCCTGGGGGCAGCCCCGGGCTCTGCCGACAACAGCTCCAGAGCCGGAGCCTGCAGGTGAGGGGAGAGACCCGGGGGAAAGGGCTGGGGCCAGGCAGGAAAGTGACTGTGCACAAAGGGCCCCTGGGAATCTGCTCCCTTGTTTAATGCACCTGCAGGAGAGATTGGAGCTGCCTTAACAGCATGACTGCTGTTGCTGGTCTCAGTCTGCCCTGAGCACTGATCAGGATCTGTCCCAGGGGCAAAGCTGGGGGGTTGTGACTTCAGATGGGGAAATTGGGGAGGAAGAAGAGGGACTTAAGGGGCACTATGAACAGACCCCCCAAAGGGGGTGTCCCATTTTTGTCTGAGGAAGGGTAGAGTTGTCAGGAAGCTTAAGAGTGAAAAATATGACAGAGAAGTAGAGAGACAGTGTGAAATGTGGTCAGTTTAACCATCTCTGCGGTTAGGTGAACAACAGGGGAGAGGTGAAGGGGTGACACACAGGAGAGGGAAGAGTGCGTGTGCGGTAGTGATGGGTGGGAGGGAGGTTAAATGTGCAGCGGCTGTCAAAAAAGCAACCAGAATGTTGGGAATCATTAGGAAAGGGATCTCACAAAACTGGGTGAATGGGCAACAAAATGGAAGATGAAATTCAATGTTGATAAATGCAAAGTAATGCACATTGGAAAACATAATCCCAACTATACATACAAAATGATGGGGTCTAAATTAGCCGTTACCACTCAAGAGAAAGATCTTGGAGTTATTGTGGATAGTTCTCTGAAAACATCCACTCAATGTGTATCTGAAGTCAAAAAAGCAAACAGAATGTTGGGAATCATTAAGAAAGGGATAGATAATAAGACAGAAAATATCATATTGCCTTTATATAAATCCATGGTATGCACACATCTTGAATACTGCGTGCAGATGTGGTCGCCCCATCTCAAAAATGATGTATTGGAATTGGAAAAGGTTCAGAAAAGGGCAACAAAAAATGTTTAGGGGTATGGAACAGCTTCCATACAAGGAGAGACTAATGAGACTGGGATTTTTCAGCTTGGAAAAGAGACGACTAAGGGAGGATATGATTGAGGTATATAAAATCATGACTGGTGTGGAGAAAGTAAATAAGGAAGTGTTATTTACTCCTCATAACACAAGTAGGGGTTACCAAATAAAATTAATAGGCAGCAGGTTTAAAACAAAAGAAAGGAAGTATTTCTTCACACAATGCACAGTCAACCTGTGGAACTCTTTGCCAGAGGATGTTGTAAAGGACAAGACTATAACAGGGTTCAAAAAAGAACTAGATAAGGTAATGGAGGATTGATCTCATCAATGGCTATTAGCCAGGATGGGCAGGGATGGTGTCCCTAGCCTCTGTTTGACAGAAGCTGGGAATGGGTGACGGAATGGATCACTTAACTTATCTGTTCTGTTCATTCCCTCTGGGGCACCTGGCATTGGCCATGATTGGAACACAGGATACTGGGCTAGATGGACCTTTGGTCTGACCTAGTATGGCCGTTCTTATGTTCTTATTCTTCATTTACAAATATAACCCCATTGCCAACCTCTCTAAGAGAAGCTGTGGGGTCCCCTCAAATTTTGCTTTGATAGATAAACCTCCCTGGTTGTGAAGTGCCAGCAGGGAAGTGTTTGCTCTATCATACACATCAGGAGTAAAAGGACTTGGACTGTGTTACTTTCTTCCTACCTTGTAAAAATGTTACCCACCCATCCCCACTGAAATGATCTGCACAGATCCCTCGGGAGGATGGGGGCCTTCAGTGGTTACTCCTTATCAAGGGCACATCAGAGTAGGAGGATCCTGTTCAGCTGTTAAAGGAATATTTCTGCTGCCGGATAGTCTGTATTTTTTTAAAAAAAAAAATCTTTATCACTCACTTCACTTCATAATAGCTTCAAAAATCATGTTTGACTGGGGAGAAAGAGCCTATCACATTTCAGACTCTCATGCTTCGGAAAAGTCTGTGTTTCTCTAAATAATATTTCTGTTGGACACACCCATGCTTTCATAACTGCCTGAAAAATAGCAATGTCTCACTGGAGAGAATAGGCCAGTCAGATTTTATCCCCCAAAATGTAAATTTCAGACCATAATGTGCATAAATTCCCTTTCTCGTCAGCATTTTATTTATTAGTGTCACCAACTAGTGGGATGTAATTAGAGCTTTATCAGGCACATAGTTGTGACCAAATCCTGCCTGACAGTTGCTGAACTATAATTCAGACAAGGCAATGAGATGGACATTAGGTTGGACATTAGGAAAAACTTCCTGACTGTCAGGGTGGTTAAGCACTGGAATAAATTGCCTAGGGAGGTTGTGGAATCTCCATAATTGGAGAATTTTTAAGAGCAGGTTAGACAAATACCTGTCAGAGATGGTCTAGATAATACTTAGTCCTGCCACGAGTGCAGGGGACTGGACTAGATGACCTCTCAAGGTCCCTTCCAGTTCTATGATTCTATGTACCCACAATTTTTAAAGGTTACCTAAAAAAACAATTGGGTTTGTGACCAATTTCCCCCACTTGTGCTGAATGAAAAAAGACCTGAAAGAGACTTTGGTTTTCTTCTTTTTTATTAAATGTTAGAAGTACACAAGTATTCTGATATTTTCTAAAAGACTCTATGGACAACTGAAGAACTATTTGGTTTACAAAATGCAGGGAACATAGCAAAGGAAACATGATTCTATCTCATGATTTTTTTTTTTTAAGTATCAGTCACTGTAGTTAAAGCTGTGTGAAACTGGAATTTTATGGAAAATTCTGTGATTTTTAAATTTGTTCCAAATCAGAAAGAAATGTCAAAACTTGGTATTTCCCGTGACTGGACACAATATTCCAGTTGAGGCCCAATGAGCGTGGAGTAGAGCGGAAGAAGTATTTCTCGTGTTTTGTTTTCAACACCATGCTAATACATACCAGAATGATGTTTGCTTTTTTTGCAATAGTGTTACACCGTTGACTCATATTTAGCTTGTGGTCCACTATGACCCCCAGATCCCCTTCCGCAGTACTCCTTCCTAGGCAGTCATTTCCCATTTTGAATGTGTGCAAGTGATTGTTCCTTCCTAAGTGGAGTACTTTGCATTTGTCCTTATTGAATTTCATCCTATTTACTTCAGACCATTTCTCCAGTTTGTCCAGATCATTTTGAATTTTAATCCTATCCTCCAAAGAACTTGCAACCCCTTCCAGCTTAGTATCGTCCGTAAACTTTATAAGTGTACTCTCTATGCCATTATCTAAATCATTGATGAAGATATTGAAGAGAACTGTACCCAGATATGATCCCTGTGGGACCCTACTTGATACGCCCTTCCAGCTTTACAGTGAACCACTGATAACTACTCTCTGGTGATGGTTTTCCAATCAGTTATGCAGTCACCTTATAGTAACTCCATCTAGGTTGTATTTCCCTAGTTTGTTTAGGAATAGGTCATGCAAGACAATATCAAAAGCTGTATTACTGTCAAGATATACCACATCTACTGCTTCCCCCCATCCACAAGGCTTGTTACCCTGTCAAAGAAAGCTATCAGGTTGGTTCTTGATAAACCCATGCTGACTGTTACTTATCACATTATATTCTAGGTGTTTGCAAATTGATTGCTTAATTATTTGCTCCATTATCTTTCCTGGTACTGAAGTTAAGCTGACTGGTCTGTAATTCCCCGGGTTGTCCTAATTTCCCCTTTTATAGATTGGCACTATAACTGCCCTTTTCCAGTCCTCTGGAATCTCTCCCGTCTTCCATGACTTTTCAAAGATAATCGCTAATGGCTCAGATATCTCCTCAGTCAGCTGCTTGAGTATTCTAGGATGTATTTAATCAGGCCCTGGTGACTTGAAGACATCTAACTTATCTAAGTAATTTTTAACTTGTTCTTTCCCTATTTTAGCCTCTGATCCTACTTCATTTCCACTGGCATTCATTATGTTAGGCATCCAATCACTACTAACCTTTTTGATGAAAACTAATACAAAAAAGTAATTTAGCATTTCTGCCATTTTCCCATTTATTGTTATTGTTTTGCCCCCCTTGTTGAGTAATGGGCCTATCCTGTCCTTCATCTTCCTCTTGCTTCTTATGTATTTGTAGAATGTTTTCTTGTCACCCTTTGTCTCTAGTTAGTTTAATCTTGCCTTCCTAATTTTGTCCTTACATGCTTGTGTTATTTGTTTATATTCATGCTTTGTAATTTGACCTAGTTTCCACTTTTTGTAGGACTCTTTTTTGAGTTTCAGAAAATAGAAGATCTCCTGGTGAAGCCAGGGTGGTCTCTTGCCATACTTCCTATCTGTCCTACACATCTGAGTATCTGAATATCCACAGTGCTTCAATAGTCACAGACTCCTTGTGTCCCCTGCCTTGGGCTGGTTCCCTCCCCTGAGGTTCTCTGGCCTTCTGCAGTGTTGTGACAAGTGGCTTATTATCTGCTCTCTGACCAAGTAATCAATTCCCCATGTTTGGGGATCCCTAAGTTTATTCCAGGAGACACACAGCACGTTTCCCTCCAGTCACTAGGCTTTCCCATGGGGTCTTCATGAACATTTTCCCATCTTTGAGGATGAAATGTCCCTCCTGCAAAGAAAGAGGCTGGATGGGACCAGGTGGGATGTTCTCTCTGGGAAATGGTCAATGGAGCTATAACAAGCTCTGATAATCACCCCTTTCCATCCTATGAGCAGGACCTCCGGTCCCCCGAACACCTCACTAGACCTCATTTCCCACATGGACCACGGGGAAGAACCCAGTGCCCTAGACCCTCAAGATTCTTCAGAAAAGGAGACACTGAGCGACTCCCACCCAGGTGAGGAATAAGTCAAACCAAACCCCAAAACTTCCAATGCCCCTGTAAGCTCTCCGACCCCTGCCTCTTCTCAGCTCAGTCAGAAAAATAGCCAGCAGGTGTCATACCCTCATGGCAGATGTCAGTCATGGCCTCTCATCCATCCTGACTGGGACCAGCCAGTAGTGACCTCTCCTCCATGTTCAGATGGGCTGAGGAGGCAGAATTGGTCCCTCGGCACCTTCTCCTTTGCTGGCTGGGTATTGAGCTTATCAGCTGGTTTGGTTTGGTTTGGTTTACCCGTATTTGCCATTCACCTTTGCAGCACAGGGAATGACTCACGTCTGGATTCAGAAGGGAGCTGATGGGTTCAGAAGGGAGAATGAAGATGACAGACCTCAGCAGGAAAGTCCCGAGCGAATGGAACTGCATGGGATGTTATCAGGAAGCACCAAAGGGGAACTTTCCCAGAATCGTGAAAAGGAAAAAGCCAGTGAGAGTCAGTCTTATAAATGCCCCGACTGTGGGAAAAGCTTCCACTGGAGCTCACGCCTTGCCATTCATCAGCGAATCCACACAGGAGAGAAGCCACATAAGTGTGCCGACTGTGGGAAAGGCTTCAATTGGCGGGCACAGCTTATCACACATCGGAGATGCCACACGGGAGAGAAACCCTTTACATGCGAGGACTGCGGGAAAAGCTTCATGCGGAGCTCCAGCCTTACTGAACACAAGAGAATACACACGGGAGAGACACCTTACAAATGCGACTATTGCGGGGAAAGATTTGCCTGGAGCTCAGCCCTCGCTGTACACAGGAGAAGCCACGCGGAAGGGGAACCCTATCGATGTAAAGATTGTGGGAAAAGCTTCTGCATGAGCTCGGATCTTAGTAAACATAGAAGAGTGCACACGGGAGAGAGACCCTATAAATGCCCCGACTGTGGGAAGAGCTTCAGAGTGAGCTCAAACCTCACGGCACATCGGAGGATCCACACCGGAGAGAGACCCTATAAATGCCCTAAATGTGAGCAAAGCTTCCGGCAGAGCTCCACCCTTCTTAAACATCAGAGACTACACTTGCAAGAGAGGCCCTATAAATGCCCTGAGTGCGGGCAAAGCTTCTGTGTCAGCTCAGCCCTGACTGTTCATCGGAGGATCCACACAGGAGAGAGACCTTTCAGATGCAAAGGCTGTGGGAAAAGCTTCAGGAACAGCTCATCCCTTATGACCCACCAGAGGATCCACACGGGAGAGAAACTGTTGAGGATTTTGGGGACCCCCATACGCCTTACTCTGGATTTTTCCTATTGCTAAGCTGGCAACAGTAGGCCATGGCAGGCCTGCTTAATATTAAAGGTATAAGCAAGATTTGTAAGCTTGTGTGGCATAATGTAAAACCTGTATGGCTCAATCAAAAGGCCAACAGAAGCAAAAGAGGAACCAACGCCTACTGGTAGTTGGGTAACCTGACCTAGGATAACAGGAGTTTAGCTATGGAAAATTAGTAAAGCAAAAGAGTCTTGTATAGTGAAAACCGCAAGTAGGGGGGGCCGTGCAGGAGCCTCTAGCAATAACAGGAAAAGCCCTAAATGGTATCAGGTCCGAATCGCGGCCCCAGAGAGGCTTTGATTGGTTTGCTAGCAAATATACCAAATAAGGCTGATAAGATTTGTAATGCTTGATTACGCGTTGTGGTTTTTACCTTTATAAGCTTGAAACTGTGTAATTTATGCAAGGCGGCTGACCCCCTTGCATGGGGATACGCCGACCTTCCCTTTATGCATAATTGTATTTGTGTTACCTAATAAAGGTGCATCAGTGTGTCTGACCCAAAATCAACGGTGTGGGCAATTTTTCCACGACAATTTGGGGGCTCGTCCGGGATCCACAGATGACATCCCTGGATCAGAGGACCGCGGGCAGTTCTCTTCCAACCCCGGGGCCCATCTGAGAGGTAAGAGACCTTTTGAAACCTCTGCTGTTAGGGGCCTGGGAGAGGACTGGTCCGTAGGCTCTGACTGGGGTAAGTCACAAGCTGGATCCAACCTTGGGACAAAGTCAGACACACTTGACGCCTTCATTAGGTGTGTTAGACTGGGCGGGTCTCAGTCTCCGAAGGGTCTCCGAAGTGTGTCTCTGAAGTGTTTAGGCTGAGTTAGGGTCTCAGTCTCCGAAGGTGCCGGCAGACGTGCCGGGCCTCCGAAGTGTCTAGGCTGAGTTAGGGTCTCAGTCTCCGAAGTGTTGGGCTGGGTTACGCGCCCCAGTCTCAGGAAGTGCCGGCCACCCCCTCGGACCAGGCTCCTTTGGTCCGAAGTATCCTGATCGCCTATTAGAGCTGGGCGTTCGGGGTCCCGGAGCCGACCAGGTTGGGAGGGACAAGGGGCAGTTTCGCCCTGGCGGCTGTGCCAGGAAATGTGCCTGTGTGTGTGAGGCCGAGCGGCCTGTGTGTGTGTGTATAAGGCCAGGCGGCCGGAGTGTATTGGTCGTGGAAAGACGCCCCAGACCCCCTGCGAAGCAAGTAATTGCTCGTGACCGGGGGGTGTTCTGAAAGCAAGCTCCACGACCCGCTTGAGGAAAGACTGAAAAGCTTCCCCGACTGGCAGGCCTTGGTAAGTGGCTAACCAGTCAGGGTGCTTGTGTGTTCCCCATCCCGTTACCCTTACCCCTCCACTTCCCCATGGCCCAGTGACCGCTCTTGGAGCACCGCCTTGTAAAAGGCCACGGGGTCCCTTTTGTTCCCCCCCGGAGCAATAAGCTCCCTTCCCTACCTCGGAGAGGAGGGAAGCCCCAGGAAACCGTACCGTCGGCTCAAAGGCTACTGCAGCACCGTTGGCTTGAAGGCTGGTGCCCAGGGCTGGAGAGGGACGTACGGGGACCACGGGTTGTCCAGTCAGCCCGCCCCCCTTGTCCGCTTTCCTGTAGGTTCACCAGAAGAGAAAATACCTGGGAACCTGCTCCCTTGTGTTCCTGCCATGAAACAAGGGCAGGCCTGAAGTTGGGCCATTAGTGTAGAACTGTGGTAACCCCCGAGTTAGCATCCTGGTGTGATTGGCTTAAGTGAAAGTAAGCTGTGAAAGAATGGGGGCCAAAGGATCAAAAATCCTGCCGGTCCCACCCAAAGGCACGCCTGCTGCTTATATGTACGTACATTGTGGATCGTCGACGTGTAAATATTTAGATAAGTGGAACTGGTACACTAGAGATAATCCAAAACTGCAGTTTCCCCTGGAGGGTAGCTTTAATCTTGACAGGATGGTGCACCTTAGAGAAGCCCTTCTTGCCAACACGGTGCCCCAGGGTCAGTTTGATGCGTATTTTATGTGGTACAATAAGATGGGAAAGGATTTGCTGTGTAAACTGAATTGTACAATTTTTTGCTCCCCAGACGGGGTGTTTCTGGAGGTGCCCGATCCTGCACAGAATACAGTTTTAGCTCTGCTGCAGGAAGAGCAGGCTCCGATGGGGGACACCCAGTCCAGCCCTTCCTTGTTGCAACAGGAATTGCTGGCAAAGGTCTCACCCACGTTATGGGCAAAACATGCCAACCAGGTTGGGCGCATTGGTTCTGCTCAACCGGTTAAAATCCGTGTAAACCCAGCGAAGCCCCTCCCCAGGATCCGCCAATATCCATTATCCAGACAGGCGGAGGAGGGTATTCGCCCGGTAATGCCCAGGGTTTATAATTGGTCCCCAATTTCTTAACTCATGACGTATTGTTTGTACCCTGTTTGTGGTTTAATGAAATAAAAGAAGCTGGTGAGCTGTTGCTGGTGTGTTGGTCTCCGGACCACACCCCAGTGCGTACTGGTTTGTATGTCAATAAACTGGCCTCAGGCTATGAGTCTGTGAACTAAAATGACTGCGTGGGGTCCCACCGGACCGGAGGACCGTGGACCGCTTCCACACCGATCCCAGGCGCCAGGTAAGAGACCCTTGTCTCTATTTGGGCTTCGGTGGGGAGCTGCCCATAGGCTCTGGGTTCAGGTGAGGGCGCGCTGTGATCCGAACCTTTTGAGGTAAGACTCATTTGCCTGACGCCTGTTCGTTTTGTGTGTGTCTGTTCTGTAACTTGTCTGTTTAAATTCTTGCATCATGCTGCGCTCTCTTAGGCTATAAGCTAGGGGGGAGGGCGTAGGGATTGTCTGTTTTGTGGTGTGTACACAAGGTCTTAGACCCAACGGTTTCTTTGAAACAGCCTCGGTGAAATTACTGGGACATCCGTCTGGCAGTTAAACACTTTTAAAGTGCCAGCCCAGAATAAAAACAAGTTTCGGATGGCAGAAGATTATTCAGGCAGAAACAGAGGCTGAATAGGCTGGGTGATCTCTCTGGGACATAAAGGAAACCACCACTGACTCAAGAACTAAGTGGCCCAAGGACTAGAGGTAAACAACTGAAAGGGTTTCTAATCTTAATAAGAACAAGAAGTACGCCAAACTCCTATGCTTTGCCTTTTTAAGCTTTCTATATTGTTGCTTGCTTAGCTTTGTGGCCATATCCCTCTGGGCAGTGGTTATCTCAGAGGGAGGTGAGGGACCGGCTGCAGGAGCACCCCGGGAAAGTGGACCCCATAGTGAGTAGGGGCGGAATCCACTGCCTGGACTTCAACAGGAGTAGGGGCGTAATCCAGGAGGACCCGGTGCAGCCGAAGGGGCCGGAGTAGCTCCCACTAGCAATAGGCTGGTGGACCACACTAGCAATAGGCTGTGTGAACTAATGAGACCTGCGGCCCGGGGATTAACAGGACTCCCACTAGCAATAGGCTGGGGGCTGGAAAGGACTGTTATAGCAAAGATCCCGAATTAGGTGTGGTGTGATTGTAGGTCGTAAGGTGGTTCCGGGACCTGCTACGAGCGGGGTAAGGGACCGTAAAGTGAAGTAGCGGAGACCCCCGTTTTGTGTAAAGTAAAGTAGTAGGTCCCCACCCTTTTCTACCCAGTTAAGTGACAATTGTGTCCCTCCTTGCTCGGAGAGCGGGAAGGCCCCGGGAAACCGTCCAAGTACTCCTAGGCAGTGGTGCAACCCATCCCGTTCTCTTGAAGACGGGCCGGTGCTCCCTGCTGGGGGAGGAGTGTACGGCGACCACCTCCTTGCTCGGAGAGCGGGGGGGCCCCTAAGGAATCCGTCCTAGTACTCCTAGGTAGTAGAGTATCCCATCCCGTACTCTTGAAGACGGGCCGGTGCTCTCTACTGGGGGAGGAGAGTACGGTGACCGAAGCTTTCCTAAATTTTGTGTGATTGACCTACGACCAAAACCCTTCCCCGAATCTTATCTTCCTCTGGAGCAAGAACTCGCGTGTGGGTTGGATCACTGTGGAGTGAGCTCCCTCCCCTTGCTGTGTGTGAAGGGGAGCCCCTGGAAATCGTTTGCCAAAACCTGGGGCAATCGGGCATCCTACCCCGTTCCCCTCAGGGGCGGATTGATAACTCGTTGCCGGACAGGGTGCATGCGAGGACCTCCCTTATAAATCCTCCCCAGTGGTGTGAATGTTGAAAGGGGTGAGGCTACACCCAGGTTTAAAAAGGAGCAAGAGGGAAGGATTGCTCTCCCCCGGAAGAGAGAGCAGAGCTTATTGCAGTGTTCTAATTTGTGTAATATAAATTTTAGTGTTGTTTAATTATTCTTCAAGCATAATAGCAAGTGTTTTAGTGTTGTTGTGTTGTTTAACCACTCTTTAAGTATAATAATAATTGTTTTGTTAAATAATTGGTCCTCTTCTACAGGGAGGGTTGGTAAAAACAGCCCACCCTCCCTGCTGAATTAATAGTAAAACAATGCCTGTGCCCATAAGAAAAAAGGATTGGGCCCAAGCGGGCAGACAACCGTAGTTTGAGGAAGTCAGGAGAGGGGGGTTAGGGGGTTAACTCTGTAGTTGCTGGTGAAAATTAAGTAATTGCAAAGTTGGCTTCTTGCCTTTTTCCTTTCATAATAATAATTGCTTAAATAGTGGTGTAATGTAAAGTCCATATAATTTTATAAAAACATAATAAGTCAATATAATGTAACTGAAATAGTTTTAAAAAAAAATATGGTAATAAGTAAATATAACGCAACTGGGATATGCTTTATGCAAAAGGTCTCTTGTAAGGTATCATTACAGAGGTTATAATCTACTAAGTATAGTCATCTGATTTATACCACTCTTGTATCTAAAACTAAAAATATAAAATGTATCTCTCTATCAGTGTTATAGAGGGCAAACAATTTATGAGTTTGCCCTGCATGGGCTTGTGCAGGGTAAAACGGATTTATTTGGGTTTAAACCCCATTGGGATTTGGGCATCTGAGTGCTAAAGACAAGCACACTATTGTAAGCTGTTTTCAGGTAGACTTGCAGCTTTGGGACAAGTGATTCAGCGGGGTCTGTGTTAGAGCAAACTGGAGTGTCTGGCTCAGCAAGACAGGGTGCTGGAGTCCTAAGCTGGCAGGGAAAGCAGGAGCAGAAGTAGTCTTGGTACATTGGGTGGCAGCTCCCAAGTGGGTTTCTGTAATCCAACCCGTCACAAATGGCATAAGCGGTGAAACTATGAATAAATGTTAAAAAGGAAATTCTTGGTTTCTTTGCAGCCATTCCTTTGGGAGTGTCTGTAAGTAATCCAGGCAAAAGGTTATTAAGGTAAAATCATTTGACTATAAAAAAAAGGTTAGTTAAATTTGTTAAAAAACACTCCTGGTGTGTATAATTATTGTTTATAAGTTTAAGATAAGTTAATGTTGTTTTGGGGTTATGGAACCAAGGGAAATATTTTTGCCAAACAAAATAAACTAGTGTTGTTTAGTTTTGGTATTTAGCATTTAATCTTTAAAGTAATTTAGTGCTTTGCAAAGTTTAAATTGTTTTAAAATGGAAAATTTTAAATCTGTTTTGGATATTTAAATTAATTTGTTCAAATGTTTAAAAGTTATAATTATAAGTGTGTGTTAGTTTTGGTGGTGTATTTTTTTGTAAAGGGGGGCAGATGCAGGATCTTGGATGAAGGTTTTACAACAGTTTTGCATTGGTAGAATATGTCATGCGGGGGCTGTTGTGGAGCTTTTGCTTAAGAATTTTGTATCACGGTCTGACATATCTGAACTGATTATACAAGAGCTATGTGCAGCTTCACAGATCCAGTATGTGTGCAGCTTCACAGATCCAATATGGCCAAATACCCTTTGAAGGCCACCCCCAATCAAGGGACCAAATTCAGCCCTCGTGAAAAATTTTTACCAGGGCACCCAATGCAACTACCAACAGTGCCCTGCTGGCCTAGTTCAAATAAACAGTCATTTAATAAATTATACAATAGTCTAGTCAGGCACTAACAAAATGTGTTAGGTCTTTTTATATACAGCAGTCCTGCCACTCGCGGAAACCAGAGACTGGGTTTGCATAAGGGTCCATCAGCAAAGAACTGCCCTCGCCCCATGCTGTGGGACTCTTGTCCGCTGACCAATCCATTAAGCCTTCGGACCTTGCTAAGAAAACAGCTTCTCCACCTGAGGCCATAATAAAGCCTCCAACCAAGCAAGGTGATTGTGCTGGTAACCCCTCCCTTGCAGCCTCATTGCCGGACAGCTAAGTGAACTGAGACTACGAAATCTTGAAGAATAGCTTGCGGAAGCTAGCCAAAACTACCTAAAGATGAAACTTTTAATATTTTTCAGCCTCTCCTCCTCAACGAACTTGGGGTGGGGAGGGAAAAAAAAAAAGTAATTTTTTTGTGTTGTTTTTGTTTTTTTTAAATCTTGGCCAATCAGTAGCCTTCGGTTTGGCCTGTGTCGTATTGCAGTGTATTCTGGCTCTATATGGTTGCCCATTGTTGTAGTCCCCGCTCCCCAGCTACTCCCCCTTGTATCTTCTCCAATTCCCATACAAATCTGTCTGGCCATAGCCTCAGGAAAAATTCAAGCCTCGGAACAACGAATGTGGTATAGCACATCCTACCGATGGAATTGTTGTTTACAGTGGTAAATTGTGCTAAATGCTACTGAAAGAACCACCACTTTCTCATTTCCCTCTCTGCTTTCCAAATAACTACCTAGTACCCTGATTATTTTCAGAGAGCGGCCATTCAACTGGCCCAGCTTGTGCAGTGGGAAAGTTTTTATCAAGGAAAAAGAGGTTTGGTGGAAGGAGCTTTACATGGCCTAACTAAAGTAGCCGCTATTTGGACAATAAATAAAACATCTGTTGTATGTACCTTCCAAGCTTCGGAACCGGTAAATGGCGCCTGGGCTCCAGTGCACTTACTTGTGCCAAAACCCTGGGCGAATTGTCTATGGGACTGGGTTATCCACCGGCAGGTATGGGAAGTTAAACCACCCCATGAACCTAGCCATTTTATCACCACTCCCTATGATTTCGCTGCTCAACATATCTGGGTGGGTATCGGAACCTTGTGGTCATTATGGCCCTTGGAACCCCCACAGCTATTTTGCCTCCGCAAATTGCATCCTGGGGAAATGATCAATATATTGGACATGACCTGTTGGGAAGGAGAAGCAATTAAAAGGGACCCAGAGGGAAAATTATTGTTTAGCAAAAAGAATGGGTGTGCCCTGCCATCTCAGCCCCAAATCCCCATTCCATACAGTCTTAACTTAACCACTGCACAAGGCAGCCGTTTATTACCTGGCCTGGTATGCCCCAAATCTATGTGTCCCTCAACCCAGCCATCCCTCTTACTAAAGAATTGGCTCAGCTTGTACCCAGCCTTTCCACTTCTATAGTTGTAAAAATTTTGCTTAGTATTATTTTAGCTGCTTATTGTAAATTGTTAATTGCCTTATTGTGCTGCTTATGTAAAGTTTGTCTCATATCCCAGCCTCAGCCACAACCACCCCTCAGGGCCCTGTTCTTTTCCACTGATGTTAATAATCTTTCAGACCCAACTGTTAACCACCTTAGTATAAACTTGTGTGCTAAGTATTGCCCAATGACCTCCATTCTAAATAAAAATAGTAATGCCTACCTGAAGACCCTGAAACATCTTCCCTAGAAATCTGCCATACTGAGGACTTTCGTGGGTAATGGGGTAGGCCTAAAAGCCTGAACCAAAAATCAGTTTGTGAGGCTATGCAAAAGTACCAACAGAGAAGGAAATGACCCCCCAGCAGTACTAATAAAATATGTTCATGGCTAATAAAATATAATAATCGCTTGTGTGAAGCAATAGGTAACTTTAGCTAAATGCAAACAGACTCATGCAATTTCTCCTTTGCATAATCTATGACCTATTTCGTAACTCCAGCTATCTGCAAACTAGCCCCCCCCTTAAGCCTTTGTTGAAATCCCCCGGAAAATGACATAGTCCAAGTCTTAAGAAATGTACCAAAACTAGGGCCGAGTACCACCCCTGCGGAAACCACCAAGCACCCTTCTACCCAAACAAACACCCACTCCTCGAAAATTAGGTCAGAGGGTAGGGAGGGGGGTGAGAGGACTGACCCCAACCCCAACACCCTAGCTCGTGATATACATGGGTTTCTGTTCTGGGGGCTCATCGGTGGTGGGCTGTTGTTGGGCACCTGTGTATGCTATTGTTGCTGCACACGTTGCCGTCCCCGACCTGCAGTATTGTCCTTCCCTCCACCACCCCCTCACCCCTTGCCCCTCGCCCCTTTGCGAACTTCTGTGTTTGAACCAGAAGATCCAGTATATGACTCACTGGAAATACCCTACTGTGGCGAATATGAAACGCCCCTGGAAGAGAAACCTGAGGTCCAAGCTTTAATGAACATTCATATCGAGGAAGTTGATGCTGTTGAATAAGCATCAAAAGGAGGGAGTTGTTGAGGATTTTGGGGACCCCCATACGCCTTACTCTGGATTTTTCCTATTGCTAAGCTGGCAACAGTAGGCCATGGCAGGCCTGCTTAATATTAAAGGTATAAGCAAGATTTGTAAGCTTGTGTGGCATAATGTAAAACCTGTATGGCTCAATCAAAAGGCCAACAGAAGCAAAAGAGGAACCAACGCCTACTGGTAGTTGGGTAACCTGACCTAGGATAACAGGAGTTTAGCTATGGAAAATTAGTAAAGCAAAAGAGTCTTGTATAGTGAAAACCGCAAGTAGGGGGGGCCGTGCAGGAGCCTCTAGCAATAACAGGAAAAGCCCTAAATGGTATCAGGTCCGAATCGCGGCCCCAGAGAGGCTTTGATTGGTTTGCTAGCAAATATACCAAATAAGGCTGATAAGATTTGTAATGCTTGATTACGCGTTGTGGTTTTTACCTTTATAAGCTTGAAACTGTGTAATTTATGCAAGGCGGCTGACCCCCTTGCATGGGGATACGCCGACCTTCCCTTTATGCATAATTGTATTTGTGTTACCTAATAAAGGTGCATCAGTGTGTCTGACCCAAAATCAACGGTGTGGGCAATTTTTCCACGACAGAAACCCTATAAATGCCCCGACTGCGGGAGGAGTTTCAGCCAGCGCTCAGCCCTATCTGCACACAGGAGCATCCACACAGGAGAAAGACCCTATAAATGCGACTGTGGGGAAAGCTTCATTGTGAGTGCTGACCTTCTCAAGCATCAGAGAATCCACACGGGAGAGAAACTCTACAATTGCAAAGACTGTGGGAAAAGCTTCTGTCGGAGCACCAACCTTGCTGCCCACAGGAGGATCCACAGGGGAGAGAAACCTTATAAATGCCCTGACTGTGGGAAAAGCTTCACGGGTAGCTCAACCCTTATTACGCATCAGAGACTGCACACGGGAGAGAGACCCTATAACTGCTCTGATTGCGGGAAAAGGTTCAGTCAGAGCTCAGCCCTTACTAAGCATCGGAGAATCCACACAGGAGAAAGACCCTATAACTGTTCTGACTGCGGGAAAAGCTTCACCAACAGCTCCCATCTTATTAGACATCAGACAACCCACACTGGAGAGAGACCCTATAAATGCCCGGAATGCGGGAAAAGATTCAGGCAGAGCTCGGCCCTTGTGAAACATCGGAGGCTCCACATGGGAAACACTGTAAATGTCGACCTTACAGAGAATGCTCAGACCACCAGTGAAGCCAGGCGGGATGGGAACCCATGACGGACCGTGATTGGAACTCTGCAGCATTAAAAAAAATTGCAGTAAACCTCACTGGAGCATTGTGGCGGAGAGGTCTGTCTGTGCGGGGGAAGCACCGGAGGGGGGATGATGCTGGGTGCTTTGGGAATGGGGCTGCAGGAAGCAGAGGGAGGCTTGAGGCAGGTGAATCAGTTATTTGGGGTTTGTGGGGAGAGAGCTGGGAGCCCGGGGGTGGGGGAAGGAGGGTGTTTTTCGTGCAGTCTGTAATTCCCTGAGTTACCCAAGCTCATTGCGGCAACATCTGGCAGGAGTGGAGGTGTCGGGCAATATGGGCTTTAGAGTTCTCTCTAGTCTGTATGGGTCAGTTCTATGGCTCATTAGGGCCAGAGACTGGATTTCCCGTCTGCAGGGAGCTGAGATGCTGAGTCAGGGTACCAGGGCTAAGAAGCAAACACAGATCTGGACCTGATCCTTTCAGGTGTGACCAGACCCGTCCCTAGGGGGGAGGCTAAGAGCCCATTCAGCACTGCCCATCCATCACACAGTCTCCTGACTCCTGCAATGACCAGAGACCCTCCTCAACCCCCCCATGCTGCCCCTTATGCCTGGTACTCCCGGCCACCCCCCTGCATATTCAGAACCCTCCTCACATCCCACTCCTTCTTAGTATCCCCCGAATCCCACTCAGCTCTGACAGAGACTCCAGGCCCCTCCCCGTGGGACCCCTAGCAATAAGTCATATGTGACAAGGGACAAGGGGGAAACTCTGAATCAGAACCACATGGGCCCTCCAGACCCATCCCAGTGAGCTGGGCGAATAACGGAGAAGGGTGGGGGCAGAGGAGGAGAATGGTGCGAAGGGCAAGAGTGGGGAAGGCCCCAACACTAAGAGCAAAGGGATAAGGCAAGGCTAAAGAGCAAAGGGATAAGGCAAGGCTAAAAATCCATCTGGTCACCCTCTTTCCCCCATCTACTGCAGTGTTCTGTATGGGGACAATAGAAACTCTCCCTGTCCCACTCAACACCCCCCCCCCCCACACACACACACACAGGATGTCCCCAGGGGAATAAAAGCCTCCACTGGATTGGAAACACTGACCCTGCTGTAAATTTACCTTATTCTGTGGTTCCCATGAATCTGAAACCCCTGGACTTCCTGTGTTTGCTTTGGTGACCCAACCCCAATGTGACACAGGAGTCTCTCCAGACTCCTTTGTCTGGAATAAGGAGTAAAAAAATGGCCTTTAAGGGAGTTGGAGACCTCCTGAGAAGTCTCTTTGAGGCTCCATTTCCCCCATCCGGGGTTGTCATGTTCTGCAGATTCTGCTGACTTCACTTGGTGCTGTAGCTGCTCAGCACTTTCTGAAAATCAGGCTGAAGGTGTTTCCAGCTGGGGACCTCCAGTGCCCACTTCTGACAAACTGGCCAAGGGATCTCTCAGAGGGGAGAGAACATTGTCCTTGTCTAAAGGCTAGAATGATGGGCTCCTGCTGCACATCAGAGACCCTACCTGGGAGAGCCCTTGCCCCTGATCTGGATGCTGGGAAAGACTCAGTACTTGGGCAGCTCTTACAACTCAGCTGAGACTTCACAGGAGTAGATGGGTTTGTCCCTGGGGGAGCAGTAGCCCTGAGCAGGGCGGGGTCAAGCCAGCTGCCAGAGTCAGGGGAGGCACCAGGGGTGCAACAGTCTTGAGGAAAGGGGACAGAGACACTTGTCTCCCCAGGAAACAGCAGCTTGAGCTTCCTTGAGGAGGGGTTCCTGCAACCCCAGCTCTGCTCTTGGGCAGTTGGTTGGCTGGGGATGGAGGTTGTGGTTAGATGTTCGGCTCTGTGTGTGTGTTGTTCCTGTGTGCTGCCCCAGCTCTGCGCAGACAGCCAGTATAGCAGACCAATGACCACAGGATCCGTTAAGGGACAAAGGCACCAGGCCAGGTTTATTGTCGACAAAACACAGTATTAGTATCTCACAGACTCTACCGGACCACTAATACATGTATCATAGAATATCAGGGTTGGAAGGGACCTCAGGAGGTCATCTAGTCCAACCCCCTGCTCAAAGCAGGACCAATCCCCAGACAGATTTTTACCCCAGTTCCCTAAATGGCCCCCCTCAAGGACTGAACTCACAACCCTGGGTTTAGCAGGCCAATGGTCAAACCACTGAGCTATCCCTCCCCCCAAATAAATAAATGGAGATGTCCTATCTCCTAGAACTGGAAGGGACCTTGAAAGGTCATCGAGTCCAGCCCCCTGCCTTCACTAGCAGGACCAAGTACTGATTTTGCCCCAGATCCCTAAGTGGCTCCCTCAAGGATTGAACTCACAACCCTGGGTTTAAGCAGGCCAAAGCTCAAACCATTGAGCTATCCCTTCCCCCGTATGCCCGTAACGATGAACCAGCTCAGTGAACAGCGGGACTTTCCATTCCTCCCTAGCTCAGACAAAGATACTCCCTCTGAGATACATCTTTATACTCCGATACAAACAAGTTAGTACTGCCTCTGACAGTTACTGCCCCCTGACGTGGGGAGTTATTATCCATCACCTTGTACATGTCGGTTCGATCAAAACATCTCTATTATGTACTGTCATCCTGACCTTATCTTTTAGGAGGGGTCAGTGTGTTCTTGTTATCCTTGGGGAATGTTTTTGTACCATCCTTGATATCGGGATATTCTGGTACCACTTGATATTGGGATGTGTTTGCGTAAGCACTCTGTAACTAGCACTTCTTAGGAATGTGTATTTCTGCAATATCAGCCCTGTCCTTGCCAGATTCTGTGAGCAGGTTCTGCCTCATACCAGGCCTCTGTTTCAAGAGCTTATGTCTCAGGTACTCTTCCTACTACATTGCTGAGCTGGGTGAGGTGGGTATGAAAGGGGCATTTACAGGTGAGTTAGGGTGCATGTCCATTTGCACCAGCTGAGGAGAGGCCCATGGTTTGCAGAAACAAATCGGGTTGGTTAAATGCCAGGATATGACGCCATTTGTCTCTTAAAGATTCTTACTATGACTTAGACGCTCTGTCTTAAAGCACCAAGAGAACACAGTTATGATCAATAAGCAATTTATTATGGAAGAAAAAACAGACCAAACCAGCCACTAAATAGTGTGTTTACTTCGGTTATAGTCTCCTCTAGTGTCTCCCTTGGGGAGAATTTCAGCAGAGAATGCACCGTCTCTGACAGTGAGACTGGCTTCCTATAGGGAGCACGCTTCTCTAGCAGAGCTGAAACAGGAGACAGCAATTCCCAAATCAGTAGGTGGATCCTGTCCAATTAGCAGAGAGGATCCAGATACTTTATTGCTGGCAAAGGAAAGTTTGTTGAAAGCGAGTCTCACTAAATGTATAACTTCTTCTATTGGCCATCTTTCAGGGCTCTTTGTTCAGAGGTCCCAATGCTGCAAACACCTGAGTGCAAGTCAGTTAAATCAAAGGGACAAGTTACGTAGGTAAAGTTAAGCAGGTACTTGTAACCCTTCTGCCAGGTGGAGTCGGCAGCCAGGTTGAATAGCTAGGGGTTCCTCTTCAACAATACAACACAAAACCGGATCCAGCCCCTGCCCAGTAACCTGGGACAATTACATACCATCCCTGGGCACCTCTAAGAGGCAATACTTCCCCTCTCACAAGCACTGAGTCTGTGTGTGGAAAAGAAACTTTTAATAAAAGGAGGGATGTCCCCGGCATTAATTTGGGAAAACGCTGCAAGCAGGATTCATAAACAAAACCATGAGCCAAACACCCACCCCAAAGTATGCTGGGCTGTGTCCTTTGGCCTCAGGTTCTTAATTCCAGCAACCAAAAGTTCCTTTAACGTGCCCCTCCCTTCTCCCTCCAGGGCACCCCACTCACAGTGGTCGTCCTTGGTCAGGGAAGAACCAGAGTTCAGAGGTGCATCTGCGTGAGCTCACCTCTCACCCTGGCAGGGTGGCCGGCAGAGTGGAGTGGTGGGCGGCTGGTGGAGCAGAGCGAGCACCTAGACAGCAGAATGAGCAAGGTGCCCCCCCGACTATCACCTCAACAGCACCAAGAAAAGATGCAACGACATGCTCAGCAGATGTAAAATGACCATTGAATGTGCTATTGGTAGACTGAAGGGGCACTGGCTTTGTTTAATCACAAGATGGGACCTCTGTGAGAAAAATATCCCAATGGTTAGTTGCCGACTGTATCCTGCATAATTTTTGTGAAGCAAAGGGGGAAAAGTTGCAGCAGGGGTAGAAGTGGAGTGGCCATCTGCAGCATTTGAACAGCCAGACACTAATGCTATTAGAATATCTCAACACAGAGCTATACAGCTCAGGAAGGCTTTGAAAGAGCGCTTTAATCATGAGCCACAGTAATGGGTTGTGGTGCACTGTGCTTCTATTTTGGGGCCAGTTAGGCATTGTGTGGTGCTTGGTTTACATCTATGAATAGAACAGTGACAATGCAATTTTGTGATGCTTGCTGTACCTTTATGATACACTGTGTTTGTCGCTGATCTTATGAGTTGTGTCGCAATGTACGACAACATGTAAGTGGGTGCTTTCACTACCGTCAGGCATTGTGCAACATATGTTGGGGACTAATAAAGATGAATTGCTTTCCAAACAATACAGTTTTATTGAGCAATGAAAACACTAATATTTATTTGCAAATTAAAAGTAAATACGTTAAAACCTTAGTACATGTCTAGAACAGAGCTTAAAGAAGGGGAAGGAACATTCATGTCCAGTTTAGCTACACATACACTGACCTGTTGAGAGCTACGGTTGATGTATGTGATGCTGTGGTTGTCCTTAATGTCCCCCGGAGTGGTAGGGCTACGGATGCAGCCCCTGATGTCATGTGGAATGTTGAGGAGGGGTGTAGGGAGGTGCTATCCCGGAGTTCTCCATGGGCTGCAAAGGGAGGCGAGCCTGTGTTTGTTGAAGTTGTAGGTCCACAAGAGTCTGCAGCATCTGTGCTTGCTGCCAGAGAAGCCCAAGTATGTCCTAGTGCATCTCCCTCTGCTTTTCCTGCGCCTTTCTCCTGTCCACTCTTTCCTTCTCCACACAGTCTACAATATTCATCCTGCAGGCCCTCTGTTCATCATCGGATGCAGCACTGGCTTGCAGGATCTCACTGAACATGTCATCCTGAGTTCTCTTCTTTCTCCTACTTATCTGGCTCAGGTGTTGTGCAGGTGTGAAAGGGGAACCCCTCAAGGGGGACAGTAGGTCTGGATAAAACACACAGAGGCACGATTGTCACAACAGAAAGTGGAAGTTGAGATTCAGAACTCCCTTCCTTCGCTCCCCTGACATTTTAAACAAGACATGCTTATTGACACTTCCGCTTGGGAGTGCTTGTGCACCGCGCTTCTCACAGCACCAGCCATGGTGCGTATGGCTCACCTGGGGAGAGGGAAACGAGGAGGGAATTGCTTGGTAGCATGAAACTGAGTATAGGGCACTGGCAGTCAATACTGGCACCGTTTCCCATAGGCGGGTGTGATTTTAGCTGGTATCTCACTCCTGAGGGTAACAAAACCACCCGGGCCCGTAGGCCACTAGCCATTTTACCACAGTAGGGTGAAAGTGTCCTACCGTGGAGGAAGAGATAAGGTTGACATCTCTAGAAATCTTGGGGAGAAGACTGCAGAGCACCTCTGTGAAAGTTTACTCGAGATCTCTCAGGAGGATTCAAGGGATATCTCCATGTACATAAACAAACGGCTCTGCTTACCCACCCAGGGGTGCCAGAACGGGGGGGGTTAGGGGGCCATGACCCTCCCACTTTTTACCGGTGGTAAGGGTGAGTGATGGGGGCAGGAGGTGGAGAGAGGAGTGAGCAGGAGGTGGGGTCTTGAGGGGAAGAGGTGTTGCAGGAGTGGGGCCTTGGGGGAAGAGACAGGGCAGGGGCGGAGCTTCGGGGGAACATATGGTGCGGGGGTGGGATCTTGGGGGAAGGGGCATTGTGAGGGCGGGGGCTTGGGGGAATGGGCAGCAGAAGGGCGGAGCCTCAGGGACAGCGTGGTGCAGAGGGTGGGAGCACAGTTTGGGCGCTTGTGGCCCCCCCACTTTTAGGGTGCTTCTGCCACTCCTGTACCCAGCTACCTCTTCTAGCACGAGTAAATTAATGAAAAGTCAATAGCTGTATCCTGCCAAATTGGGGGTGCCATCACCGTATCGGAAAAATAAATTTACACACTTACCTGAAGTTCCTTCCCCTGCATCAGGCTCGACTCCGCTCGACTGCTGGGACTCACTGGACTTCAGTGGAGTCTCAAATAGATCCTGGCTTGTGGCATAGCTGAACCTCCCTGTAGCATGTCCCCTATCCTCCTCCTCTTCCTCCTCCTTGCTGTTCACAGCTGGGACCTGGGACTCAGGATGCTCGGAAGTATCCACAGTGGTGTGTGAGGTAGTGGTGGGTTATCTGCCAAGTATGGCATGCAGCTCATTGTAAAAGGAGCAGGTCTGGAGGCTTGGCCTCTCTGGCTTTCTGATATGCCTGCCGCAGCTCCTTTGCTTTCACGCAGCACTGCTGCTGGTTCCTGTCGTGCCCATTTTCCTGTATGCCCCATGCAGTCTTCTCAGAGATGTCCATGTTTCTCTGGCTAGTCCATAGCTGTGCTTGCAAAGCCTCTTCTCCCTGTAGGCCCGGGAGATCCAGTCTCTCCTGTCTACTCCAGGCGGGAGTGCGCCTGGAACATGTAGCCGGCATGGTCAGCTGGGCAGTTGCACACAACAACTGAGAGCTCCTAGGTGTGCTCATCACGATGGACAATCAGGAAAAGGTATTTCAAAAATTTGCTGAGCTTTAAAGGTGTCAAGGCTGCTTCCCCACTCTGAACTTTAGGGTACAAATGTGGTGGCCTGTATGAAAACTTCTAAGCTTAACTACCAGCTTAGATCTGGTCCTCTGCCACCACTCCCAATGTGCTAATTCCCTTCCCTGGGTAGCCTTGAGAGACTCTTCACCAATTCCCTGGTGAATACAGATCCAAACCCCTTGGATCTTAAAACAAGGAGAAATTAACCACCCCCGTCCTTTCTCCCACCAACTCCTGGTGGATCAAGATCCAACCCCCTTGGATCTAAAAACAAGGAAAAATCAATCAGGTTCTTAAAAAGAAGGCTTTTAATTAAAGAAAAAGGTAAAAATCTTCTCTGTAAAATCAGGATGGGAAATAACTTTACAGGGTAATCAAACTTAAAGAGCCCAGAGGACCCCCCTCTAGCCTTAGGTTCAAAGTTACAGCAAACAGAGATAAACATTCTAGCAAAAAGGTACATTTACAAGTTGAGAAAACAAAGATAAAACTAACACGCCTTGCCTGGCTGTTTACTTACAAGTTTGAAATATGAGAGACTTGTTCAGAAAGATTTGGAGAGCATGGATTGATGTCTGGTCCCTCTCAGTCCCAATTGCAAACTCCCCCAAAACAAAGAGCACAAACAAAAGCCTTCCCTCCACCAAGATTTGAAAGTATCATGTCCCCTTATTGGTCCTTTGGGTCAGGTGTCCGCCAGGTTACCTGAGCTTATAAGAACATAAGAACATAAGAAAGGCCGTACTGGGTCAGACCAAAGGTCCATCTAGCCCAGTATCTGTCTACCGACAGTGGCCAATGCCAGGTGCCCCAGAGGGAGTGAACCTAACAGGCAATGATCAAGTGATCTCTCTCCTGCCATCCATCTCCATCCTCTGACGAACAGAGGCTAGGGACACCATTCTTACCCATCCTGGCTAATAGCCATTTATGGACTTAGCCACCATGAATTTATCCAGTCCCCTTTTAAACATTGTTATAGTCCTAGCCTTCACAACCTCCTCAGGTAAGGAGTTCCACAAGTTGACTGTGCGCTGCGTGAAGAAGAACTTCCTTTTATTTGTTTTAAACCTGCTGCCTATTAATTTCATTTGGTGACCCCTAGTTCTTGTATTATGGGAATAAGTAAATAACTTTTCCTTATCCACTTTCTCAACATCACTCATGATTTTATATACCTCTATCATGTCCCCCCTTAGTCTTCTCTTTTCCAAACTGAAGAGTCCTAGCCTCTTTAATCTTTCCTCATATGGGACCCTCTCTAAACCCTTAATCATTTTAGTTGCTCTTTTCTGAACCTTTTCTAGTGCTAGAATATCTTTTTTGAGGTGAGGAGACCACATCTGTACACAGTATTCGAGATGTGGGCGAACCATGGATTTATATAAGGGCAATAATATATTCTCAGTCTTATTCTCTAAAGCTTCTTAACCCTTTACAGGTAAAAGGATTTTGGAGTCTCTGGCCAGGAGGGATTTTATAGTATTGTACACAGGAGGGCTGTTACCCTTCCCTTTATAGTTATGACACGCCCCCCAAATCACAGATAGTGTTGGACAGCCGGTTCCACACTGGCTGTGATTTCTTCCTGGAGCTCTAGGAGAAAACAGAGTTAATAAGACACATGCACCTTTAGACATACTACTGATTATATAAAAACTAACAATATGTCCTACATTCCAAGAACAATTTTTAACCAGTTGATTCTGGGAAACTTTCCCGGGAGAGTGCATCAGCCACTTTGTTAGAAGCTCCTGAAATGTGTTGTATTTCAAAATCAAAATCTTGGAGAGCTAAACTCCACCGAAGAAGTTTTTTGTTATTCCCCTTGGCGGTATGAAGCCACGTTAGTGCAGCATGGTCGGTTTGTAGTTGGAAACGCCGTCCCCAAACGTATGGGCGTAGCTTTTCCAGCGCGTACACAATGGCGTAGCATTCCTTTTCGCTGATTGACCAGTGGCTTTCCCTCTCAGACATTTTCTTGCTGAGAAACACGACAGGATGGAATTCTTGATCCGGTCCTTCCTGCATTAAAACTGCTCCCACGCCCCGCTCGGACGCATCTGTGGTTACTAGGAACGGTTTGTCAAAGTCTGGGGCCCTTAGCACAGGGTCAGACATGAGTGTCGCCTTAAGCTGGTTAAAGGCCTTTTGACACTCATCAGTCCATTGAACTGCATTTGGCTGTTTCTTTCTGGTTAGGTCTGTCAGCGGGGCGGCGATTTGGCTGTAGTGTGGTACAAATCGCCTATAATATCCGGCCAAGCCTAAGAAGGATTGGACCTGTTTCTTTGACTTTGGAATCGGCCACTTTTGGATAGCATCCACTTTGGCCTGTAGGGGATTTATAGTTCCTTGACCCACCTGGTGCCCCAGGTAAGTCACTCTGTTTTGGCCTATTTGACACTTTTTAGCCTTAACAGTTAGTCCTGCCTGCCTGATGCGCTCGAAGACTTTTTCCAGGTGCTCCAGGTGTTCTGCCCATTAATCAGAAAAAATGGCCACATCATCGAGGTAGGCAACTGCAGATTCTCCCAATCCCACTAGGAGACCATCTACAAGTCTTTGGAAGGTGGCGGGTGCATTTCGCAACCCGAAAGGGAGTACATTGAATTCATACACCCCTGCCTGGGTGACGAAGGCTGACCTTTCCTTGGCGGGTTCATCTAGTGGTACTTGCCAGTACCCCTTGGTTAAGTCTAAAGTAGAGATGAATTGGGCATGTCCCAATTTCTCCAATAGCTCATCTGTGCGTGGCATTGGATAGTTGTCAGGACGAGTTACAGCATTTAGCTTACGGTAGTCCACGCAAAAGCGTATTTCCCCATCTGGTTTGGGAACTAGAACCACTGGAGATGCCCATGCACTCTTAGAGGGGCGGATTATACCCATCTGTAGCATGTCCTGGATCTCCCTTTTTATAGCAGTTTGGGCATGAGGTGACTATCGGTAGGGTGGGGTTCTAATTGGGTGAGCATTACTTGTGTCAATGGAGTGGTATGCCCGTTCGGTCCGTCCTGGAGTGGCTGAGAACATTGGCGCAAAGCTAGTGCACAGCTCCTTGATCTGCTGTCGCTGCAGACGTCCAAGGGTTGCGGAGAGGTTCACCTCTTCCACGCCACCGTCACTTTTTCCTTCGTAGTAGACACCTTCAGGCCGCTCCGCGTCATCTGTTTCCTGGGCTGTAAACTGGGAAACCTTTAATTCTCTGGAATAAAAGGGATTAAGAGAGTTAACATGGTATACCTTAGGCTTTATGTTGGAGGTGGGGGATGCTATGAGATAGTTAACAGCTCCTAGGCGCTCCTGGACCATGAATGGTCCTTCCCACGACGCTTCCATTTTATGGGCCTGGAGCGCCTTTAAGACCATGACTTGGTCTCCTACTTTGAAGGACCGTTCTCTGGAATGTTTATCATACCAGGCCTTTTGCTCTTCCTAAGCATCCTTTAGGTTTTCTTTAGCAAGGGCTAAAGAGTGTCGGAGGGTGCTTTGTAGGTTGCTTACAAAGTCTAGAATGTTAGTTCCTGGAGAAGGCGTAAACCCCTCCCATTGCTGCTTCACCAACTGTAATGGCCCCTTAATCTCGCGGCCATACACAAGTTCAAATGGTGAAAACCCTAAACTGGGATGTGGTACAGCCCTGTAGGCAAAAAGCAACTGCTGCAACACTAGGTCCCAATCATTGAAGTGTTCATTTATGAATTTGCGTATCATGGCCCCCAAAGTTCCATTAAACCTCTCCACCAGGCCATTGGTTTGATGGTTGTAAGGGGTGGCACCCAAGTGATTCACCCCATGAGCTTCCCACAGGTTTTTCATGGTCCCTGCCAGGAAATTAGTTCCCGAATCTGAAAGGATGTTGGAGGGCCAACCTACCCTGGCAAAAATGTCTGCTAATGCCTGGCACACACTTTTAGCCCTGGTGTTGCTTAAGGGTACTGCTTCCGGCCATCGGGTAGCAAAATCCATGAAAGTCAGTACGTACTGCTTTCCTCTGGGTGTCTTCTTTGGGAAAGGACCCAGAATATCCACAGCTACTCGCTGAAATGGGACCTCAATTATGGGTAGTGGCTGGAGAGGGGCTTTGACCTGGTCTTGGGGCTTTCCCACTCGTTGGCACACCTCACAAGACCGGACATAATTAGCAACATCCTTGCCCATTCCCTCCCAGTGGAAGGACTTCCCCAACCGGTCTTTGGTTCTGTTCACCCCAGAATGGCCACTGGGATGATCATGGGCTAAGCTCAAGAGCTTTACCCGATACTTAGTGGGATCTACCAACTGTCTTTGAGGATGCCAGTCTTCCTGGTGCCCACCAGAAAGAGTCTCCTTGTATAAAAGTCCTTGTTCTACCACAAACCGGGATCGGTTAGAAGAGCTGAGAGGCGGTGGGGTGCTCCGTGCCGCCACCCAAGCTTTCTGAAGGCTGTCATCTGCTTCCTGCTCGGCCTGGAACTGTTCCCTTGATGCTGGAGACATCAGTTCCTCCTTGGACTGTGGACTTGGGCTTGGTCCCTCTGGAAGCGATGCAGGTGCTGGGGCTGTTTCCGTTGACTGTGAACCGCTGTCCGCTGGTGCACTATGTTGTATTTCAGGCTCTGGCTGAGCCTCTTGGGTAGGGTTATCTGCTGCTTCTGCCAGTTCAGGCTCGCTGGTGCCCTCTGGCGTTGGAGTTGTAGACGGGTTTGCAAACGCTGTACTCAGTGCTGGCAATGGTTCTGGCGCTGGTTGTGTTGCCAGTTCCGGTTCTGGGACTGGCTTTGGCTGGGTCTCTGGGATTGGATCCACTACGGCTGTTGCAGTCATTGGCAGGGGATCCGGTTCCACCACCTTTGTCTGGGTCTCTGGTAACACAGACAGGGCCCTGGTGGACGGCTCAGGAACAGGGATGGGGGTGAAAGCTTGTTTAGCCTGGCTGCGGGTGACTATTCCCACCCTCTTGGCTAGCTTCACATGGTTGGCCAAGTCTTCCCCCAGCAGCATGGGGATGGGATAATTGTCATAGACTGCAAAAGTCCACATTCCTGACTAGCCCTTGTACTGAACATGCAACTTGGCTGTAGGCAAGGTTACAGACTGTGACATGAAGGGTTGAATTGTCACTGGAGCCTCCGGGTTGATGAAGTTGGGGTCCACTAGGGATTGGTGGATAGTCGACACTTGTGCCCCAGTGTCCCTCCAAGCAATAACCTTCTTTCCGCCCACTCTCAAGGTTTCCCTTCGCTCCGAGGGTATGAGAGAGGCATCTGGGCCTGGGGATCTTTGGTGTGATTGTGGTGTAATGAACTGTAATCGGTTGGGGTTCTTGGGGCAGTGGGCCTTTATATGTCCCAGTTCATTACATTTAAAACATCGCCCTGCTAAGGCATCACTGGGGCGATGTTGGTTGGTGGAGACTGGTGTGGTGGGGTGAGAAGGCGTCTGGGGTTTCCCTTGGGAGGTAGGTGGGGCCTTGGGTTGTCCCCGGTGGTAAGGTTTTGTTTCGGGTTGCCCCTTCTGATATTCGCTCCAACTGCTACTAGTTTTTTTCTTTTCTGCCACCTCCACCCATTTGGCTCCAATCTCCCCCGCCTCGGTTACAGTTTTGGGCTTCCCATCTAGGATGTACCTTTCTATTTCCTCAGGAACACCCTCTAAATACTGCTCCATTTGCATTAGGAAGGGCAACTCTTCTGTAGATTTAACATTTGCTCCTGATATCCAGGCATCCCAATTTTTCCCAATGTGGTAGGCATGTCGGGTAAATGACACATCGGGTTTCCACCTTAGGGCTCTGAACCGCCAACGGGCATGCTCGGGTGTTAGCCCCATTCTGAGTCTGGCCTTGTTTTTAAAAGGTTCATAACTGTTCATGCGTTCCTTAGGCATTTCAGCCGCCACCTCTGCTAAGGGTCCACTGAGCTGCGGCGTCAGTTCTACCATGTACTGGTCTGTAGTGATGCTGTACCCAAGGCAGGCCCTTTCAAAATTTTCTAAGAAGGCCTCAGTATCCTCGCCTGCCTTGTAGGTGGGGAATTTTCTGGGATGGGAAGTGGTACCTGGAGAGGGGTTGCTAGGATTGGCTGGTATATCCGGCCTAGCCCGTGCTAATTCCAGTTCATGCTTCCTCTCTCTTTCTCTCTCCTCCAGACTCTTCGGGGGCGTGGGTTCGAATCCCACCTCTGCCACCATGTCAAGGCTGCTTCCCCACTCTGAATTTTAGGGTACAAATGTGGGGGCCTGCATGAAAACTTCTAAGCTTAACTACCAGCTTAGATCTGGTCCGCTGCCACCACTCCCAATGTGCTAATTCCCTTCCCTGGGTAGCCTTGAGAGACTCTTCACCAATTCCCTGGTGAATACAGATCCAAACCCCTTGGATCTTAAAACAAGGAGAAATTAACCATCCCCCCTCCTTTCTCCCACCAACTCCTGGTGGATCAAGATCCAACCCCCTTGGATCTAAAAACAAGGAAAAATCAATCAGGTTCTTAAAAAGAAGGCTTTTAATTAAAGAAAAAGGTAAAAATCATCTCTGTAAAATCAGGATGGGAAATAACTTTACAGGGTAATCAAACTTAAAGAGCCCAGAGGACCCCCCTCTAGCCTTAGGTTCAAAGTTACAGCAAACAGAGATAAACACTCTAGCAAAAAGGTACATTTACAAGTTGAGAAAACAAAGATAAAACTAACACGCCTTGCCTGGCTGTTTACTTACAAGTTGGAAATATGAGAGACTTGTTCAGAAAGATTTGGAGAGCATGGATTGATGTCTGGTCCCTCTCAGTCCCAAGAGCTAACTCCCCCAAAACAAAGAGCACAAACAAAAGCCTTCCCCCCACCAAGATTTGAAAGTATCATGTCCCCTTATTGGTCCTTTGGGTCAGGTGTCCGCCAGGTTACCTGAGCTTCTTAACCCTTTACAGGTAAAAGGATTTTGGAGTCTCTGGCCAGGAGGGATTTTATAGTATTGTACACAGGAGGGCTGTTATCCTTCCCTTTATAGTTATGACAAAAGGGGCGGGTGGCTTCCTGTCTCTGTGACCCCTAGACAGTTGAGTTCACAATTGTGACCAGAGAGGTCAGCATTGGGCATTGTGGGACAGCTGCTGGAGGAGCGTTTGGCTTGACATAGGTAACAGTGTCTACATTCCCGTTGCGTTGGCCTCTGGACATCAACCATGGCTCAACGCCGCTCAGGGAGGTGGTGTTACTATGTCAGTGTAAAGTAGAGCTCAGCTTACATTGGTGGGAGACCAAGTGTAGACACCTGCACAATCAGGTCAATGCAAGGTGGTGTATGTCAACCTAACTTTGTAGTATAGACCAGGCCCTGGAGTGAGGGAGGAGCATGCACGCTCAGAGGCAGTGACTTAAGTGCCAAGGGAACTTTTACTGCAAAAACTTAGGTGCTGAGTGAATTTAGGTACCTACTGGGTTTTGTGGGATGCCATCTAACACTGGGATTTAGGCTTCTAAATCTGGGGTGTCAGTGCCTAACTCATTTTGTAGGTCTGGGCCTAAGTCAATAGCCCACAGTCACACAGTCTGTGGCACAGCAAGGAAAGTAACCCCAGGTCTCCTGCATCCCAAGTTAGCAATCTAACTCTGGACCATGGGCAGAATAGTTGGTGACAATGAAATTTCCTCTGTGTGTGGCACTCCCATTTAAATGAGTAACAAAACGAAAAAACAGAAAACAAAACCTAACAACAAAAGAGCATTAAGCTTTATTATCAGTGGAATTGTTTCGCATATACTTTTATGAAATTTCCATAAATGCCTAAATGATTTTGGATCATGTGTTATCGACTTTCAGTGGCACTTTGACTACTAAGTCACTTATGAGCTTTTGAGAATTTAACACTTAGGCCTGGTCTACACTACGAGTTTAGGTCGAATTTAGCAGCGTTAAATCAAATTAACCCTGCACCCGTCCACACATCGAAGCCATTTACTTCGACATAAAGGGCTCTTAAAATCGATTTCTGTACTTACTCCTCCCTGACGAGGGGAGTAGCGCTGAAATCGACATTGCCGGTTTGAATTAGGGTTAGTGTGGATGCAATTTGACGGTATTGGCCTCCGGGAGCTATCCCACAGTACACCATTGTGACCGCTCTGGACAGCAATCTGAACTCAGATGCACTGGCCAGGTAGACAGGAAAAGCCCCGCGAACTTTTGAATTTCATTTCCTGTTTGCCCAGCGTGGAGAGCACAGGTGACCACGCAGAGCTCATCAACACAGGTAACCATGCAGTCTGAGAATCGAAAAAGAGCTCCAGCATGGACCGTGCGGGAGGTACTGGATCTGATCGCTGTATGGGGAGACAATTCCGTGCTAGCAGAACTACGTTCCAAAAGACGAAATGCCAAAACATTTGAAAAAATCTCCAAGGGCATGATGGAGAGAGGCCACAATAGGGACTCACTACAGTGCCACGTGAAAGTTAAGGAGCTCAGACAAGTGTACCAGAAAACCAAAGAAGGTCCGGGGCAGAGCCGCAGACATGCCGCTTCTACGCTGAGCTGCATGCAATTCTGGGGGGGGGGGGGGGGGGCGCGCCACCACTACCCCACCCCTGATCGTGGATTGCGATGAGGGGTTACTCTCAGCCATGCCTGAGGATTTTGAGGACGGGGAAGATGAGGAGGAGGACGAGCTTGCGGAGAGCACACAGCACACCGTTCGCCCCAACAGCCAGGATCTTTTTCTCAGCCTGACTGAAGTAGCCTCCCAGCCCTCCCAAGGCGATATCCTGGACCATGAAGCCATAGAAGGGACCTCTGGTGAGTGTACCTTTGTAAATATAAAACATGGCTTAAAAGCAAGCGGTTTTTAATGATTAATTTGCTCTGAGGACTTGGGATGCATTCGCAGCCAGTACAGCTACTGGAAAAGTCTGTTAACGTGTCTGGAGATGGAGCGGAAATCCTCCAGGGACATCTCCATGAAGCTCTCCTGGAGGTACTCCAAAAGCCTTTGCAGAAGGTTTCTGGGGAGGGCAGCCTTATTCCGTCCTCCATGGTAGGACACTTTACCACACCATGCTAGTAGCAAGTAATCTGGTATCATTGCCTGACAAAGCCTGGCAGCGTATTGTCCCGGTGTTTGCTGGCATTCAAGCAACATCCGTTCTTTATCTCGCTGTGTTATCCTCAGGAGAGTGATATCGTTCATGGTAACCTGGTTGAAATACGGGAATTTAATTAAGGGGACAGAGGTGGCCATTCCTACTGGGCTGTTTGCCTGTGGCTGAAAATAAATTCTTCCCTGCAGTTAGCCAAGCGGTTGGGGGGGGGGGGGGGCATTGGCGCTGAGCTGTTTGCGTTTGGCTAGCAGGGATCTTCCCTGATACCAGCCACGCAGTGAGGGGAGGGGTAAAGCGATCATCCCAGAGAATTGGATGGGGGGGGGGGTTAGTTTAGTTTCTGCTGCTGCACATTAACACAAAAACCACAGCACTCACCGGGCTTTGCTTGGTATGGGAAAGGAGGGGGCTGCTTTTATGAAGGTTGCAGAAGCCAAAAGACAATGGCTTACCATGGCCACATGCAAGCCGAATTCTGTTGCCCAGCCCTGCGTCTGTGATCTCTAACACCAAAGCCGCAGGCACTCAATATTAAGATGCAAAATGCGACCTTGTACCGAAATCACATGTGCTATGTAATGTGAATAGTATTGTTCACCGTGAAAGAGTATACCCATTGTTCTTTAAAATGTATCTTTTTAAATACTTCTCTCCCTTTTTTCCCTCCCGCAGCTGCAAATTTTTCAAGTCTCTCTCCTCCGTCCCGAAGGCTATCTCAGATAAGGCGGCAAAAAAAACACACACAAGATGAAATGTTCTCTGAGATCATGCAGTCGACCTGCAATGAAAGAGCTCATCTGAATGAGTGGAAGAACACAGTATCACAGTACAGGAAAGCGGCCAATGAACGTGAGTACAGGAGGGATGAACGTGAGGACAGGAGGGATGAACGTGAGGACAGGAGGGACGCTCAAGATGAGAGGTGGCGGCAGGAAGATCAGAGGAGGCAGGATGCAACGCTGGGATTACTGCGGGATAAAACGGACATGCTCCGGCATCTGGTGGAGCTTCAGGAACGGCAGCAGGATCACAGAGTGCCACTTCAGCCCCGGTATAACCGCCCTCCCCCTCCCCAAGTTCCATAGCCTCCTCACCCAGATGCCCAAGAACGCGGGGGTGGGGGGGAAGTCTCCGTGCACCCTGCCACTCCACCCCAGTGGACAGCCCAAGCAAAAGGCTGTCATTCAACAAGTTTTGAAGTGGCCTTTTCCTTCCCTCCTCCCCTCCTCCCACACCCCACCCAGGCTACCTTGTCAGTTCTCTCCCTATTTTTATATTCAATTCATAAAGAATACATGGTTTTTAAATGATAGTGACTTTATTTCCTTTGAAAGCAAGCTGTGATTAAAGGGGGTAGGGTGGGTGGCTTACAAGGAATGAGTCAATCAAGGGGGCGGGTTTTCATCAAGGAGAAACAAACAGAACTTTCACACTGTAGCCTAGCCAGTCATGAAACTGGTTTTCAAAGCTTCTCTGATGCGCAGCGCTTCCTGGTGTGCTCTTCTAATCGCCCTGGTGTCTGGCTGCACGTAATCAGCGGCCAGGTGATTTACCTCAACATCCCACCCCTCCATAAACATCTCCCCCTTACTCTCACAGAGATTGTGGAGCACACAGCAAGCAGCAATAACAATAGGAATATTGGTTTTACTGAGGTCTGAGCGAGTCAGTAAAGTGCGCCAGCGACCCTTTAAATGTCCAAATGCACATTCTACCACCATTCTGCACTTGCTCAGCCTATAGTTGAACAGCTCCTGACAACTGTCCAGGCTGCCTGTGTATGGCTTCATGAGCCATGGCATTAAGGGGTAGGCTGGGTCCCCAAGGATAACTATAGGCATGTCAACATCCCCAACAGTGGCTGTCCTCATCACTCGTCGCCGCGCTGCCGTCACCGCCACCTCCTCGCCTAGTTTTTCAGGTTCTGGTTCAGCATAAACTGCAGATAATGCACGAGGTGTTTACAATGTTCATGACTGCTGCCTTGAGCTGAGCAGGCTCCATGCTTGCCATGGTATGGCGTCTGCACAGGTAACCCAGGAAAAAAGGCGTGAAACGGTTGTCTGACATTGCTTTCACAGAGGGAGGAAGGGAGGGAGGGAGGGAGAGAGGGGCCTGACGACATGTACCCAGAACCACCCGCGACAATGTTTTTTGCCCCATCAGGCATTGGGATCTCAACCCAGAATTCCAATGGGCGGGGGGAGACTGCGGGAACTATGGGATAGCTATGGGATAGCTACCCACAGTGCAACAATCCGGAAGTCGACGCTAGCCTCGGTACTATGGACGCACACCGCTGAATTAATGTGCTTAGTGTGGCTGCATGCACTCGACTTTATACAATCTGTTTCCAAAAATCGAATTCTATAAAATCGGAGTAATCACGTAGTATGTAAGTTATATATAGGCTTGGCAGAATTAGATTTTTTTTTTTTAATTTCAACTGATAATATAGATTTTTTTAAACATACTTTTAGATTTTTATAGATTTAAATTTTCACAGTTCAGAATTATGGGGTGGTCAGACAATAATTATTAAATGACAGTAGATATTGTGATTACAAAGTTAAAGCTTTACTAACCATTAAAATACATCACATGTTGAAATATACAAAGTAAATATCCTTAAATCACACTCTATAAGTTATCAAGAAGCATTTTTCTTACTTTGCCTACCTGTACATTTAAATAATTATTGATAGAAATATTTGAATTGGTTTGTGTGTGTGCTGTGAAATTATTTACCAACATTTATCAATAAAAATCGAATCCATCCAAGCCTATCACATTCTCTTAGTTTTAGTCCCACTTTTTTCCCTGTACAAATGTTTACATGCCTGTCACAGCATCACTGCAAACTTTCAGTGTCTTTGTGCTGCCATATTGATAATCATTGTGACCTCTATCAACAGACAGGCTGAACTAGAGCAATTCAAGATTTACATTTCTTACGGCTTTCCACTGGTATACCAAACATACATCCAGAAACACAGGCCTACTAACTAGATTATTCTGATGAGTAGACAAGTTAAATACTTTACTGGAGCTGCAACAACATAGTCACACCACAGCAAAGTGGACATTGTGGAAAAATTAAGTTGAGTCATTGATATTTTATGGTGAATGAATTTTCAAGCAATGATTTAAAATGATAGCAACTTATCCACCTTTAGCCAAAATTGCATAGCCTTACAGATCAAAATTTTAACTATTTCCTATGTGTTTGACCATTTAAATACCAAGGATGTCACATGGGCTTACATCATGGGTTAATTCAATGGCTCCGCTACTTGCGGTTCAATCAGCACACGGCTACAGCCCATGTGACATCCTCAGGGCCACAAAGGTAGCATATATATTGCATGGATGCAGCCAACATAACACACAGAGAGCTGCATATGTGGCCCACAATGGAAAATAGGTTGAGAACCACACTGGATTATATTAGGCTGCTTGCAGAAGTGGGGAAGGTTCTGCAGGCTCACCCTTCCCCCCCCCATGCTGCTACTTCTAGGGGAAAGGGGAGGCCAAGAAGTTCTCAGAACATTGCAGGGGTGGGGGTCAGAACCATGCAGAGAAAGGTGAGAGGTGGCAAATTCTGAAAGAGAGACTTTCCTCTTCTGGCAGAATTTGCTACCTTGATGCTTGTTTCTCTCCTTTTTTTAATGGAGATGCAAAAAAAGGCATCTTCGGTGTCCGTTTTTGATATGTAGCAAAGTGTGCAGAGGAAGCAGTTTCTGACACTATATTCGGGCAGCAAAGGCATTCATCCCAGCAGTCCGGGGAAGGGGGGTGAGGGCCCCCAGGACAGCTGAGCGCGTCCTGCAGGCTCCAGGCTGGGTCACAGCTCCTCTGCAAGCAAAAAGGATAGCACTTGGCCAGATCCGTGGGCGTGTGGGGGAGGAGGGGAGAACAAATCAGCTAGAGCTGTGGGGCCGCTCACAGGGTGTTTGTGACACTCGGTGAATTAAGCTCTGGCTAGGAAAACCCTCCCCAGACAAGAGCCCCAGATCCCAGGGAGGGGAGGGGGACAGACCCACTGGGGAAGGAGAGTAGGGCTGGGGAGTGGGGGAAGAAGGAGGGGAGGGCCGTGTGTGTGGCGGGGGGAGGGGGGAGGTCAGCATGCCTGGGTGCTTCCCAGCTCTGGAAAAGATAACTCCAGTCACTGCCTGGGACGTGCTGCAGCCCGGGTTGGTATCTAAGGGCACAGGAAGACGACAGAGCAGCAGCAGCAGCAATCAAAGGCCCTGCAGCTTGTTGCAAGATGTTTCTGCTGCTCTTGCTGCGCCTGCCGACACCAGCCCCTGCAGGGGAGATGCCAGGTGACTGGGAGAGAACTGGGGGAAGTGGAGGGGACTGGGCAGGAAAATGACTCTCTGCACAAGACAACCCTGCCAGGGATGCTGGGACGATTTGTGCAGTGGGGGTGCTGAGAACTATTGAACCAAACTGTAAACTCTGCATGTGATGGACACCACTTCAAGACGGGGGTGCTGCCGTCCCCCCCCCCCCTCCCCTGAGTCCTGTTTGTTAATGCAGCCGGGGTGGGATCTCACCTGCCTTAACAATGAAGTCACTGCGCTCCTCTGCCTGGGGTCTGCTCCAGGAGCAAAACCAGGGGAGGAAAGGGGAGCACAGTGGTTCAGAGGGGCTGCATTGGGGTCATGAATGGGCTCCGCTGGGAGATTCTCTTTTGTGCCTCTGTGTGGCAGGCAGAGATGTCAGGAAGGAAAGGGGTGAAAAATCAGACAGGGATGGATAGAAAAAAGGAGGGAGGGAATGGGGGGTGGACAACAAGAAATGTGTCAGATTTTGACCATCTTTGCACATTTAGGGAAGTAACAGGGAGAGAAGAGTGGGTGGCACAGAGAAGAGAGGAGAGGGATTATTCATAGTTTTAAAAATCTCTCCACATTATCAAGCCCCTGAGAAATAACCATAGGGTTCATTCCGATTCCACAGAAGTCAGTAAACCTCCTCAGTGTTAAAGTGCTGAGCGGGATATGTTTTCTCCATCCGACACATCATGTGTAACCTGGCTTGGACTGAGGGTTCCTTCCTGCAAATCATGTGACATTTTCTAAAATGATGCATATGGTTTTCTTGGAAGGATCAGGCCCTTAATGGTTTTGCTAATCGGAGGAAACTGGCTATTCCTTTCCGATGGCCAAAGGCAGAGTGAGGGGATTCTAAATAGCCAATTCTTCAGGGAATATATTGTGTTTCAAAAAAAGCCTGTAATTTCCAATAATAAATCTCTGTTTGACACTCCCAGGACTTCACCACAGCTCTACAAATAAGGATGCTTTGCCAGGGAGAAAAGGGCTGCCAAAGTTCATTTCCAAAGGGCTACATTTCAGTCCCCAGTGTTAGCATATTATGTTCCCATCAGCATGTTGTTCATTACTATAATAAACTAGTGGCAAAAAGGTGTGATTAGAACGTTGTGGGAAAGAGATCTTTAGCCAGATCCTGCTGCCTTCAGCCTTATCCTTATAGCTGCTCAATTGCAACTTAGATGAGCTGGTGAGAAGATGCACCCAGGGTTTTTAAGAATGACTTTATAAAACAAAACAAAAAAAATTGGTTTTCTCTTTGCTTCCTTGTGTACATTAAAAAAGACCTGGATGGGATTTTCTTCTTCTTTTCTTAGTATTACAAAAGAGTCTTAAGCCTAAAAGACTCTGTGGAGGATTGGAGCATTAGTAAGTTTATAACATTCAAGAATTATTATTTTTTATGGCAAATTACACCTGATTCTTTCCCAGGATTTTTGGCTGAGCTTGTGAGGGCCTGCATTCAGCTCGATATCATTTTCCAGTCTGTCTGTAACACGTTAACTTTTGAATGCCGCATCTGATCGATTCCAGGATTTCAGAGAATGTTCTAGGACTCAAAGGACAGAACCCTATTGATTTGGGTGAAATCTGGAAAACCAAAAGAGTGAAACTGGGGACACAAGGAGTCCCTGGCATGTCCCCATTCTCCTCTCTGTGACACACAGAACCCCTGGCATTGGGGTTCTAGGGAGTCTTTGAAATTGAAGGGGATGGGAGTGTAGACCGCAGGGCACTTGTGGGGGAGAATGGATAAGAGCAAGGAAACGCTGGTGTGCAATGAACTTGGTCTAAAGAAGCACCAAAGTGCGTAACCCTCTGGTAGATAAATGGTCAGTTGCAGGTGAGGAGGGGGGGTCTTTATTTAAAAATGAAAACAATAATTCTGTTTGTTTATTTTCCTCCAGAGACATATAATGGCGGTTAAGTCTTGTCTCTCCTGTTGTTGGTGGGGGCTGTTGGATGATTCCCAAGTGTAGCGGGAGCTTTCGGACAAACAGATTTTTTCCTCAAAGTGGTTGGGGCTAAATGTTACAGAAATAAACTAATGCAAAACTGTCCCAATAAAAATCACTTCCCTTTTCAATCAAGTCACGTGGGGCCTGATTTTTCAGAGGTGCTGAGCCTCCACAGCTCACGTTGACTTCAGCTGGAGTGGTGGGTGCTGCGCAGCACCTCTGAAAATACAGCCCCAAGATACTGCAATGATGGGTGCTAAAAAAATTAATTCAGTTTAAAAAAGGGGACACATGCTATCTTGCTTCTGTAGTAGGAACTGATTGCACATATCTAGAGCTCCCTGCATACCTCAATTCCCCTCCCCTGTCCCCCTCTATTTCAAGGACTCCCTGCAACATTTTAAACTCTATTTGGGCAAAGGGCAGAGCTGAGTTGGGACTGTTGCTTTAGTGGAAGGCGTCAATGGCTGCCATCAACCAGATCTATAGACAATTACAGTCCTGGTTAAAGGTGATGTGTGTGCTAACCAGATGCCATGGGCTCCAATTATGTGTCTCCTCTTTCCCCCTTCCTATTTTCTGATCTTCCTATCCACTGATGGCTAGAATATTTCCTGACAATTTTGGAATTGATCGGCTGCAGTGTTCAAAAGCTGTTAGTACATCCAAACAGAGAAATACCAGCATGTTGAGTGTGGGCCTGGCTTTGCTTGGCAAATTATCCTTCTCAGATTTTGCTCTATTTTATCACTAATAATTTTCAATTCTCAATATAAAATCTCAGATGGGAGAGGAGGTTCTACCCTTTTTAGCTATAGTCACTTACCCTTGTTTCAACAGGAAACTGTTTTCCCATTTATGTACATTAAAATTGACATATTTGCTGTCTTGCCCATATTTAATTAACATAAAAGCCAGGAGCTTCCCCCTATTCATAGTCTGCCCTTTATCTTCAAGGCACTCAGTCTAGAACCAGGAATCCTAAAGATTGCCTGACGCTCTGGGATAATGACCAGCTCGGCTCCTCAGGCAAAAGGAGTCTGTCTGTGGCAGAGGGAAAGCTCTACTGTGCAGGAGACTGCTTTCTCCGGCCATGGGACAAACGCCCACAGGAGCTCAAAATCACCACAAACATCCCCCATCTGCATTCCCAGTGCCAGTTGGCTTCTTAGACCTGCTTTCAGTAACCAGCCCACAAACTGCAGCTGGCATCCGAGGCCTGGATCCACAAAAGGGCTTAGGTAACAACACAGTGATCCACAAAGCCTGCGTTAGTCCCCTAGGCTCCCTGTCCAATGAAAGGGGAGCGATAGGTGCTTAGAATAGGCTCCACAAAAGCCAGACTGGAGCCGCCTAAGTTAGCCCATGGGAGAAGCTGATGAGAGGGATGTGTCCTAAACACCACACCTCACTTGGAGTTCAGCACCTAAGTCCCAGCTGCATGGAGGCGCCAACCTGCTTGTGATCCACAAACTAGGGAGAAATCAGGGCTTCTCCGTTTGCAGAGACCAGATCTGGTAGTGTGCGCAGAGGCAAACAAACACCTCCCAGAACAGCCAGGAGAGGAGGATTGTGCCTCTCTTAGGCCTGGTCTACACTGGGGGGATCGACCTAAGATATGCAACTTCAGCTACGAGAATAACATAGCTGAAGTCGACGTATCTTAGGTCAACTTACCTTGTGCCCACACGGTGCGGGGTCAACTGCCGCTGCTCCCTTGTCGACTCCGCTTCCTCCTCTCGCCGCGGTGGAGTACAGGAGTCAACGGCAGAGCGATCAGAGATCGATTTATCGCGTCTACACTAGACACGATAAATCGATCCCCGATAGATCTATCACTACCCGCCAATCCGCGGGTAGTGTAGACGTACCCTAATAATCTTTAGCCCGCTGGTTAAGGTACTTGGGAGTCCCAGGTTCGAGTCTGCTACCCCTACGGAGAGTGCTGTAATGACTGGGCTAGGGGACATTCTGATGTGGGCCCTCCCTCCATCTCTCCTAATGAAGTTGTTCCACTTTAATTAAATAATTAATATTAATTGGCCCAGAGAAAGAGAGTGAGAATCAGAAGTTAGCACACTCTCCTGAGACATAGAAGACCCTTGTTCAACCTCCTTCTCATCAGGCAGATAGGAGGCTTGAACTGCTGGTCTCCCACATCCCAGATGAGTACGCTCACCAGCAGGCTAAATATTATAAGTGAGAGTGTCCTCCCTTGTCCCTACCAAGCTCTTTGGTGTAGATATAGGCGACCTCTGCATACAGGACCTGCTTATGACTTAGGCAGCCAAAAGTCTCTTTTCCCCCAATTCATGGATCACTCAGGGTGGGAGATAAGGGTCTAGACACCTAGAGTGAGGCAGCAGTGCGCACGCTCAGAGACAGAAACATACGGTAGGTGCCTAGGGGACTTTTTACTGCAAAATCTTAGGTTGAGAGTGAGTTTAGGCACCTACAGGGTGTGGCAGCAGCAGAGCAGAGGTTTCGTGGATTGCAATGGTACCTAACATTAAGACTTGGGTGGATCCGGGCCCAAATAAATAAATAAAACATTAAATTTAACCTCCTCCCCCCCACTCACACGCTTCTCATTGGGGAGAAAGAGAGAATCAGTCCTAACAAATGCAAGTTGTGAGGCTGGGGCCTGGATAGACAGTGCTGGGACCCTGTGGGGATAAGGGCGCTGTAGAACGTGGGGGAGTGGCACCACCCAGCTGCTTACGGGGCAGTTGGCTGGACCCCGGCTGACTGGGGTTAAACTTCCAACTAATTATTAAATACAATAGAACTCCTATTTCATGAAGTAATTTTTATTGAGGAGTTCATAGAAGTGAATGTCTTAATATTACATTGCTTTGTTCTTGTCTTTCAAACCACTGCAAGGCAATTTCCAAGGCATCAGAATGGGCAGAGATGTCAACATGTTCTTCATTAATATCACTTTCATTATATAAATTTATTTTCTATCAGAAAAATGATTTCATGTAACTGGACATTCTTAAGACAGGGGTTGATAGAATCTAAGTTCTACTGCGTGGATATAAAAATCCTCTACAGATTTTTCTCCATTTTCACAAACTTATTGAATATTATTAACACACCAACTGCCCCTACCCTGCTACCGCCACCTCCCACTGCAATGCCACCTTCTGGTTAACTTCCCCGCTCCAAATTGCCTGGGACCTTCCAGCTCCATTCTCCCACCCCTTGTGCCTGCTTCTCCTGTGAAAGCATCATCATCCAGGACTCCTGGCTGTCCATGTGAATGGCAGAAGGGTGCAGGAAGTGAGGAGAACCAGCACTTTCTAATTACTTATTGACTACTCATATAATATCCCCTCAGATTTTGTCCCTATCTCTCTCACTATCAAATATGGGTGAGAAATCTCCACAGATTTCCCTCTTCCCCTCTCTTAATTATTCAGTATGGACACAAACGCTCCTCATTTTGCGCTTTTTAATCTCTAATTATCAAATATTGATATAAAATTGCCTTTAGATTTTGCCATTATCCAGATAATTGTTGAATATTGGTAGAAAAAAGCTATTCAGTTTTCCCCTTTTTCTTTCTCTGATTACCAAAAAAAAAAAAAAAAATCACATGAATTCCCCCAGGTTTTGCCTTTTTTTCCTCTCTCATTATGAAGATTAATGTCAAATCCCCTCCAATTTTGCTATTTCTCCTCTAATTCTCAAATCCTGATATAACCCCCTCACTCAGATTTGGGGGGATGTCTTTGCTTTTTGAAATGCAGCAAATTCCCCTGATTTTAATTTGAAGGAAAACTGTTGCCCTGAGTCATTCCCCAGGTGGGATGAGGGGTGTCAGTGTGTCAAGTGGTTGGAATTTGGGAGAGCACTGGGATGTGTTTGATTGTGGGAACGTGGTGGCCATTCTCTTTATTGAATATTCATATAAAATCCCCTCCGATTTTTCTCCTTTTCTCTCACACAATTGGAGATTGCTGCTGCTTTTTTTCTCATATTATTGAATATTTAGATTTTAGCCAATTTTCTCCCAAGTGATCAAATATTAACATATTATCCTCTAAAATTATGCCCCATTTTATAGTTTGCTATTAATGATTTAACATCCCTCTGATTTTGCTTTGTCTCTCTAGTTACCTGATATTAATATTAAATCTCTTCAGATTTTGCACCTTTCTCTCCAATTTTTGAATATTGATATAAAATAACACTCTGATTTTGACCCATCACCTATTATCAAATAGTGATATAAAATCTCTCAAACTTCCCCACTCTCTCATCTAATTATTGAATATCGTTCTAACACCTCTCATTGCTCTTTAACTGTTAAACGTGAATATCAAATCTCATCAAATTTTGCCATTTTCTCTCTAATGATTGAATGTTGACATAAAATCTGTTCAAATTTTGCTGTTCTTTTTCTCCATTTGTGGAACACTGATTTAAACATCTTCTCAGAGTGGGTACTTTTCCCAGGCTTTTTTAACTTCAGCACCTTCTCTTCGTTTTTGAGGGAAACTTGCCCTGAGTCAGTAACCCAGATTGGAGGGCCAAACAGGGCAAGTGGGTGGGGAAAGTGCCCTCAACTGAGATTGTCCAGCCCCAGTTTTCCTTCTCCCAGCTCCTGCCAGCCCAACTCACCTCCCCCCAACTTTGAGCTGCCAGTCAGTCACCTGCCCCTGCCCCACTGCTGCCCCCTCCAACCATCACAGAACCTTCCGTCTCCATCCTTCTCCCCTCAGCCTCTAGTAAAGTGGTGGGGGCCAGGGCTCCCTGCTGCCCGTGTCAATTGGGAATAAGCATTGCTGTTTATTTACCAAATATTTATATAAAATCTCAGATTTTGCACTTTTCTCTCAAATTATTGAATATTGATATAAAATCCCCTCAAGGACAATGTCGGGGGGATCCCTCTTTGATTCTGCTCTTTTCTAGCATTTGCTTCAGAGACTCTATTCCTGGGGAGGGAGGGGGGTTGATTTAAAAATATCTTGGTGGGTTTAGTCCTGGTGAGAGGGTCCAGGTGTGTGCAGTAGTAAAGTGACCCAGGGTTTTTCCTGAATCACAGTCTAGAGTGTCTGTCTGCAGAGAAAGACCCTGTGGAGACTAGGGGAGTGAAATGGACTAGAGCCCCTTCTGAAACCTCCCTTCTCGCCCTGACAGGCTGCAGAATAATGTCTGTGTTTCACTCCGGATCGTCCCATCCTCTTGGGGGACGGGAAAGGGAAATGACTGCAGTAGCAGCGGCTCAGGTAGGGGTTTTTCAGTGCACAGCGGAGGGGGTATGTGCTGGGAAGGAGACCAAGGCAGTAAATACACAAGGGTGAGGAATGTGAAAGGGGCATCCACACCTGCCGCCCCAGGAGAGATCATAGAATCACAGAAATGTTGGGCTGGAAGGGACTGTGACAAGTCATTTAGTCCAGCCTCCTGCACTGAGGCAGGACCGAGTCAACCTAGACTATCCCTGGCAGGTGTTTGTCCAACCTGTTCTTCAAAACCTCCAATGATGTGGATTCCCCAACCTCCCTTGGAAGCCTTTTCCAGAGCTTATCTACCCTTATTATTAGAATGTTTTTCCTAATATCTGACCTAAATCTCCCTTGCTGCAGATTAGCCCATTACTTCTTGTCCTACCTTCAGTGGCCATGGAGAACAATTGATCTCCATCCTGTTTATAAACAGCCCTTCACATATCTGAAGACTGTTATCAGGTCCCCCTTTAGTCTTCTTTTCTCCGGACTAAACATACCCAGTTTTATTAACCTTTCTGTAGAGATCCGGTTTTCTAAAGCTTTCATCATTTTTGTTGCTTTCCTCTGGACTCTCTCCAGTTTGTCCCCGTTTTTCCGAAAGCGCAGCACCCAAAACTGGACATAGCACTTCACCTGAGGGCTCATCAGTACCAAGTAGAGTGGGACAGTTACCTCGCCTGTCTTACACAGAACACTCCTGTTAATAGACCCCAGAATGATATTAGCCATTTTTGCAACTGCGTCACATTGCTGATTCATATTCAGTTTATGATCCTCTGTAACCCGCACATCCTTTTCAGCAGTACAATGCATGCCCAGTTATTCCCCATTTTGTAGCTGTGCATTTGATTTTTCCTTCCTGAGAGTAGTACTTTGCACTTGTCTTTATTGAATTTCATCTTGTTGATTTCAGTCTAATTTGTCAAGGTCGTTTTGAATTCTAATCCTGTCCTCCAAAGTGATAACAACTCCTCCCATCTTGGTGTCATCTGCAGATTTTATAAGCATACTATCTACTCTATTATCCTAGTCATTAATGAAAACACTGAATAAGGATGGACCTCTATGGAACCGCAGTAGATACATGTGTCATCCCCCTCCCCCCCAGTTTGACAGTGAGTCATTGAGAACTACTCTTTGAGTATGGTCTTTCACCAATTTTGCACTCACCTTATAGTAATTTCAACTAGACCACATTTCCCTAATCTGCTTATGACAATGTCATGTGGGACTGTGTCAAAAGCCTTATTAAAGTCTAGATATATCATGTTTACAGCTTTCCCCATATCCGCTAGGCCAATATCCCTGTCAAAGAAGAAATTTAGGTTGGTTTGGCATAATTTGTTCTTGAAGAATCCATGTTGGCTTATAACCCTATTATCTTCTTGGTGCTTACAAAATAATTGTTTAATTATTTGTTCCAGTATCTTTCCAGGCATTGAAGTTAGGATGACTGGTCAATAATTTTCCAGGCCCAGCTTTTCCCCCTTTTTAAAGATAGATACAATGTTTACCTTTCTCCAGTCCTCTGGGACCTCATCTGTCCTCCATGAGTGCTTGAAGATGATCACTAATGGTTCAGGAATTGCTTCAGCTAGTTCCTTAAGTATACTACAATTAATTTTATCAGGCCTTACCAACTTAAACACATCTAATTTATCTAAATATTTTTTAACCTGTTCTTCCCCTATTTTGGCTAACATTCCTTCCCCCTTGTTGTTAATATTAATTGTGTTAGTATCTGGTCACAATTAACCTTTTTAGTGAAGACTGAAACAAAATATGCCTTAAATGCATCAGCCTTCTTGGTGTCATCTGTTATTAGCGCTCCTTCCCAGCTAAGCAGAGGACCTACACTTTCCTTTATTTTTCTCTTGCTCCTGATGTATTTATAGACCTTTTTCTTATTGTTTTTCATGCCCCTTGCTTAGTGTCATTCATTTTGTGCCTTAGTCTTTCTGATTGTTGTCCCTTCATGGTTGTGCTATTCTTTTGTACTCATCCTTAGCCATTTGTCCATGGTTCCACTTTTTGTCAGATTCCTTTTTGATTTTCAGGTCATTAAAGAGTTCCTAGTGGAACTATATTGGCCTCTTACTGTTCTTCCTATCTTTCCTTCACATAGGAATAAGTTTGCTGTTGTACCTTAGATATTGTCTCTTTGCGAGACTGTCAGCTCTCCTGAACTCTTTTTTCCTTCATATTTTTTCCCAGGGGACCTTACCTACCTGTTCTCTGAGATTGTAAAAGTCGGCTCGTTTGAAGTCCATTGTCCTTAGAATCGTGAAATCTACCATTTCATGATCACTTTCCCACAAATTGCCTTCAAAACTTCAGATTTGCAACCAATTTCCCCCTGTTAGTCAGAATTCATAAATTCCAGGGTCAGAAGAGACTATTGTGATCATCCACTCTGACCTCCTGTATAACTCAGGCCAAATTTCCCCAAAATAATTCCTAGAGACGATCTTTTAGAAAAAACATCCAAACTTGATTTTAAAATTGCCGGTGATGGAGAATCCACCATGATCCTCCGTAAATAATTCCAATGGTTATTTACTCTGACTGTTAAAAATGTATGCCATATTTCCAGTCTAAATTTGTTTAGTTCCAACTTCCAGCCATTGGATCATGTTATACCTTTGTCTACCAGAATGAAGAGCCGATTATCACATTTCTGTTCCCCATGTAGGTATGTATAGACTGTAATCAAGTCACCTTTTAACCTTCTCTTTGTCAAGATAAATAGATTGAGCTCCTTGGGTCTTTCACTATAAGGCAGGTTTTCTAATCCTTCAATCATTCTTATGGCTCTTCTCTGAACCCCCTCCAATTTATCAGCTTCCTTGAATTGTGGACATCAGAACTGGACACAGGCTTCTAGTAGTGGTGCACTAGTGCCAAATACAGAGGTAAGATAACCTCTCTGATCCTACTCGAGATCCCCCTGTTTATGCATCCAAGGATCACATTAGCTCTTTTGGCCACAGCATTGCATATGGAGCTTGTGTTCAGCTGATTATCCATCATGACCCCGAAATCTTTTTCAGAGTCACTGTTTCCCGGGGCAGAGTCCCCCATCCTGTAAGTATGGCCTGCATCCTTTGTTCCTAATCCTCCCCCTGTCTCCTCACAGCCAGCTGCTGGGAATGGGGGAGGTGTTTGGGTTCCTACTAGGGCTCTATTCCTGGACCCTGCTGTGGGTCTTCATCTTTATCAGTAGGTGTGTGATAAATGCGAATGACCCTCTCCCCCTGTGCTAGGAGTGACAAGGACTCTCTTTCTCCTCACACCTCACAACTTCCGGGTTGCTCTGCGTGCGATGGGATTGTTTTACTGTGCTCCTCCCAGAGCTTTTACTTTTTTTGGCCATCCTTCCCCGTCAATAGTGGGATTGGGGCTGGGGCAGCAGTTACCGAATGGGGGACAATTGTCATTTTCAGGAGCTGGTGACCTTCGAAGAGGTGGCTGTGTATTTCACCGAGGAGGAGTGGGCTCTGCTGGACCCGGGTCAGAGAGCTTTGTACAGGGATGTCATGCAGGAGAATTATGAGAATGTGACCTCGCTGGGTAAGGATCCCTGTCCCCTCGGGAAGTAGAAGCTGGAGGATGGGGGCTGTCTCTGAAGTCCCTGGTTAGCTTCTGGTCAAGGTTCTTTCCTGGTCCCTTAGATTTAAAGGGGATCAGGCTACACCCCCACCCAGCCTGCCTATGTGATAGTGGTGCCAGACACAGCACGGAGGAACTCTTACCAGGGCAACTTCTTTGGTGACTGTCTGCTTCCTGCTAACTTGCCCCAGTACAGGGTTACACCCTTGTGTGAGAAACTTTTATTTTTTCCCAGCATGCTTTCCTGAGGCTGGCCCTTTTAAATTTACCAGAAACAACCAAGCCTCAGCCTGTTTTGCAACTCTCCGCTGCTGGCTGAATCTCTCTCACGTGGCTGGTACTGGTCTGTTTTCCCTTTGTCGGTGCTGAGGGGATGGCACGTTCTCCAGGTGCCCAGAATTCAATGAGAGAGACTGGCTTCCTCCACACCTCCTCTCCAGGGTTAGGGGAGCAAGATACATATTGGAGATGCTAATTCCTCCAACCCCAGAGCTTTCAAAGGTCAGAAAGGTGGAATTTGCCTGTCCGTATGTAACACCGACAGATCCCAGTTGTCAGTGGGCGGGATTGAACCTGGGACCTCTGAAGCTAAATGCATGAGCCTCTACTGCATGAGCTAATAGCCATATGGCTCTTAGCTAAGGCTATAACAAACTCATTAATCTCTCTAAGTGGTCACGGTGCCACTAGAGGGGACAGAACACCACACCCAGAAGGTGTGTGGGTTACACGTAGTCACACCCCCATGTGCATACAAACTCTCTGTTTCCCCTCCCTTCTTGGCGCTGGCTCTATCCAGAGAGAGGTCTCTGGAGATTTAGAAGCAAGCAAAGGCTATGTCTTAGCGATCCAATTCCCCAGTGTCTGGAAGTCCTAAAGGTGCAACACCCCTCTCACCCCCACACACATACATGTGACTCCCAAAGGATCTCTGTGACCATGTCCCCATGCGTGTTCCACCAGCACAAACAGTGACTGGGTCAAAATTATTAAACTTTTTATGTGGAACCATTCTCCACACACGTTATTCACCTTGATCTCATAGAATCGTAGAGGATAAGACTGGAAGGGATACTGTAATTGTATAATCTGACCTCCAGTATAACACAAGCCATAGGACTTCTCACCTGTTTACTTTCCCCTTGAGCAGGATTTCCGATTCCCAAACCTGAAGTGATCTCCCAGCTGGAACGGGGAGAAGAGCCGTGGCTCACAGATCTCCAGGGCTCAGAGGAAAGGGGAATCCTGAGATATAGCCATGCAGGTAACGGTGTCAGTTAACATTGCTGAATGAAGGAACAGCTGGGATTCTCACAAAGTCCTCATGTATGCTTCTAATTCTGGATTGTCTCCAGTAGGTGTCATATCCACAAAATATGTTATTCATGACTTCCCACGCACCCTGACTCACACCTGACATTAACTTCCTCCCTGCTGACCACCCTTTCCTCTGCATGTTCAGGTGGGATGTGGTGGCTCAATTGGTTCCCTCCTTTCTCTCAACTCTGGGAAAGAATTTGGGGGAATTCAACTCCTGAATTTTTTCATTTGCCCAACAATTAATTTGGTTTATTCCCACCCCCACCTTTGCATTTCTCCATTCTGAGTTTTCCTTACTTCTCAGCACAGAGAATGATTCATCTCTGGATTTTCTCTTTATCCCAACAGCTGATGGGATCAAGAATGAGCATGAAGAGGTGAATCCTCAGCTGGGAGGTCCTGAGCAAGTGGAACAGCATGGGACACTATTAGAAAGATCCAAAGGAAACATCTGTTGGAGTGTTGGGCAAGGAAAAACCTGTGAGAATCAGTGTGGCACAGAAAGGCCACTGGGAAACCAGCCGGTGAAGAAAGTGGATAAATCCACTAATTGTGGGAGAGGTCTGAAGCACCTCAAGAAAACCAGAGTCCAGAGGATCCACATGGGAGAGAGACCAAGCACATGCAGTGAGTGTGGGAAAAGCTTCAGTAGTCATTCACACCTTCTTATACATCAAAGAATCCACACAGGAGAAAAGCCCTATAAATGCCCCCAGTGTGGGAAGAGCTTCAACCAGAGCCCAAACCTTGTTACACATCTAAGAATCCACACTGGAGAGCGACCCTATAAATGCCAGGAATGTGGGAAAAGCTTCACTGCAAACTCCACCTTTATTAAACACCAGAGAATCCACACAGGAGAAAAACCCTATAAATGCCCCGACTGCGGGAGAAGCTTCAATCAGAGCTCAGACCTTATTAGACATCAGAGACTCCATACGGGAGAGAAGCCCTTTAGCTGCCCCGACTGTGGGAAAAGATCCAGTGACAGCTCAGCCCTTATTGTACATCAGAGAATCCACACGGGAGAGAGACCCTATCGATGCCCTGTCTGTGGAAAAGGCTTCACTTGCTCTTCACACCTGATAACGCATCAGAGAACCCATACGGGAGAAAAACCATATAAATGTCCTTACTGTAGGCAAAGGTGTCGTGTAAAATCAGCCCTTATTATACACCAGAGAATCCACACAGGAGAGAGACCCTATAAGTGCCCCAACTGTGGGAAGACCTTCAGCAGCCGTTCACATCTTAATTCTCATCAGAGAATCCACAAGAGAGAAATGCCTTGTAAAAACCCTGAGTGTGGGAAAAGCTGCACAGAAAGCTCACCCCTTATTATGCATTAGGAGGAGAACTGAATAATTGCCCTGACTAAGGCTAGCTAAGAACTTGTCGACACCTGAAATATATTTTGGATTATGTTTGTCCACTGTAATCCGGAATAACTATTCTGAAAGCAGTACTACCACACTGCTTTGTTATGCCGGTTTAAGATCCTCCCCTTTTGAATAATTGAATCCACACAGCGCTGCATTCTGGGCAGATGTACCATGCTACTATGTTCTGCCGCTTGGCTCTGTGTATTCTGGGATTTTCTCCTGGTGCATTGTGGGATAGCAACCCAAAGCCACTGGAATTCTGGGATTTGGGGTCAAACTAACACATTTCAGGATTACTCTCGTGTCGTCCCATCATTCATTTGGCTTTTGTGAGCCAGCACCATTTTCAAGCCTCTGGCAGGCAGCATGAAGGGAACATGTGACCCTGACAATCATTAACATGAACAGGCCGATGCACAGGTATTGGCAGTCAAGCAGCTGGGTGGGTGGCTTTGGATGCCTTGAGAGACAGCCATGGTGATGCTGCACCAATATGGGTGACTCAAATAGAAGAGGAGGAGGACAAAAGCAAGCAGTTACTTCTGCAAGACCATTTTCTGGAGCATTTCCTCAGTGGACTTTCTCTTCTGGGCTTGACCAGCGAGCAGTGACTTGTGGGACAGGATAGTCATGCAGACCAAGGATGACTAGCAATGGTGGCAGAACTTCAGAATGACAAAGGCCACGTACCTCGAAAACTGTGCAGAGCTGGCCCATGAGCGGAAGTGGCAGCGCACCAACCGGAGAGTTCCCTTCAGCATAAAGTGTTGTGGTCTTCACTATCTAGAAGCTTGCTACTCTCCCAATGGCTTCTGGGCAACAGCTAACCAGTTTGGTGTTGGTAAATCAACTGTTGGGGCTGTCATAGAATCAAAATTGTAGGACTGGAAGGGACCTCAAGAGGTCGTCTAGTCCAGTCCGCTGCACTCACGGCAGGACTAAATATTATCTAGCCCATTCCTGGCAGGTGTTTGTCCAACCTGCTCTTAAAAACCTCCAATGATGGCATTTCCATGTGCTACTATTCAGAGAGTGCTGCTAGGCCAGGTCCTAAGGCTTGGCAGTACACAGGAAGTTATTGAATAATTTGAAAGGCTGGGGCTCCTGAATTGTATTGGGGCCACTAATGGTACCCATATGCCTATTGTTTGCCTCCCTGTACCAGATCTCAGAGTTCGTCAACAGGAAAGGATATTTGGGCACGGTGCTGCAAGGCCTGGTTGATCACTGTGGGAAAGTTCGACCAGTATTAATGTGGGGTGGTCTGGAAAGTTCCACAATGCCAGCGTTGTTCGACACTCAGACCTTTTCGGCAACGAGGCCAGAACTGGTGCCATGTGTTGCTACGGACATTCATCATGTGATTCCTCCTGTCACTCTGGGAGACCCAGCTTGCCCTCTGCTTCCCTGGCTGATGAATCCTTTTCCTGAACACTTGGAGAGGAGAAAGGAGCTCTTTAACTTACACCCTGAGTAGCTGCAGAATGACAGGGGAGTGGGCATCTGGAAGAATGAAGGGAAGGTTGACAAGGTTGCTGAGCAATATCTGCCTCTTGTGACAGGTGCTTGCTGCATTTCCCACAACATCTGATGTTGGCAAGAGGTGGAAGTGAAGAAACCCTGTGAATGTTATGAACAGCCAGAGAGGGTGCCTCTGCTAAATGCCACAACTGGTCAGGGACACATGGTCAGGGATGTGTTGTTCTCCTTTGAAGCGAAGGGGTAGTGGGGGAAAATGTATGTAACTTTGTGGTAGGATTTTAATTTTACTTTATGTAGGATTTTATTGTGCTTTGTGTGGGATTTTATTGTGCTTTGTGCAAGGATTTTATGAAACTTTTCAGTTGTAAATAAATAACAAATAGCTGTAAATAAAAACCTTTGTTGAAAACAGCCCGGCACAAACTTTGAAACAATAAAACTGTGCCAGACATGCCAAAAGTGCTGAGTGCACAACTTTGTGCCAATGGAGTCATAAATATGTTTGAAGGGGGGGACCGCTCTACATGTCTTGTGATGTGAGATGGCAAAGGAAAGTCCTGTCCTGTGTAGTTGGGGAAGCAAAGGAGTGTTCCCACTGCTGAGTTCTCGAGGGGCCACAGCACATGGCTAGGTTGGGGTGGTGGATGTGAACTTTAGCCCCACTGTTCTCCAGCAGAGCTATCTGCCGTTGCGTCATCTCCAGCATCTGTGCCTGCATGGGTGGGTTGTCTTTGTCAGTGTGTTCTCTCAGCAGGTCCCTCTACCTCTTCCAGTCCTCGATACCATTGTGAGGGCAACTATCCCTCAGCTTTTCAGTCTTCTGCCTGTGCTGGGATGTAGCCACAAAGTCACTGAGCATGTCCTCTGTCTCTTCCCCTTTGCTCAGAGATTTCCCAGAACTTCAGCAACTGACCACACTCTTGTCCATGGCATCTGTGGTGTGTCAAGGTGTAAGGCGCGGGGCGGGGGGGGGGGGGGGGGGGGGGGGGGGGGAGGAGGCTGATCAACAGCACAAGTATTGTCCCAGTTACAGGGCTGCCCAGAGGATTCAGGGGGCCTGGGACAAAGCGGGGGAGCAGACATAAAACAAGGCGCCACCCACTGCGGCGCTTGTACTCATCAGGCGGCGCTCCGAGTCGTCGTCATCAGTTCCTTCAGTCGCTCTGCGTCTTCGGCAGCACTGAAGGACCCGCCGCCGAAATGCCGCCAAAGACCCGGAGCGACTGAAGGCCCCGCCACCGAAGTGCCGCCGAAGACCCGGACCGCCGACGGGTGAGTAGCCAGGGAAGGGACCTGTAGGGCCCGGGGCCTGGGGCAAATTGCCCCACTTGCTTCCCCCCCCCCCCCCCCGGCCAGGCGGCCCTACCCAGTTATAGTTTCCATGGCAACAAAGATCAAATGTTGCTTTTTACTCCATTTCGGAATTCCATTTCCGTGGGCTCCTCACAGTCGGGGGTGACCATAGGGACGGTGAGACGTTTTCCACCTTCTATAGCAGGGGTTCTCAACCTTTTTCTTTCTGAGGCCCCCTGAACATGCTTCAAAACTTCATGGCCCCCCTGTGCCACAACAGCTGTTTTTCTGCATATAAAAGCCAGGGCCAGTGTTAGGGGGTAGCAAGCAGGGAAGTTCCGCGTGGCTCCATGCTACAGGGGACCCCGCAAAGCTAAGCTGCTTAGGCTTCACCTTCAGCCCCGGATGACGGGGCTTGGGGCGGCAGCGCTTCAGCTTCCTGCCCTGGACCTCAGTGAGTCTAACACTGGCCCTGCTTGGCGGACCCTCTGAAACCTGATTGCGGCCCCCTAGGGGCCCTTGGACCCCTGGTTGAGAACTGCTGCTCTATAGGACCCCTATATCAATCCTGGTTGTGGGCTGGGGAGGGGAGCTGGCTGGGTGGGTGTTTGGAGGGGAGGGGATGGCAGAGGGTGGGTTTGTAATTGCATGTGCAACTCTGTAGGAGGTCCTTACGTTGGAGGACGATCCCCTAAGGTGTGTCCCCCTAGAGGCAGAGGAGGTTGTTGTTCAAAAAGGCAATGGATAAACTGGGAAGTTCTGCTGCCCTGCAGTTTGCCAGGATGGTGCCCCCACACCTGGAGCAGAAGTGGAAAGGAACCACCACTTATATGGGTAGCCCTGAGAAAGCTGCATTGCTTCACAACGTGCATGCAAAAATAGAGCCCTCTCTTTGCCTTAAAATCTCTTGTATAGCAATTGCAGATCAGCACAAAGCGTGCTGCAAAATACACTTTTTGCAGTAATTGCTCTGTGCCCCAAGGGGTTAACCATGCTGAGGGTATGAGTTGACATAGCCACAAATGCCTTAAAATCTCTGCATTTTTAAATCACTCTGTAGCCTAATTTGGGCAAACGGTAGCGAGAAGCTCAAGGCATTGGTCCAACTGGGAGCTAAAGTACTTTTTTCTGTTGCCTTTTCTCGTTCTATATCTGCCACTACAATAAACATGCCTGCCATGCAATGAGATTTTTGTTTTGTTTTGTTTTGTTTTGTTTTGTTTTTAACCACAGGTTAAAACATCTTGAGTACAGGGCGGGCTCCAAGAGGGAGAAGGAACATTAAGCAGCCTGGGAAGAGGGGTGGACGGATGGCACATTTAACTGATGATAGTGGAATTTGATATTTCAGAGCAATAAATGCTTTGGAGCTTAAATTTTCTGGTGAGGATGCAGTTTTGAGTAGTGTGGTGTAGGCCTTGCCGGAGCCTGAGGCATAACTAGCAGTGTGAATGAAAGGCTGTGAACCAGAGTAGTCCCGGCCTTGGCAGAATAGTAACACACCGGGTATTGGCTAACCAAGTAAGCACATTCCAGTGTGGTACAAGAACACCCAGAGTTCTCAAGTAACAACGTAAACAAATTCCCAAGAGATTGAACAGGAAGACACCGACCCCTCGTAAGATAAGAATGGGATGACAGGATAATGGATGAGGATGTTTTGTTCGAACTAGCGCACAGTGCACAGTCAACCTGTGGAACTCATTGCCAGAAGATGTTGTGAAGGCCAAGATTATAACAGGATTCAAAAAAGAACTGTCAGGTGCTCCAGACACCTGATTGGCATAGCACACCACAGCCCAGAACCTCTGGGCTCAAGCGATCCGCCAGCCACAGCCTTTCAAATAGCTGGGATTACAGGCACGTGCCACCGTGCAGCACTAACAACCTGGGATAAAAACTGAGAGCCTCCTAGCTCATAACCGCCCAACACGGTGGCAGCCCGATGGTTCCCGGAACCAAGTTGTTTAAATCACCCTTACAGTTGTATTACAATGTAGCACATAACATTGACTAGAAGAGGTCTCTTCCCCAGCATTGTCAGCCTGGGTGTCTGCCTGGGTTTCCGGGGCCATCTCCCGCTTTGTCTCTGCCTTGGAGTTTTGAGTGCCTGGCTGGCTGTGACAGTCTCCTTCTGCCTGGGGTCATGGTCACTTGGGTGCCTTTGGTGCAGTCCAGAACGTGCCAGGGCTCGGTGGTGTCCTCCTCAGCATAAACCCAGTCCAGGTCTGCATAGTTGGAACAGGTACTGCAACAGTGACTGGAAGTCTTGTTTCTGTGCCTGGTGTTTTTATAACTGCTCCTTTCCTTTGTTGGGGCACCGGGCCAAGTCCTATGAGTGCCCCGTCTCCTTCGTACGGTCTGATATCTGTTTGTAGATCTTTGCATTCTGGTGACTTCTGATGGGTCAGGACACGTGCCTCTCCCCAAAGGGCAAGAAAATCTAGGACCTCGGCATGGGACCTCCCAGAGCAGGGGTGGTCGAACTACAGTCCGGGAGCCACATCCAGCCCTTCAGATGTTTTAATCCGGCCCTCAAGCTCCCGCCAAGGAGCAGGGTCCAGGAGTTGTCCCGCTCCATGCCGTGGCTCCGCGCAGCTCCCGGAAGCAGCAGCATGTCTCCATTCCAGCTCCTACGCGTAGGGGCAGCCAGGGGCTCCACACGCTGCCCCTGCAGCTCCCATTGGCCAGGAACTGTGGCCAATGGGAGCTGCAGGGGCGGCGCCTGTGGACAGGGCAGCATGTGGAGCCCTCTGGCTGCCCCTATGCATAAGAGCCAGAGGGGGGACATGCCGCTGCTTCCAGGAACTGCTTGAAGTAAGCGCTGCCTGAAGCCTGCACCCCTGACCCCCTCCTGCACCCCAACCCCCTGCTCTAGCCCTGATCCCCCTCCTGCCCTCTGAGCCCCTCATTCTCAGCCCAGAGCACCCTCCTGCACCCCCAACCCCTCATTCCTAGCTCCACCACAAAGCCTGCACCCCCAGCTGGAGCCCTCACCCCCCACACACCCCAACCCCCTTCCCCAGCCCAGAGCCCTTTCCCACACCCAGAACTCCTAATTTCTGGCCCCACCCCAGAGCCCTCACCCCCTCCCACACCCCAACCCCCAATTTAATGAGCATTCATGGCCCGCCATACAATTTCCATACCCAGATGTGGCCCTTGGGCCAAAAAGTTTGCCCCCCCCCCATCCTAGAGGCACAGTGAATGGTTGCTATAACTAGTTGGTGATTCCAGGTGTGCAAAACTCCCCTGAGTTGCAATTGCAGAGGGGTGTACGTGGCTGCAGACCAGCATTTAAATGGGGGAGGTGACATCCGGTCAAGATGAACCCAGAGCAGTACATAGACAGACTGATCCAAGTGTACAGCAATGCAGTGAAATAGCAGTGGCAGGCCTGCTAGAATCAGAATAGTTCATTTGAAATGGAGATGTGTCAACACAAACCTTATTCCAGGATAATTCATTCTAAAATATAGTTAGTCTGCTTCCAAAGTCTCTCTATAAATCCATGGTATGCCCACATCTTAACTACTGCATGCAGATGTGGTCGCCCCATCTCAAAAAAGATATATTGGATTTGGAAAAGGCACAGAAAAGGGCAACAAAAATGATGAGGGGTATGGAACGGCTTCCGTATGAGGAGAGATTAATAAGACTGGGACTTTTCAGCTTGGAAAAGAGACGACTAAGCGGGATATGATAGAGGTTTATAAAATCATGACTGGTGTGGAAAAAGTAAGGAAGGAAGTGTTATTTACTCCTTCTCATAACACAAGAACTAGGGGTCACCAAATGAAATTAATAGGCAGCAGGTTTAAAACAAACAAAATTAAGTATTTCTTCACACAATACACAGTCAGTCTGTGGAATGCTTTGCCAGAGGATGTTGTGAAGGCCAAGACTATAACGGTTCAAAAAGGAACTAGATAAATTCATGGAGGCTAGGTCATCAATGGCTATTAGCCAAGATGAGTAGGAATGGTGTCCCTAGCTTCCGTTTGCCAGAAGCTGGGAATGGGCAACAGGGGATGGATCACTTGATGATTACCTGTTCTGTTCATTCCCTCTGAGGCACCTGGCATTGGCCACTGTTGGAAGACTGGATACTGGGCTAGATGAACTATTGGTCTGACCCAGTATGGCTGTTCTTATGCTTAATGTGGAATGAAATGCCACATACTTGGAAAAAAATAATTTTGTGCGTAGACACACAAAAAAATAGATAAAAAAAATCAGAAAAAAACTTTCATGACAGTGGTCTCTGGGGCTTAGGGAGAGGTAACGGAAGGCAGTATTGCAGTGGTTCTTTCTGTGGTTTTGCAAATACCAGAGGAAGGTTCAGCCTGCGTTTGCCGTGCCCTGAACAATAGTGCAGAGCTGTGCGGGCTCCATGCTTCTGTCGAAGATGATGGATAGTGTGAAGTCCCTCGCCGGTTCCTGGGATTTTTATAAAAGGCATGAAAATTATGGGATATGGGTGACATTTATGGAATGGAGAAAGTTGCATGATGGGAATTTGACCTCTTGCTCCCAGTTACCCCTGCATGACTCAATTCTGTTCCATCAGGCTTTGCCATAATTTCCCAATAGACAATGTGCTGGACAGCGAGTTGCACACCGGGATACTTATCCCTGATACGCCATGTGCAGGGCCGGCTCCAGCGTTTTTGCCGCCCCAAGTGGCGGGGAAAAAAAAAAAAAGCCAAGATCGGCGGCACTTTGGCTGCAGCTCTACCGCCGCCGCTTCATTGTTCGGCGGCAATTCGGCGACAGGTTCTTCCCTCCCAGAGGGACTGAGGGACCCGCCGCCAAATTGCCGCCGAAGAGCCGGACGTGCCGCCCCTTTCCGTTGGCCGCCTCAAGCACCTGCTTGCTGCGCTGGTGCCTGGAGCCGGCCCTGGCCATGTGCACCAAGACAAGCACTCCTGCTGAGCATGTGCAGTGCTGACCCAAGCAGCCAAGTATGCACATGCACGAGCGGCATACAGGAACTCCTCACTTACCGTCCTCCCACTTAACGTTGTTTCAAAGTTACGTCGCTGCTCCATTAGGGAACATACTTGTTTAAAGTCATGCAATGCTCCCTTATAGCGTTGTTTGGCTGACTTTACAAGGGAACATTGCACAAGTTCCTCTTCTCTGCCTCCTTCCCCTCCCTTCCTCCCTCCCTCCCAGTGCTTCCCCCACCACCAAACAGCTGTTTGGCGGTGCTTAGGACTTTCTGGGAGGGAGTGAGCGAGCGGGGAAGCTGCCCCCCTCCCCCAGCAGCTGGGGAAAGCACCGCTTCTCTCCGGCCGCTGGCTGCGCAGCTGCCCCTGCTCTTCCTGAGTCCTCCGGCCCGTGCTCGCAGGGCCGCATTCCGAAAGGGCCTTTAGAGCTGCAGGCCAGGGCCCCGGGGCCCCCTTAGCCCAGGGCCCTGCAGCCCCTAAAGCCCCTGTGTTCCTGGTGGCCCTGCCTGCGGGGGGAGGCAGCTCCCAGAATCGCGGCTCCCAGAATTGCGGCCATGGGGGCGGTGCCGTGCTGCGCAGAGCCACCTGCACACCCCCTGCACCAAACAGGAGCTGCCCCAGGTAAGTGCTCTGCACCTCCTGCCTGCCCCAGCCCTGATCCACCTCCCGCACCCCCACCCTGAGCGCCCTCCCACACCCTAACTCCCTCCCAGACCCTGCACACCCAGCCCTGAGCCCCAGGGGTAAGCCAGGGGCACCTCCCCACCACAGTACAGTACAGTACTGTACAGTATATAATGCCTTTTGTCTGCCCCAAAAAATTTCCTTGGAACCTAACCCCCCGCATTTACATTAAATCTTATGGGGAAATTGGATTCATTTAACATCGTTTCACTTAAAGTTGCATTTTTCAGGAACATAACTACAACATTAAGTGAGGAGTTACTGTACTAACTGCAGCAGCTTTATGCTGGCGTAAATTGCATCAGCAAAACTTGTAGAGTAGACATTGCCTTAGGTGCTGAACTGTATCAGGCAGGTGGGGCTTAGCATAGGCTACACGTTGGGGGGGGGGGCAATGCAGGGCCAAGTGCCCCCCCAGGTTTCTGCTCGGCCTGCCAGGTGTGCCTGCCTCCTGGCATGTTCGGCCCCTCTCCCTGGCAGACGGGCCTGGGCAGAGAGCAGAAGGGGTGGGACGGAGCCACTTCTCATGCAGGCTAAGGATGGGAGGCTGCTCTGGGTCACTGCTCTGTGTAGTGTGAAGGCTGCCTGTGAGAACCCAGCTGAGGAGGCTGTGGGCCCGCCCCCTCTGCTCCCCCCCCAGGCCCAGTAGCCAGGGAAAGGGGCCAAGCAAGCCTGAGCTTCCCATTCCCTCGGCATGTTTCCGGCTCACACGGCCCCTGTCCCAGGTAGCCGGGCCCAGGTGGGGAGCAGAGGGGGTGGGCCACTGCTGCCTCCCCAGCTGGGCTCCTGGAGCAGCCACCCTCAGCCCGCCTGGGCCCAGGGCCAGCTGCCAGGGAGAACAGCCAAGCAAGCTGGAAATGTGCTGGGGGCAGGCACAGCAGGAGAAGGACAGAGTCCCCCTCCCCCACAGGTTACTCTGATGGGGTGGGGAGAGCACGGCAGTCCCCAGGCTGGGTGCAGGGCAGGGTGTCACTGGGGAAGGTGCCGGGAGCTGGTTCCCTGGTCTCTGCTCAGCCGGAGGTAGGGGCATTGCCTGTGCCCCGCCCCTCCCTTGTCGAGGTGTCCGGGAGCTGCAGGGAAACACTGGTGCTGTCAGTCTCCCTGAGCCAGGGCTGGCCCCAGCCGGGCCCAGAGTCACGTGCTCCCTGATCTTGTGGCTGCCCAGGTCTATGGAGGTGGGGCTGGAAGTTCCTCCCGGAGGCGATGCATGGGGTGGTCACGTGTCCCCCCTTTACATTGTGCCCCCTCAGTATCAGGAGGCATGAGTTATCTATAGGGCTTAGGCATGGATGGCAGGTATCATAGGCAGTAGGCCGTGCCTTCCCAAACAGCCTAGCATGCCCCCGCCCATGCTTTGCCCCCAGGCAGGGCCAGCTCTAGGCACCAGCGTTCCAAGTATGTGCTTGGAGCGGCACTTCTCAAGGGGCGGCATTCAGGCTTTTGCTTCGGTGGCGGCACTCCGGCTTTTTTTTTTTTTTTGCTTCGGCGGCAGCACTCAGGGCTGGCTCCAGCATTTTTCCCGCCCCAAGCAGCAAAAAAAAAAAGCCACGATCGTGATCGGCGGCACTTTGGCGGCAGCTCTACCACCGCCGCTTCATTCTTCGGCGGCAATTCAGTGGCCGGTCCTTCCCTCCGAGAGGGAGTGAGGGACCTGCCGCCGAATTGCCGCCGAAGAGCCAGACGTGCCGCCCCTCTCCATTGGCCGCCCCAGGCACCTGCTTGTTGCTGCGCTTGGTGCCTGGAGCCGGCCCTGGCGGCACTCCGGCTTTTTTTTTTTGCTTGGGGCAGCAAAAAACCTGGAGCCGGCCCTGCCCCCAGGCCAGGTTCCGCTGCGGTCTAGAGCTCTGCCTTGGCTGGCCTACCTCCGGCAGGGAGTCAGGATGGCTGGGGCTGGGGCTGCGCCGCCCGGCGCACCGGGGCTGGCTGCGTTGCCTAGAGCACTGGGGCTGGGGCCGGGGTCTGTGGTGGGGATGTACTATCAGCTCCTGCGGGGAAGAGGGGGCAGATAGGGAGGGGAAGGGCCTTGGGCTGGAGGGGCAGGTCTGGGGACTAGCCTCCCCCAATGGCAGGATGACAGGCCACCCATGTGCTTAGGACAGACCCTTCTCATCAGGATTTCCCATTGGCAAGCTTAGGCTTCTCCCCACTTAGCTCACTGGCTTTTGTGGACTGAATTCTAAGGCTCCTCTCTTTCCTCATTCATTGTATAGACTAGGTCCTAGGCACTTGAGTCAGGTTTTGTGGGTCTCACCACTGTTCCTGTGACTTTCTAGGCATCAGAAAATTTGGTATTGCAACACTCAGCATCACAACGTCTAAGTCCCTTGGTGAATCTAGCCCTTAGGTCTTTTCCTCACTGCTAAGAAAGGTAATTGTTTTGTTTTGTTTTGTTTTGTTTTGTATAGAACTACAAATTCTGTGTTGAAAACTTGTTCACTATATGTAACAGAGACAATGTGAGGAAGTCTGCACAAGGAACAATGGTCGATTTTCTGCCTGGACAGCTTGTCTTTCGAAGGTGTTCGTATTTCAAATACTGTTTACAATGCTTTGCACCATTTTTGGAGTTTTGTGTGCATTACGTTTGTTTGCTATAGAAACTGTGTGGCCTAATCTACAATCGAAAGAGACTAATCAAGAAATAACTATGCCTTCTCTCAGGGGTTTACATACAACAGCCCTGAGGTTTCATGCTCTAGAATGCTTTTCCAAAAAAACCCCCCCAACCTTTCTTTATTTGTGTCCAAATTAAAAATAGAGAGTTCACATTGGTAGCAAAATGTGACAGGAGGGGGCCGCCCTTCACAGTTTGATACCCATGGACCAGAAGGCGGGGAACGGCAGAGGTAGCAAATTATGGCATGTATAACTCTCCCCATTAGTCACAATTTGCTACTCCTGGGCTAGGAGATGGGATGCTGGAGTAGCAAATTTCGACAGGAATATCCGTCTCAATTTGCTTCCCCTGCACTACACGATGGGACAGAAGACAGTGGCAGCAAGGGCGCAGCAAAAGAAAATAGCTAGTTGTCAGTAACTGCTAGAAGTAACAAACTGGGTCAGAAGGGGGCAGTTTGTAAGTTACCCCATGGCTCCTCTGCAACCAGGATGAGTGGGGGGAACACGGAGGAGCTTCTCCATGGTTGTGCCAGGGCCCCTCCTAGGGTGTTTGTGACACTCGGTGAATGCGAGTCTGGATGGGGAGGGGAAAAGGCCCTCCTCGGCTTGGATGGAAGAAAAGAAATGCAGATCCCTGGCTGTGAGGGGGGTACACCCAGCAGGGTCGGGGTGGGAGTGAGAGAGCAGGACTGTGGCGCGGGGGGTGTTGTGTGGAGGAGCTGGGAGTCAGGACGCCTGGGTTCTTCTAGCCAAAGGCGAGCTCCAGTTTGGGAAAGTCCCGGGTCCCACAGAGAGTGTTGTTGCAGGCGGGGCTGGTGTTGAGGGACACGGGAAGGGGCTGTATCAGCTGACAGCTGGCTGGTGGTGCTGGGAGGAAGGAAGTGGGAGATGGGAAAAGCGGAGTCAGAGATCTTGTGCGGCAGCTGCTGTCCCTGGATTTGAGTGGTCAGCAATCAGGGCTCTTGGAAGCCGGGACTGAGCAGCTGCTGCTCCCACACGGGGTCTGGGCCCGGGAGAGACCTGCATTACAGCCCCCTCTGTGCCCAGCAGAGATGGGGACTTTCTCCAGTGACTGGAACTAGCCCCCCTGTGGGCAGCCCCGGGCTCTGCCGACATCCTGAGCTGGAGACTGCAGGTGATGGGGACAGGGCTGGGGATGGGCTGGAAAGTGACTCTCTGTACAAAGGATCCCCGGGGAGTAGGGTGACCAGACAGCAAGTGTGAAAAATCGGGATGGGGGTGGGGGGTAATAGGAGGCTATATAAGAAAAAGACCCAAAAATCGGGACTGTCCCTATAAAATCGGGACATCTGGTCACCCTACCGGGGAGCCTCAGACCTTGCAGCCCCCGGGAACCTGCTCCCTGGTTGTGAATGCACCCGGGGGAGGAATATGAGTTACCTTAACAGCAAGGGAGCCAATTTCCTCCACTCCTCTCAGAATCTGCTTGTTGTTGCTGCCAGCTCTTGTGATTTTATTGAGAGTCTTTAGGTAATTGGTGCTTTTTCTTAAAGCCATTGATTTGGTGAGCATCTCAGCTTTCACCCCCAAAAAAGTTTCTAGCCCTCAGGTTTGAAAACATGACCTGAGTGTAACCTTAGGGGTCAGAAGCCAGAAAGCAAAACACATTTATTATTAAACACCCCTCCCCTCATGTTTATAAGCCTATCTCATTATTTGTTATTATTTATTTTATTATTATTTTTGTCCCGACTAGTGATTTTTCAAAGTTTGAGGTTGGCAGTGTTGTCTGCTCCAGGAACTAAACCGGAGAGGAGATTGCAGAGGGGTTCCAGGGAAACCATACATATTTGATGGAGAAAGCAAGCAGAATTTGTGTTTTTTAGGAAAGAAAGAGTTGTGAGGATAACTACATTAAAGATTGTGAGGTGCAACTCGGCCTCCACTCTAGACCCCAGATAAGTACAAAAGGCCACAGACTCCTATAAATAACCATTTGAAAACTACAAGGAGTCCGGTGGCACCTTAAAGACTAACAGATTTATTTGGGCATAAGTTTTTGTGGGTAAAAAACCTCACTTCTTCAGATGCATGGAGTGAAAATTACAGAATGAAATGAATAGGCAGCAGGGTTAAAACAAACAAAAGTCAGACTGTGGAACTCTTTGCCAGCGGATATTATGAAGGCCAGGACTATAACAGGGTTCAAAAAAGAACTAGATAAGTTCATGGAGGATAGGTCCATCAATGGCTATCAGCCAGGATGGGCAGGGATGGTGTCCCTAATCTCTGTTTGCCAGAAGCTGGGAATGGGTGACAGGGGATGGATCACTTGATGATTACCTGTTCTGTTCATTCCCTCTGGGGCACCTGGCATTGGCCACTGTTGGAAGACAGGATAGATGGATTGTTGGTCTGACCCAGTATGGCCGTTCTTATGTTCTTATTTCTGGCGGCTGTGAGCACCCCAGGATCTCACATTGCCTGGAAACTAACTTGTAAATTTCCCCCTATTCAACATGACCCTCAGTTCCCATTCCTGTTATGAAAGCTGAAGCCAAGCTGCCCCAAGGAGAGGTGGTGGCATTTCTATGCATAAGGATGGGGAGCAGAAAGAAAATTGAAGAGCTGCAGGATGCTGAGGGGGCATATAAAGATGTCAGGCAGGAAGAGGCTGAGAGAGGCCTTGGGAAGTAGAGGATACAGAAGGGACACTGACAGAATAAAGGGAATCATCATGCAGGAGGATAAGGCGGGGAAACATGAATGTGCGGGGGAGGAGCAGGGGACGATGAGGTGGCCACAGAAATCAGGTTGGCAGAAAGGGAAAATGAAGGGTAGGATACTGTGAAGGGAAATGAGGGACGAGGAGACTGAGTGTGGAAGGAGACCAGATGGGGAAGGTAGAGAGATAGGGTAGTGATAAGTGAAGAAAGTGGGGAGGGATACCATGGCAGCTCCCCCACCCCAGGGGATAGAAGCTAAGGCAGTGGTCCCCAAACTTTTCACAGTTGCACCCCCCTTACCCCCTGTCTGCAACCTCTCCTCCCCCCGGGGAGCTGGGACATGTCTGGGGGTGGGGGGCACAGACAGGGGTAAGGACACAGAGGCTGAGGCCAGAGCTGTGAGCAGGTCTGGGGCTGGGAACAGAGCCAGGACCAGGGGCCGAGGCTGGGGGTGGAACTGGGGGTGGGGTTGGGGCCAGGAGGAGCGGAAACCTTAGCTGGGCCACTGTTGGGGGCTGGGGCTGGGGCTGGGGCTGGGGCTGGGGCCGGAGCAGAGCTGGTGGCGGAGTGGGGTTGGGTGGCGCTCCTGCCCCACCCCCTGTGTGGGCTAGTTCAGACCCTGCTGCATCCCCCTGAATATTCCTCCATGCTCCCCTTGAGGGGCACGCCCCACAGTTTGGGGACCTGTGAGCTAAGGGATGTCCCCTGAAAACAACCATTGGGAAATTTAGAACCTGACATGCTCAAACATGCTTTGCGGGTGGGCATCTTCCCTCCAAAGTCTCAAAAATCTAGAAGGCAAATTGCCACCTCCTCCCCCGGCCTCTCCTCCAAATGATTATGGCTTAAGCCAAATTCGTGATTTTGAAGACTGACTCCTGAATGCTGAATATCCGGGGTGGGCAATATTAAAATAGGTCTTGGCCTCATCCCTCCTGGGCCACATGTCCAGGTCACATTCTGGTCTCAGTTAAATTCTGGTGTCAGTCCAGATTCATGGCAAGGAAGGACAGAGGCTGACTCCAGATCTGGAGGAGATGAGATCTGTGTCCGTCCTGAGGTGGGGAAGAGGAAGGAGGCTATTTCATTTGCTTCTGCCACTGGAGGGCTCTGGTTATTATACAGGGAGGAGAGATGCAGGTTTCTTGGGGTCTTTATTTCCTGGGTCAAATACTGAGATGCTGCTGCTGGCTCCTGCTCCATTCCTGGTCATCCAGGAGCCCGGGCTGAGCCACTGCTGCTCCCCAGCGGGATCTGTGCAGGGAGAGACCTGCATTAACCCCCCTCTGTGCCCAGCCGGGGGGACTTTCTGCGGTGGCTGGAACCAGCCCCTGGGGCAGCCCCGGGATCTGCCGACACCAGCCCCTGAGCCAGAGCCTGGAGGTGAGGGGAGAGACCTGGGGGAAAGGGCTGGGGCCAGGCAGGAAAGTGGCTCTGCACCTTGACCCATCTCTGCTCCCCATGGGTCTTCCCTGGCTTAGCAGCTGTAAGGAAGCAGCAGAAGGGCTTGCCCCATTGCACAGGGCTGCAGGCCCCTATGCAGGATTAGGGGCCTCAGGGTGACTAGTGGGGGGTCCCCAGGGAGGACTGGCTGAAATCACCTCAGCACCACAACAGAGGCAGCCAGCAGCACGACCCAGAGCATTCCCCCACACACACACACATTCTGCCCAGAAGGAGAGCATCTGGGGGGGACGCACCAGGAGAACACATGTGGGGCAAAGGGGCAGTCTGTGATAGCAGGAGCCAAAGGAGGAAGGGTAGCGTGTCCCCCCAGGAGCGCGGGGACCAGGCAGAGGCAGGAACTGGCTTTTCCTCTCCCTGCTCCTCACCTTCTCCCCAGAAAAGTCAATCTGTCCCGGGGTGCTGCAGGGAATGGAGCTGGACAGGGCTGTGAGTCGGGAATGTCCCATTCCCCCCCCCCATTTCCCCCTCCCCGATTGCTTCTGCTGCCCCTTCCAGTCTCTCTGTCCTCCTCCTTTCCCCTCTACCCTCCCCTTCTGGCTGGGAGACCTATTGTCCCATTCCTGGGGGTGTTTCCTTTCCCATAGCTGGATTGGTTTCTGCTCTTGGTAACAAATGCCATTTGGATCTAGTGTGACCGGATAGCAAGTGTGAAAAATTGGGATGGCGGAGGAGGAAAATTGGGATGGCGGAGGAGGTGGGCGGGGGGGGGGGGGTGTAACAGTAGGCACCTATATAAGACAAAGCCCCAAGTATCAGGACCGTCCCTATAAAATCAGGACATCTGACCACCTTATTTGGATCCAAACTTTCTGGCTCTAGTCTTTGGGAGGGTCGGGGGGGACCAGTTTCTCTAGCTATGACACAGACCTGGCATTGTAAGGGTTACGGTACCCAACATGCGCTATGCTTAATCTCACAGCTGGGATTCCGATGGAAGGGAAGGATTTTTTTTTAAAGTGGAATGAATATAAATTAACAATCCCTAGGGTCAATCTGCTATAACAACGCCCTCCTCATGTAGTTAGTCCATGTGTCAGCCTCTGGGGGGGGGGTTCTGAGCATTGGGAGCAATGACTGAAACTAATGGGGGGGTTTTGTGGGGGAGGGGGGGTTCAGAGCTGGCACTCTGGGTATGTTGAGTGACTGGAGCTGGGGAAGCTGGGGGCAATGTCTGAATTTTAATATTTTGTGTACATCTATAGAAGTGGTTCTCAACCTTTCCAGGCTACTGTACCCTTTTCAGGAGTCTGATTTGTCTTGTGTATCCCCAAGTTTCACCTCACTTAAAAACGACTTGCTTACAAAATCAGACGTAAAAATATGAAAGTGTCACACAGCACACGGTTACTGAAAAATTGCTTCCTTTCTCATTTTTACCATATAATTATAAAATAAATCAATTTGAAATATAAATATTGTATTTACTTTTCTGTGTATAGTACATAGAGCAGTATAAACAAGTCACTGTCTGTATGAAATTTTAGTTTGTACTGACTTTACTAGGGCTTATTATATAGTCTGTTGTGAAACTAGGCAAATATCTAGATAAGTTGATGTACCCCCTGGAAGACCTCTGCGTACCCCCAGAGGTATGTGTACCCCTGGTTGAGAACCACTGCCCTATAGTGTGGGGGATATTTGCAGCTGGGGGTTGGGCCTCTGGCGACAAGGTGGGTTCTGTTTTTATTCGTTTCCCTTTTCACACCTGCCTTGCTGAGGTTGGACTGCAATGGAGACAAAGTCTAAGGGCCACATCCTGCTCTGGGTGTGAATCCCAGGGACGCTGCATGGGCAGCTGCAACACAGGAAATCTGCCAGCTGTGAGAGCGTTTGTAGTCATTTGTAAATATATATATAAAATCTCCCCCCTCCCTGATTCTTCCAGGAGGGGCTGCAAGAGCATCTGTGCTGTGCGAGAAACGAGCAAAGAGAAGCCAAAGATGACAAGAAGAGGCAAAGAGCGGAATGGCTGGTGGGTGCTCAGAGTCATTCTCCCCACCCCGGCACCGAGGTTTGCCTGGGATCAGAGTGCCTGGAGTGATGTGGCAACCGCAAGGACCCTCTGCCGGCCTCAGCCAGGAAACCATCCCCACTGGAATCCAGGGAGGAGGGTGGGGTCAAGCACGTGGAGGGTATCATGATGCTCTTGGGGAACATTTGCCAGTGTATGGGACTTGTCTATGAACTGGCCCAGAGAGACCCTGCCCAGAGGCTGCTCAGATATTATAGTGGCTGGGATTTCTCTGGAGTGCCTAGGGAAGATGGGGAGAGAGGAGAGAAAATGTGGGCTGACTGGATGGAGATTTTTGGCTCAGTGCAAGTTGTTGAGGTTTTTGTGCTGTTGCCATTTGTCCCTGTCCTGGGCCCTCCATCCTTCCTGTTCTAAGTGAACTTCCCATCATGCACCACTAGGGACTCTGGGTTCTAGCCAATATCTCCCCCATCTGCTGGGAGGCACATGTAGGATATTCCCCTGGTTACCTTGCCACCCTCTTCCTGTAATTGCAGAAACAGACAGAAGCCAAGAGGCAGAAAATCATCCAGGAGTGGAAGAAGCTATGTGGGTTTCTGCAGGAGCAGCTTCCTGCTGTCCTAGCTGGAAGAGCTAGACAGAGCAATTGTCAAGAGAGGGGATGAGAGGATCTCTGAACTGTCCCTGGAGATTTCCCTGCTCAGTGAAATGGGAGAAGAGAATGGATAGGAGCCGCTGAGCCAATCCGTACAGGTGAGACTGTGCCACTGTAATGATAATACACAGTATTTCTTTTCCGAAACTTTTTATTAAGGCAAAGATACAATAAAATATTAACTTCCTTTATCATACATGACTTATTCAGCATCATGTTAATATTCAAAGAACCTGGCTAAAGATTCTGACTCGTCAACTGACAAGCCCTCCTCCTCTGAGTACGCTACAAAGGATGACCACATTTCTAAACACCTATCCTCTTTTTGGCACTTCTTTTGTGTACGTACTTGGTGTGAAAGCTGTTCCATTACAAGAAGAGTCCATATTTTACAATACCACAATTCCATAGGACGAGAAGTCACATTTTTCCAATAATAAGCAACACTTAGCCTTGCTGCTAACCATAAAAAAAAGAAATTAATTTGTCATTCTTTTTAAAATGTACATCCTTTACTGGACTGTAAGGAAGCAGGTCAGGAGATCTCTGGGAAGCTGTCATTTTGTTATAAGATGAATCTCTTTAATAATTGCCTCCCCAAACTGTCTAGTTCCTGGACACAACCACCATATGTGCAAGTATGTTCCCTTTTCCCCACCACAGTGCATCCCTAGCAGTAAAAATATGATTGAGCTTAACTTGAGTCAAATGCCATCTATACAGTAATTTATAAAAATCTTTGTGAGCTACACAAATTGAAGATGTATATGTATATTCCCTTTCCCACTCAATCAATATCAATATCTTTGCCCATATCCCTCTCCCATCTTTTTATCTGGGTTGTTTTCCTATCAACATCTTTTTCAATCAAAATTGTATATATCTTAGAAATTAAACCTTTTGTTCCAGGTTCCTCCTGGATTAACTCCTCAAATGTGGTCAAAGGTCTACATAGAGACATCTTGTATCCAGATTTCACAATAGAATGTTTGATTTGTAAATATTGAAAATATGGGATCTTAATTATTATTAGCTATCTCTTGGTATGATTTCAAATCGGGATCCAGGAACAGCTGTCCAAACTAAGTAATCTCAGCTCTTACCCACAATGCGTAGTCACTTTGATATTTCCTAGTGATAAATTCGTGACTAGTAATAAAAGTAGCTAAGGGAGAGGGCCTCAGGTAAAGGAATTTTTAAAAAGTTGCCCAAAGCTGCAAAGTTGGCCTGGATGAATGGGTGATTTTTTATTTTTGGTGACCTACATTTCTTTGTAACCCAACAGTTACTATCAATAGCTATATTTGGGCTCTTGTCTTGTTCGAGTTTTACCCAGCGTTTGAATGGTCTATTGTTAATGCAATTGATCATGTCTTTCAATTTTGATGCATAATAATAATAAGCCAAATTAGGGAAAGCTACTGAATAAACCTACACAGTTGGGTGGACTACTTTAGAACTCCCCCTTTGTCTTGTATGTTTCCATATGAATTTTAACAGTGCATCCTCCCATGTTTTTAAAGCATGTCACGGATACCAACTGGGATGTACTGAAACAAAAATAACAACTTTGAGAGGACATTCATCTTTTATGAGGCTACCCCACCTAGCCAAGAAATTTAATATTTGTTCAATTTCTCCAACTCTTATGTTGTTGTTTTTTCCCCACAATGGAAGGTTGTTTGCCTTAAAAAAAGATTTTACAATATTTATTCCTAAATATTTTAAATATGTCTTTACCCATTTAAATTTATGTCGCTGACAGCAGTTTGTTTTGTCCCTTTCAGGAATATTAATTCCTAAAATTTCAGATTTATCATAGTGTATTTTGAAGCCCGATACCTGCCCAAATTCCAAAGTCAATTCTGTTCTATCATTTTTAATGATGCTTCTGGATCCTGCAAATATAACAAGATATTATCAGACTACAAAGCTATTTTTGTGTTCTAATCCAGAAGACATTTTGATGCTCTTTACCAAGAGCTTGTTTCTTACATTTATGGCAAACGGCTCCATTGCCAGAGCAAAGAGGGTGAATAAGGGACAATTCTGTCCCTTACCCCAGGACAAATTAAAAGTTGCGGATTGATGATCATTAGCCAAGGCAGACGCACGAGGATGAGTATACAGGGCCAATATGCCTGTAGAAAACTCATTTCCAAAACCAAACCTTACCAAAATATGTCTGATGTATTCCCCTCCAGCCAGTTGAATGCTTTCTCACCATCCAAACAAAGCAGCACACAGGAAAAATTGCTAGAATTAACATTATAAATGAAGGCTAGATTGATAGATTTATATTAGACCTAATTTCTGATACACCAATTTTGGTTCATTGATTTCTGGTCTCACACTGCTGTTGTTTGCTGGGCATGATTTTAACACAGTCCTTGAGTTATATCAGTAGCCTTTTTTGTTTGGATTAATTCAGTCTTCCTGTCTCTCTTTTGCATCTTTTCCCATCAATGTTTGTTATTATAGGTTACTGTGACATTTTATGAACTTTCACTCACTTTTCACAGTTAAGCTCACAATTAGGGTAAATTATCACAACAGGGGATGACATGTGCCAGCACATTGCACAGGAATAAACTTTTGCGTTGGACAGTGGCATGTCCCAGCTGCTTCAGAACTGTCCAAGAGTCACAGTAACAAGATCTCTGACTACATACACATTTTCAAATATCAATAACTAGGGCCCTACCAATTTCACGGCCGTGAAAAACGAGTCACACAGACTGTGAAATAAGCCCTTCCCTGTGAAATCCGATCTCTCCCTGCTGCTTGGAGCACTCCAGCCAGGGGGTCCTTGCTCCAGCTGGGCTGGGGAGGGACAGGACTTGTTCATCCCCTGCACGGCCGCTCTCGGGGGGAGTTCATACCCACCACCACCTCCAGGAACCTCCTGCGGCTGCAGGAAGCTCCACGGTTTCTGCCTTCAGAGTTCAGCTGAGGGTGGCAATCCTGTGAACCCCCTACAACAGGTTTGCAATCCCCCTACAATCCCATTTTGGGTCAGGGCCCCCATGGTTACAACACCGTGAAATTTCAGATTTAAACATCTGAAAACGTGAAATTTACCAATTTGGTAGGGCCCTATCAATAACTTTATTCAAATTAAGAGGCAGATACACCATGTGAGAGTGGGTTTTGTTTACTATAAATTGTTAGAAAATTCAATCCCACTTATTTTGTTGAAATTTTTAAAAAATTAAACTTGCATTGATGAGGGTTTTGTTTGTTTGTTTGTTTTAAATCTTGGCCTTTTGAATAAGAAATTGGGAATAAGGAACCAACCTTAACCTGTGGAATATTCTTTGCATTCGTAATTCACCCTCATCTCACTTGTTTACTTTCTCCTGTAACAGGATTTCTTCTTCCCAAACCTGACATGATCTCCAAGGTGGAACAAGGGAAAATGCTGTGGGTCCCAGATCTCCAGGGCTCCAAGGAGAGGGAGATCTTGAGAGGTACCTGTGCAGATGAGGAGTCCTTTAAACCGACTCAGAAACAATTCTTGAATGATGGAAACAGCTTGGATTCCCCAAAACGCCTCTTTAGCTGCCCCACTTCTGGATTGTACCCAGCAGGTGTTGTATCCTCATGGCAGACGTCACTCATGTCTTCACACCCACCATCACTGACACCTGGCAGCACCTCCTTGCCACCTGAGATAGGATCCTCTCTATTCTCTGGGAAAAAATTATGGAGATTCTGATTTTTTTTTTGATCTCCCAACAGTTCATTTCATTTGTGTCTCCCCCCACACATCCACCACCCCATTTGCTCTGCCCCTTTCTGAGGTTTCCCTCCCTCCCTTTCCCCACCCTCCTGGCACAGGGAATGACTCGCGTCTGGATTCTCTTTCTATCCCAGCAGGTGATGGGATGATGAGAAAGTACGAGGAGGAGAATCCCCAGCAGGAAGATCCTGAGCAAGTGGAACAACACTGGACATTACTGGGAAGATCTCAAGGGAACGTGTCCTCGAGTCCTGAGCAGGAAGCAGCTTGTGAGAATGAGCACAGGCCAGAGAACCATCAGGATAACCTCCCAGTGCAAGAAGTAGGTAAATCTGTTCATTATGGGGGAGGTTGCAAGGACCTTGAGAGAACAACAGTCCAGCAGAGAATCTTCATGGGAGAGAGAAAAACCACATGTACCGAGTGTGGGAAAAGCTTCAAACGGAGCTCAGACTTAACTAGACATGAGAGAATCCACACAGGAGAGAGACCCTATAGCTGTCCCAACTGTGGGAAAAGCTTCAACAATAGCTCAGCCCTTACTTTACATCTGAAAACCCACACAGGAGAGAAACCGTATAAGTGCCTCAACTGTGGGAAAAACTTCACTCGCAGCTCACGCCTCATCGAACATCAGAGAGTCCACACAGGAGAGAAACCCTATAAATGCCTCGACTGCGGGAAAAGTTTCAGTGTGAACTCAGCCCTCATTAGACATCAGAGAGTGCACACAGGAGAGAAGCCTTATAAATGCCCTGACTGTGAGAAAAGCTTCAATGTGAGTTCATCCCTTAAAACACATCGGAGAATCCATACGGGCGAGAGACCCTATAGATGCCCCGACTGTGGGAAAAACTTCAAGGAGAGATCAAGCCTTATTAACCATGAGAGAATCCACACAGGAGAGAGACCCTTTAAATGCCCCGACTGTGGGAAAAGCTTCAACCAGATCTCAGCCCTTCTTCTACATCAGAGACTCCACACAGAAGAGAGACCCTATAAATGCCCCGATTGTGGGAAAAACTTCCGTGTGAGCTCAGCCCTCATTAGACATCGGAGAATTCACACAGGCGAGAAACCATATAAATGCCTTGAATGTGGGAAAAGCTTCAATGTGATTTCATCCCTTTGTACACATCGGAAAATTCACGCGGGAGAGAAACCATATAAATGCTCCGACTGTGGGAAAAGCTTCAATATTAGTTCGTCCCTTATCACACATCAAAGAATCCATACAGAAGAGAGACCCTATAAGTGCTCCAGCTGTGGGAAAAGCTTTAATATTAGCTCATCCCTGATTAAACATCAGAGAACGCACACAGAAGAGAGACCCTATAAATGCACCAACTGTGGGAAAAGCTTCACTCGGAGCTCATACCTTATTAAACATCAGAGAATCCACATGGCAGAGACTCCTATAAATGCCCCAGTCAGTAGCCATAGTAAAAATAAACCATTTCCTGATTTCCCTCCTACACCAGTGACATTTGGTTCCCAAATATCTGGCTGCCCCTCTCTGGGGTGAGGATACAGCAGCAGACAAACCTGAACTGATGAGTGACTCTGGTTCTGCCTGTCTAGAACACCCCAGGCAGAGCAGAATACCTGATCCACTTTGCCTCATTGCTGCAGGCCCGGCTGCTGAGGCGATGTGCCTCTCCGCCTTCTACCTGTTGGGCAAAGGAAGAGAAAAGAACTCCTCTGGAAATTCCCTCTCCCCTTCCCTGCCCTTTCATGGAGATTAGCAGAAGAAAACTTGGGCCCCATATTCACTCTAGAGACCTGTTTCCATCTCTCTTCTTCCACCAGCCCATGGGCTGGGCTCTCGCACTTAACTGGAGTTGTTCCCTGCAGTGGGGTGCCCCTGAGGGCTGGTAACTCCTTCTCTCCCCAGATCCCCCAGGGTGCTTGGTTCTCAGGGGATCAGATGTTAACAGACCAGGAGGGATGGATGATGGGCAGGTAATGGAGGAGTTTAATGTTTGGGGCTGATGGAGATGGGAACCAGAAGCAGTCAGATGCAGGGTGTTGAGGTATCCAGTGTGTGGGGATCATGGAATAACAAGGGTGGAAAGGGATGGGATTAGGAAGGTACTTCTCCTATACTTCAGCTCCTCTGCCCCTTTCCCTGTCCTCTCAGTATTAAGAAAGCATCACTGAGAGGGACACAAGAACTAGGGGTCAACAAATGAAATTAATAGGCAGTAGGTTTAAAACAAACAAAAGGAAGTATTTCTTCACACAAAGCACAGTCAGCCTGTGGAACTCTTTGCCAGTGGATGTTGTGAAGGCCAAGACTATAACAGGGTTCAAAAAAGAACTAGATGAATTCATGGAGGACAGGTCCATCAATGGCTATTAGCCAGGATGCGCAGGGATGGTGTCCCTAGCCTGTTTGCCAGAAGCTGGGAATGGGCGACAGGGGATGGATCACTTGATGTTTACCTGTTCTGTTCATTCCCTCTGGGGCACCTGGCATTGGCCACTGTTGGAAGACAGGATACTGGGCTAGATGGACCTTTGGTCTGATCCATTATGGCCGTTCTTATATGATTTCCAAAGGGACGCATGGGCCAGGACCACCTCAGCTTTAGCCTCCAAAGGTTTGTCTAGACTGAAAAGTGGTGAGGGTTAGCTGGCATGTTTCCCTCTGATCCTGACCGAATCTCCAGCACTTTCTCTATCCTAGATCATCCCTGAGCATCTCCTGTATATTGTTGCCTCATTAGCAGAGTGATTGAGTCGCTCTTAAGATTAAGTATGCTCTTTCAGGACAGAGTGACTCATTTCCAGTTATTCTCACATTGATCTGAATTGTACTGAAGATCATTACTTTTTGTACTCTTTCTTCTATTTCCAAGATGTTTAAATATAACACAGAGCAGGAGCAGGGCTACATAAATGTGTTGTTTCAGAATCTGTGATACTTGAAGGCGATGGGGTGAGTCAAAGGGATTCCATTCTTCCCCCAGTGGCATTGTGATTCCCCTTTTTCCCCAGCAGCATTAAACTCTATGGCTCAGACAGAAGCTATTTTCTCTCAGTGCTACCCCTTCACCTCCCAAAGGGTCACATTCCCCAGTGTCCTCAGCTTTCCATGCTTAGGAATCACACTTGGATTTCTCTGATTCTAAATTAGAGTTAAAACTGGAGATGAATGTGTCACTAACCCAGAGGGGGGATTTAAATTAATCCCCAATGCAGTGTGACCAGTCTGAGTTTAAATCCCGGTGTCCATCAACAGAAGTGGCTTCTGGGCTTTTATTTGCCAAACTTGCTTATTTGCCCATGGAAAGGTTTTGTTTATTTTTTTGGTGGGATTTTTTTTTTTCATTACAATGATGCTAAAACTTTTGTAAATAACATGACCTAATAGTGAGGGATTGCTGAGTGGTGGCTTAGAAGAGAACATGATGTGAAAATCTATTTTGATTTAGAGTCATCAGATGTAACATGCTCTGGGATTAAATTTTATATGAACTTCATACCCTTCCCCATGTAACATGGGTTTCTCTCTCTTTCCTGAAGGCCATTTCGTCACATAAGTGGATATTAGTTTTGTTTGACAGGCTATAGCTGATATTTATTATGGTCTTCTTGAGACAAATGACCATGGGTGAGAATAGTCATTTCTTCTATTTTTTTCCTTTCCCCAGCCCTTTGCCATGAGATTTTAGTGTTTTTTGAACCATGGGAATGATAAATAATCATTGGCACAAACACTGATGGGCAAATATCAGAGTCACCATCCAAAAGGCAGAGAATGAAACAGAGCAGGAGATGACTGCGTGATCCCTGCAGTGACATGAGATAGAGCCAGGTGGAGGAGAGTGTGGGAGATACAGCTCTGGGAAAGTGCAGCATTTGTACAGCTGATGTGGAGAACTTGGAACTCATTACACAGGGGACAGAGAGACAAGAAATATCCTTGTTGGGTGAAGCCATCACTGAAATGCAAAGAGTGTAAATAACATCAGAAGAGGGGTGAGCAAGGGTGTGGGGGGGGTGGGCAGGGTGGCCAGGGGGTTACCAATTCCCGGGATGAGGCTGGGCAGAGGTGGGAAGGAAATGGGGATTTTTAACAGGCCTGTGCAGCCCTGAAGTCGGGCCCACCTAGTCACCAAGGCTACAGGGAGGGGAAGACCCTCATAGCCCAGCAGGGAACCCTCCCCCTCCCCATCTACCACAGTGTCCTGTGTTGGCATTAAAGACACTTAAACATGATCATGGCCTCGCTCGTCCCACCCACACCAGGGGACTTTTTGATTCCTCTGCGATCCACAAAACTGCCTGGGCTCCTACGTTACTGCTGTAAAAGTTCCTTTGATGCCTAAGAGCAGGTGCCCTGCTGCCTAGCTCTAGCTGCTCAGACGCTTATCTCGTGCTGAAGCTCCAAGCCGATCCTCAAATTGAGGGAAGATGGGTGCTCCTCTGCATCTGCTGCCTGATCCAGGAGGTGTTCTCTGAGGATGCCTAACTCCCCACAAAGTGGGAGGAGAACTATCACCTTTCAGCCAGGGGTTAGGTTGCACACCTGGTATGTAAGAAAACCTGGTTCAATTCTCCCCTCTGTCTGGGGAGGTGAAGGGATCCGTATAGGGGTCTCTCACCTCTCCGATGACTACACCAACCACTGGATTATAGAGTTATTCTTAATCAGGACTGGTTAATATTCAGTTATTTAATGAAATGGAAACAATTTCTACAAAAGAGACCACATCAATTGGGTATTGCTACACAATTCCTAGTACCTCTATGCATTCTGCAATATATATATTGTGAACTAATAAAGATAATACATTTCTATGTTTGGAGAATAAAATTAAGTGGCAAAAAGCAGTGCAGAAAAACAATGTGCAAAAAAGTGCAGGCAATGTAAACAAAGCTTTAACATCAATTAACAGAGTGGAACTTTAAAATTGGAAAGGCAGCAAATATTTCTGTCCATTTCAGCAGACAAATGCAGGCTGTTGTGGCTACACATGGGCAAACCATGCTTTGCACAGGTCAGTGTATGTGAAGCTGTGGTTTTCCTTGCTGTCCCCCAGCATGGAGTGGTAGGGGTTAGGATGTGGCCTGAGATGCCACATGGAACATTGGGGATGTAGGGAGCTGCTAGAAGGGAGTTCTCCAAGGACTGCAAAGGGTGGAGAGTCTGGGATTTTTGGACCTGTAGGTCAACCGGTGTCTGCAGCATTTGGGTTTGCTGCTTGAGAAGATCTATGATGTCCTGGTGCATCTCCCTCTCTTTGTCCTGATAGGACTTCTCTCTCCTCTCCTCTCTTTACTTCTCCCTAGTCTTAGTCATATTGGCCCTCCGGGCCTTTTGCTCACAGGCCCGTGCAGCACTGGCTTGCAGGACCTTGCTGACTATGCCCTTCCTAGTCCTCTGCTTTCTCCTCATCAATGTCAGGCATTCTGTGGGTGTAGAGAGGGCACCTGTGACGGTCCACGCCCCTAAGGTTGCGGGCGGCGTGGACTATCCGCCACCGTCTGTCAACTAGCCCTTTAATCCAGGGCTGTATAGCCTAGTGGCCAAAGTCTATGACGTCCCCTTTGCCTCAAGGGGACGCAGCCTAATGGCAAGAGTCTGGAACCCAGCCCGTGGCTACCGGGGGGTAGGGCCTATAGGCCAGAGTCACCAAAAGCAACCCTCAGGAGGAGGGTAGCGTGGCCTAGCGGCCCCAAAAGCAACCCTCGGGAGGAGGGTAGCGTGGCCTAGCGGCCCCAAAAGCAACCCTCGGGAGGAGGGTAGCGTGGCCTAGCGGCCGGAGTCCCAAAAGCGACCCTCGGGAGGAGGGTAGCGTGGCCTAGCGGCCGGAGTCACCAAAAGCGACCCTCGGGAGGAGGGTAGCGTGGCCTAGCGGCCCCAAAAGCAACCCTCGCGACGAGGGTAGCGTGGCCTAGCGGCCCCAAAAGCAACCCTCGGGAGGAGGGTAGCGTGGCCTAGCGGCCGGAGTCCCAAAAGCGACCCTCGGGAGGAGGGTAGCGTGGCCTAGCGGCCAGAGTCCCAAAAGCGACCCTCGGGTGGAGGGTAGCGTGGCCTAGCGGCCAGAGTCCCAAAAGCGACCCTCGGGTGGAGGGTAGCGTGGCCTAGCGGCCAGAGTCCCAAAAGCGACCCTCGGGTGGAGGGTAGCGTGGCCTAGCGGCCAGAGTCCCAAAAGCGACCCTCGGGTGGAGGGTAGCGTGGCCTAGCGGCCAGAGTCCCAAAAGCGACCCTCGGGTGGAGGGTAGCGTGGCCTAGCGGCCAGAGTCCCAAAAGCGACCCTCGGGTGGAGGGTAGCGTGGCCTAGCGGCCAGAGTCCCAAAAGCGACCCTCGGGTGGAGGGTAGCGTGGCCTAGCGGCCAGAGTCCCAAAAGCGACCCTCGGGTGGAGGGTAGCGTGGCCTAGCGGCCAGAGTCCCAAAAGCGACCCTCGGGTGGAGGGTAGCGTGGCCTAGCGGCCAGAGTCCCAAAAGCGACCCTCGGGTGGAGGGTAGCGTGGCCTAGCGGCCAGAGTCCCAAAAGCGACCCTCGGGTGGAGGGTAGCGTGGCCTAGCGGCCAGAGTCCCAAAAGCGACCCTCGGGTGGAGGGTAGCGTGGCCTAGCGGCCAGAGTCCCAAAAGCGACCCTCGGGTGGAGGGTAGCGTGGCCTAGCGGCCAGAGTCCCAAAAGCGACCCTCGGGTGGAGGGTAGCGTGGCCTAGCGGCCAGAGTCCCAAAAGCGACCCTCGGGTGGAGGGTAGCGTGGCCTAGCGGCCAGAGTCCCAAAAGCGACCCTCGGGTGGAGGGTAGCGTGGCCTAGCGGCCAGAGTCCCAAAAGCGACCCTCGGGTGGAGGGTAGCGTGGCCTAGCGGCCAGAGTCCCAAAAGCGACCCTCGGGTGGAGGGTAGCGTGGCCTAGCGGCCAGAGTCCCAAAAGCGACCCTCGGGTGGAGGGTAGCGTGGCCTAGCGGCCAGAGTCCCAAAAGCGACCCTCGGGTGGAGGGTAGCGTGGCCTAGCGGCCAGAGTCCCAAAAGCGACCCTCGGGTGGAGGGTAGCGTGGCCTAGCGGCCAGAGTCCCAAAAGCGACCCTCGGGTGGAGGGTAGCGTGAGGCTTTTTTACCAACTCAGCGGGGGGGTTCCGAGCGAAACACGCTGAGATTCCCCGGCGGGGGGAGGGGAGGTACCACTCTGTCACCCTCCCGGGGTCCCTTCCTACCAGAGTCTCCGCTGGGGTCTCCCAGGAGTCGACGGGTACTTGGTGCTCGGCGAGTTCGGTTGTCCCCTGGGTCTCCTCTAAGCACGTCTCTTCCCTGCGTAGCCACCGGCTCTGGCTGGTCCGCCGCAGGAGCTTCCCCGGCAGGTCCTGCGCCTACGGGCTCCACCCCAGACTGAGCCGGTCTCCCTCCCTTTATACTCCTATAGCACTTGGAGCATGCCCAGTCCGCCCAGGGAGGCGGGACTTCCGCTGTCAGTCCCTGGGGCTTAACTCCTTCCGGGTTACGGCGGGGTTGCCTGGCCCCTCCCTCTAGTCCCTGGGGCTTAACTCCTTCTGGGCTAAGGCGGGGTTGCCTGGCCCCGCCACACACCCTCCCCCTTAAGAAGGACCGTCCCCGGGGCTGGTCCGTCTCTCCACCCTCCTTTCCCTGTCTAGAAAAGAAATCCGCGTTAGCATGCGCCTTACCCGGACGATGAAACACGCTGAAGTCGTACGGTTGGAGGGACAGGTACCAGCGCATAATTCGGGGGTTCGCATCCTTCATGCTGTGTATCCATCTGAGGGGTGCGTGGTCGGTGATCAATTTGAAGGTATTCCCCAGTAAGTAATAGCGCAGGGCATCAATGGCCCATTTCGCCGCCGGGGCCTCTTTCTCGATTGTCGCGTAGTGTTTCTCGCGGGGGAGTAGTTTTTGGCTTAGATATAGGACTGGGTGTTCCTCCCCCTCCCATTCCTGGGAGAGGACCGCCCCTAAGCCTACCTCTGACGCATCTGTTTGGAGAATGAACTCCTTTGAAAAATCGGGGTGTCGCAAGACCGGCTCCTGCATGAGTCGGTCTTTCAGCGTCCTGAAGGCCTCGTCACACAGGTCGGACCATTGTACCTGTTGTGGCTGGGAGTTTTTTGTCAGGTCCGATAGGGGTGCAGCTATGGACGCAAAGTCCGGTACAAAGCGACGATAGTACCCGGCTAGTCCCAAGAACTGGCGTACCTGTTTCGTCATGGGCGTAGCTGTGTCCATAAGGGCTTGTACTTTATTGATTTGGGGGCGCAACTTCCCTCCCCCTACGACATACCCAAGGTAGGTCACCTCTTCCTGGCCGAGATGGCATTTCGCCGGATTGGCCGTGAGCCCAGCTTCTCGGAGGGCCTGGAGGACTCCCCTGAGGTGGCGAAGGTGGTCTTTCCAGCTGCGACTGTAGATCACGATGTCATCTATATATGCTGCTGCGTATTGATCGTGAGGCAACAAGAGCTTATTCATCAGCCGCTGAAACGTTGCTGCAGCGCCGTGTAACCCGAATGGCATGGTTACAAAGTGGAAGAGGCCGAAGGGTGTTGGGAAGGCCGTTTTCTCTCGGGAATTGGGCGTAAGGGGGATTTGCCAGTATCCTTTGGTTAAATCTAGGGTCGACAAATACCTCGCTCCCCCGAGTCGTTCTAGGAGTTCTTCTACCCGGGGCATTGGGTATGCGTCAAACCTAGAGATGGCATTAACCTTCCGGAAATTGATACAGAATCGAGTGGTCCCGTCGGGCTTCGGGACCAGAACAATGGGGCTACGCCATTCACTCTTCGACTCCTCGACTACACCCATTTCAAGCATTGTGTCCAACTCTTGTCGCACTGTGGCCCACATCTTCCATGGTATGGGACGATGGTTATCTCTCACCTTCTGGCCCGGCGTCGTTGCGATATGGTGGCTCGTCAGGTTGGTTTGTCCCGGGTGGGTTGATAGCACATCGGGGAAGTCCTTTACCAGTTGCGATATTTGGTCTCGCTGTGCCTGGGTAAGGCCGGCCCCTAGTGTCGCTGGCTTGTGGTCTAAGGGTTCCCCTGCTAGGGGTCCCAATTCTGGGTCTGGGGGCGAGAAGGTGATGAACAAGGATTCCCTAACCTTTCAGGCCTTTAAGAGATTCACATGGTAAGTCCGGGTGTCCTTCCGTCGTCCCGGTAACCGGACTTCATAATCTACGGGTCCGACCTGTCGGATCACCTCGTATGGTCCCTGCCACTTGGCCAGGAGCTTTGATTCCGCCGAGGGTAGCAAGAGTAACACTCGGTCCCTGGGGTTAAAGCTACGTGCCTTAGCCCCTCTGTTATATAGTCGAACCTGCGTCTCTTGGGCCTGTTGCAGATGCTCCCGGGCAAAAACCCCCAAGGTTTGGAGCCGTTATCGCAGACGTAGCACATACTGGGTGGTTCCGAGCACGCGAGTCTCCTGAGTCTCCCAGTCTTCCCTTAAGAGGTCCAGGATCCCTCGGGGCTGCCTGCCGTACAGAAGTTCGAAGGGCGAGAACCCAGTTGACGCTTGGGGTACTTCTCTTATGGCGAACAGCAGGGCTGGCCATGTATCCCAATGGCTGGGGTCTTCCTCTATGAACTTCCGCAGCATGGACTTCAGGGTCCCATTAAAACGCTCTACCAGCCCGTCTGTCTGGGGATGGTAAACTGACGTTCGGAGCATCCGTATATTCAGGAGGCGGCACAATTCTGCTATCAATTTCGAGGATACGTTAGTACCCTGATCAGTCAGGATCTCCGCGGGTATCCCGACCCTAGCGAAGACCTTCACGAGTTCGGTGGCAATCACCGGTGCCGTGGCCGCTCGGAGGGGAACAGCCTCGGGATACCGGGTTGCGTAGTCCACGATTACTAAAATAAATCGATTCCCTGTCTTGCTTCTTTCTAAGGGTCCCACTAAATCCATTCCGATACGGTCAAAGGGTACGCCGACCACCGGCATGGGTATTAACGGGGCTCGGGGTACACCTTTTGGTCCCGCCCGTTGGCATTCTGGGCAGGATGCGCAATATTCTCGGACTTCTTGGTGAATGCCGGGCCAAAAGAAATGGCGGGCCACCCTCTGAAGGGTCTTCTCCCGCCCCAGATGTCCAGCCCATGGGTTGGCATGTGCCAAGTGTAGTAGTCCTCGTCGCAACCTCTGGGGAACCAATAGCTGTCGGAGGACCTCAGGCGTATGTGGCTCCTGCACCACCCGATATAGGCGGTCCTGTTGGACCTCGAACCGTGGCCCCTGCGGAAGTCTTGGAGGTACGTCCTCTCCCGCTCCGGGGACAATGGCCTGCTCCCAAGCCCGACTCAGCGTTGGGTCCTCTCTCTGCTCCCTCACAAAGTCAATATCTCGTTCCAACTCCCTCTGAGTCTCTTCCATGGGTTGATGTTGGGCTTCGGCGGGTGTCTGTCCCGCTGTAGACGTCCCCTCCCCGGGGTCTGTCTCTGGCATGTGTCCGAGGAGTTCCTTTCCTGGAGACGTAGCTCCTTCGATTTGCGGAGCTGACAGTTGATACTGTTGGAGGACCTCCCTAAACTCGGGCCAATCCCGTCCCAGCACGACGGGGTAGGCCAATCTGGGGGCTATGCCCACGTGGAGGACTTCCTCCCGCTGCCCTATCCCGATCCTCACCCAGGCGATGGGATAAGGGCGAATGTCCCCATGTACACACTGTAAGTGTATCTTATCCCCTGCCAGTCTAAGGTTCGGGACCAGCCCCTCCCGTACGAGGGTCTGACTACATCCTGAGTCTACGAGAGCCCTCGTGTGGATCCCCTCGACCCGCACCAGAACCACCAATTTCCCTGGGCCCCTTTTCCGGGCTCTATGACCGGCAACCCATACTTGTCCATAGTTACAATCCATAAAAGGACATTCCCGCTGAAAATGTCCCTCTTGTCCGCACTCCCAGCAGCGGTTCCGGCCCTCCGCGGGTCCGTTGCCGTCCCTTGTTGGGCTTCGTCCCCCTTGGGGTGGCCGTTGTCTTCGACTCGGCCTCCGAGGGACTTCCCGCCTGGGTCCGGGATTGTGGAGGTTAGTAGGTGCGGGTCGGATAGGGGGGGCAGGTTCCCGAGCCCCCGCTCCCCGAGGGCTTCCTCTGTCTGGGCCTTCTCCCCGGTTCAGGTTTCCGGACCTACGGGGGTGAGTCTGGGCTTCCTCAGCTGCTAAGTAATCCTCCCTCAGGCCCACCGCCGCGGACAGGGTGGCCGGTCGGTGACGCTGTACCCATGCTTTCCCTCCTTCTGGGAGGATCTGGGTGAACTGTTCGAGGGCCACCCTTTCCGCTACGTGTGGCCCGGTCAAGCCCTCAGGCTCCAACCATCTCCAACAGAGGTCCCGTACCCGTTGGGCCACGGCCCGAGGCCGAGCTCCAGGAGGGTACCGTTCTTTACGGAGGCGCTGGCGGTACGTCTCGGGGTTAATGCCGGTCTGGTCTAAGATGGCCGCTTTCACCCGGGGGTAGTCCAAGGCCTCTCGGGAATCCAGGATACGGTAGGCCATCTGCGCCAGTCCCGTTAAATAGGGGGCCAACATCGTGGCCCAGTGTTCTGGGGGCCACCGAGCAGCGGTGGCGACCCGCTCGAATGTCACCAGGAATGCTTCCGGGTCGTCGCCTGGTCCCATCTTTGTGAGGCGGACCGTTAGTCCCCCCAGGTGGTCCACAAGCCCCGCGCCTGTGGTGTTGGGGGCGGGAACTCCTGGCGGTCCCATTACCGTAGCTATTTGTTGGACCAGGCGCTCTTGTTGTCCTTGGTATTGGGTGGCCAACTCCCGAAGGAGTTGCTGCTGTCGTTCCTGGTGCTGGGTCGTCTGTAGCTGCTGCTGGCTGGCCATCTGTTGCAGCAGGTGTGCCTGTTTTTGTCGCTGTTGGGCCACCTGTTCTTGCTGGTTCTCCAGCAACCACTTTACAAGTTTCTCGGCATCCATCTTAGACGGCAGGAGGGGTTCCGTCGTCTAGACTCCGAGTATTGGACCTCTTAGCAGGTCCGGGGCCATGCCCGCATTCTCCACCAAGTGTGACGGTCCACGCCCCTAAGGTTGCGGGCGGCGTGGACTATCCGCCACCGTCTGTCAACTAGCCCTTTAATCCAGGGCTGTATAGCCTAGTGGCCAAAGTCTATGACGTCCCCTTTGCCTCAAGGGGACGCAGCCTAACGGCAAGAGTCTGGAACCCAGCCCGTGGCTACCCGGCGGTAGGGCCTATAGGCCAGAGTCCCCAAAAGCAACCCGCGGGAGGAGGGTAGCGTGGCCTAGCGGCCAGAGTCCCCAAGAGCGACCCTCGGGTGGAGGGTAGCGTGGCCTAGCGGCCAGAGTCCCCAAGAGCGACCCTCGGGTGGAGGGTAGCGTGGCCTCGCGGCCAGAGTCCCAAGAGCGACCCTCGGGTGGAGGGTAGCGTGGCCTAGCGGCCAGAGTCCCAAGAGCGACCCTCGGGTGGAGGGTAGCGTGGCCTAGCGGCCAGAGTCCCAAGAGCGACCCTCGGGTGGAGGGTAGCGTGGCCTAGCGGCCAGAGTCCCAAGAGCGACCCTCGGGTGGAGGGTAGCGTGGCCTAGCGGCCAGAGTCCCAAGAGCGACCCTCGGGTGGAGGGTAGCGTGGCCTAGCGGCCAGAGTCCCAAGAGCGACCCTCGGGTGGAGGGTAGCGTGGCCTAGCGGCCAGAGTCCCAAGAGCGACCCTCGGGTGGAGGGTAGCGTGGCCTAGCGGCCAGAGTCCCAAGAGCGACCCTCGGGTGGAGGGTAGCGGGGGGGTTCCTACCGAAACACGCTGAGATTCCCCGGGGGGGGGGGGGTGTACCACTCTGTCACCCTCCCGGGGTCCCTTCCTACCAGAGTCTCTGCTGGGGTCTCCCAGGAGTCGACGGGTACTTGGTGCTCGGCGAGTTCGGTCGTCCCCTGGGTCTCCTCTAAGCACCGGGGCGCCGGCGGGCCGTGGACGGCGTCTCTTCCCGGCGTAGCCACCGGCTGTGGCTGGTCTGCCGCAGGACCTTCCCCGGCAGGTCCTGCGCCTACGGGCTCCACCCCAGACTGAGCCGGTCTCCCTCCCTTTATACTCCTATAGCACTTGGAGCATGCCCAGTCCACCCAGGGAGGCGGGACTTCCGCTGTCAGTCCCTGGGGCTTAACTCCTTCCGGGTTAAGGCGGGGTTGCCTGGCCCCTCCCTCTAGTCCCTGGGGCTTAACTCCTTCTGGGCTAAGGCGGGGTTGCCTGGCCCTGCCACAGCACCCCTTAAGGCTGCAACGGCAGAACTGCTGATTAAACACAGACATGTCATTGGATTTACAGTCACAATGGAAAGGGAGAGACAAGGCTCAAAACTCCCATCCCTTATTCCCAGAAACGCTTTTAAGAAGAAAAGTTTATTGACACTACAGCTGTGGAGTGCCTCCACACTGCACCGCACTCCAGCCCCAGTCATGGTGCGTATGGCCCCACGAGTGGTGAGTGAGGAGATGGGGGGAGGAGGAATTTTGGTTGCACAAAGCAATAACATTTCAGTCCCTGTTCCATGGGAACAAGTGCAAGGCAATGCCACTGAAGACTGGCACGACGTTCCACAGGTGGTGGTGGTTTTAGCTGATCTCTCACTCCTGAGGGTAACAAAGGAACAGAAAGCATAGCTCCTACTGAAGTCCTGAAGCTGCCTGGGCCTGTATGCCACTAGCCTGTTTACTGCAATGGTGCCAGCTGAACTCATCATGGACTGACGTGGCAAAGTGTCCTACCATGGAGGAAGAAATAAGGCAGCCCTCCCTAGAAGCTTTTGGGAGAGGATTTCAGAGCATCCCCATAAAAGTTTAATCAAGATGTCTCAGGACATCCCTATGTACATAAAGTGCCCCCCTTCCCCTATGCTTAACCTAGCAGGGGAATAAAAAGCACGTGTCATTTCTACCTCTGCTTGTTGTACCTCTACTTCTTGTATGAATAAAACAATGAAAAGTCAGTACCTGTGGCTTGTTATCTTGGGGATGGGCCAGGCACCATCTTTAAATTTAAACATTGTAAGGAAAAATGCATGGTCACACTTTCCCAAGGTACCTTCCCATACCTTGAGCCCATCCATGCTTGTCTGGCAGACTGACTAGACTACTGGTGGTGTCTTCAACAGGTCCTGGCTCCTGTTGCGTTTCCTCCCTCTCCCTTGTTGTCCTTGCCAAGGAGGGCAATCAGGAAAGGCATTTCAAAAACACGTGAGAGGTTTTGAAAGGGGTGGTGGCTTCCAGTCTCTGTGACCCTTGGGCAGTAGAGTTTACAACTGTGACCAGATCTGTCAGTGTCACAGGGAATGGGGCATTCTGGGACAGCTGCTGGAGGACTATGAGGTCAATAACAGGAGGAGCTGAGCTGAAGCCTCTGCAATGAAGGAGAAACTAATGAAGTGGGTCCCATGACACAGACGGAGGAACCGCAGTGACATACATCCCTGTTGCGTCTCAGGTGCCCGGGACAGAGGCAGCTCCCTGGGATCCAGGACTATCCCAGCCAGAAGAACAGGGGTGCTGGGAAGCGTGAAAAATGGTTCCAGGTTCCCCCAGGCATGAGATCTGCCCTTAACGCTCTGATTCTCTCTTTCCCCCAGTGAATGTGACTCTGGATCCAGACACGGCTCATCCCATCCTCATCCTGTCTGAGGATTGGAAAAGTGTGAGATGGGCAGACACACACAGCAGGATCTGCCTGACACCCCTGAGAGATTTGACACAGCCCTGTGTGCTGGGCTGTGAGGGATTCACCTCGGGGAGACATTGCTGGGAGGTGGGGGTTGGGGGATACTGGGTTGTGGGGGTAGCCAGAGAGTCTGTGAGGAGGAAGAGATGGATCAGCCGTAACCATGAGGGGGGGTGGGGGGGGATCTGGGCTGTGCAGTGCTGCAGGGGTCAGTTTCAGGCTCTCACCTCCACTGTGATCCTCCTGCCCCTGAGCCGGGTCCCCAGCAGGATCCAGGTTTGTCTGGACTGTGAGCGGGGGCAGGTGACATTTATCGATGCTGGTGACGAGGCCCCGATCTTCGCTTTCCCACTGGCCTCTGTACCTGGGAAGAGAATCCGACCCTGGCTCCGGATACTGGAGGCAGGATCCTGGCTCAAACTGTGTCCCTGAGACACGGGGTGGAGGGGGAGGGAGAGGAACATCTCACTGGGGACCCTGAAATCAGCCTCTCTACCCTCAGAAAGTGTAGTCTTTATGATCCCCTCCTGTGGACTTTCTATCATGCAGGAGGTTGCATCAGGTCTCACCTCTGTGCAGCCTCTGGACTGTCAAACCATAGAGAGCATTCAGTGAGCGAGGCAGAGAAGCAAATTTCATTGCCCCAGGGATTGTGCAGCCTGTTTGCCACTGTTCTCTATGATCCAGGAGGACTCTGGGGATCCTGGGTTAGACAGTGTCACTGAGACATGATGGGAACAGCCCACTGAGAATGAAAAAATGGGCTTCTCTAGCCAAATAATCCTAGCTCCTATGACCTGGAAGACTCCAGTCTACCCAACCATAGGCACCAACTTCTCCTGGTGCCGGTGGGTGCTCAAGCCCCCCTGCCCCAACTGCACCCCTGCCCCTGTAGCACCAGGGATGGGAGGGGGTGCAGAACCCCTGGAGCTGCAGGAGGAGCAGAGGGGCCCTGAGAGGCAGGTATGGGGTTTGCAGGGTTACAATTGGTGGAGGGGCTGTGGACAGAAGTGATGTTGGGTTGGGGAGCAGAATTAATAGCTGGGCTGGGTACAGGCAGATGTGGGGGTGGCAGGGACACAGAATTAATTAACTGGGGTTTGGGGGAGAAAATGTAGGCTCTGCACCAGCAGGGAGCCTGGGAGAGGGAGACCCAGGGACTGGAGAGTGTGCATTCATCCCAATATCCAGTAGAAATGAGTGACTAGTGTAGACACTTCCTACATCGACAGAAGGGGTTTTTCCATTGATGCAGTTAATCCATCTCTGGGAGAGGCAGTAGTTAGGGCAACAAAGAATTCTTCCATTGACCTTTCTGCATCTACATCCAAGGTTAGATTGACCTAACTACATCACACAGGGTGTGAAAGTTTTCACAGCTCTGAGTGATATAGCTAGGCCGACCTAAGTTTTAGGTATAGACCAGGCCTCAGGAAGAATAAGGGTATGTCTACACTACAGTCGCTACTACAGAAGAGCTACAGCTGTGTCGCTGAAGTGCCGTAGTGTAGATGCTTCCTACACTGACAGAAGTGTTTTTTCCATGGCTCTAGTTAATCCTCCTTTCTGAAAGGTGGTAGCCAGGTCAATGGAAGAATTCTGTTGTCTACACTGGGGATTAGGTCAATCTAGCTGTGGCACTCAGGGTACAAAATTTTTCATAGCCCTGAGTGATGTCACTAGGTTGATCTATGTTTAAGTGTAGTCCCGGCCTATGAGGGGTTTCCCTGGAGCTAGCTGAAAACATGGGGTCAGAGGGATTGGCTGGCAGCTTGGTGTGTGTGAGGCAGAGAGCCAAGAGAAGCAGTCGTGAATGTGATCCTGGCAGGAAACTAAGATACAGAGCTTGCTTCAAGCACAGGGTTCCTTGGAACAGCAGATGTGGATTTTTGAGTAAGGAAACTGCCTGCAGTTGTTTGTTTCTACCGTGTTCAGGGCACAGGAATGTGTGGACATTCTTTGTAAATAATAAAGATTGCATCAAAGATAAATACCTGACTCCTATAATCAATTTCTCCACCCAGTGGAAGAACCTAGCATGGCCCCAAACACTGGCTAACTGCTGAGGTCAAAGGAGCAATGGTACAACCTGAGTCAGAATCTAGACCTATAGCAGTAAATGAGTTGTTGGGAAACATTTTCTGGGCATTCCAGCAGCAAAGAGCCTGTGCAGAGGAGTAGATTGCTGCTCATTGTGGACTTCAGCATATGCAGGTTTGTGTGCTGAACAATCCCCATTGTCCCTTCTCCTGACACTCCTCTCCCCAGAGTCAGAAAAATCCCAAACTAGAATCCCTGGCTTGTATATCTCCCCAAGCAGAACCAGTCCACACAGTGATTAGGAGCTCAGTATAGGCCCAAGGAGAATGATTGGAGGAGCCTGGGGTAGCTGGAATGGGGCAGGGTGGGGGTAGGATTGTTATTTTTCCTTTGGTCTATGGAGTTTTACAAAGATTAAACCTAAAATCTTCTTTCCAGCTCTTAGATGGTGTTTTGGATGGGCTGCAACCTTTAGACTGCGATGTCATAAAGCTTAGGAGATTTACCATAATATCACCCTTCAGCTCAAGAGTTGCTCTGGATTAATGTGTTGCTGACATTTTCATGCCTTGTCACTAGCACAAACCAGGTGCCTCTGACCTTAACCCATGGTTCCATGTAGCCCGTGGTTCCATGGTTCTACATAACCCATGTAGCCCGGCTGGTCCCAGGCCGGTGGCTAGATGTACAGCAAGACACAGCTAAGCCAAGGCTCCTCTGCACACACATTGTCACTGAAATAACCCAATGGGGTTTAGTTCCCACCTATTGTGGTTTCAGTGCATACACCCACCTCACAGGTCACTGGGCAGTGTCCTTTTGCCTCAGGGTCTTAAGGCCAGCAACCAAAAGTTCCTTTAACGTGCCCCTCCCTTCTCCCCCCACCCCACTCACAGTGAAGACCCAGAGTTCAGAGATGCATCTGCAGAGTTCACCTCTCCCCCTGGCATGGTGGTGGTGGTGGTGGTGGTGGTGGGGGGTGCGGCTTGCTCACTCAGAGCTGTCCAGGCATTTGCTGTGGCACAGTCTGCCTGGCCAGCGACTCACCACTCCACTCATCCCTTCACCAGCCACTTGGTCACCATCCCACACTCTCTGGGATATCTTGAGGTCCTACCACTTAGCACAGCTCTCAGTGATTTCAGCCGTTAGGTGGGAAGCCTCATTGCTAGCACAGACAGAGCAGTCTATTGTACCAGAGACACTGTCCCGCAATAGGCCTAATGCTGAGCCCTGATTATCAGTGATTTCAGCTCTGTTGGTTTGTAACAAGACTCCCAGTTGAGTCTTAATCCACTCTGTCATTACACAGTAAGGATCAAATTGTGTCTGGGGCCCACACCAGCAGGCACAAGTATATCACCATACTCTCATGACTCCAGTGGGTTTCGGCACCCATGTCCCCTGCCTACCGAGTGCAGTTAGTTGAAGATGAGTCCCTCAATCAGGGTATGCCAAGCACAGTTCTGCTTCCCTTGATTCACACAACAAGGATAACAACCCTTTAGTACCCCAGCCCCCAATAACAAAGTGACTTGTGATCCAACACCAGCCAAAAGTGACCATTTGGGAAAATCAGCCCCATCATGCTGAGCACCTAGGCAGGGTGGATGTGCCTAAGCAAACAAAGCCAAAGTCCTCTTCCCCAGCTCATCAGTAGGTGTTGGGGAGAGCTCATCCAGACCCTCCTTACATTAAGAATATCCCAATTCAATTGAGGGTACGTCTCAACAGCAGCTGGGAGGTGTGATTCTTGGGTACATGTAAACATGCGGACACTGCTGAAGCTAGCACACTACCAATAGCAGTGAGGCTGCAGCAGCAAGGGGCTGGCTTGGACTAGCTGCTGTAAATGTAAACAAATGTGTTTGTCTTAACGATTGGCTGAACAAGAAGTAGGACTGAGTGGACGTGTAGGCTCTAAAGTTTTATATTGTTTTATTTTTGAGTGCAGTTATGTAACCAAAAAAAAATCTACATTGGTAAGTGCAACACTCATGATAAAGAGATTGCACTACAGTACTTGTAATGAGGGAATTGAAAAATACAATTTATTTTATCATTTTTACAGTGCAAATATTTGTAATAAAAATAATATAAACTGAGCACTGTACACTTTGTATTCTGTGTTGTAATTGAAATCAATATATTTGAAAATGTAGAAAAACCATCCAAAATATTTAATAAATTTCAATTGGTATTCTATTGTTTCAGTGTGATTAATCATGATTATTTTCTGTAGTTAATTGCATGAGTTTACTGTGAATAATCAACAGCCCTAAAATAAACCATTAACAACAATGCTTTTTTTAAAAAAGCAAAATAGAAACTAATACAAAACACACTGAACTACAAAGTTCCCCTCCCTCTGGATCTGCTACAGGATTTGAATCATGTCTCTTCAGATCCCCAACACACACCCCACCACTTCAGCTCTGGGAATAATTGCTGTGCTGTGTGTGGACAGCCACCAGCAGGGACAGGACACATGCTTTTCCAGTGGGTTACACAAGTATTTGCTAGTCATCAGTAGAACATTTATGATCAGGACTCTGGGTTCCTATTGCTGGCTTCACTGTGGTGGTGGTGGTGTGTGTGTGTGAGGGAAGCTCCTTAAAAGTGGGGGAGGGGGGGACACCAGCACCTGAACCATCACCCCGCCCCCTGCACTGCTCCTTTCCTGCAGCCCCTGTGCCATCCCTTCCCCTCAAGCTCCCACTCTTGCAATGCCCCTTCCCCACGAGGCCCCACCCTTGCCTGCCCCTTCCCCCATGAGGCCCCATCCCCTGCTCACTCTCTGCCCCTCCCACTGTTCCTCACCCTTATGGCCACTAAAAAGAGGGCGGACATAACCCTCCCACTTTTAAAAGTGACGGGGCCATGGCCCCCTCCCCACCCTATTCTGGTACCCCTGGTGTGCCATAACGGTTCGCAACAGGAGAGCCAACAGATATTTGACACTTTGAGACTAAAGCCGGTGGGGATGAGTAGCTAATACCTGGGGCTTCCACACTAGAGACCCTAGTTCTAGTCCCCATTTTGACCTTGTGTAACTTCTCTGTTAATTTATTAGCACAATGGGCTGCAAAGGTGTCCAATACTAGATTGCGTTCTAGGGCTGGGGATATGAAGTCATGGTCAGCCATAAGAGATGGGAGCACTCAGTAGAAGTGAGATGATTTGTACTCATGGCTTCTGGCTCGTTTCACTGTACCCGAGCCCATGTGTTTTGTTCTTGTCATTGGATAGCATCCCCCCTCCCCCATCCCCCCGTTCCGCTCAGCAGTCTGGGAATTGTCTCATTGGACAGTCAGCTGCAAGTCACATGGACTGAGGGACTCATCTCGCCAGCCTCCTCCTCAAAGCTCCTGGTGGGCACTTCTGTTGGCCAAAAGTAACTGCGTGTGTCTGACTGATGACTACAGTTCTCAGGCAATATGTTCACCAGCAAAAAAACCAACCCAGCAGCAGTGAGATCCTCTGCCTGAGCCCATCCACCAGAGCTGACAGCAGGAAGACTGACTGGTTAGAAGGAAATTTACAACCGTGTAACCAGTTTGCCTTTCATAATCATGACAATGTATCTCATCACAGTATGAGTCAGGATCTGTAACAATATTGTATCTGGTTGCTCATGAAGTAACCCGCTGCTTCCCCAGCAGCATCTCGGCTCAGCAGGCCTTTCCCATTGCAGTTGCAGTTCCTGTTCTGGTTCCAGAAGGCCACTCCCCAGATTCACTGTTGAATCTGAGCTCAAAGCCACCCTGCCGCAATAGACTCTTGGATGCAGTGCCCAGCCACATGAAACAGCCGCAGAATGAAGGAGTGTGACTCATGGCTAGAAATCTCCAGCCATGCATTATCCAGCAAAACAGGAGCAGATAAATAATTTCAGCTCACACCATCCAACTGCAAGAATGTATGAATTCCTCAGTGCAATGCATTAAATAGCTGCATCATTGTACCAGCTATACGGCAGCCCCTGTAACTAGCCACATCCCTGGCAAGTGCTCCATTCTCACCGCAGCTGGAGTTCCATTTCTGGTCCCACGTGGCTGCTCCCCAGTGTCACCCAGGCCCCCTCTGTCTGTCCCCAGATCTCCTCCTGCAGCCAGACTGGACAAGACTGAGAGCCTTGGGGCCTGGAGTTCTCTGGTTAGCCCATCCCCTGTACAGCGCAGGAGCCCCTGGGCCAGCTCCCCGCACACCTGCTGCCATCTGCAAAGAGCCAGGAGTCCATGAGAGCTGGGGAGACCGTGCAGGGAAACAGAAGCAGTAGCTGCCAGGCTAAGAACAGGCGTGACTGCTGCCTTCTTGGCCAGCACATGCAGCACTGAACCAGGCACCCCTAGAGCTCTCTGTTTATCCCACACCCTGTGCAGTGCAGGACCCCTAGTGCAAGATCCCCTCACCGCTGCCCTCGGGCCCCAGCCCTCACCCGGGGGACAGGAGCTTGGTCTTTGTGGGCCAATGAGTCCCTGGTCTCTCTGCTGGGGCTGACAAAAAGGGAGAAAATCAGTGTGGGCCTTGCTGGGTGTGGTTGTGTGAGATGGGGTCATCTGCCCCACTATGGCCCAGACTGAGATCCCAGCTCATTCCAACCACTATCACATGGACATTCAGCTTCTGTATGCTGGTGGGGAGGCTTTGGGTCATTGCCCTGGGGGAGCTGCTGGGGGAGGGAGGAGATTTCCTGCTCACAGCCCTGATGGGCCAGTTTTACTTTAGTTCCCCACCAGAAAAGGAGCCGGGACTGACAGATTATGGGTGAGGGAGAGAGATTTGTGTCTCTGTTTCCTCATCCCTTCCTCCACAGGGACCTGATTAGAAACAGGGGATCCCTAGTGGAGAAGCCGGTCTAGGGAATGCAAGCAGAACTGGAGGGAGATGGGGGTCTGGGCAGCTGTGTCCAATATGTGAGCACAGAAAGCGGCTGGTTATTCAGAGACAGCATTTTAGAGCAGGCCTGAAAAATGATGCACTTTCACTCCTGTCTGCTTGTAAAGGGAAATCTACAAACCCCATATTGAGCAAAGGTTTTTAGGGGGAGGGGAGCCCCTCCTGCCTGCAAGCAAGCAGCCTGACCAGATCCCCACACAGCTGCCTCTACTGCCAATAACAGAGGCAGGCTCCCACAGCTGCAACCAGTAAGGGAGACAAAACCAGCTATAAAAGGAGAGAGCACAGAGAGGGTGGATAGGCATGGGCAGAAACAATGGAGTCCTCTCTATCTTGGGCTGACTCTATAGACACAGCCCAAAGGAACTGATGCAGACTGCTAGGTCCAATTAGATCCTAGGGGCCAACTGAAAAAAGCCAATTGGGGGTAGTAGAGACCCCCTTGAAAGACCACATCAAGGACTGGTGACATCACCATTATCACCTGACTGCACAGACTGACCTAGTGACTGGGGGGAGGGTCAGGGAGATGATAATCAGAAAAATTCTGTGCATGTGTGTGTCCATCTGTTCCCTTATCCTCCTTTCCCAGGTTCTGGCTGCAGATTTTCCCCAGACACTTTACTCAGAAGCAAACTGTTTCAGATTAAAACATAAAACAAGATTATTAACGACAGAAAAATCGAAGTGAAGTGATTATAAGTGATATCAAACAGCTCAAAGCAGATTATCTAGTAAACAAACAAAACCACAAACTAAGCCTAAAAGACTAGAAAGATTGGATATGAATTAACAATTTTTCATCCTGACTGATGATACAAGCAGGCTTGCAGATGCTGAAGACACAAGCTGCACTTGCTTTGCAGCTTGGGCTCCCTACCCGTTCCAAGTCATTTTCTTTTGGAGCTTCTTTCAGCAGGTGTTCAGCAGTGGGAGAGTGAACAACCACCAATGTCGTCACTCCCTTACATAGCTGTTCCATATGGCAGAAACCCTTTCTTTCAACCTTGGTTCCCAGACCAGTTTGTGGAAAAACATAGGTACCCAAAACAGAGATCAGTGTCATGTGGTCTGGTCACATGCCCTTGCATACCTTGCTGAGTCATAGCACCCATTACTCATAGGCTGTCTGGAGCGTACTCAGGGGGGGGGATGAGATTCTCCTATAGCCCATTGTTTCCCCCGATGGCTCATTACCCAATATAGGCCCTTCCCAACCAGCTGTCTAGACTGGAAGCATCTTGCCTAGTGGGTGTCACCCAGGTGTAACTACATTTGAAATAAAGATACAAAGGCTTTGTCTACACTAACAACTGCTGCGGCTCTTCCAGCACTCTAAAAAACCCACCCCCACGAAGGGCAGCTAACAGCACTGGGAGCATGGCTCCCAGCCCTAGTGCCACTACACTGGCACTTTAGAGCGCTGAAACTTGCATTGCTCAAGGGCGAGTTTTTTACACTCCTGAGTGAGAAAGTTTCAGCGCTGTAAAGTGCCAGTGTAGACAAGGCCATAGTCATGATTCATAACTTCAGATACCAAAATGATACATGCATACAAATAGGATATTCATATTCAGCAAATCAGAACTTTTCCAATGACATCTTACATGACCCCTCTTGTACAAAATGCATCATAATTATGCCATAATATCATAGTAATAGTACTGTGAAGAATATGGGGTGTAGTGTCACAAGCAGTTTCTCTCTCCCTTCCGCCAGCAGGTTACCAGGAGGCAGGAAGGCCCATCAGTTCAGCAGCCAGGGCTGCAGCAGGGAGGAGAGGCTGATAGGGACTTCTCCTCCTCTGCCTGGGGTTTGCTTAGACCAGGCAAAGCCAGAAGGTCACTGATCAGCTGCTGCTGGAACCTGCCCCTAGAGACGGGCAGTTGGAAACTTGAGAGCCAAATGCCACTGCTGTGTGTGGGAATTGGGAAATGGAGTTTTTACTAAGGCCAGCCCTAGTCAGGGCACTGAGAGAATTTCTCTCCTTTGTGGAGGAGTCTCTGCTGTCCAATGTGGTGTTAGCTCCAACTAAGCATTTTTCGTGCTAAGGACATCTGAGAGGCTCTTCCCTGTGTGGATTTGCTGATGCTTGATGCCCTGTGAGCACCAAATGAAGCTTCCCCCAATTCAAGCTCTTTCTTCTGTGAATTATCTGATGGGGAATAATGTGTAAGCTCACACTGAATCTTTTCCTGCAGTTATTGAAGCTTTTCCCACAATCCAAGCATTTATGGGTTCTCCCTCTTGTGTGGACTGTCTGATGTCAAGCAAGGTTTGATCTTCAAATGAAACTTTTTCCACAGTCAAATCATTTACAGATTCTGTCCCATGTGGATTCTCAGATGTTTATGAAGTTATGAGCTGGGACTGAAGCTTTTCCCTTCATCCAAGCATTTATGGGGTTTCCCTCGTGTGGATTCTCCCATGCTTAATAAGGCTTGAGCGCTGACTGAAACTTGTCCCACAGTCCAAGCATTTATAGGGTCTCTCTCCTGTGTGTATTCTCCCATGGTCAATAAGGACTGAGCGCTGACTGAAACTTTTCCCACAGTCCAAGCATGTAAAGGGTTTCTCTCCCGTGTGGATTCTCCCATGCATAATAAGGCTTGCGCGCTGTCTGAAACTGTTCCCACAGTCCAAGCATTTAAAGGGTTTCTCTCCCGTGTGGATTCTCCCATGTTTAATAAGGCTTGAGCGCTGGCTGAAACTGTTCCCACAGTCCAAACATTTAAAGGGTTTCTCTCCTGTGTGGATTCTTTCATGGCTAATAAGGCCTGAGGTCCGACTAAAACTTTTCCCACAGTCCAAGCATTTATAAGGTTTCTCCCCCGTGTGGGTTCTCTGATGTATAATAAGGGTTGATGGTGCACTGAAACTTTTCCCACACTCAAGGCATTTATATGGTCCCTCTCCTGTGTGGATTTTCCCATGGCTAATAAGGCCAGAGCTCTGACTGAAACTTTTCCCACAGTCCAAGCATTTATAAGGTTTCTCTCCCGTGTGGATTCTCCCATGCTTAATAAGGCTTGAGCTCTCACTGAAACTTTTCCCACAGTTCAAACATGTAAAGGGTTTCTCTCCTGTGTGGATTCTTTCATGGCTAATAAGGCCAGAGCTCTGACTGAAACTTTTCCCACAGTCCAAGCATTTTAAAGATTCCTCCCCGATGTGTGTTTTCTGATGTATAATAAGGGCTGATGGTGCACTGAAACTTTTCCCACACTCAAGGCATTTATATGGTCGGTCTCCTGTGTGGATTTTCCCATGGCTAGTAAGACCAGAACTCTGACTGAAACTTTTCCCACAGTCCAAGCATTTATAAGGTCTCTCTCCAGTGTGGATTCTCTGATGTACAATAAGGGCTGATGGTGCACTGAAGCTTTTCCCACAATCAAAGCATTTATATGGCCTCTCTCCCGTGTGGATTCTCCTGTGGCAAATAAGGCCTGAGAGCTGACTGAAGCTTTTCCCACACTCAAGGCATTTATAGGGTCGCTCTCCCGTGTGGATTCTTCCATGGCTAGCAAGGCCTGAGTGCTGACTAAAAGTTTTCCTACACTTCAAGCATTCATAGGGTTTCTCTCCTGTGTGAATTCTCCCATGCTTTATAAAGCCAGACAGCCAACTGAAGCTTTTCCCACAGTCCAAGCATTTATAGGATCTCTTTTTTGTGTGATTTGTCTGCTGGGCTGTGGTTTCCTTGGGACCATTGCCTCCTCTCCCACATTCAATAGATTCATCCACTTTCTCCCTTGGGTTGTTTCCCAACTTCCTCTCTGACCTGCGCCAATTACTCCAGGCTGTTCTCTGTTCCAAGCACTGGGAAAAATTACTGTCAGATCTCAAAATGGTCCCCTGTATTTCCACTTGCTCAGGTCCTTCCTGGTGTGGAGTCTCCTCCTCGTTCTCACTCTTTGTCTTGTCACCTGCTGGGGGAGAGGATCCAGGCAGGAGTCATTGCCTGGGCTGGTCGAAAGGACAGAAAGGGGAATAGCAAAGAGGGAAAACAACACAATAACTGTTGGGGAGACTGAGAAATTGGATTCTGCCTCCACATCCCATCCAAACATTCACAGGGAAGTGAAGTCAGGGAGAAAACTCCTGACAGCTAACAGGGTGGGTGGGAAGCCATGAGCGATATCTGCCATGCTGACCACAACCTGACCTGAGTGAGATGAGGCAGAACTGAGGGGGCTCATAGCACATTTTGGAGATTTTCAGCTTTTTCCTTCATTTGCCAGTTTCTGTGTCAGTATCACTGGCTCCTCACCTGTGTGGGTGTCTCTTGGGACCTTCCTTTCCTCAGAGGCTTGGAGATCCGGGACCCATGGCTCTTCCCCTGCTTCCAGCCGGGCGACTAGGTCAGGTTTGGGAATGGGGAGTCCTGCTCAGGGGGTGAAATCAGGCATGAGCAGAGTGCACAGAGGATTGGTGGAGTATTTGTCACAAAGGGCACATCTCGAGTTTAACTTGACCCCATTATTTGCTGGGGGGTTGTGGGATCTGAACAGATGGGAACATGGTCACTGAACCCCCTTGGAATCAGGCGATGTCTGGAGGGGAGGGGAGTTGTCACACCCTCACTGGGAGTTTTCAGGGGCTGTGTGCTCTGGGGGACTTGCTGAGGCACATGCAGCTCTGACTTTAACCCCCTGCCTCTGTTTAAACCTCAGAGCCCTCCCCACACATGGAGCTAGTCCCATGAAGGAAGGTACACAGAGAACCTGTTTGAAGTGAGCATTAATGCAGAGAGGATAATACTCTGCTTCTGCCCCCATGACAGCTGGAGGGATGGAGATGAATTAGCATGTCCATTAGCTCCATGACTCCCTTATCCCATTGGAGGGGGTTTGGAGGAGAATGGTTCTCTAACCCTGGAGCTGTGGACTATGTGACCCATTTCCCTCTAATCTAAGTGACCAGGGAAGAACCTGACCAGGTGCAGAAATGCAGGCCCCAGGGCTTCAATAGCTGAGGGGACAGGAATCCTTACCCAGCGAGGTCACAGTCTCATAATTCTCCTGCATGACGTCCCTGTAGAGGGCTCTCTGACCAGGGTCCAGCAGAGCCCCCTGCCCCTCGGTGAAATACACAGCCACCTCCTCGAAGGTCACCGGCATCTGAAACAACAGGTACTCCCCACTCAGTGCCTGGTGCCCCAGCCACAATCCCACTATTCATGGGGAAAGAAGCCCAAAAATAGGACAGCTCTGGGAGGGCCAGTGGAGCAGAATCCCACCTCCACCCTGCTCAGAGTGGCCAGGAGGCTCCAGGGAACAGAGAGAAGGCGAGAGCCCCTTGTACCTCCCAGCAGATGGGGAAGTGCGGGGTCTTCTCATTTATAACCCATCTACTAGGCACAGGCTGACGTGGGAAGCAGAGTTCTGCGCAGGGAACAGGGACAGGAATCCCAGCACCTTCCTTTGTATTTCTCAGCAGTCTCTGCCTAGTGGGTTCAGGCTCCAGCACTCTGGTCTGTTTTCCCAGCCCTGTCCAGGGGGTTGTTTCCTGTTTCAGAAATGGGGGAATGTTCACCCCGCCAATGGGCCTGTTAATAAATCAGGTCCTAAGCTGAGCATGTCCCAGCAGGTTTAACACACCCTGTCCATCTCCCTGCCTCACCCTGTTTGTTTCCTGCCCCTCCACCTCTACAGCAACCCTCCCCACCAGCTCCCCCCAAAATCCCCTAACTGAGCTGGATCCACCATAGCCATTTCCCTTCCCTGTCCCCTAGGACAATGGGATGATCTGGAACAAAACAGGGTTGTTATTCTGCAGCCTGTCAGGGTGAGAAGGGCAATTGGGGAGCTTTCTAAATTAGCATTAGTCCCTTTCACACTCCAATTCCCCCCAGGCTCTTTCCCTGCAGACAGACACTCTAGACCAGGGGTTCTCAAACTGGGGGTCAGGACCCCTCAGGGGGTTGCGAGGTTATTACATGTGGGATCATGAGCTGTCAGCCTAAACCGCAAACCCCGCTTTGCTTCCAGCATGTATAATGGTGTTAAAAATATAAACAAGTGATTTTAATGTACAAGGGGGGTCGCACTCAGAGGCTTGCTGTGTGAAAGGGGTCACCAGTACAGTAGTTTGAGAACCACTGCTCTAGACTCCACCATGCTGAGAAAACCCTGTTATGTTATTACAACAAAGACCTGATCCCCCTGATCTCCCTCTCCTCCCCCCGGACTAAACCCATGAGACACTTTTAAATCCTCCCAGGAACACAGTCTCTGAGCCAAATGCTAGAAAAGAGCAGAATCAAAGGTGCTGCTTTGGGGGATCCCTCCTGACACTGTCCCCAGGGCAGCACATTCCCCCAGCAGCGCGGGGACCAGGCAGAGGCAGGAACTGGCTTTTCCTCTCCCTGCTCCTCCCCAGGAAAGTCAATCTGCCCCGGGGTGCTGCAGGGAATGGAGTTGGGCAGGGTTAGAAGCTGGGAACCTCCCTCCCCACTGATTGCTCCTGCTGCCCCTGCCAGTCTCTCCTGTCTCCCTTCTGCATGGAAGAACTGGTTACTGTCCTGCCATTCCCGTGGGCGTTTCCTCTCCAATAGCTACTGTCACTGCTAACAGGAGTGTGCGCCTGGGAGTGTCGGGGGCAGCAGACACCCGGGAGCAGAGATGGGGCAGAGCAGGAGCCATTTCTGCAGAGTCACTTTCTTGCCTATAGGTCTCTCTTATCACCTGTAGTCTCTGGCTCAGGAGTTGATGCCAGCAGAGTCCAGGGCTGCCCTAGGGGGCTAGTTCCAGCCACAGGAGAAAGTCCCCCCTCAGCTGGACACAGAGGGGCTTTAATGATAGTCTGTCTGCTCAGTGTGGACTCCCAGCTCACAATGGAGGCAGCATCATGTGCCCCAGGAAGCCCAGCTGGCTCTAGGGTTCCAGTATCCTGAGCACAGACAGAGAGACTGACACCGGCCTCTTTGGCCTTAGCAATTACCAGAGCCCTCTCGTGGGGGCAGCTAATAACCGAGCCGCCCTGTGCTGCCCCTGCAGCCCCAGGGACAGTCAGATCGATATTGATTTCACTTGCCCATCTGGACTCATAGTGGAATCGGAGACCCAGTTCAAACTGGTATTTTATACATTAACTGGAACCGAATCTCAACCTTAAATTTGTTTTACCGACTGAATCTCAACAGAACTGAACAAAAAAAAAAAAAGGGGGGGGGGGAGGTGGTGTTACCAGATAAAATAAAGATTCGGCATTTTTAAGCTCATTATTTAAAAAAAAACCCAAAACCTACAGTGATCTTATTTTCATTTAAGAGAAGACAACAAACTAGCCAATGGGCTGGTGATGGCTCCCAGAATGGCCTGCCCCAGGACAGCGAGAAGAGAATGAGAATAGAAGGGGGCCAGACCACAAGAGCAGGGAGGGAGAGGGGAAGCTTGGGAGCTGCCTGCACACCATGGGAGGCAGAAGGGGGGCCAGAGGTAGATGAGCCACCTCTGAGACACCCCCCTGGGGAGAGAAGAGGGGGAGGCTCCCTGGGCCCTGAAGTTCATAGCTCTTCAAGTCGCAGGGCAAAGGTAATGGCTCCCCAACCTTCTCCCCATAGACAGGCCTCCGCCCACCCTCCCAACCCCTGGGGCAGCTCCTCCCTCCAGTTGTCCCACTTGAGGCAGGGTTCATGCTCCAAGCTGCCTTCCCCACTGCAGGGCCCCCTCCCAACCTCCTCCGGGCACTCTCTGATACTCACCTCCAATATTATTATTTTTTTTAGGTTTCTCAAACAGATTATTTAGGAAAAATAATCATGTATATTTGACAACACAAAAACACTAGGAAAACTCATGTGAAGTTAAAGTTACAAAATAAATAAATAATCAAAAATCACAGTTTCCATTTTAAGTTGCAGCTCTTTCTTGGATTTACCTTCACTAAGATTGAAATAGGATTTAAACCAGTAACTGAACTTCTATTTTTGTTTCTTTGGGTCGCTTGAACCAGAAATGAAACTGAACCTATTGAATGAAACTGAACCTGAATGAAACCAAAACAAATACCAGGTGAATTCCTTGTCTGCTGTTCCCAGCAGTGACTCTGCTTTGACACAGAAATCAGAGCAGGACCCTGTTCAGTCCTGTCAGCCCCAAACATTTATCACTGAGGAGTCAGACCCCCCAAATAATGAAATTGTCTTAAAAAAAACAAAGACTAAGGGCCGGTCACTACCATGGAAGATCGGCAACTTCAGCTACATGAATACCGTAGCTGAAGTTGAGGTACTTAGATCTGCTTACTGCGGTGTCTTCCCTGCAGTGTGTTGATGTGAGACACTCTCCCATCAATTTCCCTTGCGCTTCTCCTGGATTCGATGGGAGAGCACTCGCCGGTTGATTTATCGTGTACTAGATTGCAGGGCCCCCTCCCAACCTCCTCCGGGCACTCTCTGATACCCACCTCCAATATTTTTTTTAGGTTTGTACTAGACACGATAAATCGACCCCCTGCTGAATTGATCGCTGCCCCGTTGATCCAGCCAATAGTGAAGAAATGCCCTAAATTAAGAGCAAATGTGTGCGCAAATAGGGGCGGAAGCGGGACTATTTGCCTTGTAAATTCTGAGCCCTTAGGGCAGACCTGCACAACATACGGCCCGCATGTGACCCGTGTGGGCTCACTGTGTGGCCCGTGGGGTGTGAGTAGGCAAGCGGCAGGGTGGGGCAAGCCAATGGTCGGCCAGCTGGGAAGTAAGGGCAGCGACAGAAGGGGCCAGCGGTGGGCAGGCGAGCTGGCGGCGGGGGGAGGGGGGCTGAGGAGACGAGTGGGCAGGCAGTGGCGTGGGGGGCACATGACCCGGGGGAGGGGGGCTGAGGAGGCGAGCGGGCGGTGGGGGGTGAGTAGGCAAGCTGGGGGGGGGCGGAAATGAGGAGGTGAGCGGGCAGGCAGTGGCAAGGGGGCAGGTGAGCTGGCAGCGAGGTAGGGGGGCTGAGGAGGCAATCGGGCGGGCAGTGGCGGGGGGGGGGGGTTATACTTGGGTGGGGGGGTGAGGAGGCAAGCGGCGAGTCGTGGCTGACCTGTTCTATTGATCTTGTCTCATAAAAATTGGCCCTTTTTGCTGCTTTTCTCTGGGCTGGGGGTTGTCCCAATGCTGCAAAGAGGGTGTTCCCAAAGGAAGGTGCTTGCTTCTAACTGCTCTTCTCTAATCATCCCACTTGACAAGTTTGATTGTCCTTGGTCTGGCTCCCATCCCCTCCAAGGGTTGCAGCTGTCTGGAGGTGCCTGCCTTCCACGCCTTCCTCATTCATTCAACAGGGCAATTGATTACAAAGTTGGGGGGAAGATCTTATTCTACTTCTAGCAAAAAGACATTTTTATTTTACCTTAATTATACTACCTTAGGGGCCCGCTATAACATATTACCAAGGTTCAATACAAAGTCATATAAAAGTTCAAATGTTTTCTTTCAACGGAACAAGTGTTTTTCATTTTTCCATTATTCATAAAAAAAATTAAAATAATTTAAAAAATTGTTTGATTTAATTGAAAAATTCTTAATAAAGTATCACCCCCCCTCCCCCAACCTTCCTTTTCGGCAGGGCAGCGCTGGGGAAGGAGGGTTTGTTTCCGCGGGGCGGGCAGTGCTGGGGGTGGTGGTGTTGTGTTTTGGCGGTGCTGGGTGTGTGTGTTTCGGCAGCGCTGGGGGGGGGGGGGGTTTCGGCCCTCAGCTGTTTTCTTTGGAGTAATATGGCCCTCGCGGCTTTATGAGTTGTGCAGGCCTGCCTTAGGGGGAAGTCCACTGCACCCCCCCCCCCCATGCTTGTTTTACCATTTCTAGGGGGGAAAGATTCCCCACTCACTGCTGGGTGGGGCAGCCCCTTCCCCCTCTCATATCCCATGGGCTGAGGGAGCTGCTATTGTATCTCTCACCATCCCCCTCCCTTCTCCTATCCTCTGACTCTCCCTTCCCCAGCTGGTCTCCACTTGCTCTCATATTCTCCCTCCAGCTTTCCCAGAGTCACCTCACCCCACAGCCCCCCTTTTCCTTCTCTTTATCCCCCCACTCAGAGTTTCCCTCTATTCCAGCTGTGTTCTCCTGAACCCGAGAATTCTCCCCCTGCCCCCCAATTCCTGTAGATTCCCTCAGCCTCCCTTCTGCAGCCCCACATCCCCATGGTCCCAACCCCCCCGCATCCCTGTCCACCCCCCTCCTACATCCCTGTTCACCCCTCAATGCCCTCTGGCTCTCAGAGCCCCCTGCCCCTCTTCAGCCCCCTTCCGGCTTCCCCCCACCCCACCACCGCTCCTCACATGTCGCTGTCCCACCCCACATCCCCCCCACTCACTGCAAACCATGGGAGCTGGGAGCCAGCTTTCCTCTGCCCAACGCAGGGAACCGCAGCCACCCCAGCTGGGAGCAGCCTGGGGCATCCTCTACCCCTGCAGACAGGCTGCAAACGGGAGCGTCTCTCCCTGGGGAGGGGGACAGGTCTCACCTTCTCTCCACCTGGGGCACTGCCTGGGAGCAGGGCTCTGGTTCCCAGTAAGAGGGGTCGGGACAGGCTGGGGTCTCTGCACTGGGAGAGTCTCTCGGGGAGCAGCGGGAATGTTCCTCCCTCGATAGGAAACCTCCCCCGCCTGCAGCCAGGGCTCTGGGGTCCCCAGCGGCAGCAGCCGAGGCTCTGGGGTCTTGCAAGGAACGTGGGTTGCACCGCAACAGAGTCACTGCAGGGACTGCAATTCACTTCCTGCTGCCAGACTGAGTGACCCCGGGAATCGCTCCGCACGGCGCCTCCTGGGTCCTAGCGAGATCGATTGCACTGGGTTTGGCCTGTGTCTGTCTGTCTGTCTGTTATTGTTATTATTTATTGTATTGTCACCTCCAGGCCCACCGATATGGGGGGGGGAGGGGTCAATTGCCCAGGGGGGCGGTGATTTAGGGCCAAGGCAGATGGGATAGTTATGTATTTTTTAAATAAAAATTAAGATAAAAAAGACCCTCCCTGCCCCAGACCCTCCCACTCTGGAGAACCACATTCCCTAGGACCAGGCAGCTCCTCTCAGCATTAAGGAGGCATTATGCATAGAAGGCACCATGTCAATGGGTGGACAGAGAGGAGACATCCAGATTGGACGTCTATGAAGACTTTGGATTTTTCCCAAGAGTTCCCAGTTTTAACCGGGTGTGACGGGATCCCCGGGGTGCAGCCTGGGACTGTGGGACCGCTGTGCTCCCAGAACTCTCTCCAGCCTGGGCTGTCTCTCACAATGCCTTGCTAGTGACCAGCAGCCAACCCCTCCAGGCGCTGTTGTCACTCAGCACAACCGCATATGGACCCCCCACACCCAGCTACATTGCATGAATGCGCCCAGAGCCACTCAGGAATCACACAGAAAGGCACCACCTAGATTCCCCCCGCTCCCAGCACTGTACCCCAGGAATATACCGCCCTGCACTGCTCAAGATGAGCAGTGCAAATTTATTAATTTGTTCACCACTTCATCAATGGAAAGTGGACTTACACCAGCCTTTGTAAAACCTGAGCAGGTTTACCACACACACTTCATACAAACTCACTGGTAAACATAAACAGTAAAAGAAGTTTATTAACTATAAAGATAGAATTTAAGTGACTATAAGTGTTAGGCAAAAAGTCAGAGTAGTTACCAAAATAAAATAAAATATAAACACGCGGTCTAAACTCTCAACTCTATTAGACTGGGCAACAACTAGATCAAGCAGTTTTTCTCACCCCACTGGATATTGCAGTCCACAGTACACAAATTTCACCCTTGAAATCTGGGCCAGTCCCCTCAGTTGGAATCTTCAGTTTTCTCAGTGTCCTGGTTGCTTGCAGCATAGGTGGGTGAAGGAGAAAGGCCAAGCATCATGTGGCCACTGTGTTCTGTTTTATACTCTCAGTTCCATGTGCTTGGGGAGCACCAGTCCAGGCATGTCTGGTGGGCATTGCTGAGTCCCTAAGCAAGGTTGAGCAATTCCCCTGGTGTGGCCTCATGCAGGTGAGTCATTGAATTGCAGCTCCCTTGCTGGACAAGGGCTGGTGAAGTCTGTTCAACAGCACCCACCCCGGTGTTGGTTACCTCCCTTGTCATTGTCTCTGTAGAGCCAGTATCTGGGCACCTCCCAAATCCACAGCATGTTTTAGTGACAACCATACAAGACAACTCTCGTAACTTCATAGGCATTAATGATATACATATTTAGATAGAAAAATGACTTTCAGCAAGATCATAGCCTTTCCCCTGATACCTTACAAGGCATGCTTTATATGTAAGATCACGATGATATAAAAATGAGGAATATGGGGGTTACAGGATGCTCCCCCAAGGTATAGAATGTCACACCAGGATATGGGGGTGATGGCTTCCTTGTCCTACAGAAGCTGCCCAGAATCCAGAGAGTCAGGGGACATGTTTCCCGGTGACACTGACTCTGGTGGAATTCACTCTGGTAAGAGATTGATCCAGGGAGCAGTTTGTAAACAGTGATCTCTTTTCTCCACAGCATGTTCACTGCCTGCTAGCAGAGGGTTGAGCTGCAAGGTCTGCTCCCCTAGTTTGGGCCATGGAGTTGTCAGTGGTATGCCACCAGATTCCTCTGGTTATTTGTAGGTCAAATTAACCTGTCACTGGGCTGTAGGAAAAAACCCTCCAGTTCACCCTCCTTCCCCCTCAGTGCTACCTGCTGCTCCTCACCCTGCCAGTGTAACTTTGCCTGCACAATTTGCTTTTGGTAGCAGTTATTAACATCTGTGTACTGTATCCTCTCCTTTGCTGCCTTGTCACAACTTGCTGCTTTTGACTTTCCCCATCCTACAGTCCAAGGGCAGTAAGTTGTGATGGATGGAGGCATTCTCACCTAGGATGACCAGGGCTGGTAAATTTTGATGCATGAGGACATTCCCAGCACAATTTGCTACCTCTTACCTTTCCCTATATCCTAGTCCAGGGGTAGAAAGTTGTGACGGCTATGGGGTATTGTAGCCTATAGGGCTAGTCTGCTTACTTGCCTATATATATTCTCTTATGGGTTTCTAATGGTTTGACTATTTGCTTTATTATAATAGGTTATAATAGGTTTATAGATTTATATTATTTTTGGCTATAACACAATTTTCCCAGCCCTAAGATTACCTTTTAATGGATTTGTTTGTGTTTTCAGCCACCCCATTGGTTTATGGGTGGTGTGGGCAGGTGAAGCCACATTGTATTCCCAATTTTTTGCAAATCTCCAGGTTACACTGAAAGAAAATAAGTCATGTAATAAATTATCCTTTGGACAGGTTTGGTGGGTAAAAAGAGACCAAAGAATAAAATATTATAGCAACCCTGATGTGGTGACCAACAGTACTGTTTGCCAAAGTTGAGTGGGAGTTCACAGAAACTTGTCAGCAAAAATGCCCATAAAGAAAAACTCATGAGGGCAATTAAGCCCATGTTCACCATCAACTATCTGTGACCTGAAAGTGTGGTTGAAGACATAGTCAAAAACAACCTCAGAAATAAGTATTTACCTCATTATTGAATTCTGACCTGCGATCTGTCAGTATACGCTGTGGACATTCAAATTGCATTATAATTCTGTACATTTTCTTTGCCATCACAGTTGCCGACTTATTTCGAAATGGAAATGCTTCAACCCATCTTGTAAGATAGTCTGTGGCTGTCAGTATATACCAGTATCCCTCCTTTGTTGCCGGTAATGGCCCTATTAAATCCATTCCCACCAATTCAAAGGGCCGACTGACCTGTATGCAAGGGAACCGGTTGGAGTCATACTTTGGATTTCTCTTATTTCATATTCTCAATAAGCCCGTAAGCATACTGAGCACTGTGATGTGGGTTCCACAACCACACTATCAGAATCTAATTTCCATTTTAAAAAACAGAAAAAAAGAAATAAACAAACAAAAAGAAGTTAACAAAAAAGGAACACAGGAATACTTGTAAGAAAAATGATATAATAATAAACCTGCAGAAATCTGCCAGTGCAAGGAGCAATAGAGCTCATTGCTGCACTCTGTTGTACCATGCATTGCATTTGTTGTGAATTAAAGGCCTCATTGTGTAGCAATAATAAAAATGGATAATGATAAACAATTATCTTTGACTCTCTCTTTATAAGATTTCTTAACGGTTTTTAAAGGAAGTGAATAAGACTTGATATCATGTATATGCAGTCCACACTAAGAACATTCCTAATGCTTTGACACTGGAAGGAAGATAAAAGGAATTTCTGAAGAAATGTAGTAGATGTCTTAGAGTCCAAAATTCACCTTTATGCTTTTCAAGGTGGTATCCAGATTTAATTCCTTTTCTACTTTCTGGCAACGCAGACATCGCAAAACCTAGTTTGAATGGAATAATAGGATGACATTAAAATCCTTGTATGAAAATATTATTGCAAGGGAAGGGATTGTACATTTTACAGCAAATGTATAATTATTGTTCTTTGCAATGTAAATGTAAAATTTGCATTTAAAATATAAATTACATATTCCGGGATTTAGTTTTATTCCTGTACAGACCTGGCAATGTCTTTTGTCATCCCAGGCAATAGTATCTTGTGCTCAGGGCCATTGTCATTTTGACTATTCCTTGATGTCCACCTCATGGACTGTCATGATACCGTTCAAAGAGTTGTAGGGCTTGTTTCATGGTGTGCACGAGACCAACCTTTCTTCCTTTGGCAGAAAGGAAAAGTGTCCCCTCTGATACTCAGAGAAGATGGAGATATACCTATCTCATAGAACTGGAAGGGACCCTAAAAGGTCATTGAGTCCAGCCCCCCTGCTTCCATTAGCAGGACCAAGTACTGATTTTTGCCCCTGATCTCTAAGTGGCCCCCTCAAGAATTGAACTCACCACCCTGGGTTTAGTAAGCTAATGCTCAAAGCACTGAGCTATCCCTCCCCCAATAGAAATAGAGATGGAGATGGAGATGTGACAATGACATCAGCTGTTGCCCTTAAGCAATTATCAGATATTTTTGAAGTCATAAATTCATTATAAGGCATATGCATGTAAAAGATATCTGAATACAGAATGGGTTGTCCTGCCTTTGGTAAGGGGGGTGGGGGGAATTTCAATATCTGACTATAAATAGATGTTGAAAAAAAAATTTAAACTAGAAGTCATTGCTCAATGAACATATATGGACTGTTGTTGTTTGTAGAATAGACTGGATAACGTACTTGAGAAATAAAGATAAATTTTAGGCTCTTTTTTGGTACTATTTATATTTCATACTCTTTTGTCATGTAACTGACAAATATGTTGTTACAGTGCCTGCATATGTAGCAAAGGAGATTTTCTGGGAAATGTGAAGAAAACTAGTGATCCTAATCCTGGTCCTAGTGAAGGTAAATTTAACACTTCAAATAATCCCAGTGTTGGGGGATCAGGACCATCATGTATATGCTGAAAATTCCATTGTGTTCTGTGTCTTTATTACATGAGAAAAAGAATTGCTTACCTTCCAAAGAAAAGTTTGCAGCAAATTGACACAAATTAAGTCTGCCTGTTTTATTCATTCCTTCAGGATATGTGTTACTCCTCTTATATGCCAATATCTGTGCAATTTTCCCCTCAAAAGATTTAACTGAGTATTGTTCACAGAAGAAAACATTACACACTTAACTTCCACAAAATTGCAAACATCAAATATCTATGCATATAACAAGCAGCGTTTATATTGTAGGTGTGACATGAACATTGCAGACATATAAGCAGGGAAAGCCAAACTCAACAAACTCCACAATGCAGCATCATTCATAGGCCAATCACAAGGGCTATATAAATACATGTGAGCTATGTGCATAAGTTCAAAGTATTTTTGTTACAAAGTGTGCCAGCATTTGATCCATGGAAATCACATTTCATTTGAAATAATGAGCACACCTGTAACATTTTAACAAAATGAAATCATAGTAACTCAGGATAGGAAATATAACAGCACAAGAATGTGAATTTAAAAAAAGCACAAGCAGGGGTGTTTGCAGACACTGTTTAATACATTCAGAAAACAACAGAACATATACATGGAAACCCTCTTCTTACCCGCCTTATCTGCCATACTGATTTTTATTACAGGGAGTTCTTTTCCTAATAAAGGGTGGGGTTTTTTTTTGAAAAATCAGTTTTCTGAAATGCTGAAGAATCTGAAATAAATAAACCCATATAACACACACATTTATGTATCGTGATGATAACAGGCATGAAAAACATTTAAAAAGTAAAAGCATGCATTTGTACAAAACATCTATTAATCCTATGACAATACTAAATATGGGGGTTCCAGGTACTACTTTGAGGATCAGAGTGTCACAGCCTTATGTTCATGATGTTTATTACTCAAGAAATCATAAGTGACACTTTAGTTGTATGACAAGATGCTTAGGCAACATCCTCACAGTACCTATTAGATAACACTTGATACCAAACACATTTTTGGAGCACAGAGGACCAAGCCCACATCTTTTCAGGACTATTTAAAAACCATTTTACACGTTGAATTTCATGGCTATTGCATGAAAAACCCTTAATGAAAGTCTGAGCATTTCAAAAGAAATCTGTATTAGTCCCTGTCAAGGCTGTATCCCCACTTTGAACTTTAGGGTACAAGTGTGGGGGCCTGCATGAGGACTTCTAAGCTTAACTACCAGCTTAGTTCTGGTCCGCTGCCACCATTCCCTTCCCTGGGAAGCTTTTAGAAACTTTTCACCAATTCCCTGGTGAATACAGATCCAACCCCCCTTGGATCTTAAAACAAGGAGAATTTGACCCTTCCCCCCCTCCTTCCTTTCACCAACTCCTGGTGAATACAGATCCAACCCCCCTTGGATCTTAAAACAAGGAGAATTTGACCCTTCCCCCCCTCCTTCCTTTCACCAACTCCTGGTGAATACAGATCCAAACCCTTTTGGATCTTAAATCAAGGAGAAATCAATCAGGTTCTTAAAAAGAAGGCTTTTAATTAAAGAAAAAGGTAAAAATCATCTCTGTAAAATCAGTATGGAAAATAACTTTACAGGGTAATCAAACTTAAAGAGCTCAGAGGACCCCCCTCTGTCTTAGGTTCAAAGTACAGCAAACAAAGATAAACACTCTAGTAAAAGATACATTTACAAGTTGAGAAAACAAAGTAAAACTAAGACGCCTTGCCTGGTTTTTTACTTACAAGTTTGAAATATGAGAGACTTGTTTAGAAAGATGGGGAGAACCTGGATTGATGTCTGGTCCCTCTCAGTCCCAAGAGCGAACAACAACCTTAAACAAAGAGCACACCAAAGCCTTTCCCCCCCCCCCCCCCCCAAGATTTGAAAGTATCTTGTCCCCTTATTGGTCCTTTGGGTCAGGTGTCAGCCAGGTTACCAGAGCTTCTTAACCCTTTACAGGTAAAAGGATTTTGGAGTCTCTGGCCAGGAGGGATTTTATAGTACTGTACACAGGAGAGCTGTTACCCTTCCCTTTATAGTTATGACACCCCCCCCCAAATCACAGATAGTGTTGGACGTCCGGTTCCATACTGGCTGTGATTTTTTCCTGGAGCTCTAGGAGAAAACAGAGTTAATAAGACACATGTACCTTTAGACATACTACTGATTATATAAAAACTAACAATATGTCCCACATTCCAAGAACAATTGTTAACCAGTTAACTCTGGGAAACTTTCCCGGGAGAGTGCATCAGCCACTTTGTTAGAAGCTCCTGAAATGTGTTGTATTTCAAAATCAAAATCTTGGAGAGCTAAACTCCACCGAAGAAGTTTTTTGTTATTTCCCTTGGCGGTATGAAGCCACGTTAGTGCAGCATGGTCGGTTTGTAGTTGGAAACGCCGTCCCCAAACATATGGGCGTAGCTTTTCCAGCGCGTACACAATGGCGTAGCATTCCTTTTCGCTGATTGACCAGTGGCTTTCCCTGTCAGACAGTTTCTTGCTGAGAAACACGACAGGATGGAATTCTTGATCCGGTCCTTCCTGCATTAAAACTGCTCCCACGCCTCGCTCGGAAGCATCTGTGGTTACTAGGAACGGTTTGTCAAAGTCTGGGGCCCTTAGCACAGGGTCAGACATGAGTGTCGCCTTAAGCTGGTTAAAGGCCTTTTGACACTCATCAGTCCACTGAACTGCATTTGGCTGTTTCTTTCTGGTTAGGTCTGTCAGCGGGGCGGCGATTTGGCTGTAGTGTGGTACAAATCGCCTATAATATCCGGCCAAGCCTAAGAAGGATTGGACCTGTTTCTTTGACTTTGGAATCGGCCACTTTTGGATAGCATCCACTTTGGCCTGTAGGGGATTTATAGTTCCTTGACCCACCTGGTGCCCCAGGTACGTCACTCTGTTTTGGCCTATTTGACACTTTTTAGCCTTAACAGTTAGTCCTGCCTGCCGGATGCGCTCGAAGACTTTTTCCAGGTGCTCCAGGTGTTCTGTCCATGAATCAGAAAAAATGGCCACATCATCGAGGTAGGCAACTGCAGATTCTCCCAATCCCGCTAAGAGACCATCTACAAGTCTTTGGAAGGTGGCGGGTGCATTTCGCAACCCGAAAGGGATTACATTGAATTCATACACCCCTGCCTGGGTGACGAAGGCGGACCTTTCCTTAGCGGGTTCATCTAGTGGTACTTGCCAGTACCCCTTGGTTAAGTCTAAAGTAGAGATGAATTGGGCATGTCCCAATTTCTCCAATAGCTCATCTGTGCGTGGCATTGGATAGTTGTCAGGACGAATTACAGCATTTAGCTTACGGTAGTCCACGCAAAAGCGTATTTCCCCATCTGGTTTGGGAACTAGAACCACTGGAGATGCCCATGCACTATTAGAGGGGCGGATTATACCCATCTTTAGCATGTCCTGGATCTCCCTTTGTATAGCAGTTTGGGCATGAGGTGACTCCCGGTAGGGTGGGGTTCTAATTGGGTGAGCATTACCTGTGTCAATGGAGTGGTATGCCCGTTCGGTCCGTCCTGGAGTGGCTGAGAAAATCGGTGCAAAGCTTGTGCACAGCTCCTTGATCTGCTGTCGCTGCAGACGTCCCAGGGTCGTGGAGAGGTTCACCTCTTCCACGCCACCATTCCATTTTCCTTCGTAGTAGACACTTGCAGGCCACTCCGCATCATCTGTTTCCCGGGCTGTAAACTGGCAAACGTTTAATTCTCTGGAATGAAAGGGCTTAAGAGAATTAACATGGTATACCTTAGGTTTTATGTTGGAGGTGGGGGAGGCTATGAGATAGTTAACAGCTCCTAGGCGCTCCTGGACCGTGAATGGTCCTTCCCACGACGCTTCCATTTTATGGGCCTGGAGCGCCTTTAAGACCATGACTTGGTCTCCTACTTTGAAGGACCGTTCTCTGGAATGTTTATCATACCAGGCCTTTTGCTCTTCCTGAGCATCCTTTAGGTTTTCTTTAGCAAGGGCTAAAGAGTGTTGGAGGGTGCTTTGTAGGTTGCTTACAAAGTCTAAAATGTTAGTTCCTGGAGAAGGCGTAAACCCCTCCCATTGCTGCTTCACCAACTGTAATGGCCCCTTAACCTCGCAGCCATACACAAGTTCAAATGGTGAAAACCCTAAACTGGGATGTGGTACAGCCCTGTAGGCAAAAAGCAACTGCTGCAACACTAGGTCCCAATCATTGGAGTGTTCATTTACGAATTTACGTATCATGGCCCCCAAAGTTCCATTAAACCTCTCCACCAGACCATTGGTTTGATGGTGATGAGGGGTGGCAACCAAGTGATTCACCCCATGAGCTTCCCACAGGTTTTTCATGGTCCCTGCCAGGAAATTAGTTCCTGAATCTGTAAGGATGTCGGAGGGCCACCCTACCCTGGCAAAAATGTCTGCTAATGCCTGGCACACACTTTTAGCCCTGGTGTTGCTTAAGGGTACAGCTTCCGGCCATCGGGTAGCAAAATCCATGAAAGTCAGTACGTACTGCTTTCCTCTGGGTGTCTTCTTTGGGAAAGGACCCAGAATATCCACAGCTACTCGCTGAAATGGGACCTCAATTATGGGTAGTGGCTGGAGAGGGGCTTTAACTTGGTCTTGGGGCTTTCCCACTCGTTGGCACACCTCACAAGACCGGACATAATTAGCAACGTCCTTGCCCATTCCCTCCCAGTGGAAGGACTTCCCCAACCGGTCTTTGGTTCTGTTCACCCCAGAATGGCCACTGGGATGATCATGGGCTAAGCTCAAGAGCTTTACCCGATACTTAGTGGGAACTACCAACTGTCTTTGAGGATGCCAGTCTTCCTGGTGCCCACCAGAAAGAGTCTCCTTGTATAAAAGTCCTTTTTCTACAACAAACCGGGATCGGTTAGAAGAGCTGAGAGGCGGTGGGGTGCTCCGTGCCGCCGCCCAAGCTTTTTGAAGGCTGTCATCTGCTTCCTGCTCGGCCTGGAACTGTTCCCTTGATGCTGGAGACATCAGTTCCTCCTTGGACTGTGGACTGGGGCTTGGTCCCTCTGGAAGCGATGCAGGTGCTGGGGCTGTTTCCATTGACTGTGAACTGCTGTCCGCTGGTGCACTATGTGGTATTTCAGGCTCTGGCTGAGCCTCTTGGGTAGGGTTATTTGCTGCTTCCACCAGTTCAGGCTCGCTGGTGCCCTCTGGCATTAGAGTTGTAGACGGGTTTGCAAGCGCTGGACTCAGTGCTGGCAATGGTTCTGGTGCTGGTTGCGTTGCCAGTTCCGGTTCTGGGACTGGCTTTGGCTGGGTCTCTGGGATTAGATCCACTATGGCTGTTGCAGTCGTTGGCAGGGGATCCGGTTCCACCACCTGTGTTTGGGTCTCTGGTAACACAGACGGGGCCCTGGTGGACGGCTCAGGAACAGGGATGGGGGTGAAAGCTTGCTTAGCCTGGCTGCGGGTGACTATTCCCACCCTCTTGGCTAGCTTTACATGGTTGGCCAAGTCTTCCCCCAGTAGCATGGGAATGGGATAATTGTCATAGACTGCAAAAGTCCACATTCCTGACCAGCCCTTGTACTGGACATGCAACTTGGCTGTAGGCAAGGTTACCGACTGTGACACGAAGGGTTGAATTGTCACTGTAGCCTCCGGGTTGATGAGTTTGGGGTCCACTAGGGATTGGTGGATAGTTGACACTTGTGCCCCAGTGTCCCTCCAAGCGATAACCTTCTTTCCGCCCACTCTCAAGGTTTCCCTTCGCTCCGAGGGTATGAGAGAGGCATCTGGGTCTGGGGATCTTTGGTGTGATTGGGGTGTAATGAACTGTAATCGGTTGGGGTTCTTGGGGCAGTGAGCCTTTATATGCCCCAGTTCATTACATTTAAAACATCGCCCTGCTAAGGTATCACCGGGGCGATGTTGGTTGATGGAGACTGGTGTGGTGGGGTGAGAAGGCGTCTGGGGTTTCCTTTGGGATGTGGGTGGGGCCTTGGGTTGTCCCCGGTGATAAGGTTTTGTTTCGGCTTGCCCCTTCTGATATTCGCTCCAACTGCTACTAGCTTTTTTCTTTTCTGTCACCTCCACCCATTTGGCTCCAATCTCCCCCGCCTTGGTTACAGTTTTGGGCTTCCCATCTAGGATGTACCTTTCTATTTCCTCAGGAACACCTTCTAAAAACTGCTCCATTTGCATTAGGAAGGGCAACTCTTCCGTAGATTTAACATTTGCTCCTGATATCCAGGCATCCCAATTTTTCCCAATGTGGTAGGCATGTCGGGTAAATGACACATCGGGTTTCCACCTTAGGGCTCTGAACCGCCGACGGGCATGCTCAGGTGTTAGCCCCATTCTGATTCTGGCCTTGTTTTTAAAAAGTTCATAACTGTTCATGTGTTCCTTAGGCATTTCAGCCGCCACCTCTGCTAAGGGTCCACTGAGCTGCGGCCTCAGCTCTACCATGTACTGGGTTGGAGTGATGCTGTATCCAAGGCAGGCCCTTTCAAAATTTTCTAAGAAGGCCTCAGTATCATCGCCTGCCTTGTAGGTGGGGAATTTCCTGGGATGGGAAGTGGTACCTGGAGAGGAGTTGCTAGGATGGTCTGATGCATCCTGCTTAGCCCTTGCTACTTCCAGTTCATGCTTCCTTTCTTTTTCTCTCGCCTCCTCTTTGGCTTTTTCCAGCTCCATCTCTCTCTTGTGGGCCTCCTCTTTGGCTTTCTCTTCTCTTTCATGGGCCTCCTGTTTGGCTTTCTCTTCTCTTTCATGGGCCTCCTGTTTGGCTTTCTCTTCTCTTTCATGGGCCTCCTCTTTGGCTTTTTCCAGCTCCATCTCTCTCTTGTGGGCCTCCTCTTCAGCTTCTTTCTCGAGTTTTTTAATTTGAAGCAGTCTCTGATGTTTTCTTTCATTTTCTTCTGCTTCTAGTTTGGCCAGTTCTATTTTGTTAGCTACTTCTTTGGTAGTCATTTTCCTGTTTTCTTGTGCTGGGTCACACCCCTCTGCAGTTGACTGAAACTGGGATGTACTCAGCTCTGGCTGCTGCTGAGTTAACAGAGACTTTCTAACTAGCTACTCACGAGGATGTAAAAAGAAAAAAAAACAATTCAGCTTGTAAATTGCCTTTACCAGTCAAAGTTTGCTCACTTTGAACCCTTCTCTTAACAAAGGCTCTTGTTAAAAAAAACTTAACACCTCTGCCTTCAGGCAAGGAGATATAAGATATGCATCTACCTTCAGCTCTGCTTTCCTAGCAGCTAGAAGGAAAAAAAAATCTCTTACTGGCTTTTGGGTTTAACACGATCTCCACCGCTCTGCCACCATGTCAAAGCTGTATCCCCACTTTGAACTTTAGGGTACAAGTGTGGGGGCCTGCATGAGGACTTCTAAGCTTAACTACCAGCTTAGTTCTGGTCCGCTGCCACCATTTCCTTCCCTGGGAAGCTTTTAGAAACTTTTCACCAATTCCCTGGTGAATACAGATCCAAACTCCTTGGATCTTAAACAAGGAGAAATTGACCCTTCCCCCCTCCTTCCTTTCACCAACTCCTGGTGAATACAGATCCAAACCCCCTTGGATCTTAAAACAAGGAGAATTTGACCCTTCCCCCCCTCCTTCCTTTCACCAACTCCTGGTGAATACAGATCCAAACCCCCTTGGATCTTAAAACAAGGAGAAATCAATCAGGTTCTTAAAAAGAAGGCTTTTAATTAAAGAAAAAGGTAAAAATCATCTCTGTAAAATCAGTATGGAAAATAACTTTACAGGGTAATCAAACTTAAAGAGCTCAGAGGACCCCCCTCTGTCTTAGGTTCAAAGTACAGCAAACAAAGATAAACACTCTAGTAAAAGGTACATTTACAAGTTGAGAAAACAAAGTAAAACTAAGACGCCTTGCCTGGTTTTTTACTTACAAGTTTGAAATATGAGAGACTTGTTTAGAAAGATGGGGAGAACCTGGATTGATGTCTGGTCCCTCTCAGTCCCAAGAGCGAACAACAACCTTAAACAAAGAGCACACCAAAGCCTTTCCCCCCCCCCCCCCCAAGATTTGAAAGTATCTTGTCCCCTTATTGGTCCTTTGGGTCAGGTGTCAGCCAGGTTACCAGAGCTTCTTAACCCTTTACAGGTAAAAGGATTTTGGAGTCTCTGGCCAGGAGGGATTTTATAGTACTGTACACAGGAGAGCTGTTACCCTTCCCTTTATAGTTATGACAGTCCCTTTCCACTGTATAGTAGGTCATACAGTCTATTAGTAAAGAAACATTGAATGCACACAAAACATTGGGAGTAGTGCAAAGCATTATAAATAGTATTTGAAATGCTTATGAATTCCTTTTGAAAGCAAGCTCATAGGCAGAAAAGCTACCATTGTGCTTTATACAGACTTCCACTTTTGTCACTGTTACATATATCGAGCAACAAGGTATCACCACAAAAAATTTACACTCAAAACCGTGGCGCTCACATGTCACATTATTGCTCTCTGATTTAATTTTTGAGACATTTTCTTGAGCCTTTTCCCTCACTGTTAAAAGTTGTGTTGTCTTGTCTTCATTGTGTTGTCACTTCACAACAGATTGTGACGAACTGGGACTGTTCTTACTGTGATCTGTAAGTGCTGACAGGGGAGTGTGGCTGGGATGGTCTCCATTGGGGGATGGGAGAATGACTGAAGGGAAATACCTGAGCCTGTAACCTGAGAACCCAGGAGGGGGCTGGGGCGAGGTGACACCTTTGCCCGGGAAACTGAACAAAGGCTGTGGGAGGGGTCGCTGAAGGCAGACTCTGGGAAGCTGGCTGGTGAGGTAGCTGGAGGCAGGGAGGGCTCTGACCTCTGGAGGGGGCCTGGGGTGCCCGGGGACCCCAAGATGGACCTAACTGAGGGGTATCCTGTTGTCTGTGCCTGCAAGACCTGTCTCGGACTGTATTCCCGTCGTCTAAATAAACCTTCTGCTTTACTGGCTGGCTGAGAGTCATGGTGAATCGCAGGAAGCCGGGGGTGCAGGGCCCTGAGTCCCCCCTTACTCCATGACAACTGGTGGCAGCGGCGGGATCTACTGCACCCCGTGGACGGCGCTTCCTGCAGTAAGTGACTGGGGAGAAGTAAAACGAAGGGGGATTGACGGGGACCAGGCGTGCTGAGGAGTCAGAGAGAGACGGTTATCACCCCTGGGAGTGTGTGACCAGCGAGAAGGACTTTTGCAGTAACAGGGTCCCCCGGGGGATCGCAGCGAGTGGTCCCAGGGGCGGAGGAGTCTGCAGCTCGACCCTGGCAGAGAGGTGGTGACCTCGAGAAGGGCTGGCACACTAGGGGTCTCCCTGGAGACTGTGGGGAGCGGTGAGCACACAGGCCTGTGAGTGGCCAGCAGGAAGATGTATGCCAAGTGGCTTAAGAGCGACCTGGTGGAGCTGTGCAAGCAGAGGGGGGTGCGCATTGGGAGGCTCACCGAAGAACAGCTCATTGCCCAGCTGGAGAAGGGAGATCGCGCGAATGAACTGATCCCTGTCTCTGAGGGAAGCAGCCTGGCAGATGCAGCGCAGGCCCCAGTGTCTGTCCCAGCTGGGAGTGGTCAGCCGGCTGCTGAGGGCTTCCCGAGACCCCTCCTTCCTATGCCTAGGGGAAGGGTGGGGAGGAGCCCAGCAAATACCGAGGGCGCAGGGTCCCCCCCGGCCAGCAGGGGATCCTCCCGGCAACGCTCGCCGGCCAGCAGGGGATCCTCCCGGCCACGCGCAGCATCTGTGGAGCGGAATGGGCTGGAATGGGAGAAAGAGCTAAAACTGAGAGAGCTGGAGGATCGTGAACACCAGAGACAGCATGAAGAGCGACAGAGACAGCATGAAGAGAAACTGAGGCAGCATGAACGGGAGGAGAATGAGAGACACAGGCAGCATGAAGAGAGACAGAGGCATCATGAACTGGAACTGGCGAGGCTGAAGGGCCGCGAGACCCCGGCTGCGGTGAGTGAGGGGGGACCCAGGACTGCACGAAGCTTTGATAAGTGCATCATGGCCCCACGTAAGGAGGGGGAGGACATGGATGACTTCCTGGATGCCTTTGAGACGGCCTGCGAGCTGCACCAGGTTGATCCTGCAGACAAACTCCGGGCTCTCACCCCCTTACTGGACCCCAAAGCCTTGGCCTTGTACCGCCAACTGGAAGAGGCGGAAAAAAGGGACTATGAACTATTCAAAAAGGCCCTGCTACGTGAGTTTGGGCTGACTTCTGAGATGTACCGGGAAAGGTTCCGGAGTCAGGATAAAACCCCGGAGATCTCATATCTGCAACTAGCCGTCCGCATGGAAGGATACGCCAGCAAGTGGGCTGCTGGGGCCCAGACAAAGGAGGACCTGGTTAAACTGCTGGTACTGGAGCAACTGTATGAGCGGTGCCCATCCAACCTGAGGCTGTGGTTGGTGGACAAAAAGCCAGAGAACCCGCGACATGCAGGCCGGCTGGCCGATGAGTTTGTAAAGAGCCGGTCAGGGGCTGGCAGGGAGGAGTCCCAAGGAACAGTCCCACCTCAACGCAGAGCGAGAGTCACCATGGGCCATCCCAGCGGGAAAATGCGGAGAAACCCCACCAAAGGGGAAGATCCAGCGTCAGGTCCATCCAACCCACTCGAGGGGACCCCTGGGACATGGTCTGCTATCACTGTGACCAAAGAGGTCACATACGGGCCCAGTGCCCCAGGCTCAGGGACAGACTGAGCAGACCAAACCCACAGAGGGTTGACTGGGTAGAGACCCAGCCGGGCGAGAGGCAGCACTCCCAGGGAAGGGGGGCTGGCAGAGTACCACCTGCTAAGGAGGGAGGAGAGCTCCAGGCCTGCTCCTCTGCGGGGCGGGATGCTCCAGACTCAGGGTTTTTGGTTTATACGGTGGGCGCGGGGCGGTCCCTCCGGAAAGAGTACCTCGTTCCCCTGGAGGTGGATGGGAGGAAGGTCGATGGATACTGGGATACGGGCGCAGAGGTGACGCTGGCCCGGCCCGAGGTGGTGCCCCCAGAGCAGGTGGTGCCCAACACCTACCTGACCCTGATGGGGGTGGGCGGGACACCAGTCAAAGTGCCCGTGGCGAGGGTACACCTGAAGTGGGGGGCCAAGGAGGGCCCCAAGGATGTGGGGGTGCACCCGCATTTGCCCACTGAGGTGTTGATGGGGGGGGACCTGGAGGACTGGTCAAGCAACCCACCAAGTGCACTGGTTGTGACCCGCCGTCAGAGCCGGCGAGGGGCACTGCGCCCTGGCCTTGGGGAGGGTGCCTTGCCCGAGGTGCAGGACCCTAACCTGGTGGGGAGGGAACGCCCAGGGACACGGCTCAGGGAGGCTGCGGCCTCAGACCCAGCCGGCAAGAGAGAGCAGGTGGCCATCCCTGTCCCAGCTGCTGAGTTCCAGGCCGAGGTGCAGAAAGACCCCTCCTTACGGAAGATAAGGGACCTGGCCGACCTCGGTGCGGTACAGGCCATGGGGAGAGGTGGCCGGAAAAGGTTCCTGTGGGAGAAGGGGTTCCTGTACCGAGAATGGGCTCCCCCAGGGAAAATGGAGTCAGGGGGGTTCAGGAGGCAGCTGGTGGTACCCCAGAAGTATCGCCACCAGCTGCTGTACCGGGCCCATGACACCCCCCTCTCAGGGCACCAGGGAACCTGGCGTACCCAGCAGAGGCTGCTACGGAGCTTTTACTGGCCTGGGGCCTTTGTTACTGTCCGGCAGTACTGCCGATCCTGTGACCCCTGTCAGAGGGGAAGGAAGGCCCGGGACAAGGGGAAAACGGCTTTAGGACCCTTGCCCAGCATAGAGGAGCCTTTCCAGAGGGTGGCCAAGGTTAAAAGGGGGGCTCTGAACCAAGAGAGCCCGAAGCACAGACCTCCAGACTGGAGCGCTGGGAGAAGACCGCAGCCCAGTTGGAACCCCAGGGGTATTGGGGTGGGAAAAGGGCACAGGCCGCATAACCCTTCCCCCATGCGAACTGCAAATGCCCTCGAGCACCCCCGACCTAAGGGGGGGAGTGAAACTGGAGGGGCCTGGTGTAATTCTCACCCAGGAATGGGAGGGATGCTGGGGCATCCATGGGAACGGGGGTAGGTTCGAACTTCCCCGGGTCACTGGCTAAAGTGACCCCGCTCAGTTCGGTCTCGAAGGGGGGAGATGTGACGAACTGGGACTGTTCTTACTGTGATCTGTAAGTGCTGACAGGGGAGTGTGGCTGGGATGGTCTCCATTGGGGGATGGGAGAATGACTGAAGGGAAATACCTGAGCCTGTAACCTGAGAACCCAGGAGGGGGCTGGGGCGAGGTGACACCTTTGCCCGGGAAACTGAACAAAGGCTGTGGGAGGGGTCGCTGAAGGCAGACTCTGGGAAGCTGGCTGGTGAGGTAGCTGGAGGCAGGGAGGGCTCTGACCTCTGGAGGGGGCCTGGGGTGCCCAGGGACCCCAAGATGGACCTAACTGAGGGGTATCCTGTTGTCTGTGCCTGCAAGACCTGTCTCGGACTGTATTCCCGTCGTCTAAATAAACCTTCTGCTTTACTGGCTGGCTGAGAGTCATGGTGAATCGCAGGAAGCCGGGGGTGCAGGGCCCTGAGTCCCCCCTTACTCCATGACACAGATCAATCACCCTTCTTACAGCAAGGTGATAAAAAAAATCAAAGTTTTTTTTAGCAGTGAGGAAAAGGCCTATGTCTGCATGATGTAGGCATAACACATACTGTACACACCTGGATTCTTCAGTGCAGTGGTTGAAAATGTCAGAGCCTTCTCCTTCTCAGTATCCTGAGCTGAAGCATTTGTCTTCCCAGTGTTCAGGTTGCTTCCAGCATAGGTGGGTGAAGATTTTGAGGCGAATGCATGTTGCCTTTATTTTATAGCTTGAGTCCATGTGCCTGGAAAATCCTTGCCCAGACAGGTGATGATGGGCTTTGCAGAGTGAAAGTGTTCAGAAATACCCCTGGTATGGTTTGTCATTGAATTGGAAATCCACTGATTACAACTCCCATTGACAAGTAATGGCTGTTGATGATCACTCAGTGCCCACCTGGCTGTACATTCCCTCTTCTGTTGTTACTGGAGAGCAACTCCCAAACTTACAACATATTTCAGTAACAACCATAGAGGAAAATTTCATAACTTGATAGGCACTAATAATATGACAGAACAATGGGTTTCAGCAGATCCTGACCTTTCATATGATATGTGATATGACATTCTTTGTATGAAATATATCATAATTATATGACGGGGTGAATGGAAGGGGGAGGGTACTGCTTTAAGGTCCAGAGTGCCACAATACAGTTGAGATACTTCTGAGTAAGAGGTAGCAATCTCTCGAAAGTTTCCACGGTGAAATCTGTATTTGCTTCTCCACTGTCAGTGCAACTGTCATTTTGGCAAGTTTGGCACACAGATCAAGGATTGTGGCCTTGTGCAGCCAATGCTCATCATCCCAAACCTGTGAATGCCACCAACAAGTTTGAATTGGTTGTTGCTATGTCCCACAGCAATCTGTTCTGCATAGAATCATGATGTCCCCCACTTCTATGCTTGGGACTCTGCATGTGTACAAGTGACATAGTAACTGTAGCGAGCCTATGCTGACATAACTTGAGTTAACATACGCTTGTAGTGTAGATATGGCCTTAGGCATATGAAATGTTTGGGAGAGATAACAGGAACAGTATGAGGGTAGACTAAGATTCATTCAGGTGTTTAGGCTCCAGCTTTGGTGGAACTGGCCTTACTACACCCTAAAGGCTCAGGAACAAAGAGGCACACAAGAACAAAATATCATGTATTTATTAACATTTCTTGACTTTAGGGTGTATAACTCATGATTTTAGAATTCCTGTGGTTGTCAGGGTATCTCGGGGTTGTAGATGTGTGTTCATTATGTTCTGAAGGTCAAAACTATAAATGGTTTCAACAAAGAATTAGATCAGTCCCTCATGATAGGTGCATCAGCTATTAGCCAAGATAATCAGGGATGCAGCCCCATGCTCTGGATGTCCCTAAACTGTCCTCTGACTGCCAGATGCTGGGAGTGGACAATGGGATGGTTCACTCAGTGATTGCCTGTTCTGTTCATTCCATTAGAAGCACCTGGCACTGGCTGCTGTCAGAAGACAGGATACTAGACTAGACGGACTAAATACACTACAGCAGTTCTAATATTCAGCAAAAAATACAATAGATTTTTGCCTTTGAGAAAGATGTTTAGGAGATAGTATACTGTCTTTACTGAATATTTGAGAATCAAGCTGTACACAATGACATGCAGAAAAACATTAAGGGCTGGATTGAGAGGCAAAATAGCAGTTGCAAAATGCAATCACCATTGGGGAATTGAATGAAAAGTTTTGAGACCAGGCCAGACATTCAGTCAGACTGGAAGTCAGATGATCCAACAGAATAAACTTCTGCTCTAAAAATAATAAGAAAAAGTTGGAATTAAAAATTCAGGGAATTCAGGGAATCCCAGCAGCAGATGAGACAAACTGGTGAACTGCTATGAGACTCTATGCAGTCAGATACACTGGGGATTCTTTGTTTTTTTATCTGAGGGGGTGTATATGTAAAATATTTCACTGAATCAAGTCTCATGCAGCACCTCAGTAGGTTACATCAGACAAAGAGGAGCTGCAGTGACTAGGCATTCAGATGCCTGCACCTTTACAAACCCAGCCCTGGGAAGCCCATGAGGAGAGGTACTGTCCTGTGGGAGGGGAAATAAAAAAGCCCCTCTGCCCCCCACCCCATTTTTGCAAACACTGGTGTCTCAGTTCACCAGGGTAATTGTTACCCCCCTCTGCCCCTGCCTGTGCCAGGGTTTGGCCCTCTGTCACCCTCTGGTAGGGCCTAACCCCTGGGCTTAACCCTGGTTCCTTCCCCCCCCCATCCCTGATTTTGCCTTTCAGCCCCTTCCTAACCCTGCCTGCAGCTGCTTGATGCCCCTGACCAGTCAATTTCCACCCCCTGCTCAGACCATGGCCACCCCCGCTTCGATTTGCCCCCTTTGCCCCTTTTTAAACCCTGTCAAAAGCAGCCAGCAGCATCTTACAAGTAATAAGGGCAGGGTGAAGGGCAGTGGCTTCAGCAGATGTTATTGAGCATGCTCAGTGCACCCTAAGCAGTTTCCTACACTACACCCAGCCCTTGCCCTGGGGTCTCTCCCCTCACCTGCAGGAGCTGGTGTAGGCAGAGCCCGGGGCTGCCCCAGGGGCTGGGTCCAGCAGAGGGTCCCCCCTGGGTTGGGCACAGTTCCCAGCTCACGATGGAGGCAGCAGCAGGACCCAGGAGGAAGAACATGCAGAGACCGAGCTAGAGCAGCCTCACGTCTCTGAGCAAGAACCGGACCCTTCTGCACCCATCAGCTACCGCCCCCCACTCCCGAGGGCCCAGAACCGCGACCCGGCCAGGATCCAGTTCTCTCTGCTGCCCCTTAACCAGAGAAACCTGCAAAACGAACCACGTGTGGAGCCTGTGTCACAGGGAAACGGGTCCCTCAGCAGGAAGTGAATCGCATTCACTGCCGTGTTAAGTCTGCTGCCTGCAGTGCGTTCTCTCCATTGTGTCCCTTGCAAAAGCCCCCAGTGCTCCAGCGCCCTGGCTGCACAAGGGAGAGACTGATATCGAGGGAGCAACATGCCTGCTGTTTCCCAATAAGACAGTCTCCTAGTTCAGAGATCCCCAACCTGCCCAGGAAACCCTGACCGAGAGGATAGACCTTCCCCTCCCAAAAGAGCTGGGGGGACCCCACATCTGACGGGAAAGGCCACCCCCACATTTCAGGGGGCACAGCGTAGAGCAAAGGTAAGTGAAACTTTGCCATCACCTTCCAGGTGGAATGAGGTGTCCTAGATAAACCTGTCTGCAGGGGGGAGGAGGTTTATGCAGACCCCTGGGGCTGAATTCTCCGCAGTTTCTGGTTACACTGCACTATGGTTAGGGGCACTAACCTGGAATTGGGGAGAGGGATGTTCAGTTCTGTGCTCTGCTTCAGACTGGGTGAGATGTTGGGAAAAATCACCTAGGCCCAGAGCCACAAAGGTATTTAGGCTCCTATTTTCCACTGATTTCAATGGATGCCGAAATACCTTTGTGGACCTGGGCTGGAGGGTACAATTTTTCAAAGGTGCCTAAGTCCTATTTTTAAAAATGCTGTAGGGCCCCACTCTGCTCTTGGAAAGAGGTTCCTAAATCCAGACTGTAGGGAGGCATCTCCCACTTCTTGGGATTCTCAGCTGCAAACCCTTTTTTGGCCTTTGGTGCCTATGACATTTTAGCAAGGAAGAGGAAGCATTAAGCCCGGCATTTAGCCCAGTGGTCAGAGCGCTCACCTGGGATATATAATAGAGGAGCCCTCATTCAAGTCCCTTCCCCACCTAATGTATCCTTATTGGAAGCATTACAATTACAGGAATAAATATAGCATTTATGCCTTTTCCTCATTTTTAGAGAAAAAATATGGTTTCTGTACATTTAGTGCAATTCTAAATCAAGCCTAGCAAACAGGTGTTCAAAGTCTTAACCTGCATTCTTAGAGAGGATGAATTTTAATGCCATCAGTCCATTTCTAAATAGTCATTAAATAATTTACAAAACCTTAGGGCAGGTTTACACTTAAAGCACTGCATTGGCACAGCTGCACCGATGCAGCACTTTAATGTAAAGACGCTCTACGTTGATGGGAGAGAGCTCTTCTGTCCACATAGTTAATCCACTTCCGCGAGAGGCAGTAGCTATGTCTATGGGAGACGCCCTCTACTCTCTGTCTACTCTAGGGGCTAGGTTTGTATAACGATGTCGCTCAGGGTGTGTGGATTTTTCACACCCCTGAGTGACGTAGTTATATGATGCAAGTCTGTATTATAGATCAGACCTTAGTAGCAGCAGAATAAAGAAGTATTAATACATATATAAAGCATGCATTCTGAGAGAAAAAATATTTTCTCACTAATAATACTCAAAATATAAAAATCTCAGATTATGATGGGTTTCCTACCCTTTTAATCTGCAGCAATTTCCCCTTGTTTTGGAGAGAAAGTGTTGCTCTGAGTTACTATCCCCACTAATCAACTTTCCCCCTCATAACTTAATTCCCCCTCCCTTTACGTGCATTAAAATTGACTGATTTGCCTCATATGTAGTAAACATCATAGCTGGGAGCTTCCCCCCATTCAGTCTCTGGTGCTCAATGGTCTGGGCTCAGGGGGCCTAAATATCACCTGAAGCTTCAGGGGAAGGACCATGGTCTACAGCTCCGTTCCTCAGGCACATAAGAACAATCAGACTGGTTCAGACCAAAGGTCCATCTAGCCCAGTATCCTGTCTTCGAACAGTGGCCAATGCCAGGTGCCCCAGAGGGAATGAACAGAACAGGCAATCATCAAGTGATCCATCCCCTGTCGCCCATTCCCAGCTTCTGGCAAACAGAGGCTAGGGACACCGACCCTGCCCATCTTAACTAATAGCCATTGATGGACCTATCCTCCATGAATTTATCTAGTTCTTTTTTGAACCCTGTTTTAGTCTTGGCCTTCACAACATCCTCTGGCAAGGAGTTCCACAGGTTGACTGTGCGTTGTGTGAAAAAAATACTTCCTTTTGTTTGTTTTTAAACCTGCTGCCTATTAATTTCATTTGGTGATCCCTACTTTTTGTTATGAGAAGGAGTAAATAACACTTCCTTATTTACTTTCTCCACCCCAGTCATGATTTTAAAGACCTCTATCATATCCCCTCTTAGTCATCTCTTTTCCAACCTGAAAAATCCCAGTCTCATTAATCTCTCCTCATATGGCAGCTGTTCCATACCCCTAATCATTTTTGTTTCCCATTTCTGAACCTTTTAAAATTCCAATATATCATTTTTTAGATGGGGTGACCATATCTGCATGCAGTATTCAAGATGTGGGCGTACCATGGATTTATATAGAGGCAATATGATATTTTCTGTCTTATTATCTGTCGCTTTCTTACTAATTCCCAACATTCTGTTCACTTTTTTGACTCCTACTGTACATTGAGTGGATGTTTTCAGAGAACTATCCACAATGACTCCAAGATCTTTTTCTTCAGTGGTAACAGCTAATTTAGACCCCATCATTGTATATGTATAGTTGGGATCATGTTTTCCAATGTGCATTACTTTGCATTTATCAACAATGATATAACAGTGGAGCCATGGACAGGTCGGGTACAGCGCATCAGGTGTGGAGATGGCACTTTCTCAGGAGCTGGTCCCAGGCTGCGGGACAAACCTGAGTGAATGGGTGTTACAACTTGGTGCACGAGGTTGCAACATCACTCAGATGTGTTGTGTGTGCTAAAAGTTGTGGTTTCTGCAACAAAGTCGCAGCCTGCGATTTTCTTACTATCTTAACTATTATTTATTTAATATCCCCTCGGATTCTGAATAGTGATCTAAATTCCCCTTTAGTCACCTCTTTTCTCCCTAGTCATTGAATAATGGTATAAAATCCCCTCACTTTTTTCTCTAGTTATCAACTATTAATATCAAATCTCCTTAGATTTTTGCCGTTTTCCATCTGCTTGTCAAAGTTTGATTAAAAAAAAATCTCATAACTTGCCCCCTTTCCCACTAATTTTCAAACGTTTACATAATATCCTCTCAGATTCCCCCACCTCCACCCCATACATACACCTTTTGAACTGCAGGAATTTGTCTGTATTTTGGAACTAAACTGTTATTGATGAAGACATATTGATACGTGTGTTTTTAGGATTTTACTGCTTTAAAACGGGCTCAGGTTTAAAATCATGGAACATGCTTTGTGAGAAATATTCCACAAATTCACCAGATCTCGCTTATTCTCTTTCCCCTGAGCAGGATTTCCAAGCCTGACGTGGTTTCCTGGTTGGAATGGGGTGAAAACCCATGGGTCGAAAAGGGACATTGGCGGCTCTGGTCAGCACCGCTGACCACTGTTAAAAGTCTGGTTGGCGGGCTGGCAGGCTCCTTGCCCGGCTCCACATGGCTTCCGGGAAATGGCAGGCACGTCCAGCTCCTAGGTGGAGGGGTGGCCGGGGGGCTCTGCATGCTGCCTCCAGCCCTCGCATGCAGCTCCCATTGGCCAGGTCAGGTCAGGGTTACGTAGCACGACTCACGAGCACTCAGCTGGAAGCAGCTGTTGAGGGGTCGTGGCGCACGCCGCTCCCGCTGCTGCCCTCTTCTCCTTCTCGTGCTCCTGTGGCTGGGCTCAAGCTGCAGTGCGTGCCCCTGCGGAGACCCCACGCTCTGTCTCCCCATCGCTGGCACCCAGGTGTTCAAGGTATCCCTGTATCTGCGTGCTGCAAGAGGCTCTGGGAATGGGGCTGCTGGAGGGGAGGAGGACGAGACTGCCCCTCCTAGGGCCCTATGGCCTGCAGGGACTCCTGTGCCGCCTCCCCCATAGGGCCCCGCATCCTGTTGGTGCTGTGTGCCTCAGCCTCCTCTCAGCTCACCAGTGGGGCCCTTCTGGCCTCAGACCCCTGGCTCCTGCCAATCCCAGGCCTGGTACAGTGGTCTGGCCCTGCCTGGGGCTGGGGCCTATAGTGATTCTACAGGCTGCCCCTTGCCACCCCCACCGTGTTTGTTAACCCCACTCACTTGCCGTCCGTGGCGGGCCGGGGAGCAAGCTAGAGGTTGGGGATGAGAATTAAGTAAGTGTCAAACCTGTTTGTTAAAGCTGTAAAACTTCCAAAGTGAACTACAATACACAAGCTATTAATGAAGATCCTGTAGTTGCTGGAATGAAAAGCAAGTTCACTAGTTCCCAGATGTTCTCTCCTTAACTATTAAAGGCTCTATTTGCTCTAGCCACCACAGTATCTGATATTCTTAACTGAGATTTCCCTTTAGTGCCCAGACCATATAATTAAAAAACCATATCCAAACTTTAAATCCAATCAAGGATTTGGAAATCTCCCACCATTGCTGAAATTGCCACATGTATTTACAAGTGATATTACAAAGTAAAAATCACAGCCAGATTATAAAAGTCCACTAATTTAGCATTCATGTGTTTAGATACTACTGTGGTGGGTGACACAGACAAAGAAATGTAGCTACAGAGTGGAGAAGTCCAGCTCAAAGCACAGAATTATTCAGGCTGAATCATTCAGGATTTGGGTTTCTACTTCTAAATTTGAGACAGCAAATGTAAGCAAAATTAATGTTCAAAAAGCTGTTTAATGTACAATCATGCATGATTAAGAAAATATACATGATCTTTAATAGCAACCCGGCTGAAGTACATATTGTGACAGAACTAGGATTTATATGAACTTGCAATATGTCAAGAATTTCTAATTTCTTTGTCTTCTGCTTTTCTGATTTGAAAAACCATTACAATCTACTTCAGAAGTTGTTGCATCCATACCAGAGACCCAGTCGTTCACACACAAAGAAAGCAACTGTACTATTTGTATAGGTTCTTCATATTATGAAAAACATTGTCTTATAAGCTCACAAACTTTTTTTTTTTTGTAAGTCATTAGTAATTGATATTTATGAGCTGCTTCTCCTCTCATTTCCACTGGTATAAATCCAGAGTTGCTCCATCAAAACCAATGGAGCAGATCCTCAACTGGTGTAAATCAGTGGAGCTCTGGTTTTTGGTGTTTTTGTTTTGTTTTTGGTTTTGAGGTATGCTCGTTTACAGTAGCTGAGGATCTGGCCGAGCGGCATTATAATAATGTAATGCCATTGAGAGAGGAGAATCAAGCATTGAATACAGTCAGCATTGACACTTAAAATCTCTTCCCCCCTTTTTTTTAAGCTATTAAGTACTATGAGGTTGCATATAATTGCAAGGCCTGCTTAGCACAAGTATACTTGGAGAATATCGTAGGAAGTATATAAAAGGATCAAGACTTCATTAAGATTAGGTGCCTAAAGATGAAGTTAGACATTTTGAAAATCCCACCAGGTCAAGGGTATGAATCCAGCTGAGGTTGCAGGCCAGTAAATAGTCCCATTCGGTTCCATAAGAATATTCAGGTGAACAAGGGTTTGCAGCATCAGGCCCTAGGTTCAGTCCCACGTTCTTGTTAAACTGGCACTCCCAGCAGAGAGAGAGAAGTGTGAATCAAGAACAACAAGATATCTCATGGCTGGGAGGCTCCACTGCACAGTTGAGGCACATTAGTTAGGGTAACATGGAGAAGCTTGTACTGCTGTTGCTCCCCCTGTCTGTTTCTTAGATCCACCTTGTGACGGGTTGAATCACAGAAACCCCCTGGGAGCTGCCACCCGATGTGCCAAGACTACTAATTCCTGTGTAACTGTGCCCTGCCTTCCCTGCCAGCTCGGGACCCCAGCACCCTGTCTTGCTGAGCCAGACACTCCCGTCTGCTCCAACAAAGACCCAGGGTCTGAATTACTTGCCCCAAAGCTGCAGGTTTACCTGAAAGCAGCTCACAGAAGTGTTCCTGCCTTTAACACTCAGATGCCCAACTCCCAATGGGGTCTAAACCCAAATAAACCTGTTTTACCCTGTATAAAGCTTATACAGGGGAAACTCGTAAATTGTTCGCCCTCTATAACACTGATAGAAAGATATGCACAGTTGTTTGCTCCCCTAGGTATTAATACATACTCTTGAGTTAATTAATAAGTAAAAAGTGATTTTATTAAATACAGAAAGTAGAATTTAAGTGGTTCCAAGTAGTAACAGACAGAACAAAGTAAGTCACCAAGCAAAATAAAATAAAATGCACAAATCGATGTCTAATCAAACTGAATACAGATAAGATCCTCGCCAGTTCCAGAATGCTCCCTTTTACAGACTAATCTCCTTTTAGCCTGGGTCCAGCAATCACTCACACCCCTTGCATACTGTCCTTTGTTCCGGTTTCTTTCAAGTATCCTGGGGGGTGGGGAGGTTCTCTCTTTAGCCAGCTGAAGACAAAATGGAGGAGTCCCTGTCACGGAGTAAGGGGGGACTCAGGGCCCTGCACCCCCGGCTTCCTGCGATTCACCATGACTCTCAGCCAGCCAGTAAAGCAGAAGGTTTATTTAGACGACGGGAATACAGTCCGAGACAGGTCTTGCAGGCACAGACAACAGGGTACCCCTCAGTTAGGTCCATCTTGGGGTCCTCGGGCACCCCAGCCCCCTCCAGGGGTCAGAGCCCTCCCTGCCTGCCAGCCACCTCACCAGCCAGCTTCCCAGACTCTGCCTTCAGCGACCCCTCCCACAGCCTTTGTTCAGTTTCCCGGGCAAAGGTGTCACCTCGCCCGAGCCCCCTCCTGGGTTCTCCTGTTACAGGCTCAGGTATTTCCCTTCGGTCATTCTCCCATCCCCCAATGCAGACCATCCCAGCCACACTCCCCTGTCAGCACTTACAGATCACAGTAAGAACAGTCCCAGTTCGTCACATCTCTCCCCCCTTCGAGACCGAACTGAGCGGGGTCACTTCAGCCAGTGACCCGGGGAAGTTCGAACCTACCCCCGTTCCCATGGATGCCCCCGCATCCCTCCCATTCCTTGGTGAGAATTACACCAGGCCCCTCCAGTTTCACGCCCCCCCTTAGGTCGGGGTGCTCGAGGGCATTCGCAGTTCGCATGTGGGAAGGGTTATGCGGCCTGTGCCCTTTTCCCACCCCAATACCCCTGGGGTTCCAACTGGGCTGGGGTCTTCTCCCAGCGCTCCAGTCTGGAGGTCTGTGCTTCGGGCTCTCTTGGTTCAGAGCCCCCCTTTTAACCTTGGCCACCCTCTGGAAAGGCTCCTCTATGCTGGGCAAGGGTCCTAAAGCCGTTTTCCCCTTGTCCCGGGCCTTCCTCCCCCTCTGACGGGGTCACAGGATCGGCAGTACTGCCGGACAGTAACAAAGACCCCAGGCCAGTAAAAGCTCCGTAGCAGCCTCTGCTGGGTACGCCAGGTTCCCTGGTGCCCTGAGAGGGGGGTGTCATGGGCCCGGTACAGCAGCTGGCGGCGATACTTCTGGGGTACCACCAGCTGCCTCCTGATCCCCCCTGACTCCATTTTCCCTGGGGGAGCCCATTCTCGGTACAGGAACCCCTTCTCCCACAGGAACCTTTTCCGGCCACCTCTCCCCATGGTCTGTACCGCACCGAGGTCGGCCAGGTCCCTTATCTTCCGCAAGGAGGGATCTTTCTGCACCTCGGCCTGGAACTCAGCAGCTGGGACAGGGATGGCCACCTGTTCTCTCTCGCCGGCTGGGTCTGAAGCCGCAGCCTCCCTGAGCCGTGTCCCTGGGTGTTCCCTCCCCACCAGGTTAGGGTCCTGCGCCTCGGGCAAGGCACCCTCCCCAAGGTCAGGGCGCAGTGCTCCTCGCCGGCTCTGACTGCGGGTTACAACCAGTGCATTCTGGGGGTTGCTTGGCCGGTCCTCCAGGTCCCCCCCCATCAACACCTCAGTGGGCAAATACGGGTGTACCCCCACGTCCTTGGGGCCCTCCTTGGCCCCCCACTTCAGGCGTACCCTCGCCACGGGCACTTTGACTGGTGTCCCGCCCACCCCCGTCAGGGTCAGGTAGGTGTTGGGCACCACCTGATCTGGGGCCACCACCTCGGGCCGGGCCAGCGTCACCTCTGCGCCCGTATCCCAGTATCCATCGACCTTCCTCCCATCCACCTCCAGGGGAACGAGGTACTCTTTCCGGAGGGACCGCCCCGCGCCCACCGTATAAACCAAAAACCCTGAGTCTGGAGCATCCCGCCCCGCAGAGGAGCAGGCCTGGAGCTCTCCTCCCTCCTTAGCAGGTGGTACTCTGCCAGCCCCCCTTCCCTGGGAGTGCTGCCTCTCGCCCGGCTGGGTCTCTACCCAGTCAACCCTCTGTGGGTTTGGTCTGCTCAGTCTGTCCCTGAGCCTGGGGCACTGGGCCCGTATGTGACCTCTTTGGTCACAGTGATAGCAGACCATGTCCCAGGGGTTCCCTCGAGTGGGTTGGATGGACCTGACGCTGTATCTTCCCCTTTGGTGGGGTTTCTCCGTATTTTCCCGCTGGGATGGCCCATGGTGCCTCTCGCTCTGCGTTGTGGTGGGACTGTTCCTTTGGGACTCCTCCCGGCCAGCCCCTGACCGGCTCTTCACAAACTCATCGGCCAGCCGGCCTGCATGTCGCGGGTTTTCTGGTTTTTTGTCCCTCAACCACAGCCTCAAGTCGGATGGGCACCGCTCATACAGTTGCTCCAGTACCAGCAGTTTAACCAGGTCCTCCTTTGTCTGGGCCCCATCAGCCCACTTGCTGGCGTATCCTTCCATGCGGACGGCTAGTTGCAGATATGAGATCTCAGGGGTTTTATCCTGACTCCGGAACCTTTCCCGGTACATCTCAGAAGTCAGCCCAAACTCACGTAGCAGGGCCTTTTTGAATAGTTCATAGTCCCCTTTTTCCGCCTCTTCCAGTTGGCGGTACAAGGCCACGGCTTTGGGGTCCAGTAAGGGGGTGAGAACCCGGAGTCTGTCTGCAGGATCAACCTGGTGCAGCTCGCAGGCCGTCTCAAAGGCATCCCAGGAAGTCATCCATGTCCTCCCCCTCCTTACGTGGGGCCATGATGCACTTATCAAAGTTCCGTGCAGTCCTGGGTCCCCCCTCACTCACCGCAGCCGGGGTCTCGCGGCCCTTCAGCCTCGCCAGTTCCAGTTCCTGCTGACGCTGTCTCTCATTCTCCTCCCGTTCACGATGCCTCTCTCTCTCTTCATGCTGCCTCAGTTTCTCTTTCTCCTCCCGTTCATGCTGCCTTTGTCTCTCTTCATGCTGTCTTTGTCTCTCATTCTCCTCCCGTTCATGCTGCCTCAGTTTCTCTTCATGCTGCCTCTGGTGTTCACGATCCTCCAGCTCTCTCAGTTTTAGCTTTTTCTCCCATTCCAGCCCATTCCGCTCCACGGATGCTGCGCGTGGACGGGAGGATCCCCTGCTGGCCGGCGAGCATTGCCGGGAGGATCCCCTGCTGGCCGGGGGGGTCACTGCGCCCTCGGTATTTGCTGGGCTTCTCCCCACCCTTCCCCTAGGCATAGGAAGGAGGGTCTCGGGAAGCCCTCAGCAGCCGGCTGACCACTCCCAGCTGGGACAGACAGTGGGGCCTGCGCTGCATCTGCCAGGCTGCTTCCCTCAGAGACAGGGATCAGTTCATTCGCGCGATCTCCCTTCTCCAGCTGGGCAATGAGCTGTTCTTCGGTGAGCTTCCCAATGCGCACCCCCCTCTGCTTGCACAGCTCCACCAGGTCGCTCTTAAGCCGCTTGGCATACATCTTCCTGCTGGCCACTCACAGGCCTGTGTGCTCACCGCTCCCCACAGTCTCCAGGGAGACCCCTAGTGTGCCAGCCCTTCTCGAGGTCACCACCTCTCTGCCAGGGTCGAGCTGCAGACTCCTCCGCCCCTGGGACCACTCGCTGCGATCCCCCGGGGGACCCTGTTACTGCAAAAGTCCTTCTCGCTGGTCACACACTCCCAGGGGTGATAACCGTCTCTCTCTGACTCCTCAGCACGCCTGGTCCCCGTCAATCCCCCTTCGTTTTACTTCTCCCCAGTCACTTACTGCAGGAAGCGCCATCCACGGGGTGCAGTAGATCCCGCCGCTGCCACCAGTTGTCACGGAGTAAGGGGGGACTCAGGGCCCTGCACCCCCGGCTTCCTGCGATTCACCATGACTCTCAGCCAGCCAGTAAAGCAGAAGGTTTATTTAGACGACGGGAATACAGTCCGAGACAGGTCTTGCAGGCACAGACAACAGGGTACCCCTCAGTTAGGTCCATCTTGGGGTCCTCGGGCACCCCAGCCCCCTCCAGGGGTCAGAGCCCTCCCTGCCTGCCAGCCACCTCACCAGCCAGCTTCCCAGACTCTGCCTTCAGCGACCCCTCCCACAGCCTTTGTTCAGTTTCCCGGGCAAAGGTGTCACCTCGCCCGAGCCCCCTCCTGGGTTCTCCTGTTACAGGCTCAGGTATTTCCCTTCGGTCATTCTCCCATCCCCCAATGCAGACCATCCCAGCCACACTCCCCTGTCAGCACTTACAGATCACAGTAAGAACAGTCCCAGTTCGTCACAGTCCCCCCAGGGGTTTAAATAGACTTTCCCTTGGGGATTGTGACCCCCTCCTTACGCCTATGCAAAGTCCAGCTCCAAGATGGAGTTTAGGAGTCACCTGGGCAAGTCACATGTCCATGCATGACTCACAGTTTTTACAGGTAGCATCCATTGTTTACATGCTACCTTGAACATCCTCAAGTAGACTTCCTATGTGGATTGGAGCATTCCAAGATCCATTGTCCTTTAAGTGTTTCTTGATGAGATACTTAATTTCAAAATTCCTTTCTCCAGGAACTGACCAAATGCTCTACTAAGGTTATTTAGAAATTAAGCCAGTACACAGCCAACATTCATAACTTTGAATACAAAAATGACACATGCATACAAATAGGATTAATACATTCAGTAGATCATAACCTTTACATAGATATGTTACATGGCATATGTAGCATAAAACACATTCTAAGCATATTTCCATAAAGCCTTATGGGAGGTACCGTCACAACCTTTTGTCTAATATATAGACTGTAAGATCTTTGGGGTAGGGATTGTATGTTATAGATGTGTACATTGCTTAGCACAATTGTCTGGTGTAAGTGCTACTGTAATGCAAATAAATAATGTTTACAACATTACTTCAGTGTGTTGAGCACTTAAGGTGGAACCATATAGCACTTTTTATAAAAGGTATAACCTAGAAGATATATCATTGGATTTAATCTAATTCTCTGTCCTCTATACAGGTAGGTTTTTTGCACTGGAATGGGTATACAGTGAGATTTGTGACTGATCCCCATGTAATAAAAGTGTAATTACTCCAATATTTCAGATCAGAGAATAGTATCCTTTTATTTTTTCCAATATAAATTACTTTGTGGTAAAAAGCAAAGAGTAGCAGCTTTGTATCAACTGAGTTATGGAACTGATGACCTGCATCAATGGTTAATCTTGCTTCTTTATTAGTCTGAGCCCTAAAGCCCCTAAGCTGTATTTTGCACTAAGGTAGATGTTTAATAGTAATGATAATTAGCTAGCAGAATGCAGTTTGATGTTGCTGAAATCTACCCAGGGCCATTTATAACCAAATTTACAGGTACTATTGTTTTCCTTTATCTGTGTGGTTTGAGCATTGGCCTGCTAAACCCAGGGTTGTGAGTTCAATCCTTAAGGGGGCCATTTAGGGAACTGGGATAAAAATCTGCCTGGGGATTAGTCCTGCTTTGAGCAGGGGGTTTGGACTAGATGACCTCCTGAGGTCCCTTCCAACCCTGATATTCTATTGTTCTATGGTATGTATATAAGACCTTTAAAACATGGCTTTTTGTACAAAAATGGGACGGTTTTTTAGTTACTTTGATATTACGTGCATTTTCTCCAGTTAGTGTGTGTCCTCTTTTGTACAACATTTAGCAATAACCACTATTCTGGTAGAGGGTCCAAATCCTATAAATTAAGAGCTGCCCTCATGCCAGATTGTGCAAGTAAACCACCATTTTTGGTATGGTCACAAGTCTCAAGGCCACTTGGCACCCATAAAAATAGCACCCCATTGCAACTGCCCATCACCAATATGGTGATATTTTGAGATGATGTGACAAGGTAAACATCAGGACATGATGAGGACCATTGAAAATCCTCATCTTACAACTATATGGCAGATTGATATTTTTTAAACTATGTCCTGCTCTCTTCTGGGTGGGTTTTTTATTGTCTTAATATATTCGGAATTTTGTTTTAATCTTTATCTTAATACAATTGACCTAATATATCAACATGTTACTTCCTTATTTTGTTAATCTTGAGAGTAGCTGGTATCAAATGTAAATGACATTGTTATCTTACAGCTTTCACATCATTTTGCCATGGCTTAATAAAACTGTATTAACCATGAAAACTGTAAGCATGCGGTTTTATGTTTGATGTGCTAGTTGCAGTTCCCAGGGTGGTGCTAATTGAACTGATGCAAATATAGAGATGTCCTTGCAGAATTGGATGTTACACAAGCTGGTCAAAACACCTATGTTAACTTTAGCTCCACTGAAAACAGAAAACTATAATATAATATAATTAATATGTCCAATTTTAAGAGTACCTGTGCAGTCAGAAGTATTGACCGGACACCAAAAGTCTGGTTACCATAATTTTCTATTGTTTTCTAGCATCCTGTAACAAATAAAACCTGAAATTAGCATAATATAGCTGTCAAAAATATATTTGATTGAATCTTTGAATAACTTTTTCAGTGCACAACCACAGGCAGTGGGGAGCAACTGGCCTTTAAAGAGTTAAGAGTCTAGCCAGCAGGCATCAACAGTCAGCTATGTAGTTAGAGTTGCGACGTCCACAGTCAACATTGTTTTATCTATCGGCTAAACTGTGCTGCAGTCACACTAGTGCGAGGTGAAATGGCAGAACCCGAAAAGAAAAAGATTCAAAGGTTGTCCAGTACAATCGATAAATTCTTCGTAAACGCTGATACCTATGAAGAACAACACATATGCATGGCTGAATTGCTTTTAACATATCATGGAGTTAAACACCACCATAGCTACCATTCTCAAGATTGTGGAAATAAGCTGTACCCCTCCATTTTCACTGATTCCAAGATCGCGTCCAAAATTCACTGCGGAAGGAGAAAAGCAGAGGCTTTGATTGAGAATGTAATAGCACCCCATTCATTGAAACTGTCTGTGCAAGACATTGGATCAACATCGTTCTCAATAGTGACAGATACTTCTAATAAAAGGAACACAAAATTACTCCCAGTTGCCATCTGCTACTTTCATAAAGATAAGGGAAGCTGCACATGTATCATAGACTTTTTTGAGGATGCAGATGAGACATCAGAGGCAATCGCAAACAACTTACGAAGTTGTCTTCAAAATGCCGGTCTGACACATAATAAAATTGTGGCATATGGAGCAGACAATGCATCTGTCAATTCTGGAAAACACAAGTCTGTTTTGGTGCACCTAAAACAAATGTTGGATTTACCAAACCTTGTGCCAGGGCATTGCAGCACTCACATAGTACACAATACAGTGAAACATGGTTTGAAAATGCTCTCTTATGATGTAGAGAACTTGGTCATCAAGGTTTTCAGTGAATTCTCGTCCTGTGCAAAGAATATTAGTGAACTTAAAGAGTTCCTTGACTTCATGGAGACAGAATATTCAGAAATCTTATGCCATGTACCTACACGTTTTTGACCCTTTTCACTGCCGTCGACAGGTTACTGAAGAATTGGCCTGCACTCAAGTCTTACTTTGTGAGCAAAGGAGAGGAAACAGTGAGCTGCGCAATATGGGCCTTTCTTTCTGAGCAGGAGGACACAGTATCTGGAAAAGTGGTTTGATTTCAGCAAAAAACTCTTTCTATATGTGTGTGCGCCACTCAATCTGGATGGACCTCTTGAACTAGACAAACTGTGTGCTTTGACTACAAACTTGGACATTCAAGTGGACGGCGATGAACTATTTACAGAAATGTGTACATTGAATGATGTGCTACCAACCCTAAAGAGTTTGACAAATGATGCTGAATTGACATTGTGTCAGGAGCAACAAGAGCATCATCACTGAATCAATGTCTCTGAAGTATGGGTAGAATTCTTTAAGCACTGGGAGGCCTCGAACTTACTTAAAATTGTGCAGCGTGTGCTTGCTATACCACCCAGCAACGCATTTGTGGAACGCATTTTCAGTGTTATGAAGAACTTGTGGACTGATGAAAGGAATCAGCTCCCAGTGGACCTGGTGAAAGCTGAGCTATTCATGCACTTCAACTATAAAATGACATGTGCTGAGTTTGCTGGATTTTTGAAGACAGAAGCAGCTAAAGAGCTTGTGGTGGCAGCAAGAAAAGAACAGAAGTATAAATGTAAGTAGTTTTAATTGCCACTCTCATTAAAACTGTTTTTGTTTAATTTTGTTTGTATCTTCTTTACACTTCAGAAGAAGTTTAAAGTTTTTAATTTTACAGTAGTGTTTAAAATCTCTCCCTGGTGAGGTGAAGGGTATTTGAATCACACATTCCATCTCCCACATTCAAACTGTTGCAGCTCCTGGCCTTCTCCTGGTGCCTGCTTGGGCCTTGCAGTGAAAATGAGCAAGTGTGGGGGAGAGTGAGCGACAGAGGGAGGGGAGATGGAGTGAGCAGGGGTGGGGTCTCAGGGAAAGGGTAGGGCCTCAGGGTGGGGCCTCGGGGCAGGGGGTGGGGCAAGGGTATTGGGTTTTCCGCATTTAGAAAGTTGGCAACCCTACTTCTAAAGTCCCCCACGGTCTGCTTCATCTTAGCCAGGTCAGAGTTGTTCCTAGAACTCTAGACACTTGGCAGTAGCTCCCTCTCCCCTGACCTCCCTACCTCTGATTGTTCAGATGGGATATGGTGTCCAGATTTGTCCCCTCCTGTCTCTCCCTTGGGAAAGGGTTTGGGGAGGATTCTGTTCCTGATTTTTCAGTTTCTCCAATGCTATATGGGTTTGTTTTTCTCCTTTCCCCCTCCAGTCAGGGAATGACTCATGTTTGGATTCTCTTTCTGTCCCAGCAGGTGAGGGGATGATGAGTGAGAATGTGGAAGAGAATCCGCAGCAGGAAGATCCTGAGCAAGTTGAAACTCATGTTACATTATTGGGAAGATCTGAAGGGACTGTGTCCTGGAGTCCAGAGCATGGAAAAGCTGGTGGGTGTCAGCACAGGCCAGAGAGACAACAGGGAAACCAGTCAGGGAAGAAAGTGGGTAAATCCATTCAATGTGAAGGTGGTTTGAAGAATCTTAGTAAAAACATGACGCACCAGAGATTCTCCAATGGGGAGGGAAAATACACATGCACCGAGTGTGGGAAAAGCTTCAGTCAGAGTTTACACCTTATTATACATTGCAGAACCCACACAGGACAAAGACCTCATAAATGTCTTCAGTGTGGGAAAAGCTTTATTGACAACCCAACCCTGAAAATACATCAGAGAATCCACATGGGAGAAAAACCCTATAAGTGCCCTGACTGTGGGAAAAGCTTCAGTGAGAGACCACACCTTATTGGCCACCAGAGAATCCACACCGAAGCAAAAACTTTCATATGCTCTCAGTGTGGGGAAACCCTCTGTAACTGGTCAGCCTTTCTTAGACATGAGAGAACCCACACTGGAGAGAGATCTAAACCTTATCACTGCCTCGAGTGCGGGGAGAACTTCCGTGATCGGTCAGGTCTTAGTAGGCATCAGAGAATTCACACAGGAGAGAAACCCTATAACTGCCTGGACTGTGGCGAAAGCTTCAGTTGGCGCTCAAACCTTGCCAGGCACCAAAAAGTTCACACTGGGGAGAGACCCTATAAGTGCCTCAAGTGTGGGAAAAGCTTCAGTCGGAGATCAACCTGCAGTAGACATCTGAGAACCCCTTGGGGAGAAAGTGAATAAATGCCCTGACTAGGGCTGGCTGAAGCAAATTATACTGAAGCAGTTGCACCACTACAGCTAAAGTTGAGACTAGCTTCCTTTTTAACTGCCAGTTTTTCTGTGTGCTCTAAAATCCACATGTGGACTTGGATTGTCTTGAAAATTGCTGTGCCTCATCTGGGCCGGGGGCAGAGCTAGTGATGTGAGGTTGTGTTCATTTGGTCTAGGGGTTCCTCAGATACAGCTCCCCCAATAAGGAGCTGCTTTTACTATTCAGATAGCTCTGAAACCCTGTGCCAACTTAACCCCCATGAAAAGCAGGAAATATAACTTTAAAGTAGATGCTACCCCCACAACATAACCTTAACTCTGCCCTCTTTGAGTGAAGTCCCAGCGTACCAGTAACACACATTAACTCTCTGCCTTTACAGATGCTACAGAACACTTCAGGAACAGAGCACTGATGAGCAGTGTAGGACAAAGTCTGCCACCTTCTCTTGATAAGGGAAGACTCTGGGGTAGGTCAGGCATAGTGAGCAGCTGCCACTTACACTCAAAAACTGAGCGTACTCCCCACAAATCACCCCAGAATTTCAAAATGTTCCCATGCCTTCACCCCTGCCCTGAGGATTCCTTGAGACAGGGCTTTCACTGACCCTGCAGTAAGCCCTGGAGACCTCATGACATATGCCAGCAGATTGCTGACAATCTCCAGGGCTACACTCCCTTGTGCATTTCTACTGACACAGCCTACAGAATTCTGCACTGCAATGAAGCATAATTGATCCTTTTAAAGTACACCTGCACCTCTTCTCCTATCACAGTGACAGCTTTGCCAACCCGCTGCAGCTAATCTCTTCACCATTCAATACAGCTACGCCTCACACAGTGAAGGTAGACGAGTGCATGCACAACACAAGCAATGGTACATTTTCGTAGTCCTTCATGTCTACTTATTATGGCAACACAGTTACTGAACCATTCTCAGTGGCTATTGCCAGCTCTAAGGGGGAAGAGTTAAGGTTGCATTGTGAGAATGGCATTTACCTTAATTTCTTAGTTTTTAGAGGTGTAAGTTTAGCCACTCTCCACATTGTGGAAGGGCACAAGGCAGAACTGGTAGCCCCTGTAGCTGCCAACGACTTGGAGAGAGATGGGCATTCAGCTCAGGGAGTTCAGTCAGAGCCCTAAAACGCTCTCTCACGGTTGCAACATTTGGTTAAGACCCCATCAGAGTGCAGTGAACTCAAGGGGAAATTAACGAATTGCTGGTGGTTCTGCCTAATGAAGAAATTTCAAGAGCAATTAGAGAGCAGTTCTAAAGTAATTCTCTGCATTTGGGGTTGGCAACATGGTGTCCCGGTGGGGTGTGTGTGTGTGTGTGTGTGTGTGTGTGTGTGTGTGAGAAAAACAGGATCTGGATTATATAAATCGATGGGGAGATAATTTTGACATTTAAATAAAACGCAGTTATTGTCCCATTTCTTTTCAGTCCCCCACTATAGAAAACGATCACCAGCGACAGTTAATTTCCTTTCATTGGAATCAGCCCAATGACCCTTCTAAGGATGCGTATAAATGATGTGCACACGGCTGGTGATGCCTTTCTCCAAATAGAGGGTAGGGCTCAGTGAGGCTCTTGTGTGATAATACGCTGGTCACAGGGAATTCAGCCAATGGAGTTATTCTTTGATACACACGTTTTGGGTGACATTTTGCCCCCTCTACTCTGGGTAGTCCCTCTCCCAGAACCATCTTCCGGCCACTCCTTTTATTTCTCTTTATGCTTCATTCTGGTGAAGAAAACCTGCAGACACAGACACATCTGGAATCTGCTTCTTCAGTCCCACACCCATCTGTGAGAGGAATCAGGATTGCTCATTCCAGCCATGCAGCCCTTGGGATTCACAGCCAGATTCCTCACCTCTTACCTAGCTCCTCTCTGCCCTTCTCCCCACATCCTGCCAGAGCTTCTCCTGCTGTCTCAAACCCCTCCCATCCAATTCTTTCCAGCCCCCTAGGGATAAAATGATTCGCCGCAATCCCCACCTTGGTCTCCTATTGCTGTGGCTGCTGCTACCACTTCTCCTCTTTGCCTTGCTGTCCCCCAGGTCTGACCCCAAAATACCACAGCTGAGACCCTCCTCTTTGCAAATCCCCTGTGTCTGTCTTCTAAGATTAAGTTCCAGGGCCTGGTCCTGCTGTGACAGGTTGCCCCTGTTAGAATGCCACCTGATGTGCTGAGATACCACTGAGCCTGCCTGTTCTGCCAGCCTGGGCACCCTTTTTACCTGTCTTGCTGAACCAAGCTATTGAGCCTCCTCCAGAACAAGTGCAGGCGGGGCCACACCCAACTGCAGAACGACACAGACACTGAGATCAGCTCTGGGAAGGCTCAGCTTAAGGGACTTGCCCCAGCACTCAGGTGTCCACCTCCCTTGGAGTGCAGACGCAAAGGTATATTATGAAATCTGCCTCCTCCCTCAATGTGGAAGAAGGTATGCACAGCCTCTTATTCCGCCCCCCCCCTTGTGAATTGAATAGGATTATATTATAAACAAATAAGTTTATTAACTACAAAAGTGAGTTTTAAGTGAATATAAGAGATAACAGACAGAACAAAGCCAATTACTGAGCAAATAAAACAAAATACGCAAGCTAAGCTCAATATACTTAAGAAACAGGTTACAAAATGTAATTTCTTACCCTAAATGTTATTTTAGGCAGGTTGCAAAGTTTCTGTGGTTTAGAGTTCCAGTTATATTTCTTTTCAGACTGGACCCCTGTCTCAGTCTGGACTCCCCCCTTGCCTTCCCTTCAGGTGTCTTTAGCAGTCTTTCTTCTTGTGCAGACAGGCCATGGAGAGGAGTCCCGTTTGCTTTTCTCCCCACCCTTAAATAAGATTTACATAAGATGGGAATCCTTTGTTTCCCAAACTTGACTCCCCTTCCCTTTTAGGGGAAAGTTACAAGAAGTACAAGAAAATGTTTAGTATCAGGTGACAAGACCACCTGACCTAGTAGTGTCACAGTTACAGCCCAGGACGCCTCCCAGGAGGGAGAGAGATTAGTATCTTCATGGTCTTGTTGTTCCTTCCTAATGGCCAATCAAATCTGATGGCCTGTCGTCTGGTGGGGGTCTTCCCAATACACACCCAGTTGTAATTGTTACATAGTCCATATTCTTAACTTTAGGTACAGAAATGATACATGCATACAAATTGGATAATCACATTCAGTAAATCATAACCTTTCCAATGATACCGACCCATCTTGCATAAAGTATATCTCAGTTATGTCATATCAATATTATAAGCATATTTCCATAAATAATATGGAGTGTAACGTCACACCTGCTCACCTCTACCAGCGTCTGGGTTCAGGCTAGAGCCCTGAGGACACTAGAACAGGAATTAAAGTGGAGTCAGAAGAGGTTGGTCCCTCCAGGGCTACATGTTGCATCTGGAGAGCAATAGAACCAGCAAGGAACTAGATTGTTTTACAACTTGCTAACCAGAAGGGGTCCTACGCCAGAGCATCAGGGCCCAGGTGCTTTCCCATGTTCCCATGGCTAGGAGAGGGCACTCTGTCCTCTGGGATGCAGGACCCTGGTGCAGGCACCCAGCCCATTCCCTTCCCCCCCCCCTCCCCCCCCGCATGGGGTCATGGCCTGTAAACCTAATTTCTAAGTGTTACACTCATCCAATCAGGAAACGGGAACTACAGCTTGTGACACGTGTCAGTCAGAAACAGCTCAGATTGTTTTCAAGTCTTATTTGGCAAATCACTTTGAATAACGAATAAATCCAAGAGAATTGTGCTTGGTCTCTGGGTAACGCACAGGGAGATTCCCTGCATGTTCTGTGCTTTGCGATTCTTGGGGCCCTTTTCTCACCCTCTCTCTGGGGTTCTGGCTCTTCCTGCCTTTTATTCCCCCTTTTGCTCTGCTTGGGACTCACTAGTAGTCCTGCGGTTCCCACCACATGCAGAGAGCACTGTACAGACCAACTAGGAGACTGCGCTGGGAGCTCGCAGACCCCTTTGTGCTGCTGGCGGGATTATTGTGATTATTCATTAGTATCCGTCAGTGGTGGGCACATCACAGACAGACCCACGGACATGGCTCCTGCCCAGGGAGCTCAAGCTTAAATGTTTAAATGTTCCTGGGCACAGAGGGAGGGGCTGAGCATTCCCTGGAGAAGAAGGTTTGAAGAGGGGCGGGAGGCTGGGGGAGCAGGGTCCAGGCAGAGGTGAGAAGGTGTGTGTTTGTGTGGCCAGGATAGAGCGCATATGAGGGGCAAGGGGTAAAAAGCTTCCTGGGCTCCTTTCCTTGAGCAGGTCTCATTCACCCAGCTTGGCCCCACTGTTCACACAGCCCTGAGCTCTCACTTCCCTTCCCCTGGCCCAGCTACCAAATCGACTTCCCCAGCTCTCCCTGCCCCTCCCTCCATCGCGCTGGGACCAGCTCCCCTCACATGGCTGAGTCTGCAACGCAGAGCAGCCCATACAGCAGGGCCCCGACGCTCTCACTCCTGCCTCCACGCTGCCCCCTGTGGCCGTTTCACTCCCCTCCGTGGGCAGAGACTCCGCCAGGGTAGGAAATGCCAGGATGTTCCCTTCACTCACTGGCCCCATCACATTCATTGGGCTTCTGGGCTTGCCTTTTCTGTGGGAGTCTGATAATGCAGTTAATGGCCCTGAGGGGACCTGGGAATCCCGCAATCTCCATCCCACTGCTGCCCCCCGCCCCCAGGTAATGCTGAGTAGGACCCTGTCAGGGGTAGATAAAGGTCTCTGTCACTCTGGTCACTGTGTGTAACGGGTGTGAATTCAGTTCAGTGGGCCTAGGGTGACCAGACAGCAAGTGTGAAAAATCGGGACGAGGTGGAGGGTAGGGTAATAGGCGCCTATATAAGATAAAGCCCCAAATATCGGGACTGTCCCTATAAAATCAGGACATAGTCACCCTAAATGGGCCTGAAGCACATGCTGATGGGCTGTAGTGAATTGGGGGAGGGGGAGGTAGTTGTCAGGTGCTCCCCAGAGAAACATTGTCCAATCTGCAGAAAAGGACCTAGAGGTCACAGTGGACGAGAAGCTGGATATGAGTCAACAGTGTGCTCCTGTTGCCAAGAAGGCTAACGGCATTTTGGGCTGTATAAGTAGGGGCATTGCCAGCAGATCGACGAACGTGATCGTTCCCCTTTATTCGACATTGGTGAGGCCTCATCTGGAGTACTGTGTCCAGTTTTGGGCCCCACACTACAAGAAGGATGTGGAAAAATTGGAAAGAGTCCAGCGGAGGGCAACAAAAATGAATAGGGGTCTGGAGCACATGACTTATGAGGAGAGGCTGAGGGAACTGGGATTGTTTAGTCTCCAGAAGAGAAGAATGAGGGGGGATTTGATAGCTGCTTTCAACTACCTGAAGGGGGGTTCCAAAGAGGATGGAGCTCGGCTGTTCTCAGTGGTGGCAGATGACAGAACAAGGAGCAATGGTCTCAAGTTGCAGTGGGGGAGGTCTAGGTTGGATATTAGGAAACACTATTTCACTAGGAGGGTGGTGAAGCACTGGAATGCGTTACCTAGGGAGGTGGTGGAGTCTCCTTCCTTGGAGGTTTTTAAGGCCTGGCTTGACAAAGCCCTGGCTGGGATGATTTAGTTGGGAATTGGTCCTGCTTTGAGCAGGGGGTTGGACTAGATGACCTCCTGAGGTCCCTTCCAACCCTGATATTCTATGATTCTATGATCAGGGGCAGCAACTTCAGCCCTTAAATTAACCAACACCTCCCCCTCCCACCCCGATTCCCTGCGTATGGACACATCCTCCCATCTCAGCAATGCTCTGAGCTGGGATGAATCAGATCAGTGCCTTCCCCAGAGGCCGGAGCCATAGGTCCCCCTGCTCACGGCTCTCTCTGTTCAGCCCGGGCTGGGTGGGAGCATTTCTCTGACTGTCATCCCCACTCATTTTAGAAACAATTGGATCCGAAATGTTTGTAATGCAAAGCCTATGTTCCTCATTTTCCACCCGCTTTAAACAACGTAGGGTAATGGGTGCAGGGCAAAACTGAAGTGGGAACTCCGTGCAGTGAGGGGGCCTGAGATGGTAAGGCGGGAGAAATCACTGGGGCAGAGGGGCCCATCTGCCAGCCTAAGCCATGTCACCCCCAGCATCCACCATGTCTCCTGATACAGAAAAATCAAACCTGGGGGGAAAGAATGGAGGAGTTGCAAACATCTTAGCCCTGGCATTTCTACGTTACATGATCCCGTTGTAACTCCCTTATCTCTGTCCCGTTCTCTCTCTTTCTCTCTGCTAGTTGGCTGCCCCCTTTGCTGGCCGCTGCCCCTTCCCCAGTGTGGCAAACGCTCATGATTTTGTTACGAGTCTCATGATAAAGTTTTCCTTAAAGCCCCAGCTCCTGGAGTCAAGTGGAGATGTGATGATTTCAGTTTTCATTCTTAAAGAAAAAGTAAGTTTCTAGCCCTCGTAGCTGTGGAAAAAACTTCAGACTTAAAAAGCAGAAGGCAAATAAAACGAACCCCAAAGCTGTTATTCTTACACAAGCTCATGGTTTTAAAGCCAAGCTATTGGTTTTTGGTGAGCCTAATTTATGACTGTTGAACATTTGGGGTTGGCAATGCTGTTTCCCCATGGACAGGATCTGTTTTCCCCACTCTCCCCCACCATTCCCCTTCTATGGCCTGTCTACACCATCAAACCACCCGCTATGGAATCTGGTCCCTGCACAGAACAACCCTGGCCCAGCTAACACCTGAGTGGGGTTTGCAGTAGAACATGGTTCTGATCCATGTTCCCCTTCCCTCAAGTAGTGCAGGGTTCTGCAGACACCCCCTGGGGTGATGCAGCTCCTGGGACCTGGGTCAGTCCTGTCTACACTGCAGTGCCCAGCCATGCTCTAAGGGTTTTGAGAACCACTATGCACTTAATGGTGCCCCGAGAACAAGACTGAGAATGCAGGCAGGGCTCAGACCTCTCTCCCATCCCTCCCTCCCTTCCCTGGCTCCAGACTTCTCTGCTCCTGGATCCCTCCCTTCTGCCCACTCTGCTCCTCCCCAGGATCTTCCCATCCCACTTCCTGGATCTCTTCCCCTCTGTAATTTCTGCCAGTGGGTGTTCCTCCATGTGGTCTCTCTCCCGTCGCCCCCTCTCATTACATCCACCCCCCTCCCCAGAATCTTCCTCTTGTGATCTGGGCTCTTCCCTTCCTGCTTCTGCAGCCCCCTCCCTATTCCACCCCCTACCCTCTGCTACAGCAGCCAACACCTCACATTGCACCCCCGCTCCCCTCTGCCCCCTGCGCTCCCTTCTCTGTTCCTCTCCCCTCCCCCAGCTCACAGGCCTGGGGCTGGGAACTGAGAGGGGAGGGGGTGAGGGGGGCAGGCAGGTGATGCCCTTTATACTATCCCTGTGGGAACAGGCCTGGGGGCTAGTCAGCACTGGGAGGGAACAGTCTCTGCCAAGGATGTCTCTGTCACACTCATGTGTTTGAGAGAGAACTCAGGGAAAGTGCAGGGGTTGAAGTTGTTAATACACCTGCGCAGGGGGGAGGGATGAGGGGGAGGGGGACAGGGTAAGAGTGGTTGAGGTGTAGAAAATGGAGGAAAGGGCTTCAGTGGGACTATGAATGGGCCCCATTGGAGTTTTCCTCTTGTGTTTGTGTGGAGGATTTTTCAGCAGGGGAAGGGGTGAAAACTCACATGGAGATGGAAGAGAAAGTGGTGGGGGTGGAGAGACAGCCTGCAATGTGGTAGATTTAACCATCTCTGTGCAGATAGGGATATAAAAGGCAGAGGAGGAGAGTAGGTGACAAAGTGGAGAGAGGATCCCTGGTTTGGAGGGAAACAATTGCCCTGATTCATTTGCCTTTCCTTCTCTGAAATTATATAAGGCCCCCCCCCCAAAACCCCAACAACACCTTCGTTCTTTTTCTCTCTAATGATCTAATATCGATATCAAATCAATTCAAAATTTCTCCATTCCCCATCTAATTACTGAATTAGATTTAAAATCTCCTTTGATTTTGCCCCTTCCCTGTAGATTTTGGTTATTAGTATAAAATTGCCTCAGATTTTGCCAATTTCCACCTAATTCTGAAATACTGCGAACAAATCTTCACAGATCTGGGGGATTATTCACCCTTTGGAATGGCAGCAACTTCTCCTGGTTTTAGAGGGAAACCTTTTCCCTGAGCCCTTACCCCAGATACAGAATTAAACCACTCAATGATCTACTTTCCCTCACATTAAGGAATCAAATTGTTCCTCTTTGCATCGATTAAACTGACATATTTTTCTGAATAAAGTGACCTATTTTGTGGTTCATAATAAAGTTTGGGGCCTCCCCCATTAGGAATAATAGTGTTTGTATGGCTGCTAATGGGGCAGTTGGCCATTTTATTTCCCCAGACGAGCCAGGATGAGGAAGAATGAGGGGTTCCCCTCCCTCCAGGGCTGCTCCATGCTTCCTGGGTCCCTAGTGCAGCAATTACCAAAGTACTGGAAGGACTAGCTGTGGGTCCGGGAAGTTGTATCAATTAACTACAGGTTGAGGAGTCTTTTTGCAGAATCCCCAGGGTGGGTGTGATTGTTTTCATATCCCTGAAAGGGAAGTGGGGAACTGAGTTTTTAAATATCTACAGAATGCTACCCTATGCAGCACTCAGGGTAGCCCAGGAGGAGAAGGGAAGAATAAGGTCTCTGAAGGAGACTGTCCAGACCCAAGGTTATCCCATCCCAGCTGCTTCCCACCCTTGGCCACAGCCCAACCCAGCTCTCCACAACCTGCCATTCACCTGCCCCACCCATTCTGCTGCCCCCTCCCCAACAGCTATGGACCCTTCCAGCTCCATTCCCCTTCTGTGCTGTGTTAAAGCCGCATCAGCCAGGGCTCCCTGCTGCGCGTGTTGATGGCAGGACTGTGGGAAATCAACATGCTCTAGTTATTTATTAAATATTGATATAAATTCTTCCCAGAATTTGCTCATTTTTCTCTGATTGTTCAAAAATATTTTCCATTTCCTTTGCTCTAATTAGTAAATATTTATAGAAAAAGCTCCTTAGATTTTAGTCCTACTTCCAACCTCCTCCTTTAAATGTCAGGAAATCCTTGGTTTGGAGGGAAAACACCCGGACTGATTCCTTCTCCCACACGGGAGAGCAGGAAGGGGGGAAGGGCTAAAACTTCTCAGTGACCCACTTTCCCCTTGCATGAGAATCCATATGTTTCTCTGATCATGTCAATACAACCTGATTCGCTTGCTGAAGTGGGTTTATTAGCATTACCAATTTTGACCTGAACATCTACTCAAAGTTCAGGCCACTGTTTTTTTTTCCCAGTCGGGAGGAGAAACTGAAGATGGAGTCTGGTACCTTTGATGAAATTTAGTTTATTTACAAATGTACAAAGTGCTGTTTCCCGGAACACAGAAGGAATCAAACAACAGGGGACAGCATCCTTGCTCAGAGGAAGCATTTCAGGCTGCACCCCAAAAGCTCTCTGCCCAGGCTTTTTCCAGGGTTGAGTTGTGGCTGCTTCATCAGGCTATGTCTGTCTGTCTCTCTCTTTCTGTGCTCTGTCTGCTGCTTCTGTTACACACACACATCTATACCTCTGGTCAAACGATACCCAGTGTAGCCCTCTGTTCACATAGTGCTAACTTCTGGACTGGCTTGCCATATCCCTTTGGCTTAGGTGAGGCTGCCCAGCCATTTCTCACAGCTATCTTAAATGAAGGGTACAGGCCAGACAGTTTAACAGGTTTAACCTAGCTCATGTATCTATGTTTAGTAAAACTACAGTAGAATTTTCCCTTTCGGAGCAATTTCCAGGAAGATAGCATAGTGCCCTTCGGGAATATTTGGGAAGTAAATTCCACACACAAGTGGTGACAAGAAAAAGCACTTAAGGCTTGTCTACACTGGAAGGTTATACTGGTGTAACTCCCTGTGTGGACGCTGTTATTCTTCTATAAGAGCGGCTTTTTACAATTTTTTGTGGTTTAGCTTCTATAGTTTGGTAAATGGTTTCAGGTAAACTGAAAAAAAGACACTCTTGGACTGAAATAACAGTGTCCACATGGGAAATTTACTGGTAAAACTGCACCTGTGTAACTGGTAAAATTTTCCAGTGTAGACAAGCCCTAAGATGGTGGCAACTGAATCTAATTTCTTTTGGCAGCTCAGTGAATCATTTCAGATAGAGACGGGCTGCTGTATCTGGGCATTGGGCCACACTGCGCCTTTAACACCATAGGCCTGGGAAAAGGGTGCTGAGCTGGACTATCCAGTGAGGAGCACAAGCCCCTCTGCTACCCACATCCTATTTTGATAAGCACTGCAGCTGGCTCATCCCACGTATGGTAACTTTTTTTTATCCCCTCTGCCCCTGTCTGGCAGTGCATTCCCCCTTTCTGAACCCCGATTCTGTCTATCTGCCCCTCACCTTCCCCTCCCTCCACCAGTTGGACCCACCGCTGGATACATTTTGAGCCCTGCAAAAACAAAATCTGCCCATCCATCCCCACCAATTTGCCCCCTCTCTCCCCTCCTGTAAAACTTGTGTATAGCAGATTCTGATTGCGAGTAAGGGCTGAGTGAGGGCAGAGGCTTCAGCAGATGTTACTGAGCATGTTCAGATCCCCCCAGCCTACTCAGTAACAACAAAGCAGCCAATTTCCCTTTTCGCCCCCAGAGGATGGCTCTGTGAGGAGCAAAATGCGGATGAGCATCCTGGCAGGGCAAGAAGGGTAATTTCAGAAGGGGCTTATGCTGGAGTTTGGAGAGACAAAGTGGGCAAGGTAATAGCTTTTATTGGACCAACTTCTTTTGGTGTGAGAGACAAGCTTTGGAGCCACACAGAGCTCTGCTCCAGGTCTCTACTGGTGAGAGAGACAAACTTTAGTGCATTTCACACCCCCAATTCCCTCCCCCACCCCTTTCTCTGCAGACGGACATTCTAAGCTCAAGTTACAGCCGGTCCCAGGGAGGGCTGCAGGCTGCTTGGGTTGATATTCAGGGACACAGGAAGGGGTTGCTGAGAGCGGTTCTTGTATCCGGTGCTGGCAGGGGTGAGGCAGGAAGTAGGGAGAATTAAGGGCTCTTTGGCACTTCCGCACTGCAATACATAATAATCATTGTGACAGAGGCTTAGAGGTTGTGCCGCTCCTGCATTTGGGTGGTCAGTGGGAGAAGACGCTGCTGCTGTCTCCATTGTGAGCTGGAAGCCTGGATTGAGCAGCTGCTGCTGCTCCCCCAGTGGGGTCTGTGTGGGGGAGACCTTCCCTAAATCCCCCTCTGTGCCCAGCCAGGAGAGACTTTGTCTAGTGGCTGGAACCAGCCCCTGGGGCAGCCCTGGGCTCTATCCACACCGGCTCCTGAGCCAGAGACTCCAGGTCAGTGGCTCTCAACTTTTCCAGGCTGCTGTCCCCCTTGCAGGAGTCTGATTTGTCTTGCATAGCCCCCAAGTTTCACCTCACTTATGAGCTACTCACTTACAAAATCATACGAAATCATACAAAAAGCTATTCACTTACAAAATCAGACAAAAGTGTCACAGCACACTGATACTGAACAATTGCTGACTTTCTCATTGTTACCAGATAATTATAAAATGAATCAATTGGAATATAAATATTGTACTTACATTTCGGTGTATAGTATAGAGCAGTATGAACAAGTCATGGGTCTGAAATTTTACTTTGTACTAGCTGATTTTAATACTCATACTTACCAAGAGCTCTACCTGCGTGGGGGGTGGAGGGTGGTATTGTTATTCAGAGTTGGAGGAAATATTTTGTTTTGAAAAAGCCTGCTTTTTTTTTTTTTTTTTTTAATAATCTCTGTTAAACAACTCCTAGGACTTCAAAATAGCTTTTTAAAAAGGGTTTGTTTATTTTTTTCCCCCCGGGAAGAAAAGGCCTGTGAAATTTAATCCAAAATGGCATGGATTGGTTTCTCTGTCACTGTAAGTGTTTAAAGCAGAAATGGAGTCTTTCTAAAAGATTTACTGTAGCTCCCCAAGAATTTATGGGCTTGATGCAGGAATTACTGGGGAACAAAGACCCTATGACCTCCTCCAGTTCTGCCTTATCTCACCCAGGACTGTCCCCAGCAGGCGTTGTATACATAAGGAGATGTTGCTCATGAATTCCCCGCCACTCTGACTGACAGCTAGGAGTATCTCCCTCCCTTTGACTTTTCGGATGGGCTGTGGGAGCAGGACTGGTCCCCAGGGCTGTCCCTAGCCATTTGGGTGCCCTACACAGCCCCCCAGGCCTCCTCCCCCCCCCCAGAGTCTGGGAGGCAGGAGCTGTGGGGGGCCACTTTTTTTTCCGCCCCCGGCCCGCCCCCATTCCACCTCTTCCCTGAGCAACCCCGCACTCACCGGCAGCGGCGGGGAGTGGAGCAACCCGGCCCCAGCCTGCTCTACTCCGCCAGCTCCCAGCTGCAGCGCTCCGCTTCCCCCCGCCAGTGTAGGGTGGCCAGATATCCTGATTTTATAGGGAGAGTCCCGATTTTTTTTTCTTATATAGGCTCCTATTACTCCCCACCCTCTGTCCTGATTTTTCACATTTGCTGTCTGGTCATCCTACGCCGGAGAGAGCCGGGGGTGGTCCTTTCCCCAACCCGAGTGACATGGCTGGGGTCACTCGGGGAAGAGGTGGAATGGGGGCAGGCTGGGGGCAGAGAAGGGGGGGAGGGTAAGAGGCAGGGTGGAGGGAGTTGTCCGGGGCCCCACACCCCCCTAGGGACGGCCCTGCCCCTTGCAGTGGGGGGTGGCCGAGGGTTACGGCTGGTCGCCGGGGCTGGTGTTGCTGCGTATGCAGCATGCAGCTGCCTAGGGCACCATGAAATTTGGGGCAATTTGGTACCCCAAATTTCATGGTGCCCTATGAAGCTGCATGTGCTGCGTATGCCTAAGGACGGCCCTGCTGGTCCCCCACTTCTCTGCTAGGGAAAGGTTTGGGGAAGGATACAACTGATTTTTCAATCTTCCCAACAGGTATTTTAATTTGTTCCTCCCTTTCCTCTTCCGCTTTCTGACATTCCCTTTCCTCCAGTGCAGGGACTGACTCATGTCTGGATTGTCACTCTGTCACATCAGGTGATGGGATGGTGAGTGAGAACAAGGAGGTGAATCCTCAGCAGGGAGGTCTGAGCAAATGGAAGCACAGAGAACACTATTGGGAAGATCTGAAGGGGAAGTTTCCTGGAGTCCTGAGCAGGGAGAAGCCTGTGAAAATCAGCACAGGCCAGAGGGGCAGCAGGAAAACTCCGCTGGGGAGAGATTGGATAAACCCACTCACCGAGAGGGAGATTTGAAAGGCCTTCCTGAAGACATGATCCAGCCAGGAATCTGCACTAAAGGGAAACTGTATGAATGTCCTGAGTGCGGGAGAAGCTTTGATCGGAGATCACATCTCATTGTGCATCATAAAATCCACACAGGAGAGAGATCCTATAGCTGTCCTGAATGCGGGAAAACCTTCAGTAACGTCTCATCCCTGATTATTCATCGGAGAGTCCACACAGGAGAGAGACCCTATAACTGCCCAGAGTGTGGGAAATCCTTCCCTCGGAGCTCCACCCTTGTTGTGCATCAGAGAGTGCACACAGAAGAGAAACCCTATAAATGCCCCGACTGCGGAAAAAGCTTCAAGCGGAGCTCAACCCTTATTTCACACCAGAAAATCCACACAGGAGAGAGACCTTATAACTGCCTTGAATGTGGGAAAAGTTTCAATAAAGGCTCAAACCTAATTATGCATCAGAGAATCCACACGGGAGAGAGACCCTATAACTGCCTTGAGTGCAGGAAAAGTTTCACTCGGCACTCACACCTCATTAGACATCAGAGAATGCACACTGGAAAGATACCCTATAGGTGCCCTGACTGTGGAAAAAACTTTAGTGACAGCTCAGCTCTTATTAGACATCAGAGGATCCATACTGGAGAGAGACCGTATAAATGCCTTGAGTGTGGGAAAAACTTCAAGCAGAGCTCAGACCTTATGAATCATCAGATAATCCACACGGGAGAAAAACCCTATTACTGCCCTGAGTGTGGGAAGGGGTTCAGTCGGAAGGCTCATGTTATTTCACACCAGAAAATGCACAGGCCAGAGAGATCCTTTAACTGCCTCGAGTGTGAGAAAAACTTCTCTAGCAGCTCTGACCTCATTAGACATCAGAAAACCCACACTAGAAAGACACCATATAAATGTTCTGTCTGTCGAAAAAGCTTCAAGCAGAGGTCAGAACTTATTTCACATCAGAGAGCTCACACAACAAAGAGAAACTATAAATGTTCTGTCTGTGGGAAAAGCTACAAGGTGAAGGTCTCTCTAATGTCCCACCAGAAACTCCACACAGGCTAGCAAGTGGCAGGAGCTCTCACTATGGGACAATGCGTCTGTGCTCTCCTGAAGCAAAGTGTAAGTGTACTTCATTGATGGACGGTCTTTGCAGGGGCAGCAAGTGGATGAAGGGTTTGGGTTTCAGTGGGAGATAGTTGGCAGGGGTAGAAGAGGATGGAACGCTGGGTGATTTCAGGGTCTGGGGTGAGCAGGAGATGGGATTGGTAGAGAGACATTTCTGTGGGTTACACACACATTTTCCTATTTAAAGGAGAGAAAAAAAATGCTCCATTGCAGTTCTTGCCTGAGTTGTCTCTGCAGCTCCAGGGCATCTTGGGGTAGGGACAGGGGAATGTTATTCAGGGAAGCAGCAAGGGGCCCCCTGCGGCTGTCGTTACAAGGCAGGAAGAGCTGCTGATCTGAACTAACAGGATGTCGGAGCACTGCTCAGTGTATTGGACATCTATGCAGTCATGGATGGTAGGGGCGGCTGGAGATTGGGGAATTCATGGTGGAGATTCCACAGAGAGGTGGGAACTCTGAGGGATGCCCTTTTGGGAGTGTGGTCTAGTGGTTCGAGGGGAGGGTGGGGGAAATGAGAGTTAAGATTCCTGGGTGTGAGCTAGTGCTGGTCACTTCCCCTCTTCTCTCTGTGCCCATTTCTCCTATCCCTACAATGGAGATAATAGTTGTCCAACTCCCTGGAGAGTTGTGATGGGCCACTAATTACTGTGTATGAAGTGGTTCAGGAGAATGCAAGTACAGAAGAGGCCAAGTTTCACTGTTACTGTTATTACCGTGTACCGTATTCACTGAGAATGGGAACAGTTAACTAAGAATAGGAACATTAACCACATTACTATGCAGGCAGGCTGCTACATTTCTGCCTCAGAAAATGAGATCAACTATCAATAGCACCATTAACAATGTTGTTTTTTTCCCCATCAAGAACAGTGTTTTATTTCAAATGTTGAAACAGTTTTGCACAGAACACTCTTATTCTTCCACACCTTATCCCCTCTCAAATAAAAACGGACTGAATTTTGTTTCAATCCAATCCCCGTTATCTTCTATAAAATGAGCCTCCAGGCAATTTAAGGGATAGCACTGGCTGATTGCATTTCCAAACCTGGCAAAACAGCTGCTTCATTGCAATGAAGGAACATAGGCAGGCAGGCTGCTACATTTCTGCCTCAGGGTAGAGCCTGCCTCATGCCTAACAAAAAGTCCTACCCCTCCACTTCCTTATCTACTTTCTCTACACCAGTCATGATTTTATAGACCTCAATCATAGCTCCCCATAGCCGTTTCTTTTCCAAGCTGAAAAGTCCCAGTCTTATTAATCTCTCCTCATACGGAAGCTGTTCCATACTCCTAATCATTTTTGTTGCCCTTTTCTGAATCTTTTCCAATTACAATATATCTTTTTTGAGATGGGGCGACCACATCTGGACACAGTATTCAAGATGTGGGCGTACCATGGATTTATATAGAGGCAACATGATATTTTCTGTCTTATTATCTATCCCTTTCCCAATGATTCCCAACATTCTCTTTGCTTTTTTGACTGCCGCTGCACATTGAGTGGATGTTTTCAGAGAACTATCCATAATGACTCCAAAGATCTCTTTCTTGAGTGGTAAGAGCTAATTTAGACCCCCATCATTTTATATGTATAGTTGGGATTATGTATTCCAATGTGCATTATTTTGCATTTATCAACACTGAATTTCATCTGCCATTTTGTTGCCCAGTCACCCAGTTTTGTGAGATCCCTTTGTTACTCTTCGCAGTCTGCTTTGGACTTAATTATCTTGAGTAGTTTTTTATCATCTGCAAATTTTGCCACCTCATTGTTTACCCCTTTTTTCCAGAGAATTTATGAATATGTTAAACAGTTCTGGTCCCAGTACAGACCCCTGGGAGACACCACTACTTACCTCTCTTCATTCTGAAAACTGACCTTTTATTTCTATCCTGTGTTTCCTATTTTTTTAACCAGTTACTGATCCATGAGAGGCTCTTCCCTCTTATCCCATGACAGCTTTCTTTGCTTGAGAGCCTTTCGTGAGGGACGTTGTCAAAGCCTTTTTGAAATTTTTGAAAAATCCATGTTGGCTATTTCTTATCCTATATCCAGTAGGTACTTACAGACTGATTGTTTAATAATTTGTTCCAGTATCTTTCCAGTTGTTGAAGTTAGTGTAACTGGTTTATAGTTCCTCCAGTTTTCTTTGTTTCCCTTTTTAATGATAGCTACAATGTTTGCTTTACTCTGGTGTTCTGGGACGTGACTCACCCACCAGGAGTTCTCAAAGATACTTGCTAATGATTCAGAGACTTCTTCATCTAGTTCCTTAAGTACCTTAGAGTAAATTTCATCAGGACATCCCAATTTGAATACTGTTATCTAACTATTCTTTAACCTGTTCTTTCCCTATTTTGGCTTGCATTCCTCGCTTGCTGTTAATATTAATTATGTTAACTATCTGGTCACATAAATGAGTACTGAAGCAAAATGGGCATTACATTTTTGATGTAATCCATGATTATTAGTATTTGATGTTCTCCTGTCCCTTCCCAGCTCTTTCTGTCATGGGGAGTGTATTACTGGAAGGGAAGGGAAGGACGGTAGCTGGAATACCTTATACCTGTTTTCAGGCAGGGACTCATCTGAGATTGTGACACACCAGGATTATTCAGGAAATAATTGCCCTGGGAGGGATTTTCTTGTTTCCGGACGGTGGGGTGGTTCAGGGACTCATGTTTAATGAAATTCAGGTTTTGGGAGAGTCTTTTGAAAATTGAGTCACTGAAATGTTTACATTAATCTGTTTTGTTTTATACAAATAAATTCCTAATAATTTGTGTGTGTGTGTGAAGTTTGTCTCCCAGAGCTCTGCCAGGGGCATGATGATCCTTAGAGTCCCAGGAGGGGACTGAAAGCTCAGAGAGGGTGGCTTAGAGCCCCAGTGCAGCTGGGGTGGGTCTGAGAGATGCAATGGGCAGAGAGGAGGCCCAGGGGCAGCTGAGAGATCCCAAGGGCTGTGTGGCCTAAGAGACTGTGTGTAAGTGTGAGAGACAGAATGTGGCTGTGTGAAGGGGTGAAAACGGAGTGAAAGTAACAAAAGGAGGAAAATAGAACAAAAGGGGAATGATTGGTAGCAAAGAAGGGTTAGAAGAGAGAGGAAGAAATAGCAACACATGGTGCATTTAGACTCAGCTCTTCCCTGCTGCTCCCAGTCCCCACCCTCAGCATTACCATTAGGGTTGCCAATTTTCTAATGGCTGAAAACTGAACACCCTTGCCCTGCCCAGCTCCTTCCCCCAAGGCCTCACCCCTCTCCCTCGGGCAGCAGGTGAGTCCCGGGGGAGGGGGATGAGTGGGGGACCTCATTCCCCCCTCTCCTGGGACTCGCTGCCTGCAGAGTCAGGCTGGGAGGAGCTGATGTGGAGCCTGCCCACCTGCCCAATCAGGGCACAGCAGAGTTGAGGGGGGGAGAGGGTTGGTCCCCAAAGCAATGAGCCGGGACACGTGGGGGTGGGTCCCTGGAACAAGGGACCGGGGTGGGGAGGGGCGAGGGACGGAGCAGTCAGGGCACAGCGGGACAGAAGGGGGATGGTGGATAGATTTCAGAAAGAGACTGAAATCCAGGACCTCTATGGTGGCATTTTCAGAAATGCTCCCAGTTCCACGCGCAGGGCCAGGTAGGCAGGCAGAGCTTCAGAGTCTCAATGCGTGGATGAGACGATGGTGTAGAGAGGAGGGGTTCACGTTCATTAGGAACTGGGGAAACTTCTGGGATGGGAGGAGCCTATACAGGAGAGATGGGCTCCACCTAAACCAAAGTGGAACCAGACTGCTGGCACTAAACATTAAAAAGGTTGTAGAGCAGTTTTTAAACTAGGAGATGGGGGAAAGCCGACTGCTGCAGAGGAGCGTGTGGATCGGACACAGACTTCCCTTAGGGGAGAGTCTGATGATAGAGAATCTCCAGGTTATAGTCAGGAGCAGAGGACTGAAAAGTATAATGTAAGGGCCGGATCAGATGATAAACAGCCACATAAAAAAGAATCTGGCACATCAGAAAAAGACAGGCTAATAAACAGGGACAAGTTTTTAAAGTGCTTGTACACAAATGCCAGAAGTCTAAATAATAAGATGGGTGAACTAGAGTGCCTTGTGATAAAGGAGGATATAGATATAATAGGCATCACAGAAACCTGGTGGACTGAGAGCAATCAATGGGACACAATCATTCCGGGGTACAAAATATATCGGAAGGACAGAACAGGCCGTGCAGGGGGAGGAGTGGCACTATATGTTAAAGAAAGTGTAGATTCAAATGAAGTAAAAATCTTAAGCGAATCCACAGGTTCCATAGAGTCTCTATGGATAGAAATTTCATGCTCTAGTAAAAATATAACATTAGGGATCTATTATCGACCACCTGACCAGGACAGTAATAGTGATGATGAAATGCTAAGGGAAATTAGAGAGGCTATCAAAATTAAGAACCCAATAATAGTGGGGGATTTCAATTATCCCCATATTGACTGGGAACATTTCACTTCAGGACGAAATGCAGAGATAAAATTTCTCGATACTTTAAATGACTGCTTCATGGAGCAGCTAGTACGGGAACCCACAAGGGGAGAGGCGACTCTAGATTTAATCCTGAGTGGAGCGCAGGAGCTGGTCCAAGAGGTAACTATAGCGGGACCGCTTGGAAATAGTGACCATAATACAATAGCATTCAACATCTCTGTGGTGGGAAGAACACCTCAACTGCCCAACACTGTGGCCTTTAATTTCAAAAGGGGGAACTATACAAAAATGAGGGGGTTAGTTAGACAAAAGTTAAAAGGTTCAGTGACTAAAGTGAAATCCCTGCAAGTTGCGTGGGCCCTTTTTAAAGACACCATAATAGAGGCTCAACTTCAATGTATACCCCAAATTAAGAAAAACAGTAAAAGAACTAAAAAAGAGCCACCGTGGCTTAACAACCATGTAAAAGAAGCAGTGAGAGATAAAAAGACTTCCTTTAAAAAGTGGAAGTCAAATCCTAGTGAGGCAAATAGAAAGGAGCACAAACACTGCCAACTTAAGTGCAAGAGTGTAATAAGAAAAGCCAAAGAGGAGTTTGAAGAACGGCTAGCCAAAAACTCCAAAGGTAATAACAAAATGTTTTTTAAGTACATCAGAAGCAGGAAGCCTGCTAAACAACCAGTGGGGCCCCTTGACGATGAAAATACAAAAGGAGCGCTTAAAGATGATAAAGTCATTGCGGAGAAACTAAATGGATTCTTTGCTTCAGTCTTCACGGCTGAGGATGTTAGGGAGATTCCCAAACCTGAGCTGGCTTTTGTAGGTGACAAATCTGAGGAACTGTCACAGATTGAAGTATCACTAGAGGAGGTTTTGGAATTAATTGATAAACTCAACATTAACAAGTCACCGGGACCAGATGGCATTCACCCAAGAGTTCTGAAAGAACTCAAATGTGAAGTTGCGGAACTATTAACTAAGGTTTGTAACCTGTCCTTTAAATCGGCTTCGGTACCCAATGACTGGAAGTTAGCTAATGTAACGCCAATATTTAAAAAGGGCTCTAGGGGTGATCCCGGCAATTACAGACCGGTAAGTCTAACGTCGGTACCGGGCAAATTAGTTGAAACAATAGTAAAGAACAAAATTGTCAGACACATAGAAAAACATAAACTCTTGAGCAATAGTCAACATGGTTTCTGTAAAGGGAAATCGTGTCTTACTAATCTATTAGAGTTCTTTGAAGGGGTCAACAAACATGTGGACAAGGGGGATCCGGTGGACATAGTGTACTTAGATTTCCAGAAAGCCTTTGACAAGGTCCCTCACCAAAGGCTCTTACGTAAATTAAGCTGTCATGGGATAAAAGGGAAGGTCCTTTCATGGATTGAGAACTGGTTAAAGGACAGGGAACAAAGGGTAGGAATTAATGGTAAATTCTCAGAATGGAGAGGGGTAACTAGTGGTGTTCCCCAAGGGTCAGTCCTAGGACCTATCCTATTCAATTTATTCATAAATGATCTGGAGAAAGGGGTAAACAGTGAGGTGGCAAAGTTTGCAGATGATACTAAACTACTCAAGATAGTTAAGACCAAAGCAGATTGTGAAGAACTTCAAAAAGATCTCACAAAACTAAGTGATTGGGCAACAAAATGGCAAATGAAATTTAATGTGGATAAATGTAAAGTAATGCACATTGGAAAAAATAACCCCAACTATACATACAACATGATGGGGGCTAATTTAGCTACAACGAGTCAGGAAAAAGATCTTGGCGTCATCGTGGATAGTTCTCTAAAGATGTCCACGCAGTGTGCAGAGGCGGTCAAAAAAGCAAACAGGATGTTAGGAATCATTAAAAAGGGGATAGAGAATAAGACTGAGAATATATTATTGCCCTTATATAAATCCATGGTTCGCCCACATCTCGAATACTGTGTACAGATGTGGTCTCCTCACCTCAAAAAAGATATTCTAGCACTAGAAAAGGTTCAGAAAAGAGCAACTAAAATGATTAAGGGTTTAGAGAGGGTCCCATATGAGGAAAGATTAAAGAGGCTAGGACTCTTCAGTTTGGAAAAGAGAAGACTAAGGGGGGACATGATAGAGGTATATAAAATCATGAGTGATGTTGAGAAAGTGGATAAGGAAAAGTTATTTACTTATTCCCATAATACAAGAACTAGGGGTCACCAAAAGAAATTAATAGGCAGCAGGTTTAAAACAAATAAAAGGAAGTTCTTCTTCACGCAGCGCACAGTCAACTTGTGGAACTCCTTACCTGAGGAGGTTGTGAAGGCTAGGACTATAACAATGTTTAAAAGGGGACTGGATAAATTCATGGTGGCTAAGTCCATAAATGGCTATTAGCCAGGATAGGTAAGAATGGTGTCCCTAGCCTCTGTTCGTCAGAGGATGGAGATGGATGGCAGGAGAGAGATCACTTGATCATTGCCTGTTAGGTTCACTCCCTCTGGGGCACCTGGCATTGGCCACTGTCGGTAGACAGATACTGGGCTAGATGGACCTTTGGTCTGACCCAGTACGGCCTTTCTTATGTTCTTATGTTCTTATTTCCCCCCGGGTGGTGGCATCTACCTCTTGCAGCCCAGTCTGGAAGCCAGCCACTGCTCTCTGTCAGGCATCAGCAGCTGAGCAGAGAGCAGCTCCTCCATGTGGCTTCAGCCACAGCTGCTGTTTTTCCTGTCCCCAAATGGCAGAGGCCAGTTACTGCAGCCAAACCGGAGTTTTAGGCCTGGTCTACACTATGACTTTAATTCGGATTTAGCAGCGTTAAATCGAATTAACCCTGCACCCGTCCACACAATGGAGCCATTTATTTCGAAATAAAGGGCTCTTAAAATCGATTTCTGTACTCCACCCCGACGAGCGGAGTAGCGCCAAAATCGATTTTGTCATTTTGAATTAGGGTTAGTGTGGCCGCAATTCGATGGTATTGGCCTCCGGGAGCTGTCCCAGAGTGCACCATTGTGACCGCTCTGGACAGCAATCTGAACTCGCATGCACTGGCCAGGTGGACAGGAAAAGCCCCAGGAAAATTTGAATTTAATTTCCTGTTTGCCCAGCGTGGAGAGCACAGGTGACCACAGATAGCTCAGCTCATCAGCACAGGTAACCATGCAGGCTGATAATCGAAAAAGAGCACCAGCATGGACCGTACGGGAGGTACTGGATCTGATCGCTATATGGGGAGAGGATTCAGTGCTAGCAGAACTTCGTTCGAAAAGACGAAATGCCAAAACTTTTGAAAAAATCTCCAAGGGCATGATGGAGAGAGGCCACAATAGGGACTCAGATCAGTGCCGCGTGAAAGTCAAGGAGCTCAGACAAGCCTATCAAAAAACAAAGGAGGCAAACGGTCGCTCCGGGTCAGAGCCGCGGACATGCCGCTTCTACGCCTAGCTCCATGCAATTCTAGGGGGGGCCGCCACCACTACCCCACCTGTGACCGTGGATTCCGGGTCGGGGATAGTCTCATCAGCTACACCTGAGGATTCTGCGGATGGGGAAGAGGAGGAGGAGGAGGAGGACGAGCTTGCAGAGAGCACCCAGCACTCCGTTCTCCCCAACAGCCAGGATCTTTTTCTCAGCCTGACTGAAGTACCCTCCCAAGCCAGTAGCCAAGACCATGACCCCATGGAAGGGACCTCAGGTGAGTTTACCTTTTAAAATATAAAACATGGTTTAAAAGCAAGCGTTTTTTAATGATTAATTTGCCCTGAGGACTTGGGATGCATTCGCAGCCAGTACAGCTACTGGAAAAGTCTGTTAACGTGTCTGGGGATGGAGCGGAAATCCTCCAGGGACATCTCCATGAAGCTCTCCTGGAGGTACTCCAAAAGCCTTGCCACAAGGTTTCTGGGCAGTGCAGCCTTATTCCGTCCTCCATGGTAGGACACTTGACCACGCCATGCTTGCAGCAAGTAATCTGGTATCATTGCCTGACAAAGCCTGGCAGCGTATGGTCCCGGTGTTTACTGGCATTCAAGCAACATCCGTTCTTTATCTTGCTGTGTAATCCTCAGGAGAGTGATATCGCTCATGGTAACCTGGTTGAAATACGGGAACTTAATTAAGGGGACAGAGGTGGCCGTTCCTACTGGGCTGTTTGCCTGTGGCTGAAAAGAAATCCTTCCCTGCAGTTAGCCAAGCACAGGGGGGGGAATTGGCCCTGAGCTTTTCGCGTTTGGCTAGCAGGGATCTTCCCTGTTACCAGCCACGCGGTCGGGGGAGGGGTACATTGATCATCCCAGGGAATTCATGGCGGGAGGGGGGGAGGCGGGGGGGTTAGTTTGGTTTCTGCAGGGATCTTCCCTGATACCTGCCACGCGGTGGGGGGAGGGATAAAGCGATCATCCCAGAGAATTGGATGGGGGGGGGGGTTAGTTTGTTTTCTGCTGCTGAAGGTTAACAGGAAAACCGCAGCAGTCAACAGGCTTTGCTTGGTATGTGGGAAAGGAGGGCGCAGAAGCCGAAAGACAATGGCTTACCATGGCTGCCTGCAAGCTGAATTCTGTTGCCCGGACCTGCGTCTGTGATCTCTAACACCAAAGCCACAGGCACTCAATATTAAGATGGAAAATGCGACCTTGTACTGAAATCACATGTGCTATGTAATGTGAATAGTGTTTTTCACCATGAAAGAGTATAAGCATTGTTCTGTAAAATGTATCATTTAAAAAACTTCTCTCCTTCTTTTCAACCCTCCCTCCAGCAGCTGCAAATTTTTCAAGCCTCCCTCCTCCATCCCGAAGGCTATCTCAGATAAGGCGGCGTAGAAAGAGGACGCGAGACGACATGTTCACAGAAATAATGGAATCCACCCGCAATGAAAGAGCTCATTTGAATGAGTGGAAGGACACTGTATCTAAATTTAGGAAAGATGCCAGTGAACGTGAGGTCTTGAGGGACGCTCGAGATGAGAGGTGGCAGGCTGCAACGCTGGGGCTGCTGCGTGAGCAAACGGACATGCTCCGGCGTCTGGTGGAGCTTCAGGAACGGCAGCAGGATGACAGAGTGCCGCTGCAGCCGCTGTATAACCTCCCTCCCCCCTCACCATGTTCCATATCCTCCTCACCCAGACGTGTAAGAACGCGGGGGGGGGAGGCTCCGTGCACCCTCCCACTCCACCCCAGTGGACAGCCCAACCAAAAGGCTGTCATTATATTGAATTTGTTCAGTGGCCTTTTACTTCCCTCCTATCCTCCTCCCAAACCTCACCCAGATTACCTTCTTGGTTCTCTCCCTATGTTTATAATCACTTAATAAAGAATACATGATTTTTAAACGATAGTGACTTTATTTCCTTTGAAAGAAAGCTGGGGGAACGGGGAGGGTGGGTTCCTTACAGAGAATGAATGAGTCAATAAAGGGGGCTGGTTTTCATGAAGGGAGAAACAAACAGAAATTTCACACTGTAGCCTGGCCAGTCATGAAACTGGTTTTCAAAGCTTCTCTGATGCACAGCGCTTCCTGGTGTGCTCTTCTAATCGCCCTGGTGTCTGGCTGCGCATAATCAGCAGCCAGGCGATTTGCCTCAGCCTCCCACCCTGCCATAAAGGTCTCCCCCTTACTTTCACAGAGATTGTGGAGCACACAGCAAGCAGAAATAACAATGGGGAGATTTCTTTGGCTGAGGTCAGAGCGAGTCAGTAGCGATCGCCAGCGACCTTTTAAATGGCCAAATGCACATTCTACCACCATTCTGCACTTGCTCAGCCTGTAGTTAAACAGCTCCTGACTCCTGTCCAGGCTGCCTGTGTATGGCTTCATGAGCCATGGCATTAAGGGGTAGGCTGGGTCTCCAAGAATAACTATTGGCATTTCAACATCCCCAACGGTCATTTTCTGGTCCGGGAAGTAAGTCCCTTGCTGCAGCCCTTTAAACAGAGTAGTGTTCCTGAAGACGCGAGCATCATGAACCCTTCCCGGCCAGCCCGCGTTGATGTTGGTGAAACGTCCCTTGTGATCCACAAGTGCTTGCAGCACCATTGAAAAGTACCCCTTGCGGTTTATGTACTGGGTACCCTGGTGCTCCGGTGCCAAGATAGGGATGTGGGTTCCATCTATCGCCCCACCACAGTTAGGGAATCCCATTGCAGCAAAGCCATCCACTATGACCTGCACATCTCCCAGAGTCACTAGCTTTTGTAGCAGCACCTCAGTGATTGCTTTGGTTACTTGCATCACAGCAGCCCCCACAGTAGATTTGCCCACTCCAAATTGATTCCCGACTGACCGGTAGCTGTCTGGCGTTGCAAGCTTCCACAGGGCTATTGCCACTCGCTTCTCAACTGTGAGGGCTGCTCTCATCTTGGTATTCTGGTGCTTCAGGGCAGGGGAAAGCAAGTCACAAAGTTCCATGAAAGTGCCCTTACGCATGCGAAAGTTCCGCAGCCACTGGGAATCGTCCCACACCTGCAACACTATGCGGTCCCACCAGTCTGTGCTTGTTTCCCGGGCCCAGAATCGGCGTTCCATGCCTATAACCTGCCCCATTAACAGCATGATCTCCAAAGCACCGGGTCCCACGGTTCGATAGAATTCCATGTCTATATCCTCATCACTCTCGTCGCCGCGCTGCTGTAGCCTGCTCCTCGCCGCCTGGTTTTCCAGGTTCTTGTTCAGCATAAACTGCATGATAAGGCGCAAGGTATTTACAATGTTCATGACTGCTGTCTTGAGCTGAGCGGGCTCCATGTTTGCCGTGGTATGGCGTCTGCACTGTTCACCCAGGAAAAAGGCGCGAAACGGTTGTCTGCCGTTGCTTCCTGGAGAGGGGGGAGGATATACCCAGAACCACCCGCGACAATGTTTTTGGCCCCATCAGGCATTGGGATCTCAACCCAGAATTCCAATGGGCGGAGGAGACTGCGGGAACTATGGGATAGCTATGGGATAGCTACCCACAGTGCAACGCTCCAGAAATCGACGCTAGCCCCGGTACATGGACGCACACCGCCGAATTAATGTGCTTAGTGTGGCCGCATACAATCGAATTTATACAATCTGTTTCCCAAATTCGAATTATATAAATTCGGATTAATCCCGTAGTGTAGACATACCCTTAGTGTCTGGTCAGATGTGCTGACTGGACGCAGCAGATTCCCTTTGAAAACCGGACATCTGGCAATCCTACTCTCAACTGATTTCCAAATAGTTATTCGGCTGGTCTCTGTGGGGAAGCTTTACATAGATTCATTGATTACATGGCCAGGAGGGACAATTGTGATTACCTAGTCCCACCTCCTCTATAACAGGACATAGAACTTCCTTGGATTAATTACTGCTTGAACTAGAGCGTATAGCTTCAAAAACATCCAATCTTGATTTAAAAATTAGTAAATTTCCTCCTTGGCTAATAACTCCTCACTTTAAACAATTGCACCTTGTTACTTGTCTGCATTTGGCTTCACCTTCCAGCCATTAGATCTTGTTACACCTTTGTCTGGTAACATGAAGAGCCGCCCTGTATCATATTTCTGTTGTCCATGTAGGTACCTATAGACTGTGAGCAAGACACCCCTTAACCTTCCCTTTGCAAAGCAAAAATAGACCCCAGGAGCTCACTGTGTCACTGTACAGCTTGTTTTCCAGTCCTTTAATCATTCACACGGCTCTTCTCTGAACACTCTCCAGTTTATCAATGCAATAGTCCAGCAGCGATTGGACCACTGCCAAATACAGAGGTAACACAACCTTCCTACTCCTTCTGGATATTCCCCTGTTTATACATCCAAGGACTGCATTAGCCCTGGGAGCTCATGTTCAGCTGATTGGATAGAAAGCTGGCTAGATCGTCGGGCTCAACGGGTAGTGATCAACGGCTCCATGTCTAGTTAGCAGCCCCAGGGGTCGGTCCTGGGGCCGGTTTTGTTCAATATCTTCATTAATGATCTGGAGGATGGTGTGAACTGCACCCTCAGCAAGTTTGCAGATGACACTAACCTGGGAGGAGTGGTAGATACGCTAGAGGGTAGGGACAGGAAACAGAGGGACCTAGACAAATTAGAGGATTGGGCCAAAAGAAACCTGATGAGGTTCAACAAGGACAAGTGCAGAGTCCTTCACTTAAGCCGGAAGAATCCCATGCACTGCTACAGACTAGGGACCGAATGGCTAGACAGCAGTTCTGCAGAAAAGGACCTAGGGGTTACAGTGGACGAGAAGCTGGATATGAGTCAACAGTGTGCCCTTGTTGCCAAGAAGGCTAATGGCATTTTGGGCTGTATAAGTAGGGGCATTGCCAGCAGATCAAGGGATGTGATCGTTCCCCCTCTATTCGACATTGGTGAGGCCTCATCTGGAGTACTGTGTACAGTTTTGGGCCCCACACGACAAGAAGGATGTGGAAAAATTGGAAAGAGTCCAGCGGAGGGCAACAAAAATGATTAGGGGGCTGGAGCACATGACTTATGAGGAGAGGCTGAGGGAATTGGGATTGTTTAGTCTGCAGAAGAGAAGAATGAGGGGGGATTTGATACCTGCTTTCAACTACCTGAAAGGGGGTTCCAAAGAGGATGGATCTAGACTGTTCTCAGTGGTACCTGATGACAGAACAAGGAGTAATGGTCTCAAGTTGCAGTTGGGGAGGTTTAGGTTGGATATTAGGAAAACCTTTTTCACTAGGAGGGTGGTGAAGCACTGGAATGGGTTACCTAGGGAGGTGGTGGAATCTCCTTCTGTCATAACTATAAAGGGAAGGGTAACAGCTCTCCTGTGTACAGTACTAAAATCCCTCCTAGCCAGAGACTCCAAATTCTTTTACCTGTAAAGGGTTAAGAAGCTCGGGTAACCTGGCTGACACCTGACCCCAAGGACCAATAAGGGGACAAGATACTTTCAAATCTTGGGGGGGGGAAAGGCTTTTGTGTGTGTCCTTTGTTTAAGGGGTTGTTCGCTCTTGGGACTGAGAGGGACCAGACATCAATCCAGGTTCTCCCCATCTTTCTAAACAAGTCTCTCTTATTTCAAAATTGTAAGTAAAAGCCAGGCAAGGCGTCTTAGATTTACTTGTTTTCTCAACTTGTAAATGTACCTTTTACTAGAGTGCTTATCTTTGTTTGCTATACTTTGAACCTAAGACAGAGGGGGTTCCTCTAAGCTCTTTAAGTTTGATTACCCTGTAAAGTTATTTTCCATACTGATTTTACAGAGATGATTTTTACCTTTTTCTTTAATTAAAAGCCTTCTTTTTAAGAACCTGATTGATTTCTCCTTGTTTTAAGATCCAAAAGGGGTTTGGATCTGTATTCACCAGGAGTTGGTGAAAGGAAGGAGGAGGGAAGGGTCAATTTCTCCTTATTTAAGATCCAAGGAGTTTGGATCTGTATTCACCAGGGAATTGGTGAAGGTCTCTCAAGGCTACCCAGGAAAGGGAATTAGCTTTGGGATGGTGGCAGCGGACCAGAACTAAGCTGGTAGTTAAGCTTAGAAGTCTTCATGCAGGCCCCTACATTTGTACCCTAAAGTTCAAAGTAGGGATACAGCCTTGACACCTTCCTTAGAGGTTTTTAAGGTCAGGCTTGACAAAGCCCTGGCTGGGATAATTTAATTGGGAATTGGTCCTGCTTTGAGCAGGGGGTTGGACTAGATGACCTCCTGAGGTCCCTTCCAACCCTGATATTCTATGATTCTATGATTATCCACCATGTCCCACAAGTCTTTTTTCAGCGAGTCCCTGCTTCCCACGAGACAGTGCCCCATCCTGCAAGTGTGGCCTACATTCTTTGGCTCTAGATTCATAACTCTGCATTTGGCCATATTAAAACATAATTGTTTGCTTGCACCCAGTTCACCAAGCCACCCAGAGGCTCTCTGTCAGCAACCTGTCCTCTTTGAGATTTACCGCCCTCCCTTCTTTGCAATTTGCAAACTTTTTGGGTGATACTTTTTGGTTTTCTTCCAGCTCGCTGATGAAAATGTTAAGTAGGGTAGGGCCAAGAACTGATCCCTGCAGGATCCCACCAGAAACACACCTGCTCAGTGATGGTTCCTCATTGTACAATTCTTCTGAGACCTGTCAGCTAGCCAGTTTTTAATCCATTTGTTTTGTGCCATACTGTTTTTTTTTTTTTCCAAATCATTTACCATCTGTCCCGCAGCTCCTGCTGAAGGTGTGCCTAGCAGTCTGGGTGCCCTTTGCAAGGCGGCTGGTGAGGGAGTGTTCTCCTCCCTTCTCCTAGTGGTGCTGCAGTCTGAGTGGGAAGCAGGACTCTGGGGAGATGCTCCGGGGACAGAGAGCCCATCGCTCGATAGAGTCCCCCCCCAATGAAAGAGACCCTCGAGCTCAGACACAGCCTTGGCGGGCAGCAGGGGATGCTGCTCTGTGGGACACGTTTCCAGGGTTGGAAAAAGATTCTGGCTGGATCCCTCCTGGGCCACGTGTTCAACCCCAGGGCAGAGCGCAGGAGGGGAGCGGGATTCATTAGCTCCTGCCACCAGAGGGCTCTGGGTGCGGCGGAGGCTGGGGACGGGCATTCTGCGCGGGCCCTTTAACTGGGTCTGCCAAGGAATCCGGGATATTTGCAATTTGAGCTTCCTGGGTCAGGCGGCGCAGACGCTGCAGCTGCTGCCTCCATAGCTCCATTGTGAGCCGGGAGCCGGGGCTGAGCCGCTACTGCTCCCCAGCGGGGTGTGTGCGGGGAGAGCCCTTCCCTAGCGCCCCTCTGTGCCCAGCCGGGGGTGACTTTCTCCGGGGGCTGGAACCAGCCCCTGGGGCAGCCCCGGGCTCTGCCGACACCAGCCCCTGAGCCGGAGCCTGCAGGTGAGGGGAGAGACCCGGGGGAAAGGGCTGGGGCTGGGCAGGAAAGTCACTCTGCACCAACGGCCCCTCCTCGCCCCAGCTCTGCTCCCGGGGGGTCTGCGAGTCCCAGAGCTGCTGCCCTCTTTGAACCCCCCCCGCCCCCCCGTGCTCCTCTGAGCTCCTGCAGGAGCCGAGCCAGCTTTCAGTGACAAAGCTGTGTGGTTTCTTCCACTCCCCGGACCAACATAGCCATGCCGAGAAAACCCCCAAGGTAGACACAGCTATGCTGACAAAATGTTTCTGTTGGCCTGGCTGTCAAGAGAAACGGTGTTCCTGCACCGGAAGAAATACTCCTGCTGCGGCCTGGTCTACACTACGAGTTTAGGTCGACTTTAGCCGCGTTAAATCGAATTAAGCCTGGACACGTTTACACGACGAAGCCCTTTCTTTCGACTTAAAGGGCCCTTTAAACCGGTTTCTTTACACCACCTCCGACGAGGGGATTAGCGATAAAATCGGCCTTAGGGGGTCGGAATTGGGTTAGTGTGGACGGAATTCGACGTTATTGGCCTCCGGGAGCTATCCCACAGTGCTTCATTGTGACCGCTCTGGACAGCACTCTCAACTCAGATGCACTGGCCAGGTAGACAGGAAAAGCCCCGTGAACGTTTGAATTTCATTTCCTGTTTGCTCAGCGTGGAGAGCACAGGTGACCACGCAGAGCTCATCAGCACAGGTAACCGTGGTGGAGTCCCAGGATCGCAAAAGAGCTCCAGCCTGGACCGAACGGGAGGTACGGGATCTGCTCGCCATATGGGGAGATGAATCAGTGCTGGCCGAACTCCGAAGCAGTAAACGAAATGGCAAAATATTAGAAAAGGTCTCCAAGGCCATGAAGGACAGAGGCCATAACAGGGACGCACAGCAGTGCCGCGTGAAAATTAAGGAGCTACGGCAAGCCTACCACAAAGCCAGAGAGGCAAACGGAAGGTCTGGGGCAGAGCCGCAAACATGCCGCTTCTACGCGGAGCTGCATGCCATGCTAGGGGGTGCAGCCACCACTACCCCAACCGTGTGCTATGACTCCCTCACTGGAGAAACACACAGGGAAGCGGGTTTGGGGTACGAGGAAGATGAGGATGAAGATAATGTAGATAGCTCACAGCAGCAAGGAAGCGGAGAAACCGGTTTCCCCAACAGCCAGGATATGTTTATCACCCTGGACCTGGAACCAGTAACCCCCGAACTCACCCAAGACCCTGTGGGCACACAGGGGACCTCTGGTGAGTGTACCTTTGTAAATATTACACATGGTTTAAAAACAAGCGTGTTTAATGATTAATGATTAATTTGCCCTGGCAATCGCGGCCAGTACAGCTACTGGAAAAGTCTGTTAACGTGTATGGGGATGGAGCGGAAATCCTCCAGGGACATCTCCAGAAAGCTCTCCTTCATGTACTCCCAAAGCCTTTGCAAAAGGTTTCTGGGGAGGGCTGCCTTATCCCGTCCGCCATGGTAGGACACTTTACCACGCCAGGCCAGTAGCACGTAGTCTGGAATCATTGCATAACAAAGCATGGCAGCGTATGGTCCCGGTGTTTGCTGGCATGCAGACAACATCCATTCCTTATCGCTCTTTGTTATCCTCAGGAGAGTGATATCATTCACGGTCACCTGGTTGAAATGGGGCGATTTTATTAAGGGGACATTCAGAGGTGCCCCTTCCTGCTCTGCTGAACAGAAATATTCCCCGCTGTTAACCACACGGTGGGGGGGAGGGGTGAAGTGACCATCCCAGAGAATTGGGTGTGTGGGGGAGGGGGGTTAGTTGGGTTTGTGCTGCATGTTAAACCTGAAACCGCAGCCCCTCCTTTTACATTGCAAACCCATTTTAAATGGCCAACCCAACGGGTGCTTGGTATGGTTAATGAGAGCAGTACTGTTTTAAACCATCCCCACTTGTTAACAAGGTTAAAAAAGCCAAAAGACTGTGTCTTACCATGGCTGCCTGCAAGCTGAAATCTGTGGCCTGGCACTGCGTGAGTGATCTCTCACACCAAACCTGCAGGCTCTCAATATAAGAGGAAAAATGCGACCTTGTAACGAAAGCACATGTGCTGTGTGATGTGAACAGCAAAATCTAACGTGAAAGAGTGTACCCATTGTTCTCTAAAATGTATCTTTTTTAACCACCTCTCCCTTCTCCTCCACCAGCTGCAAATGTTTCACCTTCACAGAGGCTAGTGAATATTCGAAAACGGAAGCGAAGGACGCGTGACGAAATGTTCACTGAACTACAGACTGCCTCCCACGCTGACAGAGCACAGCAGAATGCGTGGAGGCAGTCAATGACTGATTTTAGAAAAGCCCAATATGAGCGAGAGGAGAGGTGGCGGGCTGAAGAGCAGAGGTTGCGTGCTGAAACGCGGGCTGAAGAGGAGAAGTGGCGTCAGCTTGTAAACAGAAAGCAAGAGTCGATGCTCCGGCTGCTGGAGCATCAAAGTGATATGCTCCTGCGTATGGTTGAGCTGCAGGAAAGGCAGCAGGAGCAGAGACCGCCGCTACAGCCCCTCTGTAACCAACAGCCCTCCTCCCCAAGTCCCATTGCCTCCTCACCCAGACGCCCAAGAACACGGTGGGGTGCCTCCGGCCACCCAGTCACTCCAGCCTAGATGATTTCCAGAGCAATAAATTTTAAAGTTTTAAAGTGCAGTGTGTCCTTTTCCTTCCCTCCTCCCCCACCCATCCCGGGCTACCTTTGCAATTATCCCCCTAGTTGTGTACAGAATTAATAAAGAATGCATGAATGTGAAGTAACAATGACTTTATTGCCTCTGCAAGTGGTGCTTGAAGAGGGGAGGGTAGGGGAGGGTGCGGTGCTTGGTTTACAGGGAAGTAGAGTTAACCGGGTGGGTGGGGGGTTGGAGATTTCATCAAGGAGAAACAAACAGAAGTTTCACACCGTAGCCTGGCCAGTCACAAAACTAGTTTTCAAAGCTTCTCTGATGCGCACCGCGCCCTGCTGTGCTGCTCTAACCGACCTGGTGTCTGGCTGCGTGTAATCAGCGGCCAGGCGATTTGCCTCTACCTCCCACCCCGCCATAAATGTCTCCCCCTTACTCTCACAGATATTGTGGAGCGCACAGCAAGCAGCAATAACAATGGGGATATTCTTTTCGCTAAGGTCTGAGCGAGTCAGTAAGCTGCGCCAGCGCGCTTTTAAACGCCCAAATGCACATTCCACCACCATTCGGCACTTGCTCAGCCTGTAGTTGAACAGGTCCTGACTCCTGTCCAGGCTGCCTGTGTACGGCTTCATGAGCCATGGCATTAAGGGGTAGGCTGGGTCCCCAAGGATCACGATAGGCATTTCAACATCCCCAACGGTTATTTTCTGGTCCGGGAAGAAAGTCCCTTCCTCCAGCTTTCGAAACAGAACAGAGTGCCTGAAGACGCGAGCATCATGTACCCTTCCCGGCCAGCCCACGTTGATGTCGGTGAAACGTCCCTTGTGATCCACCAGGGCTTGCAGCAGCATTGAAAAGTACCCCTTGCGGTTTATGTACTCGGTGGCTTGGTGCGCCGGTGCCAAGATAGGGATATGGGTTCCGTCTATCGCCCCACCACAGTTTGGGAATCCCATTGCAGCAAAGCCATCCACTATGTCCTGCACGTTTCCCAGAGTCACTACCCTTGATATCACCAGGTCTCTCATTGCCCTGGCAACTTGGATCACAGCAGCCCCCACAGTAGATTTGCCCACTCCAAATTGATTCCTGACTGACCGGTAGCTGTCTGGCGTTGCAAGCTTCCACAGGGCTATCGCCACTCGCTTCTCAACTGTGAGGGCTGCTCTCATCCTGGTATTCTGGTGCTTCAGGGCAGGGGAAAGCAAGTCACAAAGTTCCATGAAAGTGCCCTTACGCATGCAAAAGTTTCGCAGCCACTGGGCATCGTCCCAGACCTGCAACACGATGCGGTCCCACCAGTCGGTGCTTGTTTCCCGGGCCCAGAATCGGCGTTCCACGGCATGAACCTGCCCCAGTAACACCATGATTTCCACATTGCTGGGGCCTGTGCCTTGTGAGAGGTCCATGTCAATTTCCTCATCACTCTCGTCGCCGCGCTGCAATCGCCTCCTCCTCAGCTGGTCCTGGTTTTGCTTTGGCATGTCCAGGCTCTGCATATACTCCAGGACAATGCGCGTGGTGTTCATAGTGCTCATAATTGCCGCGGTGATATGAGCGGGATCCATGATCCCAGTGATAGCTATGGCGTCTGGTCTGAAAAAAGGTGCAAAACTAGTATCTAAAGACCAGGGGAAGAAGGGAGGGAGGGAGGGAGGGGCGAGTGACGACATGGCATACAGGTACAGGGAATTAAAATCAAGAAAGGTGGCTGTGCATCAGGGAGAAATACAAACAACTGTCACACAGAATGCACCCCCCCGAGATTGAACTCCTAAGCCTGGGTTTAGCGGGCCGTTGATTTGACGGAGGGAGGGGGGAAGGAAATGAATACAGAACAAATCTATTTTTTACATCTTAAGACGACAGTGCAGCATGACTGATAGCATTTTCTGGGTGCTTGGCAGCAAATACTGGGCGCGTACCAGTATGATGATGATGGATACCAATCATAATATACTATTTATTGCCAAAAGGCAAGGGGTTGCTGCTGTGTAGCAATGTAACCCTACGTGTGCCAGCCACATCTCTGCCAGCACCCAGATCGCCCTCGGCCTTTTCTGGGTGCTTAGCAGACAATACTTGGCAGAAAATAGTATACTACGACTGGTAGCCATCATTGTCCAACGAGGACGGTTAAAGGCAAGGGGTTGCTGCTGTGTAGCAATGTAGCCCCACGTGTGCCAGCCATATGTCTGCCAGCACCCAGATCGCCCTCGGCCTCTTCTGGGTGCTCAGCAGACAATACTTGGCAGAAAATAATATACTATGACTGATATCCATGATTGTCCGACGAGGACGGTTACCAGTCGTAATAAACCATCTACTGCCAAAAGGCAAGGGGCTGGTGCAATGCAGCCCTACGGCTGCCAGCCCCACAGCTACCAGCATCCCGATCACCGATGAAGGCTACCACTCATGCTGCACCGTCTACCGCCAAAAGGCAGTTATCTGCTGCTGCTGTGTAGCAATGCAGTCCCACGTCTGCCGGCACCCGGAAGACATATGGTGACGGTGAGCTGAGCTGAGCGGGCTCCATGCTTGGCGTGGTATGTTGTCTGCACAGGTAACCCAGGTAAAAAGGCGCGAATCTATTGTCTGCCGTTGCTGTGACGGCGGGGGAGGGGCCTGACGCAATGTACCCAGAACCCCCCGCGGCACTGTTTTGCATCATTCGGGCATTGCGATCTCAACCCATAATTCCAATGGGCGCCGGAGACTGCCGGAGACTGCGGGAACTGTGGGATAGGTACCCATAGTGCAATGCGCCGGAAGTCGACGCTAGCCTCGGTACTGTGGACGCGGTCCGCCGACTTCATGCACTTAGAGCATTTTATGTGGGGACACACACAATCGGCTTCATACAACCGGTTTCTATAAAACCGGCTTCTATAAATCCGACCTAATTTTGTAGTGTAGACATAGCCTGCATCTACCCTAAAGGTCTATGCATGTATAAGCTCTGCAGAGTAGACATGGCCGCAACAAAACAGCAACCAGATCTCCTGTGCAAAGGGGGAAAGGAGAAGCAAGTGGGGAGAGAAGTTACAGGTGCCTAAACCTGTCCAGGTCTGTTGACTTTAGATTCACTTCTCATTGCACAAGACAAGGACCCGAGGCAGGAAAAGTCAGTTCCTACCTCTGCCTGGTCCCTGCTACTGCCCTGGGTGACAATGTCAGGGGGAACCCCAAGGCAGCTGCTTCGATTTTGTTCTTTTCTAGTATTCGGTTCTGGGAGGGTTTAAATATATATGTTGGTGGGTTTAGAAAAACGCCCCAGCGTTTTCGCAGTGTGGCAGAATGCAAAACGTCTATTTGCAGGGAAGGGGAGGGGAGTGAACCAGTGTGTGAAATTGTCTAAAGTCCCCGTCTGAAACTTTCCCTCTGCCCTTTTCACCCTGACAGGCTGGAAAATAACATCCAGGTTTCACTCCACATTTTCCCACCCTCCCTGGGGATAGTGAAGGGAAATGGCTGCAGCATAACAGGCACAGGTAAGCAATTACCAGGGAGCAGGTGTGTTTGGGGGTCCCGACCAGTGTCCCTGATTTCCCTCTCATGCCAGGGACTCTGTGTGCCCCTCCATTACAGGTAATAAAACCACCAACTTTTTCTCCTCAGGTAGTTAGTGATTAGATACTGTTCTAGTTCCTTGATAGATGAGGGCCAGTCCTCTATTGAGCTAACAAACAAGTCCATTTTCTCCAAACATCCAGACATATTTACCATTTTTTTTCTCCCCCCTATCTCCCCAGTAAATGAGTAGTTTAATGACAGTCCCAGTGATTGCAGGCTGTGATTTCCTTTTCGTTTCACTTCCACTGGGTCTCTGGAGTCATTGCCTATTCCACTCTATCCCTGGGTTCCAATCCTATCCGCATAACCAATTGTTGTGTTTTTTGCTCTACATTCACTGCTGTTCTGACAGTTTTGGAGCTTTCTAAAACTAGAACATGGTGAGGGCTAACAAACTATTTATAGTTACCCACTTCGTCAGACACATGTATATTCACCCATGAAAGCTTATGCTCCAATACTTCTGTTAGTCTATGAGGTGCCACAGGATTCTTTGTCGCTTTTTACAAACTATTTATAGGGACACTACATTCTCTTTAATGTGAAGCTGGAAGATGTGGGAAAGGCCCAGCAGGAAGGGTTAGAAATTACCCACTATGAGGAAACAGCCACATGTTCAGAGGTTTATCAAAGACCTACTACCAACCCGGAGGACTCCGAAGCCAAGAGTCACTCCAGAAAGTCAGGAGACAGGCATAGATTCATAAGTTCTGAGCCCATAATGGACCATTGTGATCATCTAGTCAGACCTTCTGAATAACGCAGGCCATAGGACTTCCCTGTATTAATTTCTGATTGAAATAGAGTGGATCTTTTAGAAAAACATCCAATCTTGATTTTAAAATGTCCAGTAATGGAGAATCCACTGCAACCCTTGATAAGTTTTCCCCAATGCTTAATTACCCTCTCTGGTAGAAAGTTTGCACCTAATTTCTAGTCTGAATTTCTATTGCTTCAGCTTCCAGCCACTGTATCTTGTTGTACTTTTGTCTGCTAGATTGAAGAGCCCATTATCAAACTTCTGTTCCCCATATGAGTACTTGTAGATGGGGATCACGTCACCACTTAATTATTTGTTTGATAAGCTAAATGGCTTGAGCTCCTTGTGTCTATCGCTATAAGGCAGGTTTTTCAATCCTTTAATCATTCTTCTGGTTCTTTGAGCCCTTTCCAATTGTACAGCATCATTCTTGAATTGTGGATACTAGAACGGGACATAGTAGTCAAGTAGCAGTTGCACCAGTAACACAGAGAGGTAATATAATTTATCCATTCCTACTCAAGTTTCCCCTGTTTATACATTAAAAGGGCTAATGTGATGCTTCAGGTACAGCGTCACACTGGGAACTCACGTTCAGTTGATTATCTACCTTGAGCCTCAGATCTTTATCCTGGGAAGCAGTGACTCTGAAAGAATATCCCATTTTGCAAATACTGCCTGCTTTGTTCCTAGATGTGGGAGTTTTTATGGGGTGTAGAGAAACGCATCTTGTTGGCTGACATTCAGTTTACCAAGTGATCCAAATCTCTGTAAAATGACTAGTCCTCTTTATTATTTACCACTCTTCCAATCTTTGTGTCTTCTGCAAACTTTATCAATAATGATTTTGCTTTCTTCCAAGTCATTGATAAAAATGTTAAATAGCATAGGGCCAAGAACTAGCCACTGTGGGATTCCACTAGAAACACACCTGTCCTCTGGCGATTCCCCATTTACAATTACATTTTGAGACTTATCAGTTAGTTTATTTTTTTAACTATTTATTAATTTCTAACAAGTTCACAAATACTTGCCTGGTACATATCAGACAGAAAACACTTGTTACAAGAGTTAGCTTTCGTTGAAAGAGACATTATACAATTAGACAGTTTTTAATCTATATAATGTGTCATGGAGCAGGTCCTCAGGGAATCAATTCTGAAGAACTTAGAGGAGAGGAAAGTGATCAAGAACAGTCAGCATGGATTCACCAAGGGCAAGTCATGCCTGACTAACCTAATTGCCTTCTATGACGAGGCGGTCTAGTGGTTAGGATTTGGTGCACTCACTGCCACAGCCTGGGTTTGATTCCCAGTCAGGGAAAAGTGACTTTATATCAAAAAACCTTCAGTTATTCTTCACTTGCAATTTAAACAAATCCATGGCGAGATAACTGGCTCTGTGGATGAGGGGAAAACAGTGCTATTCCTTGACTTTAGCAAAGCTTTTGATACGGTCTCCCACAGTATTCTTGCCAGCAAGTTAAAGAAGTATGGGCTGGATGAATGGACCAGAAGGTGGATAGAAAGCTGGCTAGATCGTTGGGCTCAACAGGTAGTGATCAATGGCTCCATGTCTAGTTGGCAGCTGGCATCAAGCGGAGTGCCCCAAGGGTCGGTCCTGGGGCCGGTTTTGTTAAATATATTTATCAGTGATCTGAAGGATGGCGTGGACTGCACCCTCAGCAAGTTTGCAGATGACACTAAACTGGGAGGAGTGGTAGATATGTTGGAGGGTAGGGATAGGATACAGAGGGACCTAGACAAATTAGAGGATTGGGCCAAAAGAAATCTGATGAGGTTCAACAAGGACAAGTCCAGAGTCCTGCACTTAAGCCGGAAGAATCCCATGCACTGCTACAGACTAGGGACCGAATGGCTAGACAGCAGTTCTGCAGAAAAGGACCTAGGGGTTACAGTGGACGAGAAGCTGGATATGAGTCAACAGTGTGCCCTTGTTGCCAAGAAGGCTAATGGCATTTTGGGCTGTATAAGTAGGGGCATTGCCAGCAGATCAAGGGATGTGATCGTTCCCCCTCTATTCGACATTGGTGAGGCCTCATCTGGAGTACTGTGTACAGTTTTGGGCCCCACACGACAAGAAGGATGTGGAAAAATTGGAAAGAGTCCAGCGGAGGGCAACAAAAATGATTAGGGGGCTGGAGCACATGACTTATGAGGAGAGGCTGAGGGAATTGGGATTGTTTAGTCTGCAGAAGAGAAGAATGAGGGGGGATTTGATAGCTGCTTTCAACTACCTGAAAGGGGGTTCCAAAGAGGATGGATCTAGACTATTCTCAGTGGTAGCAGATGACGGAACAAGGAGTAATGGTCTCAAGTTGCAGTTGGGGAGGTTTAGGTTGGATATTAGGAAAACCTTTTTCACTAGGAGGGTGGTGAAGCACTGGAATGGGTTACCTAGGGAGGTGGTGGAATCTCCTTCCTTAGAGGTTTTTAAGGTCAGGTTTGACAAAGCCCTGGCTGGGATAATTTAGTTGGGGATGGGTCCTGCTTTGAGCAGGGGGTTGGACTAGGTGACCTCCTGAGGTCCCTTCCAACCCTGATATTCTGTGATTCTGCTGAGATGCAGCCATCCAACCTGTACAGCCCCTTCACCCTACAGAAGGTAGTACAATGTTCCACAAACCCAAAACCCTACGCCACTTACCTATCCAGTGCTTCACTTCCAGAATCTTCTGCTTCCTGTCTTTCTTGGCTCATGGGCCAGGAAATATTTCTGAGAAGATCATTTGGATGTTCTTCTCCTTCAGCGCCCTTCTAGGTTCTCTGAAGTTGACTGTATTCTCTCCAGTTCAACTTAAAAATCACAAGTTAAAAAAAAAAATTGTGGCAATTTTATTTGCCTTCTGTTTTCTGAGCCCAGGGGGTAGGGAAGATATGTATGTGTGAAGCTCCCTGGTGTGTGTGTGTGTGTGTGTGTGTGTGTGTGTGTGTATGTATCACACTGTATCGACAAAACTCCACCTCCAACAGTGCACATGGAAAAGTGTGCCCCCCGCCCCCCCAGCTGCTGGGATTTACCCTTCTGACTTCTCTATCCCCCTGCTTAATCACGACTCTGTTTCCTCTTTACCCCAGCCAGTCTTCTCCCCCACACTCTCCTTTTCTCTCCTGCCCTATAGTTACCTGCCTTTCCCTTTCCAGTTTCCCACCTGTTACAGCTACTGCCCCACGTGCCCCTGCACTGTCTATTCTCCTGCACCTGCTCATCCTCCTGCTGGCTGATTCCCCCACGCATCCTCCTGGACCCCCCCAGAGTCCCTATAGCTCCCCATATTTCCACTTTTCCTCTGAGTTTCCTGTCCAGTCTCCTAACCACAGAGCCCCAGCCATATTACTCGAGAAGAGCCTGACATTCACACTGGAAACAAGGGCAGTTGGTGGCCATCTTTATTAGGGGCAGCCTCACTTCCACATGCCAAATCTGTATGGAAACAGTGGCCATCTTGATTAAGGGCCATTTGACTTCAGCCCCCCCAGACCCCTCCCAAAGTAATGGGAAATGGCAGCCATGTCTCACAAGGGGAAATGTGCGAGTTTTCGACTCCAGGACCCTGAATCTCCTGCTGGGAGGAACCTCAAGTCTCCAAGGAACCATCTGACCTCCTCAAAGGGTCTCCAGGAACGGTTTCCAATTCCTTTAGTTTATACAAGTGATGGAATACACTCCTGTATTCATACCCTACACCCTACTGGAATAATTTTTGTACAAAGTATGACTTTTGAGGTATCTTTTGAAAATTCATAATTTGGTGGTCAGTGTTGTCCTGATAAAATATGTGGCAATATTGTATGTAAAATTAAGTTTTTCCTATAGGATGTTGTTAACACATGTTCCAAACCATAGCAGAAGTTGGCAAACCGGTCTGTCCCAAACAGTGTGCTCTGCTTCATTAGCATTTAAGCAGTAACTAGAGTCATCAAGCAGGAAGGAAGACAAAGGGAGCACAAACAGGTGAAGAAAAAAGCAGCAGAGAAAATCCTTCCACACAGACTCTTTGTCTCCTGGTTCTCAGCTAGAAATGCTTCTCAAAGGGGGAACAGGACTATAAAAAATAGGGGCAGACACCCCAAGAGACCTCTTCTCTGCCCCCCCCCCCCATTCATCTCACTCTTTGCACCTGAGCAGACAAAGAAAATAGCCGTTGGACTATGGGGGACGGGTCCTGACCCGAAGGTTGGTCAGTAACACTGCTGGAAGTATGTGGTGAGAAACTTTGCTTCAGATCTTGTTGTTAGATGCAAGAAAGCATCTTCTCTTTATTTTTCTTGTCATTTCTTACTTTTATGCTTCATTACTTGTATTCACTTAAAACCTATCTCTTTGGATAAAATAGTAAAACAAGTTTATTAACTACAATCTAGTGTGTTTAACTTGGAGTGTCTGGGTACTTTATTTAAAGTAATAAGCAGTCATATTAGTCCTTTAAGGAATTAAGGACTTATTTTATTTGTATTGTCCAGGAGAGGGCTGGGTAGTACAGGACATACATTTCTGGAGGGAAATCTAAGAGTGGGGGTCACACTGAAGTATAACCAAGGCTGGTGAGAGTCAGAGTGTAACCCAAGTGTGCCTGGTAGGCTGCAGTTACTTACACTCTCTCTCTCTCTCTCTTTGAGGATGTGGTTTGCATGCTGGTAGGCTGTTTGTGTGTGGCCCTGGTGGGTGCTAGTTCAGCAAGGCATTGTAAGGCACCGAAGGTTACAGGGCAGGGGTGACACAGCTGCTCATTAGTCTGGATTGTATCCTTGCTATGTCACACCCACCCAGCTAGCACATCTGGAAACAGCCGTGTCTTAGAATAAGTGTAAAATCTTGGTCTCACGTGTTTTCTTTGCCTGGAGCAGGATTTCCCATTCCCAAACTTGTTGTGATCTCCCAGGGAAGAGACATGGGTCCAAGATCTCCAGCACTCTGAGGAAAGGGAGATCCAGAGAAAGCCACACAGGTGAGGAATTGGTTAAACAGACACAGAAGCCATCTGCCATTGATGTGGTATATCTTGACAGTAGTAAGACTTTTGATACGGTCTCACATGACCTTCTCATAAAGAAACTAGGGAAATACAACCTAGATGGAGCTACTATAAGGTGGGTGCATAACTGGTTGGAAAGCCATTCATAGAGTAGCTATCAGTGGTTCACAGTGAAGCTGGAAGCGCATATTGAGTGGGGTCCCACAGGGATCAGTTCTGGGTCTGGTTCCGTTCAGTATCTTCATCAGTAATTTAGATAATGGCATAGAGAGTACATTATAAAGTTTGCGGACAATACCAAGCTAGGAGGGGTTGCAAAGTGCTTTGGAGGATAGGATTAAAATTGAAAATGATCTGGACAAACTGGAGAAATGGTCTGACGTAAATAGGATGAAATTCAATAAGGACAAATGCAAAGTACTCCACTTAGGAAGGAACAATCAGTTGCACACACACAAAATGGGAAATGACTAGCAAGGAAGGACTACTGTGGAAAGGGATCTGGGGGTCATAGTGGATCACAGGCTAAATAAGTCAACAGTGTAACACTGCTGCAAAGAAAAAAATAAAAATAAAAAGCAAACCTCATTCTGCGATGTATTAGCAGGAGTGTTATAAGCAAGACAAGAAATAATTCTTCTGCTCTACTCCACGCTGATTAGGCCTCAACTGGAGTATTGTGCCCAGCTCTGCACCACATTTCAGAAAAGATGTGGACAAATTGGAGAATGCCCAGAGAAGAGCAACAAAAATGATCAAAGGTCTAGAAAACATGACCTATGAGGGAAGATTGAAAAAAAAATTGGGTTTGTTTAGTCTGGAGAAGAGAAGACTGAGAGGGGATATAACAGTTTTCAAGTACATTAAAGGTTGTTACTAAGAGGAGGGAGAAAAATTGTTCTCTCTAACCTCTGAGGATAGGACAAGAAGCAATGGGCTTAAATTACTGCAAGGGCAGTTTAGGTTGGACATTAGGAAAAACTTCTTAACTTTCAGGGTAGTTAACCACTGGAATAAATTGCCTAAGGAGGTTGTGGACTCTCCATCACTGTCTAACCTGCTCTTAAAAATCTCCAAACACCTGTCAGGGATGGTCTAGATCAGAGGTTCTCAAACTGTGGTCCACGTACCACCACTGGTCCGCGAGCTCCATTCTGGTGGTCCATGGATAGTTCCCTCTAAGGTGCACACCTGGGTGGCTGCACACAAGAGAATGAAGGGCTACCCACCTAATTAGTGGAGCCACGCAGGTGTGGCTCCAGTAATTAAGTGTCTGGACCCTGGAGAAGATGCACATGTAAGGTGAGGTGGCAGTCGTGGGGGGAACAGGGGGTAGGTGGGAGGTGGCAGTGGTAAGAGAAGAGGGGGTGGGGGGAATTTGGGACATGCAGGGCTGCGGCGGCCAGAGAAAGAGGCCCCAGTTTGGGGGATGCTACAGTGGGGGAGAGAGGAAAAGACACCCCCCCCTCCTTCCCAGTCCCAGCTTGGGGGCTGCCACGGCAGGGGAGAGAAGGCACATCCCTTGCATTAGAAAGGTAAGACTACTGATATTAAAATAAGAGTTGTCCTTTTATTTGTAGAACAAAAAAACTAATTATTAATTTTTTAATATAGCGCTTTTATCCAAAGTGCTTTACAATCGTTAGCTAACGGTACAAACAACATTTGGAAAGATCATTAAGTGGTCCACTGAGACCCTCAGCAATTTTCAAGTGGTCCGTGAAAAAAAAAGTTTGAGAACCACTGGTCTAGATAACTTAGTCCTGCCTCGAGTGCAGGGGACTGGACTAGAAGACCTCTCGAGGTCCCTTCCAGTCCTACAGTTTTATGTAAACAGCTGAGATTCTCACAAAGGCCTGTGAGCATCTCCAGGTCTCTGTCCCCAGGTCAGGATTGTCCCCAGCGGGTAGTGTATACACATGGCAGATGTCGCTCGTGACTTCCCACCCACCCTCACTGACCCCAGGGAGCAGCTCCCTGCCTTTGAATGTTCGGATGGGATGTGGGAGCAGAATAGGTCTCCCCTCCTTACCCCCCAAAAACGTTTTGGGAAGGATTTAGATTCTGAGTTTTCAATTATCCCAACAGATATTTTAATTTGTTCCCCCCTTTTCTGTCCCACTTTGTGAGATTCCCATTTGTACCAGGGGCTCGAGTGGTCAGGCAGCCTAGTGGTTAGATCGCCAGGCTCTCTCTCAGTCCCCTACTGGGCTGTGTACTTTGTCTTTAAGGCCAGGGGAGTGGTAAGGGGCACCCAGGCCCTCCCTCTCCACAGGGTCCCAGCCCATAGCCCTGTGTATCTCAACCCCTGAACAGGGTGGGGTTGGTGTCCCTCCTGGGAGTGAGCCAGAACCCACTGCCCTGGACTACCTACAAGTCCATTCAGTTGGGGGCATGGCCCCTCTAGTACAATCTGCCAGTGGCTTGCTGCCCATAGGTTCCCTCTTGGGTCTAGGGAAATGCCTGGGTGTGATCCCAGGTCCCTTCAGGCAAGGTGAGGACGAGCCCCACAATGTCTCTGGGGTCTGCTCAGTCTGATACCTCTGGTGCTGGGGGTTCATTCGCAGTCTCCCCTTGGTTGAGGAGCAAGTTCTGGCTTCCAGGTGGCTGCCCTGGCTGGCAGGTCACTGCTCCATCCCTTCAGCCCTGAGCAGAACCAGGGTCCCTTCTTTGATTCTCCCTCCAGTCCTGGCATTGTTTGCAGGTATAGCAGGATGGGGCTAACTTAACTCAAACACTTTCTTTACCCCTTGCTGAGGCAGCTGGCAGTTTCTCTGCTTCATTGCGCTCTTCTTCCAGTGTAGGGACTGACTCCTGTCTGGATTGTCTCGCTGTCACATCAGGTGACGGGATGGTGAGTGAGAACAAGGAGGAGCATCCTCAGCAGGGAGGTCCTGGTCAAATGGAAGCATAGAGAACACTATCGGGAAGATCTGAAGGGGATGTGTCCTGGAGTCCTGAGCAGGGAGAAGCCTGCGAAAATCAGCACAGGCCAGAGGGGCAGCAGGGAACCTCCTTAGGGGAGAGACAACAGGGTAAATCCACTGACCAGGGGGTTGGTTTGAAGGACCTTCCTGAAAACATGATCCAGCCAGGAATCTGCACTAAAGGGAAACTGTATGAATGCGGAAAAATCTTCAGTAATGACTCATCCCTGATTGTTCATCGGAGAGTCCACACAGGAGAGAGACCCTATAACTGCCCAGAGTGTGGGAAATCCTTCCCTCAGAGCTCCACCCTTGTTGTGCATCAGAGAGTGCACACAGAAGAGAAACCCTATAAATGCCCCGACTGCGGGAAAAGATTCAAGCGGAGCTCAACCCTTATTTCACACCAGAAAATCCACACAGGAGAGAGACCTTATAACTGCCTGGAATGTGGGAAAAGTTTCAATCAAGGCTCAAACCTAATTAAGCATCAGAGAATCCACACGGGGGAGAGACCCTATAACTGCCTTGAGTGCAGGAAAAGTTTCACTCGGCACTCGCACCTCATTAGACATCAGAGAATGCACACTGGAAAGATACCCTATAGGTGCCCTGACTGTGGAAAAAACTTTAGTGATAGCTCAGCTGTTATTAGACATCAGAGGATCCAAACTGGAGAGAGACCCTATAAATGCCTTGAGTGTGGGAAAAGCTTCAAGCAGAGCTCAGACCTTATGAATCATCAGAGAAGCCACACGGGAGAAAAACCCTATTACTGCCCTGAGTGTGGGAAGGGGTTCAGTCGGAAGGCTCACGTTATTTCGCACCAGAAAATGCACAGGCCAGAGAGATCCTTTAACTGCCTTGAGTGTGGGAAAAACTTCACTAGGAGCTCTGACCTCATTAGACATCAGAAAACCCACACTAGGAAGACACCATATAAATGTTCTGTCTGTCGAAAAAGCTTCAAGCAGAGGTTAGAACTTATTTCACATCAGAGAGCCCACACAACAAAAAGAAACTATAAATGTTCTGTCTGTGGGAAAAGCTACAAGGTGAAGGTCTCTCTAATGTCCCATCAGAAACTCCACACAGGCTAGCAGGTGGCAGGAGCTCTCACTATGGACAGTGGGTCTGTGCTCTCCTGAAGCAAAGTGTAAATGTGTTTCATTGATAGATGGTCTTTGCGGGGGCAGCAAGTGGATGAAGGGTTTGGGTTTCAGTGGGGGATAGTTGACGGGTAGAAGAGGACGGAACGCTGGATACCCAGGAACTGGGTGATTTCAGGGTCTGGGGTGAGCAGGCGATTGGGATTGGTAGAGAGACATTTCTGTGGGTTACACACACATTTTCCAATTTGGAGGAGAGGTAAAAATGCCCCGTTGCAGTTCTTGCCTGAGTTGTCTCTGCAGCTCCTAGGGCATCTCGGGATAGGGACAGAGGAATGTTATTCAGGGAAGCAGCAAGGGGCCCTCTGGGGCTGTAGTTACAAGGCAGGAAGAGCTGCTGATCTGAACTAACAGGATGCCAGAGCACTGCTCAGTGTATTGGACATCTCTGAAGTCATGGATGGTGGGGGTGGCTGGAGATTGGGGAATACATGGAGATTACCCAGAGAGGTGGGAACTCTAGGGGATGTCTTTTTGGGAGTGTGGTGTAGCAGTTGGAGGGGAGGGTGGGGGAAATGAGTTAAGATTCCTGGGTGTGAGCTAGTGCTGGTTACTTTCCCTGCTCTCTCTGTGTCCATTTCTCCCATCCCTACAATGGAGATAATATTTGACCAACGCCCTGGAGAGTTGTGAGGGGCCACTAATTACTGTGTATGAAGTGGTTCAGGAGAATGCAAGTACAGGAGAGGCTGAGTTTCACTATTATTGTTGTTATTACTGTGTACTGTGTTCACAGGATTATAGAATCACAGAAATGCAGGGTTGGAAGGAACCTTGAGAGGTCATCTAGTCCAGTTTCCTGTGCCGAGGCAGGACCAAGTAATCCTATACTATCCCTGACAGGTGTTTGTCCAACTTGTTCTTAAAAACCTCCAATGATGGGAATTCCACAGCCTCCCTTGATAGTCTATTCCAGAGCTTAACTATGCTAATAGCAGTGGTCCCAAAACTTTTCAGAGTAATGGTCTTCCTTACCCCTGTTTGTGCCCCCCTTACCCCACGGGAGCCGGGTTCGGGAGTAGGGCTGCAGCTCCCAGGGGGAGGGAGGGGGCATGGACAGGATTAAGGGGGCCTAGTGTGGGGACGCAGCTGGGACTGGGGCCGGGTGTGGAGCCGCGATTGGGCCATGGTTGTGGGCTGAGGCTGGGTGTGGTGCAGGACCACGGCTGGGGGCAGTGCCAGAGCAGAGCTGGGAGCGAAGCGGGGCTGGGTGGCACTTCCTCCACCCCAAGAGGGCTGGCCCAGACCCCGTCGCATCCCCCCAAATGTTCCTCCGCACCCCACAGTTTCAGGAGCTCTGCTTTATCATTATAAAGCAGTTGACTTTTTCCTTCCCAAGTGTAATATTTTGCATTTATCTTTACTGTCTTTATTTCAGACCAATTCTCCAATTTGTCAAGGTCATTTTGAAATCTAATCCTGTCCTCGAAAGTGCTAGAAATCCCTCCCATGTTCTTCATATTTGAGTATGAACCATTGATAACTACTCTCTGAGTATAGCCTTTCAAAGAGTTTTGCACCCACGTTATAGTCATTTCATCTAGACCACATTTTCCTAGTTTGCTTATGAGAATGTCATGTGGGACTGTGTCATAAGCCTTACTAAAATCAAGATTACTCCCGGGGGAATTCTGTGCCAAAAAAAAAATAAAAAATTCTGCACACAATATTTTAAAATTCTGCATATTTTATTTGTCAAAATAATGTGTTTTTTTTTTAATGCAAAAAGATCCACAATTACAGACAGCCAGTCATGATTGAGAACAGCATTGCAGGATGTGCAAAATAATTTGTCCCCATCCACATGCAGTTTTGTAGGGATATTCTCAAGCACGAGAAGCTGGTGTAGCCGTTTTGATACATGATGTGAAGGCTGTTCATGTTGTGCAAAAGAAAGAATATCCCTTTGCCATTTGGTAACTTCATCTGTACCTGGCTGGGTACTTTGGGAAGTGCTTGGTTCTGATTGTCCTGACATTTTATTAACTGCTTGATAAATGTTTTATTTGTCCTCAAAGTTTGTTTGTTTTTTAAATGGGTAAGTAAAATAAATCCTGAGGCTCCTTTACATCACTCTGGCAATGTAAAGGAGCCTTAAAACTTTTATAGGTTTTATGCTCCTGAGGTAATTGACTGAGAATGGGAACAGTTAACTAAGAATAGGAACATTAACTACATTACTATGCAGGCAGGCTGCTACATTTCTGCCTCAGAAAATTAGTGTTTTATTTCAAATGTTGAAACAGTTTTGCACAGAACACTCTTATTCTTCCACACCTTGTTCCCTCTCAAATAAAAACTGACTGAATTTTGTTTCAATCCAATCCCTGTTATCTTCTATAAAATGAGCCTCCAGGCAATTTAAGGGATAGCACTGGCTGATTACATTTCCAAACCTGGCAAAACAGCTGCTTCATTGCAATGAAGGAACATAGGCAGGCCGCTACATTTCTGCCTTAGGGGATAGAGCCTGCCTTATACCTAACAAAAAGCCCTACCCCTCCACACCGGGTGCTCTGCAGGAGAAAGCAAGAGGGACAGAGTCTCTCTCGTTGGTTTGCTCACGCATGCCCAGCCCTGCCCCTTGATGGTAATTAATGCCCCCCCTGCAGGCATGCACGCCCAGCTCCCCTCCCCTGCAGTGATTTGCATCTCTGACGGCTACTCTAAGTGTGCTGGGACAGATGCACCACCTGTGCTGCCAGGGAAGAGATACATGTCCCCCACATATTTCTTCTGCATTTTTCTGAGCAGGGAGCACAGAAAACTGCAAACCATAAGAATTCTGCAGCTATGCAGGTGCGCAGAATTCTGTCAGGAGTACAAGATGTATCACATCTATTGCTTTCCCCCTAGCCACTCGACCAGTAACCCTGTCAAAGAGGAAATTAGATTGGTTTGGTATGATTTAAGAACATAAGAACAGCCATACTGGGTCAGACCAATGGTCCATCTAGCCAAGTATTCTGTCTTCTGACAGTGGCCAGTGCCAGATGCTTCAGAGGGAATGGACAGAACAGGAAATCATCAAGTGATCCATCCCCTGTTGCTTATTCCCAACTTCTGGCAACAGAGGCTAGGGACACTTCAGAGCATGGTTTTGCACTCCTGCACATCCTGGCTAATAGCTATTGATGGACCCATCCATCATTAACTTATCTAGCTGTTTTTTGAACCTTGTTATAGTCTTGGCCTTTACAACATCCTCTGGCAAAGAGTTCCAAAGGCTGACAGTGAGTTGTGTGAAGAAATAGGTCTATTTGTTTGTTCTAAACCGGCTAACTATTAATTTCATTTGGTGACCCCAAGTTCTTGTGTTAGGAGAATGAGTTAATAACACTTCCTTATTTACATTCACCACACCAGTCATGATTTTATAGACCTCTATCATATACCCCCTTAGTCATCTCTTTTCCAAGCTGAAAAATCCAGTTTTATTAATTTCTCCTCACACAGAAGTTGTTCCATACCTCTAATAATTTTTGTTTGCTCTTTTTTGTACCTTTTCCAATTCCAATATATCTTTTTTGAGATGGAGTGACCAGATTTGCACACAGTATTCAAGATGTGGGCGTACCATGGATTTATATAGAGGCAATATGATATTTTTTGTCTTATCTATCCTTTTCCTAATGATTCCCAACATTCTGTTTGCTTTTTTGACTGCCGCTGCACATTGAGTGGATGTTTTCAGAGAACTATCCATAATGACTCCAAGATCTCGTTCTTGAGTGGTAAGAGCTAATTTAGACTCCCATCATTTTATATGTATAGTTGGGGTTATTTTTTCCAATGTGCATTATTTTGCATTTATCCACATTGAATTTCATCTGCCATTTTGTTGCCCAGTCACCCAGTTTTGTGAGATCCCTTTGTTACTCTTTGCAGTCTGCTTTGGACTTAATTATCTTGAGTAATTTTTTATCATCTGCAAATTTTGCCACCTCACTGTTTACCCCTTTTTCCAAAGAATTTATGAATATGTTAAACAGTTCTGGTCCCAGTACAGACCCCTGGGAGACACCACTACTTATCTCTCTCCATTCTGAAAACTGACCATTTATTTCTACCCTGTGTTTCCTATTTTTTTAACCAGTTACTGATCAATGAGAGGATCTTCCCTCTTATCCCATGACAGCTTTCTTTGCTTAAGAGCCTTTCGTGAGGGACCTTGTCAAAGCCTTTTTGAAATTGTTGACAAATCCATGTTGGCTATTTCTTATCCTATTATCCAGTAGGTACTTACAAACTGATTGTTTAATAATTTGTTCCAGTATCTTTCCGGTTATTGAAGTTAGTGTAACTGGTTTATCGTTCCCCCAGTTCTCTTTGTTTCCCTTTTTAACGATAGCTACAATGTTTGCTTTACTCCGGTGTTCTAGGACATCACTCACCCACCAGGAGTTCTCAAAGATACTCGCTAATGATTCAGAGACTGGTTCAGCTAGTTCCTTAAGTACCTTAGAGTAAATTTCATCAGGATATCCCCATTTGAATACTATTATCTACCTATTCTTTAACCTGTTCTTTCCCTATTTTGGCTTGCATTCCTCCCTTGCTGTTAATATTAATTATGTTAACTATCTGGTCACATAAATGAGTACTGAAGCAAAATGGGCATTACATTTTTGATGTAATCCATGATTATTAGTATTTGATGTTCTCCTGTCCCTTCCCAGCTCTTTCTGTCATGGGGAGTGTATTACTGGAAGGGAAGGACGGTAGCTGGAATCCCTTATCCTTGTTTTCAGGCAGGGACTCATCTGAGATTGTGACACACCAGGATTATTCAGGAAATAATTGCCCTGGGAGGGATTTTCTTGTTTCTGGACGGTGGGGTGGTTCAGGGACTCATGTTTCATGAAATTCAGGCTTGGGGAGAATCTTTTATGTCTCATTTTGTACAAATAAATTCCTAATATTTTGTGTGTGTGTGTGTGTGTGTGTGTGTGTGTGTGTGTCAGAGCTCTGCCAGGGGTATGGTGATCCTTGGACTGTAAGCTCAGAGAGGGTGGATCAGAGCCCCAGTGGGGATGGGGTGGGTCTGAGAGACCCAATGGGCAGAGAGGAGGCCCAGGGCCAGCTGAGAGATCCTCCCCCTCCAAGACTGTGTGTGAGAGACAGAGAACGTGGCTGTGTGAAGGGGGCGAAAATGGAGTGAAAGTAACAAAAGGAGGAAAATAGCAGAAAAGGGGAATGATTGGTAGCGAAGAAGGGTTAGAAGGGAGAGGAAGAAATAGCAACACATGGTGCATTTAGATTCAGCTTTCCACTTCTGCTCCCGGTCCCCACCCTCAGCATTACCATTAGGGTTGCCAATTTTCTAATTGCTGAAAACCGAACATCTTTGCCCTGCCCTGCTCCTTCCCCCAAGGCCTCTCCCCCAACCCTCTGTCGCTCACTCTTCACTCTCCCTCCCCCCACTCATTCCCAGGGCCGGTCGGCAGCACTTCGGTGGCAGCTCAATTGCGCCGCTCCATTCTTCGGCGGTAAGTCCTTCACTCCCTCTCTTCCTCTTCGGTGGCACTTCTGCGGCAGCTCAAAGAGGAAGAGAGGGACTGAGGGACCCGCCGCCGAATTGCAGCTGAAGACCCGGACGTGCCACCCCAATACTGGAGTGCCAACCCTTTGTATTGGCCGCCCCAGGCACCTGCTTCCTTAGCTGGTGCCTGGAGCTGGCCCTGCTCATTCCCCCCTCTCCCAGGACTCGCTGCCTGCAGAGTCAGGCTGGGAGGAGCTGATGTGGAGCCTGCCCACCTGCCCAATCGGGGCACAGCGGAGCGGGGCGGGCGGTGGTCCCCAAAGCAATGAGCCGGGACACGTGGGGGTGGGTCCCTGGAGCAAGGGACCAGGGGTGGGGAGGGGCGAGTCCCCATAGTGAGGAGCCAGGGACGGGACAATCAGAGCACGGGGGGCAGAAGGGTGGTGGATAGGATTCTCCCCCGGGCGATGGCACCTACCTCTTGCAGCCTAATCCAGAAGCCAGCCACTGCTCTCTGTCAGGCATCAACAGCTGAGCAGAGAGCAGCTCCTCCATGTGACTCCAGCCACAGCTGCTGCTCTTCCTGTCCCCAAATGGCAGAGGCCAGTTACTGCAGTGTCTGGTCAGATGTGCTGACTGGACGCAGCAGATTCCCTTTGAAAACCGGACACCTGGCAATCCTACTCTCAACTGATTTCCAAATAGTTCTAGGGCTGGTCTCGATGGGGAAGCTTTACATAGATTCATTGATTACATGGCCAGGAGGGACAATTGTGATTACCTAGTCCCAACTCCTCTATAACAGGCCATAGAACTTCCTTGGATTAATTCCTGCTTGAACTAGAGCATATGGTTTCAAAAACATCTAATCTTGATTTAAAAATTAGTAAATTTCCCCCTTGGCTAATAACCCCTCACTGTTAAACAATTGCACCTTGTTACTTGTCTGCATTTGGCTTCACCTTCCAGCCATTAGATCTTGTTACACCTTTGTCTGGCAACATGAAGAGCTTCCCTGTATCATATTTCTGTTGTCCACGTAGGTACCTATAGACTGTGAGCAAGACACCCCTTAACCTTCCCTTTGCAAAGCAAAAATAGACCCCAGGAGCTCACTCTGTCACTGTACAGCTTGTTTTCCAGTCCTTTAATCATTCTCACGGCTCTTCTCTGAACACTCTCCAGTTTATCAACGCAATAGTCCAGCAGCGATTGGACCACTGCCAAATACAGAGGTAACAACCTCCCTACTCCTACTGGATATTCCCCTGTTTATACATCCAAGGACTGCATTAGCCCTTTTGGCCATGGCATTGCCCTGGGAGCTCATGTTCAGCTGATTATCCACCATGTCCCACAAGTCTTTTTTCAGCGAGTCCCTGCTTCCCACGAGACAGTGCCCCATCCTGCAAGTGTGTCCTACATTATTTGGCTCTAGATTCACAACTCTGCATTTGACCATATTAAAACATAAATTGTTTGCTTGCACCCAGCTCACCAAGCCACCCAGAGGCTCTGTCAGCAACCTATCCTCTTTGAGATTTACCACCCCCCTTTGCAATTTGCAAACTTTATGGGTGATACTTTTTGGTTTTCTTCCAGCTCACTGATGAAAATCATGTGAAGTAGGGTAGGGCCAAGAATGGATCCTTGCAGGATCCCACCAGAAACATACCCGCTCAGTGATGGTTCCTCATTGTACAATTTTTGTGAGATCTGTCAGCTAGCCAGTTTTTAATCCATTTGTTTGTGCCATTCTGTTTTTGTGGGTTTTTTTCCAAATCATTTACCATCTGTCCCCCAGCTCCTGCTGAAGGTGTGCCTGGCAGTCTGGGTGCCCTTTGCAAGGCAGCTGGTGAGTGAGTGTTGTCTCCCTTCTCCTAGTGGTGCTGCAGTCTGAGTGGGAATCAGGAGCCTGGGGAGATGTCCTGGGGACCAGAGAGCCATCGCTCGATAGAGTCCCCCAATGAAAGAGACACAGTCCTGGCGGGCAGCAGGGGTACGGATGAGTAAAAATTAAAAAGGCCACTGTGCGCGAGCCCTCTTAGGCGCGGGGCTGATTCCGGGGAATCGGCCTAAAGCCGCCTTACTCCTGGGCCACGTGTTCAACCCCAGGGCAGAGCGCAGGAGGGGAGCGTGATTCATTAGCTCCTGCCACCAGAGGGCTCTGGGTGCGGCAGAGGCTGGGGACGGGCATTCTGCGCGGGCCCTTTAACTGGGTCTGCCAAGGAATCTGGGATATTTGCAATTTGAGCTTCCTGGGTCAGGCGGCGCAGACGCTGCAGCTGCTGCCTCCATAGCTCCATTATGAGCCGGGAGCCCGGGCTGAGCCGCTGCTCCCCAGCGGGGTGTGTGCGGGGAGAGCCCTTCCCTAGCGCCCCTCTGTGCCCAGCCGGGGGGACTTTCTCTGAGGGCTGGAACCAGCCCCTGGGGCAGCACCGGGCTCTACCGCCACCAGCCCCTGAGCCGGAGCCTGCGGGTGAGGGGAGAGACCCGGGGGAAAGGGGCTGGGGCCGGGGCCGGGGCCGGTCAGGAAATGACTCCGCACGAACGGCCCCTCCTCGCCTCAGCTCTGCTCCCGGGGGTGGGGAGCGGGAGTCTGCGAGTCCCAGAGCTGCTGCGCTCCTTGACCCTCCCCCGGACCCTGGGCTCTGCCCCCCTGAGCTTCTGCAGGAGCCGAGCCAGCTTACAGTGATAAAGCTGTGTGGTTTCTTCCACTCCCCGGACCAACATAGCCATGCCGAGAAAACCCCCAGTTAGGCTATGTCTACACTATAAAATTAGGTCGGATTTATAGAAGCCGGTTTTATAGAAACCGGTTGTATGCAGCCGATTGTGTGTGTCCCCACATAAAATGCTCTAAGTGCATGAAGTCGGCGGACCGCGTCCACAGTACCGAGGCTAGCGTCGACTTCCGGCACATTGCACTATGGGTACCTATCCCACAGTTCCCGCAGTCTCCGGCAGTCTCCGGCGCCCATTGGAATTATGGGTTGAGATCGCAATGCCCGAATGATGCAAAAGATACTAGTTTCGCACCTTTTTTCAGACCAGACGCCATAGCTATCACTGGGATCATGGATCCCGCTCAGATCACCGCGGCAATTATGAGCACTATGAACACCACGCGCATTGTCCTGGAGTATATGCAGAGCCTGGACATGCCAAAGCAAAACCAGGACCAGCTGAGGAGGAGGCGATTGCAGCGCGGCGACGAGAGTGATGAGGAAATTGACATGGACCTCTCACAAGGCACAGGCCCCAGCAATGTGGAAATCATGGTGTTACTGGGGCAGGTTCATGCCGTGGAACGCCGATTCTGGGCCCGGGAAACAAGCACCGACTGGTGGGACCGCATCGTGTTGCAGGTCTGGGACGATGCCCAGTGGCTGCGAAACTTTTGCATGCGTAAGGGCACTTTCATGGAATTTTGTGACTTGCTTTCCCCTGCCCTGAAGCGCCAGAATACCAGGATGAGAGCAGCCCTCACAGTTGAGAAGCGAGTGGCGATAGCCCTGTGGAAGCTTGCAACGCCAGACAGCTACCGGTCAGTTGGGAATCAATTTGGAGTGGGCAAATCTACTGTGGGGGCTGCTGTGATCCAAGTTGCCAGGGCAATGAGAGACCTGGTGATATCAAGGGTAGTGACTCTGGGAAACGTGCAGGACATAGTGGATGGCTTTGCTGCAATGGGATTCCCAAACTGTGGTGGGGCGATAGACGGAACCCATATCCCTATCTTGGCACCGGCGCACCAAGCCACCGAGTACATAAACCGCAAGGGGTACTTTTCAATGCTGCTGCAAGCCCTGGTGGATCACAAGGGACGTTTCACCGACATCAACGTGGGCTGGCCGGGAAGGGTACATGATGCTCGCGTCTTCAGGCACTCTGTTCTGTTTCGAAAGCTGGAGGAAGGGACTTTCTTCCCGGACCAGAAAATAACCGTTGGGGATGTTGAAATGCCTATCGTGATCCTTGGGGACCCAGCCTACCCCTTAATGCCATGGCTCATGAAGCCGTACACAGGCAGCCTGGACAGGAGTCAGGACCTGTTCAACTACAGGCTGAGCAAGTGCCGAATGGTGGTGGAATGTGCATTTGGGCGTTTAAAAGCGCGCTGGCGCAGCTTACTGACTCGCTCAGACCTTAGCGAAAAGAATATCCCCATTGTTATTGCTGCTTGCTGTGCGCTCCACAATATCTGTGAGAGTAAGGGGGAGACATTTATGGCGGGGTGGGAGGTAGAGGCAAATCGCCTGGCCGCTGATTACGCACAGCCAGACACCAGGTCGGTTAGAGCAGCACAGCAGGGCGCGGTGCGCATCAGAGAAGCTTTGAAAACTAGTTTTGTGACTGGCCAGGCTACGGTGTGAAACTTCTGTTTGTTTCTCCTTGATGAAATCTCCAACCCCCCACCCACCCGGTTAACTCTACTTCCCTGTAAACCAAGCACCGCACCCTCCCCTACCCTCCCCTCTTCAAGCACCACTTGCAGAGGCAATAAAGTCATTGTTACTTCACATTCATGCATTCTTTATTAATTCAGCACACAACTAGGGGGATAATTGCAAAGGTAGCCCGGGATGGGTGGGGGAGGAGGGAAGGAAAAGGACACACTGCACTTTAAAACTCTAAAACTTTAAAACTTATTGCTGTGGAAATCATCTAGGGTGGAGTGATTGGGTGGCCGGAGGCCCCCCCACCGTGTTCTTGGGCGTCTGGGTGAGGAGGCAATGGGACTTGGGGATGAGGGCTGTTGGTTACAGAGGGGCTGTAGTGGCGGTCTCTGCTCCTGCTGCCTTTCCTGCAGCTCAACCATACGCAAGAGCATATCACTTTGATGCTCCAGCAGCCGGAGCATCGACTCTTGCTTTCTGAGTACAAGCTGACGCCACTTCTCCTCTTCAGCCCGCGTTTCAGCACGCAAACTCTGCTCTTCAGCCCGCCACCTCTCCTCTTGCTCATATTGGGCTTTTTTAAAATCAGACATTGACTGCCTCCACGCATTCTGCTGTGCTCTGTCAGCGTGGGTGGCAGTCTGTAGTTCAGTGAACATTTCGTCACGCGTCCTTCGCTTCCTTTTTCGAATATTCACTAGCCTCTGTGAAGGTGAAACATTTGCAGCTGGTGGAGGAGAAGGGAGAGGTGGTTAAAAAAAGATACATTTTAGAGAACAATGGGTACACTCTTTCACGTTAGATTTTGCTCTTCACATCACATAGCACATGTGCTTTCGGTACAAGGTCGCATTTTTCCTCTTATATTGAGGGCCTGCCGGTTTGGTGTGAGAGATCACTCACGCAGTGCCAGGCCACAGATTTCAGCTTGCAGGCAGCCATGGTAAGACACAGTCTTTTGGCTTTTTTAACCTTGTTAACAAGTGGGGATGGTTTAAAACAGTACTGCTCTCATTAACCATACCAAGCACCCGTTGGGTTGGCCATTTAAAATGGGTTTGCAATGTAAAAGGAGGGGCTGCGGTTTCAGGTTTAACATGCAGCACAAACCCAACTAACTCCCCTCCCCCACACACCCAATTCTCTGGGATGGTCACTTCACCCCACCCCCCCACCGCGTGGTTAACAGCGGGGAATATTTCTGTTCAGCAGAGCAGGAAGGGGCACCTCTGAATGTCCCCTTAATGAAATCGCCCCATTTCAACCAGGTGACCGCGAATGATATCACTCTCCTGAGGATAACAAAGAGCGATAAGGAATGGTAAGCGATACTCCACCACAGTAGTTCTGCATGCCAGCAAACACCGGGACCATACGCTGCCATGCTTTGTTATGCAATGATTCCAGACTACGTGCTACTGGCCTGGCGTGGTAAAGTGTCCTACCATGGCGGACGGGATAAGGCAGCCCTCCCCAGAAACCTTTTGCAAAGGCTTTGGGAGTACATGAAGGAGAGCTTTCTGGAGATGTCCCTGGAGGATTTCCGCTCCATCCCCATACAGGTTAACAGACTTTTCCAGTAGCTGTACTGGCCGCGATTGCCAGGGCAAATTAATCATTAATCATTAAACACGCTTGTTTTTAAACCATGTGTAATATTTACAAAGGTACACTCACCAGAGGTCCCCTGTGTGCCCACAGGGTCTTGGGTGAGTTCGGGGGTTACTGGTTCCAGGTCCAGGGTGATAAACATATCCTGGCTGTTGGGGAAACCGGTTTCTCCGCTTCCTTGCTGCTGTGAGCTATCTATGTTCTCTCCATCCTCATCTTCCTCGTCCGCCGAACCCGCTTCCCTGTGTCTTTCTCCAGTGAGGGACTCATAGCACACGCTTGGGGTAGTGGTGGCTGCACCCCCTAGAATGGCATGCAGCTCCGCGTAGAAGCGGCATGTTTGCGGCTCAGCCCCGGACCTTCCGTTTGCTTCTCTGGATTTGTGGTAGGCTTGCCTTAGCTCCTTAATTTTCACGCGGCACTGCTGTGCGTCCCTGTTATGGCCTCTGTCCTTCATGGCCTTGGAGACCTTTTCTAATATTTTGCCATTTCGTTTACTGCTTCGGAGTTCGGCCAGCACTGATTCATCTCCCCAGATGGCGAGCAGATCCCGTACCTCCCGTTCTGTCCATGCTGGAGCTCTTTTGCGATCCTGGGACTGGGACTGGGACTCCATCACGGTTACCTGTGCTGATGAGCTCTGCATGGTCACCTGTGCTCTCCACGCTGAGCAAACAGGAAATGAAATTCAAACGTTCGCGGGGCTTTTCCTGTCTACCTGGCCAGTGCATCTGAGTTGAGAGTGCTGTCCAGAGCGGTCACAATGAAGCACTGTGGGATAGCTCCCGGAGGCCAATAACGTCGAATTCCGTCCACACTAACCCAATTCCGACCCCCTAAGGCCGATTTTATCGCTAATCCCCTCGTCGGAGGTGGTGTAAAGAAACCGGTTTAAAGGGCCCTTTAAGTCGAAAGAAAGGGCTTCGTCGTGTAAACGTGTCCAGGCTTAATTCGATTTAACGCGGCTAAAGTCGACCTACCCTCGTAGTGTAGACCAGGCCTTAGACACAGCTATGCCGACAAATTGTTTCTGTTGGCCCGGCTGTCAAGACAAGTGGTGTTCCTGCACCGGAAGAAATACTCCTGCTGCGTCTACCCTAAAGGGCTATGCATTCTTAACTCTGCAGAGTAGACATGGCCGCAACAAAACAGCAACCAGATCTCCTGTCCAGAGGGGGGAAGGAGAATGAAAGAGGGAGAGGAAAAGTATGGGAAAGGAGAAGCAAGTGGGGAGAGAAGTTACAGGTGCCTAAACCTTCCCAGGTCTGTTGACTTTAGATTCACTTCTCATTGCACAAGACAAGGACCCGAGGCAGGAAAAGTCAGTTCCTACCTCTGCGTAGTCCCTGCTACTGCCCTGGGTGACAATGTCACGGGGAGCCCCAGTGCAGCTGCTTTGATTTTGTTCTTTTCTAGTATTTGGTTCTGGGAGGATTTAAATATAAACCTCTACCCCAATATACCGCGACCCGATGTAACATGAATTCGGATATAACATGGTAAAGCAGTGTTCTGGGGGGGCTGGGCTGCACACTCCGGCGGATCAAAGCAAGTTCGATATAACGTGGTTTCACCTATAACGTGGTAAGAGTTTTTTGGCTCCTGAGCACAGCGTTATATCGGGGTAGAGGTGTATGTGTTGGTGGGTTGAGAAAAACGCCCCAGCATTTTCGCAGTGTGACAGAATGCAGAACATCTGTTTGCAGGGAAAGGGAGGGTGGTGAACCAGTGTGTGAAATTGTCTAAAGTCCCCGTCTGAAACCTTCCCTCTGCCCTTTTCACCGACAGGCTGGAAAATAACATCCAGGTTTCACTCCACATTTTCCCACTCTCCCTGGGGATAGTGAAGGGAAATGGCTGCAGTGTAACAGGCACAGGTAAGTGATTGTCAAGGAGTAAGTGTGTGTGGGGGGGATCCCTACCAGTGTCCCTGATTTCCCTCTCATGCCAGGGACTCTGTGTGCCCCTCCATTACACTTAATAAAACCACCAACTTTTTCTCCTCAGGTAGTTAGTGTTTAGATACTGTTCTAGTTCTTTGATAGATGGGAGTCCTCTGCTGAGCTAACAAACAAGTCCATTTTTTCCAAACATCCAGACATATTTACCCTCCCCCCCCCCATCTCCCCAGTAAATGAGTAGTTTAATGACAATCCCAGTGATTGCAGGCTGTGCAATCACTTTTCGTTTCACTTCCACTGGGTCTCTGGAGTCATTTCCTTTTCCACTCTATCCCTGGAGTTCCAGTCCCATCCGCATAACCAATTGTTATGTCTTTTGCTCTTTACACAACACAAAGAAACTTGTAGAAACCCCAGGCACAGTTGAGTTCCAAATAACCTTACTTATTTAACTAGTACAGATATCCAAAGCCTAACTACTTTCACTGCTGTTCTGACATTTTTGGAGCTTTCTAAAACTAGAACATGACGAGGGATAACCAACTATTTATATGGACACTACATTCTCTTTAACGTGAAGCTGGAAGATGTGGGAAAGGCCCAGCAGGAAGAGTTAGAAATTACCCACTATGAGGAAAGAAACCCCTGAACAGGCAGCTATCAAAGACCTACTACCAACCTGCAGAACTCCGAAGCCAAGAGTCACTCCAGAAAGTTATGAGACAGGCATAGATTCATAAGTTCTGAGGCCATAATGGACCATTGTGATCATCTAGTCAGACCTTCTGAATAACGCAGGCCATAGGACTTTCCGGTATTAATTTCTGATTGAAATAGAGTGGCTCTTTTAAAAATACATCCAATCTTGATTTTAAAATTTCCAGTGTTGGAGAATCCACTGCAACCCTTGGTAAGTTTTTCCCAATGTTTAATTACTCTCTCTGGTAGAAAGTTTGCACCTAATTTTAGTCTGAATTTCTATTGCTTCAGTTTCCAGCCACTGTATCTTGTTGTACTTTTGTCTGCTAGATTGAAGAGCCCATTATCAAACTTCTGTTCCCCATATGAGTACTTGTAGATGGGGATCACGTCACCACTTAATTATTTGTTTGATAAGCTAAATGGCTTGAGCTCCTTGCGTCTATCACTATAAGGTAGGTTTTCCAATCCTTTAATCATTCTTGTGGTTCTTTGAGCCCTTTCCAATTGTACAGCATCAGTCTTGAATTGTGGATACCAGAAAGGGATATAGTAGTCAAGTAGCAGTTGCACCAGTAACACACAGAGAGGTAATATAACCTATCCATTCCTACTCAAGTTTCCCCTGTTTATACATTAAAAGGGCTAATGTGATGCTTCAGGTATAGCGTCACACTGGGAACTCACGTTCAGTTGATTATCTATCTTGAGCGTCAGATCTTTATCCCGGGAAGCAGTGACTCTGAAAGAGTATCCCATTTTGCAAATACCGCCTGCTTTGTTCCTAGATGTGGGAGTTTATATGGGGTGTAGAGAAACACATCTTGTTGGCCAACATTCAGTTTACCAAGTGATCCAAATCTCTGTAAAATGACCAGTCCTCTTTATTATTTACCACTCTTCCAATCTTTGTGTCTTCTGCAAACTTTATCAATAATGATTTTGCTTTCTTCCAGGTCATTGATAAAAATGTTGTTACAAGAGTTGGCTTTTGTTGAATGACTTGCAGAAGTCAAGTATACAACATTAACATGGTTACCTTGATCAATCAAACTTGTAATCATCAAATAAATCCTAAGTTTGACAAGATCTATTTTTCATAAATCCATGTTGATGGACATTAATTATATTACCCTCCATTAATTATATTACCTTTCTGTAGAAATCAATTCCCACATCAGCTGTTACATTATTTTACCTAGGACTGATGTCAGCCTGACAGGCCTATAATTACCCAGGTCATCCCATTTACCCTTTTAAAATATTGGCACAACATTAGTTTCCTTCCAGTCCTTTGGAACTTCTCCACTGTTCCAAGCTTGATTTAAAAAAAAAAAAAAAAAAAAAATCGGATGTGCTGATTTTAAAATGTCTAACTTTAATATCTGCTGTTTAGCATTCTCCTTTAAGTTATTGTTAGAGTGGACAGTATTTTAGCATCATCATCATCAGATGATATGAATATATCATCAACTTTTTCCCAAATATGGAACAAAAATATTTATTGAACACTTCTGCCTTTTCTGTATTATTATTGACAGCTATTTTCATATAGCAATGGACTAATAACATTGATAGGATTGCTTTTCTTCCTTGTAATCTTTAAAAACTCCTTATTGTCCTTAACTATTCTGATCATAGAGTTCTCCCTATGTCCTTTTGCTTCCCTTATCAATTATATACTATTCCTAGCTTCTAACATATTAATTTCTATCACCCTCCCCTTTTCCCCATTTGTGGTGTGAGTATGTATGTATGTGCATATTTCAGTTTTCAAAAATACTCTCACTTCCCTGCTAAGCCAGGCTGTTCCTTTTTAACCAGTGTAGCCTGCTTTCTCGATTTTTGGGATTGTGACTCTATGGCCATCTAGTAAAATGTTCCTAACCAGTTTCCCATTGTAACTGATGTTTTTCTGTTTAAATTATTGTTACCAGCTGATATGGCTCATAACCATTTTCAGCTTTGTGAAACTGGCCCTGTTAAAGCACCAAGGAGAGAGAGAGATAACTATAACTTGTTTGGACTTTATTCTGTTTGTAACCACTAATTGTTAGTGCTGGGATGAAGAGGAATTTATCTGTCAAGATGAGGTCTCAGCTAGAATTCCCGCATGTTGGTTGCAACACTTTTGAGTGAGTAAATTATCGTGTATAAATGAGAAATTCTAATGACATTTTAGTACTGGTAGCATGCGAACTGCAGCCTATGTCAGTCAGATTAAAGTTCGTCATGATCACACAGCTTTCTTCCCTACATGTTATAGAAAGATGCTTGAGGAGCCATTCATCCTGTTCTTTAAGTGTGATTTGGTAGTCTGTAGCAGACACCAACTAGTACCTCATCTTGTGCTTTATCTGTTAGTACACTGATCTGTAAGCATTCAAGTTGGTGACTCAGAAACAGGTAATGCCATTTGTGACATAGGGTGCCACGCCCCCTCTGCTTCTGCCTGTTCAGTCTTTCCTAAATAGATTATAACCATTGATTTTAACACTCTGCTCATGTGAATCATCCCGCCAGTTTCAGTAACACCATCTAGATCGAATTTGTGCTCATAAATGAGTAATTTCAGTTTCTCGTTTTTTTATCAAGGCCCCTAGCATAGGTATGTAAGCAATTCAAGAATTTTCTTTTCATGTTTCTTGGTGTCTTGATTAATTTTGTTCTCAACTTCTTAATTTTTTGCTGAGTGCTCATTTGTTCCCTCTTTTCACACTCCTCTGTTGGTATTAGTTTACTGCCTTTCTGAATACTCTGTCCAGCCTGTGCCCTTGCAGCTATATTCTTCTGCTGAGATGCAGCCATTCAACCTGTACAGCCCCTTCACCCCACAGAAGGTAGTACAATGTTCCACAAACCCAAAACCCTACGCCACTTACCTATCCAGTACTTCACTTCCAGAATCTTCTGCTTTCTGTCTTGCTTGGCTTGTGGGCCAGGAAATATTTCTGAGAAGATCATTTGGACGTTCTTCTCCTTCAGCGCCCTTCCAGGTTCTCTGAAGTTGACTGTAATTTCTCCAGTTCAAGTTAAAAAAAAAATTCTGGCAATTTTTATTTGCCTTCTGTTTTCTGAGCCCAGGGGGTAGGGAAGATATGTATGCGTGAAGCTCCCTGGTGTGTGTATCACACTGCATCTACAAAACTCCACCTCCAACAGTGCAGATGGAAAAGTGTGGGCCCCCCCAGCTGCTGGGATTTACCCTTCTGACTTCTCCATCCCCCTGCTTAATCACGACTCTGTTTCCTCTTTACCCCAGCCAGTCTTCTCCCCCACACTCTCCTTTTCTCTCCTGCCTTTCCCTTTACAATTTCCCACCTCTCACAGCTACTGTCCCACATGCCCCTACACTGTCTATTCTCTTGCACCTGCTCAGCCTCCTGCTGGCTGAATCCCCCTCAACCTCTCTTTGTCCCCCACACATGTTCCTGGACCCCCCCAGAGTCCCTATAGCTTCCTATATTTCCACTTTTCCTCTGAATTTCCTGTCCAGTCTCCTAACCACAGAGCCCCAGCCATATTCCTTGAGAAGAGCCTGACATCATTCACACTGGAAACAAGGGCAGTGGGTGGCCATCTTTATTAGGGGCAGCCTCACTTCCACATGCCAAATCTCTAGGGAAACAGTGGCCAACTTGATTAAGGGCCATTTGACTTCATCTGCAACTAAATATCATGAGACTCCATTATAAAAATCACCAGAGTCAGCAGCTCTGGGCATCGCACTTTCACAGTAGAAATTGTGTGTGTTTTTAATGAAAGCTCTGGGAAATTTCCCAGCTCCCCAGGGAAGTTCCCTGCTCTCGGTGGGGAGGGGTAATTTCCAGCCCTGCCTGTGACTGGTTAGGGCTCTGATCTCAGCAGGGCTAGGAGAGGGGATAAGAGGTTGAAGACCTGTGCTGTGTCTGGGTCATAACATCCCTTGGTATGTGGAGGACCCTGAATCTCCTGCCGGGGGGAACCTCAAGTCTCCAAGGAACCATCTGTCCTCCTCAAAGTGTCTCCAGAAACAGTTTCCAATCCCTTTGGTTTATAGACGTGATGGAATACACTCCTGTATTCATATCCTACACCCCACTGGAATACTTTTTGTACAAAGTATGACTTTTGAGGTATCTCTTGAAAATTCATAATTTGGTGGTCAGTGTTGTCCTGATAAAATATGTGGCAACATTGTATGTAAAATTAAGATTTTCCTGTAGGATGTTGTTAACACATGTTCCAAACCAGGGGTGGCCAACCTGTGGCTCCAGAGCCACGTGCGGCTCCTTGTATAGTCAGACTCCGGGGCTGGAACTACAGGCGCCAACTTTCCAATGTGCTGGGGGGTGCTCACTGCTCAAGCCCTGGCTCTGCCACAGGCCCTGCCCCCATTCCACCCTTTCCCGCGCCCTCGCTCCTCCCCTCCCCCCCCCCAGAGCCTCCTGCATGCCACGAAACAGCTGATCAGGAGGTGGCGGAGGGAGCGGGAGGTGCTGACCACGGGGCTGCCAGTGGGTGGGAGGCGCTGGGAGAGGGGGGAGCTGATGGGGGGGCTGCTGACGTATTACTGTGGCTCTTTGGCAATGTACATTGGTAAATTCTGGCTCCTTCTCAGGCTCAGGTTGGCCACCCCTGTTCCAAACCATAGCAGAAGTTGGCAAACCGGTCTGTCCTAAACAAAGGAATGTGTGCTCTGCTTCATTAGCATTTAAGCAGTAACTAGAGTCATCGAGCAGGAAGGGAGACAAAGGGAGTGCAAGCAGGTGAGAAAAAAGCAACAGAGAAAATCCTTCCACACAGACTCTTTGTCTCCTGGTTCTCAGCTGGAAATGCTTCTCAAAGGGGGAACAGGACTATAAATAAGAGCGGCAGACACCCCAAGAGGCCCCCTTTGCACCTGAGCAAACAAAGAAAATAGCTGTTGGATTATGGGGGATGGGTCCTGACCCGAAGGTTGGTCAGTAACACTGCTGGAATCATGTGGTGAGAAACTTTGCTTCAGATCTTGTTAGATGTGAGAAAGCATCTTCTCTTTATTTTTCTTGTAGTCATTTCTCACTTTTATGCTTCATTACTTGTATTCACTTAAAACCTATCTCTTTGTAGTTAATAAACTTGTTTTACTGTTTTATCCAATCTAGTGTGTTTAAGTTGGAGTGTCTTTATTTAAAGTAATAAGCAGTCATTATTCCTTTAAGGAATTAAGGACTTATTTTATTTGTATTGTCCAGGAGAGGGCTGGGTACTACAGGCCATACATTTCTGGGGGGAAATCTAAGATTGGGGGTGCGTGTGGGTCACACTGAAGTATAACCAAGGCTGGTGAGAGTCAGAGTGTAACCCAAGTGTGCCTGTTAGGCTGCAGTTATACACATACACACACTCTCTCTCACACACTGAGTGTGTGGTTTGCATGCTGGTAGGCTGTTTGTGTGTGGCCCTGGTGGGTGCTAGTTCAGCAAGGCATCGTAAGGCACCCAAGGTTACAGGGCAGAGGTGACACAGCTGCTCATTAGTCTGGATTGTACCCTTGCTATGTCACACCCACCCAGCTAGCACATCTGGAAACAACTGTGTCTTAGAATAAATGTAAAATCTTGGTCTCACATGTTTTCTTTGCCTGGAACAGGATTTCCCATTCCCATACGTGTTGTGATCTCCCAGGGAAGAGTCATGGGTCCAAGATCTCCAGGACTCTGAGGAAAGGGAGATCCTGAGAAACAGCCACACAGGTGAGGAATTGGTTAAACAGACGCAGAAGCCGTGTGCCATTGATGTGGTATATCTTGACTGTAATAAGACTTTTGATATGGTCTCACATGACCTTCTCATAAAGAAACTAGGGAAATACAACCTAGATAGAGCTATTATAAGGTGGGTGCAAAACTGGTTGGAAAGCCATTCAGAGAGTAGTTATCAGATGTTCATTGTCAGGATGGAAGGACATATTGAGTGGGGTTCCACAGGGATCAGTTCTGGGTCTGGTTCCATTCAATACCTTCATCAAAGATTTAGATAATGGCATAGAGGGTACACTTATAAAGTTTGTGGACAATACCAAGCTGGGAGGGGTTGCAAAGTGCCTTGGAGGATAAGATTAAGATTCAAAGTGATCTGCGATGTATTAGCAGGAGTGTTGTAAGCAAGAAACAAGAAGTAATTCTTTCGCTCTGCTCCACGCTGATTAGGCCTCAACTGGAGTATTGTGCCCAGCTCTGTGCACCACATTTCAAAAAAGATGTGGAGAAATTGGAGAATGCTCAGAGAAAAGCAACAAAAAACATTAAAGTTCTAGAAAACATGACCTATGAGGGAAGATTGGGGGAAAAAATAGGGTTTGTTTAGTCTGGAGAAAAGAAGACTGAGGGAACATAACAGTTTTCAAGTACAGAAAAGGTTGTTACTAGAAGGAGGGAGAAAAATTGTTCTCTCTAACCTCTGAGGATAGGACACGAAGCAATGGGCTTAAATTGCAGCAAGGGAGGTTTAGGTTGGACATTAGGAAAAACTTCCTAACTTTCAGGGTAGTTAAGCACTAGAATAAATTGCCTAGGGAGGTTGTGGACTCTCCATCATTGTCTAACCTGCTCTTAAAAATCTCCAAACACCTGTGAGGGATGGTCTAGATCAGAGGTTATCAAACTGTGGTTCGCGAGCGCCATTCAGGTGGTCTGCAGATAGTCCCTCTAAGGTGCACACCTGGGCGGCTGCACACAAGAGAATGAAGGGCCACCCACCTAATTAGTGGAGCCACAAAGGTGTGGCTCTAGTAATTAAGTGCCTGGACCCTGGAGAAGATGCACATGTAAGGTGAGGTGGTGGCCTTGGGGAGAATAGTGGGTAGGTGGGACGGGGCAGTGGGGTGAGAAGAGGGAGTGGGGGGAATTTGGATCGTGCAGGGCTGCAGCGGCCAGAGAAAGAGGCAACTTTCCCCAGCTCCAGGGCTGCAGCTGCCAGGGAGAGATGGCCCTCCTTGCGTGTAAACAGCTGAGATTCTCACAAAAGCCCTGTGAGCATCTCCAGGTCTCTGTCCCCAGGTCAGGATTGTCCCCAGCCGGTGGTGTATACACATGGCAGATGTCGCTCGTGACTTCCCACCCACCCTCACTGACCCCAGGGAGCAGTTCCCTGCCTTTGAATGTTTGGATGGGATGTGGGAGCAGAATTGGTCTCCCCTCCCCCCACATTCTGGGAAATGTTTTGGGAAGGATTTAGATCCTGCTTTTTCAATTATCCCAACAGATACTTTAATTTGTTCCCCCCTTTCCTGTTCCACTTTCTGAGATTCCCAGGGGCTCGGGTGGTCGGGCAGCCTAGTGCTCAGATTGCCAGGCTCTCAGTCCCCTACTGGGCTGTGTACTTTGTCTTTAAGGCCAGGGGAGTGGTAAGGGGCACCCAGGCCCTCCCTCACCACAGGGCCCAGCGCATGGCCCTGTGTATATCAACCCCTGAACAGGGTGGGGTTGGTGTCCCTCCCGGCAGGGGGTCAGAACCCACTGCCCTGGGCTACTTCCTACAAGTCCATTCAGTTGGGGGCATGGCCCCTCTAATACAATCTGCCAGTGGCTTGCTGCCCATAGGGTTCCCTCTTGGGTCTAGGGAAATGCCTTGATGTGGTCCAAGGTCCTTCCGGCAAGGTGAGGATGAGCCCACAATGTCTCTGGGGTCCGCTCAGTCTGTTACCTCTGGTGCTGGGGGTTCATTCGCGGTCTCCCCTTGGTTGGGGAGCCAGTGCTGGCTTCCAGGTGACTGCCCTGGCTGGCAGGTCACTGCTCCATCCCTTCAGCCCTGAGCAGAACCAGGGTCCCTTCTTTTATCCTCCCTCCAGTCCTGGCATTGTTTGCAGGTATAGCAGGATGGGGCTAGCTTAACTCAAACACTTTCTTTAACCCTTGCTGAGGCAGCTGGCAGTTTCTCTGCTTCATTGCGCTCTTCTTCCAGTGCAGGGACTGACTCCTGTCTGAATTGTCTCTCTGTCACATCAGGTGACGGGATGGTGAGTGAGAACAAGGAGGAGCATCCTCAGCAGGGAGGTCCTGGTCAAATGGAAGCACAGAGAACACTATCGGGAAGATCTGAAGGGGATGTGTCCTGGAGTCCTGAGCAGGGAGAAGCCTGCGGAAATCAGCACAGGCCAGAGGCGCAGCAGGGAACCTCCTCAGGGGAGAGACAACAGGGTGAATCCACTGACCAGGGGGTTGGTTTGAAGGACCTTCCTGAAAACATGATCCAGCCAGGAATCTGCACTAAAGGGAAACTGTATGAATGTGCTGAGTGCGGAAAAATCTTCAGTAATGACTCATCCCTGATTGTTCATCGGAGAGTCCACACAGGAGAGAGACCCTATAACTGCTCGGAGTGTGGGAAATCCTTCACTCGGAGCTCCACCCTTGTTGTGCATCAGAGAGTGCACACAGAAGAGAAACCCTATAAATGCCCCGACTGCGGGAAAAGCTTCAAGCGGAGCTCAACCCTTATTTCACACCAGAAAATCCACACAGGAGAGAGACCTTATAACTGCCTGGAATGTGGGAAAAGTTTCAATCAAGGCTCAAACCTAATTAAGCATCAGAGAATCCACACGGGGGAGAGACCCTATAACTGCCTTGAGTGCAGGAAAAGTTTCACTCGGCACTCGCACCTCATTAAACATCAGAGAATGCACACTGGAAAGATGCCCTATAATTGCCCTGACTGTGGGAAAGGCTTCAGTGACAGCTCAGCTGTTATTAGACAGAGGATCCATACTGGAGAGAGACCCTATAAATGCCTCAAGTGTGGGAAAAGCTTCAAGCAGAGCTCAAACCTTATGAATCATCAGATAATCCACACAGGAGAAAAACCCTATTACTGCCCTGAATGTGGGAAGGGGTTCAGTCGGAAGGCTCACGTCATTTCACACCGGAAAATACATAGGGTAGAGATCCTTTAACTGCCTTGAGTGTGGAGAAAACTTCTCTAGCAGCTCTGACCTCGTTAAACATCAGAAAACCCACACTGGAAAGATATCATATAAATGTTCTGTCTGTCGAAAAAGCTTCAGGCAGAGGTCAGAACTTATTTCACATCAGAGAGCTCACAGAAAGAGAAACTATAAATGTTCTGTCTGTGGGAAAAGCTACAAGGGGAAGGTCTCTCTAATGTCCCATCAGAAACTCCACACAGGCTAGCAGGTGTGTTGCATTGAAGGCGATGGGATGAGTCAAAGGGATTCCATTCTTCCCCCAGTGGCATTGTGATTCCCCTTTTTCCCCAGCAGCATTAAACTCTATGGCTCAGACAGAAGCTATTTTCTCTCAGTGCTACCCCTTCACCTCCCAAAGGGTCACATTCCCCAGTGTCCTCAGCTTTCCATGCTTAGGAATCACACTTGGATTTCTCTGATTCTAAATTAGAGTTAAAACTGGAGATGAATGTGTCACTAACCCAGAGGGGGGATTTAAATTAATCCCCAATGCAGTGTGACCAGTCTGAGTTTAAATCCCGGTGTCCATCAACAGAAGTGGCTTCTGGGCTTTTATTTGCCAAACTTGCTTATTTGCCCATGGAAAGGTTTTGTTTATTTTTTTGGTGGGATTTTTTTTTTTTCATTACAATGATGCTAAAACTTTTGTAAATAACATGACCTAATAGTGAGGGATTGCTGAGTGGTGGCTTAGAAGAGAACATGATGTGAAAATCTATTTTGATTTAGAGTCATCAGATGTAACATGCTCTGGGATTAAATTTTATATGAACTTCATACCCTTCCCCATGTAACATGGGTTTCTCTCTCTTTCCTGAAGGCCATTTCGTCACATAAGTGGATATTAGTTTTGTTTGACAGGCTATAGCTGATATTTATTATGGTCTTCTTGAGACAAATGACCATGGGTGAGAATAGTCATTTCTTCTATTTTTTTCCTTTCCCCAGCCCTTTGCCATGAGATTTTAGTGTTTTTTGAACCATGGGAATGATAAATAATCATTGGCACAAACACTGATGGGCAAATATCAGAGTCACCATCCAAAAGGCAGAGAATGAAACAGAGCAGGAGATGACTGCGTGATCCCTGCAGTGACATGAGATAGAGCCAGGTGGAGGAGAGTGTGGGAGATACAGCTCTGGGAAAGTGCAGCATTTGTACAGCTGATGTGGAGAACTTGGAACTCATTACACAGGGGACAGAGAGACAAGAAATATCCTTGTTGGGTGAAGCCATCACTGAAATGCAAAGAGTGTAAATAACATCAGAAGAGGGGTGAGCAAGGGTGTGGGGGGGGGGTGGGCAGGGTGGCCAGGGGGTTACCAATTCCCGGGATGAGGCTGGGCAGAGGTGGGAAGGAAATGGGGATTTTTAACAGGCCTGTGCAGCCCTGAAGTCGGGCCCACCTAGTCACCAAGGCTACAGGGAGGGGAAGACCCTCATAGCCCAGCAGGGAACCCTCCCCTTCCCCATCTACCACAGTGTCCTGTGTTGGCATTAAAGACACTTAAACATGATCATGGCCTCGCTCGTCCCACCCACACCAGGGGACTTTTTGATTCCTCTGCGATCCACAAAACTGCCTGGGCTCCTACGTTACTGCTGTAAAAGTTCCTTTGATGCCTAAGAGCAGGTGCCCTGCTGCCTAGCTCTAGCTGCTCAGACGCTTATCTCGTGCTGAAGCTCCAAGCCGATCCTCAAATTGAGGGAAGATGGGTGCTCCTCTGCATCTGCTGCCTGATCCAGGAGGTGTTCTCTGAGGATGCCTAACTCCCCACAAAGTGGGAGGAGAACTATCACCTTTCAGCCAGGGGTTAGGTTGCACACCTGGTATGTAAGAGAACCTGGTTCAATTCTCCCCTCTGTCTGGGGAGGTGAAGGGATCCGTATAGGGGTCTTTCACCTCTCCGATGACTACACCAACCACTGGATTATAGAGTTATTCTTAATCAGGACTGGTTAATATTCAGTTATTTAATGAAATGGAAACAATTTCTACAAAAGAGACCACATCAATTGGGTATTGCTACACAATTCCTAGTACCTCTATGCATTCTGCAATATATATATTGTGAACTAATAAAGATAATTTTATTCTCCAAACATAGAAATGTATTAAGTGGCAAAAAGCAGTGCAGAAAAACAATGTGCAAAAAAGTGCAGGCAATGTAAACAAAGCTTTAACATCAATTAACAGAGTGGAACTTTAAAATTGGAAAGGCAGCAAATATTTCTGTCCATTTCAGCAGACAAATGCAGGCTGTTGTGGCTACACATGGGCAAACCATGCTTTGCACAGGTCAGTGTATGTGAAGCTGTGGTTTTCCTTGCTGTCCCCCAGCATGGAGTGGTAGGGGTTAGGATGTGGCCTGAGATGCCACATGGAACATTGGGGATGTAGGGAGCTGCTAGAAGGGAGTTCTCCAAGGACTGCAAAGGGTGGAGAGTCTGGGATTTTTGGACCTGTAGGTCAACCGGTGTCTGCAGCATTTGGGTTTGCTGCTTGAGAAGATCTATGATGTCCTGGTGCATCTCCCTCTCTTTGTCCTGATAGGACTTCTCTCTCCTCTCCTCTCTTTACTTCTCCCTAGTCTTAGTCATATTGGCCCTCCGGGCCTTTTGCTCACAGGCCCGTGCATCACTGGCTTGCAGGACCTTGCTGACTATGCCCTTCCTAGTCCTCTGCTTTCTCCTCATCAATGTCAGGCATTCTGTGGGTGTAGAGAGGGCACCTGTGACGGTCCACGCCCCTAAGGTTGCGGGCGGCGTGGACTATCCGCCACCGTCTGTCAACTAGCCCTTTAATCCAGGGCTGTATAGCCTAGTGGCCAAAGTCTATGACGTCCCCTTTGCCTCAAGGGGACGCAGCCTAATGGCAAGAGTCTGGAACCCAGCCCGTGGCTACCGGGGGGTAGGGCCTATAGGCCAGAGTCACCAAAAGCAACCCTCAGGAGGAGGGTAGCGTGGCCTAGCGGCCCCAAAAGCAACCCTCGGGAGGAGGGTAGCGTGGCCTAGCGGCCCCAAAAGCAACCCTCGGGAGGAGGGTAGCGTGGCCTAGCGGCCGGAGTCCCAAAAGCGACCCTCGGGAGGAGGGTAGCGTGGCCTAGCGGCCGGAGTCACCAAAAGCGACCCTCGGGAGGAGGGTAGCGTGGCCTAGCGGCCCCAAAAGCAACCCTCGGGAGGAGGGTAGCGTGGCCTAGCGGCCGGAGTCCCAAAAGCGACCCTCGGGTGGAGGGTAGCGTGGCCTAGCGGCCAGAGTCCCAAAAGCGACCCTCGGGTGGAGGGTAGCGTGGCCTAGCGGCCAGAGTCCCAAAAGCGACCCTCGGGTGGAGGGTAGCGTGGCCTAGCGGCCAGAGTCCCAAAAGCGACCCTCGGGTGGAGGGTAGCGTGGCCTAGCGGCCAGAGTCCCAAAAGCGACCCTCGGGTGGAGGGTAGCGTGGCCTAGCGGCCAGAGTCCCAAAAGCGACCCTCGGGTGGAGGGTAGCGTGGCCTAGCGGCCAGAGTCCCAAAAGCGACCCTCGGGTGGAGGGTAGCGTGGCCTAGCGGCCAGAGTCCCAAAAGCGACCCTCGGGTGGAGGGTAGCGTGGCCTAGCGGCCAGAGTCCCAAAAGCGACCCTCGGGTGGAGGGTAGCGTGGCCTAGCGGCCAGAGTCCCAAAAGCGACCCTCGGGTGGAGGGTAGCGTGAGGCTTTTTTACCAACTCAGCGGGGGGGTTCCGACCGAAACACGCTGAGATTCCCCGGCGGGGGGAGGGGAGGTACCACTCTGTCACCCTCCCGGGGTCCCTTCCTACCAGAGTCTCCGCTGGGGTCTCCCAGGAGTCGACGGGTACTTGGTGCTCGGCGAGTTCGGTTGTCCCCTGGGTCTCCTCTAAGCACGTCTCTTCCCTGCGTAGCCACCGGCTCTGGCTGGTCCGCCGCAGGAGCTTCCCCGGCAGGTCCTGCGCCTACGGGCTCCACCCCAGACTGAGCCGGTCTCCCTCCCTTTATACTCCTATAGCACTTGGAGCATGCCCAGTCCGCCCAGGGAGGCGGGACTTCCGCTGTCAGTCCCTGGGGCTTAACTCCTTCCGGGTTACGGCGGGGTTGCCTGGCCCCTCCCTCTAGTCCCTGGGGCTTAACTCCTTCTGGGCTAAGGCGGGGTTGCCTGGCCCCGCCACACACCCTCCCCCTTAAGAAGGACCGTCCCCGGGGCTGGTCCGTCTCTCCACCCTCCTTTCCCTGTCTAGAAAAGAAATCCGCGTTAGCATGCGCCTTACCCGGACGATGAAACACGCTGAAGTCGTACGGTTGGAGGGACAGGTACCAGCGCATAATTCGGGGGTTCGCATCCTTCATGCTGTGTATCCATCTGAGGGGTGCGTGGTCGGTGATCAGTTTGAAGGTATTCCCCAGTAAGTAATAGCGCAGGGCATCAATGGCCCATTTCGCCGCCGGGGCCTCTTTCTCGATTGTCGCGTAGTGTTTCTCGCGGGGGAGTAGTTTTTGGCTTAGATATAGGACTGGGTGTTCCTCCCCCTCCCATTCCTGGGAGAGGACCGCCCCTAAGCCTACCTCTGACGCATCTGTTTGGAGAATGAACTCCTTTGAAAAATCGGGGTGTCGCAAGACCGGCTCCTGCATGAGTCGGTCTTTCAGCGTCCTGAAGGCCTCGTCACACAGGTCGGACCATTGTACCTGTTGTGGCTGGGAGTTTTTTGTCAGGTCCGATAGGGGTGCAGCTATGGACGCAAAGTCCGGTACAAAGCGACGATAGTACCCGGCTAGTCCCAAGAACTGGCGTACCTGTTTCTTCGTCATGGGCGTAGCTGTGTCCATAAGGGCTTGTACTTTATTGATTTGGGGGCGCAACTTCCCTCCCCCTACGACATACCCAAGGTAGGTCACCTCTTCCTGGCCGAGATGGCATTTCGCCGGATTGGCCGTGAGCCCAGCTTCTCGGAGGGCCTGGAGGACTCCCCTGAGGTGGCGAAGGTGGTCTTTCCAGCTGCGACTGTAGATCACGATGTCATCTATATATGCTGCTGCGTATTGATCGTGAGGCAACAAGAGCTTATTCATCAGCCGCTGAAACGTTGCTGCAGCGCCGTGTAACCCGAATGGCATGGTTACAAAGTGGAAGAGGCCGAAGGGTGTTGGGAAGGCCGTTTTCTCTCGGGAATTGGGCGTAAGGGGGATTTGCCAGTATCCTTTGGTTAAATCTAGGGTCGACAAATACCTCGCTCCCCCGAGTCGTTCTAGGAGTTCTTCTACCCGGGGCATTGGGTATGCGTCAAACCTAGAGATGGCATTAACCTTCCGGAAATTGATACAGAATCGAGTGGTCCCGTCGGGCTTCGGGACCAGAACAATGGGGCTACGCCATTCACTCTTCGACTCCTCGACTACACCCATTTCAAGCATTGTGTCCAACTCTTGTCGCACTGTGGCCCACATCTTCCATGGTATGGGACGATGGTTATCTCTCACCTTCTGGCCCGGCGTCGTTGCGATATGGTGGCTCGTCAGGTTGGTTTGTCCCGGGTGGGTTGATAGCACATCGGGGAAGTCCTTTACCAGTTGCGATATTTGGTCTCGCTGTGCCTGGGTAAGGCCGGCCCCGAGTGTCGCTGGCTTGTGGTCTAAGGGTTCCCCTGCTAGGGGTCCCAATTCTGGGTCTGGGGGCGAGAAGGTGATGAACAAGGATTCCCTAACCTTTCAGGCCTTTAAGAGATTCACATGGTAAGTCCGGGTGTCCTTCCGTCGTCCCGGTAACCGGACTTCATAATCTACGGGTCCGACCTGTCGGATCACCTCGTATGGTCCCTGCCACTTGGCCAGGAGCTTTGATTCCGCCGAGGGTAGCAAGAGTAACACTCGGTCCCTGGGGTTAAAGCTACGTGCCTTAGCCCCTCTGTTATATAGTCGAACCTGCGTCTCTTGGGCCTGTTGCAGATGCTCCCGGGCAAAAACCCCCAAGGTTTGGAGCCGTTATCGCAGACGTAGCACATACTGGGTGGTTCCGAGCACGCGAGTCTCCTGAGTCTCCCAGTCTTCCCTTAAGAGGTCCAGGATCCCTCGGGGCTGCCTGCCGTACAGAAGTTCGAAGGGCGAGAACCCAGTTGACGCTTGGGGTACTTCTCTTATGGCGAACAGCAGGGCTGGCCATGTATCCCAATGGCTGGGGTCTTCCTCTATGAACTTCCGCAGCATGGACTTCAGGGTCCCATTAAAACGCTCTACCAGCCCGTCTGTCTGGGGATGGTAAACTGACGTTCGGAGCATCCGTATATTCAGGAGGCGGCACAATTCTGCTATCAATTTCGAGGATACGTTAGTACCCTGATCAGTCAGGATCTCCGCGGGTATCCCGACCCTAGCGAAGACCTTCACGAGTTCGGTGGCAATCACCGGTGCCGTGGCCGCTCGGAGGGGAACAGCCTCGGGATACCGGGTTGCGTAGTCCACGATTACTAAAATAAATCGATTCCCTGTCTTGCTTCTTTCTAAGGGTCCCACTAAATCCATTCCGATACAGTCAAAGGGTACGCCGACCACCGGCATGGGTATTAACGGGGCTCGGGGTACACCTTTTGGTCCCGCCCGTTGGCATTCTGGGCAGGATGCGCAATATTCTCGGACTTCTTGGTGAATGCCGGGCCAAAAGAAACGGCGGGCCACCCTCTGAAGGGTCTTCTCCCGCCCCAGATGTCCAGCCCATGGGTTGGCATGTGCCAAGTGTAGTAGTCCTCGTCGCAACCTCTGGGGAACCAATAGCTGTCGGAGGACCTCAGGCGTATGTGGCTCCTGCACCACCCGATATAGGCGGTCCTGTTGGACCTCGAACCGTGGCCCCTGCGGAAGTCTTGGAGGTACGTCCTCTCCCGCTCCGGGGACAATGGCCTGCTCCCAAGCCCGACTCAGCGTTGGGTCCTCTCTCTGCTCCCTCACAAAGTCAATATCTCGTTCCAACTCCCTCTGAGTCTCTTCCATGGGTTGATGTTGGGCTTCGGCGGGTGTCTGTCCCGCTGTAGACGTCCCCTCCCCGGGGTCTGTCTCTGGCATGTGTCCGAGGAGTTCCTTTCCTGGAGACGTAGCTCCTTCGATTTGCGGAGCTGACAGTTGATACTGTTGGAGGACCTCCCTAAACTCGGGCCAATCCCGTCCCAGCACGACGGGGTAGGCCAATCTGGGGGCTATGCCCACGTGGAGGACTTCCTCCCGCTGCCCTATCCCGATCCTCACCCAGGCGATGGGATAAGGGCGAATGTCCCCATGTACACACTGTAAGTGTATCTTATCCCCTGCCAGTCTAAGGTTCGGGACCAGCCCCTCCCGTACGAGGGTCTGACTACATCCTGAGTCTACGAGAGCCCTCGTGTGGATCCCCTCGACCCGCACCAGAACCACCAATTTCCCTGGGCCCCTTTTCCGGGCTCTATGACCGGCAACCCATACTTGTCCATAGTTACAATCCATAAAAGGACATTCCCGCTGAAAATGTCCCTCTTGTCCGCACTCCCAGCAGCGGTTCCGGCCCTCCGCGGGTCCGTTGCCGTCCCTTGTTGGGCTTCGTCCCCCTTGGGGTGGCCGTTGTCTTCGACTCGGCCTCCGAGGGACTTCCCGCCTGGGTCCGGGATTGTGGAGGTTAGTAGGTGCGGGTCGGATAGGGGGGGCAGGTTCCCGAGCCCCCGCTCCCCGAGGGCTTCCTCTGTCTGGGCCTTCTCCCCGGTTCAGGTTTCCGGACCTACGGGGGTGAGTCTGGGCTTCCTCAGCTGCTAAGTAATCCTCCCTCAGGCCCACCGCCGCGGACAGGGTGGCCGGTCGGTGACGCTGTACCCATGCTTTCCCTCCTTCTGGGAGGATCTGGGTGAACTGTTCGAGGGCCACCCTTTCCGCTACGTGTGGCCCGGTCAAGCCCTCAGGCTCCAACCATCTCCAACAGAGGTCCCGTACCCGTTGGGCCACGGCCCGAGGCCGAGCTCCAGGAGGGTACCGTTCTTTACGGAGGCGCTGGCGGTACGTCTCGGGGTTAATGCCGGTCTGGTCTAAGATGGCCGCTTTCACCCGGGGGTAGTCCAAGGCCTCTCGGGAATCCAGGTTACGGTAGGCCATCTGCGCCAGTCCCGTTAAATAGGGGGCCAACATCGTGGCCCAGTGTTCTGGGGGCCACCGAGCAGCGGTGGCGACCCGCTCGAATGTCACCAGGAATGCTTCCGGGTCGTCGCCTGGTCCCATCTTTGTGAGGCGGACCGTTAGTCCCCCCAGGTGGTCCACAAGCCCCGCGCCTGTGGTGTTGGGGGCGGGAACTCCTGGCGGTCCCATTACCGTAGCTATTTGTTGGACCAGGCGCTCTTGTTGTCCTTGGTATTGGGTGGCCAACTCCCGAAGGAGTTGCTGCTGTCGTTCCTGGTGCTGGGTCGTCTGTAGCTGCTGCTGGCTGGCCATCTGTTGCAGCAGGTGTGCCTGTTTTTGTCGCTGTTGGGCCACCTGTTCTTGCTGGTTCTCCAGCAACCACTTTACAAGTTTCTCGGCATCCATCTTAGACGGCAGGAGGGGTTCCGTCGTCTAGACTCCGAGTATTGGACCTCTTAGCAGGTCCGGGGCCATGCCCGCATTCTCCACCAAGTGTGACGGTCCACGCCCCTAAGGTTGCGGGCGGCGTGGACTATCCGCCACCGTCTGTCAACTAGCCCTTTAATCCAGGGCTGTATAGCCTAGTGGCCAAAGTCTATGACGTCCCCTTTGCCTCAAGGGGACGCAGCCTAACGGCAAGAGTCTGGAACCCAGCCCGTGGCTACCGGGCGGTAGGGCCTATAGGCCAGAGTCCCCAAAAGCAACCCGCGGGAGGAGGGTAGCGTGGCCTAGCGGCCAGAGTCCCCAAGAGCGACCCTCGGGTGGAGGGTAGCGTGGCCTCGCGGCCAGAGTCCCAAGAGCGACCCTCGGGTGGAGGGTAGCGTGGCCTCGCGGCCAGAGTCCCAAGAGCGACCCTCGGGTGGAGGGTAGCGTGGCCTAGCGGCCAGAGTCCCAAGAGCGACCCTCGGGTGGAGGGTAGCGTGGCCTAGCGGCCAGAGTCCCAAGAGCGACCCTCGGGTGGAGGGTAGCGTGGCCTAGCGGCCAGAGTCCCAAGAGCGACCCTCGGGTGGAGGGTAGCGTGGCCTAGCGGCCAGAGTTCCAAGAGCGACCCTCGGGTGGAGGGTAGCGGGGGGGTTCCTACCGAAACACGCTGAGATTCCCCGGGGGGGGGGGAGGTACCACTCTGTCACCCTCCCGGGGTCCCTTCCTACCAGAGTCTCTGCTGGGGTCTCCCAGGAGTCGACGGGTACTTGGTGCTCGGCGAGTTCGGTCGTCCCCTGGGTCTCCTCTAAGCACCGGGGCGCCGGCGGGCCGTGGACGGCGTCTCTTCCCGGCGTAGCCACCGGCTGTGGCTGGTCTGCCGCAGGACCTTCCCCGGCAGGTCCTGCGCCTACGGGCTCCACCCCAGACTGAGCCGGTCTCCCTCCCTTTATACTCCTATAGCACTTGGAGCATGCCCAGTCCACCCAGGGAGGCGGGACTTCCGCTGTCAGTCCCTGGGGCTTAACTCCTTCCGGGTTAAGGCGGGGTTGCCTGGCCCCTCCCTCTAGTCCCTGGGGCTTAACTCCTTCTGGGCTAAGGCGGGGTTGCCTGGCCCTGCCACAGCACCCCTTAAGGCTGCAACGGCAGAACTGCTGATTAAACACAGACATGTCATTGGATTTACAGTCACAATGGAAAGGGAGAGACAAGGCTCAAAACTCCCATCCCTTATTCCCAGAAACGCTTTTAAGAAGAAAAGTTTATTGACACTACAGCTGTGGAGTGCCTCCACACTGCACCGCACTCCAGCCCCAGTCATGGTGCGTATGGCCCCACGAGTGGTGAGTGAGGAGATGGGGGGAGGAGGAATTTTGGTTGCACAAAGCAATAACATTTCAGTCCCTGTTCCATGGGAACAAGTGCAAGGCAATGCCACTGAAGACTGGCACGACGTTCCACAGGTGGTGGTGGTTTTAGCTGATCTCTCACTCCTGAGGGTAACAAAGGAACAGAAAGCATAGCTCCTACTGAAGTCCTGAAGCTGCCTGGGCCTGTATGCCACTAGCCTGTTTACTGCAATGGTGCCAGCTGAACTCATCATGGACTGACGTGGCAAAGTGTCCTACCATGGAGGAAGAAATAAGGCAGCCCTCCCTAGAAGCTTTTGGGAGAGGATTTCAGAGCATCCCCATAAAAGTTTAATCAAGATGTCTCAGGACATCCCTATGTACATAAAGTGCCCCCCTTCCCCTATGCTTAACCTAGCAGGGGAATAAAAAGCACGTGTCATTTCTACCTCTGCTTGTTGTACCTCTACTTCTTGTATGAATAAAACAATGAAAAGTCAGTACCTGTGGCTTGTTATCTTGGGGATGGGCCAGGCACCATCTTTAAATTTAAACATTGTAAGGAAAAATGCATGGTCACACTTTCCCAAGGTACCTTCCCATACCTTGAGCCCATCCATGCTTGTCTGGCAGACTGACTAGACTACTGGTGGTGTCTTCAACAGGTCCTGGCTCCTGTTGCGTTTCCTCCCTCTCCCTTGTTGTCCTTGCCAAGGAGGGCAATCAGGAAAGGCATTTCAAAAACACGTGAGAGGTTTTGAAAGGGGTGGTGGCTTCCAGTCTCTGTGACCCTTGGGCAGTAGAGTTTACAACTGTGACCAGATCTGTCAGTGTCACAGGGAATGGGGCATTCTGGGACAGCTGCTGGAGGACTATGAGGTCAATAACAGGAGGAGCTGAGCTGAAGCCTCTGCAATGAAGGAGAAACTAATGAAGTGGGTCCCATGACACAGACGGAGGAACCGCAGTGACATACATCCCTGTTGCGTCTCAGGTGCCCGGGACAGAGGCAGCTCCCTGGGATCCAGGACTATCCCAGCCAGAAGAACAGGGGTGCTGGGAAGCGTGAAAAATGGTTCCAGGTTCCCCCAGGCATGAGATCTGCCCTTAACGCTCTGATTCTCTCTTTCCCCCAGTGAATGTGACTCTGGATCCAGACACGGCTCATCCCATCCTCATCCTGTCTGAGGATTGGAAAAGTGTGAGATGGGCAGACACACACAGCAGGATCTGCCTGACACCCCTGAGAGATTTGACACAGCCCTGTGTGCTGGGCTGTGAGGGATTCACCTCGGGGAGACATTGCTGGGAGGTGGGGGTTGGGGGATACTGGGTTGTGGGGGTAGCCAGAGAGTCTGTGAGGAGGAAGAGATGGATCAGCCGTAACCATGAGGGGGGGTGGGGGGGGATCTGGGCTGTGCAGTGCTGCAGGGGTCAGTTTCAGGCTCTCACCTCCACTGTGATCCTCCTGCCCCTGAGCCGGGTCCCCAGCAGGATCCAGGTTTGTCTGGACTGTGAGCGGGGGCAGGTGACATTTATCGATGCTGGTGACGAGGCCCCGATCTTCGCTTTCCCACTGGCCTCTGTACCTGGGAAGAGAATCCGACCCTGGCTCCGGATACTGGAGGCAGGATCCTGGCTCAAACTGTGTCCCTGAGACACGGGGTGGAGGGGGAGGGAGAGGAACATCTCACTGGGGACCCTGAAATCAGCCTCTCTACCCTCAGAAAGTGTAGTCTTTATGATCCCCTCCTGTGGACTTTCTATCATGCAGGAGGTTGCATCAGGTCTCACCTCTGTGCAGCCTCTGGACTGTCAAACCATAGAGAGCATTCAGTGAGCGAGGCAGAGAAGCAAATTTCATTGCCCCAGGGATTGTGCAGCCTGTTTGCCACTGTTCTCTATGATCCAGGAGGACTCTGGGGATCCTGGGTTAGACAGTGTCACTGAGACATGATGGGAACAGCCCACTGAGAATGAAAAAATGGGCTTCTCTAGCCAAATAATCCTAGCTCCTATGACCTGGAAGACTCCAGTCTACCCAACCATAGGCACCAACTTCTCCTGGTGCCGGTGGGTGCTCACGCCCCCCTGCCCCAACTGCACCCCTGCCCCTGTAGCACCAGGGATGGGAGGGGGTGCAGAACCCCTGGAGCTGCAGGAGGAGCAGAGGGGCCCTGAGAGGCAGGTATGGGGTTTGCAGGGTTACAATTGGTGGAGGGGCTGTGGACAGAAGTGATGTTGGGTTGGGGAGCAGAATTAATAGCTGGGCTGGGTACAGGCAGATGTGGGGGTGGCAGGGACACAGAATTAATTAACTGGGGTTTGGGGGAGAAAATGTAGGCTCTGCACCAGCAGGGAGCCTGGGAGAGGGAGACCCAGGGACTGGAGAGTGTGCATTCATCCCAATATCCAGTAGAAATGAGTGACTAGTGTAGACACTTCCTACATCGACAGAAGGGGTTTTTCCATTGATGCAGTTAATCCATCTCTGGGAGAGGCAGTAGTTAGGGCAACAAAGAATTCTTCCATTGACCTTTCTGCATCTACATCCAAGGTTAGATTGACCTAACTACATCACACAGGGTGTGAAAGTTTTCACAGCTCTGAGTGATATAGCTAGGCCGACCTAAGTTTTAGGTATAGACCAGGCCTCAGGAAGAATAAGGGTATGTCTACACTACAGTCGCTACTACAGAAGAGCTACAGCTGTGTCGCTGAAGTGCCGTAGTGTAGATGCTTCCTACACTGACAGAAGTGTTTTTTCCATGGCTCTAGTTAATCCTCCTTTCTGAAAGGTGGTAGCCAGGTCAATGGAAGAATTCTATTATCTACACTGGGGATTAGGTCAATCTAGCTGTGGCACTCAGGGTACAAAATTTTTCATAGCCCTGAGTGATGTCACTAGGTTGATCTATGTTTAAGTGTAGTCCTGGCCTATGAGGGGTTTCCCTGGAGCTAGCTGAAAACATGGGGTCAGAGGGATTGGCTGGCAGCTTGGTGTGTGTGAGGCAGAGAGCCAAGAGAAGCAGTCGTGAATGTGATCCTGGCAGGAAACTAAGATACAGAGCTTGCTTCAAGCACAGGGTTCCTTGGAACAGCAGATGTGGATTTTTGAGTAAGGAAACTGCCTGCAGTTGTTTGTTGCTACCGTGTTCAGGGCACAGGAATGTGTGGACATTCTTTGTAAATAATAAAGATTGCACCAAAGATAAATACCTGACTCCTATAATCAATTTCTCCACCCAGTGGAAGAACCTAGCATGGCCCCAAACACTGGCTAACTGCTGAGGTCAAAGGAGCAATGGTACAACCTGAGTCAGAATCTAGACCTATAGCAGTAAATGAGTTGTTGGGAAACATTTTCTGGGCATTCCAGCAGCAAAGAGCCTGTGCAGAGGAGTAGATTGCTGCTCATTGTGGACTTCAGCATATGCAGGTTTGTGTGCTGAACAATCCCCATTGTCCCTTCTCCTGACACTCCTCTCCCCAGAGTCAGAAAAATCCCAAACTAGAATCCCTGGCTTGTATATCTCCCCAAGCAGAACCAGTCCACACAGTGATTAGGAGCTCAGTATAGGCCCAAGGAGAATGATTGGAGGAGCCTGGGGTAGCTGGAATGGGGCAGGGTGGGGGTAGGATTGTTATTTTTCCTTTGGTCTATGGAGTTTTACAAAGATTAAACCTAAAATCTTCTTTCCAGCTCTTAGATGGTGTTTTGGATGGGCTGCAACCTTTAGACTGCGATGTCATAAAGCTTAGGAGATTTACCATAATATCACCCTTCAGCTCAAGAGTTGCTCTGGATTAATGTGTTGCTGACATTTTCATGCCTTGTCACTAGCACAAACCAGGTGCCTCTGACCTTAACCCATGGTTCCATGTAGCCCGTGGTTCCATGGTTCTACATAACCCATGTAGCCCGGCTGGTCCCAGGCCGGTGGCTAGATGTACAGCAAGACACAGCTAAGCCAAGGCTCCTCTGCACACACATTGTCACTGAAATAACCCAATGGGGTTTAGTTCCCACCTATTGTGGTTTCAGTGCATACACCCACCTCACAGGTCACTGGGCAGTGTCCTTTTGCCTCAGGGTCTTAAGGCCAGCAACCAAAAGTTCCTTTAACGTGCCCCTCCCTTCTCCCCCCACCCCACTCACAGTGAAGACCCAGAGTTCAGAGATGCATCTGCAGAGTTCACCTCTCCCCCTGGCATGGTGGGGGGGGGGGGTGCGGCTTGCTCACTCAGAGCTGTCCAGGCATTTGCTGTGGCACAGTCTGCCTGGCCAGTGACTCACCACTCCACTCATCCCTTCACCAGCCACTTGGTCACCATCCCACACTCTCTGGGATATCTTGAGGTCCTACCACTTAGCACAGCTCTCAGTGATTTCAGCCGTTAGGTGGGAAGCCTCATTGCTAGCACAGACAGAGCAGTCTATTGTACCAGAGACACTGTCCCGCAATAGGCCTAATGCTGAGCCCTGATTATCAGTGATTTCAGCTCTGTTGGTTTGTAACAAGACTCCCAGTTGAGTCTTAATCCACTCTGTCATTACACAGTAAGGATCAAATTGTGTCTGGGGCCCACACCAGCAGGCACAAGTATATCACCATACTCTCATGACTCCAGTGGGTTTCGGCACCCATGTCCCCTGCCTACCGAGTGCAGTTAGTTGAAGATGAGTCCCTCAATCAGGGTATGCCAAGCACAGTTTTTTTTTTTTTTTTTTAATGGAGATATCCCATCTCCTAGAACTGGAAGGGACCTTGAAAGGTCATCGAGTCCAGCCCCCTGCCTTCACTAGCAGGACCAAGTACTGATTTTGCCCCAGATCCCCAAGTGGCCCCCTCAAGGATTGAACTCACAACCCTGGGTTTAGCAGGCCAATGCTCAAACCACTGAGCTATCCCTCCCCCCTAAGTTCTGCTGCCCTTGATTCACACAACAAGGATAACAACCCTTTAGTACCCCAGCCCCCAATAACAAAGTGACTTGTGATCCAACACCAACCAAAAGTGACCATTTGGGAAAATCAGCCCCATCATGCTGAGCACCTAGGCAGGGTGGATGTGCCTAAGCAAACAAAGCCAAAGTCCTCTTCCCCAGCTCATCAGTAGGTGTTGGGGAGAGCTCATCCAGACCCTCCTTACATTAAGAATATCCCAATTCAATTGAGGGTACGTCTCAACAGCAGCTGGGAGGTGTGATTCTTGGGTACATGTAAACATGCGGACACTGCTGAAGTTAGCACACTACCAATAGCAGTGAGACTGCAGCAGCAAGGGGCTGACTTGGACTAGCTGCTGTAAATGTAAACAAATGTGTTTGTCTTAACGATTGGCTGAACAAGAAGTAGGACTGAGTGGACTTGTAGGCTCTAAAGTTTTATATTGTTTTATTTTTGAGTGCAGTTATGTAACCAAAAAAAAAATCTACATTGGTAAGTGCAACACTCATGATAAAGAGATTGCACTACAGTACTTGTAATGAGGGAATTGAAAAATACAATTTATTTTCTCATTTTTACAGTGCAAATATTTGTAATAAAAATAATATAAACTGAGCACTGTACACTTTGTATTCTGTGTTGTAATTGAAATCAATATATTTGAAAATGTAGAAAAACCATCCAAAAATATTTAATAAATTTCAATTGGTATTCTATTGTTTCACAGTGTGATTAATCACGATTATTTTTTGTAGTTAATTGCATGAGTTTACTGTGAATAATCAACAGCCCTAAAATAAACCATTAACAACAATGCTTTTTAAAAAAAAGCAAAATAGAAACTAATACAAAACACACTGAACTACAAAGTTCCCCTCCCTCTGGATCTGCTACAGGATTTGAATCATGTCTCTTCAGATCCCCAGCACACACCCCACCACTTCAGCTCTGGGAATAATTGCTGTGCTGTGTGTGGACAGCCACCAGCAGGGACAGGACACATGCTTTTCCAGTGGGTTACACAAGTATTTGCTAGTCATCAGTAGAACATTTATGATCAGGACTCTGGGTTCCTATTGCTGGCTTCACTGTGGTGGTGGTGGTGGTGGTGTGTGTGTGTGTGTGAGGGAAGCTCCTTAAAAGTGTGTGTGGGGGGGGAGGGGGGGGACACCAGCACCTGAACCATCACCCCGCCCCCTGCACTGCTCCTTTCCTGCAGCCCCTGTGCCATCCCTTCCCCTCAAGCTCCCACTCTTGCAATGCCCCTTCCCCACGAGGCCCCACCCTTGCCTGCCCCTTCCCCCATGAGGCCCCATCCCCTGCTCACTCTCTGCCCCTCCCACTGTTCCTCACCCTTATGGCCACTAAAAAGAGGGCGGACATAACCCTCCCACTTCTAAAAGTGACGGGGCCATGGCCCCCTCCCCACCCTATTCTGGTACCCCTGGTGTGCCATAACGGTTCGCAACAGGAGAGCCAACAGATATTTGACACTTTGAGACTAAAGCCGGTGGGGATGAGTAGCTAATACCTGGGGCTTCCACACTAGAGACCCTAGTTCTAGTCCCCATTTTGACCTTGTGTAACTTCTCTGTTAACTTATTAGCACAATGGGCTGCAAAGGTGTCCAATACTAGATTGCGTTCTAGGGCTGGGGATATGAAGTCATGGTCAGCCATAAGAGATGGGAGCACTCAGTAGAAGTGAGATGATTTGTACTCATGGCTTCTGGCTCGTTTCACTGTACCCGAGCCCATGTGTTTTGTCCTTGTCATTGGATAGCATCCCCCCTCCCCCATCCCCCCGTTCCGCTCAGCAGTCTGGGAATTGTCTCATTGGACAGTCAGCTGCAAGTCACATGGACTGAGGGACTCATCTCGCCAGCCTCCTCCTCAAAGCTCCTGGTGGGCACTTCTGTTGGCCAAAAGTAACTGCGTGTGCCTGACTGATGACTACAGTTCTCAGGCAATATGTTCACCAGCAAAAAAACCAACCCAGCAGCGAGATCCTCTGCCTGAGCCCATCCACCAGAGCTGACAGCAGGAAGACTGACTGGTTAGAAGGAAATTTACAACCGTGTAACCAGTTTGCCTTTCATAATCATGACAATGTATCTCATCACAGTATGAGTCAGGATCTGTAACAATATTGTATCTGGTTGCTCATGAAGTAACCCGCTGCTTCCCCAGCAGCATCTCGGCTCAGCAGGCCTTTCCCATTGCAGTTGCAGTTCCTATTCTGGTTCCAGAAGGCCACTCCCCAGATTCACTGTTGAATCTGAGCTCAAAGCCACCCTGCCGCAATAGACTCTTGGATGCAGTGCCCAGCCACATGAAACAGCCGCAGAATGAAGGAGTGCGACTCATGGCTAGAAATCTCCAGCCATGCATTATCCAGCAAAACAGCAGATAAATAATTTCAGCTCACACCATCCAGCTGCAAGAATGGATGAATTCCTCAGTGCAATGCATTAAATAGCTGCATCATTGTACCAGCTATACGGCAGCCCCTGTAACTAGCCACATCCCTGGCAAGTGCTCCATTCTCACCGCAGCTGGAGTTCCATTTCTGGTCCCACGTGGCTGCTCCCCAGTGTCACCCAGGCCCCCTCTGTCTGTCCCCAGATCTCCTCCTGCAGCCAGACTGGACAAGACTGAGAGCCTTGGGGCCTGGAGTTCTCTGGTTAGCCCATCCCCTGTACAGCGCAGGAGCCCCTGGGCCAGCTCCCTGCACACCTGCTGCCATCTGCAAAGAGCCAGGAGTCCATGAGAGCTGGGGAGACCGTGCAGGGAAACAGAAGCAGTAGCTGCCAGGCTAAGAACAGGCGTGACTGCTGCCTTCTTGGCCAGCACATGCAGCACTGAACCAGGCACCCCTAGAGCTCTCTGTTTATCCCACACCCTGTGCAGTGCAGGACCCCTAGTGCAAGATCCCCTCACCGCTGCCCTCGGGCCCCAGCCCTCACCCGGGGGACAGGAGCTTGGTCTCTGTGGGCCAATGAGTCCCTGGTCTCTCTGCTGGGGCTGACAAAAAGGGAGAAAATCAGTGTGGGCCTTGCTGGGTGTGGTTGTGTGAGATGGGGTCATCTGCCCCACTATGGCCCAGACTGAGATCCCAGCACATTCCAACCACTATCACATGGACATTCAGCTTCTGTATGCTGGTGGGGAGGCTTTGGGTCATTGCCCTGTGGGAGCTGCTGGGGGAGGGAGGAGATTTCCTGCTCACAGCCCTGATGGGCCAGTTTTACTTTAGTTCCCCACCAGAAAAGGAGCCGGGACTGACAGATTATGGGTGAGGGAGAGAGATTTGTGTCTCTGTTTCCTCATCCCTTCCTCCACAGGGACCTGATTAGAAACAGGGGATCCCTAGTGGAGAAGCCGGTCTAGGGAATGCAAGCAGAACTGGAGGGAGATGGGGGTCTGGGCAGCTGTGTCCAATATGTGAGCACAGAAAGCGGCTGGTTATTCAGAGACAGCATTTTAGAGCAGGCCTGAAAATGATGCACTTTCACTCCTGTCTGCTTGTAAAGGGAAATCTACAAACCCCATATTGAGCAAAGGTTTTTAGGGGGAGGGGAGCCCCTCCTGCCTGCAAGCAAGCAGCCTGACCAGATCCCCACACAGCTGCCTCTACTGCCAATAACAGAGGCAGGCTCCCACAGCTGCAACCAGTAAGGGAGACAAAACCAGCTATAAAAGGAGAGAGCACAGAGATGGTGGATAGGCATGGGCAGAAACAATGGAGTCCTCTCTATCTTGGGCTGACTCTATAGACACAGCCCAAAGGAACTGATGCAGACTGCTAGGTCTAATTAGATCCTAGGGGCCAACTGAAAAAAGCCAATTGGGGGTAGTAGAGACCCCCTTGAAAGACCACATCAAGGACTGGTGACATCACCATTATCACCTGACTGCACAGACTGACCTAGTGACTGGGGGGAGGGTCAGGGAGATGATAATCAGAAAAATTCTGTGCATGTGTGTGTCCATCTGTTCCCTTATCCTCCTTTCCCAGGTTCTGGCTGCAGGTTTTCCCCAGACACTTTACTCAGAAGCAAACTGTTTCAGATTAAAACATAAAACAAGATTATTAACGACAGAAAAATCGAAGTGAAGTGATTATAAGTGATATCAAACAGCTCAAAGCAGATTATCTAGTAAACAAACAAAACCACAAACTAAGCCTAAAAGACTAGAAAGATTGGATATGAATTAACAATTTTTCATCCTGACTGATGATACAAGCAGGCTTGCAGATGCTGAAGACACAAGCTGCACTTGCTTTGCAGCTTGGGCTCCCTATCCGTTCCAAGTCATTTTCTTTTGGAGCTTCTTTCAGGAGGTGTTCAGCAGTGGGAGAGTGAACAACCACCAATGTCGTCACTCCCTTACATAGCTGTTCCATATAGCAGAAACCCTTTCTTTCAACCTTGGTTCCCAGACCAGTTTGTGGAAAAACATAGGTACCCAAAACAGAGATCAGTGTCATGTGGTCTGGTCACATGCCCTTGCATACCTTGCTGAGTCATAGCACCCATTACTCATAGGCTGTCTGGAGCGTACTCAGGGGGGGGGATGAGATTCTCCTATAGCCCATTGTTTCCCCCGATGGCTCATTACCCAATATAGGCCCTTCCCAACCAGCTGTCTAGACTGGAAGCATCTTGCCTAGTGGGTGTCACCCAGGTGTAACTACATTTGAAATAAAGATACAAAGGCTTTGTCTACACTAACAACTGCTGCGGCTCTTCCAGCACTCTGAAAAACCCACCCCCACGAAGGGCAGCTAACAGCACTGGGAGCATGGCTCCCAGCCCTGGTGCCACTACACTGGCACTTTAGAGCGCTGAAACTTGCATCGCTCAAGGGCGAGTTTTTTACACTCCTGAGTGAGAAAGTTTCAGCGCTGTAAAGTGCCAGTGTAGACAAGGCCATAGTCATGATTCATAACTTCAGATACCAAAATGATACATGCATACAAATAGGATATTCATATTCAGCAAATCAGAACTTTTCCAATGACATCTTACATGACCCCTCTTGTACAAAATGCATCATAATTATGCCATAATATCATAGTAATAGTACTGTGAAGAATATGGGGTGTAGTGTCACAAGCAGTTTCTCTCTCCCTTCCGCCAGCAGGTTACCAGGAGGCAGGAAGGCCCATCAGTTCAGCAGCCAGGGCTGCAGCAGGGAGGAGAGGCTGATAGGGACTTCTCCTCCTCTGCCTGGGGTTTGCTTAGACCAGGCAAAGCCAGAAGGTCACTGATCAGCTGCTGCTGGAACCTGCCCCTAGAGACGGGCAGTTGGAAACTTGAGAGCCAAATGCCACTGCTGTGTGTGGGAATTGGGAAATGGAGTTTTTACTAAGGCCAGCCCTAGTCAGGGCACTGAGAGAATTTCTCTCCTTTGTGGAGGAGTCTCTGCTGTCCAATGTGGTGTTAGCTCCAACTAAGCATTTTTCGTGCTAAGGACATCTGAGAGGCTCTTCCCTGTGTGGATTTGCTGATGCTTGATGCCCTGTGAGCACCAAATGAAGCTTCCCCCAATTCAAGCTCTTTCTTCTGTGAATTATCTGATGGGGAATAATGTGTAAGCTCACACTGAATCTTTTCCTGCAGTTATTGAAGCTTTTCCCACAATCCAAGCATTTATGGGTTCTCCCTCTTGTGTGGACTGTCTGATGTCAAGCAAGGTTTGATCTTCAAATGAAACTTTTTCCACAGTCAAAGCATTTATAGATTCTGTCCCATGTGGATTCTCAAATGTTTATGAAGTTATGAGCTGGGACTGAAGCTTTTCCCTTCATCCAAGCATTTATGGGGTTTCCCTCGTGTGGATTCTCCCATGCTTAATAAGGCTTGAGCGCTGACTGAAACTTTTCCCACAGTCCAAGCATGTAAAAGGTTTCTCTCCCGTGTGGATTCTCCCATGCATAATAAGGCTTGCGCGCTGTCTGAAACTGTTCCCACAGTCCAAGCATTTAAAGGGTTTCTCTCCCGTGTGGATTCTCCCATGTTTAATAAGGCTTGAGCGCTGACTGAAACTGTTCCCACAGTCCAAACATTTAAAGGGTTTCTCTCCTGTGTGGATTCTTTCATGGCTAATAAGGCCTGAGGTCCGACTAAAACTTTTCCCACAGTCCAAGCATTTATAAGGTTTCTCCCCCGTGTGGGTTCTCTGATGTATAATAAGGGTTGATGGTGCACTGAAACTTTTCCCACACTCAAGGCATTTATATGGTCCCTCTCCTGTGTGGATTTTCCCATGGCTAATAAGGCCAGAGCTCTGACTGAAACTTTTCCCACAGTCCAAGCATTTATAAGGTTTCTCTCCCGTGTGGATTCTCCCATGCTTAATAAGGCTTGAGCTCTCACTGAAACTTTTCCCACAGTTCAAACATGTAAAGGGTTTCTCTCCCTTGTGGATTCTCCCATGTTTAATAAGGCTTGAGCGTTGACTGAAACTTTTCCCACAGTCCAAGCATTTTAAAGATTCCTCCCCCATGTGTGTTTTCTGATGTATAATAAGGGCTGATGGTGCACTGAAACTTTTCCCACACTCAAGGCATTTATATGGTCGGTCTCCTGTGTGGATTTTCCCATGGCTAGTAAGACCAGAACTCTGACTGAAACTTTTCCCACAGTCCAAGCATTTATAAGGTCTCTCTCCAGTGTGGATTCTCTGATGTACAATAAGGGCTGATGGTGCACTGAAGCTTTTCCCACAATCAAAGCATTTATATGGCCTCTCTCCCGTGTGGATTCTCCTGTGGCAAATAAGGCCTGAGAGCTGACTGAAGCTTTTCCCACACTCAAGGCATTTATAGGGTCGCTCTCCTGTGTGGATTCTTCCATGGCTAGCAAGGCCTGAGTGCTGACTAAAAGTTTTCCTACACTTCAAGCATTCATAGGGTTTCTCTCCTGTGTGAATTCTCCCATGCTTTATAAAGCCAGACAGCCAACTGAAGCTTTTCCCACAGTCCAAGCATTTATAGGATCTCTTTTTTGTGTGATTTGTCTGCTGGGCTGTGGTTTCCTTGGGACCATTGCCTCCTCTCCCACATTCAATAGATTCATCCACTTTCTCCCTTGGGTTGTTTCCCAGCTTCCTCTCTGACCTGCGCCAATTACTCCAGGCTGTTCTCTGTTCCAAGCACTGGGAAAAATTAGTGTCAGATCTCAAAATGGTCCCCTGTATTTCCACTTGCTCAGGTCCTTCCTGCTGTGGACTCTCCTCCTCGTTCTCACTCTTTGTCTTGTCACCTGCTGGGGGAGAGGATCCAGGCAGGAGTCATTGCCTGGGCTGGTCGAAAGGACAGAAAGGGGAATAGCAAAGAGGGAAAACACCACAATAACTGTTGGGGAGACTGAGAAATTGGATTCTGCCTCCACATCCCATCCAAACATTCACAGGGAAGTGAAGTCAGGGAGAAAACTCCTGACAGCTAACAGGGTGGGTGGGAAGCCATGAGCGATATCTGCCATGCTGACCACAACCTGACCTGAGTGAGATGAGGCAGAACTGAGGGGGCTCATAGCACATTTTGGAGATTTTCAGCTTTTTCCTTCATTTGCCAGTTTCTGTGTCAGTATCACTGGCTCCTCACCTGTGTGGGTGTCTCTTGGGACCTTCCTTTCCTCAGAGGCTTGGAGATCCGGGACCCATGGCTCTTCCCCTGCTTCCAGCCGGGCGACCAGGTCAGGTTTGGGAATGGGGAGTCCTGCTCAGGGGGTGAAATCAGGCATGAGCAGAGTGCACAGAGGATTGGTGGAGTATTTGTCACAAAGGGCACATCTCGAGTTTAACTTGACCCCATTATTTGCTGGGGGGTTGTGGGATCTGAACAGATGGGAACATGGTCACTGAACCCCCTTGGAATCGGGCGATGTCTGGAGGGGAGGGGAGTTGTCACACCCTCACTGGGAGTTTTCAGGGGCTGTGTGCTCTGGGGGACTTGCTGAGGCACATGCAGCTCTGACGTTAACCCCCTGCCTCTGTTTAAACCTCAGAGCCCTCCCCACACATGGAGCTAGTCCCATGAAGGAAGGTACACAGAGAACCTGTTTGAAGAGAGCATTAATGCAGAGAGGATAATACTCTACTTCTGCCCCCATGACAGCTGGAGGGATGGAGATGAATTAGCATGTCCATTAGCTCCATGACTCCCTTATCCCATTGGAGGGGGTTTGGAGGAGAATGGTTCTCTAACCCTGGAGCTGTGGACTATGTGACCCATTTCCCTCTAATCTAACTGACCAGGGAAGAACCTGACCAGGTGCAGAAACGCAGGCCCCAGGGCTTCAATAGCTGAGGGGACAGGAATCCTTACCCAGCGAGGTCACAGTCTCATAATTCTCCTGCATGACGTCCCTGTAGAGGGCTCTCTGACCAGGGTCCAGCAGAGCCCCCTGCCCCTCGGTGAAATACACAGCCACCTCCTCGAAGGTCACCGGCATCTGAAACAACAGGTGCTCCCCACTCAGTGCCTGGTGCCCCAGCCACAATCCCACTATTCATGGGGAAAGAAGCCCCAAAATAGGACAGCTCTGGGAGGGCCAGTGGAGCAGAATCCCACCTCCACCTTGCTCAGAGTGGCCAGGAGGCTCCAGGGAACAGAGAGAAGGCGAGAGCCCCTTGTACCTCCCAGCAGATGGGGAAGTGTGGGGTCTTCTCATTTATCACCCATCTACTAGGCACAGGCTGACATGGGAAGCAGAGTTCTGCGCAGGAACAGGGACAGGAATCCCAGCACCTTCCTTTGTATTTCTCAGCAGTCTCTGCCTAGTGGGTTCAGGCTCCAGCACTCTGGTCTGTTTTCCCAGCCCTGTCCAGGGGGTTGTTTCCTGTTTCAGAAATGGGGGAATGTTCACCCCGCCAATGGGCCTGTTAATAAATCAGGTCCTAAGCTGAGCATGTCCCAGCAGGTTTAACACACCCTGTCCATCTCCCTGCCTCACCCTGTTTGTTTCCTGCCCCTCCCCCTCTACAGCAACCCTCCCCACCAGCTCCCCCCAAAATCCCCTAACTGAGCTGGATCCACCATAGCCATTTCCCTTCCCTGTCCCCTAGGACGATGGGATGATCTGGAACAAAACAGGGTTGTTATTCTGCAGCCTGTCAGGGTGAGAAGGGCAATTGGGGAGGTTTCTAAATTAGCATTAGTCCCTTTCACACTCCAATTCCCCCCAGGCTCTTTCCCTGCAGACAGACACTCTAGACCAGGGGTTCTCAAACTGGGGGTCAGGACCCCTCAGGGGGTTGCGAGGTTATTACATGTGGGATCATGAGCTGTCAGCCTCCACCGCAAACCCCGCTTTGCTTCCAGCATGTATAATGGTGTTAAAAATATAAACAAGTGATTTTAATGTACAAGGGGGGGTCGCACTCAGAGGCTTGCTGTGTGAAAGGGGTCACCAGTACAGTAGTTTGAGAACCACTGCTCTAGACTCCACCATGCTGAGAAAACCCTGTTATGTTATTACAACAAAGACCTGATCCCCCTGATCTCCCTCTCCTCCCCCCGGACTAAACCCATGAGACACTTTTAAATCCTCCCAGGAACACAGTCTCTGAGCCAAATGCTAGAAAAGAGCAGAATCAAAGGTGCTGCTTTGGGGGATCCCTCCTGACACTGTCCCCAGGGCAGCACATTCCCCCAGCAGCGCGGGGACCAGGCAGAGGCAGGAACTGGCTTTTCCTCTCCCTGCTCCTCCCCAGGAAAGTCAATCTGCCCCGGGGTGCTGCAGGGAATGGAGTTGGGCAGGGTTAGAAGCTGGGAACCTCCCTCCCCACTGATTGCTCCTGCTGCCCCTGCCAGTCTCTCCTGTCTCCCTTCTGCATGGAAGAACTGGTTACTGTCCTGCCATTCCCGTGGGCGTTTCCTCTCCAATAGCTACTGTCACTGCTAACAAGAGTGTGCGCCTGGGTGTGTCGTGGGCAGCAGACACCCGGGAGCAGAGATGGGGCAGAGCAGGAGCAAGTCACTTTCTTGCCTATAGGTCTCTCTCATCACCTGTAGTCTCTGGCTCAGGAGTTGATGACAGCAGAGTCCAGGGCTGCCCTAGGGGGCTAGTTCCAGCCACAGGAGAAAGTCCCCCCTCAGCCGGACACAGAGGGGCTTTAATGATAGTCCGTCCCAGCACAGACCCCACTGGGGAGCAGCAGCTGCTCAGTGTGGACTCCCAGCTCACAATGGAGGCAGCATCATGTGCCCCAGAAAGCCCAGCTGGCTCTAGGGTTCCAGTATCCTGAGCACAGAGAGAGAGACTGACACCGGCCTCTTTGGCCTTAGCAATTACCAGAGCCCTCTCGTGGGGGCAGCTAATAACCGAGCCGCCCTGTGCTGCCCCTGCAGCCCCAGGGACAGTCAGGTCGATATTGATTTCACTTGCCCATCTGGACTCATAGTGGAATCGGAGACCCAGTTCAAACTGGTATTTTATACATTAACTGGAACTGAATCTCAACCTTAAATTTGTTTTACCGACTGAACCTCAACGGAACTGAACAAAAAAAAAAAAGGGGGGGGGGGGGAGGGTGGTGTTACCAGCTAAAATAAAGCTGGGTTTGGCCCTCAGCTGTTTTCTTTGGAGTAATATGGCCCTTGCGGCTTTATGAGTTGTGCAGGCCTGCCTTAGGGGGAAGTCCGCTGCACCCCCACACATGCTTGTTTTACCATTTCTAGAGGGAAAGATTCCCCACTCACTGCTGGGTGGGGCAGCCCCTTCCCCCTCTCGTATCCCATGGGCTGGGGGAGCTGCTATTGTATCTCTCACCATCCCCCTCCCTTCTCCTATCCTATGACTCTCCCTTCCCCAGCTGGTCTCCACTTGCTCTCATATTCTCCCTCCAGCTTCCCCACAGTCACCTCTCCCCACAGCCCCCCCTTTTCCTTCTCTTTATCCCCCCACTCAGAGTTTCCCTCTATTCCAGCTGTGTTCCCCTGAACCCCAGAATTCTCCCCCGGCCCCCCGATTCCTGTATATTCCCTCAGCCTCCCTTCTGCAGCTCCACATCCCCATGGTCCCAACCCCCCCATATCCCTGTCCACCCCCCTCCTACATCCCTGTTCACCCCTCAATGCCCTCTGGCTCTCAGAGCCCCCTGCTCCTCTTCAGCCCCCTTCCGGCTTCCCCCCACCCCCGCTCCTCACATGTCGCTGTCCCACCCCACATCCCTCCCACTCACTGCAAACCATGGGAGCTGGGAGCCAGCTTTCCTCTGCCCAATGCAGGGAACCGCAGCCAGCCCAGCTGGGAGCAGCCTGGGGCATCCCCCTGCCCCTGTAGACAGGCTGCAAACGGGAGCGTCTCTCCCTGGGGAGGGGGACAGGTCTCACCTTCTCTCCACGTGGGGCTCTGCCTGGGAGCAGGGCTCTGGGTCCCAGTAAGGGGGGTCGGGACAGGCGGGGGTCTCTGCACTGGGAGAATCTCTCAGGGAGCAGCGGGAATGTTCCTTCCTCGATAAGAAACCTCCCCCGCCTGCAGCCAGGGCTCTGGGGTCTTGCAAGGAACGGGGGTTGCACCGCAACAGAATCACTGCAGGGACTGCAATTCACTTCCTGCTGCCAGGCTGAGTGACCCCGGGAATCGCTCCGCACGGCGCCTCCTGGGTCCTAGCGAGATCGATTGCACTGGGTTTGGCCTGTGTCTGTTATTGTTATTATTTATTGTATTGTCACCTCCAGGCCCACCGATATGGGGGAGGGGGGCGGGGAAGGGGTCAATTGCCCAGGGGGGCGGTGATTTAAAAGGGCCAAGGCAGATGGGATAGTTATGTATTTTTTAAATAAAAATTAAGATAAAAAAGACCCTCCCTCTCTGGAGAACCACATTCCCTAGGACCAGGCAGCTCCTCTCAGCATTAAGGAGGCATTATGTATAGAAGGCACCATGTCAATGGGTGGACAGAGAGGAGACATCCAGATTGGACATCTATGAAGACTTTGGATTTTTCCCAAGAGTTCCCAGTTAGGGTGACCAGATGTCCCGATTTTATAGGGACAGTCCCGATTTTTGGGTCTTTTTCTTATATAGGCTCCTATTACCCCCCACCCTCTGTCCTGATTTTTCACATGTGCTGTCTGGTCACCCTATTCCCAGTATTAACCGTGTGTGACGGGATCCCCGGGGTGCAGCCTGGGACTGTGGGACCGCTGTGCTCCCAGAACTCTCTCCAGCCTGGGCTGTCTCTCACAATGCCTTGCTAGTGACCAGCAGCCAACCCCTCCAGGTGCTGTTGTCACTCAGCACAACCGCATATGGACCCCCCACACCCAGCTACATTGCATGAATGCTCCCAGAGCCACTCAGGAATCACACAGAAAGGCACCACCTAGATTCCCCCCGCTCCCAGCACTGTACCCCAGGAATATACCGCCCTGCACTGCACAAGATGAGCAGTGCAAATTTATTAATTTGTTCACCACTTTATCAATGGAAAGTGGACTTACACCAGCCTTTGTAAAACCTGAGCAGGTTTACCACACACACTTCATACAAACTCACTGGTAAAGATAAACAGTAAAAGAAGTTTATTAACTATAAAGATAGAATTTAAGTGACTATAAGTGTTAGGCAAAAAGTCAGAGTAGTTACCAAAATAAAATAAAATATAAACACACAGTCTAAACTCTCAACTCTATTAGATTGGGCAACAACTAGATCAAGCAGTTTTTCTCACCCCACTGGATATTGCAGTCCACAGTACACAGATTTCACCCTTGAAATCTGGGCCAGTCCCCTCAGTTGGAATCTTCAGTTTTCTCAGTGTCCTGGTTGCTTGCAGCATAGGTGGGTGAAGGAGAAAGGCCAAGCATCATGTGGCCACTGTGTTCTGTTTTATACCCTCAGTTCCATGTGCTTGGGGAGCATAAGTCCAGGCATGTCTGGTGGGCATTGCTGAGTCCCTAAGCAAGGTTGAGCAATTCCCCTGGTGTGGCCTCATGCAGGTGAGTCATTGAATTGCAGCTCCCTTGCTGGACAAGGGCTGGTGAAGTCTGTTCAACAGCACCCACCCGGATGTTGGTTACCTCCCTTGTCATTGTCTCTGTAGAGCCAGTATCTGGGCACCTCCCAAATCCACAGCATGTTTTAGTGACAACCATACAAGATAACTCTCGTAACTTCATAGGCATTAATGATATACATATTTAGATAGAAAAATGACTTTCAGCAAGATCATAGCCTTTCCCCTGCTACCTTACAAGGCATGCTTTATATGTAAGATCACGATGATATAAAAATGAGGAATATGGGGGTTACAGGATGCTCCCCCAAGGTATAGAATGTCACACCAGGATATGGGGGTTTTCATAGATTCTAGGACTGGAAGGGACCTCGAGAGGTCATGGAGTCCAGTCCCCTGCCTGCATGGCAGGACCAAATACTGTCTAGACCATCCCTGATAGACATTTATCTAACCTACTCTTAAATATTTCCAGAGATGGAGATTCCACAACCTCCCTAGGCAATTTATTCCAGTGTTTAACCACCCTGACAGTTAGGAACTTTTTCCTAATGTCCAACCTAGACCTCCCTTGCTGCAGTTTAAGCCCATTGTTTCTTGTTCTATCCTTAGAGGCTAAGGTGAACAAGTTTTCTCCCTCCTCCTTATGACACCCTTTTAGATACCTGAAAACTGCTATCATGTCCCCTCTCAGTCTTCTCTTTTCCAAACTAAACAAACCCAATTCTTTCAGCCTTCCTTCATAGGTCATGTTCTCAAGACCTTTAATCATTCTTGTTGCTCTTCTCTGGACCCTTTCCAATTTCTCCACATCACAAGGGTGATGGCTTCCTTGTCCTACAGAAGCTGCCCAGAATCCAGAGAGTCAGGGGACATGTTTCCCGGTGACACTGACTCTGGTGGAATTCACTCTGGTAAGAGATTGATCCAGGGTGCAGTTTGTAAACAGTGATCTCTTTTCTCCACAGCATGTTCACTGCCTGCTAGCAGAGGGTTGAGCTGTAAGGTCTGCTCCCCTAGTTTGGGCCATGGAGTTTTCAGTGGTATGCCACCAGATTCCTCTGGTTATTTGTAGGTCAAATTAACCTGTCACTGGGCTGTAGGAAAAAACCCTCCAGTTCACCCTCCTTCCCCCTCAGGGCTACCTGCTGCTCCTCACCCTGCCAGTGTAACTTTGCCTGCACAATTTGCTACTGGTAGCAGTTATTAACATCTGTGTACTGTATCCTCTCCTTGGCTGCCTTGTCACAACTTGCTGCTTTTGACTTTCCCCATCCTACAGTCCAAGGGCAGTAAGTTGTGATGGATGGAGGCATTCTCACCTAGGATGACCAGATGTCCCGATTTTATAGGGACAGTCCCAATTTTTGGGTCTTTTTCTTATATAGGCTCCTATTAGCCCCCACTCCCATCCCGATTTTTCACACTTGCTGTCTGGTCACCCTATTCCCACCACAATTCGGTATCTGTCACCTTTCCCCATTTTCTGGTCCAGAGGTAACAAACTGTGATGGATGGGGTTCATCTGTCATAGTTTTCCCACCTATGCCTTTCTCCATCCTTTGGTCCAGGGTTGGTAAATTTTGAGGCATGAGGACATTCCCAGCACAATTTGCTACCTCTTACCTTTCCCTATATCCTAGTCCAGGGGTAGAAAGTTGTGACGGCTATGGGGTATTGTAGCCTATAGGGCTAGTCTGCTTACTTGCCTATATATATTCTCTTATGGGTTTCTAATGGTTTGACTATTTGCTTTATTATAATAGGTTATAATAGGTTTATAGATTTATATTATTTTTGGCTATAACACAATTATCCCAGCCCTAAGATTACCTTTTAATGGATTTGTTTGTGTTTTCAGCCACCCCATTGGTTTATGGGTGGTGTGGGCAGGTGAAACCACATTGTATTCCCAATTTTTTACAAATCTCCAGGTTACACTGAAAGAAAATAAGTCATGTAATAAATTTTCCTTTGGACAGGTTTGGTGGGTAAAAAGAGACCAAAGAATAAAATATTATAGCAACCCTGATATGGTGACCAACAGTACTGTTTGCCAAAGTTGAGTGGGAGTTCACAGAAACTTGTCAGCAAAAATGCCCATAAAGAAAAACTCATGAGGGCAATTAAGCCTATGTTCACCATCAACTCTCTGTGACCTGAAGTGTGGTTGAAGACATAGTCAAAAACAACCTCAGAAATAAGTATTTACCTCATTATTGAATTCTGACCTGCGATCTGTCAGTATATGCTGTGGACATTCAAACTGCATTATAATTTTGTACATTTTCTTTGCCATCACAGTTGCTGACTTATTTCGAAATGGAAATGCTTCAACCCATCTTGTAAGATAGTCTGTGGCTATCAGTATATACCGGTATCTCTCCTTTGTTGCCGGTAATGGCCCTATTAAATCCATTCCCACCAATTCAAAGGTCGACTGACCTGTATGCAAGGGAACCGGTTGGAGTCATACTTTGGATTTCTCTTATTTCATATTCTCAATAAGCCCGTAAGCATACTGAGCACTGTGATGTGGGTTCCACAACCACACTATCAGAATCTAATTTCCATTTTTAAAAAAAGAAATAAACAAACAAGAAGAAGTTAACAAAAAAGGAACACAGGAATACCTGTAAGAAAAATGATATAATAATAAACCTGCAGAAATCTGCGAGTGCAAGGAGCAATAGAGCTCATTGCTGCACTCTGTTGTACCATGCATTGCATTCGTTGTGAATTAAAGGCCTCATTGTGTAGCAATAATAAAAATGGATAATGATAAACAATTATCTTTGACTCTCTCTTTATAAGATTTCTTAACGGTTTTTAAAGGACGTGAATAAGACTTGATATCATGTATATGGAGTCCACACTAAGAACATTCCTACTGCTTTGACACTGGAAGGAAGATAAAAGGAATTTCTGAAGAAATGTAGTAGATGTCTTAGAGTCCAAAATTCACCTTTATGCTTTTCAAGGTGGTATCCAGATTTAATTCCTTTTCTACTTTCTGGCAACGCAGACATCGCAAAACCTAGTTTGAATGGAATAATAGGATGACATTAAATTCTTGTATGAAAATATTATCGCAAGGGAAGGGATTGTACATTTTACAGCAAATGTATAATTATTGTTCTTTGCAATGTAAATGTAAAATTTGCATTTAAAATATAAATTACATATTCCGGGATTTAGTTTTATTCCTGTACAGACCCGGCAATGTCTTTTGTCATCCCAGGCAATAGTATCTTGTGCTCAGGGCCATTGTCATTTTGACTATTCCTTGATGTCCACCTCATGGACTGTCATGATACCGTTCAAAGAGTTGTAGGGCTTGTTTCATGGTCTGCACGAGACCAACCTTTCTTCCTTTGGCAGAAAGGAAAAGTGCCCCCGCTGATACTCAGAGAAGATGGAGATATACCTATCTCATAGAACTGGAAGGGACCCTGAAAGGTCATTGAGTCCAGCCCCCCTGCTTTCATTAGCAGGACCAAGTACTGATTTTTGCCCCCCGATCTCTAAGTGGCCCCCTCAAGGATTGAACTCACAACCCTGGGTTTAGTAGGCTAATGCTCAAAGCACTGAGCTAGCCCTCCCCCAATGGAAATAGAGATGGAGATGGAGGTGTGACAATGACATCAACTGTTGCCCTTAAGCAATTATCAGATATTTTTGAAGTCATAGATTCATTATAAGGCATATGCATGTAAAAGATATCTGAATGCAGAATGGGTTGTCCTGCCTTTGGTAAGGGGCGTGGGGGGAATTTCAATATCTGACTATAAATAGATGTTGAAAAAAAAATTTAAACTAGAAGTCATTGCTCAATGAACATATATGGACTGTTGTTGTTTGTAGAATAGACTGGATAATGTACTTGAGAAATAAAGATAAATTTTAGGCTTTTTTGGTACTATTTATATTTCATACTCTTTTGTCATGTAACTGACAAATATGTTGTTACAGTGCCTGAATATGTAGCAAAGGAGATTTTCTGGGAAATGTGAAGAAAACTAGTGATCCTAATCCTGGTCCTAGTGAAGGTAAATTTAACACTTCAAATAATCCCAGTGTTGGGGGATCAGGACCATCATGTATATGCTGAAAATTCCATTGTGTTCTGTGTCTTTATTACATGAGAAAAAGAATTGCTTACCTTCCAAAGAAAAGTTTGCAGCAAATTGACACAGATTAAGTCTGCCTGTTTTATTCATTCCTTCAGGATATGTGTTACTCCTCTTATATGCCAATATCTGTGCAATTTTCCCCTCAAAAGATTTAACTGAGTATTGTTCACAGAAGAAAACATTACACACTTAACTTCCACAAAATTGCAAACATCAAATATCTATGCATATAACAAGCAGCGTTTATATTGTAGGTGTGACATGAAAATTGCAGACATATAAGCAGGGAAAGCCAAACTCAACAAACTCCACAATGCAGCATCATTCATAGGCCAATCACAAGGGCTATATAAATACATGTGAGCTATGTGCATAAGTTCAAAGTATTTTTGTTACAAAGTGTGCCAGCATTTGATCCATGGAAATCACATTTCATTTGAAATAATGAGCACACCTGTAACATTTTAACAAAATGAAATCATAGTAACTCAGGATAGGAAATATAACAGCACAAGAATGTGAATTTTAAAAAAGCACAAGCAGGGGTGTTTGCAGACACTGTTTAATACATTCAGAAAACAACAGAACATATACATGGAAACCCTCTTCTTACCCGCCTTATCTGCCATACTGATTTTTATTACAGGGAGTTCTTTTCCTAATAAAGGGTGGGTTTTTTTTTTGAAAAATCAGTTTTCTGAAATGCTGAAGAATCTGAAATAAATAAACCCATATAACACACACATTTATGTATCGTGATGATAACAGGCATGAAAAACATTTAAAAAGTAAAAGCATGCATTTGTACAAAACATCTATTAATCCTATGACAATACTAAATATGGGGGTTCCAGGTACTACTTTGAGGATCAGAGTGTCACAGCCTTATGTTCATGATGTTTATTACTCAAGAAATCATAAGTGACACTTTAGTTGTATGACAAGATGCTTAGGCAACATCCTCACAGTACCTATTAGATAACACTTGATACCAAACACATTTTTGGAGCACAGAGGACCAAGCCCACATCTTTTCAGGACTATTTAAAAACCATTTTACACGTTGAATTTCATGGCTATTGCATGAAAAACCCTTAATGAAAGTCTGAGCATTTCAAAAGAAATCTGTATTAGTCCCTGTCAAGGCTGTATCCCCACTTTGAACTTTAGGGTACAAGGCCTGCATGAGGACTTCTAAGCTTAATTACCAGCTTAGTTCTGGTCCGCTGCCACCATTCCCTTCCCTGGGAAGCTTTTAGAAACTTTTCACCAATTCCCTGGTGAATACAGATCCAAACCCCCTTGGATCTTAAAACAAGGAGAATTTGACCCTTCCCCCCCTCCTTCCTTTCACCAACTCCTGGTGAATACAGATCCAAACCCCCTTGGATCTTAAAACAAGGAGAATTTGACCCTTCCCCCCCTCCTTCCTTTCACCAACTCCTGGTGAATACAGATCCAAACCCTCTTGGATCTTAAATCAAGGAGAAATCAATCAGGTTCTTAAAAAGAAGGCTTTTAATTAAAGAAAAAGGTAAAAATCATCTCTGTAAAATCAGTATGGAAAATAACTTTACAGGGTAATCAAACTTAAAGAGCTCAGAGGACCCCCCTCTGTCTTAGGTTCAAAGTACAGCAAACAAAGATAAACACTCTAGTAAAAGGTACATTTACAAGTTGAGAAAACAAAGTAAAACTAAGACGCCTTGCCTGGTCTTTTACTTACAAGTTTGAAATAAGAGAGACTTGTTTAGAAAGATGGGGAGAACCTGGATTGATGTCTGGTCCCTCTCAGTCCCAAGAGCGAACAACAACCTTAAACAAAGAGCACACCAAAGCCTTTCCCCCACCCCAAGATTTGAAAGTATCTTGTCCCCTTATTGGTCCTTTGGGTCAGGTGTCAGCCAGGTTACCCGAGCTTCTTAACCCTTTACAGGTAAAAGGATTTTGGAGTCTCTGGCCAGGAGGGATTTTATAGTACTGTACACAGGAGAGCTGTTACCCTTCCCTTTATAGTTATGACACCCCCCGCAAATCACAGATAGTGTTGGACGTCCGGTTCCACACTGGCTGTGATTTTTTCCTGGAGCTCTAGGAGAAAACAGAGTTAATAAGACACATGTACCTTTAGACATACTACTGATTATATAAAAACTAACAATATGTCCCACATTCCAAGAACAATTGTTAACCAGTTAACTCTGGGAAACTTTCCCGGGAGAGTGCATCAGCCACTTTGTTAGAAGCTCCTGAAATGTGTTGTATTTCAAAATCAAAATCTTGGAGAGCTAAACTCCACCGAAGAAGTTTTTTGTTATTTCCCTTGGCGGTATGAAGCCACGTTAGTGCAGCATGGTCGGTTTGTAGTTGGAAACGCCGTCCCCAAACATATGGGTGTAGCTTTTCCAGCACGTACACAATGGCGTAGCATTCCTTTTCGCTGATTGACCAGTGGCTTTCCCTCTCAGACAGTTTCTTGCTGAGAAACACGACAGGATGGAATTCTTGATCCGGTCCTTCCTGCATTAAAACTGCTCCCACGCCTCGCTCGGAAGCATCTGTGGTTACTAGGAACGGTTTGTCAAAGTCTGGGGCCCTTAGCACAGGGTCAGACATGAGTGTTGCCTTAAGCTGGTTAAAGGCCTTTTGACACTCATCAGTCCACTGAACTGCATTTGGCTGTTTCTTTCTGGTTAGGTCTGTCAGCGGGGCGGCGATTTGGCTGTAGTGTGGTACAAATCGCCTATAATATCCGGCCAAGCCTAAGAAGGATTGGACCTGTTTCTTTGACTTTGGAACCGGCCACTTTTGGATAGCATCCACTTTGGCCTGTAGGGGATTTATAGTTCCTTGACCCACCTGGTGCCCCAGGTACGTCACTCTGTTTTGGCCTATTTGACACTTTTTAGCCTTAACAGTTAGTCCTGCCTGCCGGATGCGCTCGAAGACTTTTTCCAGGTGCTCCAGGTGTTCTGTCCATGAATCAGAAAAAATGGCCACATCATCGAGGTAGGCAACTGCAGATTCTCCCAATCCCGCTAAGAGACCATCTACAAGTCTTTGGAAGGTGGCGGGTGCATTTTGCAACCCGAAAGGGAGTACATTGAATTCATACACCCCTGCCTGGGTGACGAAGGCGGACCTTTCCTTAGCGGGTTCATCTAGTGGTACTTGCCAGTACCCCTTGGTTAAGTCTAAATTAGAGATGAATTGGGCATGTCCCAATTTCTCCAATAGCTCATCTGTGCGTGGCATTGGATAGTTGTCAGGACGAATTACAGCATTTAGCTTACGGTAGTCCACGCAAAAGCGTATTTCCCCATCTGGTTTGGGAACTAGAACCACTGGAGATGCCCATGCACTATTAGAGGGGCGGATTATACCCATCTGTAGCATGTCCTGGATCTCCCTTTGTATAGCAGTTTGGGCATGAGGTGACTCCCGGTAGGGTGGGGTTCTAATTGGGTGAGCATTACCTGTGTCAATGGAGTGGTATGCCCGTTCGGTCCGTCCTGGAGTGGCTGAGAAAATCGGTGCAAAGCTTGTGCACAGCTCCTTGATCTGCTGTCGCTGCAGACGTCCCAGGGTCGTGGAGAGGTTCACCTCTTCCACGCCACCATTCCATTTTCCTTCGTAGTAGACACTTGCAGGCCACTCCGCATCATCTGTTTCCCGGGCTGTAAACTGGCAAACGTTTAATTCTCTGGAATGAAAGGGCTTAAGAGAATTAACATGGTATACCTTAGGCTTTATGTTGGAGGTGGGGGAGGCTATGAGATAGTTAACAGCTCCTAGGCGCTCCTGGACCGTGAATGGTCCTTCCCACGACGCTTCCATTTTATGGGCCTGGAGCGCCTTTAAGACCATGACTTGGTCTCCTACTTTGAAGGACCGTTCTCTGGAATGTTTATCATACCAGGCCTTTTGCTCTTCCTGAGCATCCTTTAGGTTTTCTTTAGCAAGGGCTAAAGAGTGTCGGAGGGTGCTTTGTAGGTTGCTTACAAAGTCTAAAATGTTAGTTCCTGGAGAAGGCATAAACCCCTCCCATTGCTGCTTCACCAACTGTAATGGCCCCTTAACCTCGCGGCCATACACAAGTTCAAATGGTGAAAACCCTAAACTGGGATGTGGTACAGCCCTGTAGGCAAAAAGCAACTGCTGCAACACTAGGTCCCAATCATTGGAGTGTTCATTTACAAATTTACGTATCATGGCCCCCAAAGTTCCATTAAACCTCTCCACCAGACCATTGGTTTGATGGTGATGAGGGGTGGCAACCAAGTGATTCACCCCATGAGCTTCCCACAGGTTTTTCATGGTCCCTGCCAGGAAATTAGTTCCTGAATCTGTAAGGATGTCGGAGGGCCACCCTACCCTGGCAAAAATGTCTGCTAATGCCTGGCACACACTTTTAGCCCTGGTGTTGCTTAAGGGTACAGCTTCCGGCCATCGGGTAGCAAAATCCATGAAAGTCAGTACGTACTGCTTTCCTCTGGGTGTCTTCTTTGGGAAAGGACCCAGAATATCCACAGCTACTCGCTGAAATGGGACCTCAATTATGGGTAGTGGCTGGAGAGGGGCTTTAACTTGGTCTTGGGGCTTTCCCACTCGTTGGCACACCTCACAAGACCGGACATAATTAGCAACGTCCTTGCCCATTCCCTCCCAGTGGAAGGACTTCCCCAACCGGTCTTTGGTTCTGTTCACCCCAGAATGGCCACTGGGATGATCATGGGCTAAGCTCAAGAGCTTTACCCGATACTTAGTGGGAACTACCAACTGTCTTTGAGGATGCCAGTCTTCCTGGTGCCCACCAGAAAGAGTCTCCTTGTATAAAAGTCCTTTTTCTACAACAAACCGGGATCGGTTAGAAGAGCTGAGAGGCGGTGGGGTGCTCCGTGCCGCCGCCCAAGCTTTTTGAAGGCTGTCATCTTCTTCCTGCTCGGCCTGGAACTGTTCCCTTGATGCTGGAGACATCAGTTCCTCCTTGGACTGTGGACTGGGGCTTGGTCCCTCTGGAAGCAATGCAGGTGCTGGGGCTGTTTCCATTGACTGTGAACTACTGTCCGCTGGTGCACTATGTGGTATTTCAGGTTCTGGCTGAGCCTCTTGGGTAGGGTTATTTGCTGCTTCCACCAGTTCAGGCTCGCTGGTGCCCTCTGGCATTGGAGTTGTAGACGGGTTTGCAAGCGCTGGACTCAGTGCTGGCAATGGTTCTGGTGCTGGTTGCGTTGCCAGTTCCGGTTCTGGGACTGGCTTTGGCTGGGTCTCTGGGATTAGATCCACTATGGCTGTTGCAGTCGTTGGCAGGGGATCCGGTTCCACCACCTGTGTTTGGGTCTCTGGTAACACAGACGGGGCCCTGGTGGACGGCTCAGGAACAGGGATGGGGGTGAAAGCTTGCTTAGCCTGGCTGCGGGTGACTATTCCCACCCTCTTGGCTAGCTTTACATGGTTGGCCAAGTCTTCCCCCAGCAGCATGGGAATGGGATAATTGTCATAGACTGCAAAAGTCCACATTCCTGACCAGCCCTTGTACTGGACATGCAACTTGGCTGTAGGCAAGGTTACAGACTGTGACACGAAGGGTTGAATTGTCACTGTAGCCTCCGGGTTGATGAGTTTGGGGTCCACTAGGGATTGGTGGATAGTTGACACTTGTGCCCCAGTGTCCCTCCAAGCGATAACCTTCTTTCCACCCACTCTCAAGGTTTCCCTTCGCTCCGAGGGTATGAGAGAGGCATCTGGGTCTGGGGATCTTTGGTGTGATTGGGGTGTAATGAACTGTAATCGGTTGGGGTTCTTGGGGCAGTGAGCCTTTATATGCCCCAGTTCATTACATTTAAAACATCGTCCTGCTAAGGTATCACCGGGGCGATGTTGGTTGATGGAGACTGGTGTGGTGGGGTGAGAAGGCGTCTGGGGTTTCCCTTGGGATGTGGGTGGGGCCTTGGGTTGTCCCCGGTGATAAGGTTTTGTTTCGGCTTGCCCCTTCTGATATTCGCTCCAACTGCTACTAGCTTTTTTCTTTTCTGTCACCTCCACCCATTTGGCTCCAATCTCCCCCGCCTCGGTTACAGTTTTGGGCTTCCCATCTAGGATGTACCTTTCTATTTCCTCAGGATCACCTTCTAAAAACTGCTCCATTTGCATTAGGAAGGGCAACTCTTCCGTAGATTTAACATTTGCTCCTGATATCCAGGCATCCCAATTTTTCCCAATGTGGTAGGCATGTCGGGTAAATGACACATCGGGTTTCCACCTTAGGGCTCTGAACCGCCGACGGGCATGCTCAGGTGTTAGCCCCATTCTGATTCTGGCCTTGTTTTTAAAAAGTTCATAACTGTTCATGTGTTCCTTAGGCATTTCAGCCGCCACCTCTGCTAAGGGTCCACTGAGCTGCGGCCTCAGCTCTACCATGTACTGGGTTGGAGTGATGCTGTATCCAAGGCAGGCCCTTTCAAAATTTTCTAAGAAGGCCTCAGTATCATCGCCTGCCTTGTAGGTGGGGAATTTCCTGGGATGGGAAGTGGTACCTGGAGAGGAGTTGCTAGGATGGTCTGATGCATCCTGGTTAGCCCTTGCTACTTCCAGTTCATGCTTCCTTTCTTTTTCTCTCACCTCCTCTTTGGCTTTCTCTTCTCTTTCATGGGCCTCCTCTTTGGCTTTCTCTTCTCTTTCATGGGCCTCCTCTTTGGTTTTCTCTTCTCTTTCATGGGCCTCCTCTTTGGCTTTTTCCAGCTCCATCTCTCTCTTGTGGGCCTCCTCTTCAGCTTCTTTCTCGAGTTTTTTAATTTGAAGCAGTCTCTGATGTTTTCTTTCATTTTCTTCTGCTTCTAGTTTGGCCAGTTCTATTTTGTTAGCTACTTCTTTGGTAGTCATTTTCCTGTTTTCTTGTGCTGGGTCACACCCCTCTGCAGTTGACTGAAACTGGGATGTACTCAGCTCTGGCTGCTGCTGAGTTAACAGAGACTTTCTAACTAGCTACTCACGAGGATGTAAAAAGAAAAAAAAACAATTCAGCTTGTAAATTGCCTTTACCAGTCAAAGTTTGCTCACTTTGAACCCTTCTCTTAACAAAGGCTCTTGTTAAAAAAAACTTAACACCTCTGCCTTCAGGCAAGGAGAGATAAGATATGCATCTACCTTCAGCTCTGCTTTCCAAGCAGCTAGAAGGAAAAAAAATCTCTTACTGGCTTTTGGGTTTAACACGATCTCCACCGCTCTGCCACCATGTCAAGGCTGTATCCCCACTTTGAACTTTAGGGTACAAGTGTGGGGGCCTGCATGAGGACTTCTAAGCTTAACTACCAGCTTAGTTCTGGTCCGCTGCCACCATTTCCTTCCCTGGGAAGCTTTTAGAAACTTTTCACCAATTCCCTGGTGAATACAGATCCAAACTCCTTGGATCTTAAACAAGGAGAAATTGACCCTTCCCCCCTCCTTCCTTTCACCAACTCCTGGTGAATACAGATCCAAACCCCCTTGGATCTTAAAACAAGGAGAAATCAATCAGGTTCTTAAAAAGAAGGCTTTTAATTAAAGAAAAAGGTAAAAATCATCTCTGTAAAATCAGTATGGAAAATAACTTTACAGGGTAATCAAACTTAAAGAGCTCAGAGGACCCCCCTCTGTCTTAGGTTCAAAGTACAGCAAACAAAGATAAACACTCTAGTAAAAGGTACATTTACAAGTTGAGAAAACAAAGTAAAACTAAGACGCCTTGCCTGGTTTTTTACTTACAAGTTTGAAATAAGAGAGACTTGTTTAGAAAGATGGGGAGAACCTGGATTGATGTCTGGTCCCTCTCAGTCCCAAGAGCGAACAACAACCTTAAACAAAGAGCACACCAAAGCCTTTCCCCCCCCCCCCCAAGATTTGAAAGTATCTTGTCCCCTTATTGGTCCTTTGGGTCAGGTGTCAGCCAGGTTACCAGAGCTTCTTAACCCTTTACAGGTAAAAGGATTTTGGAGTCTCTGGCCAGGAGGGATTTTATAGTACTGTACACAGGAGAGCTGTTACCCTTCCCTTTATAGTTATGACAGTCCCTTTCCACTGTATAGTAGGTCATACAGTCTATTAGTAAAGAAACATTGAATGCACACAAAACATTGGGAGTAGTGCAAAGCATTATAAATAGTATTTGAAATGCTTATGAATTCCTTTTGAAAGCAAGCTCATAGGCAGAAAAGCTACCATTGTGCTTTATACAGACTTCCACTTTTGTCACTGTTACATATATCGAGCAACAAGGTATCACCACAAAAAATTTACACTCAAAACCGTGGTGCTCACATGTCACATTATTGCTCTCCGATTTAATTTTTGAGACATTTTCTTGAGCCTTTTCCCTCACTGTTAAAAGTTGTGTTGTCTTGTCTTCATTGTGTTGTCACTTCACAACAGATCAATCACCCTTCTTACAGCAAGGTGATAAAAAAAATCAAAGTTTTCTTTAGCAGTGAGGAAAAGGCCTATGTCTGCATGATGTAGGCATAACACATGCTGTACACACCTGGATTCTTCAGTGCAGTGGTTGAAAATGTCAGAGCCTTCTCCTTCTCAGTATCCTGAGCTGAAGCATTTGTCTTCCCAGTGTTCAGGTTGCTTCCAGCATAGGTGGGTGAAGATTTTGAGGCGAATGCATGTTGCCTTTATTTTATAGCTTGAGTCCATGTGCCTGGAAAATCCTTGCCCAGACAGGTGATGATGGGTTTGCAGAGTGAAAGTGTTCAGAAATACCCCTGGTATGGTTTGTCATTGAATTGGAAATCCACTGATTACAACTCCCATTGACAAGTAATGGCTGTTGATGATCACTCAGTGCCCACCTGGCTGTACATTCCCTCTTCTGTTGTTACTGGAGAGCAACTCCCAAACTTACAACATATTTCAGTAACAACCATAGAGGAAAATTTCATAACTTGATAGGCACTAATAATATGACAGAACAATGGGTTTCAGCAGATCCTGACCTTTCATATGATATGTGATATGACATTCTTTGTATGAAATATATCATAATTATATGACGGGGTGAATGGAAGGGGGAGGGTACTGCTTTAAGGTCCAGAGTGCCACAATACAGTTGAGATACTTCTGAGTAAGAGGTAGCAATCTCTCGAAAGTTTCCACGGTGAAATCTGTATTTGCTTCTCCACTGTCAGTGCAACTGTCATTTTGGCAAGTTTGGCACACAGATCAAGGATTGTGGCCTTGTGCAGCCAATGCTCATCATCCCAAACCTGTGAATGCCACCAACAAGTTTGAATTGGTTGTTGCTATATCCCACAGCAATCTGTTCTGCATAGAATCATGATGTCCCCCACTTCTATGCTTGGGACTCTGCATGTGTACAAGTGACATAGTAACTGTAGCGAGCCTATGCTGACATAACTTGAGTTAACATACGCTTGAAGTGTAGATATGGTCTTAGGCATTTGAAATGTTTGGGAGAGATAACAGGAACAGTATGAGGGTAGACTAAGATTCATTCAGGTGTTTAGGCTCCAGCTTTGGTGGAACTGGCCTTACTACACCCTAAAGGCTCAGGAACAAAGAGGCACACAAGAACAAAATATCATGTATTTATTAACATTTCTTGACTTCAGGGTGTATAACTCATGATTTTAGAATTCCTGTGGTTGTCAGGATATCTCGGGGTTGTAGATGTGTGTTCATTATGTTCTGAAGGTCAAAACTATAAATGGTTTCAACAAAGAATTAGATCAGTCCCTCATGATAGGTGCATCAGCCATTAGCCAAGATAATCAGGGATGCAGCCCCATGCTCTGGATGTCCCTAAACTGTCCTCTGACTGCCAGATGCTGGGAGTGGACAATGGGATGGTTCACTCAGTGATTGCCTGTTCTGTTCATTCCATTAGAAGCACCTGGCACTGGCTGCTGTCAGAAGACAGGATACTAGACTAGACGGACTAAATACACTACAGCAGTTCTAATATTCAGCAAAAAATACAATAGATTTTTGCCTTTGAGAAAGATGTTTAGGAGATAGTATACTGTCTTTACGGAATATTTGAGAATCAAGCTGTACACAATGACATGCAGAAAAACATTAAGGGCTGGATTGAGAGGCAAAATAGCAGTTGCAAAATGCAATCACCATTGGGGAATTGAATGAAAAGTTTTGAGACCAGGCCAGACATTCAGTCAGACTGGAAGTCAGATGATCCAACAGAATAAACTTCTGCTCTAAAAATAATAAGAAAAAGTTGGAATTAAAAATTCAGGGAATTCAGGGAATCCCAGCAGCAGATGAGACAAACTGGTGAACTGCTATGAGACTCTATGCAGTCAGATACACTGGGGATTCTTTGTTTTGTTTTTTTATCTGAGGGGGTGTATATGTAAAATATTTCACTGAATCAAGTCTCATGCAGCACCTCAGTAGGTTACATCAGACAAAGAGGAGCTGCAGTGACTAGGCATTCAGATGCCTGCACCTTTACAAACCCAGCCCTGGGAAGCCCATGAGGAGAGGTACTGTCCTGTGGGAGGGGAAATAAAAAAGCCCCTCTGCCCCCCACCCCATTTTTGCAAACACTGGTGTCTCAGTTCACCAGGGTAATTGTTACCCCCCTCTGCCCCTGCCTGTGCCAGGGTTTGGCCCTCTGTCACCCTCTGGTAGCGCCTAACCCCTGGGCTTAACCCTGGTTCCTTCTCCCCCCATCCCTGATTTTGCCTTTCAGCCCCTTCCTAACCCTGCCTGCAGCTGCTTGATGCCCCTGACCAGTCAATTTCCACCCCCTGCTCAGACCATGGCCACCCCCCCTTCGATTTGCCCCCTTTGCCCCTTTTTAAACCCTGTCAAAAGCAGCCAGCAGCATCTTACAAGTAATAAGGGCAGGGTGAAGGGCAGTGGCTTCAGCAGATGTTATTGAGCATGCTCAGTGCACCCTAAGCAGTTTCCTACACTACACCCAGCCCTTGCCCTGGGGTCTCTCCCCTCACCTGCAGGAGCTGGTGTAGGCAGAGCCCGGGGCTGCCCCAGGGGCTGGGTCCAGCAGAGGGTCCCCCCTGGGTTGGGCACAGTTCCCAGCTCACGATGGAGGCAGCAGCAGGACCCAGGAGGAAGAACATGCAGAGACCGAGCTAGAGCAGCCTCACGTCTCTGAGCAAGAACCGGACCCTTCTGCACCCATCAGCTACCGCCCCCCACTCCCGAGGGCCCAGAACCGCGACCCGGCCAGGATCCAGTTCTCTCTGCTGCCCCTTAACCAGAGAAACCTGCAAAACGAACCACGCGTGGAGCCTGTGTCACAGGGAAACGGGTCCCTCAGCAGGAAGTGAATCGCATTCACTGCCGTGTTAAGTCTGCTGCCTGCAGTGCGTTCTCTCCATTGTGTCCCTTGCAAAAGCCCCCAGGGCTCCAGCGCCCTGGCTGCACAAGGGAGAGATTGATATCGAGGGAGCAACATGCCTGCTGTTTCCCAATAAGACAGTCTCCTAGTTCAGAGATCCCCAACCTGCCCAGGAAACCCTGACCGAGAGGATAGACCTTCCCCTCCCAAAAGAGCTGGGGGGACCCCACATCTGACGGGAAAGGCCACCCCCACATTTCAGGGGGCACAGCGTAGAGCAAAGGTAAGTGAAACTTTGCCATCACCTTCCAGGTGGAATGAGGTGTCCTAGATAAACCTGTCTGCAGGGGGGAGGAGGTTTATGCAGACCCCTGGGGCTGAATTCTCCGCAGTCTCTGGTTACACTGCACTATGGTTAGGGGCACTAACCTGGAATTGGGGAGAGGGATGTTCAGTTCTGTGCTCTGCTTCAGACTGGGTGAGATGTTGGGAAAAATCACCTAGGCCCAGAGCCACAAAGGTATTTAGGCTCCTATTTTCCACTGATTTCAATGGATGCCGAAATACCTTTGTGGACCTGGGCTGGAGGGTACAATTTTTCAAAGGTGCCTAAGTCCTATTTTTAAAAATGCTGTAGGGCCCCACTCTGCTCTTGGAAAGAGGTTCCTAAATCCAGACTGTAGGGAGGCATCTCCCACTTCTTGGGATTCTCAGCTGCAAACCCTTTTTTGGCCTTTGGTGCCTATGACATTTTAGCAAGGAAGAGGAAGCATTAAGCCCGGCATTTAGCCCAGTGGTCAGAGCACTCACCTGGGATATATAATAGAGGAGCCCTCATTCAAGTCCCTTCCCCACCTAATGTATCCTTATTGGAAGCATTACAATTACAGGAATAAATATAGCATTTATGCCTTTTCCTCATTTTTAGAGAAAAAATATGGTTTCTGTACATTTAGTGCAATTCTAAATCAAGCCTAGCAAACAGGTGTTCAAAGTCTTAACCTGCATTCTTAGAGAGGATGAATTTTAATGCCATCAGTCCATTTCTAAATAGTCATTAAATAATTTACAAAACCTTAGGGCAGGTTTACACTTAAAGCACTGCATTGGCACAGCTGCACCGATGCAGCACTTTAATGTAAAGACGCTCTACGTTGATGGGAGAGAGCTCTTCTGTCCACATAGTTAATCCACTTCCACGAGAGGCAGTAGCTATGTCTATGGGAGACGCCCTCTACTCTCTGTCTACTCTAGGGGCTAGGTTTGTATAACGATGTCACTCAGGGTGTGTGGATTTTTCACACCCCTGAGTGACGTAGTTATATAATGCAAGTCTGTATTATAGATCAGACCTTAGTAGCAGCAGAATAAAGAAGTATTAATACATATATAAAGCATGCATTCTGAGAGAAAAAATATTTTCTCACTAATAATACTCAAAATATAAAAATCTCAGATTATGATGGGTTTCCTACCCTTTTAATCTGCAGCAATTTCCCCTTGTTTTGGAGAGAAAGTGTTGCTCTGAGTTACTATCCCCACTAATCAACTTTCCCCCTCATAACTTAATTCCCCCTCCCTTTACGTGCATTAAAATTGACTGATTTGCCCCATATGTAGTAAACATCATAGCTGGGAGCTTCCCCCCATTCAGTCTCTGGTGCTCAGTGGTCTGGGCTCAGGGGGCCTAAATATCACCTGAAGCTTCAGGGGAAGGACCATGGTCTACAGCTCCGTTCCTCAGGCACATAAGAACAATCAGACTGGTTCAGACCAAAGGTCCATCTAGCCCAGTATCCTGTCTTCGAACAGTGGCCAATGCCAGGTGCCCCAGAGGGAATGAACAGAACAGGCAATCATCAAGTGATCCATCCCCTGTCGCCCATTCCCAGCTTCTGGCAAACAGAGGCTAGGGACACCGACCCTGCCCATCTTAACTAATAGCCATTGATGGACCTATCCTCCATGAATTTATCTAGTTCTTTTTTGAACCCTGTTTTAGTCTTGGCCTTCACAACATCCTCTGGCGAGGAGTTCCACAGGTTGACTGTGCGTTGTGTGAAAAAAATACTTCCTTTTGTTTGTTTTTAAACCTGCTGCCTATTAATTTCATTTGGTGATCCCTACTTTTTGTTATGAGAAGGAGTAAATAACACTTCCTTATTTACTTTCTCCACCCCAGTCATGATTTTATAGACCTCTATCATATCCCCTCTTAGTCATCTCTTTTCCAAGCTGAAAAATCCCAGTCTCATTAATCTCTCCTCATATGGCAGCTGTTCCATACCCCTAATCATTTTTGTTTCCCATTTCTGAACCTTTTAAAATTCCAATATATCATTTTTGAGATGGGGTGACCATATCTGCATGCAGTATTCAAGATGTGGGCGTACCATGGATTTATATAGAGGCAATATGATATTTTCTGTCTTATTATCTATCGCTTTCTTACTAATTCCCAACATTCTGTTCACTTTTTTGACTCCTACTGTACATTGAGTGGATGTTTTCAGAGAACTATCCACAATGACTCCAAGATCTCTTTCTTCAGTGGTAACAGCTAATTTAGACCCCATCATTGTATATGTATAGTTGGGATCATGTTTTCCAATGTGCATTACTTTGCATTTATCAACAATGATATAACAGTGGAGCCATGGACAGGTCGGGTATAGCGCATCAGGTGTGGAGATGGCACTTTCTCAGGAGCTGGTCCCAGGCTGCGGGACAAACCTGAGTGGATGGGTGTTACAACTTGGTGCACGAGGTTGCAACATCACTCAGATGTGTTGTGTGTGCTAAAAGTTGTGGTTTCTGCAACAAAGTCGCAGCCTGCGATTTTCTTACTATCTTAACTATTATTTATTTAATATCCCCTCGGATTCTGAATAGTGATCTAAATTCCCCTTTAGTCACCTCTTTTCTCCCTAGTTATTGAATAATGGTATAAAATCCCCTCACTTTTTTCTCTAGTTATCAACTATTAATATCAAATCTCCTTAGATTTTTGCCGTTTTCCATCTGCTTGTCAAAGTTTGATTAAAAAAAAATCTCATAACTTGCCCCCTTTCCCACTAATTTTCAAACGTTTACATAATATCCTCTCAGATTCCCCCACCTCCACCCCATACATACACCTTTTGAACTGCAGGAATTTGTCTGTATTTTGGAACTAAACTGTTATTGATGAAGACATATTGATACGTGTGTTTTTAGGATTTTACTGCTTTAAAACGGGCTCAGGTTTAAAATCATGGAACATGCTTTGTGAGAAATATTCCACAAATTCACCAGATCTCGCTTATTCTCTTTCCCCTGAGCAGGATTTCCAAGCCTGACGTGGTTTCCTGGTTGGAATGGGGTGAAAACCCATGGGTCGAAAAGGGACATTTTGGCGGTTCTGGTCAGCACCGCTGACCACTGTTAAAAGTCTGGTTGGCGGGCTGGCAGGCTCCTTGCCCGGCTCCACATGGCTTCCGGGAAATGGCAGGCACGTCCAGCTCCTAGGTGGAGGGGTGGCCGGGGGGCTCTGCATGCTGCCTCCAGCCCTCGCATGCAGCTCCCATTGGCCAGGTCAGGGCAGGGTTACGTAGCACGACTCACGAGCACTCAGCTGGAAGCAGCTTTTGAGGCTCTGGGAATGGGGCTGCTGGAGGGGAGGAGGACGAGACTGCCCCTCCTAGGGCCCTATGGCCTGCAGGGACTCCTGTGCCGCCTCCCCCATAGGGCCCCGCATCCTGTTGGTGCTGTGTGCCTCAGCCTCCTCTCAGCTCACCAGTGGGGCCCTTCTGGCCTCAGACCCCTGGCTCCTGCCAATCCCAGGCCTGGTACAGTGGTCTGGCCCTGCCTGGGGCTGGGGCCTATAGTGATTCTACAGGCTGCCCCTTGCCACCCCCACCGTGTTTGTTAACCCCACTCACTTGCCGTCCGTGGCGGGCCGGGGAGCAAGCTAGAGGTTGGGGATGAGAATTAAGTAAGTGTCAAACCTGTTTGTTAAAGCTGTAAAACTTCCAAAGTGAACTACAATACACAAGCTATTAATGAAGATCCTGTAGTTGCTGGAATGAAAAGCAAGTTCACTAGTTCCCAGATGTTCTCTCCTTAACTATTAAAGGCTCTATTTGCTCTAGCCACCACAGTATCTGATATTCTTAACTGAGATTTCCCTTTAGTGCCCAGACCATATAATTAAAAAACCATATCCAAACTTTAAATCCAATCAAGGATTTGGAAATCTCCCACCATTGCTGAAATTGCCACATGTATTTACAAGTGATATTACAAAGTAAAAATCACAGCCAGATTATAAAAGTCCACTAATTTAGCATTCATGTGTTTAGATACTACTGTGGTGGGTGACACAGACAAAGAAATGTAGCTACAGAGTGGAGAAGTCCAGCTCAAAGCACAGAATTATTCAGGCTGAATCATTCAGGATTTGGGTTTCTACTTCTAAATTTGAGACAGCAAATGTAAGCAAAATTAATGTTCAAAAAGCTGTTTAATGTACAATCATGCATGATTAAGAAAATATACATGATCTTTAATAGCAACCCGGCTGAAGTACATATTGTGACAGAACTAGGATTTATATGAACTTGCAATATGTCAAGAATTTCTAATTTCTTTGTCTTCTGCTTTTCTGATTTGAAAAACCATTACAATCTACTTCAGAAGTTGTTGCATCCATACCAGAGACCCAGTCGTTCACACACAAAGAAAGCAACTGTACTATTTGTATAGGTTCTTCATATTATGAAAAACATTGTCTTATAAGCTCACAAACTTTTTTTTTTTTGTAAGTCATTAGTAATTGATATTTATGAGCTGCTTCTCCTCTCATTTCCACTGGTATAAATCCAGAGTTGCTCCATCAAAACCAATGGAGCAGATCCTCAACTGGTGTAAATCAGTGGAGCTCTGGTTTTTGGTGTTTTTGTTTTGTTTTTGGTTTTGAGGTATGCTCGTTTACAGTAGCTGAGGATCTGGCCGAGCGGCATTATAATAATGTAATGCCATTGAGAGAGGAGAATCAAGCATTGAATACAGTCAGCATTGACACTTAAAATCTCTTCCCCCCTTTTTTTTAAGCTATTAAGTACTATGAGGTTGCATATAATTGCAAGGCCTGCTTAGCACAAGTATACTTGGAGAATATCGTAGGAAGTATATAAAAGGATCAAGACTTCATTAAGATTAGGTGCCTAAAGATGAAGTTAGACATTTTGAAAATCCCACCAGGTCAAGGGTATGAATCCAGCTGAGGTTGCAGGCCAGTAAATAGTCCCATTCGGTTCCATAAGAATATTCAGGTGAACAAGGGTTTGCAGCATCAGGCCCTAGGTTCAGTCCCATGTTCTTGTTAAACTGGCACTCCCAGCAGAGAGAGAGAAGTGTGAATCAAGAACAACAAGATATCTCATGGCTGGGAGGCTCCACTGCACAGTTTAGGCACATTAATTAGGGTAACATGGAGAAGCTTGTACTGCTGTTGCTCCCTCTGTCTGTTTCTTAGATCCACCTTGTGACGGGTTGAATCACAGAAACCCCCTGGGAGCTGCCACCCGATGTGCCAAGACTACTACTTCCTGTGTAACTTCCCTGCCAGCTCGGGACCCCAGCACCCTGTCTTGCTGAGCCAGACACTCCCGTCTGCTCCAACAAAGACCCAGGGTCTGAATTACTTGCCCCAAAGCTGCAGGTTTACCTGAAAGCAGCTCACAGAAGTGTTCCTGCCTTTAACACTCAGATGCCCAACTCCCAATGGGGTCTAAACCCAAATAAATCTGTTTTACCCTGTATAAAGCTTATACAGGGTAAACTCGTAAATTGTTCGCCCTCTATAACACTGATAGAAAGATATGCACAGTTGTTTGCTCCCCCAGGTATTAATACATACTCTTGAGTTAATTAATAAGTAAAAAGTGATTTTATTAAATACAGAAAGTAGAATTTAAGTGGTTCCAAGTAGTAACAGACAGAACAAAGTAAGTCACCAAGCAAAATAAAATAAAATGCACAAATCGATGTCTAATCAAACTGAATACAGATAAGATCCTCGCCAGTTCCAGAATGCTCCCTTTTACAGACTAATCTCCTTTTAGCCTGGGTTCAGCAATCACTCACACCCCTTGCATACTGTCCTTTGTTCCGGTTTCTTTCAAGTATCCTGGGGGGTGGGGAGGCTCTCTCTTTAGCCAGCTGAAGACAAAATGGAGGAGTCCCCCCAGGGGTTTAAATAGACTTTCCCTTGGGGATTGTGACCCCCTCCTTACGCCTATGCAAAGTCCAGCTCCAAGATGGAGTTTAGGAGTCACCTGGGCAAGTCACATGTCCATGCATGACTCACAGTTTTTACAGGTAGCATCCATTGTTTATATGCTACCTTGAACATCCTCAAGTAGACTTCCTATGTGGATTGGAGCATTCCAAGATCCATTGTCCTTTAAGTGTTTCTTGATGAGATACTTAATTTCAAAATTCCTTTCTCCAGGAACTGACCAAATGCTCTACTAAGGTTATTTAGAAATTAAGCCAGTACACAGCCAACATTCATAACTTTGAATACAAAAATGATACATGCATACAAATAGGATTAATACATTCAGTAGATCATAACCTTTACATAGATATGTTACATGGCATATGTAGCATAAAACACATTCTAAGCATATTTCCATAAAGCCTTATGGGAGGTACCGTCACAACCTTTTGTCTAATATATAGACTGTAAGATCTTTGGGGTAGGGATTGTATGTTATAGATGTGTACATTGCTTAGCACAATTGTCTGGTGTAAGTGCTACTGTAATGCAAATAAATAATGTTTACAACATTACTTCAGTGTGTTGAGCACTTAAGGTGGAACCATATAGCACTTTTTATAAAAGGTATAACCTAGAAGATATATCATTGGATTTAATCTAATTCTCTGTCCTCTATACAGGTAGGTTTTTTGCACTGGAATGGGTATACAGTGAGATTTGTGACTGATCCCCACGTAATAAAAGTGTAATTACTCCAATATTTCAGATCAGAGAATAGTATCCTTTTATTTTTTCCAATATAAATTACTTTGTGGTAAAAAGCAATGAGTAGCAGCTTTGTATCAACTGAGTTATGGAACTGATGACCTGCATCAATGGTTAATCTTGCTTCTTTATTAGTCTGAGCCCTAAAGCCCCTAAGCTGTATTTTGCACTAAGGTAGATGTTTAATAGTAATGATAATTAGCTAGCAGAATGCAGTTTGATGTTGCTGAAATCTACCCAGGGCCATTTATAACCAAATTTACAGGTACTATTGTTTTCCTTTATCTGTGTGGTTTGAGCATTGGCCTGCTAAACCCAGGGTTGTGAGTTCAATCCTTAAGGGGGCCATTTAGGGAACTGGGATAAAAATCTGCCTGGGGATTAGTCCTGCTTTGAGCAGGGGGTTTGGACTAGATGACCTCCTGAGGTCCCTTCCAACCCTGATATTCTATTGTTCTATGGTATGTATATAAGACCTTTAAAACATGGCTTTTTGTACAAAAATGGGACGGTTTTTTAGTTACTTTGATATTACGTGCATTTTCTCCAGTTAGTGTGTGTCCTCTTTTGTACAACATTTAGCAATAACCACTATTCTGGTAGAGGGTCCAAATCCTATAAATTAAGAGCTGCCCTCATGCCAGATTGTGCAAGTAAACCACCATTTTTGGTATGGTCACAAGTCTCAAGGCCACTTGGCACCCATAAAAATAGCACCCCATTGCAACTGCCCATCACCAATATGGTGATATTTTGAGATGATGTGACAAGGTAAACATCAGGACATGATGAGGACCATTGAAAATCCTCATCTTACAACTATATGGCAGATTGATATTTTTTAAACTATGTCCTGCTCTCTTCTGGGTGGGTTTTTTATTGTCTTAATATATTTGGAATTTTGTTTTAATCTTTATCTTAATACAATTGACCTAATATATCAACATGTTACTTCCTTATTTTGTTAATCTTGAGAGTAGCTGGTATCAAATGTAAATGACATTGTTATCTTACAGCTTTCACATCATTTTGCCATGGCTTAATAAAACTGTATTAACCATGAAAACTGTAAGCATGCGGTTTTATGTTTGATGTGCTAGTTGCAGTTCCCAGGGTGGTGCTAATTGAACTGATGCAAATATAGAGATGTCCTTGCAGAATTGGATGTTACACAAGCTGGTCAAAACACCTATGTTAACTTTAGCTCCACTGAAAACAGAAAACTATAATATAATATAATTAATATGTCCAATTTTAAGAGTACCTGTGCAGTCAGAAGTATTGACCGGACACCAAAAGTCTGGTTACCATAATTTTCTATTGTTTTCTAGCATCCTGTAACAAATAAAACCTGAAATTAGCATAATATAGCTGTCAAAAATATATTTGATTGAATCTTTGAATAACTTTTTCAGTGCACAACCACAGGCAGTGGGGAGCAACTGGCCTTTAAAGAGTTAAGAGTCTAGCCAGCAGGCATCAACAGTCAGCTATGTAGTTAGAGTTGCGACGTCCACAGTCAACATTGTTTTATCTATCGGCTAAACTGTGCTGCAGTCACACTAGTGCGAGGTGAAATGGCAGAACCCGAAAAGAAAAAGATTCAAAGGTTGTCCAGTACAATCGATAAATTCTTCGTAAACGCTGATACCTATGAAGAACAACACATATGCATGGCTGAATTGCTTTTAACATATCATGGAGTTAAACACCACCATAGCTACCATTCTCAAGATTGTGGAAATAAGCTGTACCCCTCCATTTTCACTGATTCCAAGATCGCGTCCAAAATTCACTGCGGAAGGAGAAAAGCAGAGGCTTTGATTGAGAATGTAATAGCACCCCATTCATTGAAACTGTCTGTGCAAGACATTGGATCAACATCGTTCTCAATAGTGACAGATACTTCTAATAAAAGGAACACAAAATTACTCCCAGTTGCCATCTGCTACTTTCATAAAGATAAGGGAAGCTGCACATGTATCATAGACTTTTTTGAGGATGCAGATGAGACATCAGAGGCAATCGCAAACAACTTACGAAGTTGTCTTCAAAATGCCGGTCTGACACATAATAAAATTGTGGCATATGGAGCAGACAATGCATCTGTCAATTTTGGAAAACACAAGTCTGTTTTGGTGCACCTAAAACAAATGTTGGATTTACCAAACCTTGTGCCAGGGCATTGCAGCACTCACATAGTACACAATACAGTGAAACATGGTTTGAAAATGCTCTCTTATGATGTAGAGAACTTGGTCATCAAGGTTTTCAGTGAATTCTCGTCCTGTGCAAAGAATATTAGTGAACTTAAAGAGTTCCTTGACTTCATGGAGACAGAATATTCAGAAATCTTATGCCATGTACCTACACGTTTTTGACCCTTTTCACTGCCGTCGACAGGTTACTGAAGAATTGGCCTGCACTCAAGTCTTACTTTGTGAGCAAAGGAGAGGAAACAGTGAGCTGCGCAATATGGGCCTTTCTTTCTGAGCAGGAGGACACAGTATCTGGAAAAGTGGTTTGATTTCAGCAAAAAACTCTTTCTATATGTGTGTGCGCCACTCAATCTGGATGGACCTCTTGAACTAGACAAACTGTGTGCTTTGACTACAAACTTGGACATTCAAGTGGACGGCGATGAACTATTTACAGAAATGTGTACATTGAATGATGTGCTACCAACCCTAAAGAGTTTGACAAATGATGCTGAATTGACATTGTGTCAGGAGCAACAAGAGCATCATCACTGAATCAATGTCTCTGAAGTATGGGTAGAATTCTTTAAGCACTGGGAGGCCTCGAACTTACTTAAAATTGTGCAGCGTGTGCTTGCTATACCACCCAGCAACGCAATTGTGGAACGCATTTTCAGTGTTATGAAGAACTTGTGGACTGATGAAAGGAATCAGCTCCCAGTGGTGAAAGCTGAGCTATTCATGCACTTCAACTATAAAATGACATGTGCTGAGTTTGCTGGATTTTTGAAGACAGAAGCAGCTAAAGAGCTTGTGGTGGCAGCAAGAAAAGTACAGAAGTATAAATGTAAGTAGTTTTAATTGCCACTCTCATTAAAACTGTTTTTGTTTAATTTTGTTTGTATCTTCTTTACACTTCAGAAGAAGTTTGAAGTTTTTAATTTTACAGTGGTGTTTAAAATCTCTCCCTGGTGAGGTGAAGGGTATTTGAATCACACATTCCATCTCCCACATTCAAACTGTTGCAGCTCCTGGCCTTCTCCTGGTGCCTGCTTGGGCCTTGCAGTGAAAATGAGCAAGTGTGGGGGAGAGTGAGCGACAGAGGGAGGGGAGATGGAGTGAGCAGGGGTGGGGTCTCAGGGAAAGGGTAGGGCCTCAGGGTGGGGCCTCGGGGCAGGGGGTGGGGCAAGGGTATTGGGTTTTCCGCATTTAGAAAGTTGGCAACCCTACTTCTAAAGTCCCCCACGGTCTGCTTCATCTTAGCCAGGTCAGAGTTGTTCCTAGAACTCTAGACACTTGGCAGTAGCTCCCTCTCCCCTGACCTCCCTACCTCTGATGGTTCAGATGGGATATGGTGTCCAGATTTGTCCCCTCCTGTCTCTCCCTTGGGAAAGGGTTTGGGGAGGATTCTGTTCCTGATTTTTCAGTTTCTCCAATGCTATTTGGGTTTGTTTTTCTCCTTTCCCCCTCCAGTCAGGGAATGACTCATGTTTGGATTCTCTTTCTGTCCCAGCAGGTGAGGGGATGATGAGTGAGAATGTGGAAGAGAATCCGCAGCAGGAAGATCCTGAGCAAGTTGAAACTCATGTTACATTATTGGGAAGATCTGAAGGGACTGTGTCCTGGAGTCCAGAGCATGGAAAAGCTGGTGGGTGTCAGCACAGGCCAGAGAGACAACAGGGAAACCAGTCAGGGAAGAAAGTGGGTAAATCCATTCAATGTGAAGGTGGTTTGAAGAATCTTAGTAAAAACATGACGCACCAGAGATTCTCCAATGGGGAGGGAAAATACACATGCACCGAGTGTGGGAAAAGCTTCAGTCAGAGTTTACACCTTATTATACATTGCAGAACCCACACAGGACAAAGACCTCATAAATGTCTTCAGTGTGGGAAAATAACAGGAGTACTTGTGGCACCTTAGAGACTAACAAATTTATTAGAGCATAAGCTTTCGTGGGCTACAACCCACTTCTTCGGATGCATTCTTCTCTATATGCATCCGAAGAAGTGGGTTGTAGCCCACGAAAGCTTATGCTCTAATAAATTTGTTAGTCTCTAAGGTGCCACAAGTACTCCTGTTATTTTTGCGGATACAGACTAACACGGCTGCTACTCTGAAACCTGTCATTATGCAAGGCACTTCAGTGTGGGAAAAGCTTTATTGACAACCCAACCCTGAAAATACATCAGAGAATCCACATGGGAGAAAAACCCTATAAGTGCCCTGACTGTGGGAAAAGCTTCAGTGAGAGACCACACCTTATTGGCCACCAGAGAATCCACACCGAAGCAAAAACTTTCATATGCTCTCAGTGTGGGGAAACCCTCTGTAACTGGTCAGCCTTTCTTAGACATGAGAGAACCCACACTGGAGAGAGATCTAAACCTTATCACTGCCTCGAGTGCGGGGAGAACTTCCGTGATCGGTCAGGTCTTAGTAGGCATCAGAGAATTCACACAGGAGAGAAACCCTATAACTGCCTGGACTGTGGCGAAAGCTTCAGTTGGCGCTCAAACCTTGCCAGGCACCAAAAAGTTCACACTGGGGAGAGACCCTATAAGTGCCTCAAGTGTGGGAAAAGCTTCAGTCGGAGATCAACCTGCAGTAGACATCTGAGAACCCCTTGGGGAGAAAGTGAATAAATGCCCTGACCAGGGCTGGCTGAAGAGAATTATACTGAAGCAGTTGCACCACTACAGCTAAAGTTGAGACTAGCTTCCTTTTTAACTGCCAGTTTTTCTGTGTGCTCTAAAATCCACACGTGGACTTGGATTGTCTTGAAAATTGCTGTGCCTCATCTGGGCCGGGGGCAGAGCTAGTGATGTGAGGTTGTGTTCATTTGGTCTAGGGGTTCCTCAGATACAGCTCCCCCAATAAGGAGCTGCTTTTACTATTCAGATAGCTCTGAAACTCTGTGCCAACTTAACCCCCATGAAAAGCAGGAAATATAACTTTAAAGTAGATGCTACCCCCACAACATAACCTTAACTCTGCCCTCTTTGAGTGAAGTCCCAGCGTACCAGTAACACACATTAACTCTCTACCTTTACAGATGCTACAGAACACTTCAGGAACAGAGCACTGATGAGCAGTGTAGGACAAAGTCTGCCACCTTCTCTTGATAAGGGAAGACTCTGGGGTAGGTCAGGCATAGTGAGCAGCTGCCACTTACACTCAAAAACTGAGCGTACTCCCCACAAATCACCCCAGAATTTCAAAATGTTCCCATGCCTTCACCCCTGCCCTGAGGATTCCTTGAGACAGGGCTTTCACTGACCCTGCAGTAAGCCCTGGAGACCTCATGACATATGCCAGCAGATTGCTGACAATCTCCAGGGCTACACTCCCTTGTGCATTTCTACTGACACAGCCTACAGAATTCTGCACTGCAATGAAGCATAATTGATCCTTTTAAAGTACACCTGCACCTCTTCTCCTATCACAGTGACAGCTTTGCCAACCCGCTGCAGCTAATCTCTTCACCATTCAATACAGCTACGCCTCACACAGTGAAGGTAGACGAGTGCATGCACAACACAAGCAATGGTACATTTTCTTAGTCCTTCATGTCTACTTATTATGGCAACACAGTTACTGAACCATTCTCAGTGGCTATTGCCAGCTCTAAGGGGGAAGAGTTAAGGTTGCATTGTGAGAATGGCATTTACCTTAATTTCTTAGTTTTTAGAGGTGTAAGTTTAGCCACTCTCCACATTGTGGAAGGGCACAAGGCAGAGCTGGTAGCCCTTGTAGCTGCCAACGACTTGGAGAGAGATGGGCATTCAGCTCAGGGAGTTCAGTCAGAGCCCTAAAACGCTCTCTCACGGTTGCAACATTTGGTTAAGACCCCATCAGAGTGCAGTGAACTCAAGGGGAAATTAACGAATTGCCGGTGGTTCTGCCTAATGAAGAAATTTCAAGAGCAATTAGAGAGCAGTTCTAAAGTAATTCTCTGCATTTGGGGTTGGCAACATGGTGTCCCGGTGGGTCTGCATGTGTGTGTGTGAAAAACAGGATCTGGATTATATAAATCGATGGGGAGATAATTTTGACATTTAAATAAAACGCAGTTATTGTCCCATTTCTTTTCAGTCCCTCACTATAGAAAACGATCACCAGCGACAGTTAATTTCCTTTCATTGGAATCAGCCCGATGACCCTTCTAAGGATGCGTAGCACACGGCTGGTGATGCCTTTCTCCAAATAGAGGGTAGGGCTCAGTGAGGCTCTTGTGTGATAACACGCTGGTCACAGGGAATTCAGCCAATGGAGTTATTCTTTGATACACACGTTTTGGGTGACATTTTGCCCCCTCTACTCTGGGTAGTCCCTCTCCCAGAACCATCTTCCGGCCACTCCTTTTATTTCTCTTTATGCTTCATTCTGGTGAAGAAAACCTGCAGACACAGACACATCTGGAATCTGCTTCTTCAGTCCCACACCCATCTGTGAGAGGAATCAGGATTGCTCATGCCAGCCATGCAGCTCTTGGGATTCACAGCCAGATTCCTCACCTCTTACCTAGCTCCTCTCTGCCCTTCTCCCCACATCCTGCCAGAGCTTCTCCTGCTGTCTCAAACCCCTCCCATCCAATTCTTTCCAGCCCCCCTAGGGATAAAATGATTCGCTGCAATCCCCATCTTGGTCTCCTATTGCTGTGGCTGCTGCTACCACTTCTCCTCTTTGCCTTGCTGTCCCCCAGGTCTGACCCCAAAATACTGCAGCTGAGACCCTCCTCTTTGCAAATCCCCTGTGTCTGTCTTCTAAGATTAAGTTCCAGGGCCTGGTCCTGCTGTGACAGGTTGCCCCTGTTAGAATGCCACCTGATGTGCTGAGATACCACTGAGCCCGCCTGTTCTGCCAGCCTGGGCACCCTTTTTACCTGTCTTGCTGAACCAGGCTATTGAGCCTCCTCCAGAACACACACAGGCAGGACCACACCCAACTGCAGAATGACACAGACACTGAGATCAGCTCTGGGAAGGCTCAGCTTAAGGGACTTGCCCCAGCACTCACGTGTCCACCTCCCTTGGAGTGCAGATGCAAAGGTATATTATGAAATCTGCCTCCTCCCTCAATGTGGAAGAAGGTATGCACAGCCTCTTATTCCGCCCCCCCCTTGTGAATTGAATAGGGTTATATTATAAACAAGTTTATTACCTACAAAAAGTGAGTTTTAAGTGAATATAAGAGATAACAGGCAGAACAAAGCCAATTACTGAGCAAATAAAACAAAATACGCAAGCTAAGCTCAATATACTTAAGAAACAGGTTACAAAATGTAATTTCTTACCCTAAATGTTATTTTAGGCAGGTTGCAAAGTTTCTGTGGTTTAGAGTTCCAGTTATATTTCTTTTCAGACTGGACCCCTGTCTCAGTCTGGACTCCCCCCTTGCCTTCCCTTCAGGTGTCTTTAGCAGTCTTTCTTCTTGTGCAGACAGGCCATGGAGAGGAGTCCCGTTTGCTTTTCTCCCCACCCTTAAATAAGATTTACATAAGATGGGAATCCTTTGTTTCCCAAACTTGACTCCCCTTCCCTTTTAGGGGAAAGTTACAAGAAGTACAAGAAAATGTTTAGTATCAGGTGACAAGACCACCTGACCTAGTAGTGTCACAGTTACAGCCCAGGACGCCTCCCAGGAGGGAGAGAGATTAGTATCTTCATGGTCTTGTTGTTCCTTCCTAATGGCCAATCAAATCTGATGGCCTGTCGTCTGGTGGGGGTCTTCCCAATACACACCCAGTTGTAATTGTTACATAGTCCATATTCTTAACTTTAGGTACAGAAATGATACATGCATACAAATTGGATAATCACATTCAGTAAATCATAACCTTTCCAATGATACCGACCCATCTTGCATAAAGTATATCTCAGTTATGTCATATCAATATTATAAGCATATTTCCATAAAGAATATGGAGTGTAACGTCACACCTGCTCACCTCTACCAGCGTCTGGGTTCAGGCTAGAGCCCTGAGGACACTAGAACAGGAATTAAAGTGGAGTCAGAAGAGGTTGGTCCCTCCAGGGCTACATGTTGCATCTGGAGAGCAATAGAACCAGCAAGGAACTAGATTGTTTTACAACTTGCTAACCAGAAGGGGTCCTACGCCAGAGCATCAGGGCCCAGGTGCTTTCCCATGTTCCCATGGCTAGGAGAGGGCACTCTGTCCTCTGGGATGCAGGACCCTGGTGCAGGCACCCAGCCCATTTCCCCCCCCCCCCCCCCGCATGGGGTCATGGCCTGTAAACCTAATTTCTAAGTGTTACACTCATCCAATCAGGAAACAGGAACTACAGCTTGTGACACGTGTCAGTCAGAAACAGCTCAGATTGTTTTCAAGTCTTATTTGGCAAATCACTTTGAATAACGAATAAATCCAAGAGAATTGTGCTTGGTCTCTGGGTAACGCACAGGGAGATTCCCTGCATGTTCTGTGCTTTGCGATTCTTGGGGCCCTTTTCTCACCCTCTCTCTGGGGTTCTGGCTCTTCCTGCCTTTTATTCCCCCTTTTGCTCTGCTTGGGACTCACTAGTAGTCCTGCGGTTCCCACCACATGCAGAGAGCACTGTACAGACCAACTAGGAGACTGCGCTGGGAGCTCGCAGACCCCTTTGTGCTGCTGGCGGGATTATTGTGATTATTCATTAGTATCCGTCAGGGGCGGGCACATCACAGACAGACCCACGGACATGGCTCCTGCCCAGGGAGCTCAAGCTTAAATGTTTAAATGTTCCTGGGCACAGAGGGAGGGGCTGAGCATTCCCTGGAGAAGAAGGTTTGAAGAGGGGCGGGAGGCTGGGGGTGCAGGGTCCAGGCAGAGGTGAGAAGGTGTGTGTTTGTGTGGCCAGGGTAGAGCGCATATGAGGGGCAAGGGGTAAAAAGCTTCCTGGGCTCCTTTCCTTGAGCAGGTCTCATTCACCCAGCCTGGCCCCACTGTTCACACAGCCCTGGGCTCTCACTTCCCTTCCCCTGGCCCAGCTACCAAATCGACTTCCCCAGCTCTCCCTGCCCCTCCCTCCATCGCGCTGGGACCAGCTCCCCTCACATGGCTGAGTCTGCAACGCAGAGCAGCCCATACAGCAGGGCCCCGATGCTCTCACTCCTGCCTCCACGCTGCCCCCTGTGGCCGTTTCACTCCCCTCCATGGGCAGAGACTCCGCCAGGGTAGGAAATGCCAGGATGTTCCCCTCACTCACTGGCCCCATCACATTCATTGGGCTTCTGGGCTTGCCTTTTCTGTGGGAGTCTGATAATGCAATTAATGGCCCTGAGGGGACCTGGGAATCCCGCAATCTCCATCCCACTGCTGCCCCCCGCCCCCAGGTAATGCTGAGTAGGACCCTGTCAGGGGTAGATAAAGGTCTCTGTCACTCTGGTCACTGTGTGTAACGGGTGTGAATTCAGTTCAGTGGGCCTAGGGTAACCAGACAGCAAGTGTGAAAAATCGGGACGAGGTGGAGGGTAGGGTAATAGGCGCCTATATAAGATAAAGCCCCAAATATCAGGACTGTCCCTATAAAATCAGGATATAGTCACCCTAAATGGGCCTGAAGCACATGCTGATGGACTGTAGTGAATTGGGGGAGGGGGAGGTAGTTGTCAGGTGCTCCCCAGAGAAACATTGTCCAATCTGCAGAAAAGGACCTAGAGGTCACAGTGGACGAGAAGCTGGATATGAGTCAACAGTGTGCTCCTGTTGCCAAGAAGGCTAACGGCATTTTGGGCTGTATAAGTAGGGGCATTGCCAGCAGATCGAGGAACGTGATCGTTCCCCTTTATTCGACATTGGTGAGGCCTCATCTGGAGTACTGTGTCCAGTTTTGGGCCCCACACTACAAGAAGGATGTGGAAAAATTGGAAAGAGTCCAGCGGAGGGCAACAAAAATGATTAGGGGTCTGGAGCACATGACTTATGAGGAGAGGCTGAGGGAACTGGGATTGTTTAGTCTCCAGAAGAGAAGAATGAGGGGGGATTTGATAGCTGCTTTCAACTACCTGAAAGGGGGTTCCAAAGAGGATGGAGCTCGGCTGTTCTCAGTGGTGGCAGATGACAGAACAAGGAGCAATGGTCTCAAGTTGCAGTGGGGGAGGTCTAGGTTGGATATTAGGAAACACTATTTCACTAGGAGGGTGGTGAAGCACTGGAATGCGTTACCTAGGGAGGTGGTGGAGTCTCCTTCCTTGGAGGTTTTTAAGGCCTGGCTTGACAAAGCCCTGGCTGGGATGATTTAGTTGGGAATTGGTCCTGCTTTGAGCAGGGGGTTGGACTAGATGACCTCCTGAGGTCCCTTCCAACCCTGATATTCTATGATTCTATGATCAGGGGCAGCAACTTCAGCCCTTAAATTAACCAACACCTCCCCCTCCCACCCCGATTCCCTGCGTATGGACACATCCTCCCATCTCAGCAATGCTCTGAGCTGGGATGAATCAGATCAGTGCCTTCCCCAGAGGCCGGAGCCATAGGTCCCCCCTGCTCACGGCTCTCTCTGTTCAGCCCGGGCTGGGTGGGAGCATTTCTCTGACTGTCATCCCCACTCATTTTAGAAACAATTGGATCCGAAATGTTTGTAATGCAAAGCCTATGTTCCTCATTTTCCACCCGCTTTAAACAACGTAGGGTAATGGGTGCAGGGCAAAACTGAAGTGGGAACTCCGTGCAGTGAGGGGGCCTGAGATGGTAAGGCGGGAGAAATCACTGGGGCAGAGGGGCCCATCTGCCAGCCTAAGCCATGTCACCCCCAGCATCCACCATGTCTCCTGATACAGAAAAATCAAACCTGGGGGGAAAGAATGGAGGAGTTGCAAACATCTTAGCCCTGGCATTTCTACATTACATGATCCCGTTGTAACTCCCTTATCTCTGTCCCGTTCTCTCTCTTTCTCTCTGCTAGTTGGCTGCCCCCTTTGCTGGCCGCTGCCCCTTCCCCAGTGTGGCAAACGCTCATGATTTTGTTACGAGTCTCATGATAAAGTTTTCCTTAAAGCCCCAGCTCCTGGAGTCAAGTGGAGATGTGATGATTTCAGCTTTCATTCTTAAAGAAAAAGTAAGTTTCTAGCCCTCGTAGCTGTGGAAAAAACTTCAGACTTAAAAAGCAGAAGGCAAATAAAACGAACCCCAAAGCTGTTATTCTTACACAAGCTCATGGTTTTAAAGCCAAGCTATTGGTTTTTGGTGAGCCTAATTTATGACTGTTGAACATTTGGGGTTGGCAATGCTGTTTCCCCCATGGACAGGATCCGTTTCCCCCACTCTCCCCCACCATTCCCCTTCTATGGCCTGTCTACACCATCAAACCACCCGCTATGGAATCTGGTCCCTGCACAGAACAACCCTGGCCCAGCTAACACCTGAGTGGGGTTTGCAGTAGAACATGGTTCTGATCCATGTTCCCCTTCCCTCAAGTAGTGCAGGGTTCTGCAGACACCCCCTGGGGTGATGCAGCTCCTGGGACCTGGGTCAGTCCTGTCTACACTGCAGTGCCCAGCCATGCTCTAAGGGTTTTGAGAACCACTATGCACTTAATGGCGCCCCGAGAACAAGACTGAGAATGCAGGCAGGGCTCAGACCTCTCTCCCATCCCTCCCTCCCTTCCCTGGCTCCAGACTTCTCTGCTCCTGGATCCCTCCCTTCTGCCCACTCTGCTCCTCCCCAGGATCTTCCCATCCCACTTCCTGGATCTCTTCCCCTCTGTAATTTCTGCCAGTGGGTGTTCCTCCATGTGGTCTCTCTCCCGTCGCCCCCTCTCATTACATCCACCCCCCTCCCCAGAATCTTCCTCTTGTGATCTGGGCTCTTCCCTTCCTGCTTCTGCAGCCCCCTCCCTATTCCACCCCCTACCCTCTGCTACAGCAGCCAACACCTCACATTGCACCCCCGCTCCCCTCTGCCCCCTGCGCTCCCTTCTCTGTTCCTCTCCCCTCCCCCAGCTCACAGGCCTGGGGCTGGGAACTGAGAGGGGAGGGGGTGAGGGGGGCAGGCAGGTGATGCCCTTTATACTATCCCTGTGGGAACAGGCCTGGGGGCTAGTCAGCACTGGGAGGGAACAGTCTCTGCCAAGGATGTCTCTGTCACACTCATGTGTTTGAGAGAGAACTCAGGGAAAGTGCAGGGGTTGAAGTTGTTAATACACCTGCGCAGGGGGGAGGGATGAGGGGGAGGGGGACAGGGTAAGAGTGGTTGAGGTGTAGAAAATGGAGGAAAGGGCTTCAGTGGGACTATGAATGGGCCCCATTGGAGTTTTCCTCTTGTGTTTGTGTGGAGGATTTTTCAGCAGGGGAAGGGGTGAAAACTCACATGGAGATGGAAGAGAAAGTGGTGGGGGTGGAGAGACAGCCTGCAATGTGGTAGATTTAACCATCTCTGTGCAGATAGGGATATAAAAGGCAGAGGAGGAGAGTAGGTGACAAAGTGGAGAGAGGATTCCTGGTTTGGAGGGAAACAATTGCCCTGATTCATTTGCCTTTCCTTCTCTGAAATTATATAAGCCCCCCCCCCCCCCCAAAACCCAACACCTTCGTTCTTTTTCTCTCTAATGATCTAATATCGATATCAAATCAATTCAAAATTCCTCCATTCCCCATCTAATTACTGAATTAGATTTAAAATCTCCTTTGATTTTGCCCCTTCCCTGTAGATTTTGGTTATTAGTATAAAATTGCCTCAGATTTTGCCAATTTCCACCTAATTCTGAAATACTGCGAACAAATCTTCACAGATCTGGGGGATTATTCACCCTTTGGAATGGCAGCAACTTCTCCTGGTTTTAGAGGGAAACCTTTCCCCTGAGCCCTTACCCCAGATACAGAATTAAACCACTCAATGATCTACTTTCCCTCACATTAAGGAATCAAATTGTTCCTCTTTGCATCGATTAAACTGACATTTTTCTGAATAAAGTGACCTGTTTTGTGGTTCATAATAAAGTTTGGGGCCTCCCCCATTAGGAATAATAGTGTTTGTATGGCTGCTAATGGGGCAGTTGGCCATTTTATTTCCCCAGACGAGCCAGGATGAGGAAGAATGAGGGGTTCCCCTCCCTCCAGGGCTGCTCCATGCTTCCTGGGTCCCTAGTGCAGCAATTACCAAAGTACTGGAAGGACTAGCTGGGGGTCCGGGAAGTTGTATCAATTAACTACAGGTTGAGGAGTCTTTTTGCAGAATCCCCAGGTTGGGTGTGATTGTTTTCATATCCCTGAAAGGGAAGTGGGGAACTGAGTTTTTAAATATCTACAGAATGCTACCCTATGCAGCACTCAGGGTAGCCCAGGAGGAGAAGGGAAGAATAAGGTCTCTGAAGGAGACTGTCCAGACCCAAGGTTATCCCATCCCAGCTGCTTCCCACCCTTGGCCACAGCCCAACCCAGCTCCCCACAACCTGCCATTCACCTGCCCCACCCATTCTGCTGCCCCCTCCCCAACAGCTATGGACCCTTCCAGCTCCATTCCCCTTCTGTGCTGTGTTAAAGCCGCATCAGCCAGGGCTCCCTGCTGCGTGTGTTGATGGCAGGACGGTGGGAAATCAACATGCTCTAGTTATTTATTAAATATTGATATAAATTCTTCCCAGAATTTGCTCATTTTTCTCTGATTGTTCAAAAACATTTTCCATTTCCTTTGCTCTAATTAGTAAATATTTATAGAAAAAGCTCCTTAGATTTTAGTCCTACTTCCAACCTCCTCCTTTAAATGTCAGGAAATCCTTGGTTTGGAGGGAAAACACCCGGACTGATTCCTTCTCCCACACGGGAGAGCAGGAAGGGGGGAAGGGCTAAAACTTCTCAGTGACCCACTTTCCCCTTGCATGAGAATCCATATGTTTCTCTGATCATGTCAATACAACCTGATTTGCTTGCTGAAGTGGGTTTATTAGCATTACCAATTTTGACCTGAACATCTACTCAAAGTTCAGGCCACTGTTTTTTTTTCCCAGTCGGGAGGAGAAACTGAAGATGGAGTCTGGTACCTTTGATGAAATTTAGTTTATTTACAAATGTACAAAGTGCTGTTTCCCGGAACGCAGAAGGAATCAAACAACAGGGGACAGCATCCTTGCTCAGAGGAAGCATTTCAGGCTGCACCCCAAAAGCTCTCTGCCCAGGCTTTTTCCAGGGTTGAGTTGTGGCTGCTTCATCAGGCTATGTCTGTCTGTCTCTCTCTTTCTGTGCTCTGTCTGCTGCTTCTGTTACACACACACATCTATACCTCTGGTCAAACGATACCCAGTGTAGCCCTCTGTCCACATAGTGCTAACTTCTGGACTGGCTTGCCATATCCCTTTGGCTTAGGTGAGGCTGCCCAGCCATTTCTCACAGCTATCTTAAATGAAGGGTACAGGCCAGACAGTTTAACAGGTTTAACCTAGCTCATGTATCTATGTTTAGTAAAACTACAGTAGAATTTTCCCTTTCGGAGCAATTTCCAGGAAGATAGCATAGTGCCCTTCGGGAATATTTGGGAAGTAAATTCCACACACAAGTGGTGACAAGAAAAAGCACTTAAGGCTTGTCTACACTGGAAGGTTATACTGGTGTAACTCCCTGTGTGGACGCTGTTATTCTTCTATAAGAGCGGCTTTTTACAATTTTTTGTGGTTTAGCTTCTATAGTTTGGTAAATGGTTTCAGGTAAACTGAAAAAAAGACACTCTTGGACTGAAATAACAGTGTCCACATGGGAAATTTACTGGTAAAACTGCACCTGTGTAACTGGTAAAATTTTCCAGTGTAGACAAGCCCTAAGATGGTGGCAACTGAATCTAATTTCTTTTGGCAGCTCAGTGAATCATTTCAGATAGAGACGGGCTGCTGTATCTGGGCATTGGGCCACACTGCGCCTTTAACACCATAGGCCTGGGAAAAGGGTGCTGAGCTGGACTATCCAGTGAGGAGCACAAGCCCCTCTGCTACCCACACCCTATTTTGATAAGCACTGCAGCTGGCTCATCCCACGTATGGTAACTTTTTTTTATCCCCTCTGCCCCTCTCTGGCAGTGCATTCCCCCCTTTCTGAACCCCGATTCTGTCTATCTGCCCCTCACCTTCCCCTCCCTCCACCAGTTGGACCCACCGCTGGATACATTTTGAGCCCTGCAAAAACAAAATCTGCCCATCCCTCCCCACCAATTTGCCCCCTCTCTCCCCTCCTGTAAAACTTGTGTATAGCAGATTCTGATTGCGAGTAAGGGCTGAGTGAGGGCAGAGGCTTCAGCAGATGTTACTGAGCATGTTCAGATCCCCCCAGCCTACTCAGTAACAACAAAGCAGCCAATTTCCCTTTTCGCCCCCAGAGGATGGCTCTGTGAGGAGCAAAATGCGGATGAGCATCCTGGCAGGGCAAGAAGGGTAATTTCAGAAGGGGCTTATGCTGGAGTTTGGAGAGACAAAGTGGGCAAGGTAATAGCTTTTATTGGACCAACTTCTTTTGGTGTGAGAGACAAGCTTTGGAGCCACACAGAGCTCTGCTCCAGGTCTCTACTGGTGAGAGAGACAAACTTTAGTGCATTTCAAACCCCCAATTCCCTCCCCCACCCCTTTCTCTGCAGACGGACATTCTAAGCTCAAGTTACAGCCGGTCCCAGGGAGGGCTGCAGGCTGCTTGGGTTGATATTCAGGGACACAGGAAGGGGTTGCTGAGAGCGGTTCTTGTATCCGGTGCTGGCAGGGGTGAGGCAGGAAGTAGGGAGAATTAAGGGCTCTTTGGCACTTCCGCACTGCAATACATAATAATCATTATGACAGAGGCTTAGAGGTTGTGCCGCTCCTGCATTTGGGTGGTCAGTGGGAGAAGACGCTGCTGCTGTCTCCATTGTGAGCTGGAAGCCTGGATTGAGCAGCTGCTGCTGCTCCCCCAGTGGGGTCTGTGTGGGGGAGACCTTCCCTAAATCCCCCTCTGTGCCCAGCCAGGAGAGACTTTGTCCAGTGGCTGGAACCAGCCCCTGGGGCAGCCCTGGGCTCTATCCACACCGGCTCCTGAGCCAGAGACTCCAGGTCAGTGGCTCTCAACTTTTCCAGGCTGCTGTCCCCCTTTCAGGAGTCTGATTTGTCTTGCATAGCCCCCAAGTTTCACCTCACTTATGAGCTACTCACTTACAAAATCATACGAAATCATACAAAAAGCTATTCACTTACAAAATCAGACAAAAGTGTCACAGCACACTGATACTGAACAATTGCTGACTTTCTCATTGTTACCAGATAATTATAAAATGAATCAATTGGAATATAAATATTGTACTTACATTTCGGTGTATAGTATAGAGCAGTATGAACAAGTCATGGGTCTGAAATTTTACTTTGTACTAGCTGATTTTAATACTCATACTTACCAAGAGCTCTACCTGCGTGGGGGGTGGAGGGTGGTATTGTTATTCAGAGTTGGAGGAAATATTTTGTTTTGAAAAAGCCTGCTTTTTTTTTTTTTTTTTTTTTTTTTTTTTTAATAATCTCTGTTAAACAACTCCTAGGACTTCAAAATAGCTTTTTTAAAAGGGTTTGTTTATTTTTTTTCCCCCGGGAAGAAAAGGCCTGTGAAATTTAATCCAAAATGGCATGGATTGGTTTCTCTGTCACTGGAAGTGTTTAAAGCAGAAATGGAGTCTTTCTAAAAGATTTACTGTAGCTCCCCAAGAATTTATGGGCTTGATGCAGGAATTACTGGGGAACAAAGACCCTATGACCTCCTCCAGTTCTGCCTTATCTCACCCAGGACTGTCCCCAGCAGGCGTTGTATACATAAGGAGATGTTGCTCATGAATTCCCCGCCACTCTGACTGACAGCTAGGAGTATCTCCCTCCCTTTGACTGTTCGGATGGGCTGTGGGAGCAGGACTGGTCCCCAGGGCTGTCCCTAGCCATTTGGGTGCCCTACACAGCCCCCCAGGCCTCCTTCCCCCCCCCAGAGTCTGGGAGGCAGGAGCTGTGGGGGGCCACTTTTTTTTCCACCCCTGGCCCGCCCCCATTCCACCTCTTCCCTGAGCAACCCCGCACTCACCGGCAGCGGCGGGGAGTGGAGCAACCCGGCCCCAGCCTGCTCTACTCCGCCAGCTCCCAGCTGCAGCGCTCCGCTTCCCCCCGCCAGTGTAGGGTGGCCAGATATCCTGATTTTATAGGGAGAGTCCCGATTTTTTTTTCTTATATAGGCTCCTATTACTCCCCACCCTCTGTCCTGATTTTTCACATTTGCTGTCTGGTCATCCTACGCCGGAGAGAGCCGGGGGTGGTCCTTTCCCCAACCCGAGTGACATGGCTGGGGTCACTCGGGGAAGAGGTGGAATGGGGGCAGGCTGGGGGCAGAGAAGGGGGGGAGGGTAAGAGGCAGGGTGGAGGGAGTTGTCCGGGGCCCCACACCCCCCTAGGGACGGCCCTGCCCCTTGCAGTGGGGGCTGGCCGAGGGATACGGCTGGTCACCGGGGCTGATGTTGCTGCGTATGCAGCACGCAGCTGCCTAGGGCACCATGAAATTTGGGGCAATTTGGTGCCCCAAATTTCATGGTGCCCTATGAAGCTGCATGTGCTGCGTATGCCTAAGGACGGCCCTGCTGGTCCCCCACTTCTCTGCTAGGGAAAGGTTTGGGGAAGGATACAACTGATTTTTCAATCTTCCCAACAGGTATTTTAATTTGTTCCTCCCTTTCCTCTTCCGCTTTCTGACATTCCCTTTCCTCCAGTGCAGGGACTGACTCATGTCTGGATTGTCACTCTGTCACATCAGGTGATGGGATGGTGAGTGAGAACAAGGAGGTGAATCCTCAGCAGGGAGGTCTGAGCAAATGGAAGCACAGAGAACACTATTGGGAAGATCTGAAGGGGAAGTTTCCTGGAGTCCTGAGCAGGGAGAAGCCTGTGAAAATCAGCACAGGCCAGAGGGGCAGCAGGAAAACTCCGCTGGGGAGAGATTGGATAAACCCACTCACCGAGAGGGAGATTTGAAAGGCCTTCCTGAAGACATGATCCAGCCAGGAATCTGCACTAAAGGGAAACTGTATGAATGTCCTGAGTGCGGGAGAAGCTTTGATCGGAGATCACATCTCATTGTGCATCATAAAATCCACACAGGAGAGAGATCCTATAGCTGTCCTGAATGCGGGAAAACCTTCAGTAACGTCTCATCCCTGATTATTCATCGGAGAGTCCACACAGGAGAGAGACCCTATAACTGCCCAGAGTGTGGGAAATCCTTCCCTCGGAGCTCCACCCTTGTTGTGCATCAGAGAGTGCACACAGAAGAGAAACCCTATAAATGCCCCGACTGCGGAAAAAGCTTCAAGCGGAGCTCAACCCTTATTTCACACCAGAAAATCCACACAGGAGAGAGACCTTATAACTGCCTTGAATGTGGGAAAAGTTTCAATAAAGGCTCAAACCTAATTATGCATCAGAGAATTCACACGGGAGAGAGACCCTATAACTGCCTTGAGTGCAGGAAAAGTTTCACTCGGCACTCACACCTCATTAGACATCAGAGAATGCACACTGGAAAGATACCCTATAGGTGCCCTGACTGTGGAAAAAACTTTAGTGACAGCTCAGCTGTTATTAGACATCAGAGGATCCATACTGGAGAGAGACCGTATAAATGCCTTGAGTGTGGGAAAAACTTCAAGCAGAGCTCAGACCTTATGAATCATCAGATAATCCACACGGGAGAAAAACCCTATTACTGCCCTGAGTGTGGGAAGGGGTTCAGTCGGAAGGCTCATGTTATTTCACACCAGAAAATGCACAGGCCAGAGAGATCCTTTAACTGCCTCGAGTGTGGGAAAAACTTCTCTAGCAGCTCTGACCTCATTAGACATCAGAAAACCCACACTAGAAAGACACCATATAAATGTTCTGTCTGTCGAAAAAGCTTCAAGCAGAGGTCAGAACTTATTTCACATCAGAGAGCTCACACAACAAAGAGAAACTATAAATGTTCTGTCTGTGGGAAAAGCTACAAGGTGAAGGTCTCTCTAATGTCCCACCAGAAACTCCACACAGGCTAGCAAGTGGCAGGAGCTCTCACTATGGGACAATGCGTCTGTGCTCTCCTGAAGCAAAGTGTAAGTGTACTTCATTGATGGACGGTCTTTGCAGGGGCAGCAAGTGGATGAAGGGTTTGGGTTTCAGTGGGAGATAGTTGGCAGGGGTAGAAGAGGACGGAACGCTGGGTGATTTCAGGGTCTGGGGTAAGCAGGAGATGGGATTGGTAGAGAGACATTTCTGTGGGTTACACACACATTTTCCTATTTAAAGGAGAGAAAAAAATGCTCCATTGCAGTTCTTGCCTGAGTTGTCTCTGCAGCTCCAGGGCATCTTGGGGTAGGGACAGGGGAATGTTATTCAGGGAAGCAGCAAGGGGCCCCCTGCGGCTGTCGTTACAAGGCAGGAAGAGCTGCTGATCTGAACTAACAGGATGTCGGAGCACTGCTCAGTGTATTGGACATCTATGCAGTCATGGATGGTAGGGGCGGCTGGAGATTGGGGAATTCATGGTGGAGATTCCACAAAGAGGTGGGAACTCTGAGGGATGCCCTTTCGGGAGTGTGGTCTAGTGGTTAGAGGGGAGGGTGGGGGAAATGAGAGTTAAGATTCGTGGGTGTGAGCTAGTCCTGGTCACTTCCCCTCTTCTCTCTGTGCCCATTTCTCCTATCCCTACAATGGAGATAATAGTTGTCCAACTCCCTGGAGAGTTGTGATGGGCCACTAATTACTGTGTATGAAGTGGTTCAGGAGAATGCAAGTACAGAAGAGGCCAAGTTTCACTGTTACTGTTATTACCGTGTACCGTATTCACTGAGAATGGGAACAGTTAACTAAGAATAGGAACATTAACCACATTACTATGCAGGCAGGCTGCTACATTTCTGCCTCAGAAAATGAGATCAACTATCAATAGCACCATTAACAATGTTGTTTTTTTCCCCATCAAGAACAGTGTTTTATTTCAAATGTTGAAACAGTTTTGCACAGAACACTCTTATTCTTCCACACCTTATCCCCTCTCAAATAAAAACGGAATGAATTTTGTTTCAATCCAATCCCCGTTATCTTCTATAAAATGAGCCTCCAGGCAATTTAAGGGATAGCACTGGCTGATTGCATTTCCAAACCTGGCAAAACAGCTGCTTCATTGCAATGAAGGAACATAGGCAGGCAGGCTGCTACATTTCTGCCTCAGGGTAGAGCCTGCCTCATGCCTAACAAAAAGTCCTACCCCTCCACTTCCTTATCTACTTTCTCTACACCAGTCATGATTTTATAGACCTCAATCATAGCTCCCCTTAGCCGTTTCTTTTCCAAGCTGAAAAGTCCCAGTCTTATTAATCTCTCCTCATACGGAAGCTGTTCCATACTCCTAATCATTTTTGTTGCCCTTTTCTGAATCTTTTCCAATTACAATATATCTTTTTTGAGATGGGGCGACCACATCTGGACACAGTATTCAAGATGTGGGCGTACCATGGATTTATATAGAGGCAACATGATATTTTCTGTCTTATTATCTATCCCTTTCCCAATGATTCCCAACATTCTGTTTGCTTTTTTGACTGCCGCTGCACATTGAGTGGATGTTTTCAGAGAACTATCCATAATGACTCCAAAGATCTCTTTCTTGAGTGGTAAGAGCTAATTTAGACCCCCATCATTTTATATGTATAGTTGGGATTATGTATTCCAATGTGCATTATTTTGCATTTATCAACACTGAATTTCATCTGCCATTTTGTTGCCCAGTCACCCAGTTTTGTGAGATCCCTTTGTTACTCTTCGCAGTCTGCTTTGGACTTAATTATCTTGAGTAGTTTTTTATCATCTGCAAATTTTGCCACCTCATTGTTTACCCCTTTTTCCAGAGAATTTATGAATATGTTAAACAGTTCTGGTCCCAGTACAGACCCCTGGGAGACACCACTACTTACCTCTCTTCATTCTGAAAACTGACCTTTTATTTCTATCCTGTGTTTCCTATTTTTTTAACCAGTTACTGATCCATGAGAGGCTCTTCCCTCTTATCCCATGACAGCTTTCTTTGCTTGAGAGCCTTTCGTGAGGGACGTTGTCAAAGCCTTTTTGAAATTTTTGAAAAATCCATGTTGGCTATTTCTTATCCTATATCCAGTAGGTACTTACAGACTGATTGTTTAATAATTTGTTCCAGTATCTTTCCAGTTGTTGAAGTTAGTGTAACTGGTTTATAGTTCCTCCAGTTTTCTTTGTTTCCCTTTTTAATGATAGCTACAATGTTTGCTTTACTCCCATGTTCTGGGACGTCACTCACCCACCAGGAGTTCTCAAAGATACTTGCTAATGATTCAGAGACTTCTTCAGCTAGTTCCTTAAGTACCTTAGAGTAAATTTCATCAGGACATCCCAATTTGAATACTATTATCTAACTATTCTTTAACCTGTTCTTTCCCTATTTTGGCTTGCATTCCTCGCTTGCTGTTAATATTAATTATGTTAACTATCTGGTCACATAAATGAGTACTGAAGCAAAATGGGCATTACATTTTTGATGTAATCCATGATTATTAGTATTTGATGTTCTTCTGTCCCTTCCCAGCTCTTTCTGTCATGGGGAGTGTATTACTGGAAGGGAAGGGAAGGACGGTAGCTGGAATACCTTATACCTGTTTTCAGGCAGGGACTCATCTGAGATTGTGACACACCAGGATTATTCAGGAAATAATTGCCCTGGGAGGGATTTTCTTGTTTCCGGACGGTGGGGTGGTTCAGGGACTCATGTTTAATGAAATTCAGGTTTTGGGAGAGTCTTTTGAAAATTGAGTCACTGAAATGTTTACATTAATCTGTTTTGTTTTATACAAATAAATTCCTAATAATTTGTGTGTGTGTGTGAAGTTTGTCTCCCAGAGCTCTGCCAGGGGCATGATGATCCTTAGAGTCCCAGGAGGGGACTGAAAGCTCAGAGAGGGTGGCTTAGAGCCCCAGTGCAGCTGGGGTGGGTCTGAGAGATGCAATGGGCAGAGAGGAGGCCCAGGGGCAGCTGAGAGATCCCAAGGGCTGTGTGGCCTAAGAGACTGTGTGTAAGTGTGAGAGACAGAATGTGGCTGTGTGAAGGGGTGAAAACGGAGTGAAAGTAACAAAAGGAGGAAAATAGAACAAAAGGGGAATGATTGGTAGCAAAGAAGGGTTAGAAGAGAGAGGAAGAAATAGCAACACATGGTGCATTTAGACTCAGCTCTCCCCTGCTGCTCCCAGTCCCCACCCTCAGCATTACCATTAGGGTTGCCAATTTTCTAATGGCTGAAAACTGAACACCCTTGCCCTGCCCTGCTCCTTCCCCCAAGGCCTCACCCCTCTCCCTCGGGCAGCAGGTGAGTCCCGGGGGAGGGGGATGAGTGGGGGACCTCATTCCCCCCTCTCCTGGGACTCGCTGCCTGCAGAGTCAGGCTGGGAGGAGCTGATGTGGAGCCTGCCCACCTGCCCAATCAGGGCACAGCAGAGTTGGGGGGGGGAGAGGGTTGGTCCCCAAAGCAATGAGCCGGGACACGTGGGGGTGGGTCCCTGGAACAAGGGACCGGGGTGGGGAGGGGCGAGGGACGGAGCAGTCAGGGCACAGCGGGACAGAAGGGGGATGGTGGATAGGATTTTCCCCCGGGTGGTGGCATCTACCTCTTGCAGCCCAGTCTGGAAGCCAGCCACTGCTCTCTGTCAGGCATCAGCAGCTGAGCAGAGAGCAGCTCCTCCATGTGGCTTCAGCCACAGCTGCTGTTTTTCCTGTCCCCAAATGGCAGAGGCCAGTTACTGCAGCCAAACCGGAGTTTTAGGCCTGGTCTACACTATGACTTTAATTCGGATTTAGCAGCATTAAATCGAATTAACCCTGCACCCGTCCACACAACGGAGCCATTTATTTCGAAATAAAGGGCTCTTAAAATCGATTTCTGTACTCCACCCCGACGAGCGGAGTAGCGCCAAAATCAATTTTGTCATTTCGAATTAGGGTTAGTGTGGCCGCAATTCGATGGTATTGGCCTCCGGGAGCTGTCCCAGAGTGCACCATTGTGACCGCTCTGGACAGCAATCTGAACTCGCATGCTCTGGCCAGGTAGACAGGAAAAGCCCCAGGAAAATTTGAATTTAATTTCCTGTTTGCCCAGCGTGGAGAGCACAGGTGACCACAGATAGCTCAGCTCATCAGCACAGGTAACCATGCAGGCTGATAATCGAAAAAGAGCACCAGCATGGACCGTACGGGAGGTACTGGATCTGATCGCTATATGGGGAGAGGATTCAGTGCTAGCAGAACTTCGTTCGAAAAGACGAAATGCCAAAACTTTTGAAAAAATCTCCAAGGGCATGATGGAGAGAGGCCACAATAGGGACTCAGATCAGTGCCGCGTGAAAGTCAAGGAGCTCAGACAAGCCTATCAAAAAACAAAGGAGGCAAACGGTCGCTCCGGGTCAGAATCGCGGACATGCCGCTTCTACGCCGAGCTCCATGCAATTCTAGGGGGGGCCGCCACCACTACCCCACCTGTGACCGTGGATTCCGGGTCGGGGATAGTCTCATCAGCTACACCTGAGGATTCTGCGGATGGGGAAGAGGAGGAGGAGGAGGACGACGAGCTTGCAGAGAGCACCCAGCACTCCGTTCTCCCCAACAGCCAGGATCTTTTTCTCAGCCTGACTGAAGTACCCTCCCAAGCCAGTAGCCAAGACCATGACCCCATGGAAGGGACCTCAGGTGAGTTTACCTTTTAAAATATAAAACATGGTTTAAAAGCAAGCGTTTTTTAATGATTAATTTGCCCTGAGGACTTGGGATGCATTCGCGGCCAGTACAGCTACTGGAAAAGTCTGTTAACGTGTCTGGGGATGGAGCGGAAATCCTCCAGGGACATCTCCATGAAGCTCTCCTGGAGGTACTCCAAAAGACTTGCCACAAGGTTTCTGGGCAGTGCAGCCTTATTCCGTCCTCCATGGTAGGACACTTGACCACGCCATGCTTGCAGCAAGTAATCTGGTATCATTGCCTGACAAAGCCTGGCAGCGTATGGTCCCGGTGTTTGCTGGCATTCAAGCAACATCCGTTCTTTATCTTGCTGTGTAATCCTCAGGAGAGTGATATCGCTCATGGTAACCTGGTTGAAATACGGGAACTTAATTAAGGGGACAGAGGTGGCCGTTCCTACTGGGCTGTTTGCCTGTGGCTGAAAAGAAATCCTTCCCTGCAGTTAGCCTCCTCTTCCCCATCCCTGAGCTTTTCGCGTTTGGCTAGCAGGGATCTTCCCTGTTACCAGCCACGCGGTCGGGGGAGGGGTACATTGATCATCCCAGGGAATTCATGGCGGGAGGGGGGGAGGCGGGGGGGTTAGTTTGGTTTCTGCAGGGATCTTCCCTGATACCTGCCACGCGGTGGGGGGAGGGATAAAGCGATCATCCCAGAGAATTGGATGGAGGGGGGGTTAGTTTGTTTTCTGCTGCTGAAGGTTAACAGGAAAACCGCAGCAGTCAACAGGCTTTGCTTGGTATGTGGGAAAGGAGGGCGCAGAAGCCGAAAGACAATGGCTTACCATGGCTGCCTGCAAGCTGAATTCTGTTGCCCGGACCTGCGTCTGTGATCTCTAACACCAAAGCCACAGGCACTCAATATTAAGATGGAAAATGCGACCTTGTACTGAAATCACATGTGCTATGTAATGTGAATAGTGTTTTTCACCATGAAAGAGTATAAGCATTGTTCTGTAAAATGTATCATTTTAAAAACTTCTCTCCTTCTTTTCAACCCTCCCTCCAGCAGCTGCAAATTTTTCAAGCCTCCCTCCTCCGTCCCGAAGGCTATCTCAGATAAGGCGGCGTAGAAAGAGGACGCGAGACGACATGTTCACAGAAATAATGGAATCCACCCGCAATGAAAGAGCTCATTTGAATGAGTGGAAGGACACTGTATCTAAATTTAGGAAAGATGCCAGTGAACGTGAGGTCTTGAGGGACGCTCGAGATGAGAGGTGGCAGGCTGCAACGCTGGGGCTGCTGCGTGAGCAAACGGACATGCTCCGGCGTCTGGTGGAGCTTCAGGAACGGCAGCAGGATGACAGAGTGCCGCTGCAGCCGCTGTATAACCTCCCTCCCCCCTCACCATGTTCCATATCCTCCTCACCCAGACGTGTAAGAACGCGGGGGGGGGGAGGCTCCGTGCACCCTCCCACTCCACCCCAGTGGACAGCCCAACCAAAAGGCTGTCATTATATTGAATTTGTTCAGTGGCCTTTTACTTCCCTCCTATCCTCCTCCCAAACCTCACCCAGATTACCTTCTTGGTTCTCTCCCTATGTTTATAATCACTTAATAAAGAATACATGATTTTTAAACGATAGTGACTTTATTTCCTTTGAAAGAAAGCTGGGGGAACAGGGAGGGTGGGTTCCTTACAGAGAATGAATGAGTCAATAAAGGAGGCTGGTTTTCATGAAGGGAGAAACAAACAGAAATTTCACACTGTAGCCTGGCAAGTCATGAAACTGGTTTTCAAAGCTTCTCTGATGCACAGCGCTTCCTGGTGTGCTCTTCTAATCGCCCTGGTGTCTGGCTGCGCATAATCAGCAGCCAGGCGATTTGCCTCAGCCTCCCACCCTGCCATAAAGGTCTCCCCCTTACTTTCACAGAGATTGTGGAGCACACAGCAAGCAGAAATAACAATGGGGAGATTTCTTTGGCTGAGGTCAGAGCGAGTCAGTAGCGATCGTCAGCGACCTTTTAAACGGCCAAATGCACATTCTACCACCATTCTGCACTTGCTCAGCCTGTAGTTAAACAGCTCCTGACTCCTGTCCAGGCTGCCTGTGTATGGCTTCATGAGCCATGGCATTAAGGGGTAGGCTGGGTCTCCAAGAATAACTATTGGCATTTCAACATCCCCAACGGTCATTTTCTGGTCCGGGAAGTAAGTCCCTTGCTGCAGCCCTTTAAACAGAGTAGTGTTCCTGAAGACGCGAGCATCATGAACCCTTCCCGGCCAGCCCGCGTTGATGTTGGTGAAACGTCCCTTGTGATCCACAAGTGCTTGCAGCACCATTGAAAAGTACCCCTTGCGGTTTATGTACTGGGTACCCTGGTGCTCCGGTGCCAAGATAGGGATGTGGGTTCCATCTATCGCCCCACCACAGTTAGGGAATCCCATTGCAGCAAAGCCATCCACTATGACCTGCACATCTCCCAGAGTCACTAGCTTTTGTAGCAGCACCTCAGTGATTGCTTTGGCTACTTGCATCACAGCAGCCCCCACAGTAGATTTGCCCACTCCAAATTGATTCCCGACTGACCGGTAGCTGTCTGGCGTTGCAAGCTTCCACAGGGCTATTGCCACTCGCTTCTCAACTGTGAGGGCTGCTCTCATCTTGGTATTCTGGCGCTTCAGGGCAGGGGAAAGCAAGTCACAAAGTTCCATGAAAGTGCCCTTACGCATGCGAAAGTTCCGCAGCCACTGGGAATCGTCCCACACCTGCAACACTATGCGGTCCCACCAGTCTGTGCTTGTTTCCCGGGCCCAGAATCGGCGTTCCATGCCTATAACCTGCCCCATTAACAGCATGATCTCCAAAGCACCGGGTCCCGCGGTTCGATAGAATTCCATGTCTATATCCTCATCACTCTCGTCGCTGCGCTGCTGTAGCCTGCTCCTCGCCGCCTGGTTTTCCAGGTTCTTGTTCAGCATAAACTGCACGATAAGGCGCAAGGTATTTACAATGTTCATGACTGCTGTCTTGAGCTGAGCGGGCTCCATGCTTGCCGTGGTATGGCGTCTGCACTGTTCACCCAGGAAAAAGGCGCGAAACGGTTGTCTGCCGTTGCTTCCTGGAGAGGGGGGAGGATATACCCAGAACCACCCGCGACAATGTTTTTGGCCCCATCATGCATTGGGATCTCAACCCAGAATTCCAATGGGCGGAGGAGACTGCGGGAACTATGGGATAGCTATGGGATAGCTACCCACAGTGCAACGCTCCAGAAATCGACGCTAGCCCCGGTACATGGACGCACACCGCCGAATTAATGTGCTTAGTGTGGCCGCATACAATCGAATTTATACAATCTGTTTCCCAAATTCGAATTATGTAAATTCGGATTAATCCCGTAGTGTAGACATACCCTTAGTGTCTGGTCAGATGTGCTGACTGGACGCAGCAGATTCCCTTTGAAAACCGGACATCTGGCAATCCTACTCTCAACTGATTTCCAAATAGTTATTGGGCTGGTCTCTGTGGGGAAGCTTTACATAGATTCATTGATTACATGGCCAGGAGGGACAATTGTCATTACCTAGTCCCACCTCCTCTATAACAGGCCATAGAACTTCCTTGGATTAATTACTGCTTGAACTAGAGCGTATAGCTTCAAAAACATCCAATCTTGATTTAAAAATTAGTAAATTTCCTCCTTGGCTAATAACTCCTCACTTTAAACAATTGCACCTTGTTACTTGTTTGCATTTGGCTACACCTTCCAGCCATTAGATCTTGTTACACCTTTGTCTGGTAACATGAAGAGCCGCCCTGTATCATATTTCTGTTGTCCATGTAGGTACCTATAGACTGTGAGCAAGAAACCCCTTAACCTTCCCTTTGCAAAGCAAAAATAGACCCCAGGAGCTCACTCTGTCACTTTACAGCTTGTTTTCCAGTCCTTTAATCATTCTCACGGCTCTTCTCTGAACACTCTCCAGTTTATCAATGCAATAGTCCAGCAGTGATTGGACCACTGCCAAATACAGAGGTAACACAACCTTCCTACTCCTTCTGGATATTCCCCTGTTTATACATCCAAGGACTGCATTAGCCCTGGGAACTCATGTTCAGCTGATTGGATAGAAAGCTGGCTAGATCGTCGGGCTCAACGGGTAGTGATCAACGGCTCCATGTCTAGTTGGCAGCCCCAGGGGTCGGTCCTGGGGCCGGTTTTGTTCAATATCTTCATTAATGATCTGGAGGATGGTGTGAACTGCACCCTCAGCAAGTTTGCAGATGACACTAAACTGGGAGGAGTGGTAGATACGCTAGAGGGTAGGGACAGGAAACAGAGGGACCTAGACAAATTAGAGGATTGGGCCAAAAGAAACCTGATGAGGTTCAACAAGGACAAGTGCAGAGTCCTGTACTTAAGCCGGAAGAATCCCATGCACTGCTACAGACTAGGGACCGAATGGCTAGACAGCAGTTCTGCAGAAAAGGACCTAGGGGTTACAGTGGACGAGAAGCTGGATATGAGTCAACAGTGTGCCCTTGTTGCCAAGAAGGCTAATGGCATTTTGGGCGGTATAAGTAGGGGCATTGCCAGCAGATCAAGGGATGTGAGCACATGACTTATGAGGAGAGGCTGAGGGAATTGGGATTGTTTAGTCTGCAGAAGAGAAGAATGAGGGGGGATTTGATAGCTGCTTTCAACTACCTGAAAGGGGGTTCCAAAGAGGATGGATCTAGACTGTTCTCAGTGGTACCTGATGACAGAACAAGGAGTAATGGTCTCAAGTTGCAGTTGGGGAGGTTTAGGTTGGATATTAGGAAAACCTTTTTCACTAGGAGGGTGGTGAAGCACTGGAATGGGTTACCTAGGGAGGTGGTGGAATCTCCTTCTGTCATAACTATAAAGGGAAGGGTAACAGCTCTCCTGTGTACAGTACTAAAATCCCTCCTAGCCAGAGACTCCAAATCCTTTTACCTGTAAAGGGTTAAGAAGCTCGGGTAACCTGGCTGACACCTGACCCCAAGGACCAATAAGGGGACAAGATACTTTCAAATCTTGGGGGGGGGGGAAAGGCTTTTGTGTGTGTCCTTTGTTTAAGGGGTTGTTCGCTCTTGGGACTGAGAGGGACCAGACATCAATCGAGGTTCTCCCCATCTTTCTAAACAAGTCTCTCTTATTTCAAAGTTGTAAGTAAAAGCCAGGCAAGGCGTCTTAGATTTACTTGTTTTCTCAACTTGTAAATGTACCTTTTACTAGAGTGCTTATCTTTGTTTGCTATACTTTGAACCTAAGACAGAGGGGGTTCCTCTAAACTCTTTAAGTTTGATTACCCTGTAAAGTTATTTTCCATACTGATTTTACAGAGATGATTTTTAACTTTTTCTTTAATTAAAAGCCTTCTTTTTAAGAACCTGATTGATTTCTCCTTGTTTTAAGATCCAAAAGGGGTTTGGATCTGTATTCACCAGGAGTTGGTGAAAGGAAGGAGGAGGGAAGGGTCAATTTCTCCTTATTTAAGATCCAAGGAGTTTGGATCTGTATTCACCAGGGAATTGGTGAAGGTCTCTCAAGGCTACCCAGGAAAGGGAATTAGCTTTGGGATGGTGGCAGCGGACCAGAACTAAGCTGGTAGTTAAGCTTAGAAGTCTTCATGCAGGCCCCTACATTTGTACCCTAAAGTTCAAAGTAGGGATACAGTCTTGACATGGTGGCACAGCGGTGGGATCGTTTTAAACCCAAAAGCCAGTAAGAGATTTTTTTTCCCTTCTAGCTGCTTGGAGAGCAGAGCTGAAGGTAGATGCATATCTTATCTCTCCTTCCCTGAAGGCAGAGGTGTTAAGTTTTTTTAACAAGGGGCTTTGTTAAGAGAAGGGTTCAATCAGTGAGCAAACTTTGATCTGGTAAAGGTAATTTACAAGCTGAATTGTTTTTTTTTTTCTTTTTACATCCTCGGAAGTAGCTAGTTAGAAAGTCTCTGTTAACTCAGCAGCACTCAGCAGGAGCCTAAGCTAAATACATCCCAGTTTCAGTCAACTGCAGAGGGTGTGACCCAGCACAAGAAAACAGGAAAATGACTACCAAAGAAGCAGCTAACAAAATAGAACTGGCCATACTAGAAGCAGAAGAAAATGAAAGAAAACATCAGAGACTGCTTGAAATTAAAAAACTCGAGAAAGAAGCTGAAGAGGAGGCCCATAAAAGAGAAGAGAAAGCCAAAGAGGAGGCCCACAAGAGAGAGATGGAGCTGAAAGAAAAAGAGATGGAGCTGGAAAAAGCCAAAGAGGAGGCGAAAGAAAAAGAAAGGCAGCATGAACTGGAAGCAGCAAGTGCTAGGCAGGATGCATCAAACCATTCTAGCAACTCCTCTCCAGGTACCCCTTCCCATCCCAGGAAATTCCCCACCTACAAGGCAGGCGATGATGCTGAGGCCTTCTTAGAAAATTTTGAAAGGGCCTGCCTTGGATACAGCATCCCTCCAACCCAGTACATGGTAGAGCTGAGGCCGCAGCTCAGTGGACCCTTAGCAGAGGTGGCGGCTGAAATGCCTAAGGAACACATGAACAGTTATGAACTTTTTAAAAACAAGGCCAGAATCAGAATGGGGCTAACACCTGAGCATGCCCGTCGGCGGTTCAGAGCCCTAAGGTGGAAACCAGATGTGTCATTTACCCGGCATGCCTACCACATTGACAAAAATTGTGATGCCTGGGTATCAGGAGCAAATGTTAAATCTCTGGAAGATCTGCTTTCCCTAGTAAAAATGGAGCAGTTTTTAGAGGGTGTTCCTGAGGAAATAGAAAGGTACATCCTAGATAGGAAGCCCAAAACTGTAACCGAGGCGGGGGAGATTGGAGCCAAATGGGTGGAGGTGACAGAAAAGAAAAAAGCTAGTAGAAGTTGGAGCGAATATCAGAAGGGGCAAGCCGAAACAAAACCTTATCACCGGGGACAACCCAAGGCCCCACCCACATCCCAAGGGAAACCCCAGACGCCTTCTCACCCCACCACACCAGTCTCCAGCAACCAACATCGCCCCGGTGATACCTTAGCAGGGCGATGTTTTAAATGTAATGAATTGGGGCATATAAAGGCTCACTGCCCCAAGAACCCCAACCGATTACAAGTATCAGAGGGGTAGCCGTGTTAGTCTGAATCTGTAAAAAGCAACAGAGGGTCCTGTGGCACCTTTAAGACTAACAGAAGTATTGGGAGCATAAGCTTTCGTGGGTAAGAACCTCACTTCTCTTGCATCTGAAGAAGTGAGGTTCTTACCCACGAAAGCTTATGCTCCCAATACTTCTGTTAGTCTTAAAGGTGCCACAGGACCCTCTGTTGCTTTCAACCGATTACAGTTCATTACACCCCAATCACACCAAAGAACCCCAGACCCAGATGCCTCTCTCATACCCTCGGAGCGAAGGGAAACCTTGAGAGTGGGCGGAAAGAAGGTTATCGCTTGGAGGGACACTGGGGCACAAGTGTCAACTATTCACCAATCCCTAGTGGACCCCAAACTCATCAACCCGGAGGCTACAGTGACAATTCAACCCTTCGTGTCACAGTCTGTAACCTTGCCTACAGCCCAGTTGCATGTCCAGTACAAGGGCTGGTCAGGAATGTGGACTTTTGCAGTCTATGACAATTATCCCATTCCCATGCTACTGGGGGAAGACTTGGCCAACCATGTGAAGCTAGCCAAGAGGGTGGGAATAGTCACCCGCAGCCAGGCTAAGCAAGCTTCCACCCCCATCCCTGTTCCTGAGCCGTCCACCAGGACCCCGTCTGTGTTACCAGAGACCCAAACAAAGGTGGTGGAACCGGATCCCCTGCCAACGACTGCAACAGCCGTAGTGGATCCAATCCCAGAGACCCAGCCAAAGCCAGTCCCAGAACCGGAACTGGCAATGCAACCAGCACCAGAACCATTGTCAGCCCTGAGTCCAGCGCTTGCAAGCCCGTCTACAACTCCAATGCCAGAGGACACCAGCGAGCCTGAACTGGCGGAAGCAGCAGATAACCTTACCCAAGAGGCTCAGCCAGAGCCTGAGATACCACATAGTGCACCAGCGAACAGCGGTTCACAGTCAATGGAAACAGCCCCAGCACCTGCATCGCTTCCAGAGGGACCAAGCCCCAGTCCACAGTCCAAGGAGGAACTGATGTCTCCAGCATCAAGGGAACAGTTCCAGGCCGAGCAGGAAGCAGATGACAGCCTTCAGAAAGCTTGGGCGGCGGCGCGGAGCACCCCACCGCCTCTCAGCTCTTCTAACCGATCCCGGTTTGTTGTAGAAAAAGGACTTTTATACAAGGAGACTCTTTCTGGTGGGCACCAGGAAGACTGGCATCCTCAAAGACAGCTGGTAGTTCCCACTAAGTATCGGGTAAAGCTCTTGAGCTTAGCCCATGATCATCCCAGTGGCCATTCTGGGGTGAACAGAACCAAAGACCGGTTGGGGAAGTCCTTCCACTGGGAGGGAATGGGCAAGGACGTTGCTAATTATGTCCGGTCTTGTGAGGTGTGCCAACGAGTGGGAAAGCCCCAAGACCAGGTTAAAGCCCCTCTCCAGCCACTACCCATAATTGAGGTCCCATTTCAGCGAGTAGCTGTGGATATTCTGGGTCCTTTCCCAAAGAAGACACCCAGAGGAAAGCAGTACATACTGACTTTCATAGATTTTGCTACCCGATGGCCAGAAGCTGTATCCTTAAGCAACACCAGGGCTAAATGTGTGTGCCAGGCATTAGCAGACATTTTTGCCAGGGTAGGGTGGCCCTCCGACATCCTTACAGATTCGGGAACTAATTTCCTGGCAGGGACCATGAAAAACCTGTGGGAAGCTCATGGGGTGAATCACTTGGTTGCCACCCCTCATCACCATCAAACCAATGGTCTGGTGGAGAGGTTTAATGGAACTTTGGGGGCCATGATACGTAAATTCGTAAATGAACACTCCAATGATTGGGACCTAGTGTTGCAGCAGTTGCTTTTTGCCTACAGGGCTGTACCACATCCCAGTTTAGGGTTTTCACCATTTGAACTTGTGTATGGCCGCGAGGTTAAGGGGCCATTACAGTTGGTGAAGCAGCAATGGGAGGGGTTTACGCCTTCTCCAGGAACTAACATTCTAGGCTTTGTAAGCAACCTACAAAACACCCTCCGACACTCTTTAGCCCTTGCTAAAGAAAACCTAAAGGATGCTCAGGAAGAGCAAAAGGCCTGGTATGATAAACATTCCAGAGAACGGTCCTTCAAAGTAGGAGACCAAGTCATGGTCTTAAAGGCGCTCCAGGCCCATAAAATGGAAGCATCGTGGGAAGGACCATTCACGGTCCAGGAGCGCCTAGGAGCTGTTAACTATCTCATAGCCTCCCCCACCTCCAACATAAAGCCTAAGGTATACCATGTTAATTCTCTTAAGCCCTTTTATTCTAGAGAATTAAACGTTTGCCAGTTTACAGCCCAGGAAACTGATGACGCGGAGTGGCCTGCAGGTGTCTACTATGAAGGAAAAAGGAATGGTGGCGTGGAAGAGGTGAGCCTCTCCACGACCCTGGGACGTCTGCAGCGACAGCAGATAAAGGAGCTGTGCACAAGCTTTGCACCGATTTTCTCAGCCACTCCAGGACGGACCGAACGGGCATACCACTCCATTGACACAGGTAATGCTCACCCAATTAGAACCCCACCCTACCGGGAGTCACCTCATGCCCAAGTGGCTATACAAAGGGAGATCCAGGACATGCTACAGATGGGTATAATCCGCCCCTCTAGCAGTGCATGGGCATCTCCAGTGGTTCTAGTTCCCAAACCAGATGGGGAAATACGCTTTTGCATGGACTACCGTAAGCTAAATGCTGTAACTCGTCCTGACAACTATCCAATGCCACGCACAGATGAGCTATTGGAGAAATTGGGACATGCCCAATTCATCTCTACTTTAGACTTAACCAAGGGGTACTGGCAAGTACCACTAGATGAACCTGCTAAGGAAAGGTCCGCCTTCGTCACCCAGGCAGGGGTGTATGAATTCAATGTACTCCCTTTCGGGTTGCGAAATGCACCCGCCACCTTCCAAAGACTTGTAGATGGTCTCTTAGCGGGATTGGGAGAATCTGCAGTTGCCTACCTCGATGATGTGGCCATTTTTTCTGATTCATGGACAGAACACCTGGAGCACCTGAAAAAAGTCTTCGAGCGCATCCGGCAGGCAGGACTAACTGTTAAGGCTAAAAAGTGTCAAATAGGCCAAAACAAAGTGACGTACCTGGGGCACCAGGTGGGTCAAGGAACTATAAATCCCCTACAGGCCAAAGTGGATGCTATCCAAAAGTGGCCGGTTCCAAAGTCAAAGAAACAGGTCCAATCCTTCTTAGGCTTGGCCGGATATTATAGGCGATTTGTACCACACTACAGCCAAATCGCCGCCCCGCTGACAGACCTAACCAGAAAGAAACAGCCAAATGCAGTTCAGTGGACTGATGAGTGTCAAAAGGCCTTTAACCAGCTTAAGGCAACACTCATGTCTGACCCTGTGCTAAGGGCCCCAGACTTTGACAAACCGTTCCTAGTAACCACAGATGCTTCCGAGCGAGGCGTGGGAGCAGTTTTAATGCAGGAAGGACCGGATCAAGAATTCCATCCTGTCGTGTTTCTCAGCAAGAAACTGTCTGAGAGGGAAAGCCACTGGTCAATCAGCGAAAAGGAATGCTACGCCATTGTGTACGCACTGGAAAAGCTACGCCCATATGTTTGGGGACGGCGTTTCCAACTACAAACAGACCATGCTGCGCTACAGTGGCTTCATACCGCCAAGGGAAACAACAAAAAACTTCTTCGGTGGAGTTTAGCTCTCCAAGATTTTGATTTTGAAATACAACACATTTCGGGAGCTTCTAACAAAGTGGCTGATGCACTCTCCCGGGAAAGTTTCCCAGAGTTAACTGGTTAACAATTGTTCTTGTAATGAAACATATTGTTAGTTTTTATATAATCAGTAGTATGTCTAAAGGTACATGTGTCTTGTTAACTCTGTTTTCTCCTAGAACTCCAGGAAAAAATCACAGCCAGTGTGGAACCGAACGTCCAACACTATCTGTGATTTGGGGGGCGTGTCATAACTATAAAGGGAAGGGTAACAGCTCTCCTGTGTACAGTACTAAAATCCCTCCTAGCCAGAGACTCCAAATCCTTTTACCTGTAAAGGGTTAAGAAGCTCGGGTAACCTGGCTGACACCTGACCCAAAGGACCAATAAGGGGACAAGATACTTTCAAATCTTGGGGGCGGGGAAAGGCTTTTGTGTGTGTCCTTTGTTTAAGGGGTTGTTCGCTCTTGGGACTGAGAGGGACCAGACATCAATCGAGGTTCTCCCCATCTTTCTAAACAAGTCTCTCTTATTTCAAAGTTGTAAGTAAAAGCCAGGCAAGGCGTCTTAGATTTACTTGTTTTCTCAACTTGTAAATGTACCTTTTACTAGAGTGCTTATCTTTGTTTGCTATACTTTGAACCTAAGACAGAGGGGGTTCCTCTAAGCTCTTTAAGTTTGATTACCCTGTAAAGTTATTTTCCATACTGATTTTACAGAGATGATTTTTACCTTTTTCTTTAATTAAAAGCCTTCTTTTTAAGAACCTGATTGATTTCTCCTTGTTTTAAGATCCAAAAGGGGTTTGGATCTGTATTCACCAGGAGTTGGTGAAAGGAAGGAGGAGGGAAGGGTCAATTTCTCCTTATTTAAGATCCAAGGAGTTTGGATCTGTATTCACCAGGGAATTGGTGAAGGTCTCTCAAGGCTACCCAGGAAAGGGAATTAGCTTTGGGATGATGGAAGCGGACCAGAACTAAGCTGGTAGTTAAGCTTAGAAGTCTTCATGGAGGCCCCTACATTTGTACCCTAAAGTTCAAAGTAGGGATACAGCCTTGACACCTTCCTTAGAGGTTTTTAAGGTCAGGCTTGACAAAGCCCTGGCTGGGATAATTTATTTGGGAATTGGTCCTGCTTTGAGCAAGGGGTTGGACTAGATGACCTCCTGAGGTCCCTTCCAACCCTGATATTCCATGATTCTATGATTATCCAGCATGTCCCACAAGTCTTTTTTCAGCGAGTCCCTGCTTCCCACGAGACAGTGCCCCATCCTGCAAGTGTGGCCTACATTCTTTGGCTCTAGATTCATAACTCTGCATTTGGCCATATTAAAACATAATTGTTTGCTTGCACCCAGTTCACCAAGCCACCCAGAGGCTCTCTGTCAGCAACCTGTCCTCTTTGAGATTTACCGCCCTCCCTTCTTTGCAATTTGCAAACTTTTTGGGTGATACTTTTTGGTTTTCTTCCAGCTCGCTGATGAAAATGTTAAGTAGGGTAGGGCCAAGAACTGATCCCTGCAGGATCCCACCAGAAACACACCCGCTCAGTGATGGTTCCTCATTGTACAATTCTTCTGAGACCTGTCAGCTAGCCAGTTTTTAATCCATTTGTTTTGTGCCATACTGTTTTTTTTTTTTTCCAAATCATTTACCATCTGTCCCCCAGCTCCTGCTGAAGGTGTGCCTGGCAGTCTGGGTGCCCTTTGCAAGGCGGCTGGTGAGGGAGTGTTCTCCTCCCTTCTCATAGTGGTGCTGCAGTCTGAGTGGGAATCAGGACTCTGGGGAGATGCTCCGGGGACAGAGAGCCCATCGCTCGATAGAGTCCCCCCAATGAAAGAGACCCTCGAGCTCAGACACAGCCTTGGCGGGCAGCAGGGGATGCTGCTCTGTGGGACACGTTTCCAGGGTTGGAAAAAGATTCTGGCTGGATCCCTCCTGGGCCACGTGTTCAACCCCAGGGCAGAGCGCAGGAGGGGAGCGGGATTCATTAGCTCCTGCCACCAGAGGGCTCTGGGTGCGGCGGAGGCTGGGGACGGGCATTCTGCGCGGGCCCTTTAACTGGGTCTGCCAAGGAATCCGGGATATTTGCAATTTGAGCTTCCTGGGTCAGGCGGCGCAGACGCTGCAGCTGCTGCCTCCATAGCTCCATTGTGAGCCGGGAGCCGGGGCTGAGCCGCTGCTGCTCCCCAGCGGGGTGTGTGCGGGGAGAGCCCTTCCCTAGCGCCCCTCTGTGCCCAGCCGGGGGTGACTTTCTCTGGGGGCTGGAACCAGCCCCTGGGGCAGCCCCGGGCTCTGCCGACACCAGCCCCTGAGTCGGAGCCTGCAGGTGAGGGGAGAGACCCGGGGGAAAGGGCTGGGGCCGGGCAGGAAAGTCACTCTGCACCAACGGCCCCTCCTCGCCCCAGCTCTGCTCCCGGGGGGTCTGCGAGTCCCAGAGCTGCTGCCCTCTTTGAACCCCTCCCCGCCCCCCCGTGCTCCTCTGAGCTCCTGCAGGAGCCGAGCCAGCTTTCAGTGACAAAGCTGTGTGGTTTCTTTCACTCCCCGGACCAACATAGCCATGCCGAGAAAACCCCCAAGGTAGACACAGCTATGCTGACAAAATGTTTCTGTTGGCCTGGCTGTCAAGAGAAATGGTGTTCCTGCACCGGAAGAAATACTCCTGCTGCGGCCTAGTCTACACTACGAGTTTAGGTCGACTTTAGCCGCGTTAAATCAAATTAAGCCTGGACACGTTTACACGACGAAGCCCTTTCTTTCGACTTAAAGGGCCCTTTAAACCGGTTTCTTTACACCACCTCCGACGAGGGGATTAGCGATAAAATCGGCCTTAGGGGGTCGGAATTGGGTTAGTGTGGACGGAATTCGACGTTATTGGCCTCCGGGAGCTATCCCACAGTGCTTCATTGTGACCGCTCTGGACAGCACTCTCAACTCAGATGCACTGGCCAGGTAGACAGGAAAAGCCCCGCGAACGTTTGAATTTCATTTCCTGTTTGCTCAGCGTGGAGAGCACAGGTGACCATGCAGAGCTCATCAGCACAGGTAACCGTGATGGAGTCCCAGGATCGCAAAAGAGCTCCAGCCTGGACTGAACGGGAGGTACGGGAGATGAATCTGTGCTGGCCGAACTCCGAAGCAGTAAACGAAATGGCAAAATATTAGAAAAGGTCTCCAAGGCCATGAAGGACAGAGGCCATAACAGGGACACACAGCAGTGCCGCGTGAAAATTAAGGAGCTAAGGCAAGCCTACCACAAAGCCAGAGAGGCAAACGGAAGGTCCGGGGCAGAGCCGCAAGCATGCCGCTTCTACGCGGAGCTGCATGCCATGCTAGGGGGTGCAGCCACCACTACCCCAACCGTGTGCTATGACTCCCTCACTTTAGAAACACACAGGGAAGCGGGTTCGGGGTACGAGGAAGATGAGGATGAAGATAATGTAGATAGCTCACAGCAGCAAGGAAGCGGAGAAACCGGTTTCCCCAACAGCCAGGATATGTTTATCACCCTGGACCTGGAACCAGTAACCCCCGAACTCACCCAAGACCCTGTGGGCACACAGGGGACCTCTGGTGAGTGTACCTTTGTAAATATTACACATGGTTTAAAAACAAGCGTGTTTAATGATTAATGATTAATTTGCCCTGGCAATCGCGGCCAGTACTGCTACTGGAAAAGTCTGTTAACGTGTATGGGGATGGAGCGGAAATCCTCCAGGGACATCTCCAGAAAGCTCTCCTTCATGTACTCCCAAAGCCTTTGCAAAAGGTTTCTGGGGAGGGCTGCCTTATCCCGTCCGCCATGGTAGGACACTTTACCACGCCAGGCCAGTAGCACGTAGTCTGGAATCATTGCATAACAAAGCATGGCAGCGTATGGTCCCGGTGTTTGCTGGCATGCAGACAACATCCATTCCTTATCGCTCTTTGTTATCCTCAGGAGAGTGATATCATTCACGGTCACCTGGTTGAAATGGGGCGATTTTATTAAGGGGACATTCAGAGGTGCCCCTTCCTGCTCTGCTGAACAGAAATATTCCCCGCTGTTAACCACGCGGTGGGGGGGAGGGGTGAAGTGACCATCCCAGAGAATTGGGTGTGTGGGGGAGGGGGGTTAGTTGGGTTTGTGCTGCATGTTAAACCTGAAACCGCAGCCCCTCCTTTTACATTGCAAACCCATTTTAAATGGCCAACCCAACGGGTGCTTGGTATGGTTAATGAGAGCAGTACTGTTTTAAACCATCCCCACTTGTTAACAAGGTTAAAAAAGCCAAAAGACTGTGTCTTACCATGGCTGCCTGCAAGCTGAAATCTGTGGCCTGGCACTGCGTGAGTGATCTCTCACACCAAACCTGCAGGCTCTCAATATAAGAGGAAAAATGCGACCTTGTAACGAAAGCACATGTGCTGTGTGATGTGAACAGCAAAATCTAACGTGAAAGACTGTACCCATTGTTCTCTAAAATGTATCTTTTTTAACCACCTCTCCCTTCTCCTCCACCAGCTGCAAATGTTTCACCTTCACAGAGGCTAGTGAATATTCGAAAACGGAAGCGAAGGACGCGTGACGAAATGTTCACTGAACTACAGACTGCCTCCCACGCTGACAGAGCACAGCAGAATGCGTGGATTCAGTCAATGACTGATTTTAGAAAAGCCCAATATGAGCGAGAGGAGAGGTGACAGGCTGAAGAGCAGAGGTTGCGTGCTGAAAGGCGGGCTAAAGAGGAGAAGTGGCGTCAGCTTGTAAACAGAAAGCAAGAGTCGATGCTCCGGCTGCTGGAGCATCAAAGTGATATGCTCCTGCGTATGGTTGAGCTGCAGGAAAGGCAGCAGGAGCAGAGACCGCCGCTACAGCCCCTCTGTAACCAACAGCCCTCATCCCCAAGTCCCATTGCCTCCTCACCCAGACGCCCAAGAACACGGTGGGGGGGCCTCCGGCCACCCAGTCACTCCAGCCTAGATGATTTCCAGAGCAATAAATTTTAAAGTTTTAAAGTGCAGTGTGTCCTTTTCCTTCCCTCCTCCCCCACCCATCCCGGGCTACCTTTGCAATTATCCCCCTAGTTGTGTACAGAATTAATAAAGAATGCATGAATGTGAAGTAACAATGACTTTATTGCCTCTGCAAGTGGTGCTTGAAGAGGGTAGGGTAGGGGAGGGTGGGGTGGTTGGTTTACAGGGAAGTAGAGTTAACCGGGTGGGTGGGGGGTTGGAGATTTCATCAAGGAGAAACAAACAGAAGTTTCACACCGTAGCCTGGCCAGTCACAAAACTAGTTTTCAAAGCTTCTCTGATGCGCACCGCGCCCTGCTGTGCTGCTCTAACCGACCTGGTGTCTGGCTGCGCGTAATCAGCGGCCAGGCGATTTGCCTCTACCTCCCACCCCGCCATAAATGTCTCCCCCTTACTCTCACAGATATTGTGGAGCGCACAGCAAGCAGCAATAACAATGGGGATATTCTTTTCGCTAAGGTCTGAGCGAGTCAGTAAGCTGCGCCAGCGCGCTTTTAAACGCCCAAATGCACATTCCACCACCATTCGGCACTTGCTCAGCCTGTAGTTGAACAGGTCCTGACTCCTGTCCAGGCTGCCTGTGTACGGCTTCATGAGCCATGGCATTAAGGGGTAGGCTGGGTCCCCAAGGATCACGATAGGCATTTCAACATCCCCAACGGTTATTTTCTGGTCCGGGAAGAAAGTCCCTTCCTCCAGCTTTCGAAACAGAACAGAGTGCCTGAAGACGCAAGCATCATGTACCCTTCCCGGCCAGCCCACGTTGATGTCGGTGAAACGTCCCTTGTGATCCACCAGGGCTTGCAGCAGCATTGAAAAGTACCCCTTGCGGTTTATGTACTCGGTGGCTTGGTGCGCCGGTGCCAAGATAGGGATATGGGTTCCGTCTATCGCCCCACCACAGTTAGGGAATCCCATTGCAGCAAAGCCATCCACTATGTCCTGCACGTTTCCCAGAGTCACTACCCTTGATATCACCAGGTCTCTCATTGCCCTGGCAACTTGGATCACAGCAGCCCCCACAGTAGATTTGCCCACTCCAAATTGATTCCCGACTGACCGGTAGCTGTCTGGCGTTGCAAGCTTCCACAGGGCTATCGCCACTCGCTTCTCAACTATGAGGGCTGCTCTCATCCTGGTATTCTGGCGCTTCAGGGCAGGGGAAAGCAAGTCACAAAGTTCCATGAAAGTGCCCTTACGCATGCAAAAGTTTCGCAGCCACTGGGCATCGTCCCAGACCTGCAACACGATGCGGTCCCACCAGTCGGTGCTTGTTTCCCGGGCCCAGAATCGGCGTTCCACGGCATGAACCTGCCCCAGTAACACCATGATTTCCACATTGCTGGGGCCTGTGCCTTGTGAGAGGTCCATGTCAATTTCCTCATCACTCTCGTCGCCGCGCTGCAATCGCCTCCTCCTCAGCTGGTCCTGGTTTTGCTTTGGCATGTCCAGGCTCTGCATATACTCCAGGACAATGCGCGTGGTGTTCATAGTGCTCATAATTGCCGCGGTGATCTGAGCGGGATCCATGATCCCAGTGATAGCTATGGCGTCTGGTCTGAAAAACGGCGCGAAACTAGTATCTAAAGACCAGGGGAAGAAGGGAGGGAGGGAGGGAGGGGCGAGTGACGACATGGCGTACAGGTACAGGGAATTAAAATCAAGAAAGGTGGCTGTGCATCAGGGAGAAATACAAACAACTGTCACACAGAATGCACCCCCCCGAGATTGAACTCCTAAGCCTGGGTTTAGCGGGCCGTTGATTTGACGGAGGGAGGGGGGAAGGAAATGAATACAGAACAAATCTATTTTTTACATCTTAAGACGACAGTGCAGCATGACTGATAGCCCTCGGCATTTTCTGGGTGCTTGGCAGCAAATACTGGGCGCGTACCAGTATGATGATGATGGATACCAATCATAATATACTATTTATTGCCAAAAGGCAAGGGGTTGCTGCTGTGTAGCAATGTAACCCTACGTGTGCCAGCCACATCTCTGCCAGCACCCAGATCGCCCTCGGCCTTTTCTGGGTGCTTAGCAGACAATACTTGGCAGAAAATAGTATACTACGACTGGTAGCCATCATTGTCCAACGAGGACGGTTAAAGGCAAGGGGTTGCTGCTGTGTAGCAATGTAGCCCCACGTGTGCCAGCCATATGTCTGCCAGCACCCAGATCGCCCTCGGCCTCTTCTGGGTGCTCAGCAGACAATACTTGGCAGAAAATAATATACTATGACTGATATCCATGATTGTCCGACGAGGACGGTTACCAGTCGTAATAAACCATCTACTGCCAAAAGGCAAGGGGCTGATGCAATGCAGCCCTACGGCTGCCAGCCCCACAGCTACCAGCATCCCGATCGCCGATGAAGGCTACCACTCATGCTGCACCGTCTACCGCCAAAAGGCAGTTATCTGCTGCTGCTGTGTAGCAATGCAGTCCCACGTCTGCCGGCACCCGGAAGACATATGGTGACGGTGAGCTGAGCTGAGCGGGCTCCATGCTTGGCGTGGTATGTTGTCTGCACAGGTAACCCAGGTAAAAAGGCGCGAATCTATTGTCTGCCGTTGCTGTGACGGCGGGGGAGGGGCCTGACGCAATGTACCCAGAACCCCCCCGCGGCACTGTTTTGCATATTTCGGGCATTGCGATCTCACCCCATAATTCCAATGGGCGCCGGAGACTGCCGGAGACTGCGGGAACTGTGGGATAGGTACCCATAGTGCAATGCGCCGGAAGTCGACGCTAGCCTCGGTACTGTGGACGCGGTCCGCCGACTTCATGCACTTAGAGCATTTTATGTGGGGACACACACAATTGGCTGCATACAACCGGTTTCTATAAAACCGGCTTCTATAAATCCGACCTAATTTTGTAGTGTAGACATAGCCTGCATCTACCCTAAAGGTCTATGCATGTATAAGCTCTGCAGAGTAGACATGGCCGCAACAAAACAGCAACCAGATCTCCTGTCCAAAGGGGGAAAGGAGAAGCAAGTGGGGAGAGAAGTTACAGGTGCCTAAACCTGTCCAGGTCTGTTGACTTTAGATTCACTTCTCATTGCACAAGACAAGGACCCGAGGCAGGAAAAGTCAGTTCCTACCTCTGCCTGGTCCCTGCTACTGCCCTGGGTGACAATGTCAGGGGGAACCCCAAGGCAGCTGCTTCGATTTTGTTCTTTTCTAGTATTCGGTTCTGGGAGGGTTTAAATATATATGTTGGTGGGTTTAGAAAAACGCCCCAGCGTTTTCGCAGTGTGGCAGAATGCAAAACGTCTATTTGCAGGGAAGGGGAGGGGGGTGAACCAGTGTGTAAAATTGTCTAAAGTCCCCGTCTGAAACTTTCCCTCTGCCCTTTTCACCTTGACAGGCTGGAAAATAACATCCAGGTTTCACTCCACATTTTCCCACCCTCCCTGGGGATAGTGAAGGGAAATGGCTGCAGCATAACAGGCACAGGTAAGCAATTATCAGGGAGCAGGTGTGTTTGGGGGTCCCGACCAGTGTCCCTGATTTCCCTCTCATGCCAGGGACTCTGTGTGCCCCTCCATTACACTTAATAAAACCACCAACTTTTTCTCCTCAGGTAGTTAGTGATTAGATACTGTTCTAGTTCCTTGATAGATGAGGGCCAGTCCTCTATTGAGCTAACAAACAAGTCCATTTTCTCCAAACACCCAGATATATTTACCATTTTTTTCTCCCCCCTATCTCCCCAGTAAATGAGTAGTTTAATGACAGTCCCAGTGATTGCAGGCTGTGATTTCCTTTTCGTTTCACTTCCACTGGGTCTCTGGAGTCATTGCCTATTCCACTCTATCCCTGGGTTCCAATCCTATCCGCATAACCAATTGTTGTGTTTTTTGCTCTACATTCACTGCTGTTCTGACAGTTTTGGAGCTTTCTAAAACTAGAACATGGTGAGGTCTAACAAACTATTTATAGTTACCCACTTCGTCAGACACATGTATATTCACCCATGAAAGCTTATGCTCCAATACTTCTGTTAGTCTATGAGGTGCCACAGGATTCTTTGTCGCTTTTTACAAACTATTTATAGGGACACTACATTCTCTTTAATGTGAAGCTGGAAGATGTGGGAAAGGCCCAGCAGGAAGGGTTAGAAATTACCCACTATGAGGAAACAGCCACATGTTCAGAGGTTTATCAAAGACCTACTACCAACCTGGAGGACTCCGAAGCCAAGAGTCACTCCAGAAAGTCAGGAGACAGGCATAGATTCATAAGTTCTGAGCCCATAATGGACCATTCTGATCATCTAGTCAGACCTTCTGAATAACGCAGGCCATAGGACTTCCCTGTATTAATTTCTGATTGAAATAGAGTGGATCTTTTAGAAAAACATCCAATCTTGATTTTAAAATGTCCAGTAATGGAGAATCCACTGCAACCCTTGATAAGTTTTCCCCAATGCTTAATTACCCTCTCTGGTAGAAAGTTTGCACCTAATTTCTAGTCTGAATTTCTATTGCTTCAGCTTCCAGCCACTGTATCTTGTTGTACTTTTGTCTGCTAGATTGAAGAGCCCATTATCAAACTTCTGTTCCCCATATGAGTACTTGTAGATGGGGATCACGTCACCACTTAATTATTTGTTTGATAAGCTAAATGGCTTGAGCTCCTTGTGTCTATCGCTATAAGGCAGGTTTTTCAATCCTTTAATCATTCTTCTGGTTCTTTGAGCCCTTTCCAATTGTACAGCATCATTCTTGAATTGTGGATACTAGAACGGGACATAGTAGTCAAGTAGCAGTTGCACCAGTAACACAGAGAGGTAATATAATTTATCCATTCCTACTCAAGTTTCCCCTGTTTATACATTAAAAGGGCTAATGTGATGCTTCAGGTACAGCGTCACACTGGGAACTCACGTTCAGTTGATTATCTACCTTGAGCCTCAGATCTTTATCCTGGGAAGCAGTGACTCTGAAAGAATATCCCATTTTGCAAATACTGCCTGCTTTGTTCCTAGATGTGGGAGTTTATATGGGGTGTAGAGAAACGCATCTTGTTGGCTGACATTCAGTTTACCAAGTGATCCAAATCTCTGTAAAATGACTAGTCCTCTTTATTATTTACCACTCTTCCAATCTTTGTGTCTTCTGCAAACTTTATCAATAATGATTTTGCTTTCTTCCAAGTCATTGATAAAAATGTTAAATAGCATAGGGCCAAGAACTAGCCACTGTGGGATTCCACTAGAAACACACCTGTCCTCTGGCGATTCCCCATTTACAATTACATTTTGAGACTTATCAGTTAGTTTATTTTTTTAACTATTTATTAATTTCTAACAAGTTCACAAATACTTGCCTGGTACATATCAGACAGAAAACACTTGTTACAAGAGTTAGCTTTCGTTGAAAGAGACATTATACAGTTAGACAGTTTTTAATCTATATAATGTGTCATGGAGCAGGTCCTCAGGGAATCAATTCTGAAGAACTTAGCGGAGAGGAAAGTGATCAAGAACAGTCAGCATGGATTCACCAAGGGCAAGTCATGCCTGACTAACCTAATTGCCTTCTATGACGAGGCGGTCTAGTGGTTAGGATTTGGTGCACTCACTGCCACAGCCTGGGTTTGATTCCCAGTCAGGGAAAAGTGACTTTATATCAAAAAACCTTCAGTTATTCTTCACTTGCAATTTAAACAAATCCATGGCGAGATAACTGGCTCTGTGGATGAGGGGAAAACAGTGCTATTCCTTGACTTTAGCAAAGCTTTTGATACGGTCTCCCACAGTATTCTTGCCAGCAAGTTAAAGAAGTATGGGCTGGATGAATGGACCAGAAGGTGGATAGAAAGCTGGCTAGATCGTTGGGCTCAACAGGTAGTGATCAATGGCTCCATGTCTAGTTGGCAGCTGGCATCAAGCGGAGTGCCCCAAGGGTCGGTCCTGGGGCCGGTTTTGTTAAATATATTTATCAGTGATCTGAAGGATGGCGTGGACTGCACCCTCAGCAAGTTTGCAGATGACACTAAACTGGGAGGAGTGGTAGATATGTTGGAGGGTAGGGATAGGATACAGAGGGACCTAGACAAATTAGAGGATTGGGCCAAAAGAAATCTGATGAGGTTCAACAAGGACAAGTCCAGAGTCCTGCACTTAAGCCGGAAGAATCCCATGCACTGCTACAGACTAGGGACCGAATGGCTAGACAGCAGTTCTGCAGAAAAGGACCTAGGGGTTACAGTGGACGAGAAGCTGGATATGAGTCAACAGTGTGCCCTTGTTGCCAAGAAGGCTAATGGCATTTTGGGCTGTATAAGTAGGGGCATTGCCAGCAGATCAAGGGATGTGATCGTTCCCCGTCTATTCGACATTGGTGAGGCCTCATCTGGAGTACTGTGTACAGTTTTGGGCCCCACACGAAAAGAAGGATGTGGAAAAATTGGAAAGAGTCCAGCGGAGGGCAACAAAAATGATTAGGGGGCTGGAGCACATTACTTATGAGGAGAGGCTGAGGGAATTGGGATTGTTTAGTCTGCAGAAGAGAAGAATGACGGGGGATTTGATAGCTGCTTTCAACTACCTGAAAGGGGGTTCCAAAGAGGATGGATCTAGACTATTCTCAGTGGTAGCAGATGACGGAACAAGGAGTAATGGTCTCAAGTTGCAGTTGGGGAGGTTTAGGTTGGATATTAGGAAAACCTTTTTCACTAGGAGGGTGGTGAAGCACTGGAATGGGTTACCTAGGGAGGTGGTGGAATCTCCTTCCTTAGAGGTTTTTAAGGTCAGGTTTGACAAAGCCCTGGCTGGGATAATTTAGTTGGGGATGGGTCCTGCTTTGAGCAGGGGGTTGGACTAGGTGACCTCCTGAGGTCCCTTCCAACCCTGATATTCTATGATTCTGCTGAGATGCAGCCATCCAACCTGTACAGCCCCTTCACCCTACAGAAGGTAGTACAATGTTCCACAAACCCAAAACCCTACGCCACTTACCTATCCAGTGCTTCACTTCCAGAATCTTCTGCTTCCTGTCTTTCTTGGCTCATGGGCCAGGAAATATTTCTGAGAAGATCATTTGGATGTTCTTCTCCTTCAGCGCCCTTCTAGGTTCTCTGAAGTTGACTGTATTCTCTCCAGTTCAACTTAAAAATCACAAGTTAAAAAAAAAATTGTGGCAATTTTATTTGCCTTCTGTTTTCTGAGCCCAGGGGGTAGGGAAGATATGTATGTGTGAAGCTCCCTGGTGTGTGTGTGTGTGTGTGTGTGTGTATGTATCACACTGTATCGACAAAACTCCACCTCCAACAGTGCACATGAAAAGTGTGCCCCCCGCCCCCCCAGCTGCTGGGATTTACCCTTCTGACTTCTCTACCCCCCTGCTTAATCACGACTCTGTTTCCTCTTTACCCCAGCCAGTCTTCTCCCCCACACTCTCCTTTTCTCTCCTGCCCTATAGTTACCTGCCTTTCCCTTTCCAGTTTCCCACCTGTTACAGCTACTGCCCCACGTGCCCCTGCACCGTCTATTCTCCTGCACCTGCTCATCCTCCTGCTGGCTGATTCCCCCACGCATCCTCCTGGACCCCCCCCCAGAGTCCCTATAGCTCCCCATATTTCCACTTTTCCTCTGAGTTTCCTGTCCAGTCTCCTAACCACAGAGCCCCAGCCATATTCCTCGAGAAGAGCCTGACATTCACACTGGAAACAAGGGCAGTTGGTGGCCATCTTTATTAGGGGCAGCCTCACTTCCACATGCCAAATCTGTACGGAAACAGTGGCCATCTTGATTAAGGGCCATTTGACTTCAGCCCCCCCAGACCCCTCCCAAAGTAATGGGAAATGGCAGCCATGTCTCACAAGGGGAAATGTGCGAGTTTTCGACTCCAGGACCCTGAATCTCCTGCTGGGAGGAACCTCAAGTCTCCAAGGAACCATCTGACCTCCTCAAAGGGTCTCCAGGAACGGTTTCCAATTCCTTTAGTTTATACAAGTGATGGAATACACTCCTGTATTCATACCCTACACCCTACTGGAATAATTTTTGTACAAAGTATGACTTTTGAGGTATCTTTTGAAAATTCATAATTTGGTGGTCAGTGTTGTCCTGATAAAATATGTGGCAATATTGTATGTAAAATTAAGATTTTCCTATAGGATGTTGTTAACACATGTTCCAAACCATAGCAGAAGTTGGCAAACCGGTCTGTCCCAAACAGTGTGCTCTGCTTCATTAGCATTTAAGCAGTAACTAGAGTCATCAAGCAGGAAGGAAGACAAAGGGAGCACAAACAGGTGAAGAAAAAAGCAGCAGAGAAAATCCTTCCACACAGACTCTTTTCTAGCTGAGAACCAGGAGACAATGCTTCTCAAAGGGGGAACAGGACTATAAAAAATAGGGGCAGACACCCCAAGAGACCTCTTCTCTGCCTCCCCCCCCCCCCTTCATCTCACTCTTTGCACCTGAGCAGACAAAGAAAATAGCCGTTGGACTATGGGGGACGGGTCCTGACCCGAAGGTTGGTCAGTAACACTGCTGGAAGTATGTGGTGAGAAACTTTGCTTCAGATCTTGTTGTTAGATGCGAGAAAGCATCTTCTCTTTATTTTTCTTGTCATTTCTTACTTTTATGCTTCATTACTTGTATTCACTTAAAACCTATCTCTTTGGATAAAATAGTAAAACAAGTTTATTAACTACAATCTAGTGTGTTTAACTTGGAGTGTCTGGGTACTTTATTTAAAGTAATAAGCAGTCATATTAGTCCTTTAAGGAATTAAGGACTTATTTTATTTGTATTGTCCAGGAGAGGGCTGGGTAGTACAGGACATACATTTCTGGAGGGAAATCTAAGAGTGGGGGTCACACTGAAGTATAACCAAGGCTGGTGAGAGTCAGAGTGTAACCCAAGTGTGCCTGGTAGGCTGCAGTTACTTACACTCTCTCTCTCTCTCTCTTTGAGGATGTGGTTTGCATGCTGGTAGGCTGTTTGTGTGTGGCCCTGGTGGGTGCTAGTTCAGCAAGGCATTGTAAGGCACCGAAGGTTACAGGGCAGGGGTGACACAGCTGCTCATTAGTCTGGATTGTATCCTTGCTATGTCACACCCACCCAGCTAGCACATCTGGAAACAGCCGTGTCTTAGAATAAGTGTAAAATCTTGGTCTCACGTGTTTTCTTTGCCTGGAGCAGCATTTCCCATTCCCAAACTTGTTGTGATCTCCCAGGGAAGAGACATGGGTCCAAGATCTCCAGGACTCTGAGGAAAGGGAGATCCAGAGAAAGCCACACAGGTGAGGAATTGGTTAAACAGACACAGAAGCCATCTGCCATTGATGTGGTATATCTTGACAGTAGTAAGACTTTTGATACGGTCTCACATGACCTTCTCATAAAGAAACTAGGGAAATACAACCTAGATGGAGCTACTATAAGGTGGGTGCATAACTGGTTGGAAAGCCATTCATAGAGTAGCTATCAGTGGTTCACAGTGAAGCTGGAAGCGCATATTGAGTGGGGTCCCACAGGGATCAGTTCTGGGTCTGGTTCCGTTCAGTATCTTCATCAGTAATTTAGATAATGGCATAGAGAGTACATTATAAAGTTTGCGGACAATACCAAGCTAGGAGGGGTTGCAAAGTGCTTTGGAGGATAGGATTAAAATTGAAAATGATCTGGACAAACTGGAGAAATGGTCTGACGTAAATAGGATGAAATTCAATAAGGACAAATGCAAAGTACTCCACTTAGGAAGGAACAATCAGTTGCACACACACAAAATGGGAAATGACTAGCAAGGAAGGACTACTGTGGAAAGGGATCTGGGGGTCATAGTGGATCACAGGCTAAATAAGTCAACAGTGTAACACTGCTGCAAAGAAAAAAATAAAAATAAAAAGCAAACCTCATTCTGCGATGTATTAGCAGGAGTGTTATAAGCAAGACAAGAAATAATTCTTCTGCTCTACTCCACGCTGATTAGGCCTCAACTGGAGTATTGTGCCCAGCTCTGCACCACATTTCAGAAAAGATGTGGACAAATTGGAGAATGCCCAGAGAAGAGCAACAAAAATGATCAAAGGTCTAGAAAACATGACCTATGAGGGAAGATTGAAAAAAAAATTGGGTTTGTTTAGTTTGGAGAAGAGAAGACTGAGAGGGGATATAACAGTTTTCAAGTACATAAAAGGTTGTTACTAAGAGGAGGGAGAAAAATTGTTCTCTCTAACCTCTGAGGATAGGACAAGAAGCAATGGGCTTAAATTACTGCAAGGGCAGTTTAGGTTGGACATTAGGAAAAACTTCTTAACTTTCAGGGTAGTTAACCACTGGAATAAATTGCCTAAGGAGGTTGTGGACTCTCCATCACTGTCTAACCTGCTCTTAAAAATCTCCAAACACCTGTCAGGGATGGTCTAGATCAGAGGTTCTCAAACTGTGGTCCACGTACCACCACTGGTTCGCGAGCTCCATTCAGGTGGTCCATAGATAGTTCCCTCTAAGGTGCACACCTGGGTGGCTGCACACAAGAGAATGAAGGGCTACCCACCTAATTAGTGGAGCCACGCAGGTCTGGCTCCAGTAATTAAGTGTCTGGACCCTGGAGAAGATGCACATGTAAGGTGAGGTGGCAGTCGTGGGGGGAACAGGGGGTAGGTGGGAGGTGGCAGTGGTAAGAGAAGAGGGGGTGGGGGGAATTTGGGACATGCAGGGCTGCGGCGGCCAGAGAAAGAGGCCCCAGTTTGGGGGATGCTACGGTGGGGGAGAGAGGAAAAGACCCCCCTCTCCTTCCCAGTCCCAGCTTGGGGGCTGCCACGGCAGGGGAGAGAAGGCACATCCCTTGCATTAGAAAGGTAAGACTACTGATATTAAAATAAGAGTTGTCCTTTTATTTGTAGAACAAAAAAACTAATTATTAATTTTTTAATATAGCGCTTTTATCCAAAGTGCTTTACAATCGTTAGCTAACGGTACAAACAACATTTGGAAAGATCATTAAGTGGTCCACTGAGACCCTCAGCAATTTTCAAGTGGTCCGTGAAAAAAAAAGTTTGAGAACCACTGGTCTAGATAACTTAGTCCTGCCTCGAGTGCAGGGGACTGGACTAGAAGACCTCTCAAGGTCCCTTCCAGTCCTACAGTTTTATGTAAACAGCTGAGATTCTCACAAAGGCCTGTGAGCATCTCCAGGTCTCTGTCCCCAGGTCAGGATTGTCCCCAGCGGGTAGTGTATACACATGGCAGATGTCGCTCGTGACTTCCCACCCACCCTCGCTGACCCCAGGGAGCAGCTCCCTGCCTTTGAATGTTCGGATGGGATGTGGGAGCAGAATAGGTCTCCCCCCGTTCCCCCCCCAAAATGTTTTGGGAAGGATTTAGATTCTGAGTTTTCAATTATCCCAACAGATATTTTAATTTGTTCCCCCCTTTTCTGTTCCACTTTGTGAGATTCCCATTTGTACCAGGTGCTCGAGTGGTCAAGCAGCCTAGTGGTTAGATCGCCAGGCTCTCTCTCAGTCCCCTACTGGGCTGTGTACTTTATCTTTAATGCCAGGGGAGTGGTAAGGGGCACCCAGGCCCTCCCTCTCCACAGGGTCCCAGCCCATAGCCCTGTGTATCTCAACCCCTGAACAGGGTGGGGTTGGTGTCCCTCCTGGGAGTGAGTCAGAACCCACTGCCCTGGACTACCTACAAGTCCATTCAGTTGGGGGCATGGCCCCTCTAGTACAATCTGCCAGTGGCTTGCTGCCCATAGGTTCCCTCTTGGGTCTAGGGAAATGCCTGGGTGTGATCCCAGGTCCCTTCAGGCAAGGTGAGGACGAGCCCCACAATGTCTCTGGGGTCTGCTCAGTCTGATACCTCTGGTGCTGGGGGTTCATTCGCAGTCTCCCCTTGGTTGAGGAGCAAGTTCTGGCTTCCAGGTGGCTGCCCTGGCTGGCAGGTCACTGCTCCATCCCTTCAGCCCTGAGCAGAACCAGGGTCCCTTCTTTGATTCTCCCTCCAGTCCTGGCATTGTTTGCAGGTATAGCAGGATGGGGCTAGCTTAACTCAAACACTTTCTTTACCCCTTGCTGAGGCAGCTGGCAGTTTCTCTGCTTCATTGCGCTCTTCTTCCAGTGCAGGGACTGACTCCTGTCTGGATTGTCTCTCTGTCACATCAGGTGACGGGATGGTGAGTGAGAACAAGGAGGAGCATCCTCAGCAGGGAGGTCCTGGTCAAATGGAAGCACAGAGAACACTATCGGGAAGATCTGAAGGGGATGTGTCCTGGAGTCCTGAGCAGGGAGAAGCCTGCGAAAATCAGCACAGGCCAGAGGGGCAGCAGGGAACCTCCTTAGGGGAGAGACAAGAGGGTAAATCCACTGACCAGGGGGTTGGTTTGAAGGACCTTCCTGAAAACATGATCCAGCCAGGAATCTGCACTAAAGGGAAACTGTATGAATGCGGAAAAATCTTCAGTAATGACTCATCCCTGATTGTTCATCGGAGAGTCCACACAGGAGAGAGACCCTATAACTGCCCAGAGTGTGGGAAATCCTTCCCTCAGAGCTCCATCCTTGTTGTGCATCAGAGAGTGCACACAGAAGAGAAACCCTATAAATGCCCCGACTGCGGGAAAAGATTCAAGCGGAGCTCAACCCTTATTTCACACCAGAAAATCCACACAGGAGAGAGACCTTATAACTGCCTGGAATGTGGGAAAAGTTTCAATCAAGGCTCAAACCTAATTAAGCATCAGAGAATCCACACGGGGGAGAGACCCTATAACTGCCTTGAGTGCAGGAAAAGTTTCACTCGGCACTCGCACCTCATTAGACATCAGAGAATGCACACTGGAAAGATACCCTATAGGTGCCCTGACTGTGGAAAAAACTTTAGTGATAGCTCAGCTGTTATTAGACATCAGAGGATCCAAACTGGAGAGAGACCCTATAAATGCCTTGAGTGTGGGAAAAGCTTCAAGCAGAGCTCAGACCTTATGAATCATCAGAGAAGCCACACGGGAGAAAAACCCTATTACTGCCCTGAGTGTGGGAAGGGGTTCAGTCGGAAGGCTCACGTTATTTCGCACCAGAAAATGCACAGGCCAGAGAGATCCTTTAACTGCCTTGAGTGTGGGAAAAACTTCACTAGGAGCTCTGACCTCATTAGACATCAGAAAACCCACACTAGGAAGACACCATATAAATGTTCTGTCTGTCGAAAAAGCTTCAAGCAGAGGTTAGAACTTATTTCACATCAGAGAGCCCACACAACAAAAAGAAACTATAAATGTTCTGTCTGTGGGAAAAGCTACAAGGTGAAGGTCTCTCTAATGTCCCATCAGAAACTCCACACAGGCTAGCAGGTGGCAGGAGCTCTCTCTATGGACAGTGGGTCTGTGCTCTCCTGAAGCAAAGTGTAAATGTGTTTCATTGATAGATGGTCTTTGCGGGGGCAGCAAGTGGATGAAGGGTTTGGGTTTCAGTGGGGGATAGTTGACGGGTAGAAGAGGACGGAACGCTGGATACCTAGGAACTGGGTGATTTCAGGGTCTGGGGTGAGCAGGCGATTGGGATTGGTAGAGAGACATTTCTGTGGGTTACACACACATTTTCCAATTTAGAGGAGAGGTAAAAATGCCCCATTGCAGTTCTTGCCTGAGTTGTCTCTGCAGCTCCTAGGGCATCTCGGGATAGGGACAGAGGAATGTTATTCAGGGAAGCAGCAAGGGGCCCTCTGGGGCTGTAGTTACAAGGCAGGAAGAGCTGCTGATCTGAACTAACAGGATGCCAGAGCACTGCTCAGTGTATTGGACATCTCTGAAGTCATGGATGGTGGGGGTGGCTGGAGATTGGGGAATACATGGAGATTACCCAGAGAGGTGGGAACTCTAGGGGATGTCTTTTTGGGAGTGTGGTGTAGCAGTTGGAGGGGAGGGTGGGGGAAATGAGTTAAGATTCCTGGGTGTGAGCTAGTGCTGGTTACTTTCCCTGCTCTCTCTGTGTCCATTTCTCCCATCCCTACAATGGAGATAATATTTGACCAACGCCCTGGAGAGTTGTGAGGGGCCACTAATTACTGTGTATGAAGTGGTTCAGGAGAATGCAAGTACAGGAGAGGCTGAGTTTCACTATTATTGTTGTTATTACTGTGTACTGTGTTCACAGGATTATAGAATCACAGAAATGCAGGGTTGGAAGGAACCTTGAGAGGTCATCTAGTCCAGTTTCCTGTGCCGAGGCAGGACCAAGTAATCCTATACTATCCCTGACAGGTGTTTGTCCAACTTGTTCTTAAAAACCTCCAATGATGGGAATTCCACAGCCTCCCTTGATAGTCTATTCCAGAGCTTAACTATGCTAATAGCAGTGGTCCCCAAACTTTTCAGAGTAATGGTCTTCCTTACCCCTGTTTGTGCCCCCCTTACCCCACGGGAGCCGGGTTCGGGAGTAGGGCTGCAGCTCCCAGGGGGAGGGAGGGAGCATGGACAGGATTAAGGGGGCCTAGTGTGGGGACGCAGCTGGGACTGGGGCCGGGTGTGGAGCCGCGATTGGGCCATGGTTGTGGGCTGAGGCTGGGTGTGGTGCAGGACCACGGCTGGGGGCAGTGCCAGAGCAGAGCTGGGAGCGAAGCGGGGCTGGGTGGCACTTCCTCCACCCCAAGAGGGCTGGCCCAGACCCCGTCGCATCCCCCCAAATGTTCCTCCGCACCCCACAGTTTCAGGAGCTCTGCCTTATCATTATAAAGCAGTTGACTTTTTCCTTCCCAAGTGTAATATTTTGCATTTATCTTTACTGTCTTTATTTCAGACCAATTCTCCAATTTGTCAAGGTCATTTTGAAATCTAATCCTGTCCTCGAAAGTGCTAGAAATCCCTCCCATGTTCTTCATATTTGAGTATGAACCATTGATAACTACTCTCTGAGTATAGCCTTTCAAAGAGTTTTGCACCCACGTTATAGTCATTTCATCTAGACCACATTTTCCTAGTTTGCTTATGAGAATATCATGTGGGACTGTGTCATAAGCCTTACTAAAATCAAGATTACTCCCGGGGGAATTCTGTGCCAAAAAAAAAAAAAAAAAAAAATTCTGCACACAATATTTTAAAATTCTGCATATTTTATTTGTCAAAATAATGTGTGGTTTTTTTTATGCAAAAAGATCCACAATTACAGACAGTCAGTCATGATTGAGAACAGCATTGCAGGATGTGCAAAATAATTTGTCCCCATCCACATGCAGTTTTGTAGGGATATTCTCAAGCACGAGAAGCTGGTGTAGCCGTTTTGATACATGATGTGAAGGCTGTTCATGTTGTGCAAAAGAAAGAATATCCCTTTGCCATTTGGTAACTTCATCTGTACCTGGCTGGGTACTTTGGGAAGTGCTTGGTTCTGATTGTCCTGACATTTTATTAACCGCTTGATAAATGTTTTATTTGTCCTCAAAGTTTGTTTGTTTTTTAAATGGGTAAGTAAAATAAATCCTGAGCTATAATCTAACCGCCATGGTGCCACTTTGGCACAGGAAAAAAGTGAGAAAGCACATAGATCTTCCTAGCTGAGGATTTCCTTAGTGTTATTTATAATAAGGCTCCTTTACATCACTCTGGCAATGTAAAGGAGCCTTAAAACTTTTATAGGTTTTATGCTCCTGAGGTAATTGACTGAGAATGGGAACAGTTAACTAAGAATAGGAACATTAACTACATTACTATGCAGGCAGGCTGCTACATTTCTGCCTCAGAAAATTAGTGTTTTATTTCAAATGTTGAAACAGTTTTGCACAGAACACTCTTATTCTTCCACACCTTGTTCCCTCTCAAATAAAAACGGACTGAATTTTGTTTCAATCCAATCCCTGTTATCTTCTATAAAATGAGCCTCCAGGCAATTTAAGGGATAGCACTGGCTGATTACATTTCCAAACCTGGCAAAACAGCTGCTTCATTGCAATGAAGGAACATAGGCAGGCCGCTACATTTCTGCCTTAGGGGATAGAGCCTGCCTTATACCTAACAAAAAGCCCTACCCCTCCACACCGGGTGCTCTGCAGGAGAAAGCAAGAGGGACAGAGTCTCTCTCGTTGGTTTGCTCACACATGCCCAGCCCTGCCCCTTGATGGTAATTAATGTCCCCCCTGCAGGCATGCACGCCCAGCTCCCCTCCCCTGCAGTGATTTACATCTCTGACGGCTACTCTAAGTGTGCTGGGACAGATGCACCACCTGTGCTGCCAGGGAAGAGGTACATGTCCCCCACATATTTCTTCTGCATTTTTCTGAGCAGGGAGCACAGAAAACTGCAAACCATAAGAATTCTGCAGCTATGCAGGTGCGCAGAATTCTGTCAGGAGTACAAGATGTATCACATCTATTGCTTTCCCCCTAGCCACTAGACCAGTAACCCTGTCAAAGAGGAAATTAGATTGGTTTGGTATGATTTAAGAACATAAGAACAGCCATACTGGGTCAGACCAATGGTCCATCTAGCCAAGTATTCTGTCTTCTGACAGTGGCCAGTGCCAGATGCTTCAGAGGGAATGGACAGAACAGGAAATCATCAAGTGATCCATCCCCTGTTGCTTATTCCCAACTTCTGGCAACAGAGGCTAGGGACACTTCAGAGCATGGTTTTGCACTCCTGCACATCCTGGCTAATAGCTATTGATGGACCCATCCATCATTAACTTATCTAGCTGTTTTTTGAACCTTGTTATAGTCTTGGCCTTTACAACATCCTCTGGCAAAGAGTTCCAAAGGTTGACAGTGAGTTGTGTGAAGAAATAGGTCTATTTGTTTGTTCTAAACCGGCTAACTATTAATTTCATTTGGTGACCCCAAATTCTTGTGTTAGGAGAATGAGTTAATAACACTTCCTTATTTACATTCACCACACCAGTCATGATTTTATAGACCTCTATCATATACCCCCTTAGTCATCTCTTTTCCAAGCTGAAAAATCCAGTTTTATTAATTTCTCCTCACACAGAAGTTGTTCCATACCTCTAATAATTTTTGTTTGCTCTTTTTTGTACCTTTTCCAATTCCAATATATCTTTTTTGAGATGGAGTGACCAGATTTGCACACAGTATTCAAGATGTGGGCGTACCATGGATTTATATAGAGGCAATATGATATTTTTTGTCTTATCTATCCTTTTCCTAATGATTCCCAACATTCTGTTTGCTTTTTTGACTGCCGCTGCACATTGAGTGGATGTTTTCAGAGAACTATCCATAATGACTCCAAGATCTCGTTCTTGAGTGGTAAGAGCTAATTTAGACTCCCATCATTTTATATGTATAGTTGGGGTTATTTTTTCCAATGTGCATTATTTTGCATTTATCCACATTGAATTTCATCTGCCATTTTGTTGCCCAGTCACCCAGTTTTGTGAGATCCCTTTGTTACTCTTTGCAGTCTGCTTTGGACTTAATTATCTTGAGTAATTTTTTATCATCTGCAAATTTTGCCACCTCACTGTTTACCCCTTTTTCCAAAGAAGTTATGAATATGTTAAACAGTTCTGGTCCCAGTACAGACCCCTGGGAGACACCACTACTTATCTCTCTCCATTCTGAAAACTGACCATTTATTTCTACCCTGTGTTTCCTATTTTTTTAACCAGTTACTGATCAATGAGAGGATCTTCCCTCTTATCCCATGACAGCTTTCTTTGCTTAAGAGCCTTTCGTGAGGGACCTTGTCAAAGCCTTTTTGAAATTGTTGACAAATCCATGTTGGCTATTTCTTATCCTATTATCCAGTAGGTACTTACAAACTGATTGTTTAATAATTTGTTCCAGTATCTTTCCGGTTATTGAAGTTAGTGTAACTGGTTTATCGTTCCCCCAGTTCTCTTTGTTTCCCTTTTTAACGATAGCTACAATGTTTGCTTTACTCCGGTGTTCTGGGACATCACTCACCCACCAGGAGTTCTCAAGGATACTCGCTAATGATTCAGAGACTGGTTCAGCTAGTTCCTTAAGTACCTTAGAGTAAATTTCATCAGGATATCCCCATTTGAATACTATTATCTACCTATTCTTTAACCTGTTCTTTCCCTATTTTGGCTTGCATTCCTCGCTTGCTGTTAATATTAATTATGTTAACTATCTGGTCACATAAATGAGTACTGAAGCAAAATGGGCATTACATTTTTGATGTAATCCATGATTATTAGTATTTGATGTTCTCCTGTCCCTTCCCAGCTCTTTCTGTCATGGGGAGTGTATTACTGGAAGGGAAGGACGGTAGCTGGAATCCCTTATCCTTGTTTTCAGGCAGGGACTCATCTGAGATTGTGACACACCAGGATTATTCAGGAAATAATTGCCCTGGGAGGGATTTTCTTGTTTCTGGACGGTGGGGTGGTTCAGGGACTCATGTTTCATGAAATTCAGGCTTGGGGAGAATCTTTTATGTCTCATTTTGTACAAATAAATTCCTAATATTTTGTGTGTGTGTGTGTGTGTGTGTGTGTGTGTGTGTGTGTGTGTGTGTGTGTGTGTGTGTGTGTGTGTGTCAGAGCTCTGCCAGGGGTATGGTGATCCTTGGACTGTAAGCTCAGAGAGGGTGGATCAGAGCCCCAGTGGGGATGGGGTGGGTCTGAGAGACCCAATGGGCAGAGAGGAGGCCCAGGGCCAGCTGAGAGATCCTCCCCCTCCAAGACTGTGTGTGAGAGACAGAGAACGTGGCTGTGTGAAGGGGGCGAAAATGGAGTGAAAGTAACAAAAGGAGGAAAATAGCAGAAAAGGGGAATGATTGGTAGTGAAGAAGGGTTAGAAGGGAGAGGAAGAAATAGCAACACATGGTGCATTTAGATTCAGCTTTCCTCTGCTGCTCCCGGTCCCCACCCTCAGCATTACCATTAGGGTTGCCAATTTTCTAATTGCTGAAAACCGAACATCTTTGCCCTGCCCTGCTCCTTCCCCCGAGGCCTCTCCCCCGACCCTCTGTCGCTCACTCTTCACTCTCCCTCCCCCCACTCATTCCCAGGGCCGGTCGGCAGCACTTCGGTGGCAGCTCAATTGCGCCGCTCCATTCTTCGGCGGTAAGTCCTTCACTCCCTCTCTTCCTCTTCGGCGGCACTTCTGCGGCAGCTCAAAGAGGAAGAGAGGGACTGAGGGACCCGCCGCCGAATTGCAGCTGAAGACCCGGACGTGCCGCCCCAATACTGGAGTGCCAACCCTTTGTATTGGCCGCCCCAGGCATCTGCTTCCTTAGCTGGTGCCTGGAGCTGGCCCTGCTCATTCCCCCCTCTCCCAGGACTCGCTGCCTGCAGAGTCAGGCTGGGAGGAGCTGATGTGGAGCCTGCCCACCTGCCCAATCGGGGCACAGCGGAGCGGGGCGGGGGGTGGTCCCCAAAGCAATGAGCCGGGACACGTGGGGGTGGGTCCCTGGAGCAAGGGACCAGGGGTGGGGAGGGGCGAGTCCCCATAGTGAGGAGCCAGGGACGGGACAATCAGAGCACGGGGGGCAGAAGGGTGGTGGATAGGATTCTCCCCCGGGCGATGGCACCTACCTCTTGCAGCCTAATCCAGAAGCCAGCCACTGCTCTCTGTCAGGCATCAACAGCTGAGCAGAGAGCAGCTCCTCCATGTGACTCCAGCCACAGCTGCTGCTCTTCCTGTCCCCAAATGGCAGAGGCCAGTTACTGCAGTGTCTGGTCAGATGTGCTGACTGGATGCAGCAGATTCCCTTTGAAAACCGGACACCTGGCAATCCTACTCTCAACTGATTTCCAAATAGTTCTAGGGCTGGTCTCTATGGGGAAGCTTTACATAGATTCATTGATTACATGGCCAGGAGGGACAATTGTGATTACCTAGTCCCAACTCCTCTATAACAGGCCATAGAACTTCCTTGGATTAATTCCTGCTTGAACTAGAGCATATGGTTTCAAAAACATCTAATCTTGATTTAAAAATTAGTAAATTTCCCCCTTGGCTAATAACCCCTCACTGTTAAACAATTGCACCTTGTTACTTGTCTGCATTTGGCTTCACCTTCCAGCCATTAGATCTTGTTACACCTTTGTCTGGCAACATGAAGAGCTGCCCTGTATCATATTTCTGTTGTCCACATAGGTACCTATAGACTGTGAGCAAGACACCCCTTAACCTTCCCTTTGCAAAGCTAAAATAGACCCCAGGAGCTCACTTGGTCACTGTACAGCTTCTTTTCCAGTCCTTTAATCATTCTCACGGCTCTTCTCTGAACACTCTCCAGTTTATCAACGCAATAGTCCAGCAGCGATTGGACCACTGCCAAATACAGAGGTAACAACCTCCCTACCCCTACTGGATATTCCCCTGTTTATACATCCAAGGACTGCATTAGCCCTTTTGGCCATGGCATTGCCCTGGGAGCTCATGTTCAGCTGATTATCCACTATGTCCCACAAGTCTTTTTTCAGCGAGTCCCTGCTTCCCACGAGACAGTGCCCCATCCTGCAAGTGTGTCCTACATTATTTGGCTCTAGATTCACAACTCTGCATTTGGCCATATTAAAACATAAATTGTTTGCTTGCACCCAGCTCACCAAGCCACCCAGAGGCTCTGTCAGCAACCTATCCTCTTTGAGATTTATCACCCCCCTTTGCAATTTGCAAACTTTATGGGTGATACTTTTTGGTTTTCTTCCAGCTCACTGATGAAAATCATGTGAAGTAGGGTAGGGCCAAGAATGGATCCTTGCAGGATCCCACCAGAAACATACCCGCTCAGTGATGGTTCCTCATTGTACAATTTTTGTGAGATCTGTCAGCTAGCCAGTTTTTAATCCATTTGTTTGTGCCATACTGTTTTTGTGGGTTTTTTTCCAAATCATTTACCATCTGTCCCCCAGCTCCTGCTGAAGGTGTGCCTGGCAGTCTGGGTGCCCTTTGCAAGGCAGCTGGTGAGGGAGTGTTGTCTCCCTTCTCCTAGTGGTGCTGCAGTCTGAGTGGGAATCAGGAGCCTGGGGAGATGTCCTGGGGACCAGAGAGCCATCGCTCGATAGAGTCCCCCAATGAAAGAGACACAGTCCTGGTGGGCAGCAGGGGTACGGATGAGTAAAAATTAAAAAGGCCACTGTGTACGAGCCCTCTTAGGCGCGGGGCTGATTCCGGGGAATCGGCCTAAAGCCGCCTTACTCCTGGGCCACGTGTTCAACCCCAGGGCAGAGCGCAGGAGGGGAGTGGGATTCATTAGCTCCTGCCACCAGAGGGCTCTGGGTGCGGCGGAGGCTGGGGACGGGCATTCTGCGCGGGCCCTTTAACTGGGTCTGCCAAGGAATCCGGGATATTTGCAATTTGAGCTTCCTGGGTCAGGCGGCGCAGACGCTGCAGCTGCTGCCTCCATAGCTCCATTATGAGCCGGGAGCCTGGGCTGAGCCACTGCTCCCCAGCGGGGTGTGTGCGGGGAGAGCCCTTCCCTAGCGCCCCTCTGTGCCCAGCCGGGGGGACTTTCTCCGAGGGCTGGAACCAGCCCCTGGGGCAGCACCTGGCTCTACCGCCACCAGCCCCTGAGCCGGAGCCTGCGGGTGAGGGGAGAGACCCGGGGGAAAGGGGCTGGGGCCGGGGCCGGGGCCGGGGCCGGGGCCGAGGCCGGTCAGGAAAGTGACTCCGCACGAACGGCCCCTCCTCGCCTCAGCTCTGCTCCCGGGGGTGGGGAGCGGTAGTCTGCGAGTCCCAGAGCTGCTGAGCTCCTTGACCCTCCCCCGGACCCTGGGCTCTGCCCCCCTGAGCTTCTGCAGGAGCCGAGCCAGCTTACAGTGATAAAGCTGCGTGGTTTCTTCCACTCCCCGGACCAACATAGCCATGCCGAGAAAACCCCCAGTTAGGCTATGTCTACACTACAAAATTAGGTCGGATTTATAGAAGCCGGTTTTATAGAAACCGGTTGTATGCCGCCGATTGTGTGTGTCCCCACATAAAATGCTCTAAGTGCATGAAGTCGGCGGACCGCGTCCACAGTACCGAGGCTAGCGTCGACTTCCGGCGCATTGCACTATGGGTACCTATCCCACAGTTCCCGCAGTCTCAGGCAGTCTCCGGCGCCCATTGGAATTATGGGGTGAGATCGCAATGCCTGAATGATGCAAAACAGTGCCGCGGGGGGGTTCTGGGTACATTGCGTCAGGCCCCTCCCCCGCCGTCACAGCAACGGCAGACAATAGATTCGCGCCTTTTTACCTGGGTTACCTGTGCAGACAACATACCACGCCAAGCATGGAGCCCGCTCAGCTCAGCTCACCGTCACCATATGTCTTCCGGGTGCCGGCAGACGTGGGACTGCATTGCTACACAGCAGCAGCAGATAACTGCCTTTTGGCGGTAGATGGTGCAGCATGAGTGGTAGCCTTCATCGGCGATCGGGATGCTGGTAGCTGTGGGGCTGGCAGCCGTAGGGCTGCATTGCATCAGCCCCTTGCCTTTTGGCAGTAGATGGTTTATTACGACTGGTAACCGTCCTCGTCGGACAATCATGGATATCAGTCATAGTATATTATTTTCTGCCAAGTATTGTCTGCTGAGCACCCAGAAGAGGCCGAGGGCGATCTGGGTGCTGGCAGACATATGGCTGGCACACGTGGGGCTACATTGCTACACAGCAGCAACCGCTTGCCTTTAACCGTCCTCGTTGGACAATGATGGCTACCAGTCATAGTATACTATTTTCTGCCAAGTATTGTCTGCTAAGCACCCAGAAAAGGCCGAGGGCGATCTGGGTGCTGGCAGAGATGTGGCTGGCACACGTAGGGTTACATTGCTACACAGCAGCAACCCCTTGCCTTTTGGCAATAAATAGTATATTATGATTGGTATCCATCATCATCATACTGGTACGCGCCCAGTATTTGCTGCCAAGCACCCAGAAAATGCCGAGGGCTATCAGTCATGCTGCACTGTCGTCTTAAGATGTAAAAAATAGATTTGTTCTGTATTCATTTCCTTCCCCCCTCCCTCCGTCAAATCAACGGCCCGCTAAACCCAGGCTTAGGAGTTCAATCTCGGGGGGGTGCATTCTGTGTGACAGTTGTTTGTATTTCTCCCTGATGCACAGCCACCTTTCTTGATTTTAATTCCCTGTACCTGTACGCCATGTCGTCACTCGCCCCTCCCTCCCTTCTTCCCCTGGTCTTTAGATACTAGTTTCGCGCCTTTTTTCAGACCAGACGCCATAGCTATCACTGGGATCATGGATCCCGCTCAGATCACCGCGGCAATTATGAGCACTATGAACACCACGCGCATTGTCCTGGAGTATATGCAGAGCCTGGACATGCCAAAGCAAAACCAGGACCAGCTGAGGAGGAGGCGATTGCAGCGCGGCGACGAGAGTGATGAGGAAATTGACATGGACCTCTCACAAGGCACAGGCCCCAGCAATGTGGAAATCATGGTGTTACTGGGGCAGGTTCATGCCGTGGAACGCCGATTCTGGGCCCGGGAAACAAGCACCGACTGGTGGGACCGCATCGTGTTGCAGGTCTGGGACGATGCCCAGTGGCTGCGAAACTTTTGCATGCGTAAGGGCACTTTCATGGAACTTTGTGACTTGCTTTCCCCTGCCCTGAAGCGCCAGAATACCAGGATGAGAGCAGCCCTCATAGTTGAGAAGCGAGTGGCGATAGCCCTGTGGAAGCTTGCAACGCCAGACAGCTACCGGTCAGTCGGGAATCAATTTGGAGTGGGCAAATCTACTGTGGGGGCTGCTGTGATCCAAGTTGCCAGGGCAATGAGAGACCTGGTGATATCAAGGGTAGTGACTCTGGGAAACGTGCAGGACATAGTGGATGGCTTTGCTGCAATGGGATTCCCTAACTGTGGTGGGGCGATAGACGGAACCCATATCCCTATCTTGGCACCGGCGCACCAAGCCACCGAGTACATAAACCGCAAGGGGTACTTTTCAATGCTGCTGCAAGCCCTGGTGGATCACAAGGGACGTTTCACCGACATCAACGTGGGCTGGCCGGGAAGGGTACATGATGCTTGCGTCTTCAGGCACTCTGTTCTGTTTCGAAAGCTGGAGGAAGGGACTTTCTTCCCGGACCAGAAAATAACCGTTGGGGATGTTGAAATGCCTATCATGATCCTTGGGGACCCAGCCTACCCCTTAATGCCATGGCTCATGAAGCCGTACACAGGCAGCCTGGACAGGAGTCAGGACCTGTTCAACTACAGGCTGAGCAAGTGCCGAATGGTGGTGGAATGTGCATTTGGGCGTTTAAAAGCGCGCTGGCGCAGCTTACTGACTCGCTCAGACCTTAGCGAAAAGAATATCCCCATTGTTATTGCTGCTTGCTGTGCGCTCCACAATATCTGTGAGAGTAAGGGGGAGACATTTATGGCGGGGTGGGAGGTAGAGGCAAATCGCCTGGCCGCTGATTACGCACAGCCAGACACCAGGTCGGTTAGAGCAGCACAGCAGGGCGCGGTGCGCATCAGAGAAGCTTTGAAAACTAGTTTTGTGACTGGCCAGGCTACGGTGTGAAACTTCTGTTTGTTTCTCCTTGATGAAATCTCCAACCCCCCACCCACCCGGTTAACTCTACTTCCCTGTAAACCAACCACCCCACCCTCCCCTACCCTCCCCCCTTCAAGCACCACTTGCAGAGGCAATAAAGTCATTGTTACTTCACATTCATGCATTCTTTATTAATTCAGCACACAACTAGGGGGATAATTGCAAAGGTAGCCCGGGATGGGTGGGGGAGGAGGGAAGGAAAAGGACACACTGCACTTTAAAACTTTAAAACTTTAAAACTTATTGCTGTGGAAATCATCTAGGGTGGAGTGATTGGGTGGCCGGAGGCCCCCCCACCGTGTTCTTGGGCGTCTGGGTGAGGAGGCAATGGGACTTGGGGATGAGGGCTGTTGGTTACAGAGGGGCTGTAGCGGCGGTCTCTGCTCCTGCTGCCTTTCCTGCAGCTCAACCATACGCAGGAGCATATCACTTTGATGCTCCAGCAGCCGGAGCATCGACTCTTGCTTTCTGAGTACAAGCTGATGCCACTTCTCCTCTTCAGCCCGCGTTTCAGCACGCAAACTCTGCTCTTCAGCCCGCCACCTCTCCTCTCGCTCATATTGGGCTTTTTTAAAATCAGTCATTGACTGCCTCTACGCATTCTGCTGTGCTCTGTCAGCGTGGGAGGCAGTCTGTAGTTCAGTGAACATTTCGTCACGCGTCCTTCGCTTCCTTTTTCTAATATTCACTAGCCTCTGTGAAGGTGAAACATTTGCAGCTGGTGGAGGAGAAGGGAGAGGTGGTTAAAAAAGATACATTTTAGAGAACAATGGGTACACTCTTTCACGTTAGATTTTGCTCTTCACATCACACAGCACATGTGCTTTCGTTACAAGGTCGCATTTTTCCTCTTATATTGAGGGCCTGCCGGTTTGGTGTGAGAGATCACTCACGCAGTGCCAGGCCACAGATTTCAGCTTGCAGGCAGCCATGGTAAGACACAGTCTTTTGGCTTTTTTAACCTTGTTAACAAGTGGGGATGGTTTAAAACAGTACTGCTCTCATTAACCATACCAAGCACCCGTTGGGTTGGCCATTTAAAATGGGTTTGCAATGTAAAAGGAGGGGCTGCGGTTTCAGGTTTAACATGCAGCACAAACCCAACTAACTCCCCTCCCCCACACACCCAATTCTCTGGGATGGTCACTTCACCCCACCCCCCCACCGCGTGGTTAACAGCGGGGAATATTTCTGTTCAGCAGAGCAGGAAGGGGCACCTCTGAATGTCCCCTTAATGAAATCGCCCCATTTCAACCAGGTGACCGCGAATGATATCACTCTCCTGAGGATAACAAAGAGCGATAAGGAATGGTAAGCGATACTCCACCACAGTAGTTCTGCATGCCAGCAAACACCGGGACCATACGCTGCCATGCTTTGCTATGCAATGATTCCAGACTACGTGCTACTGGCCTGGCGTGGTAAAGTGTCCTACCATGGCGGACGGGATAAGGCAGCCCTCCCCAGAAACCTTTTGCAAAGGCTTTGGGAGTACATGAAGGAGAGCTTTCTGGAGATGTCCCTGGAGGATTTCCGCTCCATCCCCATACACGTTAACAGACTTTTCCAGTAGCAGTACTGGCCGCGATTGCCAGGGCAAATTAATCATTAATCATTAAACACGCTTGTTTTTAAACCATGTGTAATATTTACAAAGGTACACTCACCAGAGGTCCCCTGTGTGCCCACAGGGTCTTGGGTGAGTTCGGGGGTTACTGGTTCCAGGTCCAGGGTGATAAACATATCCTGGCTGTTGGGGAAACCGGTTTCTCCGCTTCCTTGCTGCTGTGAGCTATCTATGTTCTCTCCATCCTCATCTTCATCGTCCGCCGAACCCTCTTCCCTGTGTCTTTCTCCAGTGAGGGAGTCATAGCACACGGTTGGGGTAGTGGTGGCTGCACCCCCTAGAATGGCATGCAGCTCCGCGTAGAAGCGGCATGTTTGCGGCTCAGCCTCGGACCTTCCGTTTGCTTCTCTGGATTTGTGGTAGGCTTGCCTTAGCTCCTTAATTTTCACGCGGCACTGCTGTGCGTCCCTGTTATGGCCTCTGTCCTTCATGGCCTTGGAGACCTTTTCTAATATTTTGCCATTTCTTTTACTGCTTCGGAGTTCGGCCAGCACTGATTCATCTCCCCAGATGGCGAGCAGATCCCATACCTCCCGTTCGGTCCAGGGTGGAGCTCTTTTGCGATCCTGGGACTGGGACTGGGACTCCATCACGGTTACCTGTGCTGATGAGCTCTGCATGGTCACCTGTGCTCTCCACGCTGAGCAAACAGGAAATGAAATTCAAACGTTCGCGGGGCTTTTCCTGTCTACCTGGCCAGTGCATCTGAGTTGAGAGTGCTGTCCAGAGCGGTCACAATGAAGCACTGTGGGATAGCTCCCGGAGGCCAATAACGTCGAATTCCGTCCACACTAACCCAATTCCGACCCCCTAAGGCCGATTTTATCGCTAATCCCCTCGTCGGAGGTGGTGTAAAGAAACCGGTTTAAAGGGCCCTTTAAGTCGAAAGAAAGGGCTTCATCGTGTAAACGTGTCCAGGCTTAATTCGATTTAACGCGGCTAAAGTCGACCTAACCTCGTAGTGTAGACCAGGCCTTAGACACAGCTATGCCGACAAAGTGTTTCTGTTGGCCCGGCTGTCAAGAGAAGTGGTGTTCCTGCACCGGAAGAAATACTCCTGCTGCGTCTACCCTAAAGGGCTATGCATTCTTAACTCTGCAGAGTAGACATGGCCGCAACAAAACAGCAACCAGATCTCCTGTCCAGAGGGGGGAAGGAGAATGAAAGGGGGAGAGGAAAAGTATGGGAAAGGAGAAGCAAGTGGGGAGAGAAGTTACAGGTGCCTAAACCTGCCCAGGTCTGTTGACTTTAGATTCACTTCTCATTGCACAAGACAAGGACCCGAGGCAGGAAAAGTCAGTTCCTACCTCTGCGTAGTCCCTGCTACTGCCCTGGGTGACAATGTCAGGGGGAGCCCCAGTGCAGCTGCTTTGATTTTGTTCTTTTCTAGTATTTGGTTCTGGGAGGATTTAAATATAAACCTCTACCCCAATATAACGCGACCCGATGTAACATGAATTCGGATATAACACGGTAAAGCAGTGTTCTGGGGGGGCTGGGCTGCACACTCCGGCGGATCAAAGCAAGTTCGATATAACGTGGTTTCACCTATAACGTGGTAAGAGTTTTTTGGCTCCTGAGCACAGCGTTATATCGGGGTAGAGGTGTATGTGTTGGTGGGTTGAGAAAAACGCCCCAGCATTTTCGCAGTGTGACAGAATGCAGAACATCTGTTTGCAGGGAAAGGGAGGGTGGTGAACCAGTGTGTGAAATTGTCTAAAGTCCCCGTCTGAAACCTTCCCTCTGCCCTTTTCACCGACAGGCTGGAAAATAACATCCAGGTTTCACTCCACATTTTCCCACTCTCCCTGGGGATAGTGAAGGGAAATGGCTGCAGTGTAACAGGCACAGGTAAGTGATTGTCAGGGAGTAAGTGTGTGTGGGGGGGATCCCTACCAGTGTCCCTGATTTCCCACTCATGCCAGGGACTCTGTGTGCCCCTCCATTACACTTAAAAAACCACCAACTTTTTCTCCTCAGGTAGTTAGTGTTTAGATACTGTTCTAGTTCCTTGATAGATGGGACTCCTCTGCTGAGCTAACAAACAAGTCCATTTTTTCCAAACATCCAGACATATTTACCCTCCCCCCCCCCCATCTCCCCAGTAAATGAGTAGTTTAATGACAATCCCAGTGATTGCAGGCTGTGCAATCACTTTTCGTTTCACGTCCACTGGGTCTCTGGAGTCATTTCCTTTTCCACTCTATCCCTGGAGTTCCAGTCCCATCCGCATAACCAATTGTTATGTCTTTTGCTCTTTACACAACACAAAGAAACTTGTAGAAACCCCAGGCACAGTTGAGTTCCAAATAACCTTACTTATTTAACTAGTGCAGATATCCAAAGCCTAACTACATTCACTGCTGTTCTGACATTTTTGGAGCTTTCTAAAACTAGAACATGACGAGGGATAACCAACTATTTATATGGACACTACATTCTCTTTAACGTGAAGCTGGAAGATGTGGGAAAGGCCCAGCAGGAAGAGTTAGAAATTACCCACTATGAGGAAAGAAACCCCTGAACAGGCAGCTATCAAAGACCTACTACCAACCTGCAGAACTCCGAAGCCAAGAGTCACTCCAGAAAGTTATGAGACAGGCATAGATTCATAAGTTCTGAGGCCATAATGGACCATTGTGATCATCTAGTCAGACCTTCTGAATAACGCAGGCCATAGGACTTTCCGGTATTAATTTCTGATTGAAATAGAGTGGCTCTTTTAAAAATACATCCAATCTTGATTTTAAAATTTCCAGTGTTGGAGAATCCACTGCAACCCTTGGTAAGTTTTTCCCAATGTTTAATTACTCTCTCTGGTAGAAAGTTTGCACCTAATTTTAGTCTGAATTTCTATTGCTTCAGTTTCCAGCCACTGTATCTTGTTGTACTTTTGTCTGCTAGATTGAAGAGCCCATTATCAAACTTCTGTTCCCCATATGAGTACTTGTAGATGGGGATCACGTCACCACTTAATTATTTGTTTGATAAGCTAAATGGCTTGAGCTCCTTGCGTCTATCACTATAAGGTAGGTTTTCCAATCCTTTAATCATTCTTGTGGTTCTTTGAGCCCTTTCCAATTGTACAGCATCAGTCTTGAATTGTGGATACCAGAAAGGGATATAGTAGTCAAGTAGCAGTTGCACCAGTAACACACAGAGAGGTAATATAACCTATCCATTCCTACTCAAGTTTCCCCTGTTTATACATTAAAAGGGCTAATGTGATGCTTCAGGTATAGCGTCACACTGGGAACTCACGTTCAGTTGATTATCTATCTTGAGCGTCAGATCTTTATCCCGGGAAGCAGTGACTCTGAAAGAGTATCCCATTTTGCAAATACTGCCTGCTTTGTTCCTAGATGTGGGAGTTTATATGGGGTGTAGAGAAACACATCTTGTTGGCCAACATTCAGTTTACCAAGTGATCCAAATCTCTGTAAAATGACCAGTCCTCTTTATTATTTACCACTCTTCCAATCTTTGTGTCTTCTGCAAACTTTATCAATAATGATTTTGCTTTCTTCCAGGTCATTGATAAAAATGTTGTTACAAGAGTTGGCTTTTGTTGAATGACTTGCAGAAGTCAAGTATACAACATTAACATGGTTACCTTGATCAATCAAACTTGTAATCATCAAATAAATCCTAAGTTTGACAAGATCTATTTTTCATAAATCCATGTTGATGGACATTAATTATATTACCCTCCTCTAATTCTGTAGAAATCAATTCCCACATCAGCTGTTACATTATTTTTCCTAGGACTGATGTCAGCCTGACAGGCCTATAATTACCCAGGTCATCCCATTTACCCTTTTAAAATATTGGCACAACATTAGTTTCCTTCCAGTCCTTTGGAACTTCTCCACTGTTCCAAGCTTGATTTAAAAAAAAAAAAAAAAAATCGGATGTGCTGATTTTAAAATGTCTAACTTTAATATCTGCTGTTTAGCATTCTCCTTTAAGTTATTGTTAGAGTGGACAGTATTTTAGCATCATCATCATCAGATGATATGAATATATCATCAACTTTTTCCCAAATATGGAACAAAAATATTTATTGAACACTTCTGCCTTTTCTGTATTATTATTGACAGCTATTTTCATATAGCAATGGACTAATAACATTGATAGGATTGCTTTTCTTCCTTGTAATCTTTAAAAACTCCTTATTGTCCTTAACTATTCTGATCATAGAGTTCTCCCTATGTCCTTTTGCTTCCCTTATCAATTATATACTATTCCTAGCTTCTAACATATTAATTTCTATCACCCTCCCCTTTTCCCCATTTGTGGTGTGAGTATGTATGTATGTGCATATTTCAGTTTTCAAAAATACTCTCACTTCCCTGCTAAGCCAGGCTGTTCCTTTTTAACCAGTGTAGCCTGCTTTCTCGATTTTTGGGATTGTGACTCTTTGGCCATCTAGTAAAATGTTCCTAACCAGTTTCCCATTGTAACTGATGTTTTTCTGTTTAAATTATTGTTACCAGCTGATATGGCTCATAACCATTTTCAGCTTTGTGAAACTGGCCCTGTTAAAGCACCAAGGAGAGAGAGAGATAACTATAACTTGTTTGGACTTTATTCTGTTTGTAACCACTAATTGTTAGTGCTGGGATGAAGAGGAATTTATCTGTCAAGATGAGGTCTCAGCTAGAATTCCCGCATGTTGGTTGCAACACTTTTGAGTGAGTAAATTATCGTGTATAAATGAGAAATTCTAATGACATTTTAGTACTGGTAGCATGCGAACTGCAGCCTATGTCAATCAGATTAAAGTTCGTCATGATCACACAGCTTTCTTCCCTACATGTTATAGAAAGATGCTTGAGGAGCCATTCATCCTGTTCTTTAAGTGTGATTTGGTAGTCTGTAGCAGACACCAACTAGTACCTCATCTTGTGCTTTATCTGTTAGTAGGGGGGGGGGGGATAGCTCAGTGGTTTGAGCATTGGCCTGCTAAACCCAGGGTTGTGAGTTCAATCCTTGAGGGGGCCACTTAGGGATCTGGGGCAAAATCAGTACTTGGTCCTGCTAGTGAAGGCAGGGGGCTGGACTCGATGACCTTTCAAGGTCCCTTCCAGTTCTAGAAGATGGGATATCTTTAATTTTTTACACTGATCTGTAAGCATTCAAGTTGGTGACTCAGAAACAGGTAATGCCATTTGTGACATAGGGTGCCACGCCCCCTCTGCTTCTGCCTGTTCAGTCTTTCCTAAATAGATTATAACCATTGATTTTAACACTCTGCTCATGTGAATCATCCCGCCAGTTTCAGTAACACCATCTAGATCGAATTTGTGCTCATAAATGAGTAATTTCAGTTTCTCGTTTTTTTATCAAGGCCCCTAGCATAGGTATGTAAGCAATTCAAGAATTTTCTTTTCATGTTTCTTGGTGTCTTGATTAATTTTGTTCTCAACTTCTTAATTTTTTGCTGAGTGCTCATTTGTTCCCTCTTTTCACACTCCTCTGTTGGTATTAGTTTACTGCCTTTCTGAATACTCTGTCCAGCCTGTGCCCTTGCAGCTATATTCTTCTGCTGAGATGCAGCCATTCAACCTGTACAGCCCCTTCACCCCACAGAAGGTAGTACAATGTTCCACAAACCCAAAACCCTACGCCACTTACCTATCCAGTGCTTCACTTCCAGAATCTTCTGCTTTCTGTCTTGCTTGGCTTGTGGGCCAGGAAATATTTCTGAGAAGATCATTTGGACGTTCTTCTCCTTCAGCGCCCTTCCAGGTTCTCTGAAGTTGACTGTAATTTCTCCAGTTCAAGTTAAAAAAAAATTGTGGCAATTTTTATTTGCCTTCTGTTTTCTGAGCCCAGGGGGTAGGGAAGATATGTATGCGTGAAGCTCCCTGGTGTGTGTATCACACTGCATCTACAAAACTCCACCTCCAACAGTGCAGATGGAAAAGTGTGGGCCCCCCCAGCTGCTGGCATTTATCCTTCTGACTTCTCCATCCCCCTGCTTAATCACGACTCTGTTTCCTCTTTACCCCAGCCAGTCTTCTCCCCCACACTCTCCTTTTCTCTCCTGCCTTTCCCTTTACAATTTCCCACCTCTCACAGCTACTGTCCCACATGCCACTACACTGTCTATTCTCTTGCACCTGCTCAGCCTCCTGCTGGCTGAATCCCCCTCAACCTCTCTTTGTCCCCCACACATGTTCCTGGACCCCCCCAGAGTCCCTATAGCTTCCTATATTTCCACTTTTCCTCTGAATTTCCTGTCCAGTCTCCTAACCACAGAGCCCCAGCCATATTCCTTGAGAAGAGCCTGACATCATTCACACTGGAAACAAGGGCAGTGGGTGGCCATCTTTATTAGGGGCAGCCTCACTTCCACATGCCAAATCTGTAGGGAAACAGTGGCCAACTTGATTAAGGGCCATTTGACTTCATCTGCAACTAAATATCATGAGACTCCATTATAAAAATCACCAGAGTCAGTAGCTCTGGGCATCGCACTTTCACAGTAGAAATTGTGTGTGTTTTTAATGAAAGCTCTGGGAAATTTCCCAGCTCCCCAGGGAAGTTCCCTGCTCTCGGTGGGGAGGGGTAATTTCCAGCTCTGCCTGTGACTGGTTAGGGCTCTGATCTCAGCAGGGCTAGGAGAGGGGATAAGAGGTTGAAGACCTGTGCTGTGTCTGGGTCATAACATCCCTTGGTATGTGGAGGACCCTGAATCTCCTGCCGGGGGGAACCTCAAGTCTCCAAGGAATCATCTGTCCTCCTCAAAGTGTCTCCAGAAACAGTTTCCAATCCCTTTGGTTTATAGACGTGATGGAATACACTCCTGTATTCATATCCTACACCCCACTGGAATACTTTTTGTACAAAGTATGACTTTTGAGGTATCTCTTGAAAATTCATAATTTGGTGGTCAGTGTTGTCCTGATAAAATATGTGGCAACATTGTATGTAAAATTAAGATTTTCCTGTAGGATGTTGTTAACACATGTTCCAAACCAGGGGTGGCTAACCTGTGGCTCCAGAGCCACATGGGGCTCCTTGTATAGTCAGACTCCGGGGCTGGAACTACAGGCGCCAACTTTCCAATGTGCAGGGGGGTGCTCACTGCTCAAGCCCTGGCACTGCCACAGGCCCTGCCCCCATTCCACCCTTTCCCGCGCCTTCGCTCCTCCCCTCCCCGCCCCCCAGAGCCTCCTGCATGCCACGAAACAGCTGATCAGGAGGTGGCGGAGGGAGCGGGAGGTGCTGACCACGGGGCTGCCAGTGGGTGGGAGGCGCTGGGAGAGGGGGGAGCTGATGGGGGGGCTGCTGACGTATTACTGTGGCTCTTTGGCAATGTACATTGGTAAATTCTGGCTCCTTCTCAGGCTCAGGTTGGCCACCCCTGTTCCAAACCATAGCAGAAGTTGGCAAACCGGTCTGTCCTAAACAAAGGAATGTGTGCTCTGCTTCATTAGCATTTAAGCAGTAACTAGAGTCATCGAGCAGGAAGGGAGACAAAGGGAGTGCAAGCAGGTGAGAAAAAAGCAACAGAGAAAATCCTTCCACACAGACTCTTTGTCTCCTGGTTCTCAGCTGGAAATGCTTCTCAAAGGGGGAACAGGACTATAAAAAAGAGGGGCAGACACCCCAAGAGGCCCCCTTTGCACCTGAGCAAACAAAGAAAATAGCTGTTGGATTATGGGGGATGGGTCCTGACCCGAAGGTTGGTCAGTAACACTGCTGGAATCATGTGGTGAGAAACTTTGCTTCAGATCTTGTTAGATGTGAGAAAGCATCTTCTCTTTATTTTTCTTGTAGTCATTTCTCACTTTTATGCTTCATTACTTGTATTCACTTAAAACCTATCTCTTTGTAGTTAATAAACTTGTTTTACTGTTTTATCCAGTCTAGTGTGTTTAAGTTGGAGTGTCTTTATTTAAAGTAATAAGCAGTCATTATTCTTTTAAGGAATTAAGGACTTATTTTATTTGTATTGTCCAGGAGAGGGCTGGGTAGTACAGGCCATACATTTCTGGGGGGAAATCTAAGATTGGGGGTGCGTGTGGGTCACACTGAAGTATAACCAAGGCTGGTGAGAGTCAGAGTGTAACCCAAGTGTGCCTGTTAGGCTGCAGTTATACACATACACACACTCTCTCTCACACACTGAGTGTGTGGTTTGCATGCTGGTAGGCTGTTTGTGTGTGGCCCTGGTGGGTGCTAGTTCAGCAAGGCATCGTAAGGCACCCAAGGTTACAGGGCAGGGGTGACACAGCTGCTCATTAGTCTGGATTGTACCCTTGCTATGTCACACCCATCCAGCTAGCACATCTGGAAACAACTGTGTCTTAGAATAAATGTAAAATCTTGGTCTCACATGTTTTCTTTGCCTGGAACAGGATTTCCCATTCCCATACGTGTTGTGATCTCCCAGGGAAGAAACATGGGTCCAAGATCTCCAGGACTCTGAGGAAAGGGAGATCCTGAGAAACAGCCACACAGGTGAGGAATTGGTTAAACAGACGCAGAAGCCGTGTGCCATTGATGTGGTATATCTTGACTGTAATAAGACTTTTGATATGGTCTCACATGACCTTCTCATAAAGAAACTAGGGAAATACAACCTAGATAGAGCTATTATAAGGTGGGTGCAAAACTGGTTGGAAAGCCATTCAGAGAGTAGTTATCAGATGTTCACCGTCAAGATGGAAGGACATATTGAGTGGGGTTCCACAGGGATCAGTTCTGGGTCTGGTTCCATTCAATACCTTCATCAAAGATTTAGATAATGGCATAGAGGGTACACTTATAAAGTTTGTGGACAATACCAAGCTGGGAGGGGTTGCAAAGTGCCTTGGAGGATAAGATTAAGATTCAAAGTGATCTGCGATGTATTAGCAGGAGTGTTGTAAGCAAGAAACAAGAAGTAATTCTTTCGCTCTGCTCCACGCTGATTAGGCCTCAACTGGAGTATTGTGCCCAGCTCTGTGCACCACATTTCAAAAAAGATGTGGAGAAATTGGAGAATGCTCAGAGAAAAGCAACAAAAAACATTAAAGTTCTAGAAAACATGACCTATGAGGGAAGATTGGGGGAAAAAATAGGGTTTGTTTAGTCTGGAGAAAAGAAGACTGAGGGAACATAACAGTTTTCAAGTACAGAAAAGGTTGTTACTAGGAGGAGGGAGAAAAATTGTTCTCTCTAACCTCTGAGGATAGGACACGAAGCAATGGGCTTAAATTGCAGCAAGGGAGGTTTAGGTTGGACATTAGGAAAAACTTCCTAACTTTCAGGGTAGTTAAGCACTAGAATAAATTGCCTAGGGAGGTTGTGGACTCTCCATCATTGTCTAACCTGCTCTTAAAAATCTCCAAACACCTGTGAGGGATGGTCTAGATCAGAGGTTATCAAACTGTGGTTCGCGAGCGCCATTCAGGTGGTCTGCGGATAGTCCCTCTAAGGTGCACACCTGGGCGGCTGCACACAAGAGAATGAAGGGCCACCCACCTAATTAGTGGAGCCACAAAGGTGTGGCTCTAGTAATTAAGTGCCTGGACCCTGGAGAAGATGCACATGTAAGGTGAGGTGGTGGCCTTGGGGAGAATAGTGGGTAGGTGGGACGGGGCAGTGGGGTGAGAAGAGGGAGTGGGGGGAATTTGGATCGTGCAGGGCTGCAGCGGCCAGAGAAAGAGGCAACTTTCCCCAGCTCCAGGGCTGCAGCTGCCAGGGAGAGATGGCCCTCCTTGCGTGTAAACAGCTGAGATTCTCACAAAAGCCCTGTGAGCATCTCCAGGTCTCTGTCCCCAGGTCAGGATTGTCCCCAGCCAGTGGTGTATACACATGGCAGATGTCGCTCGTGACTTCCCACCCACCCTCACTGACCCCAGGGAGCAGTTCCCTGCCTTTGAATGTTTGGATGGGATGTGGGAGCAGAATTGGTCTCCCCTCCCCCCACATTCTGGGAAATGTTTTGGGAAGGATTTAGATCCTGCTTTTTCAATTATCCCAACAGATACTTTAATTTGTTCCCCCCTTTCCTGTTCCACTTTCTGAGATTCCCAGGGGCTCGGGTGGTCGGGCAGCCTAGTGGTCAGATTGCCAGGCTCTCAGTCCCCTACTGGGCTGTGTACTTTGTCTTTAAGGCCAGGGGACTGGTAAGGGGCACCCAGGCCCTCCCTCACCACAGGGCCCAGCGCATGGCCCTGTGTATATCAACCCCTGAACAGGGTGGGGTTGGTGTCCCTCCCGGCAGGGGGTCAGAACCCACTGCCCTGGGCTACTTCCTACAAGTCCATTCAGTTGGGGGCATGGCCCCTCTAGTACAATCTGCCAGTGGCTTGCTGCCCATAGGGTTCCCTCTTGGGTCTAGGGAAATGCCTTGATGTGGTCCAAGGTCCTTCCGGCAAGGTGAGGATGAGCCCACAATGTCTCTGGGGTCCGCTCAGTCTGTTACCTCTGGTGCTGGGGGTTCATTCGCGGTCTCCCCTTGGTTGGGGAGCCAGTGCTGGCTTCCAGGTGACTGCCCTGGCTGGCAGGTCACTGCTCCATCCCTTCAGCCCTGAGCAGAACCAGGGTCCCTTCTTTTATCCTCCCTCCAGTCCTGGCATTGTTTGCAGGTATAGCAGGATGGGGCTAGCTTAACTCAAACACTTTCTTTAACCCTTGCTGAGGCAGCTGGCAGTTTCTCTGCTTCATTGCGCTCTTCTTCCAGTGCAGGGACTGACTCCTGTCTGAATTGTCTCTCTGTCACATCAGGTGACGGGATGGTGAGTGAGAACAAGGAGGAGCATCCTCAGCAGGGAGGTCCTGGTCAAATGGAAGCACAGAGAACACTATCGGGAAGATCTGAAGGGGATGTGTCCTGGAGTCCTGAGCAGGGAGAAGCCTGTGGAAATCAGCACAGGCCAGAGGCGCAGCAGGGAACCTTCTCAGGGGAGAGACAACAGGGTGAATCCACTGACCAGGGGGTTGGTTTGAAGGACCTTCCTGAAGACATGATCCAGCCAGGAATCTGCACTAAAGGGAAACTGTATTAATGTGCTGAGTGCGGAAAAATCTTCAGTAATGACTCATCCCTGATTGTTCATCGGAGAGTCCACACAGGAGAGAGACCCTATAACTGCTCGGAGTGTGGGAAATCCTTCACTCGGAGCTCCACCCTTGTTGTGCATCAGAGAGTGCACACAGAAGAGAAACCCTATAAATGCCCCGACTGCGGGAAAAGCTTCAAGCGGAGCTCAACCCTTATTTCACACCAGAAAATCCACACAGGAGAGAGACCTTATAACTGCCTTGAATGTGGGAAAGGCTTCAGTGAACGCTCAAACCTAAACAAACATCAGAGAATTCACACAGGAGAGAAACCCTATAACTGCCTCGAGTGTGGGAAAAGTTTCACTTGGAGTTCACACCTCATTAAACATCAGAGAATGCACACTGGAAAGATGCCCTATAATTGCCCTGACTGTGGGAAAGGCTTCAGTGACAGCTCAGCTGTTATTAGACATCAGAGGATCCATACTGGAGAGAGACCCTATATATGCCTCGAGTGTGGGAAAAGCTTCAAGCAGAGCTCAAACCTTATGAATCATCAGATAATCCACACAGGAGAAAAACCCTATTACTGCCCTGAATGTGGGAAGGGGTTCAGTCGGAAGGCTCACGTCATTTCACACCGGAAAATACACAGGGTAGAGATCCTTTAACTGCCTTGAGTGTGGGGAAAACTTCTCTAGCAGCTCTGACCTCATTAAACATCAGAAAACCCACACTGGAAAGATATCATATAAATGTTCTGTCTGTTGAAAAAGCTTCAAGCAGAGGTCAGAACTTATTTCACATCAGAGAGCTCACAGAAAGAGAAACTATAAATGTTCTGTCTGTGGGAAAAGCTACAAGGGGAAGGTCTCTCTAATGTCCCATCAGAAACTCCACACAGGCTAGCAGGTGTGTTGCATTGAAGGCGATGGGATGAGTCAAAGGGATTCCATTCTTCCCCCAGTGGCATTGTGATTCCCCTTTTTCCCCAGCAGCATTAAACTCTATGGCTCAGACAGAAGCTATTTTCTCTCAGTGCTACCCCTTCACCTCCCAAAGGGTCACATTCCCCAGTGTCCTCAGCTTTCCATGCTTAGGAATCACACTTGGATTTCTCTGATTCTAAATTAGAGTTAAAACTGGAGATGAATGTGTCACTAACCCAGAGGGGGGATTTAAATTAATCCCCAATGCAGTGTGACCAATCTGAGTTTAAATCCCGGTGTCCATCAACAGAAGTGGCTTCTGGGCTTTTATTTGCCAAACTTGCTTATTTGCCCATGGAAAGGTTTTGTTTATTTTTTTAGTGGGATTTTTTTTTTCATTACAATGATGCTAAAACTTTTGTAAATAACATGACCTAATAGTGAGGGATTGCTGAGTGGTGGCTTAGAAGAGAACATGATGTGAAAATCTATTTTGATTTAGAGTCATCAGATGTAACATGCTCTGGGATTAAATTTTATATGAACTTCATACCCTTCCCCATGTAACATGGGTTTCTCTCTCTTTCCTGAAGGCCATTTCGTCACATAAGTGGATATTAGTTTTGTTTGACAGGCTATAGTTGATATTTATTATGGTCTTCTTGAGACAAATGACCATGGGTGAGAATAGTCATTTCTTCTATTTTTTTCCTTTCCCCAGCCCTTTGCCATGAGATTTTAGTGTTTTTTGAACCATGGGAATGATAAATAATCATTGGCACAAACTCTGATGGGCAAATATCAGAGTCACCATCCAAAAGGCAGATAATGAAACAGAGCAGGAGATGACTGCGTGATCCCTGCAGTGACATGAGATAGAGCCAGGTGGAGGAGAGTGTGGGAGATACAGCTCTGGGAAAGTGCAGCATTTGTACAGCTGATGTGGAGAACTTGGAACTCATTACACTGGGGACAGAGAGACAAGAAATATCCTTGTCGGGTGAAGCCATCACTGAAATGCAAAGAGCGTAAATAACATCAGAAGAGGGTGAGCAAGGGTGTGTGTGGGGTGGGCAGGGTGGCCAGGGGGTTACCAATTCCCGGGATGAGGCTGGGCAGAGGTGGGAAGGAAATGGGGATTTTCAACAGGCCTGTGTAGCCCTGAAGTCAGGCCCACCTAGTCACCAGGGCTACAAGGAGGGGAAGACCCTCATAGCCCAGCAGGGAACCCTCCCCCTCCCCATCTACCACAGTGTCCTGTGTTGGCATTAAAGACACTTAAACATGATCATGGCCTCGCTCGTCCCACCCACACCAGGAGACTTTTTGATTCCTCTGCGATCCACAAAACTGCCTGGGCTCCTACGTTACTGCTGTAAAAGTTCCTTTGATGCCTAAGAGCAGGTGCCCTGCTGCCTAGCTCTAGCTGCTCAGACGCTTATCTCGTGCTGAAGCTCCAAGCCGATCCTCAAATTGAGGGAAGATGGGTGCTCCTCTGCATCTGCTGCCTGATCCGGGAGGTGTTCTCTGAGGATGCCTAACTCCCCACAAAGTGGGAGGAGAACTATCACCTTTCAGCCAGGGGTTAGGTTGCACACCTGGTATGTAAGAGAACCTGGTTCAATTCTCCCCTCTGTCTGGGGAGGTGAAGGGATCCGTATAGGGGTCTCTCACCTCTCCGATGACTACACCAACCACTGGATTATAGAGTTATTCTTTATCAGGACTGGTTAATATTCAGTTATTTAATGAAATGGAAACAATTTCTACAAGAGAGACCACATCAATTGGGTATTGCTACACAATTCCTAGTACCTCTATGCATTCTGCAATATATATTGTGAACTAATAAAGATAATTTTATTCTCCAAACATAGAAATGTATTAAGTGGCAAAAAGCAGTGCAGAAAAACAATGTGCAAAAAAGTGCAGGCAATGTAAACAAAGCTTTAACATCAATTAACAGAGTGGAACTTTAAAATTGGAAAGGCAGCAAATATTTCTGTCCATTTCAGCAGACAAATGCAGGCTGTTGTGGCTACACATGGGCAAACCATGCTTTGCACAGGTCTGTGTGTGTGAAGCTGTGGTTTTCCTTGCTGTCCCCCAGCATGGAGTGGTAGGGGTTAGGATGTGGCCTGAGATGCCACGTGGAACATTGGGGATGTAGGGAGCTGCTAGCAGGGAGTTCTCCAAGGACTGCAAAGGGTGGGGAGTCTGGGATTTTTGGACCTGTAGGTCAACCGGTGTCTGCAGCATTTGGGTTTGCTGCTTGAGAAGATCTATGATGTCCTGGTGCATCTCCCTCTCTTTGTCCTGATAGGACTTCTCTCTCCTCTCCTCTCTTTACTTCTCCCTAGTCTTAGTCATATTGGCCCTCCGGGCCTTTTGCTCACAGGCCAGTGCAGCACTGGCTTGCAGGACCTTGCTGACTATGCCCTTCCTAGTCCTCTGCTTTCTCCTCATCAGTGTCAGGCATTCTGTGGGTGTAGAGAGGGCACCCCTTAAGGCTGCAAGGGCAGAACTGCTGATTAAACACAGACATGTCATTGGATTTACAGTCACAATGGAAAGGGAGAGACAAGGCTCAAAACTCCCATCCCTTATTCCCAGAAACGCTTTTAAGAAGAAAAGTTTATTGACACTACAGCTGTGGAGTGCCTCCACACTGCACCGCACTCCAGCCCCAGTCACGGTGCGTATGGTCCCACGAGTGGTGAGTGAGGAGATGGGGGGAGGAGGAATTTTGGTTGCACAAAGCAATAACATTTCAGTCCCTGTTCCATGGGAACAAGTGCAGGGCAATGCCACTGAAGACTGGCATGACGTGCCACAGGTGGTGGTGGTTTTAGCTGATCTCTCACTCCTGAGGGTAACAAAGGAACAGAAAGCATAGCTCCTACTGATGTCCTGAAGCTGCCTGGGCCTGTATGCCACTAGCCTGTTTACTGCAATGGTGCCAGCTGAACTCATCATGGACTGGCATGGCGAAGTGTCCTACCATGGAGGAAGAAATAAGGCAGCCCTCCCTAGAAGCTTTTGGGAGAGGATTTCAGAGCATCCCCATAAAAGTTTAATCAAGATGTCTCAGGACATCCCTATGTACATAAAGTGCCCCCTTCCCCTATGCTTAACCTAGCAGGGGAATAAAAAGCACGTGTCAATTCTACCTCTGCTTGTTGTACCTCTACTGCTTGTATGAATAAAACCATGAGAAGTCAGTACCTGTGGCTTGTTATCTTGGGGATGGGCCAGGCACCATCTTTACATTTAAACACTGTAAGGAAAAATGAATGGTCACACTTTCCCAAGATACCTTCCCATTCCTTGGGCCCATCCATGCTTGCCTGGCAGACTGGCTAGACTGCTGGTGGTGTCTTCAACAGGTCCTGGCTCCTGCTGCATTTCCTCCCCCGCCCCGCACTTCCTCCTCCTCACTGTTCATAGCAGGGGTCTCTGTCTTGGGCTCATCTGAGGTATCCACAGTGGTTTCGTGGGGGCTTTTCCAAGGATGGCATGCAGCTCGGTGTAACAGCTCAGCACCAGATTGGTTGTTGCTCTCCCTTGCCTTGTGGTACAGCTGATGCAGTGCCTTTGATTCCATGTGGCATTCCTGCTGATCCCTGTCATATCCCTTCACCTGCATCCCTCATGCAATCTGTTCATAGATATCCATGTTTCTACAACTGGTCCATACCTGGGCTTGCACAGCCTCTTCTCCCCCACAGGCCCAGGAGATCAAATACCTCCAGTCTACTCCTGGTGGGAGCACATTTAGTGCATGGCATTTGCATGGTCAGCTGCACACAATGGCAAGCTCCTTGTCCTTGCTAAGGAGGGCAATCAGGAAAAGGCATTTCAAAAACACATGGGAGGTTGTCATAACTATAAAAGGAAGGGTAACAGCTCTCTGTGTACAGTACTAAAATCCCTCCTGGTCAGAGACTCCAAAATCCTTTTACCTGTAAAGGGTTAAGAAGCTCGGGTAACCTGGCTGACACCTGACCCAGAGGACCAATGAGGGGACAAGATACTTTCAAATCTTGGGGGGGGGAAAGGCTTTTGTGTGTGTCCTTTGTTTAAGGGGTTGTTCGCTCTTGGGACTGAGAGGGACCAGACATCAATCCAGGTTCTCCCCATCTTTCTAAACAAGTTTCTCTTATTTCAAAATTGTAAGTAAAAGCCAGGCAAGGCGTCTTAGATTTACTTTGTTTTCTCAGCTTGTAAATGTACCTTTTACTAAAGTGCTTATCTTGTTTGCTATACTTTGAACCTAAGACAGAGGGGATTCCTCTGAGCTCTTTAAGTTTGATTACCCTGTAAAGTTATTTTCCATACTAATTTTACAGAGATGATTTTTACCTTTTTCTTTAATTAAAAGCCTTCTTTTTAAGAACCTGATTGATTTCTCCTTGTTTTAAGATCCAAAGGGGGTTTGGATCTGTATTCACCAGGAGTTGGTGAAAGGAAGGAGGGGGGAAGGGTCAATCTCTCCTTGTTTAAGATCCAAGCAGTTTGGATCTGTATTCACCAGGGAATTGGTGAAAGGTTTCTCAAGGCTTCCCAGGGAGGGAATCCATCGAGAATGGTGGCAGCGGGACCAGAGCTAAGCTGGTAGATAAGCTTAGCAGTTTTCATGCAGGCCCCTACATTTGTACCCTAAAGTTCAAAGTAGGGATACAGCCTTGACATGGTGGCACAGCGGTGGGATCGTTTTAAACCCAAAAGCCAGTAAGAGATTTTTTTTCCTTCTAGCTGCTTGGAGAGCAGAGCTGAAGGTAGATGCATATCTTATCTCTCCTTGCCTGAAGGCAGAGGTGTTAAGTTTTTTTAACAAGGTCCTTTGTTAAGAGAAGGGTTCAATTAATGAGCAAACAACTGGTAAAGATAATTTACAAGCTGAATTGTGTTTTTTTTTCTTTTTTACATCCTCGGAAGTAGCTAGTTAGAAACTCTCTGTTAACTCAGCAGCACTCAGCAGGAGCCTGAGCTAAGTACATCCCAGTTTCAGTCAACTGCAGAGGGGTGTGACCCAGCACAAGAAAACCAGGAAAATGACTACCAAAGAAGAAAAAGCTAAAGAGGAGGCCCACAAGAGAGCTATGGAGCTGAAAGAAAAAGAGATAGAGCTGAGAGACAGAGAAGAGAAAGCCAAAGAGGGGGCCCACAAGAGAGAGATGGAGCTGAGAGACAGAGAAGAGAAAGCCAAAGAGGAGGCCCACAAGAGAGAAATGGAGCTGGAAAAAGCCAAACAGGAGGCCCATGAAAGAGAAGAAAAAGCCAAACAGGAGGCCCATAAAAGAGAGATGGAGCTAAAAGAAAAAGAGATGGAACTGGAAGCAGCAAGGACTAGGCAGGGTGCATCAGACCATCCTAACAACTCCTCTCCAGGTACCACTTCCCATCCCAGGAAATTCCCCACCTACAAGGCAGGCGATGATACTGAGGCCTTCTTAGAAAATTTTGAAAGGGCCTGCCTTGGATACGACATCCCTCCAACCCAGTACATGGTAGAGCTGAGGCCGCAGCTCAGTGGACCCTTAGCAGAAGTGGCGGCTGAAATGCCTAAGGAACACATGAACAGTTATGAACTTTTTAAAAACAAGGCCAGACTCAGAATGGGGCTAACACCCGAGCATGCCCGTCGGCGGTTCAGAGCCCTAAGGTGGAAACCAGATGTGTTATTTACCCGGCATGCCTACCACATTGACAAAAATTGTGATGCCTGGGTATCAGGAGCAAATGTTAAATCTCTGGAAGATCTGCTTTCCCTAGTAAAAATGGAGCAGTTTTTAGAGGGTGTTCCTGAGGAAATAGAAAGGTACATCCTAGATGGGAAGCCCAAAACTGTAACCGAGGCGGGGGAGATTGGAGCCAAATGGGTGGAGGTGACAGAAAAGAAAAAAGCTAGTAGCAGTTGGAGCGAATATCAGAAGGGGCAAGCCGAAACAAAACCTTATCACCGGGGACAACCCAAGGCCCCACCCACATCCCAAGGGAAACCCCAGACGCCTTCTCACCCCACCACACCAGTCTCCAGCAACCAACATCGCCCCGGTGATACCTTAGCAGGGCGATGTTTTAAATGTAATGAACTGGGACATATAAAGGCTCACTGCCCCAAGAACCCCAACCGATTACAGTTCATTACACCCCAATCACACCAAAGATCCCCAGACCCAGATGCCTCTCTCATACCCTCGGAGCGAAGGGAAACCTTGAGAGTGGGCGGAAAGAAGGTTATCGCTTGGAGGGACACTGGGGCACAAGTGTCAACTATCCACCAATCCCTAGTGGACCCCAAACTCATCAACCCGGAGGCTACAGTGACAATTCAACCCTTTGTGTCACAGTCTGTAACCTTGCCTACAGCCAAGTTGCATGTCCAGTACAAGGGCTGGTCAGGAATGTGGACTTTTGCAGTCTATGACAATTATCCCATTCCCATGCTACTGGGGGAAGACTTGGCTAACCATGTGAAGCTAGCCAAGAGGGTGGGAATAGTCACCCGCAGCCAGGCTAAGCAAGCTTTCACCCCCATCCCTGTTCCTGAGCCGTCCACCAGGACCCCGTCTGTGTTACCGGAGACCCAAACACAGGTGGTGGAACCGGATCCCCTGCCAACGACTGCAACAGCCATAGTGAATCCAATCCCAGAGACCCAGCCAAAGCCAGTCCCAGAACCGGAACTGGCAACGCAACCAGCACCAGAACCATTGCCAGCACTGAGTCCAGCGCTTGCAACCCCGTCTACAACTCCAATGCCAGAGGGCACCAGCGAGCCTAAACTGGCGGAAGCAGCAGATAACCCTACCCAAGAGGCTCAGCCAGAGCCTGAAATACCACATAGTGCACCAGCGGACAGCGGTTCACAGTCAATGGAAAAAGCCCCAGCACCTGCATCGCTTCCAGAGGGACCAAGCCCCAGTCCACAGTCCAAGGAGGAACTGATGTCTCCAGCATCAAGGGAACAGTTCCAGGCCGAGCAGGAAGCAGATAACAGCCTTCAAAAAGCTTGGGCGGCGGCACGGAGCACCCCACCGCCTCTCAGCTCTTCTAACCGATCCCGGTTTGTTGTAGAAAAAGGACTTTTATACAAGGAGACTCTTTCTGGTGGGCACCAGGAAGACTGGCATCCTCAAAGACAGCTGGTAGTTCCCACTAAGTATCGGGTAAAACTCTTGAGCTTAGCCCATGATCATCCCAGTGGCCATTCTGGGGTGAACAGAACCAAAGACCGGTTGGGGAAGTCCTTCCACTGGGAGGGAATGGGCAAGGACGTTGCTAATTATGTCCGGTCTTGTGAGGTGTGCCAACGAGTGGGAAAGCCCCAAGACCAGGTTAAAGCCCCTCTCCAGCCACTACCCATAATTGAGGTCCCATTTCAGCGAGTAGCTGTGGATATTCTGGGTCCTTTCCCAAAGAAGACACCCAGAGGAAAGCAGTACGTACTGACTTTCATGGATTTTGCTACCCGATGGCCGGAAGCTGTACCCTTAAGCAACACCAAGGCTAAAAGTGTGTGCCAGGCATTAGCAGACATTTTTGCCAGGGTAGGTTGGCCCTCCGACATACTTACAGATTCGGGAACTAATTTCCTGGCAGGGAACATGAAAAACCTGTGGAAAGCTCATGGGGTGAATCACTTGGTTGCCACCCCTCATCACCATCAAACCAATGGTCTGGTGGAAAGGTTTAATGGAACTTTGGGGGCCATGATACGTAAATTCGTAAATGAACACTCCAATGATTGGGACCTAGTGTTGCAGCAGTTGCTTTTTGCCTACAGGGCTGTACCACATCCCAGTTTAGGGTTTTCACCATTTGAACTTGTGTATGGCCGCGAGGTTAAGGGGCCATTACAGTTGGTGAAGCAGCAATGGGAGGGGTTTACGCCTTCTCCAGGAACTAACATTCTAGACTTTGTAAGCAACCTACAAAACACCCTCCGACACTCTTTAGCCCTTGCTAAAGAAAACCTAAAGAATGCTCAGGAAGAGCAAAAGGCCTGGTATGATAAACATTCCAGAGAGCGGTCCTTCAAAGTAGGAGACCAAGTCATGGTCTTAAAGGCGCTCCAGGCCCATAAAATGGAAGCGTCGTGGGAAGGACCATTCACGGTCCAGGAGCGCCTAGGAGCTGTTAACTATCTCATAGCCTCCCCCACCTCCAACATAAAGCCTAAGGTATACCATGTTAATTCTCTTAAGCCCTTTTATTCTAGAGAATTAAACGTTTGCCAGTTTACAGCCCAGGAAACTGATGACGCGGAGTGGCCTGCAGGTGTGTACTATGAAGGAAAAAGGAATGGTGGCGTGGAAGAGGTGAACCTCTCCACGACCCTGGGACGTCTGCAGCGACAGCAGATAAAGGAGCTGTGCACAAGCTTTGCACCGATTTTCTCAGCCACTCCAGGACGGACCGAACGGGCATACCACTCCATTGACACAGGTAATGCTCACCCAATTAGAACCCCACCCTACCGGGAGTCACCTCATGCCCAAGCGGCTATACAAAGGGAGATCCAGGACATGCTACAGATGGGTATAATCCGCCCCTCTACCAGTGCATGGGCATCTCCAGTGGTTCTAGTTCCCAAACCAGATGGGGAAATACGCTTTTGCGTGGACTACCGTAAGCTAAATGCTGTAACTCGTCCTGACAACTATCCAATGCCACGCACAGATGAGCTATTGGCAAAATTGGGACATGCCCAATTCATCTCTACTTTAGACTTAACCAAGGGGTACTGGCAAGTACCCTTAAATGAACCCGCTAAGGAAAGGTCCGCCTTCGTCACCCAGGCAGGGGTGTATGAATTCAATGTACTCCCTTTCGGGTTGCGAAATGCACCCGCCACCTTCCAAAGACTTGTAGATGGTCTCTTAGCGGGATTGGGAGAATCTGCCGTTGCCTATCTCGATGATGTGGCCATTTTTTCTGATTCATGGACAGAACACCTGGAGCACCTGAAAAAAGTCTTCGAGCGCATCCGGCAGGCAGGACTAACTGTTAAGGCTAAAAAGTGTCAAATAGGCCAAAACAGAGTGGGGCACCAGGTGGGTCAAGGAACTATAAATCCCCTACAGGCCAAAGTGGATGCTATCCAAAAGTGGCCGGTTCCAAAGTCAAAGAAACAGGTCCAATCCTTCTTAGGCTTGGCCGGATATTATAGGCGATTTGTACCACACTACAGCCAAATCGCCGCCCCGCTGACAGACCTAACCAGAAAGAAACAGCCAAATGCAGTTCAGTGGACTGATAAGTGTCAAAAGGCCTTTAACCAGCTTAAGGCAACACTCATGTCTGACCCTGTGCTAAGGGCCCCAGACTTTGACAAACCGTTCCTAGTAACCACAGATGCTTCCGAGCGAGGCGTGGGAGCAGTTTTAATGCAGGAAGGACCAGATCAAGAATTCCATCCTGTCGTGTTTCTCAGCAAGAAACTGTCTGAGAGGGAAAGCCACTGGTCAATCAGCGAAAAGGAATGCTACGCCATTGTGTACGCGCTGGAAAAGCTACGCCCATATGTTTGGGGACGACGCTTCCAACTACAAACAGACCATGCTGCGCTACAGTGGCTTCATACCGCCAAGGGAAATAACAAAAAACTTCTTCGGTGGAGTTTAGCTCTCCAAGATTTTGATTTTGAAATACAACACATTTCGGGAGCTTCTAACAAAGTGGCTGATGCACTCTCCCGGGAAAGTTTCCCAGAGTTAACTGGTTAACAATTGTTTTTGGAATGAAACATATTGTTAGTTTTTATATAATCAGTAGTATGTCTAACGGTACGTGTGTCTTATTAACTCTGTTTTCTCCTAGAGCTCCAGGAAAGAAATCACAGCCAGTGTGGAACCAAACGTCCAACACTATCTGTGATTTGGGGGGCGTGTCATAACTATAAAAGGAAGGGTAACAGCTCTCTGTGTACAGTACTAAAATCCCTCCTGGTCAGAGACTCCAAAATCCTTTTACCTGTAAAGGGTTAAGAAGCTCGGGTAACCTGGCTGACACCTGACCCAGAGGACCAATGAGGGGACAAGATACTTTCAAATCTTGGGGGGGGGAAAGGCTTTTGTGTGTGTCCTTTGTTTAAGGGGTTGTTCGCTCTTGGGACTGAGAGGGACCAGACATCAATCCAGGTTCTCCCCATCTTTCTAAACAAGTTTCTCTTATTTCAAAATTGTAAGTAAAAGCCAGGCAAGGCGTCTTAGATTTACTTTGTTTTCTCAGCTTGTAAATGTACCTTTTACTAAAGTGCTTATCTTGTTTGCTATACTTTGAACCTAAGACAGAGGGGATTCCTCTGAGCTCTTTAAGTTTGATTACCCTGTAAAGTTATTTTCCATACTAATTTTACAGAGATGATTTTTACCTTTTTCTTTAATTAAAAGCCTTCTTTTTAAGAACCTGATTGATTTCTCCTTGTTTTAAGATCCAAAGGGGGTTTGGATCTGTATTCACCAGGAGTTGGTGAAAGGAAGGAGGGGGGAAGGGTCAATCTCTCCTTGTTTAAGATCCAAGCAGTTTGGATCTGTATTCACCAGGGAATTGGTGAAAGGTTTCTCAAGGCTTCCCAGGGAGGGAATCCATCGAGAATGGTGGCAGCGGGACCAGAGCTAAGCTGGTAGATAAGCTTAGCAGTTTTCATGCAGGCCCCTACATTTGTACCCTAAAGTTCAAAGTAGGGATACAGCCTTGACAGAGGTTTTGAAAAGGGGGGTGGCTTCCAGTCTCTGTGACCCTTGGGCAGTAGAGTTTACAACTGACCTGATCTGTCACTGTCACAGGGAATGGGGCATTCTGGGACAGCTGCTGGAGGACTATGAGGTCAATAACAGGAGGAGCTGAGCTGAAGCCTCTGCAATGAAGGAGAAACTAATTAAGTGGGTCCCATGACACAGACGGAGGAACCGCAGTGACATCCCTGCTGAGTCTCAGGTGCCCGGGACAGAGGCAGCTCCCTGGGATCCAGGACTATACCAGCCAGAAGAACAGGGGTGCTGGGAAGCATGATAAATGGTTCCAGGCTCCCCCAGGCATGAGATCTGCCCTTAACGCTCTGATTCTCTCTCTCCCGCTGTGAATGTGATTCTGGATCCAGACACGGCTCAGTCCATCCTCATCCTGTCTGAGGATCGGAAGTGTGAGATGGGCAGACACACACAGCAGGATCTGCCTGACACCCCTGAGAGATTTGACACAGCCCTGTGTGTGGCGACGACAGAGGAAAGGAAACAGAACGCCTGGTCTGTGGTAGCCGAAAAGCCTCTCAGCTTCAAAAGCCTCAAAAGCCCCCCCAGGGAATTTTCCCTGGGCTTTTTATTCTTTTTACTTCTCTATTTACAACACTTCTAAGTGGTTAAATTCTTGCGCATAGGAAAAGCATACAGTGTACAGCAACATGAGATAACAAACCCATATCTTGTGCACGTGAAAGCCAGCTGCGAGGGAGACAATCAGGCCAGCCAAGAAGTTTCCCAATTGCAGACGCGGGGGTGAAGGCCACTCCTGCCTCGTTGCCATGGGAACAGTTTGCCGTACCCGTGGGCTGACGATTCGGGAGCTACGCATCCCTACATCCCCCCCTTTTCTATTTTATATGCGGTGTTTAGACGGAGCACCCTCGCAGGGTCACATGCACAATGCCACCAGATTGGGTATACACTAAACAAAGCAGCAAAGTAAAACGTCAAGGCTCAAGACTAAGACCCCATACTGTAAGAGGGTTTTTATCCTCCCTGGGGGTAGCCATGACCAGATGTAATCCCACCAAGGAGGGGAAATGTCCTGGCGGATAGCTTGAGCATAACATCTCAGCATATCAATTTGCTGTTGTATGGCAGATTTATTAATGATGTTATTAAGGCCCAACCACGTATTCACCAGTATGTCGCTAGGTGGCTTGCAGACAGGAACAAGGCAGGTACTTAACAGACCTTGCATATCCGGGGCCACGGCCAGGCAGAAATCAGATTGATTCAATACTTGTGCCAGGCGGACCCAGATGTTAAACTGCAACCGCTGCTCCATCTGGGGTTCGCCTTGGCAACCAGGGGCCAACAGGAAACCTCCCAATACACACAAAATAAGGAGTGAATTAGCATTAAGGCAAGCTAACAATGTCACAAGGTAATTTTCTGCGGTAGGTTCCAGCTGCTGCTGCACTCGCAACTGCTCGGCCTGCAATGAGAGGGCTTTAACCTGTCCCCAGGTCATGCGCTGCGGGGGCTCCCGCGGGGGGCGCTGGCGAGGACGCTCGGGATCCTGTAAATGTAGATTGAACTGCGGAATGGGGTTCGACAGTCCCTGGTGCCAGGCCATCGCCGTGCCACGGGCGGACGTTACGCACCGGGACCCACAACGGACCTGCAGGAAGAGAAACGGCAGCATGACCCCGACCCCACGTTATAAGGGGCGCTGGGCCATGCCACTGAGGATTCGGGGCCTTGCGATATTTAACAAGGGGGCGGGGCAAGGCCTGGTGGCTGCGAAAATGACGTTCTGCCGCAGAGTAATTGTCAGTCAAATTCAAATGATTCAGGGTAAAAAGCACTGCAGCCAGCCATTCCTGGCGGGGAGGAAGGCCTACTGGAATCCCCCCTTTTTGTTTTTGGTGGGCCAGGGCCTGTTTGAGCGCACGGTTGGCCCGTTCCACAATGGCCTGGCCTGTGGGGTTATACGGGATACCAAACGTGTGGACAACGTCCCACGTGGTACAGAAGGAGGCAAAAGCCGAGCTACAGTAGGCGGGGCCATTGTCGGTCTTAAGATGGGACGGGTGACCCATGATTGCCATAGCGCGAATCATGTGATTAATAACATGGTGAGAGGCCTCACCCTTCTGGGGGGTGACCCACACATAATGGGAAAAGGTATCTACACACACGTGAAGATACTGCCAGGGGGCAAAAGGAGGAAAGTGTGTAACATCCATTTGCCAGAGCTGATTGGCCGAGGTTCCACGAGGGTTAACCCCCACCTCCGGGCTATTGGAGAGAGAAGCGCAAAGGTCACACTGGTGAACGATGGCCTGCGCCTGATGTAATGGGAGAGAGAACTGCTTGGCAAGGGCCTTGGCGGACTGATGGAAGAAGGCGTGGCTTTCGAGCGGGGAGGAAAAAATCGAGGCCACCGACTTGACCGCCTGGTCGGCCACTGCGTTACCCTCCGTCAATAGGCCCGGTAGCGTGGTGTGACTGCGAATATGTGCCACGAACAGTGGGCTAGAGCGGGAGGAAAGGAGCTGTTGCAGGGTGAGAAAAAGGGCCAACAGATTGTCATCACAGGAGGGCGACACATAGGAACCTGGAAGAGACTTGAGAACATTAGTAACATAAAGACTATCAGTAATCAGATTAAAAGGGTCATCCTGGAAGCATCGGCAGGCCAGGATGACAGCAGCCAATTCTGCGCGCTGGGGGGAACGCTGAGGCAGGGTAAAGCGAACTTGCCAAGTGCCCTGCTCCTGCCAGCTGACCGCACCCCGCGTTGGGCCGCCGTCTGTGAAGAGGGTAAGTGCATCCTCAATGGGGACGGTTGACAAAGACGGCCGGAGGTGAAGGTAAGGTTGTTGTAGGAGCGAGAGACGGGGGTCAGGGGGAATGTGATACTTGATTTCCCCGACATAGTCAGCAAGAGACAACTGGAGGGTGGCACTGCAAGAGACAGCGCGTTCCCAGTCTTTAGCCGGGATGGGGACAATAATGGCAGCGGGGTCGCAACCCAAGAGGGTGCGGGATCATTCTCGCACTTTAAAAATCAGCTCTGCGGCCTGTTGAGGGAGCGTCTGGATAGTGTGCGGAGGGGAGTGGGTCAAATAAATCCATTCAATTAAACGAAGACGCGCTGCCGCCCCCTCCTGGGCGAGGACAGCTGTCGGTTGTGAAAGTGTGGGAAGCAAAATGGCAAAAAGGGGCTGTTCCCTTTCTCGGCGGTCGACCCACACTTGGGCCAGGGTCCGGTTAATGAGGGTGACCGCTTGGCGCTGTTCCTGGGAAACGGGAATAATATCCCCGGGGAGGCGGCCCTGCCGAAGGCCAGAAAAAAGAGGGGACAGCATGGAGGTAGTCAGAGGGCAAAAAGGGCGAATCCAATTGAGGGACCCTAATAACTGTTGGAGCTGTACGAACGTAAGAGGGTCGGGCAACACCAGCTCCGGACAAACTGGGCGGGCATATGACTGGAGCATACGGTGACCGAGATACAAAAAAGGTGGCTGACGCTGGACCTTGTCCGGCGCAATAACTAAACCATACATTGCAAGCTGGTGGCGCAGTTCGTCCAGCCAGTCATCAGGAAGGATGGGGTGAGCCACCAGGATGTCGTCCATATAGTGATAAATTAAAGCATCTGGGTGTGCCGTGCGAAACGGCCGTAAGGCTTGCGCAACAAAATATTGACACAAGGTGGGGCTGTTCAACATGCCCTGAGGGAGCACATTCCACTGATAGCGTGGAGTGGGCTGGGAATGATTTAAGACCGGAACGGTAAAGGCAAAACGCGCCCGGTCCTCAGGGTGCAGGGGGATGGTAAAAAAATAATCTTTTAAATCTATCACAAACAATTTATAATCACATGGGATAAGATTGGGATTGGGGGTACCACACTGCAGGGGACCCATAGGCTGTATAATTTTGTTAATGGCGCGAAGATCCTGCAGGAGGTGCCACTTGCCAGATTTCTTCTTAATAACAAACACGGGGGTATTAAAGGGGCTAGTGGACTCCTCCAAATGCCCTGCCTGTAGCTGGTCATTGACCAAGTGCTGGAGGGCCTCCAGCTTTTCCAGAGGAAGCGGCCACTGCGCAACCCACACGGGCTCGTCAGTGAGCCAACGGAGGGGGAGGGCCGTACGCCTAATCATCGATATGGATGGTGGCAGTAAACTGCGTTAACAAATCACGGCCCCACAGGTTGAGGTGGACGGGGAGAATAATGGGCTGGATACGGGCGCGGCGGGTGCCCTGGGGCGCCCTAACCTCCAACCATCGGGCACTCTGTTGCGAATCCTGCGCCCCGCCCACACCCCAGACAGCCGGAGCCTGCTCCGTGGGCCAATGGGCGGGCCACTGCGCGGCGGCGATGACGGTGACGTCTGCCCCAGAGTCGATAACACCCTCGAACGGCTGATCGTTGAGGCAATAAATGCGTTTAGGTTGGGGTGATCCAATATCCTTAACAACCGCTGCCACTTGCGGGTGAACAGTGCGCTGGCCGGTGGACCCGAAGCCTCCGGTTCGGGGAACGTTTCTTCCCCCTGCCGGAAGGGAGTAGGGCACAAGTATGAGTTGCGCCCAGGCATCTCCCTGAAACAGCTGTTTCGGGAGATGACTCCACAGCTGAACATGGATAATTCCACCATAGTCCGAATCCACCACCCCAGGCACCACAAACAAGCCCTGCTTGCTGGCGGACGAGCGGGGTAGGACAAGGCCCACCATGCTCTCCGGCAGCGGGCCCTGGATCTGGGACGGCATGAGGAGAACCTCCCCGGGGAGAGTTATATCCATATTTTCCTGATTGACAAGGTCAATCCCCGCACTGCCCCTTGTGGTGGCGGGAACATTGTGTACGGAGAGGGGCGCGGCCTTGGGCCTTGGGCTGGTCGCAGGCCCGACTACTAGTTTCCCGGGGGGTTATCTTGGCTGGCAGCCAAAACCCGGTTGTCACCCCCGGCTGAGCGACACTGCGCAGCCCAATGGTAGCCCTTTTTGCATTTTGGACACAGCGTGCGGGGCCTCTGGTCTGTTCGGGGTTTGTTTTTACACGCCCCCCCCCAGGGGCCCGGCACTCCCGCCGAAAATGCCCGGGCTTTTGGCAGTTAAAGCAGTTCCCCTGAGGCTTCTGCCCCTTGTGCAGGGCAGCTGCCAGCAGGGCCATTTGATGGGTCTGAGTGCCTACGTCAGCACACGCCTGCAGCAATTCTGCCAGGGTATACCCCGGGCGCCCAACCACTGCCTGCATGGCACGGCGGCAATCTGCATTGGCATTCTCGTAAGCCAATTTTTGCATTAGCTCAGTCTGGGCCTCCGGGTTATCAATCTGCCTCTGGACTGCCTCTTGGAGGCGGTCAATAAACTGGTGGAACGGTTCGGCGGCACCCTGCCGAGTAACCGCGAAGGACTTAGAGGACTCGCCTGCAGCGGGGACCCTGTGAAACGCGCGATGGACACACTGGCCAATAATGGGATAAGCTGCCCGGGGCGTACCCACCGCCTGCTCGGGGATGCTCGAAAACTGCCCCATGCCATACAACTGCTCAGCGAGATAGGCCCCCCCACCTTGTGCTGCCGCCGCAAGCGCCTCTCGCTGGTACTCGCTATCCCACACAACATATTGCCCGGGAACGCCTCGAACCCACAGCTGGATTCCTCGTCGGTCAAGAGACCGGCCTCACGTGCTCGCCGCACCGCCGCGGCGACAGCGCCCTCCCGCCCGACCGGTGGGCAGGGGGGCGCCGCCGCGGGCGGCGGCGCAGGAAGGGTCAGCTGCGGGTAGGAGGGGGGCAGCCCATCACCTGGGGGCAAAAGGGAGACCGGCTTAGGACCGTCGGGGCCGACCCCCTCCAGCGCCTCCTTACAACGCTGCCAGAGCAGCAGGTGCTGGACTGGGGCATGGGGTTCACTATACAAGATGGTCCCAATCCGTATCCAATCAAGAAGCCGTAACGACCCGCAGTCCGGATACCAGGGGCACTGGCGATCTACTTCCCTTAGAAGGTCCTCAATATGAGCGACTGAGACAACGACACATGATCGCTGCCGTATAATCTTTTGTAACTCTCTTGCGTGCTCCTTCTGGGCACTGGAAAGTCCCCCCCCCCCCCATACTCACGAATCAGGGGCGGCAAACGGCCGCGGGGGTGCACTCGGCGTGTCCAGCCGGTGAGCAGAGAGGTATCACATCGGGGTCACCAGCTGTGGCGACGACAGAGGAAAGGAAACAGAACGCCTGGTCTGTGGTAGCCGAAAAACCTCTCAGCTTCAAAAGCCTCAAAAGCCCCCCCAGGGAATTTTCCCTGGGCTTTTTATTCTTTTTACTTCTCTATTTACAACACTTCTAAGTGGTTAAATTCTTGCGCATAGGAAAAGCATACAGTGTACAGCAACATGAGATGATAAACCCATATCTTGTGCACGTGAAAGCCAGCTGCGAGGGAGACAATCAGGCCAGCCAAGAAGTTTCCCAATTGCAGACGCAGGGGTGAAGGCCACTCCTGCCTCGTTGCCATGGGAACAGTTTGCCATACCCGTGGGCTGACGATTCGGGAGCTACGCGTCCCTACACCTGTGTGCTGGGCTGTGAGGGATTCACCTCGGGGAGACATTACTGGGAGGTGGGGGTTGGGGGATACTGGGTTGTGGGGGTAGCCAGAGAGTCTGTGAGGAGGAAGAGATGGATCAGCCGTAACCCTGAGGGGGGGGATCTGGGCTGTGCAGTGCTGCAGGGGTCAGTTTCAGGCTCTCACCTCCCCTGCGACCCTCCTGCCCCTGAGCCAGGTCCCCAGCAGGATCCAGGTTTGTCTGGACTGTGAGCAGGGGCAGGTGACATTTATTGATGCTGGTGACAAGGCCCCAATCTTCACTTTCCCACTGGCCTCTGTCCCTGGGGAGAGAATCCGACTCTGGCTCCGGATACTGGGGACAGGATCCCGGCTCAAACTGTGTCCCTGAGACACGGGGTGGTGGGGGAGGGAGAGGAACATCTCACTGGGGACCCTGAAATCAGCCTCTCTACTCTCAGAAAGTGTAGTCCTTATGATCTCCTCCTGTGGACTTTCTATCATGCAGGAGGTTCCATCAGGTCTCACCTCTGTGCAGCCTCTGGACTGTCAAACCATAGAGAGTATTCAGTGAGCGAGAAAGAGAAGCAAATTTCATTGCCCCAGGGATTGTGCAGCCTGTTTGCCACTGTTCTCTATGATCCAGGAGGACTCTGGGGATCCTGGGTTAGACAGTGTCACTGAGACATGATGGGAACAGCCCACTGAGAATGAAAAAATGGGCTTCTCTAGCCAAATAATCCTAGCTCCTATGACCTGGAAGACTCCAGTCTACCCAACCATAGGCATCAACTTCTCCTGGTACCGGTGGGTGCTCACGCCCCCCTGCCCCAACTCCACCCCTGCCCCTGCAGCACCAGGGATGGGAGGGGGTGCAGAACCCCTGGAGCTGCAGGAGGAGCAGAGGGGCCCTGAGAGGCAGGTATGGGGTCTGCAGGTTTACAATTGGTGGAGGGGCTGTGGACAGAAGTGATGTTGGGTTGGGGAGCAGAATTAATAGCTGGGCTGGGTACAGGCAGATGTGGGGGTGGCAGGGACACAGAATTAATTAACTGGGGTTTGGGGGAGAAAATGTAGGCTCTGCACCAGCAGGGAGCCTGGGAGAGGGAGACCCAGGGACTGGAGAGTGTGCATTCATCCCAATATCCAGTAGAAATGAGTGACTAGTGTAGACACTTCCTACATCGACAGAAGGGGTTTTTCCATTGATGCAGTTAATCCATCTCTGGGAGAGGCAGTAGTTAGGGCAACAAAGAATTCTTCCATTGACCTTTCTGCATCTACATCCAAGGTTAGATTGACCTAACTACATCACACAGGGTGTGAAAGTTTTCACAGCTCTGAGTGATATAGCTAGGCCGACCTAAGTTTTAGGTATAGACCAGGCCTCAGGAAGAATAAGGGTATGTCTACACTACAGTTGCTACTACAGAAGAGCTACAGCTGTGTCGCTGAAGTGCCGTAGTGTAGATGCTTCCTACACTGACAGAAGTGTTTTTTCCATGGCTCTAGTTAATCCTCCTTTCTGAAAGGTGGTAGCCAGGTCAATGGAAGAATTCTATTATCTACACTGGGGATTAGGTCAATCTAGCTGTGGCACTCAGGGTACAAAATTTTTCATAGCCCTGAGTGATGTCACTAGGTTGACCTATGTTTAAGTGTAGTCCTGGCCTATGAGGGGTTTCCCTGGAGCTAGCTGAAAACATGGGGTCAGAGGGATTGGCTGGCAGCTTGGTGTGTGTGAGGCAGAGAGCCAAGAGAAGCAGTCGTGAATGTGATCCTGGCAGGAAACTAAGATACAGAGCTTGCTTCAAGCACAGGGTTCCTTGGAACAGCAGATGTGGATTTTTGAGTAAGGAAACTGCCTGCAGTTGTTTGTTTCTACCGTGTTCAGGGCACAGGAATGTGTGGACATTCTTTGTAAATAATAAAGATTGCACCAAAGATAAATACCTGACTCCTATAATCAATTTCTCCACCCAGTGGAAGAACCTAGCATGGCCCCAAACACTGGCTAACTGCTGAGGTCAAAGGAGCAATGGTACAACCTGAGTCAGAATCTAGACCTATAGCAGTAAATGAGTTGTTGGGAAACATTTTCTGGGCATTCCAGCAGCAAAGAGCCTGTGCAGAGGAGTAGATTGCTGCTCATTGTGGACTTCAGCATATGCAGGTTTGTGTGCTGAACAATCCCCATTGTCCCTTCTCCTGACACTCCTCTCCCCAGAGTCAGAAAAATCCCAAACTAGAATCCCTGGCTTGTATATCTCCCCAAGCAGAACCAGTCCACACAGTGATTAGGAGCTCAGTATAGGCCCAAGGAGAATGATTGGAGGAGCCTGGGGTAGCTGGAAAGGGGCAGGGTGGGGGTAGGATTGTTATTTTTCCTTTGGTCTATGGAGTTTTACAAAGATTAAACCTAAAATCTTCTTTCCAGCTCTTAGATGGTGTTTTGGATGGGCTGCAACCTTTAGACTGCGATGTCATAAAGCTTAGGAGATTTACCATAATATCACCCTTCAGCTCAAGAGTTGCTCTGGATTAATGTGTTGCTGACATTTTCATGCCTTGTCACTAGCACAAACCAGGTGCCTCTGACCTTAACCCATGGTTCCATGTAGCCCGTGGTTCCATGGTTCTACATAACCCATGTAGCCCGGCTGGTCCCAGGCCGGTGGCTAGATGTACAGCAAGACACAGCTAAGCCAAGGCTCCTCTGCACACACATTGTCACTGAAATAACCCAATGGGGTTTAGTTCCCACCTATTGTGGTTTCAGTGCATACACCCACCTCACAGGTCACTGGGCAGTGTCCTTTTGCCTCAGGGTCTTAAGGCCAGCAACCAAAAGTTCCTTTAACGTGCCCCTCCCTTCTCCCCCCACCCCACTCACAGTGAAGACCCAGAGTTCAGAGATGCATCTGCAGAGTTCACCTCTCCCCCTGGCATGGTGGGGGGGGGGGGGGTGCGGCTTGCTCACTCAGAGCTGTCCAGGCATTTGCTGTGGCACGGTCTGCCTGGCCAGTGACTCACCACTCCACTCATCCCTTCACCAGCCACTTGGTCACCATCCCACACTCTCTGGGATATCTTGAGGTCCTACCACTTAGCACAGCTCTCAGTGATTTCAGCCATTAGGTGGGAAGCCTCATTGCTAGCACAGACAGAGCAGTCTATTGTACCAGAGACACTGTCCCGCAATAGGCCTAATGCTGAGCCCTGATTATCAGTGATTTCAGCTCTGTTGGTTTGTAACAAGACTCCCAGTTGAGTCTTAATCCACTCTGTCATTACACAGTAAGGATCAAATTGTGTCTGGGGCCCACACCAGCAGGCACAAGTATATCACCATACTCTCATGACTCCAGTGGGTTTCGGCACCCATGTCCCCTGCCTACTGAGTGCAGTTAGTTGAAGATGAGTCCCTCAATCAGGGTATGCCAAGCACAGTTCTGCTGCCCTTGATTCACACAACAAGGATAACAACCCTTTAGTACCCCAGCCCCCAATAACAAAGTGACTTGTGATCCAACACCAGCCAAAAGTGACCATTTGGGAAAATCAGCCCCATCATGCTGAGCACCTAGGCAGGGTGGATGTGCCTAAGCAAACAAAGCCAAAGTCCTCTTCCCCAGCTCATCAGTAGGTGTTGGGGAGAGCTCATCCAGACCCTCCTTACATTAAGAATATCCCAATTCAATTGAGGGTACGTCTCAACAGCAGCTGGGAGGTGTGATTCTTGGGTACATGTAAACATGCGGACACTGCTGAAGCTAGCACACTACCAATAGCAGTGAGGCTGCAGCAGCAAGGGGCTGGCTTGGACTAGCTGCTGTAAATGTAAACAAATGTGTTTGTCTTAACGATTGGCTGAACAAGAAGGAGGACTGAGTGGACTTGTAGGCTCTAAAGTTTTATATTGTTTTATTTTTGAGTGCAGTTATGTAACCAAAAAAAATCTACATTGGTAAGTGCAACACTCATGATAAAGAGATTGCACTACAGTACTTGTAATGAGGGAATTGAAAAATACAATTTATTTTATCATTTTTACAGTGCAAATATTTGTAATAAAAATAATATAAACTGAGCACTGTACACTTTGTATTCTGTGTTGTAATTGAAATCAATATATTTGAAAATGTAGAAAAACCATCCAAAAATATTTAATAAATTTCAATTGGTATTCTATTGTTTCACAGTGTGATTAATCACGATTATTTTTTGTAGTTAATTGCATGAGTTTACTGTGAATAATCAACAGCCCTAAAATAAACCATTAACAACGCTTTTTTTAAAAAAGCAAAATAGAAACTAATACAAAACACACTGAACTACAAAGTTCCCCTCCCTCTGGATCTGCTACAGGATTTGAATCATGTCTCTTCAGATCCCCAACACACACCCCACCACTTCAGCTCTGGGGATAATTGCTGTGCTGTGTGTGGACAGCCACCAGCAGGGACAGGACACATGCTTTTCCAGTGGGTTACACAAGTATTTGCTAGTCATCAGTAGAACATTTATGATCAGGACTCTGGGTTCCTATTGCTGGCTTCACTGTGGTGGTGGTGGTGGTGGTGTGTGTGTGTGTGTGTGTGTGTGTGAGGGAAGCTCCTTAAAAGTGGGGGGGGGGGGAGGGAGGGGACACCAGCACCTGAACCATCACCCCGCCCCCTGCACTGCTCCTTTCCTGCAGCCCCTGTGCCATCCCTTCCCCTCAAGCTCCCACTCTTGCAATGCCCCTTCCCCACGAGGCCCCACCCTTGCCTGCCCCTTCCCCCATGAGGCCCCATCCCCTGCTCACTCTCTGCCCCTCCCACTATTCCTCACCCTTATGGCCACTAAAAAGAGGGCGGACATAACCCTCCCACTTCTAAAAGTGACGGGGCCATGGCCCCCTCCCCACCCTATTCTGGTACCCCTGGTGTGCCATAACGGTTCGCAACAGGAGAGCCAACAGATATTTGACACTTTGAGACTAAAGCCGGTGGGGATGAGTAGCAAATACCTGGGGCTTCCACACTAGAGACCCTAGTTCTAGTCCCCATTTTGACCTTGTGTAACTTCTCTGTTAACTTATTAGCACAATGGGCTGCAAAGGTGTCCAATACTAGATTGCGTTCTAGGGCTAGGGATATGAAGTCATGGTCAGCCATAAGAGATGGGAGCACTCAGTAGAAGTGAGATGATTTGTACTCATGGCTTCTGGCTCGTTTCACTGTACCCGAGCCCATGTGTTTTGTCCTTGTCATTGGATAGCATCCCCCCTCCCCCATCCCCCCGTTCCGCTCAGCAGTCTGGGAATTGTCTCATTGGACAGTCAGCTGCAAGTCACATGGACTGAGGGACTCATCTCGCCAGCCTCCTCCTCAAAGCTCCTGGTGGGCACTTCTGTTGGCCAAAAGTAACTGCGTGTGTCTGACTGATGACTACAATTCTCAGGCAATATGTTCACCAGCAAAAAAACCAACCCAGCAGCAGTGAGATCCTCTGCCTGAGCCCATCCACCAGAGCTGACAGCAGGAAGACTGACTGGTTAGAAGGAAATTTACAACCGTGTAACCAGTTTGCCTTTCATAATCATGACAATGTATCTCATCACAGTATGAGTCAGGATCTGTAACAATATTGTATCTGGTTGCTCATGAAGTAACCCGCTGCTTCCCCAGCAGCATCTCGGCTCAGCAGGCCTTTCCCATTGCAGTTGCAGTTCCTATTCTGGTTCCAGAAGGCCACTCCCCAGATTCACTGTTGAATCTGAGCTCAAAGCCACCCTGCCGCAATAGACTCTTGGATGCAGTGCCCAGCCACATGAAACAGCCGCAGAATGAAGGAGTGCGACTCATGGCTAGAAATCTCCAGCCATGCATTATCCAGCAAAACAGGAGCAGATAAATAATTTCAGCTCACACCATCCAGCTGCAAGAATGTATGAATTCCTCAGTGCAATGCATTAAATAGCTGCATCATTGTACCAGCTATACGGCAGCCCCTGTAACTAGCCACATCCCTGGCAAGTGCTCCATTCTCACCGCAGCTGGAGTTCCATTTCTGGTCCCACGTGGCTGCTCCCCAGTGTCACCCAGGCCCCCTCTGTCTGTCCCCAGATCTCCTCCTGCAGCCAGACTGGACAAGACTGAGAGCCTTGGGGCCTGGAGTTCTCTGGTTAGCCCATCCCCTGTACAGCGCAGGAGCCCCTGGGCCAGCTCCCTGCACACCTGCTGCCATCTGCAAAGAGCCAGGAGTCCATGAGAGCTGGGGAGACCATGCAGGGAAACAGAAGCAGTAGCTGCCAGGCTAAGAACAGGCGTGACTGCTGCCTTCTTGGCCAGCACATGCAGCACTGAACCAGGCACCCCTAGAGCTCTCTGTTTATCCCACACCCTGTGCAGTGCAGGACCCCTAGTGCAAGATCCCCTCACCGCTGCCCTCGGGCCCCAGCCCTCACCCGGGGGACAGGAGCTTGGTCTCTGTGGGCCAATGAGTCCCTGGTCTCTCTGCTGGGGCTGACAAAAAGGGAGAAAATCAGTGTGGGCCTTGCTGGGTGTGGTTGTGTGAGATGGGGTCATCTGCCCCACTATGGCCCAGACTGAGATCCCAGCTCATTCCAACCACTGTCACATGGACATTCAGCTTCTGTATGCTGGTGGGGAGGCTTTGGGTCATTGCCCTGTGGGAGCTGCTGGGGGAGGGAGGAGATTTCCTGCTCACAGCCCTGATGGGCCAGTTTTACTTTAGTTCCCCACCAGAAAAGGAGCCGGGACTGACAGATTATGGGTGAGGGAGAGAGATTTGTGTCTCTGTTTCCTCATCCCTTCCTCCACAGGGACCTGATTAGAAACAGGGGATCCCTAGTGGAGAAGCCGGTCTAGGGAATGCAAGCAGAACTGGAGGGAGATGGGGGTCTGGGCAGCTGTGTCCAATATGTGAGCACAGAAAGCGGCTGGTTATTCAGAGACAGCATTTTAGAGCAGGCCTGAAAATGATGCACTTTCACTCCTGTCTGCTTGTAAAGGGAAATCTACAAACCCCATATTGAGCAAAGGTTTTTAGGGGGAGGGGAGCCCCTCCTGCCTGCAAGCAAGCAGCCTGACCAGATCCCCACACAGCTGCCTCTACTGCCAATAACAGAGGCAGGCTCCCACAGCTGCAACCAGTAAGGGAGACAAAACCAGCTATAAAAGGAGAGAGCACAGAGACGGTGGATAGGCATGGGCAGAAACAATGGAGTCCTCTCTATCTTGGGCTGACTCTATAGACACAGCCCAAAGGAACTGATGCAGACTGCTAGGTCTAATTAGATCCTAGGGGCCAACTGAAAAAAGCCAATTGGGGGTAGTAGAGACCCCCTTGAAAGACCACATCAAGGACTGGTGACATCACCATTATCACCTGACTGCACAGACTGACCTAGTGACTGGGGGGAGGGTCAGGGAGATGATAATCAGAAAAATTCTGTGCATGTGTGTGTCCATCTGTTCCCTTATCCTCCTTTCCCAGGTTCTGGCTGCAGATTTTCCCCAGACACTTTACTCAGAAGCAAACTGTTTCAGATTAAAACATAAAACAAGATTATTAACGACAGAAAAATTGAAGTGAAGTGATTATAAGTGATATCAAACAGCTCAAAGCAGATTATCTAGTAAACAAACAAAACCACAAACTAAGCCTAAAAGACTAGAAAGATTGGATATGAATTAACAATTTTTCATCCTGACTGATGATACAAGCAGGCTTGCAGATGCTGAAGACACAAGCTGCACTTGCTTTGCAGCTTGGGCTCCCTACCCCTGTTCCAAGTCATTTTCTTTTGGAGCTTCTTTCAGCAGGTGTTCAGCAGTGGGAGAATGAACAACCACCAATGATGTCACTCCCTTACATAGCTGTTCCATATGGCAGAAACCCTTTCTTTCAACTTTGGTTCCCAGACCAGTTTGTGGAAAAACATAGGTACCCAAAACAGAGATCAGTGTCATGTGGTCTGGTCACATGCCCTTGCATACCTTGCTGAGTCATAGCACCCATTACTCATAGGCTGTCTGGAGCGTACTCAGGGGGGGGGATGAGATTCTCCTATAGCCCATTGTTTCCCCCGATGGCTCATTACCCAATATAGGCCCTTCCCAACCAGCTGTCTAGACTGGAAGCATCTTGCCTAGTGGGTGTCACCCAGGTGTAACTACATTTGAAATAAAGATACAAAGGCTTTGTCTACACTAACAACTGCTGCGGCTCTTCCAGCACTCTAAAAAACCCACCCCCACGAAGGGCAGCTAACAGCACTGGGAGCATGGCTCCCAGCCCTGGTGCCACTACACTGGCACTTTAGAGCGCTGAAACTTGCATCGCTCAAGGGCGAGTTTTTTTACACTCCTGAGTGAGAAAGTTTCAGCGCTGTAAAGTGCCAGTGTAGACAAGGCCATAGTCATGATTCATAACTTCAGATACCAAAATGATACATGCATACAAATAGGATATTCATATTCAGCAAATCAGAACTTTTCCAGTGACATCTTACATGACCCCTCTTGTACAAAATGCATCATAATTATGCCATAATATCATAGTAATAGGACTGTGAAGAATATGGGGTGTAGTGTCACAAGCAGTTTCTCTCTCCCTTCCGCCAGCAGGTTACCAGGAGGCAGGAAGGCCCATCAGTTCAGCAGCCAGGGCTGCAGCAGGGAGGAGAGGCTGATAGGGACTTCTCCTCCTCTGCCTGGGGTTTGCTTAGACCAGGCAAAGCCAGAAGGTCACTGATCAGCTGCTGCTGGAACCTGCCCCTAGAGACGGGCAGTTGGAAACTTGAGAGCCAAATGCCACTGCTGTGTGTGGGAATTAGGAAATGGAGTTTTTACTAAGGCCAGCCCTTGTTAGGGCACTGAGAGAATTTCTCTCCTTTGTGGAGGAGTCTCTGCTGTCCAATGTGGTGTTAGCTCCAACTAAGCATTTTTCGTGCTAAGGACATCTGAGAGGCTCTTCCCTGTGTGGATTTGCTGATGCTTGATGCCCTGTGAGCACCAAATGAAGCTTCCCCCAATTCAAGCTCTTTCTTCTGTGAATTATCTGATGGGGAATAATGTGTAAGCTCACACTGAATCTTTTCCTGCAGTTATTGAAGCTTTTCCCACAATCCAAGCATTTATGGGTTCTCCCTCTTGTGTGGACTGTCTGATGTCAAGCAAGGTTTGATCTTCAAATGAAACTTTTTCCACAGTCAAAGCATTTATAGATTCTGTCCCATGTGGATTCTCAAATGTTTATGAAGTTATGAGCTGGGACTGAAGCTTTTCCCTTCATCCAAGCATTTATGGGGTTTCCCTCGTGTGGATTCTCCCATGCTTAATAAGGCTTGAGCGCTGACTGAAACTTGTCCCACAGTCCAAGCATTTATAGGGTCTCTCTCCTGTGTGTATTCTCCCATGGTCAATAAGGACTGAGCGCTGACTGAAGCTTTTCCCACAGTCCAAGCATGTAAAGGGTTTCTCTCCCGCGTGGATTCTTCCATGCATAATAAGGCTTGCGCGCTGACTGAAACTGTTCCCACAGTCCAAGCATTTAAAGGGTTTCTCTCCCGTGTGGATTCTCCTGTGGCAAATAAGGCCTGAGAGCTGACTGAAGCTTTTCCCACACTCAAGGCATTTATAGGGTCGCTCTCCCGTGTGGATTCTTCCATGGCTAGCAAGGCCTGAGTGCTGACTAAAAGTTTTCCTACACTTCAAGCATTCATAGGGTTTCTCTCCTGTGTGAATTCTCCCATGCTTTATAAAGTCAGACAGACAACTGAAGCTTTTCCCACAGTCCAAGCATTTATAGGATCTCTTTTTTGTGTGATTTGTCTGCTGGGCTGTGGTTTCCTTGGGACCATTGCCTCCTCTCCCACATTCAATAGATTCATCCACTTTCTCCCTTGGGTTGTTTCCCAGCTTCCTCTCTGACCTGTGCCAATTACTCCAGGCTGTTCTCTGCTCCAAGCACTGGGAAAAATTACTGTCAGATCTCAAAATGGTCCCCTGTATTTCCACTTGCTCAGGTCCTTTTTGCTGTGGAGTCTCCTCCTCATTCTCACTCTTTGTCTTGTCACCTGCTGGGGGAGAGGATCCAGGCAGGAGTCATTGCCTGGGCTGGTCGAAAGGACAGAAAGGGGAATAGCAAAGAGGGAAAACAACACAATAACTGTTGGGGAGACTGAGAAATTGGATTCTGCCTCCACATCCCATCCAAACATTCACAGGGAAGTGAAGACAGGGAGAAAACTCCTGACAGCTAACAGGGTGGGTGGGAAGCCATGAGCGATATCTGCCATGCTGACCACAACCTGACCTGAGTGAGATGAGGCAGAACTGAGGGGGCTCATAGCACATTTTGGAGATTTTCAGCTTTTTCCTTCATTTGCCAGTTTCTGTGTCAGTATCACTGGCTCCTCACCTGTGTGGGTGTCTCTTGGGACTTTCCTTTCCTCAGAGGCTTGAAGATCCGGGACCCATGGCTCTTCCCCTGCTTCCAGCCGGGCGACCAGGTCAGGTTTGGGAATGAGAAGTCCTGCTCAGGGGGTGAAATCAGGCATGAGCAGAGTGCACAGAGGATTGGTGGAGTATTTGTCACAAAGGGCACATCTCGAATTTAACTTGACCCCATTATTTGCTGGGGGGTTGTGGAATCTGAACAGATGGGAACATGGTCCCTGAACCCCCTTGGAATCGGGCGATGTCTGGAGGGGAGGGGAGTTGTCACACCCTCACTGGGAGTTTTCAGGGGCTGTGTGCTCTGGGGGACTTGCTGAGGCACATGCAGCTCTGACATTAACCCCCTGCCTCTGTTTAAACCTCAGAGCCCTCCCCACACATGGAGCTAGTCCCATGAAGGAAGGTACACAGAGAACCTGTTTGAAGTGAGCATTAATGCAGAGAGGATAATACTCTGCTTCTGCCCCCATGACAGCTGGAGGGATGGAGATGAATTAGCATGTCCATTAGCTCCATGACTCCCTTATCCCATTGGAGGGGGTTTGGAGAACATAAGAACATAAGAACATAAGAAAGGCCGTACTGGGTCAGACCAAAGGTCCATCTAGCCCAGTATCTGTCTACCGACAGTGGCCAATGCCAGGTGCCCCAGAGGGAGTGAACCTAACAGGCAATGATCAAGTGATCTCTCTCCTGCCATCCATCTCCATCCTCTGACGAACAGAGGCTAGGGACACCATTCTTACCCATCCTAGCTAATAGCCATTTATGGACTTAGCCACCATGAATTTATCCAGTCCCCTTTTAAACATTGTTATAGTCCTAGCCTTCACAACCTCCTCAGGTAAGGAGTTCCACAAGTTGACTGTGCGCTGCGTGAAGAAGAACTTCCTTTTATTTGTTTTAAACCTGCTGCCTATTAATTTCTTTTGGTGACCCCTAGTTCTTGTATTATGGGAATAAGTAAATAACTTTTCCTTATCCACTTTCTCAACATCACTCATGATTTTATATACCTCTATCATGTCCCCCCTTAGTCTTCTCTTTTCCAAACTGAAGAGTCCTAGCCTCTTTAATCTTTCCTCATATGGGACCCTCTCTAAACCCTTAATCATTTTAGTTGCTCTTTTCTGAACCTTTTCTAGTGCTAGAATATCTTTTTTGAGGTGAGGAGACCACATCTGTACACAGTATTCGAGATGTGGGCGAACCATGGATTTATATAAGGGCAATAATATATTCTCAGTCTTATTCTCTATCCCCTTTTTAATGATTCCTAACATCCTGTTTGCTTTTTTGACCGCCTCTGCACACTGCGTGGACATCTTTAGAGAACTATCCACGATGACGCCAAGATCTTTTTCCTGACTCGTTGTAGCTAAATTAGCCCCCATCATGTTGTATGTATAGTTGGGGTTATTTTTTCCAATGTGCATTACTTTACATTTATCCACATTAAATTTCATTTGCCATTTTGTTGCCCAATCACTTAGTTTTGTGAGATCTTTTTGAAGTTCTTCACAATCTGCTTTGGTCTTAACTATCTTGAGTAGTTTAGTATCATCTGCAAACTTTGCCACCTCACTGTTTACCCCTTTCTCCAGATCATTTATGAATAAATTGAATAGGATAGGTCCTAGGACTGACCCTTGGGGAACACCACTAGTTACCCCTCTCCATTCTGAGAATTTACCATTAATTCCTACCCTTTGTTCCCTGTCCTTTAACCAGTTCTCAATCCATGAAAGGACCTTCCCTTTTATCCCATGACAGCTTAATTTACGTAAGAGCCTTTGGTGAGGGACCTTGTCAAAGGCTTTCTGGAAATCTAAGTACACTATGTCCACCGGATCCCCCTTGTCCACATGTTTGTTGACCCCTTCAAAGAACTCTAATAGATTAGTAAGACACGATTTCCCTTTACAGAAACCATGTTGACTATTGCTCAAGAGTTTATGTTTTTCTATGTGTCTGACAATTTTGTTCTTTACTATTGTTTCAACTAATTTGCCCGGTACCGACGTTAGACTTACCGGTCTGTAATTGCCGGGATCACCCCTAGAGCCCTTTTTAAATATTGGCGTTACATTAGCTAACTTCCAGTCATTGGGTACCGAAGCCGATTTAAAGGACAGGTTACAAACCTTAGTTAATAGTTCCGCAACTTCACATTTGAGTTCTTTCAGAACTCTTGGGTGAATGCCATCTGGTCCCGGTGACTTGTTAATGTTGAGTTTATCAATTAATTCCAAAACCTCCTCTAGTGATACTTCAATCTGTGACAGTTCCTCAGATTTGTCACCTACAAAAGCCAGCTCAGGTTTGGGAATCTCCCTAACATCCTCAGCCGTGAAGACTGAAGCAAAGAATCCATTTAGTTTCTCCGCAATGACTTTATCATCTTTAAGCGCTCCTTTTGTATTTTCATCGTCAAGGGGCCCCACTGGTTGTTTAGCAGGCTTCCTGCTTCTGATGTACTTAAAAAACATTTTGTTATTACCTTTGGAGTTTTTGGCTAGCCGTTCTTCAAACTCCTCTTTGGCTTTTCTTATTACACTCTTGCACTTAAGTTGGCAGTGTTTGTGCTCCTTTCTATTTGCCTCACTAGGATTTGACTTCCACTTTTTAAAGGAAGTCTTTTTATCTCTCACTGCTTCTTTTACATGGTTGTTAAGCCACGGTGGCTCTTTTTTAGTTCTTTTACTGTTTTTCTTAATTTGGGGTATACATTGAAGTTGAGCCTCTATTATGGTGTCTTTAAAAAGGGCCCACGCAACTTGCAGGGATTTCACTTTAGTCACTGAACCTTTTAACTTTTGTCTAACTAACCCCCTCATTTTTGTATAGTTCCCCCTTTTGAAATTAAAGGCCACAGTGTTGGGCAGTTGAGGTGTTCTTCCCACCACAGGGATGTTGAATGCTATTGTATTATGGTCACTATTTCCAAGCGGTCCCGCTATAGTTACCTCTTGGACCAGCTCCTGCGCTCCACTCAGGATTAAATCTAGAGTCGCCTCTCCCCTTGTGGGTTCCCGTACCAGCTGCTCCATGAAGCAGTCATTTAAAGTATCGAGAAATTTTATCTCTGCATTTCGTCCTGAAGTGAAATGTTCCCAGTCAATATGGGGATAATTGAAATCCCCCACTATTATTGGGTTCTTAATTTTGATAGCCTCTCTAATTTCCCTTAGCATTTCATCATCACTATTACTGTCCTGGTCAGGTGGTCGATAATAGATCCCTAATGTTATATTTTTACTAGAGCATGAAATTTCTATCCATAGAGACTCTATGGAACCTGTGGATTCGCTTAAGATTTTTACTTCATTTGAATCTACACTTTCTTTAACATATAGTGCCACTCCTCCCCCTGCACGGCCTGTTCTGTCCTTCCGATATATTTTGTACCCCGGAATGATTGTGTCCCATTGATTGCTCTCAGTCCACCAGGTTTCTGTGATGCCTATTATAGCTATATCCTCCTTTATCACAAGGCACTCTAGTTCACCCATCTTATTATTTAGACTTCTGGCATTTGTGTACAAGCACTTTAAAAACTTGTCCCTGTTTATTAGCCTGTCTTTTTCTGATGTGCCAGATTCTTTTTTATGTGGCTGTTTATCATCTGATCCGGCCCTTACATTATACTTTTCAGTCCTCTGCTCCTGACTATAACCTGGAGATTCTCTATCATCAGACTCTCCCCTAAGAGAAGTCTGTGTCCGATCCACACGCTCCTCTGCAGCAGTCGGCTTTCCCCCATCTCCTAGTTTAAAAACTGCTCTACAACCTTTTTAATGTTTAGTGCCAGCAGTCTGGTTCCACTTTGGTTTAGGTGGAGCCCATCTCTCCTGTATAGGCTCCTCCCATCCCAGAAGTTTCCCCAGTTCCTAATGAACGTGAACCCCTCCTCTCTACACCATCGTCTCATCCACGCATTGAGACTCTGAAGCTCTGCCTGCCTACCTGGCCCTGCGCGTGGAACTGGGAGCATTTCTGAAAATGCCACCATAGAGGTCCTGGATTTCAGTCTCTTCCCTAGCAGCCTAAATTTGGCTTCCAGGACATCTCTCCTACCCTTCCCTATGTCATTGGTACCTACATGTACCACGACCACCGGCTCCTCCCCAGCACTACACATAAGTCTATCTAGATGCCTCGAGAGATCCGCAACCTTCGCACCAGGCAGGCAAGTCACCATACGGTTCTCCCGGTCATCACAGACCCAGCTATCTACATTTCTAATAATCGAATCTCCCATTACTAACACCTGCCTTTTCCTAGAAACTGGAGTTCCCTCCCCCGGAGAGGCAACCTCAGTGCGAGAGGCAACCCCACAACCATCTGGAAGGAGGGTCCCAACTACGGGAAAGTTTCCCTCTGCTCCCATTGACTGCTCTACTTCCCTGGGCCCTTCTTCCTCCTTAACAGCACAGGTGCTGTCTAAGCGGAGGTGGGACAATTCTACAGTGTCCCGGAAAGCCTCATCAACATACCTCTCTGCCTCTCTCAGCTCCTCCAGTTCCGCCACCCTGGCCTCCAAAGTCCGTACATGGTCTCTGAGGGCCAGGAGCTCCTTGCACCGACTGCACACATACGCCACCCGCCCACAGGGCAGGTAATCATACATGCAACAGTCGGTGCAATAAACTGGATAGCCCCCACTCTGCTGCTGGGCTTCTGCCTGCATTGTATCCTAGTTAGTGAAAGGGTGGTTTACAGAAGGGAGTTTTGGAATGTGGTTTGGTTTATAGGTTTTAGGGGGGGGGCACGGGGATGGGGTTACGGCTGGCGAGGGACTCCCACTCCCTTCCCACTCCCCTTCTAAACTCCCTTGCGAAACTCCCTGTTAGCAGCCCCTGTTCACAAAGCTCCCTGGTCGCTTGTGCGCGGCTTTATAAAGCCCTGGCCTGAGTGAATGCCCCGCCCACTGATTAAGGCTCAGCCAATTACCAGAGGCTTCGAGCTTTCAAACCTGCCTCCAACTGCCAGCCAGAGCACACGGTCCCTCAAACAACCAAACAAACAAACACAAGCTCAGCACACAGCAAGTAACCCCCAAACACAAACAAACACACACTACAGACAGTCACTTACCCCACAGATGCTGTATTAGCTCCTCCTTCACCTGGAGGTGAATGGTTCTCTAACCCTGGAGCTGTGGACTATGTGACCCATTTCCCTCTAATCTAACTGACCAGGGAAGAACCTGACCAGGTGCAGAAATGCAGGCCCCAGGGCTTCAATAGCTGAGGGGACAGGAATCCTTACCCAGTGAGGTCACAGTCTCATAATTCTCCTGCATGACGTCCCTGTAGAGGGCTCTCTGACCAGGGTCCAGCAGAGCCCCCTGCCCCTCGGTGAAATACACAGCCACCTCCTCGAAGGTCACCAGCATCTGAAACAACAGGTGCTCCCCACTCAGTGCCTGGTGCCCCAGCCACAATCCCACTATTCATGGGGAAAGAAGCCCAAAAATAGGACAGCTCTGGGAGGGCCAGTGGAGCAGAATCCCACCCCCACCCTGCTCAGAGTGGCCAGGAAGCTCACAATGGAGGCAGCATCATGTGCCCCAGGAAGCCCAGCTGGCTCTCGGGTTCCAGTATCCTGAGCACAGAGAGAGAGACTGACACCGGCCTCTTTGGCCTTAGCAATTACCAGAGCCCTCTCGTGGGGGCAGCTAATAACTGAGCCACCCTGTGCTGCCCCTGCAGCCCCAGGGACAGTCAGGTCGATATTGATTTCACTTGCCCATCTGGACTCATAGTGGAATCGGAGACCCAGTTCAAACTGGTATTTTATACATTAACTGGAACCGAATCTCAACCTTAAATTTGTTTTACCGACTGAACCTCAACAGAACTGAACAAAAAAAAAAGGGGGGGGGGGAGGGTGGTGTTACCAGCTAAAATAAAGATTCGGCATTTTAAAGCTCATTATTTAAAAAAAAACCCAAAAACCTACATTGATCTTATTTTCATTTAAGAGAAGACAACAAACTAGCCAATGGGCTGGTGATGGCTCCCAGAATGGCCTGCCCCAGGACAGCGAGAAGAGAATGAGAATAGAAGGGGGCCAGACCACAAGGGCAGGGAGGGAGAGGGGAAGCTTGGGAGCTGCCTGCACACCATGGGAGGCAGAAGAGGGGCCAGAGGTAGATGAGCCACCTCTGAGACACCCCCCTGGGGAGAGAAGAGGTGGGAGGCTCCCTGGGCCCTGAAGCTCATAACTCTTCAAGCCGCAGGGCAAAGGTAATGGCTCCCCAACCTTCTCTCCATAGACAGGCCTCCGCCCACCCTCCCAACCCCTGGGGCAGCTCCTCCCTCCAGTTGTCCCACTTGAGGCAGGGTTCATGCTCCAAGCTGCCTTCCCCACTGAAGCCACCTGCAGGGCCCCCTCCCAACCTCCTCCGGGCACTCTCTGATACCCACCTCCAATATTTTTTTTAGGTTTCTCAAACAGATTATTTAGGAAAAATAATCATGTATATTTGACAACACAAAAACACTAGGAAAACTCATGTAAAGTTAAAGTTACAAAATAAATAAATAATCAAAAAATCACAGTTTCCATTTTAAGTTGCAGCTCTTTCTTGGATTTACCTTGACTAAGGGTATGTCTACACTACGAAATTAGGTCGAATTTATAGAAGCCGGTTTTATAGAAATCGGTTGTATACAGCCGATTGTGTGTGTCCCCACATAAAATGCTCTAAGTGCATTAAGTCGGCGGACCGCGTCCACAGTACCAGTTTTGTGACTGGCCAGGCTACGGTGTGAAACTTCTGTTTGTTTCTCCTTGATGAACCCTCCGCCCCCCCCACCCGGTTCACTCTACTTCCCTGTAAACCAACCACCTTCGAGCACCACTTGCAGAGGCAATAAAGTCATTGTTACTTCACATTCATGCATTCTTTATTAATTCAGCACACAACTAGGGGGATAATTGCCAAGGTAGCCCGGGATGGGTGGGGGAGGAGGGAAGGAAAAGGACACACTGCAGTTTAAAACTTTAACTCTTATTGAAGGCCAGCCTTCTGATGCTCGGGCAATTGTCTGGGGTGGAGTGACTGGGTGGCCGGAGGCCCCCCCACCGTGTTCTTGGGCGTCTGGGTGAGGAGGCTATGGAACTTGGGGAGGAGGGCTGTTGGTTACACAGGGGCTGTAGCGGCGGTCTCTGCTCCTGCTGCCTTTCCTGCAGCTCAACCATACGCTGGAGCATATCAGTTTGATGCTCCAGCAGCCGGAGCATCGACTCTTGTCTTCTGTCTGCAAGCTGACGCCACCTATCATCATTCAGCCCTCCACCTCTCCTCTCGTTCATACTGTGCTTTTCTGTAGTCTGACATTGACTGCCTCCACGCATTCTGCTGTGCTCTGTCAGCGTGGGAGGACATCTGGAGCTCCGTGAACATATCATCCCGAGTCTGCCGTTTTCTCCTAATCTTCACTAGCCTCTGTGAAGGAGAAACATTTGCAGCTGGTGGAGGAGAAGGGAGAGGTGGTTAAAAAAGACACATTTTAGAGAACAATGGGTACACTCTTTCACGTTAAATTTTGCTGTTCACATTACACAGCACATGTGCTTTCGTTACAAGGTCGGATTTTTCCTCTTATATTGAGGGCCTGCTGGTTTGGTGTGAGAGATCACTCACGCAGTGCCAGGCAACAGATTTCGGCTTGCAGGCAGCCATGGTAAGCCACAGTCTTTTGGCTTTTTTAACCTTCTTAACATGTGGGAATGGTTTCAAACAGTAGCGCCCTCATTTCCCATACCAAGCACCCCTTGGGTTGGCCATTTAAAATGGGTTTGCAATGTAAAAGGAGGGGCTGCGGTTTCCGGGTTAACATGCAGCACAAACCCAACTAACCCCCCTCCTCCCCTACACCCAATTATTGGGGATGATCACTTCACCCCTCCCCCCACCGCGTGGCTAACAGCGGGGAACATTTCTGTTCAGCAGAGCAGGAAGGGGCAACTCTGAATGTCCCCTTAATAAAATCGCCCCATTTCAACCAGGTGACCGTGAATGATATCACTCTCCTGAGGATAACAAAGAGCGATAAGGAATGGATGTTGTCTGCATGCCAGCAGACACCGGGACCATACGCTGCCATGCTTTGTTATGCAATGATTCCAGACTACGTGCTACTGGCCTGGCGTGGTAAAGTGTCCTACCATGGCGGACGGGATAAGGCAGCCCTCCCCAGAAACCTTTTGCAAAGGCTTTGGGAGTACATGAAGGAGAGCTTTCTGGAGATGTCCCTGGAGGATTTCCGCTCCATCCCGATACACGTTAACAGACTTTTCCAGTAGCTGTACTGGCCGCGATTGCAAGGGCAAATTAATCATTAATCATTAAACACGCTTGCTTTTAAACCATGTGTAATATTTACAAAGGTACACTCACCAGAGTTCCCCTGTGTGCCCTCAGGGTCTGGGAGCACGCCTTGGGTGAGTTCGGGGGTTACTGGTTCCAGGTCCAGGGTGATAAACATATCCTGGCTGTTGGGGAAACCGGTTTCTCCGCTTCCTTGCTGCTGTGAGCTATCTACATTATCTTCATCCTCATCTTCCTCGTACCCCGAACCCGCTTCCCTGTGTGTTTCTCTAGTGAGGGAGTCATAGCACACGGTTGGGGTAGTGGTGGCTGCACCCCCTAGCATGGCATGCAGCTCCGCGTAGAAGTGGCATGTTTGCGGCTCTGCCCCGGACCTTCCGTTTGCCTCTCTGGCTTTGTGGTAGGCTTGCCTTAGCTCCTTAATTTTCACGCGGCACTGCTGTGCGTCCCTGTTATGGCCTCTGTCCTTCATGGCCTTTGAGACCTTTTCTAATATTTTGCCATTTCGTTTACTGCTACGGAGTTCAGCTAGCACTGATTCATCTCCCCATATGGCGAGCAGATCCCGTACCTCCCGTTCAGTCCATGCTGGAGCTCTTTTGCGATCCTGGGACTCCATCATGGTTACCTGTGCTGATGAGCTCTGTGTGGTCACCTGTGCTCTCCACGCTGAGCAAACAGGAAATGAAATTCAAACGTTCACGGGGCTTTTCCTGTCTACCTGGTCAGTGCATCTGAGTTGAGAGTGCTGTCCAGAGCAGTCACAATGAAGCACTGTGGGATAGCTCCCGGAGGCCAATAACGTCGAATTCCATCCACACTACCCCAATTCCGACCCGCTAAGGCCGATTTTATCGCTAATCCCCTCGTCGGAGGTGGAGTAAAGAAACCGGTTTAAAGGGCCCTTTAAGTCGAAAAAAAAGGGCTTTGTCGTGTGAACGTGTCCAGGCTTAATTCGATTTAACGCTGCTAAAGTCGACCTAAACTCATAGTGTAGACCAGGCCTAAGATTGAAATAGGATTTAAACCAGTAACTGAACTTCTATTTTTGTTTTTTTGTGTCGCTTGAACCAGAAATGAAACTGAACCCATTGAATGAAACTGAACCTGAATGAAACCAAAACAAATACCAGATGAATTCCTTGCCTGCTGTTCCCAGCAGTGACTCTGCTTTCACACAGAAATCAGAGCAGGACCCTGTTCAGTCCTGTCAGCCCCAAACATTTATCACTGAGGAGTCAGACCCCCCAAATAATGAGATTGTCTTAAAAAAAACCCACAAAGACTAAGGGCCGGTCACTACCATGGGAGGTCGGCAACTTCAGCTACATGAATACCATAGCTGAAGTTGAGGTACTTAGATCTGCTTACTGCGGTGTCTTCCCTGTGGTGTGTTGATGGGAGACACTCTCCCATCAATTTCCCTTGAGCTTCTCCTGGATTCGATGGGAGAGCGATCGCCGGTCGATGTATCGTGTACTAGACATGATATATCGACCCCCTGCTGAATTGATCGCTGCTCCGTTGATCCAGCCAATAGTGAAGAAATGCCCTAAATTAGGAGCAAAGGTGTGCGCAAATAGGGGCGGAAGCGGGAATATTTGCCTTGTAAATTCTGAGCGCTTAGGGCAGACCTGCACAACATACAGCCCGCATGTGACCCGCGTGGGCTCACTGTGTGGCCCGTGGGGGGTGAGTAGGCAAGTGGCAGGGTGGGGCAAGCCAATGGTCGGCCGGCTGGGGAGTAAGGGTGAGCCAGCGGCAGGGGGTAGGGACAGCGGCAGAAGGTAAGAGGCCAGTGGTGGGCAGGCGAGCTGGCGGCGGGGGAAGGGGGGCTGAGGAGGCGAGCGGCCGGCGGGGGGTGAGTAGGCAAGCTGGGGGGGGAAATGAGGAGGTGAGCGGGCAGGCAGTGGCGGGGGGGGCAGGTGAGCCGGCAGCGAGGGAGGGGGGCTGAGGAGGCAATTGGGCGGGCAATGGCGGGGGGGGGGTTATACTTGGGGTGGGGTGAGGATGCAAGCAGCGAGTCGTGGCTGACCTGTTCTATTGATCTTGTCTCATAAAAATTGGCCCTTTTTGCTGCTTTTCTCTGGGCTGGGGGTTGTCCCAATGCTGCAAAGAGGGTGTTCCCAAAGGAAGGTGCTTGCTTCTAACTGCTCTTCTCTAATCATCCCACCTGACAAGTTTGATTGTCCTTGGTCTGGCTCCCATCCCCTCTCCCCCTCTGTCTGGAGGTGCCTGCTTTCCACGCTTTCCTCATTCATTCAACAGGGCAATTGATTACAAAGTTGGGGGGAAGATCTTATTCTACTTCTAGCAAAAAGACATTTTTATTTTACCTTAATTATACTACCTTAGGGGCCCGCTATAACATATTACCAAGGTTCAATACAAAGTCATATAAAACTTCAAATGTTTTCTTTCAACGGAACAAGTGTTTTTCATTTTTCCATTATTCATAAAAAAAATTAAAATAATTAAAAAAATGGTTTGCTTTAATTGAAAAATTCTTAATAAAGTATCACCCCCCCACCCAACCTTCCTTTTCGGCGGGGCAGCGCTGGGGAAGGAGGGTTTGTTTCCGTGGGGCGGGCAGTGCTGGGGGTGGTGGTGTTGTGTTTTGGCGGTGCTGGGGGTGTATGTTTCGGCAGCGCTGGGGGGGGGGGTCGGCCCTCAGCTGTTTTCTTTGGAGTAATATGGCCCTCGCAGCTTTATGAGTTGTGTAGGCCTGCCTTAGGGGGAAGTCCGCTGCACCCCCACACATGCTTGTTTTACCATTTCTAGGGGGGAAAGATTCCCCACTCACTGCTGGGTGGGGCAGACCCTCCCCCCTCTCGTATCCCATGGGCTGGGGGAGCTGCTATTGTATCTCTCACCATCCCCCTCCCTTCTCCTATCCTCTGACTCACCCTTCCCCAGCTGGTCTCCACTTGCTCTCATATTCTCCCTCCAGCTTCCCCACAGTCACCTCTCCCCACAGCCCCCCTTTTCCTTCTCTTTATCCCCCCCACTCAGAGTTTCCCTCTATTCCAGCTGTGTTCCCCTGAACCCCAGAATTCTCCCCCTGCCCCCCGATTCCTGTATATTCCCTCAGCCTCCCTTCTGCAGCCCCACATCCCCATGGTCCCAACCCCCCCATATCCCTGTCCACCCCCCTCCTACATCCCTGTTCACCCCTCAATGCCCTCTGGCTCTCAGAGCCCCCTGCTCCTCTTCAGCCCCCTTCCGGCTTCCCCCCACCCCCGCTCCTCACATGTCGCTGTCCCACCCCACATCCCTCCCACTCACTGCAAACCATGGGAGCTGGCAGCCAGCTTTCCTCTGCCCAATGCAGGGAATCGCAGCCAGCCCAGCTGGGAGCAGCCTGGGGCATCCCCTACCCCTGCAGACAGACTGCACCGGGAGCGAGCGTCTCTCCCTGGGGAGGGGGACAGGTCTCACCTTCTCTCCACGTGGGGCTCTGCCTGGGAGCAGGGCTCTGGGTCCCAGTAAGGGGGGGGGACGGGACAGGCTGGGGTCTCTGCACTGGGAGAGTCTCTCAGGGAGCAGCGGGAATGTTCCTCCCTCGATAGGAAACCTCCCCCGCCTGCAGCCAGGGCTCTGGGGTTCCCAGCGGCAGCAGCCGAGGCTCTGGGGTCTTGCAAGGAACGTGGATTGCTCCGCCACAGAATCACTGCAGCGACTGCAATTCACTTCCTGCTGCCAGACTGAGTGACCCCGGGAATCGCTCCGCCCGGCGCCTCCTGGGTCCTAGCAAGCTCCAGAGCACTGGGTCTCTTTTCTCACTGTCTCCGAGCCCTGGGCGGAGCTGCAAGGTCTACTCCTGTAGTTCGGGTCATGGAGTTGTCAGTGCTATGTTCTCTGGTTATTTGTAGTCAAATTAACCCATCACTGGGCTGTAGGAAAAAACCTTCCAGTTCTCCTCCCTTTCCCGCGCAGGGCTACCTGCTGCTCCTCACCCTGCCAGTGTAACATTGCCTGCAGGGTTTGCTACTGGTAGCAGTTATTAACATCTGTGTATTCTCCCTTTTGTGCCCATCCCACAGTCCCAGGGCAGTAAGTTGTGATGGATGGAGGCATTCCCACCACAATTTGGTACCTCTCACCTTTCCCCACTTTCTGGTCCAGGGGTAACAAACTGTGATGGATGGGGTTCATCTGTCATAGTTTTCCCATGGTCCCACCTGTGCCTTTCTCCATCCTTTGGTCCAGGGCTGGTAAATTCTGATGGATGGGGACATTCCCAACACAATTTTCTACCTCTCACCTTTCCCCATCCTCTACCTTTCCCTATCTCCTTGTTTAGGGGTAGAAATTTTTCATGGATACGGGATATGCCTATCACAATTTGCTACCTCTATCTTTGCCCATCCCCTTCAGGGGCACCAGAACAGAGGGGCCAAAGGGCCATGGCCCTCCCACTTTTGAAAGTGAACAGGCCTGTCCTGTCCACTTTCCTCCACGGACCCATCTCTTTCTCCTACCCTATATCTTTCCCCTGAGGCCCTGCCCCATGGCCAGGCCAGAAGCTGGAGCCCTTCCTGGGTAAGAGAGGCCCAGGGAGCCCAGGCAGCTGTGGGGAGCCACAGATCCTCCACCTCCCCAGGGTGGGGAGGCCCCAAGAGCAGCCCCTGGCCAATGTCCCTGCCCCCCGGGCCTCCTGGCCAGGGCAGATGGAGGGTCCATGGCTTCCAACAGCTGCCCGGGTGGCTCTTACCATTGCCTTGCACTTGCCCTGGATATTGGACATGGGCTGCAGGCTGCCTGGCCCAACTCCAGCTTCATCAGGGGGCAGGGCTTCAGGGGGGAGAGGAGGGGCAGGTGAGGGGCCACAGAAGGAGATTCAGATGTAGCTAGTTGTGATGAATTGGCATATGCTAATCACAGTTTGGTTCTTTTACCTTTCTCCATTCCTTAACAGTGAAATCCTTGCTGACCTTAAATGCAAAAAAGAAGCTTACAAGAAGTGGAAGATTGGACAAATGACCAGGGAGGAGTATAAAAATATCGCTCAGGCATGCAAGAGTGAAATCAGGAAGGCCAAATCGCACTTGGAGTTGCAGCTAGCAAGAGATGTTAAGAGTAACAAGAAGGGTTTCTTCAGGTATGTTAGCAACAAGAAGAAAGTCAATGAAAGTGTGGGCCCCTTACTGAATGAGAGAGGCAACCTAGTGACAGAGGATGTGGAAAAAGCTAATGTACTCAATGATTTTTTTTGCCTCTGTCTTCACAAACAAGGTCAGCTCCCAGACTGCTGGACTGGGCAGCACAGTATGGGGAGGAGGTGACCAGCCCTCCGTAGAGAGAGAAGTGGTTCGGGACTATTTAGAAAAACTGGATGAGCACAAATCCATGGGGCCGGATGCGCTGCATCCGAGGGTGCTAAAGGAGTTGGCGGATGTGATTGCGGAGCCATTGGCCATCATCTTTGAAAACTCATGGCGATCGGAGGAGGTCCCGGATGACTGGAAAAAGGCTAATATAGTGCCCATCTTTAAAAAAGGGAAGAAGGAGGATCCGGGGAACTACAGGCCAGTCAGCCTCACCTCAGTCCCTGGAAAAATCATGGAGCAGGTCCTCAAGGAATCAATTATGAAACACTTAGAGGAGAGGAAAGTGATCAGGAACAGTCAGCATGGATTCACCACGGGGAAGTCGTGCCTGACTAACCTAATTGCCTTCTATGATGAGATAACTGGCTCTGTGGATGAGGGGAAAGCAGTGGTTGTGTTATTCCTTGACTTTAGCAAAGCTTTTGATACTGTCTCCCACGGTATTCTTGCCGCCAAGTTAAAGAAGTATGGGCTGGATGAATGGACTGTAAGGTGGATAGAAAGCTGGCTAGATCATCGGGCTCCATGGGTAGTGATCAATGGCTCCATGTCTAGTTGGCAGCCGGTTTCAAGCGGAGTGCCCCAAGGGTCGGTCCTGGGGCCGGTTTTGTTTAATATCTTTATTAATGATCTGGAGGATGGTGTGGACTGCACTCTCAGCAAGTTTGCAGATGACACTAAACTGGGAGGCATGGTAGATAAGCTGGAGGGTAGGGATCGGATACAGAGGGACCTAGACAAATTAGAGGATTGGGCCAAAAAAAACCTGATGAGGTTCAACAAGGACAAGTGCAGAGTCCTGCACTTAGGATGGAAGAATCCTATGCAGTGCTACAGACTAGGGACCGAATGGCTAGGTAGCAGTTCTGCAGAAAAGGACCTAGGGGTCACAGTGGACAAGAAGCTAGATATGAGTCAACAGTGTGCTCTTGTTGCCAAGAAGGCTAACGGCATTTTGGGCTGTATAAGTAGGGGCATTGCCAGCAGATCGAGGAACGTGATCATTCCCCTTTATTCGACATTGGTGAGGCCTCATCTGGAGTAGTGTGTCCAGTTTTGGGCCCCACACTACAAGAAGGATGTGGAAAAATTGGAAAGAGTCCAGCGGAGGGCAACAAAAATGATTAGGGGTCTGGAGCACATGACTTATGAGGAGAGGCTGAGGGAACTGGGATTGTTTAGTCTGCAGAAGAGAAGAATGAGGGGGGATTTGATAGCTGCTTTCAACTACCTGAAGGGGGGTTCCAAAGAGGATGGAGCTCGGCTGTTCTCAGTGGTGACAGATGACAGAACAAGGAGCAATGGTCTCAAGTTGCAGTGGGGGAGGTCTAGGTTGGATATCAGGAAACACTGTTTCACTAGGAGGGTGGACAAGAAGCTAGATATGAGTCAACAGTGTGCTCTTGTTGCCAAGAAGGCTAACGGCATTTTGGGCTGTATAAGTAGGGGCATTGCCAGCAGATCGAGGAACGTGATCATTCCCCTTTATTCGACATTGGTGAGGCCTCATCTGGAGTAGTGTGTCCAGTTTTGGGCCCCACACTACAAGAAGGATGTGGAAAAATTGGAAAGAGTCCAGCGGAGGGCAACAAAAATGATTAGGGGTCTGGAGCACATGACTTATGAGGAGAGGCTGAGGGAACTGGGATTGTTTAGTCTCCAGAAGAGAAGAATGAGGGGGGATTTGATAGCTGCTTTCAACTACCTGAAGGGGGGTTCCAAAGAGGATGGAGCTCGGCTGTTCTCAGTGGTGACAGATGACAGAACAAGGAGCAATGGTCTCAAGTTGCAGTGGGGGAGGTCTAGGTTGGATATCAGGAAACACTGTTTCACTAGGAGGGTGGTGAAGCACTGGAATGCGTTACCTAGGGAGATGGTGGAATCTCCTTCCTTGGAGGTTTTTAAGGCCCGTCTTGACAAAGCCCTGGCTGGGATGATTTAGTTGGGAATTGGTTCTGCTTTGAGCAGGGGGTTGGACTAGATGACCTCCTGAGGTTCCTTCTGTGACGAACTGGGACTGTTCTTAATGTGGTCTGTGAATGCTGACAGGGGAGTGTGGCTAGGATAGTCTGCATTGGGGGATGGGAGACTGACCGATGGAGAATACCTGAGCATGTAACATGAGAACCCAGGAAGGAGTGAGAGGCGAGGTGACACCTTTGCCCGGGAAACTGAACAAAGGCTGTGGGAGGGGTCGCTGAAGGCAGAGTTTCAGGAGCGGGCTAGTGACCATGGCTGGGAGGCAGACGGGGCTCTGACCTCCCAGGGGGGCTAGGGTGCCCGGGGACCCCAAGATGGACCTAACTGAGGGGGTCCTGTTGTCTGCGCCTGCAAGACCTGTCTTGGACTGTATTCCTGTCGTCTAAATAAACCTTCTGCTTTACTGGCTGGCTGAGAGTCATGGTGAATCGCAGGAAGCCGGGGGTGCAGGGCCCTGAGTCCCCCCATACTCCGTGACACCTTCCAACCCTGATATTCTATGATTCTATGATTCTATGCAGGGGTAACAAATTGTGATGGATAGGGACACACCTGTCACTGTTTTCCTACCTCAGCCTTTCCTCATCTTCAGGAGAGGGGTAGCAAATTCTGATGGATGGCCAGATTTCATCACAATTCACTACCCTAACCTTTCCCTATCCTTTATCTTTCCCAATTCCTGGTCCAGAGGTCAAGGGGTGAAAGTGAGCCAGTACGGGCCAGTAAGAACCCGCACCGGCCCATACCCAGCCCACATTAAAGCGCTGCTGCGGCAGCACTTTAATGTCCCTGCCCCTTTTGCCTCCCCTGTTGGGAGCCCTGCTGGTAGGGTCGGTACCGGCAGGGCCGCCGATGGGGGGAGGAGAAGGGGCAGCAACGTTAAAGCTTTAAGGAGGATCCTTTGCTGCGGCACTGCTTTAAGGATCCTCAAAGCGTTGCCGCGGCAAAGGACCGTCCTTAACGTTGCTGCCCCAATGTGCAGCGGCAGTCAAAAAAGCTAACAGAATGTTGGGAATCATTAAGAAAGGGATAGATAATAGGACAGAAAATATCATATTGCCTCTATATAAATACATGATATGCCCACATCTTGAATACTGCATGCAGAGGTGGTTGCCCCATCTCAAAAAAGATATATTGGAATTGGAAAAGGTTCAGAAAAGGGCAACAAAAATTATTAGGGTTATGGAACGGCTGCCATATGAGGAGAGATTAATAACACTGGGATCTTTCAGCTTGGAAAAGAGACGAAAAAGGGGGGATATGATTGAGGTCTATAAAATCATGACTGGTGTGGAGAAAGTAGATAAGGAAGTGTTATTTACTCCTTCTCCTAACACAAGAACTAGGGGTCACCGAATGAAATTAATAGGAAGCAGATTTAAAACAAGCAAAAGGAAGTATTTTTTCACACAACACACAGTCAACCTGTGGAACTCCTTGCCAGAGGATGTTGTGAAGGCCAAGACTATAACAGCATTAAAAAAAAAAAAACCTAGATAAGTTCATGGAATCATAGAAGATTAGGGTTGGAAGAGACCTCAGGAGGTCATCTAGTCCACCCCTGCTCAAAAGGTTGGAGGATAGGTCCATCAATGGCTATTAGCCAGGATGGGAAGGGATGGTGTCCCTAGCCTCTGTTTGCCAGAAGCTGGGAATGGGAGACAGGGGATGGATCACTTGAAGATTATCTATTCTGTTCATTCCCTCTGGGGTGCCTGGCATTGGCCACTGTTGGAAGACAGGATACTGGGCTAGAAGGACCTTTGGTCTGACCCAGTATGGCCATTCTTATGTTCATAATTTTGATTTATGGGACTGAACTGAAAAAAAAAAAGGGGGTGTGTGTGGTTAAAATAAATATTCCTCATTTTTTTAAGCTCAATAAAAAAATTATTCAGTGATCTTATTTTAATTTTAAGACAAGAAACTAACTAGCCAATGGGCTGGTGATGGCTCCCAGAATGGCCTACCCCATAGTGAGAAGAAAATGAGAATAGAAGGGGGCTAGCCCACAAGCGCAGGGAGGGAGAGGAGAAGCTTGGGAGCTGCTTGCACACCATGGGAGGCAGAAGGGGGGCCCAGAGGTAGAGGAACCACCTCTGAGATACCCCCCTGGGGAGAGAAGAGGTGGGAGGCTCCCTGGGCCCTGAAGTTCATAACTCTTCAAGTCCAAGGGCAAAAGTAATGGCTCCCCAACCTTCTCCCCTTAGACAGGCCTCCTCCCACCCTCTCCAACCCCTGGGGCAGCTCCTCCCTCCAGTTGCCCCACTTGAGGCAGGGTTCATGCTCCAAACTCCCTTCCCCACTGAAGCCAGCTGCAGGGCCCACTCCCAACCCCCCAGGACACTATTTGATACCCTCCTCCAACCCCCCCACACCTACCCCCAGATAGATATGTTTCTTTCATACATATATCTTGATGCTAGATATCAATCCCCACTCTCAGCAGAGGACAAAGGCAAAAATTCATTACACCAAAACATGGAAGAAGATGGAAATACTTCAGTCAGAAGTAAGAAATAATTATGTCATAGAATCAATGTCAGACACGTCTGACATTGAAAGATGAATTGGAACTTCTGAAAGTTTGTGAAATTTCCAAAAAGGAAGAGATATCTGGATGAAGGAAAGCCCAAAAAATGATTGGGCCAATTCTTGATTCATTTGCAGATGAGCCACATCTCAAGAAGAAAGAAAACAGAGCAAACTACTGGGAACATCTGAAAAATGTCATGCCCAAGCTAAATCAACTAGCAAAAGTTGTACTGGCACTTCCAGCAACACAAGTGAGTGTTGAAATAAAATTTCCAGGCCTCAAATGTATCCTTTCACTGCAGAGGTCTGATATTATAAAGCAAAGATCTTATTTTAGGTTGCTCAAACAAATTGTGCATAAAAAAATTGTGTTCTTTTGACAACACAAAAACACTAGGAAAACTCGTGTAAAGTTAAAGTTAAAAAATAAATAAAGAGCCAAAAATGAAAACAGTTTCCATTTTAAGCTGCAGCTCTCTTTTCTGAATTTACCTCCATGAAGATTGAAATATGATTTAAAACAGTAACTGAAGTTTTATTTTTGTTTCTTTGGGTGGCTTGAACCAGAAATGAAACTGAACATACTGAATGCAACTGAACCTGAACCAAACCAAAATAAAAACAGTTGGATTCCTTGCCTGCTGTTGCTAGCAGTGACTCGTTTGACCCAGAATCCTGCACAGAAATCAGAGCAGGGCCCTGTTCAGTCCTGTCAGACCCAAACATTTAACATTCAGGAGTCAGACCCCCAAATAGCAACATTGTCTTAAAAAATTAAGACTAAATTGGGGGCAGGGTGTGTGTGTGTGTGGGGGGGGGGGGGGAATATTTGCCTTGTAAATTCTGAGCCCTTAGGGGGAAATCCCCTGTCCACCCAGGCCACTGGCTGCTGGGCAAGACAGCCCCCTCTCCCACCCCATGGGCTGGGGGAGCTGCCATTGTATCTTTCACCATCCCCCTCCCTTCCCCAGCCAGTCTCTGCTTGCTCTCATGCCTCCCCACAGTACCCCATTTCCTTCCCTTTAACCCCCTACTCAAAGTTTCCTTCTATTCTAGCTCTGTACCCCTAAGCCCCAGAATTCTCCCCCTGCCCCTTGATTCCTGTGTATTCCCTCAGCCTCCCTTCAGCAGCCCCACATCCCCATCCCACCCCCTGCATCCCTGTTCTGCCCCCTCACACACCCCTGTTTCCCCTCAATGCCCTCTGGCTCTCAGATCCCCCTTCCCCTCTTCAGCCCCCTTCTAGCTCTCATCCCCCTCTGGCTCCTCATATGTTACTGTCCCACCCCCAATCCCTCCCACTCACTGCAAACCATGGGAGCTGGCAGCCATCTTACCTCTGACCAATGCAGGGAATCGCAGCCAGCCCAGCTGGGAGCAGCCTGGGGCATCCCCCTGCCCCTGCAGACAGACTGCACCGGGAGCGTCTCTCCCTGGGGAGGGGGACAGGTCTCACCTTCTCTCCACGTGGGGCTCTGCCTGGGAGCAGGGCTCTGGGTCCCAGTAAGGGGGGACGGGACAGGCTGGGGTCTCTGCACTGGGAGCAGCGGGAATGTTCCTTCCTCGATAGGAAACCTCCCCCGCCTGCAGCCAGGGCTCTGGGGTTCCCAGCTGTAGCAGCCGAGGCCCTGAGGTCTTTGCAAGGAACGTGGGTTGCACCGCAACAGAATCACTGCAGCGACCGCAATTCACTTCCTGCTGCCAGGCGGAGTGACCCCGGGAATCGCTCCGCCCGGCTTCTCCTGGGTCCTAGCGAGATCGATTGCACTGGGTTTGGCCTGTGTCTGTCTGTCAGTCTGTTATTGTTATTATTTATTATATTGTCACCCCCAGGCCCACCGATATGGGGGGGAAGGGGTGAATTGCCCAGGGGGGCGGTGATTTAAAAGGGTCAAGGCAGATGGGATAGTTATGTATTTTTAAAATAAAAATTAAGATAAAAAAGACCCTCCCTGCCCCAGACCCTCCCACTCTGGAGAACCACATTCCCTAGGACCAGGCAGCTCCTCTCAGCATTAAGGAGGCATTATGCATAAAAGGCACCATGTCAATGGGTGGACAGAGAGGAGACATTCAGATTGGACGTCTATGAAGACTTTGGATTTTTCCCAAGAGTTCCCAGTATTAACCGGGTGTGACGGGATCCCCGGGGTGCAGCCTGGGACTGTGGGACCGCTGTGCTCCCAGAACTCTCTCCAGCCTGGGCTGTCTCTCACAATGCCTTGCTAGTGACCAGCAGCCAACCCCTCCAGGCGCTGTTGTCACTCAGCACAACCGCATATGGACCCCCCACACCCAGCTACATTGCATGAATGCTCCCAGAGCCACTCAGGAATCACACAGAAAGGCACCACCTAGATTCCCCCCGCTCCCAGCACTGTACCCCAGGGGTACCGCCCTGCACTGCTCAAGATGAGCAGTGCAAATTTATTAATTTGTTCACCACTTCATCAATGGAAAGTGGACTTACACCAGCCTTTGTAAAACCTGAGCAGGTTTACCACACACACTTCATACAAACTCACTGGTAAAGATAAACAGTAAAAGAAGTTTATTAACTATAAAGATAGAATTTAAGTGACTATAAGTGTTAGGCAAACAGTCAGAGTAGTTACCAAAATAAAATAAAATAAAATATAAACACGTAGTCTAAACTCTCAACTCTATTAGATTGGGCAACAACTAGATCAAGCAGTTTTTCTCACCCCAATGGATATTGCAGTCCACAGTACACAGATTTCACCCTTGAAATCTGGGCCAGTCCCCTCAGTTGGAATCTTCAGTTTTCTCAGTGTCCTGGTTGCTTGCAGCATAGGTGGGTGAAGGAGAAAGGCCAAGCATCATGTGGCCACTGTGTTCTGTTTTATACCCTCAGTTCCATGTGCTTGGGGAGCACAAGTCCAGGCATGTCTGGTGGGCATTGCTGAGTCCCTAAGCAAGGTTGAGCAATTCCCCTGGTGTGGCCTCATGCAGGTGAGTCATTGAATTGCAGCTCCCTTGCTGGACAAGGGCTGGTGAAGTCTGTTCAACAGCACCCACCCGGGTGTTGGTTACCTCCCTTGTCGTTGTCTCTGTAGAGCCAGTATCTGGGCGCCTCCCAAATCCACAGCATGTTTTAGTGACAACCATACAAGACAACTCTCATAACTTCATAGGCATTAATGATATACATATTTAGATAGAAAAATGACTTTCAGCAAGATCATAGCCTTTCCCCTGATACCTTACAAGGCATGCTTTATATGTAAGATCACGATGATATAAAAATGAGTGCTCCCCCAGGTCAGGGGACATGTTTCCCGGTGACACTGACTCTGGTGGGATTCACTCTGAAAAGAGATTGATCCAGGGAGCAGTTTGTAAACAGTGATCTCTTTTCTCCACAGCATGTTCACTGCCTGCTAGCAGAGGGTTGAGCTGCAAGGTCTGCTCCCCTAGTTTGGGCCATGGAGTTGTCAGTGGTATGCCACCAGATTCCTCTGGTTACACTGCTCTACAGCCAAAATGCTTCTGAAATAAATGTAGTCAAACTTTACTAATTCTGGGTCACTGAGAACGAAAATGATGCTTAAAATTGTTGATTGGCTCTAGTTTTCAAGATATGCTATTGGGTCAGTATATACGACCCTTGACTTGGGAATGGCGGAGGATAAGTGAGTTATAAAGGGAAGGGATCTCAATTTAAACCAGAAATGACTAAAATACATCTTTGACTGGATCTATGAATAAATCTATGACTGGGTTTGGACAGTATTTGCTTTTTAGGCAAAACAATGAATGATGCAATCTGAAGCTGGTATTGTGTCATACGTGATATGAATTGCATCATGTTATTCCTAGAAGTCATGGATGATGCAATCATAACGAAGCTTACATCATTCTGCTGAACAATTGCCCTATATCAGCTCTAGAAATCAGTGTCATGCTCTCTTATTTGTCAGTGTTTGATTTTGCAAAGGGACACATTTCTGTTTAGCCAAAGTGAGCAGAGATGCCTCGTACTTGTGTGAACAGTGCAGATAACTTCTGCTATGTTTGTGGTGAAGTGACTTTTGCATCACAAAAGCGCAGTATAACCACTATGGTTAAGAAAGCCTATCGCCTTTATTTTGGCTGCAAAATTGGAGATCAGGACAAGAGGTGGGCCCCACACATATGCTGCAACACTTGTGCAACAAATCTTCGCCAGTGGTTGAACAGGAAAAGGAAATCTATGCCTTTTGCCGTGCCAATGATTTGGAGAGAGCCAACAGATCATACCAGCAATTGTTACTTCTGCATGGTGCCTCCAGTTGGGAAAGGTGTGTCAAAGAAGAAAAAGTGGACTGTGCATTATCCAAACATTCCATCAGCTATACGCCCAGTACCCCACGGAGAAGGACTGCCGGTTCCTGATGCACCAGAATCATTCTCACTTGAGTCAGACGAGGAAGAGGATGAAACTTCTGGTCCTGAACCATCAATGTCACAGGACCCACATTTTCTCCTATCCTCCTCCTCTGAACCACACCTCATAACACAAGGTGAACTGAATGACCTTGTCAGGGATTTGGAACTACCCAAGAGTAAGGCAGAGCTGTTCGGCTCCAGACTACAGCAGTGGAATCTCCTGGCAGGTGATGTTAGGGTTTCCATGTTCCGTGACCGTCAAAAGGATCTTGTCCCATTCTTCTTCATGGAAGGTGATCTTCTAGCCTGCAACAACATCGATGGTGTGATGGCAGCCCTCAACATCGTTCACGATCCAGATGAGTGGAGACTGTTCATTGATTCATCGAAGACGAGTCTTAAAGCTGTTTTACTGCATAATGGCAATGTTTTGCCATCAATTCCAGTTGGTCATGCAGTCCATATGAAGGAAACCTATGACAACATGAAACAACTTTTGAGGTGCATAAACTATGACCAACATCAGTGGCAGCTTTGTGGCGATTGGAAGGTTGTTGCTCTCTTGCTTGGTCTGCAGACTGGATACACAAAGTACTGCTGTTTTCTCTGCGAATGGGATAGTCGTGCAAGAGATTCCCACTACATCAAGAAAGATTGGCCACTCCGACAGTCATTGGAGCCTGGGAGGAAAAGTGTTCAGCATCCACCACTTGTTGAATCAAGGAAGATTTTGTTACCACCCTTACACATCAAGCTGGGTCTGATGAAGAACTTTGTCAAGGCCATTGACAAAACACAAGCAGCTTTCAAGTACCTCCGTGGAAAATTTCCAAGGTTAAGTGAAGCTAAGATAAAGGAAGGTGTCTGTCACCTTTCCCCACTTTCTGGTCCAGAGGTAACAAACCGTGATGGATGGGGTTCATCTGTCATAGTTTTCCCACCTATGCCTTTCTCCATCTTTTGGTCCAGGGCTGGTAAATTTTGATGCATGAGGACATTCCCAGCACAATTTGCTACCTCTTACCTTTCCCTATATCCTAGTCCAGGGGTAGAAAGTTGTGATGGCTATGGGGTATTGTAGCCTATAGGGCTAGTCTGCTTACTTGCCTATATATATTCTCTTATGGGTTTCTAATGGTTTGACTATTTGCTTTATTATAATAGGTTATAATAGGTTTATAGATTTATATTATTTTTGGCTATAACACAAGGGACCTACAGGCCACATCCTCTATGAGCTAAAGCAAAGTTAGCATACATATGTTTCATAGAATCATAGAACTGGAAGGGACCTCAAGAGGACATCTAGTCCAGTCCCCTGCACTCAAGGCAGGGCTAAGTATTATCTAGCCCATCCCTGACAGGTGTTTGTCCAACCTGCTCTTAAAAATCCCCAATGATGGAGATTCCACAACCTCCCTAGGCAATTTATTCCAGTGCTTAACCACTCTGACAGTTAAGAAGTTTTTCCTAATGTCCAACCTAATCCACCCTTGCTGCAATTTAAGCCCATTGCTTCTTGCTTCTCCCTCCTCCTTGTAATAACCATTTATGTACTTGAAAACTGTTATCATGTCCCCTCTCAGTCTTCAGAGTAGCAGCCGTGTTAGTCTGTATCCGCAAAAAGAACAAGAGTACTAGTGGCACCTTAGAGACTAACAAATTTATTAGAGCATAAGCTTTCGTGGGCTACAACCCACTTCTTCTCTTCTCCAGACTAAACAAACCCATTTTTTTTCAATCTTTCCTCATAAGTCATGTTTTCTAGACCTTTCATCATTTTTGTTGCTCTTCTCTGGACTTTCTCCAATTTGTCCACATCTTTCCTGACGCCCAGAACTGGACACAATACTCCAGTTGAGGCCTAATCAGCGCGGAGTTGAGCGGAAGAATTACGTCTCGTGTCTTGCTTACACTATTCCTGCTAATACATCCAAGAATGATGTTTGCTTTTTTTGAAACAGCGTTACACTGTTGACTCATATTTAGCTTGTGATCCACTATGACCCCCAGATCCCTTTCCACAGTACTCCTTCCTAGGCAGTCATTTCTCATTCTGTATGTGTGCAACTGACTGTTCCTTCCTAAATGGAGTACTTTGCAGTTGTCCTTATTGAATTTCATCCTATTTACTTCAGACCATTTCTCCAGTTTGTCCAGATCATTTTGAATTTTAATCCTATCCTCCAAAGCACTTGAAACCCCTCCCAGCTTGGTATCATCCACAAATTTTATAAGTGTACTCTCTGTGCCATTATCTAAATCATTGATGAAGATATTGAACAGAACTGGACCCAGAACAAGGGGCGGCTCTATGTATTTTGCCCCCCCAAGAACAGCAGGCAGGCTGCCTTTGGCAGCGTGCCTGCGGGAGGTCTCCAGTCCCGCGGATTCAGCGGCATGCCTGCGGGAGGTCCGCCAGTCCCTCGGCTTCGGCGTACCCACCGCCGAATTCGCGGAATCCGCGGGACCGGCGGACCTCCCGCAGGCGTGCCGCCAAAGGCAGCCTGCCTGCCACCCTTGCAGGGACCAGCAGGCTGCCCTCCGCGGCTTGCCGCCCCAGGCACGCGGTTGGAGCGCTGGTGTCTGGAGCCGCCGCTGCCCAGAACAAATCCCTGCAGGACCCCACTCATTATGACCTTTCAGCATGACTGTGAACCACGGATACCTACTGTCTGGGAATGGTTTTCCAACCAATTTTGCACCCATCTTATTGTAGCTCCATCTAGGTTGCATTTCCCTAGTTTGTTTATGAGAAGGTCACGCGACACAATATCAAAAACTTTACTAAAGTCAAGATATACAACGTTGACCATTTCCCCCCTATTCACAAGGTTTGTTACCCTGTCAAAGAAAGCTATCAGGTTGGTTTGACATGATTTGTTCTTGACAAATCCATGCTGACTGTTACTTATTACCTTATTTTCTTCTAGATGTTTGCAAACTGGTTGCTTAGTTATTTGCTCCATTATCTTTCTGGGTACACAAATTAAGATGACTGGTCTTTAATTCCCCGGGTTGTCCTTATTGCTCTTTTTATAGATTGGCACTATAATTGCCCTTTTCCAGTCTTCTGGAATCTCTCCCGTCTTCCATGACTTTTCAAAGATAATTGTTAATGGCTCAGATATCTCCTCAGTCAGCTGCTTGAGTATTCTAGGATCCATTTCATCAGGCCCTGGTGACTTGAAGACATCTAATTTGTCTAAGTAATTTTTAACTTGTTCTTTTCCTATTTTTGCCTCTAATCCTACCTCATTTTCATTGGCATTCACTATGTTAGACATCCAATCACCACCAACCTTCTTGGTGAAAACCGAAACAAAGAAGTCATTAAGCACTGAGTAATGGGCCTACCCTGTCTTTGGTCTTCCTCTTGCTTCTAATGTATTTGTAGAATGTTTTCTTGTTACCCTTTATGTCTCTAGCTAGTTTGATCTCATTTTGTGACTTGGCCTTTCTAATTTTGTCCCTGCATACTTGTGTTATTTGTTTATGTTCATCCTTTGTAATTTGACCTAGTTTCCATTTCTTATAGGACTCTTTTTTGATTTTTAGATAATTGAAGATCTCCTGGTTAAGCCAAAGTGGTCTCTTGCCATATGTCCTATCTTTCCTATGCAGTGGGATAGTTTGCTCTTGTGCCCTTAATAATGTCTCTGAAAAACTGTCAATTGTCTTCAATTGCTTTTCCCCTTAGACTTGCTTCCCATGGGATCTTACCTACCAACTCCCTGAGAAGTCTGCCTTCTTGAAATCCATTATCTTTATTTTGCTGTTCTCCCTCCTACCATTCCTTAGAATCATGACTCCTACCATTTCATGATCACTTCCACCAAAGCTGCCTTCCACTTTCAAATTCTCAACCAGTTCCTCCCTATTTGTCAAAATCAAATCTAGAACAGCCTCCCCCCAGTAGCTTTCTCCACCTTCTGAAATAAAAAATTGTCTCCAATACATTCCAAGAACTTGTTGGATAATCTGTACCCTGCTGTGTTATTTTCCCAACAGATGTCTGGGTAGTTGAAGTCCCCCATCATCACCAAGAATATAAGGTTGTTCTTATTTGCTGACTTGGCCTAATTTGCTAAAACGTGACAGTGGTGTGGGATGGAAGTATCAAGTCTTTGGCTTCCAAATGACCCTGCCTGGTGTACAAATGTATCAATTACCTCTTAATAGAGGATTGTAACAAATAGAGTGAGATCATTTAAACATCTTTTATTTTGCAACTTCTTTTACTGTGCTAACAATGTAGCATCCTTTTTTTTTTTTTTTTTTTTTTTGGAGATATACCTATCTCATAGAACTGGAGGGGACCCTGAAGGGTCATTGAGTCCAGCCCCCTGCCTTCACTAGCAGGACCAAGTACTGATTTTGCCCCAGATCCCTAAGTGGCCCCCTCAACGATTGATCTCACAATCCTGGGTTTAGCAGGCCAATGCTCAAACCACTGAGCTATCCCTCCCCCCCAGATACTTGTGCCCAAGTGACCTGTGGGTTGGATTCATTTTAGTGGGACACGGGACATGTGGAGAATAATTTAAACTCTTTATTTCCTTAGGGTTTTCCTTCAATATACTTCTATGCTGGTGCGATCTCTGCCCATTACAGTTCATCAACTCAGCAGGCAGGCACAGGCAGCAATGCACTGTCCTGTTGCCTTGACTGAGAAAGGTTCTGATCAAAGGGAGTGTAGATTCCAGCCAGGTCCTGGGGTAATATCTCATTGGCGATGAAAGGGCTTGTTTAGAAAGAGATTTTGAAGTCTGTAGGGTAAAGATGAGCCCGAAGGGTTTGTCTCTATGCAAGTATATTTTATTCTCTGGGGGCTGGGTAGAAAGGAGAGAGAAGTATTTTGGATTTCCTCTTTCCCTTACTGAGGGCCATGTATACTCACCTGAATTTTTTTCTGGCAGAAGCAGTTCCTATCTATTTATTACAGGGTCAAAATATGGCTGCCATCACACAGAGGCATTAGTGGTGGTGGAGGTGAGAAGAGGGCCCAAAAGTCCTTTCCCTCCCCCAAACACTCCAATGCATATGGAAGCCATAATGTTGCTGCTGCCTAAATACCCTGATGGCAAACGGGTAGGGGCAGAAGGCACTGCCTGCAAGCTATACTGAACACCCAGAGGAGTCATGCACTGTGTGCAGTGTATGCTGCTACACCTATTCTGTATTGGTGAGGGCAACCCGCACACCCCAGTGCTCCTGGTGGCCACAGGGCTTCCCCTGGCTTCTACCAGCACAAACACCGCTCCTACCACCATTGCTTGAAGATGTACCACCTTCTCCTCCACCCCATTGCTCAAGCTTTAGAGCCATAACTGAGCCTGCAGTTGGTAAAGTGCTCATGATCGCTATAAAACATGACATAGGATGATTATAACTGTTGCTACTGAGGATCTCAAACTCAGACAAAGCTTAGTGGGGAGGAAAAGAGTTCTATTGAAAACCTGATGTGGTGTTCTTGGTGAGGTGAATAGCTCTTTAGGGGTTCAGGCTTCTCCCATGAACAAACACACGAGCCAGTGAAGCAGCCTAGCAAAAAACCCCAATCCTACTCTGCTATTTACATTAGGAGCATAATTGATGCTGAATACTGCAGCTGACAGAATTTGATATAAACAAGCATTACACAGATCTCTCTATCATTCCCAGAGCTTTTGGCTCAGCTCTGCACATGCCCAGCCCAGTCACACTCCCTGCTTTCATCTGGCTTCTCTCACTCAGCACAAAACCAAATGCACACAAGATGACATTTGGAAAGATGAGAGTTTCAGTTGATGAACCTGCTATAGGTAATAGCTGCTGCTGCTGGAAATACAGCGGGTGTGTGTGGAGGTGTGTAACCGTGCCTTAGTGGGTCACAACTGAGGATGCCAAATTCAGGACGAACTGCTGAGAAATAGGGCAAACACAACCCAAAACTGGTGGTTATTCTTTTATAAGATATACCAAACCAGCCACAAAAGTAAACTCCTGTTTCACCACACTGGCTAACAAGAAAACAGAAAGGCAGTTTCCTCAGGCATTCCAGTTCTTATATCACCACCAAAAACACTGGATTCAGAGATGAGTGGTTCTTTACAACCAGTCTCATCAAATAATAGGTTCTTCTGATCCCAAAGGACCAGTCACACACCCAGGTCAATATATAACTTAGATCTTACCCAAAAATCACGCTGATGCCAATCCTTTAGTATCTAAAATCTAAAGGGTTATTTATAAAAAGAAAGAAAGGAAGGTGAGAGTTAAAATTGATTAAAGGAATCAATTACATACAGTAATGGCAAAGTTCTTGGTTCAGGCTTGTAGCAGTGATGGAATAAACTGCTGGCCTAAGTCAAGTCTCTGGAGTACATCCACAGCTTGGATGGGTCATTCAGTCCATTGTTCAGAGCTTCAGTTTGTAGCAAAGTTCCTCCAGAGGTAAGAAGCAGTATTGAAGACAAAATGGAGGTGTTTCCAGGGTCTTTTATAGCTTTTGCCATGTGGAGGGCATCCCATTGTTCTTACTGTGGAAAATTACAGCAACAAGATGGAGTTTGGAGTCACATGAGCAAGTCACATGTTCATGTCCAATTTCCCTCAGTCATTGCAGGATGCCATTATTTACACTCCTGACAGCACCTATACATGACAGTCCACTCAGTGTGGATGGGCGTCTCCCATGGTCCATTGTCAACCAAGTGTTTCTTGATGAACCATTTAATTTGAACACAGCACAACTGGTTGCTGAGCTCTGTAACTTTATCCTCACGCACAGTTATTTCAAATTTGGTGACAATATATACTTCCAGATCAGTGGCACCGCTATGGGCACCCGCATTGCCCCACAATATGCCAATATTTTTATGGCTGACCTGGAACAATGCTTCCTCAGCTCTTGTCCACTCACGCCCCTTCTCTACCTATGCTACATTGATGACATCTTCATCATCTGGACCCATAGGAAGGAGACTCTGGAAGAATTCCACCATGATTTCAACAGCTTCCACCCCACCATCAACCTCAGCCTGGACCAATCTACACGGGAGGTCCACTTCCTAGACACCATGGTACGACTAAGTGACAGTCACATTAACACCACCCTATACCGAAAACCCACCGACCGCTATGCCTACCTTCATGCCTCCAGCTTCTATCCCAGACACACCACACGATCCATTGTCTACAGCCAAGCGCTGAGGTATAACCGCATTTGCTCCAACCCTTTAGACAGAGACCAACACCTACAAGATCTTCACCAAGCATTCTCAAAACTACAATACCCGCACGAGGAAATAAGGAAACAAATCAACAGAGCCAGACGTGTACCAAGAAGCCTTCTGCTGCAAGACAAGCCCAAGAAAGAAACCAACAGAACTCCATTGGCCATCACCTACAGTCCTCAGCTAAAACCTCTCCAACGAATCATCAGTGATCTACAACCCATCCTGGACAATGACCCCTCACTTTCACAGGCCTTGGGAGGCAGGCCAATCCTTGCCCACAGACAACCTGCCAACCTTAAGCATATTCTCACCAACAACCACACACCGCACCATAGTAACTCTAACTCAGGAACCAATCCATGCAACAAACCTCGATGCCAACTCTGCCCACATATTTACACCAGCGACACCATCACAGGACCTAACCAGATCAGCCACAACATCACCGGTTCATTCACCTGCATGTCCACCAATGTAATATACGCCATCATGTGCCAGCAATGCCCCTCTGCTATGTACATCGGCCAAACTGGACAATCCCTATGTAAAAGGATTAATGGAACACAAGTCAGATATTAGGAATGGCAATATACAAAAACCTGTAGGAGAACACTTCAGCCTCCCTGGACACACAATAGCAGATTTAAAGGTAGCCATCCTGCAGCAAAAAAACTTCAGGACCAGACTCCAAAGAGAAACTGCTGAACTTCAGTTCATTTGCAAATTTGACACCATCAGCTCAGGATTAAACAAAGACTGTGAATGGCTAGCCAACTACAAAAGCAGTTTCTTCTCCCTTGGTTTTCACACCTCAACTGCTAGAAGAGGGCCTCATCCTCCCTGATTGAACTGACCTTGTTATCTCCAGACTGATTCTGGCCTGCATATTTATACCTGCCTCTGGAAATTTCCACCACATGCGTCTGACCAAGTGGGTATTCACCCATGAAATCTTATGCTCCAATACGTCTGTTAGTCTATAAGGAGCCACAGGACTCTTTGTTGCCTTTTACAGATCCAGACTAACATGGCTACCCCTCTGATACTTAATTTGAACAGTTCCTCCAAGATGTGCTGGCTAGCTACCTTGTGGGCGTTACCCCAGGAGCAAACATTTGAAATCCAGGTACAGAGCCAATACTTATAACTTCACATACAAAAATGATACATGTATACAGATAGCAAAATCATAACCAGCAAAACATAACCTTTTCATAGACACCTCACTCAACAACCTTTGTACAATATTTGAAGCAAATATATAACAGGGGTTGCAACAATGATCTATATGGTTATATTTTAATTAGATAACATCACAGCGGTATACCAGACAGATTCAACTAATCAGGCCTTTGGAGAATTTACAAGGGGAATCCAGTAAATTTATAACTTGGGATTCTGCAGAAAAGTGCTGGGAACTGAGAGCCAGGATTTCCACTGACTTGCTGTTTAATCTTGGGCAAGTCACATCACCTTGTGTGCCTCCAGTTTCTCCTCTCAACTTTCCCCTCCTCCGGTCCAGGGGTAGCAAAATGTGACCGAGGGGGGGTATCTCTGGCACAATTTGCTATGAATGTGACAGGGCATCAACCCGAGGGCACAGCATGAGAAAGTTCAGAGGCAGCAAACCTTTATGGACGATTGACGCCCTGTCACAATTGGTTACCATCGTGAAATCTCCATTGTAAATGTGGACACAACTATAGAGAGGTATTTTTCAAAATATAAAACCGTTAGTATTGTAACAAGATATAAAAACAAGAACATTTCATTTTCATTTCAACAATTTTTAAAAAACAAGCATCTGAACATATTTATAGATACAGTTATTAACACATTTTTTCTTTACTGAAATGTACAGTAACGTTACACTTCTCTACTTCTCATATATATTTCAGCAGTGTTATTTGAAGAAAACCAAAATACTTCTCTTAACAAAATCATTCTACAATGTACATTTTAGTTACATCAATGAACTATGCACACTTGTTGCACCTGTACTCTTTCTTCTCATCAGTCAGGTTTTCTTCATTGGTTCCCTCTGGAAGACAGGGCACGTGTGCCCACCTCTCACAAGAGTCGCACTGCACCGTTGATAAGTAATAGATAAGAAAATGAAATTAAAAAAACCAATGGTACAGATAATTTCAATTAGCTGGTAAAATTTACAAAATAATATTCATTGAACATATAATCATTACTCAAGATATGACTATCAGCAGCAGTGGAAATACTTGCTACTGTGGAATTATTACAAGAATCCTGATCCTTACGCAGGTTATTAGGTTGGGTCAATATTCAACTGGCTACATCTCTGGCCATGAGTTTTGTTCTTGTACTGCAAATAATCATATTCTCATTGTTTTCCTTCTCACACTCAGTAACATAACACTGTCTCCAATCTTGCATGTTATTTTCCCATGTTTACAAGTCTTAGTTTTGGAATACTGTATTTGTTGTTTTTCTTGTGCTTTAGAAACATTACTAGTAGCCAGTTCAATGTCAGCATCACGTCTAGATTTCAAATTTATGCGGTACTCTTTGTAGTATTCTTCACTGAGTTCCTTGAAATTCGGTGGCTTTGTAAACAAATGGAGAAAGAGTTGTGTTTGTAAAATGAACAATCACATATGCACCTGAAAGCTGATGGTTTTTAAAGACACCTACCATGTAATTGTCTGAGACTTGGTCTGGGAATGTTGCTTCAAAGCCATACAGTAGTTGAAAGGGTGACATTTTGGTTATAATGTTTGGTTTTGATAGCAAAGAAAATAAAATGTCATCAAGAAATTCATCCCAATTATTCCCAGTGTCATCAACCAACTTCCGCAATGCTCTGTAACAAATGGTGATGGATTATTTGTGTGTGGGGGGAGGGGGGAGGAAGGACTGTCTTTACTGAGACAAATTATACGGAATCCAAAAGGTGTAAGGAGGAGGCCATCCTAGTGCACTAGTATGATTACTTTAGATTTTGCAGCAATTTGTAGCTTCTGTCATAGTGCAATCTCCTTGCTATTAAGACTGTAATTTTCCCAGCCCTAAGATTACCTTTTAATGGATTTGTTTGTGTTTTCAGCCACCCCGTTGGTTTATGAGTGGTGTGGGCAGGTGAAGCCACATTGTATTCCCAATTTTTTTGCAAATCTCCAGGTTACACTGAAAGAAAATAAGTCATGTAATAAATTTCCCTTTGGACAGGTTTGGTGGGTAAAAAGAGACCAAAGAATAAAATATTATAGCAACCCTGATGTGGTGACCAACAGTACTGTTTGCCAAAGTTGAGTGGGAGTTCACAGAAACTTGTCAGCAAAAATGCCCATAAAGAAAAACTCATGAGGGCAATTAAGCTCATGTTCACCATCAACTATCTGTGACCTGAAAGTGTGGTTGAAGACATAGTCAAAAACAACCTCAGAAATAAGTATTTACCTCATTATTGAATTCTGACCTGCGATCTGTCAGTATACGCTGTGGACATTCAAATTGCATTATAATTTCGTACATTTTCTTTGCCATCACAGTTGCCGACTTATTTCGAAATGGAAATGCTTCAACCCATCTTGTAAGATAGTCTGTGGCTGTCAGTATATACCGGTATCCCTCCTTTGTTGCCGGTAATGGCCCTATTAAATCCATTCCCACCAATTCAAAGGTTGACTGACCTGTATGCAAGGGAACCGGTTGGAGTCATACTTTGGATTTCTCTTATTTCATATTCTCAATAAGCCCGTAAGCATACTGAGCACTGTGATGTGGGTTCCACAACCACACTATCAGAATCTAATTTCCATTTTAAAAAACAGAAAAAGAGAAATAAACAAACAAAAAGAAGTTAACAAAAAAGGAACACAGGAATACTTGTAAGAAAAATGATATAATAATAAACCTGTAGAAATATGTCAGTGCAAGGAGCAATAGAGCTCATTGCTGCACTCTGTTGTACCATGCATTGCATTCGTTGTGAATTAAAGGCCTCATTGTGTAGCAATAATAAAAATAGATAATGATAAACAATTATCTTTGACTCTCTCTTTATAAGATTTCTTAACGGTTTTTAAAGGAAGTGAATAAGACTTGATATCATGTATATGCAGTCCACACTAAGAACATTCCTAATGCTTTGACACTGGAAGGAAGATAAAAGGAATTTCTGAAGAAATGTAGTAGATGTCTTAGAGTCCAAAATTCACCTTTATGCTTTTCAAGGTGGTATCCAGATTTAATTCCCTTTCTACTTTCTGGCAATGCAGACATCGCAAAACCTAGTTTGAATGGAATAATAGGATGACATTAAAATTCTTGTATGAAAATATTATTGCAAGGGAAGGGATTGTACATTTTACAGCAAATGTATAATTATTGCTCTTTGCAATGTAAATGTAAAATTTGCATTTAAAATATAAATTACATATTCCGGGATTTAGTTTTATTCCTGTACAGACCCGGCAATGTCTTTTGTCATCCCAGGCAATAGTATCTTGTGCTCAGGGCCATTGTCATTTTGACTATTCCTTGATGTCCACCTCATGGACTGTCATGATACCGTTCAAAGAGTTGTAGGGCTTGTTTCATGGTGTGCACGAGACCAACCTTTCTTCCTTTGGCAGAAAGGAAAAGTGTCCCCTCTGATACTCAGAGAAGATGGAGATATACCTATCTTATAGAACTGGAAGGGACCCTGAAAGGTCATTGAGTCCAGCCCCCCTGCTTTCATTAGCAGGACCAAGTATTGATTTTTGCCCCGATCTCTAAGTGGCCCCCTCAAGGATTGAACTCACAACCCTGGGTTTAGGAGGCTAATGCTCAAAGCACTGAGCTATCCCTCCCCCAATGGAGATAGAAATGGAGATGTGACAATGACATCAACTGTTGCCCTTAAGCAATTATCAGATATTTTTGAAGACATAGATTCATTATAAGGCATATGCATGTAAAAGATATCTGAATACAGAATGGGTTGTCCTGCCTTTGGTAAGGGGAGGATGGGGGGAATTTTAATATCTGACTATAAATAGATGTTGAAAAAAAATTTAAACTAGAAGTCATTGCGCAATGAACATATATGGACTGTTGTTGTTTGTAGAATAGACTGGATAACGTACTTGAGAAATAAAGATAAATTTTAGGCTTTTTTGGTACTATTTATATTTCATACTCTTTTGTCATGTAACTGACAAATATGTTGTTACAGTGCCTGAATATGTAGCAAAGGAGATTTTCTGGGAAATGTGAAGAAAACTAGTGATCCTAATCCTGGTCCTAGTGAAGGTAAATTTAACACTTCAAATAATCCCAGTGTTGGGGGATCAGGACCATCATGTATATGCTGAAAATTCCATTGTGTTCTGTGTCTTTATTACATGAGAAAAAGAATTGCTTACCTTCCAAAGAAAAGTTTGCAGCAAATTGACACAGATTAAGTCTGCCTGTTTTATTCATTCCTTCAGGATATGTGTTACTCCTCTTATATGCCAATATCTGTGCAATTTTCCCCTCAAAAGATTTAACTGAGTATTGTTCACAGAAGAAAACATTACACACTTAACTTCCACAAAATTGCAAACATCAAATATCTATGCATATAACAAGCAGCGTTTATATTGTAGGTGTGACATGAACATTGCAGACATATAAGCAGGGAAAGCCAAACTCAACAAACTCCACAATGCAGCATCATTCATAGGCCAATCACAAGGGCTATATAAATACATGTGAGCTATGTGCATAAGTTCAAAGTATTTTTGTTACAAAGTGTGCCAGCATTTGATCCATGGAAATCACATTTCATTTGAAATAATGAGCACACCTGTAACATTTTAACAAAATGAAATCATAGTAACTCAGGATAGGAAATATAACAGCACAAGAATGTGAATTTAAAAAAAGCACAAGCAGGGGTGTTTGCAGACACTGTTTAATACATTCAGAAAACAACAGAACATATACATGGAAACCCTCTTCTTACCCGCCTTATCTGCCATACTGATTTTTATTACAGGGAGTTCTTTTCCTAATAAAGGGTGGGTTTTTTTTTTGAAAAATCAGTTTTCTGAAATGCTGAAGAATCTGAAATAAATAAACCCATATAACACACACATTTATGTATCGTGATGATAACAGGCATGAAAAACATTTAAAAAGTAAAAGCATGCATTTGTACAAAACATCTATTAATCCTATGACAATTCTAAATATGGGGGTTCCAGGTACTACTTTGAGGATCAGAGTGTCACAGCCTTATGTTCATGATGTTTATTACTCAAGAAATCATAAGTGACACTTTAGTTGTATGACAAGATGCTTAGGCAACATCCTCACAGTACCTATTAGATAACATTTGATACCAAACACATTTTTGGAGTACAGAGGACCAAGCCCACATCTTTTCAGGACTATTTAAAAACCATTTTACACGTTGAATTTCATGGCTATTGCATGAAAAACCCTTAATGAAAGTCTGAGCATTTCAAAAGAAATCTGTATTAGTCCCTTTCCACTGTATAGTAGGTCATACAGTCTATTAGTAAAGAAACATTGAATGCACACAAAACATTGGGAGTAGTGCAAAGCATTATAAATAGTATTTGAAATGCTTATGAATTCCTTTTGAAAGCAAGCTCATAGGCAGAAAAGCTACCATTGTGCTTTATACAGACTTCCACTTTTGTCACTGTTACATATATCGAGCAACAAGGTATCACCACAAAAAATTTACACTCAAAACCGTGGCGCTCACATGTCACATTATTGCTCTCTGATTTAATTTTTGAGACATTTTCTTGAGCCTTTTCCCTCACTGTTAAAAGTTGTGTTGTCTTGTCTTCATTGTGTTGTCACTTCACAACAGATCAATCACCCTTCTTACAGCAAGGTGATAAAAAAAATCAAAGTTTTTTTTAGCAGTGAGGAAAAGGCCTATGTCTGCATGATGTAGGCATAACACATACTGTACACACCTGGATTCTTCAGTGCAGTGGTTGAAAATGTCAGAGCCTTCTCCTTCTCAGTATCCTGAGCTGAAGCATTTGTCTTCCCAGTGTTCAGGTTGCTTCCAGCATAGGTGGGTGAAGATTTTGAGGCGAATGCATGTTGCCTTTATTTTATAGCTTGAGTCCATGTGCCTGGAAAATCCTTGCCCAGACAGGTGATGATGGGCTTTGCAGAGTGAAAGTGTTCAGAAATACCCCTGGTATGGTTTGTCATTGAATTGGAAATCCACTGATTACAACTCCCATTGACAAGTAATGGCTGTTGATGATCACTCAGTGCCCACCTGGCTGTACATTCCCTCTTCTGTTGTTACTGGAGAGCAACTCCCAAACTTACAACATATTTCAGTAACAACCATAGAGGAAAATTTCATAACTTGATAGGCACTAATAATATGACAGAACAATGGGTTTCTGCAGATCCTGACCTTTCATATGATATGTGATATGACATTCTTTGTATGAAATATCTCATAATTATATGACGGGGTGAATGGAAGGGGGAGGGTACTGCTTTAAGGTCCAGAGTGCCACAATACAGTTGAGATACTTCTGAGTAAGAGGTAGCAATCTCTCGAAAGTTTCCACGGTGAAATCTGTATTTGCTTCTCCACTGTCAGTGCAACTGTCATTTTGGCAAGTTTGGCACACAGATCAAGGATTGTGGCCTTGTGCAGCCAATGCTCATCATCCCAAACCTGTGAATGCCACCAACAAGTTTGAATTGGTTGTTGCTATGTCCCACAGCAATCTGTTCTGCATAGAATCATGATGTCCCCCACTTCTATGCTTGGGACTCTGCATGTGTACAAGTGACATAGTAACTGTAGCGAGCCTATGCTGACATAACTTGAGTTAACATACGCTTGAAGTGTAGATATGGCCTTAGGCATATGAAATGTTTGGGAGAGATAACAGGAACAGTATGAGGGTAGACTAAGATTCATTCAGGTGTTTAGGCTCCAGCTTTGGTGGAACTGGCCTTACTACACCCTAAAGGCTCAGGAACAAAGAGGCACACAAGAACAAAATATCATGTATTTATTAACATTTCTTGACTTCAGGGTGTATAACTCATGATTTTAGAATTCCTGTGGTTGTCAGGATATCTCGGGGTTGTAGATGTGTGTTCATTATGTTCTGAAGGTCAAAACTATAAATGGTTTCAACAAAGAATTAGATCAGTCCCTCATGATAGGTGCATCAGCCATTAGCCAAGATAATCAGGGATGCAGCCCCATGCTCTGGATGTCCCTAAACTGTCCTCTGACTGCCAGATGCTGGGAGTGGACAATGGGATGGTTCACTCAGTGATTGCCTGTTCTGTTCATTCCCTTAGAAGCACCTGGCACTGGCTGCTGTCAGAAGACAGGATACTAGACTAGACGGACTAAATACACTACAGCAGTTCTAATGTTCAGCAAAAACTACAATAGATTTTTGCCTTTGAGAAAGATGTTTAGGAGATAGTATACTGTCTTTACTGAATATTTGAGAATCAAGCTGTACACAATGACATGCAGAAAAACATTAAGGGCTGGATTGAGAGGCAAAATAGCAGTTGCAAAATGCAATCACCATTGGGGAATTGAATGAAAACAAAGTTTTGAGACCAGGCCAGACATTCAGTCAGACTGGAAGTCAGATGATCCAACAGAATAAACTTCTGGTCTAAAAATAATAAGAAAAAGTTGGAATTAAAAATTCAGGGAATTCAGGGAATCCCAGCAGCAGATGAGACAAACTGGTGAACTGCTATGAGACTCTATGCAGTCAGATACACTGGGGATTCTTTGTTTTGTTTTGTTTTTCTGAGGGGGTGTATATGTAAAATATTTCACTGAATCAAGTCTCATGCAGCACCTCAGTAGGTTGCATCAGACAAAGAGGAGCTGCAGTGACTAGGCATTCAGATGCCTGCACCTTTACAAACCCAGCCCTGGGGAAGCCCATGAGGAGAGGTACTGTCCTGTGGGAGGGGAAATAAAAAAGCCCCTCTGCCCCCCACCCCATTTTTGCAAACACTGGTGTCTCAGTTCACCAGGGTAACTGTTACCCCCCTCTGCCCCTGCCTGTGCCAGGGTTTGGCCCTCTGTCACCCTCTGGCAGTGCCTAACCCCTGGGCTTAACCCTGGTTCCTTCCCCCCCCCATCCCTGATTTTGCCTTTCAGCCCCTTCCTAACCCTGCCTGCAGCTGCTTGATGCCCCTGACCAGTCAATGTCCACCCCCTGCTCAGACCATGGCCACCCCCGCTTCGATTTGCCCCCTTTGCCCCTTTTTAAACCCTGTCAAAAGCAGCCAGCAGCATCTTACAAGTAATAAGGGCAGGGTGAAGGGCAGTGGCTTCAGCAGATGTTATTGAGCATGCTCAGTGCACCCTAAACAGTTTCCTACACTACACCCAGCCCTTGCCCTGGGGTCTCTCCCCTCACCTGCAGGAGCTGGTGTCGGCAAAGCCCGGGGCTGCCCCAGGGGCTGGGTCCAGCAGAGGGTCCCCCCTGGGTTGGGCACAGTTCCCAGCTCACGATGGAGGCAGCAGCAGGACCCAGGAGGAAGAACATGCAGAGACCGAGCTAGAGCAGCCTCACGTCTCTGAGCAAGAACCGGACCCTTCTGCACCCATCAGCTACCGCCCCCCACTCCCGAGGGCCCAGAACCGCGACCCGGCCAGGATCCAGTTCTCTCTGCTGCCCCTTAACCAGAGAAACCTGCAAAACGAACCACGCGTGGAGCCTGTGTCACAGGGAAACGGGTCCCTCAGCAGGAAGTGAATCGCATTCACTGCCGTGTTAAGTCTGCTGCCTGCAGTGCGTTCTCTCCATTGTGTCCCTTGCAAAAGCCCCCAGGGCTCCAGCGCCCTGGCTGCACAAGGGAGAGATTGATATCGAGGGAGCAACATGCCTGCTGTTTCCCAATAAGACAGTCTCCTAGTTCAGAGATCCCCAACCTGCCCAGGAAACCCTGACCGAGAGGACAGACCTTCCCCTCCCAAAAGAGCTGGGGGGACCCCACATCTGACGGGAAAGGCCACCCCCACATTTCAGGGGGCACAGCGTAGAGCAAAGGTAAGTGAAACTTTGCCATCACCTTCCAGGTGGAATGAGGTGTCCTAGATCAGTGTTTTTCAACCACTGTTCCGCGGCACACTAGTGTGCCGCGAGATGTTGCCTGGTGTGCCGTGGGAAAAAAATATTAAACCATGCTTGAATGTCGGAACTGGTTACTAAAATTTTTGAATCCCACCACTGATGTTAAGGACTATAAATAGCTCCGGTGTCACTGTTACACTAACAGGAGGAGGACAGGAGGAGACATCGCAGTAGATCGCCGATGAGCAGAAGAGCGCCAATGGATCTGGATTTGGAGGAAACATGAGCAGAAGAGCGCTGACTGATGGATCTGGATGGAGACATGCGCAGAAGAGTGCTGAGTGTGACGGACAGCGGCTATCTGGAGGAGACAAGCGCAGTAAGTACTGAGTGACAGTGAGATACTGCAGTGATGGACAAGTTTTTGAAAAGGAAAGAACTGGACTCTGAACAAAATTTGGAGCCAGATGAGAGCCCAAGTATGAGTGGGGATCAAAAGAAAGCAAAGATGGTTAGCTCAAGCAAATTCTCTGGCACAAGGCAATATAGCGAAAGCTATATTTCATTTGGATTTACTTTCACCGGAGATGCAAACAAACCAACTCCACTGTGCGTGGTGTGTGGTGAAAAGCTAGCTAACAGTGCTATGGTCCCAAGCAAACTTAAACGCCATCTCCAAACGAAACACCCTTCGCTTCAAAACAAGAATGCGGACTATTTTGTTCGCCTGCGTGAAAACACGGAGAAACAGGCAACTTTCATGAGAAAAACCACAAAGGTAAATGAAAGAGCTCTTAAAGCTAGCTATCAAGTTGCTGAACTTATAGCCAAGTCAAAAAAGTCGCACACTGTGGCAGAGACATTAATACTTCCCGCCTGCAAAGCTATTGTAGAGGAGATGCTCGGACCTGAAGCAGCTAAGGAAATAGCCAAAGTCCCTCTCTCAGACAACACAATTTCCAGACGTATTAATGACATGTCTGCAGACATCGAAAGTGTGGTTTTGGAAAAGATCCGTATCAGTGAGAAATTTGCATTGCAACTTGACGAGTCTACTGATATCAGTGGACATGCTCAACTCTTGGCCAATGTGCGTTTTGTTGATGGTGATGCAATTAGAGAAAACTTCTTTTTTTGCAAGGCATTGCCAGAAAAAACAACAGGAGAAGAAATTTTTCGGGTCACATCAGAATACCTTGAACAAGGAGGACTTAAGTGGGAAAACTGTATTTTATAATTTTTCATATTTCTGTTTACTTACTATTTCATAATAAAGTAATTATAAAATACTTTCTTTGTGTTTATTTGATTCCTATTCAAGAGAATTACTTTATATATAGTCAATATAGGCACAGAGTTAAATTTTTTAACATTTTCTAATGGTGGTGTGCCTCGTGATTTTTTTCATGAAACAAGTGTGCCTTTGCCCAAAAAAAGGTTGAAAAACACTGTCCTAGATAAACCTGTCTGCAGGGGGGAGGAGGTTTATGCAGACCCCTGGGGCTGAATTCTCCGCAGTCTCTGGTTACACTGCACTATGGTTAGGGGCACTAACCTGGAATTGGGGAGAGGGATGTTCAGTTCTGTGCTCTGCTTCAGACTGGGTGAGATGTTGGGAAAAATCACCTAGGCCCAGAGCCACAAAGGTATTTAGGCTCCTATTTTCCACTGATTTCAATGGATGCCGAAATACCTTTGTGGACCTGGGCTGGAGGGTACAATTTTTCAAAGGTGCCTAAGTCCTATTTTTTAAAATGCTGTAGGGCCCCACTCTGCTCTTGGAAAGAGGTTCCTAAATCCAGACTATAGGGAGGCATCTCCCACTTCTTGGGATTCTCAGCTGCAAACCCTTTTTTGGCCTTTGGTGCCTATGACATTTTAGCAAGGAAGAGGAAGCATTAAGCCTGGCATTTAGCCCAGTGGTCAGAGCGCTCACCTGGGATATATAATAGAGGAGCCCTCATTCAAGTCCCTTCCCCACCTAATGTATCCTTATTGGAAGCATTACAATTAAAGGAATAAATATAGCATTTATGCCTTTTCCTCATTTTTAGAGAAAAAATATGGTTTCTGTACATTTAGTGCAATTCTAAATCAAGCCTAGCAAACAGGTGTTCAAAGTCTTAACCTGCATTCTTAGAGAGGATGAATTTTAATGCAATCAGTCCATTTCTAAATAGTCATTAAATAATTTACAAAACCTTAGGGCAGGTTTATACTTAAAGCACTGCATTGGCACAGCTGCACCGATGCAGCACTTTAATGTAAAGACGCTCTACGTTGATGGGAGAGAGCTCTTCTGTCCACATAGTTAATCCACTTCCGCGAGAGGCAGTAGCTATGTCTATGGGAGACGCCCTCTACTCTCTGTCTACTCTAGGGGCTAGGTTTGTATAACGATGTCGCTCAGGATGTGTGGATTTTTCACACCCCTGAGTGACGTAGTTATATGATGCAAGTCTGTATTATAGATCAGACCTTAGTAGCAGCAGAATAAAGAAGTATTAATACATATATAAAGCATGCATTCTGAGAGAAAAAATATTTTCTCACTAATAATACTCAAAATATAAAAATCTCAGATTATGATGGGTTTCCTACCCTTTTAATCTGCAGCAATTTCCCCCTTGTTTTGGAGAGAAAGTGTTGCTCTGAGTTACTATCCCCACTAATCAACTTTCCCCCTCATAACTTAATTCCCCCTCCCTTTACGTGCATTAAAATTGACTGATTTGCCCCATATGTAGTAAACATCATAGCTGGGAGCTTCCCCCCATTCAGTCTCTGGTGCTCAGTGGTCTGGGCTCAGGGGGCCTAAATATCACCTGAAGCTTCAGGGGAAGGACCATGGTCTACAGCTCCGTTCCTCAGGCACATAAGAACAATCAGACTGGTTCAGACCAAAGGTCCATCTAGCCCAGTATCCTGTCTTCGAACAGTGGCCAATGCCAGGTGCCCCAGAGGGAATGAACAGAACAGGCAATCGTCAAGTGATCCATCCCCTGTCGCCCATTCCCAGCTTCTGGCAAACAGAGGCTAGGGACAACGACCCTGCCCATCTTAACTAATAGCCATTGATGGACCTATCCTCCATGAATTTATCTAGTTCTTTTTTGAACCCTGTTTTAGTCTTGGCCTTCACAACATCCTCTGGCAAGGAGTTCCACAGGTTGACTGTGTGTTGTGTGAAAAAATACTTCCTTTTGTTTGTTTTTAAACCTGCTGCCTATTAATTTCATTTGGTGATCCCTACTTTTTGTTATGAGAAGGAGTAAATAACACTTCCTTATTTACTTTCTCCACCCCAGTCATGATTTTATAGACCTCTATCATATCCCCTTTTAGTCATCTCTTTTCCAACCTGAAAAATCCCAGTCTCATTAATCTCTCCTCATATGGCAGCTGTTCCATACCCCTAATCATTTTTGTTTCCCATTTCTGAACCTTTTAAAATTCCAATATATCATTTTTGAGATGGGGTGACCATATCTGCATGCAGTATTCAAGATGTGGGCGTACCATGGGTTTATATAGAGGCAATATGATATTTTCTGTCTTATTATCTATCGCTTTCTTACTAATTCCCAACATTCTGTTCACTTTTTTGACTCCTACTGTACATTGAGTGGATGTTTTCAGAGAACTATCCACAATGACTCCAAGATCTCTTTCTTCAGTGGTAACAGCTAATTTAGACCCCATCATTGTATATGTATAGTTGGGATCATGTTTTCCAATGTGCATTACTTTGCATTTATCAACGATGATATAACAGTGGAGCCATGGACAGGTCGGGTAGAGCGCATCAGGTGTGGAGATGGCACTTTCTCAGGAGCTGGTCCCAGGCTGCGGGACAAACCTGAGTGGGTGGGTGTTACAACCTGGTGCACGAGGTTGCAACATCGCTCAGATGTGTTGTGTGTGCTAAAAGTTGTGGTTTCTGCAACAAAGTCTCAGCCTGCAATTTTCTTACTATCTTAACTATTATTTATTTAATATCCCCTCGGATTCTGAATAGTGATCTAAATTCCCCTTTAGTCAAATCTTTTCTCCCTAGTTATTGAATAATGGTATAAAATCCCCTCACTTTTTTCTCTAGTTATCAACTATTAATATCAAATCTCCTGAGATTTTGCCGTTTTCCATCTGCTTGTCAGAGTTTGATTAAAAAAAAATCTCATAACTTGCCCCCTTTCCCACTAATTTTCAAACGTTTACATAATATCCTCTCAGATTTCCCCCACCTCCATCCCATACATACACCTTTTGAACGGCAGGAATTTGTCTGTATTTTGGAAATAAACTGTTACTGACGAAGACATACTGATACGTGTGTTTTTAGGATTTTACTGCTTTAAAACGGGCTCAGGTTTAAAATCATGGAACATGTTTTGTGAGAAATATTCCACAAATTCACCAGATCTCGCTTATTCTCTTTCCAAGCCTGACGTGGTTTCCTGGTTGGAATGGGGTGAAAACCCATGGGTCGAAAAGGGACATTGGCGGCTCTGGTCAGCACCGCTGACCACTGTTAAAAGTCTGGTTGGCGGGCTGGCAGGCTCCTTGCCCGGCTCCACATGGCTTCCGGGAAATGGCAGGCACGTCCAGCTCCTAGGTGGAGGGGTGGCCGGGGGGCTCTGCGTGCTGCCTCCACCCCTCGCCTGCGCATGCAGCTCCCATTGGCCAGGTCAGGGCAGGGTTACGTAGCTCGACTCACGAGCACTCAGCTGGAAGCAGCTGTTGAGGGGTCGTGGCGCACGCCGCTCCCGCTGCTGCCCTCTTCTCCTTCTCGTGCTCCTGTGGCTGGGCTCAAGCTGCAGTGCGTGCCCCTGCGGAGACCCCGCGCTCTGTCTCCCCATCGCTGGCACCCAGGTGTTCAAGGTATCCCTGTATCTGCGTGCTGCAAGAGGCTCTGGGAATGGAGCTGCTGGAGGGGAGGAGGACGAGACTGCCCCTCCTAGGGCCCTATGGCCTGCAGGGACTCCTGTGCCGCCTCCCCCATAGGGCCCCGCATCCTGTTGGTGCTGTGTGCCTCAGCCTCCTCTCAGCTCACCAGTGGGGCCCTTCTGGCCTCAGACCCCTGGCTCCTGCCAATCCCAGGCCTGGTACAGTGGTCTGGCCCTGCCTGGGGCTGGGGCCTATAGTGATTCTACAGGCTGCCCCTTGCCACCCCCACCGTGTTTGTTAACCCCACTCACTCGCCGTCCGTGGCGGGCCGGGGAGCAAGCTAGAGGTTGGCGATGAGAATTAAGTAAGTGTCAAACCTGTTTGTTAAAGCTGTAAAACTTCCAAAGTGAACTACAATACACAAGCTATTAATGAAGATCCTGTAGTTGCTGGAATGAAAAGCAAGTTCACTAGTTCCCAGATGTTCTCTCCTTAACTATTAAAGGCTCTATTTGCTCTAGCTACCACAGTATCTGATATTCTTAACTGAGATTTCCCTTTAGTGCCCAGACCATATAATTAAAAAACCATATCCAAACTAAATCCAATCAAGGATTTGGAAATCTCCCACCATTGCTGAAATTGCCACATGTATTTACAAGTGATATTACAAAGTAAAAATCACAGCCAGATTATAAAAGTCCACTAACTTAGCATTCATGTGTTTAGATACTACTGTGGTGGGTGACACAGACAAAGAAATGTAGCTACAGAGTGGAGAAGTCCAGCTCAAAGCACAGAATTATTCAGGCTGAATCATTCAGGATTTGGGTTTCTACTTCTAAATTTGAGACAGCAAATGTAAGCAAAATTAATGTTCAAAAAGCTGTTTAATGTACAATCATGCATGATTAAGAGAATATACATGATCTTTAATAGCAGCCCGGCTGAAGTACATATTGTGACAGAACTAGGATTTATATGAACTTGCAATATGTCAAGAATTTCTAATTTCTTTGTCTTCTGCTTTTCTGATTTGAAAAACCATTACAATCTACTTCAGAAGTTGTTGTTGCATCCATACCAGAGATCCAGTCGTTCAAACACAAAGAAAGCAACTGTACTATTTGTATAGGTTCTTCATATTATGAAAAACATTGTCTTATAAGCTCACAAACTTTTTTTTTTGTAAGTCATTAGTAATTGATATTTATGAGCTGCTTCTCCTCTCATTTCCACTGGTATAAATCCAGAGTTGCTCCATCAAAACCAATGGAGCAGATCCTCAACTGGTGTAAATCAGTGGAGCTCTGGTTTTTGTTTTGTTTTTTGTTTTGAGGTATGCTCGTTTACAGTAGCTGAGGATCTGGCTGAGCGGCATTATAATAATGTAATGCTATTGAGAGAGGAGAATCAAGCCCTTGAATACAGTCAGCATTGACACTTAAAATCTCTTTCCCCCTTTTTTTTAATCTATTAAGTACTATGAGGTTGCATATAATTGCAAGGCCTGCTTAGCACAAGTATACTTGGAGAATATCGTAGGAAGTATATAAAAGGATCAAGACTTCATTAAGATTAGGTGCCTAAAGATGAAGTTAGACATTTTGAAAATCCCACCAGGTCAAGGGTATGAATCCAGCTGAGGTTGCAGGCCAGTAAATAGTCCCATTCGGTTCCATAAGAATATTCAGGTGAACAAGGGTTTGCAGCATCAGGCCCTAGGTTCAGTCCCATGTTCTTGTTAAACTGGCACTCCCAGCAGAGAGAGAGAAGTGTGAATCAAGAACAACAAGATATCTCATGGCTGGGAGGCTCCACTGCACAGTTTAGGCACATTAATTAGGGTAACATGGAGAAGCTTGTACTGCTGTTGCTCCCTCTGTCTGTTTCTTAGATCCACCTTGTGACGGGTTGAATCACAGAAACCCCCTGGGAGCTGCCACCCGATGTGCCAAGACTACTACTTCCTGTGTAACTTCCCTGCCAGCTCGGGACCCCAGCACCCTGTCTTGCTGAGCCAGACACTCCCGTCTGCTCCAACAAAGACCCAGGGTCTGAATTACTTGCCCCAAAGCTGCAGGTTTACCTGAAAGCAGCTCACAGAAGTGTTCCTGCCTTTAACACTCAGATGCCCAACTCCCAATGGGGTCTAAACCCAAATAAATCTGTTTTACCCTGTATAAAGCTTATACAGGGTAAACTCGTAAATTGTTCGCCCTCTATAACACTGATAGAAAGATATGCACAGTTGTTTGCTCCCCCAGGTATTAAAACATACTCTTGAGTTAATTAATAAGTAAAAAGTGATTTTATTAAATACAGAAAGTAGAATTTAAGTGGTTCCAAGTAGTAACAGACAGAACAAAGTAAGTCACCAAGCAAAATAAAATAAAATGCACAAATCGATGTCTAATCAAACTGAATACAGATAAGATCCTCGCCAGTTCCAGAATGCTCCCTTTTACAGACTAATCTCCTTTTAGCCTGGGTCCAGCAATCACTCACACCCCTTGCATACTGTCCTTTGTTCCAGTTTCTTTCAAGTATCCTGGGGGGTGGGGAGGCTCTCTCTTTAGCCAGCTGAAGACAAAATGGAGGAGTCCCCCAGGGGTTTAAATAGACTTTCCCTTGGGGATTGTGACCCCCTCCTTACGCCTATGCAAAGTCCAGCTCCAAGATGGAGTTTAGGAGTCACTTGGGCAAGTCACATGTCCACGCATGACTCACAGTTTTTACAGGTAGCATCCATTGTTTACATGCTACCTTGAACATCCTCAAGTAGACTTTCTATGTGGATTGGAGCATTCCAAGATCCATTGTCCTTTAAGTGTTTCTTAATGAGATACTTAATTTCAAAATTCCTTTCTCCAGGAACTGACCAAATGCTCTACTAAGGTTATTTAGAAATTAAGCCAGTACACAGCCAACATTCATAACTTTGAATACAAAAATGATACATGCATACAAATAGGATTAATACATTCAGTAGATCATAACCTTTACATAGATATATTACATGGCATATGTAGCATAAAACATATTCTAAGCATATTTCCATAAAGCCTTATGGGAGGTACCGTCACACACCTTTTGTCTAATATATAGACTGTAAGATCTTTGGGGTAGGGATTGTATGTTATAGATGTGTACATTGCTTAGCACAATTGTCTGGTGTAAGTGCTACTGTAATGCAAATAAATAATGTTTACAACATTACTTCAGTGTGTTGAGCACTTAAGGTGGAACCATATAGCACTTTTTATAAAAGGTATAACCTAGAAGATATATCATTGGATTTAATTTAATTCTCTGTCCTCTATACAGGTAGGTTTTTTGCACTGGAATGGGTATACAGTGAGATTTGTGACTGATCCCCACGTAATAAAAGTGTAATTACTCCAATATTTCAGATCAGAGAATAGTATCCTTTTATTTTTTCCAATATAAATTACTTTGTGGTAAAAAGCAATGAGTAGCAGCTTTGTATCAACTGAGTTATGGAACTGATGACCTGCATCAATGGTTAATCTTGCTTCTTTATTAGTCTGAGCCCTAAAGCCCCTAAGCTGTATTTTGCATTAAGGTAGATGTTTAATAGTAATGATAATTAGCTAGCAGAATGCAGTTTGATGTTGCTGAAATCTACCCAGGGCCATTTATAACCAAATTTACAGGTACTATTGTTTTCCTTTATCTGTGTGGTTTGAGCATTGGCCTGCTAAACCCAGGGTTGTGAGTTCAATCCTTAAGGGGGCCATTTAGGGAACTGGGATAAAAATCTGCCTGGGGATTAGTCCTGCTTTGAGCAGGGGGTTTGGACTAGATGACCTCCTGAGGTCCCTTCCAACCCTGATATTCTATGGTTCTATGGTATGTATATAAGACCTTTAAAACATGGCTTTTTGTACAAAAATGGGACAATTTTTTAGTTACTTTGATATTACGTGCATTTTCTCCAGTTAGTGTGTGTCCTCTTTTGTACAACATTTAGCAATAACCACTATTCTGGTAGAGGGTCCAAATCCTATAAATTAAGGGCTGCCCTCATGCCAGATTGTGCAAGTAAACCACCGTTTTTGGTATGGTCACAAGTCGCAAGGCCACTTGGCACCCATAAAAATAGCACCCCATTGCAACTGCCCATCACCAATATGGTGATATTTTGAGATGATGTGACAAGGTAAACATCAGGACATGATGAGGACCATTGAAAATCCTCATCTTACAACTATATGGCAGATTGATATTTTTTAAACTATGTCCTGCTCTCTTCTGGGTGGGTTTTTTATTGTCTTAATATATTTGGAATTTTGTTTTAATCTTTATCTTAATACAATTGACCTAATATATCAACATGTTACTTCCTTATTTTGTTAATCTTGAGAGTAGCTGGTATCAAATGTAAATGACATTGTTATCTTACAGCTTTCACATCATTTTGCCATGGCTTAATAAAACTGTATTAACCATGAAAACTGTAAGCATGCGGTTTTATGTTTGATGTGCTAGTTGCAGTTCCCAGGGTGGTGCTAATTGAACTGATGCAAATATAGAGATGTCCTTGCAGAATTGGATGTTACACAAGCTGGTCAAAACACCTATGTTAACTTTAGCTCCACTGAAAACAGAAAACTATAATATAATATAATTAATATGTCCAATTTTAAGAGGGACCTGTGCAGTCAGAAGTATTGACCGGACACCAAAAGTCTGGTTATCATAATTTTCTATTGTTTTCTGGCATCCTGTAACAAGTAAAACCTGAAATTAGCATAATATAGCTGTCAAAAATATATTTGATTGAATCTTTGAATAACTTTTTCAGTGCACAACCACAGGCAGTGGGGAGCAACTGGCCTTTAAAGAGTTAAGAGTCTAGCCAGCAGGCATCAACAGTCAGCTATGTAGTTAGAGTTGCGACGTCCACAGTCGACACTGTTTTATCTATCGGCTAAACTGTGCTGCAGTCACACTAGTGCAAGATGAAATGGCAGAACCCGAAAAGAAAAAGATTCAAAGGTTGTCCAGTACAATCGATAAATTCTTCGTAAACGCTGATACCTATGAAGAACAACACATATGCATGGCTGAATTGCTTTTAACATATCATGGAGTTAAACACCACCATAGCTACCATTCTCAAGATTGTGGAAATAAGCTGTACCCCTCCATTTTCACTGATTCCAAGATCGCGTCCAAAATTCACTGCGGAAGGAGAAAAGCAGAGGCTTTGATCGAGAATGTAATAGCACCCCATTCATTGAAACTGTCTGTGCAAGACATTGGATCAACATCGTTCTCAATAGTGACAGATACTTCTAATAAAGGGAACACAAAATTATTCCCAGTTGCCATCTGCTACTTTCATAAAGATAAGGGAAGCTGCACATGTATCACAGACTTTTTTGAGGATGCAGATGAGACATCAGAGGCAATCGCAAACAACTTACGAAGTTGTCTTCAAAATGCCGGTCTGACACATAATAAAATTGTGGCATATGGAGCAGACAATGCATCTGTCAATTTTGGAAAACACAAGTCTGTTTTGGTGCACCTAAAACAAATGTTGGATTTACCAAACCTTGTGCCAGGGCATTGCAGCACTCACATAGTACACAATACAGTGAAACATGGTTTGAAAATGCTCTCTTATGATGTAGAGAACTTGATCATCAAGGTTTTCAGTGAATTCTCGTCCTGTGCAAAGAATATTAGTGAACTTAAAGAGTTCCTTGACTTCATGGAGACAGAATATTCAGAAACCTTATGCCATGTACCTACACGTTTTTTGACCCTTTTCACTGCCGTCGACAGGTTACTGAAGAATTGGCCTGCACTCAAGTCTTACTTTGTGAGCAAAGGAGAGGAAACAGTGAGCTGCGCAATATGGGCCTTTCTTTCTGAGCAGGAGGACACAGTATCTGGAAAAGTGGTTTGTTTTCAGCGAAAACTCTTCCTATATGTTGTGTGCGCCACTCAATCTGGATGGACCTCTTGAACTAGACAAACTGTGTGCTTTGACTACAAACTTGGACATTCAAGTGGACGGCGATGAACTATTTACAGAAATGTGTACATTGAATGATGTGCTACCAACCCTAAAGAGTTTGACAAATGATGCTGAATTGACATTGTGTCAGGAGCAACAAGAGCATCATCATTGAATCAATGTCTCTGAGGTATGGGTAGAATTCTTTAAGCACTGGGAGGCCTCGAACTTACTTAAAATTGTGCAGCATGTGCTTGCTATACCACCCAGCAACTCATTTGTGGAACGCATTTTCAGTGTTATGAAGAACTTGTGGACTGATGAAAGGAATCAGCTTCCAGTGGACCTGGTGAAAGCTGAGCTATTCATGCACTTCAACTATAAAATGACATGTGCTGAGTTTGCTGGATTTTTGAAGACAGAAGCAGCTAAAGAGCTTGTGGTGGCAGCAAGAAAAGAACAGAAGTATAAATGTAAGTAGTTTTAATTGCCACTCTCATTAAAACTGTTTTTGTTTAATTTTGTTTGTATCTTCTTTACACTTCAGAAGAAGTTTAAAGTTTTTAATTTTACAGTGGTGTTTAAAATCTCTCCCTGGTGAGGTGAAGGGTATTTGAATCACACATTCCATCTCCCCCCACATTCAAACTGTTGCAGCTCCTGGCCTTCTCCTGGTGCCTGCTTGGGCCTTGCAGTGAAAATGAGCAAGTGTGGGGGAGAGTGAGCGACAGAGGGAGGGGAGATGGAGTGAGCAGGGGTGGGGTCTCAGGGAAAGGGTAGGGCCTCAGGGTGGGGCCTCGGGGCAGGGGGTGGGGCAAGGGTATTGGGTTTTCCGCATTTAGAAAGTTGGCAACCCTACTTCTAAAGTCCCCCACGGTCTGCTTCATCTTAGCCAGGTCAGAGTTGTTCCTAGAACTCTAGACACTTGGCAGTAGCTCCCTCTCCCCTGACCTCCCTACCTCTGATTGTTCAGATGGGATATGGTGTCCAGATTTGTCCCCTCCCGTCTCTCCCTTGGGAAAGGGTTTGGGGAGGATTCTGTTCCTGATTTTTCAGTTTCTCCAATGCTATTTGGGTTTGTTTTTCTCCTTTCCCCCTCCAGTCAGGGAATGACTCATGTTTGGATTCTCTTTCTGTCCCAGCAGGTGAGGGGATGATGAGTGAGAATGTGGAAGAGAATCCGCAGCAGGAAGATCCTGAGCAAGTTGAAACTCATGTTACATTATTGGGTAGGTCTGAAGGGACTGTGTCCTGGAGTCCAGAGCATGGAAAAGCTGGTGGGTGTCAGCACAGGCCAGAGAGACAACAGGGAAACCAGTCAGGGAAGAAAGTGGGTAAATCCATTCAATGTGAAGGTGGTTTGAAGAATCTTAGTAAAAACATGATGCACCAGAGATTCTCCAATGGGGAGGGAAAATACACATGCACCGAGTGTGGGAAAAGCTTCAGTCAGAGTTTACACCTTATTATACATTGCAGAACCCACACAGGACAAAGACCTCATAAATGTCTTCAGTGTGGGAAAAGCTTTATTGACAACCCAACCCTGAAAATACATCAGAGAATCCACATGGGAGAAAAACCCTATAAGTGCCCTGACTGTGGGAAAAGCTTCAGTGAGAGACCACACCTTATTGGCCACCAGAGAATCCACACCGAAGCAAAAACTTTCATATGCTCTCAGTGTGGGGAAACCCTCTGTAACTGGTCAGCCTTTCTTAGACATGAGAGAACCCACACTGGAGAGAGATCTAAACCTTATCACTGCCTCGAGTGCGGGGAGAACTTCCGTGATCGGTCAGGTCTTAGTAGGCATCAGAGAATTCACACAGGAGAGAAACCCTATAACTGCCTGGACTGTGGCGAAAGCTTCAGTTGGCGCTCAAACCTTGCCAGGCACCAAAAAGTTCACACTGGGGAGAGACCCTATAAGTGCCTCAAGTGTGGGAAAAGCTTCAGTCGGAGATCAACCCGCAATAGACATCTGAGAACCCATTGGGGAGAAAGTGAATAAATGCCCTGACCAGGGCTGGCTGAAGAGAATTATACTGAAGCAGTTGCACCACTACAGCTAAAGTTGAGACTAGCTTCCTTTTTAACTGCCAGTTTTTCTGTATGCTCTAAAATCCACACGTGGACTTGGATTGTCTTGAAAATTGCTGTGCCTCATCTGGGCCAGGGGCAGAGCTAGTGATGTGAGGTTGTGTTCATTTGGTCTAGGGGTTCCTCAGATACAGCTCCCCCAATAAGGAGCTGCTTTTACTATTCAGATAGCTCTGAAACCCTGTGCCAACTTAACCCCCATGAAAAGCAGGAAATATAACTTTAAAGTAGATGCTACCCCCACAACATAACCTTAACTCTGCCCTCTTTGAGTGAAGTCCCAGCGTACCAGTAACACACATTAACTCTCTACCTTTACAGATGCTACAGAACACTTCAGGAACAAAGCACTGATGAGCAGTGTAGGACAAAGTCTGCCACCTTCTCTTGATAAGGGAAGACTCTGGGGTAGGTCAGGCATAGTGAGCAGCTGCCACTTACACTCAAAAACGGAGCGTACTCCCCACAAATCACCCCAGAATTTCAAAATGTTCCCATGCCTTCACCCCTGCCCTGAGGATTCCTTGAGACAGGGCTTTCACTGACCCTGCAGTAAGCCCTGGAGACCTCATGACATATGCCAGCAGATTGCTGACAATCTCCAGGGCTACACTCCCTTGTGCATTTCTACTGACACAGCCTACAGAATTCTGCACTGCAATGAAGCATAATTGATCCTTTTAAAGTACACCTGCACCTCTTCTCCTATCACAGTGACAGCTTTGCCAACCCGCTGCAGCTAATCTCTTCACCATTCAATACAGCTACGCCTCACACAGTGAAGGTAGACAAGTGCATGCACAACACAAGCAATGGTACATTTTCTTAGTCCTTCATGTCTACTTATTATGGCAACACAGTTACTGAACCATTCTCAGTGGCTATTGCCAGCTCTAAGGGGGAAGAGTTAAGGTTGCATTGTGAGAATGGCATTTACCTTAATTTCTTAGTTTTTAGAGGTGTAAGTTTAGCCACTCTCCACATTGTGGAAGGGCACAAGGCAGAGCTGGTAGCCCCTGTAGCTGCCAACGACTTGGAGAGAGATGGGCATTCAGCTCAGGAAGTTCAGTCAGAGCCCTAAAACGCTCTCTCACGGTTGCAACATTTGGTTAAGACCCCATCAGAGTGCAGTGAACTCAAGGGGAAATTAACGAATTGCCGGTGGTTCTGCCTAATGAAGAAATTTCAAGAGCAATTAGAGAGCAGTTCTAAAGTAATTGTCTGCATTTGGGGTTGGCAACATGGTGTCCCGGTGTGTGTGTGTGTGTGTGTGTGTGTGTGTGTGTGTGTGTGTGTGTGTGAAAAACAGGATCTGGATTATATAAATCGATGGGGAGATAATTTTGACATTTAAATAAAACGCAGTTATTGTCCCATTTCTTTTCAGTCCCTCACTATAGAAAACGATCACCAGCGACAGTTAATTTCCTTTCATTGGAATCAGCCCGATGACCCTTCTAAGGATGCGTATAAATGATGTGCACACGGCTGGTGATGCCTTTCTCCAAATAGAGGGTAGGGCTCAGTGAGGCTCTTGTGTGATAACACGCTGGTCACAGGGAATTCAGCCAATGGAGTTATTCTTTGATACACACGTTTTGGGTGACATTTTGCCCCCTCTACTCTGGGTAGTCCCTCTCCCAGAACCATCTTCCGGCCACTCCTTTTATTTCTCTTTATGCTTCATTCTGGTGAAGAAAACCTGCAGACACAGACACATCTGGAATCTGCTTCTTCAGTCCCACACCCATCTGTGAGAGGAATCAGGATTGCTCATGCCAGCCATGCAGCTCTTGGGATTCACAGCCAGATTCCTCACCTCTTACTTAGCTCCTCTCTGCCCGTCTCCCCACATCCTGCCAGAGCTTCTCCTGCTGTCTCAGACCCCTCCCATCCAATTCTTTCCAGCCCCCTAGGGATAAAATGATTCGCCGCAATCCCCACCTTGGTCTCCTATTGCTGTGGCTGCTGCTACCACTTCTCCTCTTTGCCTTGCTGTCCCCCAGGTCTGACCCCAAAATACCACAGCTGAGACCCTCCTCTTTGCAAATCCCCTGTGTCTGTCTTCTAAGATTAAGTTCCAGGGCCTGGTCCTGCTGTGACAGGTTGCCCCTGTTAGAATGCCACCTGATGTGCTGAGATACCACTGAGCCCGCCTGTTCTGCCAGCCTGGGCACCCTTTTTACCTGTCTTGCTGAACCAGGCTATTGAGCCTCCTCCAGAACACGTGCAGGCAGGACCACACCCAACTGCAGAACGACACAGACACTGAGATCAGCTCTGGGAAGGCTCAGCTTAAGGGACTTGCCCCAGCACTCAGGTGTCCACCTCCCTTGGAGTGCAGACGCAAAGGTATATTATGAAATCTGCCTCCTCCCTCAATGTGGAAGAAGGTATGCACAGCCTCTTATTCCGCCCCCCCCTTGTGAATTGAATAGGGTTATATTATAAACAAGTTTATTACCTACAAAAAGTGAGTTTTAAGTGAATATAAGAGATAACAGGCAGAACAAAGCCAATTACTGAGCAAATAAAACAAAATACGCAAGCTAAGCTCAATATACTTAAGAAACAGGTTACAAAATGTAATTTCTTACCCTAAATGTTATTTTAGGCAGGTTGCAAAGTTTCTGTGGTTTAGAGTTCCAGTTATATTTCTTTTCAGACTGGACCCCTGTCTCAGTCTGGACTCCCCCCTTGCCTTCCCTTCAGGTGTCTTTAGCAGTCTTTCTTCTTGTGCAGACAGGCCATGGAGAGGAGTCCCATTTGCTTTTCTCCCCCATCCTTAAATAAGATTTACATAAGATGGGAATCCTTTGTTTCCCAAACTTGACTCCCCTTCCCTTTTAGTGGAAAGTTACAAGAAGTACAAGATAATATTTAGTATCAGGTGACAAGACCACCTGACCTAGTAGTGTCACAGTTACAGCGCAGGACGCCTCCCAGGAGGGAGAGAGATTAGTATTTTCATAGTCTTGTTGTTCCTTCCTAATGGCCAATCAAATCTGATGGCCTGTCGTCTGGTGGGGGTCTTCCCAATACACACCCAGTTGTAATTGTTACATAGTCCATATTCTTAACTTTAGGTACAGAAATGATACATGCATACAAATTGGATAATCACATTCAGTAAATCATAACCTTTCCAATGATACCGACCCATCTTGCATAAAGTATATCTCAGTTATGTCATATCAATATTATAAGCATATTTCTATAAAGAATATGGAGTGTAACGTCACACCTGCTCACCTCTACCAGCATCTGGGTTCAGGCTAGAGCCCTGAGGACACTAGAACAGGAATTAAAGTGGAGTCAGAAGAGGTTGGTCCCTCCAGGGCTACATGTTGCATCGGGAGAGCAATAGAACCAGCAAGGAACTAGATTGTTTTACAACTTGCTAACCAGAAGGGGTCCTACGCCAGAGCATCAGGGCCCAGGTGCTTTCCCATGTTCCCATGGCTAGGAGAGGGCACTCTGTCCTCTGGGATGCAGGACCCTGGTGCAGGCACCCAGCCCATTTGCCCCCCCCCCCCCCCGCATGGGGTCATGGCCTGTAAACCTAATTTTTAAGTGTTACACTCATCCAATCAGGAAACGGGAACTACAGCTTGTGACACGTGTCAGTCAGAAACAGCTCAGATTGTTTTCAAGTCTTATTTGGCAAATCACTTTGAATAACGAATAAATCCAAGAGAATTGTGCTTGGTCTCTGGGTAACGCACAGGGAGATTCCCTGCATGTTCTGTGCTTTGCGATTCTTGGGGCCCTTTTCTCACCCTCTCTCTGGGGTTCTGGCTCTTCCTGCCTTTTATTCCCCCTTTTGCTCTGCTTGGGACTCACTAGTAGTCCTGTGGTTCCCACCACATGCAGAGAGCACTGTACAGACCAACTAGGAGACTGCACTGGGAGCTTGCAGACCCCTTTGTGCTGCTGGCGGGATTATTGTGATTATTCATTAGTATCCATCAGTGGCGGGCACATCACAGACAGACCCACGGACATGGCTCCTGCCCAGGGAGCTCAAGCTTAAATGTTTAAATGTTCCTGGGCACAGAGGGAGGGGCTGAGCATTCCCTGGAGAAGGTGGTTTGAAGAGGGGTGGGAGGCTGGGGGTGCAGGGTCCAGGCAGAGGTGAGAAGGTGTGTGTTTGTGTGGCCAGGGTAGAGCGCATATGAGGGGCAAGGGGTAAAAAGTTTCCTGGGCTCCTTTCCTTGAGCAGGTCTCATTCACCCAGCCTGGCCCCACTGTTCACACAGCCCTGGGACTGGGCTCTCACTTCCCTTCCCCTGGCCCAGCTACCAAATCGACTTCCCCAGCTCTCCCCGCCCCTCCCTCCATTGCGCTGGGACCAGCTCCCCTCACATGGCTGAGTCTGCAATGCAGAGCAGCCCATACAGCAGGGCCCCGACGCTCTCACTCCTGTCTCCGCGCTGCCCCCTGTGGCCGTTTCACTCCCCTCCATGGGCAGAGACTCCGCCAGGGTAGGAAATGCCAGGATGTTCCCCTCACTCACTGGCCCCATCGTATTCACTGGGCTCCTGGGCTTGCCTTTTCTGTGGGAGTCTAATAATGCAGTTAATGGCCCTGAGGGGACCTGGGAATCCCGCAATCTCCATCCCACTGCTGCCCCCCGCCCCCAGGTAATGCTGAGTAGGACCCTGTCAGGGGTAGATAAAGGTCTCTGTCACTCTGGTCACTGTGTGTAACGGGTGTGAATTCAGTTCAGTGGGCCTAGGGTGACCAGACAGCAAGTGTGAAAAATCGGGACGAGGTGGAGGGTAGGGTAATAGGCGCCTATATAAGATAAAGCCCCAAATATCGGGACTGTCCCTATAAAATCAGGATATAGTCACCCTAAATGGGCCTGAAGCACATGCTGATGGACTGTAGTGAATTGGGGGAGGGGGAGCTAGTTGCCAGGTGCTCCCCAGAGAAACATTGTCCAATCTGCAGAAAAGGACCTAGAGGTCACAGTGGACGAGAAGCTGGATATGAGTCAACAGTGTGCTCTTGTTGCCAAGAAGGCTAACGGCATTTTGGGCTGTATAAGTAGGGGCATTGCCAGCAGATCGAGGAACGTGATTGTTCCCCTTTATTCGACATTGGTGAGGCCTCATCTGGAGTACTGTGTCCAGTTTTGGGCCCCACACTACAAGAAGGATGTGGAAAAATTGGAAAGAGTCCAGCGGAGGGCAACAAAAATGATTAGGGGTCTGGAGCACATGACTTATGAGGAGAGGCTGAGGGAACTGGGATTGTTTAGTCTGCAGAAGAGAAGAATGAGGGGGGATTTGCTAGCTGCTTTCAACTACCTGAAGGGGGGTTCCAAAGAGGATGGAGCTCGGCTGTTCTCAGTGGTGGCAGATGACAGAACAAGGAGCAATGGTCTCAAGTTGCAGTGGGGGAGGTCTAGGTTGGATATTAGGAAACACTATTTCACTAGGAGGGTGGTGAAGCACTGAAATGCGTTACCTAGGGAGGTGGTGGAGTCTCCTTCTTTGGAGGTTTTTAAGGCCCAGCTTGACAAAGCCCTGGCTGGGATGATTTAGTTGGGAATTGGTCCTGCTTTGAGCAGGGGGTTGGACTAGATGACCTCCTGAGGTCCCTTCCAACCCTGATATTCTATGATCAGGGGCAGCAACTTCAGCCCTTAAATTAACCAACATCTCCCCCTCCCACCCCGATTCCCTGCGTATGGACACATCCTCCCATCTCAGCAATGCTCTGAGCTGGGCTGAATCAGATCAGTGCCTTCCCCAGAGGCCGGAGCCATAGGTCCCCCTGCTCACGGCTCTCTCTGTTCAACCCGGGCTGGGTGGGAGCATTTCTCTGACTGTCATCCCCACTCATTTAAGAAACAATTGGATCCGAAATGTTTGTAATGCAAAACCTATGTTCCTCATTTTCCACCCGCTTTAAACAACGTAGGGTAATGGGTGCAGGGCAAAACTGAAGTGGGAACTCCGTGCAGTGAGGGGGCCTGAGATGGTAAGGCGGGAGAAATCACTGGGGCAGAGGGGCCTATCTGCCAGCCTAAGCCATGTCACCCCCAGCATCCACCATGTCTCCTGATACAGAAAAATCAAACCTGGGGGGAAAGAATGGAGGAGTTGCAAACATCTTAGCCCTGGCATTTCTACGTTACATGATCCCGTTGTAACTCCCTTATCTCTGTCCCATTCTCTCTCTTTCTCTCTGCTAGTTGGCTGCCCCCTTTGCTGGCCGCTGCCCCTTCCCCAGTGTGGCAAACGCTCATGATTTTGTTACGAGTCTCATGATAAAGTTTTCCTTAAAGCCCCAGCTCCTGGAGTCAAGTGGAGATGTGATGATTTCAGCTTTCATTCTTAAAGAAAAAGTAAATGGAAAATGAAAAAGCAGAAATGGAGTCTTTCTAAAAGTTTTACTGTAGCTCCCCAAGAATTTATGGGCTTGATGCAGGAATTACTGGGGAACAAAGACCCTATGACCTCCTCCAGTTCTGCCTTATCTCACCCAGGACTGTCCCCAGCAGGCGTTGTATACATAAAGAGATGTTGCTCATGAATTCCCCGCCACTCTGACTGACACCTAGGAGTATCTCCCTCCCTTTGACTGTTTGGATGGGCTGTGGGAGCAGGACTGGTCCCCAGGGCTGTCCCTAGCCATTTGGGTGCCCTACACAGCTCCCCAGGCTCCTATTACTCCCCACCCTCTGTCCTGATTTTTCACATTTGCTGTCTGGTCATCCTACGCCGGAGAGAGCCGGGGGTGGTCCTTTCCCCAAACCGAGTGACATGGCTGGGGCCAGGGCAAGGGAAGCAGAGTGGGCTGGGGCCCATTGCTCCGCTTCCCGCCGCTGGTGAGTGCAGAGGGCGATCCTTTCCCCACACTCACCGGTGGCAGGAAGTGGAGCACCGCGGCTGGGAACTGGCGGAGTAGAGCGGGCTGGGGGCTGGGGGCTGGGTTGCTCCACTTCCCACCGCTGCCAGTGAGTGCGGGGTCACTCGGGGAAGAGGTGGAATGGGAGCAGGCTGGGGGCGGAGAAGGGGGGGAGGGTAAGAGGCAGGGTGGAGGGAGTTGTCCGGGGCCCCACACGCCCCTAGGGATGGCCCTGCCCCTTGCAGTGGGGGCTGGCTGAGGGATAGGGCTGGTCGCCGGGGCTGGTGTTGCTGCGTATGCAGCACGCAGCTGCCTAGGGCACCATGAAATTTTGGGCAATTTGGTGCCCCAAATTTCATGGTGCCCTATGAACCTGTGTGTGCTGCGTATGCCTAAGGACGGCCCTGCTGGTCCCCCACTTCTCTGCTAGGGAAAGGTTTGGGGAAGGATACAACTGATTTTTCAATCTTCCCCACAGGTATTTTAATTTGTTCCTCCCTTTCCTCTTCCGCTTTCTGACATTCCCTTTCCTCCAGTGCAGGGACTGACTCATGTCTGGATTGTCACTCTGTCACATCAGGTGATGGGATGGTGAGTGAGAACAAGGAGGTGAATCCTCAGCAGGGAGGTCTGAGCAAATGGAAGCACAGAGAACACTATTGGGAAGATCTGAAGGGGAAGTTTCCTGGAGTCCTGAGCAGGGAGAAGCCTGTGAAAATCAGCACAGGCCAGAGGGGCAGCAGGAAAACTCCGCTGGGGAGAGATTGGATAAACCCACTCACCAAGAGGGAGATTTGAAAGACCTTCCTGAAGACATGATCCAGCCAGGAATCTGCACTAAAGGGAAACTGAATGAATGTGCTGAGTGCGGGAGAAGCTTTGATCGGAGATCACATCTCATTGTGCATCATAAAATCCACACAGGAGAGAGATCCTATAGCTGTCCTGAATGCGGGAAAACCTTCAGTAACGTCTCATCCCTAATTATTCATCGGAGAGTCCACACAGGAGAGAGACCCTATAACTGCCCAGAGTGTGGGAAATCCTTCCCTCGGAGCTCCACCCTTGTTGTACATCAGAGAGTGCACACAGAAGAGAAACCCTATAAATGCCCCGACTGCGGAAAAAGCTTCAAGCGGAGCTCAACCCTTATTTCACACCAGAAAATCCACACAGGAGAGAGACCTTATAACTGCCTTGAATGTGGGAAAAGTTTCAATAAAGGCTCAAACCTAATTATGCATCAGAGAATCCACACGGGAGAGAGACCCTATAACTGCCTTGAGTGCAGGAAAAGTTTCACTCGGCACTCACACCTCATTAGACATCAGAGAATGCACACTGGAAAGATACCCTATAGGTGCCCTGACTGTGGAAAAAACTTTAGTGACAGCTCAGCTGTTATTAGACATCAGAGGATCCATACTGGAGAGAGACCCTATAAATGCCTTGAGTGTGGGAAAAACTTCAAGCAGAGCTCAGACCTTATGAATCATCAGAGAAGCCACATGGGAGAAAAACCCTATTACTGCCCTGAGTGTGGGAAGGGGTTCAGTTGGAAGGCTCATGTTATTTCACACCAGAAAATGCACAGGCCAGAGAGATCCTTTAACTGCCTCGAGTGTGGGAAAAACTTCTCTAGCAGCTCTGACCTCATTAGACATCAGAAAACCCACACTAGAAAGACACCATATAAATGTTCTGTCTGTCGAAAAAGCTTCAAGCAGAGGTCAGAACTTATTTCACATCAGAGAGCTCACACAACAAAGAGAAACTATAAATGTTCTGTCTGTGGGAAAAGCTACAAGGTGAAGGTCTCTCTAATGTCCCACCAGAAACTCCACACAGGCTAGCAAGTGGCAGGAGCTCTCACTATGGGACAGTGGGTCTGTGCTCTCCTGAAGCAAAGTGTAAGTGTACTTCATTGATGGACGGTCTTTGCAGGGGCAGCAAGTGGATGAAGGGTTTGGGTTTCAGTGGGAGATAGTTGGCAGGGGTAGAAGAGGACGGAACGCTGGGTAGCGAGGCGCTTGGTGATTTCAGGGTCTGGAGTGAGCAGGAGATGGGATTGGTAGAGAGACATTTCTGTGGGTTATACACATATTTTCCTATTTAAAGGAGAGAAAAAAATGCTCCATTGCAGTTCTTGCCTGAGTTGTCTCTGCAGCTCCAGGGCATCTTGGGGTAGGGACAGGGGAATGTTATTCAGGGAAGCAGCAAGGGGTCCCCTGCGGCTGTCGTTACAAGGCAGGAAGAGCTGCTGATCTGAACTAACAGGGTGTCGGAGCACTGCTCAGTGTATTGGACATCTATGCAGTCATGGATGGTAGGGGCGGCTGGAGATTGGGGAATTCATGGTGGAGATTCCACAGAGAGGTGGGAACTCTGAGGGATGCCCTTTTGGGAGTGTGGTGTAGCAGTTGGAGGGGAGGGTGGGGGAAATGAGAGTTAAGATTCCTGGGTGTGAGCTAGTGCTGGTCACTTCCCCTCTTCTCTCTGTGCCCATTTTTCCCATCCCTACAATGGAGATAATAGTTGTCCAACTCCCTGGAGAGTTGTGATGGGCCACTAATTACTGTGTATGAAGTGGTTCAGGAGAATGCAAGTACAGAAGAGGCCAAGTTTCTCTATTATTGTTATTACCGTGTACTGTATTCACTGAGAATGGGAACAGTTAACTAAGAATAGGAACATTAACCACATTACTATGCAGGCAGGCTGCTACATTTCTGCCTCAGAAAATGAGATCAACTATCAATAGCACCATTAACAATGTTGTTTTGTTTCCCCATCAAGAACAGTGTTTTATTTCAAATGTTGAAACAGTTTTGCACAGAACACTCTTATTCTTCCACACCTTATCCCCCTCAAATAAAAACGGACTGAATTTTGTTTCAATCCAATCCCCGTTATCTTCTATAAAATGAGCCTCCAGGCAATTTAAGGGATAGCACTGGCTGATTGCATTTCCAAACCTGGCAAAACAGATGCTTCATTGCACTGAAGGAACATAGGCAGGCAGGCTGCTACATTTCTGCCTCAGGGTAGAGCCTGCCTCATGCCTAATAAAAAGTCCTACCCCTCCACTTCCTTATCTACTTTCTCTACACCAGTCATGATTTTATAGACCTAAATCATAGCTCCCCTTAGCCGTTTCTTTTCCAAGCTGAAAAGTCCCAGTCTTATTAATCTCTCCTCATACGGAAGCTGTTCCATACTCCTAAACATTTTTGTTGCCCTTTTCTGAATCTTTTCCAATTCCAATATATCTTTTTTGAGATGCGGCGACCACATCTGGACACAGTATTCAAGATGTGGGCATACCATGGATTTATATAGAGGCAACATAATATTTTCTGTCTTATTATCTATCCCTTTCCCAATGATTCCCAACCTTCTGTTTGCTTTTTTGACTGCCGCTGCACATTGAGTGGATGTTTTCAGAGAACTATCCATAATGACTCCAAATATCTCTTTCTTGAGTGGTAAGAGCTAATTTAGACCCCCCATAATTTTATATGTATAGTTGGGATTATGTATTCCAATGTGCATTATCTTGCATTTATCAACACTGAATTTCATAGAACCATAGAATATCAGGGTTGGAAGGGACCTCAGGAGGTCATCTAGTCCAAACCCCCTGCTCAAAGCAGGACTAATCCCCAGGCAGATTTTTATCCCAGTTCCCTAAATGGCCCCCTTAAGGATTGAACTCACAACCCTGGGTTTAGCAGGCCAATGCTCAAACCACACAGATAAAGGAAAACAATAGTACCTGTAAATTTGGTTATAAATGGCCCTGGGTAGATTTCAGCAACATCAAACTGCATTCTGCTAGCTAATTATCATTACTATTAAACATCTACCTCATCTGCCATTTTGTTGCCCAGTCACCCAGTTTTGTGAGATCTCTTCGCAGTCTGCTTTGGACTTAATTATCTTGAGTAGTTTTTTATCATCTGCATATTTTGCCACCTCACTGTTTACCCCTTCTTCCAGAGAATTTATGAATATGTTAAACAGTTCTGGTCCCAGTACAGACCCCTGGGAGACACCACTACTTATCTCTCTCCATTCTGAAAACTGACCATTTATTTCTATCCTGTGTTTCCTATTTTTTTAACCAGTTACTGATCCATGAGAGGATCTTCCCTCTTATCCCATGACAGCTTTCTTTGCTTGAGAGCCTTTCGTGAGGGACCTTGTCAAAGCCTTTTTGAAATTTTTGAAAAATCCATGTTGGCTATTTCTTATCTTATATCCTGTAGGTACTTACAGACTGATTGTTTAATAATTTGTTCCAGTATCTTTCCAGTTGTTGAAGTTAGTGTAACTGGTTTATAGTCCCCCCAGTTCTCTTTGTTTCCCTTTTTAATGATAGCTACAATGTTTGCTTTACTCTGGTGTTCTGGGACGTGACTCACCCACCAGGAGTTCTCAAAGATACTTGCTAATGATTCAGAGACTTCTTCATCTAGTTCCTTAAGTACCTTAGAGTAAATTTCATCAGGACATCCCAATTTGAATACTATTATCTAACTATTCTTTTCCTATTTTGGCTTGCATTCCTCGCTTGCTGTTAATATTAATTATGTTAACTATCTGGTCACATAAATGAGTACTGAAGCAAAATGGGCATTACATTTTTGATGTAATCCATGATTATTAGTATTTGATGTTCTTCTGTCCCTTCCCAGCTCTTTCTGTCATGGGGAGTGTATTACTGGAAGGGAAGGGAAGGACGGTAGCTGGAATCCCTTATCCCTGTTTTCAGGGAGGGACTCAGCTGAGATTGTGACACACTGAGATTATTCCTGAAATAATTGCCCTGAGAGGGATTTTCTTGTTTCTGGACAAGTGGGGTGGTTCAGGGACTCATGTTTCATGAAATTCAGGTTTTGGGAGAGTCTTTTGAAAATTGAGTCATTGAAATGTTTACATTAATCTGTTTTGTTTTATACAAATAAATTCCTAAGAATTTGTGTGTGGTGTGAAGTTTGTCTCCCAGAGCTCTGCCAGGGGCATGATGATCCTTAGAGTCCCAGGAGGGGACTGAAAGTTCAGAGAGGGTGGCTCAGAGCCCCAGTGCAGCTGGGGTGGGTCTGAGAGATGCAATGGGCAGAGAGGAGGCCCAGGGGCAGCTGAGAGATCCCAAGGGCTGTGTGGCCTAAGAGACTATGTGTAAATGTGAGAGACAGAATGTGGCTGTGTGAAGGGGGTGAAAACGGAGTGAAAGTAACAAAAGGAGGAAAATAGAACAAAAGGGGAATGATTGGAAATGAACAAGGGTTAGAAGGGAGAGGAAGAAATAGCAACACATGGTGCATTTAGACTCAGCTCTCCCCTGCTGCTCCCAGTCCCCATCCTCAGCATTACCATTAGGGTTGCCAATTTTCTAATGGCTGAAAACTGAACACCCTTGCCCTGCCCTGCTCCTTCCCCCAAGGCCTCACCCCTCTCCCTCGGGTAGCAGGTGAGTCCCGGGGGAGGGGGATGAGTGAGGGATCTCATTCCCCCCTCTCCTGGGACTCGCTGCCTGCAGAGTCAGGCTGGGAGGAGCTGATGTGGAACCTGCCCAATCAGGGCACAGCAGAGTTGGGGGGGGGGGAGAGGGTTGGTCCCCAAAGCAATGAGCCGGGACACGTGGGGGTGGGTCCCTGGAACAAGGGACTGGGGTGGGGAGGGGCGAGTCCCCATAGCGAGGAGCAAGGGACGGAGCAGTCAGGGCACGGCGGGACAGAAGGGGGATGGTGGATAGGATTTTCCCCTGGGTGGTGGCATCTACCTCTTGCAGCCCAGTCTGGAAGCCAGCCACTGCTCTCTGTCAGGCATCAGCAGCTGAGCAGAGAGCAGCTCCTCCATGTGGCTTCAGCCACAGCTGCTGCTCTTCCTGTCCCCAAATGGCAGAGGCCAGTTACTGCAGCCAAACGGGAGTTTTAGTGTCTGGTAAGATGTGCTGACTGGACGCAGCAGATTCCCTTTGAAAACCGGACACCTGGCAATCCTACTCTCAACTGATTTCCAAATAGTTATTAGGCTGGTCTCTATGGGGAAGCTTTACATAGATTCATTGATTACATGGCCAGGAGGGACAATTGTGATTACCTAGTCCCACCTCCTCTATAACAGGCCATAGAACTTCCTTGGATTAATTCCTGCTTGAACTAGAGCGTATAGTTTCAAAAACATCCAATCTTGATTTAAAAATTAGTAAATTTCCTCCTTGGCTAATAACTCCTCACTTTAAACAATTGCACCTTGTTACTTGTCTGCATTTGGCTTCACCTTCCAGCCATTAGATCTTGTTACACCTTTGTCTGGCAACATGAAGAGCCGCCCTGTATCATATTTCTGTTGTCCAGGTCGGTACCTATAGACTGTGAGCAAGACACCCCTTAACCTTCCCTTTGCAAAGCAAAAATAGACCCCAGGAGCTCACTCTGTCACTGTACAGCTTGTTTTCCAGTCCTTTAATCATTCTCGCGGCTCTTCTCTGAACACTCTCCAGTTTATCAATGCAATAGTGCAGCAGCGATTGGACCACTGCCAAATACAGAGGTAACAACCTCCCTACTCCTACTGGATATTCCCCTGTTTATACATCCAAGGATTGCATTAGCCCTGGGAGCTCATGTTCAGCTGATTGGATAGAAAGCTGGCTAAATCGTCGGGCTCAACGGGTACTGATCAACGGCTCCATGTCTAGTTGGCAGTCCCAGGGGTCGATTCTGGGGCCGGTTTTGTTCAATATCTTCATTAATGATCTGGAGGATGGCGTGAACTGCACCCTCAGCAAGTTTGCAGATGACACTAAACTGGGAGGAGTGGTAGATACGCTAGAGGGTAGGGACAGGATACAGAGGGACCTAGACAAATTAGAGGATTGGGCCAAAAGAAACCCGATGAGGTTCAAGAAGGACAAGTGCAGAGTCCTGCACTTAGGACGGAAGAATCCCATGCACTGTTACAGACTAGGGACCGAATGGCTAGGAAGCAGTTCTGCAGAAAAGGACCTAGGGGTTACAGTGGACGAGAAGCTGGGGAGGTCTAGGTTGGACATTAGGAAAAAGTTCCTAACTGTCAGGGTGGTTAAACACTGGAATAAATTGCCTAGGGAGGTTGTGGAATCTCCATCTCTGGAGATATTTAAGAGTAGGTTAGATAAATGTCTATCAGGGATGGTCTAGACAGTATTTGGTCCTGCCATGCGGGCAGGGGACTGGACTCGATGACCTCTCGAGGTCCCTTCCAGTTCTAGAATCTATGAATCTATGAGTCAACAGTGTGCCCTTGTTGCCAAGAAGGCTAACGGCATTTTGGGCTGTATAAGTAGGGGCATTTCCAGCAGATCGAGGGACGTGATCGTTCCCTTCTATTTGACATTGGGGAGGCCTCATCTGGAGTACTGTGTCCAGTTTTGGGCCCCACACTACAAGAAGGATGTGGAAAATTGGAAAGAGTCCAGCGGAGGGCAACAAAAATGATTAGGGGGCTGGAGCACATGACTTATGAGGAGAGGCTGAGGGAACTGGGATTGTTTAGTCTGCAGAAGAGAAGAATGAGGGGGGATTTGATAGCTGCTTTCAACTACCTGAAAGGGGGTTCCAAAGAGGATGGATCTAGACTGTTCTCAGTGGTACCTGATGACAGAACAAGGAGTAATGGTCTCAAGTTGCAGTTGGGGAGGTTTAGGTTGGATATTAGGAAAAACTTTTTCACTAGGAGGGTGGTGAAGCACTGGAATGGGTTACCTAGGGAGGTGGTGGAATCTCCTTCCTTAGAGGTTTTTAAGGTCAGGCTTGACAAAGCCCTGGCTGGGATGATTTAGTTGGGAATTGGTCCTGCTTTGAGCAGGGGGTTGGACTAGATGACCTCCCGAGGTCCCTTCCAACCCTGATATTCTATGATTCTATGATTATCCACCATGTCCCACAAGTCTTTTTTCAGCGAGTCCCTGCGTCCCACGAGACAGTGCCCCATCCTGCAAGTGTGGCCTACATTCTTTGGCTACATTCATAACTCTGCATTTGGCCATATTAAAACATAATTGTTTGCTTGCACCCAGTTCACCAAGCCACCCAGAGGCTCTCTGTCAGCAACCTGTCCTCTTTGAGATTTACCGCCCTCCCTTCTTTGCAATTTGCAAACTTTTTGGGTGATACTTTTTGGTTTTCTTCCAGCTCGCTGATGAAAATGTGAAGTAGGGTAGGGCCAAGAACTGATCCCTGCAGGATCCCACCAGAAACATACCCGCTCAGTGATGGTTCCTCATTGTACAATTCTTCTGAGACCTGTCAGCTAGCCGGTTTTTAATCCATTTGTTTTGTGCCATACTGTTTTTTTTTTTTTTTCAAATCATTTACCATCTGTCCCCCAGCTCCTGCTGAAGGTGTGCCTGGCAGTCTGGGTGCCCTTTGCAAGGCGGCTGGTGAGGGAGTGTTCTCCTCCCTTCTCCTATTGTGCTGCAGTCTGAGTGGGAATCAGGACTCTGGGGAGATGCTCCGGGGACAGAGAGCCCATCGCTCGATAGAGTCCCTCAATGAAAGAGACCCCCGAGCTCAGACACAGCCCTGGCGGGCAGCGGGGGATGCTGCTCTGTGGGACACGTTTCCAGGGTTGGAAAAAGATTCTGGCTGGATCCCTCCTGGGCCACGTGTTCAACCCCAGGGCAGAGCGCAGGAGGGGAGCGGGATTCATTAGCTCCTGCCACCAGAGGGCTCTGGGTGCGGCGGAGGCTGGGGACGGGCATTCTGCGCGGGCCCTTTAACTCGGTCTGCCAAGGAATCCGGGATATTTCAATTTGAGCTTCCTGGGTCAGGCGGCGCAGACGCTGCAGCTGCTGCCTCCATAGCGAGCCAGGATGCCGGGCTGAGCCGCTGCTGCTCCCCAGCGGGGAGAGCCCTTCCCTAGCGCCCCTCTGTGCCCAGCCGGCGGGACTTTCTCCGAGGGGCTGGAACCAGCCCCTGGGGCAGCCCCGGGCCCTGCCGACACCAGCCCCTGAGCCGGAGCCTGCAGGTGAGGGGAGAGACCCGGGGGAAAGGGCTGGGGCCGGGCAGGAAAGTGACTCTGCACCACCGGCCCCTCCTCGCCCCAGCCCTGCTCCCGGGGGGTCTGCGAGTCCCAGAGCTGCTGCCCTCTTTGAACCCCCCCTCCCCCCCGCTGTGCTCCTCTGAGCTCCTGCAGGAGCCGAGCCAGCTTTCAGTGACAAAGCTGTGTGGTTTCTTCCCCTCCCCGGACCAACATAGCCATGCCGAGAAAACCCCCAAGGTAGACACAGCTATGCTGACAAAATGTTTCTGTTGGCCCGGCTGTCAAGAGAAACGGTGTTCCTGCACCGGAAGAAATACTCCTGCTGCGTCTACCCTAAAGGTCTATGCATGTATAAGCTCTGCAGAGTAGACATGGCCGCAACAAAACAGCAACCAGATCTCCTGTCCAAAGGGGGAAAGGAGAAGCAAGTGGGGAGAGAAGTTACAGGTGCCTAAACCTGCCCAGGTCTGTTGACTTTAGATTCACTTCTCATTGCACAAGACAAGGACCCGAGGCAGGAAAAGTCAGTTCCTACCTCTGCCTGGTCCCTGCTACTGCCCTGGGTGACAATGTCAGGGGGAACCCCAAGGCAGCTGCTTCGATTTTGTTCTTTTCTAGTATTCGGTTCTGGGAGGGTTTAAATATATATGTTGGTGGGTTTAGAAAAACGCCCCAGCGTTTTCGCAGTGTGGCAGAATGCAAAACGTCTATTGCAGGGAAGGGGAGGGGGTGAATCAGTGTGTGAAATTGTCTAAAGTCCCCGTCTGAAACTTTCCCTCTGCCCTTTTCACCCTGACAGGCTGGAAAATAACATCCAGGTTTCACTCCACATTTTCCCACCCTCCCTGGGGATAGTGAAGGGAAATGGCTGCAGCATAACAGGCACAGGTAAGCAATTACCAGGGAGCAGGTGTGTTTGGGGGTCCCGACCAGTATCCCTGATTTCCCTCTCACGCCAGGGACTCTGTGTGCCCCTCCATTACAGGTAATAAAACCACCAACTTTTTCTCCTCAGGTAGTTAGTGATTAGATACTGTTCTAGTTCCTTGATAGATGAGGGCCAGTCCTCTATTGAGCTAACAAACAAGTCCATTTTCTCCAAACATCCAGACATATTTACCATTTTTTTCTCCCCCCTATCTCCCCAGTAAATGAGTAGTTTAATGACAGTCCCAGTGATTGCAGGCTGTGATTTCCTTTTCGTTTCACTTCCACTGGGTCTCTGGAGTCATTGCCTATTCCACTCTATCCCTGGGTTCCAATCCTGTCCGCATAACCAATTGTTGTGTTTTTTGCTCTACATTCACTGCTGTTCTGACAGTTTTGGAGCTTTCTAAAACTAGAACATGGTGAGGGCTAACAAACTATTTATAGTTACCCACTTTGTCAGACACATGTATATTCACCCACGAAAGCTTATGCTCCAATACTTCTGTTAGTCTATGAGGTGCCACAGGATTTTTTGTCGCTTTTTACAAACTATTTATAGGGACACTACATTCTCTTTAATGTGAAGCTGGAAGATGTGGGAAAGGCCCAGCAGGAAGAGTTAGAAATTACCCACTATGAGGAAACAGCCACATGTTCAGAGGTTTATCAAAGACCTACTACCAACCGGACTCCGAAGCCAAGAGTCACTCCAGAAAGTCAGGAGACAGGCATAGATTCATAAGTTCTGAGCCCATAATGGACCATTGTGATCATCTAGTCAGACCTTCTGAATAACGCAGGCCATAGGACTTCCCTGTATTAATTTCTGATTGAAATAGAGTGGATCTTTTAGAAAAACATCCAATCTTGATTTTAAAATGTCCAGTAATGGAGAATCCACTGCAACCCTTGATAAGTTTTCCCCAATGCTTAATTACCCTCTCTGGTAGAAAGTTTGCACCTAATTTCTAGTCTGAATTTCTATTGCTTCAGCTTCCAGCCACTGTATCTTGTTGTACTTTTGTCTGCTAGATTGAAGAGCCCATTATCAAACTTCTGTTCCCCATATGAGTACTTGTAGATGGGGATCACGTCACCACTTAATTATTTGTTTGATAAGCTAAATGGCTTGAGCTCCTTGTGTCTATCACTATAAGGCAGGTTTTTCAATCCTTTAATCATTCTTCTGGTTCTTTGAGCTCTTTCCAATTGTACAGCATCATTCTTGAATTGTGGATACTAGAACGGGACATAGTAGTCAAGTAGCAGTTGCACCAGTAACACAGAGAGGTAATATAATTTATCCATTCCTACTCAAGTTTCCCCTGTTTATACATTAAAAGGGCTAATGTGATGCTTCAGGTACAGCGTCACACTGGGAACTCACGTTCAGTTGATTATCTACCTTGAGCCTCAGATCTTTATCCTGGGAAGCAGTGACTCTGAAAGAATATCCCATTTTGCAAATACTGCCTGCTTTGTTCCTAGATGTGGGAGTTTATATGGGGTGTAGAGAAACGCATCTTGTTGGCTGACATTCAGTTTACCAAATGATCCAAATCTCTGTAAAATGACTAGTCCTCTTTATTATTTACCACTCTTCCAATCTTTGTGTTTTCTGCAAACTTTATCAATAATGATTTTGCTTTCTTCCAAGTCATTGATAAAAATGTTAAATAGCATAGGGCCAAGAACTAGCCACTGTGGGATTCCACTAGAAACACACCTGTCCTCTGGCGATTCCCCATTTACAATTACATTTTGAGACTTATCAGTTAGTTTATTTTTTTAACTATTTATTAATTTCTAACAAGTTCACAAATACTTGCCTGGTACATATCAGACAGAAAACACTTGTTACAAGAGTTCTCTTTCGTTGAAAGAGACATTATACAGTTAGACAGTTTTTAATCTATATAATGTGTCATGGAGCAGGTCCTCAGGGAATCAATTCTGAAGAACTTAGAGGAAAGTGATCAAGAACAGTCAGCATAGATTCACCAAGGGCAAGTCATGCCTGACTAACCTAATTGCCTTCTATGACGAGGCGGTCTAGTGGTTAGGATTTGGTGCACTCACTGCCACAGCCTGGGTTTGATTCCCAGTCAGGGAAAAGTGACTTTATATCAAAAAACCTTCAGTTATTCTTCACTTGCAATTTAAACAAATCCATGGCGAGATAACTGGCTCTGTGGATGAGGGGAAAACAGTGCATGTGTTATTCCTTGACTTTAGCAAAGCTTTTGATACGGTCTCCCACAGTATTCTTGCCAGCAAGTTAAAGAAGTATGGGCTGGATGAATGGACCATAAGGTGGATAGAAAGCTGGCTAGATCGTTGGGCTCAACAGGTAGTGATCAATGGCTCCATGTCTAGTTGGCAGCTGGCATCAAGCGGAGTGCCCCAAGGGTCGGTCCTGGGACCGGTTTTGTTAAATATATTTATCAGTGATCTGAAGGATGGCGTGGACTGCACCCTCACCAAGTTTGCAGATGACACTAAACTGGGAGGAGTGGTAGATATGTTGGAGGGTAGGGATAGGATACAGAGGGACCTAGACAAATTAGAGGATTGGGCCAAAAGAAATGTGATGAGGTTCAACAAGGACAAGTCCAGAGTCCTGCACTTAAGCCGGAAGAATCCCATGCACTGCTACAGACTAGGGACCGAATGGCTAGACAGCAGTTCTGCAGAAAAGGACCTAGGGGTTACAGTGGACGAGAAGCTGGATATGAGTCAACAGTGTGCCCTTGTTGCCAAGAAGGCTAATGGCATTTTGGGCTGTATAAGTAGGGGCATTGCCAGCAGATCAAGGGATGTGATCGTTCCCCTCTATTCGACATTGGTGAGGCCTCATCTGGAGTACTGTGTCCAGTTTTGGGCCCCACACGACAAAAAGGATGTGGAAAAATTGGAAAGAGTCCAGCGGAGGGCAACAAATATGATTAGGGGGCTGGAGCACATCACTTATGAGGAGAGGCTGAGGGAACTGGGATTGTTTAGTCTGCAGAAGAGAAGAATGAGGGGGGATTTGATAGCTGCTTTCAACTACCTGAAAGGGGGTTCCATAGAGGATGGATCTAGACTATTCTCAGTGGTAGCAGATGACGGAACAAGGAGTAATGGTCTCAAGTTGCAGTTGGGGAGGTTTAGGTTGGATATTAGGAAAACCTTTTTCACTAGGAGGGTGGTGAAGCACTGGAATGGGTTACCTAGGGAGGTGGTGGAATCTCCTTCCTTAGAGGTTTTTAAGGTCAGGTTTGACAAAGCCCTGGCTGGGATAATTTAGTTGGGGATGGGTCCTGCTTTGAGCAGGGGGTTGGACTAGGTGACCTCCTGAGGTCCCTTCCAACCCTGATATTCTATGATTCTGTTGAGATGCAGCCATCCAACCTGTACAGCCCCTTCACCCTACAGAAGGTAGTACAATGTTCCACAAACCCAAAACCCTACGCCACTTACCTATCCAGTGCTTCACTTCCAGAATCTTCTGCTTCCTGTCTGTCTTGGCTCATGGGCCAGGAAATATTTCTGAGAAGATCATTTGGATGTTCTTCTCCTTCAGCGCCCTTCTAGGTTCTCTGAAGTTGACTGTATTCTCTCCAGTTCAACTTAAAAATCACAAGTTAAAAAAAAAAATTGTGGCAATTTTATTTGCCTTCTGTTTTCTGAGCCCAGGGGGTAGGGAAGATATGTATGTGTGAAGCTCCCTGGTGTGTGTGTGTGTGTGTGTATGTATCACACTGTATCGACAAAACTCCACCTCCAACAGTGCACATGGAAAAGTGTGCCCCCCGCCCCCCCAGCTGCTGGGATTTACCCTTCTGACTTCTCTATCCCCCTGCTTAATCACGACTCTGTTTCCTCTTTACCCCAGCCAGTCTTCTCCCCCACACTCTCCTTTTCTCTCCTGCCCTATAGTTACCTGCCTTTCCCTTTCCAGTTTCCCACCTGTTACAGCTTCTGCCCCACGTGCCCCTGCACTGTCTATTCTCCTGCACCTGCTCATCCTCCTGCTGGCTGATTCCCCCACGCATCCTCCTGGACCCCCCCAGAGTCCCTATAGCTCCCCATATTTCCACTTTTCCTCTGAGTTTCCTGTCCAGTCTCCTAACCACAGAGCCCCAGCCATATTCCTCGAGAAGAGCCTGACATTCACACTGGAAACAAGGGCAGTTGGTGGCCATCTTTATTAGGGGCAGCCTCACTTCCACATGCCAAATCTGTACGGAAACAGTGGCCATCTTGATTAAGGGCCATTTGACTTCAGCCCCCCCAGACCCCTCCCAAAGTAATGGGAAATGGCAGCCATGTCTCACAAGGGGAAATGTGCGAGTTTTCGACTCCAGGACCCTGAATCTCCTGCTGGGAGGAACCTCAAGTCTCCAAGGAACCATCTGACCTCCTCAAAGGGTCTCCAGGAACAGTTTCCAATTCCTTTAGTTTATACAAGTGATGGAATACACTCCTGTATTCATACCCTACACCCTACTGGAATAATTTTTGTACAAAGTATGACTTTTGAGGTATCTTTTGAAAATTCATAATTTGGTGGTCAGTGTTGTCCTGATAAAATATGTGGCAATATTGTATGTAAAATTAAGATTTTCCTGTAGGATGTTGTTAACACATGTTCCAAACCATAGCAGAAGTTGGCAAACCGGTCTGTCCCAAACAGTGTGCTCTGCTTCATTAGCATTTAAGCAGTAACTAGAGTCATCAAGCAGGAAGGAAGACAAAGGGAGCACAAACAGGTGAAGAAAAAAGCAGCAGAGAAAATCCTTCCACACAGACTCTTTGTCTCCTGGTTCTCAGCTAGAAATGCTTCTCAAAGGGGGAACAGGACTATAAAAAATAGGGGCAGACACCCCAAGAGACCTCTTCTCTGCCTCCCCCCCCCCCCCCCATTCATCTCACTCTTTGCACCTGAGCAGACAAAGAAAATAGCCGTTGGACTATGGGGGACGGGTCCTGACCCGAAGGTTGGTCAGTAACACTGCTGGAAGTATGTGGTGAGAAACTTTGCTTCAGATCTTGTTGTTAGATGCGAGAAAGCATCTTCTCTTTATTTTTCTTGTCATTTCTTACTTTTATGCTTCATTACTTGTATTCACTTAAAACCTATCTCTTTGGATAAAATAGTAAAACAAGTTTATTCACTACAATCTAGTGTGTTTAACTTGGAGTGTCTGGGTACTTTATTTTAAAGTAATAAGCAGTCATATTAGTCATTTAAGGAATTAAGGACTTATTTTATTTGTATTGTCCAGGAGAGGGCTGGGTAGTACAGGACATACATTTCTGGAGGGAAATCTAAGAGTGGGGGTGCGTGGGGGTCACACTGAAGTATAACCAAGGCTGGTGAGAGTCGGAGTGTAACCCAAGTGTGCCTGGTAGGCTGCAGTTACTTACACACTCTCTCTCTCTCTCTCTCTCTCTCTCTCTCTCTCTCTCTCTCTCTCTTTGAGGATGTGGTTTGCATGCTGGTAGGCTGTTTGTGTGTGGCCCTGGTGGGTTCTAGTTCAGCAAGGCATTGTAAGGCACCGAAGGTTACAGGGCAGGGGTGTGACAGCTGCTCATTAGTCTGGATTGTATCCTTGCTATGTCACACCCACCCAGCTAGCACATCTGGAAACAGCTGTGTCTTAGAATAAGTGTAAAATCTTGGTCTCACATGTTTTCTTTGCCTGGAGCAGGATTTCCCATTCCCAAACTTGTTGTGATCTCCCAGGGAAGAGACATGGGTCCAAGATCTCCAGGACTCTGAGGAAAGGGAGATCCAGAGAAAGCCACACAGGTGAGGAATTGGTTAAACAGACACAGAAGCCATCTGCCATTGATGTGGTATATCTTGACAGTAGTAAGACTTTTGATATGGTCTCACATGACCTTCTCATAAAGAAACTAGGGAAATACAACCTAGATGGAGCTACTATAAGGTGGGTGCATAACTGGTTGGAAAGCCATTCATAGAGTAGCTATCAGTGGTTCACAGTGAAGCTGGAAGCACATATTGAGTGGGGTCCCACAGGGATCAGTTCTGGGTCTGGTTCCGTTCAGTATCTTCATCAGTAATTTAGATAATGGCATAGAGAGTACATTATAAAGTTTGTGGACAATACCAAGCTAGGAGGGGTTGCAAAGTGCTTTGGAGGATAGGATTAAAATTGAAAATGATCTGGACAAACTGGAGAAATGGTCTGACGTAAATAGGATGAAATTCAATAAGGACAAATGCAAAGTACTCCACTTAGGAAGGAACAATCAGTTGCACACACACAAAATGGGAAATGACTAGCAAGGAAGGACTACTGTGGAAAGGGATCTGGGGGTCATAGTGGATCACAGGCTAAATAAGTCAACAGTGTAACACTGCTGCAAAGAAAAAAAGAAAAATAAAAAGCAAACCTCATTCTGCGATGTATTAGCAGGAGTGTTATAAGCAAGACAAAAAATAATTCTTCTGCTCTACTCCACACTGATTAGGCCTCAACTGGAGTATTGTGCCCAGCTCTGCACTACATTTCAGAAAAGATGTGGACAAATTGGAGAATGCCCAGAGAAGAGCAACAAAAATGATCAAAGGTCTAGAAAACATGACCTATGAGGGAAGATTGAAAAAAAACTGGGTTTGTTTAGTCTGGAGAAGAGAAGACTGAGAGGGGATATAACAGTTTTCAAGTACATAAAAGGTTGTTACTAAGAGGAGGGAGAAAAATTGTTCTCTCTAACCGCTGAGGATAGGACAAGAAGCAATGGGCTTAAATTACTGCAAGGGCAGTTTAGGTTGGACATTAGGAAAAACTTCTTAACTTTCAGGGTAGTTAACCACTGGAATAAATTGCCTAAGGAGGTTGTGGACTCTCCATCACTGTCTAACCTGCTCTTAAAAATCTCCAAACACCTGTCAGGGATGGTCTAGATCAGAGGTTCTCAAACTGAGGTCCACGTACCACCAGTGGTCCGCGAGCTCCATTCAGGTGGTCCATGGATAGTTCCCTCTAAGGTGCACACCTGGGTGGCTGCACACAAGAGAATGAAGGGCTACCCACCTAATTAGTGGAGTCACGCAGGTGTGGCTCCAGTAATTAAGTGTCTGGACCCTGGAGAAGATGCACATGTAAGGTGAGGTGGCAGTCGTGGGGGGAACAGGGGGTAGGTGGGAGGTGGCAGTGGTAAAAGAAGAGGGGGTGGGGGGAATTTGGGACATGCAGGGCTGCGGCGGCCAGAGAAAGAGGCCCCAGTTTGGGGGATGCTACGGTGGGGGAGAGAGGAAAAGACCCCCCCCCCTCCTTCCCAGTCCCAGCTTGGGGGCTGCCACGGCAGGGGAGAGAAGGCACATCCCTTGCATTAGAAAGGTAAGACTACTGATATTAAAATAAGAGTTGTCCTTTTATTTGTAGAACAAAAAAACTAATTATTAATTTTTTAATATAGCGCTTTTATCCAAAGTGCTTTACAATCGTTAGCTAACGGTACAAACAACATTTGGAAAGATCATTAAGTGGTCCACTGAGACCCTCAGCAATTTTCAAGTGGTCCGTGGGAAAAAAAAAAAAGTTTGAGAACCACTGGTCTAGATAACTTAGTCCTGCCTCGAGTGCAGGGGACTGGACTAGAAGACCTCTCGAGGTCCCTTCCAGTCCTACAGTTTTATGTAAACAGCTGAGATTCTCACAAAGGCCTGTGAGCATCTCCAGGTCTCTGTCCCCAGGTCAGGATTGTCCCCAGCGGGTAGTGTATACACATGGCAGATGTCGCTCGTGACTTCCCACCCACCCTCACTGACCCCAGGGAGCAGCTCCCTGCATTTGAATGTTCGGATGGGATGTGGGAGCAGAATAGGTCTCCCCCCCCCCCCCTCCCTTCCCCCCCAAAATGTTTTGGGAAGGATTTAGATTCTGAGTTTTCAATTATCCCAACAGATATTTTAATTTGTTCCCCCCTTTTCTGTTGCACTTTCTGAGATTCCCATTTGTACCAGGGGCTCGAGTGGTCAGGCAGCCTAGTGGTTAAATCGCCAGGCTCTCTCTGTCCCCTACTGGGCTGTGTACTTTGTCTTTAAGGCCAGGGGAGTGGTAAGGGGCACCCAGGCCCTCCCTCTCCACAGGGTCCCAGTCCATAGCCCTGAGTATCTCAACCCCTGAACAGGGTGGGGTTGGTGTCCCTCCTGGGAGTGAGTCAGAACCCACTGCCCTGGACTACTTCCTACAAGTCCATTCAGTTGGGGGCATGGCCCCTCTAGTACAATCTGCCAGTGGCTTGCTGCCCATAGGTTCCCTCTTGGGTCTAGGGAAATGCCTGGGTGTGATCCCAGGTCCCTTCAGGCAAGGTGAGGACGAGCCCCACAATGTCTCTGGGGTCTGCTCAGTCTGATACCTCTGGTGCTGGGGGTTCATTCGCAGTCTCCCCTTGGTTGAGGAGCAAGTTCTGGCTTCCAGGTGGCTGCCCTAGCTGGCAGGTCACTGCTCCATCCCTTCAGCCCTGAGCAGAACCAGGGTCCCTTCTTTGATTCTCCCTCCAGTCCTGGCATTGTTTGCAGGTATAGTTGGGTGGGGCTATCTTAACTCAAACACTTTCTTTACCCCTTGCTGAGGCAGCTGGCAGTTTCTCTGCTTCATTGCGCTCTTCTTCCAGTGTAGGGACTGACTCCTGTCTGGATTGTCTCTCTGTCACATCAGGTGACGGGATGGTGAGTGAGAACAAGGAGGAGCATCCTCAGCAGGGAGGTCCTGGTCAAATGGAAGCACAGAGAACACTATCGGGAAGATCTGAAGGGGATGTGTCCTGGAGTCCTGAGCAGGGAGAAGCCTGCGAAAATCAGCACAGGCCAGAGGGGCAGCAGGGAACCTCCTCAGGGGAGAGACAACAGGGTAAATCCACTGACCAGGGGGTTGGTTTGAAGGACCTTCCTGAAAACATGATCCAGCCAGGAATCTGCACTAAAGGGAAACTGTATGAATGTGCTGAGTGCGGAAAAATCTTCAGTAATGACTCATCCCTGATTGTTCATCGGAGAGTCCACACAGGAGAGAGACCCTATAACTGCCCAGAGTGTGGGAAATCCTTCCCTCGGAGCTCCACCCTTGTTGTGCATCAGAGAGTGCACACAGAAGAGAAACCCTATAAATGCCCCGACTGCGGGAAAAGCTTCAAGCGGAGCTCAACCCTTATTTCACACCAGAAAATCCACACAGGAGAGAGACCTTATAACTGCCTGGAATGTGGGAAAAGTTTCAATCAAGGCTCAAACCTAATTAAGCATCAGAGAATCCACACGGGGGAGAGACCCTATAACTGCCTTGAGTGTGGGAAAAGTTTCACTCGGCACTCGCACCTCATTAGACATCAGAGAATGCACACTGGAAAGATACCCTATAGGTGCCCTGACTGTGGAAAAAACTTTAGTGACAGCTCAGCTGTTATTAGACATCAGAGGATCCATACTGGAGAGAGACCCTATAAATGCCTTGAGTGTGGGAAAAGCTTCAAGCAGAGCTCAGACCTTATGAATCATCAGAGAAGCCACACGGGAGAAAAACCCTATTACTGCCCTGAGTGTGGGAAGGGGTTCAGTCGGAAGGCTCACGTTATTTCGCACCAGAAAATGCACAGGCCAGAGAGATCCTTTAACTGCCTCGAGTGTGGGAAAAACTTCACTAGGAGCTCTGACCTCATTAGACATCAGAAAACCCACACTAGGAAGTCACCATATAAATGTTCTGTCTGTCGAAAAAGCTTCAAGCAGAGGTTAGAACTTATTTCACATCAGAGAGCCCACACAACAAAAAGAAACTATAGATGTTCTGTCTGTGGGAAAAGCTACAAGGTGAAGGTCTCTCTAATGTCCCATCAGAAACTCCACACAGGCTAGCAGGTGGCATGAGCTCTCACTATGGACAGTGGGTCTGTGCTCTCCTGAAGCAAAGTGTAAATGTGTTTCATTGATAGATGGTCTTTGCGGGGGCAGCAAGTGGATGAAGGGTTTGGGTTTCAGTGGGGGATAGTTGACGGGTAGAAGAGGACGGAACGCTGGATACCCAGGAACTGGGTGATTTCAGGGTCTGGGGTGAGCAGGCGATTGGGATTGGTAGAGAGACATTTCTGTGGGTTACACACACATTTTCCAATTTACAGGAGAGGTAAAAATGCCCCGTTGCAGTTCTTGCCTGAGTTGTCTCTGCAGCTCCTAGGGCATCTCGGGATAGGGATAGAGGAATGTTATTCAGGGAAGCAGCAAGGGGCCCTCTGGGGCTGTAGTTACAAGGCAGGAAGAGCTGCTGATCTGAACTAACAGGATGCCAGAGCACTGCTCAGTGTATTGGACATCTCTGAAGTCATGGATGGTGGGGGTGGCTGGAGATTGGGGAATACATGGAGATTACCCAGAGAGGTGGGAACTCTAGGGGATGTCTTTTTGGGAGTGTGGTGTAGCAGTTGGAGGGGAGGGTGGGGGAAATGAGTTAAGATTCCTGGGTGTGAGCTAGTGCTGGTTACTTTCCCTGCTCTCTCTGTGTCCATTTCTCCCATCCCTACAATGGAGATAATATTTGACCAACGCCCTGGAGAGTTGTGAGGGGCCACTAATTACTGTGTATGAAGTGGTTCAGGAGAATGCAAGTACAGGAGAGCTGAGTTTCACTATTATTGTTGTTATTACTGTGTACTGTGTTCACAGGATTATAGAATCACAGAAATGCAGGGTTGGAAGGAACCTTGAGAGGTCATCTAGTCCAGTTTCCTGTGCCGAAGCAGGACCAAGTAATCCTATACTATCCCTGACAGGTGTTTGTCCAACTTGTTCTTAAAAACCTCCAATGATGGGAATTCCACAGCCTCCCTTGATAGTCTATTCCAGAGCTTAACTATGCTAATAGCAGTGGTCCCCAAACTTTTCAGAGTAATGGTCTTCCTTACCCCTGTTTGTGCCCCCCTTACCCCACGGGAGCCGGGTTCGGGAGTAGGGCTGCAGCTCCCAGGGGGAGGGAGGGAGCATGGACAGGATTAAGGGGGCCTAGTGTGGGGACGCAGCTGGGACTGGGGCCGGGTGTGGAGCCGCGATTGGGCCATGGTTGTGGGCTGAGGCTGGGTGTGGTGCAGGACCACGGCTGGGGGCAGTGCCAGAGCAGAGCTGGGAGCGAAACGGGGCTGGGTGGCACTCCCTCCACCCCAAGAGGGCTGGCCCAGACCCCGTCGCATCCCCCCAAATGTTCCTCCGCACCCCACAGTTTCAGGAGCTCTGCCTTATCATTATAAAGCAGTTGACTTTTTCCTTCCCAAGTGTAATATTTTGCATTTATCTTTACTGTCTTTATTTCAGACCAATTCTCCAATTTGTCAAGGTCATTTTGAAATCTAATCCTGTCCTCGAAAGTGCTAGAAATCCCTCCCATGTTCTTCATATTTGAGTATGAACCATTGATAACTACTCTCTGAGTATAGCCTTTCAAAGAGTTTTGCACCCACGTTATAGTCATTTCATCTAGACCACATTTTCCTAGTTTGCTTATGAGAATGTCATGTGGGACTGTCATAAGCCTTACTAAAATCAAGATTACTCCTGGGGGAATTCTGTGCCAAAAAAAAAAATAAAAAATTCTGCACACAATATTTTAAAATTCTGCATATTTTATTTGTCAAAATAATGTGTTTTTTTTTAATGCAAAAAGATCCACAATTACAGACAGTCAGTCATGATTGAGAACAGCATTGCAGGATGTACAAAATAATTTGTCCCCATCCACATGCAGTTTTGTAGGGATATTCTCAAGCACGAGAAGCTGGTGTAGCCGTTTTGATACATGATGTGAAGGCTGTTCATGTTGTGCAAAAGGAAGAATATCCCTTTGCCATTTGGTAACTTCATCTGTACCTGGCTGGGTACTTTGGGAAGTGCTTGGTTCTGATTGTCCTGACATTTTATTAACTGCTTGATAAATGTTTTATTTGTCCTCAAAGTTTGTTTGTTTTTTAAATGGGTAAGTAAAATAAATCCTGAGCTATAATCTAACCGCCATGGTGCCACTTTGGCACAGGAAAAAAGTGAGAAAGCACATAGATCTTCCTAGCTGAGGATTTCCTTACTGTTATTTATAATAAGGCTCCTTTACATCACTCTGGCAATGTAAAGGAGCCTTAAAACTTTTATAGGTTTTATGCTCCTGAGGTAATTGACTGAGAATGGGAACAGTTAACTAAGAATAGGAACATTAACTACATTACTATGCAGGCAGGCTGCTACATTTCTGCCTCAGAAAATTAGTGTTTTATTTCAAATGTTGAAACAGTTTTGCACAGAACACTCTTATTCTTCCACACCTTGTTCCCTCTCAAATAAAAACTGACTGAATTTTGTTTCAATCCAATCCCTGTTATCTTCTATAAAATGAGCCTCCAGGCAATTTAAGGGATAGCACTGGCTGATTACATTTCCAAATCTGGCAAAACAGCTGCTTCATTGCAATGAAGGAACATAGGCAGGCGGCTACATTTCTGCCTTAGGGGATAGAGCCTGCCTTATACCTAACAAAAAGCCCTACCCCTCCACACGGGGTGCTCTGCAGGAGAAAGCAAGAGGGACAGAGTCTCTCTCGTTGGTTTGCTCACGCATGCCCAGCCCTGCCCCTTGATGGTAATTAATGTCCCCCCTGCAGGCATGCACGCCCAGCTCCCCTCCCCTGCAGTGATTTGCATCTCTGACGGCTACTCTAAGTGTGCTGGAACAGATGCACCACCTGTGCTGCCAGGGAAGAGGTGCATGTCCCCCACATATTTCTTCTGCATTTTTCTGAGCAGGGAGCACAGAAAACTGCAAACCATAAGAATTCTGCAGCTATGCAGGTGTGCAGAATTCTGTCAGGAGTACAAGATGTATCACATCTATTGCTTTCCCCCTAGCCACTCGACCAGTAACCCTGTCAAAGAGGAAATTAGATTGGTTTGGTATAATTTAAGAACATAAGAACAGCCATACTGGGTCAGACCAATGGTCCATCTAGCCAAGTATTCTGTCTTCTGACAGTGGCCAGTGCCAGATGCTTCAGAGGGAATGGACAGAACAGGAAATCATCAAGTGACCCATCCCCTGTTGCTTATTCCCAACTTCTGGCAACAGAGGCTAGGGACACTTCAGAGCATGGTTTTGCACTCCTGCACATCCTGGCTAATAGCTATTGATGGACCCATCCATCATTAACTTATCTAGCTGTTTTTTGAACCTTGTTATAGTCTTGGCCTTTACAACATCCTCTGGCAAAGAGTTCCAAAGGCTGACAGTGAGTTGTGTGAAGAAATAGGTCTATTTGTTTGTTCTAAACCGGCTAACTATTAATTTCATTTGGTGACCCCTAGTTCTTGTGTTAGGAGAATGAGTTAATAACACTTCCTTATTTACATTCACCACACCAGTCATGATTTTATAGACCTCAATCATAGCTCCCCTTAGCTGTTTCTTTTCCAAGCTGAAAAGTCCCAGTCTTATTAATCTCTCCTCATACGGAAGCTGTTCCATACTCCTAATCATTTTTGTTGCCCTTTTCTGAATCTTTTCCAATTACAATATATCTTTTTTGAGATGGGGCGACCACATCTGGACACAGTATTCAAGATGTGGGCGTACCATGGATTTATATAGAGGCAACATGATATTTTCTGTCTTATTATCTATCCCTTTCCCAATGATTCCCAACATTCTGTTTGCTTTTTTGACTGCCGCTGCACATTGAGTGGATGTTTTCAGAGAACTATCCATAATGACTCCAAGATCTCGTTCTTGAGTGGTAAGAGCTAATTTAGACTCCCATCATTTTATATGTATAGTTGGGGTTATTTTTTCCAATGTGCATTATTTTGCATTTATCCACATTGAATTTCATCTGCCATTTTGTTGCCCAGTCACCCAGTTTTGTGAGATCCCTTTGTTACTCTTTGCAGTCTGCTTTGGACTTAATTATCTTGAGTAATTTTTTATCATCTGCAAATTTTGCCACCTCACTGTTTACCCCTTTTTCCAAAGAATTTATGAATATGTTAAACAGTTCTGGTCCCAGTACAGACCCCTGGGAGACACCACTACGTATCTCTCTCCATTCTGAAAACTGACCATTTATTTCTACCCTGTGTTTCCTGTTTTTTTAACCAGTTACTGATCAATGAGAGGATCTTCCCTCTTATCCCATGACAGCTTTCTTTGCTTAAGAGCCTTTCGTGAGGGACCTTGTCAAAGCCTTTTTGAAATTGTTGACAAATCCATGTTGGCTATTTCTTATCCTATTATCCAGTAGGTACTTACAAACTGATTGTTTAATAATTTGTTCCAGTATCTTTCCGGTTATTGAAGTTAGTGTAACTGGTTTATCGTTCCCCCAGTTCTCTTTGTTTCCCTTTTTAATGATAGCTACAATGTTTGCTTTGCTCCGGTGTTCTGGGACATCACTCACCCACCAGGAGTTCTCAAAGATACTCGCTAATGTTTCAGAGACTGGTTCAGCTAGTTCCTTAAGTACCTTAGAGTAAATTTCATCAGGATATCCCCATTTGAATACTATTATCTACCTATTCTTTAACCTGTTCTTTCCCTATTTTGGCTTGCATTCCTCGCTTGCTGTTAATATTAATTATGTTAACTATCTGGTCACATAAATGAGTACTGAAGCAAAATGGGCATTACATTTTTGATGTAATCCATGATTATTAGTATTTGATGTTCTCCTGTCCCTTCCCAGCTCTTTCTGTCATGGGGAGTGTATTACTGGAAGGGAAGGACGGTAGCTGGAATCCCTTATCCTTGTTTTCAGGCAGGGACTCATCTGAGATTGTGACACACCAGGATTATTCAGGAAATAATTGCCCTGGGAGGGATTTTCTTGTTTCTGGACGGTGGGGTGGTTCAGTGACTCATGTTTCATGAAATTCAGGCTTGGGGAGAATCTTTTATGTCTCATTGAAATGTTTACATGAATCTGTTTCTTTTTGTACAAATAAATTCCTAATATTTTTTGTGTGTGTGTGGGTGTGGGTGTGGGGTCTGTCTCCCAGAGCTCTGCCAGGGGTATGGTGATCCTTAGAGTCCCAGGAGGGGACTGTAAGCTCAGAGAGGGTGGATCAGAGCCCCAGTGGGGATGGGGTGGGTCTGAGAGACCCAATGGGCAGAGAGGAGGCCCAGGGCCAGCTGAGAGATCCTCCCCCTCCGAGACTGTGTGAGAGAGACAGAGAATGTGGCTGTGTGAAGGGGGCGAAAATGGAGTGAAAGTAACAAAAGGAGGAAAATAGAAGAAAAGGGGAATGATTGGTAGCGAAGAAGGGTTAGAAGGGAGAGGAAGAAATAGCAACACATGGTGCATTTAGATTCAGCTTTCCTCTGCTGCTCCCGGTCCCCACCCTCAGCATTACCATTAGGGTTGCCAATTTTCTAATTGCTGAAAACCGAACATCTTTGCCCTGCCCTGCTCCTTCCCCCGAGGCCTCTCCCCTCTCCCCCGACCCTCTGTCGCTCACTCTTCACTCTCCCTCCCCCCACTCATTCCCAGGGCCGGTCAGCAGCACTTCGGTGGCAGCTCAATTGCGCCGCTCCATTCTTCGGCGGTAAGTCCTTCACTCCCTCTCTTCCTCTTCGGCGGCACTTCTGCGGCAGCTCAAAGAGGAAGAGAGGGACTGAGGGACCCGCCGCCGAATTGCAGCTGAAGACCCGGACGTGCCGCCCCAATACTGGAGTGCCAACCCTTTGTATTGGCCGCCCCAGGCACCTGCTTCCTTAGCTGGTGCCTGGAGCTGGCCCTGCTCATTCCCCCCTCTCCCAGGACTCGCTGCCTGCAGAGTCAGGCTGGGAGGAGCTGATGTGGAGCCTGCCCACCTGCCCAATCGGGGCACAGCAGAGCGGGGCGGGGGGTGGTCCCCAAAGCAATGAGCCGGGACACGTGGGGGTGGGTCCCTGGAGCAAGGGACCAGGGGTGGGGAGGGGCGAGTCCCCATAGTGAGGAGCCAGGGATGGGGCAATCAGAGCACGGGGGGGCAGAAGGGTGGTGGATAGGATTCTCCCCCGGGCAATGGCACCTACCTCTTGCAGCCTAATCCAGAAGCCAGCCACTGCTCTCTGTCAGGCATCAACAGCTGAGCAGAGAGCAGCTCCTCCATGTGACTCCAGCCACAGCTGCTGCTCTTCCTGTCCCCAAATGGCAGAGGCCAGTTACTGCAGTGTCTGGTCAGATGTGCTGACTGGACCACTGCCAAATACAGAGGTAACAACCTCCCTACTCCTACTGGATATTCCCCTGTTTATACATCCAAGGACTGCATTAGCCCTTTTGGCCATGGCATTGCCCTGGGAGCTCATGTTCAGCTGATTATCCACCATGTCCCACAAGTCTTTTTTCAGCGAGTCCCTGCTTCCCACGAGACAGTGCCCCATCCTGCAAGTGTGTCCTACATTATTTGGCTCTAGATTCACAACTCTGCATTTGGCCATATTAAAACATAAATTGTTTGCTTGCACCCAGCTCACCAAGCCACCCAGAGGCTCTGTCAGCAACCTATCCTCTTTGAGATTTACCACCCCCCTTTGCAATTTGCAAACTTTATGGGTGATACTTTTTGGTTTTCTTCCAGCTCACTGATGAAAATCATGTGAAGTAGGGTAGGGCCAAGAATGGATCCTTGCAGGATCCCACCAGAAACATACCTGCTCAGTAATGGTTCCTCATTGTACAATTTTTGTGAGATCTGTCAGCTAGCCAGTTTTTAATCCATTTGTTTGTGCCATACTGTTTTTGTGTTTTTTTCCCCAAATCATTTACCATCTGTCCCCCAGCTCCTGCTGAAGGTGTGCCTGGCAGTCTGGGTGCCCTTTGCAAGGCAGCTGGTGAGGGAGTGTTGTCTCCCTTCTCCTAGTGGTGCTGCAGTCTGAGTGGGAATCAGGAGCCTGGGGAGATGTCCTGGGGACCAGAGAGCCATCGCTCGATAGAGTCCCCCAATGAAAGAGACACAGCCCTGGCGGGCAGCAGGGGTACGGATGAGTAAAAATTAAAAAGGCCACTGTGCGCGAGCCCTCTTAGGCGCCGGGCTGATTCCGGGGAATCGGCCTAAAGCCGCCTTGCTCCTGGGCCACGTGTTCAACCCCAGGGCAGAGCGCAGGAGGGGAGCGGGATTCATTAGCTCCTGCCACCAGAGGGCTCTGGGTGCGGCGGAGGCTGGGGACGGGCATTCTGCGCGGGCCCTTTAACTGGGTCTGCCAAGGAATCCGGGATATTTGCAATTTGAGCTTCCTGGGTCAGACGCTGCTGCTGCCGCCTCCATAGCTCCATTGTGATCCGGGAGCCCGGGCTGAGCCGCTGCTGCTCCCCAGCGGGGTGTGTTCGGGGAGAGCCCTTCCCTAGCGCCCTTCTGTGCCCAGCCGGGGGGACTTTCTCCGGGGGCTGGATTCAGCCCCTGGGGCAGCCCCGGGCTTTGCCGACACCAGCCGCTGAGCCGGAGCCTGCAGGTGAGGGGAGAGACCCGGGGGAAAGGGGCTGGGGCCGGGGCCGGTCAGGAAAGTGACTCCGTACCAACGGCCCCTCCTCGCCCCAGCTCTGCTCCCGGGGGTGGGGGGCGGGAGTCTGCGAGTCCCAGAGCTGCTGCGCTCCTTGACCCTCCCCCGGACCCTGGGCTCTGCCCCCCTGAGCTTCTGCAGGAGCCGAGCCAGCTTACAGTGATAAAGCTGTGTGGTTTCTTCTACTCCCCGGACCAACATAGCCATGCCGAGAAAACCCCCAAGGTAGACACAGCTATGCTGACAAAATGTTTCTGTTGGCCCGGCTGTCAAGAGAAACGGTGTTCCTGCACCGGAAGAAATACTCCTGCTGCGTCTACCCTAAAGGGCTATGCATTCTTAACTCTGCAGAGTAGACATGGCCGCAACAAAACAGCAACCAGATCTCCTGTCCAAAGGGGGAAAGGAGAAGCAAGTGGGGAGAGAAGTTACAGGTGCCTAAACCTGCCCAGGTCTGTTGACTTTAGATTCACTTCTCATTGCACAAGACAAGGACCCGAGGCAGGAAAAGTCAGTTCCTACCTCTGCGTAGTCCCTGCTACTGCCCTGGGTGACAATGTCAGGGGGAGCCCCAGTACAGCTGCTTTGATTTTGTTCTTTTCTAGTATTTGGTTCTGGGAGGATTTAAATATATACCTCTACCCCAATATAACGCGACCCGATGTAACATGAATTCGGATATAACACGGTAAAGCAGTGTTCTGGGGGGGCTGGGCTGCACACTCCGGCGGATCAAAGCAAGTTCGATATAACGTGGTTTCACCTATAATGTGGTAAGAGTTTTTTGGCTCCTGAGCACAGCCTTATATCGGGGTAGAGGTGTATGTGTTGGTGGGTTGAGAAAAACGCCCCAGCATTTTCGCAGTGTGACAGAATGCAGAACATCTGTTTGCAGGGAAAGGGAGGGTGGTGAACCAGTGTGTGAAATTGTCTAAAGTCCCCATCTGAAACCTTCCCTCTGCCCTTTTCACCGACAGGCTGGAAAATAACATCCAGGTTTCACTCCACATTTTCCCACTCTCCTTGGGGATAGTGAAGGGAAATGGCTGCAGTGTAACAGGCACAGGTAAGTGATTGTCAGGGAGTAAGTGTGTGTGGGGGGGATCCCTACCAGTGTCCCTGATTTCCCTCTCATGCCCGGGACTCTGTGTGCCCCTCCATTACACTTAATAAAACCACCAACTTTTCCTCCTCAGGTAGTTAGTGTTTAGATACTGTTCTAGTTCCTTGATAGATGGGACTCCTCTGCTGAGCTAACAAACAAGTCCATTTTTTCCAAACATCCAGACATATTTACTCTCCCCCCCCCCCCATCTCCCCAGTAAATGAGTAGTTTAATGACAATCCCAGTGATTGCAGGCTGTGCAATCACTTTTCGTTTCATTTCCACTGGGTCTCTGGAGTCATTTCCTTTTCCACTCTATCCCTGGAGTTCCAGTCCCATCCGCATAACCAATTGTTATGTCTTTTGCTCTTTACACAACACAAAGAAACTTGTAGAAACCCCAGGCACAGTTGAGTTCCAAATAACCTTACTTATTTAACTAGTGCAGATATCCAAAGCCTAACTACATTCACTGCTGTTCTGACATTTTTGGAGCTTTCTAAAACTAGAACATGACGAGGGATAACCAACTATTTATATGGACACTACATTCTCTTTAACGTGAAGCTGGAAGATGTGGGAAAGGCCCAGCAGGAAGAGTTAGAAATTACCCACTATGAGGAAAGAAACCCCTGAACAGGCAGCTATCAAAGACCTACTACCAACCTGCAGAACTCCGAAGCCAAGAGTCACTCCAGAAAGTTATGAGACAGGCATAGATTCATAAGTTCTGAGGCCATAATGGACCATTGTGATCATCTAGTCAGACCTTCTGAATAACGCAGGCCATAGGACTTTCCGGTATTAAATTCTGATTGAAATAGAGTGGCTCTTTTAAAAATACATCCAATCTTGATTTTAAAATTTCCAGTGATGGAGAATCCACTGCAACCCTTGGTAAGTTTTTCCCAATGTTTAATTACTCTCTCTGGTAGAAAGTTTGCATCTAATTTTAGTCTGAATTTCTATTGCTTCAGTTTCCAGCCACTGTATCTTGTACTTTTGTCTGCTAGATTGAAGAGCCCATTATCAAACTTCTGTTCCCCATATGAGTACTTGTAGATGGGGATCACGTCACCACTTAATTATTTGTTTGATAAGCTAAATGGCTTGAGCTCCTTGCGTCTATCACTATAAGGTAGGTTTTCCAATCCTTTAATCATTCTTGTGGTTCTTTGAGCCCTTTCCAATTGTACAGCATCAGTCTTGAATTGTGGATACCAGAAAGGGATATAGTAGTCAAGTAGCAGTTGCATCAGTAACACACAGAGAGGTAATATAACCTATCCATTCCTACTCAAGTTTCCCCTGTTTATACATTAAAAGGGCTAATGTGATGCTTCAGGTATAGCGTCACACTGGGAACTCACGTTCAGTTGATTATCTATCTTGAGCCTCAGATCTTTATCCCGGGAAGCAGTGACTCTGAAAGAGTATCCCATTTTGCAAATACCGCCTGCTTTGTTCCTAGATGTGGGAGTTTATATGGGGTGTAGAGAAACACATCTTGTTGGCCAACATTCAGTTTACCAAGTGATCCAAATCTCTGTAAAATGACCAGTCCTCTTTATTATTTACCACTCTTCCAATCTTTGTGTCTTCTGCAAACTTTATCAATAATGATTTTGCTTTCTTCCAGGTCATTGATAAAAATGTTGTTACAAGAGTTGGCTTTTGTTGAATGACTTGCAGAAGTCAAGTATAAACATTAACATGGTTACCTTGATCAATCAAACTTGTAATCATCAAATAAATCCTAAATTTGACAAGATCTATTTTTCATAAATCCATGTTGATGGACATTAATTATATTACCCTCCTCTAATTCTGTAGAAATCAATTCCCACATCAGCTGTTACATTATTTTTCCTAGGACTGATGTCAGCCTGACAGGCCTATAATTACCCAGGTCATCCCATTTACCCTTTTAAAATATTGGCACAACATTAGTTTCCTTCCAGTCCTTTGGAACTTCTCCACTGTTCCAAGCTTGATTTAAAAAAAAAAAAAAAAAAAAAAAAAAAATCGGATGTGCTGATTTTAAAATGTCTAACTTTAACATCTGCTGTTTAGCATTCTCCTTTAAGTTATTGTTAGAGTGGACAGTATTTTAGCATCATCATCATCAGATGATATGAATATATCATCAACTTTTTCCCAAATATGGAACAAAAATATTTATTGAACACTTCTGCCTTTTCTGTATTATTATTGACAGCTATTTTCATATAGCAATGGACTAATAACATTGATAGGATTGCTTTTCTTCCTTGTAATCTTTAAAAACTCCTTATTGTCCTTAACTATTCTGATCATAGAGTTCTCCCTATGTCCTTTTGCTTCCCTTATCAATTATATACTATTCCTAGCTTCTAACATATTAATTTCTATCACCCTCCCCTTTTCCCCATTTGTGGTGTGAGTATGTATGTATGTGCATATTTCAGTTTTCAAAAATACTCTCACTTCCCTGCTAAGCCAGGCTGTTCCTTTTTAACCAGTGTAGCCTGCTTTCTCGATTTTTGGGATTGTGACTCTTTGGCCATCTAGTAAAATGTTCCTAACCAGTTTCCCATTGTAACTGATGTTTTTCTGTTTAAATTATTGTTACCAGCTGATATGGCTCATAACCATTTTCAGCTTTGTGAAACTGGCCCTGTTAAAGCACCAAGGAGAGAGAGAGATAACTATAACTTGTTTGGACTTTATTCTGTTTGTAACCACTAATTGTTAGTGCTGGGATGAAGAGGAATTTATCTGTCAAGATGAGGTCTCAGCTAGAATTCCCGCATGTTGGTTGCAACACTTTTGAGTGAGTAAATTATCGTGTATAAATGAGAAATTCTAATGACATTTTAGTACTGGTAGCATGCGAACTGCAGCCTATGTCAGTCAGATTAAAGTTCGTCATGATCACACAGCTTTCTTCCCTACATGTTATAGAAAGATGCTTGAGGAGCCATTCATCCTGTTCTTTAAGTGTGATTTGGTAGTCTGTAGCAGACACCAACTAGTACCTCATCTTGTGCTTTATCTGTTAGTACACTGATCTGTAAGCATTCAAGTTGGTGACTCAGAAACAGGTAATGCCATTTGTGACATAGGGTGCCACGCCCCCTCTGCTTCTGCCTGTTCAGTCTTTCCTAAATAGATTATAACCATTGATTTTAACACTCTGCTCATGTGAATCATCCCGCCAGTTTCAGTAACACCATCTAGATCGAATTTGTGCTCATAAATCAGTAATTTCAGTTTCTCGTTTTTTTTATCAAGGCCCCTAGCATAGGTATGTAAGCAATTCAAGAATTTTCTTTTCATGTTTCTTGGTGTCTTGATTAATTTTGTTCTCAACTTCTTAATTTTTTGCTGAGTGCTCATTTGTTCCCTCTTTTCACACTCTGTTGGTATTAGTTTACTGCCTTTCTGAATACTCTGTCCAGCCTGTGCCCTTGCAGCTATATTCTTCTGCTGAGATGCAGCCATTCAACCTGTACAGCCCCTTCACCCCACAGAAGGTAGTACAATGTTCCACAAACCCAAAACCCTACGCCACTTACCTATCCAGTGCTTCACTTCCAGAATCTTCTGCTTTCTGTCTTGCTTGGCTTGTGGGCCAGGAAATATTTCTGAGAAGATCATTTGGACGTTCTTCTCCTTCAGCACCCTTCCAGGTTCTCTGAAGTTGACTGTAATTTCTCCAGTTCAAGTTTAAAAAAAAAATTGTGGCAATTTTATTTGCCTTCTGTTTTCTGAGCCCAGGGGGTAGGGAAGATATGTATGCGTGAAACTGCCTGGTGTGTGTATCACACTGCATCTACAAAACTCCACCTCCAACAGTGCAGATGGAAAAGTGTGGGCCCCCCCCAGCTGCTGGGATTTACCCTTCTGACTTCTCCATCCCCCTGCTTAATCACGACTCTGTTTCCTCTTTACCCCAGCCAGTCTTCTCCCCCACACTCTCCTTTTCTCTCCTGCCTTTCCCTTTACAATTTCCCACCTCTCGCAGCTACTGCCCCACATGCCCCTACACTGTCTATTCTCCTGCACCTGCTCAGCCTCCTGCTGGCTGAATCCCTCTCAACCTCTCTTTGTCCCCCCCACATGTTCCTGGACCCCCCCAGAGTCCCTATAGCTTCCTATATTTCCACTTTTCCTCTGAATTTCCTGTCCAGTCTCCTAACCACAGAGCCCCAGCCATATTCCTTGAGAAGAGCCTGACATCATTCACACTGGAAACAAGGGCAGTGGGTGGCCATCTTTATTAGGGGCAGCCTCACTTCCACATGCCAAATCTGTAGGGAAACAGTGGCCACCTTGATTAAGGGCCATTTGACCTCATCTGCAACTAAATATCATGAGACTCCATTATAAAAATCACCAGAGTCAGCAGCTCTGGGCATCGCACTTTCACAGTAGAAATTGTGTGTGTTTTTAATGAAAGCTCTGGGAAATTTCCCAGCTCCCCAGGGAAGTTCCCTGCTCTCGGTGGGGAGGGGTAATTTCCAGCCCTGCCTGTGACTGGTTAGGGCTCTGATCTCAGCAGGGCTAGGAGAGGGGATAAGAGGTTGAAGACCTGTGCTGTGTCTGGGTCATAACATCCCTTGGTATGTGGAGGACCCTGAATCTCCTGCCGGGGGGAACCTCAAGTCTCCAAGGAACCATCTGTCCTCCTCAAAGTGTCTCCAGAAACAGTTTCCAATCCCTTTGGTTTATAGACGTGATGGAATACACTCCTGTATTCATATCCTACACCCCACTGGAATACTTTTTGTACAAAGTATGACTTTTGAGGTATCTCTTGAAAATTCATAATTTGGTGGTCAGTGTTGTCCTGATAAAATATGTGGCAACATTGTATGTAAAATTAAGATTTTCCTGTAGGATGTTGTTAACACATGTTCCAAACCAGGGGTGGCCAACCTGTGGCTCCAGAGCCACATGCGGCTCCTTGTATAGTCAGACTCTGGGGCTGGAACTACAGGTGCCAACTTTCCAATGTGCCAGGGGGTGCTCACTGCTCAAGCCCTGGCTCTGCCACAGGCCCTGCCCCCATTCCACCCTTTCCCGCGCCCTCGCTCCTCCCCTCCCCGCCCCCCAGAGCCTCCTGCATGCCACGAAACAGCTGATCAGGAGGTGGCGGAGGGAGCGGGAGGTGCTGACCACGGGGCTGCCAGTGGGTGGGAGGCACTGGGAGAGGGGGGAGCTGATGGGGGGGCTGCTGACGTATTACTGTGGCTCTTTGGCAATGTACATTGGTAAATTCTGGCTCCTTCTCAGGCTCAGGTTGGCCACCCCTGTTCCAAACCATAGCAGAAGTTGGCAAACCGGTCTGTCCTAAACAAAGGAATGTGTGCTCTGCTTCATTAGCATTTAAGCAGTAACTAGAGTCATCGAGCAGGAAGGGAGACAAAGGGAGTGCAAGCAGGTGAGAAAAAAGCAACAGAGAAAATCCTTCCACACAGACTCTTTGTCTCCTGGTTCTCAGCTGGAAATGCTTCTCAAAGGGGGAACAGGACTAGAAAAAAGAGGGGCAGACACCCCAAGAGGCCCCCTTTGCACCTGAGCAAACAAAGAAAATAGCTGTTGGATTATGGGGGATGGGTCCTGACCCGAAGGTTGGTCAGTAACACTGCTGGAATCATGTGGTGAGAAACTTTGCTTCAGATCTTGTTAGATGTGAGAAAGCATCTTCTCTTTATTTTTCTTGTAGTCATTTCTCACTTTTATGCTTCATTACTTGTATTCACTTAAAACCTATCTCTTTGTAGTTAATAAACTTGTTTTACTGTTTTATCCAATCTAGTGTGTTTAAGTTGGAGTGTCTTTATTTAAAGTAATAAGCAGTCATTATTCCTTTAAGGAATTAAGGACTTATTTTATTTGTATTGTCCAGGAGAGGGCTGGGTAGTACAGGCCATACATTTCTGGGGGGAAATCTAAGATTGGGGGTGCGTGTGGGTCACACTGAAGTATAACCAAGGCTGGTGAGAGTCAGTGTAACCCAAGTGTGCCTGGTAGGCTGCAGTTATACACATACACACACTCTCTCTCACACACTGAGTGTGTGGTTTGCATGCTGGTAGGCTGTCTGTGTGTGGCCCTGGTGGGTGCTAGTTCAGCAAGGCATCGTAAGGCACCCAAGGTTACAGGGCAGGGGTGACACAGCTGCTCATTAGTCTGGATTGTACCCTTGCTATGTCACACCCACCCAGCTAGCACATCTGGAAACAACTGTGTCTTAGAATAAATGTAAAATCTTGGTCTCACATGTTTTCTTTGCCTGGAACAGGATTTCCCATTCCCATACGTATTGTGATCTCCCAGGGAAGAAACATGGGTCCAAGATCTCCAGGACTCTGAGGAAAGGGAGATCCTGAGAAACAGCCACACAGGTGAGGAATTGGTTAAACAGACGCAGAAGCCGTGTGCCATTGATGTGGTATATCTTGACTGTAATAAGACTTTTGATATGGTCTCACATGACCTTCTCATAAAGAAACTAGGGAAATCCAACCTAGATGGAGCTATTATAAGGTGGGTGCAAAACTGGTTGGAAAGCCATTCAGAGAGTAGTTATCAGATGTTCACCATCAAGATGGAAGGACATATTGAGTGGGGTTCCACAGGGATCAGTTCTGGGTCTGGTTCCATTCAATACCTTCATCAAAGATTTAGATAATGGCACTTATAAAGGGTACACTTATAAAGTTTGTGGACAATACCAAGCTGGGAGGGGTTGCAAAGTGCCTTGGAGGATAAGATTAAGATTCAAAGTGATCTGCGATGTATTAGCAGGAGTGTTGTAAGCAAGAAACAAGAAGTAATTCTTTCGCTCTGGTCCACGCTGATTAGGTCTCAACTGGAGTATTGTGCCCAGCTCTGTGCACCACATTTCAAAAAAGATGTGGAGAAATTGGAGAATGCTCAGAGAAAAGCAACAAAAAACATTAAAGTTCTAGAAAACATGACCTATGAGGGAAGATTGGGGGAAAAAATAGGGTTTGTTTAGTCTGGAGAAAAGACGACTGAGGGAACATAACAGTTTTCAAGTACAGAAAAGGTTGTTACTAGGAGGGAGAAAAATTGTTCTCTCTAACCTCTGAGGATCGGACACGAAGCAATGGACTTAAATTGCAGCAAGGGAGGTTTAGGTTGGACATTAGGAAAAACTTCCTAACTTTCAGGGTAGTTAAGCAGTAGAATAAATTGCCTAGGGAGGTTGTGGACTCTCCATCATTGTCTAACCTGCTCTTAAAAATCTCCAAACACCTGTGAGGGATGGTCTAGATCAGAGGTTATCAAACTGTGGTTCGCGAGCGCCATTCAGGTGGTCTGAGGATAGTCCCTCTAAGGTGCACACCTGGGCGGCTGCACACAAGAGAATGAAGGGCCACCCACCTAATTAGTGGAGCCACAAAGGTGTGGCTCTAGTAATTAAGTGCCTGGACCCTGGAGAAGATGCACATGTAAGGTGAGGTGGTGGCCTTGGGGAGAATAGTGGGTAGGTGGGACGGGGCAGTGGGGTGAGAAGAGGGAGTGGGGGGAATTTGGATCGTGCAGGGCTGCAGCAGCCAGAGAAAGAGGCAACTTTCCCCAGCTCCAGGGCTGCAGCTGCCAGGGAGAGATGGCCCTCCTTGCGTGTAAACAGCTGAGATTCTCACAAAAGCCCTGTGAGCATCTCCAGGTCTCTGTCCCCAGGTCAGGATTGTCCCCAGCCGGTGGTGTATACACATGGCAGATGTCGCTCGTGACTTCCCACCTACCCTCACTGACCCCAGGGAGCAGTTCCCTGCCTTTGAATGTTTGGATGGGATGTGGGAGCAGAATTGGTCTCCCCTCCCCCCACATTCTGGGAAATGTTTTGGGAAGGATTTAGATCCTGCTTTTTCAATTATGCCAACTTTAATTTGTTCCCCCCTTTCCTGTTCCACTTTCTGAGATTCCCAGGGGCTCGGGTGGTCGAGCAGCCTAGTGGTCAGATTGCCAGGCTCTCAGTCCCCTACTGGGCTGTGTACTTTGTCTTTAAGGCCAGGGGAGTGGTAAGGGGCACCCAGGCCCTCCCTCACCACAGGGCCCAGCGCATGGCCCTGTGTATATCAACCCCTGAACAGGGTGGGGTTGGTGTCCCTCCCGGCAGGGAGTCAGAACCCACTGCCCTGGGCTACTTCCTACAAGTCCATTCAGTTGGGGGCATGGCCCCTCTAGTACAATCTGCCAGTGGCTTGCTGCCCATAGGTTCCCTCTTGGGTCTAGGGAAATGCCTTGATGTGGTCCAAGGTCCTTCCGGCAAGGTGAGGATGAGCCCACAATGTCTCTGGGGTCTGCTCAGTCTGTTACCTCTGGTGCTGGGGGTTCATTCGCGGTCTCCCCTTGGTTGGGGAGCCAGTGCTGGCTTCCAGGTGGCTTCCCTGGCTGGCAGGTCACTGCTCCATCCCTTCAGCCCTGAGCAGAACCAGGGTCCCTTCTTTTATCCTCCCTCCAGTCCTGGCATTGTTTGCAGGTATAGCAGGATGGGGCTAGCTTAACTCAAACACTTTCTTTAACCCTTGCTGAGGCAGCTGGCAGTTTCTCTGCTTCATTGCGCTCTTCTTCCAGTGCAGGGACTGACTCCTGTCTGAATTGTCTCTCTGTCACATCAGGTGACGGGATGGTGAGTGAGAACAAGGAGGAGCATCCTCAGCAGGGAGGTCCTGAGCAAATGGAAGCACAGAGAACATTATTGGGAAGATCTGAAGGGGATGTGTCCTGGAGTCCTGAGCAGGGAGAAGCCTGCGAAAATCAGCACAGGCCAGAGGGGCAGCAGGGAACCTCCTCAGGGGAGAGACAACAGGGTGAATCCACTGACCAGGGGGTTGGTTTGAAGGACCTTCCTGAAGACATGATCCAGCCAGGAATCTGCACTAAAGGGAAACTGTATGAATGTGCTGAGTGCGGAAAAATCTTCAGTAATGACTCATCCCTGATTGTTCATCGGAGAGTCCACACAGGAGAGAGACCCTATAACTGCTCGGAGTGTGGGAAATCCTTCACTCGGAGTTCCACCCTTGTTGTGCATCAGAGAGTGCACACAGAAGAGAAACCCTATAAATGCCCCGACTGCGGGAAAAGCTTCAAGCGGAGCTCAACCCTTATTTCACACCAGAAAATCCACACAGGAGAGAGACCTTATAACTGCCTTGAATGTGGGAAAGGCTTCAGTGAACGCTCAAACCTAAACAAACATCAGAGAATCCACACAGGAGAGAAACCCTATAACTGCCTTGAGTGTGGGAAAAGTTTCACTTGGAGTTCACACCTCATTAAACATCAGAGAATGCACACTGGAAAGATGCCCTATAATTGCCCTGACTGTGGGAAAGGCTTCAGTGACAGCTCAGCTGTTATTAGACATCAGAGGATCCATACTGGAGAGAGACCCTATAAATGCCTCGAGTGTGGGAAAAGCTTCAAGCAGAGCTCAAACCTTATGAATCATCAGATAATCCACACAGGAGAAAAACCCTATTACTGCCCTGAATGTGGGAAGGGGTTCAGTCGGAAGGCTCACGTCATTTCACACCGGAAAATACACAGGGTAGAGAGATCCTTTAACTGCCTTGAGTGTGGGGAAAACTTCTCTAGCAGCTCTGACCTCATTAAACATCAGAAAACCCACACTGGAAAGATATCATATAAATGTTCTGTCTGTCGAAAAAGCTTCAAGCAGAGGTCAGAACTTATTTCACATCAGAGAGCTCACAGAAAGAGAAACTATAAATGTTCTGTCTGTGGGAAAAGCTACAAGGGGAAGGTCTCTCTAATGTCCCATCAGAAACTCCACACAGGCTAGCAGGTGGCAGGAACTCTCAGTATGGGGCAATGGGTCTGTGCCCTCGTGAAGCAAAGAGTGAATGTCCTTCATTGGTGGAGGGTCCGTGTAGGGGCAGCAAGTGGATGAAGGGTTCTGGTTTCAATGGGGGATAGTTGGCAGTGGCAGAGGAGGAGGAAGCACTAGGGAGCTGTGTGATTTCAGGGTCTGAGGGGAGCAGGTTCTGGGATTAGTGGAGGACATTTCTGTGGGTTCTACATGCCCTTTCCAGTTTAGAAGAGAGGTAAAAATGCCCCATTGCAGTTTATGTCTGAGTTGTCTCTGCAGCTCCTAGGGCATCTCGGGATAGGGACAGGGCAATGTTATTCAGGGAAGTAGCAAGGGGCCCTCTGGGGCTGTAGTTACAAGGCAGTAACAGCTGCCGATCTGAACTAACAGGATGTCGGAGCTCTGCTCAATGTATTGGACATCTATTCAGTCATGAGTGATGGGGGCAGCTGGAGATTGGGGAATTCATGGTGGAGATTCCCCAGAGAGGTGGGAACTCTGGGGGATGCCCTTTTAGGAGTGTGGTCTAGTGGTTAGAGGGGACAGTGGGGGAAATGAGTTAGGACTCCTGGGTGTGAGCTAGTGCCAGTGACTTCCCGTCCTCTCTCTGTGTCCATTTCTCCCATCTCTACAGTGGAGATAATAGTGTGCAACTCCTTGGAGCGTTGTGAGGGGCCGGTAATTACTGTGTGTTCTGTAGCTCAGGAGAATGCAAGTACTTGGGAGGGAAAACATCATTATTTTTATTATTGTTATTACTGTGTTTTCATAGAATCACAGAAATGCAGGGTTGGATCATAGATGCTGGAACTAGGGGTGCTGCCAAACTCCCTGGCTTGAAGCGGTTTCTATTATATACAAGGTTTATAGTTTAGTTCAATGGCTTGCAGTGGTGGTGAAGCACTGGAATGCGTTACCTAGGGAGGTGGTGGAGTTTCCTTCCTTGAAGGTTTTTAAGGCCCGGCTTGACAAAGCCCTGGCTGGGATGATTTAGTTGGGAATTGGTCCTGCTTTGAGCAGGGGGTTGGACTAGATGACCTCCTGAGGTCCCTTCCAACCCTGATATTCTATGATTCTATGACCCCCTCTATACAAATTGTTCCAGCACCCCTGGGTTGGAAGGAACCTCGAGAGGTCATCAAGTCCAGTTCCCTGCACTGAGGCAGGACCAAGTAAACCTAGACCACCCTTGTCAAGTGTTTGTCTAACCTGTTCTTAAAAACCTCCAATGACAGGGATTCCACGGCCTCCCCTGGAAGTCTATTCCAGAGCTTAGCTACCCTAATAGTTAGAAAGCAAATGATTTTTTCCTTCCGAAGCGTACCATTTTGCACTTGTCTTTACTGACTTGATTTCAGACCAATTCTCCAATTTGTCAAGGTCATTTTGAATTCTAATCCTGTCCTTGAAAGTGCTAGAAATCCCTCCCATCTTGGTGTCATCAGCAAATGTTATACGCATATTCTCCACTCTATTATCCTAGTATCAGAGGGGTAGCCATGTTAGTCTGGATCTGTAAAAAGCGACAAAGAGACGAAGTGGGTATTCACCCACGAAAGCGTATGCTCCAATACGTCTGTTAGTCTATAAGGTGCCACAGGACTCTGTCTATTATCCTAGTGATTAATGACAATATTGAACAGTACCAGATTCATGACTGACCCGAGGAGCCCCATTATCTATGTCCCCATAGTTTAACAACGAGTCATTGATAACTACTGTTTGAGTATGGCCTTTCAAACAGTTTTGCACCCACCTTATAGTAATTTCATCTAGACCACATTTCCCTAGTTTGTTTCTGAGATTGTCATAGGGGACTGTGCCAAAAGCCTTACTAAAATCAAGATATATCTGCTGCTTTCCCCATGGCCACTACACCAGTAACCCTGTCAAAGAAGGAAATTAGATTGGTTTGGCGTGCTTTGTTCTTGAAAAATCCATGTTGGCTATTTCTTATAATCCTATTCTCCTGTAGGTACTTACAAACTGATTGTTCAATAATTTGTTCCAATATCTTTCCAGGTGTTGAAGTTAGGGTGACCAGTCTATAGTTCTCCAGGTCCTCTTTGTTTCCCTTTTTAAAGACAGCTACAATGTTTCCCTACTCCAGTGCTCTGGGACCTCACCCATCCTCTGAGTTCTCATAGATAATCGCTAATGATTCAGAGACTGGTTCAGCTAGTTACTTAAGTACCCTAGTCTAGAGTCAATTTCTATCAGGCCATGCCGATTTCAATACATTTTACCTCTCTATCTGTTCTTTTCCTGTTTTGGCTTGAATTCCTTCCCCCTTGCTGTTCATATTAATTACGTTAAGTATCTGGTCAGACTAGTGAATACTGATACAAAGTAGGCATTAAACACCTCAGCCTTTTTGTCATCCATTATTATAACTATTTGATGCTCTCCTGTCCCTTCCCAGCTCTCTCTGTCAGGGGGAGCGTGTTACTGAATGGAAAGGCAGGTCTGTAGCTGGAATCCCTTATCCCTATTTTCAGGAAGGGGCTCAGCTGAGATTGTGACCCACTGGGATTATTCCTGAAATAATTGTCCAGGGAGGGATTTTCTCCTTGTTTCTGGACCATGGGGAGGGGGCAGGGTCTTGTGTTTCTGGAAATTCAGCTTTTGGGTGAGTCTTTTATATTTCATTGAAATTTTTACCTGAATGTTTCTTTTTATACAATAAATTCCTAATATTTTTGTTTGTGTGTTTGGTGTGAAGTCTGTGTCTCCCAGAGCTCTACCAGGGCATGATGATGCTTGGAGTCCCAAGAAGGAACTGAAAGGTCAGAGAGGGTGGGTCAGAGCCATCTGTCCCCCAGCCCCTGCTGAAGGTGCCCTGTCAATCTGGGTGCCCTGTGCAAGGCGTCTGGTGAGCAAGTGTTCGCTTCCCTTCTCCTAGCAGTCTGGGTGGGAAGCAGGAGCCTGGGGAGATGCTCTGGGGACCAGAGAGCCATTGCTTTAGCTGAGCTGAGACACAGCCCTGGCGGGCAGCAGGGGTGCTGCTCTGTGGGACATGTTTCCAGGGTTGGAAAAAGATTCTGGCTGGATCCCTCCTGGGCCACGTTTTCATCCCCAGAGCAGAGCGCAGGTGGGGAGCGGGATTGATTAGCTCCTGCCACCAGAGGGCTGTGGGTGTTGCGGAGGCTGGGGACAGGCAGGCTGTGCTGGCCCTTTAACTCGCTCCATGAATCCAGGAGATATTTGCAATTTGATCTTTTGGGGTCAGGCAGCTCAGAGGCTGACGCTGCTGCTGCTGCCTCCGTAGTTCCATGTGATTTGGGAGCCCAGGCTGAGTTGCTGCTGCTCCCCAGTGGGGTCTGTGTGGGGAGAGACCTACATTAACCCTGCTCTGTGCCCAGCCGGGGGGGACTTTCTGCGGTGGCTGGAACCAGCCCCTGGGGCAGCCCCGGGCTCTGCTGACACCAGCTCCTGAGCCGGAGCCTGAGGTGAGGGGCGAGACCCAGGGGAAAGAGCTGGGGCTGGGCAGGAAATGACTGAACCAATGCCCCCTCCTCGGCCCAGCTCTGCCCCCCTGAGCGCCTGCAGGAGCGGAGCCAGCGAATGCCCTGGGGCTGGGCCAGGGACCGAGTCTCCCAGTCTGAGGGGAGGGGAGAGGAGGCAGGAGGGAGACGGGGGAGAGACTGGCAGGGGCAGCAGGAGCAATTAGTGGGGAGGGAGGTTCCCAGCCCTGCCCAGCTCCATTCCCTGCAGCACCCCGGGGTAGACTGACTTTCCTGAGGAGCAGGGAGAGGAAAAGTCAGTTCCTGCCTCTGCCTGGTCCCTGTGCTGCTGGGGGGATGCGCTGCCCTGGGGACAGTATCAGGGGGATCCCCCAGAGCGGCTCCTTGGATCCTGCTCTTTTCTAGCATTTGGTAACTTCAGGGACTGTTCCTGCCAGGGTTTAAAAATGGCTTTTGGGGTTTAGTCCTGGTGGGAGTGGGTGGATTGGGGCTGCAATAAAGTGACCAAGAATTCTTCCAGCATTGCAGAGTCTAGAGCATCTGCAGAGAAAGCAGCTGGAGGGAATCAAGGTGCGAAATGGATTAAAGCCCCTCCTGAAACTCCCCCCATCGCCCTTCTTGCCCCGACAGGCTGCAGAATAGGATTTGCACCCCCCTCCCCCATTCCTTGGGGTTAGAAAAGAACAATAGCAGCAGTGCAGACAGCTCAGGAAAGCCATTGTCAGGTTGTTGCTGGGGGGCGGTCTGGGTGTGGAGGGGGAAATAAATACAGAAGGAGAGAAAAACAGGAAATGAAAAATATTCTGTTATGTTTTTTTGCTCTTTACACAACAAACTCAGTATGGAGAAGCCACCGGGCACAGCTGGCTCCCAAATAACTGTGTTTACTAATTACAGTAGAAACTCAGTCAGGAATGGAGGTTGTTTGTAACTGAACAAAACTTTATGGTTCTTTCAAAAGTTTATAACTGAATATTGACTTAAAACAGCTTTTAAACTTTATTATGCAGAAGAAAAATGCTGCTTTTCCTTTATTTACCTTTATACTGTACTGTATTAGCTTTTCTTTCTTTATTCTTTTGTTGTCTCTAGTGGTGCCTGATTGTGTACTTCTGGTTCCAAATGAGGTGTGTGGTTGACTGGTCAGTTCGTAACTCTGGTGTTTGTAACTCTGAGGTTCTACTGTATACACAGATATGCAAGGCTGAGCCACATACATACACTGATGCAGGTGGGTGGTTTCTGACAGCAGCTTCCTTAAAACATAGAACACAAAGCGTGTCACCAGAGGACTCGCAAACTATTTCAAGGGAAACTACCCAATTCTTGCACACTACATACCCCTCCCTCTTCAATTTAAAAGGACATTTAAAAAACCCCTTATCAATCTATTATCAAAAGTACTGTGATTAAATATCCAGCACACTACACACAATGACCAAACCCACTGAGATATTGTTAACCCCCCAATAACTGTCTCTGAGCCAAATACTAGAAAGGAGTAGAATCAAAGGAGTGGCTTTGGGGAATTCCCTCCCCCGCGACACTGTTCCCAAGGCAGCACATCCCCCCAGCAGCGCGGGGATCAGGCAGAGGCAGGAACTGACTTTTCCGTTCTCTGCCCCTCACCTTCTCCCCAGGAAAGTCAATCTGTCCTGGGGTGCAGTGAATGGAGCTGGGCAGATTGACTTTCAAAGTCAATCTGCTGTGTGCTGCTAGGGTCACTTGTAGTAGAAGCAAGACATGAGGCTCATTGGTGCTGTCACGAGTCACTGTCTGTGGTTGGGTTGTAGGTGCGGTATTTTCAATGGATGTCACTGGGGTAGAACATCCTGCTGAACTTGTGCTTAGCAGCTGTCTAGGTGTCTTCCTGAGGACATGTTCATTGAAAGCTCCTTGTCCAAAAGTTTAGCTAATTTGTTTTGTAATGGAGTCCATCATTTATTTAACTTCAGGGATTTGCTGATTTGCCAGTCTAGCTGAATCTTTCTGTCATTTAATATCTGATCTGTTCGCTTCACAACACAGATGTTTAGCATATGCTGTTTAGTTAGATGTTACCTCCCTCACTGTGACAAACCCAGGGGACCAAGGATTTCCCCTGTATGTTTTTAGTAGCACTGAGGTTTGCTGCAACCTCACTGTTTTACGTAGTCTCTGATCGCTGTGTTGTGAAGTTAAAAACACAGTGGAACCATTATCCAGCTCCATTTTAAGTCTGACTTCTGCTTGTAAAGAAATCCAAATAATACTCGATCTTCTTCTAAGTTCAACAGTTCTTGAGAAGTTATTACACTCTCACGACTTGGCTTGGCTTGGCTCTAGTTATAACCTGAGTATTACCCTAACTCAAGACCCATCCATCCACACACAAACGCCTGAACTGGAAAGCAACTCGGCGTTCTGCAGTACTGAGAGTCATGGGATCTGCCACCGGAAATCGTAGTGACATGCAAAGTGAGAACAGTGCCAGTGTGGACACTGTAATTTGCATGTTATTTCAGTGTGGCCACGAATAGACAACTGGAGTTAGCTCTGCAGTGAAGACAGACCCTCCGTGGACTCCATGTTGTCACCTGAAAGCTGGTTTATCTTAAACCCTCTGGATTACCCCAATGAAGTGGTTCTTTCACTAACCTGCACATTTTGTCTGTGCCCCTGCTTTTTACTGTTTTGACAGGGTTTGTGCTTGAACCAGCCATCATCTCTCTTGAGAGACTGTTTCCTATGATAAAGAACATAGTGCTGGGTTCTACAAAGCCACCCATGGCATAGAGAGGTACCTGGCCTGGGTTCTCTGCAAGTCCTAGAGGAAGGAGAGATGGGGAAGAACTAATAACCTGCATCATAGTAACTCCAAGACCTCACAATATTCGCTTTGTGAGCAGCCTGAGTTTTAAACTGCCAGACATCACCTCCCTGCAGCATGAGCGTGGAGATGAAGGGGGAGGCTAAATTCAATTTAATCAACAACAGGAGCATTGACCATAAGCCTTGATGCAGAGATGGGGGATGGGTAGAGGAGGGGTAGATCTTTGATGTCATCTCCTCTTCAGCTGCGCAGCAGTCAGTTGCTGACACTTTGTCTCTATCTCTCTATTATCCTCTATTTCAGCTTCTGCAGAGGGGACCTTTGCTGAGACAGTTTGGTTACTTTTCTCAATAGTCTCTGCGAAGTCCCCCTCTCCTCCTCCTCCTCCAGTCTCTGCAGAAGCAGCTGCTCTTCCTCTCTCGGGAGCTGATGCACTTTTTCAAATTTGTACTCCATCATCTCTTTTTCTCCTCATTTTGTTCTTTAATAACAAAAATTCACAAAGGACCGAGAATCTCAGCTGCATGGGATCCCCATCCCCACTTCAGGCTTATTATGGGCCAGAGAATCCACAGTAATTTGTGTATCTAATGGATTTACAGAGTCACATAGTATGGGCCAGACTGAGCCCTCGGTCACCCATGCAGTCCCCATGGAGGCTCAAGACCCCCACCCTGCCCTGGTATTTCCATTGCCCTCAGGCGGCCTGTGGGGTTAACACCCGACTGTCTGAGATGATTGGGGAAGCCATTGTTTGAGGCAGCCTGCAGAGCTCAGACCTCCAGGGAAGTATATGCGTAGTTCATAGCTGTGTTTGAGGAACTGCCCCAGATTGAGGTGTCAGTAGAGGACGTTTTGGACCAAATTGATAAATTGAACAGTAATAAGTCACCAGGGCCAGATGGGATTCACCCCAGAGTTTTGAAGGAACTCAGATATGAAATTACACAACTACTAACTGTGGTATGTAACCTATTGCTTAAATCAGCCTCTGTCCCAGATAACTGCTGCAAACACCCTGGTGAAAGTTGTGAGAGAGGCATCACCATCTCCTCCAACCATTTTGTGGGGAGTGAGGAAAGCACCAAGCTCATTCCTGCAAGAAATGCCTTAGGAGCCTAAGCCATCTCCCAAGGCAGGTTCCCATTCCTGAATCGCTAAGCAGAGCTAGGCTCCTTCCCGCAGCCTGGATTTAGAACACACCTGGCTAGTTGGCATCTTCCATTGGTTGCTAAGCAGCTCCTTGCTTAGAAAGCTGGTTTTGCTGGATCACAGTTTTAGCTGCCTAGCTCTCCCCACTGATTGTATAGGAACATCTGGCACCTAACTCAGGTTGGTGGATCACAGTGTGGGTCCTGTAACGCTCAGCATCATACCGTCTAAGTTCCTTCTTGGGTTCCACCCTAAGACAAATAACTTAGTAAACCAAGTAAAGTGAGCTCAGGACTGCACACATAAGGTGTGAACAATAACTCTGGCAGTTCCAGGTGAACACATGCAGTTTAAATCCACGCTAAATCAGTTTTAGTTACAATATTCTTAGATTCAAATCCTATAACTTCAGTTCAGTTATATTCTTTGGAGGAGAATTTATCCCAATCTTAAATTACTTTAAGGCTCTATTCCTTTTTACTATTTCTAGTGTCATTCCTTTCTTTTGCACTGTTTGAAATAAGGATACTTTTTAATCGTTGGATGAAAGTTGTTAGGTTTTTGACTTTAGTGTTTTCTAGTTAAGAGTACCTACCAGCCCAAGAGTATGGTTTTATGAAACAGATCTGAACACCAGTGGATTCAGTGTAGTAGGAAAACAATAATTAAGCTCTCCAAGGCCAAATTCTGACTTCCTTCCAAGCACAGATGTTCCCTGTGGAATTTTAGCAATAAGCATTGATTTTCAAAGTCTTTAGGTACTTCTAAGCAGGTGGAATTTCTCACCCTTCCTTCTGTGGTTTGGTGTGCAGTCTTTTTCTCCGTGTTGGGACTTAGGATTCTGTCCTAAGAGAAATGTCTTTTCCCCCAAGCTGGGATTCTGGATTTTAGCATCCCAGGATCTAAGTTCTCAACCTTAGAGAACAAGAAAATCACTTTCTCTTAGAACATTTCTTATATGGAATGGATCAGCTTCCTCTGAATCCGGTGTTGATCTGCCGAACATAATTTGCCAGATGCAGGATTTTGCTGGACAAAGGTTTTGGGCTTGACAATCTTTTTTATGTATCATCTCCCCATTTGGTTGCATTGAGGGGGTGGTCTACCTCAAAAGTACATACCTGGCCCTTTTCTTTTGGGGAGTCATTTCTTTTAACTGCAGATTGTCACTTGTTAACTGGCTAAATTAAAATGTCATGGCAAATTTCCTGCTCATCCACTAGGTGGCGTTTGAGCTCCACAAAAGGGTTTCCAGCCTCTTTGGACTCCTAATAGTTTTAAAAGGATTTTGGCTCAATTTCCTGTTGCTACGTCTTCATGAGCCATTTAAAAACAGAATATGTTTTCTTATATTTTGTTATAACTTGGTAATTATCTTCTGGAAGCTTTATTCTTCTTTCTTTTTACTCAACTTTAATTTCAGGAGAGCTTAATTCCATCCCACTTCCAAATGCAGGAAGAAATTACCCCTAGTTTGATTCTAATTTTAAGAGCTTCCAAGTTCATTATAAAATCAGTATCCTGACTCCATATGGTTAGAATGATCTCTCTTATTTTAAGTATCAGGAGGTAGCCGTGTTAGTCTGTACAAAACAACAAGGAGTCCAGTGGCACCTTAAAGACTAACAGATTTATTTGGGCATAAGTTTTCGTGGGTAAAAAACTTCACTTCTTCAGATGCATGGCATGCCTCTCTTATTTTAAGCATTGCCAAGATACTTCAAAACATTAGTAACAAAACAAGAGGGCTAATTCTTACTAATAATGTTATCTAATATAACTGCACAATTCTTACACTTAACCTTTATACAACATCCCTAGATTTACTAATATATGAGCATATACTACAACTTTATGCACGAAAATCTCATGTTTTGTTAGTAAATCTCTTTTCATGTATATGAATACATCCAACTACATACATCTCCACAAAAACCTGCTTTATTACCAAAAAGTCTTTCATTGGTGGTGGTTGGGTTTTATTTATTTATTTATTTTTTGGCATTAGAGTTTTATTTTTCCTTGGATGTCTAAAACATTGGTTGTTTATTTTTCTTCATCTTATGAATTAGAGCAGGGGTCAGCAACCTTTCAGAAGTGGTGTGCCAAGTCTTCATTTATTCAATCTAATTTAAGGTTTCGCGTGCCAGTAATACATTTTAACGTTTTTAGAAGTCTCTTTCTATAAGTCTATAATATATAACTAAACTATTGTTGTATGTAAAGTAAATAAGGTTTTTAAAATGTTTAAGAAGCTTCATTTAAAATTAAACTAAAATGCAGATCTTATCAGTTTAGTGTGATCCTTAACCTTGCTTTTCCTTGCTGAGTTTTCCAATGTCTGGCACGTATTTGGATACTTTAAGCTGCACACAGGCTTCTGAGTGATCAGTTGTTAACCAGCTTTGAAAGGGACAGAGGACAGATTTCATGTGTGAAAATACCTGTTCACACAGGTATGTGAATCCAAATGCTGAAAGCATTGCAAATGCAATTTTCTTCAAACTGTTAAATTTCACTGGCAGGGACGTCCAGCAGGTCAGAATAGAGGCCCCATGATCTCTCTTGGTAGCTTCAAGTGCACTCCACAGATCTCCAAACGTTGATGCCCACAATTCTGAGCTTTTTAACTGAATGAGCTGCATTTCGAAATCTTCAACACCTATCCACTGAAATACAGACAAATCCAAGTCGCTTTCGTTGAACTTTTCAGGTTTAATTAGAAAAGAAAGCATTGGGCCAAATCGCTGGAAATCTTGAAACCTGTCAGAAAATTTTAATTCCAGTTCTTGCATGTACATTCTAATCTCAACGTCAAATGCAGTGCGCTATCCCACGTGGCATGATAGTGATGTAAGTAGCAAATCAGGACTTAAAAATATCCCAGTACAGTGGCGCTGGAATAATTTTTAAGGTGAGGGTGCTGAGCTGTGCCCCCTCTTGCCCCTGTCTGCACCCCTCACTGCCCCAGGATGGGGCCAGTGGGCCACAGCTGGGGCGGCTGCAGAGCCCGGGGCCAGCGGCTGGTACCCCAGGCTGGCAGCGGAGCCCCCGGGACTGGGGTCTGGGACCCGGGGCCGGCAGTGGGCTGAGAGGGGCCGGCGGACAGAACCCCGGCTGGCAGGGGGCCGGCGGCTGGTACCCCAGGCTGGCAGCAGAGCCCCCAGGACCAGTGACTGGGACCCGGGGCCGGCAGCGGGCTGAGCGGGGCTGGCGGATGGAACCCCAGCTGTCAGGGGGCTGGCGGCCGGTACCCCAGGCCAGCAGTGGTGCCCCTGGGACCAGTGGTCAGGACCCGGGCAGTGTGAGTGCCACTGAAAATCAGCTCGCATGCCACCTTTGACACACATGCCATAGGTTGCCTACCCCTGAATTAGGGAATGTTGTGAGATTACATATTAAGTTTTGCACACTTTTGCACATTCCTAAGAGGCGCACTAATGGTTGTGATGAAACCACTGAGTTTGCTCAAAGATAAGAAACATCTTCAGAAGAATTTTGGAGATAGGTTTTTGGTCTCACTTTCCTGGCTGAGATTTAATTTTATAGCTTCTTTATGTGGGTCCTTGATACCTTTCAGCAACGAGGTACTGTCTGCATTTACACAGAGAAAACTAATTGTAGCACCATTTATAAAGTTTTATGTCACTTATTAGGAGATAAATTGAAGCATTTATTTTGGTACTAAGTCCATTTTGAGACCTTTCAGTGTGTTACATCTTATTTCTGACTTCCCAGTACAGGTTCATTCACAATGTTATATAGAAATCTAAATGAAGAGAAAGGCAGGTCATTCTTTTAGGGTCTAAAATGTGTGGCTTTATTAAGAGGCCTTTGTTTATTCCTTGCTTTACAATCATATTTTTCACCTGAAGGTCGCAAGAGAATATTCATTCTTCTTCTTTACTATAACATTTATATAGTTAGAAAGTCTGTTAACTCAAGGATAATAAAACTGTGTAAAGCACTTCAAAGTTGAATTGTGGGTAACTTGGCCTAAAAAATGGGCCTCGGTTTGAATACAAGAATACACACATGATTCAAGTGTGAGCTATTCTATTGTATCATTTACCTTATAGCGCTGAAGTAAAAGAATGTCACAACTGCATATTCAAGGGTCAAATTTGACCCTTTAGGCACAACAGGAGGAATCACAAAACCATTTATATCCATAATGGCTAACGGGGCAAAAGTTCGCTTTTTCAATGTGTAAAACCGGTCTGAGTTTCTAAAGATCCTGGCACCATGGCCACCGCACATTAATAATGCCGAATGCTGCACGGTGATCAGAGGCCTTGCAGCACCAGACCTCTTTTTGATGATGGACTCTGAGACCTGGTGTTGGGGACGAATATCAGGAACATGGGTCCCCATCAATCACTCCTACATAATCTGGGAACCCCAACCGAGCAAATCTATCAATAATCTCCCATGCATTGCCAAGCTCCCAGCAGCACCTCTCCATAGCAGTCCCCACCTCCATGAAAATGCCCCTGACAATTCATCTACTAAAACCAATCTGGATAGATACTGACCCGTAGCTGTCAGGGCTGGGTGCTTCCAGACAGCAATGGCCACATGCATCTCCATGCTGCAGGGAACTCTTGTGTTGGCATTCTGCCGCTGCAGCTCTAGGGCGAGCGCTGCACAGATCTCTAGTGAAGGAGCCTTTCTACAGCGTGATGTTCTATCCCATCCTCCTCTATCACTGTGGCATCACCATGTCTGTCCCACAACCCCTCTAAAGCCATCCACTGGTGGGAAAGCCAATTCATGTGGAACAGCCAGTTTGAATGAATGCCTGTCAGAATCACAGTGCTCAGCAGTGTTTCCTGCATGCTGTCTGGCAGCAGTTGGAAAATGGTGCTGTCTTGCAAAAAATCGGATGAATTATGGATCATCAGGAGAGGAACCAGGGACGTTTGTAAGTTTGATCTCAAGTATCAGAATTCCAGTAGGTTCTGGTAGGCATCCCACAATGCACCATGAAAAAAATCCCAGAATGCAGAGAGCCCTGCTATGGAACATTGTACCATGGGATAACTACCCAGAAGGCTGTGCACTTATTTTGAAAAAGTGAAGAGCTGTGTGGATGCAATGAGTCACTAGCGAAGTAGTTTAAGCCAACATAAACAAAGCAGTGTGGACACACACTTTCACTATATTTACACCTGTATAGTTATAGCAGAAAAATGTATACCAGTAAAACTTTCCCATGGACAGACTTCAGGGATCTGACCATCCAGTTCCAGGTAAGCCATGTGGATTCCCTTTCTAGCCCAGTGACTGTGATTACATCTGTCCTTACCACTAGTTCATACAAATAGTAAATTAACTTTAAAATGGAATCACTTATTATTGTCCCTTGTGTTCCATATGCTGTTGATCAGGTACTCTTATATTCCAGTGAAGTAATTTCTATGTATTTATACTGGCCTGAGTGTGAAGAGACCTTTTTGATATATTGTGCTAAGTGTTTGTATCTAAAAATGAAATAAGCTAATTACAACGGAACTACAATGTAGTTAATGAACCTGGTTTCTAAATGTAATTGGATTAATTCACAACTATGTAGAATTTAGTCACTGCATTCTATTTAGTCACAAGCACAGTAACAAATCTCTAACAAAATCTCAAAATCTGGGAAACTCAGAGGGAAGTCTCTCCTAGTTTATCTTCTCTGTCTTGTTATTGTACAAGTCTTAAAAATGAAATCCCCCCCCCCCCTGCCGCTTAGGGAGCCTCCTCCTCCTCATCCCTGGGGGGGAGCGAGCGAGCCAGGCTGGAGATGGGGGAGGGCGGTGCAGAGCCCAGAGCCAGCCGGCGGCCACAGCCAAAACCTGGCTCCGGACTTAGAGCCCAGTGCTGGCTGCGTGGAAAGGCACAGCTTTTGCAAAATGTGCTCAGGGGGGAGCGGGCACTCCCCCTGCTCCCCCACTAGCTACGCTACTGCTCCTCCTCCTCCTCCTCCTCCTCATCCCTGGGGAGCCAGGCAACCAGCTGACGCTGCCTGCAGCCCAGGAGCCAGCGAGCAGGGCTGAGGATGCAGGGGGGCGGTGCGGATCCCAGAGCCAGCCGGGGGCTGCACACAAAACCTGGCCCCGGACTTCAAGTCCGGAGCCCAGTGCTGGCTACCTGGAAAGGCGCAGCTTTTGGAAAATGTGCTAAGGGGGGAGCGGCTGCGCCCCCTGCTCCCCCCCAGTTACGCTACTGACGGGAGCCCCAAAATGGTGAGTAAGCATAGGGTCAAGGGGGACTGATTGTTTCATGGCTGTACTGTCCTCTGGGTTTCTGTGCCTTGGGGAGAGCCAACAGCTGCAGGGCACCCCTATACTGAACACTGTCCCCACATTTTCCACAGGAGTTCATCCTGGAAGATATCTCACTGCTGAGGGTGACCTGGGAAGCCAGGGAGGGTCTTCTACTACAATGCAGCTTCTACCCTGGCCCATATGCAGCTTGCCTGTGTGCAGCAATGGTCCCCCCTTCTCTCCCGGCACAGTGGTGTGGACATGTCAGCCTGACTGGGACAAGGACCACAGTGGCTCTCCCAAGAAACCTATGCAAGCGCATTGCCCAAGTTCTGGCAGAGACCTTTGAAGAGATCACTGAGGCCGATTACCGCGATGTGAGAGAGCACATCAATGTCCTATTCCGCATCTAGGCATGCATGCAGCCCTAACCTTCCTTGCGCCAAGAGCCCGCACCGAATAACTTCCTTCCCAAAATAAAAGCCACTTACCAGGAATCTCCACTGGTGTTTGTCCTTCCCCAAGCACTGGCCACCGCGACTGGCTACCTTCCTCCTGGCTTGAGAACAGCTCCTGGCTGCATGCATCTAGGGATTCCGGGGTTTCTTCCTCCTCCTCAGCACCCTTGCTCTCGCTTTCTTCCTCCTCCTCCTCCTGCCTTGTTGAACTGGGCTCTGAAGTGTCCACTGTGGTACTCGGAGTGGAGGTGGGGTCGCCCCCCAGTATTGTGTTCAGCTCTTTGTACAAACGGCAGGTTGCAGGGGCAGCACCGGAGTGGTGGTTTGCCTTGCGGTAGGCATTCTACAGATCCTTCACTTTAACCCCGCACTGCAGTTCGTCCCGGTCATGGCCCCTTTCATCATGTCCCTTGATATCTGCTCGAAGGTATCATAATTCCTATGGCTGGAGTGCAGCTGGGACTGGACAGCTTCCTCCCCCCAAACACTGATGAGGTCCAGCACCTCGCCATTGCCAGGTGGTGATCCACTGGGGATCACCTGGCACGTGGAGGCATGGTCACCTGGAAAGATGTGATGAGAGCACTCCACGCCTGGCTGAGCAAACAGGAAGGTATTTTTTTAAATTCCCAGAGAATTTAAAGGGCGGGTCTGATGATTGGTCACCTGAGGGCAGGGCAGTAGAGTTTGAACTGATGACCAGAGTGGCTAGAACATTTGGTGTTATTTTCACTAGGTGGTCAATTACACAATCATGGCAGTGTGACAGGGCGCTGCTAGCAGTTACAAACTGAGCCATTTGGAAGCCAGCACCCTGGTCACTGAGAACACCCAGGGCACCGGGTGCAGTTAGAGGAGGAGGGACTGAGTAGTTTGGGTTTGGAAGGGCAAAGGGGATCACCTGCACCTGTAGGGAGCCTGATGATGTCACTAGCTCAGTGCTGAGAAGAAAGCAGCAGTATAAAAGGCTGAATCAGGGAGCAGGAAGGGGGCTCCTTGTAACTGCTGCTATGTTGTGATGCACGATAAAAAGTAATAAAGACATTTGGTGGAGGGTCCCTGGCAGACTGCATGCTGCTTAATTCACACAGAGGTCTGCCAGCCAGGGGTTGCAGGAACTGATGCGGGAGCCTATTCATAGTTAAAAATTTACAGCAAGAAGTGGCATGAAGAGATTGCAGGCAATGTTCATTTTTAATTTTCTATGTCTTGTCAGATAGTACATTGGAAAATAGGTTAATATGCAACATGGTTTTCACTAACACAATAAGATTGGATAAAAAACCACAGTAATTCCCTATTTCTCACTGAATTATGTGTAAAGGAACACAGGTAATTTTTCCCTAAAATTTCCTTCAGAAATATCTATTTTTAGATTAAAATTTCCCTGTTAAAAACTAGGAAAAACAGATAGCTTCAGCAGCCCATGCCACCTACACACCAGCAGACTGGATTAAAAACACTCTCAAATTATCTTTTACCTTGATTATTTGAAAATAAATACAAATGAATCCATCAAATTTAGGGCACGCTGCCATGAATGGCATATTGTGAATAAATCTTCAAAACTGAATTACTACATTGAAAATGTTCATAACGCATCATGTTTAAAACAAAAAGTAGTCCTAGTAATGCCATGTGATGTGCCTCTTGTGACGTTGTGCAGTCTATATGGTTTTATAAAAACATGATAAGTGAATATAATGTAACTGGGATATGCTTCATGCAAAAGGTCTCTTGTAAGGTATCATTACAAAGCTTATAATATACTGAGTGTGATCATCCTATTTGTATAAATGTACCACTCTAAAACTAGAAATATAAAATAGAACGCTGAGGGCCTATTGTAATTATGCAAAGTGTGGGCCATTAATGGTGGTTTGGAATCTTGATGACTCCCATTAACAAGGACCATTGTCTGCAAATGGCTCTGTTTTACCTGTGAGTCTTCCTGTATATGTGTGTGCTGGCAAGTGGGTAATTAAGTCTTGCAGTGACATGTGATCATCTCACCTGAACTGGAATCCATCTTTAACCTGGTGCTTTTCCAGTGAGGGGGGGTGGAAACCCAGAGGGACAAAGGGTTCCCGCCTTATGCAAAAGATATATAAAGGGGTGGAAAAGAACAGAGAGGAGAGGAGCCATCATGAAGAATCCCCTAGCTATCACCTGAGCTGGAACAAGAGCTGTACCAGGGGAAAGAACTGTGCCCAGGCCTGGAAGGTGTCCAGTCTGAGAAAAAATTTACTGAAGCATCTCTGAGGGTGAGATTGTCTGTATTCAGTTTGATTAGATATAGATTTGCGCATTTTATTTTATTTTGCTTGGTGACTTACTTTGTTCTGTCTGTTACTACTTGGAACCACTTAAATCCTACTTTCTGTATTTAATAAAATCACTTTTTACTTATTAATTAACTCAGAGTATGTATTAATACCTGGGAGAGCAAACAAATGTGCATATCTCTCTATCAGTGTTATAGAGGGTGAAGAATTTATGAGTTTGCCCTGCATAAGCTTTATGCAGGGTAAAACGGATTTATTTGGGTTTAGACCCCATTGGGAGCTGGGCATCTGAGTGCTAAAGACAAGCACACTTCTGTGAGTAGTTTTCAGGTAAACTTGCAGCTTTGGGGCAAGTTATTCAGACCCTGGGTCTGTGTTGGAGCAGACGGGAGTGTCTGGCTCAGCAAGACCGGGTGCTGGAGTCCTGAGCTGGCAGGGAAAACAGGAGCAGGGGTAGTCTTGGTACATCGGGTGGCAGCTCCCAAGGGGGTTTCTGTGATCCAACCTGTCACACCTCCCCTCATACTCTGCTCAGCAAGCTCTGCAAGAAATGAGGTTCAGTCGCTAATTTCAAGGAATTAGACCAATCAGTCACTATTTTTACAGAGCATTCCAGAAGGTGGTGGACAGAACCCAGAGGAATTGTAATAAATTTCCTGGAGCAACTTTCTTGTCAGGTGACGTTTAGAGTAAAAAGAAAATAATCACCCTTTTGACTGATTTGTGGCCGAGAAGAAAGGTTTCCCAATAAAGCTTCACCAGATTTCATGTCATTAACTTATTTGTATTGAAGATGCTGGCACTTAATTTGTGATGATTCAGTAAAGGAATACAACCTCTTCTCTATTTCTTTACCAAACTACATTTGTTGTGTCCTTATAACCAAGAACATGAAGAGCCCGGCAGTACATTGAAATCAACAGTGAACACTGACAGTACATTGCCTGCAAATAATATTTCTAAAGAAAAATAAAACTAAAAAATGGAGAGTGTAGAAGAGATTTCTATATATAGGAAGAAAGCATTTGAGGTTGGGGACTGTGTTTTGTTCATTGATGTGAGAAAAAGAAAGGAAGGATCATATCTTGATTACCGATTATATGTAGCTACAAATTGAACTTCTGTCAGCATTAATTCATGATTTTTAAAAGAATATTAATTAACTCACACAAGATTATATAAGCAATGTATTTAAGTTAAGTCTATCATTTTTTCACCTATTAATTTTCAAAGATGTAGTGCAGGAGGTGGATGTATGTGCCCTGCCTTCCAGAGAGAACCAGTCAACACAATAAAGAGAGGGAGAGAGAGAGACAGAGAGCAGCTGCACATGTGTGTACTTGTGATGTTTTTGACACATGTACATTGTAACTGAACACCCCAGTCTGACAATTTAATAGTTTATTTTGTTAAGATAAATATTTTAAAATTCCACAGTTGAAATACAAATGACATTATTTAGATAAGTTAAACTTCAATATAGATTTGAGGAAGGAATCAAAAAATAAATGTAAAGAATTCCATTTCTAAAAATATGTTTAGGTGCTTGTTTTTGAAATACTGTTGAAATGTAAATTAAAATATTCTAATTCACAAAATATAATTGTAACAAGGTGTAAATACAAACTAATCTTTTTTCTTTCATATTTTACATTGAGATTTCACAGGGATAGAAAATTCTGACAGGAGTGAATGACCCTGATCCAACACCATCTGCTACCCTTGGGGCAGAGGACGGGGAAAGGTGAGGGCTGGGGGTTGCCAGGTGTCCGGTTTTCAACTGGAATCTCCAGTTGAAAAGGGAAACTGGCAGTGCCTTGTCAGCACAAAAAATCCAGTTGCTGGCAGTAACTGGCCTCCATCACTGTGTCTGTGTGGTGGGGGGCAGGAAGAGCAGCAGCGCTGGGAGGGGAGAGTCTGTGCCGTGGATGTCACTGTCAGAGGCAGAGATTCCCTCCGGCCTGAGCTGGGACCGGGCAGATTATCAGGGGAGCCACGTTTGTACCCCCAGCTTTGTGACCAGGATAGAAATAAGGACGGAGAGTCCCAGAGAAAGTGCCAGTGAAAGTGAAGAGATGGGACCTGTCAGTCACATTGTAAAATGAGACCTCGCCCGCCTCATAGTCCAGGAAAATCCCCACCCGGCTGGGCTGGATGCTCACGGAGATGGGAGGAGAGGTGGAGGTGCCAGCCTTGTATTCCCCACCCCTCAGCCACATGACCCAGCATCCATTCCCAGGTGTGGGTGTGACCTTCCTGCTCATAGATTCCCTACAAACCCCCAGAGTCCATCTAGTCTTGTCTCCTACCTCCACCTCCCAGTAATGCCTCCCACCCGTGAACTGCTCAGCGCCCAGGACACAGGGAAAAGGATCAAATCTCTCAGGTTTGTCGGGCAGATCCTGTTGTGTGTCTCCATATCTCACACATTTCTGATCCTCCGACAGGACTAGCCAGGGATTTGCCGTGTCTAGATCCAGAGTCATGTCCACTGGGGAGAGAGTCACAGAATCAGTGCCGGGGGCAGGGGCTAGTCACTGAGATCAAAGGGAAATTAACCTGCATCCACGTTAATCGCTGTGCTGGGGGGTCGTTTCCCTTTAAGGGGACTCAGGGCCCTGTCTGCCCATGAGAGTGAACTTGAGGGGAACGACAAGAGGAAGGTGTGGGGGGGATGACAAGTCAGTGAGGGTGGGGGAGGGGAGGGCAACAGAGTGACAGGAAGGCACCAGGCTCATGCTGGGAGAGGAAAGGGGAGGGGCAGAGATGAGTGAGCAGAGGGGCAGGCACAAGAGTAATGGGAGACAAGGGAAGGAGCAGGTACCAGCGGGGGGGGGGGGAAGGGTGGGCACCAAGAAGAAGTGGGCAGACACCAGGGGGCACAGGGAAGCAAAGGAAGGGGCAGGCATCCAGGGAAAAAGGGGTGTAAGGGAATGGGGGGGGGAGCTCCAAGGGGCAGGGGAAATGAGAAGAGGGGTGGACTCCAGAGGGGCAGATGGGAGTCGAGGAGAGGGTCAGGTGCCAGGGGTGGGGAGATGAGGAGTGGGGCAGGCACCAGGGGGACAAAGTGAGGCAGGAACCAGGGGAGAGGAGGTAGCTAGGGCAGGGGCGGTCACTGGAGGGCAGAGCAGAGTGAGGAGAGGAGCAGGTGTCAAGGGGACAGAGTGGGGTGATCAGAGGGGCTGGTGCCAAGGAGCTTAGGGGGAAGAGGGGGGCAGGCACCAGTGGGTAGAGGGTTGGTGAGGAGAGGGGCTGATGCCTAGGGGAAAAGAGGGGAGAGGTGGGCACCAGGGGACAAAGGAGGGCAGGAGAAGGGGGGTGCACTGGGGCACAGAGGGGGGCAGAGGGAAGGGGGTTGCACCAGCAAACAGAAGGGGTGGCAGGCACCAGGGAGGCAGAGGGGGTGAAAAAGGAGGGGTTGGCACCAGGGGTCTAGAGGGGAGCAAGGGAAGGGGCAGGCATGAGGTGGGCAAAGGAGGGGATGGGGGAAGGAGCAGGTGAACAGGGGACAAAGGTGGTGAGGGGCGGGGCAGGCACCAGAGGGGAATGGAGGGAGTGAGGGGAGGGGAGGGCACCAAGAGGGAGATGGTGGGAAGGGGCAGACCCCAGGAGGGTTGCGGGGGGTCGGGCAGATGCAAGGAGGGCAGGGGGGCAGATTGGGGGGTGAGGGAACAGGTGAGCACAAGGGGGGCAGAGAGAGGAGTGTGGAGAAGGACAGAGGGGTGTGAAGGGAGGTGCAGGCACCAGGGGCGGGGACGAGGGAACCCGAGGGGAAGAGCAGGCCCCAGAGGGTAGAAGGAGTGAGGGAAGGAGCAGGCACCAGAGCACAGGGGGTGAGGGAAGGAGCTTGTGCCAGGGATCAAGTGGAGGGGAGGGGGTCAGTGTGGGAGAAGGAAGAGGCAGGCACTGGGGGGCAAAGTGGGGGAGAGGTGGACAATGGGGGGACAATGGGGAGACAGTGCCCCCGGATGGGGCAGGCACCCGGGCCAACAAGGGACAAAGGAAGGGGAAGGCATGAGGGGGTAGAGGGGACAAGGGAAGGGGTGGGTGCCAAAGCGGCAGGGGGTGGGGCAGGTGCCAGGGGGACAAAAGGGGAGGGAAAGGAAGGATCAGGCAAAAGGAGGGAAAGAGGGGAGGGCAGAAGTGGGTGCCGGGGCAGAGGGGAGGGGAGCCAGTGAGGCATAGGGGGGTGGGCAGCAGGCAGGAAGGGGGCAAAGGGAGGGGCAGGTGCCAGGGAGATTGAGGGGGATTGAGCAGGGGGCAGACAAAAGGAGGGCAGGGCGGAGGGGCTGGCACCAGGGGGGCAGAGGGAGGGGTGAGTAGATGGGAGAAGGATCGGGATATTCTGCAGGGAGACTTGGATGACCTTGTAAATTGGAGTAATAATAATAGGATGAGATTTAATAGTGAGAAGTGTAAGGTGATGCATTTAGGGATGACTAACAAGAATTTTAGTTATAAGCTGGGGACGCATAGGTTGGAAGTGACGGAGGAGGAGAAGGACCTCGGAGTCCTGGTTGATCGCAGGATGACTATGAGTCGGCAATGTGACGTGGCTGTGAAAAAAGCTAATGCGATCTTGGGATGCGTTAGGCGAGGTATTTCTAGTCGGGACAAGGAGGTGCTGCTTCCGTTATACAAGGCGCTGGTGAGACCTCATTTGGAGTACTGTGTGCAGTTCTGGTCTCCTATGTTTAAAAAGGACGAACGACGTACAGAGAAGGGCCACTAGGATGATCTGAGGAATGGAAAACCTTTCCTATGAAAGGAGACTCGAGGAGCTCGGTTTGTTTAGCCTAACCAAAAGAAGGCTGAGGGGGGATATGATTGCTCTCTTTAAATATATCAGAGGGATAAATACCAGGGAGGGAGAGGAATTATTTCAGCTCAGTACTAATGTGGACACGAGAACAAATGGATATAAACTGGCCGTGGGGAGGTTTAGGCTTGAAATTAGACGAAGGTTTCTAACCGTCAGAGGGGTGAAATTTTGGAACAGCCTTCCGAGGGAAACGGTGGGGGCGAAAGACCTCCCTGGCTTCAAGATTAGGCTAGATAAGTTCATGGAGGAAATGGTTTGATGGGATAACGTGATTTTAGTCAATTAGGCAATAACGTGCCATCGCTGGTAAAATGAGGGTCCGGCTGGAGATTCTTGCCTGTATGCTCGGGGTTCTACTGATCGCCATATTTGGGGTCAGGAAGGAATTTTCCTCCAGGGTAGATTGGCAGAGGCCCTGGAGGTTTTTCGCCTTCCTCCGCAGCATAGGGCAGGGGTCGCAAGCTGGAGGATTCTCTGCGACTTGAAGTCTTTATATCACGATCTGGAGACTTCAACAGCTGAGTTAAGGGAAAGTGGGTGGGTCAGCTTTTGTGGCCTGCATCATGCGGGAGGTCAGACTAGATGACCACAATGGTCCCTTCTGACCTTAAAATCTATGAGTCTATGAGTCTATGGGAGGACTCCAGAGGGGCAGAGGGGATCAGAATGAGGCTAGAAGAGAGGTGGGCACAGGTGGGCAAGGGTTGGGATGAGGGTGAGGAGAAGGATGGGAGCCAGCAGAGCAGAGGAGGATGAGGGGTGGGGTGGGCATCTGGGGTGAGGGCAGTGGCAGGCACAGGGGTGCTGATGGGGGCGACGGTAGGGTGGGAGACATGGGATCAGAGGGGGAAAAGGGAGAGGTGGATGCCAGGCGGTCAGGCCTGCCGACGGGGGGCAAAGGGGGCAATTGCCCAGGGGGCCGGGCAATGTAAAAGGGCCCAGGGGCCCCAGACAGCAGTGCAGCATGGCTAAGGCAGGCTTCCTGCCCACCCTCACTGCACGCCACTCCCGGAAGTGACCGGTGGCCCCTGGGGGGGGGTCTCCATGGGCTGCTCCTGCCCTGAGAGCCGACTCTGCAGCTCCCATTGGCTGGCGCTGCACTGCATATAAGCATATTTTCATAAACATGAGTGTGAATATAATGTAACTGCAATATGCGCTATGCAAAAGGTCTCTTGTAAGATATCATTACAAAGCTTATAATCTACTGAGTGTGTTCATCCTATTTGTATATATGTATCATTCTTGTATCTGAAACTAGAAATATGAAGTATAACTCTGCATAGTTACAATAGGACTTCAAAGTGTGGGCCATTAATGGTGGCTTAGAATCTTGATGGCTCCCATTGACTGGGACAATTGGTTGTAAATGGTTTATTTACTTGTAAGCCTTCCTGTATATGTCGGTGCCAGCCAGTGAGTAATGAAGTCTCACAGGACATGTGACCATGTCACCTGGTATTGGAATCCATCTTAAACCTGATGCTTTTCCATTTAGAAGGGGGGGGGGAACCCAGAGAGAGACAAAGGATTCCCACCTTGTTCCAAAGCTATAAAAGGGGGTGGACCAGAACAAAGGGGGCTGCCAGTCATGAAAAATCCCCGAGTTACTACCTGAGCTGGAACAAGGTCTGTACCAGGGGAAAGGATTGGGCCCAGACTAGGAAGGAGTCTAGTCTGTGAAAGAAGCTTATTGGAACATCTCTGAGGGTGAGATTTACCTGTATTCAGTTTCTTAAATGTATTAGGCTTAGACTTGCATGTTTTGTTTTATTTTGCTTGGTAACTTACTTTGTTCTGTCTGTTATTACTTGAAACCACTTAAATCCTACCTTTTATACTTAATAAAATCACTTTTGTTTATTAATTAACCCAGAGTAAGTGATTAATACCTGGGGGAGCAAACAGCTGTGCATATCTCTCTATCAGTGTTATAGAGGGCAGACAATTTATGAGTTTTACTCTGTATAAAGCTTATACAGGGTAAACATATTTACTTGGGGTTTGGATCCCATTGGGGAGCTGGGCATCTGGGTGCTGGAGACAGAAGTACCTACTGAGTGGTTTTCAGTTAAAGCCTGCAGCTTTGGGGACATGGTTCAGACCAGGGTCTGTGTTGCAGCAGGCTTGTGTGTCTGGCTCAGCAAGGCAGGGTTCTGGAGTCCCAAGCTGACAGGGAAAACAGGCTCAGAGGTAGTTTCAACACATCAGGTGACAGTCCCAAGGGGATCTCTGTGACCGAACCCATCACAGCGGCCCCCCCACCTAGGAGCCACTGCCAGAGGGGTGTGCCAGCCAATTTTGGAAGCCATCCATGGTAAGCGCTGATCCCCTGAGCCCCTCCTGCACCAACCCCCTGCCCTAGCCTAGAGCCCGCACCCTGAACCCTCCCCGCACCCAAACTCCCTCCCAGATCCTGTACCTGTCCCGCACCCAAACTCCCTCCCAGATCCTGTACCTGTCACACACCCAAACTCCCTCCCAGAGTCCAACCCCACACCCCCTCCCACACCCAAACTCCCTCCCAGAGTCTGCACCCCATACCTCCCCCAGCACCCCAACCCCTTGCCCCAGCCTGGTGAAAGTGAGTGAGGGTGAGGGAGAGCAAGCGATGGAGGGAGGGGGGATGGAGTGAGCGGGGGCAGGGCCTTGGAGAAGGGTTGGGACAGGAGCGTGGCCTCAGGGGAGGGGCAGGGCACAGGTCTTTGGGTTTGCACGATTAGACAGGTGGGCACGTGGAAGCCTTGGTTGTGCCAGAACAGCACGGCCAGCAGTGCAGCCGGCAGCTCGCTGGGCACCAGCCAGTGCAGGCACAGCACCGCCCTAATGTCAGGCGGACGGCGTCCATGCGGGCACAGCTTGTGCGTGCAGGGGGGCGCACTGACTGTCCTGCCCCGGGGCCCAGAATTGCTGTCGCAGGCCTGCAGGCAGTAGAAGGGGGTGAAGTGATGGGTGGGTGCCAGGGTGCAGAGGGTATTTGGGGGAGAGGGGCAGGTGCCAGGAGGGCAGGGGGACAAAGGGGGGCAGTTCTAGAAGGGTTGAGGTGGGTGGAGGGCAGGGGTATGTGCCAGGGAGACGAAGCGAGGAGACAGGGGCAGGGGCCAAGGGGAGCAGAAAGGGGTTGAAAGGAGGGGGTGGGGTGAGGAGGGGGGGAGGATAGAGGCAGGGGCCAGGTGGGCACAGGGGTTGAGGGAAGAGTAAGGGAGGGGCAGGTGCCAGGAGGGTAGAGAGAGGTGAAGGTGGCAGGCCCCAACAGGCCCTCTGTTGCTTTGGGGCTGTGTGGCACTGGTTTGTTGCTAGGAGCAGGTTGGTGCCATCCCCACATACACTGGGGGTGCAGCTCTGCCTCACGGGGCACAGCTGGGACTCTCCATGCTAGGGCATGGGCAGGGTGTGTGGGCTCGCTGGAAGGGGGCAGGGTAGTGGGGGGATGGGAGTTGAGGGGTCCTGGGGGGAACAGGGGCCATTGTTAATGAGGCAGGGGCAGTGGGGAGGGAGGGGCATTTCCTCACTTGCTGCCCCCTCCATCTAGGAGAAGCTGCACCAGGGGCCAGTCCCAGCTCACACCCACACAGCACATCTGCACTAGGGGTTTGCATTGGGGTACCAACATGCCAGAGACACTGCTGTGCCAGGGGTCGTAACCCCTCCCCTCACTGGGATTATGGGTCAATAATTACAGGGTCACAGGACCAGGGGAGCTGGAGTCTGGGGCTTCCAGGTGGGGTCCGACCCACTGGGCTGCAGAGTCTTTCTCACTCCCATGCTCTGGCCCAGTGCCCATGGCAGTGTTTAGACACAGGGGGCATCTTCAGCAGGAGAGATTGAGGGAGCCCCACATCAGACTCCTGGAGCCCAGTGGTTCCAGCCCTCACCTGAGTGGGGGAGACCCACATTCCAATTCCTGCCCCACATCACCCGGGGAGATTGAACTTGGGGCTCCCAGCTGAGGGCCCAGCCACTGGGCTAAAGGCTAGAAGGGAAGTGGTGGCACCTTCTTCTGTTCATTCAAACCATTCAGCAAACTCAACATGGATTTGCAAATAGTTTGTTTGCTGTTTTATTTCAGGTTGAGACAAACTATTTGCACCCAAATTTCACCCAGCTCCACTGCAAACCTGTCTGAGTAACTTAGGAGCCCAAATCCCAGTGACTTGCAGTGAGTGACTGTCAACATCCCCAGAAACGCAGTTATGTGCAGGCCAGACTCAGGATATCAGCTATGAAACACTCCACAGCTGCTATTTAATTTGCCCTGGGTAGAAAAATTCCCCCTGGGCCCCTGATCTCACCCCCACCAATCAGGCTGAAAATGAAGTCTTGGCTCCAGCCTGGACTCTCTGCTCAGAGCGATTTGTCCCATGGGCTCTGCCAGCAGCACAGCAGCACAGACCCCAGGCATCTCCCAGAGCAGATAATGGTCACAGAGACCATCTCAGAGCCCCAGGGGTTCAGGTGTCTCCATCTAATGACTGCGCCAGCCACCCTCCTTGCTCTCATTAACCAGCCCTGGATCAGACACGCTGGGAACTTTCACACCCAGCCGCTGGAGACACTTTGGGGAAAAGTGGTGGGTGCTGAGCACCCACCGGTAACCCTGCCAATTAGCTCCTCCCCCTCCCCCCAGCACCTCCGCCCACCAGCGGCCCTGATGATCAGTGCCTCCCCTCCCTCCCGCTGTGATCAGCTGTTCAGTGGCTTGCAGGAGGCACTGGGGTGAGGGGGAGGAGCAACGGCAGGGCACGCTCGGGGGAGGGGACGAAACAGGGCAGGAAGAGGTGGGGTGGGGATGGAGACAGGTGGAAAGAGGCAGGGTGGGGGTGGGGCCTTGGAGGAAGGGATGGAGTGGGAGTGGGGCCTGGGGAAGTGTGTGGGTCAAGCACCTCCTGGCACATTAGAAAGTTGGTGCCTCTGGTCCCTGGGATCAGGATCTGGGACGGAACTCTCCCCAGGAGTGACAGAAGCTCTCTAAAAGTAGAGGGGCCACTGGTGCCCGAACCGTGGCCCTGCCCACCCGTGCCACCCCTTCTCCCTAAGGCCCCCACCCCCATGCCATCCTTTCTACCCAAGCTCCTGTCCCCGCACCACCCCTTCTCCCCATGCTGCCTCTTCCCCCCAAGACCCCACCCCCCTGGTTGCTTCTCTCTTAATCCTAACCCTTATGGCTGGTAAAAAGTGGGAGGCAAAGCCCTCCCACTTTTAAAAGTGATGGGGCCATGGCCCCCTGTCACTCCCTCTTCTGGTGTGGAGAGAGGGACCCTTGGGGCAGTGTCAGTGAGCTCAGTGCTGGGGGTACAAGTGGGGTTTACACCCTGGCTGCTGGAGCTCTGTGTATCGAGTGTACGAGGACGTCACAGTGGCCGGTGTGAGCCCCCCACTGTCGTGCCAACATGGCTCAGCCCTGACACCTGCTGGAGCCTCTCCCTGGGGAGGAATCATGCCTGCGGCGTTCAGTTCTTGGCCTCCCTGCGGAGGTGGCCTGTGAGGCTGCCGTTAATGTGAATTATGATGTGAGCTCCTGTCTACTGGGAACCAGACTCTGAGTCTGGGCTGAGATCGGTGACTGGGGAGTGAAAGGCCCCGGCTCCCATCACTGTCCCCCTGAGTCAGCTGGTTCCCCTTCCCCCCGCAGTGTGATACCAGCCATGCTCACACTTGGTGATACCCCCAGTGCCCCAGCGGGCAGGACAAGGGCCCATCCAAGGAGCAATGGGCGCAATCTGCAGCAAGGGAGACTGAGGCTGGAGATGAGGAAACACTTTCTAACTCTCAGGGCAGTGAAACTCTGGACCCAGCTCCAAGGGAGGTTGTGGGATCCGCATCACTGGAAGTTTGTAAGAACAGGACAAACCCCTGTCAGGGATGGTCTAGGCCCTGCCCCAGCATGCGGGGCTGAACTAGGTGAAATCTCGAGGTCCCTTCCTGCCCTGCATTGCCATGAGTCTAGGTTACAGCTGTTCTGGGGCTGGGTCCTGGGGGCTCTAAGCGTGGTGAGGGGCACATGGGGGGGTTAACACAGTTAGTGACCATGGCAGCTCACTGTCCCTGCCAGGGGCCTGGGCTGGCACGTGTCTGGCTGCATGTACCTGGCTCAGCTGGGTGTTACTGTGCTGTGTGGACAGGACCTAGGACTGGCACCTGTCCAGGTTTTCCCAGGATCGCCCCTTTGTTCAGGTCGCTGTCCTGGGAAATCTGTGAGTCTGTTCAGGACATGACAAGCCCCAGGTGTGTCAGTGGCTGTAGCGGGGGAGCTGCAGGGTGGCGGTGCCTGCACAGAGGGAGCTCTGGCTCCAGAGAGTCTGGGAGCCATGGGGATGGGGCAGCTTGGGAGCAGTGAGTGAGATGGGGAGCTTGGGGCCAGTAGGGCCCATTTACACCACACAAGTACCGGATGTGGGGGTCACCGCCGGGATGGGGGGGGAGTGGAGTAGATCTGGCACCATGTCCTGCTTGGCGAGGTTGGTTCCCAGCTCAGCCCCAGGAACAGGAGCCCACGGGGGCTAGTGCCCTCTCCCAGGGGTGGGATACGGACACAGTGCCCGGGTGTGGGATGGGGAGACAGTGCCCGGGGTGAGGGGACAAGTGGTGTATGTGGAGCAGGCAGATGTCCTGGATTTTTTTGCACCTCAGAGGTGGCGACCCTAACAGGACCTCCAGCGGTGTTTGTGTAACTGCCCTGGGTGTCCCTCCCACCAGCTCTATGCTGTAGGATACCCCGGAGTGCATGGACCCCTGGACCAGTGGTGTTGAATGTGTGTGCATGGCCCCTGGGCTCTCTGATTCCTGCTGGAACTGCCCAGACTCTCCCAGCATGCTCCAGTGCACACACACAGTCGGACAGCATGCTGGGTACAAACACACACACAGACACAGCTCAGCCACGGCTGTGAGGCAGAAAAGCTGCTGTGTGGGCTGGGCACAGTTTGTTGTAAGTGGTTCAGGGGAGTGTCACAAGCTGGTTATAAAAAGATGTCTGCCCTTGCAGTGGGGACAGGGACTTCCTCACCCCAAATCCATGGGGACAATGAACAGCTCTTGTCTGGTCCTGTTACGTTAGAAGGAAATTGTGGTTAAAGCTTGGTCTGAGCATGGTGATGCTAAGCTCTCTCTCCAGCTCTCTCTCCTCCCAACAGCAGCATCACCATGCTCAGACCAAGCTTTAACCACAATTTCCTTCTATTTAATTATGGACAACTAAGAAAGTGCATCCTGCAGAGCCCAGGTACCACCCTGCAAAGGTGACACCAGGGGGCAGCATTTCCTCACCAATCAGCCCTTTCCCAAAGGGGCCATGTCCCTGCTCTGCAATAAACCTGGGGTGTCGCCCGCCCCTTTCCACCCACCCCCAGTGACATTGCTGTTTCCAGCCTATTGCTTTTGATATGAAAGTACCGGTGCACTGGGGAAGTGAGGAGAGAGCTCTCAGGGGCAGGTGGGATGCCGACGTGAATAAAGTGTCAGTTTTATGTACAGTACCTGCATATAGCTGGGCTCTTCTCAATCCTGAAAGCAAACACAGAGAGAGATGAGAACTCCCCTGAGCACAGACACGGTGACCAGGACACAGTGTATAACACGGATTATATTAAGGGTGTATTGTGGGGGGCAGGAAATGGAACTTACCAAGCCCCAATTCAGTGAAGAGTTTCCCTAGAAGACAATAAATGAATAGATCTGAAACCATGCTTATAAAAAGGGATGGGAGTCAAAAACCTAAAAGAAGCTTAATTCTTTAGATAAAAGATGCACCTAGGCATTCACAACAGTTCCAGACACTTGCACAGCCCATAACAAGCAGTCCTGAAGGAGTGTTAAGAATGAAACTGCTGAGCTGCTAGCAAAAATATGCATCTAATTAAAATCAGCTACTGACCCAGAGGAAAAGAGGGTAGGAAATGTTGCACCTATATTTTTAAAAAAGCGCAAGAGTGATAAGGAGAATTACAGCCCAGTTAACTTAAGTTCAGATCCCGGTAAATTGGTTGAAATAATAATTAAAAATAGAATCCAAAAGCATTTAGATGAACACATAGCACCAACTCCATGGGTGCTCCTGGGCTGGAGCACCCATGGGAAAAAAATAGTGGGTGCTGAGCACCTATCAGCAGCCAACCCCCCTGCACCCCAGTGCTTCCCACCCACCAGCTGATCAGTGCCTCCTCCTCCCTCCCAGCGCCTCTCGCCTGCCGCAGATCAGCTGTTTTGTGGCGTGCAGGAGGCACTGAGGGGACTGCTGGAGGAGCAAGGGCTGGGTGCACTCAGGGGAGGGGGTGGAACGGGGTGGAAAGAGGCGGGGCGGGGCCTTGGGGGAAGGGCTGGAGGGTGGGGCCTGGGACAGAACCGGGGGATTGAGCATCCCCCAGCACATTAGAAAGTCGATGCCTCTTCTGGTCACTATCTCCAACAGGATAGAGCAGAAATTGAGGAGAGGGGTTCAGAAAAGGGAGAATGTGTTAATGAATAGTATGGAAAGATTTCAGTGTGGGGAGAGATGTTATTATTAGGACTGTTCGAAGAGGACATAGCAGAGGACATGGCAGAAGTGCACATACTAATGAATAGCACGGAGATGGTAAATCGATTATCGGATGGTCCTATTCACCCTCTCTCAACATTTCCCCCCCAGTTTTTTAAGTTGCTGCCTTTCAATTTCACTGAAATACTTCTCCAAGAAATACACAGTGAATCTTCACCATCAGGTATCACTCAGACCAAGAGCTGAGTAGCATTATACATATCTAGGGAGAATGAGGACAGTCACAGTATGTTAGAACTGCAAAATTATTGGGGATGTAAAACCTCCTGTTTCAGGGCATAAGCTGACCCTGAACTGCCTAGAGCTAGGAAGAAAGGTCCCATCTGGGCAGGGTATTCCATGATTGTCTTATTGGGGTTTCTGGAACCTTTCTCTGAAGCAACTGGTGCTGTGGGAGACAGAATCTTTGCCAGATTTGCCACAGCAGATCAGACTAGGGAAGAAGCTACTGTGGGATTCTGTTTACTGAATGTACAGGTCAAGAGTTACTATATAAAATCACATTACAGTACCTAGGTAATTATCCCAAATATCAACTCTAAGTTAATGCATTTGTGAAAATCTGCCATGAAATGTTATAAAAATAAATCACAACTTAAATGTCTGAAAGTTTAGAAATTCACAATTATATGGCTAACCCCAGCCCCAACCTTTGTGCAGCCAATTTCTTCCTGGCTACCACCTTCCTGATGGGGAATGTCCCCGATGGGGAAGTTAGTGATGGGGAAATGTTAAGTTATAATAATATTTCTAACTATATAGTGAATGACAAAATAATACATTCATCTGATCCCTTCTGCCAATGACAAGGAAGCAAATCCCCAGGTTATTTCAGTGGCTGGGGCACTGGTAAACATAGCTAGTATGTGTAGACCGGAAGGGGTTATGGTGGAGCTCTACTTTGCATGCAGTATAAAGACTGTGTTCCATTTGATAAGAGCCCTCAGTAGCTGCTTAAGAAGTATAAGTTATATTCCCTCCTCGCTAACATTAATGAAGAAACATTACCTATTTCTTCACGATGTTCTTCTACAAATAAATCATAAAGAAGAGGATTTGATTTAACATATTGCACATTTACAGGAGTATTTTCTACTATTAGCTATACATACGCAGGCTTATAGATGTTCCCATTAACTGCATTATTATCAGGCCCTTGTGTAATGTGATTATGCAGTCATTTGCTTAGCAACATTATTTCCACTTTTTAAAAATTGCCACATAGTTGTGCTCCATAACTGGTGCTTCTGATTTTTGGGTTTAACGGACAAACACTAATAAAAAAAATCCCTAATAAAAAGAAATACTTCCAAAGAGAACCATCTGTAACAAAACAGCAATGTCTGCCTGAGTCTGCAGACAGCCTGAAACCTGTGATCTGAGAGATATGAACTGCCCCCTTTATCTCAGGTTGTAGATTCTAAAGCCTTATAGTGACAGCATTCATAGCTATTTCTTGGCTGATAATTTGATCAGAACCACTCAGTAGTGTGCTTCTCCCTCACTGTTTGATGTAGTGACAGAAAGTGGGGTAGAGTGCACTGAGGCAGTTACTTGCCATGAAGGCTGCTGGGTTTAGAATAATGAAATCAAGGCCTTTCCCTCCCAAATTTAAGTCACCTCTGCCTGTGGCCAAAGGGGGCAGATGTATCCCCTCCTCAGTCTGAAATGCCACCCAGAGTAGGTCTTCACTGCAGAGTTAGCCCACATGATCAGCACCCGGGTCTGAGCCCCTGGGTTAACCTAACCTGGGTGAGAGCAGCCCCACTGCAAAGCCCCACCCCGGTTACTGTGTCCGCATTGGTGCTGCACACCCCATGTGAGTCCTTAGGACTGCTGGAAACATATCCCATGGTTCTCCGTGCTGAGTGAGCTGAGCCACACTGATTCTTTCCCTGTGAATTATGGGAGAACTTCTCTGTGCTTCTGGCACACCCAGGGGAATCATGGGACGGCACTGGAGGACTGTCAGCATCAGTGGCGGCTCCAGGCACCAGCGCTCGAAGCGCGTGCCTGGGGCGGCAAGCCGCGGGGGGTGCCCTGCAAATGACCCATTTACAGAGAGTCTTGGTACTTGCTCATCTCTTCACTGTTTGCAAATAGCTACATAAAATGTTTAACATGCCCCATTGGCCCAGACACCGACCTTTCTGTCTCGCCAGGTCAGATCGCAGCATCTCTAGGGGGAGAAAAGGGCGAGAAGTGAGATTTCACCATCATGTTTATGGGCACATCACTATTGTTAACTACAGCACAATCACATTAGGGCAGGGGTTCTCAAACTGGGAGTCAGGATCCCTCAGAGGGTCGCGAGGTTATTACCTGGGGGGTCATGAGCTGTCAGCCTTCACCCCAAGCCCCACTTTGCCTCCAGCATTTATAATGGTGTTAAATATATAAAGAAGTGTTTTTAATTTATTGGGGGGGGGTCGCACTGAGAGACTTGCTATATGAAAGGGGTCACCAGTACAAAAGTTTGAGAACCACTGCATTAGGGTGAGAAGGGCAGACAGACAACAAATGGACACGCAGACAGATCTGTCCACGGGCCTTTGCACTCAGCGTCCCCTCTGCCTGGGACTGAGTCATGGTAGCAGATAATAGTGGGGACAGGGTGACGTATCCCCTCCAGTGGCCACTTAAGGTCTGCCCCCAGAAGTCACCCCTGCTGCCTGGGCCCCAGTCACACTCCTCTCAGAATGGGGAGAGAATCGAGAGATGCCTTAGAATGGGATTCACAAAAGCCAGCATGTTAGGCAGGGAGCCACCTAAGTTAGCCAATGGGAGATGCTAACCAGAGGGGTCTGTGCTAAGCCCCACCCCTTTCAGAGTTCAGCACCTAAGTCCAGGCTGCAGGGAGGTGCCTAACCCTGCTAGCAATTCTCAGCTGGAAAACGGGTTCCAAGTCAGGTGCCTAGACTGCTTCTTGTGAGAACAAGTTAAGTGCCTGCCGAACTCCATGCAAAATGGCCAGAGAAAGAGCTGCCACCTGAGTTCTAGCCCAGTGGTTCTGGCTCTCATTTGGGATGTGGGAGACCTAGGTTCAATTTCCCCTCTGCCTGCAGGGGACAAAAGATTTGACAGGGGGGTCTCTCCCTCTCAGGAGAGTGCTGTAACCAACCACTGAGCCCTGGGATATTCTGATGTGGGGCTCCTTCAATCTCTCCTGAGGCAGCTGTGCCACTGCATATAAATAATTAAAGAGTCGCTGGGGACTGGCTCCCTGGGCCATAGAAACATAGAATATCAGGGTTGGAAGGGACCTCAGGAGGTCATTTAGTCCAACCCCCTGCTCAAAGCAGGACCAATTCCCAACTAAATTATCCCAGCCAGGGCTTTGTCAAGCCTGACCTTAAAAACCTCTAAGGAAGGAGATTCCACTACCTCCCTAGGTAACCCATTCCAGTGCTTCACCGCCCTCCTAGTGAAAAAGTTTTTCCTAACATCCAACCTAAACCTCCCCCACTGCAACTTGAGACCATTACTCCTTGTTCTGTCATCTGCTACCACTGAAAACAGTCTAGATCCATCCTCTTTGGTACCCCCTTTTAGGTAGTTGAAAGCAGCTATCAAATCCCCCCTCATTCTTCTCTTTTGCAGACTAAATAGTCCCAGTTCCCTCAGCCTCTCCTCTTAAGTCATGTGCTCCAGCCCCCTAATCATTTTTGTTGCCCTCTTCTGGACTCTTTCCAATGCCAGGATTGGATTGTTTAGTGAGAGCTATAGGGGTGAATGCACTTGATATTTTCTTCAGGTTGAATGATTTGTTCTCCCTCAGCCTCGCTCCATCTCTCAGTGTCCAAATCTCTCTTCAGAACATTGACTCCCAGTCCCTGTGTCAACCCCTCTCTTTAAAAGGAAGAAAAAAACCCAAAACAGAAATTCACCCTCATTCTCTCTACATTCTGTCCCTTTTTAACTTTACCTCTCATTCTGTGTTGCCTCCAGAAGCAGTAACTGGCCAGGGCAATGAGAATAGCCAGGATTACACCCAGAGCCACCAGCCAGGGATTGACCCTTGGGAAAAACAGCTCTGCAAGAGAAAGCGCCATTGTGACAATGTGGAAACTGTCTGTAATGTTTTTATGATTTTCTACCTATCACCTTGGTATTGCTACCCAGTGGGTGCAGAAGGGTTAAAATGCTGCCCCTGGAACAAAGCAGAAGACAGGAGATATTTGTCTGGGGTGATCTGAATGGGTCGCTCAGGACTGGCTGGGACCAGGGTGGGGAGGGATAGCTCAGCGGTTTGAGCATTGGCCTGCTAAACCCAGGATTGTCAGTTCAATCCTTGAGGGGGCCATTTAGGGATCTGGGGTAAAGATCTGTCTGGGGGTTGGACTAGATGACCTCCCGAGGTCCCTTCCAACCCTGATATTCTATGATTCTATATCAATGGAAGCCCTGACAGAGACAGGAGATGCCTGAAGGACTGGGTGAACATGTGAACTCAGCATGGCTCTGCAGCAGGCCAACGATGGGCAGAGGTGACAGGAGGCAGTGGTAAGAACTGGGCTCACAAGGACACAGGGCTCTCACCTGGAACTAAGACAAAGGATCAGAGACAAAGAAAGGACACCAAGATGGTTCCTACAGCTGCCTGTCTCATAGGATGTCAGCAACCAGGTCATGGGTGGTCTGACCTAAGGGCTGGAGCAAGAGTTCAGCATACCAGTTAGAGCTAGATCCAGATGGGGTGGGCCTGGGATCAAAGCCAAGAGTCAGAGCTGGGAGTGAGAAGCCTAAGCGCAGGGTTAATCAGAGTCACAGTCAGAAGGCACAGTGGAGGGTCAGAGCCAGGAAGTAGCTGGGGGCTGCAGTAGGAGTGGTTACAGACAGGTACAAAATGCACTGTGTAGCCACTGGATTGCTAACTGCTGCTACAAAGCTTAAGCATCAACCTGCTGACTCCTGCAACCCATCAGGAAGCACAGTCAATCAGACAGCTTGTATGAGGGCCACCTGCGCTCATTAGATTGCCAAGAGACAGTCTGTGCTGGAGATTGGCCCCTGAAGGGGGCTGTGTTTTAACCTTGGCCTCTCTATGCTAACCTAAGGGCTTCCTAATACTCCAGCTGACTATTAAAAGGAAAAGGCTGCCTGGTATCACTGCAGATTCTTACTTGCTGAAGTCTGTTGGCCCCTGAAGGGAGCAAAGGTCTCTGAAAGGGTGTCTACCTCACAGGGGCCTGCTGGGCAGAGCTCACTGTGAGAAGCAGGAGTGTTGGAGCCTGGAGGCTCAGTGGATGCTGTGTTGCCTATTCTTGTGGCAAAATCTGAGCCCTTGGTCGTATAAATCCATGACAGTCGGTGGCGGCTGGTGGCATACGGAATGCACCTGCAGTATTTTGCAATGGTAATTCTGCAAACCCTGACAGACTAAATGTGGTCGTATTGTGAGCAAAGATGACTCTGTGTGTCTGACTGGAATAGTCATCAGGGGCTACCTATGGATTTCATGGTGAGCTATGGCCCTCCATGCTTTGCTTCTAAACCGGTGGAAGTCCAAGCCTTAACCTGCTTATGGAGTATGGAGAAGGTCCCATCCGCACTGCAGATCTGACCTGTGTCATAGTGCTGCTGGAGACACCCTGACCTGGCCATAGTTGCAGCGTCATTGGGCCTTACATGGGCAGAAAATACATGGTCACGTTTTTGAAAGGGTAACATAGGAACTAGTGAAACCAGCATGGTCTCTGAATCCTTGGGGTTGGTCTGAGGGGGAGACAGGCAGATCCCCCTTCCTACAACAGACCAGTGACATACTTATGGGGAACAAACAGGGAGCCCAGCTTGTTAAATATTAATCCCTCTGTGATGTTGGCAGACGAGATGCCTGCTCATGCCAAGGCCCCAGGCCTCACTGAACACTTACAAATGCATAGCTGAAAACCAGTCTTGCTTATCTCTGTGTTAGCATCATCAAAATAAATAATAGCGGTTAAGTTGATAGGGATGTGTTTAGTGTTTTGCAAAATACTTGTAGGATGCTGCATGCATTGTTCTCACTCAGCTATACCCCATGGTATAAAGTGATAGCAAGTATTTGCATTGTAAACCTCTGTGTCTATGTAACTCATCAAAAAGGGAAAAAGCCTTGTTGTGTAATGCAAATAAGGGTCTCTAACAAGATGTTAAATCCTGTTCATTACATGCAAATGAGCCATTGTGTGAGATCAGGGATCAAAGACTTTGTTAAGTGCATTCCTTCCCCGCCCCATGAAGAAGGGACCTTCATGGGAAGTGCTGCTGTGAGCTTGGCTCCTGTGAGAAGAAGTTAGAAGTATGGACACAAGGAAAAATTCTTGATCTCTGGACAGTTTGGATTCTAAGAGGGCAAAATAACTGAACAAGGAGGTGGTGGTGATCCCCTGAGTTATTCTGGGTAGCCCTGAAAGAGTTTTTGGAAATTCACAGATTATAATTTCAAAAGGTAGCAGAGATGTAGTAGACTGTGATTCACCTGTACTTATATTTTTACCTACTTTAACTTCTTAGTATCTCTCATGCCTTTTTCCTAGCTGATAAACCTTTAGTAGGTTTACTATAGAACTGGCTGCCAGCGTAGTCTTTAGAGTGAGATCTGGGATTCAAATCTATCTGGGTGAGAGACCGGTCTCTTGGGACTGGGTGTAACTTGAATATTTTGTGATTTTTGGTGTAAGTGACCATTTATCTCATAGTCCAGTTGCCTTGGTGGCTAGATTGTCAGAGGGATTTGGGAGCTTAACCCTCTTTTGAAAATCCCAGCCTTTGTTAACTGTAAATTAGGTAGGAACGTAACACTAAGGTGAAAATGCCTTTGCACCCAGGAATGTCACAGTTAATGTTTTCCAGTCTAATCGGGTGCTTTGACACCACGAGCCTGTAACTCTGTGAATACAAATATTGTCACCTGCAAAGCCTAGGCAAAATCGCGAAGCACAGGCCTGCTCTACACTAAAAAGTCAGGTCGACCCAGCTACATCGCTCTGAGCTGTGACAAATCCATGCCCCCAAGCAACGTAGTTAAGCCAAGCAAACCCCTGGTGCTGGCAGCACTAAGTCGATGGTGGAATTCTTCTCTCAGCCCAGCTACTGCCTCTTCAGGAGGTGTGTTAACTGCAACAACAGGAGAACCCTTCCCATTGCTGTAATGAGTGTCTACACTGACGTGTGACAGCAGGGCAGCTGCACCTGTGCTGCTGCAGCGTTTCAAGTGTAGACAAGCCCCGAGTTTTGGCTGAACATTTGGCCTTTGACATCTTTCCTGGTAACCTATTCCCAGTGCTCTCTGATGTTAAACGAGACCTCGCTTGGATTCCTGTTCCCCTTATCTCACTTCCTGAAGTATCACTAAATTTAACAGCAAATAAATATCTGCCCTGTAGCCTCAATGCCATGAAACCTTGATAAATCTCAGCAGCCAAGTAATGCTGGACTGGGTCACTGAATCATAGAATATTAGGGTTGGAAGAAACCTCAGGAGGTCATCTAGTCCAATCCCCTGCTCAAAGCAGGACCAACCCCAACTAAATCATCCCAGCCAGGGCTTTGTCAATCCAGGCCTTAAAAACCTCTAAGGATGGAGATTCCACCACCTCCCTAGATAACCCATTCCAGTGCTTCACCACCCTCCTAGTGAAACAGTGTTTCCTAATATCCAACCTAGATCTCCCCCACTGTAACTTGAGACCATTGCTTCTTGCTCTGTCATCTGCCACCACTGAGAACAGCCTAGCTCATAGACTCATAGACTTTAAGGTCAGAAGGGACCATTTTGATCATCTAGTCTGACCTCCTGCACAACTCAGGTCACGGAATCTCACCCACCCACTCCTGTAACAAACCCCTAACCTATGCCTGAGTTATTGAAGTCCTCAAATCGTGGTTTAAAGACCTCAAGGTGCAGAGAATCCTCCAGCAAGTGACCCATGCCCCACGCTGCAGAGGAAGGCGAAAAACCTGCCTTAAAGGGAAAATTCCTTCCCGACCCCAAATATGGCGATCAGTTAAACCCTGAGCATGTGGGCAAGACTCACCAGCCAGCACCCAGGAAAGAATTCTCTGTAGTAACTCAGATCCCACCCCATCTAACATCCCATCACAGACCATTGGACATATTAACTGCTAATAATCAAAGATCAATTAATTGCCAAAATTAGGCTATCCCATCCTCTTTGGAACCCCCCTTCAGGTAGTTGAAGGCTGCTATCTAATCCCTCCTCACGTTTTTCTTCTGCAGACTAAATAGGCCCAGTTCCCTCAGCCTCTCCTCGTAAGTCATGTGCCCCAGCCTCCTAATCATTTTTGTTGCCCTCTGCTGGACTCTCTCCAATTTGTCCACATCCCTTCTGTAGTGGGGGGGACCAAAACTGGACACAATACTCCAAGTATGACCTCACCAGTGCCAAATAGAGGGGAATAATCACTTCCCTCGATCTGCTGGCAATGCTCCTACTAATACAGGCCAATATGCTGTTGGCCTTCTTGGCAATGAGGGCACACTGACTCATATCCAGCTTCTCATCCACTATAATCCCCAGGTCTTTTTCTGCAGAATCGCTGCTTAGCCAGTCGGTCCCCAGCCTGTAGCAGTGCATGGGATTCTTCCTTCCTAAGTGCAGGACTCTGCACTTGTCCTTGTTGAACCTCATCAGATTTCTTTTGGCCGAATCCTCCAATTTGTCTAGGTCATCCAGTGTATCTACCTCTTCCCCCAGCTTAGTGTCATCTGCAAACTTGCTGAGGGTGCAATTCATCCCATAGATTCATAGATCCATAGATTCTAGGACTGGAAGGGACCTCGAGAGGTCATCAAGTCCAGTCCCCTGCCCGCATGGCAGGGCCAAATACTGTCTAGACCATCCCTGATAGACATTTATCTAACCTACTCTTAAATATCTCCAGAGATGGAGATTCCACAACCTCCCTAGGCAATTTATTCCAGTGTTTAACCACCCTGACAGTTAGGAACTTTTTCCTAATGTCCAACCTAGACCTCCCTTGCTGCAGTTTAAGCCCATTGCTTCTTGTTCTATCCTCAGAGGCTAAGGTGAACAAGTTTTCTTCCTCCTCCTTATGACACCCTTTTAGATACCTGAAAACTGCTATCATGTCCCCTCTCAGTCTTCTTTTTTCCAAACTAAACAAACCCAATTCTTTCAGCCTTCCTTCATAGGTCATGTTCTCAAGACCTTTAATCATTAATCCCATCATCCATTCCAGATCATTAATAAAGATGTTGAACAAAAGCGGCCCCAGGACCAACCTGCTTAATACCGGCTGCCAACTAGACATTGAGCCATTGATTACTACCCGTTAAACCCAACAATCCAGCCAGCTTTCTATCCACCTTATAGTGCATTCATCCAATTCATACTTTAACTTGCTGGCAAGAATACTGTGGGAGACCGTATTGAAAGCTTTGCTAAAGTCAAGATATATCACATCCACTGCTTTCCCCAGATCCACAGAGCCAGTTATCTCATCATAGAAGGCAATCAGGTTGGTCAGGTATGACTTGCACTTGGTGAATCCATGTTGACTGTTTCTGATCACCTTCCTCTCCCCCAAGTGCTTCAAAATGGATTCCTTGAGGACCTGCTCCCATGATTTTGTATCAGAGACCTCCATGAAATGGGAATCTCTGCAACAGACTGCACTGTGAATCCCAAACTGTAGGTCCTATTTAATTAATCTCCAGGGAAACTTGCTTCCCAAGCTTTGCTTTTATCTCTCCTCCTCCTCCCACCTTCTCTGCCCTCTTATACATTCATCAGTTTAGATCCATTTTCCCTTTGTCAATTCAAAATTTAACTAAACTCCCAAGAAAATGTATATGTACAATATCTTGTTGCAAGATTTTAATTGAAACAAAATTTGAGTGAGGAAAGTCCAAGTAACAACCTCTTAGGGTCCTTATTTCTGTGTTGTGAGCCTGGGCACCAGGAGGGGGTTCTTCATTATGTGATTATGAAACAATGGGCAAAACCAGAGCCTATTCAGCAAAAACCAGAATGCAGCAATCTGAGATTCTCATATGAGTAGTGCCGTAAACATGCAAAGTGTTGTTGTTATTTTATTACAGTAATGGCTAACTATTAATTTAATTAACAAAAATAAAAACGTTCTTTAGTGACCTTAAGGTGGTGCCAAGGCACAACCCACCCACCACAACCCTAACAGCCTAGAAATCAGAAGTGAAGGAAAAAAACATTCCTTCATTCCTAGCAGCCTTCACATCCTCGACATGGCTGTCAATAACACACTCCGACTCCAGCACTCCATAAGGCTGCCACTTGCACCTCCCACTGAGACCAAACAGCTTTTTTAAAGGATGGTTTTTCACTGTGTGAATTAAATCAACTAGTCTTAAAAAAAGAAAGTCTGTTATATGCAACTGTAAACTTCTTGCAGCAGGAGCAGAAAGGTTTGAACCCAGACCCTATAGAGCTTCAGCACCAACATCTACTACTTGAGATTTGGCTACCTTCCTACTAAGCTAGTTACTAGAGACAGGCCTGACACACACTTTCCCTTGTTACACAACTATTTATTAGACTGCAGTAGAAACCTGGAGTTCAGGAATGCTGGAGTGTGTTTCTGGAGCTGGGAGGGCACTGTGGTGAGCTGGTCATTGATAGAATAACCAAACCACACACATAGGGACAGATCTTCTGCAAAGCAGAAGGAATCAAGCCATTGTTTTGCTCACAGCTCCAAGTCTCTTTCAGCCAGCACTCAGCCCAAAACTCTCACGCTAGGCTTTTCTCAGGCCCACACTCCCAGTGCTTGTTATGCTCCTTCCCTGTGTCCGCCTCTGTGCTGTGCAATCGCTGCTTCTCTCTCACACCGCCCTCCCCACCAAAATAATACCCAGCCAAACCCCTCCACCCACATGTGCCTGACACAGGCCTTTATTTTGGGCAGTGGCATGTGCCTATATTTGGGGTGGAGGCTGCTAGTTTTTTCAGCTCTCTGGTTCCACAAAAGGGCTTACTGGCTTCTTACCCCGTCTTAAATTAAGGGCAGTGGTTATGCCCAACTAGGGAGGCCGTTCATCTGGTATTAAACCGATCGGTGCTCTGTTTGAGACCTTTGTCCCCTGTCCTGCACTGGGACAAAACCAGCTGTGGTTTTGTCTGGTATCAGATGGGGCATGCTGCTCTGCCTCTTCTGGCTTTCAAAAATGGCACCTCCCACCCCAGTGCAGCATGACCTCACACACACAGTGTGTACAAGGTCACACTGGTGAGAGCAGGGTGGTGCATGCTTAAAAATAGCGGCGCCCCATTCAGCGTGACCTCACATGCACCATCTCACCAGCAGGATCAGGATCACACCAGTGGGGGTGGGGTCACACCATTCTCCAAAGTACTGGAATGTCTGGTATTCCGGCAACATGTGAGTGCCCATCTTATGTCCAACCCATAACAATATGGCTGGGTTTGGTTGTGGGGTTTTTTTAACCACTTTTACTACATTTCTTAAAAATAAAGGTTTAACAGTGCTGTCACAATAAAACTCTGCCAAAACTTTAAAAATGCTGCCACTCCACCAAACTATGACACTAGGGCCTGATCCTTCACTCCTTACTCATGTAAAGATTTCATTTAAGCCAGTGAGAGTTTGTCCTGACTCCTGCCTGCATCCTGATGGGGCCCTTGGTGCTGCTGTTAGATTAGTGTAGTCTTCTGTATGTAATGCAAGAAAGAAACCCAGGTAAGAGTGTAAGAGAGGGTGTCTTGTGTTACCCAGAGAAAAGCTATAAACAGGGGGTCAGTAATAATCGCACAATACTATACACTCCCCACTAACATCTGTAATGTCTCATCAGACCCCAGTGCAGTGTGGACGGGCACTGACCTGCTATGAAAACTGTTGATATTTTATCTTGGTTGACGAGTGGGTTCCTGACAGAACAGGACAAATTCTGGTTGGAATCTTCTGTTATAACAATAGAAATCTGAGTTTGAAATAGGCCATTGTCCGTCTTGGATATTTTTTCAGAGGCAGATGATAGCAGCTGCCCATGGCGATCTCTCCACTGAGCCTCAGGTTCTGGGTGCCACCCGGCCGATTGACACACAACCCGGATTCCACCGTCCTGGTGACCATCAACAGAGATGTGGGGGTCCGAGCCCATAGCTAGAGGAGAATGGAATGAACCTGTGTTAATTCTACACTTTCAGCAAAGCAGACAGGAGCCTAACCTTCAGGAGAAGTAGCAAATTAACTCTTTTCTCTGTCCCCTGCACCCATCGTCAGAGCAAGCTATGTGGAAAACTCACTGCAGGTGTGTGTCATTGAGTGCTGGGCGGCCTGGTCCCTTCACAATGGCTCAGCTAGATACCAGAATCTCACTACTGCACACACCCTTGAAAGCTGAACACTTAGCTTAGTGTGGACAGTGCATGTTAGAGGACAGGGCCTGGCCCAAGGCCCTTGGTGATCTCTGGTCTGAAGCACCTAGCAGAGCAGTAACTAAACATTTTAGCGCCCGGGGTGAGCAAGCATATTTGAGCTCCCTACCATTTTTTTCATCTTTTTTCTGCACAGCGGCAACATGTATGGGGGGGGGGTACATGGGGTCATGTGCCCCCACAGATTTTATAGTTGCGTCTCCCCCAACCCAGACAGGATGGGTAGCCTGCTGAGAAAGTCCCTCCTGAACCCAAGCTGTGTGGGACTGGTCCAACCAAGCTCCGCCATGTGGGGCTGGCCCAACTGAGCCCTGCCACGCAGGGCTTTACTAGTTGCCTCTGTTTCCACCCCATTTTTCCATCCCTGCAGCTTTGTGCCCTGGGCGACTGCCCCACTTGCTCTGCCCTGCTTATGGCCCTGGCACCTGGACTCCTAAAATTGCATGTTCAATCCCATCACACTGGACTCAGCCCTTCACTAGAATAAAGATTAAGTTCTGGCCAGTTTACTTTATTGGTATCTCAGCAATGAAATAGTCAATTATGTTTCAGAATCAATATCCCAATGAGATGATTGGGACATTCACATCTCTTCACCAATTATTTCAGGATGTTGCTGGATTCAGGAAGACAAAAGTGCTTCAGCTACACTTGTTTCATGTTTGAAAAGTTTCAAAACCACAGAAGTTTGCCATATAATTATGTGGAAATTCCACAGAGTTGAAACTATTCTAACTGTCTTTGATTATTGTTTCAACCAATTTACTCAATTCTGAAGTAAATCCAAGGGTCATCTCTAGCACCATATTTACTGATAGTTAAAACACTGGCTGCCTTCCATTCCTCCAGTCGAGCAGTGATTTTAACGTTTGCATGATTTTGTTTGCAGCTCAGCCACTGAACTCTTAAATTCATATAACTGTTCTAAAGGAACTCTTGGTGACGCCTTGCTATTTAACTCATTGGTTTGTTCCAGCTTTTCTTCTTTTGATACATCATTCTCTGACAATGCCTCATCTTTATTAGCTGAGAAGAGCAGATATCTCCTCTGTGCTGACGACTGGTGCAAAGAAAACATTTAGCTTCTCTGTAATGTCCTTATCCTCTTTGATTGCTCCCTTTCTTCTGTATTGGTACACCTTACCCACCGACTCTCTGGCAGCTACTAACCCCTGATAAAAAGCAACAGAGGGTCCTGTGGCACCTTTAAGACTAACAGAAGTATTGGGAGCATAAGCTTTCGTGGGTAAGAACCTCACTTCTTCAGATGCAAGTAATGGAAATCTCCAGAGGCAACACCGAAACAATTTCTTGATATTTGTTTTTGGCTTTGGCTTTTATTCTGCCCCTCCTAATCTATATCTTATGCCTTACATTGCAGTTTCCTTCTATTGGTTTCATCTGGGCTGGGTTTCCTTTTTTATGGGGGAAATTAATATTACAGAGACTAAGTCTGAGAGTAAATTCATACTGACTATTTTCATATATTTCTTCGGGTGACATGTCACTTTATTTCTTTATCTAAAAATGATTATTTCCCAATTCAATTTGTCATTTATATTGAGTTTTGAGCTATCTGTAGATAAAGATACTGAGATACTCTGACAGCATCCTGAGATACTCTGACAATGTTCTTCCTGATCTTAGTTCCTGAGCAGAGCTGGGCAGGAAGCAGTTTTCCTGCCCTGTGAAAATTCTCAAAATATATACAAAACATTTCTCCTAGCAAACTGAGACAAAAAATCAAAATCTCCAAAAACTTTCATGAATCAAAAATCCCCAAAATTGTTTGAGTCAAGTTAGTTTAAACATTTCATTTCAATTTTGACCACTTTTACTTATTTACTATAATTAGCTTACATTTTAAAACAAACAGTTGCTTTTAACTGGAAAATGGATTTTCTTGTGTTATAAATGTCAAAACAAAAACATTTTGACAATTTTGAAACTTTTTGTGTCAAAAAATCAGTTGAAACCAAGCCTTTCCTGCAAAAAGTTTCAGTTTCAACAAATCAGCAATTTTTGATGAAAGAAAAGCTTGGTCAAAAAATTCCCAACCAGCTCTATTCCAGAGGGGTACAGGACTATGAAAATAACAAGGCAATTCCAAAAGAAGTCGATCGTATTGTATGACTCGAAAAAAATCAGTTAATAGACATAGATCCAGATTGGCTCTGAGTAACTCCAGTTTCAGTGGCAGTCATCAGTGATCGCCCTTCTCGAAGTTTGGCTCAAAATATGGAAGGGAAAGAAAAAAAAAACACGCTGGAAAGGTTTCAGATGAAGTGTTCTATGTTTAAATAGGCAAATGACAGACACCTGATATAAGCAGAACCCAAGGAAAAAGAGTGAGGGGGTGTCACAGCTTTGTCAAGCACCCCCTCTTGGCCACTCACCAGACTGCTGTGAGGGGACCCAACCATTGAATCCCATGTGTTTTAAACCTCTAGAGTCTAAGCAGAGTCCAGGCACAGACAAGGCCTGAGGTCTCTCAGCTCACTCTTGGGGTGCAGATCCTCCATCTTACACCCCCTCAAGCAGTGAGTCCTCACAGTCCAACTGCCCAGCCCCTGCTGGGACCAGTGCTGTTCCCATAGGCAGCCCCCACAGCTTAAACACACCCTTGTTGTCCCAGAACTCCAGCTGTGTGGGCATTCTAGGTCCACAGGTTACGTGGTAGGGTAACACACAGAGAGACTTTGCATAGGATTCTAACACCATTGCTCTTTTCTTGAAAATACAGATCTATAGAAAAATAATAGACCTACATTCATTTCCCTCCCACAATTTCCTTACCACTCCAGAGTATTCTCTGGGCTGGGTCAGAATCCTCTGGAGGTGTCTAAGACTCTAAGGCCTTTTTGCTGCTGCACATGGCTTGTCTTCTCAGCCAGGGAGCCTCCCTCTCCCAGACAGTCTTCTCTGGCCTTGGCTGGTCTGCGTCCTTCCTCTCTCTTTCCCAAAGTTTCTTGTTCCTGTCCCACTGATTGTCTCCAGTTTCTATGTCCCATCACTAACACCTGGTTCCTTTGTTCTGCTTCTCATAATTTTCAACTCACCAAACTCCAGTCCTCTTACAGACCAGCAGGAGGAAGTGGCTTCTTCCCAGTTCCAGCTACCATCCTTAGCATACTTACTGACAGGTCAGAGTTAAAAAGTAGTTAAAGCTAACTACACCCCATTGTAAATAGTCTGGTGTGTATGTGCTATGACTTGGTCAGTAATGGTAGATACATGTACACATAGAGACATTCTATGATACAGCAATTTTTATAAAAACAACTTCATAATATCAAACAGAATTCATAAGTCCTCAAATGATCACAGTGGGTTTGTTTATTGCCAGAGAAATATTTGAACTCTATACTACTCTGTTTAAAATAAAATTTAGAAACTGCCCCAAGTACAGAGCACACAAGCAAAATTCTTCCATTTTTCCTCAGGGATTGACCCTGCTATGCAATAATTGGAAGCTAAAAGAGAATTCTGGATATTCATGTGTGAATGAGAGCGATCAAGGGGTAAATCACAATGAGCGATTACTCCATTTATTATACTGCTGGCAAATCAAAACAACAATAAAACACAATAACTGACCTGATACCATCAGTTCCAATATGGCTTCTTCATAAAAGATACTGTATTGAAAAAAGCATGTGTACTGCCCATGATCAGAGAGCTGGACCTGGTATAGCCTCAGGGAAACACTCCCATTAGTGATGCCATCTTTCAGCAGCTCTGTCCTCCCATGATATTCCAGCATCTGCTCTTCATACTTATCCTGTCCCTCCTGATACAGGTGGACAACTGAATGATATTGGAATCGGAACCATCGCACCTCCATGTTCTCAGCACTCATCCTGGGGGAGAGGTGGCAGGGCAGGATGGCCTCCCCACCTACGGAGGTGGTGATTGGATGGTCAGGTCCAGTCACTGTGAACTGTGCTGTGAAATGTACCAGTAGAAAAAGGTGATTAAGTCAGAGAGAAACTGAATAAACATTAATTTAGGTGCAACAGTGTGGCAGGGCACAAAAGTGGGCAGGGTGCAAAGAGAAAGAGTGTGGATACAATGCAGCACTGGTGCTTACACTAGAGCAGCCCTCCTGTTCAATGAGCAATGGTTCAATTCTCTAACACAGCCAGAGGGTGTGGGACTAGTACCCACAAAGGCGAAGAGGCAGTGCCTGAGGCAAAATGCACTGAGGAAATGCCACAGTTTATCATCATTAGTAAAGCATTTTGGTCACAATTTGTATGAAACCTTAATTGTGCCTGCTTGTGTGTGTTCATTATGCTACAGTCTTTAATTACTTGAAAACATGGTATTTTTTCCATGGGAGCCCTGACTTATGCAGTGCACAGGATGGATCGTGCCCACTGAATTAGCAGCTATTCAATGCTTCTTTTTATCCTAATCATTCAGTGAGGGCTCCAGGCCATATTTACTGCCACCCTCCAAATCCTGCACTAGATATAGAATTATATTATCTACTCAAGAGCTTTTCTGAGGTGCTCATCCCTAGCTGAGTGTGTCAACTAATACTAATGACTTTAACTTCACAACATTCTTTTGAGGTAGGGAGGTTTCGTTATCTCCATTTTCCAGATGGGAAACTGAGGCATAGAGACATTGAGGCCAAAACTGTCCACTACCTTGAGACACCTAGGGCCTGATTTGCATTCTTAGGGCATGTTACATGTCCACACCACACTCCCCTGCAATTCGTTGGCAGTGGTGAGTGTTTTTCACTTCTGCAAATCAGGCCCCAAGCACTCCCAGGATACTCCTGTGCCAGGGGTTGCAGGGAGCAGTGCTGGGCTGTGAAACCAGCCACATGTCCCTCAGGGAAACACCACCCCCAAGAGGGGGAAATTCTTAACTGGGAGAACCTGGCAGCTTTCTGAAGTCACGGCACTAGACTGCAGACAAAAATCTGGAACCAAGAGACCAGTTTGTGACTTGAATGATCTTCCAGGGTGAAAAGGCATTGTGAATGACATGAGGCTATAATGTGAGAGAACTGGTACTTTTAGAAGGAGAAGGTATATGAGCAGGCAGAAATTTCATGGATAAACAGGAATTCCCACCTGATGCAAAATTGTGAATGTGCAGAACAATGAAGAAAACGACATATCCAGACAGCGAGGAGCTCACAGTGAAGCCATGAAAGAAAGAGAAAATCGTCCTCTTCATTATAACTTGTTCTGAACAAGGAGAGAAACAAACGAAATCAAACCCATGTTAGCAAACTGCTGGGATTTCTCTACAAGTGCAGCGAAGAAGCTGCAGGACACAGAGTGTTGCAGTACGAAGGCCAGAAGCCTACAAACATGCCATGCCATATGAAAACAAGACTAAATGTATCATTAAACCTCTTACATTCTTGTATACATTGTTGCATGAAGCTGGCCAGATCTTTGATGTTACCCTGGTCCCTTTGTGCCTCTCCAGCAGTGCAGAGGGGCCGGAAAGCCAGTGCAGGTGTTGGGGGGCTACTAGGCATAGCTACCAGGTAACTCGGGAGAGTGGAAGACCAAAGTGTCGATGAAGCTCTTTTGCTCTGGGCCTATCTGCACCCCCAAACCCCATCTTGTGAACTCTCACCTACTTCTGTGCTCACTGCTTACAGGCTTTGTAGCAAGCTGAAGCAGAAATGTAAGGGTCAGCTTTTCTAGTAGGCAGACTGCTGTAAACAGGCCTTGCAAGGCCACAAGATAAGCAGGCGTATGGGAACTTTTCTAACTGTAACTGCTAGAGAAGGGAGGGGTGGGAGGTGTAAGAGGGAGTAACAGGACGAAGGCTTACACAGAAACTGCTTGAAGTATAAAAGGTAAAAGTTATTTGTATTTGTTGCACTGGATTTGAGACATGCTGGTCTCCTAGTGCCATTTCAGAGCTCTGAAATAAACTTGGCTTGCTTTCTCCCCTCGGTGTCTTTATTGGTGCCAAGCACACCGGGCAACGGACCATTTGAAGTCCGCCTCGAGCACTTGGGCGGTAACACAGGCATCCAGCTGGGAATTCTGTCAGCGTAGGGGAATCCTCAGGTGGTGTAAGCCACCAGCTCTAGGTCACCCCCTTGCAGCCCCTCCGTCTCCCCAGGGTTGAAGGGTTGTTGGGGTATGGTGGGATGGAAAGGGTGTGGCTGGAGTGCTGCTGAACTCCCCTGATCCCCAGCAGATGTGATGGCCCTTGGGGGCTGCTGCCTGCTGGGGCAAGATGGAGAAGCCCTGAGGCTGCTTTCATAATGCCAGGATCTGAATTGGCTCCTGGCAGCCCCAGGTATTGGGGCAAGTGGAAAAATGGCAAAAAGCTACTTTTGTCCTTCCTTCCCCCACGTAGGTCCGGCACTAAGCAGCACTCAGAGCACAGTGCAGCCCTCAGACTGTCAGAATGAGTCACTGAATCCCTCACCTCTGCCTGAGCCCAGTTCTGGAACTGTATCACTGGGGCAGGTGGGCAGGACCCAGCATCCCTTTGGGGGATGCCCTGACCGCCAGGCTAGACAGTCATTCTCATGTGCTCTGTCTCTCTGCCCAGTGACTGTTTAAGTTTTTAATGTCAGCAGAAGAGATTGAGGGATCCCCACATTGGAATGTCCCATGGCCCTGTGGTTACAGCAATCTTGTGAGAGGTGGGAGACCCTCTTCAAATCCTTTCTCCCCCCCAGCAGAGGGGGGAATTGAGTGTAGGTGTCCCACATCCCCAGGGAGTGTTGTAAGGGAGGCAACAGCATCTCCTCCTCCTCCAGTGCTTCTAGCAAGAAATGCCTTAGGCCCCACACTCCAGGAGATGGGTTCCCAGCTGTGGATCACTAGCAGAGATAGGTGCCTGCCTGCAGCCCAGAGTTAGGTGACTAGCTCCCTGAGAAGGGCGTGGCTTAGCGCCCCCCCCCCCCCCGGCATCTCTCATTGGCTAGCTAGTGTGCTGGTTTGCATGGATCCCATTTTTAGGTGCATCTTGCTCGACGTCCATTGTGGAGGCAGCCTGAGCACCTAACCCAGGTTTTGTGGAGGCCAGTGATTTTCAAGGTGTCTGAAAGTTGGGCACTGCAACACCTAAGGCCCGTTGTAGATCCAGGCAGAGCCATCCCTTGGGTAGGGTGAATCGGGGCCTTCAATAAAATCAGGACTGTAACAATATTTAGCCCTTTGTCCTGCATCCCGACCAATGTACGATCGGGATGCCATTTGTCCCGATATTCAAGGGAGGAGGCGGCAGGGAGGTGAGGCAGGAGGCAGGCAGGCAAGCGGGATGAGGAGGCCAATGGGGAGGTAAGCGGCAGGCGAGCGGGCGGGAGGGTAATGAGGAGGCAGGCGGGCAGGCAGATGGCAAGGAGGAGAGAGGCGGTTGGGCAGACGGGGGGGTTGGGGATGTGCCAGCTGGACGGCAAGGAGAGTAGCAAGGAGCAGTACCGGATTTACCATGGTGCCGGGCCCACGCACCAAAGGGCCCCCCCACTCTCTCCTGCAGGGGCAGAAGCTTGGTGCTGCCAGTTCCTGGGGCTCACTGCTGCAGCAGGGCAGGCTCCGCCGGCAGCCAAGCTCCTCCCCCGCCTCTTCCCCCAGTGTCCCACATTCCTGCCCCTCCCCCTCTCCCTGCTGCCGAACAGCTGATCGCCCACCCAAGGGAGGGGGAGGAGCAGAACCCCAGCGCACTTGTCGCTGGGGGAGGAGGCGGAGAAGAGGCGGGGGTGGGGCCTTGGGGAAGGGGGTGGAGCACCCCCACGACCCCAGCCCACACCCCCAGCCCTGACTCCTGCAGCCCCCACACATACCCAGCCCCCCAACACCCCATGCCCTGACTCCTGCACCCCCCCCACATCCCCACCCACACCCTGAGCACCAAACGGGAGCTCCTGCACACACCACCTGCAGCCCTCACACCAAATGGGAGCTGACCCAGGTAAGCGCTCCACACCCCAACCTCCTGCCCCAACCCTGAGCCCCCTTCCTCACCCTAGCTCCTGGCCAGACCCTGCAACCCAACCCCCAACCTGCTCCTGCACCCCAACTCCCTCCCAAAACACAACCTCCCACCCCAGCACCGCCCACCCCGTGGAAACAAACCCTCCTTCCCCAGCGCTGCCCCGCCGAAACAGCAGTATTGAACCTTGGTAATATGTTACAGTGGGCCCCTAAGGTAGTATAATTAAGGTAAAAGAAAAATGTCTTTTTGCTAGAAGTAGAATAAGATCTTCCCCCCACTTAGTAATCAATTGCCCTGTTGAATGAATGAGGTGTGAATGAGGAAGGCATGGAAGGCAGGCACCTCCAGACAGCTGCAACCCTTGGAGAGGGGATGGGAGCCAGACCAAGGACAATCAAACTTGTCAAGTGGGCTGACTAGAGAAGAGCAGACATACTGATGGCCTCGGGGGTTAGAAGCAAGCACCTTCCTTTGGGAACACCCTCTTTGCAGCATTGGGACAACCCCCAGCCCAGAGAAAAGCAGCAAAAAGGACCAATTTTTATGAGAGATAAGATCAGTAGAACAGGTCAGCCACCGACTCACCGCTCGCCTCCTCACCCGCCCAAGTATAAAGCCCCCCGCCACTGCCCGCCCAATCGCCTCCTCAGCCCCTCTCCCCCGCCGCCGGCTCACCTGCCCCCCGCCACTGCCCATCCGCTCACCTCCTCAGCCCCCCACCCCTCCGGCTCGCCTACTCACCCCTCCTCCCCCGCCGCCAGCTCACCTGCCCCCCTGTCACTGCCCGCCCGCTCGGCTCGTCATCCCCCCACCCCCCCAGCTCGCCTACTCACTCCCCACCGCCCGCTCTCCTACTCAGCTCCCCTCCCCTGCCGCCGGCTCACCTGCCCTCCTGCCACTGCCTGCCCGCTCGGCTCGTCATCCCCCCACCCCCCCAGCTTGCCTACTCACCCCTGCCGCCCGCTCACCTCCTCAGCCCCCACCGCTGCCGCCAGCTCACCTGCCTGTCCGCCACCGGCTCGTCTGCTCCTCCCGCTGCCAGTTCACCTGCCTGCCCGCCGCTGGCCTCTTACCTTCTGCTGCTGCTCCTGCCCCCTGCCGCTGGCTCACCCTCACTCCCCAGCTTCCACTGGCTTCTTCACCACCCCGCCCACCCGCTGGCCAGCCAGCCAGCCAGCCAGCCGTTGGCTTGCCTCACCCTGCCGCTTGCCTACTACCCCCGCAGGCCGCATAGTGAGCCCCCGCGGGCCACATGTGGCCCGTGGGCCGTATGTTGTGCAGGCCTGTTCTATAGTATGAGACAATATATTCATGTAATGTTTAAAAAAGTTTTGTAAATGAGTTCTAATAGTTCATGGATTAGGGACCCAATTTTATGGCTTTCCACAGGCTTCTGTATAGATTATTTAGGTTAATCTTTCTATCTACCCAATGGGAGTCATTGCTCAGTTTTGAAGATACCATCAGAGATCCTTAGTTTTGCAGTTCTCAAACTGTGGATTTGTGTCTCTAAAGGTAACATGCTTGTTAACAGCAAAATTTTTTTAAAATAAATAAATAATATATAGAGGTGAGAAATAACAGACCTCAACTGTATTGTCCCTCTGCAAATTTGTGTACAGAGTCAGTCCCTTACCTCTCTTTAAAAGTGAAAAGTTTCAAAAAGTTCAGTGAAGAGAAGATTGTTGGGGGCAGAATAGATCTGGACAAGGAGAAGAAGTCTGGAGATAAATGTGAGAAGCGAGGGATGTATGCTTTTTTGTTAAAATATTATGTTTGCTGTTGAAGAAAAAAATCCAGAATACTTAACATTGTTTTAGTTAAATAAAACAATTTAAATGTCTGCCTGGTGATGTTTTCCTCCTATACAGCCTGGCAAGAAAATCCTCCAAATATTAATGATTAACCTGTTGAATTGGAGATAGTTCACCTCCCAATGACTTCATAAATATCTGCTTCAATTATCTTTGGTAAATGAAATAACTAAACAATCATTCATTTTCTGATATAGCTGTAAAACTCATCTGAAAAGTTTTCAAAATAAATCACTGTTTAAAAATGTATAGTGTGTGCCTTCTAAAAATGAAATCTACATCTAGCTCTGAGTTGTGAAGAATATGTATTAAGGTAATAACAACCAACTTTTATGCACTTTTATGTAGAAAACCATGATTAAATCGAGTCTTCCTGACTAGTGATTTAAATCATGATTTAAATCAAATCCAACCTGCCCGCTGTGCTCTTACTCCTGACCCCTTCATTCCCCAGGGGGGCCCACAAATATATTTAGTGCTGGGCCCACAAAAAGTTAATCTGGCCCTGGCGGGGAGACGAGTGGTGGGCAGGTGGGTGAGGAGGCGAGTGGCGGGTGGGCAGACAGATGGTGAGGAGGAGAGCGGGGCGCAGGGGGGGTGAGGAAGTGAGCAGTGGCCGGGCAGGTGGGCGCGCCAGGCAGACGACGAGGAGACTAGAGGGGATGCTGATTTGTCCCAAGTCCTGCACCCCCACTAGGGAGGGCCCTGGATCCAGGCCACAGTCCTTTGCAACTTATCAAGGTGTCTAATGCATGAGGGAGGTCCATGTAGACCTGTCCTCACTCCACCAGACTGATGGAACTCCTCCCACCACCCTAGAATCATAGAAGAGCTCCTAGAATATTAGGGTTGGAAGGGACCTCAGGAGGTCATCTAGTCCAACCCCCTGCTCAAAGCAGGACCAATCCCCAGACAGATTTTTGCCCCAGATCCCTAAATGGCCCCTCAAGGATTGAACTAACAACCCTGGGTTTAGCAGCCCAATACTCAAACCACTGAGCTATCCCTCCCCACCCTTTACCAATCAGGATGGGTTTTGCCCCCCATATGACTGCCCCGAGAGGAGATTTGACCAATTAGAGGGTGTTCCGGTGTGGGGTGATCCATCTGGAAGTGGATTGTGTGACCCCTCTAAGAACTCCTCCCACTGTCCTCTACCAATCAGTGCGCAGCACTGCCCTCGGAAGTCCCAGCGCCATGCGAAGAAGCCATTTCATTCCAAGAATGCGTGTTTTAAAAATTGTGGAAAGGCTAAGAGGAAACGTGGATTCCTTCACCACCCCCATGAGAACTTTGGACTTTGTTTTAGCTCCAAGGGCCTTCAACCACCTCTGGAGAAAGCGCTACATCAGTGACAGTTCCTAGGAGGAGGAAGAAGTGGCTGAGGGGAGCCCTTTGGCCCAGTTGTTGATGGATATGCCAGAACCTGACCCTGAAACCCAACCGCTCGTGAGGAAGACCAACGAGCATGATGGCCTCTCATTGTATAAGGGGCCTACCATCAATCAAGCACAGGCCCCGCCCCTGACTCCACAGGCCCCGCCCACCTGTTACCCTAAGACCCGCCCCTGGGGTATTACTTCCGGGGTCAAGACGGACACATGACCGGAAGAAAAGGGTGCCATGTGACCCCTCTAAGAACTCCTTCCACTGCCACCTACAAATCAAGATGGATTTCACCTCCTGTAGGACCACCCCGAGAGGAGATTTGACCAATCAGGGGATGTTCCGGGGTGATCCATCTGGAAGTGGATCGTGTGACCCCTCGAAGAACTCCTCCCATGGCCCTCTACCAATCAGGATGGGTTTCAGCCCCTGTAGGACCTCCCCGAGAGCAGATCTGACCAATTGGAGGGAGTTCAGGGGCAGGGTGACCCGCCCAGAAGAGGGTTGTGTGACCCCCTCTAAGAACTTTTCCCACCGTCCTCTACCAATCAGAGCAGAGCACCGCTCCTGTAAGTCCCAGTGCCGTGCAGAAGAGGCCATTTCGTTCCAAGAACGTGTGTTTTAAAAATCGTGGAAAGGCTAAGAGGAAATGTGGACTCCTTCACCACCCCCGAGAGAACTTAGGACTTTGTTTTAGCTCCGAGGGCCTTCAACTGCCCATGGAGAAAGTGCTACATCAGGAGGGAGCGGCCAAGGGGAGCCCTTTGGCCCAGCCATTGATGGATACGCCGGAACCTGACCCTGAAACCCAACTGCTCAAGAGGAAGACCAACGAGCACAATGGCCTCTCGTCGTCCACCCCCCTAGAGGAGGAAGGTGACCGTGGCTCTTGGGAGTCACCGGTGGACAAGGTGAACAGAAAAGACATCACTCAGGTAAATGAACGATTAAGAAGTGACTGTCGAGGATAGGGTATAATAGGATTAGGAACCAACCTGGAGTTGCATAAATCTAAAAACAAGCAGTGGGGGTTTACAATTGTTTCTTTTCTGAAAATCTCTCAACAGCTCAATGATGCCTTTCTGGAGGACCCGGAGGCCCTGGACAGTGTTGCGTCAGACAGCGAGGACGAACCGAGCCCGCCTTGTTTTTGTTCAACGCCGGTAGAAATCATTGATGAGGACCACAAGGATGATAGCTATATGGATTTAAGGAGGAGGCTTGGAATGAAACTAACTGAGCCAATGCCATGTCATGAGCGTAAAAAAGTCATGTGTTCTATTGTACATGTTGCTGTTTATGCTATCCTTAATCACTGCCTTAGGGAAAAGCTTTTTGAAGATTGTGAGGGCTGTGTCATAGATGCGCCAGCCCAACGGTACCATGACTGTGTGAGTTGGACTTCGGAGGATATAAACTGCAAGCTCCGGGGACCTGTGAACTGACCTATGTTTGGAAAACTTATTAAACACTGTTATTGCCATAGGTTATGCTATGCAATGTCTGTGCTTAATGTAAGAAAATTTAGCACAAGGGGTGACCTTGGTAAATGCTGTGCAATTCGGTCGAGACCCTGACAGCGTTTTAAAGAAAATGACCAAACCGGAAGATGCCTGCTTACAGCGTTATATTGACCGCCTGGTCCACACAAAAAGTTACAGAACCCTACTTAAGAAAAAGACCATACAATAGAGCTGACTCACCCTGTTGAGCTGATGGTTTAACCACACCCCCACTGAATAGCCAGGGTGACTCTATTGAGTCTGTAGGTCTAGATGTGATTACCCACCCTTGTTGCCATCAGGGTTAAACGTATTAGTGATCAGTAATTAAGTTTGATGGGTGAACACCCACAGTAAGGGAGGTAGGTGGATGGGGATGGTGAGCTCTGATTAATATTAAATGAAATAAAACTTCAGGAGTTCATAGATGCTATTGGACAGTTTAAATATAACCCAGGAGTTGGTTGAATGCTATGAGTCGCTCTTTCTAGCAACTCAAAGTCATTAAAATAATACATTTACAAAAATAAACAAGGGTCTAACCCAAAACTGAAATGTTTCAAGGTTTCACAAACCTCCACCATACATTTATAGAACAAGCATTTGCTGTAAAAACATTTAAAAGCTATGGGTATTTGTAGGGTGTTTACTATGGTTGTGATACATCCATTTTATTTCAAAACAACCCAAAACTTTAAGCATGAAAGAAACATGTTTTTAAAAAAACCAAGATATTCACTGATATTAGTAACATTAAGGATTGTTGTGTATGGTGATTTACTGTTTAATTCTGTAAGAAGGCCCTACAATGTTGTTTTTTCATTGAAACAGAAAAATGTATTTTAACTAAAAAAAAAAAAAAGCATCCCAGTTGTGCAGACAACTTAATTGAGACTGTCCTCTTTCAACAGAAACTATCTTGAACAGAACAGCACAGAATAGCTGCTGGACTGCAAGACTAGGTATACTACTTGTTTTTAACTCTGAAAATATATATTATATAATGTCACTGTTTATCCATGCTGTCCTTACTAAATAATGGTACCTATCTTTATTGCAGTGTGATCTGTTTAGCATGGAAATAGCAACTTCAAGCTGCTTTTCACCAGGGCCAGGTAAAACCCCATTTTTAACTATAGTTGTGCTTAATACTGTTAAATTAAAAAACACCAGATATAACACAGATTGCATAGGCATTTGATACAATTGGGGAATAATAGTAACTACAAATTTTGCTTGTTCTTTAATCCAAAGGCCCAAATACACATGGGGGGTGGGGACAGAATAACCATGTGCCAGCATCCCTTTACCCTGTGGTGGAAGGTAACTTTTGCAATTGGCTTTTAAAATTGTGTGTCTCTTTGAAAATGTTTTTTAATTAGTGTTTAAATTGTTGTTGGTGATTTAGGAGGCCTATGCTAGAGATAGGTGCGGGTTTTTTAAAAGTATTTGGTTGCAGACTGTTGGTTTGGTGTGTTTAAAACTGCTGGTTTTTTGTGTGTGTGATTCAGAGAGCCTATGCTAGAGATAAGTGTGTGGGGTTTTACAATATTTTATTTCAAAACAGTTTCGTTTTTACTCTGCAAAATGTGATGTGTTTCTTAAAATGGGTTGTTTTAAAATTAGTTAGTGTTGTTGATGATTTAGGGAGCCTATGAAGACATAGTTATGGTGGGGGAATTAAAAAGTATTTTATTGCACACTTTGTTTTTGGGTGCATGGTGGAAACATGTGCTTGTATTAAAAAATGTCCAGGTTTTAGAGGAACACTAGTGGTAGAAATAAATCAAAACCTGTGTGTGTTATACAGCCTGAAATGGATTATTTTGTTTTAAAGCTATGACTTTTTAAAGAGAAAAACACCCTAATGAGTATTTTAAGGTGTGGGTGAGAAAGATGGTAAAGTTAAGTTTTGTAAAATGTTTATTTGATGCTAAATTGGAACTTCTGTTTTTCTTAATCAGGCATGGGCAGCTCTCCTGACAATGCTGTAGTCAGAGCTACAGGGACACCTCCACCAGAACCGCCAAAGAACCAGGAATCTGCTCTGAGACCTTTAACAACAACAACAGCGCCAACGCAAAACAGCACAAGAGCGCAGATGAGTTATCAGGGCAGTCCAAAGCTCGCATATGTCAAACCAAAGGACAAAACAAAAGACTCCAGTAAAAAGCAACCACGCAAACACAACTCCAGTTCCTCAGCGGTCAGCACCACACCAAACCCTGAGAAAACTGTGAGCAAAAACACACATATTCACAAACCCAGAGCACGCGCTTTAGGGGTTGTGAATGTGAGGGAAAACACACATATTCACAAACCCAGAGCACGCGCTTTAGGGGTTGTGAATAAAAAAACAAGGACTGAAAGTTCCGGCAATACTGGGGTATCTCTTTATGAAGTATCTGAAAATTATTACGAACCATTCTGCCAACACAATAAGCTTGGCACAACTCTTCGGTATTCTAAAAAGATTTGGCAAAAATATGACGCTTCGTTCAGAAAGCTGATGGACACTGTATCCTCAGGGGTTCTCAAAGAAAGGAGGGCTGGAAACTACATCAAAAATGCAAAAGCTCTTGCGGGTGACTTTGGAAAAATTGAAGTATTTTTCAAAGAGGGTGGCTCTGAGCAGATGTGACTGGCCGTGGAAAGGGGCTTGGATAAAAGGGGCATCCTCAAGGGTACACATCAGCTAAGGCTTAAACAAAAGGGGGACAGAATTTGGGGGATAAACAAACAGCTGCCAAAAGTTACAGGCCAGGATTGCTGTAAAATTTTTTAAAAAGGCTAAAGAGGTGATGAGGAGAAAAGAACAAAAAGAGATGCCCCCTATTGAAGACTCTCAGACTGATGTGTCTGAGAATGGGGAGGAGGAAACAGAGTCTGATTTAGAAAATTCCCCAGAAGGCTCTCCAGACGGGTCCCTGTCTACTCCTGATGATCCTCACGGTGCATGAGAAACTGGGGTGGTCAGATCAAAAAAAGATTATGCTCAGCGACATAGCAGCATTTGAACAGCATTTAGGAGTCAAAATACAGGTGGTGCTTTATGCGGCAAAAGGCGAGTGGTTTTTTTTTTTTAATGGGCCCAGTGTACCCCAAGACTTTTTTTTTTATCCTGTTGAACAATGTGCATTACTATGGAGTTCTGGATGCGAAAGAGTTGTTTGGTGCAAAAAATTATTGTGAGTTTTGCACATGGTGTAGTCACGAGCACTCTTGCAGGTATCTTTACCACTTCTGCTTGAGTGCGACGAGCTCAGAGAGTGTGGGTGTGCAGCTAAGGTGTCCTAGCTGTAGACTGTATTGTTGCTCCAAAGAGTGTTTAGACAGACATGTCAACTGTGCATTGAAAAAAAACCAAGTCAAATGCCTGTCTAAAACTTTGTGATCAGTGTTAGTCTTACGTGGACAAGGGGCACAGGTGTAAAGGGAGGCGTTGTAAGCAGTGTCAGGGTTTGATCACTGGTGATGTAGACAGCCACCTGTGTTTTATGGATAGCATTAAAAAGACTGAATCATCAGAAAAGTCTGTGTGTATGTTTGGGGGTGGGTTTTTTTTTTTTTTTACGATTTTGAATGCACGCAGGAGACGGGGTTGCATGTGCCCAATTAAACTTTTGCTATGTCCCTAAAGCTGGAAAAATCCTGGGAATTTAAAGGTGATGAGTGTCTTTCTACCTTTGTTAAGACCTTTATTGGCAAAAAGTTCCGGGACTCCGTGGGGTCTGGGGAGAGAACCCCAGCCCAGGAACAACAGCACAGCCAGGTCAGGGTCTGTTCCTTCTCCCCCCTCCCTCCCCGCTCTGTCAGAGGAGCTGCAGAAGACTTGACAGGACAGGACTCTGCATTCCCTTGGCCCGATTCTCCTGCTCACATCCGTGTGACCCAGGAGTAACAGGTTTATTTTAATTTTCCTGTTCCTGGAAATGTGCTGCCCTAACAGCAACCGCCCATTTCCCTGCTGCCAATTGCCTTCTGCTTGCTACCCAGCATTCCCCATGGTCTGCCTGGGTTCTGCTTTTCTTTTAAAAGGGCTCTCACTGCAGCTTTGCTCTCTGTTGTCCCGAAGAGATCCTGGCTTTCTGGGGAGATCTACTCCCCACCCTCTTTGTGTTCCTCCTCCAGTGACTCTTGCTGCTCGGCCACAGGGGCTCCACTGTCCTCACGGTGGCATCATTGCATCCACACAAGCAACAGTCCGCAAACTAATTTAATTCACATTGAATGTAGTGCACTTTTAAAGTGGAATCCAGTATTCACAACAAGTGGGGAGTTAGTGTGCTTTAAGGGTTTGTGTCATGTGCACACAGGCATTTTCAATCTGCATTAACTTGAATTAGACTGGATTAACCCCCCCATCGAGATAAATCCCTAGATTCCAAGTGCAGTGGCTGGGGGTTGGTTCTGCACTGTGTGACTTAGCCCTCGCAGTGGCAGGGTGATGCGGCAGAGAGAGCTGCTTCTCGGGCACAGGGCTGGAGTGTTGGGCTTGGGATTTCTATAGGCGCCTGTGCACTGTACATCCCCACTGCTTTTCAGGGGAACAGGACTTACTGTAAATAACCATATGACACCGAAGATAACCCTGACTTCATGTCTGCAATTGCTCATCCAAACGGATCCCTGCTCCCCCAGCCAGGCCCCAAATTTCAACTGCTGCTCAGCCAAAGAGGCATCGAGACCTGTCAGAAACCATGTGATGTGAGCAGGCATGGAGCAAATCACCTTGTATATTCATTATGTGTGATGTGATTGGTCACTTACGTCACCTGGGTTGAAATCACCACCAGACTGGGATGAAAGGGTTTGTGTGTGGACACAAGGGGGGTTAGGGCAGTGCCTGAGTTAGAGCCCGAGTTAACTCTGCTATGAAGACAGACCCTGTTGAAAACAGGCACTAACTTTTGTTTTTCCCAGTGGGTGCTCTGGCCCTGCTCCGCCCCGAGGCCCTGCTCCCGCGGGGCATCGTCCCCCAGGCCCCGCCCTCACTCTGTCTCTTCCTGCCCCTACTCTGCTCCCTCCCCGGAGGCCCCCCTGCCTACTTGCAATTTGCTAATCTCCACCCCCTCCATGAGCCTCTCCGCCCACTCATCAGCCTCTCGCTCCTCTTTGCCCCCTCCCCCAAGCGCCTCCCACAGCCGCTCACTGATCAGCGGCCAGCCCCAGGACCCGTGCAACAGCTGATTGGCAGCCAGCACCAAACAGCTGTGGCTGGTGGGTGCTGGGCACTCCCTATTTTTTCCATGGGTGCTCGGGCCCCAGAGCACTTACCGAGACAGTGCCTATGCTCTTAGTGCAGAACACAGCCCCCAGATTAGGTACGGCAGGATGAGGAAATAAAACTTCTTTTCCAACTACCAGAAAACCCAAAGCAAAGAGGTGACTCCTCTGAGTGTTTCAGGTCACTCTGAGGTATTTACACTGCAGACCATGAATCAGGAAGCTTCAGGTCTCTTCAAATACCTGCTTAAAGCAACCTGACTGTAAACAACAAGCCATTGTCCACATCTGACTCAGAGCCCAGGGAACCGGTCTGAGTGGTTTGCAAAGAACTGTACAGAGATGAGGATAAGTTCATATAAATAAATGTTTCTGCTAAGACTCCAAGCTCCAAAATGCTTCAATAGTAAATATTTTGTATGATTGCCATATCTGGAGCAGTCAATCAATTAACGACACAGAAGTTTTGTTTTTAAAAACTTTCTCTATACATGGACACCCCCATAAACCTCAAGTACACAGAGAGCAAACAGACCCAAATACAAACAGAGAATGTTACACACAGCTGTGTCCTCTTCCTGATGCTCAGGGAAGCCATTCCAAAGGTCACTCCTCACTCACCGGATCTATGTGTCCTGCCTTGGTCACCACAATTCCTTGATAACACTGCCAAACAGTTTCACATTCCAAAGTCGCAGGGACGTTCTTCAGAAAGGCACCAAGGCCAAAGCCTGAGGAATCCTCTGATTCCACAACCAACAAATTCACCCCAGCCATGCCACCAGCATCCAGAATCTGAGCTTTTGGCCCAGCCCACTCTGGCACTGTACGGGGGCCATTAAAACTTGTCTCTGGCTGGGAGACACTTTCCCCCGTACAGGCGCTGTGCAACACAACCGCAGGCTCTGCATCAAAGGGCCCCGTGCTGGGAGTGAAGCTTGGAGTTAGCAGGGCTGGGAGGGAATGTGCTGCAGGCAGAAGGAGGTGGGTCCATACTGTTAGCACGATGGACATTTTTGACAGTGCTGCCGCTCATAGGCGGCCCACACTGGGGTCCTATGACTTAGGGTAGCTCCCCTGGCTACCTTAAATTACACTGGGGAATGTTTTATCCCCTCCCTCCCCCCAGAGCAGCCTGGAATCCCAAGGATGCAAAAGTGGTGTCAAGCGAATTTTCCCATCTCTCCCCCAGAGCTGTGAGTTCTCTGCTGCATGTCCCAGAGGCCCGGCACAGTATTGCACCCTGTGTTTCTAGACCTTGTGGTTGCAGAGATAACCCTGAAAAGGAAATGAGTGTAAGTGATGCAATGACGCCTGCCTGAGTCTGCAGACAGCCTGAAACAATAGCGCTAAGAAAGGGGAACTTCTCCATTCCTCACAGCTCAGTGGACTCATAATGCCATGGAATTCAGTGTGTCTGCCACAGAATTTACAGGTTGCCCAAAGTTTTATCTTCTGTGTCCCTGCCCTGCTGCAGACAGGAGTGGGGGGAGCCACCCCTCACCTAAACAGCCAACACCTCAGTCAGAGAAGGAATCTTCCCTCCCTCTTTCAAACAGTTGCAATAGTCCAATCAACACTGAGCAAACCCAAACTGGATGCTTCAGTTTTCACCACTATTACCAGCATCATATCTATTCCTGAGCGAGCTGAGAGGGGAGCTAGCAAACAGCCCACCACAAGCTCATCTAGCTGTGGCTAACACTCTAGACACGGCTCTCTCTGGATTGAGGCCAGGCCATTGAACTGCAACTGCTTTCGGGGCACTGATGGATGATCTCCTTCTGTCACTGGACAGGTGGTTAGAAACTGAGCAAGGAGCTATAAACTCCTGCTGACATGATGCTGTAAACGAGCGGCATTCCCACTCCGCTCCAGAGTCTGCACATGCTGTGTGGGGTCAAACTCACCCCTGCCCTGGGACTTTGCTTTATTCACAAGGTATCTCACAATAACACAACGGGAACTCCAGCCCCAGCTTTCCTCCCAGTCTGGCTTTTCCTAGGGCTCCTCCTGTGGTGCCACAGAGAATGGGCGCAGCAGGTCCTGGGGTAGCTGACAATGGGACATACTCACTAAGATAGAGCGCTCACAGTGGGCAAGGGCCATAGCTGGCCCCTGGCTGCCCAGAGGGAAGGGCCTGTGAGCTTACAGAGCTGGGCACAGGAAGCACAGAGGGGTCCAGGTCTAACAGACGCAGATGTCCCAACCAGTACTGCCCATGGAATTTCACTACGGACCAGAGTTATGAAGGTACAGCAGTGCCTACAGAGGCAGACAGATGCCTAGTGGGGTTCTCAAAAGAATCTAAGCAAGTAATGCACCCAAGGGAAATCAATAGGAGTTAGGTACCTAAGGGTTATTGAAACCAATGGGAGTTAGGTGCCTAAACAGAGTAAGCACTTTTGACAACCCCACAAGGTACCTATCTGCTTCTTTAGGTTCCTAAATGCCTTTGAAAATCTGGCCTTACATCCCTCCCTGCTTACCTAGAGGAGGACTTATACAAACCAAACCAAACACAACACCAGAAATCACACCTAGAAATCCTCCTCTGACATTCCACCCAGAGATCTGTCACAGGCCAACTTTCCCAACGCAAGCCTCCTGCACAGGGATTCATGCCACTTTGCTTGTGCATTGGAAATGGCAGGTGACCAGCCTTCTGCGGTCTGGAGCAGAGGAGGGAGCTCCTGATCCTCAGCTCAACAACTGGGACTTTCTGATTTTGCCTCTAGAACATGCCTGGCAAGAGCTGGAAGCTTCGGTTCCCTGGAATGCTGGACAGTCCCCGTTTAGAAGAGTCAAGGACCAGACTACCCATGACAGGCTCCTGTAAGGGAGAATGAGACAACCCAGACCAACCTGGAAGTAATTAAATCCTATGTGGCTAGTTGGCAGTTAAATAGCTAATGAGCCTGATAAAGGGTTACCAGGGCTCAGCTGTAGGGATCCTAGGGACAGGAAGCTGCTGAAGAGAGGAGCTCCCAGGAGAGCTCACCAGAGCAAGAAGCCTGGAAGAGGTGCTCTTGGAGCAGTGGTCCCCAAACTGTGGGTCATGCCCCTCTAGAGGGCGTGGAGGAACATTTGGGGGCATGGCAGGGCCTGGACCAGCCCCCAGCCCTGCTCTGCCCCCAGCTCCACTCCGGCCCCACCCTAAGCCTCAGCAGTAGCTCCGGCCCCGGCCTCAGCCACCGACTCCCAGCCCTGCTCCGGGCTGTGACCCCAGCTACAACTCAGTCCGCACCAGTGGCTTCGCTCCTGGCTGAAGCCCCCAACTCCTGGCCCCAACTGCGGGTCCACTCCCAGTCACAGCCCCTGTCTCCTGGCCCCAATTGTGTCCCCGTTCCTGGCCCAGCTCCCGGGGTGGGGGTGCAAACCAGGTAAGGGAGGGCATGACCAAAAAAGTTTGGGGACCACTATCCTAGACAGAGGAGCTCCCCTAAGGGGGAGGAGCTGCCAGAGATGACAAGGACAGCAGCAGCTGTGGCAGGACAGAACCCTGGAGAGCTGCCCCTGGCTGGAGAAAGTGGATGCAGAGAATAAAGGCACAGTCTGAAATGACCCCAGCTCCAGGAGGGAGGGCTGGAGTCATCTGATTCCACGATGGAAACTAATCCAAGCCCAGCTCCGGGAAAGAGGACTGAGGACTCCTGACTTGAGGACAGTGAGGAGCTTGAGTGAGAGCTGGAGGCTGGAGCAGAGTGAAGGAAAAGATTTTATTTTGGAGTTTACTTGGACTCAGAGCGGACCCCAGCAGGGAACTTTTCTCTCAGATCTTTTAGACTGTGAGGCATAATTTAAGGAGTGCTGAAGAGGGTAAACTAAGGCAAGTGCTTTCCAAGACACCCTGAAATGGCTGAGGGTGGTAGCTGAGGGTGCCACTGCATGATAAGTCTACAAAACTGGAACCCATTTAACAGAAGTGCTGCCCCTTCCCCATGCAGACAGAGCCTCGCTCTCTTCAGTCTGTCTGCGTGGGCCCCTCACCGCAGGGTCTGTCCCCAACAGAACCTGCATCACAGAGTGGGAACCTGGAGCGAACACAGCACAGGGTTTTGGGCCACCCACCTGGCTTCCAGTGTCCCTGTCCCAGCTCCCAGGCTGCTCCCACTCCCCCACAGCCTCCAGCTCCCCCCTTCCTCAGGCTGCCTCTGCCCAATCCTGTTCCCTGGGGGGTGACCCAGGGCCCAGCATGGAGCCATCAGGGTCACTACAATACTGTCTACCACTCCCAGAAGACAGGCACAGGATGGGCTCAGGGAGTGGCTGGCCCCACAATGGGACCCTTGTGCCCCCTCCCCCAGTGTTCACTGCTGCCCTTGCTGGGCCTTGTCTGCACTCAGACTGGGAGCCCTGTGGGACTGGCAGCCCCTTGTTCTGTCTCTGCAGAGCCTGGCTCATGCGTGGGTGCTATATCAATAACGCTCACTGCCCAGCCCCTAAGGTCTGCATGACAGTGCGTGGCCTTCCCCATTGCACACGGGGACCCTGGGGGGAAGGAAGCCCTGGTTACTCTACCCCCACACAGGGCTGGCTCTGGCTTTTTTGCCGCCCCAAGCAAAAAAAAACAAACCCTCAGGGCAGCTGGAGCGGCGAAGGAAAAAAAAAAAAATTACCCATAAAAAAAAAACACAGGGTCAGGGGTGGCTTGCCTGCGAGAGGTCCCGGGTCCCACGGATTTGGCGGCATGCCTGCGGGAGGTCTGCCGGTCCCGTGGATTCGGCGTACGTGCCACCGAATTGCCGCCGAATCCGCGGGACCGGTGGACCTCCCGCAGGCATGCCGCCCAAGGCAGCCTGCCTGCCGCCCTCGCAGGGACCGGCAGGGTGCCCCCAGCGGCTTGCCGCCCCAGGCACGTGCTTCGAGTGCTGGTGCCTGGAGCCGCCGCTGCCCACACATTCATTGTGAAACTCCCCCGAGCTGCCAGATCTGGATCCCTGGGGTCAGAGCGCGGGCAGTCGAGTGGCACTGACTGGCCGGGGCTGCTGGGGTGGGTGAAAGGAAAAGAAAAGCATGTGCTGAGCCTGCGAGTGCAGCAGCAGAGGCAGCGGCAGAGAGAGGGGGCGCAGCCATTGAGAACAGCAGGGTCTCCACCTGCAGGGGAGGGGTCAGCGCTGGGACAACAGGCTCGGTCAGGCGCTATGGGGGGGGCGGGGCTGGAGATGAGGGGTTTGGGGTGCAGGAGGTGGCTCAGGGCTGGGACAGAGGGTTGGGGTGCAGGACGAGGTGTGAGGTCCTGGCAGTGCTTACCACGGCTCTTGGAAGCGGCCGCCAGGTCCCTGAGGCACCTAGGTGCATGGGTGGCCAGGGAGGCTTTGTGTGTTGCCCTCGCGGCTGCAGGCGCTGTCCCTGCAGTTCCCTATAGTCACGATTCCCAGCCAATGGGAGCTGCGGAGCCGGCACTCAGGGTGTTGGCAGCGCACGGAGCTTCCCTGGCTGTCTATGTGCCTATGGGCCGCAGGGACCTGGCGGCTGCTTCCGGGAGCCTGCCTTAGCCCCGGTTCCCCGCTGCGCCGCTGACCAGACTTTTAACGGCCCAGTCGGCAGTGCTGACCAGAGCTGCCAGGGTCCCTTTTTGACTGGGTGTTCTGGCCGAAAACCAGATGCCTGGCAACCCTAAACCTGTTCTGCCCCAGCTGTTACATTTACTTGTTATACACCTCAGATACTGCACAGATCAACATGGTCCAGAGAGCAGGGCTTCCTGGCTCCACATCACGACTCTCTGTCCCTCCCACACTGATCCCTGCAACCCCCCACCCAGCTATACCTCTTCATCCCCCGTCCTCTGCACAGACACACACCTTTAAGCCCCATCCCCTGCCATAAATCCATATCCCAGGGCCAGTCTCCTGCCCCACTGCACATTGTTATTTGCATTCCAGTAGCACCTAGAGGTCGCACTCAGAGCTGGGCCCCACGGCACTAGGTCCTGTACACACACACTCAGGGCCAGGCTCCACTATGCTAGCTCCTGTACGCACACACTCTGAGCTGGGCCCCACAGTGCTAATTACTGTACACACACACTCTGAGCTGGGCCCCATGGCGCTAGGTCCTGTATGCACACTCTCAGGGCCAGGCCCCACAGCACTAGGTCCTGTACACACACACACACTCAGGGCTGGGCCCCACAGCGCTAGGTCCTGTACACATACACTCAGGGCCGGGCCCCACTGAGCTAGGTCCTGTACACACACACACACACTCCAGACTGTAAGATGACACAGGCCCTACTCCAAAGAGTTTACAATCTAGGGTCCTGACCCTGAAAATATTTATAGCCAGGTATAACTTTACTCAGAAACCTGCCCCTCTTCCCCACTCACCCCTCCAGGTACTGCCCCATCTCCCTCCTCCCCTTTATCTCTGAACTCAGTGAACCCAGTCTGCAAACAACGCTTATGCCTCCAACTGTCTTAGATCCCTTCCAGTCTGACGTCCCTCCTTCCCACTCTAGTCAGACGGCTCTCACTGGGGTCCCTAATGATCTTCCTGGCCAAATCTCAATGCCCACAATCACAGGATTTTTTTTTTATTCCTCCCTCTGCACACCCAGGCCATTTCCAAACACCACTGCTCCTTCCTGACTGTTATCTCCAGAATCGTCCTTTTCTCACCATCCCTGCAGCACAGGCCCTCACTCAAAGGCCCTCACTATATCCCGCCACTATTAACATCCTCTTCTATGGCTCCCAGACACACCCACTGTCCCCCTTCTGTCCACACAAACTGCATCTAACAAAAAGACAGTCCCTGCCCCAGGGAGTTCACCCTCTGCATGGCCAACTGGGTACTAACTGGTGAGGGGCAAGAAGCTTGTGAGGGAGTGGAGCTGAAGGGGGTCTCAGTGGAGGGACACTAAGTGGTGGATGTGGTAGCAGAGACAAGCCCCTGAAAGCTGATCCTAGCAGCAGTGTTTTGGATGAAGGTGAGGGGACAAAGCGGAACAAAGCGGCTAGTGTCAAGGCCGGGCAGGAGGAGATCACAGCAGTGGAGGTGTGAGATGATGGGGTGAACGAGAGCCTGGGCTGTCAGGGCAGACAGGAGACGCTGAATCTGTGACGTGTTATGTACACAGAAGCAGGGAGACTGGGGTGAGGTCAGGACATGGGGGCTTAGAGAGAGGCTGAGTCAGAGACAATGCCCAGATTTCTGGCCTGAGTGATTGGGCGAATGGACGTGTTGTAAGGGTGGCCAGCACTGTATTTCAAAATTACAGGATAGTTTTTTCTGCTCTCCCCAACCCCCGACCTGGGCCTACATCATGGAGTGGTTCTCCCAGCCAGAGCAGAGGAAATACCCCCTGGACTCCTCCTGAAAGAAGCCACCTCGAGCAGGGTCCAGACCCCAGGCCTTCCACTCCGTTCTGAGCTCCCTCCAGCCAGCCCAGGCCTCATACCCCACCACAGGGCCACAATCCCTGGCCCACAGGAGGGGCAGAGATCCTGGTACCTTGCTCTGGTGGGGTCCAGCGTGCGGGATGGGAGGCAGGGAGGAGGGAGAGCAGCCACAGCCCCCTGCCTCTGGGAGGGCTCGTGGTGTTATCCAAAGCGCTGAAGAAACTAGGAAGTGGGGTGGGCTGTGAGAGGTGCGGAAGAGATTAAACACTCAGCTGTTGAGCTTAAATTGCCCTCTGGACATCAACAAGGAGGAGACGTCAGACAGGCCGAGATGTGGGATGGGATGGAGGGGGAACAGTGTTTAGTGGAGAAGGAGTTTGAAAGACATTGGCATAGAGGTGGTATCTGAAGCCATGTGTGTAGATAGGAGCTACTAGAGGCAGCGTGTGGAGAGAGGAGAGCTGGGGGCCAAGCACTGAGCTTTGGGGGACATTCTCTGAAAGAGGGAGACAGGAAGAGACCAACCCAAGAAAACAGACATTGAAGAAGTGATTAGAAAGGCAGGAGGAGAACTGGGAGAGGAGGGAGCTGTGAAAACCAATGATTTAATGGCGACAGGAGTGGTCAGTGGAGTCAGAAGGAGGAGCATGAGGCTAGCACAAGGAGGATGCGGATCACATGGAAACCATATGATCTGGCCAGGAAGGTCATTAGAGACTTTGGTGAGAGCGGTTTCAGTGTTGTGCAAGGGGGTGGGAGCCGGATTGGAGAGGATCTAGGATGGAATTGGAGGAGAGGAACTCCAGACAGCGATTGTAGACAGAGCGTTCACTGAGCTTAGAGATGGAAGCAGAAGGGGAAGTAGGTAGAGAGGCAATTGGGGTCGGGGATAGAAAGTTTTAAGATGGGAGAGACTGAGTGTCACAGGGTGACTAGTTCTTTAAGGGGAGTTCAGCCCAGGGCCAGTCTGTGAATATTCAGCTGATGCTGAGGCCAGGGATCAGGTGATGGTTTGAAGAGTGCAGAGAGTCACAGGCTTGGGGTAACTGCACCTCTGACTCCCTCTGTGGTCTGCTCAAGGCACATCCCCTTAGGTCTCAGGCCTCTCCCTGGGCAGGGACCCACATCTCTCTCTCTTCATACCGGGGTTTCAGGCTTGCTGCCTCCCTGCAATTCACTGTGGGTTTCCCAGCAGGCCTGACCAGGTACTAGCATTTGTGCTTTGCTTTCTCTCCCAGGGCTATGAACAGCATGTGTCAGTGGTTACCAGCAACCCAATAGCTCTTCCGAAGCAGAGAACATTGAAGGACAAAAGCCTGACAGAGAAAACTTACCATAAACCAATAAGAGGTCTGAACATTACACTTATACTGAAGGATTCTCATTAGGCACATGGGACTCTCTGATAGGTTCCAAAGTCCTTCAAACCTTCCCTAGGGGTTTGTCCTCTTGAATAACAGGTCCTGTTAGTTTGTAGGCCAAGATCGCAGGCCTCTGGTCCATTTAAATCAAGGGTTTTTTTTACCAAATATCTTTGTTCTCTTTGGCTTCTGGGACTTGGTCTGAACTAGTTTGTGCAATTCTCCCTAGGGGTGGCACTTCTCTGTAGCTGTTACCTGTCCTAGCAGTAATTACCTCCCATGGGTTGTAGCTCCTGGAGGAGATGGGGTAACCCTCCCCAATGGAGTAGATTACAATCCTGAGCCGACAGATGTACCTATAACATGTGTAGGTGCCATTTATACAGGGGATACAAAAGGAACATTCATAAAATTAATTCAATAATTCCCAAAATACCACATGTGGTTGCAATACCTGTTAGAGTACACATGTGAGTGTTATAGATTGTTCCTATTATCTCTGAATAGGGCTCAAAACTTCTCACAGGCACCCCAGGTATAATGGATATTGGGGGCTTAATTCTCTGATACACAAAGGACTTTTTGTGCCACTCCGTCATGGGGCCTCCCCAACTGCTGCAGGGACGGTGAAGGGCATGCAAGAGGAAAAGATATGAAAATAGATCATCACCACTATGCAGGCAAAGTCAGAGGCCAGATAATGCAGAGGGAGAAGGATGCAGATAGAAAAGTGCAGGAAGCAGAGAACCAGCCATTATGGAATTACAGGGGTGGGGTCTCAGTGCAGAGACTCAGCATCAGGAGGGACAGAGGGAGCAAGTTAAATTAGTAGGATGGAAACCACAGCAGGAGGGAACCAAAATGCCCAAGTTGCTGTGGAGGCAGCCCCAGGGCTGGAGTGGGTCACTATCATCCCTGAGGGAACAGAACACAGAAGCTGGCTAATTTCACATCCTCATTGTAACAGGAGCTTTAGCTCTGAGCCCTGGTCAGATGTGCCTAGTGCAGCATGAATGATTTGTGGGTTTACTTCATAGCTGAAGAATCGGAGATTCATGATTTGTTTGTGGCCAAAGAGTCTGATCTGTGACTTATACAGACTGCCAGTGCAGTGTACAGGAATTGGCAGTGTCCCTTTAAATAGTTTGTGAGCCCTGTAGTGGCGCTCACTGTGTTGTGTATTTTTGAAGCTACCAGAAACCAGCCAGAGCAGTAGGATGGATGTAGTGTCAAGACCTGACAAACTGGTGTATAGCTCTTAACCATGGTCAGGGGGACCCAGCTGTGCCCTGTGGTTTCTCCATGTTGCTGATTGTTGTGTAAAGAGCAAAGATACTCCAGGTGGGTTGAGCAGATGCTGTTTATAAAACAAGGCAGTTATGCGAGATGGACGGTGATGACCAGTGTGGAAGCAGAGAAAGAACTGACAGGAAGGGGATGCAATGCATGACAGTTCATTAGCAAGAATCAGGCTAACTGTAACCCTAATAACGCGAGATTTGTAGAAGCGAGGATTGTGTGAGGCGAGTGGGAAAGAACTGTGTGAGAAGTTGTTGCGACCTTGTGTAGATAATGTGTAGAAAATATTGTATGTAGACAAGAGTCAAAACAAGTGAGAAAAATAAGATATCAAGATGGCCTATGTATAAACAAAATGCAGCTGTTGCTTATTATTGTCTGTAATGAAAGGTATAAAGGTTTGCTGTAATTGTTTACCTGTAGAGAGACCTGTTTAGCTCTCTCCCTCTACGCAATTGTTAGAGAAAATAAAGTATCTGACTTGCTGTACCCAAACAAAGAGTGAGAACTCTGTTATTCTCCGACAATTTGGGGGCTCGTCCGGGATGGCAACGCCCGCAGAGGCACCGGCAGCTGCTACGGATCGTTCCCCTTCGAACCCCATGGCGGCACAATAGAGGTAAGAGACCTTTTGAAATCTCTATTGGGGTGTCGGAGGAGGACTGTCCGTGGGGCCATCTGTCCCTGTTGGGCTTACGCCATCCGAACTTATTGACTGTGCAGCAAGGTCAGATGCAGAGCGGTTCTGGGGAATTATTTTGCCGCCCCCAATAAGGTAGTTGTATGCCGTTCTGGGGACCTGTTAGTTTGGCCGCCCCCATATGCATATGAGAGATGCATAGGTATGCAGCGGTGCTGAGGGGTTGTTTACCGCCTCAAGAGGGGTTGTTACCGCCTCATAGTGTAGATGCATCGTGGTACATGGAAATAGAGGCCTTGGTGTGTGTGTGTGTGTGTGTGTGTGTGTGTGTGTGTGTGTGTGTGTGTGTGTGTGTGTGTGTGTGTGTGTGTGTGTGTGTGTGTGTGTGTGTGTGTGTACACCAGTGTGAATTGAGAGTTACCGGAAGACGCCCAGAGTACTCTGCGAAGTCTTTTGGCTCGTGACCAGAACTACTCTAACGCAAGCCCGGTAACTAGAAGATCTTTTAGGAGATCCGACCCACGGTAAGCTAACTCGGCCTGGCATCGTCCGGCGAGGAGGTTACCTGGGTCTAGGAGTGTGTGAAACCATCTTCCCTCCCCTTTTCCTCTCTGTGTGAGCCACTGACAGTCTGATCATCTCACTGGATGCAACGAGAGTAAGCGGCGCCGTCTCTCTGAGACTAGCCGGCGTTCTTTGCTGAAGGGAGGTGTAGGAGGGTCGTGGCCATCCTCATTAGTCTCTCCTGTGTGAGTACCCTGTAGGGAGAGATCCTTAGTTTATGTGCCGCTAGCACGGACAGGGCATCCTCCTCCCTGTGTGTGTGATTGGAAAATGGGTGGGGGACAGTCTAAGCATTCCCTCTCACCCCCTAAGGGTACCCCAGCTTATTTCATGTACGTACATTACGGTCCGACAACCTGCAGGTATTTAGATAATTGGAATCTTTACACACGTGCAAATCCATCTAAACAATGCCCACTAGAAGGTACCTTCGATTTAGATAAACTTACATATCTCAGAGAAACCCTGGCTTCGCCAAAAGCCTCTGATATGCAGTGGGAGCAATTTGTCTATTGGTGGGAGGAAGCAACAAAGAGACTCTACGAGTCTCGGGTGCGGAGTCTAAAAGACTCCCAGGAAAAATTAAAAACCCAAGTACACAATTTACAACTTAAACGTAAGGCATCCGGATGTCTTCCTGCTCGAGCAATTCCTTCTGTTCCTCTTTATCCCCAATTAGTTAGGGCTGACAGTGAAGAGGAAACTACTGAGGACATTGTAGATTTTTTCAGTAACATTCAGCAGCAGCAGCCCGTGCCTCCTCCCCCTCCACAGGCTGTGCCTGCTAACGAACCTCAACCGGTAGTGTCAGCTTCACCACCACGTGTATCAGCTGCACAAATTGTTCTTTCTTCTCCTGTGAGAGAACCCTCCTCTTCACCACAAAGGGATGATTCTGATCCTCCCAGTAGCTCTCCCGACTCTGGTCCTTCTGAGGAGGGTACCCGTTATTTTACTAGAAGCCTAGCACAGACACTCCAGGCTCCTTTAAGAGAACTGCCTGGGACTGCAGGACAGTTGGTTACAGTGCATGCCCCGTGGTCACCAGGAGATCTGAGAAACTTGGTAAAGGAATTTCCTAACGTTAGGGAGGAGCCAGAAAAATTTAGAGAAGAGCTCCGGACAGTGGTTCAGTGTTATAATTCATCTTGGGCAGACATTAATCAACTCTTACGGATGATTATGCCAGCCAAAGTTCGACAACGGCTTACCAGACGGGCAGCTTGGCCAGGTGCCGACCCTGGAATTGCGTGTGACTTAAGAGAGGCTAGGGACCGTCTCTTAAATTCTATTACGGAAGTCTGCCCTAAGAAGACAGATTGAACAAAGATTACCTACTGTAAACAGAATAAAGGAGAGTCCCCTGCTGATTATCTAGATAGACTGACTAAGGTTTTTGAACAACATTTGGGAATTGTTCAGCCAGCTGAAAATGCCAGAGAGGCAGTAGGGGCTGCTTTTGTTCAGGGACTCTTACCAAAGATTCAGCAGCAGTTAAGAACTATCTGTATTGGCTGGCAAACTAAACCCCTTTCTGAATTGGTGACAGTCGCCAATCATTGTACAGCTTGCATAGAGCAGAAGAAAGAGAATACTGAAACAAAACTTTTGGCCTTGCAGTTAGAAAATTATCAAAACAAGGGCCGTGGGGGAATGAAGGGAGGACGAGGACGAGGAAGAGGAAGAGGGAAAGGTCCCTCGTATCCTACCCAGACCGGGAACACTGCATGCCACTTTTGTGGTCAAGAGGGACACTGGAGAAATGCGTGCCCAACCCGATTATCTCAGAACCCTCCACCTCCTTTCCCAAATCCTGAAGCGTCTGCTTTTAACCGACAGAATACCTCTTACTAGGACAGCCTGAGGGAACATAACTGCATCATGAATCCTTTAATTCCTATTAATCAAGAAGGCCCCTATGTAAATTGTGAAATTGCAGGACAATCTGTTACTTGTCTTGTGGATACTGGAGCTAGTAGATCTGCTCTAAGACCCTCAGAGTTTCCCTCTGTTCCTTTGTCAACTTTGTCTGTAAATGCCGTTGGCATTTCAAATCAACCTGTTTCGCATCCTGTCACAAAACCCCTTGCGGTTTCACTGGGGCCCCTTGCTAACAAGCATGCATTTTTGCTCAGCCCCTCCTCTCCTGTGAATTTGCTGGGAAGGGATCTTTTGTGTAAATTAGGCTGTACTATCTATTGCACACCAGATGGCGTATTCTTACAAGTTCCTGATGAGAATACTAATCTAGTGTTGGCTACACTCCACATAGAGGAGCCAGCTAAATTACCAACAACTCTTAGCCCTGACCTTGTGCATTTGTTGTCACAAGTTCCCCCCCATCTCTGGTCTCGGCATGCAAATGAAGTGGGACAGATTCGGACAGCTGAGCCGGTTAAGATTTTTGTTGATCCTTCTAAAGCTTTGCCAAGGGTTCCACAATACCCTCTGCGTCCTGAAGCAGAGGAAGGAATAGCCCCAGTAATGGAGTCTTTATTACAGCAGGGTATTATTGTTGCCATCACCAGTTCTTGTAATACTCCTATCTTTCCTGTAAAGAAGCCAGGAAAGAACACCTATCGGTTTGTTCAAGATCTCTGCGCGATTAATGCTGTTGTTTTGCCTTCTTTTCCTGTGGTTCCAAATCCAGCTACAATTCTTTCTTGTATTCCCCCTTCAGCCACCCACTTTACTGTTGTGGACCTTTGTTGAGCTTTCTTTTCTATCCCCATTCACCCTGATAGTCAGTATCTGTTTGCCTTTACCTATAAAGGACGCCAGTACACCTGGACCCGGTTACCCCAAGGGTATACTGAGTCCCCATCCTTGTTTTCCCAAATCCTGAAGAAGGATCTGGATGATGTGGTTTTTCCAGGTAAATCAGTGCTTATACAGTATGTGGATGATCTTTTGCTGGCATCCCTTTCCTTTGAATCTTGTAAAGTTGATACTTTGATTCTTTTGACTGCTTTAGCTGCTAAGGGTCATAAGGCATCCCAGGAAAAACTACAGCTGTGTCAGCCCAGGGTTCATTACCTTGGTCATGATATTTCCCCTGGCACTCGTCATTTATCAGATTCTCGTATTTCAGCTATTCTAAATATGCCTAGGCCTGGTACTATTTCTCAAATGCGTACTTTTCTTGGCATGACTGGGTACTGTAGACAGTGGATTTTAGGCTATGCAACAGTGATTAAACCCTTACAGGATCTGACTAAGTCAGGTACCCCTGAGCCTCTTCCTTGGTCTCCGGAGGCTGAACGAGCTTTTGTTGCTATCAAGCAAAGCCTGTCCAGTGCACTGGCCCTGGGACTTCCTGATTATGCTAAACCATTTACTCTTTTCTGTCACGAGCGTAATGGGTATGCTTTGGCTGTATTAACGCAAAAGCACGGAGATAAACACCGTCCCATTGCTTATTACAGTACTGCCCTAGACGCTGTGGCAGCTGGATTTCCCCCTTGCCTTCATGCTGTGGCTGCAGCGGCCCTTGCTGTTCAAGTATCCGAATCTATTGTCTTAGGATCTCCCTCACGCTGTGGCTGCACTCTTGTTAAAATCTAAGACAAAGCATCTATCCACTTCTCGTCTTACAAAATATGAGCTTGTCTTGTTGTCTTCGTCTCATATTACTTTGGCTCGTTGCCCCGTTCTAAATCCTGCCTCCTTGTTGCCTGGGCCAGAGGACGGAGACCCACATGACTGTGTCTCTGTGACGTCGGTTCTCTCTCGTCCAAGAGATGATTTGTTAGATGTGCCTTTGCAAAATCCTGATCTTATTTACTTTGTGGATGGTTTGTGCTTGCAAGATTCTAAGGGTAAATTGGTTGCTGCTTATGCTGTGTGCTCTGCCTATGCTGTTATTGAAAGTGCTTTCCTTCCTTCTGTGTTTTCTTCTCAAGTGGCCAAACTTGTGGCTTTAACTCGAGCTTGTATTCTAGCTCAGGATCAAGCAGTTACAATTTATACAGACTCTCGTTATGCTTTTGGAGTGGTACATGATTATGGTTTGCTCTGGAAGTATAGAGGTTTTCTTACATCCTCTGGTTCTGCTATTAAGAATAATCTGTATGTATCTGCTCTTTTGGATGCCCTTTTATTGCCCAAAGCTATAGCTGTTGTTAAATGTATAGCTCACCAAACCCCTCATGATGAAGTTACCCGTGGAAATGCTTTGGCAGACTCTGCAGCCAAAGCAGCGGCCCTTTCTGCACCTCAGGCTGAATATACTTGTGCTTTGATTGAGCAGCCTCCACTAGCCTCCCTTGAGGATCTGGCCAAGATCCAGGAGGCAGCACCAACAGCCGAGAAACGTTTTTGGAGTGCTAATGGATGTATTCTACACACTAAAAGAACAGGAGTACTTGTGGCACCTTAGAGACTAACAAATTTATTAGAGCATAAGCTTTCGTGGGCTACAAGGTTGTAGCCCACGAAAGCTTATGCTCTAATAAATTTGTTAGTCTCTAAGGTGCCACAAGTACTCCTGTTCTTTTTGCGGATACAGACTAACACGGCTGCTACTCTGAAACCTGTCATTCTACACACTGACCATCTTTGGCGTGCCCCAGATGGTCGCTTGGTTGCACCGAAGATGCTAATGCCCTATCTTGCTCATGTATACCATGGAATGGCACACGTAAGCAAAGGGGGGATGGTTGCTGCAGTTAAACGAGATTGGTGTGCATTCGGTTTCCCAGTCATTGCACATCACTACTGTCAACAATGTGTATTTGTCAGCAGCATAACATTGGTAAAGCTGTTAAAGTTAGGCAGGCAGCTCACCCTCCCCCTTGGGGACCTTTTGTAAATATTCAGATTGATTTTATTCAACTGTCTAAATGTTGTGGTTATGAATATGTATTGGTTTTAGTTGATGTATTTTCAAATTGGGTTGAAGCTTTTCCCTGCAGGAAAGCAGATGCCAGGACTGTTGTGAAACTTCTGCTTAAAGATTTTGTACCACGATTTGGCATCCCTGTGAGTATCAACAGTGACTGTGGAACTCATTTTACTGGACAGATTGTAAAGGAGTTATGTGCAGCTTTGCAGATCCAGCACAACCTTCACTGCCCCCACCACCCGCAGTCTGCCAGGGCAGTGGAACGCCAGAATGGAATTTTGAAAAATAAACTGGCCAAGATTTGTGCTGAAACAAACTTAAAGTGGCCAGATGCCCTTCCTCTGGCACTAATGAGTATGAGGGCCACTCCCAATCGAAAGACTGGACTCAGCCCTCATGAGATTTTGACAGGGCGCCCGATGCGATTACCAACTGCGCCCCCACTGACCCTAGCTCAGATGGACATTCATTTAATGGATGACACAATGCTTAAGTATTGCCAGGCACTAATGAAATGTGTTAAGTCTTTTTATACACAGGTGAAAGAAGCACTACCCAAGGATCCTGTGCAACCCTGCCACTCGCTGGAACCAGGAGACTGGGTCTACATAAAGGTTCATCAGCGAAAGCCTGCCCTGGCTCCACGCTGGAAGGGCCCTTTCCAAGTCCTGTTAAGCACCAACACTGCTGTGAAGTGCCAAGGACTACCTGCCTGGACCCATGCTTCTCACTGCAAAAAGACCCCTCTACCTGGAGATGATTCTCCAGCTGATGATCGGCCTATTTCTCCTGCTAGCTCTGCTGTGCCTTCTGGACAGCAGGGAAGGAGGACAAGATAAAGTGCTAGTAACCTCTCCCTTGTCCACTGACAGATCTACAATGCCTTTGAATTTTTCTAAAGGAATCACACCAGTACAGGGTGAAGTGCTAGTAACCTCTCCCCTGTACTATGTTGAATCACAACTGCTTTTGGAGAAGAAAAGAAGAAACACTCGCTCTGCTGAAACCACCAAAGTCCAGGGATTCCTGACTACAAGAGATATTAAGAACTGGCCCTGGTGGAAGAGACGGAGCATTGTTGATTGGCAAGGAGGGAATTGTGGGGATCGTGCTTGGGAATGCAGGGTCGAGGGGTGGTTTGGATTTCTTCCAGGGGCAGGGCTTTGTGCTTATGGACAGGTACCTTCAGGATGCACTGCCCTCCCTAATTGGCTTTCAGATGATGAATATCAAAACCGCCTTGCCACCACGAAGATTACGCCCACTAGTCCCTTAACCCTTGCCACCACCACTGTAACTTACCCAGATACAAACAATACTGTATATTCCAATGAAACCCATTGGCCAAGGCCTTCACATCTTAGTGATTTACTGAAATTTTGTTCAGAGAAATCATTCTTTAAAGTTCAGGATAATGTATATGAGCGAACAATTGAATGGAAAACAAATGGATCAGTGGAGATAGAAATACATGATATCACTACCAGCGAACCCCAAGAATTAATAATTGCAATTGACGGGTTCTATAGTGAAGTAGATATGATGGCTGTTCCTGGAATTTGTACTGTATTAAATGAGAGAGGCCCTTATTGTTATTTGGTCACCCAATTAGCGAATAATCAAACAAATACCCAAAGAGTTTGTTCTGCCACTGGAAATTTTACCTGCATAGAAATTATTCCAGCGACTAATAATGTGACCTGTACCTTATTGCAATACACCCCCTCTTATGCCATTAATATTAATGCCTCCCGGAAGTACATAAAGGTGTTCAACCAACAGATGTGGTATAGTACTACACCAAAGAGGGATGTATTAGGATATCGATGGACTGTGATTAACACTACATTAGGGACTGTTAAATTTTCATTACCCGTATCCAGTTTCCAGATCACCTCTACATACCCAAATTGTTCAAGGGGGGCTGCCATTAGATTAGCACAACAGAGGGCTTGGGTTATTTCTTCTTGAAAGAAGAGAGACTTGATCGGATCCCTATGGGATGGGGCCAATAGTGCAGCAGCAGTTTGGAATATTTTTAAGAACCAAGAACATGATGAGAGATTGGGCCAACTAGAGAAGGCCATTGGCCTTGTTTTTGGGGCACAACTAACCCAGGTACAGGCTGGAGTTGGTGAGTTACATGTTATTTCCGCCCTTAGTTCTATGACCCAGAAGTTGCTGACAGAGATGGTATTGAATATCACTGAGGCTGGGAAGGCATTGCAGTGGGATCTAGCATGTTCAGAAATTCAGGATTTCCTGAATGACCAGCTAATGGCCATTCGGAATGATCTTGAGCATCAGGCTTGGCCCACTGCCCTTACAGACACATCAGGAGTACCATCTGATCTGTGGCCATGGAGACATACTTGGAGATTTTCTGGGTGGAAGTGCGGACATTCTCAGTGCTCCTTCCAAGCATATGGACCGGTTGGGAGGGGGTGGGCTCCCACATACCGAATCCTGCCGGGTCCATGGGGAGGATGCATGTGGGATTGGGTAATTCACCGAGACATCTGGGAAATTAGACCACCTGGTATGCCCAATCGATTTTTAGTCAGTGCTCCTGGGATTACATCTGACATTTGGATGGGGTTAGGGAGTCAGTGGACATTTTGGCCGTTAGAACCCCCACAGCTTCAGTGTATACGTAAACTGAAGCCAGGAGAAGTTGTCACTGTTCATGACTACGTTTGCTGGGAGGGTAGGGGACAAGGAACTACCCTGACAGGACACTTACTTTTTCAAGCTAATGATAGCTGTGTGTATGTTAATGCCACCACATTGCAAGACATACATTTTAATCTCACTACCACTGCAGGCAATCATATTATCTACTGGCCTGCAGATAGAGTTTTGCAAGTAGCCCTTAGGTTCCAGATACCCTTTAATTGGACTAGTTTAGTACCTGATAGATTTCAGAATTTGTTTTCACTGTTACCAGAGGTTCAGAAAATCTCTGAAGTACAAGGGCAAATTCACATGCTTCAAAATATATAGCAAGTTGAAAAGTATGCCTTTCAGACAGCTTATAGAGTATCCACCTTATGTACTAAGTATGATGTATTGTGTTTTATGACTAAGATTGTACAACAACTCCATCATATTATCGTTATGGGAATGTTATTGCTTGTGTTGTTGTTAGCTAGTGTAGGAGTATGTTATTGTTGTTGTAAAGGACGTAATAATAGTAATACCTTTCATGTCCATGCTCATCATGCATTGTCATTACATCCAATCAAAACCCCTAAGGTTGAAGCATCTGATGTAGAATCTGAATTCCAAGACTTAATGCAAATAGAGATTTGAGAAGGTTTGTGTACTAGTAGTACAAAAGGGGGGGGGGATTGTGGAAGCAGAGAAAGAACTGACAGGAAGGGGATGCAATGCATGACAGTTCGTTAGCAAGAGTCAGGCTAACTGTAACCCTAATAACGCGAGATTTGTAGAAGTGAGGATAGTGTGAGGCGAGTGGGAAAGAACTGTGTGAGAAGTTGTTGCGACCTTATGTAGATAATGTGTAGAAAATATTGTATGTAGACTAGAGTCAAAACAAGTGAGAAAAATAAGATATCAAGATGGCCTATGTATAAACAAAATGCAGCTGTTGCTTATTATTGTCTGTAATGAAAGGTATAAAGGTTTGCTGTAATTGTTTACCTGTAGAGAGACCTGTTTAGCTCTCTCCCTCTACACAATTGTTAGAGAAAATAAAGTATCTGACTTGCTGTACCCAAACAAAGAATGAGAACTCTGTTATTCTCCGACACCAGCAATAGCAACAGCAGCAAACCCAGCGAGGAGGCCGGAGCTCCTACCTGACACCAGCCTGTGAACCTGTAGAGTGAGGCAGACAGCGATGTAGCTGGGCAGAGCGGAGCTCACTGTGGAGCCGCAGGAGAATGAGGGAATCTTCCCCATTATCATAGCTTGATCTGGGGAACAGGAGAAATAACAAACCAGACGGTGAGTGATTGTGATGCACTGAAAGTGACACAGGGCAGTGGGGAGGCAGTAACAAGCCTCACTGTTGCCTGCCATACACCAGAATGGAAGGGATTTCCCCCACAGTCCTCGTCTGCCGTGGCTCTGAGCAGGGTTAGATGTTGCTGCGATTAAAACCCAGAACTGCCAGAAGCCAGTCCATACCACGGCTGAGACCTATGGAGCTCTCTGCTCTATTTAGATTGTGTAAGGACCTGGGGAGCAGTGTGGAAAATAGGCACTACAGGAAGTACTGCCCATGAGACCCAGAGTGACGGTACCCTGTGGGCCTCTGATTGGCCAAGTGCCCCTACTTAACCACAGGGCTTGCCCCAGGAAGATGTCTGGGCAACCACCCAGACCTTTGCCTACTATGATGCTGGACTTTGCCTTGTCTCCTGATCTCTGACCCTGAATCCAGCCTCTTGATTCTAACCTGGTACTACCTCTGGTATCTGACTCTGACCCTGACTCTTGTTTACGGACCCTGGCCTTGTGATTCCTCTAACTCTGGCCCAATGACTCCCATCCCAGGTGGGCAGACCTCAGCCCAGCTGTGACCACTAGGCAAGACTGCCTGTGCCCTGGTCCCTTAAACCTGGGCAGAGGGGATCTCTCACTGTTGGTGTGTCCAGCTCCCAGCACAGTGGGGCCCCATCTTGGCTGGGGCATTTAGATGCTACCATGGGACATATTAGGGAAAACAAGCCAGTGCAGGCAAAGCCCTTGAATGGGGTATGAATGGCCACTGATCGCTGTGGGGGAAAGTGGCCCCATCTCCCAGCCACACTTGTCCTAGGTGAGGGGTCTCTGGGGATCTCCCTATGAGCAGATCAGTCCCTGACCTCAGTGATTTTTTGTGTCAGTGACCCACCCTCATTGCCTCCAGCACTGGTGTAAATGTCAAAGAAATTCTGAATAGGGTCACCACATCTCTGTGCCCCCTGGGATCTGCACCATTTAAACCACTCTCAGGGTACGTCTACACCGCCACTGGGAGTGAGCTTCCCAGCGCTGGTAGACAGTCGTGCTAGCTCTCCTTGAGCTAGGATACTAAAAATAGCAGAGTAATGGGGTAGCCCAGGTGGCAGGTCAGGCTTCCTGCCTGAGATCAAACCTGTCTGGACTCCTGGGGTATGTATCCCCAGGTGGCTAGCTTGAGCCGCCACCTGTGCTACCCCGGCTACACTGCTAGTTTTAGCAAACTAACTTGAGCACAGCTAGGATGTGTCTATATACCCACACTGGGAAGCTCAGTCCCAGCTGCAGTGTAGACGTACCCTTAGAGACAAAGAGCTTTAGATAAATGTTAGAGTCACTCATGGCTCATGCTCCACCCAGCCGTGCAGCCCCTGCCAGGCTGTGCAGTGGTGTCAAGTCCTCCCAGGAACCAGGCTGTGCCTGTAACTTCCCCTAGACGGGGACGGTCACCATGTTACCCACAGAGAGGCCAGCATTGGCCAGGAAGGGAGCCTGACCAGGGCTCCAGGGCACAGACTCATGACCTCCCCGTGTGATTCCCACTGACAGAGATCTGGGAGGAGGTGATGCACCCCCTGCCCTGGCAGAAACCTGTAGGATGGGTGGCAGTGGTAACAACACCTGCCCTCCCTCGGGGCAATGGCCCTGCAGACTTGGGTGGGGCTGGGAGGGATTCACTGAATCTGGACCAAGGTTTTTCTCTTCTTGTCTTTCAACAGCGCACTCTGGAACGTCAGTTTAGTGACAATACAAAGGGGAGGAGGGGGAAGAGAAACACAAATACACAAACACACACACACACACCTGTCACAAAGGGAGCCCAGCTCTGTGCCAGCCAGCATCCCAGTCTGTGTTCAGATGCAGAGAAATCTCTGAATTTGCAGGGACATTCCCACAGTCAGGTTTACTTTCAGAGTCAGGAGGTGCTGGTTTCTCCCTGAGAATCCCTTCAGTGAGGCCCATTGGTGATAACAGCCCATCTGAAGGGACCTCAGCGCTGTGTGTCTGGAAATCTCAGCCAGAGCTGTGCAGCTGGGGATCCAGAGCCCAGAGCTCCCCTCCCTGCTGAATCCCAGAAAGAAGCTTTGAATCAGAAAGTCTAGAAGGTTAGTGAAAAATTAGCGCACATAAGGAAAACCTGAAACATTTTACTTCAAACATTCTGTTTCCTTTTGTCGCTAACAACAAACACAGCCCCCCAAGCCCAGCACCCCCCAAGCCTGGCACCCCAGGTTACGTGCCCCTAAATCCAGCTCTGGTCCCCATGTCACTTACTGAGGCTGCAGCACCAGTTCCACACACAGGGTCATGAAGCGGGAGGGTTTGAGACCCGACTCTTCATTGTTATTTTTGTTTCATTTGTAGCTGAATTGACTGGGCCGAGCTCCCTCTGAGCCTGGGCCTTCCACTCACTTCAAAACTGAAAGTACAAATGTAGCAGGAAGTTAAGGTAACGGTCTGTGTCCCTGGCTGTTTGGGGCAGAGCAAATTCCTCTTAAAGAAACAGCCCCACCCACAGGGCACGGAGCTGGCAGGGGTGGCCCTGGTAGGGGCAGTTTGCCAGGTGTGCTAGTGTAGGGGTGTCAATGGCCCCTCTCCCCCCGAAGTTGCTATTCCTGATCTCCAGGGATCACTGTGTTATCAGTAATTCAGATAAAACATGGTCAGTATTTCTAGCCTCAGATACAAATGTTACATGCATACAGGTTGGATAAACACAGTCAATAGGTCTTAAGTTTTGCAATGATACCCCACATCAGCCATCTTGCATAAAGAATATATTAGCTATGTCATATCCATATCATGAGCATATTTTCATAAAGAATGTAGAGGATAATGTCACACCCCACAAGTATGTTTGCTGATCTGCAAATAGTAAAGGAGCATGCACCTTTGGATGCAAACGCTCATAACAATAGTGCAGAGCCATGCAAGCTCCATGATTCTGTGTGAGATGGCAGACAGTGAGGAGGGCCAGGCAGGTTTGTGGGTTTAGAAAAAAAGGTGTAAACATTATGTATACGTTTATGTATGGGATACATATAAAATTAGTGGATGGTTAACAATGCATTATAAGTTGGATCCCATGACCACAATCATCCCTGTCTGACCTGTTTGGTACCCAGCATACACTGCCAAACCAAAGCTTCCCAAAATACAGTGGGATATCTATTCATGGTGCTCCTCACTCTGAATCTAGACAAGTGCTTCTGGTGAGTACCCTGACTGCTGAGACAAGGAGTCCAGGAGGCATGCACACAAGTGACATAGTAATCGTGGTGACTCTATGGTGACATAACTTGAGTTAATCCACACTTAAAGTGTAGATATGGCCTTAGGTCTATGAAATGTTTGGGAGAGGGAACAGGAACAGTATGAGGGTAGACTAAGATTCATTCAGGTGTTTAGGCTCAAGGCATTGGAACTGGCCTTACTGCACCCTGCAGGCTCAGGAACAAAGAGGCACATAAAAAAAGAGATCATTTATTTATTAAAATTTCTTGACTCGAGGGTGTATAACTCATGATTTTAGAATTCTTGTGGTTGTAAAGGTATCTTGGGGTTGTAGATGTGTGTTCATTATATTTTGAAAGGCAAAACTATGAATGGGTTGAACAAAGAATTAGATCAGTTCGTCAGGATAAGTACATTGGCTATTAGCCAAGATAATCAGGGATGCAGGCCCATGCTCTGCATGTCCCTGAACTGTCCTTTGACTGCCAGATGCTGGGAGTGGACAATGGGATGGTTCACTCAGTGATTGCCCGGTCTGATCATTCCCTTAGAAGCACCTGGCATTGGCCATTGTCACAAGACAGGATACTAGATTAGGCGGACTATTGGTCTGACCCATGTTGGCAGTTCTAATTTTCTGCAAAAATGACAATAGATTTTTTCCAGGGAGAAAGATGTTATAGGAGATAGTATACTGCCTTTATTGAATATTTCAGAATCAAGTTCTACACAATGGCATGCGGAAAAACACTAAGGGCTAGACTGAGAGTCAAAATAACAGTTGCAAAAATGCAATCCCCATTGGTGGATTGACTCAAAACAAAGTTTTGATACTAGGCCAGAAAATCAGTCAGCTCTAAAATGAGAAGAAAAAATTAAATTTAAAAATTCAGGGAATTCAGGGAATCCCAGCACCAGATAAGATAACTTGGGAAACTGCTAGGAGACTCTATGCAATCAGATACAGTGATAAGGCATTCTTTGTTTCTGAGGGGATATGTGTAAAATGTTTCACTGAATTAAGTCTCAGGGATTATCTACACTGGCAAGTTAAAGTGCTCTCACTTGCTGACTCAGGGATGTGAAAAATCACCCCCCTCCCCCCGAGCGCAGCAAGTTTGAGCACTTTAAAGTGCTAGTATGAACAGGCTCGGCTCCCAGTGCTTGGAGCTAATCCCCTCATCGAGGTGAATTACCAGGAGCACTGCACCCACAGCAGCGCTTTGAACTCTGTAGTGTAGACATAGCCTCAGTAGGTTAGATCAGACAAAGAGGAGCTGCTTTGACTAGGCATTGGGAGGCCTGTGCCTTTAAGAAACCAGCCCTGTGCCTGTGCCTTTAAGAACCCAGCCCTGGGAAGCCGATGCCGAAAGGTGCTGTCTGTGAGAGGGGAAATAAAAAAGCCCCTTTGCCCCCCACCATTTTTGCAAACACTGGGGTCTCAGTCCCACTGGGGTAACTGTTACCCCCTCTGCCCTGCCTGTGCCGGGTTTTGCCCTCTGTCACCCTCTTAGGGTTACCATATTTCAATACTGCAAAAAGAGGACACTCCATGGGGTCCCTGCCCCGCCCCAACTCCACCCCTTCCCCGCCCCTGCCCCAACTCTGCCCCTGCCCCCGCCCCAACTCCGCCCCTTTCCCAAAGTCCCTGCCCCAACTCCGCCCCCTAGGGTGACCAGATCACCCAGGTCAAATATCGGGACGTGGGCGGGGGGGCAGAGCAAAAAAAAAAAATGGCGGCAGAGCAAAAAAACCAACATCCCCCCCCTCCCCCCCATTCCTCCTCCCTCTGCAAGTGCTGGAGGGAGGCCCGGGAGACTCAGGGGGGCAAGTGCTGGAGGGAGGCCCGGGGCCGGGGTGAGTGAGTCCGTCCTGGCCCCGAGCGCAGGCAGGACTTGGGCGGTACCTGGAGGGAGAGTAGGGGGGCGGCCTGCGGGGCCAGGCGGCAGCTGTTCGTTCTCCCCACCTGGGCAGCCGGACTCGGGAGCAGCCGCTGCTGCAGCTCCCACTGCCGCAGGGGGAGGAAGCGGCCAAGCACGTGGCGCTCGGCGGCTGCAGCTCTGGCGCCCAGGCCCGAACCCTCCGAGCCCGGGCCTGCTGCGGGGACCCAGCAGCGTGCACACTGCGCCCAGCCCCTGGCCAGTCGCGTCTGGGCTGGCTGCCCAGCTGGTGCAATCCCACGGGCAGCCCCGGGACAGAGGCATCAGCAGCCCCGTTCGTTCCCCTGAGGGACCTGAGCGGGACGGGGGGGCTGGGGCCTGCTGCCCCCACTCCAGGGCCACCCGCAGGATTGCACCAGCTGGGTCCCCACAGCAGGCCCAGGCTCAGGGGGTTCACGCCCCGGGCGCCAGAGCCGTAGCTGCTGAGCGCCACATGCTTGGCCGCTTCCCCCCCGCGGCAGTGGGAGCTGCAGCAGCGGCTGCTCCCGAGTCCGGCTGCCCAGGTGGGGAGAACGAACAGCCGCCACCTGGCCCCCACGGGGAAGTTGCTTCGGCCCCTGCCACGGTGGAGAGCGGAAGGAGCCGGGAAAGTTGGAGCCTGGGGAGGAGGCGGTCCCCTTACCATGCCTCCCTATTTTCCCGGACATGTTCGGCTTTTTGGAAATTCCTCCCGGAAGGGGATTTGAGGACGTATGGTAACCCTAGCAGGGAGGGTGTTTAGGGCTGGCTCTGGACAATGCCCAGCCAGGCTGAAGTTGCAGCTTGCATGGGAAATGGTTCTTTGTTTCAGTGCAAGGAGTTGCAGAGGCAAAAGTTCAAATCTGCAAAGTTAAGCAGAACCTTTTGCTCGTGGCTAGCTGGCTTCATCTGCAAAGTGCTGTGCAGACACAGGCCTTGATTTATCCCCTGGTCCTGGCAGCTTCTGCCCCAAGGGACCCAGATGTGAAGCCCCCCCAGGGATGGAAAGTCCACCTGGGGATTGGGGCAGTAGTAGGACAAGATGCTTGCTACCTTAGCAGCCGCACAATGGATGGGGCTAATCAATGAGGAGGTACTTCTGCTCCCAGTCACTGCAGCAGCCGGGGCAGCCTGGGCTCGGGGCCTCTCCCAGCTCCAGCAAGGGGTTGGGGCAGCCCAGGCTCGGGGCTTCCATCCTTCCTCCCCTGCTCCAGCTGGGACTCAGGAATTCCACGCACCCTCCCCAACGGCCGAGGCAGCCCAGGCTCCGACTAGGCTGAGAACAGACTGTTTTCCACCCCAGCCGAGGCAGCCCGGGATCGGGACTTCTGCCCTGCCCTGCAGCCCTGTCCTCCTGCTGCCCCAAGCTCCTACTGCGGCTCCCCAGGCTTCCTCATCCTGCGTCTCCTGGGGGCTTCCGCTCCTGCCAGCTGCAGCCAGGGCAGCATGGGCTCAAGAATTCCACCCCCCTCCCCTTTCCCATCTCCCTCCCTTCCCATCCCCCTCCCAACAGCTGAGGCAGCCCAGACTTCTGCTCCCTGCTGCTGCCCGGGTTCGTAGGTTCTGCATCTTCCTCTAGGGTGACCAGATCACCCAGGTCAAATATCGGGACGCGTGGCGGGGGCGGGCGGGGCAAAAAAACCCAAAATGGCAGAGCAAAAAAAAATAAAAAACCACAACAACCCCCCCCCTCCCTCCTCCCTCCACAAGAGCTGGAGGGAGGCCCCGGATACGCAGGGGGAGCGCGGTGCCATGAGTGAGAGTCCGGCCTGGCCCCGAGCGCTGGCAGGACTCAGTCGGGCAGTAGGGAGAGTAGGGGGGCTGCCCGCGGAGCCAGGCGGTGGCTGTTCTCCCCGCCTGGGCAGCGGGACTCGGGAGCAGCCGCTGCTGCAGCTCCCACTGCCACGGGGGGAGGAAGCGGCTGATGGCCAAGCTCGGCGGCTGCGGCTCTGGCACCCGGGCCCGAACCGCCTGAGCCCAGGCCTGTTGCGGGGACCCAGCAGCGCGCACGCTGTGCATGCCCAGCCTCTGGCCAGTCGCGTCTGAGCTGGCTGCCCAGCTGGTACAATCCCGCGGCGGCCCCGGAGTGGGGGCAGCAGGCCCCAGCTCCCCCGTCCCGCTCGGGTCCCGCAGGGGAACGAACGGGGCTGGGCTGCCGATGTCGTCCTGACACTCAGGGAAGCCATTCCAAAGGTCACTCCCCATCCACTGGATCTACCTGTCCTGCCTAATTCCTTGGTAACCCGCCAAACAGTTTCACATTCCAAAGTCGCAGGGATGTTCTTCAGAAAGGCACCAAGGCCAAAGCCTGAGGAATCCTCTGATTCCACAACCAACAAATTCACCCCAGCCATGCCACCAGCATCCAGAATCTGAGCTTTTGGCCCAGCCCACTCTGGCACTGTACGGGGGCCATTAAAACTTGTCTCTGGCTGGGAGACACTTTCCCCCGTACAGGCGCTGTGCAACACAACCACAGGCTCTGCATCAAAGGGCCTCGTGCTGGGAGTGAAGCTTGGAGTTAGCAGGGCTGGGAGGGAATGTGCTGCAGGCAGAAGGAGGTGGGTCCATACTGTTAGCACGATGGACATTTTTGACAGTGCTGCCGCCCATAGACGGCCCACACTGGGGTCCTATGACTTAGGGTAGCTCCCCTGGCTACCTTAAATTACACTGGGGGATGTTTTATCCCCTCCCTCCCCCCAGAGCAGCCTGGAATCCCAAGGATGCAAAAGTGGTGTCAAGCGACTTTTCCCATCTCTCCCCCAGAGCTGTGAGTTCTCTGCTGCATGTCCCAGAGGCCCGGCACAGTATTGCACCCTGTGTTTCTAGACCTTGTGGTTGCAGAGATAACCCTGAAAAGGAAATGAGTGTAAGTGATGCAGTGACACTTGCCTGAGTCTGCAGGCAGCCTGAAACAATAGCGCTAAGAAATGGAAACTTCTCCATTCCTCACAGCTCAGTGTACTCATGATGCCATGGAATTCAGTGTGTCTGCCACAGAATTCACAGGTTGCCCAAAGTTTTATCCTCTGTGTCCCTGCCCTGCTGCAGACAGGAGTGGGGGGAGCCACCCCCTCACCTAAACAGCCAATGCTCCAGTCAGAGAAGGAATCTTCCCTCCCTCTTTCAAACAGTTGCAATAGTCCAACCAACATTGAACAAACCCACCCTGGATGCTTCAGTTTTCACCACTATTATCAGCATTAAAACTATTCCTGAGCGAGCTGAGAGGGGAGCTAGCAAACGGCCCAACACCAGCTCATCTAGCTGTGGCTAACACTCTAGACATGGCTCTCTCTGGATTGAGGCCAGGCCATGGAACTGCAACTGCTTTAGGAGCACTGATGGATGATCTCCTTCTGTCACTGGACAGGTGGTTAGAAACTGACCAATGAGCTATAAACTCCTGCTGACATGATGCTGTAATCCAGTGGCATTCCCACCCCGTTCCAGAGTCTGCACATGCTGTGTGGGGTCAAACTCACCCTGCCCTGGGACTTTGCTTTATTCATATGGTAACTCACAATAACACAACAGGAACTCCCACCCCAGCTTTCCTCCCAGTCTGGCTTTTCCTAGGGTTCCTCCTGTGGTGCCAGAAGAGAATGGGCACAGCAGGTCCTGGGGTAGCTGACAACGGGAAGTGCTCACTATGGCCTTGGCTACACTCAGGACATCCCAGCGCTGCCGCGGCAGCGCTGTGAAGCGCGAGTGTAGTCGCGCCGCCAGTGCTGCGAGAGCTCTCTCGCAGCACTGTAAGTACTCCACCTCTCTGAGGGGAATAGCTTGCAGCGCTGCGAGCGAGCGTGCAGCGCTGCAGGCTCTGATTACACTGGCGCTTTACAGCGCTGTACTTGCTGCGCTGGGGGGGGGCGTTTTCACATCCCTGAGTGCAGCAAGTTGCAGCGCTGTACAGCGCCAGTGTAGCCAAGGCCTAAGATAGAGTGCTCACAGAGGTTGAGAGCCCTGGCTGGCCCCTGGCTGCCCAGAGGTAAGGGCCTGTCCGCTTACAGAGCTGAGCACAGGAACCACAGAGGCGTCCAGGTCTAACAGAGGTGGATTTCCTGACCAGTACTGCCCATGGAATTTCACTGTGGGCCAGAGTTTCAAAACTACGGCAGTGCCTACAGAGGCAGACAGATGCCTAGTGGGGTTCTCAAAAGCATCTAAGCAAGTAATGAGTCCAAGGGAAATCAATAGGAGTTAGGTACCTAAGGGCTATTGAACCCAGTGGCAGAACTGGCTGTGAGCCCTGAGTGACTCTGATCCTTTACCCAAGGCCCTTTTTCTGTTAAAATGACATAGATATTTACAGGCACCTAAGGGCCCCAGAGACCCCGCCAAATTTCACTCCTGAAATGCCTGTGACCTTGGAGATGATGGGGACATGCCATGGATACGCAGAGTGACAGAAAGACAAGGAGAGGGGCTGACCTGCTCTTAGGGAGATCCCTCACTTGGAACAGTCATAGCTGGGCCATGGGGTCGGTCCTGTCCCTGCAATGACTTTATAGTCACTGTTACTGCATTGGCCAGGGCGGGGAGGGAAGAAGCTGTTCATGTCACATTTGGAGGCCTGCTCTACACTAACCTTAATTCATAAGGGCTTGTCTACACATGGAGCTAGTGAGAAACAACTGTTCTTGAATAACTCCAAGTGTGGACACTGTTGTGATAATTATCAGAGGGGTAGCCGTGTTAGTCTGGATCTGTAAAAAGCAACAGAGGGTCCTGTGGCACCTTTAAGACTAACAAATGTATTGGAGCATAAGCTTTCGTGGGTGAATGCCCACTTGGGCTTGGAAATTAAAGAACCAAAATTGGTGTCTCAGAAACTAGTGGGCAAAATAATGAGGGGACAGGCTATTTTACCCACCATGCCCTTTTTGAGGTGCTTAAAGAAAGAGACTTTGGGGGAGAAAAATTGGCTTTTGGAGTGAGCTTCAGCATCATAGCTGCCACCCCCACCATCTCCTGGGATCCCAGACCTTTTTCAGTTTAATCCTGAGAGATGTTCTGATCAGACCAGGAGAGAGAGAGGGACCCTGATGGCATCACCACCTCCACTGGCTCCAGCTGAATCCCAAACATCATCTGGGATGTGAGATTGAGTATGTCTTTTTCTGTCTCCCCCTGTGCCCACGTGTCCTTTTCATAGAATCATAGAATATCAGGGTTGGAAGGGACCTCAGGAGGTCATCTAGTCCAACCCCCTGCTCAAAGCAGGACCTAATCCCAACTAAATCATCCCAGCCAGGGCTTTGTCAAGCCTGACCTTAAAAACCTCTAAGGAAGGAGATTCCACCACCTCCCTAGGTAACCCATTCCAGTGCTTCACCACCCTCCTAGTGAAAAAGGTTTTCCTAATATCCAATCTAAACCTCCCCCACTGCAACTTGAGACCATTACTCCTTGTTCTGTCATCTGGTACCACTGAGAACAGTCTAGATCCATCCTCTTTGGAACCCCCTTTCAGGTAATTGAAAGCAGCTATCAAATCCCCCCTCATTCTTCTCGTCTGCAGACTAAACAGCCTCAGCCTCTCCTCATAACTCATGTGCTCCAGCCCCCTAATCATCTTTGTTGCCCTCCGCTGGACTCTTTCCAATTTTTCCACATCCTTCTTGTAGTGTGGGGCCCAAAACTAGACACAGTACTCCAGGTGAGGCCTCACCAATGTCGAATAGAGGGGAACAATCACGTCCCTCGATCTGCTGGCAATGCCCCTACTTATACAGCCGAAAATGCCGTTAGCCTTCCTGGCAACAAGGGCATACTGTTGACTCATATCCAGCTTCTCGTCCACCGTAACCCCTAGATCCTTTTCTGCAGAACTGCTGCCTAGCCACTCGGTTCCTAGTCTGTAACAGTGAATGGGATTCTTCCGTCCTAAGTGCAGGACTCTGCACTTGTCCTTGTTGAACCTCATCAGGTTTCTTTTGGCCCAATCCTCTAATTTGTCTAGGTCCTTCCCTACTTCATTTTTTCTTTCTTATTTCTCTCCTTTTTCCCTTCTTCCCTAATAAGAGTCTAATTTAGCCAGCCAAGACTGCATAATTCATAACTATAAAGGGAAGGGTAATAGCCCTCCTGTGTACAATACTATAAAATCCCTTCTGGCCAGAGACTCCAAAATCCTTTTACCTGTAAAGGGTTAAGAAGCTCAGGTAACCTGGCTGACACCTGACCCAAAGGACCAATAAGGGGACAAGATACTTTCAAATCTTGGTGGGGGGAAGGCTTTTGTTTGTGCTCTTTGCTTTGGGGGTTGTTCGCTCTTGGGACTAAGTGGGACCAGACATCAATCCATGCTCTCCAAATCTTTCTGAACAAGTCTCTCATATTTCAAACTTGTAAGTAACAGCCTGGCAAGGCGTGTTAGTTTTATCTTTGTTTTCTCAACTTGTAAATGTACCCTTTGCTAGAATGTTTATCTCTGTTTGCTGTAGCTTTTAACTTAAGGCTAGAGGGGGTTCCTCTGGGCTCTTTGAATCTGATTACCCTGTAAAGTTATTTTCCATCCTGATTTTACAGAGATGATTTTTACCTTTCTTTCTTTAATTAAAAGCCTTCTTTTTAAGAACCTGATTGATTTTTCCTTGTTTTAAGATCCAAAGGGTTTGGATCGGTGTTCACTAGGAATTGGTAAAGGGCGGGGGGAGAATGATTAATTCCTCCTTGTTTTAAAATCCAAGGGGTTTTGGATCAGTGTTCACCAGGGAATTAGTGGAGAGTCTCTCAAGGCTACCCAGGGAAGGGAGTTAGCCCATTGGGAGTGGTGGCAGCGGACCAGATCTAAGCTGGTAGTTAAGCTTAGAAGTTTTCATGCAGGCCCCCACATCTGTACCCTAAAGTTCAGAGTGGTGAAGGAACCTTGATAGCATATTTTGCAACAGTGCTGTGAGCTTGTTACCAAAGACTCAGTTAAAAGTAATGCCCTCAACAGCCTGCTGCTGGGACAATTTGCCAGGTTTCAGAGCGGCGGGCCTGTGTTTTTCTAACAGTGAGATGGTAAGTGAGGGTCAGCATCAGAAACAGAAGCTGCATTTTCTATCTTTGCTGCTCTGTACTAATTCTTTGGCTATGGTCTTGGACATGGTATTCCATAGGGGTACGGCCTCGGGATATCGGGTGGCATAATCTATTACTACCAGAATGTATTGATGGCCCCGGGCTGACTTCTCCAATGGCCCTATTATGTCCATAGCTATTAGCTCAAATGGGACCTCGATAATTGGCAGAGGTACCAGAGGGGCCCTTAAGTATGGTCGGAGCCCATGTATCTGGCATTCCGGACAGGATGTGCAATATCGCCGGACCGCCGCATAAATGCCGGGCCAAAAAAACCTCTGTATGATCCGATCAAGGGTCTTATCTACCCCTAGATGGCCCCCGAACAGATGGCTGTAGGCCAGATCCATTATGGCCCTTTGATGCTTCTGTGGAACCTAGAGTTGTTCTATGACCTGCTCTTGGACCCGGACTACTCTGTATAGCAGGTCGTTCTTAATCATATAATACGGCCCCGGGCCCTTAACTCTCCCCTCCACGGGAACCCCATTTACCTCGACTACTTCTTTGGTATATGGGATCATTGGCCTGATCCTGACCAAAATTCCCGAGTGCGGTCCCCATTTGTCCAAACTCGGGGGGTCTACCTCCGTCTCCCCCTAGGGGAAAGCCCCTGGGAAACCAGGTCTGGTGATAGGGTTGTTGATCGCCGACCCAGTCCCGCTGTCAGTTGAGCCCCTTCTTTCCCCTACAAGCGTAGACTTCTGGTACTGGGTCAGGATCCTTGTCCCCCTCCTTTTATCCACCCTCCGTTCCCTCCTAGTCTTCCTGGACTTCCCTGGTGGGGAGAACAAATCCTGGCTAAATTCATGGAAGGCCGGGGGAGGGTTAACCATCTGGTCCACACCATGGGTCCCAGGGTCGTTATTTTCTTCTACCTCCTCCTCGGGGAGTAGTCTATCAAACCCCGGGAAGTCTCGTCCGATAAGGACAGGGTAGGGGAGTTTTGGAACTACTCCCACCGTCAACCTAGTGGGGTTTCCAAGAACTTCTATTTTTACGGGGTTGGTTGAATAATAGTTACAGAGGGTCCTGTGGCACCTTTAAGACTAACAGAAGTATTGGAGCATAAGCTTTCGTGGGTGAATGGCCACTTCATCAGACGCAAGTAATGGAAATTTCCAGAGGCAGGTATAAATCAGTATGGAGATAACGAGGTTAGTTCAATCAGGGAGGGTGAGGTGCTCTGCTAGCAGTTGAGGTGTGAACACCAAGGGAGGAGAAACTGCTTCTGTAGTTGGATAGCCATTCACAGTCTTTGTTTAATCCTGATCTGATGGTGTCGAATTTGCAAATGAACTGGAGCTCAGCAGTTTCTCTTTGGAGTCTGGTCCTGAAGTTTTTTTGCTGTAAGATAGCTACCTTTACATCTGCTATTGTGTGGCCAGGGAGGTTGAAGTGTTCTCCTATAGGTTTTTGTGTATTGCCATTCCTGATATCTGACTTGTGGCCATTTATCCTCTGGCGTAGTGACTGTCCAGTTTGGCCAATGTACATAGCAGAGGGGCATTGCTGGCACATGATGGCATATATAACGTTGGTGGATGTGCAGGTGAATGAGCCGGAGATGTTGTAGCTGATCTGGTTAGGTCCTGTGATGGTGTTGCTGGTGTAGATATGTGGGCAGAGTTGGCATCGAGGTTTGTTGCATGGATTGGTTCCTGAGTTAGAGTTTTTATGGTGCGGTGCGTGGGTGCTGGTGAGAATATGCTTAAGGTTGGCGGGTTGTCTGTGGGCGAGGACTGGCCTGCGTCCCAAGGTCTGTGAAAGTGAGGGATCATTGTCCAGGATGGGTTGTAGATCACTGATGATGCGTTGGAGAGGTTTAAGCTGAGGACTGTAGGTGATGGCCAGTTGGTTTCTTTTTTGGGCTTGTCTTGTAGCAGGAGGCTTCTGGGTACACGTCTGGCTCTGTTGATTTGTTTCCTTATTTCCTTGTGTGGGTATCGTAGTTTTGAGAATGCTTGGTGAAGATCTTGTAGGTGTTGGTCTCTGTCTGAGGGGTTGGAGCAGATGCGGTTGTACCTCAGCGCTTGGCTGTAGACGATGGATCGTGTGGTGTGTCCGGGGTGAAAGCTGGTGGCATGAAAGTAGGCGTAGCAGTCAGTGGGTTTTCGGTATAGGGTGGTGTTAATGTGGCCATCGCTTATTTGTATTGTGGTGTCTAGGAAGTGGACCTCCCGTGTAGATTGGTCCAGGCTGAGGTTGATGGTGGGGTGGAAGCTGTTGAAATCGTGGTGGAATTCTTCCAGGGTCTCCTTCCCATGGGTCCAGATGATGAAGATGTCATCAATGTAGCGTAGGTAGAGAAGGGGTGTTCACACCTCAACTGCTAGCAGAGCACCTCACCCTCCCTGATTGAACTAACCTCATTATCTCCATACTGATTTATACCTGCCTCTGGAAATTTCCATTACTTGCGTCTGATGAAGTGGGCATTCACCCACGAAAGCTTATGCTCCAATACTTCTGTTAGTCTTAAAGGTGCCACAGGACCCTCTGTTGCTTTTTACAGATTCAGACTAACATGGCTACCCCTCTGATACTTGGATAATAGTTGACATCCCCATGCACACAGGATATTCCCGAGCGTTTGGCCCGGGATAGTTGGTCCTGCCCGACCAGCTTCCCCGAGACTAACGTGATTGCACTTCCCGAGTCTACTAATGCTGTGGTCTTTTTACCATTCATCTTAACTGGCCTAGTGTATCTATGAGGGACCATCACAACCCCGACTAGACTTATTAGATCACATGGTCCCCCTATATCTCCCAGTTCGCATTGCATAGGCTCTCCTAGATTCGGACATTGGGCAGCGATATGCCCCAATTCACCACAGGCATAGCATCGGTACCCCGCTCGGGGCAGCCCCCTATTTTTCGGGCTGCTGGGCTTTATCTCTTGAGTCTTTGTCCCCCAGTCCTCAAGTTTCTCCGGGACTGCTGGCTGCTCTTCCGCCTCCTTCCTCCCCTCCATTGTCCGGCCTGGCGCTAGGGCAAACCGGGGCCTCGGTGCAGAGACTGGTCTCCGATTCTGGTGCCTTCCTTCCCCGGTGGTCTGAGAAAGTTCTTGGGCTGCTAAGTGTCTCTCTACGAGTGCAACTAGTTCATCATAAGAGGAGGGATCATTTTGGCGGACCCACCCTCGTACGTCCGGCGGCAACCCCCTCATGTACCTGTCCAACACTAGGATTTCCACTACCTTCTCTGGCCCATGGGTCTCGGGGCAGAGCCACTTCTGGGCGAGGTGGATCAAATCAAATAGCTGGGACCTCGGGGCTTTGTCGTCCCGGTACTTCCACTCGTGGAAGCGCTGGGCCCTTATGGCCGGCGTCACACCTGACCTCACCAGGATTTCCGCCTTCAGCTGGGGGTAATCCATAGCTGCTTCTGTGGTCATGTTGAAATATGCCTTCTGAGCCTCCTCACACAGGAATGGAGCCAGGATGCCTGCCCACTGGTCTTGGGGCCAGGCCTCCCGCAGGGCCGTCCTCTCGAATGCAAGGAGATATGCCTCTATATCGTCCTCCGTTGTCATCTTCTGTAAATAGTTGCTTGCGCGTAGTGGCCGGGTCCCCTGGGGCCCGTGCGTCAGCGTGGTCAGGGCTTTCAATTGGTTCACTACTTCATTCAGGGTGGCTCTATCTTGGGCCGCCTGGTTCATCAGCAATTGGTTTGTCTCCTGTTGGACACGTACTGACTCTTGCTGGGCCGCCATCTGTACTCTGATAGCCTCTTGTTGGGCCGCAGGGCTTTGTGTGTGTGTGTGTGTGTGTGTGTGATTTATCTTGCCCTGAGATGGCTTGCCACAGAGCCTCACTCACATCCCACTCCTGACACCAAGTGTGGCAAAGTACCTTCTTCTCCTCAGCAGGCTCAGTCCTTTTTAGCCTTGGAGACACAGGCTTGGGCAAAGTAAATCCTTGTAGGTAGCACAGGGTCTGGCTATTCCTTCCCTCAGTCAGTCCCTTGTGCTTGTTTTTCTTCCCTTCTGGGGACAGAGTGCAGCCTTCCTTGCTGGAAGGGTTCAGAGCCTTGCTGCACCGAGCTCACTGGCAGCTTCCCTGCTTCTCTCACTCTCTCTCCCCCCCCTTCACGCCGGGGAGGGTTTAAAAAGGTCTCCAGCAGTTGGAGCCAGCTGAACCTAATTAGTTCCCTGGTAACCCCTTGTCCAGCTGAACCTTATTTCCCCATGGTTATCTCTTCCTCAGTGGCTTGGGAGAAGCCTTTTAACCCCCTGGGACTAATTACTACCCCCCGCTTTGTAGCTGTTCAGCCTGGGTTTGCCACAGCAGTATTGCTGTGGCCGTGTTGGTCCCAGGATATTAGTGAGACAAAGTGGGAGAGGTAATAGCTTTTATTGGATCAACTTCTATCTCTATTGGTGAGAGAGGCAAGCTTCGAGCTGCACAGAAGTCTTTATCAGCATTATTTATTACCATCTTACACTGGTAAGTTACTGCGCTGAAACTTTCTCGCTCAGGGGTATGAAAAATCACACAGCCCCTGAGCACAGCAAGTTTCAGCGCTGTAAAGCGCCAGTGTAGACAGGATCCCAGTGCTTGGAGCTACGCCCCTCGTGGAGGTGGTTTACACAGAGCGCTGGGAGAGCTGTCTCCCCAGTGCTGGCATGCGCCCACACTGTCGGCACCGTTTTAAGCTGCTAAGTGTAGACAAAGCCTAAGAGATTGTCTGACAAGGGTATTTTTTTCCTTCTAAAAACTCTCTCCAGCTAAAGGGAAAGGAAACCAGGGATGTTGTTAAATGAAAGTCTAATTTAATATTTCATATTTCAAATGCTTTAACTGCTTTTCCTTCTTTTTTGATATCTTTAATAAAAGATTGAAAGGATTTGTTATGGTGCATTTGACATGGTGCTAAGCAGGCTGAGATCTCTGCATGCGAAATCCCAGACCCTTTTTAACAGTTTAATGTTGGACATGTTAACACCTTTGACTCTTTGGGCCCCTATGGGTACGTCCACACAGCAATAAAAGACTCGCAGCAGTAAGTCTCAGTGTCTGGGTCAACAGAAAGTGTAGACACACCCTATATTACAGCTAAATGTATACAACACTCTTATTCCAGAAGACAATTGCATTGTTCCTATTTACCCAATGCACTGCAGAAGTGGGCTAACAAACAAACAAGGCATTCTTGCTCTGAAATTAGAGTGTCCAAGTATGGATTTATTCAGGAATAATCATTAAACTTTCCCAGATGCAGCTCCAGGGAGCAAGCGCTAGTGTAGACGGGCTGCCATCTGCTGCTGGCATTTTAGCCCCAGTGATGTTTGACCGTGCTTGGAGCTAGTGCAAACTAAAGCTATGGGGAGAATCCCTTCCCAACTCCATGCATTGCACACCAGGGTGGGCTGACCCTTGTGCCAGTCACTGCACATCTGATTTTGTTTGTTTCTTCTGATCCCAGACCCAGCTACGATGATGGGAAAGGTTCCTTCATTCTCCCCTGGCTCCACAGTGAGCTCCGTTCTGCCTGGCTACGTCGCTCTCTGCCTCATTCTCCAGGTTCACAGGCTGGTGTCAGGTAGGAGCTCCGGCCTCCTCGCTGGGTTTGCTGCCTGTTCTCACACAGAGCTCTGCTGCCCTGCAGCTCCTCGCACATACAGAGAGAAGTGACCATGTCACCCCTTCCAGGGTCACCCCCACTGGACACCCCCGCAGCTCAGGGCACACCCAGAATATCCCTCCTCCTAACGCTGTCCAGTGGACTCCTGCCAGCCAACCTCCAGGGTGAAAACTCCCATTGACTTCAGTGGGGCCTGGATTTCTCCCCTGGATTTTGGTGCTATGAGGAGATCTGGGTCTTAGCCCCCACACTCATGTGATGAAAAGAGAGATGCAAGTGTACCTTCAGGGATCCAGTATCCCCCATTTCAGCCCTGAGCTGTGTAGTTGTGTCAGTAACAGGGCTCAGGAGTCTGCTTTCCTGGGGATTGTCTGTGTGTTCAGTGATGGGTAAGCGAACATATAGTGCCAGATGGAATCCTGGGAGTGGGGGTGAAGGGCTGTTAAAGGGGGTGACGGGTTGTGTAAAATGTAACAAGCGTAGGGCTGTTTATGGGCAGTAGCTCAGTGTTTAGTGTAGAACACGGGTGGGTAGCTCCTGTTCAGCACAGCTCACCTAAAACAGGTTTTACCTTAGCAAGAAGAAGATGTGTGACTCTGTGCTACAGTTGTCATGTGCCCTGATACCTGAGTGACATGCCCTATCTGCACAGGCAGAGTGTGGGTCTGTATGCCCTGGGTGTATTGGGTCATTGCTCAAAGAGGGCAGAGTTAAGGTTGCTTTGGCATGTACCTTAACTCTGCATTTGCTGGTGTTGAGAGGCCTGAGTTTTACTGCACTCAATTTTCTGAAAGGACCTTGGATACTCTGGGAACCTTAACTCTGCATTAGCAAAAATTTTGTCAGTGACTTTCGTAGTTTCTGGAACAGAAAGAGGACTCCTTGTAGTGGACATTAATGGTCATTTAGGCAGTTGTAGTTCTCACTTAGGTTTGCATTTGATACACGACTGTGGCTAGATCAGTGGTTCCCAAACTGGGGTTCGGGAACCCCTGGGGGTTCGCAAAATGTTACAGGGGGTTCTCAGGAAAAAATTCCTTAATGGCAGACAGAGTTGTCTCAGCAGCCCCTGGACTTCCAAGAGCTAAGCAGATCAAAGCAAGCATATCTATCACACTGGGGAGATTTAAACTTCAAGACTCCTTATAAGAAATGGAAAGGATGGTGGATATTTTTTGCTGGTTTTAAAATTAAATAGGCAGCTAGTATTGTTTTTAAAATTATTATGAAGAACAAGTTTAAGCTTTGTTGTAACGTGCGTTGTTTGCCTGGACTGCTCAAGACCTGAATGCTTGTGTAGGAGGAACTCTTTGAGTTGGCTTCTTAAATACCTTCATGCTGTTTCACATCTGATACTCCTTGATGAAACATAGGAGCCTTGTCTTATAACAGACTTATTCAAAGTGATACAAGCTATGAAAGTGAGATCTTGGAAGAGTGTTGCCATTTTCATAATGTAATAAAAATACTGTAATGATAAATAATAATGAATAATAAAGAGTGTGTAATAAGCATGTCATAAAAACAAATTTTATATTTCCAAGATCACTGCTATTATAATTTATACTCAGGTAAAGGAGAAAATCCCTGGAAATATTCATTTTTAGGAGGGGGTTCACGAGACTTCACATTTTAGTGAAAGGGGTTCACAGGTTGTTAAAGTTTGGGAACCACTGGGCTAGATAAATAACACTAAGCCCTAGCCTTCATATAACGCTTTTTATCAGTAGAGCTCAAGGAACTTTGTTCGTTATCCCCATTTTACAGATGGGAAAACTGAGGCACATAGAGGTAAAGTGACTTGCCCAAGATCACCTGTCAGGCCAGTGGCAGAGCCAGGAATAGTTCCAGTCCAGTGGTCTCTCCTCTCGGCCATACGGTTGCTATGTCGTTCCTCAGCACTCCTCACCCTGCCTGTACATTTTGTTACAGTGCAATGGGGATAATGGGGTTGTGCTTTGAAGGGTTTACAGCGTGTAGTTGCTAACAGGGCTGGTGCGAGAAATCTGAGACACAGTCCATGTCCCAGCATCTCAACAGTTCCCTGGTGCTTACAGTGATTGTAAGTGTGAGAGAAAACTGCTCAGTCTGACTCCTTCTCCATCCTCTGCCCCACCATCCCTCACAACGTGTAGCCCCCCCCTTTCCCCTCCACCATCCCAGCTCTCCCTCCCCTTCCCACATCATTAAGCCATGAGTTAGCACTATAGAAGCCTTTAATATGTAAGACGTTGCTCTTTGCTGTCTCCAGATGTGTTAGCTCTAATCAAGCTGTTGGGCTATAAATGGCAGTGTAGCCACAGTGGCATGAGCAGCCTCCCTGAATATGTACCTAGGTCCTGGGCCGGCTCATATCTGGGGAGCTAATCCATCCCCCCGCTCACACCACCACAGCTACACTTTCTCACGCTAGCTCAATCAAAGCTAGTGGGTGCATGTCTACCCACACTGGCAATTACAGATCCAGCTAAAAGTGTAGACATCCCCTCAGTGTTACCAGCTCTCAGAATTTTATCACAAATCTCATGATATTTGATGTTTTTCTTAAAGCCACAACTCCTGCAGGCCTGTGATTAGGATAATCTCAGCTTTCATTTTGTCATAAAATAAGTTTCTGTCCCTTGTGATTGCAGCTAAATGCTTGAAAATGTGACCCAGTGCAACTTTAAAGGACTGGAAATAAGAAGGCAAAGAACAAGCCCAATTTTATGATTTTTTAAAAATCTCTTTATTTTTAAGCCAATGATTGGGGGGGGGGGGAGCGCTGACTCATGATTTTTGAACACTTCAAAGTTGGCAATAAACACCCTGCTACACTTACATTCCTGTCTGTCTTGGTTCCTCTCCAATTTAATTTTCTTTTCCCCCCAATATATTTCACAGCACAGTTCACAGTGACGGGACTAGGTGGGGAGGCCGTCCTGCCCTGCCACCTCCCCCCCAGAATAAGCACTCAGAACATGGAGGTGGGATGGTTCTGATCCCAGTTCTCTGCAGTGGTGCACCTGTACCGTGATGGATGGGATCAGTATGGACAGCAGATGCTGGGATATTAGGGAAGGACAGAGCTGCTGAAAGAAAATATCACCGATGGGAGTGTTTCCCCGAGAATACTCAATGTCCAACTTTCTGACCATGGACAGTACACGTGTTTCTTTCAACCCAGTGTCTCTTATGAAGAAGCCTTACTGGAACTGCAGGTGGCAGGTCTGTAGCTTGGGAGGATATTTCCATTCATACAACGATACCCAGAATTCCCTTTCAGATTCCAGTTATTGAGCAGCAGGGGCAGTAGCTGCTCTCTGAGAATGAACTGGAGAAATTTTATGTATGTGCTCTGCACTCTGCATATTTTTCTAAACTTAGCTTTGTTTTATATAGAAGGGAATAGAGTTAAAACATTCCTCAGTCATTGAAACCGCCCCACCATTCCAATGTCCCAGGCTCTTTTTCAAGCAGGTGACTTTCCCAGTTTTGCTTATTTAAATGTGCAGTGTGTTCTGTAGAATGTTCCCAAGATGTTTCCTTTTTATTAACCACATTTGGGTTGGTGCTGAGTGCTGGTGAATCCCTGTGAAGTGTCTGAGCCGCTCACTATTTCTCAGGAGCTGGCCACCTATTTATTTACTTGACTGCTGTTTTCTTTGTTAGCTTTCTCTTGGAATTGCCTAATTATTTTCCATTGAGGACACACTCAGGATCCAAGTTCCACAGGTAGAAATCAATATTGGGAAATTATAGAGAAGGGAGCAGATCTTCCAACACTCTGAGAAACACTTGCCATGTATTTTTCATGTAGTTCCCAGTGACCCTGGTTTCTGGGGAAGCAGAAGGAGAGTTTATTCATTCCTTCTGCTCTTGTTCTTTTGCTAAATGTATAGAATTAACACAGGTTCATTCCATTCTTCTCTAGTTTCAGGGTCTGACCCACACATCTCTGTTGAAGGTCACCAGGACAGAGGGATTAGGGTTGTGTGTTGATTGGCCGGGTGGCACTCAGAACCCGAGGTTCAGTGGAAAGATCGCCATGGGCAGCTGCTACCATCTGCCTCTGAAAAAATATCCAAGGAGCCCAAAGGCCTGTTTCACAGCCAGATTTCTATTGTTATAACAGAACATTCCAGCCAGGACTTGTCCTGTTCTGTCAGGAACCAGCCTCTTAACCAAGAGAAAATATCCACAGTTTCCATAGCAGGTCAGTGCCCGCCCACACTGCTCCAGGGATAGAATGGATGTAGCAGATGCTAGTGGGAAGTGTGTATGATGGTGTGAAGGCTGATTCCCCACTCTGGCACTTCGAGTGCAGAAGGTGGGGCCCGCAAGGATTCTAAAAATTAATACTTGCCACTCTAGGCTTCTATTAAACTTCCAAGGTTACAGAACCCCCTGGCCTTGGTTAGAAGTGCTGCCACCACCCAAGTACAGAACCCCTTTGAGAGCCCAGGAAGGCACACTTGGGAATTCCTCCCTGTGGGGTACCCTCAAGCCCTTTCACCCCCCTCTGTAGAAGAGCTGAGAAAGGAAAAGGAAAAAGAAATCAGCTGTTGCCACCAGCTAACTGAAAAACATGTGCACAGATCTCTGAAGACACAGGAATCCAATCATGTTCTTGAAAAGGGTAAATTTTATTGAAAAAAGAAAGAAAACACATCTGGAAAATCAGGCTCTTAAGGATTAAACACCAAGAATGACTTTCTTGGGGTCCAGCTTAAAGGTTACAAAGCAAACAAAAGCACCTGTGTTTAGCACCGAGGAATCCACAAGCCCAAAATAAAAAGAGATATACCTGATTGCGTCTAACTAAACATTCCTGTTCTACTTACATATCTGTAGTTCCAAATGAGAAAGTCTAGGTATGAATATTGATGATTTTCATACCTGGCCCCAACCTTACAGCATAACTGCTGCCCTGTGCCTCCCCAGCTGAGAGAACAACCACTGACAGACAAAGGAGAAGTTTTTTTCTCAATTTTAAAAAGCTCTAGCCTTCCCATTGGCTCTTTTGGCCAGGTGCCCACTCACTTCCTTTTACCTAAGCATAGCAGTGAGACTTCTTAACCCTTTACAGGTAAGGGAAGTAGAGAACAGCTACTAAGAAGGATTTTTATAGGTAACTGACTGGCTGGGTGTCCATAAAAGAGAGCTCCTACCTCCACCCCCCATTTACTACAATGGTGTGTTTTGAACACTTGGACTGGCAATGCTGCCTATAAAATATTTTTGTTAATACAGAATTATTATTGTAATCAACAATGAACAATAGCCACCCACACAACAACAAAGTAGCATCAGGGATATTTGAATGAAGGAGGTGAGGCATTCTTTAATAAAATCCTTTAATGTGGCTAGAGCCCTCCCACAGCAGCACTGGCTTCCCTCACAGCAGGCAACTCGCAAGGCCACGCCAAACCAGTTTTACCTTCACTTTCCATTCCCCCAGCATCTCTCGCACACCTCACCCGCCTGCACCCAGGCAGTGGCAGAAGGGATCCCCATTGCAATATTTAAAATGTTGTTTGTCTCAAGTCTGCATTGTTAAATCTGCTGAACAGGCTGTGTATGGCATTCTAGGGTGCAATCCAGACAAGTGAGGAGCTGTGTCACCCCTGCCCTGCAAGCTGGGGCACCACACAAGGCTTTGCTGTTGTGGGTCCTAATCTGGGCTCCTCCCAAACAGCCAAACAGCAAGCAAGTCACACCCTGAGTGTCTCTGTCCAGCCACAGCCTTGGTCCAACAACTCTGGCCCCAGCAGCCTTGGTTACCACATGCAGGGTAACCCCAACACACTCAAAATCCTGGATTTCCACCCCAAAAAATGTGTGTTCTGCACTCTCCAGCCCTCTCCTGGACAGTCCAGATGTATTAGGTCTGTTGCCCCGCTAAGGGGATCAAGCTAAAACAGACTGCCACCTTAAATGGAGTTATCCACACAGTTCAGAACACTGGATTAGTTTTGATTAAAGAGTAGGACACATTTATTTAACTATCATGAGTTAGATTTTGAGTACAAATATTAAGGTATTATAGTAAAAAATGATTACAACATAAATAAAGATAATACGCGTCTATGACCATGGTTGCTCAGGAGACCACACTGAGATTACTCAATCAGGGCAAACTGCAAAGAATGGGGCAGATCAGCCCCAAAACTGGTGGTCTTTTCCATTTTTAGATTTACCTAGCTGTCGCGGGGCAAGTACACCCTGTCCCCCTTTGGGATGGGGCAAAGGCATCGTGGCCCAGCCATTAAGTCCACTTTCCTGCCCTTAGCCTCAGGGGAGTACAGCCCAATCTCAGAGTCAATGTGGTCGCCCTTGTTGTCTGGGCAGTGGTTTAATAGCTAGAATCAATATAGTCGCCCTTGACAGAGTCAATACAATTGCCCCTCACTCAGGCTGTATGGCTTAGTGGCTAGAGTCCCTACAGTCACCCTCTCGCCTGTGCTGTATGGCCTAGTGGCCAATCAGTATGGCTGACCTCTTCAGCACAGTTGAGTGGCCTAGTGATCAGAGTCAATACAATCGCCCTCTCTCTCAGACTGTACGGCCTAGTGGCCAGAGCCAAGAAGGTTGTACTCCTTAGCAGAGCTATGTGGCCTAGTGGTCAGAGTTGGGGATGTGGGCCACCACTGCTAGGGTAGGGGGACCTGGATGCTTCTTCTCCACTGGGTCCCAGCTCAGGACCCTAGTCGTGGCAAGAGTGTCTGCCACCAAGTCAGCGGGGATCTGGCCAAAACACACTGACTCAAAATCCGCTTCACTAACTGGTCCACTGTCTAGTTCCCCTGGGCTACTTCTTACTGTATCCCCTGAAGCTGTGGCCTGGGCCCCTTCGGGGTCTCCAGATTCCCCAGGCTGCACTACCCCCAGTGACTCTGGCCTCCACAGGGTGTCCACAGGTATCCAGGCATCTGCCTGGGGCTCAGCATCTCCGGCTCCCACAGTCTGGGGCACGGATCAGCAACGTGTCCGTACACGGTAGGGTGACCAGATGGCAAGGTTGAAAAATCGGGATGGGGTGGAGAGTAATAGGCACCTATATAAGACAAAGCCCCACATATTGGGAGTGTCCCTATAAAATCGGGACATCTGGTTACCCTAGTACATGGACACAGGCGTCTGTGATAAAAATTTTGAGGTCCGTGGACCACGGAACTCAAAATTTTACCACGGGTTGCTCTCACCTTGGGGAAGCTCCCCCACCTCCCCACAAGCAGCTCCCCCCATCCCTGGCATCCCTGCAGGCTGCGGAGAGTCTCAGTGCAGATGGAGCTGTGCACACTATCTCTGTCCCCCCTCCCCTCCCAGCGTTGACCCAGCTCCCAGCCAATGGGAGCTGTGAGGGGTGGGGCCAGAGCTGCCTGGCCACGCCTCCACAGCAGGGAGTGGGTGGGAGCCGCAGGCAGCAGCTCAGCCCTGGGAAGAGAGAGAGCAGAAGGACACAGTTGTAGGGACAGACAGATGGCGGGGAGCAGTGGCGGATTAATAATTTTGCCGCCCCTAGGCCGGGAAATAATTGCCGCCCTGGCCCTGCCCCGACTCCGCCCTTTTCCCGCCCCCATTCCAACCCCATCCCCAAAGTCCCTGCCCCAACTCCGCCCCCTCCCTTCCCCTATTGGATCCCTTCCCCAAATCCCCACCCCCGGCCCCGCCTCTTCCCCCAGCGCGTGGCGTTCCCCCTCTTCCCCCCTCCCTCCCTGCCCCGCGAAACAGCTGTTTCGCGGCGCAAGAGGTGGGAGGGGAGAGAAACAGGACGCGGCGGCGCGCTTGCAGAGGAGGTGGAGGTGAGCTGGAGCGGGGGGGGGAGCTTCCGCCCCGGCAAATTTGCCGCCCTAGGCCTAGGCCTTGTTGGCCTAGGCAATAATACGGCGCTGGAATATAGAAGGGGGTCCTGGGGGGGCTATAGCAACCTCCCCCCTGCAGAATAGATGCAGCTGGCTCTATTCATCACTCCCCCTGCCCCACAGAGACCCACACAATCCTCTGTCCCCCCCAAGAGACCCCTCCTACCCCTGTGCTCCCATCACCCCTCTCCAACGAGGCCCCCCTTTGTGCCTCCAGAGACAGGTTCCCTCCCCCCAACTCTCCTCCTTTGCCTTCCCCCTCACCCCCAGCCCATTGGCCGGGAGGCTCACAACCTATTGGCCACTGTGGCCAACAGGAGCTACACCTGAGGCGGCACCTCCTTGCATATGCAGACCTGCCTGGCCCTGCCTCCAGTTTGGGGAAAGGGAGTCACAGGTGAGCAAGCCCCGATCATCACCCTCACAGGCACAGCAATTATCTGTTTGGATATTTAATTTCATTTGAGGCAAGTAATTCAATCTACTCTTCCTTTCCAGACAGTTTGTGGCTTTTCCTGTAAGAATCAAAGAATCATAGAATCTTAGAATATCAGGGTTGGAAGGGACCTCAGGAGGTCATCTAGTCCAACCCCCTGCTCAAAGCAGGACCAATTCCCAACTAAATCATCCCAGCCAGGGCTTTGTCAAGCCGGGCCTTAAAAACCTCCAAGGAAGGAGATTCCACCAGCTCCCTAGGTAACGCATTCCAGTGCTTCACCACCCTCCTAGTGAAACAGTGTTTCCTAATATCCAACCTAGACCTCCCCCACTGCAACTTGAGACCATTGCTCCTTGTTCTGTCATCTGCCACCACTGAGAACAGCCGAGCTCCATCCTCTTTGGAACCTCCCTTCAGGTAGTTGAAAGCAGCTATCAAATCCCCCCTCATTCTTCTCTTCTGGAGATTAAACAATCCCAGTTCCCTCAGCCTCTCCTCATAAGTCATGTGCTCCAGACCCCTAATCATTTTTGTTGCCGTCCGCTGGACTCTTTCCCATTTTTCCACATCCTTCTTGTAGTGTGGGGCCCAAAACTGGACACAGTACTCCAGATGAGGCCTCACCAATGTCGAATAAAGGGGAACGATCACGTTCGTCGATCTGCTGGCAATGCCCCTACTTATACAGCCCAAAATGCCGTTAGCCTTCTTGGCAACAAGAGCACACTGTTGACTCATATCTAGCTTCTCGTCCACTGTGACCCCTAGGTCCTTTTCTGCAGAACTGCTACCTAGGCATTTGGTCCCTAGTCTGTAGCAGTGCATAGGATTCTTCCGTCCTAAGTGCAGGACTCTGCACTTGTCCTTGTTGAACCTCATCAGGATTTTTTTGGCCCAATCCTCTAATTTGTCTAGGTCCCTCTGTATCTGATCCCTACCCTCCAGTGTATCTACCACACCTCCCAGTTTAGTGTCATCTGCAAACTTGCTGAGAGTGCAGTCCACACCATCCTCCAGATCATTAATAAAGATATTAAACAAAACCGGCCCCAGGACCGACCCTTGGGGCACTCCGCTTGAAACCGGCTGCCAACTAGACATGGAGCCATTGATCACTACCCGTTGAGCCCGACGATCTAGCCAGCTTTCTATCCACCTTACAGTCCATTCATCCAGCCCATACTTCTTTAACTTGGCGGTAAGAATACTGTGGGAGACCGTATCAAAAGCTTTGCTAAAGTCAAGGAATAACACATCCACTGCTTTCCCCTCATCCACAGAGCCAATTATCTCATCATAGAAGGCAATTAGGTTAGTCAGGCACGACTTCCCCTTGGTGAATCCATGCTGACTGTTCCTGATCACTTTCCTCTCCTCTAAGTGTTTCATAATTGATTCCTTGAGGACCTGCTCCATGATTTTTCCAGGGACTGAGGTGAGGCTGACTGGCCTGTAGTTCCCCGGATCCTCCTCCTTCCCTTTTTTAAAGATGAGCACTACATTAGCCGTTTTCCAGTCATCCGGGACCTCCCCCGATCGCCATGAGTTTTCAAAGATAGTGGCCAATGGCTGTGCAATCACATCCGCCAACTCCTTTAGCACCCTCGGATGCAGTGCATCCGGCCCATGGACTTGTGCTCATCCAGTTTTTCTAAATAGTCCCGAACCACTTCTTTTTCCACAGAGGGCTGGTCATACTTCTCCCCATACTGTGCTGCCCAGTGCAGCAGTCTGGGAGCTGACCTTGTTTGTGAAGACAGAGGCAAAAAAAAAAAAAAAATCATTGAGTACATTAGCTTTTCCCACATCCTCTGTCACTAGGTTGCCTCCCTCATTTAGTAAGGGGCCCACACTTTCCTTGACTTTCTTCTTGTTGCTAACATACCTGAAGAAACCCTTCTTGTTACTCTTAACATCCCTTGCTAGCTGCAACTCCAAGTGTGATTTGGCCTTCCTGATTTCACTCCTGCATGCCTGAGCAATATTTTTATACTCCTCCCTGGTCATTTGTCCAATCTTCCACTTCTTGTAAGCTTCTTTTTTGCGTTTAAGATCAGCAAGGATTTCACTGTTAAGCCAAGCTGGTCGCCTGTCATATTTACTATTCTTTCTACACATCGGGATGTTTTTTTTCTGCAACCTCAATAAGGATTCTTTAAAAATACAGCCAGCTGTCGTGGACTCCTTTCCCCCTCATGTTATTCTCCCAGGGGATCCTGCCCATCTGTTCCCTGAGGGAGTCAAAGTCTGCTTTTCTGAAGTCCAGGGTCTGTATTCTGCTGCTCTCCTTTCTTCCTTGTGTCAGGATCCTGAACTCAAGTATCAGAGGGGTAGCCGTGTTAGTCTGGATCTGTAAAAAGCAACAGAGGGTCCTGTGGCACCTTTAAGACTAACAGAAGTATTGGAGCATAAGCTTTCGTGGTTGAATGCCCACTTCATCAGACGCAAGTAATGGAAATTTCCAGAGGCAGGTATAAATCAGTATGGAGATAACGAGGTTAGTTCGATCAGGGAGGGTGAAGTGCTCTGCTAGCAGTTGAGGTGTGAACACCAAGGGAGGAGAAACTGCTTCTGTAGTTGGATAGCCATTCACAGTCTTTGTTTAATCCTGATCTGATCGTGTCAAATTTGCAAATGAACTGGAGCTCAGCAGTTTCTCTTTGGAGTCTGGTCCTGAAGTTTTTTTGCTGTAAGATGGCTACCTTAATCCTGAACTCAACCATCTCATGGTCGCTGCCTCCCAGATTTCCATCCACTTTTGCTTCCCCTATTAATTCTTCCTGGTTTGTGAGCAGCAGGTCTAGAAGAGCTCTGCCCCTACTTGGTTCCTCCAGCACTTGCACCAGGAAATTGTCCCCTACACTTTCCAAAAACTTCCTGGATTGTCTGTGCACCGCTGTATTGCTCTCCCAGCAGACATCAGGGTGATTAAAGTCTCCCATGAGAACCAGGGCCTGCGATCTAGTAACTTCTGCTAGTTGCCGGAAGAAAGCCTCGTCCACCTCATCCCCCTGGTCTGGTGATCTATAGCAGACTCTGACCACGACATCACCCTTGTTGCTCACACTTCTAAACTTAATCCAGAGACTCTCAGGTTTTTCTGCAGTTTCATACCGGAGCTCTGAGCAGTCATACTCCTCTCTTACATACAACGCAACTTCCCCACCTTTTCTGCCCTGCCTGTCCTCCTGAACAGTTTATATCCGTCCATGACAGTACTCCAATCATGTGAGTTATCCAACCAAGTCTCTGTTATTCCAATCGCATCATAGTTCCTTGACTGTGCCAGGACTTCCAGTTCTCCCTGCTTGTTTCCCAGGCTTCTTGCATTTGTGTATAGGCACTTAAGATAACTCATCGATCGTCCCGCTTTCTCAGTATGAGGCAGGAGTCCTCCTCTCTTGCACTCTCCTGCTCGTGCTTCCTCCCGGTATCCCATTTCCCCACTTACCTCAGGGCTTTAGTCTCCTTCCCCCGGTGAACCTAGTTTAAAGCCCTCCTCACTAGGTTAGCCAGCCTGCTTGCGAAGATGCTCTTCTCTCTCTTCGTTAGGTGGAGCCCGTCTCTGCCTAGCACTCCTCCTTCTTGGAACACTATGCCATGGTCCAAGAATCCAAAGCCTTCTCTCCAACACCACCTGCATAGCCATTCGTTGACTTGCACAATTCGACGATCTCTACCCAGGCCTTTTCCCTGCACAGGGAGGATGGACGAGAACACCACTTGCTCCTCAAGCTCCTTTATCCTTGTCATAAACAGATAGTTAAGGGTTAATGCCTCTTTTACCTGTAAAGGGTTAAGAAGTTCACCTAACCTGGCTGACACCTGACCCAAAGGACCAATAAGGGGACAAGATACTTTCAAATCTTGGTGGGGGAAGGCTTTTGTTTGTGCTCTTTGTTTTGGGGGTTGTTCGCTCTTGGGACTAAGAGGAACCAGACATCAATCCATGCTCTCCAAATCTTTCTGAACAAGTCTCTCATATTTCAAACTTGTAAGTAACAGCCAGGCAAGGCGTATTAGCTTTATCTTTGTTTTCTCAACTTGTAAATGTACCTTTTGCTAGAGGGTTTACCTCTGTTTGCTGCAACTTTGAACTTAAGGCTAGAGGGGGTTCCTCTGGGCTCTTTGAATCGGATTACCCTGTAAAGTTATTTTCCATCCTGATTTTACAGAGATGATTTTTACCTTTCTTTAATTAAAAGCCTTCTTTTTAAGAACCTGATTGATTTTCCTTGTTTTAAAATCCAAGGGATCTCGACTCACCAGGAATTGGTGGGGGGAAAGGAGGGGTAATGGTTAATTTCTCCTTGTGTTAAGATCCAAGGGTTTGGATCAGCGTTCACCAGGAAATTGGTGAAGAAGTCTCTCAAGGCTACCCAGGGAAGGGAGTTAGCTCTTGGGAGTGGTGGCACCGAAACCAGATCTAAGCAGGTAATTGAGCTTAGAGCTTCTCATGCAGGTCCCCACATCTGTACCCTAAAGTTCAGAGTGGGGAAGAAACCTTGACAATCCTTCCCAGAGCCACTTAATCTACAGTGATCCACTCAAGGTCATTCTTGGCAGTATCACTGGTGCCCACGTGGAGAAGCAGGAAGGGGTAGCGATCCGAGGGCTTGATGAGTCTCGGCAGTCTCTCTGTCACGTCGTGAATCCTAGCTCCTGGCAAGCAGCAGACCTCTCAGTTTTCCCAGTCGGGACGGCAGATAGATGACTCAGTCCCCCTTAGGAGGGAGTCCCCGACCACCACCACCCTCCTCCTTCTCTTGGGAGCGGTGGTCGTGGAACCCCCATCCCTAGGACAGTGCATTTCATGCCTTCCAGTTGGTGGAGTCTCCTTCTGCTCCCTTCCCTCAGATGCATCATCTAGTCCACTCTCCGTATTAGTACCTGTGGAGAGAACATGAAAACGGTTGCTCATCTGTATCTCCATTGCTGGTACATGGACGCTCCTCTTTCTTCTTCTGGAGGTCACATGTTGCCAAATTTCTTCACCGTCCTGTCGTGGTCAAAGACACCCACGCAGTGATTTTAGTTCAAAGACTCAAGCCTGAGGCCAGTTTATTGACATACCTACCAGTGCACTGGGGTGCAGTCCGAAGACTGACACCCTGAGGACTGCTCGCAGGCGGGCTTTTATTTCGTCAAACCGCAAGCAAAGTACAAACAATACATCATGAGTTAAGAAATTAGGGTTGGGGTTAGTCCCTCCCCCAAACCGCGAGTTAAGAAAGTAGGGTAGGGGTCAGTCCCCCCCCCTCCCCCCGGTATCTTCCTCATTAATTTTCCGAGAAGTGGGTGTTTATTTGGGTAGAGGGGCGCTTGGTGGTTTTCCCCAGGGGTGGTACTTGGCACCAGTTTGGGTACATTTCTCAAGACTCATGTTATTTTCCGGGGTCTTTTGGTTAAAGATTAAGGGGGGGGGTTCCATGGGACGCCTAAAGAGGATCTATGATTGGCTATTTTTGCAGATAGCTGGAATCACGGAGTGGGTCACAGATCACCCGAAGGAGAAGCTGCATGAGTCAGTTTGCATTTAGCTAAAGTTACCTATTGCTTCACACAAGCGGTTATTATATTTCATCAGCCATGAACATATTTCATTAGTGCTGCTGCTGGGGCTTTTTTATTCTTTCCCTCCTTGCCCCCCCCTCTGGTCATGACCCTTGACTGAGTTTGGCAGAAAACTGTGTTGTTCAGTCTTGCTCAGGCTTAGGCCTGCACCGCCCTGTGCAAGGGCAGTCAGCATAACAGATCTCTGTTGGGGGGTTTATTTCGGGGCCTTCAGATTCACAGCTCTGGCTATTAAAAAGAAGGCCCCACTGTTCTATTTCCCCAGAGTCCCTCTCTCCCTTCTGCACAGCCTGCTCCGATTCTTCAGAATGTTGTGCCCGTAGAAGCATATCCTGACGTCTGTCCAGGAAATCTTCATTTTCTCTTATGCAACGCAGGGTTGATACTTGTTGCTCCAGACCTCGAACCTTCTCTTCCAATATGGAGACCAGCTTGCACTTTGTACAGACAAAGTCGCTTCTGTCCTGTGGAAGAAAGACAAACATGGCACAACCTATGCAGGTTACAACAGCTGAACGCTCACCTTCCATAATTTCCTTCCTTCTAAGAGCTTCCTCAGCTGTTGCAGCAACTCACAGAAGCCCGCAAGATGACAGCCTCATCTGGGCTCTCCCCAGGCAAACTCCCTCTGTTAGCCTCCGCTGTTGGCCGCTCAGCTGGTTCACTGCTGACTGCCTTTTTATAACAGTCAGGCCCACTCAAGGCCCACCTGGAACAAAGCACTCCCAATTCACACTTTTCAAACAAACAAACAATCAAGCACATGGTCAAACTGACAAACTGTCCCCTGCAACAGACACTCAGGGTATGTCTACACTACGAGAGTAGTTCGATTTTACTTAAATCGAATATGTGGAATCGATATTACAAAGTCGAACGTGTGTGTCCACACTAAGGACAGTAATTCGACTTTGTGAGTCCACACTAACGGGGCAAGCGTCGACATTGGAAGCGGTGCACTGTGGGCAGCTATCCCACAGTTCCCGCAGTCCCCGCTGCCCATTGAAATTCTGGGTTGAGCCGCCAATGCCTTCTGGGTAAAAAAATGTGTCGAGGGTGCTTTTGGGTAACTGTCGTCATCCGACCATCACTCCCGCCCTCCCTCCCTGAAAGCGCCGGCGGCAAATCAGTTCGCGCACTTTTCTGGTCAGTGACAGCGCGGACGCCACAGCACTGCGAGCATGGAGCCCGCTGCGACCATCGCTGCAGTTATGGCCGTTGTGAACACCTCGCACCTTATCATCCACCTTTTCCAGAGGCAGATGCTGAGAAATCGGGCGAGGAGGCTACGGCAGCGCGGTGAGGACCTGAAGTCTGAGAGTGGCACAGACCTGTCACAAAGCACGGTACCCCGCGCCAAGGACATCATGTTAGCAATGGGTCATGTTGATGTTGTGGAACGGCGATTCTGGGCCCGGGAAACAAGCACGGACTGGTGGGACCGCATAGTGCTGCAGGTCTGGGATGAATCACAGTGGCTGCGAAACTTTCGCATGCGGAAGGGGACTTTCCTGGAACTTTGTGAGTTGCTGTCCCCTGCCCTGAAGCGCAATGACACCCGGATGCGAGCAGCCCTGAGTGTCCAGAAGCGAGTGGCCATAGCCCTCTGGAAGCTTGCAACGCCAGACAGCTACCGGTCAGTCGCGAACCACTTTGGCGTGGGCAAATCTACCATGGGGGTTGTTGTCATGCAAGTAGCCAACGCAATCGGTGAGCTACTGCTCTCAAAGGTAGTGACCCTGGGAAACGCGCAGGTCATCATAGATGGCTTCGCCGCGATGGGATTCCCAAACTGCGGTGGGGCTATAGATGGAACTCACATCCCTATCCTGGGACCGGACCACCAGGCCAGCCAGTACATTAACCGAAAGGGCTACTTTTCAATGGTGCTGCAAGCACTGGTGGACCATAGGGGACGTTTTACAAACATCAACGTTGGATGGCCGGGCAAGGTTCATGACGCTCGTGTTTTCAGGAACTCTGGTCTGTTTAGACGGCTGCAGGAAGGTATTTACTTCCCGGACCACAAAATAACTCTTGGGGATGTGGAGATGCCTATAGTCATCCTCGGGGACCCAGCCTACCCGCTAATGCCCTGGCTCATGAAGCCCTATACTGGCGCCCTGGACACTGAAAAAGAACTTTTCAACTACCGGCTGAGCAAGTGCAGAATGGTGGTGGAGTGTGCTTTTGGCCGTCTCAAGGGGAGATGGAGAACCTTACTGACTCGCTGTGATCTCAGCGAAACCAATATCCCCATTGTTATTGCAGCTTGCTGTGTGCTCCACAATCTCTGTGAGAGCAAGGGGGAGACCTTTATGGCGGGGTGGGAGGTTGAGGCAAATAGCCTGGCTGCTGATTACGCCCAGCCAGACAGCCGGGCGATTAGAAGAGCCCAGCGGGACGCGCTGTGCATCCGGGAGGCTTTGAAAGCTAGGTTCCTGAGTGAGCAGGGTAACCTGTGACTATTAAGTTTGTGTACAGAGAAGCTGAACCTGCCCCCGTTTCTTTACCAAGTAAATATTCACTATCCTCTCCAGTTACATACCCCGTTCCCCCCCCTTCCAACACACTTTTAAAAATAAAATCACTTGAATTTTGTTAATGAACACCGTTTTCTTTATTACTGTTTTCTCGGTAAAGTGTTGAACCTGGGATGCAGACTGTGGTGGGGAGTGGGTGTAGTGTACTGATGCAAAGGACGCTTCTAAACTCTGTGTGTGTGGGCTATGTGACTTTGTGGCAGGGGGAGGACGGTTACAGATCCCCTGCTGCGTGGCTCTGTGATCCAGGATAAGGACCGCTGCATAAGATCTCTAACTGCCCTCCCCCGCCACAAAGCCCCCCCCACACACAGAACCTGAAAACAACCTCCCAGACTGACCAGGGTAACTAGTGACTGCAATGTGTGTGTGCCCTGCTGCTGAACCTGCCCCCGCCTCTGTACCCTGGTAAAGGTGACTGTCCTGTCCAATTACCAACCCCCTTCCCCCCCTTCAGACAGACTCTCCTCTAAAAGAACATGATGGAAACAGTAATTAACAGAAACGTATTTTTTATTAGCAACTGCACATGAAACTGGGGAATGAAACTTGGACGGGGGCTTGGGTGAGGCGGGAAGGAAAGGACTTTTCAAATTTTGGGGAATGAGAGCCTTCTGGTGCTTGAGCAGTCTGCAGGGGTGGAGTGAGAGTTTTCACGGACTCTGCCGCCCCTCCTTCTTTGGACTTTGGGTGAGGGGGGTATGGGACTTGGTGGCAGGGGAGGGCGGTTACAGATATACTGCAGCGGGGCTCTGTCCTCCTGCCTCCAGTCCTGCAGAACATCCACAAGGCGCCGGAGCGTGTCCGTTTGCTCCCTCATTAGTCCAGGCAGCGTTTGAGTCGCCTGCTGGTCTTCCTGCTGCCACCTCTCCTCCCGTTCAATGTCTGATCGGTGCATTTGGGACAAGTTCTCCCTCCACTGGGTCTGCTGGGCTGCCTGGGCTCGGGAGCAGCCCATAAGTTCTGAGAACATGTCCTCCCGTGTCCTCTTCTTCCTACGCCTAATCTGCGCTAGCCTCTGGGAGTGTGATACCAGGCTAGGTCGGGAGACAGTCGCAGCTGTGGGATGGGAAAAAGGGAGTGAATTCCTCCGAAAGATAAATTTTTGGGTGAACAAAGAACATAGTCTTTCTCTGTGAACTAGACCATGCACAGCACCTATCACATGCGCACTCAGGACAAGGTCGAATTTTCGGCCTTCGCATTCAGTGCCTGGGGTCTTGCAGTGCAGATCAGAGAAGCGGGGCAGGACACCGGAATTTGTGTAGCAGGCCGACATGGTAAGCCGTAGACTTGTGGCTGCTTAAAACTTTAATAATAGCACTGGCCTCCTTTCACGTTGAAAGCAATGCCAGTCCCTGCTGCCAGCAATCTGGCAAGCATGAACTCTGCCCCTGTCCCACCCCCTCGCGGCTGTCCCAGGGAAAGATCCCTGTATGCTGCCCCCTCCCGCCTCCACCACGTGGCTGTAAGCCGCCAGTTACAGTTCTGTAAAGGAAGAGGCAAGCAGTCCCAATACTAACATTCCCCTACCTAATTCAAAGCAGGTCACCATGAGCGACATCACTCTGATGAGGATTTCAGAGACGGAGAAAGAAAGGATGCTTCTGGAAAGCCTGCAAAGACCAGGGCTGTATGCCGCCATGCTCTGCAAGGCAATGATTCCTGAGTACTTGCTGATCTCCTGGCGCGGAAACGTCTCCTACTACGGAGGACACAATAAGGCCGCTCTGCCCAGGAACCTGATGCAAAGGCTTTCCCATTACCTCCAGGAGAGCTTCATGGATATGTCCCATGAGGATTTCAGCTCTATCCCCGGACATATAGACCAGATTTTACTGTAGTTGCACTGCCAAGGACTGAAACGTTAAGCGCCTAGGGCAAGCTAATCATGAAAAACCCATTGTTATTATTGTTAATATTCCTGTTCTGTTAAAAATAAATGTTTACATGATTAACACTTACTGACTGATCCTTCCCCTGATTCTGTGTCCGGGTTAACGGCTGGGGACGGTTGGTAGGGGATCTCTGTAAGGGTGATGAAGAGATCCTGGCTGTCGGGGAAATCAGCGTTGTAAGCGCTGTCGACTGCCTCGTCCTCCTCAACGCCTTCCTCATCTCCCCCGTCCGCTAACATGTCCGAGGAAGCGGCCGTCGACAATATCCCATCCTCAGAGTCCACGGTCAGTGGTGGGGTAGTGGTGGCGGCCGCACCTAGGATGGAATGCAGTGCCTCGTAGAAACGGGATGTCTGGGGCTGGGATCCGGAGCGTCCGTTTGCCTCTTTGGTCTTCTGGTAGCCTTGTCTCAGCTCCTTGATTTTCACGCGGCACTGCGTTGCATCCCGGCTGTATCCTCTCTCTGCCATGGCTTTAGAGATCTTCTCATAGATCTTTGCATTCCGTCTTTTCGATCGCAGCTCGGAAAGCACGGACTCATCGCCCCACACAGCGATCAGATCCAAGACTTCCCGATCAGTCCATGCTGGGGCCCTCTTTCTATTCTGAGATTGCATGGCCATCTCTGCTGGAGAGCTCTGCATCGTTGCCAGTGCTGCTGAGCTCGCCACGATGTCCAAACAGGAAATGAGATTCAAACTGGCCAGACAGGAAAAGGAATTCAAATTTTCCCGGGGCTTTTCCTGTGTGGCTGGTCAGAGCATCCGAGCTCGGACTGCTGTCCAGAGCATCCACAGAGTGGTGCACTGTGGGATAGCGCCCGGAGCTATTACCGTCGATTTCCATCCACACCTAGCCTAATTCGACATGGCCATGTCGAATTTAGCGCTACTCCCCTCGTTGGGGAGGAGTACAGAAGTCGAATTTAAGAGACCTCAATGTCGAACTAAATAGCTTCGTGGTGTGGACGGGTGCATACTTAATTCGATGTAACGGCGCTAAATTCGACATAAACTCCTAGTGTAGACCAGGCCTCAGATACTCACCAACAGAGACCCCCAATGCAGCACTTAGCGTACCTCCTCTCAGACAGATCCCAGGCAAACTCCCTCTGTTAGCCTCCACTGTTCCTTAATGTGTTAAGGAAGACAGGTAGGAGAGGTGTATGAGTCTAAACTGCACCTTACTGCTTTGCAAGGTTGTATCCAGGTGTAATTCCTTCCCCCCCTTTACAGCAACACAGACATCTCTCAACCTATGATCCAATTAACATTGATTGAAAATATTATGGCAAGGAAAAACATCTTACATTTTCACACCAAATTTAAAAACCTCTTTCTTTGCAATGTAAATTTTGATTTTGAATATAAAGAGAAATTAAATATTTGAAGATTGTTTTATTATGTCACATACCCACTCTTTGACGCTGTCTTCTGTCATTTCATGCCAATAATATCCTGATGTCAGTGGTGGTCCCGTTTTTACTGTTCCTTATTGTACACACACTGGACTGTCATGGAATTGGTGGGACTGTTCTAGGGCATGTTTCAAATGTTTAACAACCTATGTGCAAGGATATGTGTTAGAGTTATAATAATCCCATGGGTACTAAGCAAAGTCAACATTATGTGTTTTTATAATACATAATCTCTCCACACAGTCACAGTCTAACTTAATCTAGTTTCAAAAGTAAATAAATACAAACTTCTGCAACTGAAAACTTGCAGAACTATTTGTGCCAGCACAACAAGTTGTAACTGTTGCTTGATGTCCATCCCTAGGACTGTGATGGAACTGGTGGGACAGTTCTAGGGACTGTTTCAAAGTGTGCCTGGCTCTCACCTTTCTGCCTTTTGCAAAATGCTTAAATTCTCCCTCTGCTAATCAAAGATGGACATGTGATGAGAATGTCCAATATCCCAGCTAAGGAATTATTAGTTATTGTATAAGACATATGTCTACTATAAGTTATATGTATTGTAGACGAGCCCTTCATTGCTCACGGTACAAATTCGCTGGAGACCACTCTTTCACACACCAGTGCCCTTTTATTTCCCTGTATTTTCCCCACCACCACATATATACAGCTATATACAGTTCAATCTCAGTCAGGTAGCCCCTTAGGGAACAGTTTGCTCTTACAGCTAGCTGGGAGCAACAGGTCCTCACTTTCCTGTTCCTCCCCTTCTACTTCCTTCCTGCTAGCTTTATAGGCCTTCCTCTCAGCAGGCTCACAGGTGATTGCTCTCAGGCTCCTTTAATGAGCCACACCCTGCCAGCTCCAGTCAATTCCCTTTTATGGGAGCTATAGCAGGTTCTGAGCTAACAGGGGCTGGTTCAGTGCCTCTTAGGCCAGCACCCTGTTACACACCCTCCCCCTTAAAAGCGGCACCCCTGGGCCTCCTTTGGCCCCTTGGCCCTTCCGCCGTTCCCCCGAAGGAGGCTCTTTTGGGGAGCCCTCCCCGCTCCCAGCTGGGTCCTTCCCAGCCAGCACCCCGGATGGTTTCTCCATCCCTCTCCCACAGAAGGAGCATTTATCCAGGAGTGGTGGCCCCCCATCTCTGCTTCCGCCCACAGGTCGTCACACCACTCACAGTGTGGCAGGCCCCCTATCCCTAGCTCCCCCTGTGTGTCTGGCTGGGGTCCGGGGGTTTTCAACTTCTAGCGGGACCTTCCGTGCTTCAGTTTCCCCCGGCTCTCTTTGCAGATTGGGCCCCTCCGATGGGGGGTCGGCATTCATCCCACCTTGGGGCAGAACCTTCCACGCCTCAGTTTCCCCCATTTGTCCCAGTACATCTGGGGCTTCTTCTGCAGAGAGCGGGATCAGGGGGTGTTCCCCCACACCCCTTCCTTCTCTGGGGGCGGGGGTTTCCAGACCGACCAGCTCCCCCATATATACTTCCTGCGGGTCTCCCCGCTCTGGGCTTTACTGTCTAGGACTTTTTTCTTGGTTCCCAGGACTGGGCCTGTCCTCCCGCCCTGGGGTTCTCATTCCCCAGGGATCCACCCCCCCTCTCGGGGTACCCCGTTGTTTCATGCCCAGTAGTGGGGCCCAGTCCCGGCCTAACACTACTGGACATGGTAGTTTCTCCAGGACCCCTACCCGCTTCCACCTGAAGCAACCCTTTGCTTCCAGGGGTACCTGGGCTACCGGGCAGGACTTCCTGTCTCCATGTACACACCCGAGGGCCAGCCTTTTGCCCGGAATGAGCCAATGTGGCTTAACCAGCACCTTTCACACCAGCGTGCAACTCGAGGCGGTGTCAACCACAGCCGTTTGGGGTCTCCGCCCCACTTTCATAGGCACAGTGGACACCCCCAACCCCCACTTCCATCCCGCCTGTTCCATCCAAGCAAAAAGGTCCACCTAGCCACATTCCATGTCCGGGCAGAATTGTTTAATGTGCCCCGGCTTCCCACACCACCAGCACGTTAGGCGGGCGGGCCTCTTGGGTGCTCCTTGGGGCTCCCCTTTTTTCTCCTTGCCTCTCCCAGGGAAGGAGTCCACGGGCTTCCGCCCCAGTTCTCTGTCTTTCCATTGCCGGTCCTCCCCCCAGGGTCCCTCAGCCTCTATCTACACCTCGGTTACCCGGACCGCCTCTTCGACGGTGCCTGGCTGGTGTCTCCTCACCCAGGTGCGCACCGTCTCTGGGAGGCTTTGCAAGAACTGCTCCAGTATCAGGGAGTCCATTATCTCCTCCATTGTATGCATGTCAGGCCTCAACCAGCGTGTGGCCCAGTCCCTTAACCTCTGGGTGAATGCCCGTGGTCGCACAGCAGACGTCCACCGGGCCGACCGGAGCATCTGCCTGTACCTTTCCGCTGATAAGCCTACTCGGTCCAAAATGGCCTCATAGTTCTGGGCAGCTTCTTCCCCCAAAGCCATATAGGTCGCTTGCACCTCGCCAGTCAAATAAGGGGCTAGTCGGAGGGCCCAGGTTGCCCTGTCCCATCCGGCCCCCGCGGCTACCCTCTCAAAAGTTCCCAGGAAGGCGTCCGGGTCATCCGCCGGGCTCATTTTACAGAGTCCCCAGCCCAGCGGCCGGGCACCCTCCCCTGCCCCAGGACTCACCAGCCATTGCAGGAGCTGCCCGTGGACATTGCTTTGCTCCCGGATGAAGTCCTGCAGGCTTTTCTGTTGCTCGGCCTGCCAGGCCAAAGCTGCCTGTCTTTCTGCTTGGTGTGCCTTCTGGAAAGTCTGCAGGGCTTGCTAGGTCTGTTTCTGTTGCTCTACAAGCCATTTCAGGGTCTCCTCCATTGCCGGGCCACCAACCGTGCTCGTTGGCTTCAGCGAATTCCCGGACAAGCCCCCACGTGTAGCCGAGCCCTTCATTGCTCGCGGTACAAATTCGCTGGAGACCACTCTTTCACACACCAGTGCCCTTTTATTTCCCTGTATTTTCCCACCACTACATATATACAGCTATATACAGTTCAATCTCAGTCAGGTAGCCCCTTAGGGAACAGTTTGCTCTTACAGCTAGCTGGGAGCAACCGGTCCTCACTTTCCTGTTCCTCCCCTGCTACTTCCTTCCTGCTAGCTTTATAGGCCTTCCTCTCAGCAGGCTCACAGGTGATTGCTCTCAGGCTCCTTTAATGAGCCACACCCTGCCAGCTCTAGTCAGTTCCCCTTTATGGGAGCTATAGCAGGTTCTGAGCTAACAGGGGCTGGTTCGGTGCCTCTTAGGCCAGCACCCTGTTACAGTATATAAAAGTCATCAGCATAAGTCTTGATGGCTTTTATCAAGGCTATATATACTGGGTGGTTATAATTATATGTTAACAGTTTTTCGACTTAGAGATCATTGCTCAGTTGAAATGTATGGATTGTTATTGCTGTTTTTGAATACACTGGAGAAAATTATTCAGAAATAAAGTCAATTACAGCTGATATTTCTAAGATTTTTAACTTACAGTAATTTGTCATGCAAGAGGAAAATGCATTTGTCACAATGGCCATACAGAAGGAAATTCTGTTTAAAAAAAAAAAAGAAAGAAAGAAAAACAATGAGCATAATTGTGGTCCCAATTAAGTTAATGGTAAAACTCCAGGTAACTTCAGTAGTGCAGCAGGATCAGTCCCATCATTTATGTGCTGAAGATTTAATTATTTTTTTCCTTACACACACACAGACTATATATATATACAGAGAGAGAGAGAGAGAGAGAGTTCGCCTTCCAATAAACATTTAACAGAAAATCAATGCAGATTAAGTCGCCCTGATTCATTCATTCCTTTGGATATGTACTATTTATCTTGTATCCCAAAACCTGTGCAATTCTTTTCCCCAAAGGATTTCCCTGGGTATTAGTCACAGAAGAAAACTTTCACATCCTATTAATTTATATCTGATAATTGTAAACATATCCACATACCTATAAATCAAACATTCTTTTCAAAGAATGACACATAAATTGGAGACACATAATCATAGTAAACCACATGTAACAATGCAACATTCACAGGCCATCAGAACGGTAAGATACAACATTTTGAGCTATGTGCCTACGTTCAATTTTAGCCTTTGAAAATCTGTCCAGACATGACCAATGGAGATCAAGTGTCATGTAAATTAATCAGGTCACCTATAAAATTTTAATTGGGTAAACTCATAATTACTGGGAACAAAAAATGTAACAGCACAAAGGTAATGTCAAATTTAAAAAATTTGGGGGAGACATTGAAGTTTTTGGAATATTATGTATTTAAAACAACAGAATGTCGACTGCAACCCTCCCTTACCTGCCCTATTCATGTTTAGAACACTGAAATGTTTTCCTTAGTGCAGTTTGTGGATAACACAGGTTGATGTAATCCAGAAGAATCTACAAGAAACATTAAAGCCATGTAATAGATTTTCATTACCATACTGATCACAGGCTAGAAATACATTTAGCCCTGGTCTACACTACGAGTTTAGGTCGAATTTAGCAGCGTTAGATCGATTTAACCCTGCACCCGTCCACACGACGAAGCCATTTTTGTCGACTTAAAGGGCTCTTAAAATCGATTTCTGTACTCCTCCCTGACGAGGGGATTAGCACTGAAATCGACCCTGCTGGGTTGAATTTGGGGTAGTGTGGACGCAATTCAACGGTATTGGCCTCTGGGAGCTATCCCAGAGTGCTCCATTGTGACCGCTCTGGACAGCACTCTCAATTCAGATGCACTGGCCAGGTAGACAGGAAAAACCCCACGAACTTTTGAATTTCATTTCCTGTTTGGTCACCGTGGAGAGCTGATAAAGCACAGGTGACCATGCAGAGCTCATCAGCACAGGTGACCATGGAGTCCCAGAAATGCAAAGGAGCTCCAGCATGGACCAAAAGGGAAGTACTGGATCTGATCGCTGTATGGGGAGATGAATCCGTGCTATCAGAACTCCGTTCCAAAAGACGAAATGCCAAAACATTTGAAAAAATCTCCAAGGGCATGAAGGACAGAGGCTATAACAGGGACCCGCAGCAGTGCTACGTGAAACTTAAGGAGCTGAGGCAAGCCTACCAAAAAAACAGAGAGGCAAATGGCCACTCCGGGGCAGAGTCCCAGATATGCCGCTTCTATGATGAGCTGCATGCCATTCTAGGGGGTGCCCCTACAACTACACCAGCCCTGTGCACAATAGGGATGCGGATTTTGGGGACGAGGAAGATGATGAGGAGGAGGAGGTTGAAGATAGCGCACAGCAAGCAAGCAGAGAAATCATTTTCCCCAACAGCCAGAAACTGTATTTCACCCTGGATCTAGTACCCTCCCAACCCACCGAAGGTGGGCTCCTGGACCTAGAAGGCGAAGAAGGGACCTCTGGTGAGTGTACCTTTGTAAATATTGTACATGGTTTAAAAGCAAGTGTGTTTAATGATTAATTTGCCCTGAAGACTTGGGTTGCACTCGCGGCCAGTACAGCTACTGAAAAAGTCTGTTAACACGTATGGGGATGGAGCGTAAATCCTCCAGGGACATCTCAATGAAGCTCTCCTGGATGTACTCCCAAAGCCTTTGCAAAAGGTTTCTGGAGAGGGCGGGCCTTATTCCATCCTCCATTACCACGCCAGGCCAGTAGCACGTAGTCTGGAATCATTGCATAACAAAGCATGGCAGTGTATGGTCCCGGTGCTTGTTGGCATTCAAGCAATATTGGTTTTTTATCTCTGTGTTATCCTCGGGAGAGTGATATCATTCATGGTCACCTGGTTGTAATAGGGGAATTTTATTAAAGGGACATTCAGAGGTGGCCGTTCCTGCTGGGCTGTTTGCCTGTGGCTTAATAGAAATCATCCCCGCTGTGCGCCACGTGGTGGGGGGAGGGGTGAAGCGATCATCCCAGAGAATAGGGTGGGGTGGAGGGGTTTAGTTGGGTTTGTCCTGCACGTTAACCCAAAAACCGCAGCCCCTTCTTTTAAATGGCCAACCTAATGGGTGCATGAGGGCGCTGCTGTTTGAAACCATTCCCACATGTTATGAAGGTTAAAGAAGCCAAAAGACTGTGTCTTACCATGGCTGGCTGCAAGCCGAATTCTGTTGCCCGCCGGCCCTGTGTGTGTGATCTCTCACACCAAACTGGCAGGCCCTCAATATAAGAGGCAAAATGCGACCTGGTAAAGAAAGCACACACGCTATGTAATGTTAACAGCTTGGTTCACCGTGAAAGAGTCTACCCATTGTTCTCTAAAATGTGTCTTTTTAAATACTACTCTCCCTTTTTTTTCCTCCTGCAGCTGAAAACGCTCCCCGTATCATCTCCATCCCAGAGGCTAGTAAAGATTAGAAGGCGAAAAAAACGCACTCGCGATGAAATGTTCTCTGAGCTCATGCAGTCCTCCCACACTGAAAGAGCCCAGCAGAATGCGTGGAGGCAGACAATGTCAGAGTGCAGGAAAGCACAAAATGAATGCGAGGACAGGTGGCGGGAACAAGAGGAAAGGTGGCGGCATCAAGATGATAGGTGGTGTCAGCGTGATGAAAGGAGGCAGGAATCAATGCTCAGTAGGAGGATCAAACTGATATTCTCCGGCATATTGCTGAGGTGCAGGACAGGCACCAGGAGCACAGACCGCCGCTGCAGCCCCTGTGTAACCAACCGGCCTCCTCCCCAAGTTCCATAGGGGGTGGGTTTTCATCAAGGAGAAACAAACAGAACTTTCACACCGTAGCCTGGCCAGTCATGAAACTGGTTTTCAAAGCTTCTCTGATGCACAGCGCACCCTGCTGCGCTCTTCTAACCGCCCTCGTGTCTGGTTGCGTGTAATCAGCGGCCAGGCAATTTGCCTCAACCTCCCACCCCGCCATAAACATCTCCCCCTTACTCTCACAGATATTGTGGAGCACACAGCAAGCAGCAATAACAATGGGAATATTGGTTTCGCTGAGGTCTAACCAAGTCAGTAAACTGCGCCAGTGCACTTTTAAATGTCCAAAGGCACATTCTACCACAATTCTGCACTTGCTCAGCCTATAGTTGAACAGCGCCTGACTACTGTCCAGGGTGCCTGTGTATGGCTTCATGAGCCATGGCATTAAGGGGTAGGCTGGGTCCCCAAGGATAAGTATAGTCATTTCAACATCCCCAATGGTTATTTTCTGGTCTGGAAAGTAAGTCCCTTTCTCCAGCTGTTCAAATAGACCAGAGTTCCTGAAGATGCGAGTGTCATGTACCTTTCCCGGCCATCCCACGTTGATGTTGGTGAAACGTCCCTTGTGATCCACCAGTGCTTGCAGCACCATTGAAAAGTACCCCTTGTGGTTTAGCCTTGGTGGTCCGATGCCAAGATAGGGATATGCATTCCGTCTATCGCCCCACCACAGTTAGGGAATCCCATTGCAGCAAACCATCCACTATGACCTGCACATTTCCCAGAGTCACTACCCTTGATAGCAGCAGCTCAGTGATCACATTGGCTACTTGGATCACAGCAGCCCCCACAGTAGATTTGCCCACTCCGAATTGATTCCTGACTGACCAGTTGCTGTCTGGTGTTGCAAGCTTCCAGAGGGCTATCACCACTCACTTGTGAACTGTGAGGGCTGCTCTCATCTTGGTATTCTTGCGCTTCAGGGCAGGGGAAAGCAAGTCACAAAGTTCCATGAAAGTGCCCTTATGCATGCAAAAGTTTTGCAGCCACTGGGAATCATCCCAGACCTGCAACACTATGCGGTCCCACCAGTCTGTGCTTGTTTCCCGGGCCCAGAATCGGCGTTCCATGGCATGAGCCTGCCCCATTGCCACCAGGATGGCCAAATTACCAGGGCCCATGCTTTGAGAGAAGTCTGTGTCCATGTCCTCATCACTCTCATCACCGCGCTGCCATCGCCTCCTCACCTGCTTTTTCAGGTTCTGGTGCTGCATACACTGCAGGATAATGCGTGTGGTGTTTATAGTGCTCATAACTGCCATGGCGATCTGAGCGGGCTCCATGCTTGCTGTGGTATGGCGTCTGTGCAGAAAAAAGGCTCAAAAGGATTCTCAGCCTTTGCTCTCACTGAGGGAAGGGCGACTGACGACATGGCTTACAGGGTTGGCTTACTGTACTGTTCCCACAGTCTCCGCCACCCATTGGAATTCTGGGTTGTGCTCCCAATGCCTGATGGGGCAAAAACATTGTCGCAGGAGGTTCTGGGTACATGTCATCAGCCCCCCCCCCCCCCCCGTGAAACCAACAGCAAAAAATCGTTTCTCGCATTTTTTCCTGGGTTACCCTTGCAGACAACATACCATGGCAAGTATGGAACCCGCTCAGCTCACTGTCACCGTATGGCTCCTGGGTGCTGCTGGCAGGCATGGTACTGCAGTGCTACACAGCAGCATCCCCTTGCATTGCCCTGCGGATGGCAGACGGTACAATGAGACTGCTAGCCATTGTCATCGTCCCATGGGTGCTCCTGGCCCACCTCGGTTAGGTTGGTCGGGGGCACCTGAGCAGACATGGGTGCTCCTGACCGGCCTCGGTGAGATCGGTCGGAGGCACCTGGACAAAATTGGGAGTGACTCCAGGTCATTCTCTTCTTTAAGTTTCATCTCATGGAAATTCAGTCCTGCCTGGAATATCATGCCAGCTGGAGGCTTCTGCCTCAGGCTGCTCTCCCAGTCGGCAGCACCGCGCGGTCGCACCTACCCCAGCCTACCCCTTGCTCCCATGGCTCATGAAGCCTGGACAGTAGTAAGGAGCAGTTCAACTATAGGCTGAGCAAGTGCAGAATGGTGGTTCATTCTGCTTCCCTGTAAGCCAACCATCCTCCCCTCCCCCCTTTGATCTCCGCTTGCAGAGGCAATAAAGTGTTTTAAATTCATGCATTCTTTTTAATTCATCACACAAATGGGGGGATAACTGCCAAAGTAGCCCGGGAGGAGGGAAGCACAGGGGTGGGGTAGTTGTAGGGGCACCATCATAGAACCGGGATGTCTGGGGCTCTGACCCAGAGCAGCCGTTTGCCTCTCTGGTTCTTTGGTAGGCTTGCCTGATATTCCAGGCAGGACTGAATCTCCAGTAGTCGAAACTTAAAGAAGGGAGTGACCTGGAGTCACTCCCATTTATGTCCAGGCGCCCCAGGCCGACCTCACCGAGGCCAGCCAGGAGCACCCATTTCTGCCCAGGTGCCCCCGACTGACCTCACTGAGGAGGAACCAGGAGACAGCAACAGATGGTACAATACGGCTGCTAACCATCTTCGCTAACTTGCAAAGGCAAGGACCTGCTGCTGTGTAGCACTGCAGTACCACGTCTGCCAGCAGCACCCAGGAGACGTACGGTGATGGTGAGCTGAGCGGGCTCCATGCTTGCCATGGTATGTTGTCTGCACAGGTAACCCAGGAAACAAGGCGAGAAATGATTTTTTGCCGTTGCTTTCACGGGGGTGGGGGGGGGGGGAGCTGACGACATGTACCCAGAACCATCCGCGACAATGTTTTTGCCCCATCAGGCATTGGGAGCTCAACCCATAATTCCAATGGGCGGCGGAGACTGTGGGAACTGTGGGATAGCTACCCACAGTGCAATGCTCCGAAAGTCGACGCTAGCCTCGGTACAGTGGATGCACTCCACCGACTTAATGGTCTTAAGTGGGGACACACACACAATCGACTGTATCAAATTGATTTATAAAAAAATTGACATATTAAATTGACCTAATTTTGTAGTGTAGACCTACCCTTAGAAAGAACAAAGTTACTTCAGAGGTTGTTGTAATTTCCTTGGCCACTCCCAATGGCAGAACCCAATGTGCTGAGGCAAGGAGGTTGGAATTCAATGTTATGTTGAAAACTTATTGTTCAATGTGTGTAACAACGACAAAGGGGGGATGTCTGTATAAGGAACAGTGGTAGATTTTCTGCCTTTTAGCATGTGTTCGAAAGTTATTCATAAGTATTGCAAGTATCATTTCCAATGTTTAGTGTACATTAAATGTTTCTTTACTTGGAAACTATATGGCCTAATCTACGCTGGAAAGGGACAAAGAGAAATAACAGCACCTTCATTCCGCGTTTTCCACACAATAGCCCTGCAGTGTAGCTCTGTGGAAGCTTTCTAAAATGTCCTGGAAAGACAGAAATCTGGGTTAGGTCTTCTCTGCTCAGAAGCTGTTTTTACCCAGAGATAACTACTGGGCATTGTGCTGACCTTGCCCAGATACCTCCTAGTAAAACTAGAGTGTCACTTAGGATTCTTCAGGTATAAACATAGTGGACACATGGCACTTTAGTTTTCTGCAAGCTAAACTGAACCAGGATAAACCCGTTCAGGGGTAAATTGCTGACCTGGCTTAGCTACCTCATGGCAAACACTTCAAGTGTCTCCACTTAGCATTCTCCAGTGAAAGACCCTTCCTGCACTGACAACTTATCTGAAAACAGTCTGTGCACTCATCAGTGGAAGTCCTACATACCCAAAGAATTCCAACCTCCCTGTCTCAGCACATTGGACTCCACCATTGTGAGTGGTCAAAAAAATTAAAGCAACTTCTGAAGTCACTTTGTTCTTTTAAAATATATCTCCTGCCTATGACCACCATAGTACTGAAATGTGCCTAGTCCATGGCTTTAGTATTTCTTGCAGATTCTTTTGAATTACATCAAACTGTGTTTTCCATAAGCTGTGCTAAGGAAAACTTTCAATGTTATAAACATGAATATGGCAGGCAAAGGTGGTTGCAACAGACATTCTATTTTTTTCTTAATATATAATAGTCTAATAATTTTAATTCCTTCTCCTCTCTTTGTGCAGTTACATTTCTTGTCCCCAGTAATCATGAGTTTGTCCCATTAAAATATTAAAGGTGACCTGATTAATTCAAATGAAACTTGATCTCCAGTGATTAGGTAGGGACAGATTTTCTATGGCTAAAATGGAACATAGGGAAATTGTTTAAAGTTGTCAGTCTTATCACTGCAGTGGCCTGTGAATGCCGTATTGTTGAGTGTGGTTTACTATGATTATGTCTCCAATTTACATTTCATACTCTGAAAATAATTTTTAATTAATATTTGTGTAGATATTACATATTTGCAATTATCAAATACATATTAACAGTATGTGAAATGCTTTCTTCTGTGACTAACACTCAGGAAAAGCCTTTAAGGAAAGAATTGCACAGGTTTTGGAATACAAGACAAGTAACACATATCCTAAAGGAATGAATGAATCAGGAAGACTTAACCTCCATCAACCTTCTGCTAAGTTTTCAGTGGAAGGCAAGGGGTATGGGTGTGTGTGTGTGGGTACACAGAAATAAAAAAAAACGTAGGAGCGGCCTGATCCCACACTACTGAAGTTAATTGGAGTTTTTTCATTAACTTCAATGGAACCAGGATTACGTTCATTTTTTTTCTTTTTCATACAAAATTTCTTTTTATATAGCCACTGTGACAAATACATTTATTTCTATTGCATGACAAATAACTAAGTTAAAAATAATATTAGAAAAGACAGTTACCTTTTCCGTAACTGGTGTTCTTCAAGAGATGTTGCTCATGTCCATTCCACAACAAGTGTGCATGCTCGCCACGTGCACTGGTGCCGGAAGTTTTTCCCTCAGCAGTACCCGTAGGGGAACGCCCCTAGCGACCCCTGGAGTGGCATACACTTTGCCATGGCGTGGCTTAAGAGGTGCTGCACAATCCCCTCACCCTCTTTCCTTCTTGCCAGACAACTCCGACAGAGGGGAAGGAGGGCGGGATGTGGAATGGACATGAGCAACACATCTCGAAGAACACCAGTTACGGAAAAGTTAACTGTCTTTTCTTCTTCGAGTGATTGCTCATGTGCATTCCACAATAGGTGATTCCAAGCTGTATCTGTTGGAGGTGAGTAGGAGTTCACAGACACTCGGGGTGGAGCACAGCCCTGCCGAACACGGCGTCCTCCCTGGTTTGGGAGACGATTGGATAATGTGATGTGAACATGTGAACCAATGACCAAGTGGTAGCCCTACAGATGTCCTGAATAGGGACATGGGCCAGAAAGGCAGTTGACGAGGCTTGCGCCTGGGTCGAGTGCATCGTCACAATCGGTGGCGGGGGGGACTCCCGCCAGGTCATAACAAGTATGGATACATGAGGTGATCCAGTTGGAGAGCCGCTGAGTGGAGATCGGCCGGCCTCTCATTCGTTTAGCCAAGACGATGAACAGTTGCAAAGACTTCCTGAATGGCTTTGTACATTCTAGGTAAAAAGCCAGAGCCCGTCTCATATATCGCATGTGGAGGCGGTGCTCCTCACTGGACGCATGGGGTTTGGGACAGAGCACCAGCAGGAAGATGTCCTGGCCCATATGGTAGGTGGAGACCATAGGGAGGAATGACGGATGTGGTCGGAGCTGGACCTTATCCTTATGGAACACCATGGACGGTGGTTCAGAGGTCAGTGCCCAGAGCTCCAAGACTCATCTAGCGGACATGATCGCCACCAGGAAGGCTACCTTCCACGAGAGGTGTGACCAGGAGCATGTAGCTAATGGTTCAAATGGCGGTCCGGTTAACTTGGCCAGCACCAAGTTCAGGTCCCACTGTGGGACTGGGGGGTTAACATACGGGAAGAGCAACATAGGGTCCTGTGGCACCTTTAAGGCTAACAGAAGTATTGGGAGCATAAGCTTTCGTGGGTAAGAATGAAGAAGTGAGGTTCTTACCCACGAAAGCTTATGCTCCCAATACTTCTGTTAGTCTTAAAGGTGCCACTGGACCCTCTGTTGCTTTTTACAGATTCAGACTAACACGGCTACCCCTCTTATATGGGAAGAGGCGATCCAAACCCTTAAGGAATCATCCAGTCATGGCATGAGAGAATATCATGTGGCCCTGCACTGGTGGGTGGAAGGCTGATATGGCCGCCAGGTGCACCTTGACGGACGAGGGCGCTAGGCCCTGTGCCCTAAAATGAAGGAGGTTGTCTAATATAAGCTGGATCGGAGCAGCCACAGGCGAGACGCCCCGATCAGCAGCCCACCGGGAAAACCGAGACCATTTCGTCAGGTAGGCCTGATGCGTGGAGGGCTGCCTGCTCTCCAGGAGGAGGATGCGCTGAACCCCTTCCGAGGAAGTCCTCTCCTCCTGGCCTAACCATGAAGCCACTACGCCAGGAGGTGGAGTGCCGCTAGGTTGGGGTGGAGGAGGCGACCTTGGTCCTAAGAGAGCAGGTCCAAGTGGGTTGGCAATGGCCATGGCAGGGCAACTGCCAGGCTCGTGAGAGTCCTGAACGAATGTTGCCTGGGCCCTGCCGGGGCGATCAGGAGGATCTGGGCCCTGTCCATTTTTATCTTTTCCAAGACCCTGCCGATCAGTGAAATCAGGGGAAAGGCATAGAAAAGTTGGCCTGACCAGGACAGAAGGAAGGCGTCGGAGATCGCACCCACGCCCAACCCCACCTGAAGCAGAAGTGGGAACACCGGTGGTTCTGCCTGGTCGCAAACAGGTCCACTTGGGGATTGCCCCACATTTGGAAAATCCTGTGCACCACCTCTGGCTACAGAGACCACTCATGCTGAGAGGAGAAGTCCCAGCTCAGCCGATCTGCCCGAGAGTTCTGGATGCCCAGTAAGTGATGGGCTTCCAAGGAAATATCGTGGGCTATGCAAAAGTCCCACAGTCTGAGGGCTTCCTGGAAGAGGGCTGAGGAACGGGCCCCGCCTTGCCTTTTGATGTAGAACGTTGAGGTGTTGTCCATGAGACCCCTGACCACTCTGCCCGCCAGGTGCGAGTGGAAGGCCGCGCATGCCAGATGGACTGCCCTGAGCTCCTTAAAATTTATGTGCAGGGTAAGGTCCTGTGTGGACCACAGACCTTGGGTCTGGAGGTTTCCAACATGGGCTCCCCACCCCATGTCTGATGCATCAGACACCAATTCCACAGATTGGGGTCGGCCCCTGAACGGGACCCCTCGGAGCATGTTCCCCGGGGAGGACCACCAGTGCAGGGAGGCTATGACCGGTTCAGGCACAGTGAGGACTTTATCCATCCTGTCTTTGGACTGGGAGAATACCGAGGTCAACCAGAGCTGGAGGGGCCTCATCCTGAGTCTGGCGTGACACAGTCAGATTTCAGCTCTAGTGGTCACTTAACAAACCAAAAGACTCTCTATGGAGCCTAATCGGCTCTATCTTTAAACAGACGAGGAGGGGGGCAGGAAAAATAGTGCCTGTGACTCTTAGGCAGAGCCCACACACCAAGCAAAACACATGTCTCCCACCCTCTGTCTCTCCATCAGGATCTGGCATCCCACCTGCCTGCTTAGGGAGTGCAGTTCAGTTGAGGATAAGCAGTACTTAATTTGTAATGAAAGAGGTGCCAGGGCTCAAGCAAGTTTGTTACTTTCATAATTGATGTGGCAAGCCCGGGGGTCCCAGGGCTATGAACTGCCAAGCCAAGCCATGGCAAGCCCTAGCACAAATTAAGCACTGAAGGAGACCCCTTCATTCAGGCAGGCTAGGTACAGTTCTGCTGCCCTTTACTCATACAATAACGATAATAATGTACAAGGGGCCTTTTCATGACCCCCCACATTCAATACTAAAGTGATTTGTAACCCAACACCAGCCAAAATTGATCACTTGGGCAGCACAGCTCTGTCTGCTGGATACCTAGGCACAGTAGGTGTGTTCATGTACTGTCCGGTCCTGAAGCCTTCCCCCGACCCCGGCTCATCACTGGCTGTCAGGGGAGAGTTCCTTCAGACCTTGCACACAAATAATAATTTGAAATTATTAGGTCAGCCAATATAGCTGAAACGAATGTGCCACCATTGTTACAAATAACAGCTGTGTGAGGAAGCTAGTCTTTGTTCATACTTTTCAAACCCATTATGCTTTCTCAGGTACAAGTATTTTCTCATATTCTGTATATGCTTTTAAAGTGTGAATTAATGTTGCAATTTCAATTCAAATTTCCAACCAACAATTACATTGTCAACACTGCATATAACTGGAGGGGGAGGTGTTGCGGAAATTCAGGGGGGTGTATGCCTTCCCTAGGGAGGATCGGGGGGGGGGGGGTCAAGCAGAGGGGCAGATGCAAGGAGGGTAGGGGGAGAAGCAGGCACTGGGAGAACAGTGCTGGCGCATGGAATGGGCCAGGCACCAGGGCCAACAAGGGACAATGGGAGGGGCAGACACTAGGGAGTAGAGCGGGGCAAGAGAAGGGGTGGATGGTAGAGGGGCAGGGGAAAGAGCAGGTGCTGGGGAACAGAAGGGCGGTACAGGAAAGGACAAGCAAAAGGAGTGAAGGGGAGGGGTGGGCAGAGGACACAGCTGGGACTCTCCATGCCAGCCGGCCAGCCTCACAGCCACCACCTTCCAGCCAGCCCCTCCCCTCATCCAGGCCCTCCCCCAGGTCACCGGCCATCTGTCTGGGCTGGACTTACTGGGAGGGTGCAGGTTTCAGAGTAGCAGCCGTGTTAGTCTGTATCCTCAAAAATAACAGGAGTACTTGTGGCACCTTAGAGACTAACAAATTTGTTAGTCTCTAAGGTGCCACAAGTACTCCTGTTATTTTTGGGAGGGTGCAGGGCACTGGGGAATGCTGTGGGTTGTAATTGAGTACTCAGCAGGGGGGGAGAGGGGGCAGAACAAGGGCTGTTGCTAATGAGGCCGGGGCAGTGGGGAGAGGAGGGGGCATTTCCCTGCTTCCTGCTCCCTGCATCTGGGAGAAGCTGCACCAGGTGCCAGTCCCAGGATATACCTACATAGTGCATTTGCACTCGGGGTCTGAATTGGGGCAGCTACGTTAGTGCAAGGAAATGCTGTGCCAGGGTCCGTATCCCCTCCCATCACTGGGGTTATGGATCAATAATTACAGGGTCACTGGAGCAGGGGAGCTGACTCTGGGGCTCCCAGGTGGGGCCTGACCCACTGGGTTGCAGAGTCATTCTCACTCCCATGCTCTGGCCCAGGGCCCATGGCAGTGTTTAGACACAGGGGCGTCTTCAGCAGCAGAGATTGAGGGAGCCCCACATCAGACACCCTGTGGTTCCAGCCCTCACCTGAGGAGGGGGAACACACACATTCCACTTCCTGCTCCACATCACACCGGGGGATTGAACCTGGGGCTCCCAGCTGAGGGCCCAGCCACTGTGCTAAAGGCGAGAAGGGAAGCGGTGGCACCTTCTTCTGTTCATTTAAACTATTCAGCAAACTCAACATGTATTCGGGAAGAGTTTCAATCAATCTGAAATAGATAATTATTCTGCAGATAAACTATTTGCACCCAAATTTCACCCAGCTCCACTGCAAACCTATCTGAGCAACTTAGGAGCACAAATCCCAGTGACTTGCAGTGAGTGCCTGTCAACATCCCCAGCAACACACAGTTATGGGCAGGCCAGGCTCAGGACATCAGCTATGAAACACTTCAGCGCAGCCATTAAATTTCCCCTTCACAGAAAAATTTCCCCCAAGCAAGCTCCTGATCTCACCCCCAAAATCAGGCTGAAAATAAATGGAGACTTGGCTCCGGCCTGAACTCTCTGTCCAGAGTGATTTGTCCCATGGACTCTGTGAGCAGCACAGACCCTCTGCAGCTGCACCTGGGCATCACCCAGAACAGATAATGGTCACAGAGACCATCTCAGAGCCTCAGATGTCTCCAGCTAATGACTGCACCAGCCACCCCCCTCGTTCTCATTAACCAGCCCTGGGTCAGACATACTGGGAACTTTCACATCAAGACTCAGGAGATATTTTGAGTCTATCTACACAGCCCATGGCAGAGAGTCCCAGAGCCAGGTCCACAGACTCAGGTTTGTGGGGCTTGCAGTCCAGCACTAAAAACAGCCATATAGACCTTCAGGCTCAGGCTGGAGCTGGGGCTCTGAAGCCCAGGGAGCGGGGGAGCTTCAAACCCAAGCTCTAGTCCCAGACACAACGTCACCACAGCTGTGTTTAATGCTGTTCCACAAACCCTACAAGCCAACGTTTGTCACCCCAGCTCTGAGACTCGTCAAGGAGGGATGACAAAGTAGCACAGCACAGACACCTTCCACGTCGGTGGGACATTCACTCTCCCAAGCTGGTGTCTGGAGGGCCGGGAACAGCCATGGGTGCTACAGCTCCCATTGCTGGAAGTGCCCAGGTACCCACAGCAATGCACTGAGGCAGGCCAGTGACTTGACAAAGACACCACCGCAGACAGCGGCAGCGAAGATGCTGCAGAAGATGGTCCAATGCTGTGCACTGACCGTGGGCAGGATGGGTACATAAGCTGGGGCTGTCTGCAGGAAGAAGGATGGGGAGACTCCATTTTTCCAGGACACTCACAGAACAGGAGAGTTCCAGGTTATTAGAGACACCCTGCCATGGGGAGGTCAGGCCCAGGACTGTGGGAACCCCATTTTGGGCTGGGAAGAGTGACTCCCCAGGGTTAATTTGTTTCGAGTGCAGAGAAAAGGGACACATAAAAAGAACTTTGGATTTTGGACAGAGGGTTTCGGGGCTCTGTCACTATGGGGCAGTGAGAGTTTCTAGGACTGCGTAAAATGGATAGCTAAGAAAGCAGGCCCTGGGGTATAAGCGTCAGAGGGAAAGGCCAGCCATAGGTTTCAGACGTCCCTCCGCTTACCAGGGATACCTTAGCCTCACTCCCAGACTCAAAGCTTGGGAGTTTGAGTAGCTTCCTCCAGGAGCCTGAAAGGACTCAACTGGAAAATGATCCAACCAGCTCTAGTGCACAGCAGGCTCTCTGGGCCAGGGGAGCTGGGGCAGAAGCTAAATGTGATTTAACATTTCTGGTGGTCCCAGGAGATAGGTGTGACTAGAGCTCTAATAGGGATATTGAACCCTATGTAATTTACATGCCCAGGTGTGGATTTTCTTACTGAAACTGACCAAGCAACAGGATCGAACCCAGTAATCAGAAGACAGGCAGAAGGAGCTACTCGCAGAGTGGGAGAGAAGACACCAGGTTGTGGCTACGGAGAGCAAACGGGTCTAGGCTCTGAAAAAGGAACATGGCCTTCAGCAGAAGAAATTCTGCTCTAGCTCTGTGACGTTAGGGCCAGAAAGAGTTAATTAACTCACAGACGGACCTGACCCATGGGCGAACTTTAGAGACTTGTTAGGAAGATCCGTAACTGAATAGAGCTTTGAAATGCAAGTCTGCATTGTTAGAGATAGAAGGGTAGATGTTTGCTCAGGTCTTGTAATATAAGCAAACAAGTCTTGTCTATTGCTATAGCTTTAATTCAAAGATCAAAAAAGGAATATTAACATTTAGGAAGATACTTGAGTGAAATAATATTATTGTCTCTGTGTCTCTTTGAAAGTTGTGGTAACCTGTATCTGAACTGTTTAATGGATAAATTACCCTGTGCTAATTGCCAGGATGCTTGGGAGAGTTAAGCCTATTGTTTTCTCAGGCCAAAAGGCTGTTGGAAATGTATAAGAACCCTGGGACACGATCCTGCTTCATCTCAGATCTGCTTTGGGTTTCAAGAAAGGGAAACCTTAAGCCATAGGGATTGAGATCCCCAGTCACTGACTGGAGTCACCCTGAATATAGACATTGGACTATAACCTATGGACTATTTCTAAAAGGACTTTTGGCAACTACAAGCTCACCTCTACTATGTATCTGAACCTCAAGAATTGAATTCAAGTCTGTATGTATATTGATCTTTTAACTAACACTCTCCCTCTTTTCTTTTTAAATAAATTTTAGCTTAGTTAATAAGAATTGGCTGTAGCGTGTATTTTGGGTAAGATCTAAGTTATAATTGGACCTGAGTATGTGGCTAATCCTTTGGAATTGGAAGAACCTTTTCTTTTATATGATGAGATAAGATTTTCAGTAATCATCATCATATCTGATGTGTGTGTCTGGATGGAGGCCTGAGGCTGGGCATTTTAAGGGAACTGCGGTATTTGAACTTCTAAGTAACCAGTGAGGTACTATAGAAGCTGTTCTGTGTTGGTTGGTAAATCTAAGTATTGGAATAACCACCAGCTTCTGGGGTTTGTTTGCCCCATTCTGTTTGCGGTTCACCCTAATTGAGTGACCTCAGCTGACTGTCACGGGCAGCACCGTCACAAGCTCCCAAGAAGCCCAGCCTTTAAAGATAAAGCTCCAGCAGCCGCATGAGCCAAGGACTGGTGAGATTATTCAAATGCACGAGAAACTCACAGCTGCTGAATGTACCAAGCGCAATGCACCACACCACAGGGAGGAAACAATAGTTGGAATTGCCAATACGCCTGGTCAAGGAGCCCCAGCCCTAGAGAAGAAGCAGCACCTGGAGACTGGAATAGTTCAGCCGAGGGAGGAGCAAAGCAACAGGGAGATGGGGAACAACAGTCTCAAGGCAGCCAAGCTGCAGGCAGCCAAGGTAGAAAATGAGCCATGCAATAGTAAAGTTACCCAGGAACCAAAACTGAAAGGGCTTGAACAAGCCCTAGGTCTTGCAAAGGAGGGGCCCCAGAAAGGGCTGAAGGATGCGAGTAGCGTGGCTGGGAAATTAGAGGAGGGTTTGCTGGGACACAGCAGCCTGCCACACCCGGTAGAAGGAAGGAAGTTGGAGAAGTTGAAACTGAGGGTATGTCTGCAATTGAGCTGGGAGGTGAGATTCCCAGCTCATGTAGACGTATCTGTCCTAGCTGTGCTCAAGCTGGAGCACTAAAAGTAGCAGTGTAGCCTGGGTAGTATGGGCAGCTCAGGCCAGCTGCCTGCGTACGTACCAAGGGAGTCCGGACGGGTTTGTACTCAGGCAGATAGCTCAAGCTGCCACCCGCGCTACCCTGCCACATGGCTATTGTTAGGAGCTAGCTCAGCTACATCTATGTGAGCTGGGAATCGCGTCGCAGCTCAAATGTGGACAGGGGAAGGAACAGTTTCTGAAAGAAGATAAAGAACTAGGAAGACTAAAGCGGACGGCCCAGGAGAGGGCAGAGGTGCAGGTTGAGAGCTCTGGTGTGAGAGATAAGAGAGAGCCCAGCAATAAACTACCAGGAGGCTGCATTTACACAGGCGAGCAGAGTGAGGTCACGGGTGTCCTGGGAGGCCTTTTAGGGGAATAAGCTGATCACCCACTGAAGGGCTGGATGTCGATGGGCACAGATACAGAAGTGCTGGCTAGAAGGGAAGCTGCAGCAGTGGCCATGTCCTCTACAGCTACCCAGCAAACCCACCCACTAATGGACTGGAGAGAGCTAGAAGAAAAGCTGAACACCCTGCAGGCCCAAAGGCGGAGCCCCGGCAGGAGCTAGAGGAGATGCGCTGACAAGGGACTGGATCTCAGCCCAAGCCATCCAGCAGGAGCAGGAGCACTGGAAGGAGCCCGTCTCAGCACTGGAAGGGGACCAGGGAACAGCAGTATTTGTTGTTGCAGAAGGAGCTGACTAATCTCCAGAACCAGCTTAAGGTCAAGTGTGGAAGGAAGCCCGGCTCTGAGATGCATATGAAGCAGGAGAGTCCAGAGGCCTTGTGGAAAGAGCTGAAATTATGCCGGAGAGAGAAGGTGTGGCGTCTCCAGAAAACAGAGCAGCTGGGCAGGGAGCTATACCAGCTGGCTAGAGACAAGAACAGCGCTGAGGTGGGTGCAGAGGTACAGGCCTGTCAAGGCTGCTTCCCCACTCTGAACTTTAGGGTACAATTGTGGGGGCCTGCATGAAAACTTCTAAGCTTAACTACCAGCTTAGATCTGGTCCGCTGCCACCACTCCCAATGGGCTAACTCCCTCCCTGGGTAGCCTTGAGAGACTCTCCACTAATTCCCTGGTGAATACAGATCCAAACCCCTTGGATCTTAAAACAAGGAGAAATTAACCATCCCCCCTCCTTCCTCCCACCAACTCCTGGTGAATACAGATCCAAACCCCCTTGGATCTTAAAACAAGGAGAATTTGACCCTTCCCCCCCTCCTTCCTTTCACCAACTCCTGGTGAATACAGATCCAAACCCTCTTGGATCTTAAATCAAGGAGAAATCAATCAGGTTCTTAAAAAGAAGGCTTTTAATTAAAGAAAAAGGTAAAAATCATCTCTGTAAAATCAGGATGGAAAATAACTTTACAGGGTAATCAAACTTAAAGAGCTCAGAGGACCCCCCTCTAGCCTTAGGTTCAAAGTACAGCAAACAGAGATAAACACTCTAGTAAAAGGTACATTTACAAGTTGAGAAAACAAAGGTAAACTAACACGCCTTGCCTGACTGTTTACTAACAAGTTTGAAATATGAGAGACTTGTTCAGAAAGATGTGGAGAGCCTGGATTGATGTCTGGTCCCTCTTAGTCCCAAGAGCGAACTACCCCCAAAACAAAGAGCACAAACAAAAGCCTTCCCCCCCCCCCCCAAGATTTGAAAGTATCTTGTCCCCTTATTGGTCCTTTGGGTCAGGTGTCAGCCAAGTTACCTGAGCTTCTTAACCCTTTACAGGTAAAAGGATTTTGGAGTCTCTGGCCAGGAGGGATTTTATAGTACTCTACACAGGAGAGCTGTTACCCTTCCCTTTATAGTTATGACAAGGCCCATTGAGTGGAAGATGGCCCTCTGAGGCGGGGATGCTGGCTGCAGAAGGGAAAAGCCACCATGGGTTCCCAGAGCTCCTTTGCTGAAGGCTGCAGGAAAAAAGATGCCTCCAGTTGTAATTAGAGGCGCTAACAAGGAGCTAGTCTGAATGGAAGAGACCTTGACTCCCAAGGGTGCATGTGTGACTAGTGTATCCTGTGGGCTGCTGCCGGAGAGACCCTGAGGCAGCCTGATGCTGGTTACCAATTGTAATGGAATGCTAAACTGTATTGTACTGTTCAGCCACTAGGTGGCACAGTCTGTAATATATTTAATTATGCTAACCTCAGCCAGAGGTTTATAGGATCTTATACTGAACATATCTGGTGTGTATGTGGCTCAGAGGGAAGCTCTGTAGCCAGCCCATATCTGCTACAGGAGAATGAAGCCAATGGTGAAAGCCTGGTGATACTGACTACCTCTGCTATGGCCAGAGGGCCTGTCATGGTAAACCCCTCACTCTGAACTCTGGTGTACAGCTGTGGGGACCCACATGAAAGACCCCCTAAGCTTATATTCTACCAGAATAGGTTAAAACTCCTCCATGGCACAGATTCCCCCGGCCCTTAGACTGGTATCGCTGCCACCACCAAGTCATTTACACAAAAATTCAGGGAAGGGTCACTTGGAATCCCTATCACCCCAATATATCCCCCCCAAACTCCTTCACCACCGTTCCTGGGGAGGCTTGAGAATAAAATACCAACCAGATGCTTTAGCAACATGAGCACAAACCAGACCCTTTGTCTTCAGGACACTGAAATCAATCAGGTTCTTAAAAGAACAACCTTTATTATAAAGAAAAAAAGTAAAAGAATCACATCTGCAAAACCAGGATGGAATGTAACTTTTACAGGGTAATAAAAAGATTTAAAACACAGAGGATTCCCCTCTGGGTTCAGCTTCAAAGTTACAAAAACAGGAATGAAACTACCTCTTTACCATAGGGAAATTCACAACCCCAAAACAAAGATATAACATAAAACATCTAGCTAAACATTTCCTTGCCCTACTCAAATATTCTGTGGTTTCAGATGGATTATTCCAGGTATGGTTTTAGGAGATATTGTACCTGCTGGTTTTTCCCTCTGTCTGGAGAGAGAACAACACACAGAACAACAAAACAAATCCTTCCCCGCCAGATTTGAAAGTATCTTCTTTGGTCCTTCTGGTCAGTTGCCAGCGTACATCATTTGAACTGCTTAACCCTTTACAGGTAAGGAAATCCGGTACAGCTGCCAAGGAGGGATTTTATGCTACTGCATGGGCTGACATACATAAAGGTTGCAACCTTCCCCGCTATAGTCATGACACCCCCCCACAAATCACAGATGCTGCTGGACAGCCTGTTCCAAACTGGCTGTGATTTCTTCCTGGAGCTCTAGGAGAAAACAGAGTTAATAGGACACATGCACCTCTAGGCATACTACTGATTATATAAAAACTAAACAGTATTTCCCACATTTCAAGGACTATAATGACTTAGAATATAGGGACAGTTTTAACCGTCTGATTCTGGGAAACTTTCAAGGGAGAGTGCATCAGTCACTTTATTAGAAGCTCCTGAAATGTGTTGTATTTCAAAATCAAAATCTTGGAGAGCTAAACTCCACCGAAGAAGTTTTTTGTTATTTTCCTTGATGGTATGAAGCCACTTCAGCACAGCATGGTCGGTCTGCAGGTGGAAATGCCGTCCCCAAACATATGGGCGTAGCTTTTCCAGAGCGTACGCAATGATGTAACATTCCTTCTCTGTGACTGACCAGTGGCGTTCCCTCTCAGACAGTTTTTTGCTGAGAAACACGACAGGATGGAATTCTTGATCCGGTCCTTCCTGCATTAAAACTGCTCCTTCACCACACTCAGATGCATCGGTGGTTACTAGGAAAGGTTTGTCAAAGTCTGGGGCTCTTAGCATAGGGTCAGACATGAGTGTCGCTTTAGGCTGGTTTAAGGCCTTTTGGCACTCTTCAGTCCACTGAACTGCATTTGGCTGTTTCTTCCTGGTCAGGTCTGTCAGTGGGGCAGCGATTTGGCTGTAGTGTGGTACAAATCACCTGTAGTATCTGGCCAAGCCTAAGAAGGATTCAACCTGTTTCTCTGGCTTTGGGACAGGCCGCTTTTGGATAGCATTCACTTCAGCCTGTAGGGGGTTGTTAGTTCCTTGACTAACCTGGTGTCCAAGGTAAGTCACCCTGTTTAGGCCTATTCAACACTTTTTAGCCTTAACAGTGAGTCCTGTGTCCTTTATGTGCTCAAAGACTTTTCTTAGATGCTCCAGGTGTTCTGCCCATGAATCAGAAAATATGGCCACATTGTCAAGATAGGCAACTGCAGATTCTCCCAATCCCGCTAGGAGACTATCTACAAGTTTCTGGAAAGTGGCGGGTGCATTTTGCAGCCCGAAAGGGAGCACATTAAATTCATACAGCCCCTTTATGGGTGATGGAGGCTGACCTTTCCTTGGCGGATTCATCTAGCGGTATTTGCCAGTACCCCTTGGTTAAGTCTAAGGTGGAGATGAACTGGGCACATCCCAGTTTCTCCAATGGTTCATCTGTGCGTGGCATTGGATAGCTGTCTGGGCGAGTTACAGCATTTAGTTTACGGTAGTCCACACAAAAGCAGATTTCCCCACCTGGTTTGGAAACTAGAACCACTGGAGATGCCCATGCACTTTCAGAGGGGCAGATTACACCCATCTGTAGCATGTCCTAGATCTCCCGTTCTATAGTGGTTTTGGCTTGAGGAGCCACCCGGTATGGTTGGGCTCTAATTGGGTGAGCATTACTTGTGTCAATGGAGTGGTATGCCCATTTGGTCTGTCCTGAGGTGGCTGAGAACATTGGCGCAAAGCTGGTACACAGCTCCTTGATCTGCTGTGGCTACATACACCCAAGGGTCATGGAGAGGTTCTCTAGCAAGGGCTAAAGAGTCTTGGAGGGTGTTTTGTAGGTTGTTTACAAAGTCCAGAATGTTAGTTCCTGGAGAAGGTGTAAACCCCTCCCACTGCTGCTTCACCAACTGTAATGGCCCCTTAACCTCGTGGCCATACACAAGTTCACAGGGTGAAAACCCAAACTGGGATGTGGTACAGACCCGTAGGCAAAGAGCAACTGCTGCAACACTAGCTCCCAATCGTTGGAGTGCTCGTTTACGAATTTACATAGCATGGCCCCCAAAGTTCTTTTAAACTTCTCCACCAGGCCATTTGTTTGATGGTGGCAAAGGGTGGCAATCAAGTGGTTTTCCCCACAAGCTTCCCAAAGATTTTTCATGATCCCTGCCAGGAAATTAGTTCCCAAATCTATAAGGATGTCAAAAGGCCAACCTACCCTGGCAAATATGTCTGTTAAGGCCCGGCACACGCTGTTTGCCCTGGTGTTACTTAGAGCTACAGCTTCCGGCCATCGGGTGGCAAAAATCCATGAAAGTCATTAGGTACTGCTTTCCTATGGGTGTCTTCTTCGGGAAAGGACCCAGAATATCCATAGCTACTCGCTGAAATGGAACCTTAATTATGGGGAGTGGCTGGAGAGGGGCTTTGACCTGGTCTTGGGGTTTTCCCACCCTCTGGCAGACCTCACAAGACTGGACATAGGTAGAAATGTCCTTGCCCATTCCCTCCCAGTGGAATGACTTCCCCGAACGGTCTTTGGTCCTGTTCACTCCAGCATGGCCACTAGGATGATCATGGGATAAGCTCAACAGCTTTACCCAGTACTTAGTTGGAACTACCAAATGTCTCTGGGGATGCCAGTCCTCCCTGTGCCCACCAGAAAGGGTTTCCTTGTATAAAAGTCCTCTTTCTACAACAAACCTGGACCTATTAGAAGACCTGAGAGGTGGTGGATCGCTCTGTGCCGCCATCCAAGCTCCCTTGAGGCTCTCATCTGCTTCCTGCTCTGCCTGGAATTGCTCCCTTGATGCTGGAGACATTAGTTCCTCACTGGGTTGTGGACTTGGGCTTGGTCCCTCTGGAAGCGATGTAGGTGGTGGGGTTGTTTCCGTTGACTGTGAACTGCTCTCCACTGGTGCACTGGGTTGTATTTCAGGCTCCGTCTGAGCTTCTTGCACAGGTTTAGCTGCTGCTGCAAGTGCAGGCTTGGTGGTGCCCTCTGGTGTTGGGTTTGCAGATACGGTTGCAAGCGCTGGATCCAGTGCTGGCAATGGTCCTGGCGCTGGCTGCTTCACCAGTTCCGGTTCTTGGACTGGTTCTGGCTGGGTCTCTGGACCTGCTGTTGTAGATGTTGGCCTGGGGTCTGGTTCCACCACTTCAGTCTGGGTCTCTGGGAACACAATCAGGGCCCTTGTAGAAGGCTCAGGAACAGGGATAGGTGTGAAGGCTTGCTTAGCTTGGCTGCAGGTGACCATTCCCACCCTCTTGGCTAGCTTCACATGGTTGGCCAAATCCTCTCCCAGCAGCATGGGAATGGGATCATCATCATAGACTGCAAAAGTCCACATTCCTGACCAGCCCTTGTACTGGACAGGCAACCTAGCAGTAGGCAGGTTCAAACAATTTGACTTGAAGGGTTGAATCGTCACTTGGACCTTTGGGTTAATGAATTTGGAGTCTACTAAGGATTGGTGGATAGCTGACACCTGTGCTCCCGTGCCTCCCCATGCGATAACCTTCTTCCTACCCATGCTCACAGTTTCCCTTTGCTCTGGGGGTGTCTGGGAGGCATCTGGGCTTGAGGACCTTTGCCGTGACCCCGGTGCAATGAACTGCAATTTGTTGGGGTTCTTGGGGCAGTTAGCCTTCACATGCCCCAGCTCGTTACATTTAAAACATCGCCCAGCTGACTGGTCACTGGGGCGAGGTGGGTTGCTGGAGAATGGTGTGGTGAGACGATAAGGTATCTGGGGTTTCCTTGGGGCATAAGGGGGAACTTGGGCTGCCCCCAGTGGTAGGGTATTGGTTCGGGGCATCCCTTCTGGTATCCGCCCAAACTGTGATCAGGGTTGTTCCTCTCTGCTACCTCCACCCGTCTTGTTCCGATTTGCCCCGCCTCTCTCTGACGGTCTGGGACTGCTCGTATTGATCAGCATAAGAAGCAAGACTTTCTGCTGAGTCCATCTTCTTATCCCATAAACACTGGTTTATATCATCATTGGACAGAGTCAGGAACTGCTCCTGTACAAGCAAATCACAAATCTCTTCAAAGCTAGTTACACCTCTTCCTTTGACCCATTTATCTAAGAGATCCTTCATCTGGTTTACATAAGCCACATTACTTAGTCCAGCCCCTCTCTTAAGGGTTCTAAATTTTACTCTGTAAGTTTCAGGTGTAATTTGAAATTGTTTCAAAACCAAATCCTTAAATTTACCGTAGTCAGAAGCTTCACCAATAGGCATTTTATTGAATATGTCCAGCACTCTTCCAGTCAATTTTGCAACCAAAATAGTCATCTTCTGAGTATCAGGAATAGAGTGGATGGTACAGTCTCTCAAAGGTGATGAAATATTCAGCCATGTCAGTAGACTCATCATATGCTGGGCATAACCGCTCCCACTGGTGGCTATTTGGAGAGTTGGATCCTCCTACATTGGGATTCTGTTTCTTCCATTCCAATATAGCCAGTTCATTGTCTTTTTCCAGCCGTTTCAGCTCCAGGGCTCTCTCATGAGCAACCTTTTGAGCCTCACATTCTTTCTCCTTTAATTCCAGGGCTCTTTCGTGTTCCTTCCTTTTCTCTTCAGCCTCCAATCTGGCTAATTCCAATTTCTTTTGGACTTCACTTTCAGTCATTTTGCTAACCTTCCTGCCCTAACTATAGCCAAGTCCGAGAGCTAGAAAAAACAAAGAAAAAAAAAAAAACAGCTTGTGAATTCTCTTGCTGCACCTTAACCACTTTGCCCTCAGGCAAAGAAAAAAGACCCCAGCTGCTCTCAGATTAAAAAAAGAAGTGACCCTAAATAAATAAATAAATAAATAAATAATATCTAAAGTCTATTTTTCTGGTTAAAAAATGATCCCAACACGCTGCCACCATGTCAGGGTAAACACCCCCACTCTGAACTCTGCGTGCAGATGTGGGGACCAATATGAAAGACCCCCTAAGCTTATATTCTACCAGAATAGGTTAAAACTCCTCCAAGGCACAGATTCCCCCGGCCCTTGGACTGGAATCACTGCCACCACCAAGTCATTTACACAAAAATTCAGGGAAGGGTCACTTGGAATCCCTATCCCCCCCCCCAATATATCCCCCCAAGCTCCTTCTCCCCCGTTCCTGGGGAGGCTTGAGACTAAAATACCAACCAGATGCTTTAGCAACATGAGCACAAACTAGACCCTTTGTCTTCAGGACACTGAAATCCATCAGGTTCTTAAAAGAACAACTTTTATTATAAAGAAAAAAAGTAAAAATCACATCTGCAAAACCAGGATGGAATGTAACTTACAGGTAATAAAAAGATTTAAAACACAGAGGATTCCCCTCTGGGCTCAGCTTCAAAGTTACAAAAACAGGAATGAAACTACCTCTTTAGCATAGGGAAATTAACAACCCCAGAACAACGAGATAACCTAATGCATCTAGCTAAATATTTCTTTGCCCTACTTGGGTTTTGTGGTTTTAGATGGATTATTCCAGGTATATATTGTACCTGCTGGCTTTTCCCTCCTTCCGGAGAGAGAACAACACACAGAACAAGAAAACAAATCCTTCCCCGCCAGATTTGAAAGTATCTTCTTTCCTCATTGGTCCTTCTGGTCATTTGAACTGCTTTACCCTTTACAGGTAAGGGAAGCCGGTACAGCTGCCAAGGAGGGATTATGCTACTGAATGGGCTGGCATACATAAAGGTTGCTACCCTTCCCCCTATATTCATGACAGGGTCTGACTAACAAGGGGTAGAAGTTGTTCTGAACTACAACATGCTGAAGACTAGGGGGCATTTTGTCCATCACGTGAGCTGCATAGGACTATGGGGAACAGAACTCCTGGTCTCTTTATACTTCAGTGATGAGAATAAAAATATGGCCATGGGCCTTTTAGATTTCCTTTTGGCAGCAGGGCAGGAAGTACCCCCTGGCTGCAGAACATAACCAAGGCCTGGTCTACACTGAGTTTAATTCGAATTTATCAGCATTAAATCGAATTAACCCTGCACCCATCCACACAACGAAGCCATTTATTTCGAAATAAAGGGCTCTTAAAATCGATTTCTGTACTCCTCCCCGACGAGGGGAGTAGCGCCGAAATCGATATTGCCATTTCGAATTAGGGTTAGTGTGGCCGCAATTCGATGGTATTGACCTCCGGGAGCAATCCCACAGTGCACCATTGTGACCGCTCTGGACAGCAATCTGAACTCGGATGCACTGGCCAGGTAGACAGGAAAAGCCCCACGAACTTTTGAATTTTATTTCCTGTTTGCCCAGCGTGGAGAGCACAGGTGACCACAGAGAGCTCATCAGCACAGGTAACCATGCAGGCCGATAATCGAAAAAGAGCACCAGCATGGACCGTACGGGAGGTACTGGATCTGATCGCTATATGGGGAGAGGATTCAGTGCAAGCCGAACTACGTTCAAAAAGACAAAATGCCAAAACTTTTGAAAAAATCTCCAAGGGCATGATGGAGAGAGGCCACAATAGGGACTCAGATCAGTGCCGCGTGAAAGTTAAGGAGCTCAGACAATCCTATCAAAAAACAAAGGAGGCAAATGGTCGCTCCAGGTCAGAGCCGCAGACATGCCGCTTCTACGCTGAGCTGTATGCAATTCTAGGGGGGGCAGCCACCACTACCCCACCTCTGACCGTGGATTCCGAGGCGGGGGTAATCTCAGCCACACCTGAGGATTCTGTGGATGGGGAAGAGGAGGAGGAGGAGGATGACGAGCTTGCGGAGAGCACACAGCACTCTATTCTCCCCAACAGCCAGGATCTTTTTCTCAGCCTGAGTGAAGTACCCTCCCAAGCCTCCAAAGGCAGTATCCATGACCATGACCCCATGGAAGGGACCTCAGGTGAGTTTACCTTTTAAAATATAAGACATGGTTTAAAAGCAAGCGTTTTTTAATGATTACTTTGTCCTGAGGACTTGGGATGCATTCGCGGCCAGTACAGCTACTGGAAAAGTCTGTTAACGTGTATGGGGATGGAGCAGAAATCCTCCAGGGACATCTCCATGAAGCTCTCCTGGAGGTACTCCAAAAGCCTTTCCACAAGGTTTCTGGGCAGTGCAGCCTTATTCCGTCCTCCATGGTAGGACACTTGACCACGCCATGCTAGTAGCAAGTAATCTGGTATCATTGCATGACAAAGCCTGGCAGTGTATGGTCCTGGTGTTTGCTGGCATTCAAGCAACATCCGTTCTTTATCTCGCTGTGTAATCCTCAGGAGAGTGATATCGCTCATGGTAACCTGGTTGAAATACGGGAATTTAATTAAGGGGACAGAGGTGGCCGTTCTTACTGGGCTGTTTGCCTGTGGCTGAAAAGAAATCCTTCCCTGCAGTTAGCCAAGCGCGGCGGGGGGAGGGAGGGAATTGGCGCTGAGCTTTTCGCGTTTGGCTAGCAGGGATCTTCCCTGATAACAGCCACGCGGTGGGGGGAAGGGTAAAGCGATCATCCCAGATAATACATGGCAGGGGGGAGGGGTTAGTTTGGTTTTTGCAGGGATCTTCCCTGATACCAGCCATGCGGTGGGGGGAGGGATAAAGCGATCATCCCAGAGAATTGGATGGGGGGGGAGGGAGTTAGTTTGTTTTCTGCTGCTGAAGGTTAACAGGAAAACGGCTGCACTCAACGGGCTTTGCTTGGTATGTGGGAAAGTAGGGCGCAGAAGCCGAAAGACAATGGCTTACCATGGCCGCATGCAAGCCGAATTCTGTTGCCCGGACCTGTGTCTGTGATCTCTAACACCAAAGCCACAGGCACTCAATATTAAGATGCAAAATGCGACCTTGCACTGAAATCACTTGTGCTATGTAATGTGAATAGTGTTGTTCACCATGAAAGAGTATAAGCATTGTTCTGTAAAATGTATCTTTTTAAAAAATTCTCTCCTTTTTTCCCTCCCTCCAGCAGCTGCAAATTTTTCAAGCCTCCCTCCGCCGTCCCGAAGGCTATCTCAGGTAAGACGGCGGAAAAAGAGGACGCGAGACGAGATGTTCTCGGAAATCATGGAATCCACCCGCAATGAAAGAGCTCACTTGAATGAGTGGAAGGACACGGTATCAAAGTACAGGAAAGATGCCAGTGAACGTGAGGTCATGAGGGACACTCGAGATGAGAGGTGGCAGGCTGCAACTCTGGGGCTGCTGCGTGATCAAACGGACATGCTCCGGCGTCTGATGGAGCTTCAGGAACGGCAGCAGGATAACAGAGTGCCACTGCAGCCGCTGTATAACCTCCCTCCCCCCTCACCATGTTCCGTAGCCTCCTCACCCAGATGTGTAAGAACACGGGGGGGGGGGAGGGGGAGGCTCCGTGCACCCTCCCAGTCCACCCCAGTGGACAGCCCAACCAAAAGGCTGTCATTATTTTAAACTTTTTTTAGTGGCCTTTTCCTTCCCTCCGATCCTCCTCCCAAACCCCACCCGGGCTACCTTGTCTGTTCTCTCCCTATGTTTCAATTAATAAAGAATACATGATTTTTAAACGGTAGTGACTTTATTTCCTTTGAAAGCAAGCTGTGATCAAAGGGGAGAGGGTGGTTTGCTTACAGGGAATGATTCAATCAAGGGGGGGGGGTTTCAACAAACAGAACTTTCACACCGTAGCCTGGCCCGTCATGAAACTGGTTTTCAAAGCTTCTCTGATGCGCAGCGCTTCTTGGTGTGATCTTCTAATCGCCCTGGTGTCTGGCTGCGCATAATCAGCAGCCAGGCGATTTGCCTCAGCCTCCCACTCCGCCATAAAGGTCTCCCCCTTATTCTCACAGAGATTGTGGAACACACAGCAAGCAGCAATAACAATGGGGAGATTGGTTTGGCTGAGGTCTGAGCGAGTCAGTAACGAGCGCCAGCGACCTTTTAAACGTCCAAATGCACATTCTACCACCATTCTGCACTTGCTCAGCCTGTAGTTGAACAGCTCCTGACTCCTGTCCAGGCTGCCTGTGTATGGCTTCATGAGCCATGGCATTAAGGGGTAGGCTGGGTCCCCAAGGATAACTATAGGCATTTCAACATCCCCAACGGTTATTTTCTGGTCCGGGAAGTAAGTCCTTTGCTGCAGCCATTTAAACAGAGTAGTGTTCCTGAAGATGCGAGCGTCATGAACCCTTCCTGACCAGCCCACGTTAATGTTGGTGAAACGTCCCTTGTGATCCACCAGTGCTTGCAGCACCATTGAAAAGTACCCCTTGCGGTTTATGTACTGGGTACCCTGGTGCTCTGTGCCAAGATAGGGATATGGGTTCCATCTATCGCCCTACCACAGTTAGGGAATCCCATTGCAGCAAAGCCATCCACTATGACCTGCATATTTCCCAGAGTCACTACCTTTCGTAGCAGCAGCTCAGTGATTGCTTTGGCTACTTACATCACAGCAGCCCCCACAGTAGACTTGCCCACTCCAAATTGATTCCCGACTGACCGGTAGCTGTCTGGCGTTGCAAGCTTCCACAAGGCTATCACCACTCGCTTCTCCACTGTGAGGGCTGCTCTCATCTTGGTATTCTGGCACTTCAGGGCAGGGGAAAGCAAGTCACAAAGTTCCACGAAAGTGCCCTTACGCATGCGAAAGTTTCGCAGCCACTGGGAATCGTCCCACACCTGCAACATTATACGGTCCCACCAGTCTGTGCTTGTTTCCCGGGCCCAGAATCGGCATTCCACGGCTATAACCTGCCCCATTAACAGCATGATCTCCAAAGCGCCGGGGCCCGCAGTTTGATAGAATTCCATGTCCATGTCCTCATCATTCTCGCCGCCGCTCTGCCGTAGCCTACTCCTCGTCGCTTGGTTTTGCAGGTTCTGGTTCAGCATAAACTGCACGATAATGTGCGAGGTGTTTACAATGTTCATGACTGCTGTCTTGAGCTGAGCAGGCTCCATGCTTGCTGTGGTACGGCATCTGCACTGTTCACCCAGGAAAAAGGCGCGAAACGGTTGTCTGCCATTGCTTTCCTGGAGAGAGGGGGAGGATGTACCCAGAACCACCCGTGACAATGTTTTTGTCCCCATCAGGCATTGGGATCTCAACCCAGAATTCCAATGGGCGGAGGAGACTGCGGGAACTATGGAATAGCTACCCACAGTGCAACGCTCCGGAAATCGACGCTAGCCCCGGTACATGGATGCACACCGCCGAATTAATGTGCTTAGTGTGTCTGCATACATTCGATTTTATACAATCTGCTTCCAAAATTCGAATTCTGTAAATTCGGATTAATCCCGTAGTGTAGACATACCCCAAGTGTTAGCCATGGTCAAGCCAATCTTTGGGTACAGGTCAGCTTTGGCGGACTGGAGGAAGGGGGGTCACTCCCCTTTAAGGGGAGTCAGGGACCAGCCAACCTGTGACAGGGTCCTATAAGGGAGAGTGAGACAACTCAGACCCACTGGAAGTAACTAAATCCTTAGGTAGCTGGTTGGCAGCTATATAGCTACTGAGTCTGATAAAGCTGCTGAGGAGAGGAGCTCCCAGGAGAGCTCACCAGAGCAAGGAGCCTGCAGCCTGGCAGGGGTGCTCCTAGAAAGAGGGGCTCCCAGAGCTGACAGTGACAGCCACAGCAGCTGCAGCAGGACAGAGCCCGGCAGGTGAGGGCTGCAAGGAATAAAAGCGCTGTGTGACCTGAACCCAGCTCCGGGAAGGAGGTCTGAGGATCCCGACTTGAGGAGAGTGAGGAGCGGGAGTGAGAGCAAAAGGCTGGAGCAGACTGAAGGAAAAGGTTTTATTTTGGGGTTTATTTGGACTCAAAGCAGACGGGAGTGCTGAAGAGGGTAAACCAAAGCAGGGTTTTTGGACAACTTGCACCTATTTCACAGAACTGCGACCCCTTCCTCCTGCAGACAGAGCCTTGCTCTCTCCAGTCTGTGTTGGCCCATCACCGCGGTATCTAACCCCAACAATCCCTACAGCACTGAGTGAGAACCTGGAGAAACTCCACACTGAGCACAGGGTGTTGTGCCTCCCACCCAGCTCCCGGCCTCCCCATCTCAGCTCCTAGGCGGCTCCCATCTACCGCAACCTCCAGCTCCCCTCAGACGGCTCCCCCGAGTCCTCAGGCTGCCCCTGTTCCATCCTGTGCCCAGCACGGAGTCAGCAGGGTCACTACAATATGCTCTTTCAGAAAGAACCAGAGAGGTGCAAGATGCGCCCAGGGCATGGCCAGCCACACACTAAGATCCTCACTTCCCCTTCCCAGCGTTTGCTGCTTCCCTTGCTGGGCCTTGTCTACACTCAGACCGGGAGACCTTCAGGGCCGGCAGCCCCTTGTTCGGTCTCTGCAGCACCTGGCAGCGTGTGACAGCCTGGGGCATTCCCCATTGCACATGGGGACCCTGGGACACAGGGAGCCCTAGTTACTCTGCCCCACACATTCACCCAGCAACTCTGAGTTGCTGGATCTGGGTCCCTGGGATCAAAGCGTGGGCAATCGAGTGGCACTGACTGGTCGGGAGCTGATGGGATGGGAGGAAGGAAAGGGTTAATCCCAGTGCGATGGTGCTTTGTGGCCTGGCCCTGGATGGTCTCTGCCCGCTGGGTGCAGCTAGGGTTGCCAACCCTCCCGGATTGGCTGGGAGTCTCCCGGAATTGGCCTCAATCTCCTGGTGGCCTCAATCTCCTGGTGGCTATTGAAAGCCACCCGGGAGATTTCAATACGCCAAAGTCTAGTGGGCAGCACAGTGGGGCTAAGGCAGGTTCCCTATGTGCCCTGGCTCTGTGTGGCTCCCAGAAGCGACCAGCACATCCCTGCGGTTTCTAGGCTCAGGGGAGGCCCCTGCCCAGAGCGCCAACCCTGCAGCTCCCATTAGCTGGGAACCGTGGCCAATGGGAGCTGTGGGGGCAGTGCCGCAGGGACATGCTGGCCACTTCCCGGGAACCGCCTGAGATAAGCACTGCCTGGAGCCTGCACCCCAAACCCCCTCCTGCACCTCAACCCCTGCTCCAGGCTCAGCCCGGAGCCCCCTTGAACACTCCAAACCCCTCATCCCCACCCCCCAGCCCACACCCCTTCACACACCTCAACCCTCTGCCCCAGCCCAGTGAAAGTGAGTGAGGGTGGGGGAGAACAAGTGACAGAGGGAGGGGGGAATGGAGTGAGCAGGGGCAGGGACTCACAGAAGGGACAGAGCAAGGCAAGGATATTTGGGCTTGTGCAGTTAGACAGTTGGCAACCCTTGGTGCAGCACAGGGCATGTGTCTCTGAGCAGATCCCTGCCCACTCGCCCGGCCATTTGTCCCAGACACAGAGACTCCAGGTGCCAAGGGAAGGAGCAGCCCCAGCAGCGCCGCACTGGCCCTGGCACGGGCTGAGCCTGCGAGCGCAGCAACAGCGGCAGAGAGAGGGGACCCAGCCAGTCAGAGCAGCAGGGTCCCCACCTGTAGGGGAGGGGTCAACGCTGGGACAACAGGCCGGGCTGGATCAGGGGCTGGGAGCTCTGGCAGCAAGCGTGGTACCCTAACCCTAAGCCCTGCTGGAGACCCTGGACCTGGCCAGCCTGGAGCTGCCAGCGAGTCTCTCAGGGTCTGGGACCCGGCCCAGGAGGAGGCTGTTGGGGGGGGGTCCCCTTCCTGTGGGGTGCACACAGCTCAGGATGGGGCACCAGGGTGTGACAGGAGTTTAGGCAGTCCCCTAAAGCGAAGCAGAGGAGACAGACTCAGGCTCCTGACAGGCTCACAGATCGGGGTTGTGAAATGCCCCAGAGCCCAGCCGTGCTCCGGCCGAAGGGGGCTCATCTTGCTGTGTGGGTGGCAGGGACAAGGGGCTCAGGGTCACACAAGGATGTTCTTGAGCAGTGAGGGATGTGGGGGAGGGGAGGGGAGGAGCGCAGAAGGCCCCACTGTAAGGCAGCAGCCATGACTCCTCCTTAGCAGTTTTCCCAAGAGAATAATAATATTGGGGGTGGGGAGGGGTAGTTTCCACTAAACCCTTTCATAGATGGAACCAAGGCATTTCCCACAAAGAGAAACCTCACTCAGAACAGTTACATTTGCTGAAACCCCTGAATGCAAGGAAGTGCCCCAGTGATGCAGTCTGAAGGGAAACGAACCTTAACATGCACACCCCGGTCACTGCATTCACTGGTAGACTCTGCCCCCTCGGGAGAGTCCCAAACAGCTCCAGCATGCACAGTACCACATTCCCAACCATGGCACTGCAATGCAAACCCCTAACTCTTACCTCAGGCTTTCCCCTGCGACAACAACACGTCTCCCTCCATCACGCCTCAGTTACATGCAGGAAGGGGAGGGAAAAGCAGAACTGGTTTAAAAAAAGAGCAGGCAGCACTGGCCAGTGTCCAGGGCAACGGCCCAGGAGACCTTAGTTCTGTTCCTGGCTCTGATCTGACCGTGGGCATGTCTTTGTGCCTCAGTTCCCCCTCTGGAACTCTGGGACAATGAAAACTTTCTTCTTTGTAAAGCACTTTGTGAGCTGTGGCTGAATAACTCCATATGAGAACTACGTACTGTTCCCTTTCAGAACGACAAGTAAAACTAACAGCCCCTGGGGACTGAGCAGTGATGGGATTTGCATCAGGAGTGGGTGTATGTACTTCACAGGCCTTTTCAATGTTAAATTATCAAAGGCAGAGTCCCTGAATGTAAGTGCCCCATTTCTATAGGGGGCCCAGTATGAACGTATTGGTCTCTATGTATCATAGCACTTTTAGTACCTTTGGCTGGAAGAGCCCAGAGGAACCTGGCACATAGATTTAGGAATGGGGAAACATGGGTGATTTTCAGGTTGCAGATAGGAAAAGCTAGAAAGCCCCTGCTGCATTAGTGTTAACTTACCTGTGAATTCCCTCAGCACTTCCATCATGCCAGGGACTCCGTACGCATCCTTCAGTTCAGCAGCACTGAGCTCTGGTCCCTGCAGCCTCATCTGCTCACTCCTAAGGAGAACACAGATGCTCAGCACAGGTGCCATTGCAATGGGCTTGATAGAAATTGATGGTGAACTGAATGTGGGATCTCACCTGGCCAGTGTGCCCTTTACATCCTAATAGGAGAGAAGAGTAAATAAGAAAGTGTTAGTGTTGTACAGCTTAGCTGTTCCATGTTCACAGCACAGCTGGTTAATTTTCTGTTTCCTGATGCTTTACAGAAAGGAAAACAGCTGCAGCTCTGAGTTACATGAAGATTTGTTACAATTAGGTAATACTAGCTGAATGGTGTGTGATTGCAATGGTGCTGATGCACAACTCCAGCCCCAGGAAGTGCAGACATGTGCATGACTCAGTCACTAATGGTACCGTGGGGTGCACTGGGTCACTAAATGGTGTATTAACTATTTGCAAACAACAATAAGAGAAATTTAATTTCCACAAAAATATTGTGCAGATTTTCCAGATACTGTGCTCAGCTGCCAAAATAAATCACAAGATTAGAAAAATCCACTGTCTGAATCATATTTATGCAGATGTTAAACAGCAACTGTACTGTGAAAAGTGATGGTAAAACTGGCCTCTAGAAGCTGCAAATACTTGATAAAATGTGCTGCTCTTACTGTGAAAATGTGTTTTCTAACTGCCCTACCAATAACAAAGTCCCGGCCTGCTGACTGGTGGGAAGAGAGAACTTTATCTTCACACCTACACTTGATGATGTTGGGAGGTGCTCTGATACCATGGTGATGGGCACCAAGTAAGAACCTAGGAACGTTGATTGGCTAATCTTTTAGGGAAGGGGTAGTCAATTATTTTTTGTCAAGGTCCAAATTTCTTGGTCAAGGTATAGTCAAGGTCCAGACTTGAGAGAAAACAAAAAATCCCAACAATAATGATTATAGTGCGTAAATAAAAATATTTGGAGGTCTGTTCAAAAGCATCTGGTGGGCCAGATTTGGCTCATGGTCCGCCTATTGACTGCCCCTGCTTCAGGGGTGGTGCTGTGTCTTTCTGGATACTGGAAAGCATTCAGCGCATGGTGGGTGGTACCCTGATAGGAACAGTAAAACCAGTCAATGGGAGTAGGGTGCCTAACCTGTTTGATGCTTTTGAAAACCTCACAAGGTGCTGATCTGCCTCACTAGGAACCTACATACGTCTGAAAATCTGGCCCTAAGTCATTCTTCAAAATGAGATGTGGGCTCCTAAGTCACTTAGTGCTTTTGTCAAGTATCAGAGGGGTAGCCGTGTTAGTCTGAATCTGTAAAAAGCAACAGAGGGTCCTGTGGCACCTTTAAGACTAACAGAAGTATTGGGAGCATAAGCTTTCGTGGGTAAGAACCTCACTTCTTCAGATGCAAGTAATGGAAATCTCCAGAGGCAGGTATAAATCAGTGTGGAGATAACGAGGTTAGTTCAATCAGGGAGGGTGAGGTGCTCTGCTAGCAGTAGAGGTGTGAACACCAAGGGAGGAGAAACTGCTTCTGTAGTTGGATAGCCATTCACAGTCTTTGTTTAATCCTGATCTGATGGTGTCAAATTTGCAAATGAACTGGAGCTCAGCAGTTTCTCTTTGGAGTCTGGTCCTGAAGTTTTTTTGCTGTAAGATGGCTACCTTAACATCTGCTATTGTGTGGCCAGGGAGGTTAAAGTGTTCTCCTACAGGTTTTTGTATATTGCCATTCCTGATATCTGACTTGTGTCCATTTATCCTCTTGCGTAGTGACTGTCCAGTTTGGCCAATGTACATAGCAGAGGGGCATTGCTGGCACATGATGGCATATATAACATTGGTGGACGTGCAGGTGAATGAGCCGGTGATGTTGTAGCTGATCTGGTTAGGTCCTGTGATAGTGCTGCTGGTGTAGATATGTGGGCAGAGTTGGCATCGAGGTTTGTTGCATGGGTTGGTTCCTGAGTTAGAGTTGTTATGGTGCGGTGCGTGGTTGCTGGTGAGAATATGCTTAAGGTTGGCAGGTTGTCTGTGGGCGAGGACAGGCCTGCCTCCCAAGGTCTGTGAAAGTGAGGGGTCATTGTCCAGGATGGGTTGTAGATCACTGATGATGCGTTGGAGAGGTTTAAGCTGAGGGCTGTAGGTGATGGCCAGTGGAGTTCTGTTGGTTTCTTTTTTGGGCCTGTCTTGTAGCAGGAGGCTTCTGGGTACACGTCTGGCTCTGTTGATTTGTTCCTTTATTTCCTTGTGTGGGTATCGTAGTTTTGAGAATGCTTGGTGAAGATCTTGTAGGTGTTGGTCTCTGTCTGAGGGGTTGGAGCAGATGCGGTTGTACCTCAGTGCTTGGCTGTAAACGATGGATCGTGTGGTGTGTCCGGGGTGGAAGCTGGAGGCATGAAGGTAGGCATAGCGGTCGGTGGGTTTTCGGTATAGGGTGGTGTTAACGTGGCCATTGCTTATTTGTACTGTGGTGTCCAGGAAGTGGACCTCCCGTGTAGATTGGTCCAGGCTGAGGTTGATGGTGGGGTGGAAGCTGTTGAAATCATGGTGGAATTCTTCCAGGGTCTCCTTCCCATGGGTCCAGATGATGAAGATGTCATCAATGTAGCGTAGGTAGAGAAGGGGCGTGAGTGGACGAGAGCTGAGGAAGCGTTGTTCCAGGTCAGCCATAAAGATGTTGGCATATTGTGGGGCCATGCGGGTGCCCATAGCGGTGCCACTGGTCTGGAGGTATATATTGTCACCAAATTTGAAATAATTGTGCGTGAGGATAAAGTCGCAGAGCTCGGCAGTAAGTTGTGCTGTGTCATCATCAGGGATACTGTTCCTGACAGCTTGTATTCCATCTGTGTGTGGGATGTTTGTGTAGAGAGCCTCTACATCCATGGTGGCTAGGATGGTGTTTTCTGGGAGGTCACCAATGCATTGTAGTTTTCTCAGGAAATCTGTGGTGTCACGGAGATAGCTGGGAGTGCTGGTGGCGTAGGGTCTGAGTAGGGAGTCCACATATCCAGACAGTCCTTCAGTGAGAGTGCCAATGCCCGAGATGATGGGGCGTCCAGGATTTCCAGGTTTGTGGATCTTGGGTAGTAGATAGAATAACCCCGGTCGGGGCTCTAAGGGTATGTTGATTTGTTTCTGTGTTAGTGTAGGGAGTGTCCTGAGTAGATGGTGCAGTTTCTTAGTGTATTCCTCAGTGGGATCTGAGGAAAGTGGCCTGTAGAATTTGGTATTGGAGAGTTGTCTGGCGGCCTCCTTCTGGTAGTCAGACCTGTTCATGATGACAACAGCACCTCCTTTATCAGCCTCTTTGATGATAATGTCAGGGTGGTTTCTGAGGCTTTGGATGGCATTGCGTTCTGCACGACTTAGGTTATGAGGCAAGCGATGTTGTTTTTCCACAATTTCTGCCTGTGCACGTCGGCAGAAGCATTCTATGTATAGGTCCAGACTGTCATTTCGACCCTCAGGAGGAGTCCATGTGGAGTTCTTCTTCCTGTGTTGTTGGTGGGAGGGTATCTGTGTATCAGTGCGCTGTTCAGTGTTATCTTGAAAGTATTCTCTGAGTCGGAGGCGGCGAAAGTGGGCTTCCAGATCACCGCAGAACTGTATCATGTTCGTGGGGGTGCTGGGGCAAAAAGAGAGTCCCCGAGATAGGACAGACTCCTCTGCTGGGTTGAGTGTGTAGCTGGATAAATTGACGATATTGCTGGGTGAGTTAGGGGTACCCCTGTTGTGGCCCCATGTGCCAGGTAGGATTTTAGACAGCTTACGGTCCTTTTTCCTTTGTAGAGAGGTGAAGTGTGTAATGTAGATCTCCTGTCTTATTTTAGTAAAGTCCATTTGTGTGGAGGGTTGGTTATTTATGAAAGTCTCCAGGTTGGAGAGCTCTTTCTTGATGTTTATCTGTTTGCTGTATAGGATGCTGATCAGGTGGTTCCTCAGTTTCTTTGATAGTGTATGGCATAATCTCTCACTGTGGTCTGTGCAGTATGTAGATAGCAATGGATTTGCCTCAAGACATCGCTTGCCTCATAACCTAAGTCGTGCAGAACGCAATGCCATCCACAGCCTCAGAAACCACCCTGACATTATCATCAAAGAGGCTGATAAAGGAGGTGCTGTTGTCATCATGAACAGGTCTGACTACCAGAAGGAGGCCGCCAGACAACTCTCCAATACCAAATTCTACAGGCCACTTTCCTCAGATCCCACTGAGGAATACACTAAGAAACTGCACCATCTACTCAGGACACTCCCTACACTAACACAGGAACAAATCAACATACCCTTAGAGGCCCGACCGGGGTTATTCTATCTACTACCCAAGATCCACAAACCTGGAAATCCTGGACGCCCCATCATCTCGGGCATTGGCACTCTCACTGAAGGACTGTCTGGATATGTGGACTCCCTACTCAGACCCTACGCCACCAGCACTCCCAGCTATCTCCGTGACACCACAGATTTCCTGAGAAAACTACAATGCATTGGTGACCTCCCAGAAAACACCATCCTAGCCACCATGGATGTAGAGGCTCTCTACACAAACATCCCACACACAGATGGAATACAAGCTGTCAGGAACAGTATCCCTGATGATGACACAGCACAACTTATTGCCGAGCTCTGCGACTTTATCCTCACGCACAATTATTTCAAATTTGGTGACAATATATACCTCCAGACCAGTGGCACCGCTATGGGCACCCGCATGGCCCCACAATATGCCAACATCTTTATGGCTGACCTGGAACAACGCTTCCTCAGCTCTCGTCCACTCACGCCCCTTCTCTACCTACGCTACATTGATGACATCTTCATCATCTGGACCCATGGGAAGGAGACCCTGGAAGAATTCCACCATGATTTCAACAGCTTCCACCCCACCATCAACCTCAGCCTGGACCAATCTACACGGGAGGTCCACTTCCTGGACACCACAGTACAAATAAGCAATGGCCACGTTAACACCACCCTATACCGAAAACCCACCGACCGCTATGCCTACCTTCATGCCTCCAGCTTCCACCCCGGACACACCACACGATCCATCGTTTACAGCCAAGCACTGAGGTACAACCGCATCTGCTCCAACCCCTCAGACAGAGACCAACACCTACAAGATCTTCACCAAGCATTCTCAAAACTACGATACCCACACAAGGAAATAAAGGAACAAATCAACAGAGCCAGACGTGTACCCAGAAGCCTCCTGCTACAAGACAGGCCCAAAAAAGAAACCAACAGAACTCCACTGGCCATCACCTACAGCCCTCAGCTTAAACCTCTCCAACGCATCATCAGTGATCTACAACCCATCCTGGACAATGACCCCTCACTTTCACAGACCTTGGGAGGCAGGCCTGTCCTCGCCCACAGACAACCTGCCAACCTTAAGCATATTCTCACCAGCAACCACGCACCGCACCATAACAACTCTAACTCAGGAACCAACCCATGCAACAAACCTCGATGCCAACTCTGCCCACATATCTACACCAGCAGCACTATCACAGGACCTAACCAGATCAGCTACAACATCACCGGCTCATTCACCTGCACGTCCACCAATGTTATATATGCCATCATGTGCCAGCAATGCCCCTCTGCTATGTACATTGGCCAAACTGGACAGTCACTACGCAAGAGGATAAATGGACACAAGTCAGATATCAGGAATGGCAATATACAAAAACCTGTAGGAGAACACTTTAACCTCCCTGGCCACACAATAGCAGATGTTAAGGTAGCCATCTTACAGCAAAAAAACTTCAGGACCAGACTCCAAAGAGAAACTGCTGAGCTCCAGTTCATTTGCAAATTTGACACCATCAGATCAGGATTAAACAAAGACTGTGAATGGCTATCCAACTACAGAAGCAGTTTCTCCTCCCTTGGTGTTCACACCTCTACTGCTAGCAGAGCACCTCACCCTCCCTGATTGAACTAACCTCGTTATCTCCACACTGATTTATACCTGCCTCTGGAGATTTCCATTACTTGCATCTGAAGAAGTGAGGTTCTTACCCACGAAAGCTTATGCTCCCAATACTTCTGTTAGTCTTAAAGGTGCCACAGGACCCTCTGTTGCTTTTTAGTGCTTTTGATCATTCTACCCTTAGGTCCCTAACTTTAGGGAGCCAAATATAAACATTTTGCCCTAAATATTGCTAATAATGGTGTGTAAATCTGTGGCCCTACATAAATAAATAGTAAATCAGTAAATAATAATGATAATGGGGGCGGGAGGGGGAGAGACAGTCTGTGTTTGTTCCCGTGGCTGTGGGAAATCGAAACTAAAGGGGAACTTTGTATAACCCACCTGCAGCAGCTCAGCGGCCGGCTGCTGACACTTCTCCTCCATCTCTGTGATCAGCTGCTGCAGAGAGAAGCTTTGCTGGGAGAGTTTGGTGACATTTTCATTTAGTTTCTTCAGTGTCTCCCTCTCCTCCTTGGCCAGTCCCTGGAGAAAGTTTCTTTTCCTCATTCAGAAGCAGTTGCAGTTTCTCAAATTCAGATGAGATTCGCTGTCTCTGGCACTTTACTCTTTCCTTTAGGGAATAAAAACAAACAAGCAAACCCATAAATATCAGCAGAATTAGCAAGTGTATAAGTCCATTTTGGGCGAAGTACATTAGATTTGAATGAACATTCATAGATTCATATTTTAAGGCCAGAAGGGACCATTGTGACCATCTAGTTTGATCCCTTGCATGGCACAGGCCAGAAAATTACCCCCAGGGATTCCTGCATCAAGCCCATAACTTCAGAGTAAAGAATTAAAGAGTCAATAAAGCAGGGTCATGGACTCTGCATCTCCCACTTCCTAGGTGGATACCCCAACTGCTGGGCTATAGACCCAGTCTCTTGTACACTCTGCCTCAATGACTGCACAAGTATTTACACACAGTTGAACAATTTCAACAGAAGAGACTTGCCTTACCCCGTTCCCCCCCCCCCCCCCGACTCTCCTGAGAGGTGTGAGATTCCCCTGTTCCAATCCTTTCTGCCCCTCAGGTCAAGGGGAAAATCTCCCACATCCCACGTGAATGCTCTAATGACTGGTCTAAAAGTTATAAGAGAGGCACCATTCTACCCCCATTTGTTGTATCGGGAGCTGAGGCCCCTAAGCCAGTGATTTTCCAGGTGCCTAAAGCTTTGGTGTTGTAACACCTAAGTCCCTTTGAGGATCTGGGCCAGACCAGAGTCACCTTCAAGTAACCATTACATCCTTAACTCTGCCTTCACTTGAGACAACCAACCCAAAACTCATATTTGGGAAAAAGCAACCCCCACCCCCCTCCTTCCGTTACACTAGATATTCACCAGGAAATGCAAAATATCCATAAAAGGAAAGATGGGAAAGAATTAGCATCTAAAAAAACAGATCATATGGGGGTGGGGGATGCAATCTCCAGAACCTCTTGATCAAATGCCCCTAAATTTACCCCACGTATTCTGCTCTGGTCCCTCAACAAACACAGCAATTTTCAAACCAATCTGAGCATGCCTGTGGATTGTAGAGCACTCTGAATGGCAGCTTTAAACTGAAATGGTGTTTCAGCCTTAAGTATGGTGCAGAAAGGCTTCCCCTAAACATGTGTAACTCCATTGGACTCACTAGGGCCGATTCCCCTCTCACTGACCCAGTGTAAATCAGGGGTAACCCGATCCATGCTAATGGGGCTACAGTAGTGTAAACACTGGTGTGAATGAGAGCAGAGCTGTCCCAGTGAGCACAGGCAGTGTAAAATCAACTAAACCAGAATGGCAGCGTTTTACACAGATTTGGCCCTGGTGCAAATGCTGACACAAGGTGTGAGACAGGGAAGAGTCTGGCCCTCTGCCTTCCTAGGTGTTGCTAGAACAACTGGGCTTGATCCCGAAGGGGCTTCTGCAATAGAAATGCAGATAAATAAAACATGGATTTATCTGGGCCTCATTTGCATTTTGAGTCAGTACAAATCAGCCCATTATTGTTAAGTACCATATAGATCTGCTAATAGTTTGCTTCCGTTCCCCTCCGTACTCCTCAGGATGAACATTTTCTGGAATTAAAGTCTGATAATGAACAGGGTTATTATCGGACTTTTTATTGTATTATTATTATTATTATAACTAATAATAAACAGGGTTTATTTAGTTGTTTTAATGCTATGCTGGTGTGGTCTATATTTACCGAGAGTCTCTTCTAAATTCTTTAAAACATCTAAATGAAATGAGAGATTAAACCAAATCGCGGACACTTACTTTCCAGTCTTTCGGTTTATTCTGCTCCTTGGATTTCAGATTTGAAATCTCCTACGTCGCTTTCTTCAGAAGCTCAATGTCTTTGTGGAGTTTCACCTGTGGGGAAAACGATGCCTGGGGAATTCTGCTGCAGTGGGTCAGAGCTCTGGGGATTCTTCACCTATGGGTGGCAGGAAGGACGGGGTTCTGGCCAAGCCCAGGCCTGGCAGTGAGGGGACCTGGGTTCTGTCCCCAGGCCTGCCACAGACAGAGCTGATCTGAGTGACCCTGGGGCTCTCTGCAGAGCTGTCCTATTCGGTTCCCAAACAGCCAGGTGCAAGATTCAGGGAGGTGATTTTCTGCCCGCCTCCCCAACACTGCTCTGCTGTGCCGTACAAGGTTAGGGAGAGGGGCAGATGGGGTGCTCAGCACTGGGGTTTGTGGAAGGAGCTCAAGAAGCTGGGAATGGACGACAGGGGATGCCTGTTCTGTTGATTCCCTCTGGGGCACCTGGCACTGGCCGCTGTCGGAAGACAGGATACTGGGCTAGATAGACCTTTGGTCTGACCCAGTATGGCTGTTCTTATGAGGGGCTCAGTCAGTATCTCCTGTTGAAGCTGCTCCACTTCAGGTAAATAAAGGGGCTCTGGGGAATCACAGTGGCACCTAAAACTGGGACTTAGGTTCCAATGTACCATTGTAGGTCCAGGTTTCGGAGTTTTCCATTGATTTCAATGGGGCCATGATTTCATCCAGTATATTTAGAAGATTCCTACCTGTCATAGCTAAACTTCATGGCATTTTTAAATTAAACTTCTCCTGCAGTGATTTAATTTCTCTTGACTATTTAGAAATAAATGTTTCCTACCTTGTATTCCTGCGCAGCATCCTCGATGGGCACCAGCGTATGAGATCCGTGCTCCTGGGTTTTATCACAAAGCAGACAGATCACCTCACCATCATCTTCACAGAACAGCTTGAGTTTGTCCTCATGCTCCCTACAGACTGTCTTCTTTTTTAGGTCTTCGGGTTTTATCCCTAATTGCTGGATATTTTCCACCATTCTGGCAAGGTGCCTGTTGGTCTGGGATTTCTCTTTCTTCAATTTGCTCCTGCATTGTGGACAGAAAACTCCCTCTTCTTAAATGTACAATTTTTCATAGTACTCTGTGATACAAAATCGGCAGAAGTTGTGCCCACACTCCATGCTCACACTGGATCGTTGAAATACTCCAGACAGATGGGACAAACCGCTTCTTCCAATAGCTTTCTCAAAGATGGGCCATGGCTGTGGGAATGTAAGCGTTTCAATGATCAGTTTCATGTAATGAGTTATACTATTTATTAGATAACATTTTAATAGTGAGGGTAGCAAACCATTGGCACAGCTTCCCAAGGGAAAGGGTGGCATTTGTCATCAAGTCTTTAGATTGTCACTAGATGCCTTTCTAAAAGATCTGCTGTACACTGATAGATGTGAAAGCAAGAACCGATGATTATGATAATCTAATCTGACGTCCTGCATAACACAGACCAGAGAAATTTACGCAGTAATTCCTGCATCAAGCCCATAATCTGCGGTAGAGGTAAAGCAGATCTTTTAGAAAGTGACATCGAATCTTGATTTAAAGTCTCCAAGTGAGGGAAAATCCACCGTATCTCTTGGCCAGTTGTTCCAGTGGTTAATTACCCACAGTTAAAAAACTGTGCCTCATGTGGGACTCTGTCTTCATTTTTACTGGGTCGGTTTGTTATGCCTCTTTCCTTCCCTTTGTTTTTTTCTATTTTTTGCTCCAAGTTGAGGGTCCAGTGAGTTAGAGATTGGTCAATTGTTCTTCTTGCCAGCAAGTTAAAGAAGTATGGGCTGGATGAATGGACTATAAGGTGGATAGAAAGCTGGCTAGATCACCGGGCTCAATCGGTAGCGATCAATGGCTCCATGTCTAGTTGGCAGCCGGTATCAAGCGGAGTGCCCCAAGGGTTAGTCCTGAGGCCGGTTTTGTTCAATATCTTCATTAATGATCTGGAGGATGGAGTGGACTGCACCCTCAGCAAGTTTGCAGATGACACTAAACTGGGAGCAGTGGTAGATATGCTGGAGGGTAGGGATAGGATACAGAGGGACCTAGACAAATTGGAGGATTGGGCCAAAAGAAATCTGATGAGGTTCAACAAGGACAAGTGCAGAGTCCTGCACTTAGGATGGAAGAATCCTATCCATTGCTACAGACTGGGGACCAAGTGGCTAGGCAGCAGTTCTGCAGAAAAGGACCTAGGGGTTACAGTGGACGAGAAGCTGGAAATGAGTCAACAGTGTGCCCTTGTTGCTAGGAAGGCTAACGGCATTTTGGGCTATATACGTAGGAGCATTTCCAGCAGATCGAGGGACGTGATCATTCCCCTCTATTCGACATTGGTGAGGCCTCATCTGGAGTACTGTGTCCAGTTTTGGGCCCCACGCTACAAGAAGGATGTGGAAAAATTGGAAAGAGACCAGAGGAGGGCAACAAAAATGATTAGGGGGCTAGAACCCATGACTTATGAGGAGAGGCTGAGGGAACTGGGGTTGTTTAGTCTTCAGAAGAATGGGGGGGGGATTTGATAGCTGCTTTCAACTACCTGAAAGGGGGTTCCAAAGAGGATGGATCGAGACTGTTCTCAGTGGTACCAGATGACAAAACAAGGAGTAATGGTCTCAAGTTGCAGTGGGGGAGGTTTAGGTTGGATATTACGAAAAACTTTTTCACTAGGAGGGTGGTGAAGCACTGGAATGGGTTACCTAGGGAGGTGGTGGAATCTCCTTCCTTAGAGGTTTTTAAGATCAGGCTTGACAAAGCCCTGGCTGGGATGATTTAGTTGGGGATTGGTCCTGCTTTGAGCAGGGGGTTGGACTAGATGACCTCCTGAGGTCCCTTCCAACCCCAACATTCTACTATTCTATGATTCCAACAGCAAACTACTCTCAGAGTTAAATATTTGCACCTTATTTCCTCCTAAATGTTCCAGCACTCACCCCCTACCCCAATTTAGGTGTAAGGGTGCCCCAGGCTGTAGCCAAGGTGGAGGAATGTGGGTTCATTGACCTCCTCAATCCCTGGAAGGTAGTGGCAGGACCCCATCCCAGTTTCAAATCCAATGATTCTGGGGTGGTAAAAGCACCCAGGACAACATGAAAACACCCTATGTGCATTCTACTAGTGTAATCTAACAGACAAGACCTAAGGGAGGATGTGAAACTGTTCTGAACTGTGCTATGAAAACTGTAAAGTTGATCGATTAGAAACTGCTGTAAGAATCTTGAAAGTGCCCGATAGAAAAGCTAGAAGGGGATGGGGAATTAGTTTTGGCACCTATGGGTACCAGTTGTGGGTCTGAACTTCCCTCTTCAAGACTGAACTGAGCAGGGTCAGTGACCTGAGGAAGAGGTGCGATGAAGTGGGAATTGTCTGTAATATTTTCATGAAGTCTGTGTGAGCTTCAGTTTCCCGCTGCACTTACCATTGCTATTCAGTGGGAGAAAAAGCATTAGCATTGCTCCAGGAAAAGCAGAGACACGCGGTATGTGTGTCACCTTGCTGTCTACCATGGAATGACTGGGTGGATAAAGATATGGTCCCAACACATCTTAAGAGAGGATCTGGAAAGACCATGGAACCTCCCAGTGAGTGAACAATGGTACGCTTGTCTGAACTCATTTATTTTTACATGGCACTGCTGTGTGTCCCTGGTGTGTGTCCACAGACTTTTCTCCCCACACAGCAATCAGATCCAGTGTCTCCTGTATGCTCCATTGTGGAGTGTGTTTGCGGCCCTGGGCATGCATGGTCAGCTGTGCTGGTGAGCTCTCCACGCTGATCAAACAGGAAATGAAATTCAAAAGTTCCCAGGGCTTTTCCCCGTGTACCTGGCTGAAGTGCAGTGAAGTTGAAAGTGTTGTCCAGAGTGGTCACATTGGAGCACTCTGGGACACCTCCCAGAGGCCAATGCCATCGCATTGCACATCGCTGTGTCTACACTACCCCTAATTTGACCTAGGAATGTTGACTCTAGCGCTATGTCTCTCGTCAAGGTGGAGTACAGACATCTATTTTATAAGCCTTTTAAGTTGGCGGAAAGGGCTCGGTAGCGTGGACACCCACAAGTTAAATTCGACCTAATGCAGCGGTCGACCTAACACCGTAGTGTAGACCAGCCCTCAGAACAGTGCATTGGGTGGTCCTATTCAGAAAGAGGTTTATTGCCCCAAATGGGCACTTGAATGCGAGTTCGGAAGAGGTTTGCTGAGGCATAGCGTTATTCAGTTCCTGGCTTCTGTGGATCATTTTGATCCCTGGCCTGTCTTGGAACCACATGTTCTGGGTTCTTATTGCTGTTTAAAAAATGATTCTGGGCAGGAACGGAGTGATACTAATCAGTTCTCACAGCTAAAATACTGACCTCAAGATAATGGGGTTCATGTATACATTTTGTCTGCTGTACCACTTGGGAACCGTCTGAGTCCTTTTTGTTTTAATAAAATGGTTCTGGGCCAGAACATGTTAATGACAATATTCTACTACACAGTTCTCATAGCTAAAGTGCTGTCCTCAAGGTACTGCACAACACACACACATTTCATCCTCTGGGCCACTGCAGAATTGACTGTTCTGGATCCTTAGTAGTGTTGAAAAAGATTCTGGGTCAGAATGGGTTACTGACAGTGTGTTACTAATCAGGCCTCAGTGCTAAAGTATTGTCCTCAGGGCACTGCACTAAGTGGGGAAATTCCTTCTCCTGGGCCTCTTCGGAAGGGTCTGTCCCGAGTCATTACTGTTGTTAAACGGTGGCTCTAGGCCAGCCCAGGTTAATAACAGGGTGTTCTTAGTCTGCTCCCGTTACTGAAATACAGCTCCTACCTCCGGGGAACAGGATCGGTTTTATTTTGCAAGAATTTAGTTAATTAAACTGCTGTTCCGCACCACTGCAGCTTTTACACTGTCCCCTGTAACTCAGGAGTCACCTCGTTGGAGTCACTGGGGGGCGGGGGGGTGCTAGGCACTGGCAGGGAGCGCTGGGGAGAGAGAAAAGGCGCCTCCTTCTCCTGTTGTGGCCAGAGCCGGGATCACGGGACGTTGGCTCGGGCCCGATGCCCATGGACATCGCCTAGCTGCGATGGGGGGGGGGGCAGGACCCTCCCCCCCGCCAGGGGCTTCTGCTGCCAGGGCCGGCTCTAACTTTTTTGCCGCCCCAGGCAAAAAAAAAAAAGTGCCGCCGCCCCGAGCGCTGCCGAAACCCCCGCCCCCCCCCAGCGCTGCCCCACCAAACCCCCCCCCCCCCGAGCGCTGCACCGGCCGCCCAAACCCCCCGAGCTCCGCGCCAACCCCCCCCCCAGTGCCGCGCTGCTGAAGCCCCCCCCCCAGGGCCGTGCCACTGAAACAAAAACAAACAAACAAAAAGCCTCGAGCGCCGCCCCACCGAACCAAAAGAAACAAAAACACAAAAAACCCCGAGCACCCCCCGCCATCCCAAGATTGGCCGCCCCTTCCAAGGTGCTGCCCCAAGCACGTGGTTGGTCGGCTGGTGCCTGGAGCCGGCCCTGTCTGCTGCCCCTGAACCGCACTGACGGGACCCAACCCTGCCCCAGCCTGAGCCCCGCACTCGGGGGGAGACGGACCCTTTACCCTGCGGCGCTGGGGTCTGCGGACGGGGCGCTGAGGCCCCTCAGCCCCTCCCACCCCAGCCCCGGCGCATGGGCCCCAGCTCAGACTCCCCACCCCGCCCAAACGGAGGCACCGCTCCAGCCCCTCAGCGCGCCACGCTCACGGAGCCGCCCCTGCCCGGACTCACCTCGTCCGGGCCGGGCTTTGTTGTGCTGCTCGCCCCGAGCGCCTTCAAAGCTACCCCGCCCCACCCTGCCATTGGCCGCCCAATCAGGCGCACCCCGCCCCGCCATTGGCCACCCAGCTGCGCGCATCTCGCCCTGCCATTGGCCCCGATCTGCTCGAGGCCATTGGCCGCCGAGCCCAGCCGACCCCGCCTCCAGATCTCTGGGTCAGTTGTGGGCGAATGCCCAGCGTGCCTGGCGCACGGGATTTTCTGGGATGTAGTTTTTGTGCAGTGGGAGTGACGTCATCCCTTCAGGAGTCACTCGGAGCATCGCAGAGGACGGGAGGGAACTGGTGCTCCCCTGGGCTGCGCACTGTGTCACTGCTGCAGCCCCAGAGAGAGCTGCTCATTCCGTGCACCAGGCTCCGGCTCCAGATGGGTAACGTGAGGAACCCCAATGGGCCACGTGCGGACAGGCACAGGGCCGGCTCCAGCGCAGCAAGCAGGTGCTTGGGATGGCCAATGGAGAGGGCCAGCACGTCCAGCTCTTCGGTGGCAATTCAGCAGTGGGTCCCTCAGTCCCTCTCGGAGGGAAGGACTTGCCGCCGAAGAACGAAACGACGCCGATTGCAGCAATTTTTTTTTCTGCCGCTTGGGGCGGCAAAAACACTGGAGCCGGCCCTGGACAGGCAGCACCGGTCACGCTGTGATCTGCTCCCACCCTCCCACTGCGTTACGCTGATCAGCCAGCCCTGCTTGGAGCATCGTTCTGCATTGTGTGCGGATTGCCGTGCGACCCTGGCACTGGAATCTGCGGAGAAGGGGCCTGTCTTTTCATCCCTGTCACTGACTGTTTTGTGTGCCTGAGGCCAAAATCAGAATGAGGATCAATATCTTAACATTCAGGGCCAACCTTAGGCATACGCAGCATATGCAGCTGCATAGGGCACTATGAAATTTGGGGCACCAAATTGCCCCAATTTTCATGGTGCCCTAGGCAGCTGCGCGTGCTGCATATGTGGCAGCACCAGGCCCACTGACCAGCCCTATCCCTCGGCCGGCCCACCCGTGGGCTGCACCCACTGCAAGGGGCAGGGCCGTCCCTAGAGGGGGTATGGGAGCCCCGGACAACTTCCTCTGCCCTGTCTCTTACCCTCCCCCCCTGCTCCGCCCCCTTCCCGTCCCTATTCCACCTCTTCTTCCAGCGACCCTGAACTCACCGGCAGCGGCGGGAAGGGGACCAACGTGGCCCCAGCCGGCTCCACTCCATCAGCTCCCAGCTGCGGCGCTCCACTTCCCGCTGCCGGTGAGTGCAGGGAGGTTGGGGAAAGGACGCCTCCCCCACTCACCTGCGGCGGGAAGCAGAGCGACGCGGCCCCAGCCCACTTTGCTTCCCTTGCCCCAGCCGCAGCTGTGTCGCTCCGGGTGAGGGGAAAGGTCATCCCTCCCCCCTGCTCTCACTGGCAGCGGGAAGTGGAGCGCCATGGCTGGGAGCTGGCGGAGTGGAGCGGGATGGGGCCGGGCTGCTCCGCTTCTGCTGCTGCCGGTGAGTACGGGTGGGGGGATCCCTTCCCCCAAGCCTCCTCCCCTGAGCAACACGGCTGGGGCCGGGGCAAAGGAAGCGGAGCGGGCTGCTCCCGGCCCCCCCACTAATCCCCCGGGCCACTCTGGGTCTGTGGAGCCCCCAAAAGTGCCCCCCCCACAGCTCCTGCCTCCCAGGACCCAAATGGCTAGGGACGGCCCTGTTAACATCCAGCTTGTGAACCCCCCACTCACCCTGAGCAGCCCCTTACTCAGCTAGTACTTCCATCAAATTCAGTGCAGTAAGGTCCTCCTCAGAGTGATTAATAGGCTCACAGGCCTAATCCCTGGTTTAATGGTTGTAGTCTCTGGAGTGAATAGACGCTGCCCTCTGCTGAGTGAGGGTAACATTGCTGTCTAGCCGGGGTGGGGATGAGGAGTGATGGCTCTGAACAGCCAAGTGCACTGGGGTGTGATAATGAAACATGGGCCGTGTTGACATGTCTAAAGACTTAGGTGAATTTTGCAGACATTGACATCAGCACATTGTGCATCCTGAACATCTGTTCTAGGAGCAGTGAAAAATGATCAGTTCATAGAAATGGATGCTAATTATCACCCCCTCTGCATAAATAGGGGGCTGCTGTGCTGGGTTTGCCACTGGAGGCAATAAAACGCAGCTGTCTGGAAAGGTGGGGAATTGAACAAACCCACCTGACCTGGATCATATTGACTCTGAACAAGTGACCAACCTGTTAGCAAGGAAACCGTGAGGAGTGAATCACCCTTGAGCTCCATTTTAGGCCCATGCAGGGAAGAATTTCATTAGTACTGGACTCCCAGAAATTGGGGTCCAAACCCCTAAGAGACTCTGGCACCCCATTCCCATGGACTGTCTCTGGGAACAGGGAACCTGCCTACCCTTTGTGCCTTGGCATATCTCTGTGACAGTCTGTACCCTATGCTCACCACTTTTACAAGATTATGATAAATTTTGTACAAAGTATGCCTGGTAAGGTATGATTTGAAAACTCACATTTCACTGATCATTATTGGCCTGGTAAAATATGTGTGGCAGCATTGTATGTAAAGTTATAAGATTTCCCTGTATGATGTTACTAAGGCATATTCCAAATCTGGGGAAGCAGTTCAAACCAGTTCCTCAGAGACGAAGGCAAACTGATGCCTCAGCCAGGTCAACACAATCAGATGGATTATCACCTGGTGAAGCGGCCATTCTTTGGCAGGAAGAAGGGTCTGAGCGAGAAATTTACATCTTAGCTGGAAGTTCTTGTGTAAACAGACTGGCTGTCATCTGAATCCCAGCTGGGGATGATTCTCAAAAAGGAGGAAAAGATATAAAAATGAGCAACAGAGGACACATATCACCTCTGTCCCCGCATCTCTACTCGCAGCATCAACAACGTCTGACAGACAAATGAAGCATCACTGAACTGGGGGAGTGGTCCTGGCTGAAGGTCCATTCAGACTGGTGTGAGCATGTGGGCAGAACTGTCAAGTTAGTTTGTTAAGTTCGGTGTTAGTTTGCACTTTACCTTTTATTTCTTTGTAACCAATTCTGGCTTTTATGCCTCATACTTGTAATCACTTAAAATCTCTTTCTGTAGTTAATAAACATGTATTATCACGTCTTTGAATATCTCCCCTTGTAAGAACACCTGAAAGTACCTGAAACTGGGCCATGATTCTGGAAATGGGTGAGAGGGGAAACCCGGAGTCTAGCTTACCCAGGGCATCGTGATGGTGTCATGGCTCTCCAGCTGCCCTCTCACATTCAAACGGTCAAAGCCAAGGCAGCGCTGCAATGCCCAGGGTGCTATTTGCAATCAGAACCTTTTTATTTTTCATTCTGTTTATTTGCCAATCTCATCAAAGAAGAATTTTCCATTGTGGAATCTGGAGATGTGGAGTGTAGAGTTTTAACATAAAGCTGATTTTAATAATCACAACCCAACACAATATTTACCAGCGTTATGTAAATCATCATCATTGCATTTCTCTAGCACCCGCCATCCCAGCAGCCCTAAACACTTCCCGAAAGTGGGTAAATAGCCGTGTGGCACAGACACTGGCACAGAGATGGAGGGCCCAGATGGAGCTGTATCCCCATGGCACAGACTGTGGTACTAAACACAGTGATGCAGGGCTACCTAGAGCTCTACGTGGCGTGTGTCACACCAGCACAGCCCCATTGGTCCCTTTGGCTTCTGCAAAATTGAGGTTTCACTAGAGGCAGACTGAGCTCCCAGCATTTCTGGGCGAGAAGCTCCTGTTCTGAGTGTAACCCAGAGCAGGACTGAATCTGCAAACAGCCAGGGCTGACACAGCTTGTGTAAATGGGCAGAGCTCTGCATCAATGGGGCTCCAGCTGCACCAAAATGGGGGCAGGATCAAGGAATAATTTAAGACAAGATTTAACAAGTGGGTTTGACAAGCACCAGGTGGGAGAAGAGGGGAGAGTTAGGGGCAGATCGACACTGACAAGCTCATGCACTTACACAGGACCCAGGAGCTTTCAATTAAAAGGTCTATTGGAATTTCTGTCTATGCTGCATTCCTTCCTCCCCCACCCCCACTACTTCAGCTTCTGCTAAGGCTTTGCCTTTTTCTTACTAGAATCAATGGCGGGGGGGTTATTTTGAGGCCTTTTGTTTCCTGATAGATGGTTTCCCCAGTTTGGAAAGGTGTCACGCAACTGTTTGGTTATTTTCAATAAAACGTCCTGTGCCTTTGTGCCTTCTTCGTTACAGTCATCATTAAAAATCTTGATTGGCCGCCCTGACGGATTCCCATACAGCCTCGTTAGCAATCTGTTCAGCTGTGTCACTTTCAGGGGCTCCAGGATGCTGTCTGGCCTGTTCATCCCCAGGAAGGCGAAGGAGAATTTCTTGTTATTGTCTGAGTGCTCACAGCAAACGGCTGTCCAGATGTGGCTGGGCACCACCTCCCTCTCTGCATCTCGATTGATGTTCCTTTGTTTGTCATCCTTCTTAATGGGGATTTTATATTTTTCATCGGGCACTGCTCTAGAAAGTGTTTCCCTTTCTGATTTTTCGCATTAAGGCAGCTGTTTGTTAACTGCATCTTGAGATGTCGTTCCAGCTCATACCAATTGACCCTATTGAAGCAGGGGTCCATGGGGACCACATTGGTGAGTGTGAAGGTGGCTATTCGGCCTTGACCACACTGGAAGGAGTTTGGGTTCAGGTGTCCCCGTTCATAGTGTGTTCTCTCATAATCTTCAATGATGGCTTGCATTTCTTTCAGTTTTTCTTTGATGGATTGGTTTCCTTTCTGGTTTGTTTTTTTTCCTTTCGGGTCTTGAAGCAGTTTTCCTTCCATGTTTGTCTCTGATAAACCAGCCAGCTGGAAATAGAGAAGGCCAGAGTCCTTACATTCAACTTTCATCAAAATGTCCATGACACACAGAGCAACAGGGAATCAAGGGCAGAACCAATCTCTGTCTCTTGACTCTATGTATTTTCATCACCCTTCTCTGAATCCCTCTCTTTTCCTGCTTTATCTGTTTGATTTACAGTGCCCAGCAAACAGGGCCGGCTCCAGGCACCAGCCTAGCAAGCAGGTGCCTGGGGCGGCCAATGAAGAGGGGGGCGGCAGGCCTGGCCCTTCGGCGGCAATTCGGCGGCGGGGCTGTCACTCCCTCTGGGAGCGAAGGACCTGCCGCCGAATTGCCACTGTAGAATGAAGCGGTGGTAGAGCTGCCACCGATCGCGATCGCGGCCTTTTTTTTTTTTTTTTTTTGCTGCTTGGGGCAGCAAAAATGCTTAGCCGGCCCTGCCAGCAAATGATTTAATGCGCTGGCCAGTTCTCCCAGCAGGAGGAGCATTCTTACCTCCACTCTTTGTGTGTCTCCTGGCCCAGATCACGGCATTATGGCACTTGCACGAACAGGACTAACATAAAACTAAAGCAGTATGAGAGAGGTGACTTATAAATGCAGTGCCCTGTGGTGCACACTATTGATACTGCATCCATAAAGAGGGGGAAAGGGTTGCTGGGGTCTCTATGGGACAGAGTTACAGTTGTTTGGGTGCCTGAACTATGGATTTCCAGAGTTTTGAATGTCTGTGTTTCTTGTGCAGCAAGTTTAACCTTAACTCTGAATTTCTTGGCTTTGTAATGGTTGTTTTTTTTACTAGCTAAAACATTCTCATAAGGATTTTTACCCTTTAGTTACCCATTTGATCTCAACTTCCCCTTTATGAACTTGTGGGGTTTGTTTGATTGTTTGACTGAGAGAACAGTAGAAAGAGAAGAGAGTTACAAACCCCACACATATATCACAACATCAATAAGCAAAACTACAGCATTCTTACCTCCACTCCTTGACCTAATTTTTGCAATTTACATTTATTAAAATGTCTCCCAATGGTATATACATCTTCACTACCTGCTTTATAAAGTTAATGAGCTCTGACATTGTATAATGCTGAGACAAGGTGCATGAGGTAATATCTTTTACTGGACCATCCTCTGATAGAGAAAGAGACAAGCTTTCAAGCTACATAGTGTTCTTCTTCAGGTATGAAGACGATCTGAAGAAGAGCTCTGTGTAAGCTCAAAAGCTTGTCTCTCTCACTAACAGAAGTTGGTCCAATAAAAGATATTACCTCACCTACCTTGTCTCCCTAATATCCTGGGACCAACATGGCTACAGCAACACTGAAAACTACTCTATAATGCTGTCAGTTATTTTGGCTAGGAGATGTTCATCTAGGACAAAAACAATGAGGAATCCTGTGATACCTTAAAGACTAACAAATTTATTTGGGCATAAGCTTTCGTGGGCTGGAACCCACTTCATGCATCTGATGAAGTGGGCTCCATCCTATGAAAGCTTATGCCCAAATAAATTTGTTAGTCTTTAAGGTTCCACAGGACTCCTCATTGTTTTTGCTGAAATAGACTAACATGGCTACCCCTCTGAAACTTGTCACCTGGGACAGCTGTGGCCTTTTCCAGCCTGTCACACCCTACACACTATTGTAATAATCTTTGTACAAAAGACGTGTCTTGTAAGGTATCATTTGAAAACTCGTAAGTTGCTGGTCAATATTGTCCTGATAAAATATGTGTGGCAACATTGTGTGAGAAGTTCTAAGATTCCCCTGTATGGTGTTGTTAATATATGTTCCAAACCACAGCCCTGCCCAAAGAGAAGCTGGCAAACAGGTCTATTCTAAACAAAGGAATTACACATAGACACCCTGTCTCCTGAATCTCAGCTGGAAATGCTTCTCAACGGGGGGACAGAACTATAAAAAGAAGGAAACACCCCAAGACACCCCCCTCTCTCTGCCCATCGTAATCACCAAACTGTAAACCCTGTATATGATGAAAACCATTTCAAGCCACGGGGTGCGGCAGCACCCGCAGTGCCCCTCATTCCAGCACATATGGCAGGATGGGGAGAAAAGCTTTGAACCTGGGTCTCTCCCCATTTGTGTAGAGTACCTTAATGTCTGGCCTATGGGACAGGTCTCTCAGTGTTTCCTGCTAAAGCTGTTCCACTGAAATAGTCCTTAGGCCAGGGAGAGAGTGAGAATTACTCTAGTTCAGTGGTTAGAGCATCATGTGGGAAACCCAATATGCAGTCCCCCTGCTCCAATGCAGGGTGAATTATTCATACATCATGGGAGACCCACATCAGAGTAACCAGGCATCTCAGCCCTCTCTTGGGAAGGAGGATACCCAACTTCAGGTCCCTTCTCCACATCAGGAAGAGGGTAGAATTGAACCAGGCTCTCCTACATACCAGGGAGTGCAATAATCACTGGATTAAAGGTTGGGGGTGGGGAAGGTCACCCCCTTTTCTGTTTTTTTGTTAGAAAAAGCTAACGCCATGACAGGGTGCACAGCTGTGAATCTTGTGTGAGGGGAAATGCCTCCCTCCAGCCCAGACTCAGGCCTCTAAATCCCTTTGAGGGGCAGGGCTTAGGAAACCCCCCTTTCCTCAGCATTTCCTATTGGCTAATTTAGACAGCTTCCTCCTCAGCATGTGGCTTTTGTGGATCCCATTGTCAGGCACCCATCTCTCCCCATGCAGTGTACATGGAGCCTGCACACCTCACTTGGGGCTGTCGTGGGTTCCATTAGGCTTCAGGGTGCCTGTGCACTAGGTATTGCAATGCTGAGTCCAAGTGCCCTTTGTCCCCCTCCCGGACCCTGGGGAAGGCCTCACTCAGGGCTGGATTCAGGCAGACGAGCTCTATGCCCATGTGTAGGCTCTGGTTCCTTGGGACCATGGCAGAATCTCAGCTTGCATTTAAAAAAAATAAGTCTCTAGCTCTTGTGGTTGCACAGAAAAGCTTGAAAATGTGACTCGAATGTGATTTACACAGTGACACCTGCTTGAGTCTGCAGAGAGCCTGAATATAGCTATGAACAGGGGAGCTGTCCCATACAATGCAAGGGGAGTTAAGTCCCAGCCCCTCTGCTCTGGGTCCTTGCCAACCCCTCCCAGCAGGAGGCTCTGTGTGTGCCAAGAGGGCAGAGCACAGTGGGCCTGCCCCCGCCCACCAAAGCAGAGACACCCTGGCTGCCAGGAAAGTACTTGGGGCACTCAGCCACCCCCCCCCCCACCTCTCTGAGTTCAAAAGGGGACCCTGAGAGGGGCCCTGCTGGTGCTGCTCAGGGAGGGAAGAAGGGAGCCCCAGGGCCCTATACCTAAGGGATGGGTCTCTGTGCCACCTGCACTTCAGGTGGCAAAGCCATCAAGAGCTCCATGTTGTGGTGCCTAGATGAGACACAGAGAGATTCAGACAGGAGAAAGACTGACCTGCGGCTCCACCTTCCATGTTTCTGAGACTATATCTGTGCAATTTCCTTCATCTATAGTGTAAGCTGACCAGACCGGGATTCAGCTGCTCGTGGCGTACAAGGTTGCGAAATGATGTTCCTCCATATTTCTGGCAAACGTTAGCTCTGTTTGTAGTGTCAAACCCTTGGGGGTCAATTCCTCTGTAGAAATAGTGTCTGCATTTACGGAAAGTGGGGACCACTTCAGCCAGCGCCAGCCCAGCCCCGAGTGAGGCAAAGCCCAGCTGTGCGAGGGGCCCCATGGCTCACAGTGTGAGAGCCAGTCCCTTTGCAGCTGCTACATATACCATTCCTCGGAGAGCCACCTGCACTACCCATCTTGGGCTGAGGAATCTGTGGGCTTCCTGCCAGGGCCTTCCCGAAGGCTGGGCTGGGCCATGCAGCCACGGCCCTGAGCTGGGGCAATGCCGGGCTCGACAAGGGCTGTGCAAATATTTGGTTCAGGAGAAGGTCCAGCAAAAGGGGAAAAGACTGATTTTGGGTCAAGCCCAAATGAAAATGTTTCAATTTTTTTGGTGAAACTAAATGTTGCAAAATGTTTTTTATTTCATCTTGAACAAAATGTTTCATTTCAATGTCATGGTTTTAAAAATATATTTAACTGGTTGTTTAAAAAAGAACATTGACGGGAAATCTAAAACAAAATGTCTTTCCAAAACAAAAATTCGAAACAATTAGTTGCGTAAAAATTCCAAAAGAAACTGTTCTGACATTTCCCCACAATTGTTTTCTTTTTTCCTTTTTTTTTTTTACTGAAACAATTAGACAAAAGCAGCTCAGAGTCACAAATTGTTTTGGTTGACCTGGATCTGCATTTTTCGAGGAAAAAGGGTTTTGCATCACAAATTTCCCAGCACAAACCTTCCAGGAGCTGAAGGCCGTGCAGGGAGCAAGCAGCTCATTCCCTCTCTGCAGCTGCAGGTTCTCTGCAATGGCTGATTCCTTTGGTTGGACGTGTGTTAGTGGAGCCCAGGTCCCCCCTGTATAACGCCCTCACCCACCCCTGGGCCAAATGCTAGAGTGTCTGTGCAAAACCACTAGAGCTGCAACAAACCAGAGTCCTGTGCCCAGAAAGTTTCCCACAGCCATTTCAGGAGTAATCATTCGCTACCCCCACCACTAACCTACACCGATCACCCAGCAGTGAGTGCTATATACATCCACACAGACATACTCGGCCCAGCCAGACAAACACCCTGGGGGTACATCAGCACAGCAATAAAACCCCTGTGGTACTGAAGGCTTGTCTACACTGGCAAGTCACAGTGCAGTAACTTGCTCGCTCAGGGGTGTGAACCCCCCCCCCCCCCCCCAAGCGCTTTAATGCGCCAGTGAAGACAGGCTCCGAGCGCTGGGAGCTGTGCTCGGATCTAATCCTCTGGTGGAGGTGGATTACATAGAGTGCTGGGAGAGCTCTCTCCCAAGTGCTCGCAGGTGACCACACAGGCAGATCAAAGCGCTGCTGCCGGAGCGCTCCCATGGCAGCACTTTGAGGTTTGTAGTGTAGACTTAGCCTGAGTCTCAGAGCCTTGGTCAACTGACTCTGGCTGTGGGCTTTGGCTGCAAGGCTAGAAACAGCCGTGTAGATGTTGGGGCTTTGGCTGGAGCCCAGGCTCTGAGCCCTCCCCCCTCACCAGGTTTCAGAGCTTGGGTTCCAGCTTGATCCTAAATGTTTACACGGCTATTTCTAATCCCGGGAGGCCGAGTCAGTTGACCCAGGCTCGGAGACTCAAAGTCGCGGGGTTTTTTGCTTTTTGCTGTGTAGACGTACTGAGAATACAGACAGAGAATGAACACATGGTCACCTGAACAAGAGACTCCCAAACTGTCCTAAGCTACTCACCATGAGAACCACGCACCCCATCAACAGAGACCATAACACACAGGCAACCTCCTACCTTCCTACAGTTCCTAGTGGGCAGCACTGTCCCAGCCAGCCCAGTTCTATGCATGTGGCATGAGAATGATGTTCTGGGAACATGGCCTTTTAGAGAGACAACCACCCACATAGCTCATTGCCCCAGGAGGCCCTGCTGTCCTTTGGGATCTTGGACACAGTTACTCAGGAATTGTCCAGTCAGACCAGACCAGGGCTCCCCCAGCCCCATCTCCTGTCTCTGACTGTAGCCAGCACCAGCTGCTCCAGAGGAAGGTGCAGTTGGGCTATAGGGGATCACCTGACTTCTGTTTTAACACCTTCAGGGACAACATGGCGGGACAGCAGGGCACACAGGCTGTGTCAAGGAATTTCTTAGGCCTGGGCTACACTAGGAATTTACTTCGGTGTAGCAATGTCTCTCAGGGGTGTGAGAAATCCACACCCCTTTGCGAAGGAGTTAAACCGACCTTTGCTAGGTCGACAGGAGACTTGTCCTGTCAACCTAGCTACCCTCTCTTGGGGAACTGGAGCTCCTATGCTGATGGGAGAAGCTATTCCGTCGGTGTAGGTAGTGTCTACACCGAAGCGCTACAGTGCAGGTGCAGGTGTGACACTGTAGCGGTTTATGGGCAGGTCTACACTTAAAATGCTGCATCAGCACAGCAGCACTACTGTAGGGCTTTAGTGAAGATGCTACTATGCCAATGGGAGAGCTTCTCCCATCAGTGTAGTTAATCCACCCTCACAAGAGGCGGTAGCTATGTTGACAAGAGAAGCCTTCCTGTCGATATAGTGCTGCCTACACTGGCGGTTAGTTTGATATAACGGCATCACTCGGGGGTGGGTGGATTTTTCGTACTTCTGAGTGACGTAGCTATACCAAAATTAATCTGTAGAGTAGACGTAGCCTAAGAACTATTGTAAGGCTTGGCTGGGAGCAAGACTCCCATAATGCTTAGCAGTTAAGACAACGATTGCTTTAGGAATAGAATTTTACCAAGCAATGACCTTCAGAGTATTTTTAAAAAGTGCTGTTATAGAGAGATTGGCAATCTTCACTGCAAACTGTGCTAGGAAATAACCTAAAATAAGGAGAAGTGTGAAAGGGGAGGAAAAGATACAAAATAAAATAATAAACAAAGGCAACAGAGAGTATAATTACCCTAAGACATTAGGAGGCATTAAAACTATCTACAGACTGGCCACGGACTGTCAGACAACTACAGGACAGGTCTTCCAGAGCTGTGGGTAACTGCATGCCTCTCTGTGGAAGTGCTGTCTTTACTAACTGCTGATCAATAATCCAAACAAAGCTGACGTCTGAGAATTGTTGTTATTAAACTAAATAGGCTTGAGAGAACCCTTCTCACTAAACAATAACCACAATAAATGTTTAATCTACCAGTTATTGGTGCTAAGTTAATTATTATTTATCAATTATTAGTTATCAGCCACTGTTAAAGCCCTCAAGAGTTACAGATCTTTGCGAACAATGAAATTCCTGAGACACGCACTCCCCTGGCCGATCACAGCCAGCCAGTGAGCCTGAGGTTTGTCAGCATCTCAGAGCCCTGCCCACCATGTCTCTCCAGCGAGTCCTTCTTACATCATTCCATGTCATCGCAGCATCACCCACCCCCACCCCCTGCACAAAGCAGAACCCCACACATAACTAGGCTCTGTGTCTCTGAGCCACATGCTCACATGAGAAACTCCAGCCCCCCTACTTGTACCATGTGAGGAACAGTATTTCCTTTGATCAGTTTGGAATTTGCCTCCTTTCACATTAATCAAATGCCCCCAGTTCTTGCGTTGTGGGACAGGGAGCTGATCTCCTGCCTCTGTCCCATTCATTGTTTCACGTGCTTTTAGCAAGGCCCCTCTTATTTGCCTCCTGTAAGGGAAACAATCCCAGTCTTTTCTTCCTCTCTCATGTGTCATTCTCCTGGTCCATCTGCAAACCTCTTCTCTTCCTGCTAGATCTGCCTGCCCCTTTGTACACTGTCCCCAAGCACAGCTAGTCACCCAACCCTATATTCCCACTGAGCACTCAAACCTGTGTGAGTGAATGATCCTGGATGATATGGCCCTGGGGAGCTGGGACCGTAACCTTAATGTCTGCTTCCAAAGTCCTGCATAGTTGGGTTTTATGAAAGTTGCAGAATCATTATAAAGACAGCATCACATGGGCTGAGTCTGCCAGTCGGTGCTGAGCTAGGTGGTGGATCTGTGACTTTGAAGCTGGAACTGAGACTCAGCAAACTCAACTCACACAGGGCAAACCAGATCACCACTAGATGGGATGGGAACAGCTGTCTCTCCCTGCTGCGCTGGGCTGGATTCCAGCTGGTGACCCAGAGGTGCAGACTCTGTAATGCATTAGCTGCACCCTGAGATATTTCATCCCCCAGGAGGTGCTAATGGAAGTGGGGCATCAACAGATATAATTTCCCTCCTGATACAATTAGAACTTTAGCAATGGCCCCATGCTTCTCCCACAAACACATACCATGCTGCACACTGCATCTGGGCACACAGGTCAGGGCTGGTGTTGCTGGGGCTGTGATAAAGGATTCGGATTGTACTGTGAGGAGGTTAATATGCTGTGTGTGTCTGGAGCTGTGATAAAGGATTCAGACTGTACTGTGAGTAGGTTAATATGCTGTGTGTGTCTGGAGCTGTGACCACGCAGAGACTGGCTCTATCTGAGCAAACACACTGGGGGGGTTGGCAGGGGGTATCAGAATGGCTGAGTGGCTAAGGCAGTAGCTGCAATGTTCTATTTTCCCCTGGCCTGGGTGTTCTGGTCCCTGCCATGTTCCTGTATAAGATCGGGACTGGCTACAAAGCTGCCTTATACACACCAGATGTGTTCATCATAAGATCCTTTAATGTTCTGTGCCAGTTCTGGCTGAGGTGTGTTTAAACAAGGTATGTTACACACAGCGCCGCCTAGTGGTTGAACAGTAAAATACAGGTTAAACACAATACTAGACAGCAGTGACTCTGAAAAGGGTTCAGGGGTCATAATGGACAAGTAATTGAACATGAGTTCCCAGTGCGATGCTGGGGCAAAAAGGGCTAAGGTGATCCTGTATACAGAGGGGAGTTGTTTTACCTCTGTCTATGGCATTGGTGAGACCAACCTTACAATGTTGAGTGCAGTTCTCGTGTCCAAAGTTTAAAAGGGATGTTGACAAATTGAAGAAGGTGCAGAAAAGAGTCACAAGAATGATTCAAGGACTGGAGAAAATGCCTGGCAGTGAGAGACATAAAGAGCTCGATCTATTTAGCTTGTCAAAATGAAGATCAAGAGGAGGAGAAAACAGCAGGTCCTAGACAGTCCTTTAGTCTAGCCGAGAATGGCACAACAATAACCAATGGCTGGAAGCTAAAACTAGACAAATTCCTATTAGAAATAAAGGACACATATTTAACATATTTCATCAGCAACCACACACCGCACCATAACAACTCTAACTCAGGAACCAATCCGTGCAACAAACCTCGATGCCAACTCTGCCCACATATCTACACCAACAACACCATCACAGGACCTAACCAGAACAGCTACAACATCACCGGTTCATTCACCTGCACGTCCACCAATGTTATATATGCTATCATGTGCCAGCAATGCCCCTCTGCTATGTACATTGGCCAAACTGGACAGTCACTACGTAAAAGCATAAATGGACACAAGTCAGATATCAGGAATGGCAATATACAAAAACCTGTAGGAGAACACTTCAACCTTCCTGGCCACACAATAGCAGATGTAAAGGTAGCCATCTTACAGCAAAAAAACTTCAGGACCAGACTCCAAAGAGAAACTGCTGAACTTCAGTTCATTTGCAAATTTGACACCATCAGATCAGGATTAAACAAAGACTGTGAATGGCTAGCCAACTACAGAAGCAGTTTCTCCTCCCTTAGTGTTCACACTTCAACTGCTAGCAGAGTACCTCACCCTCCCTGATTGAACTAACCTCGTTATCTCCAGACTGATTCTTGCCAGCATATTTATACCTGCCCCTGGAAATTTCCATTACATGCATCCGACGAAGTGGGCATTCACCCACGAAAGCTTATGCTCCTATACATCTGTTAGTCTTAAAGGTGCCACAGGACTCTCTGTTGCTTTTTACAGATCCAGACTAACACGGCTACCCCTCTGATATTTAACAGTGAGGGTCATTAACCATTGGAATAAACTACCAAGGAAAGTGGTGGATCCCAGAAAGGCAGACTGGGCGCCTTTCTGCAAGATGCTTTAGTCAGTTATTGTGCTCAATACCCGAGTAACTGGGTGACATTTTCTGGCCATGTGTTACACAGGGGGTCAGACTAGATCGGGGGGGGGGGATCTTTTTGGCCTGAGGGCCACATCAGCTTCGGAAATTGTATGGCGGGCCGGTTAGGGGAGGCTGTGCCTCCCCAAACAGCCAGGTGTGGCCCGGCCCCCGCCCCCTATCTGACCCCTCCTTCTTCTCGCCCCCTGACACCCCCCCCAGGACCCCTGACCCATCCACGCCCCCCGCTCCCTGTCCCCTGACCGCCCCCGGAACCACCATCCCTGACTGCCCCCCGCCGCCCAATCCAACCCCTCCTCTCATTCCTCACTGCCCCCCTGGGAACTCCTGCCCCATCCAACCACCCCTTCTCCCTGACTGCCTCCCTGGGGAACCCCTGCCCCCATTCAATCCCCCTGTTCCCCACCCTCTGACTGCCCCGACCCCTATCCACACCCCCGCCCCCGACCACACTCCCAAACTTCCCTGCCCTCTATCCACCCCCATCCCCCGCTCCCTGCCCCCTTACCGTGTTGCCTGGAGCACCGGTGGCTGGTGGTGCTACAGCCGCAGCGCCCGGCTGGAGCCAGCCACGCCACCGTGCTGCACAGAGCACTGGGTCAGGCCGGGCTCTGCAGCTGCGCTGCCCCAGGAGCTCACAGCCCCACAACACAAAGCATTGCGCTGGTGGCACAGTGAGCTGAGGCTGCGGGGGAGGGGCCGGGGACTAGCCTTCCTTGCCAGGAGCTCAGGGGCCGGGCAGGAGGGCCCCGCGGGGTGGATGTGGCCTGTGGGCCGTAGTTTGCCTACCTCTGGACTAGATGATCTAATGGCTCCTTCTGGCCTTTAAATATATGACTCTATAAATAGGAGGTGTCCTGTAACTTGGCTTTACCTAGCTTGTAATGGTTTGCATTGAGGGATATGACACTTTCACAGCTCTCATCACTTTATAACAAACATTTGTTATACATTTGACTATAACAAGGTTTAAAAGAGAACTGGATAAATTCATGGTGGTTAAGTCCATTCATGGCTATTAGCCAGGATCGGTAAGGAATGGTGTCCCTAGCCTCTGTTTGTCAGAGGGTGGAGACGGATGGCAGGAGAGAGATCACTTGATGATTACCTGTTAGGTTCACTCCCTCTGGGGCACCTGGCATTGACCACTGTCTGTAGACAGGATACTGGGCTGGATGGACCTTTGGTCTGACCCAGTATGGCCATTCTTATGTTCTTATGTTCTTCTTATGTAATGGAGTAGTAGCTTAACTATATTTAAGGTTGAGACTCACTGTTTGACAGAGAACTTTTTGGAGTGCCATAAAATCCACATTTTACTCAGATTGTGTTGAAAATTGCTTAGCTTCTTGTGGGCCTGGGGTAGCGGTAAAGATCCAAATGTAAATTGGGGTCATTTGAGCACGGAGATGCTGTAATGCTTTATTTTCTGGTTGTCAGAGTTTCAGTGTGGTGAACTTAGCATTACGGAAGGGCACAAGGCATCAGTAGGAAACATTAACTTGTGTTAATGATTTTTGGGAGCATTTAATGGACTATTGGGACTTAGCAGGGTTCTTAGCAGGGGGGCTGTAGGGTAGGGTTCTTCTGTTTTTGGTCTGTATTCTTACAGACATACTTGATAGCTATTTTGAAATAAATTACCAAAATAATTGAAACTGGCATGATTATATTGTGTTATTTTGACAAATAAAATATGCAGAATTTTAAAATCTAGTGTGCAGAATTTTTAATTTTTTGGCACAGAATTCTCCCAGGAGTAAAGAATTCCCGGAACAGCTCTCTGATGAGGGAAGTCCAGAATGAGTGATTACTGATATTGGAGCTATGCTTGTCTACACAATAAGTGACCCATGTAATCAATATTACCATTGTTCCTGGAATAACATTGGGGGAAGAAGGCATTGAACAGTGAAAACAACCATGCTGGACCTATAGTTGTGACTCACTTCCTCATTCTTGGGCCTCCCCAGAAGGCCCCAAATTATTACAAGAGAATGTGGCACTGCCCTTTGCTAATGCAGGCTTTTAAGGCTTATTCCATTGGCGTGAACAATGGATGGGTAGGAAAGGGCAGGTGGGGAAACTATTCAGACCACACAGCAGGGTCCCCAATGGTGTTTATCAGTGGTGTGTCTTGGGGCCACAGAAAATGTGTCCATATGCCGGTATACTCAGGTTGGCACCCCCGATCAGTGAAAACTTCATTGTTGTCAATGCTGGGTAAGCTGGCCACATGAGGGAAACTCTTCACTGATATTTTTCTCACAATCCTCCTTTCATTTTTCATTGGTGCAAAAAATTCCACCCAACTGTAAATAGGAGCCTTTCCTTTTATTTCAAAGGGCTTTGGACAAAATCCTTGGATGTTTGATAATAATAATCTGGGTCAAAACAAGAGATTCCTTGTTGGTGGTCGCAAAGGGGCCTTTCCAAGATGGAACAAGCTTCTTGCACTTGTTTGTGAGTTTCCAGTGGCTGTAGGGACAGATTTTCTCTCCATCCCACACTCCCCGGAGGTAGCTTTCTGATCGTGCTATTGGTTTTGGCTTGTGCATTTTTTTTAGTTGATTGTATGCTCTTATCTAATTGAAGGGAAATAAAACTACTGCAGGAGACAAGAATTACATAAGAGATTTCTAGCCCTGTGTTTAGATAAGCACAGGAGATATCTCTCTAGTACAAACATAGTGTATGTTCCTCATGCCTGTCCACTTAGCTGTAATTATGACTAACACAATAAGCTAATACCTGTCATTGTTTCTTTCTCTCCCTCCTTTTGTCTCCATTATTTGATTTTTGGAAACAGCCCTGATCTTGTTCCTGAGTACACAGAGATGAAGGAGAGGGTTTATTAACAGGCTCACTAATCTTCTTCCTTATTGTGACACTGAATAGCCTTCTCCTGAAGAAATTAGTGTACAAACGAGGGTAACACACGGCAGTGCAGCAGTGACTTACTGTTAATAGCTGGGAATCATACATCACACATGTGATTTTCTTTTTTGTATGCATATGTCATGCTTGTCAGAATACAGGAACTCTCCTAGGGATGTGTGGGGAAGGGAACATTTGTGTCCTTCTGAACAAAGGCAAAGACAACAGAGATCTAGATCACAATCTCACTGAACATTTACGCTGTTGATCCTTGTGCAAACCCTCTGCCAAGTGGGGTCAGCAGCAACAAGGGCCAGGTCCAATATCTAGGGGTTCCTCTTAACAATGCAAAACAGAACTGGCTCAATTCTGGGAAAACTGAACACCACCCTGGGCGCCTCTAAGAAGCAATACTTCCCCTCTCACAACCACTGAGTCTGTATAACACAAACAAAACCAACGATTTATTAAAAGGGAGAGGGAACCTAGCAATTTGGGAAAACACCACAACCACAATTCAAAAGCAAGTAACGCTAAGTAAACACCCACCTCAGAGTTCATTGGCCAGTGGCCTTTGCCTCAGTTTCCCACCTTGTGGGGTGAGAGTGTAACAAACAAACATCCCTTTATATGCCACTCCCCACTCCCTCTGCTGCACCCACTCACCGATGGTCAGTGAAGTCCCAGAATTCACTGCCAAGCAATGCCTCTGCCACTGCCACTGCCCCTGCTCACCCTTCCATTGCTCTCTGCCACTGCTTGCCGCTTGCTTGATGCTGTTATCTCTGCCGCTGCCTGCTGCTCACTGCCCTCTTTACCACACTCACCACTGACACCTCTGCCACTGCTCAGCTCTCCACTGCTCTCTGTCACCGTTCTGTCACTGCTTGCTGCTCACTGCCATCTTTCCCACTCTCACCACTGCCATCTCTGCCACGGCTAAACCCTGCAGCGATCACTGCTGCTACCACTTGCTGCTCGCTGACACCTTGGCACTGCCCTGGTCTGAGGTTCCACCACTTAGCCCAGTTCTTAGTGATTTCAGTAGGCAGTGGGGAACCTCACTGCTACTGCAGCCTCTGTGTTGGCTTTCACTGCAGCACGGTCCCCACGCTAGATGTAAGACTACTCCCTAGACCCCCATTCCAGATTGTTAAGTCTAAAACAGAGTGCAAGGAGCTACAGAGAGATCTCACAAAACTGGGTGACTGGTCAACAAAATAGCAGATGAAATTCAGTGCTGATAAGTGCAAAATAATGCACACGGGCAAAATAATCCCGACGACACATATACAATGATGGGGTCTAAATTAGCTGTTACCACCCAAGAGTCACAATGGATAGTTCTCTGAAAACTTATTTTCAATGCCCAGCAGTGGTCAAAAAGGTTAACAGTATGTTAGGAACTGTTAGGAAAGGGACAGAAAATAAAACAGAAAATATCATAATGCCTCGATAAAATCCATACTCCTACCAGACTTGAATACAATGTCCAGTTCTGGTCGCTCCATCTCAAAAAGGATATAGTGGAACTGAAAAAAGTTCAGGCAAGGGCAACAAAGATGATCCAAAGTATGGAACAGCTGCCATATGAGAAAAGACTAAAAAGATTAGGGCTGTTCAGTTTAGAAAAGAGACAACTATAGGGTTGCCAACTCTCCTGATGAAACTAACAGGCTGCAGAATTACTATAAGCAAGAGGAAGTACTTTTTCACATAATGGACAATTAGCCTCTGGAACTCATTGCCACCGGATATTCTTATGGCCAAAAGAATAACTGGGGTTAAAAAGAATTGCAGAAGTTCCTGGAAGATAGGTCCATCAGTGGCTATTAGCCAAGATGGTCAGGGATGCAAACCCCTTCTCGGGGTGACCCTAAACCTCTGATGGCCAGAAGCCAGGACTGGAAGACAGGGGTGGATCACTCCATAATTGTCCTGTTCTGATCACTCCCACAGAAGCTCTGGTATGGGCTGATATCAAAGAAAGGACACAGGGCTAGATGGACCATTGGTCTGCACCGTGTCCCCTGGCCCTTAGCTGTGATGACTCCCCTCCTGTATGACAGCTGGTGATGTTGGGAGACAGTAGCCTGCTCCAGAGGCAAGCACCCAGCTGCCTCCTGGGCTCTGTCTGACATGGGGAGCCTGGCCCTTGTCCCCCTTCCAGGGGCATTCTCACTTGCAGTGCTGTGGGCTGCCACCTGCCCGGCACCCAGGTACTGGCATCTCACAGTTCATTTCTCTCCCAGTTTCCCCAAGGCCAATTGGACAGCGCACTCTGTGGGGCTGCTGCCTCTCTTCCCCACTGAACTTGCCAGCTCTTTCCATCTCCAGATCAGGTGTCCGTGCTCCGAAACCCAGTCCTGTCTCTCCCATGAACTAGGACTTCTTCCTCTGTCTCACTCATCTCTCCTCTGGGGCCCCGACCTGCCTCTGCTCTGAGCGCCCCGTCAATTCCTCCTCCGTCTCGCTCATCTCTCCTCGGGGGCCCAGACCTTCCCACTGGCTGCTGTCTCGTGTTCCCTGTGGTCCACTCACTGGACTACAGGCTCCCTTCTGGTCTCTTGCCTCCCACAGTGCAAGAACTGTCTTCACTTCTGCTTCCTTCACTCTTCCCAGGAGGTCAGAGCCTCCTCCTCCTGTCCCTAGGGCATCCACTATCACAAGGGCTGCCAGTAGCACCTGGGCCCTGCGCGCTCATGGCTGCACCTGGGGATCACTTTAGTGTCTGTGGACCATGGCCAGCTTGTCCTCTGAGCCTGCATTCCAGGGAGGGGACACCCTGGTAGCTGTTGGCCCAACTGCCCCCATCCTCATGTGGCCTTGCAACCCCACTGCCATTCAGCCCCTCACTCAGTGCTGTCACCGCACTAATTCCTGAGCCCATGCCCCAGTCAGTGCCCCCCACCAGCCATTCTGAACCCCAGTCTGTGACCCACCCAGCAGCTTTGTGTGCTCCACTCTGTCTGTCCTAACCTGGCTCTGAGGGCAGAGTGCTGTGATGAACTTCTACTCCTGGGCAGGGCAGGTGCAAGGATATTTTGTGCCCTAGGCAAAACTTACACCTTGCATCCCCGCTCCCTCTCCCCCTCTCCCTCCACTCCCCCTGGAGAATCACTTATTATAAACTTTCAAAAATGAATACTGCATAATGTGGCATTGTTCATTAGAATTAATACAAGGGGGTCAGAGGAGATGATCACAATGGTCCCTTCTGGCCCGGGGGAAGCTATGAGCAAGGAGGAGGCTGAGAATGCCCCCAGCTCGCAGGGTCTCTAAACGTTCCTAGGCTCTGAGTACTTTGCCCTCCAGGGGTGACCCGGGGCAAGGAGGGCAGAGCCGGACTCTCCCAGGGAGCAGGTGAGGATCTCCCTGGGGATCATGGCCGGCTCCCCGCATTGGCACAGTGCCACCAGAGGGGGGGTCGGTGTTTGGAAGTGGCAGCTGCGCCAGCCCTTTCCCCTCCGTCGCGCTGCGGGGTTTAGTTTCACTTTCCCTCACCCCAGGAGGTGGCTGCGCCCGGCCCCAGGTGCGGTGCATTGGAGGGTGAAGCTCACCTGAGCTCAGGACGGTGGGGGCGGGTTTGTTATGGAGGCCTCGCTCCCCGCCCTGCCCCACTCAGCTGACTCCCGTGACGCCGGACACCGCTTTTTGGCGTCCCCAAATCTTGGCGCCCTAGGCGGCCGCCTAGTTAGCCTAGTGGTTACACCGGCCCTGCTCCTGGGGGGATTCTGTGACACTGCGCATGCCCAGAATTTTATTTTCCTGAAGAAAATACATTCTGCCTGAGAAGTTCTGCAGTTCCACCTTTTACCCCACCAGACGCTGCTGTGGTCCTAGAAAGCCAGCTATTATAGCCATGGTGGCCTCTGGTGGGCAAAAGGCAGAACTGCAGCACTTCTCAGGCAGAATATCTTTTCTCTGGGGAAAAAAAATCTGCACCAGACATGAATTCTGCATATGGGCAGTGGCACAGAATTCCTCCAGGAGTAGGAATTGGTAGTCTGCATTCTTAGCTACCTTTTAAACTCCACCCGTGAGTTCTCTGGCTGCTGTGAACGTTTCAGACCTGCTCCCTATTGTGTAGAGAGCAAAAGACACAACACTTCCCTTCCCTTCCCTTCCCTTCCCTTCCCGGAAATTCCTTGAGCTGGGGATGCTGTAACTTGACTCCCCAAGCAGGTCTCCATGAAGGAAAATGGCCACTTTGATCCATCGGAGCAGAGGAGTATGAGATTTGTCTAAGAACACCCAGAATTGCAGGTGGTAGGGGCAGGGCTTCATGAAAATTATCCAGGATGCTGTGTATTCTAATGGGATTCACTTTCTTTCTCTCCTTAGCAATCCACTACCTCTCTTTACCATAAGACAGTTACACACACACTTAATAATTTCAAATGCCTTTTTTATGAATAACACTCCAAAAATAAACTGTTATATCGCTGCAGTTACAATGCACCCGCACTAGACCAACATCCCTAGCTAGAGAGTTGTTATTTCCCTTTAAAAGGAAGCCTATAACACAGGGCCTAGACCCAAAAATATATATAATAGATTACAAAATAGATACAAGGATTGGGACTTTTGACTATCAGAGATCTTCCGCTTTCACACAGGCTCACCCTGGATATTATATTGACAATTGAATAAAACATTTAGATCTATAGTACAACCAGGTGTTTCAGCACCCGTACTATTGGGCACAAACACAGCTTCAAACAAATCAGATTGGACAATTTCAGTAGCTGTGAGGCTCGTACACTGTGTTGGGTTCAGTGATATGTAGGCAAGTCTGAATGAGCCCTCCCCGCGACATCTAGTGCTGAGCTGGGCGGGAAGACTTCAGGAACCGACTGCATTTGTATAAACACACCTACTCTGTGTAGGTGCACACCAGAGGGAACTGCTTTGACAAAGTGATCAATTTTGGCTGGGTTTGGATTCCAAATCACTTTATTACTGAATGCAGGGGTAGTGAAATGTTATCTTTATTGTATGAGTAATGGGCAGTGGAATTGTGCTTAGCCTGCCTGAATGAGGGGGTCACCCTCAGCTACCTCACTTGCTAAGCAGGGGTAGGGAGGCCAACTGCTAGTGTAACAGAAAAAAATGGAGGTAGGTAGGGTCTGCCTGAAGAACTCTTCTAGACATTATTTAACTCTTCTGTTTAAAGACAAAGCTGATTGGACTCAGTTGGGAGTCTTTATTGTGTGAAGTGATCACTAGAATTAAAATGACTAATAACTGGCAGCTGACAGTGTGAACACACAGCGGCGTTTTCCTGCAGCGCTCTCTGAGGAGTGCTGTAACTCCTGGCATTGCAGGAGTTCATACAGGATATCATGCAAAGCAAATGTCCTTCTCGGATTGGACTTAACTTTACAATGAAGTGGACCTGGGTGGACAGCTCCCCGTTAAATCAAACACTTTGCATCTTTCCCCATGTTAAATACATCTGAAGTGTTTTTAAACGTTAGCCAAGCTAATTGTTTATCACTCTCTGTATTTATTATTGCTGCACAATAAAGGTTCTAATCAGCTATAACAAGTGCACATGTGACTAATGGATGACACAGGGCAGCAAAGACTTCTATTGCCCGTTGTGCTGGAACAGTGTATTTATGCAAGTTTTCAGTTGCAGAAGTTTGGCCTGTATTTATTTACTTGTGAAAAACACGGAAAGTTAGATTCTGACTGTGTGGAGACATCAACTACTACAGAAACCACATGATAACATTTACTTTGCTGACTATATATGGGATTATAATAAAAAATGTCATAGGAAAGATCCAAATGATAACTCCAGCCTGTGTTCTTGTACATAGGTTGTTAAACCCTGGGAATTGCTGGGAGCAGATTTAATTTTGGTAGTTTGGGTTTGGAAGGTGTGACGTTATATAAATGAACTATGACCATATATATCATTATTGCAACCACTGTCATATAGTTGCAACAAATCTTGTACAAAGATGGTCAAGTAAGATGTCTATGAAAAGGTTGTAGTTTGCTGATTGTGATTAAACTACTTGTATGTGTGTAGCATTTATGTATTTGAAGTTATGAGTATTGGCTATGTATCTGTATTTCAATGTGTTTGATTCTAAGTAGCACCAGTGAAGCATTTGGCCAGCTCATTGAGAAGGGACTACTCCGATTAAGTGCCCCATCAAGAAACACTTAACTGACAATGGACCCTGTGAGACTCCAATCCACATCTGAGGAGCCTTCCTGGGAATGTTCAAAGTAGCATGTGAGCAATGGCTGCCACCTGCAAAGAACTGAATCATGCATAGACATGTGACTTGCCCATGTGACTTCAAACTCCATCTTCTGCTGTGATTTTCCACAGTAAGAACAATGGGGATCTTCCACATGGTAGAGGATATAAAAAGGCCCTGGAAGTCCCCCCATTTTGTCTTCAAACCTGCTTCTGGTCTCTGGAGGAACTTTGCTACAAACTGAAGCTCTAAACAAAGGACTGAAGGACCCATCCAAATCTGTGGGTGTACTCCAGAGACTTGATTTGAGGCAGCAGTTTATTCCATCACTGCTATAAGCCTGAACCAAGAACTTTTCAATTGTTGTATGTATTTGATTCCTTTAACTGATTTTAACTCTCATCTATATTTCTTTCTTTTTATGAATAAACCGTTAGATTTTACATCCTAAAAGACTGGCGAAATCGTGATTTTTGGGTAAGATTTGATTTTTATATTGACTTGGGTTTTGTGGCTGGTCCTTTGGGATCAGGAGAACCTTTAATTGGGGACACTGGTTTTCATAATCAGTCATCCCTATAAGGAGTGCTACTGGTGGTAGAAGGGAACTGGGGTACCTGAGGGAATTGATTGTATGACTTCTGGTTAGCCAGTGGGGTGAAACTGAAGTCCTCTCTGTCTGGCTGGTTTGGTGTGCCTTAGAGGTGGAGAACCACCAGCCTGAGGCTGTGACTGCCCTGTTTCTCATCAAATTGTCCTGAATTGGTACTCTCAGTAGGTGGCCCATGAGAGCACCCCTTGTTACAGAAGGGCAGAGGGGATCACTTGCACCCCGTAGGGAGGCTGATGAGGTCACTAGCTCAGCACTGAGAAGAAAGCAGCAGTATAAAAGGCTGAACCAGGGAGCAGGAAGAGGGCTCCTCATAACTGCTGCTATTCTGTGATGCACCATGAAAGGTAATAAAGACACTTGGTGGAGGTTCCCCAGCAGACTGCCTGCTGCTTAATTCACACAGAGGTCTGCCAGCCGGGGGTTGCAGGAACTGATGCAGGAGCATTCATAGTTAGAAATTTCAAAATGAACATTGCCAGCAATCTCTTCATGACATTTCATGCTGTAAATTGTTAGTGACAACACCCTTATATGTCTTATCAGATATGTTAATATACAACATAGTTTTTACTATTTGCCAACATATTTTCCCATGTAATAACACAATAAGATTGGATAAGAAACCATAGTAATTACACATAATTCAGTGAGAAATAGGGAAAGGAACGCAGATATTTCTGTAGGAAATTTTAAGGAAAAATTATCTATTTTTAGATTAACATTTCCCTGTGTTAAAAACTAGGAAAAACACATAGCTTCAGCAGCCCATGCCACCTAGACACCAGCAGACTGGATAAAAACACAAATGAATCCATCAAAAGATAACTTTAGGGTATTTATTTTCAAATAATCAAAGTAAGTTTAGGGCACTCTGACATGAATGGCATATTGTGAATAAATTTTCAAAACTGAATTATTACATTGAAAGTGTTCATAACATATCACATTTAAAACAAAAAGTAGTCCTAGCAATGCCATGTGATGTGCCTCCCCTCATATTCTGCTCAGCTAGCTCTTGAAGAAATTAGTTCACTGGCTAATTTGAAGGAATTAGATCAATCAGTCACTATTTTTACAGAGCATTCCAGAAAGTGATGGACAGAACCCAGAGGAACTGAGATGAATTTCCTGGAGCAACTTTATTTTCTTTGTACTCTAAACCTCACATGACAACAAAATATCACCCTTTCAACTGATTTGTGGCCGAGAAGAAAGGTTTCCTAATAAAGCATCACCAAATTCCATGTTATGTGTCATCAAGTGCCAGCGTCTTTAATACAATGAACTTAATTTATGATGATTCAGTAAAGGAATACAATCCTGTCTCTGTTTCTTTACCAAAATATATTTGTTTCATCCTTAGAACCAAGAACATAAAGAGCCCAGCAGTACATTGAAATCAACAGTGGACACTGACAGTACATTGCCTGCAAATAATATTTCTAAAGAAAAATAAACTAAGAAAAGGAAATTGTAAAAGAGATTTCTATATATAGGCAGATAGCGTTTGAGGTTCGGGACCGTGTTTTCTTAATTGATGTGAGAACAAGAAAAGAAGTGTCATATCTTGATTACTGATTATATGAAGCTAGAAAGTTAAAAATCACATGAATTAATACTCACAGAAGTTCAAAGACTATTTTATAATCTTGTGTGAGTTAACTTAAATATATTGCTTAATTCATTCTATAATTTTTTCACCAATTAATTGTCAAAGGTGTAGTGAAGGGGGTGGGTGTATGTGCCTGGCCTGCCAGAGAGAACCAATCAAGACAATAAAGAAAGGAAAAGAGAGCGAGAGCAGCTGCACATGTGTGTAGTTGTGATGTTTATGACACATGTACATTGTAACTGAGCAACCCAGTCTGATAATTTAATAATTGTTTTTGTTAAGATAAATATTTTGGATTTCTTGAAATTCCACAGCTGAAATACAAATTATACTATTTAGAGAAGTTAAACTTCAATATAGATTTGAGGGAAAAATTAAAAAAAAATGTAAATAATTCCATTTCTAAAAATATGTTTAGATGCTTGTTTTTGAAATGCAGTTGAAATGTAAATGAAAATGTTCTTGCATTTACACCTTGTGACAATAATATTTTCTACATTAAAATAATCTTTTTTCTTTCATATTTTACATTGAGATTTCACAGGGGTAGAATATTCTGACAGGAGTGAATGATCCCCGTCCACCACCATCTGCTACCCCTGGGACATAGGACGGGGAAAGGTGAGGACAGCAAAAACCACCAGCTGTCTGGCAGTATTTCTTACCAGCATTGCCCTGTGCCAGGGATGGAGCAAACACAGAGGGAGGGGTGAAAATCTGTCTTGCTCCTTCCAGCAAGTGGGACCCATTCACCCAGCCTGGGGTGGGGTTGCCAGGTGTTCAGTTCTCAACTAGAACCTCCAGTTGAAAAGGGAAACTGGCAGCGTCCGATCAGCACAAAAAGTCCAGTTATCTGCAGTAACTGCCCCCCACCACTGGGGGCGGGAAGAGCAGCAGTGCTTGGAGGGGCCAGTCTGTGCCGCAGGGGTCACTGTCAGGAAGAGAGATTCCCTCCGGCCTGAGCTGGGACTGGGCAGATTTTCAGAGGATCCGCGTTTGTACCCCAATCATAGTAACCAGGACTGAAATAAGGGCGGAGCGTCCCGGAGAAGGTGTCAGTGAAAGTGAAGAGAAGGGACCTGTCAGTCACATTGTAAAATGAGACCTCGTCTGCCTCATAGTCCAGGAAAATCCCCACCCGGCTGGGCTTGATGCTCACGGGGAGGGAGGTAGAGGGGGAGGTGAGGGCCTGGTATACCCCACCCTTCAGCCACACAACCCAGTATCCATTCACAGGTGTGAGTGTGACCTTCCCCTTCCTGCTCACAGATTCCCTACAAACCCCCAGGTACCAGCCTATCTTGCCTCCCACCTCCACCTCCCAGTAACGCCTCCCGCCCGTGAACCCCTCAGCGCCCAGGACCCAGATATCATGCTCAAATCCCTCAGACTTGTTGGACAGATCCCAGGCTCCGTGGCTCACATGTTTCTGATCCTCAGACAGGACGAGGTTGGGATTTGCCGTGTCTGGATCCAGAGTCACGTCCACTAGGGAGAGAGTCACAAAGTCAGTGCCGGGGGCAGGGGCTGGTCACTGGCATCAAAGGGAAATTAACCTGTATCCCTGTCACTCCCCACAGTGCCTGTCCCTTCCCTCGCACCCCCTCCCCCTGGCACCTTCCCCTTAGTTCTCCTCCCTGCCCCTCCCCTCGCCCTCTGCCCCCCTGACACCAGCACCCCTCACCCCCCCTCTAGTGCCCTGGTGCCAGCCCCTCCCTTCACTCTTCCTCTGCTGCCCGAGTCACATCTCTACCATTGCCCCCATCTGCCTCCATGGTGCCTGCCCTTCCCTTCCCCTCTTTGGAACCCTGGTGTAAGCCCTTTCCCTCACCCCATCTCTACCCCACTGGTGCCCCCCTCCCCTCACCCTCCCTCTCCCCCCCTGGTGCCCACATCCCCACACCCCTCTCTCTGCCCCTCTGTGCTCAGCTGTTCCCTTGCCCCCACACTGCCCCCGGTGCCCGTCCCCTCTCCTCGCATCTGCCCATCTGCTCAGTCCCACATCCCTCCTGGTGCCTGCCCTTTCCTTGCCCCCCTCAGTCTTCCTGGCACCTACCCCTCATGCCCTTCTCCACTTTTATGACTGCCCCTTTCCTTTGCTTCCCTGTTGCCCCCTGGGGTCTGCCCCACCCCTCACCCCCCATGGCCCTCTGGCACCCGCCCTACCCCTCACCCCTCTTTCTCCCCTTGTCACCTGCACCTTCCCCCACCCCCTCCTTTCCCCTGGTGCCAGCCCCTCCTTCTACCCACCCTCTGCCTTCCCAGTGCCTGCCCGTCTGTTCACCCCTTTTGTCCCCTGGTGCGAGCCCTGTCCCTCTCCCCCAGTCTGAGCCCCAGTGCCCGCCCCTTCTTCTGCCCCCTTTGGCCCCTTGTGCCCACCCTTCCCCTCATCTCCAGTACTGCCCCTCATGCATACTCTATGGCCCTAATGCCTGCCTCCTTTTCCCCCTTATCCCCCGCCCCCCAGTGCCCACTCCTCCCATCACTCCATTCTTCCCCCTGGCACCTTCCCCTCCTCGCGCCTTCCTCCACCCACTGGTGACTGCCCCTGTCCCAGCCAGCCCCTCTGCCCCCAGGCTCCTGCCTCACTCTGTGTCATAGAATCATAGAAGATTAGGGTTGGAAGAGACCTCAGGAGGTCATCTAGTCCAACCCCCTGCTCAAAGCAGGACCAATCCCAACTAAATCATCCCAGCCAGCGCTTTGTCAAGTGGGCCTTAAAAACCTCTAAGGATGGAGATTCCACCACTTCCCTAGGTAACCCATTCCAGTGCTTCACCACCCTCCTAGTGAAATAGTGTTTCCTAATATCCAACCTAGACCTCCCTCACTGCAACTTGAGACCATTGCTCCTTGTTCTGTCATCTGCCACCACTGAGAACAGCCTAGCTCCATTCTCTTTGGAAACCCCCTTCAGGCAGTTGAAGTCTGCTATCAAATCCCCCCTCACTCTTCTCTTCTGCAGACTAAATAACCCCAGTTCCCTCAGCCTCTCCTCATAAGTCATGTGCTCCAGCCCCCTAATCATTTTTGTTGCCCTCTGCTGGACTCTCTCCAATTTGTCCACATCCTTTCTGTAGTGGGGGGATCAAAACTGGACGCAATACTCCAGGTGTGGCCTTACCAGTGCCAAATAGAGGGGAATAATCACTTCCCTCAATCGTCTGGCAATGCTCCTACTAATGCAGCCCAATATGCCGTTAGCCTTCTTGGCAACAAGGGCACACTGCTGACACATATCCAGCTTTTCATCCACTGTAATCCCCAGGTCCTTGTTCCTGGTGCCTGCCCATTCACTCCCCCGCCCCATGGTCCTGGCACCTGCCACACCCCTCATCCCTTCCACCTCCTGGTGCTCGCTCCTCTTGCCCCCCCATTGCCTTTGTGCCTGACCCTCCCCTCTTCCCCTGCCCCCTTCTGCTCCTGTCATCTGTCCCTCCCCTTTCCTCTCCCAGCATCATCTGTCCCCTTCCCCCATCCCCCCATTGACACCTTCCCACCCCCACCCCCACCCCCACTCCCCCTGCCCTTTCCCAGCTCATTGTCTCCTCACAGGCAGACGGGCCAGACTCCCCTCAGGGGTAGGGTGACCAGACATCCCTTTTTTAAAAGGACAGTCCCATATTAAACTCTCCTGCCGGTGTTCCAGTTTTTTCTTTAAAATGGGCAAATTGTCCTGTATTTTCTGTCTCTGCCCCATTAGTAGTGGTGGGTCCTGCTGCTGGCCAGATCCCTGCTCACCAGATGCCCACCCACCAGTGGTGAGGAGGAGATGGCCAGTGGCTGACGATGCGGGTGGGTTTGCAAGGCTGGTGCTGGGGCGAAGATGCAGAACGCAGGGCCGGACTCTCCCGCTGCTGGTCCATCAGTGCAGCCCTCACTGCGTGCCAGCTCTCAGCCAGCAGGGCCCTAACCCCTGTCCCATTTCCGGCCAGTGCTGGCTGCGTGCTGCGAGCTGCGGTAGCTGGGGAGTGCAGGCAGGCACCAGGCGGCAGCCAGTTACATGTTGCCCCTGCTGCCCACCCCTCGGCCCTTTACGTGCTCCCCCTCTTGCTGTCCTCTCCCTGCTTTGCTCCTTCCCACCCCCAGCCCCACTGCTCCTCCATATCTGCTGCCCCCCAGCAGGGCACATCCTGCTCCCAGCACTGTGTGAAGAACCAGCCCCTGATCCGAGTGCTCAGCAGCTCCCCAGCAGCCTCGCTGGCAGGCTCTTTCCTTCCCCCATTGCCTCTGGCTGGGCCAGCACTCTGGGAAAGCCCAAGACCCTCCAGCCCGGGGCACTGGCCAAGAGGAGCCGAGCTCTGCATGTGCCAACCTCCCCCCCCCAGCAGTGGCACACGGAAGCCTCTCCTCTCCTCAGTAAGCTCTGGAGTGGGGCGGGGGAAGCGATTTCCAGCCTGTTCACGCCCCAAACCTGCAGGCTCCACAGCAGCCCCTGGGGTAGGGTCCCGCCCCCAGGGAGTGCGGAGCTACTCCATCCCCTAGGCACCCTCCCTGCTCAGCCACCTCTCTGGCCTGGTTCGCTGAAGCCCCTGCAATCAGGTTCCCTGGGCCCTGGTGCACAATGCATCCTTAGGGCTTAACCCCTTCCTGCCTGCACTAAAGTCAGAGGGGGCTGGCTGGGTTATGTCAGTGGCCATCCCCTGCCATAACCCCTCCCCTCACTGGGGTTATGGATGACTAGAGGCAAGGGCCAAGTGGTACTGAGGAGTCGCAGGCACCTGGGAGGCAGAGGCATATGAGGGACGGGGCAGACCACAGGGAATCTCTGTTGCTTTGGAGGGGGGATTTCCTCACTTCCTGCCCCCTCCATCTGGGAGAAGGTGCATCAGGTGCCAGTCCCAGCCCATACCTGCGCAGCGCGTCTGCACTAGGGGATTGCACCGGGGCAGCTACATCGGCGCAAGGAAACCCCGGCAGACACGGCCTGAGACACTGCTGTGCCAGGGGCCATAACCTCTCCCTTCACTAGGGTTATAGGTCAGTAATTACAGGGTCACTGGAGCAGGGGAGCTGGACTCTGGGCTCCAAGATATGGCCCGACCCACTGGGCTGCAGAGTCATTCTCACTCCCACGCTCTGGCCCAGGCCCATGGCAGTGTTTAGACACAGGGGGCGTCTTCAGCAGGAGAGATTGAGGGAACCCCACGTCAGACACTCGGAGCCCAGCGGGTCCAGCCCTCACCTGAGGGGGGAGACCCACATTCCAATTCCCACCCCACATCACACAGGGGGCACCTTTTTCTGTTCATTGAAACTAGTCAGCAAACTCAACATGGATTCGGGAATAGTTTCAATCGAACCAAAAATATAAACTATTTCTCCAAAACATTTCTCCCAGCCCCACTTCAAACCTGTCTGAGCAACTTAGGAGTCCAAACTCCAGAGATGTGCAGTGAGTGACTGTCAACATCCCCGGAAACACACAGTTACGGGCAGGCCGTGCTCAGGGCATCAGCTATGAAACATTCCACAGCTGCTGTTAAATTTGCCCTAGGTAGAAAAATTCCCCCCTCCAGACCCTGATCTCACCCCCAAATCAGGCTGAAACTGGAGACTCGGCTCCAGCCTGAACTCTCTGTCCAGAGAGATTTGTCCCATGGACTCTGCAAGTGGCACAGACCCTCTGCAGCTGCACCTAGGTGTCTCCCAGAGTGGATAATGGTCACAGAGACCATCTCAGATCCTCAGGAGCTCAGGTGTCTCCATCTAATAACTGCGCCAGCCACCCCCCTCACTCTCATTAATCGGCCCTGGGCCAGACACGCTGGGAACTTTCACACCCAGACTCTGGAGACACTTTGGGTTCATCTATACAGCCCACAGCAGCGAGTCCTGGAGCTCAGTCCACAGACTGAGGTTTGTGGGGCTCCTGCTATGGCGCTAAAAAGAGCCATACAGACCTTCTGGCTCAGTCTGAATTTCGGGCCCTTAAGCCCAGGGAGCAGGGGGGGCTTCAAACTCAAGCTCCAGCCCCAGACACAACATCTACACAGCTGTGTTTAATGCTGTAGCACAAACTGCACGAGCCAAAATCTGTCACCCCAGCTCTGAGACTCGCCCAGGAGGGCTGACAGAGCAGCACAGCACAGACACCTTCCATGCCGGTGGGACATTTACTCTCCCAAGCTGGTGTCTGGATGCAAGCAACAGCCATGGGTGTTCCAGCTCCCATTGCTGGAAGTGCCCAGGCACCCACAGCAACGCACTGAGGAGGGCCAGTGACTCAAAAGTGTCACCCTGACCCACCACAGACAGGGCTGGTCCAATGCTGTGCACTGACTGTGGGCAGGATGGGCACATAAGATGGGGCTGCCTCCAGGAGCAAGGACGGGGAAACTGGCCTGGTTTCCCAGAACACTTGGGGAACAGGGGAGTCCCAGGTTATTAAAGACACCCTGCCGTGGGGAGGGCAGGCCAAGGACTGTGGGAACCCCATTTTGGCCTGGGAAAAGTGACCCTCCCGCCCCCAGAGTTAATTTGTTTTGACTGCAGGGAAAAGGGACACGTAAAAAGATGGTGCCCTACAAGAACTTTGGACTTTGTGCAGAGGGGATGTCACTATCGGGCAGGAAGAGTTTCTAGTACTGGGTAAAATGGGTAGCTAAGAAACCAGGTCCTGGGGTATAAGCTTCAGAGGGAGAGGCCGGCCATGGGTTTCAGACGTCCCTCTGCTTATCAGGGATACCTTAGCCTCACTCCCAGATTCAAAGCTTGGGAATTGGGGGCATTTGAGCAGCTTCCCCCAAGAACCTGAACTGACTCCCTTGGAAAATGATCCAACCAGCAGCTCTAGTGGACAGCCGGCTCTCTGGGCCAGGGGAGCTGAGTCAGAAGCTAAATGTGATTCAGCATTTCTGGTGGTCCCAGGAGAGGGGTGTGACAAGGGCTCTGACAGGGATATTGAACAGCTCTGTAATTTGCAGGCCGAGGTGGGGGTTTTCTTACTGAAACTGACCAAGCAACAGGAGCAAACCCAGTGACCAGAGGACAGGCAGAAGGAGCTACTCGCAGAGCAGGAGAGAAGCCACCAGACTGTGGCTACAGAGAGCAAATGGGTCAATGCACTGAAAAAGGAACAAGGCGTTCGGCAGAAGAAATTCTGCTCTGGCTCCCAAGAAGCCCAGCCATTGAAGATAAAGCTCCAGCACCCATGTTAGCCAAGGACTGGTGTGATTATTGATATTCAGGAGAAACTCACAGCTGCTGAATGTACCAAGCACCAGGCACCACCCCACAGGGAGGAAGTGGCAGTTGGAATTGCCAATACCCCTGGTCAAGGAGCCCTGGCCCTAGAGGAGAAGCAGCACCTGGAGACCAGAATAGTTCATCTAAGGGAGGTGCAAAGCAACAGGGAGATGTAGAACAACAATCTCAAGACAGCCAAGCTGCAGGCAGCCAAGGTAGAAAATGAGCCATGCAGGAGGAAAGTTACCCAGGAGCCAAAACAGGAAGGGCTTGAACAAGCCCTAGGCCTTGCGAAGGAGGGGCCCAGAAAGGGCTGCAGGATGTGAGTGGTGTGGCTGGGAAACTAGAGGACGGTTTGCTGGGACACAGGAGCCTGCCACACCGGTTAGAAGGAAGAAATTTGGAGAAGGTGAAACAGAGGGTGTCTGCAACTGAGCTGGGAGGTGAGATTCCCAGCTCATGTAGACGTACCTGCACTAACTCTGCTCAAGCTAGCACGCTGAAGGTAGTTGTGTAGTCCGGCAAGGATGGGAAGCTCGGGCCAGCTGCCTGAGTATGTACCAAGTGGGGCTGGGCGGGTTTGTACTCAGGCAGGTAGCTGAAGCTGCCACCTGTGCTACCCTGGCCACATGGCTATTGTTAAGTACTAATTTAGCTACGTCTACATGAGCTGGGAATCATACCTCTTAGCTCCAATATAGACGTTTCCTACTAGAGGAGAAGGAACAGATTATGAAAGAAGTTAAAGAACTAGTATCAGAGGGGTAGCCGTGTTAGTCTGAATCTGTAAAAAGCAACAGAGGGTCCTGTGGCACCTTTAAGACTAACAGAAGTATTGGGAGCATAAGCTTTCATGGGTAAGAACCTCACTTCTTCAGATGCAAGTAATGGAAATTTCCAGAGGCAGGTATAAATCAGTATGGAGATAACGAGGTTAGTTCAATCAGGGGGGGTGAGGTGCTCTGCTAGCAGTTGAGGTGTGAACACCAAGGGAGGAGAAACTGCTTCTGTAGTTGGATAGCCATTCACAGTCTTTGTTTAATCCTGATCTGATGGTGTCAAATTTGCAAATGAACTGGAGCTCAGCAGTTTCTCTTTGGAGTCTGGTCCTGAAGTTTTTTTTGCTGTAAGATGGCTACCTTTACATCTGCTATTGTGTGGCCAGGGAGGTTGAAGTGTTCTCCTACAGGTTTTTGTATATTGCCATTCCTGATATCTGACTTGTGTCCATTTATCCTCTTGCGTAGTGACTGTCCAGTTTGGCCAATGTACATAGCAGAGGGGCATTGCTGGCACATGATGGCATATATAACGTTGGTGGACATGCAGGTGAATGAGCCGGTGATGTTGTAGCTGATCTGGTTAGGTCCTGTGATGGTGTTGCTGGTGTAGATATGTGGGCAGAGTTGGCATCGAGGTTTGTTGCATGGGTTGGTTCCTGAGTTAGAGTTGTTATGGTGCGGTGTGTGGTTGCTGGTGAGAATATGCTTAAGGTTGGCGGGTTGTCTGTGGGCGAGGACTGGCCTGCCTCCCAAGGTCTGTGAAAGTGAGGGATCATTGTCCAGGATGGGTTGTAGATCACTGATGATGCGTTGGAGAAGTTTAAGCTGAGGACTGTAGGTGATGGCCAGTGGAGTTCTGTTGGTTTCTTTTTTGGGCCTGTCTTGTAGCAGGAGGCTTCTGGGTACACGTCTGGCTCTGTTGATTTGTTTCTTTATTTCCTTGTGTGGGCATTGTAGTTTTGAGAATGCTTGGTGAAGATCTTGTAGGTGTTGGTCTCTGTCTGAGGGGTTGGAGCAGATGCGGTTGTACCTCAGCGCTTGGCTGTAGAGGCTGATAAAGGAGGTGCTGTTGTCATCATGAACAGGTCTGACTACCAGAAGGAGGCTGCCAGACAACTCTCCAATACTAAATTCTACAAGCCACTTTCCTCAGATCCCACTGAGGAATACACTAAGAAACTGCACCATCTACTCAGGACACTCCCTACACTAACACAGGAACAAATCAACATACCCTTAGAGCCCCGACCGGGGGTATTCTATCTACTACCCAAGATCCACAAACCTGGAAATCCTGGACGCCCCATCATCTCGGGCATTGGCACTCTCACTGAAGGACTGTCTGGATATGTGGACTCCCTACTCAGACCCTACGCCACCAGCACTCCCAGCTATCTCCGTGACACCACTGATTTCCTGAGAAAACTACAATGCATTGGTGACCTCCCAGAAAACACCATCCTAGCCACCATGGATGTAGAGGCTCTCTACACAAACATCCCACACACAGATGGAATACAAGCTGTCAGGAACAGTATCCCTGATGATGACACAGCACAACTTGTTGCTGAGCTCTGTGACTTTATCCTCACGCACAATTATTTCAAATTTGGTGACAATATATACCTCCAGACCAGTGGCACCGCTATGGGCACCCGCATGGCCCCACAATATGCCAACATTTTTATGGCTGACCTGGAACAACGCTTCCACAGCTCTCGTCCACTCATGCCCCTTCTCTACCTACGCTACATTGATGACATCTTCATCATCTGTACCCATGGGAAGGAGACCCTGGAAGAATTCCACCATGATTTCAACAGCTTCCACCCCACCATCAACCTCAGCCTGGACCAATCTACACGGGAGGTCCACTTCCTAGACACCACAGTACAAATAAGCGATGGCCACGTTAACACCACCCTATACCGAAAACCCACCGACTGCAATGCCTACCTTCATACCTCCAGCTTCCACCCCGGACACACCACACGATCCATCGTCTACAGCCAAGCGCTGAGGTACAACCGCATCTGCTCCAACCCCTCAGACAGAGAGCTTATGCTCCCAATACTTCTGTTAGTCTTAAAGGTGCCACAGGACCCTCTGTTGCTTGTTAAAGAACTAGACAGACTAAAGCTGAGGCCTCAAGAGAGGACAGAGGTGCAGGCTGAGGGCTCTGGTGTGTGCGATAAGAGAGAGCCCAGCAATAAATCATCAGGAGGCTGCATTTACACAGGGAGTGCAGTGATGCCATGGGTGTCCTTGGAGGTTTTTAGGGGAACAAGATGATCACCCACTGAAGGGCTGGATGTCGACGGGCACAGATACAGAGGTGCTGGCTAAAAGGGAAGCTGCAGCAATGGCCATGTCCTCTACAGTGACCCAGCAAACCCACCCACTAATGGACCGAGAAGAACTAGAAGAAAAGGTTGCTGCAGCTGAGGGGAGCAGGGCAGAAGGCCTTGCACAGCTGAACACCCTCCAGGCCCAAAGGCTGAGGAGGGGCTAGAGGAGATGTGCTGACAAGGGACTGGATCTCAGCCAAAGCCATCCAGCGGGAGCAGGAGCTCTGGAAGGAGCCAGTCTCAGCACTGGAAGGCAACCAGGGAACAGCAGTATTTGTTGCTGCAGAAGGAGCTGACGAAGCTCCAGAATCAGCTTAAGATCGAGTGTGGAATGAAGCCCGGTTCTGAGGCACATATGAAGCAGGAGAGCCCAGAGACCTTGTGGAAAGAGATAAAATTATGCCAGAGAGAGAAGACAAGTCCTCTCCAGAAAACAGAGCAGCCGGGCAGCGAGCTATGCCAGCCAGCTGGAGACAAGGTCAGCGCTGTGGTGGGTGCAGCGGTACAGGACCATCGGGTGGAAGATGGGCTGTCTGAGGTGGGGATTCCGGTTGCTAAAGGGAAAAGCAACCATGTTAATAACATAAAAACACATATCCAAGTAGGGTGACCAGATAGCAAATGTAAAAAATTGAGACAGAGGGTGGGGGGCAATAGGCATCTATATAAGAAAAGGCCCCAAATATTGGGACTGTCCCTATAAAATCAGGACATCTGGTCACCCTACATCCCAGAAGAAGCTGAAATAAGAAGGGAAGAGACAAGGGACCTCTCCCCCGCAGAGGCCTGGAAGAGCAACACAAAGCCTGAACCGGAGCTGGGCTATAAAGAAGTCCATCCGAAAGGAAAAGACGTCCCCCCAGGGGAGGAGCAGGAAGATGCTTTTCCAGCTGATAACATTAAACACAGTCATATGGGCAGAGGAGGATCCGAAATGGGCTCCCAGAGCTCCTTTGCTGAAGGCTGCAGGAAAAAAGATATGGCCAGTAGTAATTAATGATGCAAAGAAGGAGCTAGTCTGAATGAAAGAGACCTTGGAAGAGACTCGCTGCAGATTTATGTGAATTCAGGGGACATCATTACTTGGTAGTTGTGGATGATTTTTCCAGGTATATAGAAATAGTGTACTTGAAAGATGTAACACACCAGAGTGTTATAGAGCAACTGAAGTGCACTTTTGGTCATTTCAGGGTTCCAGAAGAACTTGTGATAGAGCATGGACCACAATTCACTGCAGCAGAATTTAATTTAGCCAAATAAAATATGGTCTTTCCCATATTACTAGCAGCCCATATTACTCACAAGCGAATGGAGAAGCTGAAAGAGCTGTACAGACAGCCAAGAATATCCTACAGCAGAAAGATCCATTCTTTGCTCTTCTGAGTTACAGATCAACACCAATAGCAGCTCCTGGATACAGTGCAGCACAACTCCTGATGGGAAGACAACTCAGAACTGCCCTCCCAACGTAGGGAGTAGCCAAATCCGATAAAAAGGCAAAAAGAGCTTACGAACACTTTTACAACAAACATCACTCAAAGACATACCAGGTCTAGAACCTGGTGATGGTGTTTGTGTCAAACTGGATGGAGAAAAAGAATGGAATACTCCAGCTGTCATAAAAAATAATTCAGCGCCCAGGTTGTATGTGGTCAAGACTGACAGAGGAGAGCTCAGCAGAAATTGTCAGTATCTACAGTTTGTTTCTCAGAAAGAACAATCGACAGAGCAAACTCTACAGATGGTGGATGCAGAGCAAGAAGACGACTCAAGGATTCCAGACCGACCACAGTCAGTCATTGCAACTAATGAACACCCAGAGGACCAATCTGTTACATATTTGGGTCATGTAATTAGAAGACCAGTACATTCAGAGACACCTGACAGACTGACCCGTACTGCACTCCAAATACAGTGTGACAGTGTAAATACTGTAAATGGTAGGAATGTAGGATTTAAAGGGGGAGATGTAATGGAATGCTAAACTGTATTATACTGTTCAGCCACTAGGTGCTGCTGTGTGCTAAATACATTTTTAAACACTCCTGTCAGACCTGGCAGAGCATTAACTACTGGTGTGTATCTGGCTCGGAGGAAAGCGCTGTGGTGTGGCCAGTCCATATCTGGCACAGGAGCATGACACCAGTGGTGAAAGGTCAGTGCTATTGACTACCTCTGCGATGGCCAGAGAGCCTGACTTAGGGTTGGTCTACACTACAGAGTCAGTCGGACATAAGGCAGCTTACGTTGACCTAATTATGTCAGTGTACACACAACAGCCTTGCTCCCACAGATGTAAGTGCTGTACTACACTGACATCATAACTCCACCTGCACAAGAGGCATAGGACTAATGTCGGTATAGTTAGGGTGATGCAGTGTTGGTGCAGGCACTGCCTTACTTACATCAGTTGTTGGCTGTCATTAATTTCACTAGAGACAGGAAGCTGCTGAGGAGAAGGGATCCCAGGAGAGCTCACAGAGCAAGGAGCCTGGAGGGGATACCCCCAGAGAGAGGGGCTCACCTGAGGGAGAAGAGCACCCAGAAGTGACAACGACAGCCCACAGCAGCTACAGCAGGACAGAGCCCTAAAGCTGAGAGCTGCAGGGAATAAAGGTGCAGCCTGACCTGAACCCAGCTCTGGGGGCACCTGATTCCACGAGGGAGATTGAACCAAGCCCGGCTCTGGGAAGAAGGGCTGAGGGCTCCTGATTCCATGAGGAAGACAGAACCAAGCCCAGCTCTGGGAATGGGGGGGCTGAGGGACTCCTGACTCGAGGATTTCAGGGCTGGAGCAGAGCAAAGGAAAAGATTTTATTTTGGGGTTTATGTGGGCTGAAAACAGACCTCAGCAGGGGACTTTTGTCTCAGACCTTTTGGACTATGTGGAGTAATGTAAGGAGTAATGAAGAGGGTAAACTGAGGCAGGGTGTTTGCAGGGCCACCCTGAGCCAGCTGAGGGAGTGTGGAAGAGGGATATGAGAAGGGGGTGATGATGGGAGGCTCAGGATCCCTACAGGCTCAGGGACATGAGATGGCCCAGGCCCATCTGTGACCAGGCCCAGTGGACACAGACTGCACTGGGCTGGGTGCAGTGAGGGGGGAGAGGAGCAGAGATGGGGAGGGGAGCAGGGATGAAATGAACCAGAGCCTAGGTTGGTGCCTGGAAAGAGCATCTGGCCTTCCTGACTCTTGCCTTGCCCTGCGATTCTGTTCTGATCGTTGCCACCCAACTCCTTCTCCTCACCACCCTGGATGCCTCACACCCACTGCCATCCCCTTCATTAGCTCCACTCCTTGTCCTCCCCTCCCAGGCTCTGCCCTGCTCACCCCTCACCCCCTGCTGCTCCCCCACTACTAGCCCCACTCACCCTCATGCTCACTTTGTTCCCTTCTCCCACCAGCTCCCCCTACACTCCGAACAAACTCCTTTCATGGTTAAAGTGCTGTCCTAGGAACCAGCAGATCTAGGCCCAGGTTCACCACAGGCTGCCCGTGTCACCTTGGACAAGTCACTGAGTCTCTCTGTGTTTCAGTTCCCCAGCTGTGAAATGGGGATAATCGTCATGGGCGGTGGGTAAAATAAGCCAGGCTCTGGCCCTGCCCATGTGCCACACTCTTCCCCAAGCCATTGCCCAAGCCGGCGGGAGCTCAGCTTTGCCGCTGGCCAGAGGCTAACAACCCGGCACTGGGGGCGGTGCTGAGGCCAGCCAGCAATTGGGCTCTGGGGGCCGGCACTGGGGGCGGTACGGTGCTGGTGTTGACCAGTGGCTCAGGACAGTTTGACCAGGGTTCCTCTGGCCGCTGGGGGGGGGGGGGGCAGGCACATTCAGGGCACTGGTTGACAGGGGGGAGCGGACATTTGGGGCTCCAGCAGATGGGGGTTGGGGTGGATGGGGCCCTGGGCAGAAGGGGCTGGGCTGTGTGGCTAGCTTCCCCAAAGGGGGGGCTCACATGCTATCCATGATAATCATCCTCCCTTCCCCCATCCTGTATCCATCTGGTCTATTCAGACTGGAAGCTCTTTGGGGCAGGGATGGTCTGTTCTGTGTTTTACAGCTCCCAGCACCAGGGCCCTGAGCGTGGCTGGAAACTCCAGGCCGTCCTGCACTGCAAATAATATCAGTGTGTTTAGGGTCAGATTGTGCCACACTGACTCACGCTGGGCAGCCCCTCGAGTTCCATCGCGCCAGGGTGGCAGAATCCGGCCTTTAACTCAATAAAAAATTCTATTTGTTTTATGCTGCCCTCAGATTTCCCAGGTGCTGCAGATGTTCCTGTTGAAGCCTGCACCTGGGGTGTGGAGTTGTCATGGGGGAGCTGGAGTGTGGACAGCCGAGCAAGGGACAGTCAGGGCTTGTGGTCCAGGGGAGAGGAGGGGAGGGGATGCTTCTCCTCTTTCCCTTGGAAGTAACTTTAAGGGTTTGTCTACACAGGGAAAAGCCCTGAGTGGCTAGTGCAGAACAGCTAGTCAGCACTGACTGCCTGTGCGGACACTCTGATTCCATGCTAAGAGTGCCCTTGTCTGCTTTGGGTTAATCCACATTGGAACTGAGTGCCCTCACCCCCTGCTGCAGACTGAGTGCAGAATAATAGCGTCCACACAGGGAGTTAGAGCAGAATAGCTTTAAATTCACACCCTCACTGTTATGGTGCAGAACAGCGATTCCACACTAGCCATGCTGGGCTCTTCCCCATGAATTTCCCACGCCACAAGCCCTCAGTGTGGGGAGAGGAGGCTTAAATTCCTTGTTCCCCACCCCAGCAACCCTTCTAGAGCCACCAGCTGCCCCTCTGCCCTCCATCCACTCTCTGCCACTGCATCCAGCAGGGTTGGATAAGCTCATCAACTGGATGTTTCTGCCAAAAAATGGTGAGCAGTGAAATAAATAATTAATTGACTAGAGGCTATAACATAGCAACAGAGAGCAGTTAAACAATTGCCTGTGGCACCAGCTTCCCCCTCACAGCAGGGTGTGTGTGTGTGTTCTCTCTCTCTCTAACTTTCACATGGACAATGACATTTTGCCCCACCCCTTAGTTACTGTGAGAGCTGTGAGAGGACTGCGCAGGGATCGAGTATCCCAGGGGAATGGGTCTGAGAGTGACTGCGGCAGTATCAGTGTTAGTTACCTGCGTATCCTCGGGCTCTGGCGAGTCCTGAAATAATCAGACATGAGAATTTACACAAACGAAATGCAGCCTCAGCAAGTAACAGACTCAACAAGTCACACACTGTGAAAAACAAACGACACGGAGCTTACCCAGTTCTGCCAGAGGGTCCATGGGAATGAGAGGAGAGAAGGGAAAAAAGAACATAAATGAATCAATAGGAGAGATTCTCAGTAACAAAAGTGCCCAGTTCTAAACCCACATTACATTGGCCTCAGTGGAAATTTTGCCTGAGTAAGGACAGCAGGATTGGGCTCCTAATCAGTAGTTAGGGCTTCTCCTTTATCGCACCTGATCCCACAAAACCTCCCCGCAGAAATCAATGGGGCTGCACCTGTGGGGATCACTCATGTGAATCAGGGGGGCAGATAAAGGGCCCGGTTCTCTCCCTGCTCCGGTGACTGTGTGCTGGGATGGTGCAGACTGGCTGGGACCAGGCCCTGGACATCAGAGAATTCCCCTGGTGTAGGGAGAGCCCAGCTGGGCTAAAACAGCGTAACTGGCTCCTGTGCCAATTGCCCCCCTCATCCTGGTGTAGGGGGCATGTCAGGGCTGGGACTGAGGGGCTGGGGTGTGTGTGCTGGGGCAGGGCAGGGCACATCACCAATTCTCAGGGACCACAGCCAGCTGGAATCAGAGCAGCCCCTGGGGTAGCCTGAGAACCAGGGAGCCATAACCAGCTCCCGCCCTGCCCCCACCCCCCACCTCAAGCAAGTCCTGGCCCTGCAGAGAACCTGGGCCTGCAGCTCAAAGAACTCTTCCTTCATAAGTGTCTCCATCATCTGGGTGATGCTGGTGACCCAAAGGGGTGCTGAGCTCCTACAATTCCTGCCAGCTTCAGTGTGATAAGACCCATGTGCCTGATCCTACAGCTGCTGTGTGTGGTGTGTGGAAATCAATAGGGCTCAGAGGGCCCAATCCTGCTCCAAGGAAACCTATGTGTGCGGGAGAACATCCATGGAGAGTTCTCAGGGTGGGCCCTATTCATGTAAACTAATTATTGTTCTCGTTACAGGGTGTCTCTGGTGTCAGTAAGTGAAGTGTGTTTGTTTGTGTTTAAGACTGTATTTCCAAGGGTTAATGTGAAAAATAAAACTATTAATATTAGGGTTACCAGGTGTTTGGTTTTTGACTGGAACACCTGGTCGAAAAGGGACCCTGGCGGCTCTGGTCAGCACTGCTGACTGCGCCGTTAAAAGTCCAGTCGGCGGTGCAGTGGGGCTAAGGCAGGCTCCCTGCCTGCCCTGGCTCTGTGTGACTCCTGGAAGCAGCCAGCATGTCCCTGCGGCCCCTAGGCACAGGGGTGATCAGGGAAGCTCTGCGCACTGCCCCTACCCTGAGTGGCGGCTCCATAGCTCCCATTGGCTGGGAACCAGGGCCAATTTGAGCTGCGGGGGCAGTGCCTGCGGGCGCTGAGGCACCTGGCCGACCCTGCGCCTAGGAGCCGGACATGCTGGCTGCTTCCAGGAGCTACGCAGAGCCAGGACAGGCAGGGAGCCCCGCTGACTGGGAGATGCCTCAGGTAAGTGCCGCCAGGTTGGAGCCCGTACCCCAAACCCTCTCCAGCACTCCAACCCCCGGCCCCAGGTCAGAACCCTCTCCTGCACCCTAGCTCCCTCCCAGAGCCCACACCCCAAACCCCTGCCCCAGACCTGAGCTCCTACCGGCACCCAAACTCCCTCCTGGTGCCCACACCCCCTCCCACGCCCCAAACCCCTGCTCCAGCCTTGAGCCCGCTTCCACACTTCAAACCCCTCGGCTCCAACCCTGACCCCCTCCTGAACCCCAAACCCCTCATCCCAGAGTCCACACACCCCAGCTGGAGCCTTCATCCCCTCCTGCACCCCTGCCCCAGCCCAGAGCCCCCTCCCACACCCTGAACCCCTCATTTCTGGTCCCACCCCAAAGCCCGCACCCACAGCCAGAGCCATCACCCCCTCCTGCACCCCAAACCCTTGCCCCAGCCCAGTGAAAATGAGTGACGGTGTGGGAGAGCAAGGGACGGAGGGAGGGGAGATGTAGTGAGTGGGGGCGGGGCCTCAGAGAAGGCGCAGGGCCTAGGGGGTAGAGGTGGGGAAGAGGGTGGGGCAAGAGTGTATGGTATTGTGCCATTGGCAACTGTAGTTAATATTCATATTTCAATACCACAAATTTTCCATTCATTATTTCTGGATAATATCTGGATTTCCCATTGTCATGTACGTTACCTGTCTCAGTAACACATTCATTTTTTACACTAACATTTCTTTGCACACACAGCTCTGAGTGTTCCTTTTCCAATTTAAAGCATAATCAAAACTAGTAAAAACACACGTACCTTTCACTGCCTCGTATTCCCCTGGAAAGTAAAAGACATCCTGAGTTAACGTTGAGTCTCAAAACGTAATGGGAAATAGTCAAACATCTCCCTCACTGGTGATACGAATGTTTTGCAAGATTTGTCCATAAGATGCTAGGCAGAGCACAGCACAGGAGCCGGCTTCTTATGGCGGCAGGGACCCAAGCTGTCCTGCCCCAGCTGTTACATATACTTGTTATACACCTCAGACACTGCACAGGTAAACCTGGGCCAGAGAGCAGGGCTTCCTGGCTCCACCTCACTACTCTCTCACTACTCCCATATTGATCCCTGAAACTCTCCCCACCCGCTCCTCTTTATCCCCTGTCCTCTGCACAGACACGCACACCTTTAAGTAGGGTTACCAATTTTGGTTGGATGTATTCCTGGAGATGTCATCACATGACATAATCTTTAATTGAAGATTAATCTTTAATTCCTGGAGACTCCAGGGGAATCCTGGAGGGTTGGCAACCCTACCTTTAAGCCCCACCCGATGTCATACCTGCATATCCCATGGCCAGTCTCCTGCCTCTCTCCACATTGTTATTTGCATTCCAGTTGCATCTAGAGGTCACACTCAGGGCTGGACCCCACAGCCAGGGCTGGATTAACTCTCTTGGGGGCCTGGGGCTAGTTGATTTTGTGGGGCCCCCTATGCTCTGGGTTGGGCCAAAAATGAGGGGTTCAGTGTGTGGGAGGGGGCTTCGGGGAAGGGGTGTGGCAGGGGTCTGTGCGGGAGGTAGGGTGCAGGAGAAAGCTGGTGCTGGGGGGTCTGGAAGGGAGGGAGAGTGCAGGAACAGGGTGGGGGGGTGGGGGTGTGGGGTCTGGGAGGGAGGAAGGGATGTAGGGTGCTGGAGCAGGCTGGGGGGGTGGGGGGTGGGGCTGGGAGGGAGAAAGGAATGTAGGATGCTGGAGCAGGCTGGGGGGTGGGAGTGCAGGGTCTGGGAGGGTTCAGGAGCAGGCTGGGGGGGATCTGGGAGGGAGGGTTCAGGAGTGGGCGGGGGGTGGGAGTACGAGGTCTGAGGGAGGGTGCAGGAGTAGGCTGGGGGGGTCTGGGAGGGAGGAGGTGGGAGGGGGTGGAGGTGGGGGGTCTGGGAGGGAGGTAGGGTGTAGGAGTAGGCTAGGGGTGGGGGGGCGGGGTCTGGGAGGGTATAGGAGGGGGCTGGCATGCGGGGCGCTTACCTAGCGTTCCCACTTGGTGTGGGGGAGGGACACCTGCAGGCACCGCCCCCCACAGCTCCCATTCGCCCTGATTCCCAGCCAATGGGAGCGGCGGGGGCGGAGCGAGCGAAGCACTGGGAGATGGTGCTTCCCTGCACTAGTGGTGACGCGACTCCAGCCCGCTTCCCTTCCCCCCCCCCCCCCCCCCGCCAGGCAGAGCTGGCCAAGAATGCACCACGGAGGGGCTTTAGTGGCTGCAGCCCGGGCCCCCACGCTTAGCCCGGGGCCCTGGGCTATAGCCCCTAAAGTCCCTTTCTTAATCCAGCTCTGCCCACAGCACTAGGACCTGTACACACACACTCCAGACTGTAAGAGACACAATCCCTATTCCAAAGAGTTTACAGTCTTGGGGCCTGACCCTGAAAATATTTATGCCCCGGTCTAACTTTACCCACAAATCTCCTCCTTTCCCGACCCACCCCTCTAACTGCTGCCCCATCTCCCTCCTCCCTTCTGTCTCTGAACTCAGTGAAACCAGTCTGCAAACAATGCTTGTGTCTCCAGCTGTCCTAGCTCCCTTCCAGTCTGACTTCCCACTCCACTCAGACCGCTTTCACTGGGGTCCCTAGTGATCACCCTGGACAAATCTCAGTGCCCACAACCTTATGGTTATTTTTGGTTCCTCCCTCTGCACACCCAGGCCATTTCCAAACACTGCTGCTGCTTCTTGAGTGTTATCTCCAGTATCTGCCCTTTTCTCTCCATCCTTGCAGCACAATCCCTCTCTCAGGCCCTCATTATATCCTGCCACTATTAATGCAACATCCTCTTCTATGGCTCCCATATGCACCCACTGTCCCCCTTCTGTCCACAGAAGCCACATCTAACAAAGTGACAGTCCCTGGCCCAGGGAGCTCACCCTCTGCATGGCAGACCGGGTACAACAGGGGGATGAAATAGACAACTGGGGTGAAGGGGTTGGGAGGGGGAGGTAACGATAAAAACAAACGAAAGCCCAGCTCAGCAGGTGCCCAATGCCAGACGAGAGAGATTCCAGGGGCCACAGCACAGCTGGGTTTGGAGGAGGGATGGAAGAGAGAAGGGGGCAGCTTCACAAATACTGAGGGGGTGTTTTTCTGTACACGGAGAGGGAGGGGGAGAAAACACTGAGGTGTTTAAGGGAGAAGCAGACAGGTGGGTGACCCAAGCTGAGGGTGACCAGACACCCCAATATTAGGGACTTTGTCTTATATATGCAATTATACACCCTACCGCAAAAAAACAAAAAACAAAACAAAAAAATCCTGATTTTTCACACTTGCTACCTAGTCAACCTACCTGGGCTGCCAGGAGCAAAAAAAAAAAAAAAAAAAAGCCCAGCAGCAATACGGTGCTGAGGGTGACAACCCTGTGCACCCACCCCTATAACTGGCCCTGCAGGCTGCCATCGCTGGCAGAGGGACGGTGGCGCCAATCGCTCAGTCAGGGTGGGACTAACTGGTGAGGGACCTAAAGGCAATGACAAGGAGCTTGTGCTGGAGCGGTGCTGGAGGGGGCCTCAGTGGAACTAAGTGGTGTATGTGGCAGGAGAGACGAGCCTGAGGGCTGAGCCTAGCAGCCGTGCTTTGGATGGAGCTGAGGGGACAAAGCGGCTGGCATCAAGGCCGGGCAGGAGGAGATCACAGCAGTGGAGGTGTGTGGTGATGAGGTGAACGAGAGCCTGGGATGTCGGGACAGACACAAGAGGCTGTATCTGTGACGTGTTATACAGGCAGGAGCAGGGAAACTGGGGTGAGGTCAGGACGTGCGGGCCCAGCGAGAGGCTGAGTCAGAGACGATGCCCAGATTTCTGGCCTGAGTGACTGGGCGGATGGAGGTATTGTTAGGGTGGCCAACACTGTATTTCAAAAATACAGGACAGTTTTTTCTGTCCCACCCAACTCCCAACCCAGACCAACATCATAGAGTGATTCTCCCAGCCAGGGCAGGGGAAATAGCCCTGGTCCCCTCCCATAAGGAGCCACCTCGAGCAGGCTCAGACCCCAGGCCTCCCACTCTGCTCTGGGCTCCCTGCAGTCAGCTCAGGCCTCACACCCCAGCTCAGGGCTACAATGTCTGGACCACAGGAGGGGCAGAGATCCTGGTACCTAGTTCAGGGGCAGCCCACTGTGCGGGATGGGAGGCAGGGAGGAGGGAGAGCAGCCACAGCCCCCTGCCTCTGGGAGGGCTTATGGTGTTATCCAAAGAGATGAAGAAACTAGGAAGTGAGAAGGGCTCTGAGGGGTGCAGAAGAGATTAAACACTCAGCTGTTGAACCTAAGTTGCCCTCTGGACATTGATGAGGAGACGTCAGACAGGCTGAGATGTGGGAACAGTCTTTAGTGGAGAAAGAGTTTGAGAAACATTGGCGTAGAGGTGGTATCTGATGCCATGCGTGTAGGTAAGAGCTACTAGAGGCAGGGTGTGGAGAGAGGAGAGCAGGGGGCCAAGTACTGGGCTCTGGGGGGTGTTCTCTGAAAGAGGGAGACAGGAAGAGACCAACTCAACAAAACAGACACCAAAGAAGTGATTAGAAAAGCAGGAGGAGAACTGGGAGAGGAGGGAGATGTGAAAGCCAAGGATTTAATGGAGACGAGTGGTCTGGTCAATGGTGTCAGAAGGAGGCGCATGAAGCTAGAGCAAGGAGAATGAGGATCACACAGAAGCCATAGGATCTGTCCAGGAAGGTCATTAGAGACTTTGGCAAGAGCGGTTTCAGGGGAGTGCAGGGGACAGAAGCTGGATTGGAGCAGGTTTGGATGGAATTGGAGGAGAGGAACTCCAGATAGCAATTGTAGACAGAGCGTTCGCTGAGCTTAGAGATGGAAGGCAGAAGGGGCAATAGGTAGACAGGGAACTGGGGTCGGGGATGGAAAGTGTGAAGATGAGTGAGACTACGTGTCACAGGGTGTCTGATCTTTTAAGGGGAGTTGGGTCCAGCCCCACCCTGTGACTAATCAGCTGATGTTGAGGCCAGGGATCAGGTGACGGCTTAAAGATCTCCTTGTCCTCATAAAAGCCTGGCCAGGAAGTCCCTCAGCTAAGGAGAGCTTTGGGGAGCAGGAATACACCTGCAGGACACCCTAGGACAGGGAAAAGAGCCCTGTTCATGTCTGATTGTAACAAAAACATGAAAACAAAGTTTTAACAAGGTTTCAAACAGGAATTTGGACGGGCATCCAAATCTCTGAGGCAGCTTCGAAAACCTCAGCCTCATTGTGTGAAAGGCTGGAAATTCGTAACTCCATTCCCTGCACCAGCCTTCTCGCAGCCACTGTGAGTAGAACTGACCAATGGGTGAGAAATACCTTGTCAGACAGGATAGTGCCCTGCTAACAAGTATAGGCTATAGATTGTGTTTCCTATACCTGTAATGTTGTTTCCAAATCTACACTTGCTTTTATTTGAGTCTCTGTCTCAGGCTCTATTAATTAAACTTCAGTTTGGTTTTACTGTAGACGTGTCTAAGTGCCTGGTGCAAAGGAGTGTGTTGAACCAAGGTGAAGCCACTAAGCGGGGGTGCACTGCTTCCACTGAGGCAGCAGATTGTGCATTGTTGGTGTCCAGGAGGAGACGGGGACTGGGCACTCAAGTGTGACAAAGCTGGGGTGTGAATTGCTAGCCTGCAGAGAGACACAGTGGGGCTCATGGAGCCCGGAGCACAGGGTTTCATGTTGCCTTTAGCCAGTAGCTTTGGGAGAGTTTCCCCCAGTGAGCACAGACAAGGCTCTCACACTGTGAGCAGGTTGCAGCGATTTACCCTGGAGAACTTGTGTAACCCCAAAGGCATCTCAGAGCTCCCGATACAATGAATGGGGAGAAGCAGGCGCCTTAGAATGGGATCCATAGAACCCAGTGTGCTAGGAGCCATGTGAGCCAGCCAATAGGAGAGGCCGACAAGAGGGGTTTGTGCTAAGCCCCGCCCCTCTCCTGACGTTGGTGCCTCTCTCTGCTAGCGATCCACAGCCAGGAGCCCCTCTTCTGGAGCCAGGCAGTGTGTCTGTGAGACAGAGGAAGGCACTGGCCATGCTCCACACAAGATGGCCGAAGGGCAGAGGGGTGTTATAGACTGATTCTGAGTTAATATTTAATTAAAGTGTAACAACTTGAACAAAAGAGACAGAGGGAGCCTCACATCAGAATGTCCCATAGCCCAGTGGTTAGAGCATTGTCCTGAGAGGTAGAAGATCCTTGTTTAAATGCCTTCTCCTCACCTGGCAGAGATGGGGGACTTGAACCAGAGTCTCCCACAGCCCAAGTGGGTACCCTAACCCCCGGGCTAAATGTTACAAGGGAGGCTCAGTGCTTCTCCATCTCCCACCTCATTCTGTGTGCTGTTGGGTGGCCTCTGAGCACATCTACGGGATCAGGCCCCACAAGTGAGCTAGATGCTCCTCCCCTCAGTTTATGTGTCTCCAGGGGCACAGGTGGGAGATAGGTGCCCAGATGTCTATAGCAAGGCAGCCATGTGCTCCACGTGCCCAGAGGCAGAAACCTAGACACTGAGAGAACTTTTACACCAGAGATTAATGCCCCGAGTGTGTTTAGGTGCCTACAGGGTTGGGTTTCAACCAAGTGGGGTTTTGTGGACCATGGTGCCTAAAACTGGGATTGAGAGGCTTATTTCTGGGGTTTCGTTGTAGATCCGGGCCATAATGCACAATGCAATTCCAGATAAAATCTACATTAATGTGGAGTTAAGGCTGAGGGGACGTACTTGTAACTTAAGGGTAAAACACATTACAGGAGGAATCTTTTAATTATTCCCAAACCAAGTGTTATACACCCAGGAAATACAAATTATGGTTAAATTATAAAAGAAATCTATGGTCTAGAAATGCAGCTAAGGCACCTAAACAACCTTAACTCTGCCCTGTAGTAAGATCAGGAGGGGAAAACTGAAAAACATTGTGTGCCTTTACAAATCAGTTTCATTTAATGTAGAACTACACACACTGCTCTGCACTGATCAGACCTGTACGGTTATTGTATGGAGTCACTGCAGGGTGGAGCTGAGGTTGTGGGTGTGCATGGTCACTGAGGGTGAAATCCCTCCCCCCCCATATTACATGGGCATGGAAGGGTCAGAACACAGGGGGTTCCCGGGTGAGGGATCCTGTCAAACACTGGACAAGTCTCTCCGGGTTCATCTACATTGCAAAAAACCTTGTGTCAGTGGGTCTGAGCCTGGGGCAACTGACTCGGGCTTGCAGAGCTCACACTACAGGGCTGAAAATAGCAGTGTAGAAGTTTCTGCTCGGGCTGGCACCTGGGTTCTGAAACCCAGCGATGTGGGAGGGTCTCAGAGCCTGGGCTCCAGCCCGAGTGGGAACGGCTACGCTGCTAGATTTAGCCCTGCAGCACAAGCCCCAGTCAGTTGACCCAGGCTTTGAGACTTGCAGCCACAGGTGGGTTTTTGTACCCATGTCTCCAGCAATGAGACTAACCAAGCTGGGCTGGTGTATTCAGGGCCCTGGGCTCAAGGTGCCATTTCTGTAATTCCCATGGGGTTTATTAGGACAAATGGGCCCTTCACCCTTCAGAGCCTCTTTGTGTCAGTGTGAGCAGCCCTGAGCTCCCTGCTTGGGCTCTGGTGCCAATACGGAGACATTCCTTGTCACTCATTCAAACATGTAACTCCACTTGCTAAAATTGAGCTAAATATGTTAAACAGTGACTCCACTGGCAGTAAATGTGGCTTTCAATTGAGTTAAGTTGGCTCGACTGAGCTGACTTGACTGACTTGACATGAAATCTTCAATGCATCCCATTGGTCCCAGACACTGACCTTTCTGCCTCTTCATCGCAGCTTGCAGGGTCTCTAGGGGGAGAAAAGAGGGAGAGGTGAGACTTCCCCCTGTCGGGTTTATGGGGATAATGTTAATTTTGTAACTGGCCCAGACACTGACCTTTCTCTCGTTCCCGTTCAGACAGCAGGGTCTCTAGAGAGAGAACAGGGTGAGAGGTGATGCATTAATTCATAGATTCCAAGGCCAGAAGGGACCACTGTGATCACCTAGTCTGACTCCTGCATAACACAAGCCAGGGGACTTCCCCACAATAATTCCTACAGCAGATCATTTAGAAAAACACCCAATCTTGATTTACAAATTGCCAGGGCTGGAGAATCCACCACGGCCCTTGGGAAATTGTTCCAATCATTAATTAACAATGGCAAGATTTCACCCTATTTTATTTATGGGGATAAATCTACTGTCAGCTAGTGTAATGGGATCCAAACACTGACCTTTCTCGCTCTCCATCTCAGATCGCAGAATCTCTGGAGGGAGAAAAGGGCGAGAGGGGAGATTTCACCGTTGTGTTTATGGTGCAGTTCCAGATAGTAATATAATTGTGCTGTAACTATGAAAGTGAGGCAGACGGACTGACAAACAGGACACACAGACAGATCTGTCTCAACATCCCTGCACTGACCATCCCTCACTTCCCTCCCCCACCAACCATCACTTCTAGGAGCTGCTCTAAATGTCTCCCCCAGGAGCCATCCCTGCTTTCTGGGACCCGTCACACTCCTATCTGATCTGGCTGTTGCGGGGGAGAGGAGAGAAGGTCTCTTTTTTTATCCAGTTCCCTGTCTCCTCCCCTCTGTGCCCATCCCCTGAAAAGCCCCAGGTCTCCCCAGCTCCTGACTGTGGGGATGGGGAAGGGAAGTGAAGGATAGGAATGGGGCATTGACCTGAGCTGGATAAGGGATAGGGTCTGATTGGCTCCATCATAGGTCAACTCCTGGCCATGTATCATTAGGGTCATGCCCATTCCCTGATCCTAGTGATATCTGGGAACAGCTCCTTCTAGGGCCTGTGTAGATGGGGTGCCCCAGCTAAGAATGGGGAGGAAGGGTCTTTCTTTAGCTGGATGCTTGGGTCAGCATGAGCCAGGGAGGGGTGTGTGGATGGGCCCCTACAGGCATCACCTCTAAGATCAGCTCTTTCCTACTTGGAGCTCATCCACTTGGTGCATTAACCCTGAGGTACCAACACAGCTGGAAATGGAGGAAGCATCATATCTGCCAGTCACTGCTGAGCACAGACTGAGTGAGACCATCTTGTGACCCAGTGTGAGCAGCATCTCAGAACAGCTGTTCAAGTCCTGAGGCTAGGTCTACACTGCAGCGGGGGTCCGACCTAAGATACGCAACTTCAGCTACGTGAATACCGTAGCTGAAGTTGCGTATTTTAGGTCGGCTTACCTAGTGGTGAGGACGCGGGAAAGTCGACCGCTGCCGCGCTGCCGCCGACTCTGCTGCCGCCTCCTGCCGAGGTGGATTTCCGGAGTCGACGGCAGAGCGATCAGGGATCGATTTTACCGCGTCTTCACTAGACGCGGTAAGCCGATCCCCGATAAACCGATTGCTACCCGCCGGATCGGCGGGTAGTGAAGACAAAGCCTAGAGTGTGTTTGTATTATTACAGCATTCTAGCCACACAGCTCACCAGTGCAACTAGTGTGGAGAATTCTCTGAAAGGCCCAGGGAACAAGACAGAGACAGTTAATTTTTCTGATTTTTTTGTGCTTCGAAATAAATCATAGAATCATAGAATATCAGGGTTAGAAGGGACCTCAGGAGGTCATCTAGTCCAACTCCTGCTCAAAGGAGGACCAATCCCCAACTAAATCATCCCAGCCAGGGCTTTGTCAAGTCTGACCTTAAAAACCTCCAAGGAAGGAGATTCCACCACCTCCCTGGGTAACCCAATCCAGTGCTTCACCACCCTCCTAGTGAAAAAGTTTTTCCTAATATCCAATCTAAACCTCCCCCACTGCAACTTGAGACCATTACTCCTTGTTCTGTCATCTGGTACCACTGAGAACAGTCTAGATCCATCCTCTTTGGAACCCCCTTTCAGGTAGTTGAAAGCAGCTATCAAATCCCTCCTCATTCTTCTCTTCTGCAGACTAAACAATCCCAGTTCTCTCAGCCTCTCCTCATAATTCATGTATTCCAGTCCCCTAATCATTTTTGTTGCCCTCTGCTGGACTCTTTCCAATTTTTCCACATCCAAGGGGAAGTCGTGCCTGACTAACCTAATTGCCTTCTATGATGAGATAAGTGGCTCTGTGGATGAGGGGAAAGCAGTGGATGTGTTATTCCTTGACTTTAGCAAAGCTTTTGATACGGTCTCCCACAGTATTCTTGCCGCCAAGTTAAAGAAGTATGGGCTGGATCAATGGACTGTAAGGTGGATAGAAAGCTGGCTAGATCGTCGGGCTGAACGGGTAGTGATCAACGGCTCCATGTCTGGTTGGCAGCCGGTTTCAAGCGGAGTGCCCCAAGGGTCGGTCCTGGGGCCAGTTTTGTTTAATATCTTTATTAATGATCTGGAGGATGGTGTGGACTGCACTCTCAGCAAGTTTGCAGATGACACTAAACTGGGAGGCGTGGTAGATACGCTGGAGGGTAGGGATCAGATACAGAGGGACCTAGACAAATTAGAGGATTGGGCCAAAAAAAACATGATGAGGTTCAACAAGGACAAGTGCAGAGTCCTGCACTTAGGACGGAAGAATCCTATGCACTGCTACAGACTAGGGACCGAATGGCTAGGTAGCAGTTCTGCAGAAAAGGACCTAGCGGTCACAGTGGACGAGAAGCTGGATATGAGTCAACAGTGTGCTCTTGTTGCCAAGAAGGCTAATGGCATTTTGGGCTGTATAAGTAGGGGCATTGCCAGCAGATCGAGGAACGTGATCGTTCCTCTTTATTCGATATTGGTGAGGCCTCATCTGGAGTACTGTATCCAGTTTTGGGCCCCACGCTACAAGAAGGATGAGGAAATATTGGAAAGAGTCCAGCGGAGGGCAACAAAAATGATTAAGGGTCTGGAGCACATGACTTATGAGGAGAGGCTGAGGGAACTGGGATTGTTTAGTCTCCAGAAGAGAAGAATGAGGGGGGATTTGATAGCTGCTTTCAACTACCTGAAGGGGGGTTCCAAAGAGGATGGAGCTCGGCTGTTCTCAGTGGTGGCAGATGACAGAACAAGGAGCAATGGTCTCAAGTTGCAGTGGGGGAGGTCTAGGTTGGATATTAGGAAACACTATTTCACTAGGAGGTTGGTGAAGCACTGGAATGCGTTACCTAGGGAGGTGGTGGGATCTCTTTCCTTGGAGGTTTTTAAGGCCCGGCTTGACAAAGCCCTGGCTGGGATGATTTAGTTGGGAATTGGTCCTGCTTTGAGCAGGGGGTTGGACTAGATGACCTCCTGAGATCCCTTCCAACCCTGATATTCTATGATTCTATGATTCTTGTAGTGTGGGTCCCAAAACTGGACACAGTACTCCAGATGAGGCCTCACCAATGTCGAATAGAGGGGAATGATCACGTCCCTCGATCTGCTGACAATGCCCCTATTTATACAGCCCAAAATGCCGTTAGCCTTCTTGGCAACAAGAGCACACTGTCGACTCATATCCAGCTTCTCGTTTACTGTAACCCCTAGGTCCTTTTCTGCAGAACTGCTGCCTAGCCATTCATTCCCTAGTCTGTAGCAATGTATGGGATTCTTCCGTCCTAAGTGCAGGACTCTGCACTTGTCTTTGTTGAACTTCATCAGCTTCCTTTTGGCCCAATCCTCTAATTTGTCTAGGTCCCTCTGTATCCTATCCCTACCCTCCAGCGTATCTACCACTCCTTCCAGTTTAGTGTCATCTGCAAACTTGCTGAGGGTGCAGATGAGCCCAACATAGCTCTCTCTGAACACATAGACAAATTTTACATATGACTGAAAATGAGTGAATCCTTGTGTGATGGGGAGTATCAACCCTGCACTGGTCCAACAAGGGTTGAACACAGCCTCTGGGTGCAAGAGGCCATGCTTCCTCACCCCTTCTGGACAGGCTCCAACTGGACGCTGGATATACAAGGGAGCAGTTCAGCCCAGTCTGGGCTGACAGAGGAAGAGAGCGTACACATGCTCTGAGCTCCTGCCAGGAAACTGCTAGAGCTGCAGATTGTGGCAGCTGAACACACTGAGTCCACGGCAGGACCCCGGTTGACCGCAGAGACAGAGGAAGACAGATGGCTGTTGCTGGTGGAGGAAATGCCATCACTGGAATCATGGGTGGGAAGCAGCCCAGGAAGATTATTTGTTTAGTTTGGAACCTGCATCTGAAACCAGGGCTACTGGTTTCATAGGGCCCTGGGTTGGGACCCAGTGGAGCAGGGTGGGTCTGGGTCCCCCTATCCCTTCCTCCACCTACCACTGGGTGCAGGGGCCACCCCAGGGATTGGGTGCTTATGCCTGAGATGGTGACTATTGGGCACTGCTACTGGAGGCTAGAGCCACTGGTTGTTAAAGCCCCTGGTTGATTGACTTTCACTGCTAGGCCTTGCTGTCCTGAGGATAGGGGCAGCCATATTGAGGGCAAGGGCAGCCCCATATATTCTGGTCACAGGGTCTCTCTGCCCTCCACACCCATCCTGCCTAGGTGCTCACTATGATGGGATTGCTTGCCCAAATGATCACTTTTGGCTGACTGATTTAGTTGGGGATTGGTCCTGCTTTGAGCAGGGGGTTGGACTAGATGACCTCCTGAGGTCCCTTCCAACCCTGAGATTCTATTATTCTATGTGGGATCCCCCATCTCCTTGTTATTGGGGCAGGAGGAACAAAGGGTTGTTATCTTTGGTGTCGTGGGTGAATGTGCACTTCATCAGACTTCCGTTGTTGTTATGACTTCCGTCTGATGAAGTGGGAATTCACCCACGAAAGCTTATGCTCCAATACTTCTATTAGTCTTAAAGGTGCCACAGGACCCTCTGTTGCTTTTTACAGATTCAGACTAACACGGATACCCCTCTGATACTATCCTTGGTGTGTGAATCAAGGGCAGCAGAACTGTACTTGGCATAACTGATTGAAGGACTCACCTTCAAGTAAATGGCACTCGCTAGGCAGGGGACATGGGCTCCAAAGCCTAGTGAGGTTGGCCAGCCAGCCAGCCAGCTATTTGATCCTTTTGCTCTGCTGTGTAATAACAAAGTTAATTTGGACTCAATTGAGAGTTTTGTTATACACCCTAGAGCTGAAATCACTGATAGATCTAACTGTTAGACCTGCTTTGGGACAGTGTCTCTGATGTAAGAGACTTCCTAGTGTGCACCAGCCAGTGAGGCTCCCACACTTTAACACTGAAATCATGACAGCTGTGTTAAGTGGGGGGGACCTGATAACATCCTGGTGGATTGGGGTAGCAATTGGCCAGCAGGGTGGCTGGGGAAGAGAAGCAGAGTGCCAATTGTCTGGCAGGGTAGCGGGTGAAGAGGCACAGTGATTGGCCAGCACGGTGGCTGGGGAAGAGGAGTGGCAAGCTTTTGCCTGGGCAGCAGAGCTACTAATGTGCCTGCTTACCCCCTCTCCACCCAGGGTGGGAGGTGAACTCTGCAGATGCACCTCTGGACCCTGGGTCTGCACTGACCCAGAACAACAACTGTGAGTGGGGTGCAGAGAAGGGATGGGCATGTTAAAGGGACATTTGGTTGCTGGACTTAAGAACCTGAGGGGAAAAGGACACTGCCTGAGTCTTTGGCTCATTGTTTATGTTTATGAACCCTGTTTGTGGTGTTTTCCCAAATTAATGCTGGGTTATTTCCCTCCTTTCATTAAAAGTTTATTTCTACACTGAGACTTTGTGCTTGCAAGAGGGAAAGTATTGCCTCCTAGAGACACCCAGAGGGTGGTATATAATTGTCCCAGGTTACTGGGTGGAGGCTCACGCTGGTTTTGTGTTGCATTGTTGAAGAGAATCCCCTAGATATTGCACCTGGCCCTTGTTGCTGCCAGTTCCAACAGGCAGAAGGCTTACAGGTGACAGTTCTAAAGGTACAACACCCAGTTCCAGCTTTCACACGTACAAAGCAGAGCTCCTTTCTGCTTCTCTGAATTACCTGCTCCCGTCCGCACTGGGAAATTGTTGGAACAGACATTTCCCCTTCCCAATTCTTCAGATACTTGTAAATTCCCACACAGCACTTCAGGCGAGAAAGCCCTGGCTGGGACTTTCACAGCTGTCTTGGGGGTTTGCACACTTGGTGCCCATTAATTTAAACAAAAATCGAGTATTCAGATCCCTTAGGAAGCTTTGAAAACCCCAGCATTGCTAGAAATGGCCAGATCACTAAAGGCCAATTTCTGCCCCTTGTGATCAGAGGAAAACCTACAGCTGAGCACTTGTACTACAATAGAGAGTTTATTGCCCTGCCCTGTAGCAGGATCTCAGGGCTTATCTACACCTACAGCACTGCAGCTGCACCAGTGCAGATGCGCCGCTGGAGCGCTTAGTGGAGACGCTACCTACGCCGAGAGGAGAGCCTCTCCCATTGGGGTAGGTACTCCACCTCCCCGAGACCTAGGTCAGTATCACTGAGTTGCTCACAGGTGAGGATTCCCCACACCCCCGAGCGAGGGATGTAGTTATACCGACAGAAGTGAGCAGTGTAGATCCACCCTCAGGCTGAGCGTAGCAAGTTTCAGCGCAGTAACTTGCCAGTGTAGACAGGCTCCCAGCACTGGGAGCTACGCCCCTCGTGGAGTGGTTTTCCTAGAGCGCAGGGAGAGCTCTCTCTGAGCGCTGGTGCGTGACCACACTGTAGATAAGGTTATTGCTAACCTCTCCATTATCACTACTTTCCCATTTGCAGCTCTTACTCATCTGGATGGGGAGGGGCATGCACAGACTGGGAGGGCGGGGGGGCAGAACTGGAACTGAAGAAATCCCCTCTCTCCTCTTACTTTCTGTTAGTTTTTTCTTGCTAAGTTACACATGTCAGCGCTCCAAGCCCAGCTCACTGAGCCCCACCCGGGTGTTTCAATGTAAGCAGGGCTGATCCCCGTGGAATGGTTCAGAATCCCATTCGATTGGGATCCTTTAGTGAGCGTTGAAGGGGTGAAGCCATTTGACACTTCTCAGCTCAAATGTGAAGTCATTGTTCACCCTCCTCCCGCCGCCCATTGCCTGAAACTCTTCTGAACATGGAATCAAAGCCCCTTGATCCCGGTATCTTTACTTTTGTTTCTCATTTTTATCTCTCCCTCCACCCAAATTCCCCCCTCTCGTTACTTCACCTGTTGCTCGGTGTCGCCTCCAGAAGCAGTAACCAGCCAGGGCCATGAGAACAGCCAGGAGAGCCAGGATCACCCACAGAGCCACTTTCGAGGGATTGACCCTTGGGAAAAACAGCTCTGCAAGAGAAAGTGCCATTGACTTGGGAGCAAACAGGCGCAGAATGAAGGCAGGACGCTGCGACAGTGGTAACACCGTGATTAGTTAAAAGACTCTCACAGGGAAATACACCGTGAGATGTGGCTCCTTTGTGCTTTATTATTGAGTCAATGAAAGTCCAGGCTTTATTCTTCTTACTGATCAAGGTTCATTAGTGGGAGGGGGGGTGTTGGAGGTGGGAGGGGGCAGGGACAGGGTGGAGCTCTGCTGTGTTACATCAATCCCCCACTGGCATAAATTCAGGTATTCCCTAGGCTGCTCTAACTGATCCCCAAGCTGCAGCCAGTGCAGACTGGCCCTCTGAATCAGAGAGTTGTGACCAGTCCCTGACACCCCCAACTCCCCTGTGCTCAGAGGGGCTCAGCCACATGAGAGAGTCTGGCCCAAAATATGTTATTGCAGGATTTTAATACAAACAAAACCTGAGCCTGGAGAGTCAGATTAAAAATTCCTCCAGATTCCTCTTCCCTGGGCCCTGGGATGATGCTGGCAACAGGGTCCTTGCTATGTGATTAGTGCAGTGTATTGAAAACTGTGTAGAAATCACAAATTGTCCCTCTGAATCCTGGGGGGTTTTCTGTTGCTGCTTGCAGGCTAGGGGGCTCTGTAAGGAGCATGCAGTGTGGGGCCTCTGCAGTCACTCTGCACAGAGCCGGGTGGGCTGTGTTCTGCCTCTGTGCCTCAGGGAGCAGCCTGCTTTGTCTCTCTCTGTATTTGGCTGTTGTGTGTTAGAGTTCTGGATTCCTGGGAATAAAGCAGCATTACATTGCACCCTTCCAGGAAAAGTATTTGTTTTGTTTCTCACTCTCTGTGGGTATGCTGTGAACACAACAATCATGTGATACCGGGCACACCATACGCTTATCAGCAGTGCAGTACTATGAGATCTCAGATGAATAGTGATTAACATATGCAACATCGTTATTATTAGAGTGATGAACTACTCATTCTGTATTAACAAAGTTATTTGGTAGATAATAATACAGAAAAATATGAACCTTTTTTCTAGAAATCAAGATGCTTTTTAGCTAAAAGTTTGTTTATGCATGTTTTGGGCCTGATCCTTTAGTGTTAGCACTGCCAAAAACTCTCACCAGCCTGGTTATGCAGGGAAGGTAGGACCCGTCCCATTATGTGACCGTGGAATAAAAAAACACAATGTACATGCATGGCCGATGCTGGCTGTGGAGCTCTCTGATTACTGCCTTCTGAGCAATTAAGTACAAGTTACAACCTGATCCTCAGTTATGACTTGGGCAAAACTCTGGGATTTTGCCAGAGTCTGAACTACAGGACGGGGCCCATAGTGCAGCTCCCACATTGATGTGGGAGTTTCAGATGTCATCTAAGTAGCGATGCTCAGACCATATCCAGGGCTCTCTTGTGCTAGTCAGGAAAAATGACTTCATTAGCCAGATTTTCATAAATACTCAGCACCACAGAATGTCAGGGTTGGAAGGGACCTCAGGAGATCATCTAGTCCAATCTCCTGCTCAAAGGGGGACCAATCCCCAGACAGATTTTTGCCCCAGATTCCTAAATGGCCATCTCAAGGATTGAACTTACAACCCTGGGTTTAACAGGCCAATGCTCAAACCATAGAGCTATCCCTCCCCACCCAGCAGCTCTCACTGAGAAGAAAGGAGAATTCCCTCCCACACCCCCACTGAGAACTGCGATGGTCACAGCACACACAGAGAAGTTAGACACAGACATCAATACTCTTGCTGGAAGGTTGCAGTGTAACATGACTTTATTCCTTAGAATCCAGAACATTAACCCACAAGAACCCCACAATGGAGTCTCTAAGGCAGCGGGCACAGTTCATCCCACCTTGCTTTACGTAACACTGTGACACACTGCACCCCATATAAAACCCTGAACCCCCATGTTCACCACTGTTATATGGTTATGATATATTTTGTACAAAGTATGCCTTGTGAAGTATCATTTGAAATCCATAATTTACTGAATATCATTGTTCTGTTAAAATGTGTACGTTAACATTGTATGTGGAGCTATGAGATTTTACTATGTTTGTTAGTGAAATGTGTTGTAATTCTGGGGAATGCCCACAGACTAGCTCCTCAGAGACAACAAAGAACTGACGACAGGTGATGGAAAGCTATTAACTGCTGAGGCAACCATTCACCATCAGGGGGACTGTAAACAAAAGATTTGCATATCATCCCCAGTGACATCTCAAACGTCACGTACACAGATGGTGAGTACAAGAAATGTACAGTTCTCCTGATAGACTCTTTGACTCTCACATACACAGGGGACTGTTTTGTCTACACCCCAGTGGGGAGTAATCTCTTGAAGAGAGGAGGAGGGTATAAAATAATAGAGAGTGATCTTCACATTACCTCTCCTCCCCCATCTCTACTCACAGCAATAAGATTGCTTGAAAGTCAGTAGGAGCATCATTGAACTGTGTGTGGGGAGGGCAGGGGAGAGTTGGTCCTAGCTGGAAGGCTTTCCAGTTAGTTTGGACTGCAGTAAGTGTTTGGGTGTGAGAAACCTTTTTGCTTTCAAATCTTACTTAGCTTGGTAAAATTTAGGAATTAATTTTTGGTTTTATTTTTTATTTCTTTTGTAACTAATTCTGACCTTTATGCCGTATCCCTTATTATCACGTAAACTCTATCTTTCTCTAGTTAATAAACTTGTTTTATTGTTTTACCTAAACCAGCGTGTTTTGATAAAGTGTTTGGGAAATCTCTACTCAGGTTAACAAAGGCACCAGCAGAATCATTTCCTTTGATGAAATGACTGACTATTAATGAGCTTGCATTGTTCAGTAGTGTGCTGGACACTACAGGATGCACATTTCTGGGTGCGAAGCTGGGGAATTTGCGAGTGTCACCCTATATGTAGTTCATAAGTGGCTGGGGAAGCATTCATGTCACTTTGCTGGGAGTGACTTTACTTGCTAATGGCTGTGTGTGTGCAGAGCCCAGAGAGGCTGCTTTTCACTAGCAAAGCTGTGTAACAGGCACCCTTGGCTGGAGAGTTGAAGGGACACAGCAGTTCAACAGTCCAGACTGTACCCTAGGGCATGTCACAAACAGGACTTTACTTCTTAGAATCCAGAACCATAACACACAAGAAACCAAACCAGAGAGGGGAGGCTGCTCCCTAAGGCAGTGGGCATCTTGCTTTACATTGGCTTGTCTATAGGAACAGTTAGTGCGCGGCAGGCTGGGATGTAAATGCACCTTGCACTAGCCTGCTGCGCACTAACTGGCTGTGTGCACCGTGCGACTGTGCACTACAAGTTCCCTGGTGCATTTTGATCTGTTCCCGTTTCAGAACAGGGTAGAACAAAGCACACTGCAGAATTACTAGTGTACCTAGCAGGGTCCACATGGACAGTTAGTATGTGGCAGGCTAGTGAGAGGCAGATTTACACCCCAGCTTGCCACAAACTAACTGTTTCTGTAGACTCGCAGGATTTTCTGCAGAGCCCTCCGGTCTGCGAATAGGACCTGGCAAACACCCCTCTCTTAAAGTGATAGCTTGAAATTCCAACATAGTCCACACTACACCACAAGAACAAAGGAGAATTCCCTCCCCCACCCCTACTGAGAAGAATGATGATTGCTGGTGTGACATTACACTCCATATTCTTAATGAAAATATGCTTATGGTATGGATATGACATAACTGAGTTGTACTTTATGCAAGACAGTCCCTGTGAGGTATCATTGGAAAGGTTATGATTTACTGATATGATTATCCCATTTGTATCCATGTATCATTTTTGTATCTGAAGATAGGAATATTGACTATGTATCTGTATTCCAACTATGCTACTTTGGGTGACGGCCACTGCTAACACTTCAGGTACAACAATGGAGAAGCCAGACAGGGCCAATGGCCCATCAGTGAGGACAATGGACTGTGAAAAGGCTTGGCCTTCCTGCGGATGCTTCATACTGCCACTGATGGACGCTGTGATGCTACAGAGTCAGGTGACCTGGTCACCTGATACTAACCTCCATTTTGGACTGCTGAACTTTTCCACTGGGGGGTGGGAAATCAAACAAAGGATTCCTGCCTTATCAAAATCCTATATAAGGTGGGGGATGGAAACAATCAAGGTCTTCAGTTCATGTCTCCTCTTCCTCCCCACTGTCACACCCCAAGGTCCCCTCCCTCAGGGAGTCCCCTGGGAAGGCAAATTAGCATGGTATATTGCTAACGCTGTTGCTAGCATTGCAAAGCATTTTGGGGAGGGTTAAAAATGCATGAATGGAGACTGGAAGTTTCCTTTTTAGGTATGAGAGGCCGAGACGGGAGGCAGAAGAAGAGCAGGAAACGGGTTAACTTACCACTTTAGCTTGCTTAGCCTTAGGTTGAAAATAGGACATATGAAAATAGGACAATATGACAATAGACCATAGCTCACAGCTGGCCCTGGCTGTGAGCTGAGAAAGACGGGGGCTTAAAAGCTGCCCAAGCGGCTGTAAAAAAAAAAATCCAACTACACAGACTTGCACCTGCAGAACAGCCAAGCCAATGAAAAAGAAAACAAAGCCCAGGGCTGCAAAGTCTGAAAACACAGACGAGACAACAAGAGGGGGAGCCGAGCCAGGCTCCCTGCCTGCTTTGGCCCCCGGCCCCACGCCACTCCGTTCCAGGAAGCAGCTGGAACCGTGTCCCTGAAGCCCCTGGGGGGTAGGGGGGCTCAGGGTTCCGTGTGTGTGCTGCTCTTGCTGCTCCTCCAGGTACCTCCCATGAAGCTCCCATTGGCCGCGGTTCCCTGTTCCCGGCCAATGGGAGCTGCAGGGGGCAGTGTCTGGAAGGAGGCAATGCAGGAGCCCTCTGCCTCCTTCCCCCTTCCTCCCGGCCCAAAGGGGAGTACTGCCAGCTGCTTCAGAGAGCAGTGCGGGGCTCGCAGCACCACAGGGGGCAATCCCACGGGTAGGCAGAGGGGCGGGGGGGTGCGGGGAGCTTGGCGGGCCACATGCAAGAGCCCCGTGGGCCGCATGTTTGAGACCCCTGTCCTAGAGCCTGGTCTCTAGCCCAAGCCTGAACGTCTACACTGCCATTTAACTGCCCCTTAGCCCAAGCCCCTTAGCCTGAGCCAGCTGGCACAGGCCACCAGCAGGTGTCTAACTGAAGTGTAGACATATCCAAAGAGAACTGAGGTTGTTCAGGACTTTACAAGATGTGCTTCGCACCTTGAAGTTTCAGGCCAATAAATAGGAGACACAATGATAAATACTCTCCGCTCATGTCTGCAGCATCTTGGTCTATCCATGTGTTGCACGGACGGGCACTGACCTGCTATTGAAATCACTGATTCTCTCTCCTGGTTGAGTCGGGGGTTCCTGACACAGCAGGACACTTTCTGGTTGGACTCTTCTGTTAGAACAATGGAAATTTCTGTTTGAAACAGGCCATTGGCCTCTGGGGTTATTTCTTCAGAGGCCGATGGTAAGATCTGCCCCTGGTGATCTTTCCACTGAGCCTTGGGCTGTGGGTACCATCCGGATGATCGACACACAACCCGGATCCCTCCGTCCTGATGTCCCACCACAGAGATGACAGGAGCAGAGCCCATATCTACAGAAGAAATAAATAAACTTGTGATAATCCTACAGTGCCCAGTAATGAGCCAAAAGCTTTATTACACTATCAAAAACCATTTCTTATTAAACTAATAATTAGACGTGAGTTCACGAGTGTGGTTGGTCAGTTAATCTGGCCAGATTAATATTTGGTATACAGTAACATTAATATTATAATAGGGCTTTTCTATATGTACAAATTTGCTCCAGTCTAGTTAAACTGGTTTAGTTAAATTGGTTTAGTTAATCAAGTGCAAATTCCTGTGTGGACACTCTTAAACCAAGAAGGAATTGACTCAAGATAAATGAATATCCCTTGGGGTAAGTTTGTTGTCTGTAGTGTTTGTGTTTGTGGTGTGCTTGCTGCTTGACTGAAATATAACGTGTGGTCTGTTTGTTTGGGGGACCATGTGCTGACCGTGTGTGTGCTGAGCCTAGTGGCCTGCTAGGCAAGGCTGAGAGCTAGGAGCTTCTTGATGAGGCATCCAAACAACCCTTAACTACGGGGTGGGGCTACTCAGGCAGAGCAGGGCTTTAAAAAGCCCACTCCTAAGCGACCAGAGGAGCTAGCAAACAGGGGAGTTTGGCGAGGGAGTTTACAGTTGGAGTGTGAGCAGGGGCTAGATACACCTAACATTATTTGCACTTAAAGGTCAAAACATCGCTTGATAAAAACAAAGCACCAACAAGGGAACAAGCTTCGGAAGTAAAAAGATAACGCAGGCAGAAGTCCAGCAACAGAGTGGGAGCTACCCAGTTTATTGCACCCAATGCAGCATGTATGATTACCTGCGCTATGGGCAGGTGGTGTATATGTGCATTTGGTGCAAGGAGCTCCTGGCCCTCAGAGACCGTGTACGGACTTTGGAGACCAGGGTGGCTGAGCTGGAGGAGCTATGAGAGACAGAGAGGTACATAGATGAGACTTTCCAGGACACAGCAGAACGGTCCCACCCCCAGTCTGACAGTCTCTATGCTGTTGAGGAGGATGAAAGCCTCAGGGAAGGAGAACATCCAACTGGAGCAGAGGGAAATGATCCCATAGTTGGGACCCTCCTCCCAGATGATGTTATGGTATCCTCTCACACTGAGGATACTTCTCCGGGGGAGGGAACTCCAGTTATTAGGAAAAGGCAGGTGTTAGTAATGGGCGATTCGATCATTAGAAACATAGATAGCTGGGTTTGCGATGATCGGGAGAACCGCATGGTGACTTGCCTGCCTGGGGCGACGGTTGTGGCTCTCTCGAGACATCTAGATAGGCTTATGTGTAGCGCTGGGGAGGAGCCGGTGGTCATGGTACCTGTAGGTACCAACGACATGGGGAAGGTTAGGAGAGAGGTCCTGGACGCCAAATTTAGGCTGCTAGGTAAGAGACTGAAGTCCAGGACCTCCATGATAGCATTCTCTGAAATGCTTCCAGTTCCACAGGCAGGGCCAGTTAGACAGGCAGAACTGCAGGGTCTCAATGTGTGGATGAGACGATGGTGTAGGGAGGAGGGGTTTAGATTTATTAAGAACTGGGGAAGCTTTTGGGAGAGGGGGAGCCTATACAGGAAGGATGGGCTCCACCTAAACCAAAACAGAACCAGATTGCTGGTGCTTAAAATTAAAAAGGTCGTAGAATAGTTTTTAAACTAAGGGCTGGGGGAAAGCCGACAGGTGCGGAGGAGCATGTGTTTTGGACATCCCTTAGGGGAGGATCTATAAATGGATATTCCCTATGTTCTAATAAGGAGGAGAGAATGGAAAATGATAAAATACAGGTAGGATCTGATGAGAAACAGTCAAATGAAAAAAAGTCCCATTAATTATGTCATGCAATAGGGGACAGCCAAAAAATGACAAGTTTTTAAAATGCTTATATACCAATGCTAGAATTCTAAATAATAAGATGGGTGAACTAGAGTGCCTAGTATTAATGAGGATATTGATATAATAGGCATCACAGAAACCTGGTGGAATGAGGATAATCAATGGGACACAGTAATACCAGGGTACAAAAATATCGGAAGGACAGAACAGGTCGTGCTGGTGGGGGAGTGGCACTATATGTGAAAGAAAGTGTAGAATTCAATGAAGTAAAAATCTTAAATGAACTAAATTGTAATATAGAATCTCTATGGATAGTAATTCCATGCTTGAAAAAATAAGAATATAGCAGTAGGACTATATTACAGACCACCTGACCAGGATGGTGTTAGTGACTCTGAAAGGTCAGGGAGATTAGAGAGGCTATTAAAATAAAAAACTCAATAACAATAATGGGGAATTTCAACTATCCCCATATTGACTGGATACACATCACCTCAGGAAGGGATGCTGAGATAAAGTTTCTTGACACCTTAAATGACTGCTTCTTGGAGCAGCTAGTCCTGGAACCCACAAGAGGAGGGGCAATCCTTGATTTAGTCCTAAATGGAGCACAGGATCAGGTCCAGGAGGTGAATATAGCTGGACTGCTTGGTAACAGTGACCATAATATAATTAAATTTAACATCCCTGTGCTGGGGAAAACCCCACAGTGGCCCAACATTGTAGCATTTAATTTCAGAAAGGGGAACTACACAAAAATTAGGAGGTTAGTGAAACAGAAATTAAAAGGTACAGTACCAAAAGTAAAATCCCTGCAAGCTGTGTGGAAACTTTTTAAAGACACCATAATAGAGGCTCAACTTAAATGTATACCCCAAATTAAAAAACATAATAAGAGAACCAAAAAAGAGCCACCGTGGTTAAACAACAAAGTAAAAGAAGCAGTGAGAGGCAAAAAAGGCATCCTTTAAAAAGTAGAAGATAAATCCTAATGAGGAAAATAGAAAAGAGCATAAACTCTGGCGAATGAAGTGTAAAAATATAATTAGAAAGACCAAAAAAGAATTTGAAAAACAGCTAGCCAAAAACTCCAAAAGTAATAGCAAACATTTTTTAAAATACATCAGAAGCAGAAAGCCTGCTAAACAACCAATGGGGGCCACTGGACAATCGAGATGCTAAAGGAGCACTCAAAGACAATAAGGCCATTGCGGAGAAACTAAATGAATTCTTTGCTTCGGTCTTCACTGTTGAGGATGTGAGGGAGATTCCCAAACCCGAGCCATTCTTTTTTTTTGGGTGACAGATCAGAGGAACTGTCCCAAATTGAGGTGTCATTAGAGGAGGTTTTGGAACAAATTGATAAACTAAACAGCAAGAAGTCTCCAGGACCTGATGGTATTCACCCAAGAGTTCTGAAGGAACTCAAATGTGAAATTGCAGGACTACTAACTGTCATCTGTAACCTATCATTTAAATCAGCTTCTGTACCAAATGACAGGAGGATAGCTAATGTGACGCCAATTTTTTAAAAGAGTTCCAGAGGTGACCCTGGCAACTACAGGCCAGTAGGCCTCACTTCTGTACCAGGCAAATTGGTTGAAACTATCGTAAAGAACAAAATTGTCAGACATATAGATGAACATAAATTGTTGGGAAATCGTCAACATGGTTTTTGTAAAGGGAAATCATGCCTCACCAATCTACTAGAATTCTTTGAGGGGTCAACAAGCATGCGGACAAAGGAGATCCAGTGGATATAGTGTATTTAGATTTTCAGAAAGCCTTTGATAAGGTCCCTCACCAAAGGCTCTTAAGCAAAATAAGCAGTCATGGGATAAGAGGGAAGGTTCTCTCATGGATTGGTAACTAGATAAAAGATAGGAAACAAAGGGTAGGAATAAATGGTCAGTTTTCAGAATGTAGAGAGGTAAAGAGTGGTGTCCCCCAGGGATCTGTACTGGGCCCAGTCCTATTTAACATATTCATAAACGATCTGGAAAAGGGGTAAACAGTGAGGTGGCAAAATTTGCAGATGATACAAAACTACTCAAGATAGTTAAGTCCCAGGCAGACTGTGAAGAGGTACAAAAGGATCTCACAAAACTGGGTGACTGGGCCACAAAATGGCAGATGAAATTTAATGTTAGTAAATGCAAAGTAATGCACATTGGAAAATATAATCCTAACTATACATATACAATGATGGGTTCTAAATTAACTGTTATCATTCAAGAAAGAGATCTTGGAGTCATTGTGGATAGTTCTCTGAAATCATCTACTCAATGTGCAGCGGCAGTCAAAAAAGCGAACAGAATGTTGGGAAGCATCAAGAAAGGGCTAGATAATAAGACAGAAAATATCATATTGCTTCTATATAAATCCATGGTATGCCCACACCTTGAATATTGCGTGCAGATGTGGTCGCCCCATCTCAAAAAAGATATATTGGAATTGGAAAAGGTTCAGAAAAGGGCAACAAAAATGATTAGGGGCATAGAATGACTTCCGTATGAGGAGAAATTAATAAGACTGTGACTTTTCAACTTGGAAAAGAGGCAACTAAGGGGGGATATGATAGAGGTCTATAAAATCATGAGTGGTACAGAGAAAGTAAATAAGGAAGTGTTATTTACTCCTCATAATACAAGAACAAGGGGCCACCAAATGAAATTAATAGGTAGCAGGTTTAAAACAAACAAAACAAAGTATTTTTTCACGCAATGCACTGTCAACCTCTGGAACTCCTTGCCAGGCCAATACTATAACGGGGTTCAAAAGGGAGCTAGATATATTCATGGAAGATAGGTCCATCAATGGCTATTAGCCAGGATGGGCAGGAATGGTGTTCCTAGCCTCTGTTTGCCAGAAGCTGGGATTGGGTGACAGGGCATGGATCACTTGATAATAACCTGTCTGTTCATTCCCTTTGGGGCACCTGCCATTGGCCACTGTCAGAGGACAGGATACTGGGCTTGATGAACCTTTTGTCTGACCCAGTATGGCCGTTCTTATGTTCTTATTTAGGATTGTCCACACAGAGCTTTTCACTAGTTCATCAAAACCAGTGCACATGTATGTGTAGACAAGCATTAAATTAATTCACAAATAAAAAACCATGTTATAGGGGATTTCAGGTTTCTTGGCAGTGCCATGTACCCTTCCAGAATAAAGATGTGAATAGCATAAAACTGGTACAACTGAAAGCCAGGAAATACACTCAGGCCATGTCTACACTGCAATTTACAGCGCAGTAACTTGCTCGCTCAGGGGTGTGAAAAAACAAACCCCGCCAAGCACAGCAAGTTTTGGGTGCTGTAAAGCGCCAGTGAAGACAGACTCCAAGCATTGAGAGGCACCTGGAGCTATTCCCCTCATGGAGGTGGATTACATAGAGTGCTGGGAGAGCTCTCTCCCAAGCGTTCGCGAATGACCACACTGTCAGAACAAAGCACTGCCGTGACAGTGCTGCCACAGCAGCACTTTGAGGTTTCTAGCCCATGTCTACACTGGCAAATTAAAGCTCTCCAATTTGCTGGCTCAGGGAGGTGAAAAATCACCCCGCCGAGTGCAACAAGTTTGAGTGCTTTAAAGCGCCAGTATAGACCTGCTCCAAGCACTGGGAGCTGCACTCCTAGCGCTCGGAGCTAATCCCCTTGTGGAGGTGGATTACCAGGAGCGCTGGGAGAGCTCTCTCACAGCATGTCCACACTCGCACATCAAAGCGCTGCTGAGGCAGCACTTTGAACTTATAAATGTAGACATACCTTAGTGTAGACATAGCCTCAGCAAACCAGAAAGACAAACACTCAACAAGGAAATGTAGGATTTAAGGTAACACCTCCCATACCTGATCAAAACTTGGAGGTTTTTTTATTATTGATGAGCTAAACTGAAATAAAATTATCTTAATCTGAAACAAGAGTTTTGTACCTTAATCAAAGGTGTGAATTCAAACAGATTTCATTATATTGGGGTCAGTGTGTATGTGCAGAGAGGCCCTTAGGTTGTTTGCAAATTTCACACAGACCATCCTAGAGAGGGAAATGACCTACAAAGAGAGACAAAGAAGCTACGGGTGTCTGGAGCCTTCCCCATATGGGATTCTTGCCCAGAAGAGCATAAGCTGCGGAGTGCTCGCCCAGCAGGGGTGTGATTCACAAGGCTTTGGTCTGACAGACTCATGGGAAATGCCCAAGAGCCACAGACAAGGACTGAGGTTAAAGTGCCTAAGGTGAAAATTCTATGTAATCCCCCCATGCTTCTGTTGCTGTTCCTTTTAAACAGCCCACTGATTCCAGCTAGCTGGGGACTAGCAGGTGAACAAAGGGAAAAGTTCATGAACCCTTGCAGCATGCTCAGTAGGGCATCTCCAAGGGTGGGGGCCAATTCCACTCCCAAATACAGTAAAAGCTGTTTTATCTGGCATGTTGGGGCAATGGGGGGTACTGGTGAGTGAAAAATGCTGGTTAACTGAGAGGGAGGGAGTTTGGGTGCAGAGTTGGGGGTTGGGGCACAGGAGGGGGTGTGGAGCACAGGCTCTGGGAGGGAGTTTGGGTGCTGGAGGGGGCTTGGGGCAGGCGGTTGGGGAGCAGAAAGGGGGGCGGGGTGCCAGATACTTGGGCGCTCACCTCAGGCCGCTCCCTGCAAGCAGCGACCTGTCCTGGCTGCTCCTAGATGGAGGCATGGCAAGTGGCTCTGCGTGCTGCCCCCACCCCACCCTGAGGGAACTGCAGCCAATGGGAGCTGCGGGAGCAGCACCTGTGGGCGGAGGTAGTATGCAGATCCTCCTGGCCACCCCTCTGCCTAGGAGCAGCAGGGACATGTCACTGCTTACGGGAAGCCACCCAAGGCTTTGAGGTTTCTAGCCCATGTCTAGTGCCCCCCAAATCTGGCACCCCGCACCCCCTCCTGACCCGCAACCTCCTGCCCCAAGCCCCCTCCTGCACCCAAACTCCCTCCCAGAGCCTGCGCCCCAGCCCTGCACCCCAACCCCCATCTCCCCTCCCATATCCAAACTCCCTCCCAGAACACACACTCCACAACTCCTCCTGTGCTCCAACCCACTGCCAGCCCCGCGCCAAGTGGACCATAAACCGGAATTTCAATAATGATTAGAAATGCCGGTTTATAGAGCTTTCTGGTTGGTGAAGTGCTGGATAAAACAACTTTTACTGTATAAAGAAAAAAATTGCCAAAATCTTAAGTTATTTCAGCCAGACCCAGAGGGAGACAGCCACATCAGATCTCCACCCTGAACACATCAATGATAGTCACAGGCCTGTTTTACTCATTGCAGCAAGAAGATAGCCACAAGGAGAAGGTTACCAGACTATTCAAAGAACTGGATGCTTGCTGCTTCTTCAGCTCATGGCGGTGTGGTGACATTAATGCCACATCAGTAATGTATATTTTAAATGCACAGGATTTGTGGCCCGTGAACCATTTGGTACTGAAGAAATCTGTATGTTTGATGCTAATTTTATTGTTGTTGTTTGCAAACTATTTGCTGCATGGATGTCAAGATAAGATTGTGTCTAGATTTATGAGGAGTCTCAGTTAACTCTCAGATTGTCCTCTTATGAGCCTAATGATTGTTTTAGTTTGAGCAGCTTTATTCCATTGTGGTGTCTTGGGGCATGTTCATAGAATCATAGAATATCAGGGTTGGAAGGGACCTCAGGAGGTCATGTAGTCCAACCTCCTGCTCAAAGCAGGACCAATTCCCAACTAAATCATCCCAACCAGGGCTTTGTCAAGCCTGACCTTAAAAACCTCTAAGGAAGGAGATTCCACCACCTCCCTAGGTAACCCATTCCAGTGCTTCACCACCCTCCTACTGAAAAAGTTTTTCCTAATATCCAACCTAAACCTCTCCAACTGCAACTTGAGACCATTACTCCTTGTTCTGTCATCAGGTACCACTGAGAACAGTCTAGATCCATCCTCTTTGGAACCCCCCCTCAGGTATGAAAGCAGCTATCAAATCCCCCCTCATTCTTCTCTTCTGGAGACTAAACAATCCCATTTCCCTCAGCCTCTCCTCATAAGTCATGTGCTCCAGCCCCCTAATCATTTTTGTTGCCCTCCGCTGGACTCTTTCCAATTTTTCCACATCCTTCTTGTAGTGTGGGGCCCAAAACTGGACACAGTACTCCAGATGAGGCCTCACCAATGTCGAATAGAGGGGAACGATCACGTCCCTCGATCTGCTGGCAATGCCCCTACTTATACAGCCCAGAATGCCGTTAGCCTTCTTGGCAACAAGGGCACACTGTTGACTCATATCCATCTTCTCGTCCACTGTAAACCCTAGGTCCTTTTCTGCAGAACTGCTTCCTAGCCATTCGGTCCCTAGTCTGTAACAGTGAATGGGATTCTTCCGTCCTAAGTGCAGGACTCTGCACTTGTCCTTGTTGAACCTCATCAGGTTTCTTTTGGCCCAATCCTCTAATTTGTCTAGGTCCCTCTGTATCCTGTCCCTACCCTCCAGCGTATCTACCACTCCTCCCAGTTTAGTGTCATCTGCAAACTTGCTGAGAGTGCAGTCCATGCCATCCTCCAGATCATTAATGAAGATATTGAACAAAACCGGCCCCAGGACCGACCCCTGGGGCACTCCACTTGAAACCGGCTGCCAACTAGACATGGAGCCATTGATCACTACCCGTTGAGCCCGACGATCTAGCCAGCTTTCTATCCACCTTATAGTCCATTCATCCAGCCCATACTTCTTTAACTTGGCAGCAAGAATACTGTGGGATACTGTATCAAAAACTTGCTAAAGTCAAGGAATAACACATCCACTGCTTTCCCCTCATCCACAGAGCCAGTTATGTCCTCATAGAAGTCAATTAGGTTAGTCAGGCATGACTTGCCCTTGGTGAATCCATAATGACTGTTCCTGATCACTTTCCTCTCCTCTAAGTGCTTCAGAATTGATTCCTTGAGGACCTGCTCCATGATTTTTCCAGGGACTGAGGTGAGGCTGACTGGCCTGTAGTTCCCCGGATCCTCCTTCTTCCCTTTTTAAAAGATGGGCACTACATTAGCCTTTTTCCAGTCATCTGGGACCTCCCCTGATCGCCATGAGTTTTCAAAGATAATGTTCTACACTAGGGGCCGGATCGATGCACGGTGATCGATCCCCCGGAAGTCGATTTATCACGTCTAGTGTAGACGCGATAAATTGACCGCTGAGCGCTCTCCCATCGACTCCGGTACTCCACCAGAATGAGAAGTGCAGGCGGAGTTGACGGGAGAGCGTCAGCTGTCGAATAACTTCTGTGAAGACACTATGGTAAGGAGATCTAAGTACATTGACTTCAGCTACGCTATTCACGTAGCTGAAGTTGCGAAACTTAGATCAATCCCGTGCAGTAATGTAGACAAGCCCTTGCTCCAGTTTGGAATAAATTCAGGCTTTGAGCATCCACGACTGTCCAAATGCGCATATTTATCCCGTGTTGTTATCCACGGGTGGGAGTTCTGCTGTCCAACCAGACTGAACGCGCTCATTCTCCCTGCAGTAACACGAAATTATAGTGGGTACTTGTGTAACCAAAGTTTGGTGGGTTACATGTACAGTAGAGAAGGGAATTACCTTGTTGTAGTTATAAAGTGAACTCTGTGTAATACTCAATTGTGGCTATGATCAGAGGTGAAAGTGGGCTGGTGCATGCCAGAGCAGCACTTTGGCAAGAGCTGGCTGCCACTCTGGCCTGCACACAGCCGGCTTTTTGCTCCCCCCTGTCGGTGGGCCTGCTGGTAGGGTCCAGCAGTGTTGCCGCACGGGTGAGTGGGGGGGATGGGCCCAACCCCTGCTGCCAGCTTCAGGCCCCCTGCTAATCCCCTGGGCTGAGTCGCTCGGGGACAGGGCTTGGGTGGAGTGCGGGCACAGGGGCAGGGCAGGAGACAGCCTGTGCCCTGAAGAGTTTACAGTCTAAACAGGCAAGATGGACAAAGGGTGAGAGAGGAAACAGAGGCACAGAGACTTGCTCAAGTTCATGCACAGCTCAGTGGTAAAGGCAGGACTAAAAGCCCTGTCCTTTGACACTCAGTCCACTGCGCTGTTCTAGCTTATGTGCACATGCTTCATATTCTCTACCAATAGTGGGGAGCTGGCGCTGCTACATAATCCTGCAGTTTCCTGAGCAGGAACAAGAGACTGGCTCTCCCTTTTATGAACACAGACAATGCCTCTCAGCAGGGACAAAGGGTTGAATCAGAAGAACCACTGGAAGGAGCTGTGCACTGCTTAATTGATGGACAGGGAGGCTAAAGTCTTCCACTACTTTCACTTAGTTACAAAGATAATTTTACAAACATTTGTGACCCCCTAGGGGCTTAGAGAGAACGGCCCCTTCAAACCTGTCCTGGGACAAAGGAAGTGCTGGGTGTTCCAGGGGGAGGAAGGTGGAGACAGGGTGAATGTGTCTGTAGCTCCCAACAAGAGGGCTACAGCGAAAACCCTCACACAGTGACAGCAGCCAAGAACCTGCCCAAAGCCCAGGAGTGACAAAGCGTCTGCCTGGGGACACCCCAGGACGGGAGCCAGGAGGAGCATTGTGCCAGGGAGGAATCACCTGAGAAGGACAAACCAGAGCCAGACCCAGTTTCTCTGTCACCCAGAGCTGCATGGGGCTGTGAGTACTTGGGTTGGTGACTGCATTGGGAATAAGGAGGGAGGCTGTTAGCCAGGTAAGTGGGGAGGTTGTCGCTCTGTGTGGGTTTGCAGAGAGCGGCAGAAGAGGGCACCGGAGGGGTTTGCTGTGGAAAATTCATTGGTGTCAAAGACAACCAGGAGCACCCAAGACTCACTGCTGCCTGAGAACTTCACCCAGGACTCTTGAACTGTGAGTGTAGACGCAGTGCTTGGCGTCTCCCATTTTTAATTGTGGTATCACTGGGCCTGTGGTACCTTGGGTTGACTGTAACCTCTTTTACTGGCGCTCCCATATTTCACCCCTGTTGTTTTTCTATCTTCATCCCTCAGTAAATAAATATTTCCCTTTCCTATATTCACTGATCTATTCTGGTGTGTGTGTGTATTTATACTGGTGGGGTTTGGAACGGGTGCCTCTGGGGTGGAAGGGAGTTACCCCTCTGTGCTCCAGTGTGCGCCTGTTCTTGGACAGAGTCGCTCTGCAGAGCAGACTCCATCTTGGCCATGAGGGCTCTAAAATCGGGACATCTGATCACCCTAGGTCTGTAGGCTGTGTCAATAGAAGTGCACAGAGGTATTGCTATGTAAGCAGAGTCAGGATGAGCTCTACCCTGACATCTAGTGGTGAGCTGTGGAAAAGGACTTCAGGGGCGGATCTTGTTTGTATGGGCACACCCACCCTGCCTAACATGAGGGACTGCTTGCCCAAATGGTCACTTTGGCTGCTGTGGGATCCCCAGTCTCTTTGTTATCCTGGTTATGTGAATCAAGGACAGCAGAACTGTACTTGGCATTTTATGATGGAGGGAATCACCCTCAACTAAGTGGCACTCGCTAGGAAAGGGACATGGGTTCCAAAATGCAGTGAATTGAGAGAGGCATGTGTACCTGATAGTGTGGGTCTCCTCTGAGGGGCCTGAACACTACTTTGACCCTGCCTCTACCCACTGTGTAATAACAGAACTAATTTTAACTCCATTAGGAGTCGTGTTACATGCTAAAGAGCTGAAATCTCTGATATCTATGTTTAAGTATTAGACCTACTTTGGGCTAGTAGTGCACCAGCACTAAGGCTCCCCTACTACCAGCTAAGCTCACTGAGTGCTGAAGTTATTGAGAGCTGTGTTAAGTAGAGAGGGGGCCTGAAGGCAAGTTGGTGAGAGGCGTGGAGTTGAGCGGATAGCAGGGTGGAGAGTGGAGTGGATTGCAGGGTGGCTGGCAGAGAGGAGTGGATGGCTGGTGAAGAGGCACAGCAGGCAGTGAAGATTGCAGCAGAACCCCATGGGGAGGCGGGGCATTCGGCCATTGACCTGAGCAGTGGAGCATGTAAGATGCCCCCCCATACCTCCCTCTACTTCCACCCAGTCTGGGAGGTAAACTCTGCAGATGAACTTCTGAACTCGGGGGGCTGCACTGACCAAGGTCAGAAACTGTGGGTGGGGTGTCTGTTGGGTTGTTGGACTTAAGACCCTGAGGGGAAAAGGACACTGCCAAACTTACTTGGGGGGGTGTCATTTGCTCATGGTTTGTGTCATGAATCCTGTTTGTGCTGTTTCCCCAATATAATGCCGCATTGTTTCCCTCCTTTATTAAAAGGATTTTGCTACACTCAGACTCTGTGCTTGCGAGAGGGGAAGTATTGCCTCTTAGAGGCGCCCGGGGGGTTGTATGTAGTTGTCCCAGGTCACTGGGTGGGGGCTCGAGCCGGTTTTGCATTGTGTTATTTAAACAGAACCCCTAGATACTGAGCCCGGCCCTTGTTGCTGCCAACTCTGATGGGCAGAAGGGTTACATATATTTGTGTTTGTATTTGTATTTGTAGAGGCTGTTAGGGGCAGTGTGCTGGGAGAGAAGCTGAGCCCTGATTAGGGGCGGGGCTTCTCTGAGTAGAGGTCCTATAAAGGTAGCCAGCCTATCAGGCAGCAGCATAGACAGCTGCAGTGGCACAGGAGCCAGCAAACAGAGCTGTAAACAGGGGAGTTTGAGGGGAAGACTAAGAGAGCCAGGCTAGTGAAGGGAGTGTGTGGTGGTCTGGCAGTGTTTTGGTGCTCGTTGGGGGTTTGTGTGGCTGTGGGTGGTGGTGTTTTTGTTTGGTTTGTGGTTCCCGGACTAACAGGACTTAGGTGAGAAGGCTATGACAGATACAGAGGTAGGAGTGGTAGTGACCCAAGCAGTGGAAGACACAATGAAGATGATTGGATGTGGAAGCTGTGGCATGTACATGATCCTGGAGGGGGTACCTGAAAAGAGATTTGTCTGCATGACGTTCCGCCTGATAGAGCTGATGGAAGAAAAGATCCGAGGATTGGAGATGCAGGTGGAAATTCTGGTTGAGTTTAGAAGGGGGTTCGAGCGGATGATGGAGCAAAGACATGAGGAGGCTGAAGGGAAAAGCTCAGACTTGCAGATGGAAGCAGGACCAAAGAATTCTGAGGGGAGACTGCTGGGTGAGGAAAGTGAACAGTGGAAGCATGTGACTAAGGTAACCAGGCAGAGGAAAAGACGGGCTAGTGAAGGAGAAATAGAGCTCAGGAACAGGTTTGCGGAGTTGGAAAATGAAGAAGGGGCACAGCAGGTGGTTGCTGAAGGTGAGAGGGCAAGGAAGAAGAGAAGAGCAGCTAGTCCTATAGGAAGAGTCAATGGACATAACAACACCAAATATGAGCCCCAGGAGGATACGGGATGGGTTGCAGAGGATTGCAAGGGACAATAGGAATCGAGAGGACTTGCAGCCAGAGGGAACAGGGGATAGACCGGAGAATCGCACCATCACCAGGAAAAGGCAGGTCTACGTGATTGGGGACTCCTTACTGAGAAGAATAGACAGGCCTGTAACTAGAGCTGATCCAGAGAACAGAAGGGTGTGCTGTCTGCTGGGTGCTAAGATATGGGATGTGGACCTGAGGCTGAAGAGGATCCTAATGGGAGCGGGAAAGAATCCACTGATTGTCCTTCATGTGGGAACAAATGATATGGCTAGATTCTCACTGGAACGTATCAAGGGAGACTATGCCAGGCTGGGGAAGACATTTAAGGAAATCGAGGCTCAGGTGATCTTCAGTGGGATTCTGCCTGTTCCTAGAGAAGGGCAACAAAGGTGTAACAAGATGGCTCAGTCAGTGGTGCTATAAGGAGGGCTTTGGGATGTATGGCCACTGGGAAGCATTCATGGATAGAGGACTGTTCTCTCGGATGGACTTCACCTGAGTAGGGAGGGAAATAGACTTCTAGAGGGGAGGCTGGCACAACTCATTAAGAGAGTTTTAAACTAGGAATTTGGGGGAGATGGTTGGTAGATGTCCAGGTAATCTCCACGCCGGATTTTAACATTGAGAGGGAAGACAACAAAGTAAGAAAGGATACAGACATGGTGTAGCGGGGTGGTGACCCCGCTCCTGCCCTGAGGGGTTTAAAACAGCCCTGAAGAAGGCTGTGGCTGGGGCAAGAAGCTGGGCTGATTGGGGAAGCGGCTGCAGCTTGGCCGCGCCCCAATCAGGCCCCAGCTGGCCTGTATAAAAAGGCTGTGAGCCAGAGGCCAAGTAGTCTCTCTCTGCCTTCAGAGGGAGAAGGGCCTGGCTGCACGAGCTAGAGACAGGGTACCTGAGTGGAGCAGGGCTGGGGAAAGGCAGAGGAGCTGGGGAGCTCCAGCCTGGAAAGCCCCAGGCTGCGGCCTAGTAAGAGGCCAAGGGGTACTGGGGGTTGCAGAGAGCAGCCCAGGGGTAGGCCAAGGCAGCAGGTCCAAACTCAACCTTGCCTGTGATGAGTGGCCTATACTGCAGTCTGCCCCAGGGAGCAGGGGCTAGTTGGTGACTGGCAGTGGCCTTATTCTGAGGTGAGGTGGGGCTAGTGGGTGGGGGTTCCCTGAGGAGGGGAGACCCTAGTACTCAGGGGTTACTGCCAGGGGGCAGCACCCCAGGTAAAAGGGCACCGGGGTCCAGGGAGGGACACGGGGGCCAGAGGACAGGCGGATCACCGGCCTGCAGAGGGTGCTCTGGAGGCTGGAGAAGAGCTAATTCCCAGAGACGACCAGCAGGAGGCACTGCGGGGGTGAGTCCACTCCTCTACACATGGGTAGGAGAATGGACATAAGGAGGAAGGGTAGTGTAGATACCAGTCTAATAGGTGATACTGGTGGTAGAATGTCTGTGCCTAATCAGGTAAAGAATGTAAGAGAAGCCAAACAGCAAAAATTAAGATGTTTGTACACTAATGCGAGGAGCCTGGGTAACAAAATGGAGGAACTAGAGCTATTGGTGCAGGAAGTGAAACCAGATATTATAGGGATAACAGAAACATGGTGGAATAGTAGTCATGACTGGAGTACAGGTATTGAAGGGTATGTGCTGTTTAGGAAAGATAGAAATAAAGGCAAAGGTGGTGGAGTAGCATTGTATATCAGTGATGAGGTAGACTGTAAAGAAATAAGAAGTGATGGAATGGATAAGACAGAGTCTGTCTGGACAAAAATCACATTGGGGAAGAAAGCTACTAGAGCCTCCCCTGAGATAGTGCTTGGGGTGTGCTATAGACCGCCAGGACCCGATTTGGATATGGATAGAGACCTCTTTAATGTTTTTAATGATGTAAATACTAATGGGAATTGTGTGATCATGGGAGACTTTAACTTCCCAGATATAGACTGGAGGACAAGTGCAAATAGTAATAATAGGGCTCAGATTTTCCTGGATGTGATAGCTGATGGATTCCTTCACCAAGTAGTTGCTGAACAAACAAGAGGGGATGCCATTTTAGATTTGGTTTTGGTGAGTAGTGAGGACCTCATAGAAGAAATGGTTGTAGGGGACAACCTTGGTACGAGCGATCATGAGCTAATTCAGTTCAAAGTAAATGGAAGGATAAACAAAAGTAGATCTGTGACTAGGGTTTTTGATTTCAAAAGGGCTAACTTAAAAAAATTAAGGAAATTAGTTAGGGAAGTGGATTGGACTGAAGAACTTGTGGATCTAAAGGTGGAGGAGGCCTGGATTTAGTTCAAGTCAAGGTTGCAGAAACTATCAGAAGCCTTCATCCCAAGAAAGGGGAAAAAACTCATAGGCAGGAGTTGTAGACCAAGCTGGATAAGCAAGCATCTCAGAGAGGTGATTAAGAAAAAGCAGAAAGCCTACAAGGAGTGGAAGATGGGAGGGATCAGCAAGGAAAGCTACCTTATTGAGGTTAGAACATGTAGGGATAAAGTGAGAAAGGCCAAAAGCCATGTAGAGTTGGATCTTGCAAAGGGAAATAGAACCTTTTATTATTGGTTTTATAGCCATATAAATAAGAAGAAAACAAAGAAAGAAGTAGGACTGCTAAACACTGAGGATGGAGTGGAGGTTAAGGATAATTTAGGTATGGCCTAATATCTAAACAAATACTTTGCCTCAGTCTTTAATGCATCCGAAGAAGTGGGTTGTAGCCCACGAAAGCTTATGCTCTAATAAATTTGTTAGTCTCTAAGGTGCCACAAGTACTCCTGTTATTGGTGCTTTCTATGTAGTTTGTTGTAAAACTAGGCAAATATCTAGATGAGTTGATGTACCCCCTGGGAGCTCTCTGTATACCCCAGGGATACATGTACCCCAGTTGAGAACCATTGCTCTAATGACCTCAAATTTAACCTACTAACCCTATCCCAGACACCAATGAGTCACAACAATTTTCAAGACAATCTGAGTATGAGTGTGAATTTTAGACCCCTTAGGGGGGGAAATTGTTGTTAAACAGTAAACTAGAGGAAACCATAACCAGAGCAGAGCTACTGACCCACTATAATGAGATAAAATCAGCTGGCATCTCACAATGACCCCTCTGACTCCACTTATTACTGTGTTGAAGACATCAAAGTACCACAAGTCACTGACCTGCCACCTGCAGTTCCAATAAAGCTTCTTCATAAGAGACACCGGACTGAAAAAAACATGTGTACTGCCCATCATCGGAGGGTCGGACATTGCGTATTCTCAGGAAAACTCTCCCATTGGTGATGTCATCTTTCAAGAGCACAGTTCTTCTTCGATATTCCAGCATCTCCTCTCCATACTGGTCCTGCCCATCATGGTACAGATGCACGACTTCAGAGTACATGGATCGGAACCATCTCACCTCCATGTTCTCAGCGCTCATCCTGGGGGAGAGGTGGCAGGGCAAGATGGCCTCACCCCCTAAGGAGGCAGTGACTGGATGGTCAGGTCCAGTCACTGTGAACTGTGCTGTGAAATGTACAATGAAAAATGGAAATTAAATTGGCGAGAGGCAGCATTAATTCAGCAGGAAGACCCACCATGAGAGCGCACCCTACATTAGAAGTGAACATCATGTCCCCATGCAGTGCCCTAGACATGTCTATGAGTGCAGAGAGTCATAGGCTTGGGGTAACTGCACCTCTGACCCCTCTGTGATCTGCTCAAGGAATGGCCCCTTAGGTCTCAGCCTTCCAGCTGTCATCTCTCTCTGGGCAGGGACCCACATCCCTCTCCCTCACACTGGGGTTTCAGGCCCTGCAATTCACTGTGGTTTTCCCAGCAGGCCTGACCAAAGACCAGCACCTGTGCTTTGCTTTCTGTGCCAGGGCTATGACCAGTGAATGGCAGTAACCAAACAGCTCCTGCACTTAGGACGGAAGAATCCCATGCACCGCTACAGGCTGGGGACCGACCGGCTAAGCAGCAGTTCCTCAGAAAAGGATCTGGGGATTACAGTGGACAAGAAGCTGGATATGAGTCAGCAGTGTGCCCTTGTTGCCAAGAAGGCCAATGGCATATTGGGCTGCATTAGTAGGACCATTGCCAGCAGATTGAGGGAAGTGATTATTCCCCTCTATTCGGCACTGGTGAGGGCACACCTGGAGTATTGAATCCAGTTTTGGTCCCCCCCCACTACAGAAGGGATGTGGACAAATTGAAGAGAGTCCAGCGGAGGGCAAAGAAAATGATTAGGAGGCTGGGGCACATGACTTACGAGGAGAGACTGAGGGAACTGAGCTTATTTAGTCTTCAGAAGAGAAGAGTGAGGGGGGATTTGATAGCAGCCTTCAACTACGTGAAGGGGGGGTTCCAAAGACGATGGAGCTAGACTGCTCTCAGTGATGGCAGATGACAGAACAAGGAGCAATGGTCTCAAGTTGCAGTGGGGAAGGTCTAGGTTGGATATTAGGAAACACTATTTCACTAAGAGGGTGGTGGATCACTGGAATGGGTTACCTAGGGAGGTGGTGGAATCTCCATCCTTAGAGGTTTTTAAGGCCTGGCTTGACAAAGCCCTGGCTGGGATGATTTAGTTGGTGTTGGTCCTGCTTTGAGCAGGGGATTGGACTAGATGACCTCCTGAGGTCTCTTCCAACCCTAATCTTCTATGATTCTATGAGCTCTTCCAAAGCAGAGAACATTTAATCACAAAAGCCTGACAGAGAAAAGTTACCATAAACCCATCAAAGGTCTCAACACATGTTACACTTGTCCCAAAGGATTCTCATCTGGTACATGGGACTCCCTGGTAGGGTTCAAACTCTTTCAAACCTTTCTCTAAAGGTTGCATCCTTGGTTAACAGGTCATGTCACTTTGTAGCCCAAGATCTTGGGCCTCTGGTAAGTTAAAATCCAGCTTTTAAACCAAAAATCGTTGTTCTCTTAGACTTCTGGACCTGGTCTCAGGGCTAGCCTTAGGGAAAATGGTGCCCTGGGCAAACTTGTATTTTGGTGCCTCCCCCATCACCCTTGGCACCCACAGTATTCCCACTTCCCCATCACCTCCTTGCCCCACTGCCTCCCCCCACTGCTTAATTTATATTGAAAGAGGTGCAAGAGCTCAGTCCCGGCACAAATTAAGCACTGGTTGGGTGGTCTGATAGTGGTGGCTGCTGGTCAGGCACCCAGTTCTGAAGGCAACATCGCCGCCAGCAGCAGCTCAGAAGTAAGGGTGGCGTAATATATGGTATAATGCTACCCTGACTGCTGCTATGACTCGTGGTGCCTGGCACTCCGCCTGCAGCTCAAGGCAGGCTTTACACTATCACACAGGGGCTGCATCTTGCCAGAGCCCGCAGCCCCTTGGGCCACTCCTGGCTCACTGGGTGCCATTTCTGATTTTGGGGAGTGGGGGCAACTTTAACTGTGATTCCATGGGCTATGTAGGTACCTGAAAACTCTAGGGTGTTTTTTATATATAACTTTGTAATTAGCTGACAGGAGCACTGTATCTATTTCCTAGATGTAAGCAGGGTCTGAATGAGCTTTCCCCTGACAGCTAGCTGAGAGGGGGAGAGACTTCAGGAGCAAACTGTATTTACATGAACACACCTACTCTGCGTAAATATCTAGCAGACAGAAGCTGTGTAGCTCCAAGTGATCTACTTTGGCTGGTGCTGGGTTACAAATCACTGAATGCAGCGGTAGTGAAATGTTATCAGTGTTGTTGTCTTTATTGTCTGAGTAGAAGGGAGCAGAACTGTGCTTAACCTGTCCCAAATGAGAGGTCACCTCGCTAAGTCAGGGGCTTGAAGGCCAGACCCCCCTGAAAAAGCAAAGAGGGGGTGGGGACAAGTGTTTTAGTGAGGAGGTGTGGATGCTCCCAAGGGGCCCTGGGCTGGTTTAACTTGTTCCTCCCCATGGTTCAAAGGTAGAGCTAAATAGGCTCCATCAGTATCAGATTTACCATGGATCCACCATAGCGCCGGGCCTAAGCTCAGAAGGGGCCCTATAACAGTCACTTCCTTCCCTCTCGCAGCGGTGCAGAAGCAGAGTCTCGGAGCAGCAGGGATCCAGCGTGGGAGCTGAGAACCCACGGGGCCCTGGAAGCTGTAGTTCCTTGGCCAGCTCTCTGCCTATAGAGCTGGCCCTGGAGCAGGGAAGGAACTACATTTCCCAGCATTCCCTTAGCAGCTATCAACAGGAAAGGGAGGGGGAGAAGTAAGGAAGCTGAGACCCCATGCGCTGCAGCTTGCTATGAATGGAGAGCTGGCTGCTAGAAGGGGGTGGTACTGTGAATGGGGAACAAGTATGCTCAAGGAGTAGAAGGCTTTGGCCCAGATATCACCCTCAGAAGACTTCCCCAGACTGGATTAGGGATGCTGGTATGACCTCGCCTGGCAGCCCCCAAAGAAGGAACTGGGTGGACTAAATGGACAGTGCACCTCTCTATCTGAAGCCTAGCAAGGGAGGTATGTGGATCTCACTAGAATTTAAAATGAAAAGTAAGGGAGGGGAAGGCTCTACTAGAGGACCTGGGCAGCTTTAGATACAGTACCAGGCACGTAGGAGGATTTCCACTTCTGAGCCATGGAAGCAGAAATGGGCTTTTCCTTTCTAGATTTATCTAATATTCAGAAAGGGAATCTAGCACCTGCCTTCCAGATTTGAACATCCTCAAAATTCAGGAGTGCTCAAGCTCAATTTGGGCAGCTGTTACTTCATTTCTCCCAAATCAAATACGCTGATCCACTGTAATTTGCTGTAGAAAAAGTAGGATAAAATTGAGCAACAAATGCTTGAGTCTTCCTAGTGCTAACTAGGACTGGAATTGCTATTTTCAACAGCCATTGCCATTTTTTTTTAGTTTTGTTTGTTTAAAAAGAAGACAGTGATATTGCATTGGCAAATTCCCCACAGAAATGAAGAGTGGGAGAAAAGAATAACAAAGGCATCTCAACTTTTCCTCATTTATGTAGGACAGTCTTACAATATGGATCATATATCCTCTAATCACACAAGCTGAAAATTGTTCCACTTGACTGCAGTTCTGTAACCATGTGGGAACCAGTCCTGTCTGTGTTCTGTGCACATCCAAAATTCCTGCTGAATTCAGAAGTGCCTTGGTTTTGTAACCATACTACCTGATATTTTCAGCCCTTGTAAGCAAAGCAGGTTTACATTTAGTAATTGGGTGGGAAGCCTCTCAGAAAAAGTTAGGTGCTGTAGGAGGTGTTGCTTATTCACTAGGTAATGTGAGACCTTCCTGTTACAATAGTAAACCAATGCAGCATAGAATGCACTTTGCTCCTAGAGTCTAGAATGGGGTCCTTTGCTTCTATACACAGCCCATTAAAGACAATGAAAAGACTCCCACTCACTTCAACGGGCTTTGGACAGAACTGGTTATACACAGGGTACCTCCACTGTCTTCACGGGTCCCACAGCAGAAGGGGGCCATGTGAGCTTGTTGCAGAGCTGCTGCTCAGGGATGGGAACCCCCTGGCACCCCAGCCTCCAAAATCATTCAGGCTGCACTTTCTGCACGACTATGGGCTAGCTGAGGGGTACGTGGGAATTGGTGGCCTCTGCTGCAGGTGATGGGCATCTCAGATATTTAAAGCCATGGCCTAGAGGAGGGAAGCGCCTAACTCCAGAGTATGCAGCTGCCTAGGGCCAGCGCTGAGGATTTAGAGTCCATAGTGCCGCTGTTGCAAGGTTCAAGCATGCTCAGCCTTGGAATTGCCACCCCTCCCTTGCTAGCAGCTGCAGCTATCTAAGGCTGGCCTCTGGCAATTGGCTGTAGCCAGAGAAGCTGCAGGTGGCTCTGTGACTACTGGGGGCCATTAAGCTAGGAGCAGATAAAGAAACTGGAGTTAACCTCAAGGAACAGAGGTCACCTGTAGGAAAGGAATGTCAAGGGGAGCAGGGAAAGATGAAGCAGATCAGGCTTGCAGGGGAGAATAGGGAGCACGTCCAAGGTAGAAGGGAAACAAGCATGGGAAGAGGTAGCGGTGACCAGGTAGTAGACTGCATGTGGATGGGAGCAGAGGGAGAAAGGCTGGTGACTTCGGGTTCCCAGGGGCTAAGTCTTCACTTTGGGGAAATGGTGTTTGCAAGTGGCTTGCTCAAATGGCAGGATGGTGCTGAGGGAGGGATTTGTCAGAATTGATCAGGTATCTGCTGGCTGTGAAACTTTATTCAGTTGAGACCAGAACCACATACAGTGACTGATGACATAGGGTGATACTGGAGACATGGCTATAGAAGGTCTGAATGAGGAAGGAGATAAATCTGTGGGGAGTTTCCCTGATCACTATGAAAGTTCTACTCACTGTGTAAACTGGTAAACCCACATGGATATACAGCTTAATGAGAAAAACTTAATGAGGGAGCTGTATATGGCAATTCATATAGTCATGTAGAGGTGTGTGATCAAAATGAAAAATGTCTCTGAGATTCAGTACCGGGAATACTATGGCACCAATGGCTCTGCCACACCAGGCCCACACTAGGAGCCCACAATGACTACATGGGGGCCCACAAATATGTTTGGCACCAGGGCCCACTAAAGGTTAATCTGGCCCTGGGCTCCATTAGGAGCCTTTTGTTATTTTATGTTCTTAAAAGTGCTGACAATCACTTCTGGTGGGACAGCTTGGCTACACTTGCAAGTTACTGTGCAATAAAGGAGCCCTGGGTGCCCTAGCTCACTCCCCATCCACACTGGCAAGGCACGTAGAGCGCTCTGTCTCCGCGGCTACAGCACTGCTGGTACTCCACCTCGGCGAGTGGAATAATGTTTGCTGTGCCCCTGCTGGATCACCACGGCGCCAGTGTGGACACCCTGGTCTGCTAGTGCGCTGTGATCAGCCTCCAGAAGTATCCCACAATACCTGTTCTAGTCACTCTGGTCATCACTTTGAACTCTACTGCTCTGCCCTCAGGTGATCAACTGTCAGACCTGCCCTTTACATTCTCTGGGAATTTTGAAAATCCCCTTCCTGTTTGCTCAGCCAGGCGTGGAGCGCTCTCAGCGAATCTTTCCAGGTGACCATGCCTCCACACGCCAGGCGATCCCCAGCATGGAGCAATGGCGAGGTGCTGGACCTCATCAGTGTTAGGGGGGAGGAAGCTGTCCAGTCCTAGCTGCGCTCCAGCCATAGGAATTACGATACCTTTGGGCAGATATCAAGGGACATGATGGAAAGGAGCCATGACCGCGATGCACTGCAGTGCAGGGTTAAAGTGAAGGAGCTGCGGAATGCCTACCGCAAAGCATGGGACGACCCCATCTCCGTTCCGAGTACCACCATGGACACCTCAGAGCCCAGTGCAACAAGGCAGGAGGAGGAGGAGCAGCAAAGCGGGGGCGAAGGTACTGATGTGGAGGAAGACACCCCGTAATCCCTAGATGCATGCAGCCAGGAGCTGCTCTCAAGCCAGGAGGAAGGTAGCCAGTCGCGGCGGCTGGTACTTGGGGAAGGACAAACACCAGAGGAGGTGCCCAGTAAGCGGCTTTTATTTTGGGAAGGAAGTTATTTGGTGAGGGCTCTTGGGGCAAGGAGGATTAGGGCTGCATGCATGCTTAGATGCGGAATAGGGCGTTGATGTGCTCTCTCACATCGCGGTAATCAGCCTCCGTGATCTCTTCAAAGGTCTTATACAGAACTTGGGCAATGCACTTGCGCAGGTTTCTCGGGAGAGCCACTGTGATCCTTGTCCCAGTCAGACAAAGATGTCCACGCCACTGTGCCGTGACAGGCGGGGGGACCATTGCTGCACACAGGCAAGCTGCATATGGGCCAGGGCGGAAGCCGCATTGCAGTAGAAGACCCTCCCTTGCTTCCCAGGTCACCCTCAGCAGCGAGATGTTTTCCAGGACGAACTCATGTGGGAACAGTGTTCAGTATAGGGGCCCCCTGCCGCTGTTGGCTCTCCCCAAAGCATAGAAATCCAGAGGGCAGTACAGCAGTGAAACAATCAGTCCCCCTTGCCCCTGTGCTTACTCATCATTTGGGGGTTCCCGTGGGTTATGTGTGCTCGCTTTGGGATGGGCAAATTATGCTATTGTGTAGACTGTGCTTGCCCTTAAGTACGGGGGAATCATTGCTCTGTCTGGTGTGAACAATGCTGTCTCTGTTAAGTGTTGCATTTTGCCTTTACAGATGCAACCTTGAGATCTCAGCCATCCATGTTATCACTGGCTGAGAGGCTGCAAAGAATCAGGAAGAGACCACGTAGAAGCAAAGAGGACATGCTATATGAAGTCATGCAGCATTCAAGTAATGAAAATAAAAAAGTGCAGGAGTGGCAGGAAAGTGAAAGGAGGATCCGCCAGCAGAATGAGGAGCACCGGCACAAAAGTGCGGAGCTCCGGTAGCAAAGCATGGATCGACTGATAAGCATCATGGAGCGCCAAGCGGACTCTATCCAGGCGCTCCTAGCCATGCAGGCGGAGCACTACCGTGCCCGCTCCCTCCTGCAGCTCTTGTCCCAAAACTCTTTCCCTTGTGCCCCCATGTCACCTCCAACCCACTTTCCCCCATTCGGGTTCTTATCGCCACCAGATGCCTCCAACACCTGTAGCTTCACCACCCAGCCTTGAAAACTACGACCCTTTTACCCACTGCACTCAACCCCCATCACCATGCAGTATAGCCAGCCTGAAGTGCAGCACTCATTGCACAGCACTCCAGACAGGAAGGCTGAGTGTGATAACAGGACATATGCAAATCTGTGATTGTACCATTCCCCACCCCACCCCCTGGCCCTTTGTGTTTCCCAAGCAGTTGTGTTGTGTTTCTTTTCAATAAATGGATTTTTTTGCTTTGAAAACATTCTTTATTATTGCATAACGTAAAAGAAACCTTAGCCCAGGAAAGCAACAGGCACTGCAAGTCAGTGTACAGGTCTGTCACATCTTACGCGCAGTTAACATGCGCGATTTCAGCTTTACGCGGTCAGCAAAAAAAAAGAGAAAAATAACAATTTTAATACTGTACCTGTAGTGTGGGCGATTCCGCCCGCCATTACACTCAATGTAATTTTGACTATATGCAATTTTCGCTTTACGCGCTGACTGCGGAACGTAACCCCAGCATAAGATGTGACAGACCTGTATCATATGTAGCAAACGGATTCCTACTAACATTGGAACCACTGCACAATTACTGGTGGTTTTCAGCCTCAAATTGCTCCCTCAAGGCATCCCTAATCTTTGCAGCCCCATGCTGAGCCCCTCTAATAGCCCTGCTCTCTGGCTGTTCAAATTCAGCCTCCAGGTGTTGAACCTCCGAGTTCCATGCCTGAGTGAATCTTTCACCCTTCCCTTCACAAATGTTATGGAGGGTACAGCATGCAGTTATAACCGCGGGGATGCTGTTATCGGCCAGGTCCAGCTTCCGATAGAGTGAGTGCCAGCGGCCCTTTAAATGGCCAAAAGCACACTCCACAGTCATTCTGCACTGGCTCAGTCTGTTGTTGAACCACTCCTTGCTGCTGTCAAGGCTCCCTGTGTAGGGTTTCAAAGCCATGGCATTAAAGGGTAAGCGGGGTCTCCAAGGATCAAAATGGGCATTTTGACTTCCCCTACGGTGATCTTGTGGTCTGGGAAAAAAGTCCCGGCTTGCAGCTTCCTGAACAGGCCAGTGTTCTGAAAGATGCGTGTGTCATGCACCTTTCCAGACCAGCCTGCGTTAATGTCAATGAAACGCCCACGGTGATCCACAAGCGCCTGGAGAACCATAGAGAAATAGCCCTTCCAATTAACGTACTCAGATTCTAGGTGGGCTGGTGCAAGAATTGGAATATGTGCCCCGTCTATCGTCCCTCCGCAGTTAGGGAAACCCATTTGTGCAAAGCCAGCCACAATGTCATGCACATTACCCAGAGTCACCGTTCTTCTGAGCAGGATGCGATTAATGGCCCTGCAAACTTGCATCAACACAATTCCAACGGTCGACTTCCCCACTCCAAACTGGTTAGCGACCGATCGGTAGCTGTCTGGAGTTGCCAGCTTCCAGAGTGCAATCCACCATCAGGGTAGCTCTCAATCTCATGTCCTTGCGCCGCAGGGTGAGGACAAGCTCCTCACACAGTCCCATGAAAGTGGCTTTTCTCATCCAAAAGTTCTGCAGCCGCTGCTCGTCATCTCAGACTTGCATGATGATGTGATCCCACCACTCGGTGCTTGTTTCCCACCACTCAGTGCTTGTTTCACCACCACGGTGGTGAGCATGTCCGTGAATGCCACAAGCAAAGTCATGTCATTTGCATTACTCGAGTCGATATCATTGTCGGAGTCCTCACTGTCACTTTGGATCTTAAGGAGTAACTCGACTGCCAAATGTGACGTGCTGGCAAAACTCGTCAGCATATTCCTCAGCAGTTTGGGCTCCATTCCCACAGACCGAAAGGGAAGACAGAGCGCGCAGTACAAAAGACGTTGAAAGATGGTGCCAATTGTGGACGGAAGCAGAGGGATTGCTGGGATGCAAACTGATGCATCATGGGGTGTTGGGACAGGATCCAGAATGCCCCACCCCCTTCCCCACAAGCCACAGTGCCAGAATGGGAAGAGGTGCTCTGTGGGATAGCTGCCTACAATGCACCGCTCCCAATGCCGCTGCAAGTACCGCAAAATGTGGACACGCCAGAGCGCTTGCAGCTGTCAGTGTGGACAGACTGCAGCGCTTTCCCTACTGCGCTGTACAAAGGTGGGTTTAACTCACAGTGCTCTACATCTGCAAGTGTAGCCATGCCCTAAGAGCTGGATAGACCCTCAAGAGACTGACCTGCTGAGGTCACAGCAGACACAGGTGGCAGAAGGTGATCGGCAGGAGGAACAGGGGCTGGTGTGGTAACGAGCCAGTGCAAGTGCACAGAGGGTAGATCAAGCTAGGTGCCTTCTTCCCTGGGAGGAAGGTGAACTCACACAGATGCACCTCTGATCCCTGGGTCCTCACTGACCAAGGACAACCACTGTGAGTGAGGTGTGGTGAGGGAGCAGAGAGGGGCACAGAAAAGCAACTTTTGGTTGTAGAACTCAAGAGCATGAGGCAGAAGACACTGCCCTACACACTCTGGGGTGAGTGTCCTGCTCACAGTTTTATGATTAGGAATCCTGCTTGTGGCATTTTTCCTAATTAATGTCAGTTGACTTCCCCCCTCCTTTCACTAAGTTTCTTTTCTACACTCAGATTCTGTGCTTGTGAATGGGGAAGTGTTGTCCCTCAGAGGCACCCTGGGGTGATGTGTAATTTGCCCAGGTTACTGAGTGGGGACTTGAGCCAGTTCTGGGTTGTTAAAGATGAACCCCTATGTAGCGGGGCAGTTACCCCACTCCTGGGATTAGAAGGTGAAAAGCAGCTGAGGTAGGTTTATTGAGGAGGCAGCCATAGCTGGCCCTGATATAAGGGCTGAGAGCTAGGCAGGCAGAAGAGTCTCACCCAGGGCTGGAGTGAGAAGGGCTTAGCTGCCCGGGAGCACAGGGGACCTTAAACAGAGCAGTGCTGGGGAAGGGCAGGCAAAGACGGGGAGCTCTGGCCAGGCAAAACCCCAGGCTGAGGCCTTGCTAAAGGCCAAGGAGGTACTGGGGCTGCAGGGAGGCAGCTGGGGACTAGAAAGGCAGCAGGTCCAGCCCCCTTGCCAATGATGAGTGGCCATTACAGACTGCAGTTTGCCCCAGTGAGGGGGGGTTAGATGACGACTGGCAGTAGCTACTGAGGCAAGGTGGGTATAGGGGGTGGGGTTCCCCTGGGAGGGGAGACCCAGAGTGTGGGGGCACTGCTGTGGGGCAGAACTCCAAGGCAAGGGACACCAGGGTCTGGGAGGGACATGGGGGCCTGAGGCAGGAGGGACACAGGCCAGTGGGGGGCACTCTGAGGCTGGAGAGCTAATTTCCAAGGTGACCAGCAGGAGGCGCTGTGCCGGGAAGTCTGCGCCTTGTTACACCCTAGATATTGAACCCGGCCCTGGTTGCTGCTGACTCCACCTGGCAGAAAGGTTACATATAAAAAGAAAGAAAAAATATATACAAACTCCAATTAAAGCCGCATTTTAAGTTTATATGTAAATTTAGAACAATCAGGATATAATAACAGGTTTCAGAGTAGCAGCGGTGTTAGTCTGTATCCGCAAAAAGAACAGGAGTACTTGTAGCACCTTAGAGACTAACAAATTTATTAGAGCATAAGCTTTCGTGGGCTACAGATGCATCCGAAGAAGTGGGCTGTAGCCCACGAAAGCTTATGCTCTAATAAATTTGTTAGTCTCTAAGGTGCCACAAGTACTCCTGTTCTTTTTTCAGGATATAATAGAGCAAGATATTCTCAATCCCAAGACTTAAGCTATCAGTTCTGGAGCTTTAACACAGATATAAGAAACACAAGTGTGATACTTTGTACTCCATCTTTAGTAGAGATAAATAAAATCTGCTTACTTTCGCTAACAGACACTCTCTTTTACTGCCATTGTCTACTCTATTCTAGTCAATTGTTTTTCACTCCATTAAAAATGTATTTACTTAATTTTAAAAAGGTTTTTTTCTCTTTTATTATGAACGGGATTTTATTTTTCTAATTACTTTGGCATTTGTGTTTACCCACCACAATCATTAACATTTGACCCCATCATTGCTATTAGTATCAGCCTTGGAACCGCATTTATTTTCATATGAATTTTAAGTTATTTTACCAATATAACTAAAAATGCCATTTGAAAATAAGTGACCTTCATCTGCACGATGGCTAAAGTTACGTGTTTAGCATTTGTTGTTGTTAAACTGGCACTGCTAAGGTGAGTACAAGCTAAATTTACGTTTTAGAAGGATACTATTATTGGATTGTACCACTTTAAATAATGAATGGCAAAGCACAATATGGTAATAAAAGTACTAATGATAATTACTCCAGCCAGGACAGGTTAGGCATTTTAGAACTCACTACTCAAAGAATTAAATTTAAGCATAAGAGAGAAATGAGATTATGAAATGCACAGACCAGTCAAAAAAATAAAATAAAAATACTGCCCTGTAATCCTTAACAAACTTTGAAAGTATAAAATTACAGGCAATATATATGCATTGTGCATTTCGACAGGAAGTACCAAGACTTAATAACACCAGTAGTACAAGTGTGTGTTGGGGGAATGTGATGTGAGAGATAGAGTGTATGTTGGGGGAGTGTGAGAAAGCGCGCTGTCTCTTTAAGCACAGCACTCTTTAATCTGAAGGCCTTGTTCAGACAGCAGCAGTGGCCAGCAGCTCCTACTTGTGACCCAGAGGCAGCAGCACTGACTCTTGTCACCCTACCCCAGCTCAGTGAAGACTGGTTACAAGGTCAGGGGGATGGGGATGCCCCAACACATCAGCCCACCCACCCCTGCACAGCAGACAAGAGGCTCCCAGGAACAACTTGGCCAGGGGCACCTCCAACAAGGAGCAGCAGCAGCTGCAGATGGATGCAGAGCAGCAGTGGGAGGAGAGATAGGACACCCCTGCTCCAGAGGCGCCCCCTCAGCAAGACGCCTTGGATGGTCACCCAGCTCGCCCACCCCTAAGGCCAGCCCTGCCTTGTCTAACCCAGTTTATGTAACTCTCCCTAGGAGCTGCTACCTGTCCACAAGTAATTACCCCCCCCCCCCCCATGGTTTGTAGCTCCTGAAGGAGGTGGGGTAACCCTCCCCCATGGCGTAGATTACAATCCCGAGCCCACAAAGGTACATATAATATGTGTGACGTTGTGCAGTCTATATGGTTTTATAAAAACATGATAATAAGTGAATATAATGTAACTGGGATAGTTTTAGAAAAATATGGTAAAATGTGAATATAACGTACTGGGATATGCTTCATGCAAAAGGTCTCTTGTAAGGTATCATTACAAAGATTATAATCTACTGAGTGTGATCATCCGATTTGTATAAATGTACCATTCTTGTATCTAAAACTAGAAATATAAAACATAACTCTGAGGGCCTATTGTAATTATGTAAAGTGTGGGCCATTAATGATGGTTTGGAATCTTGATGACTCCCATTAACAAGGACCATTGTCTGCAGATGACTGTGTTTACCTGTGAGTCTTCCTGTATATGTGTGTGCTGGCAAGTGAGTAATGAAGTCTTGCAGTGACATGTGATCATGTCACCTGAACTGGAATCCATCTTTAACCTGGTGCTTTTCCAGTGAGGGGGGGTGGAAACCCAGAGGGACAAAGGGTTCCCACCTTATGCAAAAGATATATAAAGGGGTGGAACAGAAGAGAGAGAGGGAGGAGCCATCATGAAGAATCCCCTAGCTATGACCTGAGCTGCAACAAGAGCTGTACCAGGGGAAAGAATTGTGCCCAGGCCTGGAAAGTGTCCAGTCTGAGAAAAAGCTTACTGAAGCATCTCTGAGGGTGAGATTATCTGTATTCAGTTTGATTAGGCATAGATTTGCGCATTTTATTTTATTTTGCTTGTGACTTACTTTGTTCTGTCTGTTACTACTTGGAACCACTTAAATCCTACTGTCTGTATTTAATAAAATCACTTTTTATTTAGTAATTTACTCAGAGTATGTATTAATACCTGGGGGAGCAAACAACTGTGCATATCTCTCTATCAGTGTTATAGAGGGCGAACAATTTATGAGTTTGCCCTGCATAAGCTTTATGCAGGGTAAAACGGATTTATTTGGGTTTAGACCCCATTGGGAGTTGGGCATCTGAGTGCTAAAGACAAGCACACTCCTGTGAGCTGTTTTCAGGTAAACTTGCAGCTTTGGGACAAGTGATTCAGACCCTGGGTCGGTGTTGGAGCCAGACGGGAGTGTCTGGTTCAGCAAGACAGGGTGCTGGAGTCCTGAGCTGGCAGGGAAAACAGAAGCAGGGGTAGTCTTTGCACAGCAGGTGGCAGCTCCCAAGGGGGTTTCTGTGATCCAACCCGTCACAATATGTATAGAGGCCATAGATAAAAGGGACACAAAAATACACAGAACATTCATAAAGGGAATTTGACAGTCCCCAAAATGTCACATGTGGCTGCAATATCTGCCACGCAGAGTTCACATGTGAGTGTTAGACACTGTCCCTATTATCTCTGAATGGGGCTTAACACGTCTCATGGGCACCCTGGAGATAATGGTGCTGGGGGCCTGGCTCTCTCATACATCCAGGCCTTTTTGTGCTCAAGGGCACCATTTGGGAGGGGCAAGGGGGGGCTGGAGCCCCCCCAAATTTCATACCAGGACACTGTCTCCTGCCTCTCCCCTCACTAGCCAAGGGTGAGAGGAATGTAGGCAGCTTGTATCTTTGCTTTACTCCCCTCCCCAGCCTGGAGTGAGGGATGCCTGCTCATCAAGCAGAACAATTAAAGGCTCAGCCCATGCAACCTCTTGTAAGGATGAGAGTAAACATCACCTCCATGACATTCACTGATCCTACGCAGGGCTGGGAGCTTCTGCAGCACTTTTTTCAAATTCAAAGCAAGCAAGCTCAGGGAGTGAGTGTGCTTATGTCAGAAGAGCAAGCCCCCTCCTTGTGACACCAGGAGACAGGGCTGCTCAGGCAGGAGGTGGTGGGGGGAGGGGACTGGCTGCTGCACAATGAGGTCAGAAGCCCAGCTTTGGATGTCAGTGCTTCACTGCTAGAGCAGCAGAGCTAAAGAATGAGCACCTGGGATCTTCCCCTGCTGGCAAGAAACAAACATGAGGTGTCACCCCACAAACATTGCTTAAATTACACTTACAACTTTCCAATTTTTTCCAACTCTCTAATTTTGTAGTGAAATGGCCACATTGGGCACTGCCATTATTCTACCATTTGGTCCCACTTGTCTGTGGGAGTCTTTCCTTTGCTAACAATGGGCTTTGGGTCAGGTCCATCGGCTGTGACACAGAAACACCGATTCCCCTGGGAATGTCTGGATTTTGCTAAATCTCCCCAAAGTGCGGTTGCACTTTTCTATTCTAGGACGTTTTCCCCAGATACCTTTTGAGGAGCTGCTACCCTCAAGTAGCCATTTTGCAGCTTTCTGCTGTATCTTCTCTTCCAGCTGGTAAATATTCACATCTCCTGATGTATTTACTGTTTAACATTTGTGAGGGTGGCAGAGTCTCACAAACTTGAGTGCAATCGGTGAATTTCATAGAGGTGATATTTACTCTCTCAAATCCTTACAGCAACACACCAGAAACCTCCTTCTAATGTAACCCTTTGTATTTATTATAACTATTTGTATAAACCCTTCAGTGAACATAAACCTAAGCTAATCTGAACAATTTGTATGATTTGGCTCCCAAAATTTGTTATAGATCTATATGCTGCTAACATCCATCATTTAATTATACTCTAGATAGTGATTCTTTTTAAAGATATAGACAGTAGTGTTAATAAAAATAATGTTTAAATAAATATATTGGGCTACTTTTGAATGACTGTGGACTATTGACACAGTAAAAAATAGCCCTGGTAATCGTGGTTAAAGCCACCCCACCCAAAATCTGAAATGGTGCCCCAATCATGCTGCTCCAGCACTGGGGCCTCTTCATCTGCAGGAGGGGTGCTGTAAAAGCCAGCAAGGTAGAGTGACCAGATGTCCTGATTTTATAGGGACAGTCCCGATATTCAGGGCTTTTTCTTATATGGGTGCCTATTACCCCCCACCTCCTGTCCTGATTTTTCACATTTGCTATCTGGTCACCCTACAGCAAGGTGTAAAGAGATGAAAACAGATCATCACTACACTGGCAATGGCTTTAAAGGTAAAGTCAGAGGTCAGATAATGGAGGGGAGAAGGAGGCAGATAAAAAAGTGAAGGAAACAGAGAACTAGTCACTGTGGAACTGCACAAGATGTGGGCGGGAGGGGGTGTCTCAGTGCAAAGACTCAGCATTCAGAGAGAGCCAGTTAAATTAGCAGGCTGGAAACCACAGGAGGAGGGAACCAAAATGACCGAGTACCTGTGGAGGCAGCCCCGGGGGTGAAGTGGGTCACTATATGGGCTTCACGGAAGGCACAGAATGAAAAAGCCAACAAACATCCACACTGTGAGATGAGGTCTAGCTCTGAGTCCTAGTCAGATGTGTCTAGTGCAGCATGAATGACATGTGGGTTGTTACTTCTAAACTGGAGAATCTGGGATTCAGGACTCCTTCATGGCTGAAGAGTCTGATTTGTGATGTATACGGTCTGGCAGTGCAGTGTCTAGTAACTGGTAGTGTCTTTTAAATAGTTTGCGAGCCCTGTAGTAGCGCTCACTGTGTGCTGTGGTTTTGAAGCTGCCAGAAATCAGCCAGAACAGTAGGATGGATGTAGCACAGGGGTTCTCAAACTGGGGGTCGTGAGGTTATTACATGGGGGTTTGTGAGCTGTCAGCCTCCATCCCAAACCCCACTTTGCCTCCAGCATTTATAATGGTGTTAAATATATAAAAAGGTGTTTTTAATTTATAAGGGGGGTCGCACTCAGAGGTTTGCTATGTGAAAGGGGTCACCAGTACAAACGTTTGAGAACCACAAGGCCAGACATGATGGTGTATAGATCGTAACCATGTTTACTGGGGACGCAGCAGTGCCCTGTGCTTTCTCCATGTTGCTGGTTGTTGGCAGGGTGAGCAGATGTGGTTTGTAAGAGACGTCAGTGATGTGAGATGGACGCTGATGACCAGCAATACCAACAGCAGCAAACCCCAGCGAGGAGGCCGGAGCTCCTACCTGACACCAGCCTGTGAACCTGTAGAGTGAGGCAGAGAGCGACGTAGCCGGGCAGAGCGGAGCTCACTGTGGAGCCAGGGGAGAATGAGGGAACCTTCCCCGTCATCGTAGCTTGGTCTGGGGAACAGGAGAAATAACAAACCAGACGGTGAGTGAGTGGGATACAGTGACAGTGCCATGGTTGTCGGACTTTCAGTGCCCTGGTCCATGGATCAGTTACGTTTACATTAACGCACTTCCCAATATTCATAGACTAAGGTCAGAGGGGCCATTAGATCATCTAGTCTGATCTGTGCCATGGGCCAAACACTCTCACCCATTTACCCCTGTACTCAACCCAAACTTGTGTTTGACTAAAGCATCTTCCAGAAAGTCACTAATCCTTGATCTGAAGACAGCAAGAGTTGGGCAATTCACCACTTCCCTGGGTAGTTTGTTCCAATGATTAATCACCCTCAGTGTTACAATTCTGTGCCTTATTTCTAATTTGAATTTGTCCAGTTTTAACTTCCAACCATTGGGTCTTGTTATGCCTTTCTACCCTATACTAAAGAGAACTTTAGTACCCTGTATTTTCTCTATGACGGTGTCACAGAGTGTGGGGGAGTCCTGGCCCTACACCCCCCACTTCCTGTGATTCACCGTGACTCTCAGCCAGCCAGTAAAACAGAAGGTTTATTAGACGACAGGAACAGAGTCCAAAAGAGGGCTTATAGGTACAGACAACTGGACCCCCTCAGTCAGGTCCATCTTGGGGGCCTGGGAGCCCAGACCCTGGTCCTGGGCCTCCCTCCATTTCCCCAGCCAGCTCCAAACTGAGACCCCCTCCAGCCATCTCACCCAACCACCCCCCCTCCCCGGCTCCTCCTCCAGCCTTTGTCCAGTTTCCTGGGCAGAAGGTGTCACCTGGCCCCAACCCCCTCCAGGGCTCAGGTTACTTGCTCACGTGTCATCTCCCAAGTGAAGTCACACCCTGATATCCCACCACCATCCAGCATCAATGCAGACAGTACCAGTAAAACTCCCACACAACATTCCCAGGTCAATACTCCCCACTCCCCGCTCCATCACAGAAGGTGTGACAGATGGGGAACTTTACTGAAATATTTTTATGAACTATCAGTAGGACTCTCTTTTTGGCATCGCTACTGCTTTAGGGGAAAGAATTGCTTCTCTCGCTGGGACTAGGCTGAACAGGCCAGAGATCTGAGATGTAGAGCCACTCAGAGTGTCTGGGCTGGAATCAACACATATCACTCCCTCACTCTCTCCTCAGGCCCTATGCTACCAGCACTCCTAGCTATCTTCGAGACGCCACTGACTTCCTGAGGAAACTACAATCCATTGGTGATCTTCCAGAAAACACCATCCTGGTCAGTATGGATGTAGAATCCCTCTACACCAACATTCCACACAAAGATGGACTACAAGCCGTCAGGAAAAGTATCCCCGAAGGATGTCACGGCACACCCGGTGGCTGAGCTTTGTGACTGTGTCCTTACCCACTACCATTTCAGATTTGGGAACGATTTATACCTTCAAGTCAGCAGCACTGCTATGGGTACCCACATGACACCACAGTATGCCAACATTTTTATGGCTGACGTAGAACAACGCTTCCTCAGCTCTCATCCCCAAGTGCCCCTCCTCTACTTGTGCTACACTGATGACATCTTCATCATCTGGATCCACGGGAAGGAGGCCCTTGACGAATTCGATCGGGACTTCAATAGTTTCCACCCCACCATCAACCTCAGCCTGAACCAGTCCACACAAGAGATCCACTTCCTGGACACTACAGTGCAAATGGTCACATAAACACCACCCTATACCGGAAAACTACTGACTGTTGTACTTACTTACATGCCTCCAGCTTTCATCCAGAACACATCACACGATCCATTGTTCACAGCCAAGCCCTAAGATACAACCGCATTTGCTCCAATCCCTCAGACAGAGACAAACACCTATAGGATCCCTTTCAAGCGTTCTTAAAACTACAATACCCACCAGAGGAAGTGAAGAAACAGATTGACAGAGCCAGATGGGTATCCAGAAGTCACCTACTACAGGACAGGCCCAACAAGGAAAGTAACAGAGCACCACTGGCCATCACCTACAGCCCCCAGCTAAAGCCTCTCCAGCACATCATCAACAATCTACAACCTATCCTGGAAAATAATCCCTCACTCTCACAGACCTTGGATGGCAAGCCAGTCCTCGCTTACAGACAGCCCACCAACCTGAAGCAAATACTCACCAGCAACTACACATCACACAACAGAAACACTAACTCAGGAACCAATCCCTGCAACAAATCCCGTTGCCAACTCTGCCCGCATATATACTCAAGTGACACCATCATAGGACATAATCACATCAGCCACACCATCAGGAGCTCATTCACCTGCATATCTACTAATGTGATAGATGCCATCATGTGCCAGCAATGCCCTCTGCCATGTACATTGGCCAAACCAGACAGTCTGTCTTTGTAGTGCTTGTATGTGTAGAGGCCTGTAGGGGCAGTGTGCTGAGCCCCGAGCCCTGATTAGGGGGCGGAGCTTGGCTGATTAGGGGGCCTATAAAAGAGGCCTCCCAGCCAAGCAGCGAGCAGCTAGCAGCGAGCAGCGGTCGGCAAACAGGGGAGTTTAAGTGGGAGTTTACAGGGGGAGGTGGAAGGGGAGGCAGGAGGGCGCGGTGGTCGGTGTGCTTTGTTCCCTCAGAGGCTGCAGGCAGAGACCATAGCAGCCATGAGCCAGGCAGCAGGGGACACAATGCAGATGAAAGCATGTAGCAGCTGCGGTATGTATATAGTCCTAGCAGGTGCACCTGATCAGAGGTATGTCTGTATGAAATGCCGCCTACTTGCCCTGTTAGAGGAAAAGGTTCAGGGGTTGGAGATGCAGGTAGAGACCCTGGTAGAGTTTAGAAGGGGGTTTGAGCAGCTAATGGAGCAAAGGCAAGGGGTGACTGAAGGGGAATGCTCGGGGGTGCAGGTGGAAGCGGGGGCTATGGTCTGTGAGGGGGGAATGTCGGGGGGAGAACAAGAGCAGTGGAAGCATGTGACCGTGAGAAGCAGGCCAAGGAAAAGGAGGGCTAGTGAGGGGGAAATAGAACTCAGGAACAGGTTTGGGTGTTTGGCTAACGAGGAGGGGACGCAGCAGGTGGTAACTGATGGTGGGAGGCAGAGGAAGAAAAGAAGGGCAGCTAGTCCAATAGACAGGGGGGAGGAGTTGATGGAGACAGCATCAATACTCGGCCCCGGGAGGATACAGGATGGCAATAGGGGGACTATAAGGGAAAATGGAGACAGACAGGAGTTACGGCCGCAGGGAACAGGGGATAGATTGGTAGATTGCGCTGCCCCTAGGCAAAGGCAGGTTTATGTGATTGGGGACTCCTTACTGAGGAGGTTAGACAGGCCTGTGACCAGGGCGGACCCAGAAAACAGAAGGGTGTGCTGTCTGCCGGGCGCTAAGATACGGGATGTGGACTTGCGGTTGAAAAGGATCCTAAAAGGAGCAGGTAAGAACCCCTTGATCGTCCTTCACGTAGGAACGAATGACACGGCTAGGTTCTCGCTAGAGAGAATCAAGGGAGATTATGCCAGGCTGGGGAAGACGCTTAAGGAAGTTGAGGCTCAGATTATCTTCAGTGGGATTCTGCCTGTTCCTAGAGAAGGACAGCAAAGGGCAGACAGAATTGTGAGGATAAATAGCTGGCTGAGGGAGTGGTGCTATAAGGAGGGCTTTGGGATGTATGGCCACTGGGAGGCTTTCGGGGACAGACAGCTGTTCTCGCGGGATGGACTTCACCTGAGTAGGGAAGGAAATAGACTTCTGGGAGGGAGGCTGGCTCATCTCATCAAAAGGGCTTTAAACTAGGAACTTGGGGGAGACGGTTGGGAGATGTCCAGTTAATCTCCACGCCAGATTCCAACACTGAAAAAGAGGGCAATGAGATAAGCACAGATATAGATAGGGGTAGGGAATTGGACATTAGAAGGAGGGGGCGGATGGACGCTACGGGGTCCGTACCAAAGTGCATAACTAATGGGAGAAAGGATAGACAGCATACGGTAAGATGTTTATACACCAATGCGAGAAGCCTAGGTAACAAAATGGAGGAATTGGAGCTCCTGGTCCAAGAAATGAAACCTGATATCATAGGAATAACCGAAACATGGTGGAACTGTAGTCATGACTGGAGTACAGGTATCGAAGGGTATGTGCTGTTTAGAAATGACTGGAAAAAAGGTAAAGGTGGGGGTGTGGCACTGTATGTGAATAATGAGCTAAAATGTAAAGAAATAATAAGTGATGGAATGGATAAGACAGAGTCTGTCTGGGCAATGATTACACTGGGTAAAAGAACTACTAGAGCCTCCCCTGAGATACTGCTTGGGGTGTGCTATAGACCGCCGGGATCTAGCCTGGATGCGGACAGAGAACTATTTAATGTTTTTAAGGAAGTAAAAACTAATAAGAGCTGTGTGATCATGGGGGACTTTAACTTCCCAGACATAGATTGGGGAACAAATGCTAGTAACAATAATAGGGCTCAGATGTTCCTAGACATGCTAGCAGATGAATTCCTTCATCAAGTAGTAGCTGAACCGACGAGGGGGGATGCCATTTTAGATTTGGTGCTGGTGAGTAGTGAGGACCTAGTTGAGGAAATGGTAGTAGGGGACAACCTTGGCTCGAGTGACCATGAGCTAATTCGGTTTAAACTAAATGGAAGGATTAACAGAAATAAAACTGTGACTAAGGTTTACGATTTCAAAAAGGCCAACTTTAATAAATTAAGGCAACTACTTAGGGAAGTGGATTGGGCTAACATACTTAGAGAGCTAAAGGCAGATGAGGCCTGGGATTATTTCAAGCTGAAGTTGCATGAGCTGTCCGAGGCCTGTATCCCGAGAAAGGGGAAACGGTTAGTAGGCAGGAGAATTAGACCTAGCTGGATGAGCGGGCGTCTCAAAGGGGCGATTAAGAAAAAACAGAAAGCGTACAAAGAATGGAAGAGGGGACAGATCGGCAAGGAAACCTACCTTATTGAGGTCAGAGCATGTAGGGATGCGGTGAGAAAGGCCAAAAGCCGTGTAGAGTTGGACCTCGCGAGGGGAATTAAATCCAATAGTAAGAGGTTTTATAGCCATATAAATAGGAAGAAAACAAAGAAAGAGGAAGTGGGACCGCTGAAGCATGTAAATGGAGTGGAGATTAAGGATAATCTAGGCATGGCACAATATCTAAATGAATATTTTGCGTCGGTGTTTAATAAGGCTAATGAAGGGCTTAGGAATAGAGGGAGCGGGACAGAGGGGAATAAAGGAGGGGCGATTGCAATTACAGTATCAGAGGTGGAAGCCAAACTTGACCAGCTAAATGGGACTAAATCGGGCGGACCGGATGATCTCCATCCTAGAATATTGAAGGAGCTGACGCGAGAAATTGCAAGCCCCTTGGCGATAATTTTTAATAAATCTGTAAACTCGGGGGTGGTACCGATGGACTGGAAAATAGCTAATGTGGTTCCTATTTTTAAGAAGGGGGAAAAAAGTGACCCGGGTAACTACAGGCCTGTTAGTTTAACTTCTGTAGTATGCAAGGTCTTGGGAAAAATTTTGAAGGAAAAAGTAGTTAAGGACCTTGAGGTGAATGGCAATTGGGACAAATTACAACATGGGTTTACGAAAGGCAGATCGTGCCAAACCAACTTGATCTCCTTCTTTGAGAAGGTAACAGACCTTCTAGATAAAGGAAATGCGGTGGATCTAATTTACCTCGATTTTAGTAAAGCGTTTGATACTGTGCCGCACGAGGAATTATTGGTTAAACTGGAAAAGATGGGGATCGATATGAAATTCCAGAGGTGGATAAAGAACTGGTTAAAGGGGAGACTGCAGCGGGTAGTACTGAAAGGTGAACTGTCGGGTTGGACGGAGGTCACCAGTGGGGTTCCTCAAGGTTCGGTTTTGGGTCCGATTTTATTCAATCTATTCGTTACTGACCTCAGAACCGAATGTAGGAGTGGGCTGATAAAATTTGCGGATGACACAAAGTTGGGAGGTATTGCCAATTCGGAGAAGGATCGGGATATTCTGCAGGGAGACTTGGATGACCTTGTAAATTGGAGTAACAATAATAGGATGAGATTTAATAGTGAGAAGTGTAAGGTGATGCATTTAGGGATGACTAATAAGAATTTTAGTTATAAGTTAGGGACGCATAGGTTGGAAGTGACGGAGGAGGAGAAGGACCTCGGAGTCCTGGTTGATCGCAGGATGACTATGAGTCGGCAATGTGACGTGGCTGTGAAAAAAGCTAATGCGATTTTGGGATGCGTTAGGCGAGGTATTTCTAGTAGGGACAGGGAGGTGCTGCTTCCGTTATACAAGGCGCTGGTGAGACCTCATTTGGAGTACTGTGTGCAGTTCTGGTCTCCAATGTTTAAAAAGGATGAACTCAAACTGGAACGGGTACAGAGAAGGGCCACTAGGATGATCCGAGGAATGGAAAACCTTTCCTATGAAAGGAGACTCGAGGAGCTCGGTTTGTTTAGCCTAACCAAAAGAAGGCTGAGGGGGGATATGATTGCTCTCTTTAAATATATCAAAGGGATTAATACCAAGGAGGGAGAGGAATTATTTCAGCTCAGTAGTAATGTGGACACGAGAACGAATGGATATAAACTGGCCGTGGGGAAGTTTAGGCTTGAAATTAGAAGAAGGTTTCTAACCGTCAGAGGGGTGAAATTTTGGAACAGCCTTCCGAGGGAAACGGTGGGGGCGAAAGACCTTTCTGGCTTCAAGATTAGGCTTGATAAGTTTATGGAGGGAATGGTTTGAAGGGATAACATGATTTTAGTCAATTAGGCTGTCAAGGCTGTATCCCCACTTTGAACTTTAGGGTACAAATGTAGGGGCCTGCATGAAAACTTCTAAGCTTATCTACCAGCTTAGCTCTGGTCCGCTGCCACCATCTTAAGAATTCCCTCCCTGGGAAGCCTTGAGAAACCTTTCACCAATTCCCTGGTGAATACAGATCCAAACTCCTTGGATTTTAAACAAGGAGAAATTGACCCTTCCCCCCTCCTTCCTTTCACCAACTCCTGGTGAATACAGATCCAAACCCCCTTTGGATCTTAAAACAAGGAGTTGGTGAAAGGAAGGAGGGGGGAAGGGTCAATTTCTCCTTGTTTAAAATCCAAGGAGTTTGGATCTGTATTCACCAGGGAATTGGTGAAAGGTTTCTCAAGGCTTCCCAGGGAGGGAATTCTTAAGATGGTGGCAGCGGACCAGAGCTAAGCTGGTAGATAAGCTTAGAAGTTTTCATGCAGGCCCCTACATTTGTACCCTAAAGTTCAAAGTGGGGATACAGCCTTGACATGGTGGCACAGCGGTGGGATCGTTTTAAACCCAAAAGGCAGTAAGATTTTTTTTTCCTTCTAGCTGCTTGGAAAGCAGAGCTGAAGGTAGATGCATATCTTATCTCTCCTTGCCTGAAGGCAGAGGTGTTAAGTTTTTTTTAACAAGGTCCTTTGTTAAGAGAAGGGTTCAATTAATGAGCAAACGACTGGTAAAAGGAATTTACAAGCTGAATTGTTTTTTTTTCTTTTTTCTTTTTACATCCTCGTGAATAGCTAGTTAGAAAGTCTCTGTTAACTCAGCAGCAGCCAGAGCTGAGTACATCCCAGTTTCAGTCAACTGCAGAGGGGTGTGGCCCAGCACAGGAAAGCAGGAAAATGACTACCAGTGAAGCAGCTAACAAACTAGAACTGGCCAGACTAGAAGCAGAAGAAAATGAGAAAAAACATCAGAGACTACTTCAAATTAAAAAACTCGAGAAAGAAGCCAAAGAGGAGGCCCACAAGAGAGAAATGGAGCTGGAAAAAGCCAAAGAGGAGGCCCATGAAAGAGAAAAGAAAGCCAAAGAGAAAGCCAAAGAGGAGGCCCACAAGAGAGAAATGGAGCTGGAAAAAGCCAAAGAGGAGGCCCATGAAAGAGAAGAGAAAGCCAAAGAGAAAGCCAAAGAGGAGGCCCACAAGAGAGAGATGGAGCTGGAAAAAGCCAAAGAGGAGGCGAGAGAAAAAGAAAGGAAGCATGAACTGGAAGTAGCAAGTGCTAGGCAGGGTGCATCAGACCATCCTAACAACTCCTCTCCAGGTACCACTTCCCATCCCAGGAAATTCCCCACCTACAAGGCAGGCGATGATACTGAGGCCTTCTTAGAAAATTTTGAAAGGGCCTGCCTTGGATACGACATCCCTCCAACCCAGTACATGGTAGAGCTGAGGCCGCAGCTCAGTGGACCCTTAGCAGAGGTGGCGGCTGAAATGCCTAAGGAACACATGAATAGTTATGAACTTTTTAAAAACAAGGCCAGAATCAGAATGGGGCTAACACCTGAGCATGCCCGTCGGCGGTTCAGAGCCCTAAGGTGGAAACCTGATGTGTCATTTACCCGACATGCCTACCACATTGGGAAAAATTGGGATGCCTGGATATCAGGAGCAAATGTTAAATCTACGGAAGAGTTGCCCTTCCTATTGCAAATGGAGCAGTTTTTAGAGGGTGTTCCTGAGGAAATAGAAAGGTACATCCTAGATGGGAAGCCCAAAACTGTAACCGAGGCGGGGGAGATTGGAGCCAAATGGGTGGAGGTGACAGAAAAGAAAAAAGCTAGTAGCAGTTGGAGCGAATATCAGAAGGGGCAAGCCGAAACAAAACCTTATCACCGGGGACAACCCAAGGCCCCACCCACATCCCAAGGGAAACCCCAGACGCCTTCTCACCCCACCACACCAGTCTCCAGCAACCAACATCGCCCCGGTGATACCTTAGCAGGGCGATGTTTTAAATGTAATGAACTGGGGCATATAAAGGCTCACTGCCCCAAGAACCCCAACCGATTACAGTTCATTACACCCCAATCACACCAAAGAAACCAAGACCCAGATGCATCTCTCATACCCTCGGAGCGAAGGGAAACCTTGAGAGTGGGCGGAAAGAAGGTTATCGCTTGGAGGGACACTGGGGCACAAGTGTCAACTATCTACTAATCCCTAGTGGACCCCAAACTCATCAACCCTGAGGCTACAGTGACAATTCAACCCTTCGTGTCACAGTCTGTAACCTTGCCTACAGCCCAGTTGCCTGTCCAGTACAAGGGCTGGTCAGGAATGTGGACTTTTGCAGTCTATGACAATTATCCCATTCCCATGCTGCTGGGGGAAGACTTGGCCAACCATGTGAAGCTAGCCAAGAGGGTGGGAATAGTCACCCGCAGCCAGGCTAAGCAAGCTTCCACCCCCATCCCTGTTCCTGAGCCGTCCACCAGGACCCCGTCTGTGTTACCGGAGACCCAAACACAGGTGGTGGAACCGGATCCCCTGCCAACGACTGCAACAGCCGTAGTGGATCCAATCCCAGAGACCCAGCCAAAGCCAGTCCCAGAACCGGAACTGGCAACGCAACCAGCACCAGAACCATTGCCAGCACTGAGTCCAGCGCTTGCAACCCCGTCTACAACTCCAATGCCAGAGGGCACCAGCGAGCCTAAACTGGCGGAAGAAGCAGATAACCCTACCCAAGAGGCTCAGCCAGAGCCTGAAATACCACATAGTGCACCAGCGGACAGCGGTTCACAGTCAATGGAAAAAGCCCCAGCACCTGCATCGCTTCCAGAGGGACCAAGCCCCAGTCCACAGTCCAAGGAGGAACTGATGTCTCCAGCATCAAGGGAACAGTTCCAGGCCGAGCAGGAAGCAGATGACAGCCTTCAAAAAGCTTGGGCAGCGGCACGGAGCACCCCACCGCCTCTCAGCTCTTCTAACCGATCCCGGTTTGTTGTAGAAAAAGGACTTTTATACAAGGAGACTCTTTCTGGTGGGCACCAGGAAGACTGGCATCCTCAAAGACAGTTGGTAGTTCCCACTAAGTATCGGGTAAAGCTCTTGAGCTTAGCCCATGATCATCCCAGTGGCCATTCTGGGGTGAACAGAACCAAAGACCGGTTGGGGAAGTCCTTCCACTGGGAGGGAATGGGCAAGGACGTTGCTAATTATGTCCGGTCTTGTGAGGTGTGCCAACGAGTGGGAAAGCCCCAAGACCAGGTTAAAGCCCCTCTCCAGCCACTACCCATAATTGAGGTCCCATTTCAGCGAGTAGCTGTGGATATTCTGGGTCCTTTCCCAAAGAAGACACCCAGAGGAAAGCAGTACGTACTGACTTTCATGGATTTTGCTACCCGATGGCCGGAAGCTGTACCCTTAAGCAACACCAAGGCTAAAAGTGTGTGCCAGGCATTAGCAGACATTTTTGCCAGGGTAGGTTGGCCCTCCGACATCCTTACAGATTCGGGAACTAATTTCCTGGCAGGGAACATGAAAAACCTGTGGGAAGCTCATGGGGTGAATCACTTGGTTGCCACCCCTCATCACCATCAAACCAATGGTCTGGTGGAGAGGTTTAATGGAACTTTGGGGGCCATGATACGTAAATTCGTAAATGAACACTCCAATGATTGGGACCTAGTGTTGCAGCAGTTGCTTTTTGCCTACAGGGCTGTACCACATCCCAGTTTAGGGTTTTCACCATTTGAACTTGTGTATGGCCGCGAGGTTAAGGGGCCATTACAGTTGGTGAAGCAGCAATGGGAGGGGTTTACGCCTTCTCCAGGAACTAACATTCTAGACTTTGTAAGCAACCTACAAAACACCCTCCGACACTCTTTAGCCCTTGCTAAAGAAAACCTAAAGGATGCTCAGGAAGAGCAAAAGGCCTGGTATGATAAACATTCCAGAGAACGGTCCTTCAAAGTAGGAGACCAAGTCATGGTCTTAAAGGCGCTCCAGGCCCATAAAATGGAAGCGTCGTGGGAAGGACCATTCACGGTCCAGGAGCGCCTAGGAGCTGTTAACTATCTCATAGCCTCCCCCACCTCCAACATAAAGCCTAAGGTATACCATGTTAATTCTCTTAAGCCCTTTTATTCTAGAGAATTAAACGTTTGCCAGTTTACAGCCCAGGAAACTGATGACGCGGAGTGGCCTGCAGGTGTCTACTATGAAGGAAAAAGGAATGGTGGCGTGGAAGAGGTGAACCTCTCCACGACCCTGGGACGTCTGCAGCGACATCAGATAAAGGAGCTGTGCACAAGCTTTGCACCGATTTTCTCAGCCACTCCAGGACGGACCGAACGGGCATACCACTCCATTGACACAGGTAATGCTCACCCAATTAAAACCCCACCCTACCGGGAGTCACCTCATGCCCAAGCGGCTATACAAAGGGAGATCCAGGACATGCTACAGATGGGTATAATCCGCCCCTCTAGCAGTGCATGGGCATCTCCAGTGGTTCTAGTTCCCAAACCAGATGGGGAAATACGCTTTTGCGTGGACTACCGTAAGCTAAATGCTGTAACTCGTCCTGACAACTACCCAATGCCACGCACCGATGAGCTATTGGAGAAATTGGGACATGCCCAATTCATCTCTACTTTAGACTTAACCAAGGGGTACTGGCAAGTACCCTTAGATGAACCCGCTAAGGAAAGGTCCGCCTTCGTCACCCAGGCAGGGGTGTATGAATTCAATGTACTCCCTTTCGGGTTGCGAAATGCACCCGCCACCTTCCAAAGACTTGTAGATGGTCTCTTGGCGGGATAGGGAGAATCTGCAGTTGCCTATCTCGATGATGTGGCCATTTTTTCGGATTCATGGACAGAACACCTGGAGCACCTGAAAAAAGTCTTCGAGCGCATCCGGCAGGCAGGACTAACTGTTAAGGCTAAAAAGTGTCAAATAGGCCAAAACAGAGTGACATACCTGGGGCACCAGGTGGGTCAAGGAACTATAAATCCCCTACAGGCCAAAGTGGATGCTATCCAAAAGTGGCCGGTTCCAAAGTCAAAGAAACAGGTCCAATCCTTCTTAGGCTTGGCCGGATATTATAGGCGATTTGTACCACACTACAGCCAAATCGCCGCCCCGCTGACAGACCTAACCAGAAAGAAACAGCCAAATGCAGTTCAGTGGACTGATAAGTGTCAAAAGGCCTTTAACCAGCTTAAGGCAACACTCATGTCTGACCCTGTGCTAAGGGCCCCAGACTTTGACAAACCGTTCCTAGTAACCACAGATGCGTCCGAGCGAGGCGTGGGAGCAGTTTTAATGCAGGAAGGACCGGATCAAGAATTCCATCCTGTCGTGTTTCTCAGCAAGAAACTGTCTGAGAGGGAAAGCCACTGGTCAATCAGCGAAAAGGAATGCTACGCCATTGTGTACGCGCTGGAAAAGCTACACCCATATGTTTGGGGACGGCGTTTCCAACTACAAACAGAGCATGCTGCGCTACAGTGGCTTCATACCGCCAAGGGAAATAACAAAAAACTTCTTCGGTGGAGTTTAGCTCTCCAAGATTTTGATTTTGAAATACAACACATTTCGGGAGCTTCTAACAAAGTGGCTGATGCACTCTCCCGGGAAAGTTTCCCAGAGTTAACTGGTTAACAATTGTTCTTAAAATAAAACATATTGTTAGTTTTTATATAATCAGTAGTATGTCTAAAGGTACATGTGTTTTATTAACTCTGTTTTCTCCTAGAGCTCCAGGAAGAAATCACAGCCAGTGTGGAACCGGACGTCCAACACTATCTGTGATTTGGGGGGTGTGTCATAACTATAAAGGGAAGGGTGACAGCTCTCCTGTGTACAGTACTATGGAATCCCTCCTAGCCAGAGACTCCAAATCCTTTTACCTGTAAAGGGTTAAGAAGCTCGGGTAACCTGGCTGACACCTGACCCCAAGGACCAATAAGGGGACAAGATACTTTCAAATCTTGGGGGGGAAAGGCTTTTGTGTGTGTCCTTTGTTTAAGGGGTTGTTCGCTCTTGGGACTCAGAGGGACCAGACATCAATCCAGGTTCTCCCCATCTTTCTAAACAAGTCTCTCTTATTTCAAAATTGTAAGTAAAAGCCAGGCAAGGCGTCTTAGATTTACTTTGTTTTCTCAACTTGTAAATGTACCTTTTACTAAAGTGCTTATCTTGTTTGCTATACTTTGAACCTAAGACAGAGGGGATTCCTCTGAGCTCTTTAAGTTTGATTACCCTGTAAAGTTATTTTCCATACTGATTTTGCAGAGATGATTTTTACCTTTTGCTTTAATTAAAAGCCTTCTTTTTAAAAACCTGATTGATTTGTTTTAAGATCCAAAGGGGGTTTGGATCTGTATTCACCAGGAGTTGGTGAAAGGAAGGAGGGGGGAAGGGTCAATTTCTCCTTGTTTAAAATCCAAGGAGTTTGGATCTGTATTCACCAGGGAATTGGTGAAAGGTTTCTCAAGGCTTCCCAGGGAGGGAATTCTTAAGATGGTGGCAGCGGACCAGAGCTAAGCTGGTAGATAAGCTTAGAAGTTTTCATGCAGGCCCCTACATTTGTACCCTAAAGTTCAAAGTGGGGATACAGCCTTGACATAGGCATTAACGTGCCATCGCGGGTAAAATGAGGGTCCGGCTGTAGAATCTTGCCTGTATGCTCGGGGTTCTGCTGATCGCCATATTTGGGGTCGGGAAGGAATTTTCCTCCAGGGTAGATTGGCAGAGGCCCTGGAGGTTTTTCGCCTTCCTCCGCAGCATAGGGCAGGGGTCGCAGGCTGGAAGATTCTGTTGTGGGTGGGTCAGCTTTTGTGGCCTGCATCATGCGGGAGGTCAGACTAGATGACCATATTGGTCCCTTCTGACCTTAAAGTCTATGAGTCTATGAGTCTATGAGACACAAATCAGACATCAAGAATGGTAACATTCAAAAACCTGTTGGAGAGCACTTCAATCTTCCTGGACACTCAGTAACAGACTTGAAAGTTGCCATACTTCAGCAAAAAAACTTCAAAACAGACTTCAGCGTGAAACTGCAAAGCTGGAATTCATATGCACTATCAGACTGGGTCTGAATAGAGACTGGTAGTGGCTAGCTCACTACAAGAAGTCATTTTCCCTCTTTTGGTATTCTCACCTTCTCATCAACTGTTGGGAGTGGAACACATCCACCCTGATCGAATTGACCTCGTTAGCACTGGTCCTCCGCATAGTAATGTGGAATTGTGTGGATCGTGGGGTCCACCACAATAGAAGGTCACTCCCAAGGGACTGGCTGAAGGCCAGGGCATAGATCAGACCTTGTGAATCCATGACAGAAAGTCACCTCTCAATCTTCTCTTTGCTAAAGTGAACAGATTGATCTCCTCCAGTCTCCTACTGTGAATCATTTTTTGTAACCTGTTTCTGCAGTGTCTGTGATATTTTGGGTGCAATCCAGACCAGTAAGGGGTTGTGTCACTGCCCGCCCTGCCCTCCCAACTGCGACTGCTCAGAGCCCCGGAAACCTGCCCTGTCACACAGGGAGGAGTTCAGAGCTGAGCTCTTTTGGAAACGTGGCCCTAGGCCTCTATGGCCCCCGGCGCCTGCAAGAGGCTGAGTTGCTGTAAAGGGCAGTGGGCTCCCGACACGGGCTGACTTCACTCGGGGCTCACACCACATAGCGCTGATGGAAGCTCTGGCTGGGTCTGGACTGTGACAAGGGGAAATGGCTGTAACCTGCCTCGGGCCAGGATGGCTGCAGGGTCTGGCATGGCCCAGTGACCAGCCACACGAGGGAGGAAGTAGGTGAGAGCAGGGCTGGTGGGGGAGTCACTCACTGAACACCTGTATTCGGTGGCAGCTGCTGATAGAGAGCCAGTGGGAGGTAAAGCTGCCCCCGCCCTGCCAGAAACCCCCTGAGGGCAGCAGCAGCCTCCCCTGCCTCCCCTGGGGTGAGGGCCCCCCGGGATACAAAGGGCCTGGTGGGCACAGACAGCTGCAATTTACACTCGGAGGGGGAGATATTTACAAACACAGGAGAGTTAGGATCAATGGACCTTGTGCTCCTAAATCCCTTAGGAGCTTTATAAAATCTCCCCCTCCCTGCATCAGTTGCACCCAGTCTGGCCCCAAGTGTTTCCCTTCCATCTTTCACCCTCTCGCTCTGGAGTGTCCCGTTAGGGAGCTGAAGATGAAAACACCCGCACACTCCCAACAGCGCCCCATGGGAACATTACAGCCGGTGATCGGTTCCTACCTCTGGCTGTCAGTAAATGGAGCAGAACAGCAAACAAATGCAAACCTGGCAGTGGAGAAGGGACTGGGCAGGTCTCTGAATCTGTGTGGACATTTCTACAGCCACAGCTGCGATCCCAGTAGGAAAGTGACAGTTTATCCCCCAAATCCCAGGAATGAGGCCCGTTGATAGCAGCAGCTCATCTGACTAATCAGCCTGAAACTATCCAGGGGAGCAGTTCAGCTGGGGTTGCAGTGAGTGACCCCCCTACCTGCGGTGTCCTGTGGAGTCGTTTCTGAGCCGTTCCAGTCTCTCCAGCGGGCTCCCTGCTTCACTAGCACCCAGAGCCATTCTCTCTAAGCAGAGATCCTGCTCCAAGTGACTGGTTCCCTTTCCCAGGCTGTAACATCCATCCCACCGGAGGGATCAGGGAGCCGCAGGGGTTAACTCCAGCCTGCCCCTGAGCTTTTCATTCAGTTAATGCATTTTATATTGAATGGAAGCCCCGTCCTCTCTTGGCACATCCACCAGCTTCAAAAGTGAAAGAAGGATCGAGGCTGGAACGTGACTGTGACTGGATCCACCCCACAGGATGGTTATGGCACAAAGATCAAATTCCTCTGACACACCCACAGGGCAGTGAGAGGGCAGCTTCGGTGCCAGCAGCCTCAGCTCTGCAGGTTGCTTGGTGACAGCCAGTTCTGCAGGCTGTTTGTCCTGTGCTCTACGAATCTCTGTAATTACTTCAGCCCTGTCTAAAGAATGGGACCAAATCCTGCTGCAGCAGCCCCTAGACTCAGTGGCTATGTTAATTCATTCCAGTTCCCTGATGTAACATTAACCAGGGATGATTTGGGGGACAGGGTTTTGCTCTATGCTCTCCAGTGGGCAGCCCTACTCCCTGGGCCTCCACTCCTGCAGTGTTATTCAGACAGCCTGGCCCAGATCCTCTTTTCTGGGCCCTGGCTGCTCTGCTCTTCCCCTAGAAACAAGTCCCAGCAGGGGAGGGAGACATAATGTAAAATGGTGCCTGGCTGAGTGCAACAAACCTCCTGAATTCTGTGGGATCTTGGAAAATGCTGAATTCCCTCACTGTGGAATGTTGTGATAATTGGGCCACACATCTACCCGAATTGTGAGCTGAGATGTGAGAAGTGAGAGAAAGTTGATCAAATATCATAATAGCCGCTAGCAATAAATGCTGATAGGAAAAGCTGCAAACAGAGCCGGTGCTACCCCGTTGAGGGTCCTAAGAGAGAACAGTGTGTGTGTGTGGGGGGGAGCCTTTACCCACCCCTGAGAATACTAACTGCATTATTTCCAAAAATCAGGGCCCCCCAAGCTGCCCGGGCCCCTAAGCAACTGCTTAGTCAGCTTACGCTGAGTGCCGGCTCTGGTGGGAGAGAGGCCAACTGAATCAATCCCCACAGACAGACTCCTGGTTTAACTTCAGGACTGTGTTCAGATTGTGTCTGGTAAACATGAGGAGGGTGGGATGGGAAATCAATGGAGCACAATGGGTGTGTCTGAAATTAGGCCTAGCTGGTGAACAAAATAATGAGGGGATGGGCTATTCCACCCACCAGTCCCCTTGGGGACCTCTAGTAGAGAACCTGGGGGGGAAATTAGCCGACACTGGGAGCCGGGTGGGCCGGAAAGAGTGAGCTTCACCATCATGGCTGCCACCCTCACCGTGTGTTTGGACCTCAGAATCCACCATTACGCAGTTGGGCCTTCATAGCCCTGATCCAGTGGAATGTGCTGACCAGACTGAGCCAGGGAGGGTCCCAGGTGACATCACCATCTCCACCGACTTGGGATAAGAGACTTACACACACATACACACACACAAAACCTCTGTGTGTCCTTTTCCTTCTATCATAAGCATACAGCTAAGGGTAGCATAAAATCTCTCCTTTACCTGTAAGGGGTTAAGAAGCTCAAATACAAAAGGACCAATGGGGAAAGAAGATACTTTCAAATCTGAGGGGGAGGGAAAGGAGGAGGTTTTGTTTGTGCTCTCTTTGTTGTTCTTTCTGGGGACAGAGAGAGGGACCAGGCAGGAAAAAATCATCTCCTAAACCCCTATCTGAAATAAGCATCTAAGATTACAAAAAATGTAAGTAAAGCAAGGAAATGCGTTAGATTATCTTTTGTTTTAGCTTGTGAATTTTCCCTATGCTAAGAGGGAGGTTTATTCATGTTTTTGTAACTTTGAAGTTGAGCCTAGAGGGGAATCCTCTGTGTTTTAAATCTTTATATCACCCTGTAAAATTACCCTCCATCCTGATTTTACAGAGGTGCTTCTTTTACTTTTTTCTTTATAATAAAGTTCTTCTTTTAAGAACCTGATTATTTTAGTGTCCTAAAAGTAAGGGTCTGGTCTGTACTTTTATTAAAGGCAATTGGTTAGTATATTATTCTCAAGCCTCACCAGGAAAGGGGGTGAAGGGGCTTGAGGGAATATTTTGGGGAAATAGGAACTCCAAGTGGTCCTTTTCCTGAATCTTTGTCTAAATCATTTGGTGGTGGCAGCAATACCGTCCAAGGACAAGGAAAGGATTTGTGCCTTGGGGAAGTTTTTAACCTAAGCTGGTAGAAATAAGCGTAGGGGGTCTTTCATGCGGGTCCCCACATCTGTACCCCAGAGATCAGAGTGGGGAGGGAACCCTGACACCTTCCCTACCTTATTTTTATTCTGTCCAGTCCCTCTCCTTTTGCCTTCTGTATATTTTGCAGTGGAGGCACTAAAAGCAATGACTTAAACAGCTGGATGCTGGTACAAGTTTGCTCTGTCCTTGGAGTGGCTGATCAGACCATGTGCTGTGATTCTCCAGCAGCGAGGCTGCAAGTCAAACCCCCAGACAGAAGCTGCATTTTTTCTCTCTGCTGTACTTTTCACTCCCCTCCATGGGATCTTGGCTTGGATGTCCGAGGCAGTTCACTCCTCTCAGAGCTACTGTTTCAGGCTGTCTGCAGACTAAGGCAGTCTTTGCCTGTTCACATTTTCAAGGTTATTGCTTAAAAGTCTTTAAATCATGACTTGAGAACTTCAGTAACTCAGCCAGGAGCTATGGGTCGATTACAGGAGGGGATGGGAGAGGTTCTGTAGCCTGTGGTGTGCAGAAGATCAGACTAGATGATCACAATGCTCCCTTCTGCCCTTGAAGTCGATGAGTAAATGAACTGGGTCCCCAATCCCCATTAATTTCAAATGGGAGCTGGGCCTCCAAATCTTCTGTGTGGCTTTGAAAATCCCACCCGTGATTATTGGAGATGCAGATGGAGACTCTGAAGCCCAGTTCTGCAGCAAAAGGTGAATTCTGCAGCCTGAGAAATGAGGAATTCACTGCGCCCAGGTGTAATTAAGGAAATAATGTTTATGTAACACCCACCTGCACAGGCTTCCTGCTGCACTAGAGAGAAACCCCGACACAGGTCTGGTTGTGAGGAGTATGAGAAGGCCTGGCAAGAGCTCAGCAGCCGCCCAAGATAATCAGACAAAACCCTCTCCACAGTGTCAGTTTCATTCCTAGTTTTCCTGGTGCAATTAAATAAAACAATTTAGCAGAGTCTGTGGCCATGTTCCCTTCATGGAGCTGCACAGGCTGAGACCACATGGGCAGGGCCCCCTCTAGGGATCTGAGTCAGGCCTGGTCTACACTATGATTTTAGGTCGAATTTAGCAGCGTTACCTCGATTTAAGCCTGGACCCGTCCACATGACGAAGCCTTTTTTTTTTACTTAAAGGGCTCTTTAAATTGATTTCTTTACTCCACCTCTGACGAGGGGATTAGCATTGAAATCGGGCTTGCCAGGTCGAATTTGGGGTAGTATGGACACAATTCAACGGTATTGGCCTCTGGGAGCTATCCCAGAGTGCTCCATTGTGACTGCTCTGAACAGCGCTCTCAACTCAGATGCACTGGCCAGGTAGACAGGAAAAGGCTGGCGAACTTTTGAATCTGATTTTCTGTTTGGCCAGCGTGGCAAGGTGCAGGTGAGTGCAGATCTCATCAGCAGAAGTGACCATGATGGAGTCCCAGGATCGCAAAAGAGCTCCAACATGGACCGGACGGGAGGTATGGGATCTGCTCACCATATGGGGAGACGAATCCATGCTAGCTGAACTCAGTTCCAGTAAACGAAATGCCAAAACATTAGAAAAAGTCTCAAAGGACATGAAGGACAGAGACCATAATAGGGACGCAAAGCAGTGCTGCCTGAAAATTAAGGAGCTCAGGCAAGCCTACCAAAAAAACAGAGAGGCAAATGACCGCTCCGGATCAGAGCCCCGAACATGCTGCTTCTATGATGAGCTGCATGCCATGCTAGGGCGTGCATCCACCACTACCCCAACCCTGTGCTTTGACTCTGTCAATGGAGAATCACGCAACACAGAAGCGGGTTTTGGGGACGAGGAAGATGATGAGGAAGAGATTGAAGATAGCTCACAGCAAGGAAGCCAAGATATCTTTCTCACCCTGGACCTGGAGCCAGTAAACCATGAACCCACCCAAGGCGTGCTCCCGGACCCTGAAGGTGGAGAAGGGACCTCTGGTGAGTGTACCTTTCTAAATATTACACATGGTTTAAAAGCAAGCGTGTTTAATGATTCATTTGCCCTGGCATTCACGGCCAGTACAGCTACTGGAAAAGTCTGTTAACGTGTATGGGGGTGGAGCAGAAATCCTCCAGGGACATCTCCATAAAGCTCTCCTGGATGTACTCCCAAAGCCTTTGCAAAAGGTTTCTGGGGAGGGAGGCCTTATTCCGTCCGCCATGGTAGGACACTTTACCATGCCAGGCCAGTAGCACGTAGTCGGGAATCATTGCATAACAAAGCATGGCACCGTATGGTCCTGGTGTTTTCTGGCATTCAAACAACATCCATTCTTTATCTCGCTGTGTTATCCTCAGGAGAGTGATATCATTCATGGTCACCTGGTTGAAATAGGGTGCTTTTATTAAGGGGACATTCAGAGGTGCCCATTCCTGCTCTGGCTGTGGCTGAACAGAAATGTTCCCCGCTGTTAGCCACACGGTGGGGGGAGGGGTGAAGTGTGAGTGATCTCTCACACCAAACCAGCAGGCCCTCAATACAAGAGGCAAAATGAGACCTTGTAATGAAAGCACATGTGCTGTGTAATGTGAACAGCAAGGTTTAACATGAAAGAGTGTATCCATTGTTCTCTAAAATGTGTCTTTTTAAACTATCACTCTCCCTTTTCCTCCACCAGCTGCAAATGTTTCTCCTTTGCAGAGGCTAGTGAAGATTAGAAGGTGAAAAAAATGCACTTGGGATGAAATGTTCTCTGAGCTCCTACTGTCCTCCCACACTGACAGAGCACAGGAGAATGCGTGGAGGCAGACAATGTCAGAGTGCAGGAAAGCACAATATGAATGCAAGGAGAGGTGGTGGGCTGAAGAGAGTAAGTGGTGGGCTGAAGATGATAGGTGATGTCAGCTTTCTGACAGAAGGCAAGAGTCGATGCTCAGGCTGCTGGAAGATCAAACTCATATGCTCCAGCATATGGTTGAGCTGCAGGAAAGGCAGCAGGAGCACAGACCGCCGCTACAGCCCCTGTGTAACCAACAGCCCTCCTCCCCAAGTTCCATAGCCTCCTCACCCAGAGGCCCAAGAACGTGGTGGGAGGGCCTCTGGCCACCCAGCCACTCCACCCCAGAGGATTGCCCAAGCAACAGAAGGTTGGCCTTCAATAAGTTTTTAAGTTTTAAAGTTTTAAAGTGCAGTGTGGCCTTGTCCTTCCCTCCTCCCCCACCCCACCCGGTGCTTCCCTCCTCCCCCACCCCTCCTGTGCTACCTTGGCAGTTATCCCCCTATTTGTATGATGAATTAATAAAGAATGCATGAATGTGAAGCAACAATGACTTTATTGCCTCTGCAAGTGGTGATCGAAGGCAGGAGGGGAGAGTGGCTAGCTTACAGGGAAGTAGAGTGAACCAAGGGGGGGAGGGTTCATCAAGAAGAAACAAAGAGAACTGTCACACCGTAGCCTGGCCAGTCATGAAACTGGTTTTCAAAGCTTTTCTTATGTGCACCGCGCCCTCCTGTACTCTTCTAACCGCCCTGGTGTCTGGCTGCGTGTAATCAGCGGCCAGGCAATTTGCCTCAACCTCCCACCCTGCCATAAATATCTCCCCCTTACTCTCACAGATATTGTGGAGCGCACAGCAAGCAGTAATAACAATGGGAATATTGGTTTCGCTGAGGTCTATCCGAGTCAGTAAACTGCGCCAGCGCGCTTCTAAACGTCCAAATGCACATTCTACCACCATTCTGCACTTGCTCATCCTATAGTTGAAGAGCTCCTGACTACTGTCCAGGCTGCCTTTGTATGGCTTTAAGGGGTAGGCTGGGTCCCCAAGGATAACTATAGGCATTTCAACATCCCCAACGGCTATTTTCTGGTCCGGGAAGTAAGTCCCTTGCTGCAACCGTTTAAACAGAGTAGTGTTCCTGAAGACGCGAGCGTCATGAACCCTTCCCGGCCAGCCCACGTTGATGTTGGTGAAACGTCCCTTGTGATCCACCAGTGCTTGCAGCACCATTGAAAAGTACCCCTTGCGGTTTATGTACTGGGTACCCTGGTGCTCCGGTGCCAAGATAGGGATATGGGTTCCATCTATCGCCCCACCACAGTTAGTGGATGGCTTTGCTGAAATGGGATTCCCTATGACCTGCACATTTCCCAGAGTCACTACCTTTGGTAGCAGCAGCTCAATGATTGCTTTGGCTACTTGCATCACAGCAGCCCCCACAGTAGATTTGCCCACTCCAAATTGATTCCCGACTGACTGGTAGCTGTCTGGCGTTGCAAGCTTCCACAGGGCTATCACCACTCGCTTGTGAACTGTGAGGGCTGCTCTCATCCTGGTATTCTGGTGCTTCAGGACAGGGGAAAGCAAGTCACAAAGTTCCATGAAAGTGCCCTTATGCATGCGAAAGTTTCGCAGCCACTGGGAATCGTCCCACACCTGCAACACTATGCGGTTTCCACCAGTCTGTGCTTGTTTCCCGGGCCCAGAATCGGCGTTCCACAGCATGAACCTGCCCCATTAACACCTGGGTTTAGCAGGCCATTGATTTCACGGAGGGAGGGAGGGAGGAAGCAAATGAATACAAAACAAATCGGGTCTATTTCTTGTTTTGATCCACTCTATGTATCTTTTACATCTTTAGGCTGGCAGCAGACGGTGCAGTAGGACTGCTAGCCATCGGCATCTCCTGGGTGCTCGGCAGAAAATGGGAATGACCTGGCTGAGTCACTCCCATGTCTGCCCACGCGCCCCTGACTGACCTCACCGAGGTCGGTTAAAAGAGCACCCAAGAATACGACAATGGCTACCAGTCATAATGCACCATCTGCTGCCAAAAGGCAATGAGCTGCTGCTGTGTAGCAATGCAGTCCCACGTCTGCCAGCACCCAGGAGACTTACGGTGACGGTCAGCTGTGCGGGCTCCATGCTTGCCGTGGTATGGCGTCTGCACAGGTAACCCAGGAAAAAAGGCGTGAAACGATTGTCTGCTGTTGATTTCATGGGCGGGGGGGGGGGGGGCGGGAGAGGCTGACGACATGTATCCAGAATCACCCGTGACACTGTTTTTGCCCCATCAGGCATTGGGATCTCAACTCAGAATTCCAATGGGAGGCGGAGACTGCAGGAACTGTGGGATAGCTACCCACAGTGCAACGCTCCGGAAATCAACGCTAGCCTCGGTACTGTGGATGCAGTCCGCCGCCTTAATGCATTTAGAGCATTTTTTGTGGGGACACACACAATCGACTGTATAAAAATGATTTCTGAAAAACCGACTTCTATAAATTTGACCTAATTTCGTAGGTCTCTCCCTGTCCAGTGGTTGTTTCACCTCTCTGCTGAGACTCTGAACAGCATCTGTGTGGGTGCCGATTGTGAGGGTGGATCAGGAGATGTGGGGCCAGTTCCCTATGAAATAGACTAAGACCCAGCAGCTCACTTTGCACAGGTCACCAGACATCATCCACGTATTGTCCTGTGCTATTAATGACCAATTGTACCAGTGCCCCAGCAGTGAAAGCCAGGTGTGGGTCAATGCCCAGCCACTTCTCTGTAACAGAAACCTTTTCGAAGGATCATTGGATTATATTTGTCCTTCTAGCTGCTTTGATTTATGGGTTTGATACCTCAATATCTCCCCTGCATTTCCCTAGAATCTTTTGTACGAATTATTGCTGGGAACATTTGTATTTTACTTTTCTATAAGGTTGCTTTCTTTTTCTTTATTAAATTCTTCCAAAATTAATGAAAGACTAAATATATCAATTATAAGGTCACAGAGCACACAGGAATGGGTGCAGTATAAGAACCTGACTAGAGCAGGAGGGATCATACCCCTGCTGTGATAACACCTGCCGGAGGGGTTGCAGCTGCAGGATGTCTCCATGGGGCTCCTATACAGGAATACCCTTCACACAGCTCTGTCAGTGGTGGGGGCTGCTCTCCCACAGACTGAGCCAGAGACTTGTCCCAAAACTGGCCGGTGCTGAGGAACCAGCAGGAAGTCAGGAGGCCCTAAGCCCCAGGCAGTGCTCATGGCCAGCCCTGGGAAACACAGCGTGTAGGGAGCAGCACTAGCAGGAAGTCCCCTGTGATCACAGCTGCCCCTGGGGAACCCCATAAAGGGGGATCCCCACCATGAATGGGAAGGTGCAGAAAATATCATACAGCCCAGGGCCGGCCCACAACATTTTGGCACCTGAACCAGGGAGCTCAAATGACACCCCTATGCCCCCTTGCTTGGGCCAAAACTTTGAAACTCTGGGTCCTAGTGGCGCCCCCCCCCCCCCCCCCAGTCTGGCACCTGAGGTGGCCACCTCAGTTCGCCTCATGGTAAGGCCAGCCCTGATACAGCCCCAGATGATACTGCCTTTTCCAGTGAATCTCCACTAGGCTGAGGGAGGGATGATGGGTGTCCCCAGCTCTGGCCCATCCATTCCCCTCACCATCTGCTGTAGGATCCATGGAGCACACTCTGCGCGGGGGGTCAGTGTCACAGAGACCTCTGAGCCCCATTCACATGGGAGCAGGGGACTCTGGTACAGAGGTTTCCTGTGAGAGCAGATCTGGGCAGGGGGACATGAGTCACCTCCGTATTTGGTAACTTTTCTTCACACCAGTTTGTGTTGAAAGGCTCCTTGTCTCTGGAGGCAGGAATTGTTGTAACCTTCAGACTTTACAGCAATAAATAATACGGGTAGCACCATAAAACGTTCCCTTATCAGGTTAACAGTTGCTTGAGGGCCAGGGAGATATTAACTGTCTGGCTCTTGGGAAGTTTCATTCTTAAAAAGAGAAGGAAGAAAAGTTAGAAAATTTCATCTAACATTGAACAATGTAACAATAGCGGCAGATACTGGCTCACACGGGGGACAGGGATAAGGGTACAGAACCCCTCATGGGGCAAGCTCTCACTCTGTCCTAATCGCCCCCTCTCCTGCTGCCACCCACCTGTCCCTTGTGCCCCCTCCCAGTGTCCCACCCTTCTCTTGTCTTAGCCTGTTCCCTTCTGTCCTTGGCAGATCCAGCCTCAGGATCCCCCCACATGGTCTGTCTGTTCCTGAGGCTGGGAGGGGGAATCAACACTCCTCAGCTCAATGCTTCAAACCTGTGAGCTCCCATCCCGCTCCCATTGGGTGAATGGTTAAAATCCCCACTGATGTCAATAGGGGCTGCAGCTGGGCCCCATGTGGGGCCCTCCCATGCAATTTCCAGTGGCTCAGTATCACACATGACACCAGAGAGATGTCGGGGCAAAATCCAGTCACTTCATCCTGTTTGCCCCCAAAATCCAGTCACCTTAGCCTGCTCTCCTCCCTCTACAAGGGCAGAACCAGGCTTTTAAACCTGGTGATTACATGGGGATGTCCACTCCACACTGTGTTTACACCATGTTAGCAGCTCAGTGACATGCAGGTTACTCCCCAGTGTGGAAATACCCTGATTGCCAAGCAGGAGGACACGAGATCTTCACCGGCTGCTATTTCTCCCAGTGCCTGGTAAATTTGCCTGGCTGGTCTGACCCCACCCAGTCTCCCCACCCAGTGCAAAGAAACACTGTAACTGAACTTTCTCCTCATTCTGTGTCATTTGTGACTGATTACAATCTGTGATCCTGTTTAACAGCAGGAGAGAGGAGCAGGTGGTGAAGGAAGGAGGGCAGACAATGAGTAGAGAGGTGTAAAAGCTGAATATACTCTGTGGCTCGGGACCAGAGGCGGATGCATTGCTCACATTCACCAGTGAGTTAAAAGTGCACTGAGAAGATTTCAGGAGAGGCAGGAATATCATAAAGCTGATGTAGGCAGTCAGGGTTATGGAAGTTTTGGAAATTTCTGCAAATATAAATGCTACAGAATACTAACGATTCAAAGCCCCTCCCATTTCGAACCTCCCTTTGCTTTCTAGGGCAAGCACTGGCCACGTTCTTCTGGCCTTTAGACAGTGTAAAGTGGAGAACATTTAGTCCCTGAACTGTCCTTGCGTGCAGTGAAGGGACTCTGAAGACCAGCAATACAGACGGATTTGCACAACTGATACTAAATTCCATGTTGGAAAAGTCAAGCAGATTTTGCTACCAGTAGCAATTACTGACTTCCATGATGTCCTGTCACAATTTGCTATATCTCCCGCCTTTCTAATTGCTCTAAGGATAGTAAATTATAACAAATGGGGGTACACCTCTCACAATTTTTTGCCGTTCCCATCCTCTGGACCCATAGTAGCAAATTATGACAGGGCAGCAACCATCTGTCACAAATTTGCTACCTCTCATCTCTGTCATCCTCTGGTCCGGGGTAGCTAATTGTGAAGGATTAGGTCAGGCAGCTCCAGTTCACATGGAGGATGGTCCTCTGGGCTCCTAACTCCTTCATTGGCCTGCCTGCCCTGTCAATCAGGTTGACCTGGAGCCTTGGCCTCTCCCCATTGGTCCTGGGGACTGCCAGTCTTAGGATCTTAATTTCTCTTCAGCCTTTCCCCTTTCTTTTGGGAGAGTGCCAAACCTCCACTAAGTTTCAGTACAGGGCCAACAGCCCCTACATTCCCTCTTTCTAAAATTCTGCCACATGCAGAATGTCCATACCAGCTTATCCAGGTCCCACATTAACAACATTTACAAGCATTTTTATATATATAAACATTTAACATATTTAACATTCTATGTCCACTTCTTTATTTTATATATTATAACATTCGCTAATACAATGCACAAAACCAATAACTTAATCATCTGTAAATTTAATGGGTGGTTCACCTTTCTTAGTTCCCTGGAACCATCTTAACACTAGTGGTTTATTACCCATATTTTCTATTCCCCGTCCCCGAGTAACACCGGGTCAATTTGAGTAATCTGGCCATTTTCATCAGGGTTTGGGTTTGCTCTACTCTGTTCCCCTTAGGACTCAGTTTATGTGACTAAAACCACACTCACACTTTTATCAGTCTCCTTGGGGCATGCTGATCTGTGCCACCTATAGTCCCTAATCAGACTAAGAGTGCAATGTTTTAGCTGGTCCCTAGGCACAACTCTCTCAGGACCTCCTCATCCAGGCTGGATAGTGTAAACTGGCAACTCGGAATTGTGAGAAAGTGCAATGTGGAGATTTGACTCCCACTTGTCCTGTATTTTATTACATCCCCAGTGTCTATGGTTATGAACTAGGACATGGTCAGCAGGTCTGATGAGAGCCCCACTGGGCTTCTGATCAGAAGTCCTCTTCCTACTTTGGGCTGTGTCTTGAGTTGTGCTGGGAGCAACTTCACACGTTGTCTTCAGCCTGTCATGGTGACCTTTGACCCATTGCTCCAAATTGGTCAGCTCATCCTTAGAAAAGATTTTTTGATGCTTCTCTAGCAACATGCTTAAGGGCTAGTCTACACTAGAAGCTCTGCGTCTAGTAAAGACACTCTATGCCGATGGGACAGAGCTCTCACATAGGCATAAAACTCCACCTCTATGGGAGGCTGTAGCTGTGTTGGTGAAAAAAATTCTCCCACCAATAGAGTGCTGTCCACACTGGTGCTTAGATTGAAGTAACTTACATCAGCCAGGGGGGTGGCTTATGCACACCCGTGAGCGACATAAATTATACCAAAGTAAGTGGTAGTGTAGACAAGCACTAAGTTAACCATCTTTGACAGGAATCAACTCTTGGAGTCAACTTGAACTGCAACTGGCAATTTGCTCTTCATTCTCTCTTCTTGTCACTCGCAGCTCATCTTCTTTCTCTTCAAAGGTCATCTCCACCTGAGGAACCACTTCCTCAGGCTGGTGTACCTCAGCAACTCTAATTCAAGGATACAACCCCTCAGCCTTTGTACTTGAGTTTAGAAGACTCACTGGTATTCTTCCTTTCATGGCATTTGTCAGTACATTGGCTGGCTGGAACCCATTAGGTAGGCTTGCCCAAGATGCAGGCTCTACAAGCACTTGATATCCACCAGTATTTCCTGGTACCCAGCAGCATTCATCAAGGATCTTCCCTCTCCAGGGAGGAATAGCCACCTTCTGTCTTCCAGCCACTTTCACATTTTCAATTTGCCCCAAGGGGCCCAGGGAATGGCTGTCTCTCTGCTCAAGCCAGTACCCTACTCTGCGCAGCATTCTTCTTAGAGTGCCTGTGACCGTTCATCCTCCTCGTTCCTTCTCCTGACAACAGTAGCTCCTTCAGCTCACTAATGATGTGCATCCATAGAATCCCTGGGACTCCATCTCCCACATGATTTCCTTCAGAGACCTTGTCTTTCCGGATGAAGATGCATTGTCCTGGCAGTGTCTGACCCATGTACTCTATGTCTGTTTCAAGGCACCCTACCACTGGGATTGCCATTTCATTAGCTGCTGTTAGATGTACAAACCGTGTGCTGTGCATGGTCAGCTCCTTGTCCTTCAAATATTTTTTAAAATGCGACTCAGTAATGGTGGTGACTTCTGAGCCAGTATCTAACAAACATCTAGTCTTCATCCCTGCTATAAGTACTTCATCAGTTAAACAGTCTCCAAATGCTTGCTCACAGAAGTCACTAGATATCCTGGTGCTATTCATGTTTCTTCCAGCATTGCCTGCAGAGTGATTTTCCACCAAGGACAGGCCTAGGAATCCTTCTGCCACTGCTTGGCCTTATACTGTAGATGGGGCACCAGGAATGAGTTTTGATTTTGAGTGCCTGGCACTCTGGTCTCCTTCTCAGTGGACATTCTCGGCTTGTATGCCCTGGCCCTTCACAAGTGTAGCAAATGTACCTTCCCTGCTCATCCTTCAGTGGAGATTTTCAGCATATCAGTGCCCTCGGATACTTCGGTGTACTGGGGAAATTTTAGCTTTCATCACCTCGGTCATCACCTTCAGCCACCTTCAGCCAGGTTCTGGCCAGCTTCATTTAAACTCTCCAGTGTTAACTGTGTTTGGGGCAGGGCCTTTTCCCTGGTAGCTGCATTCACTAGGCCTGCACTTTGTGTACAGGTATTGGGCTTGTCCATCTCTTCCACAGGAACTTCCTCATCTTTGGACCATGTAACAGCAGCTGGCACGAGTTCATGGAACTTCTTAATGGTCTCTTCTTTAAACCTCTTCTTCATTTCATGGCAGAGGGAGTCATCCCGGAGCCCCAGCACCAGCTGCTCTTTCAGAACCATATCTCTGGAACTCGTTGTGGGTCCCAGCGCTCCAGCTTGCTCATTCTCTCCTGGAGGTTGTATGTGTAGGCCCAAATGGTCTCACCTGGATTCTGTGTCAGCTTGTAGAATTCCTTGAGTCTGGTTCCAATGGGCACTTTGTTTCTGTGACGTTGCACTCCATATGTTTTATGGAAATATGCTTATGAATGTGAATATGACATAACTGGAATATGCTTTATGCTAAATATGCCATGTAACATGTCTCTGAAAAGGTTATGATCTACTGAATATATTCATCCTATTTGTATGCATGTATCATTTTTATATCTAAAGTTATGAGCATTGGCTCTATGCTAGTATGTTAAGTATTTGCTGTGGGAAACACATAAGGGAGGGTGAGCCAACCTATTGTGAAGAGACTATTCCAGTAAATTGGAAGTACTTGACTAACAATGGACTGTGGGAGACACCAATCCACATGTGCTCAGCTAACATGTAAACAATGGCATCGGCCTGCAGAAAGCTGAATCATTCATGGACATGTGACTTGCCCATGTGGCTCCAAACTCCATCTTGTTGCTGTAATCTTGCAAAGGAACAAAGGGGTTTCTTCCCACTAGGCAGAGAATATAAAAGGCCCTGGAAAACCCTCCATTTTGTCTTCAGCTGGCTCAAGAGGCTGCCAGTCAAGAGAACACTCCTGTTTACTGCCTGAGATGGAAACTGGAACTAACAAGGACTGTACCGGGGAAAGGATTGGGCCCAGGCTAGGAAAGAATCCAGTCTGTGAAGTATGCTTATTGGAACATCTCTGAGGGTGAGATATTACCTGTAACTAGATCCTCAATGTATTAAGTTAGCCCAGTATGTTTTGTTTTATTTTACTCAGTAAGGCCTGGTCTACACTATGAGTTTAATTTGAATTTAGCAGCGTTAAATCGAATTAACCCTGCACCCGTCCACACAACGAAGCCATTTATTTCGAAATAAAGGGCTCTTAAAACCGATTTCTGTACTCCTCTCCGACGAGGGGAGTAGCGCCGAAGTCAATATTGCCATTTCGAATTAGGGTTAGTATTGACAACCATTGTGACCGCTCTGGACAGCAATCTGAACTCGGATGCACTGGCCAGGTAGACAGGAAAAGCCCCACGAACTTTTGAATTGTATTTCCTGTTTGCCCAGCGTGGAGAGCACAGGTGACCACAGAGAGCTCATCAGCACAGGTAACAATGCAGTCCGAGAATCGAAAAAGAGCACCAGCATGGACCGTACAGGAGGTACTGGATCTGATCACTATATGGGGAGAGGATTCAGTGCTAGCAGAACTACGTTCCAAAAGATGAAATACCAAAACTTTTGAAAAAATCTCCAAGGGCATGATGGAGAGAGGCCACAATAGGGACTCATATCAGTGCCGCGTGAAAGTTAAGGAGCTCAGACAAGCCTATCAAAAAAAAAGGAGGCAAACGGTTGCTCCGGGTCAGAGCCGCAGACATGCCACTTCTACGCTGAGCTGCATGCAATTCTAGGGGGGGCCGCCACCACTACCCCACCTCTGACCGTGGATTCTGAGGCGGGGGTAATCTCAGCCACACCTGAGGATTCTGCGGACGGGGAAGAGGAGGAGGAGGAGGACGAGCTTGCGGAGAGCACGCAGCACTCCGTTCTCCCCAACAGCCAGGATCTTTTTCTCAGCCTGAGTGAAGTACACTCCCAACCCTCCCAAGGCAGTATCCCAGACTATGACCCCATGGAAGGGACCTCAGGTGAGTTTACCTTTTAAAATATAAAACATGGTTTAAAAGCAAGTGTTTTTTAATGATTACTTTGCCCTGAGGACTTGGGATGCATTCATGGCCAGTACAGCTACTAGAAAAGTCTGTTAACGTGTCTGGGGATGGAGCGGAAATCCTCCAGGGACATCTCCATGAAGCTCTCCTGGAGGTACTCCAAAAGCCTTTCCACAAGGTTTCTGGGCAGTGCAGCCTTATTCCGTCCTCCATGGTAGGACACTTGACCACACCATGCTAGTAGCAAGTAATCTGGTATCATTGCATGACAAAGCCTGGCAGCGTATGGTCCCGGTGTTTGCTGGCATTCAAGCAACATCCGTTCTTTATCTCGCTGTGTAATCCTCAGGAGAGTGATATCGCTCATGGTAACCTGGTTGAAATACGGGACTTTAATTAAGGGGACAGAGGTGGCCATTCCTACTGGGCTGTTTGCCTGTGGCTGAAAAGAAATCCTTCCCTGAAGTTAGCCAAGCGGGAGGGCTGGGGGGGCATTTGCGCTGAGCTTTTCGCGTTTGACTAGCAGGGATCTTCCCTGATACCATCCACGCGGTGGGGGGAGGGGTAAAGCGATTATCCCAGAGAATTGATGGAGGGGGGTTAGTTTGGTTTCTGCAGGGAGCTTCCCTGATACCAGCCACGCGGTGGGGGGAGGGATAAAGCGATTATCCCAGAGAATTGATGGAGGGGGGTTAGTTTGGTTTCTGCAGGGATCTTCCCTGATACCAGCCACGCGGTGGGGGGGAGGGATAACGCGATCAGCCCAGAGAATTGGATGGGGGGAGGTTAGTTTGTTTTCTGCTGCTGCAGGTTAACAGGAAAACCGCAGCACTCAACGGGCTTTGCTTGGTATGTGGGAAAGGAGGGTGCAGAAGCCGAAAGACAATGGCTTACCATGGCCGCATGCAAGCCGAATTCTGTTGCCCAGACCTGCGTCTGTGATCTCTAACACCAAAGCCACAGGCACTCAATATTAAGATGCAAAATGCGACCTTGCACTGAAATCACGTGCTATGTAATGTGAATAGTGTTGTTCACCGTGAAAGAGTATGAGCATTATTCTGTAAAATGTATCTTTTTAAAAACTTCTCTCCTTTTTTTCCTACCTCCAGCAGCTACAAATTTTTCAAGCCTCCCTCCTCCGTCCCGAAGGCTATCTCAGATAAGGTGGCGGAAAAAGAGGACGCGAGACGAGATGTTCTCGGAAATCATGGAATCCACCCGCAATGAAAGAGCTCATTTGAATGAGTGGAAGGACACGGTATCACAGTACAGGAAAGATGCCAGTGAACGTGAGGCCATGAGGGACGCTTGAGATGAGAGGAGGGACGCTCGAGATGAGAGGTGGCAGGCTGCAACGCTGGGGCTGCTGCGTGAGCAAACGGACATGCTCCGGCATCTGGTGGAGCTTCAGGAACGGCAGCAGGATCACAGAGTGCCGCTGCAGCCGCTGCAAAACCTCCCTCCCCCCTCACCATGTTCCATAGCCTCCTCACCCAGATGTGTAAGAACTCAGGGAGGGAGGCTCCGTGCATCCTCCCAGTCCACACCAGTGGACAGCCCAACCAAAAGGCTGTCATTATATTGAATTTTTTTAGTGGCCTTTTCCTTCCCTCCTATCCTCCTTCCAAACCCCACCCGGGCTACCTTCCTTATCAGTTCTCTCCCTATGTTTATAATCAATTAATAAAGAATACATGATTTTTAAACGATAGTGACTTTATTTCCTTTGAAAGCAAGCTGTGCTCGAAGGGGGGAGGGTGGTTCACTTACAGGGAATGAGTCAATCAAGGGGGCGGGTTTTCCACAAACAGAACTTTCACACCGTAGCCTGGCCAGTCATGAAACTGGTTTTCAAAGCTTCTCTGATGCGCAGCGCTTCCTGATGTGATCTTCTAATGGCCCTGGTGTCTGGCTGCGCATAATCAGCAGCCAGGCAATTTGCCTCAGCCTCCCACTCCGCCATAAAGGTCTCCCCCTTACTCTCACAGAGATTGTGGAGCACACAGCAAGCAGCAATAACAATGGGGATATTGGTTTGGCTGAGGTCTGACCGAGTCAGTAACGTGCGCCGGTGACCTTTTAAACGTCCAAATGCACATTCTACCACCATTCTGCACTTGCTCAGCCTGTAGTTGAACAGCTCTTGACTACTGTCCAGGCTGCCTGTATATGGCTTCATGAGCCATGGCATTAAGGGGTAGGCTGGGTCCCCAAGGATAACTATAGGCATTTCAACATCCCCAACGGTTATTTTCTGGTCCGGGAAGTAAGTCCCTTGCTGCAACCGTTTAAACAGAGTAGTGTTCCTGAAGACGCGAGCGTCATGATCCCTTCCCGGCCAGCCCACGTTGATGTTGGTGAAACGTCCCTTGTGATCCACCAGTGCTTGCAGCACCATTGAAAAGTACCCCTTGCGGTTTATGTACTGGGTACCCTGGTGCTCCGGTGCCAAGATAGGGATATGGATTCCATCTATCACCCCACCACAGTTAGGGAATCCCATTTCAGCAAAGCCATCCACTATGACCTGCACATTTCCCAGAGTCACTACCTTTGGTAGCAGCAGCTCAGTGATTGCTTTGGCTACTTGCATCACAGCAGCCCCCACAGTAGATTTGCCCACTCCAAATTGATTCCCGACTGACTGGTAGCTGTCTGGCGTTGCAAGCTTCCACAGGGCTATCGCCATTCGCTTCTCAACTGTGAGGGCTACTCTCATCTTGGTATTCTGGCACTTCAGGGCAGGGGAAAGCAAGTCACAAAGTTCCATGAAAGTGCCCTTACGCATGCAAAAGTTTTGCAGCCACTGGGAATCGTCCCACACCTCCAATACTATGCGGTCCCACCAGTCTGTGCTTGTTTCCCGGGCCCAGAATCGGCGTTCCATGGCTATAACCTCCCCCATTAACAGCATGATCTCCAAAGCGCCGGGGGCCGCGGTTTGATGGAATTCCATGTCCATGTCCTCATCACTCTCGTCGCCGTGCTGCCGTAGCCTACTCCTCGTCGCCTGGTTTTACAGGTTCTGGTTCAGCACAAACTGCACAATAACACACGAGGTGTTTACAATGTTCATGACTGCTGTCTTGAGCTGAGCGGACTCCATGCTTGCCGTGGTATGGTGTCTGCACTGTTCACCCAGGAAAAAGGCGCGAAACGGTTGTCTGATGTTGCTTTCCCGGAGGGAGGGAGAGGATGTACCCAGAACCACCAGCGACAATGTTTGGCCCCATCAGGCATTGGGATCTCAACCCAGAATTCCAATGGGCGGAGGAGACTGCGGGAACTATGGGATAGCTATGGGATATCTACCCACAGTGCAACGCTCCGGAAATCGACACTAGCCCTGGTACATGGACGCACACCGCCAAATTAATGTGCTTAGTGTGGCCGCATACATTTGACTTTATACAATCTGTTGCCAAAAATCGAATTCTGTAAATTCGGATTAATCCCGTTAGTTTAGACATACCCTTATTTACTTTGAACTGTCTGTTACTACTTGAAACCACTTAAATCCTACTTTTTATACTTAATAAAATCACTTTTGTTTATTAATAAACCCAGAGTAAGTGATTAATATCTGGGGGAGCAAACAGCTGTGCTTATCTGTGTTATAGAGAGCAGACAATTTATGAATTTGCCCTGTATAAACTTTATACAGAGTAAAAGGGATTTATTTGGGGTTTGGATCTCATTGGGAGCTGGGTGTCTGAGTGATTGCTGAGTAACTTTCTGAGCTGTTTTCAGTTAAAGTCTGCAGCTTTGGGGCTTAGCCCAGACCCTGGGTCTATGTTGGGCAGGCTAGTGTGTCTGGCCCATCAAGACAGGGTTCTGGGGGGCCCAGGCTGGCAGGGAAAACTGGCTCAGAGGTGATTTCACCACATCAGGTGAAAGTCCCAAGGGGATCTCTGTGACCCGACCCATCACAGTTTCCATACTCTTCTAAGAGAAGCTGAAATGTCTTCTCTATATCTGTCTTGTCAGCTGTTGCCCTGAACTTCACTATGGATCTGGTCTGGCTTTTGCCATGCTCTTCCACAAAATCCATGTGATCTTCAATTCTCAACACCTAGATCTGCTTTCACTGACTTAATCCTGTCTTCTATCATGATGTCCCTTGGCTTTGTTGGCAAGCTATTGAACTCAGATATCTTCCAGTCTCATAGAACATAAATCGTAGGAGGCTTCTTAGCTGCATCAGCATGCTGGTCTGTCACCACCTTAGCCAATGATAAAACTTCTCGCTGCTCAGATCTAGCTTGTCCTAATGCCTCAGCCTGTCCAGTAATGTGTGCTGAATTTCAGAAAACTGCGTGTGTAGTTCTTAAATTCCAGCCTTTATAGATTTCTGACCCAGACCTGGACAGTACTACCAGAATTCAACCAGTAAACAAATGGGGCAAATTCTACGGATAGGATCCTGTTTGCAATGCCAATTATGTAAATGGGGGAATGGTCCCACTATTGTGGGGAACTTTCCTGGCTTTCGCACTACCTCAGTGGAATCGGATAGCGAGAGGATCTGAGTCCTCATTCCCACTCCCTTTACCTGGAGTTATAAGAGGCAACAGTCTGTAACCCACTAATGCCTGTTTGACTGGCAAAGTGTTAACAGGCCACTTGTCCTTGATCGGTCATCTAGTCCAGTCCTCTGTTCTGAGGCAGGTCTAAGGCCTTGTCTATACTACAAAGTTCAGTCAAAATAAGGCAGCTTATGTTGACCTAACTACGAAGGTGTACGCACTGCAATGCTACTCCCACTTATTTAACCCTCATTTAAGGCCATTGCAGAGAAACTAAATGAATTCTTTGCATTGATCTTCGTGGCTGAAGATGTGAGGAAGATTCCCAAAACTGAGCCATTCTTTTTAGGTAACAGATCTGAGGACCCCGTCCCAGAATGAGGTCTCATTAGAGGAGATAGCTCAGTGGTTTGAGCATTGGCCTGCTAAACACAGGGTGGTGAGTTCAATCCCTGAGGGAGTGATTTGGGGCAAAAATCTGTCTGGGGATTGGTCCTGCTTTGAGGAGGGAGTTGGACTAGATGATCTCCTGAGGTCCCTTCCAACCCTGACATTCTATGATTTAATGTGCTGTCAGCATTTGAAGTGGTAAAAGTTTCAAGATATGGAAGGAGATTTTGGGACAAATAGATACATTAAACAGTAATAAGTCACCAGGACCAGATGGTATTCACCCAAGAGTTCTGACGAAACTCAAATGTGAAATTGCAGAACTACTAATTGTAGTCTGTAACCTACCATTTAAATCAGCGTATGTACCAGATTACTGGAGGATAGCTAAAGTGATGCCAATTTTTAAAAAGAGCTCCAGAGGTGATCCTGGCAATTACAGGCCTGTAAGCCTGACTTCAGTACTAGGCAAACTGGTTGAAACTATAATAAAGAACAATATTGTCAGACATATAGAGGAACATAATTTGTTGAGGAAGAGTCAACATGGTTTTAGTAAAGGAAAATTATGCCTCACCAATCTGCTAGTATTCTTGAGGGGGTCAACAAGCATGTGGACAAAGGGGATCCTGTCAATATAGTGTACTTAGATTTTCAGAAAGCCTTTGACAAGGTCCCTCACCAAAGGCTCTTAAGCAAGGTAAGCTGCCACCGGATAAAAGGAAAGGTGCTCTCATGGATTGGTAACTAGTTAAAAGATAGGAAACAAAGGGTAGGTATAAAGGGTCAGTTTTCAGAATTGAGAGAGGTAAATAGTGGTGTCCACCAGGGGTCTGTTCTGGGACCAGTCCTATTCAACATACTCATGAATGATCTGGAAAAGGGGGTAAACAGTGAGGTGGCAAAATTTGCAGATTATACAAAATTACTAAACATAGTTAAGACCCAGGCAGATTGTGAAGAGCTACAAAAGGATCTCACAAAACTGGGTGACTGGGCAACAAAATGGCAGATGAAATTTAATGTTGATAAATACAAAGTAATGCACATTGGAAAACATAATCCCAACTATACATATAAAATGATGGGGTCTAAATTAGCTGTCACCACTCAAGAAAGAGATCTCGGAGTCATTGTGGATAGTTCTCTGAAAACATCCACTCAATGTGCAGTGGCAGTAAGAAAAGCGAACAGAATGCCGGGAATAATTAAGAAAGGGATAGATAATAGGACAGAAACGATCATCTTGCCTCTATATAAATACATGATATGCCCACATCTTGAATACCGTGTGCAGATGTGGTTGCCCCATCTCAAAAAAGATATATTGAAATTTGAAAAGGTTCAGAAAAGGGCAACAAAAATGATTAGGGGTATGGAACAGTTTCCTTATGAGGAGAGATTAATAAGACTGGGACTTTTCAGCTTGGAAAAGAGTCGGCTAAGGGGAGATATGATTGAGGTCTATAAAATTATGACTGGTGTAGAGAAAGTAGATAAGGAAGTGTTGTTAACTACTTCTCATAACAGAAGAACTAGGGTCACCAAATGAAATTAATAAGCAGCAGGTTTAAAACAAATAAAAGGAAGTATTTCTTCACACAATGCACAGTCAACCTGTGGAACTCCTTGCCAAAGGATGTTGTGAAGGCCAAGACCATAATAGGATTCAAAAAAGAACTGGATAAATTCATGGAGGATAGGTCCATCAATGGCTATTAGCCAGGATGGACAGGGATGGTGTCCTTAGCCTCTGTTTGCCAGAAGCTGGGAATGAGCGACAGGAGATGGATCACTTGATGATCACCTGTTCTGTTCATTCCCTCTGGGGCACCAGCATTGGGCACTGTCGGAAGACAGGCTACTGGGCTAGATGGGCCTTTGGTCTGACCCAGTATGGCCATTCTTATGATCTCCTGCAATCCCAACATAATAAAACCACCTTGACAAGAGGTGTAGCACTTAGGGCGACCTAGTTAGAATGACGCAGTTGTCAGTGTAGACCAGGAGTGGGCAAACTACGGCCTGCAGGCTGCATCTGGCCCATCAGACCTTTTATTCTGTCCCTTGAGCTCCATTGCCCCACTCCGCATGCCTGGCGCTCCCGCGTATTCAGGACCAGCATGACGGGTGTGAGCGCATGCATGTTACTCCAGCTGTACAACCCAAATGTGCTTCATGCACAGAGCCTGGAACGTGCAAGCCCACGTGCCTGCTACTTGTTCACTTAGGTGACTCTGATGTTTTAGTAGTGTCAATTTTCCATTGTTGAGGATAAGACAAAGGGTAGATGGCCAGGGAGTGCTCAGTGGCAGTTTTCAAAGTTGTGGGCTGTTGGGACCTACATGGAAGGAGATTTCTGAGAGCAGGGGTCTGATGAATCTCAATGAATTCCAATGACTGGAGCTGATGTCTGGAAAGGTGCTGGTACCAGGGATGCTGAGGAACCCCTGGCTTGAAGTGGCTTCCATCATATACAGGGTTTACAGTTTGGTTCAATGACTCTCAGCATCCCCATTATACAAATTGTTCCAGCACCTCTGCTTGCCTCTGCCCTCCAGAGAAAGGACACCAAAATCGGTGATGCCCTAATAGTGGAGAAGGGAATGACGATCACTGTGTGGAAGCTGGCAACTCCAGATTGCTACCAATCAGTCGCAAATCAGTTTGGAATTGGGAAGTCCACTGTGGGGGTTGCAATGATGCAAGTTAATCACCTCCTGCTTGTCTGCTTGTTCATCACCTCCCCCAAACATTAATCACCTCTTGCTACAAAGGACTGTGACTCTGGGTAATTTATGTGAAATAGTAGATGGTTTTGCAGCAATGGGATTCCCTGATTGTGGTGGGCGATAGATTGAACACATATCCCCATTTTGGCCCCAGACCACCTTGCAATGGAGTAGATCAACACAAAGGGGTACTTTTCTATGGTATTGCAAGCACTGGTGGATTACCAGGGTTGTTTTGTGACTGATGTTTGTTACCAATTTGTCTGAGGCATTAGGTGATTAGGCTGAAGCCGCAGGATTGTTTGGGGAGGAGATGGTGAAACACATTAAGTGTTTAAATTTTAAAGCTTTATTGATAAAATAATAAAGTAATAGCAGAGAGTGATGGGTGCTCTTTACGTTACTTAGGAAGGAAGGAAGGAAGGAAGGAAGGAAGGAAGGAACATTAGTGCCCCGAGCCCTAACCCACTGTTATACTTATACATTTACTACCCGAGGCTGGCCAGGCCTGGGTGTAACGTAAGAAAAAGAGGAGGAAGGTTGGACGTAAGTTGGTTAGGTTGTTTAGGGTTTGCTGCCAAGTGTTGCCCTTTGAAATTTATATGTGCTGATAGTTAGAAGATGTAGTTAGCACATACTGCTTAGCCATGTTATTGGGAGGGAGCCACCTTTTACACATTGCGATGGACCACCCACCTTTAGACAATACGTGATGCCACATTTTTAGGATGCTAAGCTACAATTACGCTCCCCCCGCCAATGGATAATTGATCTTTTTTTTTACCGTGGCCAATTTTGAACAGTGGTAAAATTAACAAAGGAGGACAAAAGTGTTGGACACCCAAGAATTTTTATAGATATGTGCCACCATACATACATTGTATTACACCAACACATTTTGCAGGACTGAAGCAGCAAGAGAGGTTTTACCACTTTTGTTTAGGGTGTTTATGGACTTTTGCTATTACTCCCTTGTTTTGTTAACAACGCAAGAGGGTAAAAAAGAGAACAACACAAATGCATCTATTGGGGAAACTGAGGCACGGATGAAAAACTTTTAAAATTATTAGTTGTTTTGTTACAGCCCTTTTTGGCTTGTGTTATGGATGTTGTTTGCCTGGTTTAGGAGGTTAAAACAACAATATTACATTTTGAGATTAGTAATTGCTGTTGCTTGCCAAAGGGCTTTTTATTTTACTTCCACTCCAGGCCACCACGGGAGGAACAGGGTTTGTTTTTATGGGATTTAGAGGAGGTTTGGGGCCATCCACCAGGTTTTTTGCTGTGGCCCTGCTGTGTTTATTTGGACTATGCACTGTTTTTAAGGCACCCCCCCCTTTAGCCTTCCACCACACTGTGGCTTGGGCCCCTTTGGCCGCTCGAGCTAGGGAGAGCCTTTGGAGGTTTTTGTTTTTTTTTAATTATGATTATTTAGATAATTTTATGGACAGCTGGAAACTCGGATGGTCCAGGCAGATGGCTGGTTTACAACCGAGGCCCACGACGCCATGACCAGAAACCTAGGGAGAAGAATATGTTTTGAGCCGATTGGCATGCTCCCATTTGAGTTTACTGGATAGCTGAAGCTGGTACACTACCAGGGAGATGTAGTTTACGATGGAGTATGGACCCACCCACTTGGCATGTGGGTTGCCTTCCCCAGCTTTTGCAACATTACCTTGTTTTTAATTTGCCATTTTTGGATGTTTTCAATGATGATATTTTTACACTTGGCCTTTTTTTTATTTACGGCTTTGTGGCTTTTTACATAGCTCCTCCCTCCACTGGGCAAAGCTGAGACTTTTTGATTGTGGCAAACAGTAAATGTGATTATTGGTAAACACAGTACTTATATCACATTCACATTTATTTACTAGCGGGTTGCTAACACTTTAATTTTCTTAAAACACTTTTTTTTAGGAATTAACACATACACATTGCCCATTATACCGTACTTTGGTTTTATTATTTAATTTATTTTACATATAGGATTTTAGTGAAATGTTTTTACTACAGGGCTTTGGAGCAACAGTTAAGGACAAGCACACCCAGTTTTCAGGAGTTTACTTGGTACAATCTTTGGTGTTTAATAGCTTTTTTTTTTTTTTTAGCCCACTAGCTTGAAGTCTGGGGTAGCCAGAAAGATTTTATGTGCCATATGAGGAGTGGGCTAACTTTCCATATCCTTGCTTGTTGCTGTGCGTTTTTAACAATTTTTTTAACTAAAAGGTCTGACCTTACTATGCTAGAAACATACTGCATTCATTTGTATTGACAGATATTAAACAGGTTTTTTTGTTTGTTTTAGCAAGTGTATTAAAACCTTAGTGTTTCCTGATATTACCCAAAACATTTTGTGTTTTAAGGTGAACAAAGCAAGTATTTGCATTTTAGTATATTCCATAGCTATAGCAGTATGGTTTTTTATTTTTATTTGTTTTTCTATTAGGCTGTTTTGTAGCTGGGACAGAGAGATTAATTTATTTTTAATTGCCTTTAGGTTTACAATATTTATGATTTTTGCTTTAAAACCAATTTTTTTTAATATGGTGTTTGCTACCAGTGGAGGTTTTTTTTACAGCATTTGATACACAACAGTGCTAGCAACAAGACAAACAATACAAGACAAAACATAGAACACAAAACACAATTTTTATTGTGACAGTAAATTTATGTTTTTTTGGGTTGCTTTTTAGCTGGTATTAGCTTTTTTGTTGTTTTGAAAGACAAGAAAAACATATTTTTACCCCTTTGGGGGTGGCAGATTATTGCTTAATATATATATATATATATATATTTTTTTTTACAAATACCCTTGCTGATTCCAGGCAGAACAGAGGAACTACCCCCATTTTTTGTGTGTGTTTGTTTTATAGGCAGGCCAGGTTTTAATGGCTTTTACCTTTATTAGTTAGGTAATTTGCATTAACTCAGACGCTTTTTGGCTTGCTTTTGGATTTAAAGCCATTAGCAGTTTAGAGACTCTGTCTTACAAGGGACACAATCAACTTTCACCAGAGTTTTGATTACTGTTTACTTTTAACTTTTGCTTACATTTTTTGTATACATTTGGGGAGGTTATGTTTTAATCGAACCCTCTTATACTTTTTTAGCAAATTTGACTAAATTGTTTATAGTTAAATGATTTTAATTAGATAGTCTCTTTGCTTGGATTATTTACAGACTTTTTTGGAAAAGGGCCCCTTTTTTTAGAATGGCTGTAAAGAAACCAATAATTTTTTATAACACTTTTCCTTTTTAACACTGTTACCACGTTTAACTGCTTAATTCCCTCCAGCCTCTGCAGAGTTAACTTTTTACTTTTAAAAAAAAAATTACTGGTTTATTTTTTAAAATGACACCTTTATTAAACCCCTCACACGGGTTACCTGAATCATCCCCCGTAAGGCTCACCACCTGGACTGAATGCACGGTCAACTGACATTTTAACTGCTTAATTTTCTTTTTATGGTGAGCCACACTGCCGTTGTGGTGTATGCTGAGCATGGATGGTCAAGTTTTTAACGAGTTCCTGAAGGACCGGTACTTGCTTAGCCAGTGCTTTCAGGTGGGTGTGTTTCGCTTTTTCTGCCTGAAAGTCCTGTCTTAAGGCCTGCAACTTGTCCTGGGCATAGGCTTGGGTTGCTGCCTGGTTAGTAATTTGTGCTTTTAGTTGCTCAATTTCCACTAACTGTCTGGTACACACCTCGTCCCTTCTCCCCAACTTCTCTTTTTGTTCTGACAACATTTGATACCACATGGCCTCTACAGTTCAAACTAATCCCACAGCTGCCCCTAGGTTTTTGCCCTTTTGCTTTTCATACTCGGCATACAGGTCTAACAATGCTGCCAAGTCTGCACTTTTTTCTGAAGCTCTGCCACAGAACCCCAGGGATTGTATCCCACCTTGGTGAGAGCCCTCTCCAGCCGGGAGAGGTTCTCATCCCCCTTTGAAAGAGGCAGCAGGGTCCCATCCCTCTTTGCTGCCTCCCCCGTGGCTCGGGCATCAGGTCCACCTGCCTCCCGTGATGCCAGCTGACCGGGCAGCCGGACCATCGTGTCTGCACTTCCTAATGCCCATACATCCGGCCTTGAACCCCTCGTTGATGCCATCGCCCATGACTGCGGGACTCCCGTGTCCGCAGCTGTACCCTTCTGTTTTTTTAACATGTTGTTATAATCCCTTAGTACAACTCTTAAGATTTTTTAATTACTTGAGTTTTTTCATAGCCCACGTCGGCACCGAGGCTTACAATGTTCACCTCCCTGGGCTGGAGGGAGAAACGCTAAGCTTCCCTCCGTATTACTTGGTCCAATATCACCAAGGATCCATACACCAAAATCCTTCCTGGGCAGAGCAAGATGCCCTATGTTCTTCTCTTCAACTCAGCCATACTATGACTGAGGGCGTATGCACCGAGGATTATATGCATGGAGTAGACTCCCTGAGTCCTCCTACTACCCCGTCCTTCTACAACCGGGAGTATACCCACCTGCACCCTATCCCCGCCAACCGGGGTGAAGAGAGGAATGCTGAACCTCTCTACGGTTCTCAGACATACGACGGCTGAGAGTGGGCACACCTTTAATCTAAAATCTTTAACATGCAATACCCAAAAGTGCCAGACAGAGCAAACATGAAATACCAAGGGCAAAGCAGTTGGTGTGCTCCACAGGGCTCCCCCCTCTGCAATTCTCCACCAAAACTTTTACAGATTTTTGTTACCAATTTGCCTGAGGCGTTAGGTGCTCAGACTGAAGCCGCAGGATTGTTTGGGGAGGAGATGACGAAACATATCAAGTGTTTAAATTTTAAAGCTTTATTGATAAAATAATAAAGTAACAGCGGAGAGTGATGGGTGCTTTTTACTTCACTCAGAGGACGGAAGAAAGCGTTAGTGCCCCGAGCCCTAACCCACTTTCATACTCACACACTCACTACCCGAGGCTGGCCAGGCCTGGGTGTAATGTAAGAAAAAGAGGGGGAAGGGTGGACGGGAGTTTTGTTCTGTGTGCACAGGTCATTCAGGGTTCGCTATGATCTCCGAATTACTCCAGCTCTCAGGAGGGTTTTAAGTTCTGGGGTCTCTTGGGGGTGTCTTCTTTAGAGACCTTTGTTCCCCTTGCTCTGAGTACCAGTTTAAACCAGTCTTTTGTGGCTTTTTCAGCTTTCCCCAAAACACACCAGTTTCAGGGCCGTGAGACAGTCGTGTTTTTCCCTTGCTGGCCTTCGCTGTTTTGCTTTTTTTTGCGTCCCCTGCATTTGTTCAACAATGCTCCTTTCTCACGGCTGGTCGGGGGGGGGGGTGGACTTGGCAGGTAGCAGAGTGTATGCAATGGCCTTGGGCTGGAGTCAGCTCCTTATCTTCGGGCTGAGCTTGCTAGCTGCAGTGTTGAGTTAACCCATTTTCTGCTCTCTTCCTCCTTCCCCCTTTGGCCTCTTGCAGCCTGCAAAGAAACCTTCCACTTCACACGTACACCTTTGACCCTTCCCTAAATGTCCTGAGATGCTTGCAACAGAGTTAGCAATATACAATATATAATGCATATACAATGCTGATCTGCCTCCCTACGGGACCTCCTGAGGGAGGGGGCCTTTGTGGTGTGACAGTTTCACCAACATCAATGCAGGCTGGTCTGGGAAGGTGCATGAAACATGCATCTTCAGGAACACTGGCCAGTACAGAAAGCTGCAAACAGGGACTTTCTTTCCAGACCAGAAGATTCCCATTGGTGATATGGAAATGCCAATAGTGAACCTTGGAGACCCAGCCTACTCCTTGCTCCTGTGGCTCATGAAGCCTTACACTGGCAACTTTAAAGTCTGCAGCAATGAGTGCTTCAACAACAGGCACAGCAGGCGCAGAATGACTGTTGAATGTGTCTTTGGTCGCTTAAAGAGGCACTGGCGCTGCCTTTTTGGCAGGTTTGACTTCAGTGAGAAAAATATTCCCATTGTCATAGCACCCGTGTGCTCTGCATAACATTTGTGATGCTAAGAGGGAGAAGTTTCCTTCTGTGCTTCTGCCTGTTTCCTATCCTGACTATCCACTCACAGTTTTTCACTGATAGCTTCTCCCCAAGCTCTCTACTTACAATCTGAATCACCTGAGGATTGCAGCGCCTCCCAGAACATCTTTTCCTTACTCCTCTTCTTTTGTATCCTTATCAGATGGAGCAGCTTAGCTGGTGAGCAGGAGGAGACCTCAAGGACACATGTGCAGATGCTAAAGAAACAAGACACAGAAGCATTATTGTGAGTGCATTCTCACCCTAGATCCAAATGAGCTAAAACCACAATTTTATCACTTTACGTTGGCTGGCACACGGCACAGTGGGAGCCCCAGGCATGATGAGTTTGGCCCCAGGGGGAAGGGCGAGATAAGACAAAGGGTGGGGGGGGTTCAGAGAGGTATCACTACAAGACACTGTTCTGAATACTGGCACTGTTTTCCAGTAACTTATTTCACTCATGAGAATAACTGAGGATGCAAGGGTGAAGCTCCTCTGTGCATGTGGCTGCAGGCCGGGTCCATATGCTGCTTGCCTATGTGCTGCTATGGTGCCTGCAGAAGTATTTGCCAATTGGCATGGCAAAGTTTCCTATCATGGGGGAAGAAACAGAGCAGCCCTCCCAAGAAACCTTTGGCAGAGGAGTGCCGAGTTCCTTCTTACTATTCTTCCTACCTTTCCTTTGCTTTGGGATAGTTTGAATGGGTTCAGTTGCCCTGGCCTGCGATAACACAGCCTTCATTATAAATGGCCAGTGACTCAGCACAGTTAATCAATGGAGCTTAGTCTACCTAGGGAACTGGTGTCCACAGCACAAAGTCCACCATCATGACTAGTGCTGGTGCAGGTGCTTTCTGGAAGTCTCAGCAGACAGGCCAGGTATCCGCTGGACATGGAGTGTGAGAAAACTCTCACCCCTGAGGCCCTGCCAGGCCAGCAATGTCCCAGACTGTGCAGCTGCATGAAGGGACAATGGCCTGGGGCTCGGACAATCTGTTGTATTTTGGTTGCACAAGAAAACTCATCAATTACCCCAGGTCTCTAGCTGAGAGTCTGTGCAGCGCCCAACCCTGCACACCCCTCACAATCAGGAAAATGTGAGGCTTTCTTTCCCGCACCCCCAGGAGATGGAAACCTTGGAGGATGGTAGTTTTACATGCAATTCCCTTTTTATGTTACTGTTTCTCAGAGAGCAGGAAAAAACAGGGCAGAGCTGAGTGTCACCTGCCAAAGTGAGTGGGTTGGCTCCAAATCTGTCACTCACTGGCACTGCTAGGGATGTTTCTTTAAGAGGACTTTGATCCTTGTACTTTACTCAGCTTGTGACAAAGTTTCCTGTTACGATAACTTCCCAGCTATCTTGTTACTTTCATTTCTGTAGCTGGTGGGAGCAGCAGAAACGGGCAGCAATTCCATTCAGTTACAAATGCAGTAAATTAACAAAAGACAGAAATGAACAGGACAGAGTGAAATTCCCAGGCTGTGACTCCTGTGCTGAGTGGATGAAACTGTCTCAGCAAAGGGAAGTTTCACAGGAAGCACGAACTCATGGATGATAGAAAAACTGAGAGCTTTGAAGGACCCTGAAGCTGCTTGGAGGAAGTGTCCCTGCAGGACTCAGCAGGTAAGGGATCTTCCAGCACTGGAACTACAGACTTGCTTGATATTTCCTCATCCTCACACTCACTCAGATGAGCTGTCAGTGTCACAGGGCCCCTCTTCCAGGTTTGTCAGGGGTAAACTGCCGCTCCCATACTTCGAGTGTAAATTTGGCTGAAGAAACGCACACACATCATGATCAGTAAGTGTTTGGTTTTGGTAACACCACAGTGTGCTTAGTCCATTCCAGTCACACAATGAGGCAGAGTCTCTACCCCACAGAGCTTCTAGCCTGAAGATTGAGAGAAGTTTTTTCCCTTTGCTGGTTCATTGGGCTTTAGCAGAGCCTGGGGCCCTGCAGTAGAGCTCATTTTCTCTTGCTGTTTTGCTGCCTAATGGGATCTGTAGTTAGTGAATTGCTTCCTTAAGTGATGTTATTGGCTGTGTGTGGCTCCCCTTCCTTACCACTGGATGGATGCATAAGAGGACTTAGTTGCCTGTCACTTTAGGTACCTACAAAAAAAATCCCAGAATCAGGACACACTGGGATTCACAAAACCCTGCTCATCTGCGGCAAACCCTGCAGTGCCTACAATCACTTGGTGCCTAAATTTTTGCAGTAACCGTTTACAGGTGCTTATTTTTCTGCCTCTGAACATTTTCCCTACTCCAATCCTCCCAAATGCTTAAAGGCTCACTCCCTACCCCAACCAAGGGGTAAAGACACTCCAAGGCTGCAGCCAAGTCGGCTGACATATGAAGGAAGGTGGGTTCACGGCCCTCGTCACTCCCTGGAAAATGAGTGGGAGGGGGTAGTGGCAGGTTCCCATCTCTGTTTCAACCCTCAAGGCATTGGGGTGGCAGAAGGCCCATGAAAACTCCCCATGTGCACCCTGCTAGTGTCATCCAAAAGATAAGACCCAAGGGAGGGTGTGAAACTGCTCTGAACTGTGTTATGAAAACCGTCTGTTTAAGTAATGAAAGTCTGTGCTTTAAAAATCTTGAAATTGCCTGGTAGAAAAGCTACCAAATGGATGGGAAATTGGTTTTGGCATTTATGGAAACTGTCTGTGGTTTTACTTGAACTTAGAAGGCATCTGAGTCCCAAGGTAGCAGGAGAGTTGAACATTCCCAAGTCACTGGTTGAAGAGATTTCGCTCAGTTTGATGTCAAAGGGGAAAGAGATGTGACAAAGTGGGAATTGTCTGTAATATTTTTATGAACTATCTGTACGACTGTGTACCTATCACTTGGCAGCGCTATCCATTGGAGAAAGAATTGATTTTCTCCCTGGGACATGGGAGATGAAGGCAGGTATCTCAAACATAGAGCTACTAGGACTTTCTGGGCTAGAATCAACACACTGGAATGGCCGACCCTACAGAGACAATGGAAACCACAATGACTAAATATTAACACCGAGCTGCAGGGGCAGCTGAACATGGGAGCACAACATGGCTGTGTCTGGAGAGCAAAGAGGAGAGGTGTCAGGGTTAGGTGAGGAAGAGCAGGGTACGCAGACACAGAGCACTGCTGGAATGGGGAGACAAAGAAGACAGGGCAGGCGAGGATGGGCCCGGTGAAAGCCTGGCTTCCAGCCAGAGGAGCCAGTGCCCCCAACTACCAACTACCCCCACCAGCGCCCCTGGGAGAGACCCAGTTCCCCCTGACCCATCCCCTCCACCAGCGCCCCGGGGGAGACCTAGTTCCCCCTCCCCCGTCATAGAATCATAGAATATCAGGGTTGGAAGGGACCTCAGGAGGTCATCTAGTCCAACCCCGGCTCAAAGCAGGACCAATTCCCAACTAAATCATCCCAGCCAGGGCTTTGTCAAGCCTGACCTTAAAAACCTCTAAGGAAGGAGATTCCACCACCTCCCTAGGTAACCCATTCCAGTGCTTCACCACCCTTCTAGTGAAAAAGTTTTTCCTAATATCCAACCTAAACCTCCCCCACTGCAACTTGAGACCATTACTCCTTGTTCTGTCATCTGCTACCACTGAGAACAGTCTAGATCCAGCCTCTTTGGAACCCCCTTTCAGGTAGTTGAAAGCAGCTATCAAATCCCCCCTCATTCTTCTCTTCTGCAGAGTAAACAATCCCAGCTCCCTCAGCCTCTCCTCATAAGTCATGTGCTCCAGCCCCCTAATCATTTTTGTTGCCCTCCGCTGATCTCTTTCCAATTTTTCCACATCCTTCTTGTAGTGTGGGGCTCAAAACTGGACACAGTACTCCAGATGAGGGCTCACCAATGTCGAATAGAGGGGAATGATCACGTCCTTCGATCTGCTGGCAATGCCCTTACTTATACAGCCCAAAATGCCGTTAGCCTTCTTGGCAACAAGAACACACTGTTGACTCATATCCAGCTTCTTGTCCACTGTAACCCCTAGGTCCTATTCTGCAGAACTGCTGCCTAGCCATTCGGTCCCTAGTCTGTAACAGTGAATGGGATTCTTCCGTCCTAAGTGCAGGACTCTGCACTTGTCCTTGTTGAACCTCATCAGATTCCTTTTGGCCCAATCCTCTAATTTGTCTAAGTCCCTCTGTATCCTATCCCTACCCTCCAACATATCTACCACTCCTCCCAGTTTAGTGTCATCTGCAAACTTTCTGAGGGTGCAGTCCATGCCATCCTCCAGATCTTTAATGAAGATATTGAACAAAACCGGCCCCAGGACTGATCCTTGGGGCACTCCGCTTGATACCGGCTGCCAACTAGACATGAAGCCATTGATCACTACCCATTGAGCCCGACGATCTAGCCAGCTTTCTATCCACCTTATAGTCCATTCATCCAGCCCATACTTCTTTAACTTGCTGGCAAGAATCACCCGCACCAGTACCCCTGGGGGAGACCCAGTTCCCCCTGCACCATCCCCCAGATCCCCCTGCCCCATCACCACCACCAGCGCCCCTGGGGGAGACCCAGTTCCCCCTGCCCCATCCCCCCCAGCACCACCCCCTGCCCCATCCTTCCCCCACCAGCACTCATGGGGGAGACTGGACCTCCCCTAGTTCACCCTTCCACATCCCCTCCACCAGCACCCCTGGTGGAGACTCAGTTCCCCTGCCCCATCCCCCCACCAGCACCCCTGGTTTAGGGAGGGTCAGGTCCAGTTTGGTCTGGGGACGGATGTGGGTCGGATCCAGTTTGGAGGGTTGGCCTGGTCTTTTGGGGAGACAGCTGATGACTGGTCCTGATCCTAATCTCTGTGCCTCTCTGCCTGGGGGGAGGAGGGGAGGACTAGCAAGACAAGTATGAATAACGATACTGTAAATACAATGTAATGGAGTATTTTTTAAAATGTTTTAATCAGTTTTTAAATTTGCCCGTTTCATGCAAAAATGTAATTCAAGCCCTGGTAGTTCCTATGAGATGAGAAATGTGACAGATGAGATAATGGATTGGTTCCCTCCTAGTGGGGGCAGCACATGGCTGGTGTGTTGGCCAGCTTTGTTAGCTGGTTTTACACACACACACTGTCATAACTATAAAGGGAAGGGTAACAGCTCTCCTGTGTACAGTACTAAAATCCCTCCTGGTCAGAGACTCCAAAATCCTTTTACCTGTAAAGGGTTAAGAAGCTCGGGTAACCTGGCTGACACCTGACCCAAAGGACCAATAAGGGGACAAGATACTTTCAAATCTTGGCGGGGGGGAAAGGCTTTTGTGTGTGCTTTTGTTTGAAGGGGTTGTTCGCTCTTGGAACTGAGAGGGACCAGACATCAATCCAGGTTCTCCCCATCTTTCTAAACAAGTCTCTCTTATTTTCAAAATTGTAAGTAAAAGCCAGGCAAGGCGTCTTAGATTTACTTTGTTTTCTCAACTTGTAAATGTACCTTTTACTAGAGTGTTTATCTTTGTTTGCTATACTTTGAACCTAAGACAGAGGGGGGTCCTTTGGGCTCTTTAAGGTTAATTACCCTGTAAAGTTATTTTCCATACTGATTTTACAAAGATGATTTTTACCTTTTTTCTTTAATTAAAAGCCTTCTTTTTAAGAACCTGATTAATTTCTCCTTGTTTTAAGATCCAAGGGGGTTTGGATCTGTATTCACCAGGAGTTGGTGAAAGGAAGGAGGGGGGAAGGGTCAATTTCTCCTTGTTTAAGATCCAAGGAGTTTGGATCTGTATTCACCAGGGAATTGGTGAGAGGTTTTCTAAAAGCTTCCCAGGGTAGGGAATGGTGGCAGCGGACCAGAACTAAGCTGGTAGTTAAGCTTAGAAGTCCTCATGCAGGCCCCTACATTTGTACCCTAAAGTTCAAAGTGGGGATACAGCCTTAACACACACACACACACACACACACACACACACACACACACACACACACACACACACAGCCCCCCCAGCACACACACGCCAGGGCTCCCTGCATCCAGGTCACTTTCCCCACCTGGACTGTGCTAGGAGGCATCAGGAGCTGCTGCTCTCTGCATTCCATTTATGCAGCCCAGGCAAGGAACGTGACCTGGATGCAGGGAGCCCTGATGTTGCTCGTCACTTCTCCCATCACAGCCCCCTAGGGGTGCACGGGGCAGTGGAGCAGCAGTCCCAGGGGGAGCGAGCAGCAGTGCCAGCTGCTTTGTGCATCCAGGTCATTTTCCCCACATAGGTGCAGGAGGGAGATGCAGGGGTTAGCAGTAAAGGGGTGCAGGGATTAGGGGTGCAGGAGGGGGAGAAGGCCTGTCTGTGCGTGTGCTGCCAGAAGTCTGTCTCATCCCTGCTCCCTGATGGCCTGAGCTGGGTGTCAGCAGTACTGGCCCTGCACAAATCAGCTGGTAGCAGGTAGGTAGCGGTGGGTGGAGGAGCTGGGCTGAGCCGAGAGAGGGGAGCATAGTCATGATCACGGCAGGTTCACTCCACTCACCTGGCCTCGCTCTCTCTCCACACAGGTTGCAGGGGACCAGCTCTGGCCAGCAGCCGAGGGACTCTGCCTGTGGTGCGGGCAAGCGGGTGGGCCAACGTGGCACAACCCAGCCCCCGAGCAAGTTTTGTCCAGGGGCTGTGCCCCCTCAACACACTGGGGCACCATTTTATAATCCTGCATAGGGCTCTGTAAATCCTAAGGACAGCCGTGGTTATGAGAGAAGCAATGCCCTAAACAGCTTGCTGCTGGGACAAGTTGCCAGGTCTTAGAGCCCAGGTCCCACCATGTGCTGGGCTCGTGTTTCTCCAGCAGTGAAATTGCAAGTGAGGGGCAGTGCCCGAGATAGAAGCTGCATTTTCTCTCTTTGCTGGTCTTGTCTCTCCCCTTTTGTGCGTGTTTGTCTTGTTTTGTCTTCTTAGCAAACATGACTGGACTTTATCAACAACAGCAACAACAACAACAGAGTCAGCCCATGTCAGTAACTTCTTCTCTTTTCCTCACAAAGCTGTTATTACCATGTATGCCATGTCAGTCCCAGGATATTAGAGAGACAGGTTGGGAGAGGTAACATCTTTTATTGGACCAACTTCTGTTGGTGAGAGAGACAAGCTTTCAAGACACACGGAGCTGTTCTTCAGGTCACCTCCTTTATTCCCATAATTTATTACCTAAGGGTATGTCTACATTATGAAATTAGGTCGATTTTATAGAAGTCAATTTTTAGAAACCGATTTTATACAGTCAATTGCGTATCTCCGCACTAAGCGCATTAAGTCGGCGGAGTGTGTCCTCATTACCGTGGCTAGCATTGACTTACAGAGCGGTCCACTGTGGGTAGCTATCCCACAGTTCCTGCAGTCTCCACTGCCCATTGGAATTCTGGGTTAACCTCCCAATGCCTGATGAGGCAAAAACATTGTTGTGGGTGGTTTGGAGTACATGTCGTCAGGCCCCCCTCCCTCCCTCCGTGCAAGCAACGGCAGACAATCGTTTTGCGCCTTTTTTCCTGGGTTACCCATACAGACGCCATACCACAGCAAGCATGGAGCCCGCTCAGCTCACCATCACTGCACATCTCCTGGGAACAATGGAGCACTCTGGGATAGCTCCCAGAGGCCAATACCATCGATTTGCATCCACACTACCCCAAATTCGACCCAGCAAGGTCGATTTTAGCGCTACTCCCCTCGTCGGGGAGGAGTACAGAAGTCAATTTTAAGAGCCCTTTAGGTCGACGGAATGGGGTTGGTTGTGTGGATGCAGTCATTTTTAAATTGACCTAACGTGGCTAAATTCAACCTAACCCCGTAGTGTAGATCAGGGCCCAGAGTGCTCCATTGTGAGCGCTCTGGACAGCACTTTGAACTCTGATGCAGTAGCCAGGTACACAGGAAAAGTCCTGGGAATTTTTGAATTTCATTTCCTGTTTGGTCAGCATGGCAAACTCAGCAGCACTCAGCAGCACAGGTGACCATGCAGTCCCCCCAGAATCGTAGAGCGTAGAATGTTTCTACACTCCCCCATCATCTCCGTCCCTGAGGTTATTGCAGATTAGAAAGTGAAAAAAACACCCTCATGATGACATGTTTTCCAAGCTCATGCAGTCCTCCCGCACTGATAGGGCACAGCTTAATGCATGGAGACATTCAGTGGCAGAGGCCAGGAAAGAATTAAGTAAGCACGAAGAGCGGAGGCAGGACGCGATGCTGAGGCTAATGGGGGAGCAAACAGACATGATGAAGTGTCTGTTGGGGGAGCAAACAGACATGATGAAGCATCTGTTGGAGCTGCAGGAAAGCCAACAAGAGCACAGACCCCCGCTGCATCCACTGTACAACCGCCTCCCCTCCTCCCCATGTTCCATAGCCTCCTCACCCAGACGCCCAAGAATGCAGGGGGGGGAGGCTCCGGGCACCCAGCCACTCCACTCCAGAGGCTGGTCCAAGCAACAGAAGGCTGTCATTCAAACAGTTTGATTTTTAGTGTGGTTACAATAAGCAATGTGGTCTTGTCCTTCCCTCCTCCCCAACCTCACCCGGGCTACCTTATCCATTATCTCTTTTTTTTAATTAATAAAGAAAGAATGCTTAGTTTCAAAACAATAGTTACTTTATTTCAAAGGGGGGAGGGTGGTTGGCTTACAGGGAATTAAAATCAACAAAGGGGGCTGGTTTGCATCAAGGAGAAACACAAACAACTGTCAAACCGAAGCCTGGCCAGTCATGAAACTGGTTTTCAAAGCTTCTCTGATGCGCAGTTCCCCGTTGCTGTGCTCTTCTAATCGCCCTGGTGTCTGTCTGCTCAAAATTGGATGCCAGGCAATTTGCCTCAACCTCCCACCCCACCATAAATGTCTCCCCCTTACTCTCACAGATATTATGGAGCACACAGCAAGCAGCAATAACAATGGGAATGTTGGTTGCACTGAGGCCTGACCTAGTCAGCAAACAGCGCCAGCGAGCTTTTAAACATCCAAAGGCACATTCTACCACCATTATGCACTTGCTCAGCCTATAATTGAACTGCTCCTTACTACTGTCCAGGCTTCATGAGCCATGGAGCAAGAGGTAGGCTGGGGTAGGTGCGACCGCACGGTGCTTCAGGCTGGGAGAGCAGCCTGAGGCAGAAGCCTCCAGCTCGCATGATATTCCAGGCAGGACTGAATCTCCATGAGACGAAACTTAAAGAAGAGAATGACCTGGAGTCTCTGGCTCCCATTCGGTGTTCTAAGAGGAGAATAGCCATGTCTGTCCAGGTGCCCCTGATCGACCTCACCGAGATCTGCCAGGAGCACCCAGGAGATGTACGACGGCTATCAGTCCTACTGCACCATCTGCCGCGAAGGCAAGGAGCTGCTGCAGTGTAGTAATGCAGTACCACATCTGCCAGCAGCACCCAGGAGACATACGGTGATGGTGAGCTGAGCGGGCTCCATGCTTGCCATGGTATGGCGTCTGTCCGGGTAACCCAGGAAAAAAGGCGCGAAACGATTGTCTGCCGTTGCTTGCACAGAGGGAGGGAGGCCTGACGACATGTACCCAAAACCACCCACAACGATGTTTTTGCCCCATCAGGCATTGGGAGCTTAACCCAGAATTCCAATGGGCAGCGGAGACTGCAGGAACTGTGGGATAGCTACCACAGTGCCCCACTCTGTAAGTCGATGCTAGCCATGGTAGGGAGGACGCACTCTTCCAACTTAATGCGCTTAGTGTGGACATACGCAATCGACTGTATAAAATTGGTTTCTAAAAATCGACTTCTATAAAATTGACTTAATTTCGTAGTGTAGACAATGGGATAGCTCCCGGAGGCCAATACCGTCAATTTGCGTCCGCACTACCCCAAATTCGACCCAGCAAGGTTGATTTTAGCGCTACTCCCCTCGCCGGGGAGGAATACAGAAGTCGATTTTAAGAGCCCTTTAGGTCAACGGAACGGGGTTAGTTGTGTGGAAGCAGTCCATGCTGCTCCAACAGGGAATGAACATTCAAAAGTTCCCCAGGGCTTTTCCTGCTCGCCTGGCTGAAGAGCATTGGAGTTCAAAGTGCTCACTGGAGCGCTCTGATCATCACCTGGGGGCCAGTAACTCCGAAATACAATACACAATGGTTACACTCCCCTTAATTAGAGGCATGAATGTCGCCTCTGGCTTTACTCCACTCATTCAGGTGGAGTACAGGAGTCGATTTTAAAATCCTTTAGTTTCACGGGAGGGACTCGGCAGTGTAAACACACTCATTATAAATTTGACCTAATGCTGAATACTTCGACCTAAGCTTGTAGTGTAGACCAGCCCTAAGAGGCTTTTTCCTTTTAAAAACTCTCTCCAGCTAAAGAGAAAGGAAACCAGGGATGTTGTTAAATGAAAAACTAATTTAATATTTTATATTTCAAATGCTTTAACTATTTTTCCTTCTTTTTTGATATCTTTAATAAAAGATTGAAAACATTTGTTATGGTGCATTTGCCATGGTGCTAAGCAGGCTGAGGTCTCTGTATACCAAATCCAAGCCCATTTTAACTGTTTAATGTTGAACAGTGACTGGGTCATGTTAACACCTTTGACTCTTTGGGCCCCTATGGGTACGTCCACACAGCAATAAAAGACTCGCAGCAGTAAGTCTCAGAGTCTGGGTCAACAGAAAATGTAGACACACCCTATATTACAGCTACATTTATCCAACACTCTTATTCCAGAAGACAATTGCATTGTTCCTGTATACCCAATGCACTGCAGAAGTGGGCTAACACACAAACAAGGCATTCTTGCTCTGAAATTAGAGTGTCCACATATGGATTTATTCTGGAATAACCATTAACCTTAGCATAGGCGCAGCTCCAGGGAGCAAGTGCTAGTGCAGACAGGCTGCCAGCTACTGCTGGCATTTTAACCTCAATGATGTTTGACCCTGCTTGGAGCTAGTGCAGCTAGAGCTACTGGGAGAATCCCTTCCCAACTCCATGCACTGCACACCAGGGTGGGCTAACCCATGTGCCAGTCACTGCACATCTTATTTTGTTTGTTTCTTCTGTGCCCAGACCCAGCTATGATGATGGGGAAGGTTCCCTCGTTCTCCCCCGGCTCCACAGTGAGCTCTGCTCTGCCCGGCTACGTCACTCTCTGCCTCACTCTCCAGGTTCACAGGCTGGTGTCAGGTAGGAGCTCCGGCCTCCTCGCTGGGTTTGCTGCCTGTTCTCACACAGAGCTCTGCTGCCCTGCAGCTCCTCGCACATACAGAGAGAAGTGACCATGTCACCCCTTCCAGGGTCACCCCCACTGGACACCCAGGCAGCTCAGGACACACCCAGAATATCCCTCCTCCTAACGCTGTCTGGTGGACTCCTGCCAGCCAAATCCCTGGGTGAAAACTCCCATTGACTTCAGTGGGGCTTGGCCCCCATTCCTCCCCTTCCCCCAAACCCCCGCACCCCCCCCGGAGTGACACCGGGAGCTGACGAGGCAGTGCGGAGCTGAGCAGGGCTGGTCATGCTGCCACCAGCCCCCACGTGCCATGAAGCACGGGGCCCCCCAAAGCATGGGGCCTGGGGCAACTGCCCTGAACCATCCAATGGACAGGATGGCCCTGGCTACAGTTGTCATGTGCCCTGATCCCTGAGTGATGTGCCTTATCTGCACAGACAGAGTCCGGGTCTGTGTGAGGTGGGTGTATTGGATCATCTCTCAGAGAGGGCAGAGTTAAGGTTGCTTTGGCCTGTACCTTAACTTTGCATTTGCTGGTGTTCAGAGCCCTGAGTTTTGCTGAATTGTTTTCTGGAAGGACCTGAGATACCTCTGGGAACCTTAACTCTGCATTAGCAAAGATTTTTGTCAGTGTCTTTCCTAGTTTCTTGAACAGAAAAAGGACTCCTTGAAGTAGACATTAATGGTCATTTAAGCAGTTGTAGTTCTCACTTAGATTTGCAGTTGATACATGACTGTGGCTAGATAATAACACAAATCCCTACCTTTTATATAGTACTTTTCATCAGTAGAGCTCAAGGAACTTTATTCATTATCCCCATTTTACAGATGGGGAAACTGAGGCACAGAGCAGTGAAGAGACTTGCCCAGATCACCGAGCAGGCCACTGGCAGAGACAGGAATAGTCCCAGTCCAGTGATCTCTCCACTAGGCCACACGGTTGCTATGTCATTCCTCAGTACGCCTCCCCCTGCCTGTACATTTTGTTACAGTGCAATGGGGATAATGGGGTTGTGCTTTGAAGGGTTTACAGTGTGTAGTTGCTAACAGGGTGAGAAATCTGAGTCACAGTCCATGTCCCAGCATCTCAACAGTTCCCTTGTGCTTACAGTGACTGTAAGTGTGAGAGAAAACTGCTGAGTCTGACTCCTTCTCCATCCTCTGCCTCACCATCCCTCACAACATGTAGCTCCCCTTCCCCCTCCACCATCTCAGCTCTCCCTCCCCTTCCCTCACCATGAAGCCATTAGTTAGCACTGTCGAAGCCTTTAATATGTAAGATGTTATTCCTTGCTGTCTCCAGATGGGGTAGACATACCTGCGCTAGCTCTGATCAAGCTGTCGGCAAAGTAGACACAGTAGCACGAGAAGCCTCCCTGAATATGTACCTAGCGTCCTGGGCAGGATCATACCTGGGGAGCTAGCCCATCCCCCTGCTCACACCACCACGGCTACACTTTCTCACGCTAGCTCAGTCAAAGCTAGTGGGTGCATGTTTCCCCACACTGGAAATTACACCTCCAGCTCAAAGTGTAGATGTCCCCTCAGTGTTACCAGCTCACAGAACTTTATCACAAGTCTCATGCTATCTGATGGGTTTCTTAAAGCCACAGCTCCTGGAGGCCTGTGATTAGCTGAGAATCTCAGCTTTCATTTTGTTTTAAAGTACATTTCTGTCCATCTTGGTGCAGATAAATACTTGGAAATGTGACCCAAGTCATCTTTAAAGGTTCAGAAATCAGAAGGCAGAGACCAATTTTATGATTTTTAAAAAATCTCTTTATTTTTAAGCCAATCTCATAATTTGGGCAGGGGGGGAGGGGGACTTTCTCCTGATCTTTGAACACTTCAAAGTTGGCAATACGCCTCCTGCTGCACTTACATTCCTGTCTGTCTTGGTTCCTCTCCAATTTAATTTTAGTTTTCCCCTGACTCATTTCACAGCACAGTTCACAGTGACAGGACCTGACCGTCCAGTCACCGCGTCCCTAGGTGGGGAGGCCATCCTGTCCTGCCACCTCTCCCCCAGGATGAGCGCTGAGAACATGGAGGTAGGATGGTTACGATCCCAGGACTCTGCAGTCGTGCACCTGTACCGTGATAGGCAGGATCAGTACGGAGAGCAGATGCTGGAATATCGAGGCAGAACTGAGCTCTTGAAAGATGACATCATTGATGGGAAAGTTTCTCTGAGAATACACGATGTCCAACCCTCCGACAATGGGCAGTACAGTTGTTATTTTCAGTCCAGTGTCTCTTATGAAGAAGCTTTAATGGAACTGCAGGTGGCAGGTCAGTGACTTGTGGTACTTTGATGTCTTCAACAGGGTAATAAGTGGAGTCAGAGGGGTCACTGAGAGATGCCACCTGATGTGTCTCATTATGTGGGGCAGGAGCTCTGCTCTGGTTAAGGTTTATTCTAGCTCACTGTTTAACAACTTTTTTTTCTAAGGGCTCTAAAATCCAGAACCATACTCAGATTGTTTTGAAATTTGCATTGACACATTGGATTCTGGGACAGGGTTAGTGGGCTAAGATTGAGGTCATTAGAGCAAGGAATTAATGAGATACACAAACACCCCTAAAAAGTCAGGAAATATCGGCATGTTGTGGTTATTACAACTTTTTTGTGCACACCTGGGGTCAGACAATAGCTGATCCTCCCCATGCTGATGTCACCAGCTGGGATTGATCTCGGCTTGTGTCTGGCGCCCACAGGGTAACAGTGGTTGATACACAGAGTCCTGTAGCCCAGAGCCTGGGTATAAGAATGGGAGAGTTGGGGAATTCTCCCTGCTCCCCAGGACAGATGAAGGCAGGAGGCCTGACCCCTGAAGATGCCAGAGAGACCAGCAAGGGCACATGTGTAGCTAGGTCTGTAACCAGGACATTAGGTTTAGGTCAGGTGCAGCAAACACCAGGCTGCTGGCAATCCCCATGGCAATCCCTCTGTGCACTTCTGCTGACACAGCCTACAGACCTCAGCACTGAAATGAGACACATACATGATCCCTCAAGGTACATGCACCTCTCCTCATATCGCAGTGACAGCTCAACCAGCCTGCTTGAATTAATCCCTCCCCCAGGCACTACAGCGACTCCAAACACAGTCTCCGTCATGCCTGTGTGTTGTGGAACCACCCTCACTGAACCGTTCCCAGTGCTTATTGCCAGCCCAGGAGGCAGAGTCCAGGTGGCAGGGCTGGGGCGCTGTGTGCCGTTACTTTTATCTCTTGGGTTTCAGGAGTTTAAGTTTAGCCGCTCTCTGCATTTTGGAAAGGCACCAGGCCCTGCTCACCAGGCCCGGTTTGTCCTTCTCAGGGGAGTCCTACCTGGCACAGTGCTCCTCCTGGCTCCCATCCTGTGACATCCCCAGTCTGCTGCTCTGTCCTTCCTGGGCTTTTGGCAAGTTTTTGGCTACTGTCATTGTGTGAGGGCCTCTCGTTGTAGCCCTTTTGTCCAGATCTACAGACACACTCACCCTGTCCCTCCCTCTCTCCACTCTCCTCCCCTGGAACACCCAGCACTTCCTTTGCCCCAGCACAGGTTTGAAGGGGCCATGCTCTCTAAACCCAAAGGGGGTCACAAATATGTTTCTAATTAGCTTTGTAAGTGAAAGTAGTGGAAGAGTTTGGCCTCCCTGCCCATCAGTTAAGCAGTGCACAGCTCCTTCCATTGTTCTTCTGATTCAACCCTTTGTCCCTGCTGCACAGTGTGTGGTGAGAGGCATTGTCTGTGTTCATAAAAGGGAGAACCAGCCCCTTATTCCTGCTCAGGAAACTGCAGGATTATGTAGCGGCTCCCCACGATTGGTAGAGAATATGAAGAACATGCACATATGCTAGAGCAGTAATAAACAAGAGGCAGGGTTGCCTAGTGGATAGCACAGTGCACTGAGTGTCAAGGGACGGCGGTTCTAGTCCTACCTTGGATACTGAGCTGTGTGTGAACTTCGGCAAGTCTCTGTTTCTCTGTTTCCTCTCTCACCCTTTGTCTGTGTTGCCTGTTTAGACTGTAAACTCTGCAGGGCACAGACTGTCTCCTACAATGTGTGTACAGCCATGGGCAGTGGGTATAAGAGACAGGGGAAGGCAATGCCAGCTGTGGCCCCACCCACACTCCATCCCCAGCCCTCCCCTCCCCCGCTTCAGCGCAGCTCCCTCCAGTCTCGTGAGGCTGGGGAGACTGTGGCCGCGGGGCTGCGCACCGCCCACCCTCCCCATGCTCCGGGGTCAGGGAGGCTGTGGCCATCTGTCCTTCCCATACTCTGGGACCGGGGAGGCTGAGGCCTCATGGCACTCACACGGGGGGTCTGGGGACCTGCCCCTACAGGGCAGGGGGGTTGGCTGCTGTGGGGCTTCCGGCGGAAGGGGCAGGGTTAACCCACTGCCCATGTGTACAGCACCCAACACACCTGGGCCCCAGTCTCAGCTGGGCCCCTAATCACTATTGTAAGACAAACAATCATAGCCAATAATTCTGATAAACTTTTACTTAAAACCCTTCCAGCCACTCGCTCCATCCACAGCACAATAACTGTTAAACGTGAGTAACCTGAGCTGCCACAACTGGGTATTACACAGAGTTCATTTTATAACCTGTCAAGGCTGCTTCCCCACTTTGAACTTTAGGGTACAAATGTGGGGGCCTGCATGAAAACTTCTAAGCTTAACTTCCAGCTTAGATCTGGTCCGCTGCCACCACTCCCAAAGTGCTAATTCCCTTCCCTGGGTAGCCTTGAGAGACTCTTCACCAATTCCCTGGTGAATACAGATCCAAACCCCTTGGATCTTAAAACAAGGAGAAATTAACCATCCACCTCCTTTCTTCCACCAACTCCTGGTGGATCAAGATCCAACCCCCTTGGATCTAAAAACAAGGAAAAATCAATCAGGTTCTTAAAAAGAAGGCTTTTAATTAAAGAAAAAGGTAAAAATCATCTCTGTAAAATAAAATCAGGACGGAAAATAACTTTACAGGGTAATCAAACTTAAAGAGCCCAGAGGAATCCCCTCTAGCCTTAGGTTCAAAGTTACAGCAAACAGAGATAAACACTCTAGCAAAAAGGTACATTTACAAGTTGAGAAAACAAAGATAAAAACTAACACGCCTTGCCTGGCTGTTTACTTTGAAATATGAGAGACTTGTTTAGAAAGATTTGGAGAGCCTGGATTGATGTCTGGTCCCTCTCAGTCCCAAGAGCGAACAACCCCCAAAACAAAGAGCACAAACAAAAGCCTTCCCCCCACCAAGATTTGAAAGTATCATGTCCCCTTATTGGTCCTTTGGGTCAGGTGTCTGCCAGGTTACCTGAGCTTCTTAACCCTTTACAGGTAAAAGGATTTTGGAGTCTCTGGCCAGGAGGGATTTTATAGTATTGTACCCAGGAGGGCTGTTACCCTTCCCTTTATAGTTATGACACGCCCCCCAAATCACAGATAGTGTTGGACAGCCGGTTCCACACTGGCTGTGATTTCTTCCTGGAGCTCTAGGAGAAAAGAGAGTTAATAAGACACATGCACCTTTAGACATACTACTGATTATATAAAAACTAACAATATGTCCCACATTCCAAGAACAATTTTTAACCAGTTGATTCTGGGAAACTTTCCCGGGAGAGTGCATCAGCCACTTTGTTAGAAGCTCCTGAAATGTGTTGTATTTCAAAATCGAAATCTTGGAGAGCTAAACTCCACCGAAGAAGTTTTTTGTTATTCCCCTTGGCGGTATGAAGCAACTGTAGCGCAGCATGGTCTGTTTGTAGTTGGAAACGCCGTCCCCAAACGTATGGGTGTAGCTTTTCCAGCACGTACACAATGGCGTAGCATTCCTTTTCGCTGATTGACCAGTGGCTTTCCCTCTCAGACAGTTTCTTGCTGAGAAACACAACAGGATGGAATTCTTGATCTGGTCCTTCCTGCATTAAAACTGCTCCCACGCCCCGCTCGGACGCATCGGTGGTTACTAGGAATGGTTTGTCAAAGTCTGGGGCCCTTAGCACAGGGTCAGACATGAGTGTCGCCTTAAGCTGGTTAAAGGCCTTTTGACACTCATCAGTCCACCGAACTGTATTTGGCTGTTTCTTTCTGGTTAGGTCTGTCAGTGGGGCGGCGATTTGGCTGTAGTGTGGTACAAATCGCCTATAATATCCGGCCAAGCCTAAGAAGGATTGGACCTGTTTCTTTGACTTTGGAACCGGCCACTTTTGGATAGCATCCACTTTGGCCTGTAGGGGATTTATAGTTCCTTGACCCACCTGGTGCCCCAGGTAAGTCACTCTGTTTTGGCCTATTTGACACTTTTTAGCCTTAACAGTTAGTCCTGCCTGCCTGATGCGTGCAAAGACTTTTTGCAGGTGCTCCAGGTGTTCTGCCCATGACTCAGAAAAAATGGCCACATCATCGAGGTAGGCAACTGCAGATTCTCCCAATCCCACTAGGAGACCATCTACAAGTCTTTGGAAGGTGGCGGGTGCATTTTGCAGCCCAAAAGGGAGTACATTAAATTCATACACCCCTGCCTGGGTGACGAAGGCTGACCTTTCCTTGGCAGGTTCATCTAGTGGTACTTGCCAGTACCCCTTGGTTAAGTCTAAGGTAGAGATGAATTGGGCATGTCCCAATTTCTCCAATAGCTCATCTGTGCGTGGCATTGGATAGTTGTCAGGACGAGTTACAGCATTTAGCTTACGGTAGTCCACGCAAAAGCGTATTTCCCCATCTGGTTTGGGAACTAGAACCACTGGAGATGCCCATGCACTGTTAGAGGGGCGGATTATACCCATCTTTAGCATGTCCTGGTCCTCCCTTTTTATAGCAGTTTGGGCATGAGGTGACTCCCGGTAGGGTGGGGTTCTAATTGGGTGAGCATTACCTGTGTCAATGGAGTGGTATGCCCGTTCGGTCCGTCCTGGAGTGGCTGAGAACATTGGCGCAAAGCTAGTGCACAGCTCTTTGATCTGCTGCCGCTGCAGATGTCCAAGGGTCGCGGAGAGGTTCACCTCTTCCACGCCACCATTACTTTTTCCTTCGTAGTAGACACCTTCAGGCCACTCCGCGTCATCTGTTTCCTGGGCTGTAAACTGGGAAACCTTTAATTCTCTGGAATAAAAGGGCTTAAGAGAATTAACATGATATACCTTAGGCTTTATGTTGGAGGTGGGGGAGGCTATGAGATAGTTAACCTAGGCGCTCCTGGACCGTGAATGGTCCTTCCCACGACGCTTCCATTTTATGGGCCTGGAGCGCCTTTAAGACCATGACTTGGTCTCCTACTTTGAAGGACCGTTCTCTGGAATGTTTATCATACCAGGCCTTTTGCTCTTCCTGAGCATCCTTTAGGTTTTCTTTAGCAAGGGCTAAAGAGTGTTGGAGGGTGCTTTGTAGGTTGCTTACAAAGTCTAGAATGTTAGTTCCTGGAGAAGGCATAAACCCCTCCCATTGCTGCTTCACCAACTGTAATGGCCCCTTAACCTCGCGGCCATACACAAGTTCAAATGGTGAAAACCCTAAACTGGGATGTGGTACAGCCCTGTAGGCAAAAATCAACTGCTGCAACACTAGGTCCCAATCATTGGAGTGTTCATTTACGAATTTACGTATCATGGCCCCCAAAGTTCCATTAAACCTCTCCACCAGGCCATTGGTTTGATGGTGGTAAGGGGTGGCAACCAAGTGATTCACCCCATGAGCTTCCCACAGGTTTTTCATGGTCCCTGCCAGGAAATTAGTTCCCGAATCTGTAAGGATGTTGGAGGGCCAACCTACCCTGGCAAAAATGTCGGCTAATGCCTGGCACACACTTTTAGCCCTGGTGTTGCTTAAGGGTACTGCTTCCGGCCATCGGGTAGCAAAATCCATGAAAGTCAGTATGTACTGCTTTCCTCTGGGTGTGTTCTTTGGGAAAGGACCCAGAATATCCACAGCTACTCACTGAAATGGGACCTCAATTATGGGTAGTGGCTGGAGAGGGGCTTTGACCTGGTCTTGGGGCTTTCCCACTCGTTGGCACACCTCACAAGACCGGACATAATTAGCAACATCCTTGCCCATTCCCTCCCAGTGGAAGGACTTCCCCAACCGGTCTTTGGTTCTGTTCACCCCAGAATGGCCACTGGGATGATCATGGGCTAAGTTTAAGAGCTTTACCCGATACTTAGTGGGAACTACCAACTGTCTTTGAGGATGCCAGTCCTCCTGGTGCCCACCAGAAAGAGTCTCCTTGTATAAAAGTCCTTGTTCTACAACAAACCGGGATCGGTTAGAAGAGCTGAGAGGCGGTGGGGTGCTCCGTGCCGCCGCCCAAGCTTTCTGAAGGCTGTCATCTGCTTCCTGCTCGGCCTGGAACTGTTCCCTTGATGCTGGAGACATCAGTTCCTCCTTGGACTGTGGACTTGGGCTTGGTCCCTCTGGAAGCAATGCAGGTGCTGGGGCTGTTTCCGTTGACTGTGAACCGCTGTCCGCTGGTGCACTATGTTGTATTTCAGGGTCCGGCTGAGCCTCTTGGGTAGGGTTATCTGCTGCTTCTGCCAGTTCAGGCTCCCTGGTGCCCCCTGGCGTTGGAGTTGTAGATGGGTTTGCAAACGCTGTACTCAGTGCTGGCAATGGTTCTGGCGCTGGTTGTGTTGCCAGTTCCGGTTCTGGGACTGGCTTTGGCTGGGTCTCTGGGACTGGATCCACTACGGCTGTTGCAGTCGTTGGCAGGGGATCCGGTTCCACCACCTTTGTCTGGGTCTCTGGTAACACAGACGGGGTCCTGGTGGATGGCTCAGGAACAGGGATGGGGGTGAAAGCTTGCTTAGCCTGGCTGCGGGTGACTATTCCCACCCTCTTGGCTAGCTTCACATGGTTGGCCAAGTCTTCCCCCAGCAGCATGGGGATGGGATAATTGTCATAGACTGCAAAAGTCCACATTCCTGACCAGCCCTTGTACTGGACATGCAACTTGGCTGTAGGCAAGGTTACAGACTGTGACATGAAGGGTTGAATTGTCACTGGAGCCTCCGGGTTGATGAGTTTGGGGTCCACTAGGGATTGGTGGATAGTCGACACTTGTGCCCCAGTGTCCCTCCAAGCGATAACCTTCTTTCCGCCCACTCTCAAGGTTTCCCTTCGCTCCGAGGGTATGAGAGAGGCATCTGGGTCTGGGGATCTTTGGTGTGATTGTGGTGTAATGAACTGTAATCGGTTGGGGTTCTTGGGGCAGTGAGCCTTTATATGTCCCAGTTCATTACATTTAAAACATTGCCCTGCTAAGGTATCACCGGGGCGATGTTGGTTGGTGGAGACTGGTGTGGTAGGGTGAGAAGGCGTCTGGGGTTTCCCTTGGGAGGTAGGTGGGGCCTTGGGTTGTCCCCGGTGGTAAGGTTTTGTTTCGGGTTGCCCCTTCTGATATTCACTCCAACTGCTACTAGTTTTCTTCTTTTCTGCCACCTCCACCCATTTGGCTCCAATCTCCCCCGCCTCGGTTACAGTTTTGGGCTTCCCATCTAGGATGTACCTTTCTATTTCCTCAGGAACACCCTCTAAAAACTGCTCCATTTGCATTAGGAAGGGCAACTCTTCCGTAGATTTAACATTTGCTCCTGATATCCAGGCATCCCAATTTTTCCCAATGTGGTAGGCATGTCGGGTAAATGACACATCGGGTTTCCACCTTAGGGCTCTGAACCGCCGATGGGCATGCTCGGGTGTTAACTCCATTCTGATTCTGGCCTTGTTTTTAAAAAGTTCATAACTGTTCATGTGTTCCTTAGGCATTTCAGCCGCCACTTCTGCTAACGGTCCACTGAGCTGCGGCCTCAGCTCTACCATGTACTGGTCTGTAGTGATGCTGTACCCAAGGCAGGCCCTTTCTAAGAAGGCCTCAGTATCATTGCCTGCCTTGTAGGTGGGGAATTTTCTGGGATGGGAAGTGGTACCTGGAGAGGGGTTGCTAGGATTGGCTGGTATATCCGGCCTAGCCCGTGCTAATTCCAGTTCATGCTTCATCTCTTTGTCTCTCAGTTCCATAGCTCTCTTGTGGGCCTCCTCTTTGGCTTTTTCTTCTCTTTCATGGGCCTCCTCTTTGGCTTTCTCTTCTCTTTCTCTCTGCTCCATAGCTCTCTCATCAGCTTCTTTCTCGAGTTTTTTTAATTGAAGCAGTCTCTGATGTTTCCTTTCATTTTCTTCTGCTTCTAGTCTGACCAGTTCTAGTTTGTTAACTACGTCACTGGTACTCATTTTCCTGTTTTCTTGTGCTGGGTCACACCCCCACTGCAGTTCACTGAAACTGGGATGCACTCAGCTCAGGCTGCTCAGGTAACAGAAACTTTCTAATTAGCTATCCCCGAGACGTAGAAAGAAAAAGAAAAAAAAAAACAATTCAGCTTGTAAATTCCTTTTGCCAGCTGTTTGCTCACTGCTTGACTCCTTCTCTTAACAAAGACCCTTGTTAAAAAAACTTAACACCTCTGCCTTCAGGCAAGGAGAGATAAGACATGCATCTACCTTCAGCTCTGCTTTCCAAGCAGCTAGAAAGGAGAAAAAAAAATCTTACTGGCTTTTGGTTTAAAATGATCCCACCGCTCTGCCACCATGTCAAGGCTGCTTCCCCACTTTGAACTTTAGGGTACAAATGTGGGGGCCTGCATGAAAACTTCTAAGCTTAACTTCCAGCTTAGATCTGGTCCGCTACCACCACTCCCAAAGTGCTAATTCCCTTCCCTGGGTAGCCTTGAGAGACTCTTCACCAATTCCCTGGTGAATACAGATCCAAACCCCTTGGATCTTAAAACAAGGAGAAATTAACCATCCCCCTTCTTTCTCCCACCAACTCCTGGTGGAACAAGATCCAACCCCCTTGGATCTAAAAACAAGGAAAAATCAATCAGGTTCTTAAAAAGAAGGCTTTTAATTAAAGAAAAAGGTAAAAATCATCTCTGTAAAATCAGGATGGAAAATAACTTTACAGGGTAATCAAACTTAAAGAGCCCAGAGGAATCCCCTCTAGCCTTAGGTTCAAAGTTACAGCAAACAGAGATAAACACTCTAGCAAAAAGGTACATTTACAAGTTGAGAAAACAAAGATATAAACTAACACACCTTGCCTGGCTGTTTACTTACAAGTTTGAAATATGAGAGACTTGTTTAGAAAGATTTGGAGAGCCTGGATTGATGTCTGGTCCCTCTCAGTCCCAAGAGCGAACAACCCCCAAAACAAAGAGCACAAACAAAAGCCTTCCTCCCACCAAGATTTGAAAGTATCATGTCCCCTTATTGGTCCTTTGGGTCAGGTGTCCGCCAGGTTACCTGAGCTTCTTAACCCTTTACAGGTAAAAGGATTTTGGAGTCTCTGGCCAGGAGGGATTTTATAGTATTGTACCCAGGAGGGCTGTTACCCTTCCCTTTATAGTTATGACATAACCACAACAAGGTCATTCCCTTCTGTACTGTACATGTAACCCACCAAACTTTGGTTACACAAGCACCCGCTATAATTCCATGTTACTGCAGGGAGAGTGAGAGGGTTCAGTCTGGTTGGACAGTAGAACTCCCACTCTTGGATAGCAACACATGACATAAATATGCACATTTGGACAGTAATGGATGCTCATACCCCGAGTTGCTCCAGTTTAGAATAAAGACACCACAATGGAGTAAAGCTGCCCCAAACTGAAACAATCATTAGGTTCATAAAGGGACAATCTGAGGGTTAACTAAGGGCACGTCTTCACTACCTGCCGATCCGGCGGGTAGCAATCGGTCTATCGGGGATCGACTTACCGCGTCTAGTGAAGACGCGATAAAATCGATCCCTGATGGCTCTACCGTCGACTCCGGAAATCCACCGCGGCAAGAGGCGGTAGCGGAGTCGACGGCGGCGCGGCAGCGGTCGACTTGCCGCCGTCCTCACAGCCAGGTAAGTCGACCTAAAATACGCCACTTCAGCTACGCTAGTCACGTAGCTGAAGTTGCGTATCTTAGGTCGACCCCCCGCTGTAGTGTAGACCTAGCCTGAGACTCCTCACAAATCTAGAGACAATCTTATCATTACAACCATTCAGCAAATACTTTACAAACAACACCAACAAAATTAGCATCAAACATACAGATTTCTTCAGTACCAAATGGTTCACAGGCCACAAATCCTGCATTTAAAACTTACACTGCTGATTTGGTATTAATGTCACCACACCTCCATGAGCTGAACCAGCAGCAAGCGCCCAGTTCTTCGAATAGGCTGGTATCCATCTCTTTGTAGTTATCTTCTCGCTGCAATCAGTAAAAGCAGACCTGTGAGTATTAGCGCTCATGGCAGAGATCTTCACCTTCCCTCTGGTGTGGCTGTCACCCTCTGGGTCTGGCTGAACTAACTGAAGACTTTGGTACCTTTTTTCTTTATATTCGGAGTGGAATTGGCCCCCACCCTTGGAGATGCCCTACTGAGCATACTGCAAGAGTTCATTAACTTTCTCCTTTGTTCACCTGTGTTACCTGCACACTCTACGATACCCCACCCTTACCCAATTCTTACGGCTCAGGGCGTACTCTTCTGTGGGTTTGTGGATTCTTTTACCAATGAAAGAGCCTTACACAGTAATATCCTCACCCTCTATTTATTAACAATTACCAACCAGAATACACACGCTAAGCATACAATGTTATGCTCACCAATCCTGATCAGGCAGGTGGACTTTCCCTGTTGGTCAGGCAAGGTCAGTCTCGTCTGGATTCTGGTTGCTGCCCATCACGGTCATGCAGAGGATTTGTAGCAGCTCTGATCTTGGGCTGTGTCTTAGGGCTGGTCTACACTAACCCCCCCACTTCGGACTAAGGTACGCAAATTCAGCTACGTTAATAATGTAGCTGAATTCGAAGTACCTTAGTCCGACGTTACCGCGGTCCAGACGCGGCAGGAAGGCTCCCCCGTCGATGCTGAGTACTCTGCTCGCCGAGCTGGAGTACCAGCGTCGAAGGCGAGCACTTCCGGGATCGATCCGGGGCACTTCCGGGATCGATCCGGGATTGATTTATCGCGTCTTAACCAGACGCGATAAATCGAACTCAGAAAATCGATTGCTTACATCCGGACCCGGATGTAAGTGAAGACGTACCCTTACAGGCAAATTCTTTCTTCTGCTTCCAGGTCTTTTCTTATTCTTCTGTTCCTTCTGCTGTTCCTTCTTGGACCCCAGGTTACATAGTGAAACTTGAGTCCTGCTTAGCTGTACCTTAACCAATCATTTTACTAAAATATTACAAACTAATTCTTTGACCAATCATACCCCAGCACCTTAGCTGATTTAAATCTTGCAAAATTAGTTATGCAACAGACAGAAACAATCAAAGAACCAGACAGAAACCAGACAGATAAACAGTAGAGAAGTGGGGACAATAAAGGCAAAACAATAAAGAAGTAGAGGTTTCACACCCACAACTATTGATAAGTGATTTCTTTCCAGACAGAATGGCATCAGGCAAAGTTTTCTTTAAACAACTTAAGAGATTCTTTGCTTATCTGGTGCTGGTGAGTACTATTAGGACAGGATCACCTCATTAACAGCCCAATATTACATTGTTTTGATGTAATTTAGATGCAATGTGAGGATGGGACTTTCTGCTTCTTGGCTCATGGCTGCTGCTCTCCTAATGTGGCTGCAGGAAAAGGCCTCAGACTAGCTGGAATTGGTGGACTGTTTAAAAGCAACAGCCACAGAAGCATGGGGGATGGGATGGGTACATATAATTTCCACCATAGGCCCTTTAACCTCAGTTCTTGTCTGTGGCGCTTGGGCATTTCCCATGAGTCTGTCGGACCAAAGCCTTGTGAGTCACACCCCTGCTGGGAGAGGACTCTGTAGCCTGTGCTCTTCTGGTCAAGAATTCCACGGGGAAGGCTCCAGACACCCATCCCTTCTCTGTCTCTCCTGGGAGGTTGTTTCCCTCTCTAGGCTGGTCTGTGTGAAATTGCCAAACTCCCTGAGGGCCTCTTTGCATACACACTGACACCGCAATAATGAAATCAGTTTGAATTCCCACCTGGTTAAGGTACAAGACTCTTGCTTCAGATTAAGATAATTTTATTTCAGTTTATCTTGTCAATACTAAAAAAGTCTAAGTGTGATCTGGTGTGGGAGGAATGACTTTAACCCAGCATTTCCTTCAGACTGCTGTCCTGGGCAACACAGTATGGGGAGGTGGTGAACAGCCCTCAGTGGTGAAAGAACAGGTTAAGGGCTATTGACAAAAGCTGGACATGCACAAGTCCATGGGGCTGGATCTAATGCATCCGAAGGTGATGAGGGAGTTGGCTGATGTGATTGCAGAGACATTGGCCATTATCTTTGAAAACTCATGGTGATTAGGGAAGGTACTGGACAATTGGAAAAAAGCAAATATAGTGCCCATCTTTAAAAAAGGGAAGAAAGAGAACGCAGGGAACTACAGACTAGTCAACCTCACTTCAGTCCCTGGCAAAATCATGGAGCAGGTCCTCAAGGAATCCATTTTGAAGAACTTGGAGGGGAGGAAGGTGATCAGGAACAGTCAACATGGATTCACCAAGGACATGTCATAGAATCATAGAATATCAGGGTTGGAGGGGACCTCAGGAGGTCATCTAGTCCAACCCCCTGCTCAAAGCAGGACCAATCCCCAACTAAATCATCCCAGCCAGGGCTTTGTCAAGCCTGACCTTAAAAACCTCAAAGGAAGGAGATTCCACCACCTCCCTAGGTAACCCATTCCAGTGCTTCACCACCCTCCTAGTGAAAAAGTTTTTCCTAATATCCAACCTAAACCTCCCCCACTGCAACTTGAGACCATTACTCCTTGTTCTGTCATCTTCTACCACTGAGAACAGCCTATCTCCATCCTGTTCAGATCCAAGGACACTGGAACCTCATTGTCAGTGCACACGGGATAGTCTTCTTGCATCAGAACCCCTAGCCCCAAGTAGGTCTAATGATTAGACCTAGGTATCAGTGATTTCAGCTCTACAGCATATAACTAGACTCTTAATTAAGTCTAAATTAGCTCTGTTACACAGTGGAGAAAGAACAGGTGAAAATCATGCAGGGGGGGGGGCAAACCCCCAGGTACAAATAGCTATCCCCAACCTCTCTCAACTCATTGGGCTTTGGAACCTATCTCCCTTGTCTAGCGAATGCTGTTTAGTTGAGGGTGAGCCCCTCAGTCAAAAAATGCCAAGTACAGTTCTGCTGTCCTTGATTCACTCAACCAGCATAACAACCCTTTATTACTCCTGCCCTAATAACAAAAAGACTGGGAATCCCACAGCAGCCAAAGTGACCAAGCATCATGTTAGGCAGGGTGGGTGTGCCCATGCAAATAAGATCAGTCCCTGATGTCCTTTTCCACAGCTCACCACCAGATGTCAGGGGAGAGCTCATTCTGACTCTGCTTACACATACATATGAACTAATGCAAACCTCTCTATGGACACTTAAATGGGTTTGGAAATGGGCTATATTGATTTAGCTTGAGTTAATTCCTTCTTGATTTAAGAGTGTCCACAGAGGAATTTGCACTTGATTAATTAAACCAGTTTAACTAGACTGGAGCAAATTTGTACATATAGAAAAGCCCTATTATAATATTAATTTTACTGTATATCAAATATTAATCTGGCCAGATGAACTGACCAACCACACTCGTGAACTCACATCTAATTATTAGTTTAATAAGAAATGTTTTTTGATAACAGTGTAATAAAGCTTTTGGCTCATTACTGGGCACTGTAGGATTATCACAAGTTCATTTATTTCTTCTGTAGATATGGGCTCTGCTCCTGTCATCTCTGTGGTGGGACATCAGGACGGAGGGATCCGGGTTGTGTGTCGATCATCCGGATGGTACCCACAGCCCGAGGTGCTGTGGAGAGATCTCCAGGGGCAGCTCTTGCCATCAGCCTCTGAAGAAATATCCCCAGCGGCCAATGGCCTGTTTCAAACAGAGATTGCCATTGTTCTAACAGAAGAGTCCAACCAGAAAGTGTCATGCTTTGTCAGGAACCCCCGACTCAACCAGGAGAGAGAGTCAGTGATTTCCATAGCAGGTCAGTGCCCGTCCATGCCACACATGGATAGACTGAGTTACTGCAGACATGAGCGGAGAGTATTTATCATTCTGTCTCCTATTTATTGGCCTGAACCTTCAAGGTACTGAGCACATCTTGGAAAGTCCTGAACAACCTCAGTTCTCTTTGGATATGTCTACATTGAAATTAGACACCTGCTGGTGCCCTGTGCCAGCTGACTCAGGCTAACGGGCTAGGGCTAAGGGGCTGTTAAATGGCAGTGTAAATGTTCAGGTTTGGGCTGTAGACCAGGCTCTAGGACCCTGTGAGGTGGGAGGTTCCCAGAGCTCAGGATTCAATATGAGCCTGAAGGTCTACACTGCAATTAAACAGCCCCTTCGCCCAAGCCCCCTGAGCCTGAGTCAATTGGCACGGGCCAGCTGTGGGTGCTAATTGCAGTGTAGAGGTACCCTTCGACTCCAGTAGGAGCTGAGGGTGTTTAGCACCTTGAAGGCTGGGGCACCATTGGCCAGATTTTCATAACAGCTCAGTACCCAGCAATCATCCTTCTTCTCAGTGTGAGAGGGGGAGGGAATTTTCCTTTGTTCTTGTGCTGTAGTGAGAACTGTGTTGGAATCGCAAGCTGTCACTTTAGGAGTTGGGGGTTTCCAGGTCCTGTTTGCAGGCTAGAGGGCTCTGTAGCAAAGTGTGTGAGCAGAATCAGGGCTTGTCTACAGGAACAGTTAGTTTGTGGCAAACTGGGGTGTAAATCTGCCTCACACTAGCCTGCCACACGCTAACTGTCCATGTGGACCCTGCTACATGCACTAATGATTCCATAGTGAGCTTTGATCTGCCCCACTTTGAAACAGGAACAGATCAAAGTGCACCAGGGAACTTTTAGTGCAGTGCAGCAGGGTGCACACAGCCTGTTAGGGCACAACAGGCTAGTGCGATGTGGATTTACATCCCAGCCTGCCGCGCACTAACTGTGCCTATAGACGAGCTGACATAAAGCAAGGTGGGGTGAGTTGTGCCCACTGCCTTAGGGAGCAGCCCCTGTTGTGTATTTGATTGTTGTGGTAATAGAACTTTGTTGTTGCTGTGGCAACTGAGTTAGATTATTAGGGGATAGCCCAGCCAGTTTTGGCTGGTTTTTGGTTACTTCAGTGTGTGGCAATAAATGGCTGCTCTTAAGGGTTACAGCTCTCTGTGTCTCCAGTCATTTCTTCCTAAAACTGTTGCCCCCAAGGATACAACAACCCCCTTCTCCTGTTTTAAGGTTTCTTGTGTGTTAAGGTTCTGGACTCTAAGACATAAAGTTGTGTTATGCTGCAACCTTCCAGCAGGAGTATTTATGTTTGTGTCTAACTGCTCTCTGTGTATTGTGACCATCACAGTTCTCAGTGGGGGTGGGGAAGGGAATTGTCTTTTGTTCTCAGTGAGAGCTGCTGGGTGCTGAGTATTTATGAAAATCTGGCTAATGAAGTCATTTTTCCTAAACAGCAGAAGAGAGCTCTGGATATGGTCTGAGTATTGCTACTTAGAATACATCTGAAAATACCAGCAATAAAAGTTGAGGCCCAAAATTGGCTGAAACAAATTCTTACCTAGGAGCATCTTAATTTTTAGACTAAAAGGTTGCGATTTTATGTATTATTATCTACCAAATAACTTGGTTAATACTGAATGAATATTTCACTGTAATAGTAATAGTAAGAAAGTTGTATTTGTAAAGCACTATTCATCTGAGGTCTCATAGTGCTGCAATGCTGGTTAGTCTATGATATGCCCAGTACTACTTAATTGTTATGTTCACAGTACACACAGAGAGAGTTGAAACCACCCATAAACACTTTTCCCGAAAGGCTGCAATGTAGCACTGCTTTATTTCTAAGAACCCAGAACTCTAACATGCTACAACCAAATACAGAGAGAGACAAAGCAGGCTGCTCCCTAAGGCAGCGGGGCAGAATAAACCCCACTCTGCTCTAGGCTGGCTCTTTGTAGACTGACTGCAGAGGACCCAGATGCACACTCCCAAAAGAGCCCTTTAGCCTGCAAGCAGGACCAGGAATCCCCTCAGGATTTCAAGTGTCAGCTTGTAATTTTTACGCAGTTTTCAATATACACCACTAATCACTTAGCAAAGGACCCTCTAGTCAGCCATTGCTCCAAGGCCCAGGGAAGAGGACTTTGGAGGAATTTTTATTCTGAATCTATAGGCTCAAGTTTAGTTTTTATTAAAATCCTGCATTAGCATATTTTGGGCCAGACTCTCCCATGAAGCTGAACCCCAATCTGCAGCCTTAGGATCACTTAGAGCAACCTAGGGACTTCTTGAGCTTATGCCAGTGGGGGATAGGTGTAGCATAATGGAGCTGCACCCTACCCCCTCCCTATCCCCAACACGCCCCCTCCCAATAATTAACAAAGGGTATGTCTACACTATGGGATTAATCCGAATTTATATAATTCGAATTTTGGAAACAGATTGTATAAAGTCGAATGTATGCGGCCACACTAAGCACATTAATTCGGCGGTGTGCATCCATGTACCAGGGCTAGCATCGATTTCCAGAGCGTTGCACTGTGGGTAGCTATCCCATAGCTATCACATAGTTCCCGCAGTCTCCTCCGCCCATTGGAATTCTGGGTTGAGATCCCAATGCCTGATGGGACCAAAAACATTGTCGCGGGTGGTTCTGGGTACATCCTCCCCCCTCTCCAGGGAAGCAATGGCAGACAACCGTTTCACGCCTTTTTCCTGGGTGAACAGTGCAGACGCCATACCACAGCAAGCATGGAGCCTGCTCAGCTCCAGACAGCAGTCATGAACATTGTAAATACCTCGCGCGTTATCGTGCAGTTTATGCTGAACCAGAACCTGCAAAACCAGGCGGCAAGGAGTAGGCTACGGCAGCACGGCGGCGAGAGTGATGAGGACATGGACATGGAATTCTATCAAACCGCGGGCCCCGGTGCTTTGGAGATCATGCTGTTAATGAGGCAGGTTATAGCCGTGGAATGCCGATTCTGGGCCCGGGAAACAAGCACAGACTGGTGGGACCGCATCGTGTTGCAGGTGTGGGACGATTCCCAGTGGCTGTGAAACTTTCGCATGCGTAAGGGCACTTTCTTGGAACTTTGTGACTTGCTTTCCCCTGCCCTGAAGCGCCAGAATACCAAGATGAGAGCAGCCCTCACAGTTGAGAAGCGAGTGGCGATAGCCCTGTGGAAGCTTGCAACGCCAGACAGCTACCGGTCAGTCGGGAATCAATTTGGAGTGGGCAAATCTACTGTGGGGGCTGCTGTGATGCAAGTAGCCAAAGCAATCACTGAGCTGCTGCTACGAAAGGTAGTGACTCTGGGAAATGTGCAGGTCATAGTGGATGGCTTTGCTGCAATGGGATTCCCTAACTGTGGTGGGGCGATAGATGGAACCCATATCCCTATCTTGGCACCGGAGCACCAGGGTACCCAGTACATAAACCGCAAGAGGTACTTTTCAATGGTGCTGCAAGCACTTGTGGATCACAAGGGATATTTCACCAACATCAACGTGGGCTGGCCGGGAAGGGTTCATGACACTCGTGTCTTCAGGAACACTAATCTGTTTAAACGGCTGCAGCAAGGGACTTACTTCCCGGACCAGAAAATAACCATTGGGGATGTTGAAATGCCTATAGTTATCCTTGGGGACCCAGCCTACCCCTTAATGCCATGGCTCATGAAGCCATACACAGGCAGCCTGGACAGGAGTCAGGAGCTGTTCAACTACAGGCTGAGCAAGTGCAGAATGGTGGTAGAATGTACATTTGGCCGTTTAAAAGGTCGCTGGCACTCGTTACTGACTCGGTCAGACCCCAGCCAAACCAATATCCCCATTGTTATTGCTGCTTGCTGTGTGCTCCACAATCTCTGTGAGAGTAAGGGGGAGACCTTTATGGCGGAGTGGGAGGCTGAGGCAAATCGCCTGGCTGCTGATTATGCGCAGCCAGACACCAGGGCGATTAGAAGATCACACAGGAAGCGCTGCGCATCAGAGAAGCTTTGAAAACCAGTTTCATGAGTGGCCAGGCTACCGTGTGAAAGTTCTGTTTGTTGAAAACCCGTCCCCTTGATTGACTCATTCCCTGTAAGCAAACCACCCTCCCCCCTTAAATCACAGCTTGCTTTTAAAGGAAATAAAGTCACTATCATTTAAAAATCATGTATTCTTTATTAATTGATTATAAACTTAGGGAGAGAACCGACAAGGTAACCTGGGTGAGGTTTGGGAGGAGGATAGGAGGGAAGTAAAAGGCCACTAAAAAAATTCAATATAATGACAGCCTTTTGGTTGGGCTGTCCACTGGGGTGGAGTGGGAGGGTGCAGGGAGCCTCCCCCCCCCCCCCCCCCCGCGTTCTTACACGTCTGGGTTAGGAGGATATGGAACATGGTGACGGGGGAGGGAGGTTATACAACAGCTGCAGCGGCAGTCTGTTATCCTGCTGCTGTTCCTGAAGCTCCACCAGACGCCGGAGCATGTCCGTTTGATCATGCAGCAACCCCAGCGTTGCAGTCTGCCACCTCTCATCTCAAGCGTCCCTCATGACCTCATGTTCACTGGCATCTTTCCTGTATTTAGATACCGTGTCCTTCCACTCATTCAAATGAGCTCTTTCATTGCGGGTGCATTCCATTATTTCCGAGAACATCTCGTCTCGCGTCCTCTTTCTCCACCGCCTTATCTTAGATAGCCTTCGGGACGGAGGAGGGAGGCTTGAAAAATTTGCAGTTGCTGGAGGGAGGGATGAAAAAAAGGAGAGAAGTTTTTAAAATGATACATTTTACAGAACAATGCTTATACTCTTTCATGGTGAACAACACTATTCACATTACATAGCACATGTGATTTCAGTACAAGGTCGCATTTTCCATCTTAATATTGAGTGCCTGTGGCTTTGGTGTTAGAGATCACAGACGCAGGTCCGGGCAACAGAATTCAGCTTGCATGCGGCCATGGTAAGCCATTGTCTTTCGGCTTCTGCGCCCTCCTTTCCCACATACCAAGCAAAGCCCGTTGACTGCTGCGGTTTTCCTGTTTTGCAGCAGCAGAAAACAAACTAACCCCCCCCCCCAATCCAATTCTCTGGGATGATCGCTTTATCCCTCCCCCCACCGCGTGGCTGGTATCTGGGAAGATCCCTGCTAGCCAAACGCGAAAAGCTCAGGGCCAATTCCCCCCCCCGCCCCCCCCGCCCCCCGCGCTTGGCTAACTGCAGGGAAGGATTTCTTTTCAGCCACAGGCAAACAGCCCAATAGGAATGGCCACCTCTGTCCCCTTAATTAAAGTCCCGTATTTCAACCAGGTTACCATGAGCGATATCATTCTCCCGAGGATTACACAGCGAGCTAAAGAACGGATGTTGCTTGAATGCCAGCAAACACCGGGACCATACGCTGCCAGGCTTTGTCATGCAATGATACCAGATTACTTGCTACTAGCATGGCGTGGTCAAGTGTCCTACCATGGAGGACGGAATAAGGCTGCACTGCCCAGAAACCTTGTGGCAAGGCTTTTGGAGTACCTCCAGGAGAGCTTCATGGAGATGTCCCTGGAGGATTTCCACTCCATCCCCAGACACGTTAACAGACTTTTCCAGTAGCTGTACTGGCCGCGAATGCATCCCAAGTCCTCAGGGCAAAGTAATCATTAAAAAACGCTTGCTTTTAAACCATGTTTTATATTTTAAAAGGTAAACTCACCTGAGGTCCCTTCCATGGGGTCATGGTCTTGGGTACTGGCTTGGGAGGCTTGGGAGGGTACTTCAGTCAGGCTGAGAAAAAGATCCTGGCTGTTGGGGAGAACGGAGTGCTGGGTGCTCTCCGCAAGCTCGTCCTCCTCCTCCTCCTCCTCCTCTTCCCTGTCCGCAGAATCCTCAGGTGTAGCTGATGAGATTACCCCCGCCTCGGAATCCACGGTCAGGGGTGGGGTAGTGGTGGCAGCCCCCCCTAGAACTGCATGCAGCTCAGCATAGAAGCGGCATGTCCACGGCTCTGACACGGAGCAACCGTTTGCCTCCTTTGTTTTTTGATAGGCTTGTCTGAGCTCCTTGACTTTCACGCGGCACTGATCTGAGTCCCTATTGTGGCCTCTCTCCATCATGCCCTTGGAGATTTTTTCAAAAGTTTTGGCATTTCGTCTTTTCGAACGAAGTTCTGCTAGCACTGAATCCTCTCCCCATATAGCAATCAGATCCAGTACGTCCCGTACGGTCCATGCTGGTGCTCTTTTTCGATTATCGGCCTGCATGGTTACCTGTGCTGATGAGCTATCTGTGGTCACCTGTGCTCTCCACGCTGGGCAAACAGGAAATAAAATTCAAATGTTCGCGGGGCTTTTCCTGTCTGCCTGGCCAGTGCATCCGAGTTCAGATTGCTGTCCAGAGCGGTCACAATGGTGCACTGTGGGATAGCTCCCGGAGGCCAATACCATCGAATTGCGGCCATACTAACCCTCATTTGAAATGACAATATCGATTTTGGCGCTACTCCGCTTGTCGGGGTGGAGTACAGAAATCGATTTTAAGAGCCCTTTATTTCGAAATAAATGGCTTCGTTGTGTGGACGGGTCCAGGGCTAATTCGATTTAACGCTGCTAAATCCGAATTAAAGTCATAGTGTAGACTAGGCCCAAGTTAAGTAACCAGGCTAAAGCTTGGGCTTCCATTGGCTTAATAGTAGTAAAGCACAAAGCAGCCACATCTCCCTGTGTATTTCCCTGTGAGAGTCTTGTAAGTAGTCACAGTGTCACCATTGTCACAGTGTCCTGCCTTCATTCTGCATGTGTTTGCTCCCTAGTCAATGACACTTTCTCTTGCAGAGCTGTTTTTCCCACGAGGTAATCCCTGGACGGTGGCTCTGGGGGTGATCCTGCCTCTCCTGGCTGTTCTTATGGCCCTGGCCAGTTACTGCTTCTGGAGGCAGCACAGAGCAAAAGGTGATGTAATGAGAGGGGTGGGGGGAACTTGGTGAGAGACAGACAGAGATTTAAAATAAAACCAAAAGTAAAGAGACAGGGATTAAGCGGCTTTGATTCAGTGTTTGGAGGAGTTTCAGGCAGTGGGAGCTGGGCTGAGGGTGAAGAGGGAGCTGAAGAAATTATGATCATGTTTGAACCAAGAATTTTCAAGTGGTTTCAGCTCTTCAGATCTCACTCCGGGATCCAGAGTGAATGTGTGAGTCTGAACTGTTCCCTGGGGCTCAGTGAGCTGGGCTGAGAGCACTGAACATACGGAACAGAAAGCGAAGTAGAAGAGAGGGGTTTGTTAGGGCCCAACTCTGCCCCCCCAGTCTGTGCTTGTGAGTAGGAGCTGTGGATGGGCAAAGCAATGGCTGTGCAAATGGAAAGGTTAGCACTTATCTACACTCAGATTTGCTCTGCCTGAGATCCTGCTACACTACAGAAATAGGGCAATGAACTCTCTATTGCAGTAGAAGTGCTCAGCTCTAGTTTTTTCTCCAGTTACAAAGGGCAGAACTGCCCTTCAGTGATCTATGTGTTTATAGAGATGATGGAATTTTCACAGCTGCCTAAGGGGTCTGAATGCCCAATTTTTGTTTAAATTAATGGACACTGAGTGTGCAAACCCCCAAGGCAGCTGTGAAAGTCCCACCCAGAGGGTTTTCTCACCTGAAGGGCTGTGAAAATTATGTAGAAATGTACCAGTGTTGGAAGAATTGGGAAGGGGAAATGTCTGTTACAATGATTTCCCAGTGGGGACGGAAGCGGGTAATTGGGAGAAGCAGAAAGGAGCTTTGTACTTGTGAAAGCTGGAACTGGATGCTGCACCTTTAGAACTGTCACCTTCAGCACCAGGCGTGGACTGGTTTAGTTAGTGGCTTTAGTTAACAGATACATTATGTTGGTTGAGTACACATTTAGGTGACAGGGATACACACATTTTGAGTTGTATGTAAAAGTCATGTATATGCCCAGAGAGAGAGAGAGAACTCTGTTGGGCTCATTTTGAAGCATTAAACAATCAGACCAATTAACTGTCACTGCCTTGTTCCCTGGCCTTTCAGAGAATTCTCTGCACCAGCTGCACTGGTGAGCTATGGCTAGGATGCTGTAATAACACAAACACACTCAGGACTTGCACAGCTGGTCTGAGACGCTGCTCACACTGGGCACAAGATGGTCTCGCTCAGGCTGTGCTCAGCAGTGACTGGCAGACATCACGCTACCTCCATTTCCTGCAGTGTTGGTACCCCAGGGCTGACACATCAAGGGGACGAGCTCCCAGTGGGAAAGAGCTGATCTAAGAGGCGACGCCTGTAGGGGCCCATCCACTTACCCCTCCTTGACTCCTGCTGACCTGAGCACCCAGCTAAAGAAAGGCATCTCCACCCTGTTCTTAGCTGGGACACTCCCCATCTACCCAGGCCCTAGGGGGAGCTGTTCCCATGTATCACTAAGACCAGGGGACAGGCACCTGCCACAGGGTCAGGAGTTGGCCTAGAATGGAGCCAATCAGACCTTGTCCCTTTCCCAGCCCAGGTCAGTGCCCCATTCCTATCGCTCACTTCCATCCTCCATCCCCACAGTCAGGAGCTGGGGGGGACGGGGGGGGGGAAGCTGGGGCTGTTCAGGGGATGGGCCAGAGGGGAGCAGACAAGGAACTGGACAAAAAAAGAGACCTTCTCCCCCCCCCTCAATAGCCAGATAGGAGTGTGACAGGGCCCAGGCAGTGGGGATGCTGGCTGCAGGGATGTTGAGACAGATTTGTCGGTGTGTCCTGTTTGTCAGTCTGTCTGCCTCGCTTTCATAGTTACAGCACAATTACATTAATAGCAGGAACTGCGCCTTAAACATGATGGTGAAATCTCACCTCTCACCCTTTTCTCCCTCTAGAAACTCTGCGATCGGATAAGGAGAGCGAGAAAGGTCAGTGTCTGGGCCCATCACATTAGTTGGCAGTAGCGTTATCCCCATAAACACAACAGGGTGAAATCTTGCCAGCCATAATTAATCATTGGATCAATTGGAACAATTTACTGAGGGTCATGGGTGACGGGTGGAGCCCCCCTTTGGGGAAGCTAGCCCCAGCTCTGCCTCTTTCACCCATGCCCCCCCCCCCATGCAGCCAGAGCTCCGAGACCCTCTGTCCCTCCCCCACACCTGGAGGAGCCCCAAGTACCCCCTCCCTCGGCTGGAGGAGCCCCAGGCCGGCTGAAGCCCCGAGCTCTCCCCTCCCACCTGCCCGGAGCTGCCCTGGGTCAGCTGCAGCTGTGCTGTGCCTCCCCTCCCCAGACCCCAAGCTGCCTGGGGAAAACCATCTCTCAGGTCTGGAAGATGCTTTTGCTATGCCCCATGCAGGTTCCAGGGCGGCTGAGGAGGCGGAAGGTGCTACTCATCTTCCTGGGTTCCACAGTAATCTCCAGTCCAGGGAAATTACTGATGAACCCAGGAAGCTGAATAGCACATACCACCTCCTCAGATGCCCCGGAACCTGCATGGGGCCTAATAAATGAAAAACTTCCCCCCAAAACCCTACAAACAGGGGCCTGGTGGCCGCGGCAGTGCAAGGGAGCCTCCCCTAGCCTATTATACCCACCGCCCATGCCAAGGGTCATGGTGGATTCTCTAGCACTGGCAGTTTTTAATCAAGATTGGGTGTTTTTCTAAATGATCTGCTGTAGGAATTATTGTGGGGAAACCCACTGGCTTGTGTTATGCAGGGGTCAGACTAGAAGATCACAATGGTCCCTTCTGGCCTTGGAATCTGTGAATTGATGAATCACCTCTCACCCTGTTCTCTCTCTAGAGACCCTGCTGTCTGAATGGGAGGGAGAGAAAGGTCAGTATCTGTTACAATATTAAGTCTATTCTCATAAACATGACAGGGGGAAGTCTCACCTCTCCCTCTTTTCTCCCTCTAGAGACTCTGCAATCTGAAATGGAGAGACAGAAAGGTCAGTGTCTGGGATCAATGGGATCCGATTGATTTTAAATGTAACCTTAGTTCTGTATTTCCTGAGTTTATAACACTTGGTTTGGGGATAATTACAAGATCCCTGTAATGTGCTTTACCCTTAAATTACAAGTACATCCTCTTCACCATAACCCCCACTAATCATAGACTCGTAGGACTGGAAGAGACCTTGAGAGGTCAACTAGGCCAGTCTCCTGCACTCATGGCAGGACTAAGTATTATCTAGACCAGGGGTGGGCAAACTTTTTGTCCCTCGGGCCACATTGGGGTGCAAAACTGTATGGAGGGCCGGGTAGGGAAGGCTGTGCCTCCCCAAACAGCCTGGCCCCCACCCCCTAACCACCCCCTCCCACTTTCCACCCCCTGATTGCCCCTCTCAGAAATCCTGACCCATCCAACCCCCCTGCTCCTTGTCTCCTGACCGCCCCCTCCCAGGACCCCCTGCCCCAACCTCCCCCCACAGGATGCCACCCCCTATCCAATCCCCCCTGCTCCCTGTCCTGTGACTGCCCCCTAGCCCCTATCCACCTCGCCGCCCCCCGACAGGCCCCCTGGGACTCCCCGCCCTATCCAACCCCCCCTGTTCCCTGACCCCTGACCGCCCCGCCCTAGAACCTCCGCCCCATCCAACCGCTCCCTGTCCCCTGACTTCCACCGGGACCCCCTACCCAACCCCCCCCCACCCCTTTACCATGCCACTCAGAGCGGCTGGAGCTCACAGCCCCGCTGCCCACGCGGTGGCATGGCTGCAGGGGAGGGGGAACAGCACGGGAGGGGCCGGGGGCTACCCTCCCCGGCCAGGAGCTCAAGGGCGGGGCAGGATGATCCCGCGGGCTAGATGTGACCCACGGGCCGTAGTTTGCCCACCTCTAATCTAGACCATCTCTGGCGGGTGTTCATCTAACCTGCTCTCATGATAGAGATTCCACAACCTCCCTCGGCTTTTATCTCAGAATCGCATTATGGTCCCGATCTACAAAGAGCCTTAGGCACCTAAACTCCAGCCACAATACCCGTTTTAGGCACCATGATCCACAACCCCCTGCTTGGCTGACACCTACCCATGTAGGCACCTAAATTCACTCAGGACATAAATCTCTGTGTAAGTTCTCACACTGTCTAAGCTTCTGCCTCTGGGCACAAAGAGTGCACTGCTGCCTCACTCTAGATGTTTGGGCACCTATCTCCCACCTGGGCCCGCGGCGACACATAAACTGCGGGGAGAAGCATCTAGCTCACCCGTGGGGCCTGATCCAGTAGATGTGCTCAGAGGCCACCCAGAACTGAGGTGAGAGATGGGGAGGAGAAGAACCTTCCTCGTGGGCAGTGCGTGAACCACCCCTCCGCACCCTGCCCCTCTCCTCAAGCCCCTGCCCGAGCTCTGAGCTCCCCATTGAGGCCTATGCCCCCACAGTGCCCCCAGTCCCCGCACCTAGCAGCAGCTGTCAGAGTGGTGTGCCAGTCACTTTTGGGAGCTGTCCGAGGAAAGCACTGACTCCCTGCACCCCTGCCCCAGCCCAGAGTCTGCACCCTGCACTCCCTCCTGCACCCCAACCCCTGCTCTAGCCCACAGCCCACACCCCGCACCCTCTCCTGCATCCAAACTCCCTCCCAGAGCCCGACCCCCCACCCCTGCTGCATCCAAACTCCCTCCCAGAGCCTGCACCTTACACGTCCTCCTGGACCCCAACCCCCTGCCGCTGTGTGGTGTTTAGATGCTGCTTGTGATTATTAGAACTGGGAGCACTGGCTGCTGGGAGTCTAAAGGACAGGAAACAGGAAGGAGGGGGGAGGAGTTGAGGAGGCTGAGTGAGAGTTACAGAGGGTGCAGCAGCAGCTTGGTAAAGAGGTTTCCACTGTAAAAATAAAGTTCTGTTGAAGTTTGTTAGTACCTTGCCTGCTTGTTACAACACCCTGCCTGGTGAAAGTGAGTGAGGGTGGGGGAGAGCGAGTGACAGACGGAGGGGGATGGAGTGAGCAGGGGGCAGGGCCTCAGAGAAGGGGCGGGGCAGGGGGCATGACAAGGGTCTTTGGGTTTGTGCCATTAGACAATTGGCAACGCTATCAGATGGGCACATGGCAGCCCTGGCCATGCTGGAAGAGTGCGCCCAACAGCACAGCCGGCAGCACTGCCCAAATGTCAGGCGGAGCGTGTCTGCGTGGGCACAGCTTGTGTGTGCGTGGGGGCCCAATGACTGTTCTGCCCTGGGGCCCGGAATTGCTGTCGGCGGCCTGACCACTCCTATCTCCATTAAATCCTCGCCTTTCATAGCTCCCTCCTCTCCCAGTTCTCCTCCTGCCTCGCTAATCGCTTTCGGTGTCTGTTCTGTTGGGTGGGTCTCTTCCTGTCTCCCTCTTTCACAGCACATCCCCCAAAGCTCAGTGCTTGGCCCTAGTGGTTCTTATGGACACTCACAGCATCAGATACCACCTCTATGCCAGTGACTCTCAAACTCCTGCTCTGCTAAAGACTGTTCCCAGGCATCCCATCCCACATCTCAGCTGTCTGACAACTCCTCCTCGTCGATGGCCAGAGGGCAACTTAAGCTCAAAGCTCTTCCGGCCCCCTCACAGCCGACCCCACTTCCTAGTTTCTTCATCTCTTTGGATAACACCACGAGCCCTCCCCGAGGCAGGGGGATGTGACAGCTCTCCCTCCCTCCCTGCCTCCCATCCCGCACACTGGGCTGCCCCGAGCTAGGTACCAGGATCTCTGCCCCTTCTATGGGCCAGGAATTGTGGTCCTGAGCTGGGGTGTGAGGCCTGAGCTGACTGCAGGGAGCCCAGAGCAGAGTGGGAGGCCTGGGGTCTGAACCCTGCTCAAGGTGTCTCCTTATGGGAGGGGCCGGGGGGTATTTCTCCTGCCCTGGCTGGGAGAACCACTCCATGATGTAGGCCCAGGTCAGGGTTGTGGGGGGAGAAAAAAACTGTCCTGTATTTTTGAAATACAGTGTTGGCCACCCCAACAACATCTGCATCAGCCCAGTCAATCTAGACATTGTCTCTGACTCAGCCTCTCTCTAGGCCCCCGTGTCCTGACCTCACCTTAGTCTCCCTGCTCCTGTGTGTATAACACGTCACAGATACAGCCTCTCGTGTCTGTCCTGACAGCCCAGGCTCTCGTTCACCCCATCATCTCACACCTCCACTGCTGTGATCTCCTCCTGCCCGGCCTTGACGCCAGCTGCTTTGTCCCCTCAGCTCCATTCAAAGCACGGCTGCTAGGCTCAGGCCTCGGGCTCGTCTCTCCTGCCACATCCACCACTTAGTTCCACTGAGGCCCCCTCCAGCACAAGCTCCTTGGCATTGCCTTTAGGCCCCTCAACTCAACATTTAGTTCCACCCTGTCTGAGCGATTGGCGCCGCCTTCCCTCTGCCAGCGATGGCTGGTTCCAGGGGTGGGCCAGCAGGGCTGGTTCCAGGGGTGGGCGTGTGGGGCCGGTTCTAGGGGTAGGCCAGCAGCGTCGGTTCTTGGATTGGGTGTACAGGGCCGGTTCTAGGGGTGGGCGCGTGGGGCTAGTTCTAGGGGTGGGCCAGCAGGGTCGATTCTAGGGGTGGATGTGCAGGGCCGATTCCAGGGGTGGGCGCGCAGGGACAGTTTTAGGGGTGGGCCAGCAGGGCCGTCATCTTTGGCACCACTTCCAGGGTGAGCTGTACTGCCGCTGGTCTTTTTATTTTATTTTTTCTCCTGGCATCCTAGGTAGGGTGACCAGATAGTAAGTGTGAAGAATCAGGACACCTTTTTTTTGTGCGGGGTGGGGGGGCATGGTTGCATTTATAAGACAAAGCCCTAATATTGGGGTGTCTGGTCACCTGCCTCTCTGCTTCTCCCTTAAACACCTCAGTGTTTTCTCCCCCTCCCACTCCATGTACAGAAAAACATCCCATTAGTATTAGTAAAGCTGCCCCCTTCTCTCTTCAATCCCTCCTCCAAACCCAGCTGTGCTGTGACCCCTAGAATCTCTCCTGGCTGGGCACGTGGTGGGCCAGGCCCTGAGTGTGTGTGTATAGGACCTAGCACCATGGGGCCTGGCACTCTGTGTGTGTACAGGACCTAGCTCAGAGAGGCCCGGCCCTGAGTGTGTGTGTGTGTGTGTGTGTGTGTACAGAACCTAGCACAGTGGAGCCCGCCCATGAATGTGTGCACAGCACCTAGCCCTGAGTGTGTGTGTTCAGGATCTAGCGCAATCGGGCCTGGCCCTGAGTGTGTGTGTACAGGTCCTAGCACCGTGGGGCCTGGTGCTGTGTATGCATACAGGATATAGCCCAGTGGGTCCCAGCCCTGAGTGTGTTCATGTACAGGACCTAGCGCTGTGGGGCCCAGCCCTTAGTGTGTGTGTACGAGACCTAGCACGATCGTCCCTGGCCCTGAATGTGTGTGTACAGGACCCAGCTCAGTGGGGCCCGGGTCTGAGTGTGACCTCTAGATGCTACTGGAATGCAAATAACAATGTGCAGTGGGGTAGGAGACTGGCCCTGGGATATGGAGATATGGCCTGGGGTGGGGCTTAAAGGTGTGAGTGTCTGTGCAGAGGACGGGGGACGAAGAGGGGCAGGTGGGTGGGGGTTGCAGGGAACAGTGTGGCACGGCCAGAGATGAGTAATGACGTGGAGCCAGGAAGCCCTGCTCTCTGGGCCAGGTTTACCTGTCCAGTATCTGAGGTTTATAACGCAGTACATATAACAGATGGGGCAGGACAGCTTCAGTCCGTTCGCCCATAAGAAGCCAGCTCCTGTGCTGTGCTCTGCTCAGTGCCTTATGGACAAATCTTTCAAAACACTCGTATCACCAGTGAGGGAGACCTTGCTGTTAGCTTCACTATTGCCCATTAAGTTTTGAGACTCAACATTAACTCCCAATGTCTTTGACTTTCCAGCGGAATACGAGGCAGCGAAAGGTAAGGGCATTTTTACTAGTTTTGATTATGCTTTAAATTGGAAAAGGAACACTCAGAGCTGTGTGTGCAAAGACGTGTTAGTGTAAAAAATTCATGTGTTACTGAGACAGGTAACGTACACGACAAGGGGAAATCCAGATCTTACCCAGACATATTGAAAGGGAAATTTTTGGTATTGAAATATGAATATTAACAGTTTTATTTTTCACAACATCAACCCTTGGAAATACCCTTAAAAAGCAAACAAACAAACGTCACTTACTGACACCTGAGAGACCCTGTAATGAGAACAATGATTCTTTTATACCAATAGGGCCCAGCCCGGTGAGCTCTCCATGGATGTTCTCCCGCACCCATAGGTCTCCTTGGAGCAGGATTGGGCCCTGTTGGCTTCCACACACAGCAGCTGTAGGATCAGGCACATGGGTCTGATCACACTGAAGCTGGCAGGAGTTGCAGGTGCTCAGCACCCCTTGGGGTCACCAGCATCACCCAGATGATGGAGACACTTAGGAAGGACGAGTTCTTTGAGCTGCAGGCCCAGGTTCTCTGCTGGGCCAGGACCTGCTTGGGGTGGGGGCAGTGAGGGAGCTGGTTATGGCTCTCTGGTTCTCAGGCTGCCCCAGGGGTTGCTCTAATTCGCTCCAGCTGGCTGTGGTCCCTGAGAAATGGTGATGTGCCCTACCCTGCCCCAGCACATACACCCCCAGTCCCACAGTCCCAGCCCTGACACTCCCCCTACACTAGGATGGGGGGGGGGGGGGCAGTTGACACAGGAACCAGATATGCTGCTTTACCCCGGCTGGGCTCTCCCTACGGCAGGGGAATTCTCTGATGTCCAGGGCCTGGTTCCAGCCAGTCTGCATCATCCCTGCTCACAGTGATTGGAGCAGGGGAAAGAACTGGGCCCCTTATCACCAATGGCCCCATTCTGCCCCCCGACTCACATGAGTGATCCCTACAGGTGTAGCCCCATTGATTTCTGGGGGGAGGGTTTGCAGGATCAGATGCAATAAAGGAGAAATCATATCTATTGATTAGGAGCCCAATCCTGCTGTCCTTACTCAGGCAAAATTCCCACTGAAGCCAATGTAATGCGGGGTTAGAACTGGGCACTTTTGTTACTGAGAATCTCTCCTATTGATTCATTTATGTTCTTTTTTTCCCTTTTCTCTCCTCTCATTCCCATGGACCCTCTGGCAGAACTGGGTAAGCTGTTTCTGGTTGTGTGGTTTGTTTTTCACAGTATGTGACTTGCTGAGTCTGCATTTCATTTGTGTAAATTCTCATTTCTGATTATTTCAGGACTCACCAGAGCCCAAGGATACGCAGGTAACTAACGCTGATACTGCCGCAGTCACTCTCATACCCATAGGTGTGCGCACAGGGTGTGTCGGGTGTGCCCAGGCACACCCTTAATGCCCAGGGGCTGGATTCGGCCCCTCAGGGCTTTGGATCTGGCCCACGGGATTTGCCCCCTGTGGTGCCGCAGGCCCCGCGCCGCTCTCAGAAGTGGCTGGCTCGCAGCACCACGTCCCTGAGGCCCCGGGGGGGGGGGGCAGAGTAGAGGGCTGCGTGCATTGCTCCAGGCACCACCACCCGCAGCTCCCATTGGCCGAGAATGGGGAACCACGGCCAATGGGAGCTTCGGAGGAGGTATCTGGAGGCGTGGCAAGGGCAGCGGGTGGAGCAAAAGAACCTAAGACATGAGCCATTGTTGTTTATGTGGTGGGCCAGAATGACGAGGAGGAGGAGTTGGTGGCAGCGATCAGGACAGACTGGCAGGGCAAGGCTAGAGTCAGGAAGGCCAAATGCTCCTCTGGGTTATTTCACACCCCTGCCACTGCCAGCCCTGCTTCCCTCCCCGCCCTTGCTGCCCCCAGCCGAGCACTGTCTATGGCCATGGGGCCCTGGGCATAGCTGGGCTCTGGGCCATTCCACACCCCAGAGCCCTGAGCCTGTCGGGATCCTGAGCCCGTCTCCTCGATGCCTCATTCTAGGGAATCTCCAGCCCCTGGGGAGCCTCCTGCCCCCCCCCCCCCAGCTGCCCCGTCCTGGGCAGGGTCCCAGGCCCTGAGTCACTCGCTGGCTGCTCCCGGCTGGCCAGGCCCAGGATCTCCAGCAGGGCCATTGGTGCTGTCACCGCGCTCGCTGCCAGAGCTCCCAGACCCAGCCCGGCCTGTTGTCCCAGCACTGACCCCTCCCCTGCAGCTGGGGACACGGCTGTTCTCAATGGCTGAGCCCCGTCTCTCTGCCGCTGCCTCTGCTGCTGCGCTCACAGGCCCAGCCCATGCCAGGGCCAATGAGGCGCTGCTGGGGCTGCTCCTTCCCTCAGCACCTGGTTTCTCTGTGTCTGGGACAAATGGCGGGTGAGTGGGCAGGGACCTGCTCAGAGACACATGCCCTGTGCTGCACCCAGAGGGCAGAGACCAGCCAGGGCTGGGCAGCAAAGTGCCACCGCGCTGGGATTAACCCTTTCCTTTCACCCACCCCAGCAGCACCGAATGGTCAGTGCCACTTGACTGCCCGCGCTCTGACCCCAGGGACCCGCGTCCGGCAGCTCGGGGGAGTCACTGGGTGAATGTGTGGGGCAGAGTAACCAGGGCTCCCTGTGCCCCAGGGTCCCCGTGTGCAATGGGGAAGGCCCCGCACGGTAGGGTTACCATATCTGAACTTTCAAAAAAGAGGACAGTCCATTGGGGGGCTAGCCCCATCCCCTAGCCACTCCCTCCCACTTCCCCCCCCCTGACTGCCCCCCACAGACCCCCCAATCCATCCAACCCCCCGTGCTCCTTGTCCCCTGATCGCCCCCTCCCAGGACCCCTGCCCCTAACCACCCCCTGGGACCCCACCCCCTATCTAAGCCTCCCTTCTCCTTGTCCCCAACTGACCCCTCCTGAGACCCCCCTCACCCTAACTGCCCCCATAGATACCCACTCCCTACCTGTCCCCTGACTGTTCTGACCCTTCTCCACACCCCCGCCCCATCCCCGGGACTCCCACGCCTATCCAACCGCTGCCTGTCCCTTGACTGCCCCCACCCAACCTCCGACTGTCCCAACCCCTCTCCACACCCCTGCCCCCTGACAGCCCCCCCGAACTCCCGACCCATCTAACCCCCCCCCACTCCCTGTCCCCTGACTGCCCCCTTTCTCCAACTCCCCGGCCCCCTTACTGTGCCACTCGGCTTAGAGCAGGTGTCTGGCTCCGCGACCCAAGGAGCGCCCGCCCCGCCCGAGCGCTGCCGAGCTGCATGCTGAGGCTGTGGAGGAGGGGGGAAGCGGGGGAGGGGCTCTGGCCGCCACTGCCAGCCCCACCACCGTGTTCCTTCACAGGCGCACAGCCCCGCCCCCCAGCACTGCCAGGCGGCGTGCTAAGGCTGCAGGGGATGGAGTTAGCCGGGAAGGGGCTTTGGCTGCCGAGGCCCCAATGCAAGCGGCGCTCGGCCGCCCTGTCAGCCGCTTTTCGGTCGATAAATAGCCGACCGGGGGGAAATCCTCGACATTTTTAGAAATCCCCCCTGGACGGCTATTTAAAGAGTGAAAAGCCGGACATGTCCGGGGAAACCCGGACGTATGGTAGCCCTACCACACGGTCACACAGCCCTTAGGGGCTGGGCAGTGAGCGTTATTATTGATCTAGTACCCACAAGTGAGCCAGGCGCTGCAGAGACAGAAGAAGGGGCTGCCAGCCCCTAATGGCTCCCGGTCTGAGTGCGGACAAGGCCTCGCAAGGGGAGTAGCAAACATTGAGATGATGCAAGGATTCCAGTGCACCCTTGGGCCTGTCTGGCTGGGTCTGACAGAGTATTGTAGTGACCCTGCTGGCTCCGTGCTGGGCCCTGGGTCACCCCCAGTTCAACATCCAGCTATCAGGTGGCTCAGGGCAGGGCAGGAGCAACCAGAGGGCAGGGGCAGCAGGCTCAGATACAGCTGGAGGCTGCAGGGAAGAGGGAACAGCCTGGGAGCTGGGCTGGGGAGGCCAGGAGTTAGGTGGGAGGCACCACCCTGTGCTCAGTTGCTCCAGGTTCTCACTCAGGGACGCAGGCTCCATTGGGCCCAAGCTGACAGACTGGAGAGAGTGAGGCTCCGTCTGCCTGGGGAACGGGCAGCAGTTCTGTTAAATGGGGGCCAGTTGTGCAGACTCATCATGGGGTGGCACCACCAAGTTCCCCCTCAGCTGGCTCTGGGTGGCCCTGCAACTGCCCTGCCTCGGTTTACTCTTTTCAGCCCTCCTTAAACTGCTCCACACAGTCCAAAAGCTCTAAGACAAAAGTCCCCTGCTGGGGTCCACACTGAGTCCCAGTAAACCCCAAAATAAAATATTTTCCTTCACTCTGCTCCAGCCTCTGGCTCTAACTTAAGGCCCTCACTCTCCTCGAGTCAGGAGCCCCCAGCCCTTCTTCCTGGAGGCAGGTTCAGTTCAGACTGTACCTTTGTTCCCTGCAGCCCTCACCTGCAAACCTCTGTCCTCATACAGCTGCTGTTTCTATCAATGTCGTCTCTGGCAGCTCCTCCCCCTTAGAGGAGCTCCTCTCTCTAGGCACAGCCCTTCCCAAGTCCTTGCTCTGTGACCTCTCCTGGGATCCCCTCTCCTCAGCAGCTTCCTGTTTCTGGGATCCCTCCAGCTGAGCCCTGGTAACCCTTTATCAGACTCATTAGCTGTTTAGCTGCCAACCAGCCACCTAGGGATTTCATTACTTCCAGGTGGGGCTGGGTTGGCTGGTTCTCCCTTACAGGAGCCTGTCACAGGTAGGCTGGTCCCTGACTCCCCTTAAAGGGCCGGCCCCCATGACCTCCCTTCCCCCGGTCTACCTAAAGGCAGGCTTGACCATGGCTAACACTTGGTTATGTTCTGCAGCAGCGGGAACTTCCTGCCCTTCTGCCACAAGGAAACCTACAAGGCCCTTGGCCATATTTTTATTCTCGTCACTGAATTGTGAAAAAATGAAGAGACCAGGAGTTGTGTTCCCCACAGTCCTGTGTAGCTCATGTGATGGGCAAAATCCCCCATAGTCTTCAGCATGGTGTAGTTCAGAACAACTTGTACTCTAAGGGTATGTCTACACCCAGCCGCTAGTTCGGCGGCTGGGAATCGAAGTTCTGGGTTCGACTTATCGCGTCTTGTCTGGATGTGATAAGTCGAACCAGGAAGTGATCGCCGTCGACTGCGGTACTCCAGCTAGACGAGAGGAGTACCGCGGAGTCGACGGGGGAGCCTGCCTGCCGCGTGTGGACCGAGGTAAGTTCGAACTAAGGTACTTCGAACTTCAGCTAAGTTATTCACGTAGCTGAAGTTGCGTACCTTAGTTCGAATTGGGGGGTAAGTGTAGACCAAGCCATAGTCAGGCCCTCTGGCCATAGCAGAGGTAGGCAATAGCACCGGGCTTCCACCATTGCCGTCATGCTGCTGTAACAGATACGGGCTGGCTACAGAGCTTCCCCCAGAGCCAGATACACCCCAGATGTGCTCATCACAAGGCCCTTTAATGCTCTGCCAGGTATGGCTGAGGTTAGCTTAAATAAGGTCTGTTACACAGCCCCAGCTAGCTACAAGGTCCCTCAAACAGCTGCCTCCCAGAACACACTCACACACGTGCCCTTTGGAGTTCAGTTTGTCTTTCATTCAGATAGCTCCTTATTAGCATCTCTAATTATTACTGAGCACAGCTTTTTTTTCCTGCAGCCTTCAGTAAATGAGCTCTGGAAGCACATTTCAGATCCTCTTCTGTCCACATGGCTGGGTGTAATGTTATCAGTCGGGAAAGTGCCTTTCTGCTCCTCCCCTTTTCCTGTAGGATGGACTCCATTTTAGCCCAGCTCTGGTTCGGGCTTTGTGTTGCTCTTTCAGGTCTCTGGGGGGAAGGGTCCCCAGTCTCTTCCTTTTCTATTTCAACTTCCTCTTGGACATGTGTTTTTATGGTGGCTTTTCCCTCCAGCAGGTGGAATCCCCACCTCAGACATTCCATCTTCCATGTCCTTGTCTCCAGCTGGCTGGTGTAGCTCCCTGCCCAGCTGCTCTGTTTTCTGGAGAAGCTGCACCTTCTCTCTCTGACATAATTTCATCTCTTTCCACAAGGTCTCTGGGCTCTCCTGCTTCATATGCGTCTCAGAGCTGAGCTTCGTTCCACACTCGATCTTAAGCTGGTTCTGGAGCTTAGTCAACTCCTTCTGCAACAACAAACACTGCTGTTCCCCAGTCGCCTTCCAGTGCTGAGACAGGCTCCTTCCAGTGCTCCCGTTCCCGCTGGATGGCTTGGGCTGAGATCCAGTCCCTTGTCAGCGCATCTCCTCTAGCTCCTGCAGGGCCTCAGCCTTTGGGCCTGGAGGGTGCTCAGCTGTGCAAGGCCTTCTGCCCTGCTCCCCTCAGCTGCAGCAACCTTTTCTTCTAGCTCTTCCCAGTCCATTAGTGGGTGGGTTTGCTGGGTCTCTGTAGAGGACACGGCCACTAGTGCAGCTTCCTTTGTAGCCAGCACCTCTGTATCTGTGCCCATCGACATCCAGCCCTTCAGTGTGAGATCCACTTGTTCCCCTAAAAAGCCTCCCAGGACACCCGCAGCATCACACCCCTCCCCTGTATAAATGCAGCCTCCTGGTGATTTATTGCTGGGCTCTCTCTTATCGCACACACCAGAGCCCTCAGCCTGCACCTCTGCCCTCTCCTGAGCCATCAGCTTTAGTCTGTCTAGTTCTTTAACTTATTCCAGGAGCTGTTCCTTCTCCTCTATTAGGAAACGTCCACATTTGATCTAAGAGGTGTGATTCCCAGCTCATGTAGACGTAGCTGAGCTAGCACCTAAAAATAGCCATGTGACCAGGGTAGCACAGGTGGCAGCTTCAGATACTGCCTGAGTCCAAACCCGCCCAGCCCCCCTTAGTACAAACTCAGGCAGCTGGCCCGAGCTGCCCTTCCTAGCCGGGCTACACTGCTACCTTTAGTGGGCTAGCCTGAGCAGAGTAAGTGCAGGTACGTCTACATGAGCTGGGAATCGCACCTGCCAACTCAGTTGCAGACACCCTCTGATTCAAGTTCTCCAGGTTTCTTCCTTCTAACCGGTGTGGCAGGCTCCTGTGTCCCAGCAAACCCTGCTGTAGTTTCCCAGGCACACCACTCACATACTGCAGCCCTTTCTGGGCCCCTCCTTTGCAAGGCCTAGGGCTTGTTCAAGCCCTTTCAGTTTTGGCCCCGGGGTGACTTTAGTCTTGCATCGCTCATTTTCTACCTTGGCTGCCTGCAGCTTGGCTGCCTTGAGACTGGTGTTCTCCATCTCCCTGTTGCTTTGCACCTCCAATGGCTGAACTATTCCAGTCTCCAGGTGCTGCTTCTCCTCTAGGGCCCAGGCTCCTTGACCATATGTATTGGCAATTCCAACTGCCGCTTCCTCCCTATGAGATGGTGCCTGGCGCTTGTTACATTCAGCAGCTGTGAGTTTCTCCTGCATTTGAATAATCTCATCTGTTCTTGCTCATGTCAGTGCTGGAGCTTAATCTTCAACGGCTGGGCTTCTTGGGAGCTAGAGCAGAATTTTTTCTGCCGAACACCCTGTTTCTTTTTTCAGTGCCTTGACCTGTTTGCTCTCCGTAGCCACAATCTGGTGGCTTCTCCCCTGCTCTGCGAGTAGCTCCTTCTGCCTGTCTTCTGGTCACTGGGCTTGCTCCTGTTGCTTGGCCAGTTTCAGTAAGAAAACCCGCACCTGGGCCTGAAAACTACTAGCTGTTCAATAGTCCTGTCAGAGCTCTTGTCACACCCCTCTCCTGGGACCGCCAGAAATGCTAAATCACTTTTAGCTTCTGCCTTGGCTCCCCTGGCCCAGAGAGCCGGCTGTCCACTAGAGCTGCTGATTGGATCATTTTCCAAGGGAGTCCTTTCAGGCTCCTGGAGGAAGCTACTCAAACACCCCCAGTTCCCAAGCTTTGAATCTCGGAGTGAGGCTAAGGTATTTCTGGTAAGCAGAGGGACGTCTGAAACCCATGGCTGGCCTCTCCCTCTGAAGCTCATACCCCAGGGCCTGCTTTCTTAGCAACCCATTTTACCCAGTACTAGAAACTCTCACTGCCCCATAGCAAGATCCCCGATCCCCTCTGTCCAAAATCCAAAGTTCTTGTAGGGCAGCATCTTTTTCCGTGTCCCTTTTCCGTGTAATCAAAACAAATTAACTCTGGAGGGGGAACTTTTCCCAGCCCCAAATGGGGTTCCCACAGTCCTGGGCCTGACCTCCCCATGGCAGGGTGTCTTTAATAACCTGGGATTCCCCTGTTCTCTGAGTGTTCTGGGAAACCAGGCCAGTCTCCCCGTCCTTGCTCCTGGAGGCAGCCCCATCTTATGTGCCCATCCTGCCCACAGTCTGTGCACAGCATTGGACCAGCCCTGTCTGCAGTGGGTCAGGGTGACTCTTTCCAGTCACTGGCCCTCCTCAGTGTGTCGCTGTGGGTGCCTGGGCACTTCCAGCAATGGGAGCTGGAACACCCATGGCTGTTGCTGGCCCTCCAGACACCAGCTTGGGAGAGTGAATGTCCCTCCAGCATGGAAGGTGTCTGTGCCGTGCTGCTCTGTCAGCCCTCCTGGGCGAGTCTCAGAGCCGGGGTGACAGACGTCGGCTTGTGGGGTTTGTGCTGCAGCATTAAACACAGCTGTGTAGATGTTGTATCTGGGGCTGGAGCCTGGGTTTGAAGCCCCCACCTACTCCCTGGGCTTCAAAGCCCCAGCTCCAGCCTGAGCCTGCAGGTCTGTACGGCTCTTTTTAGCGCCATAGCAGGAGCCCCACAAATCTCAGTCTGTTGTCCCGGCTCTGGGACTTGCTGCCGCAGACTGTGTAGATCAGTGGTTCTTAACCTGGGGTGCACGCACCCTCTGGGGGTGCGAGATGCCCTTTCTGGGGGTACAAAACATGCCAGATTTTTTTAGACGGTAAATCATTGAAAACACAAAGTAAGTACAGGCACGTAAGTACAACTACTTTGTTTCATCAAATATATTTATTAACATTATACATTTTTTAACGATTACTGTAATATACAAACAAAAAATATATCTAGGTTTAAAGAACTGATCTACTTCAATGATTTTTGATAAGCGGTGCGAGAACGTATTTTGAGAACCAAAGGGGTGCAGGCTGCAGTAAAGGTTAAGAACCACTGGTGTAGATGAACCCAAAGTGTCTCCAGAGTCTTGGTGTGAAAGTTCCCAGCGTGTCTGACCCAAGGCTGGTTAATGAGAGCAAGGAGGGTGGCTGGTGCTGTCGTTAGATGGAGACACCTGAACGCCTGGGGCTCTTAGACAGTCTCTGGGACCATTATCTGCTCTGGGAGATGCCCAGGTGCAGCTGCAGAGAGTCTGTGCCACTCGCAGAGTCCATGGGACAAATCGCTCTGAGCAGAGAGTTCAGGCTGGAGCCGAGACTCCATTTTCAGCCTGATTTTTGGGGTAAGATCAGGAGCGGGGGGGGGGGGGGGGGGGAATTTCCCTACCCAGGGCAAATTTAACAGCAGCTCTGGGGTGTTTCATAGCTGATGTCCTGAGCCTGTAACTCTGTGTTGCTGTGGATGTTGACAGTCACTCATTGCAAGTCACTGGGGTTTGGGCTCCTAAGTTGTTCAGACAGGTTTGAAGTGGAGCTGGGTGAAATGTTTTGGACAAATAGTTTATTTGCTGCAAAATATTATTTTGGATCGACTGAAACTTTGCAAATCCATGTTGAGTTTGCTGAATAGTTTGAATGAACAGAAGAAGATGCCACTGCTTCCCTTCTAGCCTTTAGCCCAGTGGCTGGGCCCTCAGCTGGGAGCCCCAGGTTCAATCCCCCCATGTGATATGTGGGGCAGGAATTGGAATGGGGGTCTTCCCCCCCCCCCCTCAGGTGAGGGCTGGAACCGCTGGGCTCCGGGTGTCTGACATGAGGCTCCCTCAATCTCTCCTGCTGAATCTAAACACTGCCATGGGCCCTCGGCCAGAGCGTGGGAGTGAGAATGACTCTGCAGCCCGGTGTGTCGGGCCCCACCTGGAAGCCCAGAGTCCAGCTCCCCTGCTCCAGTGACCCTGTAATTATTGATCCATAACCCCAGTGAGGGGAGGGGATATGGACCCTGGCACAGCAGTGTCTCAGGCATGTTTGTGTCCCCATGCAAAACCCTAGTGCAGACGCGCTGTGCTGGTGTGAGCTGGGACTGGCCCCGGTGCAGATTCTCCCAGATGGCAGGTGCAGGAAGTGGGGAAATTCCCCCTCCCTCCCCACTGCCCCGGCCTCATTAGTAATGGCCCCTGTTCCCCCATTACCCAGTTACACCTCCAAGCATCCCCGCACTGCCCATCCCCCCACTGTCCTGCCCCCACCCAGGAGCCAAGCCCAGATCCACTTCCCATGGCCTGGGGGAGGGGCTGGGCTGCGCGAGGGGAGGGGCCGGCGGTGGGGTTTGCCTGGCTGGAAGGTGGTGCCCGTGGGGCCGGCCGGCATGGAGAGTCCCAGCTCCACCCCTGGGGCAGGGCTGCCTGGCCAGTGTGTGTGGGGACAGCACCGACCTGCTCTTAGTAACAAACCAATCACACACGGCCCCAAAGCAACAGAGATGCAGGCCTCCCGCTTCACTCCTCTGCCCCCTGGCACCTGCCAATCTGCTCATCGCCCTCCGGCCCCTTGCTCCTGCCCCTCCCTTCCCCTTCCCTCAACCTCTGTGCCCACCTGGCCCCTGCTTCTATCTTCCATGGCTCCTCTTTGCCCCACCTCTTCCCTTCACCCCCTTTCTGCTCCCATTGTCCCCTCTCCACCCACTTTGTCACATGCCCCCTGCCCTGTCACATGCCCCTGCCCTCCACCTATCTCTGCCCCCCTGGAACCCATCCCCCTTCTCACCCCTCCCTCCTGGGCTGGCACCTGCCCCCTCTTCCAAACACTCTTTGCACCTGGTGCCCACCCATCACTTCACTCCCCTACACCCTGGCCTCTGCTCCCCTTTCCCCCCTGCTCATGAATCCCAGCTCTCCCCTCACCCCCCTCTGCCCCTAGTGCCCACCCCATCTTTCACCTTCCTCTGTTGTCCTGGCTCCTGCTTTTCTCACTCCCCTCAGCGCTCCTGACACATGCCCCCCTCCCCATCCTCTCTGCCCCCCTGGCACCCACCCCTTCCCTCGCCCCCCTGTGCCCAGCTCTCCTCTAGCCCCACTCTGACCCTCTGGCTCCTGCCCCTTCCCAAGCCCATCTCCTAACACCCTCTACACACCTGCCCTACCTCTCCCCTCACCCCCTCTCTGCCCCCTGGTGCCTGCCCCTCCCCCCTCAGCCCTCCTTGTGTCTGCCCCTCTGCTCACCCCCCTCAGTCCCCCGTCACCTGCCCCTCCCCCTTCCTCCCTGGTGCCCCCACACACACACCATCCTCTGCCCCCATCACCCATGACTTCCCCCATTCCCTGCCTTCCTGGTGCCTACCCCTGCTTTCACATCATCCTGCTCCTAGCACCCACTGCTCCCCTCCCCCTTCCCTTCTTTTGCCTGCCCCGTCCTTTCCCCCTTCTGTCCCCCAGCACTTGCCCCTCCCCCTGCCCCTTAGGAACCCACCTCTTCCCTTGCCCACTTTACCCCCCAATACCTCTTCTTGCCCCTTGTTGGCCACAGTGCCTGCCCCTTTCCATGCCGCATGACTGTCCCCCTGGCACCTGTCCCTCCCCCTGCCCCATTGCTGCCTGCCCATCTGCTCGACCCCTCTACCCCCGACTTTCACCCCTCCCCTCGTGCCCCTCTAGCCCCCATGTCACACACCACTTCCCTTGCCCTCCCACCCTGTGATGACCACCCTTCCCTCACCCTTCATTTGCCCCAGTGCCTGACCCATCCCATGCCATCTCCCTGCCCCCCAGTGCCCACCTCTCCCCCACTCTGTCCTGCCAATGCCTGTCCCTGACCCTATCCCTCCCCTCATCCTCTGGCACAAGCCCCTTCCCTTGCCCCTCCCCCCCACCCCATGGTGCCTGCCCCTTCCCTTGTACCCCCTCCCCCTGCCACCTTCCCCTTAGTTCTCCCCCCACCCCTCCTGTCGCCCCCTCTGCCTCCCTGACACCCCTCACCCCCCTCTAGTGCCCTGGTACCAGCCTCTCTGTTCACTCCTCCTCTGCCCCCCTGAGGCCCATCTCTACCCTCGCCCCCATCTGCCTCCATCGTGCCTGCCCCTTCCTTTGCCTCCTCTGCCTGCCTGGTGAAAACCCCTTCCCTTGACCCACTTTGGGCCCCCTGGTGTCAGACCTTCCTTCCCCCCATCTCTGCACCCCTGGTGCCTACCCCTCCCCACACTTTCTCCTAACCTCTGGGTCCCACCGCTTCCCTCATCCTCCTTCTGTCCCCCTGGTGCCCACATCTCCACACCACTGTGCCCCCCTAGGGCCTGCCCTTCTCCAAACCCCACTTTCTACCCCCCTGTGTGCACCTGCTCCCTTCCCCCACTCTGCCCCCTGGTGCCCACCCCTCTCCTGTCTCCCCTCCTTACATCTGACCCTCTGCTCAGCCCCCGCATCCCTCCTGGTGACTAGCCCTTCCCTCGCCCGCCCCCATCCTCCTGGCACCCACCACTACCCACCTCTCCACCTTGATGACTGCCCCTCCTCTCGGTCCCCTGTTTCCCCCTGGGGTCTGCCCCACCCCTTGCCCCCCCATGGCCCTCTGGCACCTGCCCTACCCATCACCTCTTTTCCTCCCCTTGTCACCTGCGCCTTCCCCTGCCCCCTCCTTTTCCCCTGGTGCCAGCCCCTCCTTCTACACCCCATCTGCCTTCCCAGTGCCTGCCCCAATCCTCCTCCCCTCCTCCCCACCCCATTGGAGCTCCCCCCATTCTATCACGCCCCTGTGCCCCTGGTGTCTGCCCCTTCCCTTGCTTCCCTGTGCCCCTGGGGTCTCTTCCCTTCTTCTGCCCTGGCACCCACCCCTCCCCTCACCCCCTGGAACCTGCTCTTCCCTTCCCCCACCCCGTCCTCCTGGTACCCACCCCTTCCCTTGCCCCCCCTTGCACTTGTATCTGCCCCTCCCCTCCCTTTGCCCCACCCCTCAACCCTTGCAGCCCCTTCGAACCTGCCCCCCTCGCCCCCCCTCTGTGTTCCTGGTGCTGGCTCCTCTTGCCTCCCCGCATTGCCCTTGCCCCTCCCCCCCTCTGCCCCTCCCCCCCTCTGCCCCATCACCTGCTGCACTCCTTTCCTCTCCCAGCATCAAGCTTTCCCCTCCCCCATCCCTCTGCTGCCCTCCCCCACTGACACCTTCCCACCCCCTCCCCCGGCGTCTGCCATTTCCTCACAGGCAGAGGGGCCCTGACTCCCCCTCAGGCAACAACCCCCCTCCCCTGCACAGTGATTAACGAGGGTGCAGGTTAATTTCCCTTTGATCCCAGTGACCAGCCCCTGACCCCGGCTCTGACTCTGTGACTCTCTCCCCAGTGGACGTGACTCTGGATCCAGACACGGCAAATCCCTACCTCGTCCTGTCTGAGGATCGGAAACGTGTGAGAGACGGAGACACACGCCAGGATCTGCCCGACAATCCTGAGAGATTTGATTATTGTGACTCTGTCCTGGGCACTGAGGGGTTCACGGGCGGGAGGCGTTACTGGGAGGTGGAGGTGGGAGACAAGCCTGAGTGGGACCTGGGGGTTTGTAGGGAATCTGTGAACAGGAAAGGGCAGGTCACACCCACACCAGTGAATGGATACTGGGCCGTGCGGCTGTTGGGTGGGAGATACGAGGCCCTCACCTCCCCCCCGACCCCCCTCCCCGTGAGCGTCAGGCCCAGCCGGGTGGGGATTTTCCTGGACTATGAGGCGGGCGAGGTCTCATTTTACAATGTGACTGACAGGTCCCATCTCTTCACTTTCACTGACACCTTCTCCGGGACGCTCCACCCTTATTTCAGTCCTGGTTACGATGCTGGGGATAATCTGATAATCTGCCCGGTCCCAGCTCAGGCCGGAGGGAATCTCTCTCCCTGACAGTGACCCTGCAGCACAGACTGTCCCCTCCCAGCGCTGCTGCTCTTCTTCCCCCCGGTGGTGAGGGCCGGTTACTGCAGCAACTGGACGTTTTGTGCTGACCAGACGCTGCCAGTTTCCCTGTTCAGCTGGAGTAGAAAACCGGACACCTGGCAACGCCAGCCCAGGCTGGGTGAATGGGACCCGCTTGCTGGAAGGAGCCAGACAGATTTTCCCCCCTCCCCCTGTGTTTGCTCCATCCCTGGCACAGGGTGATGCTGGTAAGAAATACTGCCAGACAGCTAGTGGGTTTTGCTGCCCTCACCTTTCCCCGTCCGCTGCCAGGTACCAGATGGTGACGGACGGGGATCATTCACTCCTGTCAGAATTTTCTATCCCTGTGAAATCTCAATGCAAAAGATTATTCTAAATTAGAAAACGTTGTTATTGTAAACAAAAACATTTTCATTTATGTTTCAGTAGTACTTCAGAAACAAGCATCTAAACATATTTTTAGAAATGGAATTATTGACATTTATTTTTTGATTCTTCCCTCAAATCTATATTAAGGTTTAACTTCTCTACATAGCATCATTTGTATTTCAACTGTGTTACTTCAGGAAATTCAAAATATTTATCTTATCAAAATAATTATTAAAAACTGTCAGACTGGGTTGTTCAGTTACAACGTACATGTGTCAAAAACATCACAACTACACACGTGCAGCTGCTCTCTCTCTCTCTCTCTCGCTCTCTCTCTCCCCCTCTCTTTATTGTCTTGACTGGTTCTCTCTGGAAGGCAGGGCACATACACCCACCTCCTGCACTACACCTTTGAAAATTAATAGGTGAAAAAATGATAGAATTAATTAAGCAATATATTTAAATTAACTCACACAAGATTATAAAATAGTCTTTGAACTTCTGTCAGCATTAATTCATGTGATTTTTAAATTTCTAGCTACATATAATCGGTAATCAAAACATGACCCTTCCTTTCTTGTTCTCACATCAATTAACAAAACATGGTCCCGAACCTCAAATGCTATCTTCCTATACATAGAAATCACTTCTACAAGTTCCTTTTTTTTAGTTTATTTTTCTTTAGAAATATTATTTGCAGCCAATGTACTGTCAGTGTCCACTGTTGATTTCAATGTACTGCTGGGCTCTTCATGTTCTTGGTTCTAAGGACGCAACAAATGTAGTTTGGTAAAGAAACAGGGGCTCCACTCCCTCTGGGGCTGCCCTGCCCTGGCTCCTCAGCCCCCTGCCAGGGCGGTCCCCCCGGCTCTGCCCTCCCGGGTCCCGGCCGGTCCTGGAGGCGGGAACCCCAGCTGGAGGGACCCTGGGCTTAGGCGCGGCCTGGGAGCCCTGCTGCTTACCCCGACCCTGCCAGCGCCGGACCAGCTGGAGGCGAGGAGGGAGCGGGCGGAGTCAGCACTGGTGGTGGGGAGCCCAGGGCTGGGGCGGCAGGGGGTTCGGGTGTGGGGGGAGAGAGCCCAGCACTGGGGCGGCAGGGGGTGCAGGTGGGGGAGGGCACTGGTGGGGGGGGTGAGAGCCCTGGGGTGCAGAGGGGAGCCCAGGGCTGGGGTGGGGGGCAGCCAAAAAAATTTTTGCTTGGGGCGGCAAAAAACCTAGAGCTGGCCCTGGCTGAAGCTATCTGTTTTTCCTAGTTTTTAACACGGGGAAGTGTTAATCTAAAAATAGATAATTTTTCCTAAAATTTCCTTCAGAAATATCTGCGTTCCTTTCCCTATTTCCCATTGAATTATATATAATTACTGTGATTTCTTATCCAATCTTATTCTGTTATTACATGGGTAAATATGTTCGCAAATAGTAAAAACTATGTTGTATATTAACATATTTGACAAGACATAAGTGTGTTGTCACTAACAATTTAAAGCATGAAGTGTCATTAAGAGATTACTGGCAATGTTCATTTTTAAATTTCTAACTATGAATGCTCCTGCATCAGTTCCTGCAACCCCTGGCTGGCAGACCTCTGTGTGAATTAAGCAGCAGGCAGTCTGCCGGGGAACCTCCCACAAGTGTCTTTATTACCATTTATCGTACATCACAAGATAGCAGCAGTTACGTGGAGGCTCCTTCCTGCTCCCTGGTTCAGCCTTTTATACTGCTGCTTTCTTCTCAGCGCTGAGCTAATGACCTCATCAGGCTCCCTACAGGTGCAGGTGATCCCCTCTACCCTTCCAAACCCAAACTACTCAGTCCCTCCTACTCTAACTGCACCCGGTGCCCTGGGTGTTCTCAGTGACCAGGGTGCTGGCTTCCAAAGGGCTCAGTTTATAGCTGCTATCAGCCCCCTGTCACACGGCCATGATTGTGTAGGTGACCATGTAGTGAAAATAACACCAAATGTAAACTGTTACCTCATTATTATATTCAGAACCCAGATCTGCCATATCTGCTCTGGACAGCCATATTGATATATAATTTTACATGTCCTCTTGCCACTTCACATCCTGTCAAGTTGGAGCGCATTAAATCAGTCCCAGGCACTATAACTCTCGAGGTGTCCACATTGGCAAGGCACATAGAGTGCCCCGACTCCATGGCTGGAGCGCTGCTGGTAATCCTCCTCGATGACAGTCGTAGAGCTTTCTGCGCCCGGGTTAAAGCGCCGCAGTGCCAGTGTGGACGCCCTGCTCTATTGCTGCACTCTCATTGGCATCTGGGACATGTCCCACAATGCCTGTTTTAGCCACTCTGGTCATCAGTTTGAACACTACTGCCCTGGCCTCAGATGACCAACTGTCAGACCCGCCTTTTAAATTCTCTGGGAATTTTGAAAGTCCCCTTCCTATTTGCTCAGCAAGGCATGGAGTGCTCTCTGCGCATCTTTCCAGGTGATCCCCAGCATGGAGCAATGTCGAGATGCTAGACCTCATCAGTGTTTTGGGGGAGGAAGCTGTCCAGTCCCAGCTGCGCTCCAGCCATAGGAATTACAATACTTATGGACAGATTCAAGAGCCATAACCGAAAGGAGCCATGACCGGGACGCAGTGCAGTGCAGGGTGAAAGTGAAGGAGCTGCGCAATGCATATCACAAGGCACGGGAGCAAGCCACCACTCCAGTACTGCCCCCATGACCTGCCGGTTCTACAAAGAGCTGGACGCGATACTTGGGGGCGACCCCTCTGTGACATTGCACTCCATATGTTTATGGAAATATACTTATGAATGTGAATACAGTAACTCCTCGCTTAACGTTGTAGGTATGTTCCTGAAAAATGTGACTTTAAGCGAAACAGTGTTAAGCGAATTCAATTTCCCCATAAGAATTAATGTAAATGGGGGGGTTAGGTTCCAGGGAAATTTTTTTCACCAGAAAAAATCTATATATTATATAAATATATACACACACAGTATAAGTTTTAAACAAACAATTTAATACTGTACACAGTGATGATGATTGTGAAGCTTGGTTGAGGTGGTGAACTCAGAGTGTGGAAGAGGGTGGGATATTTCCCAGGGAATGCCATACTGCTAAATGATGAACTAGCTTTTGGCTGAGCCCTCAAGGGTTAACACGTTGTTAATGTAGCCTCACATTACAAGGCAGCAGGAACAGAGGGAAGGGAGACAGCATTAGGGTGACCAGATGTCCCAATTTTATAGGGACTGTCCCGATTTTTGGGTCTTTTTCTTAAAAAGGCTCCTATTACCCCCCACCCCCTGTCCCGAATTTTCACATTTGCTGTCTGATCACCCTAGACAGCATGGCAGACAGAGACAGAGACACACACCCTGTGTGTGGGAGAGAGAGAGAGAGAGCGCTGCGCACTGCCCCTTTAAGTAAGCTGACCCCACATTGTCTTTTTAAGTGGATCTGGAAGTTGAGACAGCAGCTGCTGCTGCCCCAAGCTCTATCTGTCTCTCTCCATCTGTGTCCCCAGCCTGCTCTATATGAAGAAAGGGGTAAGCGGGGTGCAGGAGCAGGGGGGAGGGGGAAACCCTGACATTAGCCCCCCTGCCCATTCCGCCCCTGCACAGCAAGCAGGAGGCTCCTGGGAGCAGCTCCAAGGCAGAGGGCAGGAGAAGCACATGGCAGTCGGGGGAGGGACAGCTGAACTGCAGGCCATTGATAGCCTGCTGGGCAGCTGCTGCACAGGAAACTTAGGGGAGCGGGGATGTATGACATAACTGGAATATGCTTTATGCTAAATATGCCATGTAACATATCTCTGCAAAGGTTATGATCTACTGAATATATTCATCCTATTTGTATGCATGTATCATTTTAATATCTAAAGTTATGAGCGTTGGCTCTATTCTAGTATGTTAAGTATTTGCTGTGGGAAACACATAAGGGAGGGTGAGCCAACCTATTGTGAAGACTATTCAAGTAAATTGGAAGTACTTGACTAACAATGGACTGTGGGAGACACCAATCCACATGTGCTAAACTAACATGTAAACAATGGTGTCAGCCTGCAGAAAGCTGAATCATTCATGGACATGTGACTTGCCCATGTGGCTCCAAACTCTAGCTAGCTGCTGTAATCTTGCAAAGGGGTTTCCTCCCACAAGGCAGAGAATATAAAAGGCTCTGGAAACCCCTCCAGTTTGTCTTCAGCTGGCTCAAGATTGCTGGACCCAGGCCATAAACTACAGCTTTGGTCTGAAAAGGATTGGGCCCAGGCTAGGGAAGAATCCTGTCTGTGAAGTATGCTTATTGGAATATCTTGGAGGGTGAGATATTACTTGTAATCAGTTTCTTAATGTATTAGGCTTAGACTTGCATTTTGTTTTATTTTACTTTTGTGACCTTCCTTGCTCTATCTGCTATTACTTGAAACCACTTGAATCTTACTTCTTATACTTAATGAAATCTCTTTTGTTTATTAATAAACCCAGAGTAAGTGATTAATCTCTGGGGGAGCAAACAGCTGTGCATATCTCTCTATCAGTGTTATAGAGAGCGGACAATTTATGAATTTTCCCTGTATAAGCTTTATACAGAGTAAAATGGATTTATTTGGGGTTTGGATTCCACTGGGAGCTGGGTATCTGGGTGCTGGAGACAGGTAACTTGCTGAGCTGTTTTCAGTGAAGCCTGCAGCTTTTGGGGCTTGGCCCAGACCCTGGGTCTGTGTTGGGCAGGCTAGCGTGTCTGGCGCAACTAGATGGGCTTCTGGGGGGCCCAGGCTGGCAGGGAAAATGGGCTCAGGGGTGATTTCAGCACACCAGGTGACAGTCCCAAGGGGATCTCTGTGACCCAACCCGTCACACCCACCTCCACTCCAAAGAGCACCATGGACACTTCACATGCCATGCCAGCCCAGAATGCAATGAGCCAGGAGGAGGAAATTGGGAGTGAGGGTTCTGAGGAGGAGGGGAGCCCAGAGACAGAGGATGGCTCAGCATCCATAGATGCATGCATCCAGGAGCTGTTTTCAAGCCCGGAGAAAGCTAGCCAGTCTCAGCAGCTGGAACTTGGGGAATCGCAAAGATCAGAGGAGGCACCTGCTAAGCGCCTTTGATTTTGGGAAGCGAGTTGTTGGGGGTGGGTTGGTGTGGCGAGGAGAGCTGCAGAAAGCAGGCTTGGATCTGTGCGGTGCCTAGAAGTGAAACAGGACGTTGATGCATCTCTCACGTCTTGGCAATCGGCCTCACAGATCTCATCCAAGGTCTCATGCAGATACCAGGCAATCCGATTCTGTAGGTTCCTCGGCAATGCTGCTGTGTTCATTGTCCCATTAAGGGTAACATTCCCGTGCCATTGTGCCATCAGGGGTGGCGGGATCATTGCTGCACAAAGGGAAGCTGCATAAGGGCCAGGGCAGAATCCGCAGTCTTGCAGAAAACCCTGACTTGCTTCCCTGATCACCCTCAGCAGCGAGATATCTTGAGTGATGAACGCAGCCTGTGGAAAATGTGTGAATAGCGTTGAATATAAGGCCCCCATGCAGTGTTAGCTCTCCCCATTATACACGGTCCCTGAGCAATGAGTTCCCCTGGCCCCTGAGGTTACTCACCATTTGAGGGTCTTGTGGCCTATGTGCTCTTGCCTTGGGACAGACAGTTGTGATAGGTATGTAAGTTGTGCTTGTGTTTAAGTCCAGCCGTATCATTGCTCTGTCTAGTGTTAACAATGGTGCCTCTGTAAAATGTTGCATTTTGCCTTCAGAGGCAGCCTTGGCATCCCAGTCATCCTTGTTATCACCGGCTGAACGGCTGCACAGACTCAGGAAGCGGCCTCGACAAAGTAAAGAGGACCTGCTGCATAACTGAGAACAGAAAAATGCAGGAGTGGTGTGACAGCAAGATGAGGGAATGGAAGGAGAACACAGAGCAGCTTCTAAACATCATGGAGTGGCAAGCAGACTCGATTTAGGCACTCGTAGAACTGCACACGGAGCAGCTTCGTGCCTGCCCTCCCTGTAGCCTGTGTCCCAAAACTCTTTCCCTTGCACCCCATGTCACCGCCAACACAGTAGCTCATAATCTTTCTAATGGTATGTTACATGGGGCATTTAGAATAAAGCATATTTCAGTTATGTTATATTCATGTTCATAAGCCTATTTTCATAAAGTATATGGAGTGCAATATCACAATTGCCTTAAGTGAAAGCAAGCATAGCCCAGGAAAGCAACAAGCACTGCTAGTCAGTGCATCATATGGAGCACTAGGTACCTACAAGCATTACAACCACTGCACTCCTGTGCATGGCACCAAACATTACTGGCTTTCAGCAGTGAATTGCTGCCTCAGAGCATCCCAAATCCTCACGACCCCATGTTGTGACCCTCTAATGGCCCTGGACTCTGGCTGCTCAAATTCAGCCTCCAGCCACTGAGACTCAGCGCTCCGGGGGTCGGAGTGAAACTTTCACCCTTCCCTTCACAAATATTATGCAGGGTACATCACGCGGCTATAACCATAGGGATGTGGTCATCGGCCAGGTCCAGCTTCCCATACAGACATCACCAGCAGGCCTTTAAACGGCCAAAGGCACACTCGACAGTCATTCTGCACCAGCTCAAACTGTTGTTGAACTGCTCCTTGCTGCTGTCAAGGCTTCATGAGCCACGGCATCAAGGGGTAGGCGGGATCTCCCAGGATCACAATGGTTATTTTGTCTTCCCCTACGGTGATCTTCTGATATGGGAAGAATGTCCCCGCTTGCAGCTTCCTGAACAGGCCTGAGTTCCGAAAGATACATGCATCATGCACCTTTCTGGACCAGCCTGCATTAATGGCCATGAAATGCCCATGGTGATCCACAAGCGCCTGGAGAACCATTGAGAAATACCCCTTCCAATTAATGTTCTCGTAGGCTAGGTGGTCTGGTGCCAGAATTGGAATATGCGTGCCATCTATCACCCCTCCGCAGTTAGGGAAACCTATTTGTGCAAAGCCAGCCACAATGTCATGCACATTGCCCAGAGCAATGTTTTTTCTGAGGAGGATGTGATTAATGGCCCTGAACACTTCCATCAACATGAGTCCAACAGTCGACTTGCCCACTCTGAACTGGTTAGTGACCGATCGGTAGCTGTCTGGAGTAGCCAGCTTCCACAGTGCGATCGCCACACACTTCTCCACCAGCAGGGCAACTCTCATTTTCGTGTCCTTGCACCGCAGGGTGGGGTCGAGTTCATCACACAGTCCCATGAGAGTGGCTTTCCTCATCCGAAAGTTCTGCAGCCACTGCTCATCATCCCAGACTTGCATGACAATGTGATCCCATCACTCAGTGCTTGTTTCCCGAGCCCAAAAGTGGCATTCCATGGTGGCCAGCATGTCCGTGAATGCCACAAGCAATCTCGTGTCATAGCTAGTACACATGGCGATATTATCGTCGGATTCCTCATCTGTAGTTTAAGGAGTAACTGGACTGCCATTCGTGAGGTGTTAGTGAGACCCATCAGCACATTCCTCAACAGTTCAGGATCCATTCCTGCAGACCGAAGAGGCAGACAGAGCGCACAGTACAAAAACCATTGAAAGATGGCACCAAGTGCTCCGGGTAATCCACCTCCTCAAGGGGAGTCGCTCGGAGCCTGTCCACACTAGCACTTTAAAGCGCTCAAACTTGCTGTGCTCGGGGGGAGTTGATTTTTCACAGCCCTGAGCCAGCAAGTTAGAGCACTTTAACTTGCCAGTGTAGACATGGCCTGAAATTGTTGTTTAAACCAATTTAGTTAAACCAGAGCAAACCCCTGTGTGGATGTTCCTCTTATTTCATTTTAAATACATCTTATGGAGGTTTATATTAACCTGATTCCTAATTGACTTGAGATGAACTGAAATAAGCCTTGTTCAAACTGAAATAAGAGTGTCCACACATCCTTTCACACAGGTTTAACTAAATGAATTTAAAAACTTATTTAAGGCTCATCTCTAGGCAGGCCGTTTGTCTGGTTTAAGTCGGACAGTGCTGGTTTTGGAAAGGTTTGTCCCTGTCTAGTACCATACATGCATTTGTCTGGTATCATTAGGGAGGACACCATTTTCCAGAGCTTGCCATGCTGCTTCTGCCAGCATGACCTTGTACACACCGGTGGGGGCAGGGTGGCACACACTGCAAAATGGCGTCCTCCGTACAGCGTGACTTCACATGAACGGTGCCAGCAAAGTCATGACGGCAGGGCCAGGGTCACACCAGTGAAGACAGGTTCATCCTGTTCCTGAAGTTCTGGAATGTCCAGTGTTCCAGGGATGGTCAGTGGCCACCCTACTTGTCTACACAGGGGGATTAAACTGGATTAATTTGAAGTAATCTGATTTTAAAATGTATGGGCACACACACTGCAACCCTCCAAAGCACACTAATTCTGTGTTTATTGTGAATCTGGAGTCCTCTTGCAAAGTGGGCTACCTATGCTTCAAATAGTTCTATCCATCTATTGTCTGTGTGCACACAATCCTGCTGCGCATCACTTTGACAGTCCTCCAATCGCTATCCTACACTGCTTTCCAGGCAACTGTTACTGACCTGTTTACCTGTGTGCCCTCCCCTGCTCTGGTGTCTAGCTCCCCAGATGACCCCACCCCTGTTTGAAAGTTGGGATGGGGCCAAATTTTGCCTATTTGCTCCTGGGTTTGAGTATATCACTATTGCTGCAATATTACCCCAGAAGTCCTATGAAACCCCTTAAGCAGCCTCTGGAAGCTGTGCTGAGACCTGGATATCATGACCATTGGGGAAGGATCGTTGGTTCAGGAAGCTCTTGTAGCCAGTCACTGCCATAGAGATCTGGCTGTGGATGTTGCTAAGCTGGTGTCCGTGAGGGGCCATGACTGGGATGCTGACCAGTGCCTGATAAAGGAATTTACATCCCTGTTACACACAGTGACCAGCACGAGAGAGACCTTTATCTGCGCTGATAGTGCCCCACTCAGCGTTACCTGGCGGGGCTGTATCTGTGCAGTGTGGGAGAAGGTAGCAGGGGGAGTCAGTTTGGGGGATTCCTAGATCCCCTCAGGGCCATTAACTGTGTTATCTGACTCTGAGATGGGAACATCTCTGCATTTCCAGCCTTTGGGGGAGTCTCTGCCCATGGAGGGGAGTGAAACAGCCACAGGGGGCAGCAGTGAGCGCCGGGGCCCTGTGCTGCAGACTCAGTTGTGTGGTGGATCTGGTCCCAGCGTGATGGAGGGATGGGTAGTGGGGAGAGCTGGGGAAAGGAATTTGGTATCTGAGCCAGGGGAAGTGGAGTTAGAGCCCAGCCCAGGGCTGTGTGAGCGATGGGCCCAGGCTGGGTGAATGGCACCAACTCATGGGAAGGAGCCCAGGTAGTTTGTCTCCTGTTCTTGCCACATGTTCACCCGACCACATGGCTCCTCCCCAATTCCACGTCCATTGCCTGGGCACTTTCCTGTACAACCACAAACCTGCCCCACCCTTGCCCTGCTCTGTACCCACAGCTCGCCCCCTCGGTGCTGTCTCTGGGGAGGGAGCTGGTGACCCTGAGCTGGGAGAGTGTCATGCTGAGGTCAGACAGGGGAGGCTGGAAGCAGGTTGGCTTTGCAGAGTTAAAAGGGTTTCATCGTACACACTCCTAGTGACACGGCTGATTTAGCAGAGGGTGCAAATGGTTTACCAGCCACACACACACTATGGGAGTCATGAGAGCCTCACAGACATTAACTTACCTTTGTGTTTCTCTCTCTGTATCTCCCCTGCTGTAACACAACCAGGCACCAGCACGGCTCCCCTGTGTGCTGAGATGCTGATGCTGAATGTGTGACATTAACCCTTATCATCTCACAGACCCAGTAAAGATGTCATTCAGATCCATGTTATTTCTGTTTTCCTGACTTTAATTCCTGGCCTGGTTGCCTGACAATGAGTAGAACTGGGAATCGGGACCATGCAGGGACAGAGCTGGTTGGGCTGGCCCCTCCCCTGTCATTTCCCATGGCCCCAGGGGGAGACCAGCAGCAGAAAGGTCAGTGCAGACCAGGGACATGTGCTGGGAAGGTGCTGTTGAGGGGAAGCCCAGGATGGAGTCAGAGCCGTGGAGGGAGCGAGGTCAGGGCTGGTGCAACCCATTAGGCAACCTAGGCGGTTGCCTAGGGCGCTAGCATTTGGGGGGCGGCATTTTCTTCAGCGGCGACCACAGCAGCCGGATCTTCGGCTGCCCCGGTCGTCGGCATTTTGGCAGAGGGAGCTGGGGCAGGGGGTCGCGGGGAGGGCCGCCTGCAGCAAGTATGGGGGTGGGGGGCACGCAGGGGAACCGCTCCCCGCCCCAGCTCACCTCTGCTCCACCTACTCCCCTGAGCACGCCGCCCCGCTCTACTTCTCTCCCTCCCAGGCTTGCGGTGCCAAACAGCTGATTGGCGCTGCAAGCCTGGGAGGCAGGAGAAGTGGAGCAGCGACAGTGTGCTTGGGGAGGAGGCGGAGCAGAGGTGAGCTGGGGCGGGGAGCTGCCTCACAGCTCCCCGGGCTGGGGGGAGCTGCCACGGGGCAGGGGGGCACCTCAGGGTGGAGGGGGTGGTGGGGAGCTGCCGCAGGGGGGCGCCTTAGGGCGGGGGAGGTGGAGAGCTGTCACAGGGCTCGGGGACGGGGGAGAGGCGCAAGGTGGAAGTTTCGCCTAGGGCGCGAAACATCCTTGCACCAGCCCTGAACGGGGTCCCTGCACTCACAGAGCTGCTGGGTCTGTGAGGCCGCAGAGGAGCCGCTCCCAGGCTGTGGGGCAAACTCCTGCAGGAGTCGGGAACAGCCCCAAACATCCCCACGTTGGGTTCCCAGCACCAGGTGATGTCTTAGACCTGCCTCGTGTCACCAGTGCACAAAGCACCACATCCACCAACGGATAAACAGATTTAAAATCCCTGTCCCTGGGGAGAGAAGGGAGCAGAAGAGAATCCCAGGGGACGAATGCGAGTCGTGTGGCTGGTGCCCGGATAGACGGTGCTGGGACCCTGGGGGGATGACGGGCTGTAAGGACCGAATAGAACAGAACAGAACTTGGGGGAGTGGCGCTATCCGGCTGCTACCGGGGCAGTTGGCCGGACCCTGAGTGACTGGGTTAAATAATATTAAATTCTGATATAAAATCCTCTGCAGCCTGTGACCCATTTCTCCAAATGATTGAATAATTAACCCAATCCAGCCTCCCAGCTGCCCTTCCTGGCTGCTGCCTCCCCCAACTCACCAAAGGAGCTTCCTGTTCTGTCCTGCTCCCCAACCCAGCATCACCCACGGCTCCGTGTCTCCCATGTCAATGGCAGGGCAGGGTGGGGGGTTAAGTGCAGATTTTCAGCCACTCTGGGCACTGCCTGTGTGGAGCAAGGACCCAGTCACACACAGAACAGCCCCCCTTGGGGGGGGGAGTGACCCCTCATCCTGCTGCATCTGAGGCTAAAACCAGATCAGGTCTGGCCAAGTGTCCCACTAGCAGCTGGGAGACCCCGTTTCCCAAATGGGGGAGGCTCCTGGCTCTGATGGTCACCACCAACAGATCAATTTTAAAGTGTGTAGAAGGGAAAACGATTTGATTCTGAGAAGTGAGGGGGAAAGTTGGTCACTGGGGGGTTTAACCCCCTTTCCCTGCAGCCCCCCCAACGTGGAGAATGACTCAGGGTAACAGCTTCCCTCCAATAAAGGAGACGATGCTGCACTTAAAATGGGAGGGGGGGGGAATCCCAATCTGAGAGAATTTTTTCTCAGAAACTGATAAATACATGGGAAAGAGCAAACCCGGAGCAGATTTTATATCAATATTCAATTATTAAAGAGGAAAGGGTGGGGGGTTAATTGATGTAAAGGGCGAAACAATCTGATGCTCAGACATGAGGGGAAAGCTGGTCCTTTGGGGATTTAACTCCCCTCCCTCACACTGGGGTAATCATAGAATCACAGATCAGGGTTGGAAGGGACCTCAGGAGGTCATCTAGTCCAACCCCATGCTCAAAGCAGGACCAATCCCCAACTAAATTATCCCAGCCAGGGCTTTGTCAAGCCTGACCTTAAAAACCTCTAAGGAAGGAGACTCCACCACCTCCCTAGGTAACCCATTTCAGTGCTTCACCACCCTCCTAGTGAAAAAGTTTTTCCTAATATTCAACCTAAACCTCCCCCACTGCAACTTGAGACCATTACTCCTTGTTCTGTCATCTGCTACCACCGAGAACAGTCTAGATCCAGCCTCTCTGGAACCCCATTTCAGGTAGTTGAAAGCAGCTATCAAATCCCTCCTCATTCTTCTCTTCTGCAGACTAAATAATTCCAGTTCCCTCAGCCTCTCCTCATAAATCATGTGTTCCAGCCCCCTAATCATTTTTGTTGCCCTACGCTGGACTCTTTCCAATTTTTTCACATCCTTCTTGTAGTGTGGGGCCCAAAACTGGACACAGTACTCCAGATGAGGCCCCACCAATGCCGAATAGAGGGGAATGATCACGTCCCTCGATCTGCTGGCAATGCTCCTACTTATACAGCCCAAAATGCCATTAGCCTTCTTGGCAACACTCTTGACTCATATCCAGCTTCTCCTCCACTGTAACCCCTAGGACCTTTTCTGCAGAACTGCTGCCTAACCATTCGCTCCTTAGTCTGTAGCAGTGCATGGGATTCTTCGGTCCTAAATGCAGGACTCTGCACTTGTCCTTGTTTAACCTCATCAGGTTTCTTTTGGCCCAATCCTCTAATTTGTCTAGGTCCCTCTGTATCCTATCCCTACCCTCCAGTGTATCTACCACTCCTCCCAGTTTAGCGTCATCTGCAAACTTGCTGAGGGTGCAGTCCACGCCATCCTCCAGATCATTAGTTAAGATATTGAACAAAACCAGCCCCAGGACCGACCCTTGGGGCACTCTGCTTGATACCGGCTGCCAACTAGACATGGAGCCGTTGATCACTACCCGTTGAGCCTGATGATCCAGCCAGTTTTCTATCCACTTTATAGTCCATGTGGCATTCCTACTCCTAAAAAGAAACAAACGACAAATGCTGCTGTGTGGATTATGTATCAGGCTGTGAATAAGTTTGCAGAGGAGCATGAAATTTGGAAACAGGAGAAGGAAAGTTTGCAACAGGAGCTGGAGAAGCTGAAATTGCAAAATAAGGGGATGAAAACGTTTTTGCAAACTAATGTCCAGCAGATGGCTGCTTTAACTGAAACTTGTCAGGAATTAAAATGTAATATGAATTCACAAATGCAGGAAAAACAAAAGTATAAATTGGAGGCTGTTGCAGGGTGCTGGTGCAAAAGCACCTAATTAGCCCCTGCCTAATCAGCTCCAATCAGGGGAAACAGATTGGGGCTGATGGGAAAGGCCTGATGCCGACCTGAGGATTGGCAACACCTGCTGGCCTGACAAGCCAAGGGCTATAAAGGCTGGGAGCGAGCCAGAAAGCAGGGGGTAGCAAGGGAAAAGTCAGTGAGTGAGGGAAGGAACCGGAGGCCCCCTAGCTGAAGGCTGACTCTGCCTGTAAAGGAGGTGACTAATCCTGTAAAGCAGTTGTTCTCAAACTTTTATACTGGTGACCCCTTTCACATAGCAAGCCTCTGAGTGCGACCCCCCCTTATAAATTGAAAAAAAATTTTTATATATTTAACACCATTATAAATGCTGGAGGCAACTCGCAACCCCCCATGTAATAACCTCGTGACCCCCTGAGGGGTCCCGAGCCCCAGTTTGAGAACCCCTGCTGTAAAGCTTGTATATAGACAGACAGTGGTGGTGGGATAACCTTAAGTAAATAAAGACACGGGTGTTGCATAACCCTGAAGCCTCTCTGAGCCTTATTGGGGGCAGCAAGCAGGCCCCAGGAAGAGGGGCGAGTCATGGACCCTGTTACAGAGGCAAAACAATATAAAGGGGCTGAGTCAGTTTTAACTGAACAGGTTACAAAGCCATCTGGAAAAGAGAATCATAAGAAATGAATTGAAGTAATTAATAAGCTGGCATCTGCTTTGGTGGCTAGAAGGACTATTTGTAGCTTGGCTTTTATTCATAATCCCTGAAATGATGAGGATTGGGAAAATGCTGTGAAAAAGTGGCAAAGGCAAAAGGTGCAAGAGAAGGAGATGGAATATGTAAAGCCAAGCGCCCCTCCACCTCCATATAAATATATGAAAGAGGGGGAAATGGTAAACGGGTGTGTGTGTCATTACAGTCTGTCAAAAAGTATGGGAATGAAGCAGCAAGTCAGCCTACATACCATAACATTGATATACCCGTAAGGCATCCACAAGTGATTAAAAAACAAAGATATAAAGCTAAATACAATACTGATGGTACAATGGTAAAGGATCAAGAAGGGAGTGAAGTGTTTAAACTTCTGCATGAGGACGATGAGCCTGTTGAATCAGGGGAAAAATAAAAAGACAGCCAGCATTGATGGTTCAAATACCTAAATCCCTATTAAATCCCCTATTAAAAAAGACAACTTGCCCATTAACTGAAAGCGAGAAGCAGGTCAATGGGATACACTGTTAGAGAACATTTGGATTCAGGAGACCTAAGGGAGCTGGTAATAACTTGTGCTGGCCCCACGGAAGAGGTGGTGGTGTTAGCAGAGCTTGAGATGGAGTCAAATCGAGAGGACAGAGAGGCTGCGGTACAGACGATAGCTCGGTATTTCTGAACCCCTTCTGAGTTAAAGGTAGTTTTGCTGATGCATCAGGAGGAGGGAAAGTCAGTTATGGCTTATTGTGCTAGACTGTTGTTGGCAGGTTCTCTAGCTGATATTAAAGGAAGGGCAAGTAACAAATCTGTTATATAATGGTTTAAGGAAACCTATTAAGGTGTTTATAGAATCTCAAAAGGAGTTGGATCAGGCTAAATTAATTAAGATGGCCCGAGAGGCAAAAAAAAGATAGTAAGCAGAATAAGTGGCTCCTCCCAGAAGGCAGTCAGCGAGGTTTCTTACAGCAACCGAGCAGGCTACAGGGGTCCTAATCACACTGGTATGGGACGTGAAGTGGGACGAACCAAGAGAGGATGCAGAGGGTCCGGTGGAGGATCAGGAACAGGTACGGGAGATCTGGTAGGCCCTTATGGCTTGTCCCAGGAATTGGGTCAGACGAACGTGGCAGCTCCCTGTCAGGGTAGCTCCACATCTCAGTAGGGTTGCCTTGCCCTTAGCAATCCCTGCCCCCAAGATTGGATGTTAGTGGCTAAATTGCAGCCCCATGTAACTGGTAGACCTTATTTGGAAACAGGGCAGGTGGAGGCGAAAGGAAACATACAATGGTTGCTAGCATTAATTGATACAAGAACAGAGGCAACTCTGATTAAATCGGTGCAGGAGGACATGCAAAAAGGACAGACTATTCCTTTATTTGGCTTTCAGGGCAAAGGAGTAAAAGGAATTTTATTTAAAAAAATCTGTCATGGGTGATAGGAGGCAGTAAGTTTTGGACAGATACAGTATTCTGTAACAACATGACTGAAAATGTTATCTTAGGTGCAGATGTGGTACAGCAGAAAAAACGGATAATTGATCTGGCAGAAGGTTGGCTGTGGAAAAGGGAGACAGGGATTGTTAGTAAGCAGGTAATTCCAAGAGAATTAAGGAAAGAAGCTTGTAAAGCCAGAGCAGCTGTGGTGGTACCAGATAATAAATGGACACGGGAGTTCCCTTTGGTGTGGGCCAAAAAAAAAAAAAAAAATCCAAATGTGGGGGCATACAAGCAGCAGTGAAAATAGTAGAAACATTTGTAAAACCAGTTCCTCAATATTCCTACCCCGTAGAAGCTGTTCCGGATAGAAAACAATTGCTACAGGATTTAAAAAAACAAAAAGTGGTGGTGAAGTGCCAAAGTCCATACAATTCTCCGATCTGGCCTGTGTGGAAAGTGGACAGAAGGTGGCGCCTCATGATTAATTATAGGAAAATCAATGCGGCTACAGTCAGGATGGCACCAATATTAGCTAATCTTCCAGTGATATTGGCTGGAATAGCTTCAGCCGCTAAATGGTTCTCTGTATTGGATATTGCTAATTGTTTCTTTGCTATTCCATTAACCCCTGAGAGTCAGTCTCAATTTGCTTTTACATTGCATGTGCTCCAGCTATAGCACATGCACATGTGACAAAGATGTGGGATCAACTCCCTGATTTGAATAAGCCGTGGGTTACTTCTTATCATAGAAGCATAGAATATCAGGGTTGGAAGGGACCTCAGGAGGTCATCTAGTCCAACCCCCTGCTCAAATCAGGACCTAATCCCAACTAAATCATCCCAGCCAGGGCTTTGTCAAGCCTGACCTTAAAAACCTCTAAGGAAGGAGATTCCAACACCTTCCTAGGTAACCCATTCCAGTGCTTCACCACCCTCCTAGTGAAAAAGTTTTTCCTAATATCCAACCTAAACCTCCCTCACTGCAACTTGAGACCATTACTCCTTGTTCTGTCATCTGCTACCACTGAGAACAGTCTAGATCCATCCTCTTTGGAACCCACTTTCAGGTAGTTGAAAGCAGCTATCAAATCCCCCCTCATTCTTCTCTTCTGCAGACTAAACAATCCCAGTTCCCTCAGTCTCTCCTCATAACTCATGTGCTCTAGCCCCCTAATCATTTTTGTTGCCCTCCGCTGGACTCTTTCCAATTTTTCCACATCCTCCTTGTAGTATGGGGCCCAAAACTGGACACAGTACTCCAGGTGAGGCCTCACCAATGTTGAATAGAGCGGAATGATCACGTCCCTCGATCTGCTGGCAATGCCCCTACTTATACAGCCCAAAATGCCGTTAGCCTTCTTGGCAACAAAGGCACACTCTTGACTCATATCCAGCTTCTCGTCCACTGTAACCCCTAGGTCCTTTTCTGCAGAACTGCTGCCTAGCCACTCGGTCCCTAGTCTGTAACAGTGAATGGGATTCTTCCATCCTAAGTGCAGGACTCTGCACTTGTCCTTGTTGAACCTCATCAGGTTTCTTTTGGCCCAATCCTCTAATTTGTCTAGGTCACTCTGTATCCTATCCCTACCCTCTAGCGTATCTACCACTCCTCCCAGTTTAGTGTCATCTGCAAACTTCCTGAGAGTGCAGTCCACACCATCCTCCAGATCATTAATAAAGATATTAAACAAAACCGGCCCCAGGACCGACCCTTGGGGCACTCCGCTTGAAACCGGCTGCCAACTAGACATGGAGCCATTGATCACTACCCGTTGAGCCTGACGATCTAGCCAGCTTTCTATCCACCTTACAGTCCATTCATCCAGCCCATACTTCTTTAACTTGGCGGCAAGAATACTGTGGGAGACCGTATCAAAAGCTTTGCTAAAGTCAAGGAACAACACATCCACTGCTTTCCCCTCATCCACAGAGCCAGCTATCTCATCATAGAAGGCAATTAGGTTAGTCAGGCATGACTTCCCTTTGGTGAATCCATGCTGACTGTTCCTGCTCACTTTCCTCTCCTCTAAGTGTTTCATAATTGATTCCTTGAGGACCTGCTCCATGATTTTTCCAGGGACTGAGGTGAGGCTGACTGGCCTGTAGTTCCCCGGATCCTCCTTCTTCCCTTTTTTTTAAAGATGGGCACTACATTAGCCTTTTTCCAGTCATCCGGGACCTCCCCCAATTGCCATGAGTTTTCAAAGATGATGGCCAATGGCTCCGCAATCACATCCGCCAACTCCTTTTGCACCCTTGGATGCAGCACATCCGGCCCCATGGATTTGTGCTTGTCCAGTTTTTCTAAATAGTCCCGAACCACTTCTTTCTCCATGGAGGGCTGGTCACCTCCTCCCCATACTGTGCTGCCCAGTCCAGCAGTCTGGGAGCTGACCTTGTTTGTGAAGACAGATGCAAAAAAAAGCATTGAGTACATTAGATTTTTCCACATCCTCTGTCACTAGGTTGCCTCCCTCATTCAGTAAGGGGCCCACACTTTCCTTGACTTTCTTCTTGTTGCTAACATACCTGAAGAAACCCTTCTTGTTATTCTTAACATCTCTTCCTAGCTGCAACTCCAAGTGTTATTTGGCCTTCCTGATTTCACTCTTGCATGCCTGAGCGATATTTTTATACTCCTCCCTGGTCATTTGTCCAATCTTCCACTTCTTGTAAGCTTCTTTTTTGTGTTTAAGGTCAGCAAGGATTTCACTGTTAAGCCAAGCTGGTCACCTGCCATATTTACTAGTCTTTCTACACATCTTGTGTCAGGATCCTGAACTCAACCATCTCATGGTCACTGCCTCCCAGGTTCCCATCCACTTTCTACACACAGAGACAGTATTTGGTCCTGCCATGCGGGCAGGGGACTGGACTCGATGACCTCTCGAGGTCCCTTCCAGTCCTAGAATCTATGAATCGGGATGGTTTGTTCCTGCAACCGCAATAAGGATGCTTTAAAATACAGCCAGCTCTCCTGGACCCCTTTGCCCTTCATGTTATTCTCCCAGGGGATCCTGCCCATCTGTTCCCTGAGGGAGTCAAAGTCTGCTTTTCTGAAGTCCAGGGTCCGTATTCTGCTGCTCTCCTTTCTTCCTTGTGTCAGGATTCTGAACTCGACCATCTCATAGTCACTGCCTCCCAGGTTCCCATCCACTTTTGCTTCCCCTACTAATTCTTCCCTGTTTGTGAGCAGCAGGTCAAGAAAAGCTCTGCCCCTAGTTGATTCCTCCAGCACTTGCACCAGGAAATTGTCCCCTACACTTTCCAAAAACTTCCTGGATTGTTTGTGCACCACTGTATTGCTCTCCCAGCAGATATCAGGGTGATTAAAGTCTCCCATGAGAACCAGGGCCTGCGATCTAGCAACTTCTGCTAGTTGCCAGAAGAAAGCCTCGTCCACCTCATCCCCCTGGTCTGGTGGTCTATAGCAGACTCCGACCACGACATCACCCTTGTTGCTCACACTTCTCAACTTTATCCAGAGACACTCAGGCTTTTCTGCAGTTTCATACCGGAGCTCTGAGCAGTCATACTCCTCTCTTACATACAACGCAACTCCCCCACCTTTTCTGCCCTGCCTGTCCTTCCTGAACAGTTTATATCCATCCATGATAGTACTCCAGTCATGCGAGTTATCCCACCAAGTCTCTGTTATTCCAATCGCATCATAGTTCCCTGACTGTGCCAGGACTTCCAGTTCTCCCTGCTTGTTTCCCAGGCTTCTTGCATTTGTGTATAGGCACTTAAGATAACTCATTGATCGTCCCTCTTTCTCAGTATGAGACAGGAGTCCTCCCCTCTTGCGCTCCTCTCTCTGTTATTCCAATCGCATCATAGTTCCCTGAGTCCACATTTTCTCCATGTGAACTGGAATGCTTGGCTCTTATATGGGCCTTACAGAAATGGGAATACATAACAGGACAAGCTCCTATTAGTGTAACCACAGCTCACCCCTGTAAAGCTGATTCTGCAAGAAAAGACTTTTAATATTAAAGTAAGTGATCTTCGTTTGGCTAAGTGGGCCCTGATTCTACAGAACCTCAGGCTTGTGGTAAATAAAGTAAAGGAACCCCTACTACTTCCACATGCTCTAATAATAGAAGGGAATCAGCATGAATGTCCTATACCCATACAGACACAGTACATGTGGCCTGTTCAAGAAGCTGGGGATCTACTACAGGCAATACGGGATCACAAGTGGGTATGGTTTACAAATGGATCTAGTTATTACAAGGAAAGTCAACTTGTTTGTGCAGCAGCAGCTGTTTGTTTCCAGAACAAGAACTGGCGATCCCATGTGAAAAAATGTCAGCCCCGGGATGCAAAGTGGCAGCAGTCAAGCTAGCATTCGAAGCCACTTCCTTGGACCAGGGCCGGCTTTAGGCCGATTCAGCCGATTCGGCTGAATCGGGCCCCGCGCTAAGAGGGCCCCGCGCTGCAGCTCTCCACCCCGCCCCCAGTTCACTTCCCCCTCCTCCCCTCCTCTGAACGCTCCGCCCCCTGCTCCTCCCCCTCCCCTGCTTCCCGCGAATCAGAGGTTCGCGGGAAGTCTGAAAAGAAGCAAGGGTGGGCAGGCAGGCAGGCAGCACCAGGTAAGCTGGGGTGGCGGGGGGCGCAAGAAGGGCTCCGGGGAGGCGCGGCACGGCCCAGTCCAGCCCCGGCCGAGCAGCTCCCTCCGGCCTCAGTTCCGGCCAAGTGCGTCGGCCCGGTCCCGGCCAAGCACCGCCAGCCCCAGTGGCTCCAGCCTGGCTCGGCTCTGGCCTGGCCCCCGCGGCTCGGCTTGGGTCCGGCCCGGCCCAGCCCCCTCTGCTCAGGTCCGTCTGGGCTCTGGCCCAGCCCCCGTGGCTCGGCCCCCCCCGCTCGGCTCGGCTCCGGCCCGGCCCCGCCCCAGCCCCCGGGCTAAAAAACATTAGCACAAGTAAAAGAAGTCATGTGGTGGCCAGAAATGAACATGCTGTGACGAACTGGGACTGTTCTTAAAGTGGTCTGTGAATGCTGACAGGGGAGTGTGGCTAGGATGGTCTGCATTGGGGGATGGGAGACTGACTGAAAATACCTGAGCCTGTAACATGAGAACCCAGGAGGGGGCTGGGGCGAGGTGACACCTTTGCCCGGGAAACTGAACAAAGGCTGTGGGAGGGGTCGCTGAAGGCAGAGTCTGGGAAGCTGGCTGGTGAGGTGGCTGGCAGGCAGGGAGGGCTCTGACCTCTGGAGGGGGGCTGGGGTACCCGAGGACCCCAAGATGGACCTAACTGAGGGGTATCCTGTTGTCTGTGCCTGCAAGACCTGTCTCGGACTGTAATCCCGTCGTCTAAATAAACCTTCTGCTTTACTGGCTGGCTGAGAGTCATGGTGAATCGCAGGAAGCCGGGGGTGCAGGGCCCTGAGTCCCCACTTACTCCGTGACACATGCATATTAATAAATTTTGTCAACAATGCTTGGTGTGTGCCCAAGTTAACCCTAAAAGCGGGGGGGGGGGGGAGGGGGAGGAGAGAATACTAAAACACCAACCTAACACTAAGGGCCCGTGCCAAAAATTACAAATGAATTACATTGGACCTTTAAAAAGAACTCCTACCAAAAAACCCTTTTGCTTGGTGGTCATAAATTTTCTGGATGGGTAAAAGTAATCCCCACAACAAATAACACGCCTCAAACTACAGCTCAGGCTTTATGGACCCAAATACTAAGCAAATGGGGTATCCCCTTGATCATAAATAGTAATCAAGGACCTCACTTCGTGGAAGACGTGGTAAAAGCATTATTATAATGAAAATCAAACAAAAATAGCATATGGCCTACCACCCACCGAGTGCAGGAAAAGTAAAAAAATAGCCTTGAACAAGCAAATTCAAACACAAGGCTGAAACTGGAAAACCGCTTTACCTGCAATCCTGATGACCATAAAAGCCTTGGAACAAGCTGAAAGTAAGGATTCACTTTTTAAGTTAATGACAGGTCGAGCTCTGAACTCCTAAATTCCTACTCCCATCTAAAAAACAGATACCTGAATGGGTGGAGAAGGAAGTTTGAATAGCAGATTTAGTGCAATCAATTAAAAAAAATTGGGCACAAAAAAAATCAACAAAGAAAAAGGGAAGAACAAAAAGAACCATCTGGGTACCAATGGAAAATAGAAGACAAAGTAATGCTCAAAAAATTGGTAAGTTAAAAAAAAAAAAAAAAAAAAAAAGCTCAAACCCACATGAAGAGGGACCATTCCCTGTAAAATATGTGGCCAGTCCTATAGTGGTTCTGGTGGCCACTCCAAATGGGAATGTATGAAAATATTCTGATCAAGTCAAACTGCATCCAAAGTGTAATAGTTCATAAATATATAAGGTATGTAAGGGGGGAAGGGATAGTTCAGTGGTTTGAGCATTGGCCTGCTAAACCCAGGGTTGTGAGTTCAATCCTTAAGGGGGGCCACTTAGGGATCTGGGGCAAAATCAGTACTTGGTCCTGCTAGTGAAGGCAGGGGGCTGGACTTGATGACCTTTCAAGGTCCCTTCCAGTTCTACAAGATAGGATATCTCCATTAATTTTTTGTTTTAAATATAAAATAGTATATATTCATGTAAAATGTACTAACCTATAAAGGCCCGGTTAGAGGCCTGTGTTTTGTTTGTTTATTTGTTTTCACAAACTAATCCATGAAGACAAAATATATACCAGGGAACCAGTTTCGTTTGGTCACCTATGGGCTCGTTTGCCATGTGGCTACTGAATCACCATCCATCTGTCCCACGGGAGAGTCGACCAGAGATTGTAAAAATTAAGCAATTCCAACAACAATGGGGGCTTATACCAAGAATACATACAGCTTTTCTCCTCCGAATTGGGGGTACTAATCTTGAATGGGTAAGGGAGTAAGAAATAGGACTAAATGTTTAGTCACCCCTCGTGGAAAGGTAATTAAAGCAACCAAAAAAAAAAAAAAAAAGGATGACTTGGAACTGGAATGTCACAAAACTATGAAGTAAAGGTCCTGTATGGTGAACCTACCCCCAACCAGGAAAAGGTTCTTGTAAAAAATGGTCTCCAACTTATTTGAAAATGCGTGGAAAAAATTTGAAGCAGTATTTGTAAAACCAGGGAAGTATCTATATAAAAGAATAAAATGGGGATGCCGATATGAGCGTCCATTCACCTTACTTCCACCTTTTATAGAACGCGGACCTATAACAGCACCTCCGCCAACTGAAAAGCAGGAGCGAAAATTCAAAACCGGTCCCTAACTGCTGAAAATAATATAAATTTAGGCACAGTTCCAACTGGCATGAACCTTACTATAAATAACAGTTCAGAGCCATCCTCTATAGCTTTGTCCAAAGGTTATGTTTCAAAATGCTTATCTCCCCAGAATTAAAAAAAGAAGAAGCTAAAAAAAAAAAAAAAAAAAAGTCAAACCTGGTAAAGGTCATGACGAGGAAAAAAAACAAAACGTGGAAAATGGAAAAGTTTGGCACTGTATGGTAACAAAAATCTGTTAATCCCTTTGGGGCCAAAAAACCCACTCAAGGAATATGAACCTTTCATGTAACAAATAGAGCATGTGTTTATTAGGTAACACATGGAGCCTCTCTACCCTAAGGGGAAAAAAAAAAAAAAAACTTTAAAGCAACTAATGCAGTCAGCACACACTGGAAAACAAGGAAAACCAATGAATCAAAAGATGGGATATTCTGTAATGAAATTAAGTAAATTGTTGGGAAAAAAGTGTTTTAAATATTGTTAAACAAATAAGGAATATTTGCTCAGGATTATCCTGGGAAAAAGTTGTTATAAAAACCCAGGAAATCTTAAAAGAACAATTAAAAAATATTTTAAAATGGAGCCAAAAGGAAACTTGGCCCCAGACTCTTAACTGGTCATTGAGTTACTACTCTTATATTCATCAATCATTCCAAGATATCTGAAAGGTGCAAGTGCATACATGTACCATATGCCAGTGCACTCTCGTTCTTTCCAGTATAGCCAATGGAAAGGCACAAGAAGTGTATCCGGTAATATATGCCAGCGCCTTGAAAAATAAAACAAAATACTATAAAATAGTACCAGAAGAAAATGAATTATGGTAAATACCTGAATTAAAATAAAAGCAAATGCTGGAAGCCCAATTGAAATGGGGTATCTTGGTTAAAAAAAAAAATTGAAATTTAAAATAGAAGAAGGTAATCTCACCATAAATTTACAGTAAAAAAATGGTTGGTGGAAATTATATAAAATAAACCAAAATATATATTGGCATAAAAAAAAGGTAATGTAAAAAACAAACCTGGTTTATGGACCAAGAAATGTGGTGTACTCATGAAAATATAACTCATTTCCAGTACAAACAATATCAATGGCACCCTGTAGCAAGGCGGGGCTCACCGGCACAGTGCCTCCTGCTGGCTGTCCTGGGAATCAGCTCTCACAGCCCTGGAGCACCCTCTATGGGCCAGTGTCTCCCCTCTGTTACCTGCCCTGTTGTCTCCACCACCTCTGGCCCCCTGTCCCTCCTGGACCCTGGTGCCCCTTACCTTGGAGTGCTGCCCCACAGCAGTGCCCCCACACTCTGGGTCTCCCCTCCCAGGGGAACCCCAACTCCCTATACCCACCTTGCCTCAGTGGCTATTGCCAGTCATCATCTAGTCCCTTCTCTCAGGGACAAACTGCAGTCTGAAATGGCCACTCACCACTGGCAAGGGCTGGACTTGCTGCCTTTCTAGTCCCAGCTGCCTCCCTACAGCCCTAGTACCTCCCTGGCCTTTAGCAAGGCCTCAGCCTGGGGACTCACCAGGCCAGAGCTCCTCAGCTCTGCCTGCCCTTCCCCAGCACTGGTCTGTCTCAGATACCCTGCTTGCTCTCCCAGGCAGCCTAGTCCTCTCTGGCCCCAGCTAGAGCAAGAGTCTCTCTCCCACTCTCACAGCCTGACCACTATACTTACCTACATGCCTCCAGCTTCCATCCAGGACACATCACACGATCCATTGTCTACAGCCAAGCCCTAGGATACAACTGAATTTTCTCCAATCCCTCAGACAGAGACAAACACCTATAAAATCTTTATCAAGCATTCTTAAAACTACAAAACCTACCTGGGGAAGTGAGGAAACAGATTGACTGAGCGAGATGAGTACCCAGAAGTCACCTACTACAGGACAGGCCCAACAAGGAAAATAACAGAACACCACTGGCCATCACATACAGCCGTCAGCTAAAACCTCTCCAGCACATAATAATAATATAATATATAGAGCTATATCTATCTCATAGAACTGGAAGGGACCCTAAAAGGTCATCAAGTCCAGCCCCCTGCATTCACTAGCATGACCAAGTACTGATTTTGCCCCAGATTCCTAAGTAGCCCTCTCAAAGATTGAACTCACAACCCTGCGTTTAGTAAACCAATGCTCAAACCACTGAGCTATCCCCCTGCACATCATCAATGATCTACAACCTATCCTGGAAAACAATCCCTCACTCTCACAGACCTTGGGAGGCAGGCCAGTCCTCGCTTACAGACAGCCCCCCAACCTGAAGCAAATACTCACCAGCAACTACACACCACACCACAGAAACACTAATCCAGGAACTAATCCCTGTAACAAACCTTGTTGCCTTCTCTGTCCCCATATCTACTCTAGCGACCAAACCACATCAGCCACACCATCAGGGACTCATTCACCTGCACATCTACTAACGTGACAGATGCCATCATGTGCCAGCAATGCCCCTCTGCCATGTACATTGGCCAAACCAGACAGTCTCTACACAGGAAAATAGATGGACACAAATCGGACATCAGGAATAGTAACATACAAAAGCCAGTAGGAGAACACTTCAATCTTCCTGGACATTCTATAACAGATTTAAAAGTAGCCATACTTGAACAAAAAAACTTCAGAAACAGACTTCAAAGAGAAACTGCAGAACTAAAATTCATTTGCAAATTTAACATCATTAATTGGGCTTGAATAGGGACAGGGAGTGGCTGGCTCACTACAAAAGCAACTTTCCCTCTCCTGGAATTGACACCTCCTCATCAATTATTGGGAGTGGACCACATCCACCCTGATTGTATTGGCCCTGTCAACACTGGTTCTCCACTTGTGAGGTAACTCCCTTCTCTTCATATGCCAGTATATTTATGCTTGCATCTATAATTTTCACTCCATGCATCTGAAGAAGTGGGGTTTTTTACCCACAAACGCTTATGCCCAAATAAATCTGTTAGTCTTTAAGGTGCCACCAGACTCCTTATTGTTAAAACCTTTATGACTCACCCTAAATTAACATCGCCAAGTTTTTAAAAAATCAAGTAAAATCATACAGATTGGAATATAAAAATACAAACTAATCAAGGCATACTGGACCAAATAGAATGGTCAACTAAACTAATAATATCTGTAAAAGGTATGCTTGCTCAAAAGTATGCAATTGTTAAAAAAGCTGTAAAAAAAAATCTCAAATGTGTGCTTGGTATGATGTTGTATGTCAAGTAACAATATGAAATAAAGTTAATTGGGCAATGTTATTTTGAATTTCTGAAACTGCTGTATTATTCCTTGTGTGTTTCTGTTGTAAATAGCAGATGTGTAAGCAATATAAAAAAAAAAAACAATCTTTGCAAAAAACATATAAAATTAAGTTGTTACATTATGCAACTAATAATCATAAAATAATGCTTTAGGTTTTATAAAAACAAAAAAACCCACGCATAATCTAATAGTTAGCGTACAAATTGCGGGTATGGTGTGGCCATACTGAGTGAATGATGTGAGCATAATTTGACATGACTTAAACAATGCTGAAGGGCTGAGAGGATCCTGGGAGCAGGGTCCCTTTAAGCAGAAGCAGGTTTGATAAAGGACTGGCAAAGCCTGCATGTTTGATCGATATTGAACCTACTAGTCGGCAAATATGGGCCCATGCAAAAGTAAATATCACATGTATAAAGTTCCAGCATGGAGCACAGGTCGAACTGGTTGTAGTAACCTTACAGCAAGGACATCACGCAGAGAGCCAGAGTGAATGATTGATGAGTGAGTAAATGTGAAGTGATTTTTGTTCGGTACCACCCCCCAGGACCTTCTAAAATACTAATTAAGTAAAATTAATAACCACATGCCCACTGGGCATGCTTTTAAGACATGTGACTCCTGTGAGGAAAAAGAGTATGAGAATCAAGCAAAGTAAATTAATGTTGGCTGAGATTCTTTAATTGACACTTGTAGAAGCAATGCTGCCAGACAGAGTAGCCAAAACTCTGCTCCGTGAGCTCAAGTAGGACTGTGAACCAGAGGGGTCTCAAGACAGCCAAGGCCTTGCCTCGAGGGAATCTGAGACAGACCAGAGGGCTGAGAAGAACAGACCTGGAGAGAAGAAGCCGTCCATAAAATTGGTAACCACCTTCTCTGTTTGCCAAGCAAGACCTGCGTGAGGCTAGTGCAGGGCCTGTTTGTGTGTGTTTGTAAAAGAGACTCGTTAAGAGGAATTTATAGCTCTTAATGTATAGCCCTTAATGTCTAACATAGGAGTTATGTGCTTAATGTAACCCTTGTGTAATTCCTTCTCAAGAAACTGCTGTGCATTTAAAATAATTGCTGTGGACTCTTTTCACTGGTATGACAGTAATCTACTCCACTGGGAGCCAGTAAAGATTCAATTCAGGGGTAATAGCGCCCCCTGTTGTCAACACCGAGCACCCCCTGCCACTTCCCCAGCAGCTCTTACAGCTCTCACAGCAGACCCCCTGGACACCAACATGATAATTCAAATGAGAGGGTTTGCAGGATCAGGCCCTCATTGGCTCTCTCATATATTATTGCTCCACATTTCATACAGCAGGGGGTGGGATTCAGGAATGGGGTCTGAGCAAGGGAGGGGAGACTCCATCACTAGAACCCAGGTGGGGAAGGAGCTGAGATCCAGGCAGCCGAAGTTTGTCAGCCTGTCAGGAACTGCTTCCCATCGGCATTTGCTACCAGTAGCAAAAACCTACATTCACTTGGTGCCTAAATTTTTGCAGTAGCAGTCCCCTAAGTGCCTGTGTATCTGCCTCTAGACATGTGCACTGCTGCCCCCCACTAGGCACCCACACACCTGTCTCCTGCCCAATCCCTAGCACGACCCTGAATCTAGGGAAAATAGGTGCTCCTCCGTTTATCTTGCCTTCAGGGCCCAATTCAGCAGGTCTGTTCAGAAGCAGACCAGCAGATCAAGTCCCATTCAAAATCTGGCCAGAGGAGGAGGTGCCAGCCCAGTGATTAGTGCACTCACTTGCAATATGAAGAAAGACCCAGGTTCATGTCTCCTCTGTCTGAGGGAGAGAAAGGACTTGAACTGGGGTGTCCCACACCTCTTAGGAGAGCTCTCTAATAATTTGTTCCAGCATCTTTCCAGGTACTGAAGTTAGGCTGACTGACCTATAATTCCCTGGGTTCTCTTTGTTCCCCTTTTTAAAGATAGGTACAATGTTTGTCCTTCTCCAGTCCCGGATTCCTCATCCCTCCTCCATGAGTTTTCAAAGATAATCATTAACAGTTCTGAGATTGTTTCAGCCAGTTCCTTAAGTGCCCTCTGGTCAATTTCATCAGGCTCCACCAACTTGAATACATCTAACTTATCTAAATATTCTTTAATCTGTTCTTTCCCTATTTTGGCTGGCATTCCTTCCCCTTTGCTGTCAATATTAATTGTGTTGAATATCTGGTCACAACAAATCTTTTTAGTGAAGATTGAAACAAAATAGGCATTAAACACCTCAGTGTCAGTGACTGGGACATGGGCAATCCTGCCTAGCGGTCAGAGCAGGAATCAGTACCCAGGAGTCAGAGACTTGGTGCCAGAGCCAGGGGTCAGAGCTGATGTCAGAGATCAGGAATCTGAGTCAAGGGGTCAGAATTGGGTTAGCTGGAATGAGGCAAAACAGGGGCAAGGCTTGGACAAGTGGATGCCGGCACTATCACAGCCATGGGTGTTGCTTTGAGCAGCTGCTAAGCTGCTGCTGGGCTTAAGAGCTGGTCTGCTGACTCTTCCAACCAATGAGGTGGTGTAGCCAATCAAGCAGCCTAATACAGGCCAGTTGTGCTCATTAGGTTGCCCAGAGACTGTCTCTGCTGCAGGCCCTGATTCCTGACACTCGGCCTTCTGGAGGTTGTCAGTTATTAGCTCAGCTCTCCTTCTTTGCTAAGTAGAGGGCCTACACTTCCCTTCACCTCTTTTCTTGCTCCGAGTCCTAACATATTTATAGAACTTCTTCTTCTTGTCTTTTTCTGTCCCTAGCTAGGCGTAGCTAAATTTCTGACTTAGCCTTTTTCATTTTATCCCTACGTGCTTGTGCTAGTCTCCTGTACTCATTCTTAGCAACTTGTCCATGTTTCCACTTTTTCTAGGATTCCCTTTTGATTTTCAGGTCATTAAAAAGCTCCTGATGGAGCCATATTGGCCTCTTACTGTTCTTCCTATCTTTCCTTCGCATCAGGATAGCTTGCTGTTGTGCCTTTAGTAGTGTCTCTTTGACAAACTGCCAGCTCTCCTGAACTCCTTTTTCCTGTAGATTTTCTTCCCGTGGGACCTTAGCTGCCAGTTCTCTGCATTTGTTGAAGTCTGCTTTTGAAGTCCATTTTCCTTATTCTGCTACTCTCACTCTTTCCTTTCCTTAGAATCATGAAATCTATCATTTCATGGTCACTTTCACCCAAATTGCCTTCAACCTTCAGATTCACAACCAATTCCTTTGACCCCATTAGTCAGAATCACGTCTAAAATGGCTATGTGACGTTGTGCAGTCTATATGGTTTTATAAAAACTTGATAATATGTCAATATAATGTAACTGGGATAGTTTTAGAGAAAATACGGTAATAAGTGAATGTAACGTAACTGGGATATGCTTCATGCAAAAGGTCTCTTGTAAGGTATCATTACAAAGCTTATAATCTACTGAGTATGATCATCCGATTTGTATAAATGTACCACTCTTGTATCTAAAACTAGAAATATAAAATATAACTCTGAGGGCCTATTGTAATTATGTAAAGTGTGGGCCATTAATGATGGTTTGGAATCTTGATGACTCCCATTGTCTGCAGATGGTTGTGTTTACCTGTGAGTCTTCCTGTATATGTGTGTGCTGGCAAGTGAGTAATGAAGTCTTGCAGTGACATGTGATCATGTCACCTGAACTGGAATCCATCTTTAACCTGGTGCTTTTCCAGTGAGGGGGGGCTAGAAACCCAGAGGGACAAAGGGTTCCCGCCTTATGCAAAAGATATATAAAGGGGTGGAAGAGAACAGAGAGGGAGAGGAGCCATCATGAAGAATCCCCTAGCTATGACCTGAGCTGCAACAAGAGCTGTACCAGGGGAAAGAATTGTGCCCAGGCCTGGAAGGTGTCCAGTCTGAGAAAAAGCTTACTGAAGCATCTCTGAGGGTGAGATTATCTGTATTCAGTTTGATTAGGCATAGATTTGCGCATTTTATTTTATTTTACTTGGTGACTTACTTTGTTCTGTCTGTTACTACTTTGAACCACTTAAATCCTACTGTCTGTATTTAATAAAATCACTTTTTATTTAATAATTTACTCAGAGTATGTATTAATACCTGGGGGAGCAAACAACTGTGCATATCTCTCTATCAGTGTTATAGAGGGCGAACAATTTATGAGTTTGCCCTGCATAAGCTTTATGCAGGGTAAAACGGATTTATCTGGGTTTAGACCCCATTGGGAGTTGGGCATCTGAGTGCTAAAGACAAGCACACTTCTATGAGCTGTTTTCAGGTAAACTTGCAGCTTTGGGGCAAGTGATTCAGACCCTGGGTCTGTGTCTGGAGCCAGACTGGAGTGTCTCGCTCAGCAAGACAGGGTGCTGGAGTCCTGAGCTGGCAGGGAAAACAAAAGCAGGGGTAGTCTTTGCACATTGGGTGGCAGCTCCCAAGGGGGTTTCTGTGATCCAACCCGTCACAGGCTACTCCCCCGGTTACTTCCTCCACATTCTGAAACAAAAGGTTGTCCCTAATACATTCCAAAAACTCATTGGAACCTTTTGTATTTTGCTGTATTGCTTTTCCAACAGATGTCTGGGTAGCTAAAGTCTCCCATTACTACCAGGTCTTGTATTTTGGATATTTCTGTTATTTGTTCTAGAAATGCCACACCTACCCCCTCCTCCTAATTTGGGGGTTTATAGTGGACGCCTATCATGACATAGCCTCTGTTTTCCCCCCCTTTTATCTTAACCCATTGTAAGTGCCAAGGGCATAGGCAATTTTGCCTAGCAGTCACAGCTGGGCTGAGGTCTGCCCACAAGGGAAGGGAGTCACTGTGTCAGAGTAAGGGAAATTACAATGCCAGGTTCTATAAACAAGAGTGAGGGTCAGAGTCAGGCCACGTCAGAGAACAGAGGCAGTACCAGGTTAGGATCATGAGTAAGGATCAAAGTCAAGCTGGAATCACTGATCAAGAGATGCAGCATAGTAGTAGCCAGCCAAGATCTATGTGATTGCCCAGATATCTTCCTGGGGCAACCCCTGGGTTAAGTAGGGGCACTTAGCCAATCAGAGGGCTGCAGGCTATTGTCACTCTGGATCTCGTGGGTGGTACTTCCTACGGTGCCTATTCTCCATAGTGCTCCCTGGCTGTACCTCTGCAGGGCCTTCCAGTGGCATTGTGGCTAGTAGCTGCCCAAGGCTCTACAGACCCACATTCTAGTCCTTGGGTCCTTACACCCATAGACTTTCAACTGGTCTGCCTCTCACCTCCTTCTAGAACTCAGAACAAGTGAATATATTCTTGATGTATAGCATAACACCTCATCCCTTTTTTCTCTGCCTATCCTTCATGAACAAGCTATACCCCTCTATACCAATATTCCATCATGAGATTTATCCCACCAAGTCTCTGTGATGCCAATTAAGTCATAATTTAGCTCATGTACTAATACTTCCAGTTCATTCCCTATACTCCTTGCATTTGTGTATAGACATCTAAGACACAGGGTTAATTCTCCCATGTTATCCTTCTTGCTGCTCCTATGACCTTCTTGTAATTTTCCATTTCCTGAACTGTGCTCTGATACCTGAACTCTACACAGTATTCTAGTATCAGTCTCACCAATGTCATGTGCAGAGGTACATTCAGCTCCCTACTCCCTACAACCCTCTTTATACATCCAAGGATTGCATTAGCCCTTTTTGCTCCAGCATCGCACTTGTCCACTAGGACCCCTAAATCCTTTCCAGGGACACTGCTTTCCAGGATACAGTCCCCCATTCTGTAGATAGGGCCTACATTCTTTAGGACAAATTTTCAAAAGTGTTTAGGCATCTCAAGATGCAAATAGGTGCCTGTAGGATTTCCAAAATACCTAAGCAGGTTAGACAAACACCTGTCAGGGGTGGTCTCTGCTGAATCTGCCACAGCACAGGGAGATGAACTCGATGGCTTCTTGAGGTCCCTTCCAGCCGTACAGGTCTATGATTCCTATGAGGTCATGTGATAAAGAATAAACTTGTGCTAGAGGAAAAATAAAAAGAACAAATTGTGAAATAACAATTGTAAATTACAAAATCCTGGTAAGAACAAAGGAAATGTTCTGCTATGAACACTGTAAGTGATTGCTTAAATACTAGCATCAATTACTATTTTCTGTGATTATTTATTGTTAGAACCTTACACTAAGCAGTACAGTGACATCCATCTGCACAACGTTAACCAAGGCGTGCTAAGGAAAACAGGAGTAACCAAAACACTGCTTTTAAACAGGAATTAAAAATAAATAAATCAACTGGAGTGAAATTGCATTTACAGCAGTTTATAGGAAACAGAGTAACAGTCAGGCATCGGAACAGTAGATAAGACTTCCATAAAGTGACAATGAATTATTTTGTGTAACAAAGACATATACGGTCATGTGCTTTAACACCACCGTCCTGGAGAGGGGTTGGGCCAGCAAGGAACATAAACCTCTCTGCCACCCATGTGCTATTTTGGCAACCACTGCACACGGCTCACCCCCTTGTGGTAACTTTTGTCCCCGCTGCCCCTCGCTATCCCGGGGTTTACCCCTCTGCCTCTGTCTGGCAGCGCACCTCCCCCTATCGTAACCCCAGTTGCTGCGCCCTCGCCCTGATTCTGTCTACCTGCCCCCGCCCCCCATTCCCCTGCCTCCACCAGCTATTCCACCCGCTTCTGGACACGTTTCGGCCCCTGCCCCATAAGCAGGGGGCCCCTCTGCAGCCCTTCAGCTGGGAGGAGATTCTGATGGCAAGTTGGGGCAGCGGCTTCAGCGGATGTTCCCGAGCACGTTCAGATCACTCCAGCCTGCTCAGTAACAGCTCAGCAATGTGGGAAAATTCCTCTCCTCCGCCCTCTCAGGGGCTGAGCTTCCTGCGTTAGAGGCTGCTGCTGCTGCCGCCTCCATTGTGATCTGGGAGCCTGGGCTGAGCAGCTGCTGCTCCCCAGCGGGGTCTGTCCAAGCCCCCTCTGTGCCCCCCAGCCCAGGTGGGGACTTTCTGCAGGGGGTGGAACCAACCCCTGGGGCAGCCCCGGGCTCTGCCGATACCAGCTCCTGAGCCGGAGCCTGCAGGTGAGGGGAGAGACCCGGGGGAAAGGGCTGGGACCGGGCAGGAAAGTGACTCTGCACCACCGGCCCCTCCTCGCCCCAGCTCCGCTCCCGGGCGGGGGTCTGCGAGTCCCAGAGCTGCTGCCCTCCCTGACCCCCCGCTCTCGTTAGCACTTGCAGGAGCCGATCCAGCTAGGAGAGTGAATGTCCCCAGCACAGTGACCAAGGCTCCTGGGCAGAGGGGGAAGGAGATGGGAAAAACAGTCTGGAAGGGGCAGCAGGAGTTTATTGCGGAGGGAGGTTCCCGGCTCCCAGCCCTGCCCAGCTCCATTCCCTGCAGCGCCCCGGGGCAGATTGACTTTCCTGGGAACAAGGTCAGGAGCAGGGAGAGGAAAACCAGTTACTGCCTCCGCCTGGTCCCTGCATTGCTGAGGGAATGTGCTGCCCTGGGGGACAGTGTCGGGGGGGATCCCTGAAACTGGCTCCTTTGATTCTGCTCTTTTCTAAGGCCAGGTTTACACTAGGAAATTAGGTCAGTATTGTGACAGCGTACCCCATAAGGCTTTATGGGGGGGTGTTTATAAATGTATGTATGATATAACTGAAATATGTTTTGTGCTGCCTGTGCCATGTAACATATCTCCGTAAAGGTTATGGTCTACTATATCTATTCATCCTATTTGTACATATATATCATTTTCTACTTGAGGTTAAGAATATGGGCTGTATGCTTGCTTGATTTCTAAGTAAGCTTTGTGAGGCATTTGGTCAGCTTCTTTAGGAAGGAATTCGCCAGGTTAAGTACCTGATCAGGAAACACTTGGGGAACAATGCATCTTGGAATGCTCCAATCCACATGAGAAGTCTTCCTGGAGACATGCAAGATACCATGTGGACAATGGCTTCAGCCTGTAAAGACTGAGTCATGCAGGGACATGTGACTTGCCCAGGTGACTCCAGAACTCAATCTTGGAGCTGGACTTTGCATAGGAGGGAGGAGGGGGGTCTCCTCCCACAAGAGAGAGTCTATTTAAACCTGGGGGAGACCCCTCCATTTGGTCTTCAGATGGCTAAAGAAGGAACCTCTCCACACCCCCCGAGGATACTTGAAGGAGACTAAAACAAAGGACCATAACTACAGGGGGTGTGAGTGATTGCTGGACCCAGGCTAAAAGGAGATTAGCCTGTAAAAGGGAGTGCTCTGGAACTGGTGAGGAAATCATCTGTATTTAGTTTGATTAGACATAGATTTGCGCATTTTATTTTACTTTGCTTGGTTACTTACTTTGTTCTGTCTGTTACTACTTGGAACCACTTAAATCCTACTGTCTGTATTTAATAAAATCACTTTTTATTTAGTAATTTACTCAGAGTATGTATTAATACCTGGGGGAGCAAACAACTGTGCATATCTCTCTATCAGTGTTATAGAGGGCGAACAATTTATGAGTTTGCCCTGCATAAGCTTTATGCAGGGTAAAACGGATTTATCTGGGTTTAGACCCCATTGGGAGTTGGGCATCTGAGTGCTAAAGACAAGCATACTCCTGTGAGCTGGTTTTCAGGTAAACTTGCAGCTTTGGGACAAGTGATTCAAACCCTGGGTCTGTGTCTGGAGCCAGACTGGAGGGTCTCGCTCAGCAAGACAGGGTGCTGGAGTCCTGAGCTGGCAGGGAAAACAGAAGCAGGGGTAGTCTTGGTACATTGGGTGGCAGCTCCCAAGGGGGTTTCTGTGATCCAACCCGTCACAAGTATAATTACCTCACTCAGGGGTGTGAAAAATCCACACCCCAAGAAAAGTAACACAGTTAAACTGACCTAATCCCTGGTGTAGACCAGGGGTGGCCAACCTTCTGAAGCACTTAGAGGAGAGGAAAGTGATCAGGAACAGTCAGCATGGATTCACCAAGGGCAAGTCATGCCTGACTAACCTAATTGGCTTCTATGAGGAGATAACTGGCTCTGTGGATGAGGGGAAAGCAGTGGAGATAACTGGCTCTGCGGATGAGGGGAAAGCAGTGGATGTGTTAATCCTTGACTTTAGCAAAGCCTTTGATACGGTCTCCCACAGTATTCTTGCTGCCAAGTTAAAGAAGTATGGGCTGGATGAATGGACTATAAGGTGGATAGAAAGCTGGCTAGATCATTGGGCTCAACGGGTAGTGATCAATGGTTCCATGTCTAGTTGGCAGCTGTTATCAAGCGGAGTGCCCCAAGGGTTGGTCCTGGGGCCGGTTTTGTTCATTATCTTCATTAATGATCTGGAGGATGGCGTGGACTGCACCCTCAGCAAGTTTGCAGATGACACTAAACTGGGAGGCGTGGTAGACATGGTGGAGGGGAGGGATAGGATACAGAGGGACCTAGACAAATTAGAGGATTGGGCCAAAAGAAATCTGATGAGGTTCAACAAGGACATGTGCAGAGTCTTGCACTTAGGACGGAAGAATCCATGCACTGCTACAGACTAGGGACCAAATGGCTAGGCAGCAGTTCTGCAGAAAAGGACCTAGGGGTTACAGTGGATGAAAGGCTGGATATGAGTCATCAGTGTGCCCTTGTTGCCAAGAAGGCTAACGGCATTTTGGGCTGTATAAGTAGGAGCATTGCCAGCAAATCAAGGGACGTGATCATTCCCCTCTATTCGGCATTGGTGAGGCCTCATCTGGAGTACTGTGTCCAGTTTTGGGCCCCACACTACAAGAAGTATGTAGAAAATTGGAAAGAGTCCAGCGGAGGGCAAAAAAAAAAGATTAGGGGTCTGGAGCACATGACTTATGAGGAGAGGCTCAGAGAACTGGGATTGTTTAGTCTGCAGAAGAGAAGAATGAGGGGGGATTTGATAGCTGCTTTCAACTACCTGAAAGGGGGTTCAAAGAGGATGGATCTAGACTGTTCTCAGTGGTAGGAGATGACAGAACAAGGAGTAATGGTCTCAAGTTGCAGTGGGGGAGGTTTAGGTTGGATATTAGGAAAAACTTTCACTAGGAGGGTGGTGAAGCATTGGAATGGGTTACCTAAGGAGTTGGTGGAATCTCCTTCCTTTGAGGTTTTTAAGGCCCGGTTTGACAAAGCCCTGGCTGGGATGATTGAGTTGGGGATTGGTCCTGCTTTGAGCAGGGGGTTGGACTAGATGACCTCCTGAGGTCCCTTCCAACCCTGATATTCTATGATTCTATGAACCTATGGCTCCGGAGCTACATGCGGCTCTTCAGAAGTTAATATGCGGCTCCTTGTACAGGCACCGACTCCGGGGCTGGAGCTACAGGTGCCAACTTTCCAATGTGCCAGGGGGTGCTCACTGCTCAAACCCTGGCTCTGCCACAGGCCCTGCACCCACTCCACCCCTTCCTGCCCCCTCCCCTGAGTCTGCCATGCCCTCGCTCCTTCCCTCCGCTCCCCCAGAGCCTCCTGCATGCCACGAAACAGCTCATCGGGGGAGGCGCTGATCAGCGGGGCTGCCGGTGGGTGGGAGGTGTTGGGAGTGGGGTGGGGGGAGCTCATAGGAGGCTGCTGACATATTACTGTGGCTCTTTGGCAATGTACATTGGTAAATTCTGGCTCCTTCTCAGGCTCAGGTTGGCCACCTCTTGTGTAGACAGTGCTGGATTGACAGAAGAATTCTCCCATGGACATAGCTACTGCCTTGTGGGAGGTGGAGCACCTACCTCGACAGGAGAAGCCTTCCTGTTGGCGTAGGTAGCATCTTTACTGAAGATGCAGCTGTGCTGCTGCAGCACTGTAAGTGTGAACCTGCCCTAAGATTTGGTTCAGAGACTTTTAAAAATTTCTCAGTCCTGGTCTACACTACGAGTTTAGGTCAAATTTAGCAGCGTTAGATCGATTTAACCCTGCACCCGTCCACACGACGAAGCCATTTTTGTCGACTTAAAGGATTCTTAAAATCGATTTCTGTACTCCTCCCCGATGAGGGGATTAGCGCTGAAATCGACATCGCCAGGTCAAATTTGGGGTAGTGTGGACGCAATTTGACGGTATTGGCCTACAGGAGCTATCCCAGAGTGCTCCATTGTGACTGCTCTGGACAGCACTTTGAACTCAGATATGCTAGCCAGGTACACGGGAAAAGCCACGGGAACTTTTGAATTTCATTTCCTGTTTGGCCAGCGTGGCGAACTCAGCAGCACTCAGCAGCACAGGTGACCATGCAGTCCCCCCCAGAATGTTTCTACATTTCTACATTTGCTTAACGGCAAAAGTATCATGCCTCGCTAGCGATCCTGCCTGAGCCAGGTCACTGAGTCACGTGCACTCTGCGCTGTGTCAGCCTTGGGTGGGGGCATGACCGCTTTGTGAGCAGGAAGACCATAGATATAGACATTGCATTAGGTAGCTTCTGTAGCTAGAGAAAACATTCCTGTGCATTCGGCAAAGTCTGTGGCAAAAAAAGAGAAGCCCCCTAGTGTAGTGGTTATCACGTCCACCTAACACACAAAAGCCCCGTAGTGTAGTGGTTATCACATTCACCTAACCCATGAAACGTCCCTGGTTGGAAACAGGTCACTGTTCCTTTTTTGACTCCCCTCCTGCATTTTTAGTCTTAGGCCTTGTCTACACTACGAGAGTACTTCGATTTTAGTTAATTCGACTATGTGGAATCGATATTACTAAGTCGAACGTGTGTGTCCACACTAAGGACAGTAATTCGACTTTGTGAGACTTTGTGAGTCCACACTAACGGGGCAAGCGTCGACATTGGAAGCGGTGCACTGTGGGCAGCTATCCCACAGTTCCCGCAGTCCCCCCTGCCCTTTGGAATTCTGGGTCGAGCCCCAAATGCCTTCTGGGTAAAAAAATGTGTCGAGGGTGCTTTTGGGCGCCTGTCGTCATCCGTCCGTCACTCAAGCCCTCCCTCCCTCCCTCCCTCCCTGAAAGCGCCGGCGGGAAATAATTTTGCGCGCTTTTCTGATTACTGACAGCGCGGACGCCACAGCAGTGCGAGCATGGATCCCGCTGCGACCATCGCTGCAGTTGTGGCAGTTCTCAACGCCTCGCAGCTTCTCCTCCACCTGTACCAGAGGCAGCTGCAGATCAATCATGAGAGGAGGCTACGGCACTACCGTGACGGCATGAAGTCGGACACTAGCTCCGACCTCTCTGAGAACATGAGACCCAGCGCCCAGGACATCTCGCTGTCACTGGGTCTTGTTGATACTGTTGAACGGCGATTCTGGGCCCGTGAAACCAGCACGGAATGGTGGGACCGCATAGTGCTGCAGGTCTGGGATGAATCCCAGTGGCTGCGCAACTTTCGCATGCGGAAGGGGACTTTCCTCGAACTGTGTGAGTTGCTGTCCCCTGCCCTGAAGCGAAAGGACACCCGGATGCGGGCAGCCCTGACTGTCCAGAAGCGAGTGGCCATAGCCCTCTGGAAGCTCGCAACGCCAGACAGCTACCGGTCCGTCGCTAACCAGTTTGGCGTGGGCAAGTCTACCGTGGGGGTTGCTGTTATGCAAGTAGCCAGGGCAATCGTCAAGCTACTGCTATCTAAGGTAGTGACCCTGGGAAACGTGGAGCTCATCAGAGATGGCTTTGCCGAGATGGGATTCCCAAACTGCGGTGGGGCTATAGATGGGACTCACATCCCTATCCTGGGACCGGACCACCAGGCCAGCCAGTACATAAACAGAAAGGGATACTTTTCCATGGTGCTGCAAGCACTGGTGGACCATCGGGGACGTTTTACCAATATCTACGTTGGATGGCCTGGCAAGGTTCATGACGCTAGGGTGTTCAGGAACTCCGGTCTGTGTAGACGGCTGCAGGAAGGTCTTTACTTCCCGGACCACAAAGTAACTGTTGGGGATGTGGAGATGCCTACAGTCATCCTCGGGGACCCTGCATACCCGCTAATGCCCTGGCTCATGAAGCCCTACACTGGCGCACTGGACTCAGGGAAAGAACTATTCAACTACCGGCTCAGCAAGTGCAGAATGGTGGTGGAGTGTGCTTTTGGCCGTCTCAAGGGCAGATGGAGAAGCCTACTCACTCGCTGTGATCTCAGCGAGACCAATATCCCCATTGTGATAGCTGCTTGCTGTGTGCTCCACAATTTGTGTGAGAGCAAGGGGGAGACCTATATGTCAGGGTGGGAGGTTGAGGCAAATAGCCTGGCTTCTGATTACGTCCAGCCAGACAGCAGGGCGATTAGAAGATCACAGCGGGACGCACTGTGCATCAGGGAGGCTTTGAAAGCCAGGTTCCTGACTGAACAGGGTCTCCAGTGACTTTTTACTTTGTGGACACAGATGCTGAACCTGCCCCCGTTTCTTTACCCAGTTACTGTTGACTATCCTTCCAAGTTACATACCCCCTTCCCCACCTTCCCAACAAATAAAATCTGTTCTGTTCTGTTAATGAACAAGGTTCTCTTTTTTACTGTTTTCGCGGGAATGTTTTAAACCGGGGACGCAGACTGTGGCGGGGGGCGGGCTTACTGTTTTGATGCAAATGATGCTTCTAAAGTCCGGGAATGACAGGCTCCGCAGTGCTGCATTGGTTGTTTCAACGCAGCCTGCCAGCAGTCCTGGGCGGGACTGGATGTATGTGTCGGCCAAGTGACTTTCTGGCAGGGGGCGGAGGGTAACAGATCCCCTGCTGCGTGGCTCTGTGATCCAGGATAAGGACCGCGGCATAGGATCTCTAACTGCCCTCCCCCGACACAAAGTCACAGATCAACCCCCTCGCACCCCAGAACAAGAAAACCGCCTCCCAGACTGACCAGGGTAACTGGTGACTGTGCTGTGTATGTGTCCTGATGCTGGACCTGCCCCCGCCTCTGTAGCCTGCTACAGGTGACTGTCCTGTCCAAGTAACAAACCCCTTCCCCCCCTTCAGACAGAATCCCCTCCAAAAGACACTCTCGGAAACAGTACTTAACAGAAACAGATGTTTTATTACGAACCGCACATGAAAAGGGGGGGGGGAAGGAAACTTGGACATGGGCTAGTGTGAGATGGGTAGGAAAGGACTTTTCAAAGTTTGGAACGAGAGCCTTCCATTGCTGCAGCAGTGTGCAGTGGCCGACTGACAGTTTTAACGGCCCTTGCCGCCCCTCCTTCTTTGTACTTTTGGTGAGGGGGGTGTGGGACTTGGTGGCGGGGGAGGGCGGTTAGAGATAGACAGCAGCAGTGCTCTGTCCTCCTGCCTCCGGTCTTGCAGAACATCCACTAGGCGCCGGAGCGTCTCCGTTTGCTCCCTCATTAGTCCAAGCAGGGTTTGAGTAGCCTGCTGGTCCTCCTGGCGCCACCTCTCCTCCCGTTCCATGACTGCTCTGTGCATTTGTGACAAGTTCTCCCTCCACTGTGTCGTCTGGGCTGCCTGCTCTCGTGAGCACTCCATAAGTTCATAAAACATGTCTTCACGAGTTTTTCTCTTCCTTCTTCTAATCTGCGCTAGCCTCTGGGAGTGTGATGCCAGGCTGGGTTGGGAGACAGTCGCAGATGTGTCTGTGGGAATGGGAAAAAGGGAGTAAATTCCTGAGACAGATAAATGAAGTTGCTAACAAAGAGCATAGTCTTTCTCTGTGAACAACACCATGCACTGCACCTTTCACATGCGCACTCAGGACAAGGTCGAATTTTCGGCCCTCGCCTTATGTGTCTGGGGTCCTGCAGTTGCGATCAGAGAAGCGTTGCAGGACACCTCTACTTCTGCTGCGGGAAAACATGGTAAGCCGTAGACTTGTGGCAGCTTAAACATGTAATAGTAGCACTGGGCTCCTTTCGCACTGAATGCAAGGCCACTCTCTGCTGGCAGCAATCAGGGAAGCATGAGCTCTGCCCCTGTCCCACCATCTCGCGGCTGTCCCCGGGAAAGATCCCTGTATGCTGCCCCTCTGCCGCCTCCACCGCGTGGCTGTAAAGCAGTCCAAATACTAACATTCCCCTCCCTAATTTAAAGCAGGGCGTCATGTGTGACATAACCCTCATGAGGATCTCGGAGACCGAGAGGGGAAGGATGCTGCGTGAATGCATGCAGAGGCCTGGGCCATATGCCGCCATGCTGTGCCGCGCACTGATCCCCGACTACCTCATGGACTCATGGCGTGGGAACGTGTGCTACCACGGGGGACCAAACAAGATTGCCCTGCCGTTGAACCTCGTGCGCATGCTGGAGCGGTACCTCCAGGAGAGCTATGCGGAGCTATCCCAGGAGGACTGTCTGTCCATTCCCGGGCACATTGACCGCCTTTTCCTTTAAGTTGAGCATAACGGACTACAGAGTGGAGGGGCCGTGTTGTGGACTAATCATGAATATCCGGACAGTACTTGATTTTCTATACATAGTTAGTAGTAAAAAGTTTACTAAGCCAACTAAATCATGAACAACAAATTACTGATATAGTTATTATTCCTGTTTTGTTATAAATAAAAGTTTCTATGTTTAACTGAGTGACTGAAAAGCCCATTCTTAACAATATAAATATTCCACTTATGTTAAAATGAAATGTTTAGATGTTTAAAGCACTCACTGCTTGATCCTTCCCCTGATTCGGTGTCCGGGGTAAGGGCTGTGGACGGTTGGTAGGGGATCTCGGTAAGGGTGATGAAGAGCTCCTGGCTGTCGTTGAAATCAGCGGTGCAAGCGCTGTCGACTGCCTCGTCCTCCTCATCTCCTTCCTCATCTTCCCCGTCACCTAACATTTCCGAGGAGGAACCGGCCGTGGACAATATCCCATCCTCGGAGTCCACGGTCACTGGTGGGGTAGTGGTGGCGGCCGCACCTAGGATGGAATGCAGTGCCTCGTAGAAACGTGATGTGTGGGGCTGGGATCCGGAGCGTCGGTTTGCCTCTTTGGTTTTTTGGTAGCCTTGTCTCAGCTCCTTGATTTTCACGCGGCACTGCGTTGCATCCCGGCTGTATCCTCTCTCTGCCATGGCTTTAGAGATCTTCTCATAGATCTTTGCATTCCTTCTTTTGGAGCGCAGCTCTGAAAGCACGGACTCATCGCCCCACACAGCGATGAGATCCAAGACCTCCCGATCAGTCCATGCTGGGGCCCTCTTTCTATTAGATTGCACGGCCAACTCTGCTGGAGAGCTCTGCATCGTTGCTAGTGCTGCTGAGCTCTCCACGCTGTCCAAACAGAAAATGAGATTCAAACTGGCCAGACAGGAAAAGGAATTCAAATTTTCCCGGGGCTTTTCCTGTGTGGCTGGTCAGAGCATCCGAGCTCTAAGTGCTGTCAAGAGCGTCAACAGAGTGGTGCACTGTGGGATAGCTCCCGGAGCTATTACCGTCGATTTCCATCCACACCTAGCCTAATTCGATATTGCCATTTCGAATTTAGCGCTACTCCTCTCGTTTTCGAGGATTACAGAAGTCGAATTTAAAAGAGCTCTATTTCGAACTAAGTAGCTTCCTGGTGTGGACGGGTGCAGGGTTAATTCGATGTAACGGCGCTAAATTCGATATAAGCTCCTAGTGTAGACCAGGCCTTAGAACAGACCGCGCTGTGAAATTTTACTTTGAATTATATCAATTATGAGTTAAATAATATGGAAGCTCTCTCTAAGTTATAGTCTCGGGTTCCTTACCCTTTCAGCTGCTCTGATAAATTAACATTTTTGTTAGGGGTGGGGGGAAATTTTCATGAAGCCTTTTATAGGGACTAATGCTCTCTAGGACTCTATGGGCCATGTTAAGGTTATTTCAAAGTGCAATCCTTCGTTCTGGATTTGCCATTCCACAGGTTGAACTGCTCCTTACTACTTTCCAGGCTTCATGAGCCATGGGAGCAAGGGGTAGGCTGGGGTAGGTGCGACCGCGCGGTGCTGCTGGCTGGGAGAGCAGCCTGAGGCAGAAGCCTCCAGCTGGCATGATATTCCAGGCAGGACTGAATCTCCATGAGACGAAACTTAAAGAAGAGAATGACCTGGAGTCACTCCCATTCGGTGCTCTAAGAGGAGGATAGCCATGTCTGTCCAGGCACCCCTGATCGACCTCACTGAGGTCTGCCAGCTGAGTGGGGCTGCGTGGGACCCCGGTTGGCCGGAGCTGGCGAACGGAGCCCCAGACCGGCAGCGGGCTGAGCCGCTCACCCCACTGCTGGTCTGGGGCTCCGTCCGCCGGCCCCGCTCAGCCCACTGCCTGCCTGGGGTTCCGATCATCCAGGCAGGCAGTGGGCTGAGCGGGTCCAGTGGACGGGACCCCGGAAAAAAGGCATGAAACGATTGTCTGCCATTGCTTTCACGGGAGGGGGGCTGACGACATGTACCCAGAACCACCCGAGACAAAGTTTTTGCCCCATCAGGCATTGGGAGCTCAACCCAGAATTCCAATGGGCGGCGGAGACTGCGGGAACTGTGGGATAGCTACCCACAGTGCAACGCTCCGAAAGTCGACGCTAGCCTCGGTACTGTGGACGCACTCCACCGACTTAATGGTCTTAAGTGGAGAAACACACAATCAACTGTATCAAATCAATTTCTAAAAAATCGACTTATATTAAATCAACCTAATTTCTTAGTGTAGACATACCCGCAGTGGGTTTAGTCCTGGTGGGCAGAATCTAGAATCTGGCTTCAGGTAAAGAGCCCGGGGGAAACTGGGGTGTAAAATGGACTAAAACTTTTTCTGATGCCTGCCCAATGGCCCTTCTTGCCTTGACAGGCTGCAGAATGACATCCACATCTTGCTCCAGATCCTCCCATCCTCCCAGGGGACAGGGAAGAGACATGGCTGCTGCAGTGGTGCTGGCTCAGGTAAGTGATTGGCAGGGAGCCGGTGGGGAGGGTGGGGTTTGACTGGACGTGGGGGAGGGACAGGAAATACAGGAGGAAAGTTGAATGAGGAATGAAAAACCTCTGTTGAGTTCTTTGCTCTTTACACAAAAAACACAATATGGAGAAGCCACATGGGCACAGCTAGGTCCCAAATAACCATGTTTAGTAACTACACAGACATGCAAGGCCCAGCCACATATTTACACTACTGCTTAGATTAGTCCTTGGCAGCTTCTAAACCATAGAACATAGTGAGCCACCCGATAGCTCACAAAATTCTTAAAAGGATGTAACAGGGTTTTGTGGATTGCTTGGTCCTTAAGGGCAGCTAATCATCAACAGGAGCCCTTACCATGTCCCTCTGCTTCTGCCACAGTGGGTTTCAACCATCTGGATTCTCAGCTACTAGCTGGTAGTGCCCCCACCTGACTGTTGAAGGGAGCCAGGAACCCTACCCTACTTCCCTATGTAGTTTCAGTTATTCCTGAACCGGTCCTTCCCCACAGGACTAGCCTGATGCCTCCGTACATACCTTCCGTAATGGATGAACCAACAATCAATGTACATTTTATTTACAAGGGGAAATATACAGGAAGCCTATAAAGGGAAGGGAAAGATGGACTTGGAGTAGATACATCAGTAACACCATACAACTCGCAAGTAACACAACCCCTAGAGTGGATTGACGAGTCCAGTTTATTCCACACTAATGGGCTCCATAAGGTGGAGAGAGAGGGGTACTCCGTGGGGGGGGGAGGGAGAAAGGGGGGGTGCTCCGTGGGAGGGGGAGAAGAATGGACGTTAAAGGGGGGGGGTGGCAACAAAGGATACTGCCAGAGCCGCCGAGCCTGCCTCACCTCATGCCGGGGGAAAGTCACACTCACAGGTGAGTTCCTTCCCTCACCCCTACCCCCTCCCCTTCCCAGACACCCCAGCAGCCAATCCCCTCCCTCAGACTGTGCTGCATTCTGCTCTCTCTAGGACCCAGCAGCCCTGCTCTTACATGCTCCACTGCTTCCCCAGAGTGGTGCCCCCAGGCAGAGTGGTGCCCTAAGTGGCTGCCTATTCTGCCTATGGCTAAGGACGGCCCTGGCCGGAAATGGTGGCCATTTTGAATAAGGGCAGTTTGACTCTACACCCCTGAAAGTAATGGGAGGTGGTGGCCATGTAGAACAAGGGAGAATGTGTGAGTTCTGTGTCAGGAATCATGTGAAATGTCCAAAAATCCCAACTAAATATTGTGAGACTCATGATAAAAGCACCGGAAGTGGCAGCTCCTGGCATCACGGTTTCACCATAAAAATAGTGTGTTTTTAATTACAGCTCTGAGAAATTTCCCCTTCCCCAGGGAAAATTTCCTGCTCTCTGTGGGGTGGGGGTGAGGGATTTTGCAGCTCTCCCTGTGACTGAGCTGGTGGGATTGTGGCTGGGGCAGCAGGTTCTGAGAGGGGGACTCTGGCTGTTTCAGGGGCTGGTGACCTTCGAGGAGGTGGCGGTGTATTTTACTGAAGAGCAATGGGCTCTGCTGGACCCCAGTCAGAGAGCCCTCTACAGGGACGTCATGCAGCAGAACTATGAGAATGTGACCTCGCTGGGTAAGGATTCCTGTCCCCTCGGGTATTAGAAGGAGTGGGGGTCTCTGAAGCATCTGGGTCGGCTTCTGCTCAGGGTTCATCCCTGGTCCCTTAGATTTCAGGAGGATCAGCCCCAGAAACCATGTGAGAGAGACTGTTCCCTCCTGATACCCCTCCCAGGGAAGAGGAGATTCAGAGACATAGTGAAGAAGCTCATCCCCAGAATTTCCAAGGGAGAGGATGGGCTGTATGTAGCACTCTGTGTTTCTAAACACGGGCTCACACACAGAGAGATGTCTCCTCTCCATCCTTTCCCAGGACTATCTCCATGGCTGGAAAGGGCTGTGGTCTGAGCAGGGCTAGGAAGGAGTAAGAGGTTGCACAACTGTGTTGTGCCAAAGTCATAAAAAACCCCAGTGTGTGGAGATCGCTGAACCTCCTGCAGGGGGAGCTGTACACGTCCCAAGAATCATCTGACCTCTCCAAAGGGTCTTCAGGAATATCTGTTTGGTTTATGCAGCTCTGGTTGATGAAGGCAGCTGTGTTGATATAGTATACTTGGATTTCTTCAGGGCATTTGACTTGGTACCACATGACATTTTGATTTAAAAACCTTGTGTTATATGGAATGAACAAGACCACACAGTAGATGGATTCACAACTGGGTCATTTACGGATCTCAAAATGTTTTTGTTAATGGGGAGAAGTCAATGAGCAGGGCTGTTTCTAGTGGGTGCCCTAGGGATCAGTTCTTGGTCCAACACTACTTAATATTTTTATCAACAATCTTCATGATGATGTAAAACCTTTGCTGGTAAGGTTTGTGGACGACACAAAGATTAGTGGGGTATCAATAATAATGAGGACAGGTTATTGTTACCAAGTGATCTGAATTTCCTGCTTAAATGGTCATAATCCAATAAAATGTGTTTTAGTACCTGCACAGCCAAATGCAAGTTAATACATCTGAGAAAACAAGAATTCAGATTGTACCTACAGCATGAAGGATTCTGGGCTTGGCTACACTACAGAGGCTAGAGCAGCATAGCTAGTGCACTGTAGCTGCGCTGGCATAACCCCATAGATGTAGCCAAATCTGACCTTCTGAAATAAAAAATCATAGTTGATGACCTGGGTTTCATTATCTTTCCTTTTAATTTAAACTGAATCAACCTGTGACTAGAGCCAAGGTTATTTCCTACGACCACCTCTTCTATGATGTCCTCACTACTTACTAAAACCAAGTCTAAAATTGCATCAACTCTGTTAGATTGGTGACCGTTTGATGAAGAAACTGTCGACATTGTAGATAATCATGCAGCGCTGTGGCAAAAAGGACTCGTGCGATCCTGGGGTGTATAAAAGGGGGAGTATCCGGCAGAAGCGAGGAAGAGATTGTGCCTGTATATGCAGCATTGGAGAGACCACTGCTGGAATACTGCCTCCAGTTCTGGTGTCCACACTTCAAGAAGGATGTGGGAACATTGGAGAGAGTTCAAAGGAGGAACACAACAACGACCCTGGGGCTGGAAGACAGGCCTTTCCATTGGAGGACCTCAACGTATCCAGCTTATTGAAGAGAAGGTTGAGAGGGGAATTGATCAGTCTGTATAGGTGCTTACACATGGAAAATAGATTTGATAATGGCGGGGTGAGGGCTTTTAAGCCTTGCTCAGGAAGGAATAACTTGAAGCAGTGGCTGGAAGCTGAAGTTACACAAATTCTTCCTTGAAATAAGATGCAATTTCCCAGCAGTGAGGCTAATTAAACATTGACACCATCTTACCAAGGGGGGTAGGGGACTTATCATCACTTTGAGTCTTTAAAGTGACATTAGTTCTCTCTTAAAACAATATGCTTTAATCCAGTTTCTGGGGGATGTTTTGTGGCCTGGGCAGAGGCAGGGTAGATGGTTGTAGTGGAACTCAGTGTCCCACCCCTCCACTCCCCACAACCTCAATGCCTCCCTCACCTGAGCCCACAACCTCTCTTCCCTCCCCAATCATCCACCCCATTTATACCCCTCTTCCCTTATTCCCCCACTCCTCTGCCCCCTGGTATCTCTTCCCTCCCAGGAGGCATTCCCATGTATGTTTCCCTCAACCCCCAAAGATTTTGATTACATTCTCCCCAAAATGAAATTGTCACCCATGATTCACAAATTGTAGCAACCTCTGGCCACTCAGTCCAAAACTTATTTTGTCTTAGATGGGGGCTTATGATTAACTTATCCTTAGTTATACTAATTGAAGGGTGAATTCATAGCCATCAGTCTCAGCGAGGTCTGTGATTTATCCAGTCACTAGTACCTCTCAGTTCAACTTTACAAGGCAGCAGTAGGACATTTTTGAGGGGACCTGTAACTCGAGAACTCCTCAAAAGACCCCAAATTTGGGTCACTAATGCTCCCCAACATCCCAAAGAGGCACACAAAATGCAAAGTGATCTGAGTAACCATTCCGTTTTTAGAGCACTTACAAGAGTTGAGCTTTAAAGCCGATAAAATGGCAGGAATGGAAACCCGCTAACTGTTTTTCTGTATTGGTGCGTGCGTACTGTAAAAAATGCACATTTTCTTAAATCACATTCTCAGTCTGCATTCCCCAAAGATTTAAGGGGTGCCATGCACTATTTTGGGTAAAACTCAACAGATTGAGATCATTCTGCCCTGTATCACTTCAATAGTTTGATCTCTAGCCCTATGCAAAAAAAAAAAAAATAAATAAATGTAGAAACTCTTTTAAAAATGGCTATTTTTCTCAGGCCTTATATCTCTTGCACCTCTAGCTCAAATGACCCCAAGTTTGGGTCACTAACTGCACCCAACATCTTCCTGACGCACCCCAAATTTTAAAGGAGTCTGACAAAGGATGTAAATTTTAGAGGACTTAGAAAAGTCAACCTTTTAACAGAAGTCGTGATGCAACCGTCACTATAGTGGCACTGCCATGCCAGTACAATTTCCTGGTTTTTCAGAAGTTTGAGTTTGAAATACATTAACTCTGTATTTCCTGTTTTTTTGGAGGTTTGGTTCTCACTGAATTTATTAAGGGTTTTTTTTGTTTTGTTTTGTCATTGAATAATGATTATAATCATTTTTTGTGGCTTCAGTTGGTCATTTATAGTGGTCAGGAACAGGGCCGGCTCCAAGCACCAGCAAAGGAAGCAGGTGCTTGGGGTGGCCAATGGAAAGGGGCAGCACGTCCGGATCTTCGGCGGCAATTCGGCGGCAGGTCCCTCTCTCCCTCTCAGAGGGAAGGACTCGCCGCCGAATTGCCGCCGAAGAATCAAGCGGCGCGGTAGAATTGCTGCAGAAGTGCCACCAATCGCAGCTTTTTTTGTTTTGTTTTTTTTGCTTCGCCGCTTGGAGCGGCAAAAAAGCTGGAGCCGGCCCTGGTCAGGAAAGAATATTTTTCCCCAATGTACAAATGGCTAGTTGTGTTCTAGGATGGGGTCTTCGTGTGTATGTTTTCCTCCTCTGTAGCATAAGAGATTGGCCACAGTTGAAGACAGGACACCAAATTCATAGATTCATAGTTTCTAGGACTGGAAGGGACCTCGAGAGGTCATCGAGTCCAGTCCCCTGCCCTCATGGCAGGACCAAATACTGTCTAGACCATCCCTGATAGACATTTATCTAACCTACTCTTAAATATCTCCAGAGATGGAGATTCCACAACCTCCCTAGGCAATTTATTCCAGTGTTTAACCACCCTGACAGTTAGGAACTTTTTCCTAATGTCCAACTTAAACCTCCCTTGCTGCAGTTTAAGCCCGTTGCTTCTTGTTCTATCCTTAGAGGCTTAGGTGAACAAGTTTTCTCCCTCCTCCTTATGACACCCTTTTAGATACCTGAAAACTGCTATCATGTCCCCTCTCAGTCTTCTCTTTTCCAAACTAAACAAACCCAATTCTTTCAGCCTTCCTTCATAGGTCATGTTCTCAAGACCTTTAATCATTCTTGTTGCTCTTCTCTGGACCCTCTCCAATTTCTCCACATCTTTCTTGAAATGCGGTGCCCAGAACTGGACACAATACACCAGTTGAGGCCTAACCAGCACAGAGTAGAGTGGAAGAATGACTTCTCGTGTCTTGCTCACAACACACCTGTTAATACATCCCAGAATCATGTTTGCTTTTTTTGCAACAGCATCACACTGTTGACTCATATTTAGCTTGTGGTCCACTATAACCCTTAGATCCCTTTCTGCCGCACTCCTTCCTAGACAGTCTTTTCCCATTCTGTATGTGTGAAACTGATTTTTCCTTCCTAAGTGGAGCACTTTGCATTTGTCTTTGTTAAACTTCATCCTGTTGGGGTGGACCAGTACTTCAAGGTGGTACAGAAAACCCTCTTTCTAGATTCTTGGCTGGTGTGTCTTACTCACATGCTCAGGGTCAAACTGATCACCTGATTTGGGGTTAGGAATCAATTTTCCTGCAACTCCGATTGGCTGGAACCTTGGCAGAGGAGGGGGTTAGATTTCCTGAGTCTGCAGCATTGGGTCTGGCTTCCCTGCTGGGATCATCTGAGCATATCTTACCAAATCAATTCCCTGCCAGTGCAGGGGCCTCAGACATTAGTAGCATGTTGGTCTCTCCTGTTCTCTCCCTGTGCCACACAGTTTACTTTCCTGGGGACTGAAATGTTTTCAACTAAAGTCTCTGGGCTTAATATAGGGGTTCCCTTGGTGAAAATAAAAGGCCTGTGATACACATTAGGTCAGACTAGATGATCTATTGGTCCCTTCTGCCCTTAAGCTCTGTGAAGAATACACGGGCACCCACTCATCCGGCACATCTGGAAACAGCTGTGTCTCAGAATAATTGTAAAATCCTGGTCTCACCTGCTTTCTTTCCCCGGAGCAGGATTTCCAATTGCCAAACCCAACATAATATTCCAGCTGGAACGAGGGGAAGAGCCGTGGGTGCCAGATCTCCCCAGCTTTGAGGAAAGGGACATCCTGAGAAACATCCGCACAGTTGAGCAAGTGATTAAATGGACACAGAAACCACCCGGCATTGGCATAATCAGCTGGGATTCCCACAAAGGGCCCGTGAGCTCCCCCACTTCTGCTTCATCTCACCCAGGTCAGGATTGTGACTAGCTGATGTCGTATCCTCATGTCAGATGCAAGTCAGGGCTTCCCATCCATCCTGACTGACACCTAGCAGTAGCTCCCTCCCCACTGGGTGTTCACTTGGGATGTGGAGGCAGAACTGGTCCCCTCCTCTCTCCTTTCTGGGGAAGGGTTTTGGGGGGAGGGATTTGGCTCCTGATTTTTCCATCTCCCCAGCAGGTATTTGGTTTATTTCCTGCCATCCCATTCACTTTTTGAGGTTCCCTTTCCCCTTGGGCACAGGGAATGACCCCTGTCTGGATTATCTCTCTGTCCCAGCAGGTGATGGGATGGTGGGGGAGAGCGAGGAGGAGACTCCTCAGCAGGAAGTTCCTGAACAACACGGAAATCTATCAGGAAAAACTGAAGAGGACGTTTCCCAGAGTCCTGAGCAGAGAGAAGCCTGTGACAGACAGCAAGGAAGTAACCCAGGGATGAAACTGGGTAAATCCACTTACCATGTGGGAGGTATGAAGGACCTTAAGGAAACCACAATCCAGCCAAGAGTCTTCAGTAAAGAGGAACCATATGACTGTGCTGAGTGCGGGAGAGGTTTCAACCGGAGATCCAACCTTGTTATACATCAAAGAGTCCACACCGGCGAAAAACCCTATAACTGCCCCAGCTGTGGGAAGTGCTTCAGTCAGATATCACACCTTATTGTACATCAGAGAATCCATACAGGAGAGAGACCCTATAAATGCCTTGACTGTGAGAAAAGTTTCAAGCACAGTTCAGACCTTGTTTCACACCAGAGAATTCACACAGGGGAGAGACCATATAAATGCCCAGACTGTGGGAAGAGCTTCAGGAAGAGCTCAGTCCTTCTTTCACATCACACAATCCATACGGGAGAGAAACCCCATAACTGTCTTGAGTGTGGGAAATATTTTGCTTATTTCTCATCCCTGATTTCACACCGGAGAATCCACACAGGAGAGAGACCCTATACATGCCTCGACTGCGGGAAAACCTTCCGTCAGAAAGGTACCCTTATTATCCATCAGAGAATCCACACTGGAGAGGCACCCTATAGCTGTCTTAAGTGCGGGAAAAGCTTCAAGCAGAGATCAGACCTTAGTGTACATCAGAGAATCCATGTGGCAGAGAGACCCTATAAATGCCCCGACTGTGGGAAATGCTGCAAGCGCAGCTCAGAACTAATTTTGCATCAGAGAATCCACATGGGAGAGAAACCCTTTAACTGTTCCGAATGTGGGAAACGTTTCTGTCAGGGATCACACCTTATTAGGCATGAGAGAATTCACACAGGAGAGAGACCTTATAAATGCTCTGTCTGTGGAAAGAGCTTCAGCCAGAGATCAAACCTCACCGTACATCAGAAAATCCACACGGCAGCAAGACCCTATAACTGCCCCAAGTGCGGGAAAAGCTACAGGCGCAACTCAGAGCTTATTTCACATCAGAAAATCCACATGGGAGAGAAACCCCATAACTGCCCTGAGTGTGAAAAAAGTTTCAAGTGGAGCTCAGAACTAATTTTGCATCAGAGAATCCACACGGGAGAGAAACCCTTTAAGTGCTCCGAATGTGGGAAAAGTTTCTGTCAGAAATCGCACCTTATTAGGCATCAGAGAATTCACACAGGACAGTAACCCTTTAACTGCTCTGAATGCGGAAAGAACTTTACCCAGAGCTCAGCCCTTATTGTCCATCAGAGAATGCACACCGGAAATAAACCATATACATGTTCTGTCTGTGGGAAAAGCTACAAGGCAAAGGTCTCCCTAATATCCCACCAGAAACTGCACACAAGGTAGAAGGTGTTGGGAGCTCTCCCTGTGGTCTGTGTCCTCTTGAAGCAAAGTGTAAATGTGCTTCATTTGAGCTCTCCCTCAGGGACAATTGGTCTGTGTCCTTGTCATAACTATAAAGGGAAGGGTAACACTCTCCTGTGTACAGTACTAAAATCCCTCCTGGCCAGAGACTCCAAAATCCTTTTACCTGTAAAGGGTTAAGAAGCTCGGGTAACCTGGCTGACACCTGACCCAAAGGACCAATAAGGGGACAAGATACTTTCAAATTTTGGGGGGGAAAGGTTTGTTTTCTGCCCTTTGTTTAAGGGGTGGTTCGCTCTTGGGACTGAGAGGGACCAGACATCAATCCAGGTTCTCCCCATCTTTCTAAACAAGTCTCTCCTATTTCAAACTTGTAAGTAAAAAGCCAGGCAAGGCGTCTTAGATTTACTTTGTTTTCTCAACTTGTAAATGTACCTTTTACCAAAGTGTTTATCTTTGTTTGCTGTACTTTGAACCTAAGACAGAGGGGGGTCCTCTGAGCTCTTTAAGTTTGATTACCCTGTAAAGTTATTTTCCATACTGATTTTACAGAGATGATTTTTACCTTTTTCTTTAATTAAAAGCCTTCTTTTTTAAGAACCTGATTGATTTCTCCTTGTTTTAAGATCCAAGGAGTTTGGATCTGTATTCACCAGGGAATTGGTGAAAGGTTTCTCAAGGCTTCCCAGGGAGGGAATTCTTGGGATGGTGGCAGCGGACCAGAGCTAAGCTGATAGTTAAGCTTAGAAGTTTACATGCAGGCCCCTACATTTGTACCCTAAAGTTCAAAGTGGGGATACAGCCTTGACATGGTGGCACAGCGGTGGAGATCGTTTTAAACCCAAAAGCCAGTAAGAGATTTTTTTTTCCTTCTAGCTGCTTGGAAAGCAGAGCTGAAGGCAGATGCATATCTTATCTCTCCTTGCCTGAAGGCAGAGGTGTTAAGTTTTTTTTAACAAGGGGCTTTGTTAAGAGAAGGGTTCAAAGTGAGTAGACTTTGACTGGTAAAGGTAATTTACAAGCTGAATTGTTTTTTTTTTTTCTTTCTTTTTACATCCTCGGAAGTAGCTAGTTAGAAAGTCTCTGTTAACTCAGCAGCACTCAGCAGGAGCCTGAGCTAAGTACATCCCAGTTTCAGTCAACTGCAGAGGGGGTGACCCAGCACAAGAAAACAGGAAAATGACTACCAAAGAAGTAGCTAACAAAATAGAACTGGCCAGACTAGAAGCAGAAGAAAATGAGAGAAAACATCAGAGACTGCTTCAAATTAAAAAACTCGAGAAAGAAGCTGAGGAGGAGGCCCATAAAAGAGAAGAAAAAGCCAAACAGGAGGCCCATGAAAGAGAAGAGAAAGCCAAAGAGGAGGCCCACAAGAGAGAGATGGAGCTGGAAAAAGCCAAAGAGGAGGCCCAAGAGAAAGCCAAAGAGGAGGCCCACAAGAGAGAGATGGAGCTGGAAAAAGCCAAAGAGGAGGTGAGAGAAAAAGAAAGGAAGCATGAACTGGAAGCAGCAAGGGCTAGGCAGGATGCATCAGACCATCCTAGCAACTCCTCTCCAGGTACCACTTCCCATCCCAGGAAATTCCCCACCTACAAGGCAGGCGATGATACTGAGGCCTTCTTAGAAAATTTTGAAAGGGCCTGCCTTGGATACAGCATCATTCCAACCCAGTACATGGTAGAGCTGAGGCCGCAGCTCAGTGGACCCTTAGCAGAGGTGGCGGCTGAAATGCCTAAGGAACACATGAACAGTTATGAACTTTTTAAAAACAAGGCCAGAATCAGAATGGGGCTAACATCTGAGCATGCCCGTCGGCGGTTCAGAGCCCTAAGGTGGAAACCCGATGTGTCATTTACCCGACATGCCTACCACATTGGGAAAAACTGGGATGCCTGGATATCAGGAGCAAATGTTAAATCTACGGAAGAGTTGCCCTTCCTATTGCAAATGGAGCAGTTTTTAGAGGGTGTTCCTGAGGAAATAGAAAGGTACATCCTAGATGGGAAGCCCAAAACTGTAACCGAGGCGGAGGAGATTGGAGCCAAATGGGTGGAGGTGACAGAAAAGAAAAAAGCTAGTAGCAGTTGGAGCGAATATCAGAAGGGGCAAGCCGAAACAAAACCTTATCACCGGGGACAACCCAAGGCCCCACCCACATCCCAAGGGAAACCCCAGACGCCTTCTCACCCCACCACACCAGTCTCCATCAACCAACATCGCCCCGGTGATACCTTAGCAGGGCGATGTTTTAAATGTAATGAACTGGGGCATATAAAGGCTCACTGCCCCAAGAATCCCAACCGACTACAGTTCATTACACCCCAATCACACCAAAGATCCCCAGACCCAGATGCCTCTCTCATACCCTCGGAGCGAAGGGAAACCTTGAGAGTGGGCGGAAAGAAGGTTATCGCTTGGAGGGACACTGGGGCACAAGTGTCAACTATCCACCAATCCCTAGTGGACCCCAAACTCATCAACCCGGAGGCTACAGTGACAATTCAACCCTTCGTGTCACAGTCTATAACCTTGCCTACAGCCAAGTTGCATGTCCAGTACAAGGGCTGGTCAGGAATGTGGACTTTTGCAGTCTATGACAATTATCCCATCCCCATGCTGCTGGGGGAAGACTTGGCCAACCATGTAAAGCTAGCCAAGAGGGTGGGAATAGTCACCCGCAGCCAGGCTAAGCAAGCTTTCACCCCCATCCCTGTTCCTGAGCCGTCCACCAGGGCCCCGTCTGTGTTACCGGAGACCCAAACACAGGTGGTGGAACCGGATCCCCTGCCAACGACTGCAACAGCCGTAGTGGATCCAATCCCAGAGACCCAGCCAAAGCCAGTCCCAGAACCGGAACTGGCAACACAACCAGCACCAGAACCATTGCCAGCACTGAGTCCAGCGCTTGCAAACCCGTCTACAACTCCAACGCCAGAGGGCACCAGCGAGCCTGAACTGGCGGAAGCAGCAGATAATCCTACCCAAGAGGCTCAGCCAGAGCCTGAAATACCACATAGTGCACCAGCGGACAGCGGTTCACAGTCAATGGAAACAGCCCCAGCACCTGCATCGCTTCCAGAGGGACCAAGCCTAAGTCCACAGTCCAAGCAGGAACTGATGTCTCCAGCATCAAGGGAACAGTTCCAGGCCGAGCAGGAAGCAGATGACAGCCTTCAGAAAGCTTGGGCGGCGGCGCGGAGCACCCCACTGCCTCTCAGCTCTTCTAACCGATCCTGGTTTGTTGTAGAAAAAGGACTTTTATACAAGGAGATTCTTTCTGGTGGGCACCAGGAAGACTGGCATCCTCAAAGACAGTTGGTAGTTCCCACTAAGTATTGGGTAAAGCTCTTGAGCTTAGCCCATGATCATCCCAGTGGCCATTCTGGGGTGAACAGAACCAAAGACCGGTTGGGGAAGTCCTTCCACTGGGAGGGAATGGGCAAGGACGTTGCTAATTATGTCCGGTCTTGTGAGGTGTGCCAACGAGTGGGAAAGCCCCAAGACCAGGTTAAAGTCCCTCTCCAGCCACTACCCATAATTGAGGTCCCATTTCAGCGAGTAGCTGTGGATATTCTGGGTCCTTTCCCAAAGAAGACACCCAGAGGAAAGCAGTACGTACTGACTTTCATGGATTTTGCTACCCGATGGCCGGAAGCTGTACCCTTAAGCAACCCCAAGGCTAAAAGTGTGTGCCAGGCATTAGCCGACATTTTTGCCAGGGTAGGTTGGCCCTCCGACATCCTTACAGATTCGGGAACTAATTTCCTGGCAGGGACCATGAAAAACCTGTGGGAAGCTCATGGGGTGAATCACTTGGTTGCCACCCCTCATCACCATCAAACCAATGATCTGGTGGAGAGGTTTAATGGAACTTTGGGGGCCATGATACGTAAATTCGTAAATGAACACTCCAATGATTGGGACCTAGTGTTGCAGCAGTTGCTTTTTGCCTACAGGGCTGTACCACATCCCAGTTTAGGGTTTTCACCATTTGAACTTGTGTATGGCCGCGAGGTTAAGGGGCCATTACAGTTGGTGAAGCAGCAATGGGAGGGGTTTACGCCTTCTCCAGGAACTAACATTCTAGACTTTGTAAGCAACCTACAAAGCACCCTCCGACACTCTTTAGCCCTTGCTAAAGAAAACCTAAAGGATGCTCAGGAAGAGCAAAAGGCCTGGTATGATAAACATTCCAGAGAACGGTCCTTCAAAGTAGGAGACCAAGTCATGGTCTTAAAGGCGCTCCAGGCCCATAAAATGGAAGCGTCGTGGGAAGGACCATTCACGGTCCAGGAGCGCCTAGGAGCTGTTAACTATCTCATAGCCTCCCCCACCTCCAACATAAAGCCTAAGGTATACCATGTTAATTCTCTTAAGCCCTTTTATTCCAGAGAATTAAACGTTTGCCAGTTTACAGCCCAGGAAACAGATGACGCGGAGTGGCCTGCAGGTGTCTACTATGAAGGAAAAAGGAATGGTGGCGTGGAAGAGGTGAACCTCTCCACGACCCTGGGAGGTCTGCAGCGACAGCAGATCAAGGAGCTGTGCACAAGCTTTGCGCCGATTTTCTCAGCCACTCCAGGACGGACCGAACGGGCATACCACTCCATTGACACAGGTAATGCTCACCCAATTAGAACCCCACCCTACCGGGAGTCACCTCATGCCCAAGCGGCTATACAAAGGGAGATCCAGGACATGCTACAGACGGGTATAATCCGCCCCTCTAGCAGTGCATGGGCATCTCCAGTGGTTCTAGTTCCCAAACCAGATGGGGAAATACGCTTTTGCGTGGACTACCGTAAGCTAAATGCTGTAACTCGTCCTGACAACTATCCAATGCCACGCACAGATGAGCTATTGGAAAAATTGGGACATGCCCAATTCATCTCTACTTCAGACTTAACAAAAGGGTACTGGCAAGTACCACTAGATGAACCCGCTAAGGAAAGGTCAGCCTTCGTCACCCAGGCAGGGGTGTATGAATTCAATGTACTCCCTTTCGGGTTGCGAAATGCACCCGCCACCTTCCAAAGACTTGTAGATGGTCTCTTAGCGGGATTGGGAGAATCTGCAGTTGCCTACCTCGATGATGTGGCCATTTTTTCTGATTCATGGACAGAACACCTGGAGCACCTGGAAAAAGTCTTCGAGCGCATCCGGCAGGCAGGACTAACTATTAAGGCTAAAAAGTGTCAAATAGGCCAAAACAGAGTGACGTACCTGGGGCACCAGGTGGGTCAAGGAACTATAAATCCGCTACAGGCCAAAGTGGATGCTATCCAAAAGTGGCCAGTTCCAAAGTCAAAGAAACGGGTCCAATCCTTCTTAGGCTTGGCCGGATATTATAGGCGATTTGTACCACACTACAGGACCAATAAGGGGACAAGATACTTTCAAATCTTGGGGGGGAAAGGTTTGTTTTCTGCCCTTTGTTTAAGGGGTGGTTCGCTCTTGGGACTGAGAGGGACCAGACATCAATCCAGGTTCTCCCCATCTTTCTAAACAAGTCTCTCCTATTTCAAACTTGTAAGTAAAAAGCCAGGCAAGGCGTCTTAGATTTACTTTGTTTTCTCAACTTGTAAATGTACCTTTTACCAAAGTGTTTATCTTTGTTTGCTGTACTTTGAACCTAAGACAGAGGGGGGTCCTCTGAGCTCTTTAAGTTTGATTACCCTGTAAAGTTATTTTCCATATTGATTTTACAGAGATGATTTTTACCTTTTTCTTTAATTAAAAGCCTTCTTTTTTAAGAACCTGATTGATTTCTCCTTGTTTTAAGATCCAAGGGGGTTTGGATCTGTATTCACCAGGAGTTGGTGAAAGGAAGGAGGGGGGAAGGGTCAATTTCTCCTTGTTTAAGATCCAAGGAGTTTGGATCTGTATTCACCAGGAGTTGGTGAAAGGAAGGAGGGGGGAAGGGTCAATTTCTCCTTGTTTTAAGATCCAAGGAGTTTGGATCTGTATTCACCAGGAGTTGGTGAAAGGAAGGAGGGGGGAAGGGTCAATTTCTCCTTGTTTTAAGATCCAAGGAGTTTGGATCTGTATTCACCAGGGAATTGGTGAAAGGTTTCTCAAGGCTTCCCAGGGAGGGAATTCTTGGGATGGTGGCAGCGGACCAGAGCTAAGCTGATAGTTAAGCTTAGAAGTTTACATGCAGGCCCCTACATTTGTACCCTAAAGTTCAAAGTGGGGATACAGCCTTGACAGTCCTCTTGAAGCAAAGTGGGGCTCAGCTGACAGCACACATGGGATTTTTCCTGAAATCACTGCCCTTTGAGGAATTTTTCTCCTTGTTTCAGGATGGTGGCCATGGGGAGGGTTTCTTGTTTCTGTAAAATCAGATTTCAGATTCATCTTTATTCCTCATTGAAGTTTTTACTTTGATTGGTTTCTGTTTTTTCCAAATAAATTCCTAATAAAATGTTTGTTGCAAATCCATCGTCTTCCAGGGACTCTCAAACATTTCCTTTGTTCTTGAGCTGTACGGATGCGGGACAAAGTACCCCAGATTGTGTAAGTTCCCCCTCATGAATTAAATGTTGATAAATCCAAAGTAATGCACATTGGAAAACATAATCCCAACTAAATGAGCTGTTACCACTCAAGAACGAGATCTTGGCGTCATTGTGGATAGGTCTCTGAAAACATCCACTCAGTGTGCAAAAAGTCAAAAAGGCTACCAGAATGTTGAGAATCATTAGGAAAGGGATAGATAAGACAGAAAATCTCATAATGCAATTCTATAAATCCATGGTATGCATACACTCCTTGAATATGGCTTGCAGTTCTGGTCTTCCCATCTCAAAAAAGATATGTGACAAATGGAAAAGGTACAGACAAGGGTAACAGACATGATTAGGGGAATGGAACTGTTAGGCCCAAAAACCGAAAAACATGCTTATCTCGGCTTCTGCTTGTTATCCCAGTAAACATGCTTATCTCAGTTCTCACTGTCGTTTCCCATGCATGAAGCTGCACGTATACAGGATGTATAGAAGATATATGGAAAAGGGGAGGAGGTTGGACGGATGCGCCCCGACCCTGGGAAAGGAATGTGAAGGACGGAAAGCTAAACAGATGTATCCTGATTACTACTAGAACTGAATTTAAACAATGCATAGGTTAGCAGAATTTAGACACGCTAAGTTGTTTGTCTCTCTGTATAAAAGAAGCCCAGTTGTGCTTGCAAGTGTGTTCCTCCCTCTGACAATAGTCGAGGGAGACACCCACTCAGCTGACTGATCAATAAAGAACTTGAAGCCGTCTTCTAGACTCCCGTGCCTCCTTGGGGTAATTGGGCAGCTCCAGGGGGAAACGAGCCCATTTGGCTAACAAAATGGCGACCACGAAGGGACTTCTCTCCCTGTAGAGGGCACTGACCGACGGCCGAGGGCGATTCAGAGGAGTGGCCACCTCGAGCTGTTGGTTTGCTCGGGCCTCGGATCGTCACAATCGGCCGGGGCGGCTGCGTCCTCTCTAAAGAGAACTCTGAAGGACACAGAAGCAAGACGGCTTCAGAAGAAGGGGATGTCTGACTGCCGGACGCGGCCACTTCGGGCGGTAAGTGCGTTTACCTCCTGGGTTTGAGGAATAACGCCCCCGAGGTGTGGGTTGGACGATGGAAATCCCCTAGGCAGCCTGTATACGGGAAGGTATGTTAACATCATTGTAGCTTTGTAAATGTCTTGTTGTTGTGTTTTTGGTTAAAGGGTAAGCAAATGACGGCCAATGAGTAACGTCACTAACTCCACAAGTCCATGGGCCGTTTTTAACAATTATTGGGACTTGGAACAACCTCAGGGATTACTCTTGTTTCTGGGAGGGGTAATCTTGTTTCTTCTCTTAATGGTATGTTGGAAACCGAGATTGTAACTGATTAAGGGATCTGTGTGAAAGATGAATGAGTGCCGCTGACAGGTCTGAGGCTTAAACTGACTTCAGCCACCCCAAGACTCCTGCGAGGGGAAACCCGGTGACCAGGATATCTTGATTGCAAGGGGGGTCAGCCGAACCTCGTGACCCAGCGGATATCTGAGTTAGGACTAGATCCCTACCCCTTCCCCCTCTTGATACCTCTGTCTCGGAAAACTCTGGGTAAAGCATAATGGGGTCCGGACAAAGCACCTTCTCCGGGACACCCCTGGGATGTATGCTGGATAACTGGAAGGCGTTTAGACGCCAGGCTGATTATGGAATTGTATTATGTAAAGACAATCTTGTGAAATTCTGCACTCTTGAATGGACGACATTCGGGGTAGAATGGCCCGAGGGAGGGACGCTCAAACCAGGGATCGTACAAGCTGTGCATAGCATTGGGACCCGGGATGGGCATTGGGACCAATATCCCTATATAGATATTTGGCAGGACCTTGTGGCCAATCCTCCCCCATGGTTGCAAAAATGTAGATCACAAACTATTAAAACCTTAATGGTCCATGCCCCTGTTAGGAAACCCTGTCCCCCCGTTAAGAAATCTTGCCGGCAGGCTGTGATTCCCTCTGCCCCTGATCCTATGCCCCCTCCCCCTTTGTATCCCGGCCTCCCGGCTCCGGTACCCTCAATTGGAGTCCCCACCTCCTCCTCTGAGGATAATGCCTCAACTGAAAGGGGTGAGCCAAGCCACCAGGGCTCTCCCAAACAGGAGTCTCCTCCAACCTCCCTGAGCTCTCCTGTGTCTAAGCACACCAGGAGCGAGACTGGCCCCGTAACAAATCAGAACTCCGTAACGCCGTGGAAAATGTCATCTGACTATAACCCTGGGGATACTAAATTTACCCTTATTAGCCCATCGGACAAGAGTGGTCCGATACACGAAATGCCCTTGCAACAGAATTATTTGTGTCCACTGCGGGAGGCTGTAGCCCCCGGTGGTGACCTCACTATGATATATGTCCCCTTTACCACTAGTGATCTATACAATTGGAAACAGCAAAATCCCCCATTCTCGGAAGATCCTGCCCCGCTAACAGCAGTGTTTGAAACCTTAATTACGGCCCACAACCCTACCTGGGGCGACATGAGGGTCGCTCTTAACACTCTGTTAACCGTGGAAGAGAGGCGTTTAGTCCTCTCAAGGGCCCGCGAGTGGGTAATTGAGACGGGGGGAGACTCGGCCACGGTAGCTACGCGGTTGCCTGAAAGCCCTCCTGACTGGAAACATGATGACGCGGCAGGCCGGGCCTCTCATAGCCAATACGCCACGGCTATAGTCCAGGGGATGAAACGCTGCATTAGAAAAACCCCAAATTGGGCCAAATTATATAATATAAGACAGGAAAAGAATGAAAACCCAGCTGCCTTTTATGAGCGGCTTTGTAATACCTGTAAAAGATATATGGACCTCGATCCTGAGGATATCAACGGGAAGCGGGTACTGATCCCGCTTTTCATTGGGCAGTCCTACGAGGACATTAGAAAGAAGTTGCAAAAATTGGAGGGGGCGTCGGGCAAGAATATAGAGGAACTCTTAGAAATTGCCATGAAGGTTTATGATCGGAGGGATGAGGAGGAGCGAAAGAAAGGGGCCCGCGTTTTAGCCATGGCCCTAAGGGAAGAATATAAGGAAGGGGGGGGCAAAGTTAAGGGACGGCCAGGGCCACTTGGGAAGGGGAGGGGCCCTCGCCTGGGTCGAAATCAGTGCGCTATCTGTAAGGAAGAGGGGCACTGGAAAAATGAATGCCCCCGGCGAAAGGCCATGGGAAGGGAACGTAAAGATAAATCCCCGTCCCTTCCCATCCTCTACAACGGTACGGGACGTTCAGGGGAGGAATCCTCCCCATAGGGGGGCCGGGGGACCCAGCGGCCCCTCCTGGCGGCGCAAGCTGCCAGCCTGGATCCCACGGTAAAGATTAAAGTGGAGGGCAGCCCAATTGAAGCCCTTATTGATACTGGGGCCACTCTTAGTTTGCTCCCCCTTAATAAGGCTCCCCGAGGTAGAGCTCGGGAACGTGCCATGGTCCAGGGGATAGAGGGACAAACTACAGCTTTGGAAAAAACTTTGCCTCTCCTAGTAAAAATAGGGGACCGTCAAATTTCCCATCAGTTTGTTTGCAGTCCCTCCTGCCCCATAGCGCTGCTCGGACAAGATATCCTCACTAAATTACAGGCGGAGATCTCATTCGATAACGGGACAATGGAAGTCAGAATCCCTAAGCAACAAGCCTCTAATTACCAGATGGCTCTCATAAATGCTAAAGATCATTCCCTGGAATGCAAGGGAAGTGATGGAAGCCAGCTGCCGGGGGTAAATCCCAAGGTCTGGGCGGAGGAAGGAGGCGTGGCCCGAGCCAGGAATGCTACACCAGTGCATATTTCCCTTAAGGAGGGAAGCAGCCCAGTCCGAATTCGACAATACCCCCTTAAGTTAACCGCTCGGATCGGGTTAAAACCCCTGATTCAAAAGTTCCTGCAGTGCGGGTGGTTAAAGGAAGACACATCCCCATACAATACTCCAATAATGGGAGTGCCTAAACCCAATGGACAGTACCGATTGGTCCAGGACCTGAGACAGATTAACAAGTTGATAGAAGCCCCCTACCCAGTCGTCCCAAATCCCCACACAATTCTAGGCCAAGTACCTAAGAACCACAGCTGGTTCTTGGTTATAGATTTAAAAGACGCCTTCTTTTCCATCCCCCTTGATTTAGAATCTCAAAAGTTGTTTGCCTTTGAATGGGAGGATCCGGACACCCATTACAAGGCCCAGTATCTTTGGACCGTTGTCCCACAGGGACTCACCTGTGCACCAGAGATTTTTGGCAGTCAGCTGAAAAGGGACCTGGCCCCATTCCTGGCTAACCATCCTGCTTGTAACATAGTTCAGTACTGCGATGATCTGCTCTTGAGTACTGAAACAGAGACAGTCTGCAAGGAGCAAACTGTAGAGCTCCTCAATCACCTTGGGGTACAGGGATATAAAGTATCAAAGGAAAAAGCTCAGTTGGTTAAGCAGCAGGTCACCTTCCTTGGATACCACCTCTGCCAAGGGAGTCGCAGTTTGGGCAAAGAAAGAATCCAGGTTATACTTGATAGCCCTCAGCCCCGAAACCCCCGAGAACTAAGGGCATTTCTGGGACTGACTGGCTTCTGTCGACTCTGGATCCCCGACTATGGGGGAAAAGCTAGACCACTATATGAGTCTTTGACTAAGGAGGGTCTGCTCCACTGGAAATGGACCAGGGAAATGGAAAAAGCATTTCAAGAGCTTAAAGAAGCCTTGGTTCGGCCTCCCACTCTAGCCCTCCCAGATTCCCGGAAGCCATTCACCCTATACGTTCATGAAAGGGGAGGGGTGGCAGCTGGAGTCCTGTGCCAAAAGTCAGGACCAACCTGGCGACCCATTGGATACTATTTGAAGGTCTTGGACCCTGTCGCCAAGGGGTGGCCCGCCTGCTTACGGGCCGTAGCAGCGACCGCCCTCCTCGTTCAGGAAGCCGAAAAGTTAACCTTGGGTGGAGACACTGAAGTTGCGGTCCCCCACGGGGTGCCTCAGATACTGGGAACAGGCGCTGGGGAAAAGCATCTAAACCCCAGCCAACATACTAGATACGAAGTAGGGCTCTTGTTGGCCCCCAATCTGACCTTTAAGACAGTCAGTTCCCTTAACCCGGCCACCCTACTGCCTGACCCCCAGGTTTCCTCAGAGGCCGGTCCTACCCATGACTGTATTGAAGTCTTGCAACAAGAAACCAAACCCCGACCTGATCTTTCAGATTTGCCCTGGCCCGACCCCGATGTTGAGGGGTATGTTGATGGGTCCAGCTATGTAGTGGATGGCAAGCGATATACTGGCGCGGCAGTAGTGATTAAGGATGAAGGGGCATACAAGTTTAAACTCAGTCCCAATTTGTCCGCTCAGGCGGCGGAACTGGTGGCTCTTATTGAGGCTCTTCGCTTGGGGGCTGGGAAAACCCTTAACTTATATACGGACAGTCGTTATGCCTACATGGTGGTACATGCACACGGGACCCTGTGGAAAGAGAGAGGATTCATTACGGCCTCAGGTCAAAAGATTGCGCATGGGAGCCTCATTAAAGCTCTGCTCGAAGCCCTGATGCTTCCACTCCGGGTCGCCGTGATACATGTGCGTGCCCACGGGAGGGCTCCCGAGGCCGAACAGCGAAAGTATAATCAACTGGCTGACCAGGCCGCGAAGGAGGCCGCCCGAGACGGGGCCTCGCGGCTTCTCATGGTTCAAGATACTGAGACTAAAACCCCTCCTCCCCAATACACAACCGAGGAAATGGGTCATGCCCAAGCTGCAGGAGGCCGGCAGGATTCCTCTGGATGGTGGAGATTGCCTGGGGGAGAGGTTTTCGTCCCCAGGCCAGTACTCCAGGAGATTTTCCAGCTCCTGCACAAAGGGGGACGTCTGGGGCAATGGTTGACTTGGCTACCAGGTCCCTTAAAGGACTGGGTATGCACATGGAAGCCCAGAGAGTTGTTAATAATTGTTCCATCTGTCAACGAACGAACCAGAAGGGATGTGGCCCTCCTGCCCCGATGGGAGGCCGACCATGGGCTATATTCCCTTTTCAAAGATGGCAAGTTGACCTTGCAGGGGCTATAAATATCTGCTCGTGTTTGTTGATCAACTTACCGGGTGGGTGGAGTGTTACCCCAGCCGGCATTGCCAGGCCCGGGCGGTTACCAAAGCCCTGTTACATGAAATACTTCCTCGTTTCCATCTCCCCGAGGTAATTGAGTCTGATAGGGGAAGCCACTTTGTCTCACAAGTGGTCCAGCAGGTATCCCAGGCCCTCGGTATACAATGGAAACTACATACACCCTGGAGGCCGCAAAGCTCGGGTCAAGTAGAAAGGATGAATAGAACTCTCAAAGATACTCTGACTAAAATATGCACAGAATCTAGCTTAAAGTGGCTTGATGCCTTGCCACTCGCCCTCACCCGCATTCGAAGGGCCCTACGTAAGGGTCTTAAACTCTCGCCCTTTGAACTACTCTTTGGATTTCCACCCCGAATACTTATCCCAGGATTCCGGGAGGATGTAACCTGGGAAGTGGGAAATGACTTACTATGGAAACAGGTTTCCGGGTTGCAATCTGTTTTGTTGCAGCTTCATCGATACGCGGCGCCTTTCCAGGCCCTCCCCTTGGACCAGACCGTGCATCCGTTCCGGATCGGTGACCAGGTCCTTGTCAAGAAGTGGAAACGCGACCCCCTTACGCCAAGGTGGGACGGTCCACACACCGTTTTGCTCATCAGCCAGGCCGCAGTTAAAATTCTCGGGAGCGACAAATGGACACATCACACCCGGGTAAAGCGGTTTCTGAATCCTGACCAGGGAACCATTTCCACGGAAGAGGACACCAGCCCTCTGCCCGCCCTGGCCCCGGAAGCCCGGGGTGGCACGGGCGAAGACACCGTCTGGGAGTATCAAGGACTCGATGGACTAAAAGGACTGTTTAGGAAAAAGCAATAATGAACTCATTATTGATATTTCTGTTCATATGTGTCTATCACGGCTATGGTTGGGAGAATAGGTTTGTACAACTGGGAGAAACAATAGCAAACTCTTTTAATCTCAGTAACTGTTGGGTGTGTGGAGGCCCAGGGGAATTAAATGAATGGCCTTGGGTAACCCAACCAGTGCAACCTAAATGGTGGCTCAGTAATTTAAGTATAGTCCACAATGGAACAGGAGTTTGGACTGAGGATGGTAGTCCCTGGCGACTCTATTCTGCTGGAATGGGTATTCTTTGCCTTAATCAAACGAAACAGGAGGGAGTGTATGTGGGAGAAAGTAGGTGTGAGTGGATTCTATCCCGAGGATTTGATTGCTGGGATCCCTACTGTCGCCCGTATGACTGTTCTAAATATCAAGGGCGATGGAACCACACCCATGTGAAACTTACCAATAATAGTTGGGTGAAATGTTCCTACCAACAACCTAAAGGCGAAGGTTGCAAGGTGGTAGGACAGGATAGGTTCTTTGATGCCCTATCTTTAAGTTGCCAGCAAGACAATACCAATAGTAAGGACCATGTGGTGCGGTGGTATCAGTGGGCATAGCAGCATCATAATGGGACCCGGGTCGAAGGTTTTAGACAGTTCTGGTCTAGCACCAATCAGCCAAAATGGGGCTGCGATTGTGTCTGAAAGACGGGAGCTGGGGCGTGAAAATGTAATTATTGCGACTCGTACGGTTACAGTGATGGGCTTGTGGGGGGACCTTTAGGGCCAGGTACTTATTTATATTTTGAACAACCAGGGGACTCTGAGACCTGGGATGGTCCCTTTGCTAGTGGAACTTGGGCCCTGAAAGGCCATTATTGGATCTGTGGGTCCTATGCCTACCGAAGACTGCCTCCAAATTGGTCAGGAATATGTTACATCGGCTATATTAGACCCTTGTTCTTTCTATTACCCCAGGGGCAGGGAAATAAATTGGGAATTAAGGTGTATGACGATTTGATTAGGGAAAGGCGGTTCGTGAACTCCACCTTGGCCGCCGGAAGCTCCCAAACGTGGGGAGCTCAGGAGTGGCCCCCTGAAAGAATTATACAACATTATGGACCGGCCACTTGGAATCCTAATGAGTTAATATCCGGGGCCAAAGAACCTATTTATAACCTAAATCGAATAATTAGGTTACAGGCTGTATTGGAGATCTTAACTAACCAAACAGCCGCGGCTCTTGACCTTTTGGCCGATCAATCAACCCAGATGAGGAATGCGATCTATCAGCATCATATAGTCCTCGATTATTTACTGGCGGAGGAAGGAGGAGTCTGTGCAAAATTAAATGAGTCTAATTGCTGTTTACAAATAGACGATAATGAAAAAGCGGTAAAACAGTTAACAAAAGAAATGAGGAAATTAGCCCATGTCCCAGTTCAGACCTGGGGAGGGTGGGATATGAACTGGTTTACGTCCTGGTTACCGCAACTGGGATGGCTCCGAGAAGGCCTTCTTCTCTTTATACTCTTTATTACAACCCTATTAACCCTAGCTTGCTTTGCCCCCTGTGTAGTTGCATTAGTCCGACGAATGGCTAATCAAATTATACACCAACAAATGATGGCCCTATACCAGCCGGTAGAGGCTGAGGATTGGGGGCCATAAGGCTCTCAAAATGCTTTTTAGGGGGGAATCTTGTTAGGCCCAAAAACCGAAAAACATGCTTATCTCGGCTTCTGCTTGTTATCCCAGTAAACATGCTTATCTCAGTTCTCACTGTCGTTTCCCATGCATGAAGCTGCACGTATACAGGATGTATAGAAGATATATGGAAAAGGGGAGGAGGTTGGACGGATGCGCCCCGACCCTGGGAAAGGAATGTGAAGGACGGAAAGCTAAACAGATGTATCCTGATTACTACTAGAACTGAATTTAAACAATGCATAGGTTAGCAGAATTTAGACACGCTAAGTTGTTTGTCTCTCTGTATAAAAGAAGCCCAGTTGTGCTTGCAAGTGTGTTCCTCCCTCTGGCAATAGTCGAGGGAGACACCCACTCAGCTGACTGATCAATAAAGAACTTGAAGCCGTCTTCTAGACTCCCGTGCCTCCTTGGGGTAATTGGGCAGCTCCAGGGGGAAATGAGCCCATTTGGCTAACAGAACAGCTTCATATGAGGAGCGGTGAAAAAGACTGGGACTGTTCAGGTTGGATAAGAGACAAATAAGTGGGGGTTATGATAGTGGTCTGTAACATCATGAATGGAGTGGAGAAAGTAAATAAGGAAGTGTTATTTACCCCTTCATATAACACAAGAGCCAGGTGTCACCCAATGAAATTAATAGGCAGCAGGTAAAAACTAACAAAAGGAAGTATTTCTTCATACAACACACAATAAGCCTGTGGAACTCATTGCCTGGTGACGTTGTGAAGAACAAAAGTATAACTTCAAAAAAGAATTAGATAAGCTCATGGAGGATAGGTCTATCAATGGCTATTAGCCAAGATGTTTACGGATGGAACCCCCATGCTCTGGGTGTCCCTAAGCATCTCACTGCCAGAAGCTCTGGGGTTGGACGACGGAATGGATCACTCAAAAATTGCCCTGTTGTTTATTCCCTCTGAAGCAGGTAGCATTCGCCAATGTCAGAAGACAGGACCATGGGCTAGATGGACCATAGGTCTGACTCTGTATGGCCGTTCTTATTCACTCCCCCTCAGCAGGAATCTCTCACTCCCCCTATCCAGCCCCTTTCACTGATGTGTCTGCCCATCCTGCTTTAAAAAGGATATCTGGCACCTCCATGTCTTTGCTCTTGCAGCTCTAAGTGCCTCTGGGCTCAGTCTCTGGGTCTTCACTTCCCATAGCCTAGGAATTTAATTGGTCGCTCAGAGCTAGAGCAGCTCGTCCCTGGGAGGCTGGATACATGGACACTTCCCATGGGGAGCAGCCATCTCCTTCTGCCCAGCAGCATCTCCAATGTCTGTCCTCTCTCTCTGCTCCAAATCCAGCTCACTGAGGAATCAAGTGACTCAGGCAGAATCGTGACATTTCCCCTTGGACACAGAGCAGCTGCAGGGCCCTCATCCTGCCCGGACTCCATCCCAGCCATTCACTTCCCACTGGGTTCCTGGATCCCGCTCCCAGTTTCCTGGATCCCGCTCCCAGTTTCCTGGTGGTTTCTGTGGCACTGTCTCCCTACTGTGGTAACTGCATCTCTGTCCAGGGGGATAAACCCCCTCTCCCCTATACTCTGTTGTCCCATTCTCAGTCCCAGACCCCAGCTCCATTGCTCTGTGCTGTACCTGGGGCCATTGAACCCCAACATCAGGGCTCTGATCACAACCCCTGCCCTGGACCTAGAGGGGAGTGACCAATTGCAGCCACCAGACAAAACACCCCCACGTGTTTGTTGCTGTCTGAAATTGTCAGCCCAGACATCTCAGTGCGGGTGTTTGAAGCAGCCCTGGGCCATCATCTGAGCTGCAGGGAAACAGAGTATCTTTACGGGGTATCTTTAGTTTATGCTCAGTAATCCTTGCCCCTCAGAATCCAAGCAGCATGAAGATACAGTTCCTCCTTGTTAAGGCTTTTTATTCCCTCCCCTCTTCTGCTCTGAGTTGCAAGTTCAACTGTTGGGAGGAATTCACTCGCATCATGTCTCCTAGTTTGTCTGGTGTCAATGGACTTGCTCTTTCAGGCTGGACATAACCCTTGTTGGATACTAGTATGTCACGCTAGTTAATGTTTCTCTCTTGTCTGGTGGTTTACACAATTACAGAGGCTCACAATGCAAATGCTCAACTATTACCTTACAATATGGGATGCAGATGTTATACGTGAGATTAAGGTACGCAGCACTTACAAGCATTCAAAAAAGTCTAACCACTAAGCACGTTTTTATAACTCTACCACCTATTTGACCAGTACTAACACACAGGTGAACCAGACTGGTTCTGGTTGTTTTTCAGTATCTAAGTGAGGCATAGTGGCCTTGGCATAAAGTGGCACCTGGGTTGCCAATGTCACACCAGGAACCACCTGAGCTCCCCATCTGTTTCGTTTATACAAGGACCCAGCCCATCTGGCAACAGCTCTGTCTCAGGACAACTCTAAAACCCTCATCTCACCTGTTTTCTCACAACCAGTTTTCCAATTCCCAAACTGAACATGGCAAGAACTTCTGGGTTTGAAGGGAAAACAGCTGCCAGATGGAGGGAGAGGAAGAAGGAGAAACCTCCCAATGATCCACTTTCCCCTCCAAACAAACCACCCCAGTCTACGCTAATCAAATCACTCCAGAATTGCTAAATGTTAATTCCCCTTCACCCTTGCCCTGAGGATTCCATCTGAGACATGGCCTTCACTTACCCCTCACTAAACCCAGGAGATCAGTCATATGTGCCACCAGACCGCATGACAATCCCCACGCCAAAGTCACACCTTATGCACTTCTGCTGTCACAACCTGCAAAATTCACTGCTGAAAGACAATTGATTCTTCAAGTTCAGATGTCCCTCCTCTCCTCATATCACAGAAACAGCTTTGCCAAGCCATTCTAATCCCTCCACAGCTACCCCTAACACAGTGAAGGCAGTGGGGGTGCATGCAGATAAATACCAGAATTCAGATCTGTGGAGCACTGCACAGTTATGGCATGTTCTCTTAGATCAGGGGTCGGCAACCTACGGCACGCGAGCCGATTCTGAGTGGCACGCAGCTCCCTGCCGTGGTCCCGGCCCCCATCCTCACTTAGCCCCCCCGCCCACTGCTCTCCCCTGCGGGGGCAGAAGGCAAAAGCTTGGTTCTGCGGCAGCCAAGCTTCCCCCCTCCCCCGCTTCTTCCCCCAGCATGGTGCTTTCCAGCCCCTCCTCCTCTCCTTCCCTGCGCCAATCAGCTGATGGCCCTAGCAAGGAGGAGGGGGAAGAGCAGCAGCGTGCACACAGCTCCGTAGAGGATGCAGAGAGAGGTAGGGACGGAGCCTGGGGAAAGGGGGTGGAACAGGGCATATCCCTGAGCTGCTCAGGGCAGGGGGCTGGGAGCACGCCCACGAGCCGAGCACCCCATCCCTCTGCCCTGAACCCCCCCATACCCCCAGCCTTCTGCCCTGAACCCCCCACACCCCAACACACACCCAGCCTTCTGTCCTGCACCCCCCACACACCCCAGCCTCCTGCCCTGAACCCCCCCACCCCAACACACACCCAGCCTTCTGCCCTGCACCCCCCATCCCTCTGTCCTGAACCCCCCCACACACTCAGCCTTCTGCCCTGCACCCCATACACCCAGCCTCCTGCCCTGAACCCCCCACCCCAACACACACCCAGCCTTCTGCCCTGCACCCCCCACGCCCCCCAGCCCTCTGCCCTGAACCCCCCCACCCCAACACATACCCAGCCTTCTGCCCTGCACCCCCACAGCCCCATCCCTCTGCCCTGAACCCCTCACACCCCAACACACACCCAGCCTTCTGCCCTGCACCCCCCATACCCCCAGCCTTCTGCCCTGCACCCCTCACACCCCAACACACCCCCAGCCTTCTGCCCTGAACCCCTCACACCCCAACACACCCCCAGCCTTCTGCCCTGCACCCCCATACCCCCAGCCTTCTGCCCTGAACCCCTCACACCCCAACACATCCAGCCTTCTGCCCTGCACCCCCACACCCTCCAGCCCTCTGCCCTGAACCCCCCACCCCAACACACACCCAGCCTTCTGCCCTGCACCCACCCACACACTCAGCCTTCTGCCCTGAACCCCTCACACCCCAACGCACACCCAGCCTTCTGCCCTGCACCCACACACCCCCAGCCCTCTGCCCTGAACCCCCATCCAACACACACCCAGCTTTCTGCCCTGCACCCACCCACACACTCAGCCTTCTGCCCTGAACCCCTCACACCCCAACACACACCCAGCCTTCTGCCCTGCACCCACACACCCCCAGCCCTCTGCCCTGAACCCCCCATCCAACACACACCCAGCCTTCTGCCCTGCACCCCCACAGCCCCATCCCTCTGCCCTGAACCCCCACACACACACTCAGCCTTCTGCCCTGCACCCCCACACCCCAACACACACCTAGCCTTCTGCCCTGCCCCCCTCACACCCCAACACACACCCAGCCTTCTGCCCTGAACCCCTCACACCCCAACACACACCCAGCCTTCTGCCCTGCACCCCCACAGCCCCATCCCTCTGCCCTGAACCCCCCCACACACCCAGCCTTCTGCCTTGCACCCCCACACCCCAACACACACCCAGCCTTCTGCCCTGCACCCCCACACCCCCAGCCCTCTGCCCTGAACCCCCCACACCCCAACACATACCCAGCCTTCTGCCCTGTACCCCCTCCCAGCCCTCTGCCCTGATCTCTGAACCCCCCCACACACCCCAGCCTTCTGCCCTGAACCCCGTCCCCCAGCCCTCTGCCCTGACCCCTAAAACACCTACCCCCCCAGGTCTGGGGTCCCGGCCGCAGGCCCTGATCAGCCCTCTGCCGGCCTAGGTGAACAGAACCCCAGGCTGGCAGCGAGCTGAGCAGGCTGATGGCGTAAGATCAGCATTTTAATTTAATTTTAAATGACGCTTCTTAAACATTTTGAAAACCTTGTTTACTTTACATACAATAGTTAATATAGACTTATAGAAAGAGACCTTCTAAAAACGTTAAAATGTATTACCGGCACGCGAAACCTTAAATTAGAGTGAATAAATGAAGACTCGGCACACCACTTCTGAAAGGTTGCCGACCCCTGTCTTAGATGTTCCTCCTGTCTACTTATTACAGCACTGTCCTTACTGAACCTTTCCCAGTGGCTTTTGCCAGCTCCAGGAGGCAGAGTTTACATTGCATTGCATGTCTGGCAAGTACTACATGCAAGTATTGCCACTGATATCAATGTCAGGTGTGTCTAGGTAGCAAATTCACAGATCTCTTTGCTTACTAAAAATTACAGTACAAAATTCAGTTTGGGAGGATCTAAATAATATGATAGAACAGTGCATTTGTGAATATTTGGGGGAAGTAAATTCTGCAACAATTAGTGGTGCGTGAAAAAGCACTAATGGCTCGTCTACACAGGCATGTTATACTGGTGTAAGCTAAGGTGCGAGTTTAAGCAGATCTTGTCATATTGGTATGAATCCCTATATGGACACTGCCAGTCTGGTACAGCAGTGGGATTTTTTGGTTTAGCTGATGTCGCTTGGGAAGGGGTTTAACTAAATTGGGGGGGGGAGCCACTATTATACCAGAATAGGCATTTCCACATGGGGGGTTTCCTGGTATTACTACACCCTTATAACTGGCAATAATTTCCAGTGTAGACAAGCCCAAAGGGGTTGGATACCGAATCAAGTTTCCTCTGGCAGCTCAATACATCATTTCAGACAGAGTAGAGCCGCTTAGCTGTGCATTGGGCTGCTCTGTGCCTTTAACGTCGCAGCCCTGGATAGGAGATGCTGAGATGAAACTTCCAGCAAGAACCACCAGCCTCTCTGCCATCCACACCCTCTTCTGGCAACCCCCGCAGATGAATCACTCCCTCTGTGGTCACTTTTATCCCCTCTGCCACTGTGTGGCAGCACATCTCCCCAGTTCTGATCCCCAGCTCCCGCTCGATGTTCCTGATTTTGCCAGAATGCCCCTCTCCTTCCTTTTCCTCACCAGTGTCACCCTCCTCTGAACACACTGTGGCCCCTGCACAAGTTCTGCCCATCCCTCTCATCTGATTTGCCCCCTCAAATCCTTTAGCCCAGTGGTTCTCAACCAGGGGTACTCAGAGGTCTTCCAACAGTTATATCATCTACTCTAGATATTTGCCTACTTTTACAGCAGGCTACATAAAAAGCACTAGTGAAGTCAGTACAAACTCAAATTTCATACAATGACTTGTTTATATTGCTCTATATACTATATGCCAGGACTTCTCAAACTGTGAGTCAGGACCCCAAAGTGGGTCGTGACCCCTTTTTAATGGGGGCACCAGAGCTGGTGTTAGACTTGCTGGGACCCGGGGCTGAAGGGGAAGCCCAAGCCCCACCACCTGGGGCCAAAGCCCAAGCCCCACCGGCCCAAGGCTGAAGTCAAACCCAGAGGGCTGCAGCCCTGGGTGGTAGGGCTCAGGTTACAAGCCCCCCACCGGGGGCTGAAGCCCTTGTACTTTGGCTCCTGCGCCCCAGGGCGGTGGGGCTTGTGTTCCCCCCACCCCCTACACACACACACACATACACACACAGGTGGGGCTCGGATGGGCTCAAGCTGTGGTCCCCCCTCCAGGGGCCATGTAGTAGTTTGTGTTGTCAGAAGGGTGTCGTGGTGCAATGAAGTTTGAGAACCCCTGCTACTGAACTGTAAGTACAATATTTATATTCCCATCGGTTTATTTTATAATTATAGGGTAAAAACGAGAAAGTCAGCACTTTTTCAGTAAATCTGTCCTATGACACTTATGTATTTTTACATCTGATTTTGTGAGCAAGTCATTTTTAAAAGAGGTGAAACTTCGGGGTACACAAAACAAATCAAGACTCCTGAAAGTGGGACAGTAGGGTGGAAAGGTTGAGAGCCACTGCTTTAGCCCCCTTTTATACCAGGGAGCAGATTCTGATGGCAAGGGAGGGCAGAGGCTTCTTCAGCCCATGTTACTGAGCATGTCTGGATAGTTCAGGCAGCTGGGTAACAAAAGCAAAGTACCAAATCTCCTCCTCCCTCCCCCAACAGAAATAATCTGAAGCAAAACACTCGTCCTTATGCTTCAGCTGAGGAGGGCGATTCGGAAGGTCTCAAGAGGGGATTTGCCGATTTCACACCCTGATTCCCCCAGGCTCTGTCCCTGCAGACAGACTCTGGGCTTTCGTTACAGTCGGTCCCAGGGAGGGCTGCAGCCCGGGTTGTTATCCAGGGGGCACAGGAAGCAGGGCTGGGAGCAGCAGCTGAGAGCTGTTGTATCCGGCGCTGGGGCGAGGGAAGGGGGAGAGTTCAAGGTAGGTAGGAGGCGTTAATGATAGTCACAGAGGGCCAGAGACCGCACAACTCCTGCATTTGAGTGATCAGTGATCAAGGCGGCTGGAAGAAGCGGCTGCTGCTGCCTCCATTATGAGTTGGGAGCCCGGGCTGAGCCGCTGCTGTTCCCCAGCGGGGTGTGTGCGGGGAGAGACCTGCACTGACCTCCCTTTGCATCCGTTCCTCCCAGGGGGGACTTTCTGCGGTGGCTGGAACCAGCCCCGGGCTCTGCCGACCCCAGCCCCTGACCCGGAGCCTGCAGGTGAGGGGAGAGACCCGGGGGAAAGGGCTGGGGCCGGGCAGGAAAGTGACTCTGCACCAACGGCCCCTCCTCGCCCCAGCTCTGCTCCGGGGCAGGGGTCCCGCACCTGGGGTGAAAAATCCACACCCCAAGAAAAGCAACACAGTTAAACCATCTAATCCCTGGTGTAGACAGTGCTAGATTGACAGGAGAATTCTCCCGTGGACATAGCTACTGCCTTCTGGGAGGTGGAGCACCTACCTCGACAGGAGAAGCCTTCCTGTTGGTGTAGGTAGCATCTTTACTGAAGATGCAGCTGTGCTGCTGCAGCATTGTAAGTGTGAACCTGCCCTAAGATTTGGTTCAGAGACTTTTAAAAATGTCTCCGTGGGTTTAGTCCGGGTGGGAGGGGCTGGGACTGCGCTGCAATAAAGTGACCGAGTGTTTTTGCAGCCTGGCAGAATCTAGAATCTGGCTTCAGGTAAAGAGCTCGGGGGAAACTGGGGTGTAAAATGGACTAAAACGTTTTCTGATACCTGCCCAATGGCCCTTCTTGCCTTGACAGGCTGCAGAATGACATCCACATCTTGCTCCAGATCCTCCCATCCTCCCAGGGCACAGGGAAGAGACATGGCTGCTGCAGTGGTGCTGGCTCAGGTAAGTGATTGGCAGGGAGGCGGTGGGGAGGGTGGGGTTTGACTGGACGTGCGGGAGGGACAGGAAATACAGGAGGAAAGTTTAATGAGGAATGAAAAACCTCTGTTGAGTCCTTTGCTCTTTACAGAACAAACACAATATGGAGACGCCACATGGGCACAGCTAGGTCCCAAATAACCGTGTTTAGTAACTACACAGACATGTGAAGTCTAGCCTTGTATTTACACTTAGATTAGTCCTTGGCAGCTTCTAAACCATAGAACATAGTGAGCCACCAGACAGCTCACAAAATGCTTAAAGGGATGTAATGGGGTTTTATGGATTGCTTTATCTCTAAAGGCAGCTAATCATCAACGGGAGCCCTTACCGTGTCCCTCTGCTTCGGCCACAGTGGGTTTCAACCGCCTGGGTTCTCAGCTACTAGCTGGTATTGCCCTCACCTGACTGTTTAAGGGAGCCAGGAACCCTACCCTACCTCCCAATGCAGTTTCAGTTATCCCTGACCCGGTCCTTACCCCCAGGACTAGCCTGATGCCTTCGTACATACCTTCCGTAATGGATGAACCAACAATCAATGTACACGTTATTTAGAAGGGGAAATATACAGGAAGCCTATAAAGGGAAGGGAAAGATGGACTTGGAGTCGATACTTCAGTAACTCTATACAACTCGCAAGTAACAAAACCCTTAGGGTGGGTTGCCCGGGATCGACGAGTCCAGTTTATTCCACACTAGTGGGCTTTATAAGGTGGAGGACCCCATGTACCCTGATGAGATGTTGTAGGCCTGAAGCTGCTGGAGTGTGGTGAGGTGACAAGAGTGCAGATTCACCCAGGGGTCTAACCTCTCTGTGGCAGCAATAGGCGTTATTCACAGTGGAAAAAGTCCCCACAGCACAGGGAGGCTCCTCGGCGTTTCCCAGGCCAGTTGCGTCTGCCAGAGTTCGGCACAGCAATTTGAGGGCAAAAGCGGCAACACATCGGGCAGAGGGAGACAGTCAGGGGATCACCCGCGCTCCCCTTGGGCAAGGGGAGGCAGTCGGGGCATCGCCCACGCTCCCCTCTGGTGGGAGGAGACAGTCGGGGCATCGCCCGTGTTCCCCTCAGGCAGTGGGGAGACAGTCGGGGCATCGCCCGCGCTCCCCTCGAGCGGGAGGAGACAGTCGGGGCATCGCCCGTGCTCCTATCGGACGGGGGGAGACAGTCAGGGCATCGCCCTTGCTCCCCTGAGGCGGGGGGAGACAGTCAGAGCATCGCCCACGCTCCCCTCTGGTGGGAGGAGACAGTCAGGGCAACACCCGCATTTCCCTCAGGCAGGAGTGACAGTCGGCGGATCGCTCGCATTCCCCTCAGGCGTGGGGGAGACAGTTGGGGGATCGCCTGTGCTCCCGCAGGCGTGGAGGAGACAGTTGGGGGATCGCCCGTGCTCCCGCAGGCATGGAGGAGACAGTCGGGGGATCGCCCGTGCTCCCGCAGGCATGGAGGAGACAGTCGGGGGATCGCCCGTGCTCCCGCAGGCATGGAGGAGACAGTCAGGGGATCGCCCGCATTCCCCTCAGGCGGGGGGGAGACAGTCGGGGAATCGCCCGCATTTCCCTCAGGCGGGGGGGAGACAGTCGGGGAATCGCCCGCATTTCCCTCAGGCGGGGGGGAGACAGTCGGGGAATCGCCCGCATTCCCCTCAGGCAGGGGGGAGACAGTCGGGGAATCGCCTGCATTCCCCTCAGGTGGCGGGGTGACAGTCAGGGGATCGGCCGCATTCCCCTCAGGTGCGGAGAGACAGTTGGGGGATCTCCCATGCTCCCCTGAGGCAGGGGGAAGACAGTCGGGGGATCGCCCACATTTCCCTCAGGAAGGGGGAGATAGTCTGTCCTCCTCTTATCCCCCCTCCAATTGGCTTACCCAGCCTTCCATCCTCTAGGGTTCACCCAATCACAATGTTCAACACCCTTGATGAGGTTAGCACACTGCAGTCCTCCCCATTTCTCATTACCCAGCAACTTGCTTGGCTTCCCTTTTCATCAGACCCATTAACCTGGGTGACTGGGATATTACCCAATTCCTGCATGCTATGGACTCCTCCCTCTTTAATGTAAAAAACTATTGGGGGGGAAAAAATCTCACCAACACATTACTGTCAAATTGACCATGGTAAAGAATCCAGCATGCTACAAATTCAATTTGAGTTGTTTTACAACTTCTCTCGGAAGACCATTGCACTGGCATCACAACAGCATCTAGGCAGAATCTGTACTTTCTGGCCTAGCTGTGTCAGCCACATCTTCCCGCTATGTGATTCTAGGGTCACTTGTAGTGGAAACAAGGATGCAAGTCTCAGTGGTGCTGACACAAGTCAATGTCTGTGGCTGTACTGTAGGGTAGGTGTTTTTAATAGGCATCACTGGGGTAGGAAATCCTGCTAAACTTGTGCTTAAAAGCTGGTTTAGGCAGACATTCAGTGAAAGACATCAGCTTTCTTGTGCATAAGTTCAGCTAATCTGTTTTGTATCAGAATCAATAATAATAACAACAAAAATGAAGGGCTTTTATGCTCTGCCAGTCCAGTTGAATCCATGTCATTCTCTATTATTTAGTACTGGATCCTTTCACTCCACAACATACAGGTTCAGCATATGTTCTTTATTTATGTTACCTTCACTTTAATAAGACCTCAGGGAGAGAGGACGTCCATTGTATGTTTTTAGTAGCACTGAGGTTTTCCACAACGTTACTTCTGTAAGTAGCCTCTGATAATCCTGCTATGAAATAGGACAGAGCACACCCTGTATCAAGCTTCATTTCAAGTCTAACTTCATCTACATTGTAAAGAATTCCAAATAACATTTTGTTTTCTTCTAAATGTAACAGTTCTGGAGATGCTATAACTGTCCCGGGGCTTGTCATGACTGCAAAGTTAACTCTAGTTATAGCTCGAGCGCTGCCCCTAACTTGAGTCACGTCCACACACAAAACCCTTAACTTGAGAGCAGCTCAGCTGCCTGCAGAGTGAAGAATCGTAGGATGTGCCCCCAAAAGTCTTAGCAACACACACAAGTGAGAATAACACCAGTGTGGACACAGTAACTCAGGTGTTATTTCTCTGTGTGGCCTCTCTCACTCAAGCTAGGCTAATTTATGAGGAGTAGCTCATAAACTGGAGTTAACTCTGCAGCGAAGACATAGTCTCACTGGGCTCCATGTTGTCTCTCAATATCGGTGGGACAGTCCTCTACTGAGCTATTGTACAAGCCCGTTTTCTCCAAATACCAGGCACTTTTAACCCTTCCCCCTTCCACCCTGATTTAATGAACAGTCCAAGTGGCTGCAGGTAGCAATTTCTTTGTAGATTCACTTTTACTGGCCCTCTGCAGTCACTGTCTATTCCACTGTATTCCCGGATTTGGACCATGTCCTCAGTGCAAATTGTTGTCTTTTTACTGTGTAATGTGCCAAAGAATTCGATGAAACCACCGAGGCATAGTTGGGTTCCAAATAATCACATTTAGTAAATTTACACAGACACCCAAGGCCTAGCTACATACACACTGCTGCTCTGACTGGCTCTGGAGGCTTCTAAAACCTAGAATATAGTGAGTTCCACTAAAGCGCTCATAAACCATTTTAAGAAATACTAACCTAACCTTATACACTACATCTTCTTAAGGTAGGGCCTGGATTGTAGGGATAGGGTGGAAATACTTCTTTGTGAGGAAACAACCCCCCGAATGTGTTGATACCAAAGCTCTGTTGCCATCCTACAGCACTCAGAAGCCAAGAGTAACTCTGGAGGTGGGTTTAAAAACTGTAGGGAAATGGTGGCCATTTTGAATAAGGGTAGTTTGACTCTACCCCCCTGAAAGTAATGGGAGGTGGTGGCCATGTAGAACAAGGGAGAATGTGTGAGTTCTGTGTGAGGAATTATGAGATCATGGAAAATGCCCCCAAATCCAATTAAATATTGTGAGACTCATGATTAAAATCAGCATAGATGGCAGCTCTTGGCATCACGGTTTCTCCATAAAAACAGTGTGTTTTTAATGACAGCTTTGAGAAATTTCCCCTTCCCCAGGGAAAATTTCCTGCTCTCTGTGGGGTGGGGGTGAGGGATTTTGCAGCCCTGCCTGTGACTGAGCTGGTGGGGTTGTGGCTGGGGCAGCAGGTTCTGAGAGGGGGACTCTGGCTGTTTCAGGGGCTGGTGACCTTCGAGGAGGTGGCTGTGTATTTTACTGAAGAGCAATGGGATCTGCTGGACCCCCGTCAGAGAGCCCTCTACAGGGACGTCATGCAGCAGAACTATGAGAATGTGACCTCGCTGGGTAAGGATTCCTGTCCCCTCGGGTATTAGAAGGAGTGGGGGTCTCTGAAGCATCTGGGTTGGCTTCTGCTCAGGTTCTTCCCTGGTCCCTTAGATTTCAGGAGGATCAGTCCCGAAGAGAGACTGTGAGAGAGTGCATCTGAAGAAATGAGGATTTTTACCCACGAAAGCTTATGCCCAAATAAATCTGTTAGTCGTTAAGGTGCCACCGGACTCCTTGTTGTTTTAGTAACTATCTTGACGAATCATTCTTCTGTCCATCTGGCTGTGTCTACACCAAAGGCTAGGATGGCACAGCTACGGCAGTGTAGCTGAGCGCTGTAGCTACATCAGCCTAAATTGTAAGTGTAGACCAGGCCTCTGTCTTAGAAATGACTGATTTAAGAGAAGGTCATTAGAGTCACTGAGTTTTAAGGCCAGAAGCGACCACCAGGTTATCTAGTCTGACCTCCTGTATATCACAGGTAATCAACGCCCCTCAGCACCTGCACACAACCGCACAACCAAAATTAGACCGAAGTATTACAGATCTCAGGAGACTAGACCATTATGTGCAGCAGACAGCGAATAAGAGGAACCAAGGTGCACAGAGTCTGAGGCCCCAACAATGGCAGGGAAATGATTAAGTGTGAGACACCCACAGAATCCTGTATCAGAGGGGTAGCCGTGTTAGTCTGAATCTGTAAAAAGCAACAGAGGGTCCTGTGGCACCTTTAAGACTAACAGAAGTATTGGGAGCATAAGCTTTCGTGGGTAAGAACCTCACTTCTTCAGATGCAAGTAATGGAAATCTCCAGAGGCAGGTATAAATCAGTGTGGAGATAACGAGGTTAGTTCAATCAGGGAGGGTGAGGTGCTCTGCTAGCAGTAGAGGTGTGAACACCAAGGGAGGAGAAACTGCTTCTTACAGAGGCTTCTTGGGACTGAGAGGGACCAGACATCAATCCAGGTTCTCCCCATCTTTCTAAACAAGTCTCTCTTATTTCAAAATTGTAAGTAAAAGCCAGGCAAGGCGTCTTAGATTTACTTTGTTTTCTCAACTTGTAAATGTACCTTTTACCAGAGTGCTTATCTTGTTTGCTATACTTTGAACCTAAGACAGAGGGGATTCCTCTGAGCTCTTTAAGTTTGATTACCCTGTAAAGTTATTTTCCATACTGATTTTGCAGAGATGATTTTTACCTTTTGCTTTAATTAAAAGCCTTCTTTTTAAGAACCTGATTGATTTCTCCTTGTTTTAAGATCCAAAGGGGGTTTGGATCTGTATTCACCAGGAGTTGGTGAAAGGAAGGAGGGGGGAAGGGTCAATCTCTCCTTGTTTAAGATCCAAGCAGTTTGGATCTGTATTCACCAGGGAATTGGTGAAAGGTTTCTCAAGGCTTCCCAGGGAGGGAATCCATCGAGAATGGTGGCAGCGGGACCAGAGCTAAGCTGGTAGATAAGCTTAGCAGTTTTCATGCAGGCCCCTACATTTGTACCCTAAAGTTCAAAGTAGGGATACAGAAGCCTCTGTAAGAAGCAGTTTCTCCTCCCTTGGTGTTCACACCTCTACTGCTAGCAGAGCACCTCACCCTCCCTGATTGAACTAACCTCGTTATCTCCACACTGATTTATACCTGCCTCTGGAGATTTCCATTACTTGCATCTGAAGAAGTGAGGTTCTTACCCACGAAAGCTTATGCTCCACAGAATCCTGGCAAGTGACCTGCATCCACATGCTGCAGAAGACAACAAGGTGAACAAACCCCCAAGGTCACTGCCAATGTGACCTGGGGAAATTCCTTTCCAACCTCACGTACAGCGATCAGTTAGTCCCCAATGTTGTGAGCAAGAAACAGCCAGCCAAGTACCTGAGAGAGAGAATCCTCGGTGCGACCTAAGAGCCCTGCCCCCCCCCCCCCCCCCCCACTGCCCCATTTCCAGCCATGATCATCCCTGATGCTTCATAGGAAGGAAATACAAAAAAAAACCCCTCCCAGAATACATTGGGGGGATTCTTTTCTGATCCCTGCTGGTAGCTGGCTGAAACCCTGAAGCATAATTGAAGGGTGAGTTCACAGCTATCAGTCTCAGCAAGGTCTGAGTCACTAGTACCTCTCAGTAGAGGGACATTTTTGAGGGGACTTGTAACTTGAGAACCCCTCAAAAGACCCCACACCTCAAGGAGGCACACAAAATGCAAAATGATCTGAGTAACCATTCAGATTTTAGAGCATTTACAAGAGTTGAGCTTTAAAGCCTATAAAATGGCAGGAATGGAAACCCACTAAATGTTTTTCTGTATTGGTGCGTGCGTACTGTAAAAAGTGTACATTTTCTTAAATCCCATTCTCAGTCTGGATCCCCCAAAGATTTAGGGGGTGCCATGCACTATTTTGGGTAAAACTATTGAGACCAGCGTCACATCAATAGTTAGATCTCTAACTCTATGCAAAAAAACAAACAAACTAGAAACTCTTTATAAATGGCTGGTTTTTTCAGGTCTTATATCTCTGGCACCTCTAGCTCAAATGACCCCAAGTTTGGGTCACTGTACCCTACACCCGTCTGACAAAGGATGTCAATTTTAGAGGACTTAGAAAGGTGAACCTTTCAACAGAAGTCGTGATGCAACCTTCACTATAGTGGCACTGCCATGCCAATACAATTTCCTGGTTTTTCAGAAGTTTGAGTTTGAAATACTTTAACTCTGTATTTCCTGGGTTTTTGGAGGTTTGGGTATCACTGAATTTATTACGTGTTTTTTCTGGTTTTTCGTTGAATAATGATTATAATAATTTTTTGCGGTTTAGTTAGTCGTTTACAGTGGTCAGAAAAGAATATTTTACCCTGATGTACAAATGGCTAGTTGTGTTCTAGGATGGGGTCTTCGTTTGTATGTTTTCCTCCGCTGAAGCATAAGAGATTGGCCACAGTTGAAGACAGGACACCAGATGGGGTGGACCAGTACTTTGAGGTGGTACAGAAAACCCTCTTTCTAGATTCCTGGCTGGTGTGTCTTACATGCTCAGGGTCAGACTGATCGCCTGATATGGGGTTAGGAATCAATTTTCCTGCAACTCCGATTGGCTGGAACCTTGGTGTGGGAGGGGGTTAGCTTTCCTGAGTCTGCAGCATTGGGTCTAGCTCACCTCCTGGGATCATCTGAGCATATCTTGCCAAATCAATGCCCTGCCAGTGCAGGGGCCTCAGACATTAGTAGCATGTTGATCTCTCCTGTTCTCTCCCTGTGCCACACAGTTTACTCTCCTGGGGACTGAAATGTTTTCAACTAAAGTCTCTGGGCTTAATATAGGGGGTATATCGGCTGTGATACACATTAGGTCAGACTAGATGCCCTTAAGCTCTGTGAAGAATACAAGGGCACCCACTCATCCAGCACATCTGGAAACCGCTGTCTCTCAGAATAATTGTAAAATCCTGGTCTCACCTGCTTTCTTTCCCTGGAGCAGGATTTCCAATTGCCAAACCCAACATAATATCCCAGCTGGAACGAGGGGAAGAGCCGTGGGTGCCAGATCTCCCCAGCTTTGAGGAAAGGGACATCCTGAGAAACATCCACACAGGTGAGCAAGTGATTAAATAGACACAGAAACCACCCAGCATTGGCATAATCAGCTGGGATTCCCACAAAGGGCCCGTGAGCTCCCCCACTTCTGCTTCATCTCACCCAGGTCAGGATTGTGACTAGCTGGTGTCGTATCCTCATGTCAGATGCAAGTCAGGGCTTCCCATCCATCCTGACTGACACCTAGCAGTAGCTCCCTCCCCACTGGGTTTTCACTTGGGATGTGGAGGCAGAACTGGTCCCCTCCTCTCTCCTTTCTGGGGAAGGGTTTTGGGGGGAGGGATTTGGCTCCTGATTTTTCCATCTCCCCAGCAGGTATTTGGTTTATTTCCTGCCAACCCATTCACTTTTTTGAGGTTCCCTTTCCCCTCGGGCACAGGGAATGACTCCTGTCTGGATTATCTCTCTGTCCCAGCAGGTGATGGGATGGTGGGTGAGAGCGAGGAGGAGACTCCTCAGCAGGAAGTTCCTGAGCAAGTGGAACAACACGGAAATCTATCAGGAAGAACGGAAGAGGACGTTTCCCAGAGTCCTGAGCAGAGAGAAGCCTGTGACAGACAGCAAGGAAGTAACCCAGGGATGAAACTGGGTAAATCCACTTACCAAGTGGGAGGTCTGAAGGACCTTAAGAAAGCCACGATCCTGCCAAGAGTCTTCAGTAAAGAGGAACCATATGACTGTGCTGAGTGTGGGAGAAGTTTCAACCGGAGATCCTACCTTGTTAGACATCAAAGAGTCCACACTGGTGAAAAACCCTATAACTGCCCCAGCTGTGGGAAGTGCTTCAGTCAGATATCACACCTTATTGTACATCAGAGAATCCATACAGGAGAGAGACCCTATAAATGCCTTGACTGTGAGAAAAGTTTCAAGCACAGTTCAGACCTTGTTTCACACCAGAGAATTCACACAGGGGAGAGACCATATAAATGCCCAGACTGTGGGAAGAGCTTCAGGCAGAGCTCAGTCCTTATTTCACATCACACAATCCATACGGGAGAGAAACCCCATAACTGTCTTGAGTGTGGGAAATATTTTGCTTATTTCTCATCCCTGATTTCACACCGGAGAATCCACACAGGAGAGAGACCCTATACATGCCTCGACTGCGGGAAAACCTTCCGTCAGAAAGGTACCCTTATTATCCATCAGAGAATCCACACTGGAGAGGCACCCTATAGCTGTCTTAAGTGCGGGAAAAGCTTCAAGCAGAGATCAGACCTTAGTGTACATCAGAGAATCCATGTGGCAGAGAGACCCTATAAATGCCCCGACTGTGGGAAACGCTTCAGCCAGAGTTCAAACCTCCTTAAACACCAGAGAATCCACACAGGAGAGAGACCCTATAACTGTCTGGAGTGTGGGAAACATTTTTCCAATTTCTCTTACCTGATTTCACATTGGGGAATCCACACGGGAGAGAGACCCTATAAGTGCCCCGACTGCGGGAAAAGTTTCAAACAGAGCTCGGACCTTATTTCACACAGACGAATTCACACAGGAGAGAGACCTTATAAATGCTCTGTCTGTGGAAAGAGCTTCAGCCAGAGATCAAACCTCAACGTACATCAGAAAATCCACACGGCAGCAAGACCCTATAACTGCCCCAAGTGCGGGAAAAGCTACAGGCGCAACTCAGAGCTTATTTCACATCAGAAAATCCACATGGGAGAGAAACCCCATAACTGCCCTGAGTGCGGAAAAAGCTTCAAGCGGAGCTCAGTACTAATTTCGCATCAGAGAATCCACACGGGAGAGAAACCCTTTAAGTGCTCCGAATGTGGGAAAAGTTTCTGTCAGAGATCGCAACTTATTAGGCATCAGAGAATTCACACAGGACAGAGACCTTATAAATGCTCGGAGTGCGGAAAGAACTTTACCCAGAGCTCAACCCTTATTGTCCATCAGAGAATGCACACCGGAAATAAACCATATACATGTTCTGTCTGTGGGAAAAGCTACAAGGTGAAGACCTCACTAATATCCCACCAGAAACTGCACACAAGGTAGAAAGTGTTGGGAGTTCTCCCTGTGGTCTGTGTCCTCTTGAAGCAAAGTGTAAATGTGCTTCATTTGAGGGGGGTCTGGGCAGGGGCAGCAGGTGGGCACAAGGTTGGGGTTTTAGTGGGCAATGGTTGATGGGGCCCAGAAGAGGCAGGAACGCTGGATACTGGGGAGCTGTGTTGTTTCTGGGTCTGGGTGAAGCAGATGATGAGATTAGTAGCGAGATGTTTCTATGGATTCCACACACGCTTACCAATGTAGAGAAGAGGTAAAAATGCCCTGTTGCCATTTGTGTCTGCAGCTCCTCAGGCCTCTCAGGACAGGGGCAGAAGGATGTTCCTCAGAGAAGCAGCGAGAGGCCGCATGGGGCTGTGGTTATAAGGCAGATGGTGCTACTAAGCTGAAGCAACAGGATTTCAGAGCAGTGCTCAGTGTATTGAACATCTCTGCAGCTGTGGGATGCGAGGAGCGACTGAGAAGGGAATGAATGGTGGAGATTCCCCAAACAGCTATTGTCATTTGGAGTTGCACTGTTCCTGGGAGGACAGTATGGTGTAATAGTGACAGCAGGAGGAATTGGGACTCAGGACTCCTGGGTTCTATTCTCAGCTCTTGTATGGGAGTAAGGGCTAGTCAGTTAAAGCAGTGGAAGCTGGGACCGTGGGACTCCTAGGTTCAGTTCCCAGTTCTGAGAGGGGAGTGTGTCAAATCACGCCATCAAACGAATGCTCCGGAAGGTGGTAGGTGCCAATGGATACTATCGGAACACCCTGATTCCACTCATTTTAATGGCCCTCAGGACAACTCCAGCTGCCTCCACAGATCACACGCTCTTTGAGGTGATGACTGGGTGAATTATGCTCATACCAGAGCATCTTCTGTGCATACCCACAGTTAGAGGTGGGAGGTGTGGGGTGGCAGTGGAGAGATGGGCAGACAGGACCCCTGGGTTCAATAACGCTCCGTGCTAGTGTCTCCTGGTGTGAACTTGTGCCAGTCACTCCCCCTCCTCTCTGTGCAGCCTCCTCTTCTCCAGTCTCTGATGGGGATAATAGTTGCTCCCCTTCACAGGGAGTCATGGGGTGTCACTAATTCTTCTGTGAGAAGTGACTCAGGAGGCCAGAGGTGCTGACCCTCGTCTGCCCCTTCCTGGCTCACTGTGTCAGCGGAGTGAGTGACTGAACCTATGGAAAGGGTTTCAGCAGGATTTCCTCATCCCTGTTTTCAGGCAGGGGCTCAGCTGACATCGCACATGGGATTTTTCCTGAAATAACTGCCCTGTGAGGAATTTTTCTCCTTGTTTTGGGATGGTGGGTGAGTGGAGGGTCTCTTGTTTCTAGAAAATCAGATTTCAGATTCATCTTTATTTCTCATTGAAGTTTTTACTTTGGTTTCTGTTTTTTCCAAATAAATTCCTAATAAAATGTTTGTTGCAAATCCACCGTCTCCCAGGGAATCTCAGACATTTCCTCTGTTCTTGAGCTGAACGGGTGAGTTCCCCCTCATGAATTCAATGTTGATCAATTCAAAGTAACGCGCTTTAGAAAACATAATCCCAACTATACATATAAAATGATGGGGTCTAAATGAGTTGTTACCACTCAAGAAAGAGATCTTGGAGTCATTGTGGATAGCTCTCTGAAATCATCCACTCTGTGTGCAGTGGCAGTCAAAAAAGGCTACCAGAATGTTTGGAATCATTAGGAAAGGGATAGATAAGACAGAAAATCTCATAATGCAACTATATAAATCCATGGTATGCACACACTCCTTGAATATGGCTTGCAGTTCTGGTCTCCCCATCTCAAAAAAGATATGTTAGAAATTAAAAAGGTACAGACAAGGGTAACAGACATGATTTGGGGTATGGAACAGCTTCATATGAGGAGCAGTGAAAAAGACTGGGACTGTTCAGGTTGGAAAAGAGACAACTAAGTGGGGGTTATGATAGAGGTCTGTAACATCATGAATGGTGTGGAGAAAGTAAATAAGGAAGTGTTATTTACCCCTTCATATAACACAAGAGCCAGGTGTCATCCAATGAAATGAATAGGCAGCAGGTAAAAACTAACAAAAGGAAGTGTTTCTTCACACAAGCCTGTGGAATTCATTGCTTGGGGATGTTGTGAAGGACAAAAGTATAACTTCAAAAAGAATTAGATAAGCTCAAGCCAAAACATTCAGGGATGGAACCCCATGCTCTGGGTATCCCTAAGCATCTCACTGCCAAAAGCTGTGGGGTTGGACAACGGGCTGGATCACTCGAAAATTGCCCTGTTGTGTTTATTCCCTCTGAAGCACCTGGCCTTGGCCACTGTGGAAGTCAGGACCATGGGGTAGAATGATGGACCATTGGTCTGACCCTGTATGGCCATTCTTATTCACTCCCCCTCAGCAGGAATCTCTCACTCCCCCTATCCAGCCCCTTTCGCTGATGTGTCTGCCCATCCTGCTTTAAAAGGGATATCTGGCACCTCCATGTCTTTGCTCTTGCAGCTCTAAGTGCCTCTGATCTCAGTCTCTGAGTCTTCCCCTCCCCTATACTCTGCTGTCCCGTTCTTGGTCCCAGACCCCAGCTCCGTGCTGTACCTGGGGCCATTGAACCCCAACATCAGGGCTCTGATCACAACCCCTGCCCTGGACCTAGAGGGGAGTGACCAATTGCAGCCACCAGACAAAACACCCCCATGTGTTTGTTGCTGTCTGAAATTGTCAGCCCAGACATCTCAGTGCGGGTGTTTGAAGCAGCCCTGGGCCATCATCTGAGCTGCAGGGAAACAGAGTATCTTTACGGGGTATCTTTAGTGTATGCTCAGTAATCCTTGCCCCTCAGAATCCAAGCAGCATGAAGATACAGTTCCTCCTTGTTAAGGCTTCTTATTCCCTGATTCCCCCCCCCCCCCTCCCGCCGCTTTGAGTTGCAAGTTCAACTGTTGGGAGGAATTCACTCGCATCATGTCTCCTAGTTTGTCTGGTGTCAATGGGCTTGCTCTTTCAGGCTGGATATAACCCTTGTTGGATACTAGTATGTCACGCTAGTTAATATTTCTCTCTTGTCTGGTGGTTTACACAATTACAGAGGCTCACAATGCAAATGCTCAACTATTACCTTACAATATGGGATGCAGTTATTATAAGTGAGATTAAGGTACACAGCACTTACAAGCATTCAAAAAAGTCAAAACACTAAGCACATTTTTATAACTCTACCACCTATTTGACCAGTACTAACACACAGGTCAACCAGACTGGTTCTGGTTGTTTTTCAGTATCTAAGTGAGGCACAGGGATCTTGGCATAAAGTGGCACCTGGTTTGCCAATGTCACACCAGAAACCACCTGAGCTCCCCAAAGAGTCTGCAGGAAAATGTTCCCATCTGTTTCGTTTATACAAGGACCCACCCAGCCCATCTGGCAACAGCTCTGTCTCAGGACAACTGTAAAACCCTCATCTCACCTGTTTTCTCACAACAGGTTTTCCAATTCCCAAACTGAACATAATTTCCCATCTGAGAAGTGGGGGAAGAGCTGTGGGTCCTGGACCTCCAGGGCTCTGAGGAGAGGCAGGTCCTGAGAAACATCCACACTGGTGAGGAATTGGTTCAACGGTCCCACAGAAACCATCCATCATTGGTATAAACAGCTGGGATTGTTTTAAAGGCCCTGCAGGTTCCCTCAGTTCTGCCTTATCTCGCCCATTGTGCCCAGCCGATGTTGTATCAGATGTCACTCAACTGCACAGCCACCCAGGGAGACGCCCTGTGAGGGTCCCCAGCGCTCACCCTGCACCCGCACAGCCACCCAGGGAGATACCCTGCCAGGGTCCCCACATCCAGCATCCACACAGCCAGTCCAGGCCCTACCAGTGTGAGTGAAGCAGCAAGAACCTTTGGGAACACGTCTACTCACACCAGGCACCAGAGCCTCCCCAGAGGGCAGAGAGACCCCCAGGCACGGGTCGCACCCCTCCCTCATCAGACATTGCACTTGGGGCGGAGATCCCTCTGGATATGACTCTGGGGACAGGGAGAGCCACTGCCACACCAGCCGCCCTACCAGGGGCAGAGCGTGCCTCCCCAGATAGGAGGAGAGATTCCCTCCAGAGAGCCCTCTCCAGACCAAAGCCCACCCCAGTTCTTCCTTCAGTTCACGGAGCCACTTGACACATGGGAATTACACAACAGTGGGACAGGTGCCTCGCTGGTGTAAATCAGTGGTTGTGCCATTGGGGTCATTGGGCCAGAACCCCAGAGGGTGTTATTGAGAGAATCCAAAAGGGGGCATCTCTCAGAGCTGGCACAGGTCACAGCGTCAGCAGAGTCTCACAGCACAGCCTGGCCAACACCTGTGACTTCCCTAGCTGGATGCATGAGTGTCTTCAGCGTGGCTCAGTAGCTGGGCTGTGACAGCCACATTTCCTCGGAGCATGGGGGTGGGGAGACATGTCACACACACTGGCCAGTGGGTTACACAAGCGCTGTCGGTGCCTGACTGTCTGAGCCCTCATGCAGGTGCCTAACACTCAGGGTTTCCCCCCCAGATTGACCCTCCACATGTTGGGGTTGAGTTCATTTTGTGACCTGGGGTCATACAGGGAATGCATTAAAGTAAAACTAAGCAGAATCAACCAATTCCTGGGCATTGCACGACTCCCCCATCACAGTGGGGGAACGCTAGAGAACCTTTGGGTACAACTGGGCCAAATCCCTCTGGGCCCCGCAAAGAACACACCCAACCAGAGATTTCCCCAACCTACAGGGCTGCAGCTCCCCGAACCCCGGTCTGTCCTGTCCCCACTTACAGCTCACCCTCTCCCAGGCCTTTCCTGTTTTGGCCAGGGACACTGGGGTCTCCCTCCTGTCCCCAAAGGTGGGCTGCTGTCCTTAGTTCCACCCCTCCAAAGTCTGGCTGGCTGAGGACAAGGCACTCAGCTGTCCACCCCAATCTCCAAACCGACCCGAAGCTGTAGAACCTCAGCCACCTGCCAATGGGACCCCTACCCCGAAACATGGTGCAGAAGGGATCCAGGCACAACCCTTTTCTCCTCCGTGAAACCTCCAGAGTGAATGAACCAGAGACAGAGTCCCAGAGACACGTGCCCTCTGCTGTCATCCTGGGCTTTGGTCAGCATCCCTGGGGCCTTTTAATTTTGGGGCCCTCCTGGGACATTCACAATTCCTTACAGTCCTGTATTCCCCAATGACACCCCCTCTCCAGAGACACAGTCCTCCCTCCAGAAGTTAACAGGGCACAATCCATTTATTGTGGTCTAATTAATAGAAGAAAGCCCATGGGAAATAGAGTCATGAGGCAGGAATACCTGGGTCCCTGTAACTCAGGGCTCTGGGCTTCTACACTAGGTCCAAACATCCAGACAGGGTCTCCCCAGAGCGAGTGACTCACTGCCTTGCTCCATGCTGTAGGGACACCCTTGCATACACAGCCCCCTAGAACTGCTCTGGCCTTTAATGCTGCCCTATTACAGGGCAAACTACTATGTCACTCCCTCTCTCTCCCCCCATGTGGTCTCTCTAAGCCAGTGGCTCTCAGCCGTTTCAGATGACTGTACCCTTTTCAGGAGTCAGATCTGTCTTATGTATCCCCAAGTTACACCTCACTTAAAAATGACTTGCTTACAAAAATCAGACATAAAAATACAAAAGTGCCAACGCCACTATTATTGAAAAATTGCTGAATTTTGCATTTTTACCATATAAAATAAATCAATTGGAATATAAATATTGCACTTACATTTCAGTGTATAGTAGGGAAGTATAAACAAGTCACTGTGTGAAATTTGAGTTTGTACTGATTTTGCTACTGCTTTTTATGTAGCCTGTTGTAAAACAAGACAAGTCAGATTCCTGAAAGGGGGACAGTAGTCTGGAAAGGTTGAGAGCCACTGCTTTAGCCCCCTTTTATACCAGGGAGCAGATTCTGATGGCAAGGGAGGGCAGAGGATTCTTCAGCCAATGTTACTGAGAATGTCTGGATAGTTCAGGCAGCTGGCTAACAACAGCAAAGTACCAAATCTCCTCCTCCCTCCCCCAACAGAAATAATCTGAAGCAAAAGACTCGTCCTTATGCTTCAGCCGAGGAGGGCGATTGGGGCGGTCTCAAGAGGGGATTTGCCCATTTCACACCCTGATTCCCCCGGGCTCTGTCCCTGCCGACAGACTCTGGGCTTTCGTTACAGTCAGTCCCAGGGAGGGCTGCAGCCCGGGTTGTTATCCAGGGGGCACAGGAAGCAGGGCTGGGAGCAGCAGCTGAGAGCTGTTGTATCCGGCGCTGGGGCGAGGGAAGGGGGAGAGTTCAAGGTAGGTAGGAGGCGTTAATGATAGTCACAGAGGGCCAGAGACCGCACAGCTCCTGCATTTGAGTGATGAGTGATCAGTGATCAAGGCGGCTGGAAGAAGCGGCTGCTGCTGCCTCCATTATGAGCTGGGAGCCCGGGCTGAGCCGCTGCTGTTCCCCAGCGGGGTGCGGGGAGAGACCTGCACTGACCTCCCTTTGCATCCGTTCCTCCCAGGGGGGACTTTCTGCGGTGGCTGGAACTAGCCCCTGGGGCAGCCCCGGGCTCTGCCGACCCCAGCCCCTGACCCGGAGCCTGCAGGTGAGGGGAGAGACCCGGGGGAAAGGGCTGGGGCCGGGCAGGAAAGTGACTCTGCACCAACGGCCCCTCCTCGCCCCAGCTCTGCGCGCGGGGGGGAGTTGCGAGTCCCAGAGCTGCTGCCCTCCCTGATCCCTCCCCCCCCGGCTCTGCCCCCCTGAGCGCCTGCAGGAGCCGAGCCAGCTCCGGGAGAGCGAACGCCCCGGGCCGGTGTGGGACCGAGTTTCCCAGCCCGAGGGAACGGGGTAGGAGGCAGACGGGGCAGAGACTGGCAGGGGCAGCTGGAGCAATCAGTGGGGAGGGAGGTTCCCGGCTCCCAGCCCTGCCCAGCCCCATTCCCTGCAGCACCCCGGGGCAGATTGACTTTCCTGGGACAAGGTGAGGAGCAGGGAGAGGAAAAGCCAATTCCTGCCTCTGTCTAGTCCCCGCGCTGCTGCGGGGATGTGCTGCCCTGGGGACAGTGTCAGGGGGGATCCCCAGAGCGTCTCCTTTGATTCTGCTCTTTTCTAGTGTTTGGCTTAAAGACTGTGTTACTGGAGGGTTTAAACATGTTTCAGTGGGTTTAGTCGTAATGGGTGGGGCTGGGCTATGCTGCCATAAAGAGTCTAAATTTAAAGTATCTTTCTGCAGAGAAAGAGCCTGGGGAAATCTGTGTGAAATGGACTAAAACCTCTTCTATAATCTGTCCCATCGCCCTTCTCGCCTTGACAGGCTGCAGAATAATGTCCACATCTTGCTCCAGGTTGTCCCATCCTCCCAGGGGACAGGGAAGGGAACGGACTGTAATGGAGCCAGTGCAGGTAAGTGATTTTCAAGGAGGTGGTGGGGTTGGTCTGCATATGGAGGAGGGACAGTAAATACAGACAGAGGGAAAAACTGGAAATGAAAAACCTTCTGTTGCATAGTTTGCTCTTTACACAACACACAATATAGAGAAACCCCAGGGGCACAGTTGGGTTTTTCTAACTATACACTGCAAGTTTGCAGATGACACTAAACTGGGAGGAGTGGTAGATATGCTGGAGGGTAGGGATCGGATACAGAGGGACCTAGACAAATTAGAGGATTGGGCCAAAAGAAACCTGATGAGGTTCAACAAGGATAAGTGCAGAGTCCTCCACTTAGGACGGAAGAATCCTATGCACTGCTACAGACTGGGGACCGAATGGCTAGGCAGCAGTTCTGCAGAAAAGGACCTAGGGGTTACAGTGGACGAGAAGCTGGATATGAGTCAACAGTGTGTTCTTGTTGCCAAGAAGGCTAACGGCATTTTGGGCTGTATAAGTAGGGGCATTGCCAGCAGATCGAGGGATGTGATCATTCCCCTCTATTCGACATTGGTGAGTACTGTGTCCAGTTCTGGGCCCCACACTACAAGAAGGATGTGGAAAAATTGGAAAGAATCCAGCGGAGGGCAACAAAAATGATTAGGGGGCTGGAACACGTGACTTATGAGGAGAGACTGAGGGAACTGGGATTGTTTAGTCTACAGAAGAGAAGAATAAGGAGGGATTTGATAGCTGCTTTCAACTACCTGAAAGGGGGTTCCAAAAAGGATGGATCTAGACTGTTCTCAGTGGTACCAGAAGATAGAACAAGGAGTAATGGTCTCAAGTTGCAGTGGGGGAGGTTTAGATTGGATATTAGGAAAAACTTTTTCACTAGGAGGGTGGTGAAGCACTGGAATGGGTTACCTAGGAAGGTGGTGGAATCTCCTTCCTTAGAGGTTTTTAAGGTTAGGCTTGACAAAGCCCTGGCTGGGATGATTTAGTTGGGAATTGGTCTGCTTTGAGCAGGAGGTTGGACTAGATGACCTCCTGAGGTCCCTTCCAACCCTGATATTCTATGATTCTAAGTGCAAGGCCTAGCCACCTATATACATTTACTTGGTCTGGGCCTGGTCTACACTACGACTTTAATTCGGATTTAGCTGCCTTAATTCGAATTAACGCTTGACCCGTCCACACAACGAAGCCATTTAATTCGAATTAAAGAGCCCTTTAATTCGATTTCTGTACTCCTCCTCGACGAGAGGAGTAGCGTCAAAATCGGTATTGTTAATCCGAATTAAGGTTAGTGTGGCCGCAATTCGATGTTATTGGCCTCCAGGAGCTATCCCACAGTGCACCATTGTGACCGCTCTGGACAGCAATCTGAACTCGCATGCACTGGCCAGGTGGACAGGAAAAAAGCCCCGGGAACATTTGAATTTCACTTCCTGTTTGCACAGCGTGGAGAGCACAGGTGACCACAGAGAGCTCATCAGCACAGGTAACCATGCAGGCTGATAATCGAAAAAGAGCACCAGCATGGACCGTACAGGAGGTACTGGATTTGATCTCTATATGGGGAGAGGATTCAGTGCTAGCAGAACTGCGTTCGAAAAGACGAAATGCCAAAACTTTTGAAAAAATTTCCAAGGGCATGATGGAGAGAGGCCACAATAGGGACTCAGATCAGTGCCGCGTGAAAGTCAAGGAGCTCAGACAAGCCTATCAAAAAGCAAAGGAGGCAAACGGTCGCTCCGGGTCAGAGCCGCGGACATGCCGCTTCTACGCCGAGCTAAATGCATTTCTAGGGGGGGCCGCCACCACTACCCCACCTCTGACTGTGGATTCCGAGATGGGGATAATCTCATCAGGTACACCTGATGATTCCGTGGAAGGGGAAGAGGAGGAGGAGGAGGACGAGCTGGCTGAGAGCACCCAGCTCTCCGTTCTCCCCAACAGCCAGGATCTGTTTCTCACCCTGACTGAAGTACCCTCCCAAGCCTCCCAAGCCAGTACCCAAGACCATGACCCCATGGAAGGGACCTCAGGTGAGTTTACCTTTTAAAATATAAAACATGGTTTAAAAGCAAGCATTTTTAATGATTAATTTGCCCTGAGCACTTGGGATGCATTCGCAGCCAGTACAGCTACTGAAAAAGTCTGTTAACATGTCTGGGGATGGAGCGGAAATCCTCCAGGGACATCTCCATGAAGCTCTCCTGGAGGTACTCCAAAAGCCTTGCCACAAGGTTTCTGGGCAGTGCAGCCTTATTCCGTCCTCCATGGTAGGACACTTGACCACGCCATGCTAGTAGCAAGTAATCTGGTATCATTGCCTGACAGAGCCTGGCAGCGTATGGTCCCGGTGTTTGCTGGCATTCAAGCAACATCCGTTCTTTATCTTGCTGTGTAATCCTCAGGAGAGTGATATCGCTCATGGTAACCTGGTTGAAATAAGGGAATTTAATTAAGGGGACAGAGGTGGCCGTTCCTACTGGGCTGTTTGCCTGTGGCTGAAAAGAAATCCTTCCCTGCATTTAGCCAAGTGCAAAGGGGGGGGGGGGAGGATTGGCCCAGAGCTTTTCGCGTTTTGCTAGCAGGGATCTTCCCTGATACCAGCCACACGGTGGGGGGAGGGAGAAAGCACTCATCCCAGAGAATTCATGGCGGGTGGGGGGGGGGTGTTAGTTTGGTTCCTGCAGGGATCTTCCCTGATACCAGCCACGCGGTGGGGGGAGGGAGAAAGCACTCATCCCAGAGAATTCATGGCGGGGGGGGGGGGTGTTAGTTTGGTTCCTGCAGGGATCTTCCCTCATACCAGCCACGCGGTGGGGGGAGGGAGAAAGCACTCATCCCAGAGAATTCATGGCGGGTGTGTGTGTGGGGGGGTGTTAGTTTGGTTCCTGCAGGGATCTTCCCTGATACCAGCCACGCGGTGGGGGGAGGGAGAAAGCACTCATCCCAGAGAATTCATGGCGGGTGGGGGGGGGGGTGTTAGTTTGGTTCCTGCAGGGATCTTCCCTGATACCAGCCACGCGGTGGAGGGAGGGAGAAAGCACTCATCCCAGAGAATTCATGGCGGGTGGGGGGGGGGGGGGGTGTTAGTTTGGTTCCTGCAGGGATCTTCCTTGATACCAGCCACGCGGTGGGGGGAGGGAGAAAGCACTCATCCCAGACAATTGGATGGTGGGGGGGTGTTAACCTTCAGCAGCAGAAAACAAGCTAACAGGAAAACTGCAGCACAACGGGCTTTACTTGGTATGTGGGAAAGCAGGGCGCAGAAGCCTAAAGACAGTGGCTTACCATGGCAGCATGCAAGCTGAATTCTGTTGCCCGGACCTGCGTCTGTGATCTCTAGCAGCAAAGCCACAGGCACTCAATATTAAGAGGCAAAATGCGACCTTGCACAGAAATCACATGTGCTATGTAATGTGAATAGTATTTGTCACCGTGAAAGAGTATAAGCATTGTTCTGAAAAATGTATCTTTTAAAAAAATTCTCTCCTTTTTTCACTCCCTCCTGCAGCTGCAAATGTTTCAAGCCTCCCTCCTCCTTCCCGAAGGCTATCCCAGATAAGGCGTCGTAAAAAAAAGACGAGAGAAGAGATGTTTGCCGAAATCATGCAATCCACCAGGAGTGAAAGAGCTCATCTGAATGAGTGGAAGGAGACGGTTTGCAAGTATAGGAAAGAAGCCAGTGACCGTGAGGACAGGAGGGACCAACATGAGGACAGGAGGGACCAACGTGAGGACAGAAGGGACCAACGTGAGGAGAGGAGAGACGCTCGAGATGAGAGGTGGCGGCAGGAAGATCAGAGGAGTCGGGATGCAACGCTGGGGCTGCTGCGTGAGCAAACAGACATGCTCCGGCGTCTGGTGGAGCTTCAGGAACGGCTGCTGGAGAACAGAGTGCCGCTACAGCCCCTGTATAACCCCCCTACCTCCTCACCATGTTCCATAGCCTCCTCACCCAGACGTGTAAGAACACGGGTGGGGGAGGCTCCGTACACCCTCCCATTCCACCCCAGTGGACAGCCCAAGCAAAAGGCTGCCATTTTTTTAACCTTTTTTTAGTGGGCTTTTCCTTCCCAAACCCTCTTCCCAAACCCCACTCAGGTTCTCTCCCTCTTTTTATAATCAATTAATAAAGAATAAATGATTTTTAAACAATGGTGACTTTATTTCCTTTGAAAGCAAGCTGGGGGCAGGGGGAGGGTGGGTTCCTTACAGAGAATGAGTCAATAAAGGGGGCGGGTTTTCAGGAAGGATAAACAAACAGAAATTTCACACTGTAGCCTGGCCAGTCATGAAACTGGTTTTCAAAGCTTCCCTAATGCGCAGCGCTTCCTGGTGTGCTCTTCTAATCGCCCTGGTGTCTGGCTGCGAGTAATCAGCAGCCAGGCGATTTGCCTCAGCCTCCCACCCTGCCATAAAGGTCTCCCCCTTGCTCTCACAGAGATTGTGAAGCACACAGCAAGCAGTAATAACAATGGGGATATTGGTTTGGCTGAGGTCTGAGCGAGTCAGTAAGGATCGCCAGCGACCTTTTAAACGGCCAAATGCACATTCTACCACCATTCGGCACTTGCTCAGCCTGTAGTTGAACAACTCCTGACTCCTGTCCAGGCTGCCTGTGTATGGCTTCATGAGCCATGGCATTAAGGGGTAGGCTGGGTCCCCAAGAATAACAATTGGCATTTCAACATCCCCAACGGTTATTTTCTGGTCCGGAAAGTAAGTCCCTTGCTGCAGCCGTTTAAACAGATTGGTGTTCCTGAAGACGCGAGCGTCATGAACCCTTCCCGGCCAGCCCACATGGATGTTGGTGAAACGTCCCTTGTGATCCACAAGTGCTTGCAGCACCATTGAGAAGTACCCCTTGCGGTTTATGTACTGGGTACCCTGGTGCTCCGGTGCCAAGATAGGAATATGGGTTCCATCTATTGCCCCACCACAGTTAGGGAATCCCATTGCAGCAAAGCCATCCACTATGACCTGCACATTTCCCAGAGTCACTACCTTTCGTAGCAGCACCTCCGTGATTGCTTTGGCTACTTGCATCACAGCAGCCCCCACAGTAGATTTGCCCACTCCAAATTGATTCCCGACTGACCGGTAGCTGTCTGGCGTTGCAAGCTTCCACAGGGCTATCGCCACTCGCTTCTCAACTGTGAGGGCTGCTCTCATCTTGGTATTCTGGCACTTCAGGGCAGGGGAAAGCAAGTCACAAAGTTCCATGAAAGTGCCCTTACGCATGCGAAAGTTTCTCAGCCACTGGGAATCGTCCCACACCTGCAGCACTATGCGGTCCCACCAGTCTGTGCTTGTTTCCCGGGCCCAGAATCGGCGTTCCAAGCCTATAACCTGGCCCATTAACATCATAATCTCCAAAGCACCGGGGCCCGCGGTCTCAGAGAATTCTGTGTCCGTGTCCATGTCCTCATCACGCTTGTCGCTGCGCTGCAGTCGCCGCCTCCTCCTCCTCGCCTCTTTTTTCTGGTCCTGGGTAAGCATAAACTCCACGAGAACGCGCGAGGTGTTTACAATGTTCATGACTGCGTTCTGGAGCACAACGGGATCCATGCTTGCTGCGGAATGGAGTCTGCAGAGTTCACTCAGGAAAAAAGGCGCGAAATGGTTGTCTGCCGTTGCTTTCAGGGAGGGAGGGGGAGGCTGTACCCAGAACCACCTGCGACAATGTTTTTTGCCCCATCATGCACTGGGGTCTCAACCCAGAATTCCAAGGGGGGTGGAGACTGCGGGAACTATGGGATAGCTATGGGAAAGCTACCCACAATGCAACGCTCTGGAAATCGATGCTACTACGGTAGCTTGGACGCACACCACCGAATTAATGGTGCCTAGTGTGGCCGAATACATTCGAATTTATAAAATCGGTTTCCTAAATTCGAATTATATAAATTCGGATTAATCCCGTAGTGTAGACATACCCTTGGTCTGGTTTCTGGCAGCTCCTAAGGAACACAGTGAGGGCCACTAGAGGGCTCACAAACTGTTTGAAGGGATATTACCTACTTCCTACACACCGGCTACTCCTGCCTCTTTGATGAAGGAGAACATTTAAAAAAATAACTTAGCAATATATTACTATCAATACTACTATTACTAGAAGACTGCACACTTTGTTGCTTCTGTAGGCCAAACTTATTGTACACATCAGGGGCTCCTGGCATCTTTTCATTCCCCTTGGCCCCCACAGGTGTGCCATCCTCCCATCCCTATTTTAGAGGCTCCCTGCAACCCCCCACCCACTCCCTCATGCAAAGGGTCTGCGTGCCCCCCCTTCCCCATGCCAGAATCCCTGATTCTTCCTCCCATGTCCTTCCCAATTCCCCTCTTTCCACATATCGTGTCCCCCATTCTTGCATTCCCCCTATGCCAGGAGAGCTATGTGCCACTGTAACAGGACCAGCCACCTCCTGAGCACCCCGTCATGGACTGAGGTTGCGCTGCAAGTGTCCTGCCTCAGTTGCCCTCGTGGTTCCTCCATAAACTCAAAAAGGCTTCTCTCTGTTCAATAATACCCCTCCTTAGGGTCTGTTTTATTAGCAAAAAGTTCAAAATAAACCCCAAAATATCTTCGTTTCCACCCCTCCAGCCTTAAACTGCACACAGTCAATTCCCTCACATATTGTCCCCAAACTCCAAAGGTCTTCCTTGCAGGAGCCTTTCTCACTCTTTGTCACAGCTTCCTCTTCCTGTTTCCTCCTCTCCTCTGGCTCTTTCTAGAGCCCTCTATCATGCCCCATTGTGAGGCTGTTAATGAGGCACAGGCGGGCTGGACCTGTTCTTTCTTAAAGGGCCCAGTCCACCTTGTGACAGCCGCCCTATTCCTTCTCTTCCCTCCCCGAACTCCCCAACCCTTGCTTAAGGCCAATAGACTCTGTGGGCCCCTTATTATAGTCAATAAACCCACCACCTTTGTCTCACTGTTGCAGGGGTGTGCACAGGAATAAATTTTGGCCGCTTTTGGAGGGGCACTTTCTGTGCCTGCCCCCCATGGCCGGAGGAGCTGGCTCTCCCCTTTGTAGCCCCAGCGTTGGAGGACCTGGGGCTCCCAGCCACAGCCCTGGGGCCGGAGGAGCTCGCTCTTCCCAGGCAGCTGGAGGAGTTGGATCTCGCCCCAGAGCCGGAGGAGCTGTCGTTTCCCGCCCCGCCCTATGGCCAGAGGAGCTCGCTCTTCCTGCCCCAGCCCTGGAGGAGTTCTGTGCCCACAGTGATTGGGGGGGGCCCGTGCCCCTGCTTGCGCCCCATTGCGCACGCCCCTGCACTGTTAGTAATTAAATACTGTTCCAGCTCTCCAGAGGACGAGCCCTCTGCTGAGCTATCAAACAAGTCCGTTTTCCCCAGCCAGCCAGAGTGGTTTTTTTTTTTTTTAAACCCTTTATTTGTCCCCACTCAATGAGCAGTTTACTGACAGCCCCACTGGCTACAGGCAGCAGTTTCCTTTGAGTTCCATTTCCACTGGGCATCTGCAGTCACAGTCTATTCCACTGTGTTTCTGGATTCAGATCCCATCCCCGTTGCCAGTTGGGTCTTTTGCTCTTCAAACAACACAAAGAACTTGGAGAAAGCACACAGGCAGAGTTGGGTTTCAAATAGCCATATTTACTAAATACCCACCGACACTCAAGGCCTAACTACACACACTGCTGCACTGATTTCTTGAGGTTTCTAAAACTAGCACACAGTGAGCGCTACTAGAGAGCTCACAAATTATTTAAAGAGATACTAACCTACCCTTATACACTACACCATCTTTAATTTGGGCCCTGAATTTGTGGGACAGGCTCAGTGTAAATTACTATACTTGAGAAAGCAAATGCCTAAAAATGTTGCTATCCAAAGTCTACAGCCAGAATGCAGAACTCAGAAGCCGTGAGTCTCTCCGGAAAGTCAGGAGATGGGCATAGATTCATAGGAAGTCAGAATGGACCATTGTGATCAGTTAGTCTGATGTCCTGTATAACACAGGATTTAGGGCTCCCCTGAATTAGTTCCTGTTTGAACTAGAGCATATCTTTTAAAAAAACATCCAAACTGAATTGGAAAAAATGCCACTAATGGAAAATCCATGGTAAGTTTTTCCAGCAGTTAATCACCCTCACTGTTAAAAAGTTTGTGCCTTATTTTGAGTCTGAATTTGTCCACGTTCAACTTCCAGCTATTGTATTGTTATATATTTATCTGCTAGATTAAAGAGCCCATTATCAAATTTCTGTTCCCTGTGTAGATACTTATAAATTGTGATTAAGTCACCCCTTAACCTTCTCTTTGTTAAGCTAAATAGACTGCGCTCCTGGAGTCTTTCACTTTAAGGCATGTTTTCCAATGTTTTAATCATTCTTGTGGCTCCTCTCTGAATCCTTTCCAATTTTTCAACACCCTTCTTGAATTGTGGGTACCAGAACTGGCCACAGTATTCAAGTAGCTGTTGCAGAACTAGTATAACCTTTCTACTCCTACTCGACATTCCCATGTTTATTCATCCAAGGATTACATTAGCCCTTTTGGCCGTACCATCATTCTGGGAGCTCATATTCAGTTGATTATCCACCATAACCCGCAAGTTTTATTCACTGCTTCCCAGGATAGAGTCCCCCATTCTGTGTCTATGGCCTGCATTCTTTCTTCCTAATTGTATGAGTTTATATTTGGCCATATTGAAATGCAAATTCTTTACTGACACCCAACTTACTAAATGATCCAGATTGCTCTATAAGGGTGATCTGTCCTCTTCATTATTTACCACATCTCCAATCTTTGTGTCATCTGCAAACTTTATCAGTGATGAGTTTGTGTTTTCTTCCAGGTGACTGATAAAAATGTTAAATAGCAATAGGGCCATAAACCAATTCCTGTGGGACCCCGCTGGATACACACCCACTTGATGACGATTCCCTGGTTACAGTTACAGTTTGAGACCCGCCAGTTTTTAATCTATTTAATTTCTGCCATTTTAATTTGATATTATTTTAGTTTTTTAATCATAATGTTGTGCAGTACCAGTCAAACACCTTTCAAAATGCTAAGTATGATCAGCACTATTACCTTTATCAGCCAAACTTGTCATCTCAAAAAAGGTACAAAGTTAGTCTTCCAAAAATTCATCTTGATTTGCTTTAATTACATTACCTTCCTTTAATTCTTTAGTAATTGATTCCCACATCAGCTGCTCCATTCTCTTGTCCAGGATTGATGTCATGCTGACAGGTCTATAATTACTCAGGTCACCCTGTTTACCCTTTTTAAAAATTGGCACAACATTAGCTTTCCTCCAATCTTTTGGAACTTCCTCGGTATTCCCAGATTTATTGAAAATCAACATTAACTACTCTTCAGCTACTCCTTAGCCAGCTCTTTTAAAACTCTTGGATGCAAGTTCGTTGGATCTGCTGATTTAAAAGTGTTTAACATTAGTAGCTTCCAGATATACTAGTAAAATGGAAGGAGTTATCATCATATGATGAGACTATATTATTTAATTTTTTTAACATTCCAATCATGCCGATCTTCCCACCAAGTTTCAGTAATAACAAGTAGGTTGAATTTTTTCTCATTAACAAGCAATTCCAATTTCTTTTGTTTTTTACCCAGGCTTCTAATGTGTAGACAATTAAAGAATTTCTTCTCTTTGTGTCTCTTGGTGCCTTGAATAATTTTGTTCTCAACATCTTCATCATTTGGTCTGAGTACTCATTTGTTCCCTCCTTTTGTTATTAGTTTAATGTCCTCTTGACTACTCTAGCCAGCTTTTCCCCTAGCAGATTGGTTTCCCTTCAACAGATATGGAGGCCATCCAACCTGTACAGCCCTCTCTTCCCCCTAGAAGATGGTCCAATATTTTATAAAACCAAAACCCTCCACTACTTACCTAGCCGGTGGTTCGCTTCCAGAACCTTCTGCCTTCCTTCGCTTCCAGGACAAGAAGCATCTGAGACTATCACTTTCACGTTCCTTTCCTTTAGCACCCTTCCAATTTCTCTGAAGTTGCCCCATGACACAGTGTTATTAATGTTGATACGGACCATCACCACTGGATCTTTGCCCACTGACTCCAGAAGCCCTATCCAATCTCAGAGTGACTTCTCATGTCTGGGCTCTGTCCTGTTGTCTGCCTGTCCCTGGCAGAATGTTCTTTCCATTCTTCTTAGCACAGAATCTCCAACAAGGATCGTCTGCCTTCCTTGCATGGGTGGAGATCTCTTTGTAGGCATGCTTGATTGTCTTGTGGGTTGGGCAGGCATCCTCAGGTATGTCCTGTACAGGTCTCCATTCTATTTGGTTAACTAGATATTGCAGTTTCCACACTGAGAACATGATAACAATGGGATACTTCTAGCTATGTGGAGTTCCTTCTGGTCCTCTTCTCTCTGGTGTTCACGGTTTGCCCATCCTCAAATTCCTCCAGCTGTGGAGAATGTCACCTGGTCCTCCCGCCTCAGTGATTACAGATTGCCACGGCTCCTCTCCCTGGTTCTGTGGTGGCCAGTTCCATTCTTGAATATGGGGTGCTGATGCTTCCTGAATTTGGTTGCAAGAACTCCTCAGCATCTCTGTATCTGTTCTTGTCCTGCCAAACCACTAATCTTTCTTCCAGCATAGCCACCAACTTTCACTTCATCCAGAGGAAGTTTGATCTGACCTCCTTCAGGAAAGAAAATGTGGCACATCTGTTGCAGGTCACAACCACTGTTCCATTGCTGGCCATGTAAAACTGTACCTAGAAGAAACCTCTCACACTCCCTCCAAAAGTCCCCTGTTTGCCTCTCCAGTTCACCTTAAAAAACACTAGTGTAAAAAAATAATAAATTTTGCAGCAATTTTATTTGCTTTCTGGGTTTTCAGCGTTGGGGCAGGGCTCCTCCCTCCCACCACCAGGGGCTAAGCTGCCTGGCCCCCAGTGTTTGTGTATTGCATTGCAGCCACAAAACTCCCCCTGCAACAGTACACGTGCAAAAATTAAACCTCCCTGCCGCTGCTCACAGGGGGACACCAACTACTGACCCTCCCCTACAGCTGGGAAGGGGGAGCTGTCCTTCTGGCCCTCTTCACCCCCTTCCCTTCCCATTACTTTGTCTCCACTCTGCCCCAACCAATGTCTTCCCGCACGGTCTCCAGTCTCTTCCCCACCTGCCCTGTATTCATCTATCTTTCCCTTTGCAGTCTCCTGTTTCTCACACCTGCAACCCATATGCCCCTGCAGCTCCTCAGCCTCTCTGGCCCCACAAATCCCCTTGAATCCCCCTCAGCCTCCTTCTGACCCCCACACATTTCCATTTATCTTCATAGTTTCCTGTCCAGTCTCCTAACCACAGAGTCAGAGCCGTGCCTGAGGAGAGCAGGGCTTCAGTCTCATTGTTTTCAATGTGAGTTGGTGGCTGTCTTTACCAAGGGCAGCCTCACTCTCACTTCCACATGGCAAAACTGCAGGGAATTGGTGACCATCTTGAATCAGGGTAGTTTGACTCCAGCCCCCTTCCCTCCAAGGTAATGGGACCATGTTGAACAAGGGTTCGAACATGTGTGAGTTCTGTACCAGGAATCATGAGATTCCTATGAGAGCATGGGAATGTCCAAAACTTCCAACTAAATATTGTGAGACTCATGATAAAATCACCAGAGTTGGGAGCTCTGGGCATCATGGTTTCACCACAGAAACTGTGTTTTTAATGACAGCTTTGAGAAATTTCCCCTTCCCCAGGGCAGTTCCCTGCTCTCTGTGAGGAGGGGGATTTTCCAGCCCTGCCCACAACTGAGCTGGTGGGATTATGGCTGGGAGAACAGGTCCTGAGTGGAGGACTCTGGCTGTTTCAGGGGCCGGTGATCTTCGAGGAGGTGGCTGTGTATTTCACCAAGGAGGAGTGGGCTCTGCTGGACCCCAGTCAGAGAGCCCTCTACAGGGACATCATGCAGGAGAATTATGAGACTGTGACATCTCTAGGTAAGGATTCCTGTCTCCTTGGTTATTAGAAGCTGGGGAGTCTCTGAAGATTCTGGGTTGGCTTCTGCTCAGGGTTCTTCCCTGGTCCCTTAGATTTCAGGGGGATCAGCCCCATTGTCCCCAGAACCCATGGGGAAGCGTCTGCGTCCTCTATGCCCCCTCCTATGGGAGAGGAGATATGGAGACACAGTAGGGTGCTAATACATCCCCATCCCCAGCATGTCCGAGAGAGAGGATGGGTGGTATGTTCCTATCTGTGTTTTTAAATATGGGCACACACTGGTATGCAGAAAGATGTTGTGTGTCCCTCCCTTCCCAGGACTGGCTCTATACCCGGAAAGGGCTCTGGTCTCACCAGGGTTACAAAGGGGTAAGAGGTTGCACAACTGTGCTTTGCCAGAGTCATATAATCCCCAATGGGTGGAAATCCTTGAATTTTCTGCAGGAGGTCTCCCAGGAACCATCTGACCATCCCAAAGGATCTCCAGGAACATTTTTCCATGTGTTGAATTTATACAAGGACACCTATCCAACCCATCTCTGGGTCAGAATAACTGTAACATTCTTAAAAAGAACAGGAGTACTTGTGGCACCTTAGAGACTAACAAATTTATTGTAGCATAAGCTTTCGTGGGCTACAGCTCACTTCATCGGATGCATGTCTGAAACCTGTAAAATTTTTGTCTCTTCTGTTTTCTTTTCCCTGGAGCAGGTTTTCCCATTCCCAAACCGTATGTGATCTCCCAGCTGGAACGGGGGGAAGAGCCATGGGTCCTGGATCTCCAGGGCTCTAAGGAAAGAGAGATCCTGAAAAACATCCACACAGGTGAGGCATTGGTTAAATGGATGCAGAAACCACCCGCCATTGATGTCAACAGCTGGGATTCCCACAAAGGCCCCACGAGCTACCCCAGTTCTGCCCCATCTCACCCAGGTCAGAATTGTTCCCACGAGGTGTCGTGTGATTCATGGCTTCCCGCCCGCCCTGCCTGACACCTGACTGTAGCTCCCTTCACCCGGAGTTGTTGGATGGGATGTGGAGGCAGAATTGGTTCCCTCCTCTCTTCCGGAGAAAGGTTTTGGAGGCGGGGACATTCAGCTCCTGCTTTTTTCAATCTTCCCAGCAGTTATTTTGGTTTGCTTCCCACTTTGCACTCTCCTTTCTGAGGTTCCCTTTCATCCAAGATCAAGTTGATATTCATGTCTGAATTTTCCCTCTGTCCCAGGAGGTGATGGGACGGTGACTGAGAAGGAGGCGGAGAATTCTCAGCGGGAAGGTCTCGAGCAAGTGGAACTGCATGGGATGCAATCAGGAAGAGCTGAAGGGAACAGTCCCTGCTCAGGACTCCAGAAAGCAACCTGCAAGAGTCAGCTCAGGCCAGAGAGGCAGCTGGGAAACCACCGAGGGAAGACACAGGGTAAATCCACTCACCGTGGAGGAGTTTTGAAAGACCTTCCCAAAGACATGATCCAGCCAGGAATCTGCACTAAAGAAAAAACATATGATTGTGCTGAGTGTGGGAAAAGCTTCAGTTGGAGATCACATCTTATTGTACATCAGAGAAACCACACGGGGGAGAAACCCTATAACTGCCCCGAGTGCGGGAAAAGCTTCAGTCGGAGCTCTACCCTGATTATACATCAGAGAGTCCACACGGGAGAAAAACCCTACGAGTGTCATGACTGTGGGAAGAGCTTCAAGCGCAGCTCAGAACTTCTGTCACATCGACGAACCCACACGGGAGAGAAACCCCATAACTGTCCCGACTGTGGGAAAACCTTCAGTGATGGCTCAAACCTCATTAAGCATCAGAGAATCCACACGGGACAGAAACTCTATAACTGCCCTGAGTGTGGGAAGAGCTTCAGTCGGCGCTCACACCTTATCACTCATCAGAGAATCCACACGGGAGAGCGGCCCTTCTACTGCCCTGAGTGCGGGAAGGGGTTCAGTCGGAAGGCTCATGTCATTACACACCAGAAAACCCACACTGGAGAGAGACCCTTTAGATGTCCTGAGTGCGGGAAAAGCTTCATTCGGAGCTCAGACCTCACTATACATAAAAGAATCCACACAGGAGAGACACCCTATAAATGTTCCGTCTGTGGGAAAAGTTTCAAGCAGAGCTCAGAACTTATTTCACATCAGAGAATCCACACAGGAGAGAGACCTTATAACTGCCCCGACTGCAAGAAAAGCTTCAGTAATAGCTCTGACCTTATTGTGCATCGGAGAATCCACACAGGAGAGAAGCCCTATAAATGCTCCGATTGCGGGAAAAGCTTCGGTCACAGCTCGGCCTTTATTAGACACAGGAGAATCCACACTGGCCTGAGGCCCTATAACTGCCCCGAGTGCAGGAAAAGTTTTGCTCAGAAATGGCACCTTATTAGACACCAGAGAATGCACAATGGAGAGACACCCTATAAATGTTCTGTCTGTGGGAAAAGCTACAAGGCAAAGGTCTCCCTCATGTCCCACCAGAAACTCCACACAAGATAGAAGGCAGTGGGAGCTCTCCCTGTGGGGCAATGGGTCTGTGCTCCCTTGAAGCAAAGTGTAAACCTGCTGCAATTGAGGATGGGCTGAGTGCGGGCAGCAGGCAGGTGGATGGTTTGGATTTCAGTGAGGGCGGCTGGTGGGGCCAGAGGAGGGGGAAATGCTGGGTACTGGGGAGATGAGTCATTTCAGGGTCTAGGGGGAGCAGGCGATGGAATTAGTGGGGAGACATTTGTGCAAGTTCCAATTTAGCAGGGAGGTAAAAATTTCCCGTTGCCATCCAGTCATCCTTGCAGCTCCTAAGGCCTTGAGGACAGATGCGCGGGGATGTTCTGTAGGGCAGCACCAAGTAGCCGTATGGGGCCGTAGTTATAAGGCAGCCGAGAGCTACTGCTCTGAAGTAACAGAATTTCAGAGCAAGTCTCGGTGTATTGAACGTCCCTGTAGACATGGGGAAGGAGGGGAGAGAGATGCACTGGACATTGGGGAATCCAGGGGGGAGATTCCCCAGAGAGATTTGATTGCCCTGTGAGAGCCGGGGACTTGGGACGTAGCACTCCTGGGTTTGGCTCCTGGCTCTGAGAAGAGAGTGTGGTCAGGAGGCTAGAGCAGGGTGAAGGAAGTGGAAGTTAGGACTTCTCGGATCAGTAGCCAACTCTCTTTGTGTGATCCCGTACCAATCACTTCCCCTCTCTGTGGTGCCGTTCCTCCCGTCTCTGCCCCCCTGGGGATAGTAATAGTCGCCCACTTCCCTGGAGAGTTGTGGGGTGTCACTAATCACTGTGTGTTCATCGAGTCTAAGGCCAGAAGGGACCATTGTGTTCCCCTAGCCTGACCTCCTGCATAGCGCAGGCCATAGGCCTTCTGTGAATTAATTCCTGTTTGAACCAGAGCAGAACTTTTTTTTTAAAAACATCCAGTCTTGATTTAACAATTGCCACTGATGGAGAATCCACCACAACCCTTGGTAAGTTGTCCCACCGTTGAAAAGTTTGTGCCGTATTTCTAGGCTGAATTTGTCCAGCTTCAAATTCCAGCCATTAGCTCTTGTTAGATCTTTGTCTGCTAGGCTGAAGAGCCAATTGTCAAATATTTGTTTCCAAGATACTTACTTAGAGACTGTGATCAAGTTACCTCCTAATCTTCTCTTTGCTAAAGTAAATAGATCAAGGTCCTGGAGTCTTTCACTATAAGGCATGTTTCCCAAGGCTTTAATCATTCTTGTGGATCCTCTCTGAACCCTCTCCAGTTTATCAACAACCTTCTTGAATTGTGGACACCAGAACTCGACACAGTATTCAAGTAGCTGTCACACCATTGCCAAATATGGAGGGTAATAAAACCTCTCTACTCCTACTCAATATTCCCCTGTTTAGACATCCAAGGAGCACATTCGCCCTTTGGGCTATTGGCAGCTCACGTTCAGCTGATTATCTATCATGACCCCCAAGTCTTTTTCGGAATCACTGCTTCCCAGGATACTGTCCCTCATCCCTGTAACTAAGGCCTGCATTTTTTGTTCCTAATTATATTAGTTTATATTTGGCCATACTGAAATGCGTATGGTTTGCTGGCACCCAACTTTATAACAGTCCCCAATCTGTGTGTCACCTGCAAACTTTATCAGTGATGATTTTATGTTTTCCTCTAGGTTACTGATGAAAATGTTAAAAAGGATACCACAAAAAACTGATCCCTGCAGGACCCCCTGAGAAACACCCACTCGATGATTCCCAGTTTATAATTATATTTTGCGACCTGTCAGTTAATCAGTTTTAAATCCATTAATGTGTGCCATGTTGATTTAAACCCATTTAATGTGAGCCATGTATCATTCTAGTTTTTTAATCAAAGTATCATGCAGTACCAAGTCGAATGTCTTACAGAAGTCTAAGTATATTCAATCAGTACTATTACCTTTATCAACCAGACTTGTAATTTCATTAAAAATAAATCAAGCTAGTTTGACAGGATCTGTCTTCTATAAACCCATGTTAATGGGGATTCATTATATTACCCTCCTTTAATTCTTTATTAATCAAGTCCCGTATCAGCTACTCCATTAATTTTCCCAGGATCTGTAAGGCTGGCAGTCCTACTATTGCCTAAGTCATCCCATTAACCTTCAAAGCACAACATTAGGTTTCTTACAGTCTTTTGGAACTTCCTCAGTGTTTCAAAAGTTATTTTAAAATCAACATTAATGGTCTAGAGAGCTCCTCCGCTAACTCTTTTAAAACTCTTGGATGCAAGTTATCTGGACATGCAGATTTAAAACTGCTTAACTTTAGTAGCTGCCGTTTAATATCCGCACAAGATACAATTGGAATGGAAAGAGTGTTGCCGTCATACGATATAACTACATCATCTATTTCATTTTTGTTCCCACATACAGAACAGAAATTATTGAATACATCTGCTTTTCTGCATTATTATTGATAATTCTGCTATTTCCATCTAGTCAGGAACTAGTACTATTGTTAGGACTCTTAGTTCTTAATATACTTAAAAAAACCTCTTTCTTATTGTCCTTAATTTTTTTGGCCATGGAGATCTGCTTGTGTCTTTTTGATTCCCTTCTCAATTTTCAACAATTTCTAGCTTCTGATTTATGTTCATTATTATTAACTTTCCATTTCTTCCATTTGTTAATATATTGTTTTCTTATTTTTATAGCTGTCTTCACTTCTCCTCGAAGCCAAGTTGTTGTTTTTTAACCAGTTGTTGAATTTTGGACATCTAGTAAAGTATTCTTATTCCTGGTAACCATTTACATTTTTCTGTTTAAATTCTTCCTTGCAGCTGATTTGTCTCATCATTGTTTTCAGCTTTGTGAAATTTGTCCTTTCAAAACATCAAATATATACAGTATTGGTTGGGACTTATGATGTTTGCATGTAACACATGTGATTGAGTCATGATCACTTGTGCCTAAGCTACCACTAATTTTTAGTTCTGTGATCAATTCCTCCTTGTATGTCATGACAAGATCTAATATAGAATCCCCCTGTGTTGGATGCAAAACTTTGAGTTAGGAAGTTGTCATTTATAATATTTAGACACTCCAAGGATGTTTTATTAGTGGCTGCATGAGACCTCCCACATACGTCACTCAGACTGAAGTCTCCCGATCATGTAGCTTTTTCCATACATATATTAAAGGTAGATACTTAAGGAGTCAGTCATCCTTTTGTTCCCTAGTGTGATTTGGTGGTCTGTAGCAGACACCAACTAGTACCCCAGCTTGTGCTTTATCTGTTAGGACCTTGATCCATAAGCATTCAAGATCATTTTATTCCTAGTTATCAGTAACTTAGAAACAAGTAATGCTATTTTGACAGAGTGCCACTCCCCCTTCCTTTTGTCCACTTGATCTTTCCTGACTAGGTGAAAACCATTGATTTTAGCATTCCATTCATGTGCATCATCCCATCAGATTTCACTAATAGCAACACAGTATCAAGTGTCTCATGACAATAATATAAAATGGGAAATGACTGCCTAGGAAGAAGTACTGCGGAAAGAGATCTGTGAGTCATAGTGGAGCACAAGCTAAATATGAGTCAACAGTGTAACGCTGTTGCAAAAAAAGTGAACATCCTTCTGGGATGTATTAGCAGGAGTGTTGTAAGCAAGACACGAGAAGTAATTCTTCCACTGTACTCCACGCTGATTAGGCCTCGACTGGAGTATTGTGTCCAGTTTTGGGCACCATGTTTCAGGAAGGATGTGGACAAATTGGAGAGAGTCCAGAGAAAAGAGACAAAAATGATTAAAGGTCTAGGAAACATGACCTATGAAGGAAGATTGAAAAAACTGGGTTTGTTTAGTCTGGAAAAGAGAAGACTGAGAGGGGACATGATAACAGTTTTCAAGTATGTAAAAGGTTACAAGGAGGAGGAAGAAGAAAACATTTCTTAACCTCTGAGGATAGGACAAGAAGCAATGGGCTTAAATTGCAGCAAGGGAGGTTTAGGCTGGACATTAGGAAAAACTTCCTAACTGTCAGGGTGGTTAAGCACTGGAATACATTGCCATGGGAGGTTGTGAAATCTCCATCATTGGAGATTTTTAAGAGCAGGTTTGACAAACACCTGCCAGGAATGCTCTAGATAATACTTAGTCCTGCCTTGAGTGCAGGGGACTGGACTAGATGACCTCTCGAGGTCCCTTTCAGTTCTATGATTCTATGAATATTGTCAAGTATCAGAGGGGTAGCCGTGTTAGTCTGGATCTGTAAAAAGCAACAGAGAGTCCTGTGGCACCTTTAAGACTAACTGATGTATTGGAACATAAGCTTTCGTGGGTGAATACCTACTTCCTCAAACGCATGTATTCACCCACGAAAGCTTATGCTCCAATATGGGGGGAGGGATAGCTCAGTGGGTTGAGCATTGGCCTGCTAAACCCAGGGTTGTGAGTTCAATCCTTGAGGGGGCCACTTAGGGATCTGGGGCAAAATCAGTACTTGGTCCTGCTAGTGAAGGCAGGGGGCTGGACTTCATGACCTTTCAAGGTCCCTTCCTGTTCTAGGAGATGGGATATCTCCATTGATTTAATTTAATTTAATACATCTGTTAGTCTTAAAGGTGCCACAGGACTCTCTGTTGCTTTTTATGAATATTGGCATCTTCAGCTAGAAAGTTTCTTTATTATTACTGTATTTTATTATTCTGCCACTGTCTCATTCTTCCCTAGCTCTCTCGGTCAGGGGAGTGTTTTACTGAGTTGAAGGGTTTTAGCTGGATTCCCTTGTCCCTGATTTCAAGCAGAGACTCAGAACACATTGTGATTATTCCTGAAATGACTGCCCTGGGAGGGAATTCACCTTGCCTCTGGATGGTGGGGGTGAGGTCTTGTGTTTCTGGACCTTTAGATTTTGGTTGAGTCTTTATTTCACATTGAAGTTTTTTCAACATTGGTTTCTGCTTTTCTGAATAAAAGATTTGTTGCAAACCCTTCGTCTCCCTGGGCATCCTGGGGAATTTCCTCAGTTCTTGAGCTTAGCACAAGACTGGATAAACAGACACCTCCAGAGGGGTAGCAGCTTGTCTCCTCACCAGCAGCATCTCCAGTGTCTATTCTCTCTTTCAGCTCAGTGAGGAATCCAGTTGCTCCTGGGCAGAATCTTGACATTTCCCCGAGGACACAGAGCAGCTAAAGGGCTCTCAAACATCCTGGCTGGACTCCATCCCAGGCGTTTGCTTCCCACCAGGTGTCTGGCTCCTGCTTCTAGTTTTTTGGTGCTTTCTGTGATACTAACTCCATGGTGTCGCAACTGTCTCTATTGGGGAAAAGGGGATTTATCCCCTAGGCACTCTGCTATCCTGTTCTGTGTCCCAGATGCCAGCTCCATTGATCTATAAATTGAGCCATCAAACCCCAGGCTTGATTTCACCCCCTGCCTTGGACCTGCTTTGGAGGGGAATGAACAACTGCAGCCACCAAACAAAACATCCACTGTTTTTGTTATTTTTTTTGTTCTACATTTGTACAATGCCTTGCACAATGGGGTTCTGGATCATGATTAGGGCTCCTTGGTAATACAATAATAGAACAATAATATAAGTTTCCTAAAAAATCCCCTACCACAATTGCATCTGCTGCAGCCATTTCCATTCACCAACCCCTAGGAGGACGGAACAAGGTGAAGCAGGCTGTGGTGGTTATTTTGGCCATAGATTTCTCCTTCTATCCTTTTGATTCCCTTATCAATTTTCTATCATTTCGAAAAGGGCAATTGGGGAGGGTGCAGGAGCTTTAGTGCATTTCACAGCCAAGTTCCCGAGTCTTGTTTCCATTCCGATCCCTCCCTGTTGCTGTCACACTAGAGACTCTGAATCCCTCTACAATGAGAAAAACTTGTAGTTTCAAAAGCCAGTTACAATTGCTAGGCACCAATCATTTCCTGACCTCTCCCACCATTTACACATTCCAGTCCTGAAGAGCAAGGACAGGGGAAGCTGAGGCCTTCTAGATCCTGAATTGTGCCCTTAATAAAAACTCCTCAGCAGATTTTTCGATTTGTATTGATGTGAACAAACAGATCAAAGCAGATTACCTAGTAAATAAACAAAAACACAAACTGAGTTTAATATACTAGAGAAGTAGGATATGAATTACCAAATTCTCACACGGAGTGATAAACTGGCTGGCAGATTCTTAAGGCATAAGCTGCCATTGCTTTGCAGCTTGAGTTTCACAGGTTTTCATATGCAGGCTAGAAATCCCTTTAGCCTGGGATCATCACTTCCCCCAGTTCAGTCTTTGTTTCCAGGTGTGTTGTGGTAGGGAGAGTGAGGTACAATCATGTCATTTCCCCCTTTTATATTTTCTGCCCACTTGCTGGAAAGCTCTTTTGCTGTGACCTGAGTCAAACAGTTCCCATTGTGTAGTGCTATCTCTGAGAGGGTTCTATTCTACACAGTTCCTGGGGTAATCCTTGTGCTTGTGTGCATTTCCTCAATAAGCCATTAACATTGTTTGGCCTTTTTACTGTTGTACCTGAAAGGCTGCTTGTGGGTGTTTTCAACCTAACAACGTGTTTCAGTAACACATACATAGCCCAACTTCATAACATCACATACAATGATAGCACATACAATCTAATGAGATATTATAGTCTAGCAAATCAAAACTTTTAGAATGATACCTCACAGGGCATACTTTGTCCAAAACATATCCTAATTATATGACAGTGGTGAATATGGGGGTGTCGGTGTCACACACCCATCCTCTCCCTTGGATGGGGATGGATTAACATCTCCACACTGTCTCTGAATTGCCTCTTCTCTGGGAGGAGTGTAGAGGGGATAGGCTTTCTCTCAATGGTCTGGGGACTATTGGGATGATCCCCCTGAAATATAGGGGACCAGGAAAGGATCCTGGGTAGAAGTGATTTAGGTACTTCAGAGATACCCCTACTTCTAATACCCAAGGCACTAGGGTTCCTTACTCAGCGAGGTCACGTTTTGATAATTCTCCTGTATGACGTTTCTGTAGAGGGTCCACCAGAGCTCCCTGCCCCTGGTTGAAATACACAGCCACCTCCTCAAAGGTCACCGGCCCCTGAAACTGCCAGAGTCCCCCACTCAGAAACTGCTGTCCCAGTCAGAATCCCACCACCTGAGACACAGGAAGGGCTGCAAAATTTCTCTGCTTTCTCTAGGGAAGAATGGAAAAAATGTTCAAAGCTTTCATTAAAAACCTCCACTGTTTCTGTGGAAAAACTATGATGCCCAGAGCTGCTAACTCCAGTTATTCCATTATAGATCTCACAATATTTGTAACATTTCTCCATGCTCTCCCGATTCCTAGCAGAGAACTTGCACGGTCCCTTGTTTGACATGACTGCCATGTCCCATTTCTTTCAGGGGGTCTGGAATCAAGATGCCCGTATTCAAGATGGCCACCATTTCCCTCCAGTTTTGGCATGTGGAAGTGAGGCTGCCTCTAATAAAGATGGCTACCAACTCCCATTGATTTCCATGAACCGGAAGCCATCTTCTCAGGGAATATGGCTGCAGCTCCATGGTTAGGAGACTGGACAGGAAACTGAAGAGTAAAGGGAATGCAGGGAGCTAGAGGCAGAGTTGGGGGGGGGGGTGAAGGGGAATGATTGGTGCACACATAAAGCAGATGGGGTGAAAGGAAAGTGGGGGCATGAGGCAGACTGTGGGCAGGTGCAGTGTAATGTGGGGAGTGGGGTGAGGCAGATACAGGGTAAGTTGGGAGCTCGTGGGAGTCTGAGCGTGGTGCAGGGTGATTTGTGGGGGTCAGATTGACCCTGAAGGGTTTAGGAAGATGTGTGGGCTTGGCAGGGAAGATGTAATGGAAGGAAATTGGGGTGCAGGGAGGAGGTTTATGAGGCTTCAGGGGAAGGTGTGTAGGAAGGACAGTGAAGAGGTGCAGGAAGGAGTGTGAGGACTAAGGGTGGGCAGGAGCATGTAGGGATATAGCAGAGGTGAGAGGTAAGAGACTGAAGGGAAAGAGAGGTGAACATAGGGGGTGGGGCAAGCATGCAGGAGACTAGCTGAGATGGAGAGAAGACAGGGTGCTGGTAAGCAAGCAGAGGGGAGAAGGGCAGTTCCCCCTTCCTGGGGGTTGAGTGAGTAGTGTGGGCCTTCAGTTTTGCATGTGTGGTGTTGCAGGTGGAGATTCCCCCTGTAGTGACACAAACACACACACACACACACACTCTTCCCTCTCCCCCCTCAGGGGGAATGAAATCCACCCTACAAACTCTGACACTGGAAGGGAAATATAACTGCCCCCAAATTTCCTGTCAGAGGGAAGCGGGGCCCGATGCGCCACTCAAAGGGATTTCTCTCTGTGTCTGTGATGTGATATCTGTTGGACACTGCAGCTGACCCATTCCAAAATTCCAGGGAATGTTCTAGGGATCCACTGGCAGCATCCTGCTGATTGGGTGAAAATGAAAACCAGAAAAGCCTGATTTAGAGACTAAATCCAGCCCGCAGGGTGCCCACTGGGCGCTGCAGGCACAGGAATCCCTCTAGTGCTCCCTGCTGCTGTGTGCACATCACAGGCAGTGGCTGAGCTGCCTGCATGGCGAGATCAGACAGCCTGGACTGTACCAGACATAACACAGCCTTAGAGGACAGCTTTTGGGGGGACCTGGAGGGGAAGAAGTCGGGTTTCGAGGGGAAGCAGCAGGGACTATAGGGGTGGAAGGGTGGTGGAGGGGAGCCAGTGAGAGTGGGGGGAAGGAGTGACCCGGGGGGGGGGGGGAGAGTGAAAGTGGAGGGGAGTTGGGGAGAGTGTGGGGAAGGAGTGAGGAGGAGAAATGTGGATGTGGAGGGGACACCGGGGTGAGGAGTGTGGTGGGGGGGAGCGGAGGGAATAGAACAGGGACTGTTTATACTCCTGAGTGCAGGGCTGGGGGTGTCTGTGACTCCCATGACCCCCAAATATGCCCCCCTGCTCCCCACTCCCCTCCCCCACTCCCTACACATCCCCTCCCCACCCACCACATTGCAGCATAATCTGCCATCACCTGCTGTTCTCTATACAGATCATATTTCACAGGCAGAAACTTCACAAGCTGCTCTTTCTCATGGGGTGCACAGCTCAGCCAGCATGAGAGAGGCACTGCACCGCCCTGCAGTGATTGGTTAACCCCCTGTGAGATGCAAGCCCAGCCCCTGCCTTTCCAGGAGGTTGATGGCTGGGGCACAATCTGCACTGGCAATAGGCCTCTGATATCAGCACATCCAGGGCTTTGTTTCCTCACAGTGAGGAATTTCCACCACCCCCTGCTGGGCATGTCACAGAACTACTAACTGTGATATGTAACCTGTCACTCAAATCAGCTTCTGTACCAGATGACTGGACGATAGCTAATGTGATGCCAATTTTTAAAAAGGCTCCAGAGGTGATCCTGGCAATTACAGGCCAGTAAACCTAACTTCAGTACCAGGCAAACTGGTTGAAACCTTAGTAAAGAACAGAATTATCAGACACATAGATGAACATGATTTGTTGGGGGAAGCGTCTACGTGGTTTTTATAAAGGGAAATCATGCCTCACCAATCTTCTAGAATTCTTTGAGAGGGTCAACAAGCATGTGGACAAGGGTGATCCAGTGGATATAGTGAACTTGGACTTTCAGAAAACCTATGACAAGGTCCCTCACCGAAGGCTCTTATGCAACACAAGCAGTCATGGGAGAAGAGGGAAGGTCCTCTCATGGATCAGTAACTGGTTAAAAACAGGAAACAGGGTAGGAACTGGGACTGTTCAGCTTGGAAAAGAGACAACTAAAGGGGGATATGATAGAGGTCTATGAAATCGTGAATGGTGTGGAGAAAGTAAGGAAGTGTTATTTACTCCTTCACATAACACAAAAACCAGGCATCACCCAATAGGTATCAAATTTAAAAGAAACAAAAGGAACTACTTCTTCACACAATGCATAGTCAACCTGTGGGACTCATTGCCAAGGGATGTTGTGAAGGCCAAAAAATAATCAGTTATGATCATGGAGGATAGGTCCATCAATGGCTATTAGTCAAGATGATCAGGGATGCAAAACCATGCTCTGGGTGTCCCTAGCCTCTGGCTGCCTGGCGTTTGGAGTGGACGACAGGATGAATCACTCAATGATTGCCTGGTCTGTTCATTCCCTCTGAAGCACCTGGCACTGGCAACTGTTGGAAGACAGGATACTGAGGTAGATGGACCATTAGTTTGACTAAGTATGGCCGTTCTTATGTAATTCAAGGCCCACATTTAAAGAATCCAGCAGAGATTTCATGTTCTGTTCTCCTCCCCTTTTCCTTCCCTCCCCCCATTAATTTCTGACCAAACTTCCAGCAGCTGCTGGACAATCTACTACCTGAGAATGTTCCATTTCCCTGCCCTGTCCCCTGGGAGAATGGGATGATCTGGATCGAAACACGGATGTTATTCTACAGCCTGTCAGGGTGAGAAGGGTGATGGGGGAGGTTTCAGAAGGGGCTTTAGTTCATTTCACACCCCAATACCCCCACCCCAGGCTCTTTCCCTGCAGACAGAGGATTTAGACTCTGCCAGTCTGGGAAAACATTTGCTCACTTTATTACTCACGTGAGCCAGCATCAGCCTTTGAATTTACACCCACAGTTATTTCCAGCCATTCCTCTCCCCTTCCTCTATTGAGTGTGCAAAGGGCATCGTGAGCACAGCTACAGTTCTGTGCCCGCTGCACTGCCCTGGCTGGGGGCACATTCAGAGGCTAATTCACAGGCACGTGTCACTGTTTTGCCCCTTTCAGTTCTGGGTTTGGGCAGTGCCCATTTTCTGTGGGAAACCAACTAACCCATCATCCCGACACAGCCCTGCCCTTCTCTAGGGCTTTCCCTGGGGGGGCTCTCAAAGGGCTTCACCCCCATTCACACACACCCAGCCTCCCACCCCTGGGCAGAGGGTCTGGCTCAGGGCCAGACCCAGAGACCTGCCCGAGGGGAACAGACAGCGGGGACCCAGCTCCCTGTGCCCCTGGCTGGAGCTTTTCCCCAGAGATCTCCCAGCGCTGTGCAGAAGGGCCCAGTCTCCCCTCCCAGCCCCAGCGTGGTCCCCCCAGGTCTCTGCATCCCCTGCAGGCTCCAGCTTGGGAGCTGGGGTGGCAGAGCCCGGGGCTGCCCCAGGGGCCAGTCCCAGTTGGGCTGGGCACAGAGCGAGATTAATGCAGGTCTCCCCCCAGCATAGATCCCGCTTCAGCCGCTGCTTGGTCCCGCTCCCAGCTCCCAGACAATGGAGGCGGCGGCAGCAGCGTCTGACCCAGGAAGCTCCAACCCTGAGCAGAGCGAGAGGCAGCGATCACAGCCTCCCGTCCCCGAGCAGCCCCCAGTGGCCCCTGATGGCCCTGGCTAATGAAACCCGCTGCCTGTGGGCTGGAAACGTGGCACATGTCTGGATCCGGCCTGACTCTTTCTCCCAGCCTGGGAACATGTCCCACAGAACAGCGCCCCCTGCTGCGGGTCCCACCCCCTGGTACTTCCACTGCTAGGGACAGTTCACCCTCAGGGTTGGGGGAATAAACATCCCTGAGAGTCAGGCCTGTCCTGGATCACCAGATCCCAGCTACATGGGAGTGATTTGTGGGTGGTGAGAAGCTGGTGGAGAAGCGAGGCCAGGGCAGGTTCAGAGGCAGGAGTATGATGATGCACAGAGCCCAGGTAGGGGACTGAGAAGGCTCTGAGTGCTAGAGGGTGGACCAATATGGGATGGGGTGGGTCTGAGAGCCCCGCAGGGCGATGAGGTGGCCCAGAGAACATGGGGCAGCTGAGAGATCCCTGGGGTTGTGGGGCTCAGAGATTATGTGGCTGAGAGACAGAGAGTGAGAGGGGGTGAAAGAGGTGAGAATATAACAAGAGGAGGAATGTAGATGAGAAGGGAGGGGATTAGGAGGTGAAAGTGACACAGAGCTAGAAGGAAAGGAAGAAATAGTAACAAGTGAGGCACAAATGGGAGGTGAGGGGGGAAATGGTTATTTAGCTCAGCTATCCCTGCTGCTCCAGCCTTACCCTCTGTCCCCCCAGCCCCTGCTGCAGGTGTCCCTGTCAATCTGGTTTCCTTTATAAGTTGTCTGGTGAGCCAGGGTTCCTCTACATTCGCTTCTCTCTCCTAGCACTGCTAGCTCGGTAGGAATCAGGAGCCTGAAGAGATTGTGAGGTGACCAGGGACCCATGGATCCAGAGAGATCCCCAGTCAAAAGGACCCCATGAGGTGAGACACAGCCCTGAGGAGCAGCAGGGGATGCTGCTCTGTGGGACACATTTCCAGGCAGATTCTGGCCGGATCCCTCCTGAGCTCAGTTTCCATCCCCAGAGGGCGAGCATAGTGAGGGGGTTTCATTAGCTGTTGCCATCAGAGGGCTCTTGTTCTTGCTAAGGAGGGGAGGCTGTGCTGTCTTCTTCTTTCTCTGCTCAGGTATCAGTGTTGAGCTCCCTGGCTCAGAGGGTTACTCAGAGACAGGTGGTTGTAGATGTGCTGGGTGGGTGGCTGCCCTTCTACAATCCCAACAGAAGGGAAAATGTTCCTGGAGACTCTCTGGAGATGTCAGCTGGTTCCTGGGAGATGTGTGGTTTCCCTTGCAGGAGATTGAGGGATCTCCACACACATAGGAATTTTATGACTCTGGCACAGCACAGTTGTGCAAACTTTTACCCCTTTGCAACTCTGCTGAGACCAGAGCCCTTTCCAGACACAGAGCCAGTGCTGGTGAGGGAGATTCAACATCTTTCTGTGTGCCATCATGCAACCATGTTTAAAAATGTTCATAAATGAGCTGGAGAAAGGTGGCAAAGTTTGCAGATGATACTAAACTGCTCAAGATAGTTAAGACCAAAGCAGACTGTGAAGAACTTCAAAAATATCTCACAAAACTAAGTGATTGGGCAACAAAATGGCAAATGAAATTTAATGTGCATAAATGTAAAGTAATGCACATTGGAAAAAATAACCCCAACTATACATACAATATGATGGGGGCTAATTTAGCTATAACAAATCAGGAAAAAGATCTTGGAGTCATCGTGGATAGTTCTCTGAAGATGTCCACGCAGTGTGCAGAGGTGGTCAAAAAAGCAAACAGGATGTTAGGAATCATTAAAAAGGGGATAGAGAATAAGACGGAGAATATATTATTGCCCTTATATAAATCCATGGTACGCCCACATTTTGAATACTGAGTACAGATGTGGTCTCCACATCTCAAAAAAAGATATACTGGCATTAGAAAAGGTTCAGAGAAGGGCAACTAAAATGATTAGGGGTTTGGAACGGGTCCCATATGAGGAGAGATTAAAGAGACTAGGACTTTTCATCTTGGAAAGGAGACTAAGGGGGGATATGATAGAGGTATATAAAATCATGAGTGATGTGGAGAAAGTGAATAAGGAAAAGTTATTTACTTGTTCCCATAATATAAGAACTAGGGGCCACCAAATGAAATTAATCGGTAGCAGGTTTAAAACAAATAAAAGGAAGTTGTTCTTCACACAGCACACAGTCAACTTGTGGAACTCCTTGCCTGAGGAGGTTGTGAAGGCTAGGACTATAACAGGGTTTAAAAGAGAACGGGATAAATTCATGTAGGGATATTAAAGAAGGTACTAACAGTGATTCCCCCAAGTGACAGTGCCCCCCCCCTAATTTGTCCCCCACACTTTAAAATCCAACAGTTTCACCAAGTACAAAAATCTCTTGGGTCTTCTGTTAAAACTTGTAAGCTACTGTCTGTAGAAACCATTGATTGTATCTGTTCTGTGAAAGATACTTTATTACTATGTAAAACTTACAAACAAGTTAATTGACTTTGTTCTTGAAGTGAGCACTATGTTACCACCCCTGCTATGAGCCTTAAGCCTTTAAGTGACTTTCACTTCATTGTAACAGCAACGGCTCCTAGGAACAGACCCCCACCCTCTGTGATTAAAGGGCCGGGAGTCTCAAATGAATTAGCACACACCCTGAAAGTGATGGAGACAGTAAATTAAAATATGGTTAAGATATGGAATGTATGTTGATGAATGCTTGATGTACATGAATGGTTAGGGAGGTGTCAGCCTAGAAAGGGAGTATCCATCAGCCGAAGAATGTGTCAAGTGGATTACCAGACAACCCCCGGAGGGTAAACTGGGATCCACCCCATCACCTGGAAGGATGAGAAACACAAACTTTGGACAGTGTGGAGCCACCAGGAATGTGCCATCTGCTGATTGAGTCAGCAACAGCAGGATGAAACAGCTTCCATAGACTAACATAGGAATTAATTCCTATAAGAATGGACTCTAAAGACTGAGGACTTTGAGTCTCTGGTTCTGCTGCCAACCTCCAGGAGCATCAGGTGCACCTGACACAGACTCAGCTCCATCCTCATGACCAAGATACCTGGCCAGTAACTTGGCATGAGCATCTTCTAGGCTGGTAACTATAACACCTATACAGAACTTGAATGAATGATTGTGTGAATGAATATATATATATATGTGTGTGTGTGTGTGTGTGTGTCTATATAAGGAATAAGTAGAGATAGAAATAAGTGGTCAAACAATGTTGTTTACTTTTATCTTTTGCTTTATTATTATATTTATAATAAATGTGGCATCTTTGCCTTATCCCTCTTAATAAGATCCTGCTGGTTTTTATTCTATTGGTATAACATTCATGGAGGTTAAGTCCATTAATGGCTATTAGCCAAGATGGGTAAGGAATGGTGTCCCTAGCCCCTGTTTGTCAGAGGGTGGTGATGGACGGCAGGAGAGAGATCACTTGATCATTACCCTGTTAGGTTCACTCCCTCTGGGGCACCTGGCATTGGCCACTGTCGGTAGACAGGATACTGGGCTGGATGGACCTTTGGTCTGACCCAGTACGGCCATTCTTATGTTCTTGGGGGGGGGGGGGGAAACACAGATGTGATGGGATCCCCAGGTACAACCTGGAACTGGGGTACCACTGTGCCCCCTTAACTCTCTAGCCTGGGCTGTCTCTTACAATGCTCTGCCAGTGACAAGCAGCAAACCCCTCCAGGCGCTGTGATCACTCAGCCATCAGTGTGTGGAGACCCACACCCACCTACATTGCATGAAGGCTCTCTCAGCCAGTCATGAATTATACAGAGAGAGGCACCAGAAAATCACTCCAATCCCCAACCTTGCACCCCATCTTACACTGCTCAAGACTCCCTTGGACTGTGCAAGCTCATTTATTAGTCCGCCACTCCAACCAATTGCAGTGGACATGCAACAGCCCTTATTAACCTGAGCTGAGATTCCCCAAGCACTTCAACCAAAAACACAGTTTTCAATAAAACATAAAGCAGGATTATTAACTATAGAATGGTAGGTTTTAAGTGATTATAAGTAACAGCCCCAGAGATCAAAAGTTGGTTACGTAAGAAATGAAAAATAGAATTGCAGTCTAAATTCTACAGACTAAGCAAGATTTGAATCAAGCAGTTTCTCACCCCGCTGGATGTTCCAGGTAGTTTACAGTTCTTAATACACAGACTGAATTCCCTCTTAGCCTGGGACCAAGCTCCCAGTTCAAAGTCTTTGTCTTCCACACAATCTTCCAGGTGCTGAGATGGGGGAGGAGAGAGGCCCAGCAGTGATGTCATCGTTCCTCACTTATACTTCCTCTACAGGTGCCAGAAGGATCCTTGCTATGATGTGGGGGTTAGGCAGCCCCCGTTGCATATGTGCTCCCTCTGAGAAGTCTTAGACAGTGGATTCTTCTTGCTGGGCCTTAAACATCTGCCTGGTCTGTGAGAGTTGCTCCTTTGTTGCCACTGAAAGGCCAGCTGTGGGCGTTTCCAAATTACCACACATTTCAGTAACAAATCTATAGCAATACTTTATAACTTCACATAGTGACAGTACATACAATTCAACAGGATATTAATCAGATACCTCACAAGGCTTGCATTGTACAAACATATAATCCAATCACAGTGGTGAATATGAGGGTTCCAGTGTGCTATTTTCAGGGTCAGAGACCTTGGCTACACTTGAGAGTTACAGCGCTGTAAAGGCTCCCCCAGCGCTGTAACTCACTCCCCGTCCACACTGGCAAGGCATTTGCAGCGCTATATCTCCGTGGTTGCAGCACTGCATGTACTCCACCTCTCTGAGAGGAATAGCGAGTATTGCACTGCCGCTGCAGCGCTGCGGCGCCAGTGTGGACGCCCAATGCGCTGTGAATAGCCTCCAGAATTATTCGGCAGTATCCCACAATGCCTGTTCTAGCCACTCTGGTCATCAGTTCAAACTCTACTGCCCTGGCCTCAGGTAACCAACCATGTGACCCACCCTTTACATTCCCCGGGAATTTTAAAAATCCCCTTCCTGTTTGCTCAGCCCGGCATGGCGTGGAGTGCTATCAGGGAATCTTTCCAGGTGACCATGCCTCCACGTGCCAAGCGAGCCCCAGCATGGAGCAATGGCGAGTTGCTGGACCTCATCAGTGTTTGGGGGGAGGAAGCTGTACAGTCCCAGCTGCGCTCCAGCCGTAGGAATTACGATACCTTCGGGAAGGTATCAAAGGACATGATGGAAAGGGGCCATGACCGGGATGCCCTGCAGTTCAGGATTAAAGTGAAGGAGCTGCGGAGTGCCTACCGCAAAGCCCGCGACGCAAACGGCTGCTCGGGTGCTCCCCCCACGACCTGCCGATTCTACAAAGAGCTGGATGTGATACTTGGGGTTAACCCCACCTCCACTCCGAGCACCACCATGGACACTTCAGAGCCGGTGGAAGGGGGGGGAGGAGGAAGAGGAGGAGGAGGAAAACGGGAGTGATGGTGGTGGGCCGGATGGAGACACCCCAAAATCCCTGGAGCCATGCAGCCAGGAGCTCTTCTCGAGCCAGGAGGAAGGTAGCCAGTCACAGCGGCCGGTACTTGGTGGAGGACAAACAGAAGAGCAAGTTCCTGGTAAGCGGGTTTTTTTTTTTTTCCGGGAAGGAATTTTTTCGGTGCGGGCTCTTTGGGAGAGGAGGGTTAGGCATGCATGCCTAGATGCGGAATAGTGCATTGATGTGGTTTATCACATCGCGGTAATCGGCTTCAGTAATCTCCTCGAATGTCTCATCCAGAACGTGTGCAATGAGCTTGCACAGGTTTATCGGGAGCGCCACCGTGGTCCTTGTCCCAGCCAGGCTAACGTGTCTGCGCCCCTGTGCCGCGTGGGGCGGGGGGACCATTGCTGCACACAGGCAAGCTGCATATGGGCCAGGGCGGAAGCCACATTGCAGTAGAAGACCCTCCCTTGCTTCCCAGGTCACCCTCAGCAGCAAGATATCGTCCAGGACGAACTCCTGTGGAAAATGTTGGGACAGTGTTCAGTGTAGGTGCCCCCTGAAGCTGTTGGCTCTCCCCAAGGCACAGAAACCCAGAGGACAGTGCAGCCCTGAAACAATCAGTCCCCCTTACTCACCATTTTGAGGCTCCCGTGGGATATGTGTGCTCTGTTTTGGACGGGAAAATTATGCTATTGTGTAGACCCTGTGTGTTTTCTACTCCTTAAGTGCGGGGGGAATCATTACTCTGTCTGGTATAAACAATGCTGCCTCTGTTAAATGTTGCATTTTGCCTATACAGCTGCATCAACCTTGAGACCTCAGCCATCCCTCTTATCGCCTGCTCAGAGACTGCAAAGACTCAGGAAGAGACCGCGAAAAAGCAAAGAAGACATGCTGCAAGAAGTGATGCGGCAATCTATTAAAGAGAATGAGAAAGCACAGAACTGGAGGGAGAGAGAAAGCAGGATCCGCCAGGAAAACGCAGCGCACCGGTGGCAAAGCACCGCGCACCGGCAGCAAAGCACTGATAGGCTCATAAGTATCCTGGAGCGCCAAGCAGACGCTATCCAGGAGCTGGTAGCCATGCAGAAAGAGGAGAAGTACCGCAAACGCCACCCCCCCCTACAGCCCTTGTCCCAAAACTCTTTCCGTTGTGCCCCACTGTCACCTCCAACCCACTTTCCCCAACTTCCGTGTTCTTCACGCCACCCGCTGCCTCCAACACCAGTATCTTCACCACCCAACCCTGAAAACCACGACCCTTACCCTCTGCACTCAACCCCCATCACCATGCAGTATAGCTGTCCTGAAGTGCAGCACTCACTGCACAGCACACCAGACAGGACATAAGCGAATCTGTGATTGTACTGTTCCCCACTCCACCCCCTTGTTTCTTTTCAATAAATGGATTCTTTGGCTTTGAAAACATTCTTTATTATTGCATAAAGTAAAAGACTCCTTAGCCCAGGAAATAAATAGGCACTGCAAGTCTGCTTGTCTGCTTAGCAAACACTGATTCCTAAAGATTGGAACTACTGCACTTCACTCCCGTGCAGGGCACCAGATATATCTGCTGGTTTTCAGCCTCAAATTGCTCCCTCAAGGCATCCCTAATCCTTGCAGCCCCGCGCTGGGCCCCTGTAATAGCCCTGCTCTCTGGCTGTGCAAATTCAGCCTCCAGGTGTTGAACCTCGGAGGTCCATGCCTGAGTGAAGCTTTCACCCTTCCCTTCACAAATATTATGGAGGGCATAGCACGCGGATATAACCGCGGGGATGCTGTTTTCGGCCAAGTCCAGCTTCCCATACAGAGATCGCCAGCGGCCCTTTAAACGGCCAAAGGCACACTCCACAGTCATTCGGCACCGGCTCAGCCTGTAGTTGAACCATTCCTTGCTGCTGTCAAGGCTCCCTGTGTAGGGTTTCATGAGCCACGGCATTAACGGGTAAGTGGGATCTCCAAGGATCACAATGGGCATTTCAACTTCCCCTACCGTGATCTTCCGCTCTGGGAAAAAAGTCCCAGCCTGCATCTTCCTGAACAGCCAAGTGTTCCGAAAGATGCGTGCATCATGCACCTTTCTGGGCCAGCCTGTGTTAATGTCAATGAAACGCCCACGGTGATCCACAAGCACCTGGAGAACCATAGAGAAATACCCCTTCCGATTAACGTACTCGGATGCTAGGTGGGGTGGTGCCAGAATAGGAATGTGTGTCCCATCTATCACCCCTCCACAGTTAGGGAACCCCATTTGTGCAAAGCCATCCACTATTTCCTGCACGTTACCCAGAGTCACGGTTTTTCTGAGTAGGATGCGATTAATGGCCTTGCAAACTTGCATCAACACGATTCCAACGGTCGACTTTCCCACTCCAAACTGGTTTGCGACCGACCGGTAGCTGTCTGGAGTTGCCAGCTTCCAGATTGCAATAGCCACCTGCTTCTCCACTGGCAGGGCAGCTCTCAATCTCGTGTCCTTGCGCCGCAGGGTGGAGGCAAGCTCCTCACACAGTCCCATGAAAGTGGCTTTTCTCATCCGAAAGTTCTGCAGCCACTGCTCATCATCCCAGACTTCCATGACGATGTGATCCCACCACTTGGTGCTTGTTTCCGGAGCCCAAAAGCGCCGTTCCACGGTGCTGAGCATGTCCGTGAATGCCACAAGCAATTTCGTGTCATATGCGTTACGCGGCTCGATAGCATCGTCAGACTCCTCACCCTCACTTTGGATCTTAAGGAATAGTTCGACAGCCAAACGTGACGTGCTGGCGAGACTCGTCAGCATACACCTCAGCAGTTCGGACTCCATTTCCCGCAGACAGATCATGCTGCACAGAAACCGTTGAAAGATGGCACCAAAGGTGGACAGAAACAAAGGGATTTCTGGGATGCGAAGCGATGCATCACGGGGCATTGGGACAGGACCCAGAATCCCCCGCACCCACGCCCCCTTCCCACAACCCATGGCGCCAGAAGGGGAAAAGGTGCTCTGTGGGATAGCTGCCCATAATGCACCGCTCCCAATAGCGCTGCAATTGCTGCAAATGTGGCCACGACAGTGCGCTGGGCAGCTGTCAGTGTGGACAGACTGCAGCGATTTCCCTACTCAGCTGCACGAAGTCAGGTTTAACTCACTGCGCTGTACATCTGCAAGTGTAGCCAAGGCCAGAGTGTCACAACAGGAGATACCACTCATCCTCTTTCTTGGAAGCTCTGGGAAGGGGTAAATTTGTAGGCCCGGTTATCACAACAGTTACCACTGAAGGAGCGAGAGCATCAGAGAAACCACAAGGAAACTGGGAGCAGGCATCCAATAGGAAATGAAGGCCTGGGATGGAGTCTGACCAGGATGGCTGAGAGCCTGCAGCTCTTCTGCATTCATGGGGAAATGTAACAATTCTGCCTGGGAGTCACGGGACTCCTCACTGAGCTAGGCACGGAGACACTGGAGATGCTGCTGTGGAAAAGGAGATGGGCTGCTCCCCATCCAGGAGCATCTGGCTATCTAGCCTGGCAGAGACCAGCTGCTTCAGTTCTGAGCGACCTCTGGGGCTCAGCCCAAGCCACAGCTCCTGAACTCTACCTCTGAGGCTGTTTAACCCCTGCACTGATTAAACCTGCTGGACAGGGGAAGGGAAGAGACAGAGACTGAACCCAGAGGCACTCAGAGGCGTGAGAGCAAAGATGTGGCGGAGCCCAGATCCCCTTTTAAAACCAGATGGACAGAAACATCAGCAAAAGAGCTGGATATGGGGAATGAGCGATTCCTGCTGAGGGGCAGTGAATAAGGGAGGAACTGACCTGGTTTGAGGCAGTTTGCCCACCACCCCTCAAGAAGAAACTTGTGATGAGAGACTCATTCAAACATTTTATTATTTATTTGGAAAGCCAGAGACCAAGAGAAGCACAAATGTAAACAAGAAAAAGACTCTCCCGAAATTCCAGAAACACGAGACCCTCTCTCCTCCCTGACCATCGACAATAAGATATAAAATCCTCCCATGGCCATTACAGTCAACCACACATGTCATTTGGAACCAGAAGTACGCAATTAGTCAGCAGCAGAGACAAAAAAAAAAAAAAAAAAAAAAGCAAATACAGTACAGTACTGTGTTAAACGTAAACCAAGAAAAAAATAAACAAAGTTTAAAAAAAAGATTTAACAAGGTAAGGAAACCATTTCTGTGCTTATTTCATTTAAATTAAGATGGTTAAAAACAGCATATTTATTCTACATAGTATAGTTTCAAAGGTGAATTAAGTTAATGTTCAGTTGTAAACTTTTGAAAGAACAACCATACCATTTTGTTCAGAGTTACAAACAACCTGCATTCCCGATTTGTTCATAACTCCGAGGTTCTACTGTATTTCAGGAATAATCCCAATGTGTAACAACATGAGCAGAGCCTGTCCCTGCAAACAGGGTCAAAGGAAACCAGATGAACTTTCCCTTTGGCTCACTAAAAGTTTCCTAGGAGGAAGATTCAGGGGAAGGGCCACTCGTATAAGGTCACAAATGTAAATATTAGCAGAGCTGGGAACGGAACCTGGGAGTCCTGATTCATAGTTGTCTCTCCTGTTCTAGCCCATTAGACCCTACTCCTCATGCAGAGTGCAGAAGAGAACCCAGGAGTCCTGATTCCTAGTCTCCCTGCTCTCACTATTACACCATACTGTCCACACAGCAACAGTGCAATACCCCAAAGATCCCACCCCACAGATAACACCCCCACACATTCCCCAATCTGCAGCCCACCTCTCTGTATGCAGAAATATTCCATACCCTGAGCACTACTTTGAAATCCTGAGACTTCACATCAGCAGCTCTCACTGCCTTATAGCTACAGGCCCCATGGCTGCCTCCCTGAATAATGTCCCCTTATCCCCACCATGAGGGGCCTTCGGAGCTGCAGAGATGGTCAGACACAAACCGCGACTGGGTATTTTTACCTCTTCTCTACATTGGAAAGTGTGTGTGGAATCCACAGAAATGTCTCCCAACTAATCCCTTTGCCTGCTCCCTCCAGACTCTGAAATGACCCATCTCTCTAGTACCCAGCGTTTCCTCCTCCCTGGCCCCCACCAACCTCCCACCACTGAAACCCCAACCATCAACCTGCCTTCTGACTCTACCCAGACCCTCCTCAAATGCAGCACATTTACACTTTGCTGCAGGAGGGCACAGACCCATTTACCCACAGGGAGAGCTCCCAACACCTTCTATCTTGTGTAGAGTTTCTGGTGAGACATTAGCTCCAACTTTGTCTTGTAGCTTTTCCCACAGACAGAACAGCTATAGGGTGACTCTCCTGTGTGGGTTCTCTGATGTTTAGTGAGGACTGAGCTCTGACTGAAGTTTTTCCCACACTGGGTGCATTTATAGGGTCTTTCTCCAGTGTGGATTCTCTGATGTCTACAGACAGAGGAGCTGTGCTTGAAGCTTTCCCCACACTCAGGACATTTATAAGGTCTCTCTCCCGAATGGACTCTATGATGTACAATTAAATTTGAGCCACGAGAGAAGTTTTTCCCACACTCAGAGCATTTATAGGGTGTCTCTCCTGTATGAACTCTCAGATGTGCAGTGACCTTTGAACTACGACTGAAGCTTTTCCCACACTCGGGGCATTTATAGGGTCTTTCTCCACTTTGGATTCTCTGATGTTTAGTAAGGTCTGATTTCACCTTGAACATTTTCCCACAGTTGAGGCATTTAAAGGGTTTCTCTTCCTTGTGGATTCTTTGATGTACAATCAGGTTTGATCTCCGACTGAAGTTTTTCCTGCAATCAGCACATTCATACGGTTTCTCTTTAGAGCAGATTCTTGGCTGGATCGTAGTTTCATTCAGGTTATTCAGATCTCCATCTCGGTGAGTGGATTTACACGATCTCTGCTCTTGGTGGTTCCCCTGCTGCCTCTCTGGTCTGGGCTGACTCTCACACGCATGTCCCTGCTCCGGACTCTGGGAAACTTCCTCTTCACGTCTTCCCAGTAAGGTCCCCTGCAGTTCCACTTGCTCAGGACCTTCCTGCCCAGGGTTCTTCTCCTCATTCTCACCCACCAACCCATCACCTGCTAAAATAGAGAGAGAATCCAGACATGAGTCCTTCCCTGTGCCAGGGAGAAAGGGAAGCTCAGGAAGGGGAATGGAAAAGGGGTGGAACAAACAGGAATAACTCTTGGGGAGATGAAAAGGACAGGAGCCATGAGTGACGTATGTCATGAGGACACAATACCTGCTGGGGACAATCCTGAACTCAGTGAGGGGAGGCAGAAAGCAAGAAGCTCAGGGCCCTTTGTGGGAATCCCAGCTGTTTATGCCAGTCATGGATGGTTTGTGAATCCATTTAACCAATTCCTCACCTGTGCAAGTGTTTTTGAAGAGCTCCCTTTCCACATAGCCCCATGGTTCTTCCCCTTGTTCCAGCTGGGAGATCACCTCAGGTCTGGGAATGGGAAATGCTGCTCCAGGGAAAGAAAAGAGGTGAAACCAGGTGTGATGCTATATGAAATATGGGAGACGTTTTAAGATATTGTTGATACCAAATTTATAAAATTGTAAGCAATCTGACCAGATATACCATGTAAAGTGTCTGTGAAAATGTTATAATTGGTTAAGTATGATAATTTTGTTTATATGTTTGTATCACCTTGTATTATGAGTTATAGATGTGTAGGGTACATCTGTATTTCAAAACTTGTGCTGTTTCTGGGTGACACCCCCAAGACAGATTGAACAGGCTAGGCAGTGCTGATGCCAATGGCCCATCAAGGGTCATCAGCTGTACAATGAACCCACCGAAAGAAGCCAGGGACTACACCTTATGAGCCAGCAAGTCATGTAGGGGCATGCTTATGGAAGAGAACTCTAAGGCTTTTCCATGCCATGGGCTAGGCACTAGCGTAGCTAGCCTTTCCAAAAGCGGCCGGAGAGGAGCGAGGGGGGGCCCAGGCTGGCGGCCCGCAGCGCGGCCCAGCAGCCGCGGCCAGGCTGGAGGAGCGAGGGGGGACGGGGGCCCAGGCTGGCGGCCCGCAGCGCGGCCCGGCAGCCGTGGCCGGAGGAGTGAGGGGGGATGCAGGCTGGCGGCCTGCAGCCATGGGGGGGCGGCGGGCACGGCCAGGGGGGGGCGCAGCATGGCGGCCGGAGGAGCGAGGGGGGGGGGGGCACGGGGGTGGCACGGCAGGGCCAGAGGAGCCATGGAGGGGGAGGGTCGGTGCGGCTGGAGGAGAAGCCAAGGGGGCATGGCCAGAGGAGGAGCCAAGGGGGGGTGCCTTTTTTATCTTTGCTCCCCCTTCTCTTAAAAGCTGGCTATGCCACTGGTGCTAGGCAGCTTTTGTTTGGGACACAGGAAGTACAAGTCACATGGCAAAAATATATAAAGAGAAGCTGTATCATCTGCATTTTGTCGTCATTCCTGCTTCTTACCTCTGGAGTAACTTTTCTACAAACTGAAGCTCTAAACAAATGACTGAACGACCCATCCAAGCTGTGGATGTGCTCCAGAGGGACTTTCAAGCCAGTAATTCACCAATACTGCTAAGAACCTGATATTTGGACTTTGAAGTCTTATGTGTGTGTCTGATTGCTTGACCATTTAACAATTCCCATCTTGTTCTTTTCTTATCTTATAAACCTTTAGTGTTAGATACTAAAGGATTGGCTGGCAGCATGGTATTTTGGGTAAGGTCCAAACTAATATTGATCTGGTAATGTGGCTGGCCCTTTGGGGTCAGAAGAACATTTTGTTTAAATAACTTCTCACTTTACTGGACCTAGGTGGTGATTGGGAGCCAGAGAACTGGAATGTAATAAAGGGAGCTGTGTGATTTCATTTTTTCAGCTTCTTGATAACTAATGTGGGGGATCAGAAGCACAGTTTGCGACTGGTTGGTGAGTCTAATTTCAGTGTTAAGCACCAGTTTTGGAAGTATCTGCTCTCCTTTTTTCAGCCTGCCCTGCCCTTGGCATTTTCAGTGAGGGCTTCCCTAGACACCCTGGGTCACGCCAGGGTCTTACAGTTACTCAGAGACACAGATGTTTCCAGGTGTGCTGGGTGGGAGGGTGCCCTTGTATAAAGCCAACAGATGAGGAAATGTTCCTGGATATCCTTTGGAGAGATTGAATGGTTCCTAGGAGATGTGTACATTCAGGGATCTCCACTCTGAGGGATTTTAAGAATCTGGCATAGCTCTTACCACTTTGCAACCCTGCTGAGACCAGAGCCCTTACCAGGCACAGAGCCAGTCCTGGGAAGAGCGGGACACACAAAATCTCCAAATGTGAGAATGAGCCCATGTTTAAAAAGACGAGGAACACACCACCATCGTCTCTCTTGGATGGGGTGGATTAACATCTTCCCCCCATCTCCAAATTGCCTCTTCCCTGGAAGAGGAATAGAGGTGACAGGCTGTCTCTCAAGAGTTTTGGGGACTACTGGGCTGATCCCCCTGAAATCTAGGGGACCAGGAAAGAACCCAGAATACAAGCTGATTTTGGTTCATCAGAGATCCCCCTGCTTCTAATGTCTGAGGGGACAGGATTTCTTACCCAGCAAGGTCACATTCTCATAATTCTCCTGCATCACATCCATGTAGAGGGTTCTCTGACATGGGTCCAGCAGAGCCCACTCCTCCTCCGTGAAATACACAGCCACCTCCTCGAAGGTCACTGGCCCCTGAAATAGCCAGAGTCCCCCACTCAGGACCTGTTCCCCCATCCACAATCCCCCAGCTCAGTCTCAGGCAATGTGATGAGAGCAAGGTTGCCAACTGTCATATCACAGAAGCCCAAACACCCTTGCCCTGCCCCTTCCCTAAGACCCCGCCCCTTTTGTGAGGCCCCGATCCGCTCATTCCATCCCCCCTCCCTCCGATACTCACTGTCCTCCACCTTCACTCACTTTCACCGGGCTCAGGCAATGGTTTGGGGTGTGGGAGGCGATGCAAGCTCTGGGGCCGAGGGGTTCAGAGTGTGGGAGGGGGCTCCGGGCTGAGCCTGGGGTAGGTGTGCAGGAGGGGGTCTGGGGTGCAAGCTTGGGGGGGGGGGGAGTTGGGTGCTAGACCAGGCTCAGGGCTGGAGGGGACTGGAGTGTGGGAGGGGGTGTGGGGTGCAGGCTCTGAGAGGGAGCTCAGGGCTGGGGCAGGGGATTGGGATGTGGGAGGGGGCAGGGCCGGCTCTAGGTTTTTTGCTGCCCCAAGCTCAGGTGGGGCTGGGGCTCACAGGCGGCGCTGGAAGCGGAGGGAGTGATGTCACCTTCTCCCAGCGCCTGCAGGGGCTTTACCCCCTTCCCCGCCCAGCCACGCAGAGAAGCCCCAATATAAGGGGTGGCACAAGGCAGTGCAGCAGCCAGTGCGTAGATGAGATGGCGCAGCCCCTGCTCCCCAGCAGGACTCGCCCTCTCCTCCCCAGGTAACGGCTGGGCCCTGGCAGCTCAGCATCCCGGGGCTGGGGCTTCCCCTTCCCATTGCGGCCGGGGCACAGCACCCTCGCCCCGTCTAAGTGGTGCAGCTCCGAGAGCACAACTGCCCCGAATAAAAAGGATGGCCGGAATGCCGCCCCTGGAAATGTGCTGCCCCGAGCACGTGCTTGCTTTGCTGGTGCCTAGAGCCGGTCCTGGGAGGGGGTGACAGATGCAGGCTCTATGAAGGAGTTTGGGTGCAGGACAGGGCTCCAGGCAAGGCAGAGGGGTGGGGTACAGGAGGGGGTGCAGGCATTAGGAGGGAGTTTGGGTGCAGGAGGAGGCTCAGGGCTGGGGCAGGGAGTGGGGATGTGTGGGGGGGTGAGGGGTGTGGGCTCCAGCCGGGAGGCGCTTACCTCAGGCGGCTCCCAGGTGGCAGCGCAGTGGGGATAAGGCAGGCACCCTGCCTGCCCTGGCTCTGTGCCACTTCTGGAAGTGGCCGGCAAGTCCCTGCAGCACCTGGGGGGGCCCAGTGGACTCTGTGCTCTGCCCCTGCCTGCAGGCACTGCCCCCGCAGCTCCCACTGGCTGCAGTTCCCAGTCAATGGGAGCTGCAAAGTCAGCACTCGGGGTGCAGGCAATGCACGGAGACCCCTGCCCCCACTCCCCACCCGCCGCAGACATATGCTGGCCACTTCCAGGAGCAGTGCAGAGCCAGGGAAGGCAGGGAGCCTGTCTTAGCCCCACTGCGCTGCCGGACTTTTAGCAGCCTAAAATCTCCCGGTTGGCTTCAGTAGCCTCCAGGAGACCGATTCCAAGAGACTCCTGGCGAAACCAGGAGGGTTTGCAACCCCAGATGGGGGGGTGCTCCCTGCACGGGCCCTGCAAGAGCTGAATTGGGCTAGTTGAGCCCAATCAGCTAATTCGGCTGCCAACAGGGGAGCGTTAAGCTAGAGGCAGCTAATTAGAGAGAGGCTCACTGTGCAGGGACAGGCGGGGCCTATATAAACCAGGAAGCTGGCTACAGACGGGGCAGCAGGCAGGCAGGCTGCAGTCACTCCCTGGGAGGAGGGAGCTTGGCTTGGCAAACCCAGAGAAGGGAGAGATCCAGAGAGGGTGGTAAAGCTCAGGGGGAAAGCAGCGAGGTATGGGGTAGACCAGACTTGGGCTGCTGATGAGAGAGCCCTTGAGCCAGGACCCAGAGTAGAGGTGGGGCCCGAGTCCCCCTACCAGCCACTGAAGAAGTGGTACTGGCAGGGCAGTGAACAGGGAGACTGCCTGAGCCCCGGATTGTCAAGAGGGACTTTGGTACCCTGGAAGGGGGGGGGAACACGTAGGGTGATCAGGCCTGAGTCATGAAGTGGAGACTGCAGTTCCAGCAGTGAGAGGGGCCCGCAGGATGATGGGAGAGACACTGACAGAGGAGAAGCTAATCCCCCGAGCTGCCAGGAGGAGGTGCCACATGCCATGAGTCAACCCCATTACAGGCAGGGCTGGAAAATCTCCCTGCTTACTCTGGGGAAGAAGGGTAAAGAACCAGTGGGGGGAAGAAGTAACCCAGGGGGAGGATTGAGGAGGGGAAATGGGGATGTGGTGGGGACAGTGGGGATGGGGAGTGTTGGGGGGGGGAAGATGAGAGGGAGTAGAACAGGGACTGTTTCTAATGAGCCCCAGATTTCATCAGCTCAACCTCTGCAAATATGGGGGGGGGGAATTTCTGGGGTCAGGTGGGAAGGGGAGGGGGCAGAGTAATGAGCAAATGGAGGGCAAAGGGTAAAGCAACTCAGTGCAGGCCTGGGGCATCTGCAACTCTCATGACCCCCATCTCTGTCTCTGCATCCCTCTTACCCTTCCTACACATCCCCACCCCACACACCACAGTGCAGCCTACAGAGGAATCTCCCTGCCACCCCCCAGCTGCCACCTATACAGACCACAGTCCGGGGGCAGCAGCTTCCCATGCGGCTTACTCCTTGAGAGAGGCAGGTTGAGATTCAAGCCCATCCCCTGACTTTCCAGAGAGCTCATGGCTGCTGTGCAAGGGCAATGGGCCTCTGATATCCGCACATCCAGGGGTTTTGTGTCCTCACACGGGGAATGTCCCCCCCCGTCCCCCCCACGCTGGGAATGTAGCTGGATATCAGGCCCCTCATTCACAGAACCCAGCAGAGAGATTTCATTTCCTCTTCTCCTCCCCTTCTACTTTCCCTGTCCCCCCAGGAATTCACTCCAGACCAAACCCACCATCTCCTACCTGAGTTTGTTCCACTTCAGCCATTTCCCTGCCCTGTCCCCTGGGAGAATAGGACAATCTGGAGCGAGACATGGACGTTATTCTTCAGCCTGTCAGGGTGAGAAGGACAAGGGGAGGGAGGTTTTAGAAGGGGCTTTGGTTCATTTCACACCCCAATACCACCATCCCCATCCCCCCCAGCTCTTTCCCTGCAAACAGAGGATTTAGACTCTGCCAGGCTAGGAAAACACTTGGTCACTTTATTACCTGCTTGAACCAGCATCAGCCTTTGAATTTACACCCACAGTTCTGCACCCACAGTTATTTTCCAGCCACTCCTCTCCCCCACTGAGTGTGCAAAAGGAATCCGTGTGCACAGCTGCAGCTCTGTGCCCATGACACTGCCCTAGCGGAGGGCGCATTTGGGGGCTAATTCCCAGGCACATGTCACTGTTTTACCCCTTTCATTGGGTTTGGGGCAGTGCCCCTTTTCTGTGGGAAACCAACTAACCCATCACCCCACTGCAGCCCTGCCCTTCTCTAGGGCTTTCCCTGGAGAGCTCTCAAAGGGCTTCACCTCCCAACCCCTGGGCAGTGGGTCCGGCTCAGGCCCAGCCCAGGGACAGACCCAGAGACCTGCCCAAGGGGGTCAGACAGCAGGGACCCAGCTCCCTGTGCCCCTGGCTGGAGCTTTTCCCCAGAGATCTCCCAGCGCTGTGCAGAGGGGCCCAGCCTCCCCTCCTGGCCCCAGCATGGTCCCCTGGGTCTCTGCATCCCCTGCAGGCTCCAGCTCGGTAGCCGGGGCAGGCAGAGCCCAGGGCTGCCCCAGGAGTCAGTCCCAGTTGGGCTGGGCACAGAGTGGGGTTAATGCAGGGTCTCTTCCAGCACAGACCCCGCTGCAGCCGCTGCTCGGTCCCACTCCCAGCTCCCAGACAATGGAGGCGGCGGCGGCAGCAGCAGCGTCTTACCTGGGAAGCTCCGAACCCGAGCAGAGTGAGAGGCAGCAAGTGCAGCCTCCGTAGCCCCCTGGTGGCACCAGCTAATGAAACCCGCTGCCTGTGGGCTGGGAACGTGGCATGTGTCTGGATCCGGGGTGTCCTGACAAACCCTGCTACCAGACAGAATGTGCTGCATGGCTTGTATGTTTTGAATCACTAAAAACATTGTCCAGGGAAACATTTGCATTCTATTGATATGATTAAACATGTGTTCTGGCAGTACCTTCTCCAAGGATTACTGGGTCATGTGGGGGGCGGGGGGGGCAGATTTATATATTTAGAGATATTACTAACACCAGAGAGCTATGTCCCTTATATGCAAACGTTTGAGCTATAATTTTGAGGAAAAAATTAACTGTACAGTTGGTAAAGCAGCTTCTTAAAGAGATGGTTTATGAACTCATATGTGTATTGCGCACAGGGACTGAGCATCTGCTGAAGCCGCTGGCCTCGCTCTTGCTTCACTTGGAATTAAAATCTGCCTGCCTGCTGTTCACAGAGGGGCAAAGGGAGCACATGGGGGATGGAAGGAATGGGCAGGGTCTGGAAACTGACTGTGCGGAGGCGGGGTGTGTGTGTCAAACAACAGCAGGAGGCCGGGGCAGGGAGGGGGCCCATGGGCAAAATCAGGGATGTGGGCAGCAGGGCCATTTCGGGGGGGGGGGGGGGGGAGACTTTAACCATTATTCCATTCCAGGGGCTACTTGAGGACTAATGACCCACCACAGTTTGGCAGAAAGTAGCAGGTTTATTACACTGATAGCTAAGCTCAAAAGAAGGGGGGGGGGGGGCACACTCACACTTGCATACTCACACTCCCAGGACAGGCACAGCACTGGAGATGTCAGGATCCTTCAAGGTAAGTGTCCCACAGCGCAGTGATGGATGGTGTGATGAAGTTAAGTCTTCCCGAGGCACGATGGAATGCAATGTGGTAAACCACTGGCCAGGTGGTCCGGGCGAAGGGCCTTCATAGGAGGTACAAGCTTGTGAGTGCACTCCTGAGCACATGGCCCCTTCCCCTTTTAAGGACCTGCTCCTTATGGCCTGCGACTAGAGATGACTTGGTTGCGTCTGGTTTGGTCACACTCCACCTCGGGCAGTGTCCATGCAGCGGTCCATGCATTGGGTGTCTGAGTGCTGCCTAATTAGAGTCCCAGACACCTTGTCTACCTGGAAGCTCTTCTGATCCTTCCAGCTGTTCAACCAGCCCATTCATCCCACAAGCATTCCAGGGGGGAGGGGAAAAGCCACTTCACCGGTATTCAAAGAGGGAGAGGAGACAAAAGGGGGGGGGGGGGGGGGGAAGTGTACAGGTCATACAGATCACTGCTGCTCCTACAACAGTTTTAAGTGTAATTTAAACAATATTTGTGGTGGTGGCAGCTCAGGCTTGTTTCTTCACAGCAGGGAAAGATTACAAGTTCTCTGTTCTGCAGCACGGCTCTTGCACCCTGGCTGTGCTTTACTTTCTGCATTTATCTAAGTGTAGACAATGGAAAAAATCAGTTCTACAACTTTTAATTGATTTCACTTTTAATGTCCTAGTGCGCCAATGTTTAGGTTTCAAACACAGCACAGGAATCTTGGTCTAAGAACTATTTTCACTCAGATATGTCGCCTTTTAAAAAAGGTTTTGGAACCTTTAGTAGTCTATGGTTTTATAACTTATATTTTTTTAAAAGCTAAGTTATTGGTGCTGGAATGTGGGGTACTAGGGGTGCAGCACCCCCTGGCCTGAAGTGGTTTCCATCACATACAGGGCCAGCACAGTGGCTGCATGATCTCTAGATTATTCTTGGACATGACATTTTTGGAGATCTTTCTAATTCATCATGAAATACGTTTTCAGGTTATGTTTTGTAACTTGGTCTTTCACCACTAACATAAATGAGCTGATGCTAAATTACAGGGGTTAAAATGAACATTTAAAAGTTTGTCAAGGGCGAAAGTAGCATTAGAAAGAAAGTATGTGCATTAATTAACAAAGGAAGGGGGGTGAAACTAATGATGGCTCAAAAGTAACGGAGGTACCAGACTTTAAAAAAAAATCTCTTAAAAAGTCAACTCACTACATAAATTAAATGATGGATGTTAGCAGCATGGATTTACAAATGTTGGCAGCCAAATCTTACTAATTGTTCAGATTGGCTTGGGTTTATGTGCCCTGAAGGGTTAATACAAATAGTGATGATAAATACAAAGGATTAAGTTGGAAGGATTTGAGAGAGTAAACAACATATCAATGAAATTCACGGGTGGTACTCAAGTTTGTGAGACTCTACCACCCTCAGAAATATTAAAGAGTAAGTAAACAGAAGCTAAGATTACTTACCAGTTGGAAGAGAAGGACATACAGCACAGCAGACACACAGCTATAAAATGGCTGCTTAGGGGCAGCAGTTGCTTGTATCTGCACAAAAGGACCAGTAGCTCCTCAAAAGCGGGGGTGGGGAGAGATCCTAGAAAAATGCAACCCTGAGGAGATTTGGTAAGATCAAGGCATTCCCAGAGGAATCAGTATTTGTGTGTAACAGCCTATATAACCCTACCTGGTAACCTGACCCAAAGCCCAGTGTAGGCAAAGGAAAACCTCTCAGACAAGTAGGACTAACTGGCAGAATTAATGGCCACACTGGGGTACTGCCATTCCCCAGATTGGAGAATTGGAAAAAAATGGGAAAGTTTTAAGCATAATGTAAGTAATATTTGTGGCATGACATGTCATATTTGTTTCTTGACAGCAGGGAAAGATCCCAGGTGGTCATTCTTCAGCACCACTCTTGCAGCCTGAAACTTGAGCTAGCTGTGGGGATAATTATTCCCCGAATGTGTGTGGGGCAGCAGCCCCCCTCCTCCCCTGCCTGAGCAACCCTGTGTCTACTGGTGCCACAAGGGGCTTGCTCCTGCCTTTGTAACATGTGAAGGTGAGGGTCAGTCTACGCAGATGATGAAATTTGCAGCAGGCATCTTCTGACCTAAGCACGGAGCTTCCTTCCCCTAACCGCTCCCAGTGAGCAGGTTTGTTTCAATGAAAAGAATGGTTTCAGAGTAGCAGCCATGTTAGTCTGTATCCGCAAAAATAACAGGAGTACTTGTGGCACCTTAGAGACTAACAAATTTATTAGAGCCCACGAAAGCTTATGCTCTAATAAATTTGTTAGTCTCTAAGGTGCCACAAGTACTCCTGTTATTTTAATGAAAAGAATGAATTTGAAAAAAGTGCTGCAGAAGCCCCCAGCCTTGCTATTGGCTCTGCCAGATACACCTCTGCATTCTTATTGGCTGAGCAAAGAATAGCCAGCCCAGGGAGGGGTGGGGGGAGAAGAGTGAGTGACTTTCAAGCAGCTTGGGTCTGGTTCCTGGCTTGGGGGGGGGGGAGGGGGAACAAGCCGCGTAGCTTTCACTGGGGAGGGGCGGGGGAAGAGGAGTAAGCCAGGCAAGCAAAGTGACTGCTGCTGTCTCCTTTGTGTTTTGCATTTGCTGTTGCAGTTCTTGCCAATCGGGAGATGGAACCAGTATCTCAGGAGCTCTGACTCTAACCCAGCTGCTTCTGATTTCATGACAGCCAGGAGCCAAACAGGAGTTTGCATTGGCTGGGCCTTTTGTTCTGCTTGATGAGTGTGCATTGCTGCTCTCACTCCCGGCGGGGGGGGGGGGAGAAGAGCGAAGTGACGCTAGCAGCGTGCGGCTGGGGGTGGGTAGGAGGGAGCCAGGGCTAAGCCCAGAGGTGAGGTGCTGCCAGATGGTGGCTGAGGGCAAAGCCCTGGGGCACAGGGAGGGGCAGAGGGGGTAAGAGCAGGGGAGCTGGAACAATTTGTACAGTGGGGGTGCTGAGAGCCATTGAACCAAACTGCAAACCCTGTATATCACGGAAACCACTTCAGCATCTATGGGTAACAGTTACCCCAATGGGATGAGCCACCTGCCATGTTTGCAAAAATAGGGTGTAGGGCAGAGGGACTTTTTTATTCCCCCTTGCACAGGACAGTACGTCTCAGCACAGGCTTCCCAGGGCTGGGTTCTTAAAGGCACAGGTATCCCAATGCATAGACATGGCAGCGTCTCTATCGGATATAACGTGCTGAGATGCTGTAGGAGACTTGATTCCGTGAACAATTTAACATACACCCCCAAAAAACTGTGTCACACATCTTGAGTATTTAAAAGAATCCCTTATCACTTTATATGGCTGCATAGAGCCTCCTGGCAGTTGACACATTTGTTTTATCTGCTGCTGGCATTCCCTGAATTGTGCTCCCTTTCTTGTAATCTATTTTAAATATAGTTTTGCTCCTTCTAATTGTTTACCTTTTACAATGTCGTTACTCTTGGCACTTCATCATTTACCTTTGTCAACACTGTGCAGATGGATGTCATTGTGCTATTTAATTTATATTTTAATAGCAAATCATTGAAAATATTCAGAAGTAAATAGTGGCTAGTAGTTTTAGCAATGGCATCTGTGTTTCTAGTATAGCACTTCCTAGGCTTTTACTGTGACTTTTAATTTGGAATTTTTAATTCTAAATTTTTATTTTTGTAGCGCAAGTTTATTCTGGTGGATTCTGTGACTTCCAGCCTGACTGATCTCCTGGCTTGGTGTCAAAACATCTTCATTTTCATTTGATCCACCAATGGGGATTGCTTTTCACAACTGTTTTGCCTCTCAATCCAGCCCTTACTGCCTTTTTGCATGTCTCTGCTTGCAACCGCGTAGAACTTGGTTCCCAAATATTCACTAAGGGCAGTATGCAATTTGCTATTAAATCCTCATCAAAGGCAAAAATCTACTATAATTTCTACTGAACATAAAAACGGCCACACTGGGTCAGACCAAAGGTCCATCTAGTCCAGTATCCTGTCTTCTGACAGTGGCCAGTGCCAGGTGCTTCAGAGGAAATGAACAGAATAGGCAATCATCCAGTGATCCATCCCCTGTCGTCCACTCCCAGCTTCTAGCAAACAGAGACTAGAGACATCCAGAGGATGGGGTTGCATCCCTGATTACCTTCGCTGGTAGCCATTGATGGACCTATCCTCCAGGAACATATCTAATTCTTTTTTGAACCCAGTTATAGTTTTGGCCTTTACAACATAATGAACACACCTCTACAACCCAAAGACTGCTTAACAACCAGAAGAATTCAAAATTCATGAGTTATATGCCCTCAAGTCATGGAATTTAAAAAAGAAATAAATACTGGGGTTTTTTTAATATGTCTTTTTGTTCCTGGCCCTTTGGGGTACAGGAGGCCCAGATCCATAAAAGTAGGAGTCTAATCCCCTGAATGAATGTTGGCCTAGCCTCATAGTTTTGCTGTTACCTCTCCGAAATAATTCATATACCTAAAGCCATATCTATACTACAAACTTATGTTAACTGAAGTTACACCAGAATATAGTTGCTGCAGTTAATATGTCACTTGTGCACGTGCCTACTTGGCTCCTTGTGTTGGTGGGGAGCGCACTCACCAGGAGTCCTTGATTCCGAGTGCAGTGCACCATGGGTAGGTATCCCACTATGCAACTCGCCACCGTCCACCGCACAGTATTTTGGAAAATTTTGGCAACGCGCGGTGGGGCCCAAATGGGTCACATGGGGTGACAATTTTATACATATCCCATAATTTTTGCATCTTTTTTCCTATATCCCACAAACCAGCGTGGCCCTCCTCACTGTCTGCCATCTCTGACGGAAGCATGGAGCCTGCACAGCTCTGCACTATTGTTATGAGCGTTGCATGCTCAGGGTGCATGATCCTGCAGTATATGCAGAGCCACAGGAATAGACGTGGGGAGGATGAGGAGTCCATGCAGAACAGATTGCTGTGGGACAGAGCGACAACCAATTCAAGCTTGTTGGTGCCATTCACGGAACAGTTGCAGATGGTGGAGCTCCAGTTCTGGGCCTGAGAAACAAGCACCAACTTGGAAGATCATCATCCCACACCTGCACTAAGATGCAAGCAGTGGCTGTAGAACTTCTGGATGCACAAGGCCACATTCCTGGATTCGTGCACAAAACTCGCCCCAGCCCTCCAGCGTAGGGACACCAAAATGAGAGCTGCACTGACAGTGGAGAAGTGAGGGTCAATCTCACTGCGGAAACTTTAAATGCCCAATTGTAACTGGTCAGTCAGAGTCTCTCAACTAAATACAGGGTGGAATAGATTTATGATAAGTAGTTAACACATATTAGAAGAGACCATTCTATGGGGCATTAGTGGGTTACACACTCTTGTCTCTTACAAGGCTGGGAAAAGGGAGTTGGAGCGAGGACTTGGATCCTTTCACTCTCCGATTCCACCGGGGTAGTGTGGAAGCCAGAAAAGTTCCCCACAATAGCGGAACCGTTCCCCCACTTACACAATTGGTGTCACGAACAAGATCCTATCTGTAGGATTTGCCCCATTGGTTTACTGGGTGAGTTCTGGTAGCACTGTCCAGGTCTGGTCGAGAATCCTACAATGGCTGGAATTGAAGCACTACGAGCCCAGTTTGCAATGGAGCTGGGCTCTAGGACAGAGAACAGGACAGCAGAGTATGGGGGAAAGGGGGGTTGTCCCTTAGAGTCTTATGGTGATGCAGTTACCGCAGCAAGGAGGCAGTGCATCAGCGAAACCTCCAGGAAACTGGGAGTAGGATCCAGGAATCTGATGGGAAGCGAAGGCCTGCAATGGAGAACATCTGAGAGCCCTACAGCTGCTCTGTGGCCCTGGGAAATGTCACAATTCTGCCCGGGAGTCACTGGATTCCTCACAGAGCTGGGCACAGAGCAGGAAGAGGGGACAGACGCTGGAGATGCTGCCAGGGAGGAGATGGGCTGCTCCCCCTCTGGAAGCGTCTATGTATCCAGCTTCTCAGGACCAGCCCTACTCCAACTGTGTGTGACCACTGGAGCTCACGCCCAGCCAGGGTCCCCGGATTCTGCCTCTGAGGCTGTTTATCCTCTGCACCAATTAAACCCCTGGGAGAGAGGAAAAGAAGACACGGAGTCTGAGCCCAGAGACACTCAGAGCCACAAGAGCAAAGACATGAGGCACCTGAATCAACCCCCCCCTTCTAAAGCCACATGGGCAGAGACATCAGCGAAAGGGCTGGATACAGGGAGTGAGCGATTCCTGCTAAGCGGGAGCAAATAAGGGGGGAACTAACCCAGTCTGGGGCACTCTGCCCAGAGCTGGAGAGCAGAGGAAATTCCAGGGATACGCCGGGAGATGACATAGAGATGCACAACAAACATTTGACCAGGAAATTTATTTGGAAAATCAAAAACCCATTGATGTAAAAACTTCACTGAGAAATGCTGGTTAACCTGAAACCTGAATGCCTTGAAACACGAGACCTTCTCCCCTCCCCGACCATCCTGAAACAAGGAGAAACTCCCACCCAGGGCAGTTGTTTCAGGAATAATCTGAGTGTGTAACAGCCTGTGCCTGAGAACAAGGACAAGGGAACCTAGCTAAAACCCTTCCCTTCAGCTCTGTAACACACTCCCCCTGACAGAGACCCAGCAAGGAACAGGAGAATGTCACATAATAATACAACGCATTACAATAATGGTAATAATGCAACTTTCCTCCCATGGTGCCTCTTTCCTCCTGAGCCACTGAATACACAGTAACTAGTGACAATCTCATAGCTCCATGGGGAGGTGAGTGACTGCTAGTATGTGCATTGTAGGGATGAAACAATAGATGCACGGAGAGGAGGGGAGGTGGCTGGTACAAGATCACACCAGGAGACACTAGCAGAGTTGGTTATTGAACCCAGGGCTCCCAGTCCTCCCTGCTCTAACCCATTAGACCTCACTCCCCTCTCAGAGCCGGAGTCCTGTGTCCCAATGCCCCCTGTTCTCCCTATTATACAATACTGCCCTCGTAGGAACAGTGCAAAACCCCACCTCACTGGGGAATCTCCACCATGAATTCCCAAATTTCCCCCACCCTGTCTGCAGAGGATTCCAATAAACGGTGAATTGCTCTGATATCCTGTCACTGCAGATTGGCAGCAATCTGCTTTATCACTATGGCCCCACAGGGCCCCTCGCTGCTTCCCTAAATAAATCCCCCTGCCCCAAGAGGGCTTAGGAGCTACAGAGACAACTCAGACGCAAACTGCAATGCAGCATTTTTACTTTTTCTCTACATTGGAAAGTGTATGGGGAACCTGCAGAAATGTCTCCCCACTAATCCCATTGCCTGCTCTCCCCAGACCCTGAAATGACCCATCTCCCACCGTACCCAGTGTTCTCTCCTCCTCTGGCCTCCACCAACCACTCCCCACTGAAACCCAAACCATCTGCCCACCTGCTGCCCCTACCCAGACCATCTGCTATTGCAGCATATTTATACTTTGCTTTGGAAGGGCAGAGACCCGTTGCCTCACAGGGAGAGCTCCTGCCACATGCTATCCTGTGTGGAGTTTCTGGTGGGACATTAGAGAGACCTTCACCTTGTAGCTTTTTCCACAGACAGAACATTTATAGGGTGTCTCTCCCGTGTGGGTTCTCTGGTGTGAAATAAGATGCGATTTCCGAGTGAAACTTTTCCCACAGACAGAACATTGAAAGGGTGTTTCCCCGGTATGGATTCGCCGATGTCTAATAAGGCCTGAGCTGTCACAGAAGCTTTTCCCGCATTCAAGGCAGTGATAGGGTCTCTCCCCCGTGTGGATTCTCTGATGTACAAGAAGGATGGAGCTCAGCTTGAAGCTTTTCCCACAGTCGGGGCATTTATAGGGTCTTTCTCCGGTATGGATAATTTGATGTCTATTAAGGTGTGAGCTATAACTGAAGCGTTTCCCACAGTCAGAGCAGCGATAGGGTTCTTCTCCCTTGTGGGCTCTCTGGTGTGAATCAAGGTGTTTAATAAGTTGTGAACTCCATCTGAAATGTTTCCCACAGTTGGGGCACTTATGGGGTTTTTCTCCCGCATGGATTGTCTGGTGTTTAACAAGGTTTGAGAAGTGAGTGAACCGTTTCCCGCAGTTAGGGCAGCTATAGGGTCTCTCTCCCGTGTGGACTCTCTGATGTACAGTAAGGTTTGATCTCTGATTGAAGCTTTCTCCACAGTCAGAGCAGACATAGGGTGTCTCTCCGGTGTGGATCCTCTGATGTTTAGTCAGGGCTGAGCCATCACTGAAGCTTTTCCCACACTTGGGGCAGTTATAGGGTTTCTCTCCTGTGTGGACTCTCTGATGGACAAGAAGGTTTGAACTCCGATTGAAGCTTCTGTCACACTCAGCACACTGATACAGTTTATCTTTGGGGCAGATTCTCGGCTGCATCAAGTCTTTATTAAGGTCTTTCAAACTGCCCCCCTGGTGAGTGGATTTATCCTGTCTGTTCCCTGGGTGGGTTCCCTGCTGCATGTCTGCCCTGTGCTGACTCTCACAGGTGTCTCCTTGCTCAGGACTGTGGGACATGTTCTCTGATAATGCTCTGTGCCATTGCACTTGCTCAGGACCTTCCTGAGGCAGATTCCCCACTTCGTTCTCACTCCGCGTCCCATCACCTGCTGGGACAGAGAGAGAATCCAGACAGGAGTCACTCCCTGCACTGGGGGAATGAAAACCTCAGAAAGGGGAAAGGCAAATGGGGGAAAAAATCAAAATAACTGCTGGGGAGATTGAAAAATCAGTAGGGGACTCCCCCCAAACCCTGTTTCTCCCCGGGAAAGGAGGGGACCAATTCTGACTCCAGATCCCATCTGAACACTGTGGGGGACCGCCAGGTGTCAGTCAGGGTGGGTGGGAAGCCATGTATAACGTCTTCCATGAGGATATGACACCTGCTGGGCATAATCCGGACCTGGGTGAGATGACACAGAATTGAACGAGAGCAGGGGTTTACCATAATTCTGATACAGAGTTGTTTTCCAGATGTGCTGGGTCCAGGGAAATCTAAGGGATCAGAGAAGAACCCTGAGCAGAAATGGACCCAGGACTTCTAATACCCAAGAGGACAGGAATCCTTACCCAATGCGGTCACGTTCTCATAGTTCTCCTGCATGACGTCCCTGTAGAGAGCTCTCTGATGGGGGTCCAGCACAGCCCACTTCTCCTCCGTGAAATACACAGCCAGCTCCTCAAAGGTTACTGACCCCTGAAACAGCCAGAGTCCCCCACTCAGAACTTGTTGCCCCCGTCACAGTCCCACCAGTTCAGTCACAGGCAGGGCTGAAAAATCCCCCTTCCCAGAGACGAAAGTGAAGTTTCTCAAAGCTTTCATTGAAAACAGTTTCTGTGTGGAAAATGTGATGTCCAGAGATGCCAACTCTGGTAATTTTATCATGAGTCTCATGATATTTAGTTGGGATTTTTAGAAGTTTCTCACAAAGATCTCACAATTCCTGGCACAGAACTCGCACATTTTCCCCTTGCTCCACATGGCTGTCATCTTTCCATGACTTTCAGGGGGGCTGGACTCACACTGCCCTTATTCAAAATGGCCACTATTTCCCTGAAATTTTGGCATGTGGAAGTGAGGCTGCCCCTAGTAAAGATGGCCACCAGCTCCCATTGTTTTCAATGAGACTGAGGCCTTGGCTACACTTGAGAATTCACAGCGCTGCCGCGGCAGCGCTGTGAAGCGAGAGTGTATTCGCGCCGCAAGTACTCCACGTCTCCGAGGGGAATAGCTTGCAGCGCTGCGAGCGAGCGTGCAGCGCTGCAGGCGCTGATTACACTGGCGCTTTACAGTGCTGCACTCACTGCGCTCGGGGGGAGGCGTTTTCACACCCCCGAGCGCAGCAAGTTGCAGCGCTGTACAGCGCCAGTGTAGCCAAGGCCTCAAGCCCTGCTCCTCAAGGAATATGGCTGCAGCTCTGGGGTTAGGAGAGTGGATGGGAAACTATGAGGATACACGGAAATATGGGAAGCTATAGGGAGGCTGAAAGGCACAGGGGGATGGGTGGGAGCTGGAGAGAGGCTGATGCGGTGCTGGGGATTTGGGCATGCAGCGGCATGCGAGATACCAGCTGTGAGAGGTAGCAGACTGGACAGGGAAAGACAGGGGAATAAGAGGACGGGTAGGGAGAGGAGACTCTGGGGAGCCTTGGTGGGGTGGGCAGGAGACTGGCTGGGGAAGAGAGGAGACAAAATAGTGATAAGGGAGGTGGGTGGAGAGGGACTGAAGGACACCTCTCCCATCCCAGTGGTAGGGGAGAGTCAGTGGGTGAGGCAGCATTTTTCCATGTGTACTGTTGCAGGTGGAGTTTTGTCACTGTGATGTGATATGTGTGCATGCACATGCGTGTACACACACACACACACACACATCACCTCACACATACGTGCTGGGGCCAGGCAGCTCTCCCCCTCCCCCACCACATCTCAGAAACCAGAAGGTAAATAAAAAAAACATTTATTATTTTTTTTTAAAAACTTGTGATTTGCCAGATGAACTGGAGAGGCAAACAGAGACATTTTGAAGGCAGTTTAGAGAGGAAGTGTGAGAGGCTTTCTTCCTACATACAGTTCTACATTCATTATCGTGATTGCCAGCGATGGCACAGTGGTTCAGATCTGCCACAGATTTGCCATGTTTTCTGTCCTGGTGGAAGCCAGAAGGGACTTCCTCTGGATGAAGTTGGTGGCTATGCTGGAAGAAAGATTAGTGGTTCGGCAGGACAAGTACAGACACTACAGAGCATCAGAGGAGTTCTTGGACAACCAGATTCAGGAAGCACTGCTACCCCAGGTTCAACAAACAAAGGAATTGGTCCCCACAGAACCCAAGGGGCTTAGGCAGCGTGACACTGAGTGTTGCAACACCTAAACGTCACCTTTAATCACCCTGATATCTGCTGGGAGAGCAATACAGCGGTGCACAGACAATCCAGGAAGTTTTTGGAAAGTGTAGGGGACAATTTCCTGGTGCAAGTGCTGGAGGAACCAACTAGGGGCAGAGCTTTTCTTGACCTGCTGCTCACAAACAGGGAAGAATTAGTAGGGGAAGCAAAAGTGGATGGGAACCTGGGAGGCAGTGACCATGAGATGGTTGAGTTCAGGATCCTGACACAAGGAAGAAAGGAGAGCAGCAGAATACGGACCCTGGACTTCAGAAAAGCAGACTTTGACTCCCTTAGGGAACAGATGGGCAGGATCCCCTGGGAGAATAACATGAAGGGCAAAGGGGTCCAGGAGAGCTGGCTGTATTTTAAAGAATCCTTATTGCGGTTGCAGGAACAAACCATCCCGATGTGTAGAAAGAATAGTAAACATGGCAGGCGACCAGCTTGGCTAAACAGTGAAATCCTTGCTGATCTTAAACGCAAAAAAGAAGCTTACAAGAAGTGGAAGATTGGACAAATGACCAGGGAGGAGTATAAAAATATTGCTCAGGCATGCAGGAGTGAAATCAGGAAGGCCAAATCATACTTGGAGTTGCAGCTAGCAAGAGATGTTAAGAGTAACAAGAAGGGTTTCTTCAGGTATGTTAGCAACAAGAAGAAAGTCAAGGAAAGTGTGGGACCCTTACTGAATGAGGGAGGCAACCTAGTGACTGAGGATGTGGAAAAAGCTAATATACTCAATGATTTTTTTGCCTCTGTCTTCACAAACAAGGTCAGCTCCCAGACTGCTGCACTGGGCAGCACAATATGGGGAGAAGGTGACCAGCCCTCTGTGGAGAAAGAAGTGGTTCGGGACTATTTAGAAAAACTGGACGTGCACAAGTCCATGGGGCCGGATGCACTGCATCCGAGGGTGCTAAAGGAGTTGGCAGATGAGATTGCAGAGCCATTAGCCATTATTTTTGAAAACTCATGGCGATCGGGGGAGGTCCCGGATGACTGGAAAAAGGCTAATGTAGTGCCCATCTTTAAAAAAGGGAAGAAGGAGGATCCGGGGAACTACAGGCCAGTCAGCCTCACCTCAGTCCCTGGAAAAATCATGGAGCAGGTCCTCAAGGAATCAATTATGAAACACTTAGAGGAGAGGAAAGTGATCAGGAACAGTCAGCATGGATTCACCAAGGGGAAGTCGTGCCTGACTAACCTAATTGCCTTCTATGATGAGATAACTGGCTCTGTGGATGAGGGGAAAGCAGTGGATGTGTTATTCCTTGACTTTAGCAAAGCTTTTGATACGGTCTCCCACAGTATTCTTGCTGCCAAGTTAAAGAAGTATGGGCTGGATGAATGGACTGTAAGGTGGATAGAAAGCTGGCTAGATCGTCGGGCTCAACGGGTAGTGATCAATGGCTCCATGTCTAGCTGGCAGCCGGTTTCAAGCGGAGTGCCCCAAGGGTCGGTCCTGGGGCCGGTTTTGTTTAATATCTTTATTAATGATCTGGAGGATGGAGTGGACTGCACTCTCAGCAAGTTTGCCGATGACACTAAACTAGGAGGCGTGGTAGATACACTAGAGGGTAGGGATCGGATACAGAGGGACCTAGACAAATTAGAGGATTGGGCCAAAAGAAACCTGATGAGGTTCAACAAGGACAAGTGCAGAGTCCTGCACTTAGGACGGAAGAATCCCATGCACAGCTACAGACTAGGGACCAAATGGCTAGGTAGCAGTTCTGCAGAAAAGGACCTAGGGGTCACAGTGGACGAGAAGCTGGATATGAGTCAACAGTGTGCTCTTGTTGCCAAGAAGGCTAACGGCATTTTGGGCTGTATAAGTAGGGGCATTGCCAGCAGATCGAGGGACGTGATCGTTCCCCTTTATTCGACATTGGTGAGGCCTCATCTGGAGTACTGTGTCCAGTTTTGGGCCCCACACTACAAGAAGGATGTGGAAAAATTGGAAAGAGTCCAGCGGAGGGCAACAAAAATGATTAGGGGTCTGGAGTGCATGACTTATGAGGAGAGGCTGAGGGAACTGGGATTGTTTAGTCTCCAGAAGAGAAGAATGAGGGGGGATTTGATAGCAGCCTACAACTACCTGAAGGGGGGTTCCAAAGAGGATGGAACTCGGCTGTTCTCAATGGTGGCAGATGACAGAACAAGGAGCAATGGTCTCAAGTTGCAGTGGGGGAGGTCTAGGTTGGATATTAGGAAACACTATTTCACTAGGAGGGTGGTGAAGCACTGGAATGCGTTACCTAGGGAGGTGGTGGAGTCTCCTTCCTTGGAGGTTTTTAAGGCCCGGCTTGACAAAGCCCTGGCTGGGATGATTTAGTTGGGAATTGGTCCTGCTTTGAGCAGGGGGTTGGACTAGATGACCTCCTGAGGTCCCTTCCAACCCTGATATTCTATGATTCTAACTTTTAGGCACCTGGCAAATCACAAGAATAACGCTGGGATCCACAAAGCCTGAGTTACATGCCTGAGCTCCCTATGCAATAGGCACTTTAGAATGGAATCCACAAAAGCCAGCGCCCTAGGTGGGCAGCTGCCTAAGCCAACCAGTGGGAGATGCCAAGGAGAGAGGTGTGTCTCAAACCTCTCACAAAGCTTGGCATCTAAATCCGGGCTGCAGGGAGGCACTTACTTCTGCTAGTGATCCACAAACCGAGAGAAGAAAGTTATTCCTCTGCCTAAATTGCGTGTGGGACCTGATCTAGTAGACATGCTCAGAGGCTGCCTAGATCTAGATAAAACAGGTGGGGGGCAGGCCCTCCCCTAGAACGTTTAGCCCAGGGATTCCAACATTCACCCAGGGTGTGGAAGATTCTGGTTCAGTTCCCCACTCTGCTTGATGAGAAGGGATTTTGCTACCTCTCAGGTGAGTGCTTTAACCCCAATCGGCTACAGAGTGGTTCTAACTTTATTTCTAGCCCAATTAATATTTAATTAAAATGGAACAACTTCAACAGGCATGACCCACATAGAACATTGCATAGTTCGGTGGTAAAAGCACTCACCTGGAGATAGCAGATCCATGTTCAAATCCCTCAGCAGTCAGAGGAGGGACTTGAATGGGTGGTCTCCCACCTCTTGTGTTATAAGGGAGGTCTGCCTTCCCCTTTGCACTCTCAAGGCTGTTTTGTGTAGATCTAGGTGGCCTCTAAGCACACCTACCAGATCTGGCCCCCCAGGAGATTTCAGCACTCTGCCACCTACCGTCCCTCGGGTTGTGAATCACACTGAGGCTTAGGCAGGAGAGAGGTGTCTGGGTACCTAGGGTGATGCACATGCCCAGAGGCAGAAATGTAGGCACCAAGGGAGCTCTTCCTGCAAAAACGAAGGTGCTGAATGAGGTTAGCTGCCTACAGGATTAGGCGGCAGCTGAATGGGAGTTCTGCGGCTCACAGTGGTGCCTAAAAGCAGGACTTAGGCAACTCAGTCGGGGGGTTAGGTGGACCTACTGCTTTTAATGTTAATTTTCAAAAGGTGTTGGAACAATGGAGAAGTTCCATAGGACTGGAAGAAAGCTAATGTTGTGCTTCAAAGGGGTAAATGGGATGACTTGGGTAATTATAGGCCCATCAGCCTGACATCGATCTCAAGCAAAACAACAGAACAGCTGATATGAGACTTAAAGAATGAAAGGAGAGTAATACAGTTAATGTCAATCAACATAGGTATATGGTAAATGGATCTTGTTAAACTAGATTTTTTTTTTTAATGAGATTACAAGTTAGGTTGATAAAGGTAATAGCACTAATGTAATAGATTTTCTGTAGGGTGTTTGACTTGATACTGCAAGACATTTTAATTAAAGAAACTAGATTGATACAAATCAACATAGCACACACTAAATGGATTAAAAACTAGCTAACTGACAGATCACAAAATGTAATTGTAAAATGGGAATCCTCATTGAGTGGGTGTGTTTCTAGAGGGGTTCCACAGGGTGCGTATCATGCGGGGGGTGCTAGGTGGGCCAAGGGGGGGTGGGGTTAGAGTGCAGGGGGCCAGGCTGGCCGGGGGCTTAGCGGGGGGCCTAGCGCCGGCAGCAGGGGTCAGGCCTGCACTCACTGGAGGGAAGCAGCAGCAGCGACCCCAGCCCACCTCGACGGCTCCTAGCATCGCTCGGGGGAGGGGGCGGAAGCCAGAAAGAGGTGTGGCAGGGGCGGGAAGAGGCATGGTGGGGATTTGGGGGAAGGGGTGGAGTGAGGGCAAGGCCTGGGGTGGAGCGGGGAGGTTGTCCCGGGCCCCACACCTCCCTAGGGACGGCCCTGCTTATGTCACTCAGGGGGGTGGCTTATGCACACCCCTAAGTGACATAACTGGTAGTGTAGATATAGCCATAGCTGATGAAGAGCACCCTGTAGCTTGAAAGTTTGTCTCTCTCACCAACAGCAGTTGGTCCAATAAATGCTATTACCTCACCCACCTTGTCTCTCTACTTCCCTAACTGGGCAGAGCTGGTTAAATCTGCCAACCTTCGCCTTCCTGACTTCACTTCCTCAGAGAGACAAAGGGCAACCCCTCCCCCAGGGCCCCTTCATGGTCCCCCTGCAGCCCCATAACCTCTTCCTCCTGCTCTGGCCCCTGGGGCAAATCCTGACAGGACCTGAGGGCAGAGGCTTCATTTCTGTTAAGGCAGCTCAGATCAGATGCCTGCTGCAGGCACATTCACAAGGTAGCAGGTTCCCAGGGCCTGTGAGATCAGAGAGTCACTTTCCTGCCCGGCCCCAGCCCTTTCCCCCGGATCTCTCCCCTCACCTGCAGGCTCCGCTCAGGAGCTGGTGTCGGCAGAGCCCGGAGCTGCCCAAGGCTGGTTCCAGCCCCCGCAGAAAGTCCCCGCGGCTGGGGAGCCGCGTTACTATAATTCTCATTTACGTTTTGCAGCGCAGAAGCCGTTCGAAGCCCTGAACTCTCCCCCTTCCACCCCGGATACAGCCGCGCTCGGCTGATCCAGCCCCTTCCTGTGCCCCGGCTCCCATCCGGGCTGCAGCCCGCGCTAGGAGACTCGGGCCACGTTCCCCGCCCGCGGGCAGCGGGTGTCATTAGCCGGGGCCACCAGGGGGCTCCGGAGGCTGCGCTCGCTACCTCTCGCTCTGCTCGGGGTCGGAGCTTCCCGGGTCAGACGCTGCTGCTGCCGCCTCCATTGTCGGGACGTGGGAGCGGGACCGAGCAGTGGGCGGCTGCAGCGGGGTCTCCCCCCAGCTCCCGAGCCGGAGGCTGCAGGGGATGCAGAGACCCGAGGGACCGCGCTGGGGCCGGGAGGGGAAACAGCGCTGGGAGATCTCGGGGATCCTGGAGAAAAGCTCCAGCCAGGGGCACAGGGAGCTGGGTCCCCGCTGTCTGTCCCCCTCGGGCAGGTCTCTGGGTCTGTCCCTGGGCTGGGCCTGAGCCAGACCCACTGCTCAGGAGCTAGGGGGTGAATGGGGGTGAAACCCTTTGAGAGCCCCCCAGGGAAAGCCCTAGAGAAGGGCAGGGCTGCAGCGGGGTGATGGGTTAGTTGGTTTCCCACAGAAAAGGGGCACTGCCCACACCCAGCAATGAAAGGGGTAAAACAGTGACACGTGCCTGGGAATTAGCCCCCGAATGTGCCCCCAGCCAGGGCAGTGTCCCGGGCACAGAGCTGCAGCTGTGCACACGATGCCCTTTGCACACTCAGTGGGGGAGAGGAGTGGCTAGAAAATAGAGGTGGGTGCAGAACTGTGGGTGTAAATTCAAAGGCTGATGCTGGCTCAAGTGGGTAATAAAGTGACCAAGTGTTTTCCCAGCCTGGCAAAGTATAGATCCTCTGTCTGCAGGGAAAGCCTGGGTGGGTGGGTGGGTATCGGGGTGTGAAATGAACCAAGGCCCCTTCTGAGACCAACCCAATTGCCCATCTCGCCCTGACAGGCTGCAGAATGATGTCCGTGTTTTGATCCAGATCGTCCCAAGGGACAGGGCAGGGAAATGACTGAAATGGAACAAACTCAGGTAGGAGATGGTGGGTTTGGTCTGGACTGAATTTGTGGGGGGACAGGGAAAGCAGAAGGGGAGGAGAAGAGGAAATGAAATCTCTCTGCTGGGTTCTGTGAATGTGGGACCTGAAATCCAGTGACATTCCCAGCGTGGGTGGGGGGACATTCCCCCGTGTGAGGTCACAAAACCCTGGATGTGCCAATATCAGAGGCCCATTGCCCTTGCGCAGCAGCCATGAGCTCTCTGGAAAGTCAGGGGATGGGCTTGAATAAGAACATAAGAATGGCCAGACTGGGTCAGACCAAAGGTCCATCTAGCCCAGTGTCCTGTCTTCCATCAGTGGCCAATGCCAGGTGCCCCAGAGGGAATGAACAGAACAGGTAATCATCAAGTGAGCCATCCCGTCACCCATTCCCAGCTTCTGGCAAAAAGAGGCTAGGGACACTCAGAGCAGTGGTCTCAGCTGGGGATCCTTGGTTCCCTGTGGGTCCATGAGCCCTTTCGGGGGGGCCATGGGTCCCCACCACTGAAACCCAGTGCCCCGAGCCCTGACACCCTCCCGTGGGGCTGAAGATCTCAGCCGCAGCATCCCCCTGCGGGGCTGAAACGGGGAGCAGCGTGGGGTTGAAACCCCTCCCACCTCCCCCACTGAACCTGGAAGTGGTGGAGCTGAAGCGCCGATGCAGGCAGAAACCTTGAGCCCATGGGCAGAGTTGAGGGGGCACGAGGCTGTTGCCCCCACAAATTGCAGTGCCTTATCCAGAGTGGGGCAGGCCTGGGGCCAGCCCCCCACCACCTCTTCCCCCAGCCCTCCTCAGGCCCAGCCCTCTGGCCAAGTTGTAGGTGGGAAGCCAGAGCCAGGCAGTGCAGGCAGCTGCTGCTCTGGCTGGTGTCATGGAGCATTCCCCTGTCTGCTGCTGGTGCCCGGGGTTGTGGCTGCTCCTCAGTTCCCAGCCCCCTTTGAATGCTCACACAGCCAGTCAGAGCTGCCCAGGTGGGGACCCGGCTCTGGGGCCGGCAGAGCCCTCGGGAGCAGCCACTGGCACACAGCCCCAGACAGGTGGGTGGCCTGCTGAGGTGAGTCTGGGGTGGAGGTGGCGCTCCCTCCCTGGACCCCGCTGTGCGGAGCTGGCCCAAGCCCCCCATCCCCCACCCCCCCCACACACCCCAATAGAAGTCAAACTACACCTATGCCCAAGGGTCCCACTCCTGGCCCCAAGTCCCGAACCCAGCAGGAGGTAGCAGGGAGATTCCTCTGTAGGCTGCACTGTGGTGTGGGGAGGGGATGTGTAGGAAGGGTAAGAAGGATGTGGAGGCAGAGATGGGGGTCATGGGAGTTACAGAGCCCCCAGCCCTGCACTCAGACCTGCTTTGTCTTTTGCCCTCCATTTACTCTCTACTCTTCCCCTATCCAGTGGCGTAGCCAGGTTCTAAGTGTAGGGGGAGCAAACATAAAAAAGGTGCCCCCCCTTGACTCCTCCTCTGGCCATGCCCCCCCAATGGCTCCTCCCATTTCCCCCCCCAGATTAACCCCCAGGGCCCGGCTTAGGACTCCTGTGGGCTTCCTGGGGGTGCGGATACCCCTGTCCCCCCGCGGTCCCGGGAGAGTCTCTCCTGCCCAGCCCGCTCTGCAGGTGTCCCCCGCCGGGCTGCGCCGCCCGACCCCACCCGCGGGGTCCCGTCCCCCCCGCCCCGGGCTCCAGGCTCCTGTGCCGCACCAGGGCCCCCCGTCCAGACAGCGCGGCCTGTGCTCCTGCCCCCCCTGCCCTGCGGGGAGCCCCTCGCCTGGACCCCCCAGTGCAAGGCACCGGACCCCCGCCGCTCACCTTCCGTCCTGCGCCGCTGCCTGTCCCCGGCCGATCCCTGCCCCGCGCCACGGGCGGATTCCAGCTCCGGCTCCGGTTCGTGAGTCGCTGGCCGAGCCTCGCTCCATGGCGCATTAGCAAGGGGTGAGGAGTGCTTGGCCGCCGAGCCCTGAGCCGCCGCAGGAGGTGGCTGCGGCGATGTTGGGGCCGCGCTGAGCGTGGGGCGCGATGGCCGAGGAGCCGGCCCCCTCGCTCCTCCGGCCGCGCCTGCCGCCCCCCCCATGGCTCCTCCGGCCGTGCTGCCCTCAGCGCCGGCCTGGCAGGCGCCGCTTTTGGGAAATGTGCTGAGGGGAAGCGGCTGCTTCCCCTGCACCCCGCTAGCTACGCTACTGCCCCTATCCCCTTTCCACCTGACTCCAGAAGTTCACAACCCTCCCCCCGAACTCACTTTAGTACCCCTCCCCCGCATCTTCTCCTTCCAGAGTCCATGTTTGCAGAGGTTGAGCTGATTAAACCTCGGGTTCATTAGAAACAGGCTGTGTTCTGTTCCCTCCGCTCTCTCCACCACACTCCACACCCCTGCTGTCCCCTCCACTTCCCCATCTTCCCTCCTACTCCTACCCCCACACCCTCCCCATCACTCCTCCACTTTCACACCTTCCCCCCACTGGTTCCCCTCCCCTCCATCCCTGCAGTGCCTTCTGCTTCCCTGACAACCCCACTCCTCCCCCTGCAGGTCCCACCCAAAAGCTGTCCTCTAAGGCTGTGTTATGTCTGGTACAGTCCAGGCTGTCTGATCTCGCCATGCAGCCAGTTCAGCCACTGCCTATGATGTGCACGCAGCAGCAGGGAGCACCAGAGGGATTCCTCTGCCTGCAGCGCCCAGTGAGCACCCTGTAGGCTGGATTTGGTCTCTGAATCAGGCTTTTCTGGTTTTCATTTTTCACCCAATCAGTAGGATGCTGCCCATGGGTCCCTAGAACATTTCCTGGAATTTTGGAATGAATCGGCTGCAGTGTCCAACAGATATTGCATCACAGACACAGGGAGAAATCCCTTTTGAGTGGCGCGTCAGGCCCTGTTTCCTTCCGGCAGGAAATCTGGGGGCACTTACATTTCCCTTCCGGTGTCTGAGTTTGTAAAGGGGATTTCATCAGAGAGAGAGAGAGAGCATGTGTGTGTGTGTGGGGGGGGGGGGGGGGGGGGGGGATCTCCACCTGCACATGCAAAACTGAAGGCCCACACTGCTCACTGACAGAGGGATGCCCTTCTGTCCCTCTCCACCTCCCTTGCTTATTCAGCATCCATATCTTCTCTCCATCCCAGCTAGCCTCTTGCACACTTGCCCCACCCCATAACTTCACCTCTTTTTCCCTTCACAGTCTCATACCTCTCACAGCTGCTATATCCCCACATGCCCCTGCCCACCCTAAGTCTCCTCACACTCCTTCCTGCACCTCTTCCCTCTCCTTCCTACACCACACCTTCCCCTGAAGCCTCCTAAAGCTCCCCCTGCACCCCAATTCCCCTCCACTCCATCTTCCCTGCCAAGCCCACACATCTTCCTGAACCCCCTTAATGTTAATCTGCCCCTCACAAATCACCCTGCACCCCGCTCAGCCTCCCTCTAGCTTCCAACACTTACCCTGTATTCACCTCACCCCACTCCCCACATTACACAGCACCCTCCCACCGTCTGCCCCACACCCACACTTTACCCTTCACCCACTCTGTCTCTCATGCCTTCCCCATCCTTCCCTTCACCACCACCACTCTGCCACTAACTCCCCACATTCCTTTTTCTATTCAGTTTCCTATCCAATCTCCCAAGCACAGAGCTGCAGCTGTATTCCCTGTGGAGAGCATGGCTCCTGTTTCAAAGAAAACCATGGGAGGTGGTGACCATCTTTATTAGGGGAAGCCTCACTTCTACATGCCAAACGTGTGGCCAGTTTGATTTCAGACCCCCTGAAAGTGATGGGAGATGGCAACCATGTTGAACAAGGGACAGTGCTAGTACTATCAACCTGTGGAATTCCTTGCCAGAGGATGTTGTGAAGGCCAAGAGTATGAGAGGGTTCAAAAAAGAACTAGATAAATTCATGGAGGATAGGTCCATCAATGGCTATTGGCCAGGATGGGCAGGGATGGTGTCCCTAGCCTCTGTTTGCCAGAAGTTGGGAATGGGCGACAGGGAATGAATCACTTCACGATTACTGTTCCGTTCGTTCCCTCTGAAGCACCTGGCGTTGGCCACTGTCGGTAGACAGGATACTGGGCTAGATGGACCTTTGGTCTGACTCAGTATGACTGTTCTTATGTTCTGTGCTAGGAATTGTGAGCTCATGGGATAATTTTATAACTCTCAACTAAATATTGTGAGACCTGTGATGAAATCACTGGAGTCAACAGCTCTGGGCATCACAGTTTCACCATGGAAACAGTGTAGGTTTTTAATGAACAATTTGAGAAATTTTACCCTTCTTCCCCAGAGAAAGCAGGGAGATTTACCAGCCCTACCCATCACATGGTTGACCACTGTACATGGCACCTCCTGCCAGGTGCTGCCCTCCTCTAGCAGTGTCTCTCCCATCATCCTGCGGACCCCTCTCACTCTTGGAACCACAGTCTCCTCTTCATGACCTTGGGCCAGGTCACCATACATCTTCTCCCCTTCCATCTGGGCTATCAAAGTCCCTCTTGACAATCTGGGGCTCAGGCAGTCTCACTGCCCCACCAGTGCCACTTCATCAGTGCCTGGTAGGGGGACTCGGGGCCCTGGCTCAAGGGCCCTCTCATCTGCAGTCAATCTCTGGCCTACCCCATACCTCGCTACATTTCCCCTGAGCCTTGCCACCCTCTCTGGTTCTCCCCTTTTACTGGGTTTGCCAAGCCAACCTCCCTCCTCCCAGGGAGTGACTGCAGCCTGCCTTTCTGCTGCCCCTGTCTGTAGCCAGCTTCCTGGCTTGTATAAGCCCTGTCTGCCCCTGCATAGGTGAGCCTCTCTCTAATTAGCTGCCTCTAGCCTAAAGCTCCCCTGTTTGCAGCCTAATTAGCTGATTGGCCCCAACTAGCCCAAGTCAGCTCTTGCAGGGCCAGTGTGGGGAGCACCCCCATCACACTGCCTGTGACTGAGCTGGGGGCATTGTGTCTGGGGGAACAGGTCCTGAGTGGGGGACTCTGGCTGTTTCAGGGGCCAGTGACCTTCGAGGAGGTGGCTGTGTATTTCACGGAGGAGGAGTGGGCTCTGCTGGACCCCGGTCAGAGAAACCTCTACATGGATGTGATGCAGGAGAATTATAAGAACGTGACCTCGCTGGGTAAGGATTCCTGTCCCCTTGAGTATTAGAACCAGGGGGATCTCTGATGAACCAAAATTGGCTTCTACTCAGGGTTCTTTCCTAGTCACCTAGATTTCAGGGGGATCAGCCCCATAGTCCCAGAACTCTTGAGAGACAGTCTGTCACCTCCATACACCTTCCAGGGAAGAGGCAATTCGGAGACAGATTGGAGATATTAATCTATCCCCATCAAAGGGAGAGGATGGGTGGTGTGTTCCTCTTGTCTTTTTAAACATGGGCTCATTCTCACATACTGGGATTTTGTTTGTCCTGCTCTTCCCAGGACTGGCTCTGTGCTCTGGAAAGAGTTCTGGTCTCAGCAGGCTTACAAAGGGGTAAGAGGTTGAATGAAATCTTGTTCTATGCCAGATTCTTAAAATCCCCCAGTGTGGAGATCCTTGAATTGCCTGCAGAGGAAACAGCACATCTCCTAGGAACCATCCGATCTTCTCGAATGGTCTCCAGGAACATTTCCCCATCTGTTCGTTTTATTCAAGGGCACCCTCCCACCCAGCACAGCACATCTGGAAACATCTGTGTCTCTGAGTAACTGTAAGACCCTGGTTTCACCTCTTTTCTTTCCCTGGTGCAGGATTTCCCATTCCCAAACTTGAGGTGATCTCCCAGCTGGAACAAGGGGAAGAACTGTGGGTCACAGAGCTACGTGGCTGTGTGGAAAGGGAGATCCCGAGAAACCCCAGCCCAGGTGAGTTATATAGTTATATGGATTCACAATCCACTCATTATTGGCACAAACAGCTGGGATTCCCACAAAGGGCCTACAAGTTTCTTGCTTTCTGCCTGACTTCCCCTGGGTCTGGATTGTCCCCTGCAGGTACTGTGTCCTCACGGCAGACATCACTCATGGCTCCTGTCTTTCCTATCTCCCCAGGAGATATTTCTGTTTGTTCCACCCCTTAGCCATTCCCCTTCCTGAGCTTCCCTTTCTCCTCGACACAAGAAAGGACTCATGTCTGGATTCTCTCTCTGTCCTAGCAGGTGATGGGTTGGTGGGTGAGAATGAGGAGAAGAATCCTGAACAGGAAGATCCTGAGCAAGTAGAACCACAGGGGACTGTACTGGGAAGATCTGAAGGCGATGTTTCCCAGAGTCTGGAGCAGGGGAATACCTGTGAGGGTCACCCCAGACCAGAGAGGCTGCAGGGAGACCACCAAGGGGAGAGACAGAGTAAATCCACTCTCCGAGATGGAAGTTTGAATAATGTGAATGAAACTATGATCCGCCCTAGGATCTGCACTGAAGAGAAACCGTATGAAGATGCTGGATGCAGGAAAAATTTCAGTGGGAGTCCAAACCTGTTTGTACATCGAAGAATCCATAATGGAGAGAAAATCTATAAATGCCTCGAGTGTGGGAAAAGCTTCAGTCGTAGCTCAAACCTCATTGCACATCAGAGAGTCCATACGGGAGAGAGACCCTATAAATGCCCAGAATGTGGGAAAAGCTTCAGCCGCGGCTCAAACCTCATTGCGCATCAGAGCATCCATACGGGAGAGAGACCCTATAAATGCCCTGACTGTGGGAAAAGCTTCAGCCGCAGCTCAAACCTCATTGTACATCAGAGTGTCCATACGGGAGAGAGACCCTATAAATGCCCCGAGTGTGGGAAAAGCTTCAGTTGTAGCTCACATCTCATTGTACATCAGAGAGTCCATACGGGAGAGAGACCCTATAAATGCCTCGAATGTGGGACAAGCTTCAGTTGTAGCTCACATCTCATTGCACATGAGAGAGTCCATACCGGGGAGAGACCCTATAAATGCCTTGAATGTGGGAAAAGCTTCAGTTGTAGCTCACACCTCATTGCACATCTGAATGTCCATACAGGACAGAGACCCTATAGATGCCTCAACTGTGGGAAAAGCTTCAGTGGTAGCTCAAACCTCATTGCACATCAGAGAGTCCATACAGGAGAGAGACCCTATAAATGCCCCGAGTGTGGGAAAAGCTTCAGTCGCAGCTCACATCTCATTACACATCAGAAAGTGCACATGGGAGAGAGACCCTATAGTTGCCTTGACTGTTGGTAAAGCTTCAGTTATAGCTCAGTCCCTATTAAACATCAGAGAACTGACACTCTAGGGAGACCCTATAAGTGTTCTGTCTGTAGGAAAAGCTACAAGGCAAAGGTTGCTCTAATATCCCACAGGATAGAAAGTGGTGGGAGCTCTCCCTGGGGGCAAATGGTTCTGTGTCCTCCTGCAGCAAAGTGTAAATGTGGAGGGTCTGGATAGGAGTAGAAGGCAAGTGGATGATTTGGATTTCAGTGGAGGATGGTTGGTGTTGGCCAGGGAGGAAGGAACTCTCGGTACTGAGGAGCTGGTCGTTTTATAGTCGGGGGGAGTAGGTGATGGGATGAATTGGGTGACGATTCTGTGGGTTCCACACACACTTTAGAGTACAGAGAAGAGTTACAGTTTGTGTCAGGCTCATCTCTGCCTCTCAGGACGGAGGTAGGGGGATGTTATTCAGGGAAGCAGTGAAGGGGGCCTGTGGGTCTGTAGTTATAAGGCAGTGAGAGCTGCTGGTCTGAAGTGACAGGATTTCAGAGCAGTGCTCAGTGTACTGGCTATCTTTGCAGACAGTGAGGTGGGCTGGAGCCAGATGAGGAGGTGAGACCTTTGGGATATTGCACTGTTGCTGTGTGGGCAGTATGGTGTAAGCAGGGGATTAGGAATCAGAACTCCTGGCTTCTGTTCTCCACTCCGGGTGGGGCGTAGGATCTAAGTACTCCTTGGGGAATTCTGCACCAAAAAATTAAAAATTATATGCTAAAAAAATTAAAATTCTGTGGGCAATATTTTAAAATTCTGCAAATTTTATTGGTCCAAATAACACTATATAATCACGCCAGTTTCCATTATTTTAGTAATTTATTTCAAAATACCTGTCAGCAAGTATTGCTACAGACATACACAAAAATTCCCCCAGGAGTAGAGAGTTAAAGAAACCGCTATGATAACCCAGTTCCTGTTTCTCTGCCCCCTCCATCCCCCAGAACCAAGTCAGGGGGCCAGACACCCACAACCCCTTCCCTCCAGAGGCCAGATGTGCCCCCCCCCAGCCAATACACCTGACCCCCCTACCTCTCAAGAGCCCAGCTGCAGGGTCCCCCCGGCCCATATACCCACATCCCTTCCCCCCCCAGAGCCCAGGGATAAGCCTGATGCTGGGTCCCAGGCTTGTGTGGAGTTTCCTGCACTCCACCGCCGCCTTCCCTCAGGGCGTGCTGGGAATTTCAGCTGCCAAGAACCCTCCAGCTCCCTCCTCCTCCCACCCAGCAGTGTTGTCTATGTGCGAGCTCTGCTCTACTGGGTCCAGCAGCCCCTAGTGGCGGCCAGCAGTTCTGCAGCCCATTTCTGTGGGGGAAAGGAAATTCTGCGTGCACATTAATTTCTGCAAAATTCTGCATTGCGCAATGGCACAGAATTCCCCCAGGAGTAAGTCTAATGGGTTAGAATAGGAAGGACAGCTATGAATCTGCAGTCCTGCATTCTATTCCCAGCTCTGCTAATGGTTACATTTGTGAGCTACCAGCAGCCCTTCTCCTTTCCTGGCTTTCCCTGGTGGGAGACTGTTTTAGTGAGCCAAAGGGAAAGTTTTAGCAGGATTCCTTTGTCCCTGTCTGCAGGCAGAGGCTCTGTTCACGTTGTCACACACTGGGGTTATTCCTGAAGGAACTGCCCTGGGAGGATTTTTCTCCATTTTCTGGATGGTCTCGTGTTTCTGGAAATGTGGGTTTCGAGAAAGTCTTTTTCTTGTTGACATTTTTACTTGTGTTGGTTTCTGCTTTTCCAAAGAAATGCTAATAAAATGTTTGCTGCAATTCTCCCATCACCCTGGGTGTCCCACAAGTTTCCTGTGGTCTTGAGCTCTAGGGATGGTGGGCCACGTGTCCCAAACTGGGTCAGTTCCTCCCTTATTCACTGCCCCTCAGCAGGAATTGCTCGTTCCCCCAGATCCAGCCCTTTTGCTCATGTCTCTGTGCATCCAGTTTTAAAAGGGGATCTGGGCTCCTCCACGTCTTTGTTCTTGTGGCTCTGAGTGACTCTGGGTTCAGTATCTGTCTCTTCCCTTCCCCTGTCTGGCAGGTTTAATCAGTGCAGGGGATAAACCACCTCAGAGTCCAGGAGCCCTGGCTGGACGTGAGCCCCAAAGGTTGCTCAGGAGGACTGGAGCAGCTGGTCACAGGGAGGCTGAATACATGAACATTTCCAGATGGAGAGCAGCCCATCTCCTCTCTGGCAGCATCTCCAGTGTCTCTTCCCTCTTTCTGCTCCATGCCTAGCTCAGTGCGGGATCCAGTGACTCCCAGGCAAAATTGTGACATTTCCCCATGAACACAGAACAGCTGCAGGCTCTCAGATGTCCTCCATCCCAGGCCATTGCTTCCTATCAAATGCCTGCTCCCGGGTTCCTGGTGGTTTCTCTGATGCTCTTGCTCCCTCTGTGGTAACTGTTGTGACAACTGGACCTACAAATTTACTGTTGTTGTCAGGGGCACCATTTCAGATTGGGGGCGGGGGGGGGGGGGGAGAGAGAGAGGAACTTTAACCATGATTCCAGGAGCTACTTAAGCACCTGAAAATGCTATTTCTTTTGGCAGATGATATTTGCATTTAGAAATTACCTGACAGGAGCACTGTAACTGATTCCTATATAAAGAAAAAAAAAACTATATATACAAACACCAATTAAAGCCATATTTTAATTTTATATGTAAATTTAGAACAATCAGCAGATAATGCAGTAAAATATTCCCAATCCAAGCCTTGAGGTATCATAAGAACAGCCATACTGGGGTGAGACCAAAGGTCCATCTAGCTCAGTATCCTCTCTTCCGCCAGTGGCCAGTGCCAGGTACTTCAGAGAGAATAACAGCACAGGCAATATTCAAGTGATCCATCCCCTGTTGTCCACTCCCAGCTTCTGGCAAACAGGATGGGGACACCAACCCTGCCCATCCTGGCTAATAACCATCGATGGACCTATCCTCCATGAACTTATCTAAGTCTTTTTTGAACCCTATTATAGTTTTTGGCCTTCACAATATCTCCTGGCAACTAGTCCCACAAGCTGACTGTGCTTTGTGTGAAGAAATACTTCCTTTTGTTTGTTTTAAACCTGCTGCCTATTAATTTCATTTGATGATTGCTAGTTCTTGTATTATGAGAAGGAATAAATAAGATTTCCTTATTTACTTTCTCCACACCAGTGAACATTTTATAGATCTCTCTCATATCCCTCCTTACTCATCTTTTTCCAAGCTGAACAGTCCCAGTCTTTTTAATCTCTCCTCATACAGAAGCCATTCCATGCCCCTAATCAATTTTGTTGCCCTTTGCTGTACCTTTTCCAATTCCAATATATCTTTTTTGAGATGGGGCGACCAGATCTGCACACAATATTCAGGATGTGGGCGTATCATGGATTTATATAGAGGCATTATGATATTCTCTGCTTTGTTATCTATCCCTTTCCTAATGGTTCCAAACAATCTGTTAGCTTTTTTGACTGCTGCTATACACTGAGCAGATGTTTTCAGAGAACTATCCATAATGACTCCAAGATCTCTTTCCTGAGTAGTAACAGCTAATTTGGACCCCATCATTTTGTTTGTATAGGTGGGATTATGTTTTCCAATGTGTGTTACTTTTCATTTACTTTCTTCTATCAGTTTTGGAGCCTTAATACAAGAACTAATAACTTTTATGGGCAAATAGAATTCATGCAGAATATTTACTCAATATCATTGTCCTTACAACATCACACCAATCACCCTCAAACACCCACATACTTTTTAATTTTAATTATATTACCATTTGGAGAATTATACTCAAGCAAATATATGCAGTCTTAATTTGTATCTCATTTCTCATCAAAAAGTTATGAACTCTAAAGTAGTTGAGTTTCCCCTCAAACATGCTTCTAAAACATGGAATAACTAACAAAGTAGAGAAGAAATTCATTTTGGCACTAGCTTAAAAAAAAAAGGAAAAGTCAAAAAGCTTTTAAAGTGATAATTGGAAAGAAAAATATTACAATAAATTGGCCAACATGAGTTTCCTATCAGCTGTAATACATCTGAAGGTGTATTTCAGTAGATAAAATATTATCACCTTTTTCTAGTGGCAATGTGTTTACTTTTCCAATTATGTTACTCAATAATTAGAAATAAAGTCTTAACATTGTAATCTATTTATACAATGCATTTGATATTTCTCCAGCACAAATGAAAACACACTCCAGTTCAAGGGACTAAAGGTGTAAGGACTCAAAACATAAAAATGAATTTAAAAATTGATCTTGCATTTAATGAGCTAAAAGCCTGTTTTAACCTCTGGAAAATGTTCGGTTTTATAAAGTAATATAGAAATCCTGAGTATCTACAGTGACCCAACTGGAGGCAGTGACCCAACTGGAGGATTCTTAACTGTGCCTAATGAAAATATAATATGACACTACATGTCTTAGATGTTATTAAGGAAAAAAAATGTCCCAGGGGTATAATGACTAATTCAAGAAAGAAAATAGTTTATTTGCTGAGTGAGAAGCAGAGGTATGGCCAATAACTTCCTCTGATTTCCATGAGGAGCAACTGAAATGTCTAAGGGAAGCACTGAATGTTACACTGGAAATAAAACTGAGCAGTTTTGTGGGGGAGACTTACGGAGAAGGAAACCCCCCTCCCCTAAATGGTGCTCCTGTGGTTTATGCAGAGAGTCACTTTCCTGCCCTGCCCCAGCCCTTTCCCCCGGGTCTCTCCCCTCACCGGCAGGCTCCGGCTCAGGGGCTGGTGTCAGCAGAGCCCGGGGCTGCCCCAGGGGCTGGTTCCAGCCACCTGAGAAAAGTTCCACCTGGGCTGGGCACAGAGGGAGCATTAATGAAGGTCTGTCCCTGAAACAGCTCCCCTGGGGGGAGCTGCAGCTCCTTAGCTGGGGGGAGCCCAGATCCCAATGGAGGACACAGCAGTATCCAAGAAACTCAACCCCCAGTATCCTGAGCACTAGCAGCCTCCTCTGCCTTAGCAATAATTAACAAAGAGCCCTAGTAACTAGGGTGACCAGATAGCAACTGTGAAAAAACAGGACAGGGGGTGGGGGGTAGTAGGCGCCTATATAAGAAAAAGTCCCAAAAAACGGGACTGTCCTTTTAAAAACAGGACATCTGGTCACCCTACTAGTGACAGCAATGAATGAGTTGGTATGGCAACACCCATTTTTTCATGTTCTCTGTGTATATATATCTTCCTACTGTATTTTCCACTTCATGCATCCGATGAAGTGGGTTTTAGCCCACGGAAGCTTATGCTCAAATAAATTTGTTAGTATCTCAGGTGCCACAAGTACTTCTCATTCTTTTTGCTGATACAGACTAACAGGGCTACCACTCTGAAACCTGAATCTCAACTGTGTTAAGAACTGCACACCAGCATCTCTATGGCCACTAGAGGGTGCTGGCTAGTGCCAATGAATGGGCTCCCCTAGCCCTGATCAGCATAGCCTCGGCTCAGCTTTAGTGCTGCTGCTGCTTTTGTGATGTATGAACCCACTCCCAGGCTGAGCCGGAGCCTGCAGGTGAGGGGAGAGACCCGGGGGGAAGGGCTGAGGCTGGGCTGGAAAGTGACTCTGCACCAACGGCCCCTCGTCTCCAGGGGTGTTGGAACAATTTGTAGAGTGGGGGTGCTGAAAGCCATTGAACCAAACTGTAAACCTTGTATATAATGGAAACCACTTCAAGCCAGGGGGTGCGGCAGCACCCCCAGCTCCAGCACCTATGTTCCTTGCCCCATCTCTGCTCCTCGATGCGAGTCCCAGAGCTGCTGCCGTCACTGACACCCCCAGGTAGGGTGACCAGATCACCCAGGTCAAATATCGGGACGCGGGGGGTGTGGCGGGGGCAAGACCAAAACAAAAAAACAAAATACCACCCCCCCCCCCTCCTCCACAAGCGCTGGAGGGAGGCCCGGGTGAGTGAGAGTCCGGCCTGGCCCCGAGTGCAGGCAGGACTCAGTCGGGCGGTAGGGAGAGTAGGGGGGCGGCCCGCAGGGCCAGGCGGCGGCTGTTCTCCCCCCCTGAGCAGTGGCACTCGGGAGCAGCCGCGGGGGGAGGAAGCGGCCGATGGCCAAGCTCGGCGGCTGCGGCTCGGGTCCTGCAGGGGAACAAACGGGGCTGGGTTGTCGATGCCTCCGCCCCGGGGCCGCCGCGGGATTGCACCACCTGGGCAGCAGCCCAGACATGACTGGCCAGGGGCTGGGCACAGCGTGCGCGCTGCTGGGTCCCCGCAACAGGCTCGGGCTCGGGAGATTCGGGCCCGGGCGCCAGAGCCGCAGCCGCCGAGCGCCATGGCCACTTCCTCCCCCCGTGGCAGTGGGAGCTGCAGCAGCGGCTGCTCCCGAGTGCCGCTGCCCGGGGGGGGAGAACAGCCACCACCTGGCCCCGCGGGCCGCCCCCCTCCTCTCCCTACCGCCCGACTGAGTACTGCTTGCGCTGGGGGCCAGGCCAGACTCTCACTCACCCTGGCCCCGCGCTTCCCCTGCGTCTCCCAGGCCTCCCTCCAGCGCTTGTGGAGGGAGGAGCAATGGTGAGCCTGGGGAAGAGGCGGGGATTCGGGGAGGGAGCCATTGCGGGGAGGAGGGGACGGAGTCGGGGCGGGGGGGCGCAAGCACTTCCGGGCTTCGGAGTATTTGCTTGTTTGTCCAGTGACCCGACCTAACATTGGTCGGGACGCGGGACAAACAAGGAAATATTGGGACAGTCCCGATAAAATCGGGACGTCTGGTCACCCTACCCCCAGGCTCTGCTCCCCTGAGCAACTGCAAGAGCTGATCCAGCTCCGGGAGAAGAGAGCATAGGCACCGACTCTGTGGGTGCTCTGGGGCTGGAGCACCCACAGAAAAATATGGTGGGTGCTCAACATCCACCGGCAGCTCCCTGCCCCGCCCTGCCCCAGCTTACCTCCACCTCCTCCGTGATCGCGCCACCGCGTCCTGCTTCTCCCCCCCTCCCTCCCAGCGCTTGCGCCACGAAACAGCTGATTCGTGAGGCAGGGAGGGAGGGGGGAGGAGGGGGAACGCGGTGCACTGGGGGAAGAGGTGGGGCTGGGGCAGGGATTTGGGGAAGGGATCCAATAGGGGCAGGGAGGGGGCGGAGTTAGGGCAGGGACTTTGGGGATGGGGTTGGAAGGGGGTAGGGCCGGGGACAGGGAAAGGGTGGAGTCGGGGCGGAGGGGCGTGGGCACCCACCGGTGCCAGAGAAAGTTGGCGCCTATGGAAGAGAGGACCCAGTCTCCCAGCCCAAGAGGAGAAAGACAGGGAGTTAGGGAAATAACAGGGAGAGGAGAAGAGTGGATGACACAGAGAGGGAAGAGTGGGGTATTTATTCTTAATTTAAGAATCTTGCTCTGGGGAGTGCAGAGGTCTTCCAGGCCAAAGGACCGGGTGAGGCAAGGTCGTGCATTAATGACAGTGCAGAATGTGTTCCTGTCCCTAGACTGCATTAATGCACATGCACCAGGGGGCAGAAGTACCACTGCCCTCGATGCTGCCCCATCCCAGCTTGCCTGAGCAACCTTAATAACATTCTTTAGTCTTTTTTTTTTTGTTTTTTGTAGGTAATACTGATATAAATTCTCTGATATTGCTGCTCTTTACAATGATCTAATCTGGAGATAGCCTCTCCTGTCTTTAGTGCTTTTCTCCAAGAATCAAATGTTATGCAATAGCCATCAGATATTTTCCCTTATCTCAGTTATTGAATTTTTATATAAAAATCCCTCCCCCCCCTGATTTCAGTCCTTTTCTGTTTATTAATATTTTCACAAAACATCTGCACATTTTTCTATCTAAATATCCAGTGTTGATGTAAAATCTCAAATGTTGTCCTTGTAATTGACAAACATTAATGTAACACTGTGCTTTGTCATAAACCCTCCATCTTCAGCCCAACAACCTGGAGAGACAATCAGGATCAGTGCTTTCCACTGAGTCCCCATGTTCCCTGCCTCAGAGCTCTTTCCCCACAGCCAGCTTGACGCACTAAGGCATATCTGGGGCCTACAAAGCCAGCCATCGAGGCAGCAGGCAGCCCAACATTTGTATTTACGGGGCAGCTGCTCCTGTTCTGGGGGTCTGCAGTGGATGGGTTCCAGGGCTGGGGAAATAAAGCACCAAAGAGAGTTCCCAGGAATCCACCAACTCTACTAAGGGCCATTTTTGCTCATTATCCAACACAGACGACTCCGGGAGTTTGAGAAACTAAATTCTACTTTATTAATTAAAACCAGGAAATAAAAGAAAAACTCCCCCCACTGCCTAGGAACCAGCAACAGGCCTGCTTTTTAAAGCTGGTAGAAAAGTGCAGACACTCCCTGAGAGATGCTGAGATCCAGTCAGAAAAACCAACGCTCTGAGTGCAGGAAATGCACAGAGCTCAGGTTAAGGGGAGCCAGCGAACAGGGTGCATTTTACAGCAGCATCCCTGCTGAGGCTTCTATTCCTGTGGGGATGTCCCTGGTGTGTGTGGGGAGCAGGGGGAGAGTGGGGCAGAGAGAGTCAGACTTAGATCTACAAAAATAACAGGAGTACTTGTGGCACCTTAGAGACTAACAAATTTATTAGAGCATAAGCTTTCGTGGGCTACAACCCACTTCTTCGGATGCATATAAGAAGTGGGTTGTAGCCCACAAAAGCTTATGCTCTAATAAATTTGTTAGTCTCTAAGGTGCCACAAGTACTCCTGTTATTTTTGCGGATACAGACTAACACGGCTGCTACTCTGAAATAGATCTACAAAGGTATTTAGGCTCCTAACCTGCAGATTTAGATCCCTAAATCCCATTTTTCGGAGCCACTGCAATCTACAAAACCCTCACTCAACTGCCGCCCAACCCCATAGGTGCCTAAACTCACTCGGCATCTAACTTTTTGCTGTAACAGTTCCCTAGGCACCTGTTTCTGCCTCTGGGTATGTGCACTGCTGCCGCTGCTCTGTGTGTGTCCAGGCACCTCAGCCCCAGAGCGATCCATGAGCTTGGGGGAGACAGGCGTTTGCCTGCAGGGAGCAATCAAGAAGATGCTTTAGCCCAGTGGTTAGGGCACTCACCTAGGAGACAGAGGTTCAAGTCCCCCTCTAGCTAGTGAGGAGAAGGGATCTGCTACCGCTCAGGTGAGAGCTCTAACCACCAGGCTATGGGATATTCTGATGGGGGGTGGGGGGTGTCCTCTCCTACTGAAGTTGTTCCACTTTAATTCAATAATGTAATATTAATGAGGCCAAAGAAAACGTGAGAATTGCTCTACAGCCCAGTGGTGGCAGATCTCCAGGGCTCTGCAGAGAGGGAGATGGACTGGGGAAGGACTGGAACAGGGGGCCTCCCACAACCCAGGTCAGTACCCTAATCATGGGGCTAAATTTTTTTAAAGAAGGGCCTCCTCCCCCTCCTCCTTGGATGTTCTGGAGCCTTTGCGCATGGAGAAACCACAGGGGCACAGTGGGCTGTCCCCAGTAACCATTGTTAACCAAATATATCCAAACAGGAAAGGCCTGGTTACATACACACTGCTGCTCCTCCAAGTGGTTTCTGACTGCTTCTAAGCATAGAACACTGTGAGCACCACTAGAGGGCTCACAAACCATTTAAAGAGATCCCCTACACTATATTCTCCTCCTTCCTTAACATAAAAGGATATTATAGAAAAGTTACAAATGTATTCTCACTCCTGCTGTTACTCAATATACAACATGCTACAAAATCAGTCTGAGGTGATTTATGATTTCCTCGTCTAGACAACGTTTCACAGGAATCACAACAGCCTCTGGAACAGTGCCTGTGTTTCTGGGGGAGCAACACCTTCCTGCTGTGTAGTGTTAGGGTCACTTGTAGTAGAAACTGGGACGTGAGACTCACTGGTGCTATCACGAGTCAGTGGCTGCGGCTGTATTGTAGGCGGTCTGTTTTCAACAGGCATCACTGGGGTAGGACATCTTGGGGAACATGTGCTAAAAACCTGGTGCTGATATCTTCTCCATGACATGTTTGGTGCCACTTCTACCCAATAAGACAGTGCTCTGGGCAGTGACATCATCACTCCAGGCTTCTATTAATTATCTCTGTAGTCTCTTACTAAGACACTTTCTCACACATGAAAACTGCGTAATTCAGGATGACTTTTTGCACTCAGTTGATCAGACAGTATCTTATAAATGTTCCTCGGCCTTTAACAAGTCCAGTCCGGACATTAAATGATGTCTCATAAGCAACATCACTCACGTCTGATTTGTTGCAGTACTTATTGCATTTCTATAGGCCAAGGGAAAATTCACAGTCTTGTGTTATAAGTTACCTTTATCCAGAGGCATAGCCCAAATCACTTGCTTGAATGGCTGGATAAACCATTCCAGTAATCCCTGTGTGGCAAGATGGTGAAGAACTGGTGTGATATGTTTGATACTATTTATCTGACATACAATTTAAACTCTTTGGATATGAAATAGCGGTATTGAACTGCTACCATATGAGGAGAGATTAATAAGACTGGGACTTTTTAGCTTGGAAAAGAGACGACTAATGAGGGATCTGATAGAGGTCTAGAAAATCATGGCTGGGGTGGAGAAAGTAAATAAGGAAGTGTTATTTACTCCTTCTCATAACCCAAGAACTAGGGGTCACCAAATGAATGGGCAGCAGGTTTAAAACAAACAAAAGGAAGTATTTTTTCACACAACACACAGTCAACCTCTGGAACTCATTGCCAGTGGATGTTGTGAAGGCCAAGACTATAACAGGGTTCAAAGAAGAACTAGATAAGTTCATGGAGGATAGGTTCATCAATGGCTATTAGCCAGGATGGGCAGGGATGGTGTCCCTAGCCTCTGTTTGCCAGAAGCTGGGAATGGGCAACAGGGGATGAATCACTTGATGATTGCATGTTCTGTTCATTCCCCCTGAAGCACCTGGCATTGGCCACTGTGGGAAGACAGGATACTGGACCATTGGTCTGACCCAGTATGGCTGTTCTTAAGTGCAGTCACTGTCTATTTCACTCTATTCCTGGATTAGGATCCCATCCTTTCAACAACTGTTATGTCTTTTGCTCTTTACGTAACATACATAATGTGAAGAAACTACACAAGCACAATGGAGACCAAATAGCTGTGTTTTGTACATATATTCAACATGCAAGACCTAGGTACATACAGTGACGTTGTGCAGTCTATATGGTTTTATAAAAACTTGATAAGAAGTCAATATAATGTAACTGGGATAGTTTTAGAGAAAATACGGTAATAAGTGAATATAACGTAACTGGGATATGCTTCATGCAAAAGGTCTCTTGTAAGGTATCATTACAAAGCTTATAATCTACTGAGTATGATCATCTGATTTGTATAAATGTACCACTCTTGTATCTAAAACTAGAAATATAAAATGTAACTCTGAGGGCCTATTGTAATTATGTAAAGTGTGGGCCATTAATGATGGTTTGGAATCTTGATGACTCCCATTGTCTGCAGATGGCTGTTTACCTGTGAGTCTCCCTGTATATGTGTGTGCTGGCAAGTGAGTAATGAAGTCTTGCAGTGACATGTGATCATGTCACCTGAACTGGAATCCATCTTTAACCTGGTGCTTTTCCAGTGAGGGGGGGTGGAAACCCAGAGGGACAAAGGGTTCCCGCCTTATGCAAAAGATATATAAAGGGGTAAAACAGAAGAGAGAGAGAGAGGAGCCATCATGGAGAATCCCCTAGCTACCACCTGAGCTGGAACAAGAGCTGTACCAGGGGAAAGAATTGTGCCCAGGCCTGGAAGGTGTCCAGTCTGAGAAAAACTTACTGAAGCATCTCTGAGGGTGAGATTATCTGTATTTAGCTTGATTAGACATAGATTTGCGCATTTTATTTTATTTTGCTTGGTGACTACTTTGTTCTGTCTGTTACTACTTAGAACCACTTAAATCCTACTGTCTGTATTTAATAAAATCACTTTTTATTTAGTAATTTACTCAGAGTATGTATTAATACCTGGGGGAGCAAACAACTGTGCATATCTCTCTATCAGTGTTATAGAGGGTGAAAAATTTATGAGTTTGCCCTGCATAAGCTTTATGCAGGGTAAAACGGATTTATTTGGGTTTAGACCCCATTGGGAGTTGGGCATCTGAGTGCTAAAGACAAGCACACTACTGTGAGCTGTTTTCAGGTAAACTTGCAGCTTTGGGACAAGTGATTCAGACCCTGGGTCTGTGTCTGGAGCGGACTGGAGTGTCTAATTCAGCAAGACAGGGTGCTGGAGTCCTGAGCTGGCAGGGAAAACAGAAGCAGGGGTAGTCTTGGTACATTGGGTGGCAGCTCCCAAGGGGGTTTCTGTGATCCAACCCATCACACATACCTATACCACTGCTCTGGCCTCAGAGAAGACAGTGAGGGCCAGCAAAGGCCCTCACATACAATTTAAAGGGACACTACCCAATCCCTTTACACTACACTGGGTTTGCACTGGAAGAACAGAGCTGGAGGAGGACCTAAGACCAAGGCAGGAGGAAGAACTCTCAACCCCAGCAGGGAACATTTTTGTGTGGTGGCTCCCATCTGGTGTCTTCAAGACTCTTTTGGGGGTGGTATTTGGTTACATGATGGAGACAGAGCCTAACCCACAGTTTACACAGGGGTGTCTGGGTGTATGCCCACCAGTGTGCAGGGATGGGGCCGAGAATGCAGAGATGCTCCACTAAATCCCCGGCAAGTGGCGAAGTTCTGAGTTTTCACAGGGGTGGCATTGAGTCCAGAGTATATAGGCAGTATCCAGAATTGTAGAGGCTGGCAGAGGGGCTGCAGAGCTAGGCAGAATCCCCACGGGCCAGATGATTTGGGTTGGTCTTGCCTGGTTAAACATGAGATCAACACACATAACACCCAAGATGGCAACTGACGAATGTAAGTTATCTACTTTGGTCAGCCCTAACAGACTCTACTGTGGAGTCTCTGATGCGTTACGAGATTTGAGCTGGTGCTAAAACATTTTTCACATTCGCCGCATCTATACGGTTTTTCTCCCGTGTGGATTCTCTGGTGTTTAATGAGATTTGACCTTTGGCTGAAGCTCTTGCCGCAACTGGGGCATTTATAAGGCTTTTCTCCTGTATGGATTCTCTGATGCCTAATCAGAGCTGAGCTTTGTGTGTAGCTTCTCCCACAGTCCAGGCATTTATAAGGCCTCTCTCCTGTGTGTAGTCTCTGGTGTCGGATAAGGTCTGAGTTTACACCGAAGCTTTTTCCGCACTCGGGGCATGTATAGGATCGCTTGCCCATGTGCAGTCTCTGGTGCCTAATGAGGGCGGTGCTCACAGTGAAGCTTTTTGCGCATTCGGGACACTTGTAGGGTTTTTCTGCCATGTGTGTTCTCCGATGCTTAACCAGGGCTGAGCTCTGGATGTAGCTTTTCCCGCACTCGGGACACTGATAGGGTCGCTCTCCTGTATGGATCCTCTGGTGTATAGTAAGCTGTGAGCTCACGATGAAGTTTTTCCCGCAGTCGGGGCACATATAAGGTTTCTCCCCCGTGTGGAGTCTCCGGTGCGTGATGAGATTGGAGCTCACGTTGAAGCTTTCCCCGCAGTCAAAGCATTTGTAGGGTCTCTCCCCGGTGTGGATCCGCCAATGGGTGATAAGGTTGGAGCTCCGTTTGAAGCTCTTCCCGCACTCCGTACACGTGTGTCTTCTCTCCCCCTCGGGGTTTCTCGGCTGGGCTGGGGTTTCCTTGAGGCCCTTGCAACCTCCCACACCATTGTTGGATTTGCCACCTTTCTCTGATGGATGATTTCCCTGCTGCCTCTTTAGCCTGTGCTGAATCCCACAGCCTTCTCCCCGCTCGGGGTCCTGGGAGACATGCCCTTCAGCTCTTCCTGATAATGTCCCATGGGGTTCCACTTGTTCAGGACAATCCTGCTGAGGATTTCTCCCCTGGTTCTCACTCACCGTCCCATCATGTGCCGGGATAGAGAATCCAGACATGAGTCCTTCCCTGCACTGGGGAAAAAGGAAAGCTCAAAAAGGGAATAGAAAATCAGGGGGGGTTGGGGAAATGAAATACAGTAACCGCTGGGGTGGTTGAGAAAAAAAGGGACCCGATTTAGACACTAAGAAGAGAGGTCAGTGGGGAGCTATTGCCAGATGTCAGTCGGGATTGGTGGAAACCATGAGTGACGACTGCCATGAGGGTATGACACATGCTGGGCGTAAGAGATGGTGGGGCAGAACTGGGAGAACTCACGAGGTTTTTGAGCGAATCTCAGCTGATGGTTCCCTACATCCATTTAACTGGTTCCCCACCTGCGCAGGTACCGCTCGACATCTCCCTCTCTGCAGAGCCCTGGAGATCTGGGACCCACAGTTCTTCCCCTCTTTCGAACCAGACGATCACGTCAGATTTGGGAAGGAGAAATCCTGCCCAGGGAGTGAAATCAGGCAAGATCAGGATGCATTATATATTCGTAGAATATCAGTCACAAAGAACATTCCCTTATTTTAACCAGCCCCCATGCTGTGGTAGGGATGTGTGAAATGTGAATATAGGGGAACGTGGTCACTGACCCCCACCCCCATGGGAGAGGCAGATGTCTGTGTGGGGAGATATTGCACCTCAGTAGGAGTTTCTGGAGGACATACTAACTCAGACCCAGCTCTGATTTAAAATCCCTGCCTGTTTCTAAACGTGCAGAGGCCAGGGCCGACCCCACAGATGGAGCTAGTCCCAGAAAGGGAGGGGAATTGGGGTTCTGTGTGAGACAGTGAATACAGACGGGAGAAGACAAAGCTTCTGCCCCCGTGTAAATTATGGGGGATGGATATGAAGTAGGATCTCCCTTAGGTTTCTGACTCCCCTGGCCCATGGGAAAAGGTATAGAGCTGAAAGTCTCTCTCTCACCAGACTGGGGACTACGGGGCCGAATCCCCTACAGCCTAAGAGACCAGGAAAGGACCTGAGCAGAAGCCAAATTGGGCACAGCACAGACCCTACAGCTTCTAACAATCAATATTCCTGGGGGAATTCTGCACCAAAAAAATAAAAATTCTGCACACAATATTTGAAAATTTTGCAAAATTCTGCATATTTTATTTGTCAAAATAACACAGTATAATCATGCCAGTTACAATTATTTTGGTAATTTATTTCAAAATATCTGTCAGCAAGTATGTCTGTAACAATACAGATTAAAAAAAAAAAGATTCTGGTAATTTTTTTTTTTTTTTACCAATAGATTCCTTACGAGGCATATTAGTACAGAACTTAGTGTAATTCATTTACATTGCAATACAGAATTGTATTTTCTGCACCTGTCAGAAGCAGTGCAAAGGCTTAGGGGAGTCAGGGGTAACGGAAGAGCTGAGGGAGAGGGAAGGAGCCTAGGAGTGAACCTGGAGGGTGTTGGGTGTGGGTATGTGGTTTTTCTTTGCAGGGGGGGAGGGGGGGAGGGAGAAATGTTACGGTGTTGGGAAGCCTCCTCCATGCATACCCTGGCTGACCCCAAGCCTCTCCCATTCAGCCAGGCACATCTGCCCCTGTCCCTGCACCTCTTATCCCTATGGGTCTCTGCAGCCCCTCTTCCCCCGTCCCTCAACACTGTCACCCCACTAGCTCCTGAGCCCATGCTCCAGTCTGTCCATTCTGAACCCCAGTCTGTGATCCCCCAGCAGCCCTGCGTGCCCCTCTCTGTCCTGACCTGGCTCCGCGAGCAGGGTGCTGTGATAAACTCTACTCCTGGGAGAATTCTGCAGCATGGGGCACAGAATTTTGTATTTTCCCGCATAAGATACATTTTGCCCAAGAAGTGCTGCAGTTTCACCTTTTGCCCACCAGAGGCTGCTGTGGTGCTGCTGTTCTGGCGCCACAATGGCCTCTGGTGGGTAAAAGGCGGAACTGCAGCACTTCTTAGGCAAAACGTTTCTTATGCGGGAAAATACAAAATTATACGAGACAGATGAATTCTGCACATCCGCAGAATGCGCAGAATTCCCCCGGGGGTAAATCAAAAGGACAGGAATCCCCTACCCAGCGAGGTCACCGTCTCGTAATTCTCCTGCATGACGTCCCTGTAGAGGGCACTCTGACCGGGGTCCAGCAGAGCCCCCTGCCCCTCGGTGAAATACACAGCCACCTCCCCTAGGGTCACTGGCACCTGAAACAGCCACAGTCACCCACTCAGTACCTGCTGCCCCAGCCACAATCCCACTATTCACAGGGGAGGAGGGCCAATAAAATGGAAGCTATGGGAGAGCCAGAGCAGCCAGGAGGCTTCAGGGGGTGAGGAGAAAGAGAGAGCTTCTTGTCCTTCCCAGAAGACAAAGGAGGGTGGCGCCATCACATTTAATCACACATCTACTAGCTGATACAGGAGATGGAGGCACCAAGCAGGGGACAGGGACGGAGCCCGGGTGGGAATCCCAATACGCTCCCCATTGCTAGCTGCTGGATGTGAGGAGATAGGGCAGCTCCCCTGGGCCTCACTGCTGGGTGGCCCCTTCATATTTCATAGTAGCCTCTGGCTACTGGGCTCAAGCTTCCACACGGAGAGGCTGGCAAGTTTCCCCATTTCTCTTCAGGGGGTTGTTTACTGTTCCATAAATTGGGGGAATTCTGCCCTCTTCCAACAGGCCTGTTCCTATAAACCAGGACCCAGATTCAACAAGTCCCAGCAGGTTTCTCACACCCTGTCCCCCTCTCTTTCTCCTCTTGTGTCTCCTTCAGGACAGGTCCCTGAGAAATCCCCTACCTGAATCGGCTTCACTGCAGCCATTCCTCTACCCGGCCCCTCAGGAGAATGGGACAATCTGGAGCGAAATGTGGATGTTATTCTGCAGCCTGTCAGGGCAAGAGGAATGATTGTGGTGATTGCAGAAGGAGTTTTAGTCCATTTCACACCCCAATTCTCAACAGGCTCTTTCCTTGCAGAGAGACTCTGCCTGGCTGGGAAATCATTTGGTCACTTTGTAACAGCCCAGACCCAGACTCTCCCAAAGACATTTTTAAACCCTCCGCATAGCAAAGGGAAATTTCACTGCCCCAAAAAACTTTGTTAACACAGAGGTAAGGTGACTGACCCCCCTCGTGTCCTTCCAGACCATTGAATCAACTCTGTGTAAACCTCTGAAAACCAGGAATTAAAGAGTTCCAGTGCACACTAGCCCTGGCAGTGTTTTCGTACTGGGGATGTTTATGGGAACCCCATGGCTTATCACTAGGGCCCTACCAAATTCACGGCCATGAAAAACACGTCATGGATCATGATATCTGGTCTTCCCCCGTGAAATCTGGTCTTTTGTGTGCTTTTACCCAGATTTCACGGGGGGGGGGGGGGGGACCAATGTTTCTCAAATTGGGGATCCTGACCCAAAAGGGAATTTCAGGGGGGTCCGCAAGGTTATTTTTTGCAGGGGTCATGGTATTGTCACCCTTATTTCTGCACTGCCTTCAGAACTGGGCAGCTGGAGAGCAGCGGCTATTGGTCGGGCACCCAGCTCTGAAGCCACCTCACCAGCAGCAGTGCAGTACCGCAACCCTCCCCTACAATAACCTTGCGACCTCCCCACAACTCCTTTTTGGGTCAGGACCCCTACAATTACAACACTGTGAAATTTCAGATTTATATAGCTGATATCATGAAATTTACTATTTTAAAAATCCTATGACCGTGAAATTGACCAAAATGGACCGTGAATTTGGTAGGGCCCTACTTATCACTGGAAGCTGTAGCCGGCTCAGGGTGTGTGTGTGGGGGGGGATAACAGGACAGCAATGGGGTCAGATGTGTAAATCAGGAATAAACCCACACACACACTCTCTCTCGCCGCTCCCTGTTATTGCCCTAACTGCACAGAGATGGCTACATCTGCCACATTTTAAGTTCTCTCTCCCACACATCTTCTTTTCCCTGCATCTCGGTCTTATTTTTCACCCCCTCCCTGACAACTCCTCTGACCAAACGGGATACCCCACTAAGGCTTATTCATGGTCCCCCTGAAGCGTCTCTCTCCTGCAGTTTGGCTCTTGGTGCAGACAACCCCAAAATCGTGAGCCAGACCCCCAAAATCATGACATTTGCTAAAAATAAAAATTAAAAAAATTGCAGATTCGGTTTGTGTGCATTTAGGCTATTGTGGTTTTACTTAAGTCATCAAGCTTTTCTTTGCAACCTTGAAGGCTAGAAGCTGAGTTTTAATGACAGCTGAGAGTCTCACCCTAACGCCTGGACTAGAAGGGCAGTGTCTGCCCTGAGATCTCCCAGACACAGTTTAGAAAGGCAGCAGATCAGTCTCCAAAAAGCGGGAGAAACACTGGACCAGACCAGTGGCTCTCAGCCTTTCCAGATGACTGTCCCCCTTTCAGGAGGCTGGTTTGTCTTGCATACCCCCAAATTTCACCTCACTTAAAAACGACTTGCTTACAAATCAGACATAAAAATACAAAAGTGTCACCACACACTGGTACTGAAAAATTGCTTTCTTTCTCATTTTGTCTGTATGAAATTTTAGCTTGTACTGACTTCACTAGGCTTTTTATGTAGCCTGTTGTAAAACTAGGCAAATAGCTAGGTGAGTTGATCTACCCCCTGGAAGACCTCTGCACACCCCCTGGAATACATGTATCCCTGGTTGAGAACCATTGGACTGGACTAGAGGACCTGGGGCTTTAAGAAAAGCATAAAATAACACGAGACTGGGACTGCCAGATCTGAGACTGTGCAAAGTCACTTTCCTGCCCGGCCCCAGCCCTTTCCCCCAGGTCTTTCCCCTCACCTACAGGCTCCGGCTCCAGCGCTGGTGTCGGCAGAGCCTGGGGCTGGTTCCAAGCACCGGAGAAAGTTCCCACCAGGGCTGAGCACAGAGGGGGTTTAATGCAAGTCTCCCCCCGCACAGACCCCACGCAGCAGCTGCTCAGCGCGAGCTCCCAGGTCACAACAGAGGCAGCAGCATCTTCCATCAGGCTTTAGCACTAACTCACATCAGGATCCGCCTGGGCTCTGATTCCTCTTCCTTTCCCCCCAGCAGCTCCTGCCTCCCTCCTTTCCCCTCCCAGCATCAGCTGCTGGAGCCCAGCTGGTTTAGTCCCTTCCTGTGCCCTTCAATACCAAGTCGGGTAGCAACACTCACAGGGGCTGTCTCAGGCTGGAAGAAGCCTTGTTCCCACAGAGCCGGGAATAGAACCAGGTGTCCGGACTCCCTGCCCATCCCCCCGGCCTGAGATCGTCTCAGCCTGGGGGGATTTGGGTTTGGTTTTCACTACAGCTGGATCCACCCACACCTTGGAGAGGCCCCAGGCACCAGCCAGTCCCCGGCAAGGAGACACCCCACCCCACCCTCCTATGTCCCATTGCAAAACCTTCCCCTGAGCCCTGGCAGCTCAAACCCGGCGGCTGCCCCATGGCCATGGCCCGGGCAGGGAGCGCTGCAGGCAGGGCGCCGCTCCCCGAGCCGCAGCGCTGGGAGGAAGCGGAGCAGAGCCAGTGCTGCCCCCGGTGCCAGGAGCCCATACCCCGGAGCCTGCTGCAGCCCTGGGGGCAGCTGGGGAGCACGGTGGGGATCCCCAGCGGGCAGCTGGGGGAGCGGATCTCCAAGGGGTTTGTGTGGAGCTGGAGGATGCTCCGGTGCTGGGGGGGGGGGCGTGTTCAGAAGTGGGGGGTTGCAGGTGCGAGGAGGGTGCTTATCACTGGGGTGTGTGGGGAGCTGGAGGGTTAGGGGGTGTCACGGGGAGGTTGGGAGCTGGTTGTAACTGGGGGGTGTGGAGCATGTCTGGGGGGGAGTTGGAGCTGGGGTGTGGAGATGGCGTGGGGGGATGTTTGGAGCTGGGATGTTTCAAGTTAGGGGGTGTTGGTGCCTAAGGGCGCCACCTCTCAGGTACAAAAACCGGGACATCTGGGATGATGCAGAGCCCACACAGCTGGCCAGCGGGCGGTATGGAATCAGCACCCTCAGATTTCCTGGGACTGCAGCTTCAAAAAGAAAAAAGGATCATCCGGGGAAAATCTAGGCAGGTGGCAAGTCTGGTGTTTGAGGGGACTGTGGCTTTATGAGGTTGTGTGTGTGTGTGTGAAGGATATTTGGAGCTGGGATTTGTGCCGGGCACTGATTCTAACTTGGGGGGGGGGGGGACGGGGGGTTGAGGTATGATAGTGGGGGGAGCAGGCAGCTGGTATGTGGGAGTTGATTTACGGGGCAGTGGTTGGAGCTGGAGTGGTGGTTGGTGGCTGTGTTTAGAACCAGTCTGCAGGGAGATGTTCGGAGCTGGGGTGAGTTGCAGGGGTGGGAAGGGGTTTGGAATTAAGGCCATTTGGGGGGGGATGATTGGAGCTGGTGGTTTGGGGCTGCATTGCCCCCCCTCCCCCCCCACTTGAGCTGCTAATGTTTTTCTCTGTGGAAAATCCACTGGCCCATGGCCTTGCCCCTCTGACATCTATTTCTGCTTAACCCACAAGACTGAGGGCCTCCTCCTGCCCTGGGATCTGTATGAGCGAGTGCTGGGGATGCTGTACCAGCATCTGCAGGGCAGGACTGGGGCCTGAAATTTGGCAGCTGGGAGGCCATTGGCATCAGTTTGTAAAAAAGCACCTTCTTCCCCCGCTTCCAGGAGATGTCACAAGCGTGTCTGGCCTGTCTGAGGAAAGAAATAGAAGAAGACAAAGCTTATAGGGAGAGGAAAAGCAAAGAGCCACTGGTAAGTACCCACAGCCTCCCACTCAAGTTTACCTGGGATCGGTTTGCCCTGAGCGACATGGCAAATGCAGGGCCCGTCCTGCAAGCATCAGCCAAGAAACCCTCCTCATTGGAGCCTAGGGAGGAGGGCAGGGTTGGGCACATGTTTGGTAACGTGATGATCTCCGGGTGTGAGAGGCTGCTATGCAGGAGAGGGTCTGTCTGTGTATTGGCTTGGGGAGACCCAGCCCAAGGGCTGGTCTGATGTTACAGTGACTGGGGTTTCTCTAGAGCAGTGGTTCTCAATCAGGGGTACATGTACCCTGGGGGTACTCAGAGGTCTTCCAGGGGGTACATCAACTCATCTAGATATTTGCCTAGTTTTACAACAGGCTACATAAAAAGCACTAGTGAAGTCAGTACAAACTCAAATTTCATACAGACAGTGACTTGTTTATCCTGCCCTATATACTATACACTGAAATGTAAGTGCAATATTTATATTCCAATCAATTTATTTTATAATTATATGGCAAAAATGAGAAGTCAGCAATTTTTCAGTAGTAGTGTGGCTGTGACACTTTTGTATTTTTATGTCTGATTTTTGTAAGCAAGTCGTTTTTAAATGAGGTGAAACTTGGGGGTAAACAAGACAAATCAGACTCCTGAAAGGGGTACAGTAGTCTCCCCAGCAGGGCTCCCCACCCCAGCTCACCTCTGTTACGCCCCCTCCCTGAGCACGCCGCCCCCGCCAGCAATGGCCGCTGCGCTGGGAGAGGGAGTCTGAGCCACACGTGTCAGCGTGCCGCTGGCAGCCCAGCCCAGGAACGCTGTAAAAAAAAAATTGGGGGCACCGCTTTTTGGTGCCCCCAAATCTTGGCGCCCTAGGCAACCGCATAGTTTGCCTTAATGGTAGCACTGGCCCTGTGCACACGGGAGAGAAACCCTTCGCCTGCTCTGAGTGCGGGAAGAGCTCTAGCTACAGCTCGTCCCTCGTGATGCACCAGCGAGTCCACACGGGCGAGAGACCCTATCCCTGCCTGGGCTGCAGGAAGAGCTTTCAGCAGAGATCCAACCTGGTTGTGCATCAGATACTTCACTGTGTGAATAGACCTTACAACTAAACAAACGCCTGTCCCATCCCCAGAGCATTTGCAGTTCTCAGGAATGCCAGGGGGCATTCAGTCGCCAGCTGCCTCTCTGGGGTCAGGAGACAGCAGAACCTACTCCAGCCTGATCAGTACCATTCTCTGGCTCGGCAGGCGGAGGAGGAGAGACCCCGGTCGGCTCCACCTTCCTGCTGCAGCCCCAGCTTCTAAGTCCTTTGCTTCATGGCAGGGGAGGAAAGAGATCCTCCCATCTGCCTTCTGTGCCTGGGATGGACGCCTCTCCCTTCCCTATCCCTGGAGAAGGATACTTGGGCCATGCCTCACTCCCGAGACCTGTGCCTAGCTTCCCCCAGCACCTGGGGTGGGATCCCCACTCACCTGAATTTGTTACCTGGGGGATGGACACCCCATAGACCTTGTAATCCCCTCAAAGCCCCCACGGGACTGGCTGCTAGGCCTTGCTGTTTGGGTATCCATTCCCCCAATGGTTATTTGTCTCACGGCCGTTTGTTTTTGCTCATTTTCTCGTCTCTTATCTGTGAGACTTCCCAGATGGCTGAAATATGAAAATTTATCAATAATAAAACAAAAGCATGCTGAGTCTCAGGCCCCTGGTTACAGGAGACTCAGCAGTTTCTTCTGGCACAGAAATCCTTGGGCCGAGAGGCAGCGGCAGGGTGAGGAAGGTTAGATCCTGAGGCCTGCCATGATGTGATGAGAAGGGAGGGTGTGGGGGAATGTGGAGGGCTGGGAGAGCTGTAGGGGGTCGCACTGAAAAGTTGGGAGAGCTGAGAACGGCTAACTCACTGCACCAGCGATGGAGATGCAGGAAACCGCATTGGGGGGGATGCTGTTCCTCAACAGGAAAGGGCTGCAAATGACAGCCCCGGAGGAGGAGTGGGTGTTGATCCTTGACTCCGGAGAGGAGTGTCAGCAGAGCTAAAACAGACCCTGGGGCTACTCTCCCCCCAAGCCATACAAATCAGCTGGAACTGAAGCCAGGTCCCCCCACCCATCACCAAGGCCACAGGGAGACAAAGTCCCAGACAGCTCACCCTATCTACTGCAGTGTCCTGTGTGGGGACAGACATCCCCTGAGGTACGAGGGGAAATATGCACTCTGAGCTGGGACCAGAGGGGGATTAAAGTCTCTTGGGGCCCTGAGCCGGAGCAAGTGAGGGGCCCTGGCGCCAGATCTGTAGTCCCACTCCCGTTCCACCTCTTCCCTGCAACAGCCCCTCCCCCCGCTTGCTTGCTCCTTTCTACCCACCCATCCCCTGCTGCAGCCCCAAGACCAGAGAAGCTCTGTGCCCTCACCTCAGCCCCAGTCCCACAGCAGGTAGCGAGAGCTCCTCCAGGGCCACGGGGGGGGGGGGGATTTTTCTGGGGGCCCCTGTTGGCCTGTGCGATAAACTGCCACTGGCTGGGAGAACCATAGAAATCACAGAAAGCTGCAGTCCATGCCAAGTGGGATCCTCCCTCCCCACATAGAAAGGTGAGGAATTGGGCAAGGGTTAATGTGGGCAGGGGGCACTGGAGCTGTCTGGGTGGGGTGGTGGTGTCTACTCCCAGTGTCCTTACATTGCAGAGAGCTCCAAGGAGCTGAAGGCAGGCAGGGTTTTCCTGGGTAGGGCGAGCGTCTGAGGCCAGGATGGAGCCATGGAGGAAGGGGAAAAGACAATACTGCCTGGGGGCCTCATCTGGCCCCAATAATTTCTGCAGCATGGGGCACGGGTCACTTGCAGGTTTAAACTAGTGTAAATGGTGGATTCTCTGTTACTTGAAGTCTTTAAACCATGATTTGAGGACGTCAGTACCTCAGCCAGAGGTTAGGGGTCTATTACAGGAGTGAGTGAGGCTCTGTGGCCTGCAATGCACAGGAGGTCAGACTAGATGATCATGATGGGCCCTTCTGGCCTTAAAGTCTATGAGTGTGCAGGGCTGCAGGCTGTCTGGGGAGGGTCAGCACAGGGAGGAGACAGTCTCGGCCATGGGTGTCACTGTCAGGGACAGAGATTCCTTCTGGCCTGGGCTGGGACCGGGCAGATTATCAGGGGAGCTGCGTTTTTACCCCCAGCACTGAGACCAGGACAGAAATAAGGGCGTAGCATCCTGGAGAAGGTGTCAGTGAAAATGAAGAGATGGGACCTGTCAGTCACATTGAAAAATGAGACCTCGCCCGCCTCATAGTCCAGGAAAATCCCCACCTGGCTGGGCCTGACGCTCACGGGACAGGGGGTCAAGTGGGAGGGACAGGCATTGTATTCTCCATCCCTCAGCCTCACGGCCCAGTATCCATTCCCAGCTGTGACTGTGAGCGGCCCCTTCCTACTCACAGATTCCCTACAAACCCTCGGGTCCCAGCCTGTCTTGTCTCCCACCTCCACCATCCAGTAATATCTCCTGCCTATGAATTCATCAGTGCCCAGGACACAGACACAAGGTTCAAACCTCTCAGGCTTTTCAGGCAGATCCTGTCGTGTGTCTGTGCACCCAGTCAGACAAGCCAGGGGCTCTGGCAGGCTTAGATGTGCAGGTCCTAAACTGCACATGGATGGAGCTTGTTAACTCATCAGCGCGAGGTAGGAGTTGGGCTCTGGACTCAATGTATGGCCCACACTCCGCCACACCAAATGTGACTGCATCAGGGATGGGGCATAATTTGACTCTGGAACTCCTCCCATAAAGTCTTCTGTGCATCTGTCCCAACCCCAGGCCAGGGACACCGGACCGGGGGGAGCCAGGGGCTCATGGCCCCCTCACTTTTTAACAGCTGTAAGGGAGAGCCGGGGGGGTGATGGACGGAGAGGAGCAAGCAGGGGACAGAGTCTCTGTCAAGGCTGCTTCCCCACTCTGAACTTTAGGGTACAAATGTGGGGGCCTGCATGAAACTTCTAAGCTTAACTACCAGCTTAGATCTGGTCCGCTGCCACCACTCCCAATGTGCTAATTCCCTTCCCTGGGTAGCCTTGAGAGACTCTTCACCAATTCCCTGGTGAATACAGATCCAAACCCCTTGGATCTTAAAACAAGGAGAAATTAACCATCCCCCCTCCTTTCTCCCACCAACTCCTGGTGGATCAAGATCCAACCCCCTTGGATCTAAAAACAAGGAAAAATCAATCAGGTTCTTAAAAAGAAGGCTTTTAATTAAAGAAAAAGGTAAAAATCATCTCTGTAAAATCAGGATGGGAAATAACTTTACAGGGTAATCAAACTTAAAGAGCCCAGAGGACCCCCCTCTAGCCTTAGGTTCAAAGTTACAGCAAACAGAGGTAAACACCCTAGTAAAAGGTACATTTACAAGTTGAGAAAACAAAGATAAAACTAACACGCCTTGCCTGGCTGTTTACTTACAAGTTTGAAATATGAGAGACTTGTTCAGAAAGATTTGGAGAGCCTGGATTGATGTCTGGTCCCTCTTAGTCCCAAGAGCGAACAACCCCAAAAACAAAGAGCACAAACAAAAAGCCTTCCCCCTACCAAGATTTGAAAGTATCATGTCCCCTTATTGGTCCTTTGGGTCAGATGTCCGCCAGGTTACCTGAGCTTCTTAACCCTTTACAGGTAAAAGGATTTTGGAGTCTCTGGCCAGGAGGGATTTTATAGTATTGTACACAGGAGGGCTGTTACCCTTCCCTTTATAGTTATGACAGTCTCGGAGGGATGAGCCAGCGCGGGAGCAGGGTCTCGGCGGGAGAAGCAGTGGTGCGAGGCCAGGAGCTTGCAGGGAATAGGCGGTGTAAGGGTGGGGCTTCAGGGGAATGGGCAGTGTGAGGGCAGGACCTCAGCGGGAGGGGCAGCATGGGGGGGGTGAGGCCTTGAGGGTGGGGCAGTGGGGTCACAGTTCAGGTGTTGGTGGCCCCCCCAATTTTAAGGACCTTCTGCCACTCCTGCCTCCAGCCCCTCCACACCCACCCTGGCGGCCAGAGTTGGTTCAATGGGGGGAGCGGGGGACGGACAGCAACAGCATCAGATGAAGCTGGCAGGGTTCCATCCTCTGCGGCTCACAAGGGAGGCCCCTCCCCAGAGCCTTCTACCCCAACCCCTTCACTCCCGACCCCTCTTCGGTAGTGGACGGGACAGCGTGGCCGATATCATGAGCGGGTGATTCCTGAGTCCAGCACAGGCTGCAGGGGGATCCAATCCCCTCCCAAGAGTTCCCATAGGAGCTGAGAGAGGCCTGAAGCTGCCCAGAGATGGGGGATTTTGTGTTTATTCTGCAGACCCTGCCTCCTGCCCCAGGGACTATACAGGGCAGGGAGGAAAAGCCCACTCTGTCCTGGGGGTTAGGATGCTTTGCCTCTATTTCCATCAGTGACTGTGATCTAAAATTAGGGACTAAACAGCTACTAATGGGGGCACAGGTTACTTTCCCTTTAATCCCAGTGACCAACCTCTGTCCCCGGCCCTGACACTCTCTCCCCCAGTGGATGCAACTCTGGATCCAGACACGGCTCAGCCCAACCTCAGATCAGAAAAGTGAGTGATGGGAGACACATGACAGGATCTGCCCGACAATCCTGAGAGATTTGACACATGCCCTGAAGTTCTGGGGGCGGAGGGATTCGTGGGTGGGCGGGAGGCGTCATGGGGAGGTGGAGGTGGGAGATGACACTGAATGAGAACTGGGATGTGGTAGGGAATCTATGAGCAGGAAGTGGAGGGATGAACTGCCCTATGAGAATGGAGACTGGTAAGGCTGATAAGTGGATATGAATACGAAGCTTTTCCCCTCTTCCCGTGAGCATCAGGCCCAGCCGGGTGAGAATTTTTGTGGACTCTGAGGCAGGTGAGGTCTCATTTTGCAAAGTAATTGGCAGGTCCCATCTCCTTGCTTTTGTCTCCCCTTGGCACTCTGCCCACTCACAGCTCAGGCTGAGGGATTCTTTGCCATAGGGAACTGGGGGGTCTCCCTGGCCATTCTTATTTGGTGCTTAGTTAGGGTTCAGCTTGAATCCCCTACACCTGAAAGCTCTGAACTCAGGGCCGGTGCAAGGAAGTTTCGCGACCTAGGCGAAACTTCCACCTTGCGCCCCCCCCCCAGCCCTGCAGCAGCTCCCCGCCCCCCCCTGCCCTGAGGCCCCCCCCCCCCCCGCGGCAGCTCCCCCCCCGGCAGCTCCCCCCACCCGGGAGCCGTGCGGCAGCTCCCCACCCCAGCTCACCTCTGCTCCGCCTCCTCCCCGAGCACGCCGCCCCCGCTCTAATTCTCCTCCCCTCCCAGGCTTGCGGCGCCAAACAGCTGATTGGCGGCGCAAGCCTGGGAGGCGGGAGAAGTGGAGCGGCGACCGTGCAGCAGCCCAGCCCAGGAATGCTATAAAAAAAAATTGAGGGCACTGCTTTTTGCCGCCCCCAAATCTTGGCACCCTAGGCAACCGCCTAGTTTGCCTAAATGGTAGCACCGGCCCTGTCTGAACTATACTCCTGAGCCCCCTGAAGTGACCCCCACACAATCTCCCAGTGGCCATAGTCCTGGTTAAACAGACCCTTTCCCTCTGTGGGGACAGCTGTGCTGCTGCTCTCACACAAAGCGGGCAGGGCCCAAGGTGCGTAGGACATTGTAGCAGGACATATGGACCACAGATGCTCTATGTGTACTTGGTCTGTAACCCAGCAGAGCTGAGACAACTGGAGAGGGCTGTGTCTCCTTTCAAAAGGGCCTCATGCCTTGGTCTCTGCCCCATGCAAATATCACACTATCAAACCCCCAATTCAGACAGTGCCCAGTGAACTCTCTGATCCCCACCATCAGTCTCATATTCCCAACCACCCACACACAACACATATCCCTTCCCCGCCCCACACCCCTACTATCTGCAAGAAGGTGATGCTCACCTCCAATTTATCTGGCGAATCTCTACTCAAATATTGTTTGCTCTCTGGTTTAAGGATGAGCACTTACTCTCCGAAGCATCAAGCTGCAATGCTCAAGTTGCGATAGAGGGGGTCAGATAAGTCACATGGCCTTATTTCTATGCCTGATTGGGCAAGTAAAGACCCACTTCTGGCATGAATAATCACATGGGAGAATTTAAAACCTGGTTTCCCCAAATAGTCGTAGTTGATTAAGGGCTTGTCTACATAGGGAAAGAGACCGGAACAGCTATTGCTGAATGATTTTGGAAGTAGATTAAGCTAAACCACAAAAAGTCACTCTTGATATGGTATAAGAGCATCCGCACAGGGAATTATTGTGGAATAGCGCTTGTGCTTTACATTCATACCCTAGCTTATTTTGGAATAACTTCCCTGCGTAGATAAGCCCTTAGAAAGTTGCTTCTAAGTTTCCCGTTACAGGTGATCAATCTGCTTGAGGGGAAAAGTGACAATGAACATGTTTCAAAAGTCACGGCTTGTTCACTGAAGTGGTTCTGCAGTATTCCGCCAGGGATGAGATCCCTCAACTGGGGGGCATTAGCCCTTTGGGGAATAATGCAACACGGGTGCTAATTGCCTAGCAGAGAGGGCACTGGCCTGCGACTGGAGTTTAATTCATGGAATCACAGAACCATAGTGTGAGAAGTGACCGCAAGGGTCATCTAATCTCACCCCCTGCCAAGATGCAGGGTTTGCTGTGTGTAAATTATCCAAGACAGATGGCTCTCCAGCCTCCTTTTGAAAACCTCCAGTGAAGAAGCTTCCACAACCTCCCCGAGGCATCTGTTCAGTTGGCCTATTGTTCTTACAGTTAGGAAGTTTTTCCTGAGATTTAATCTAAATTTGCTGTGCTGTAGTTTGAACCCATTGCCTCTTGTCCTGCCCTCTGTGGCAAAAGAGAACAACTTTCTCCATCTTTTTTATGGCAACTTTCAAGTATTTGAAGACCGCTGTCATGTCCCCCCTTCATCTCCTCTTTTCCAAACTAAACATACCCAGTTCCTTCAGCCTTTGCTCATCTGGCTGCATTCCATCCCTCTGATCATTTGTCACTTGCCTCTGGGTCCTTTCCAGTTTCTCCACATCTTTTCTATACACTGGTGACCAAAATTGGGCACAGCCTCCAGCTGAGGCCTAACCAGCACGGAATAGAGTGGCACTATCATCTCCCATGACTTGCATGCTGTGCCTCTGTTAATGCAACCGAAAGTTGCATTTGCTTTTTTTGCAACAGCATCGCACTGCTGACTCATGTTGAGGCTGTGATCCAACATAACTCCCAGGTCATTCTCAGCAGTGCTGCTGCCAAGCCAGTTACCCCCCATTCTGTAGTTGTGCATATGGTTTTTCTTCAGTAAGTGCAGCACTTTACATTTGCCTTTCTTGAATTTCATTTTGTTGTCTAAAGCCCAGTTCTCTTATTTATCAAGATCCCGCTGAACTTTAGCTCTATTCTCCAAAATGTGTCATCTGCAAATCTGATCAGGATGCTCTCTAGTCCTACATCCAGGTCATTAATGCAGATGTTAAACAACACTGTACACAGAACAGGTCCCTATGGAACCCCACCCGAGACCTTCCTCCAATCTGACATCATTCAATTAATAATTACCCTTTGTCTGCGGTTGTTTAACCAATTACATATCCATTGAATGGTAGTTCTGCCAAGCCCACATTTCTCCAGCTTACTTATCAAAATGTGATGCGGGACTGTGGCAGAAGCCTTGCTGAAGTCCAGGTAAGTTATGTCCACCACATTTCCTCCATCCACCAAACCAGTTACTCTGTCAAAGAAGGAAATCAAGCTGGTTTGGCATGATTTGTTCTTAGTAAATCCATGCTGGCTCCTTGTGATTGTCCTTAGATGTGCGGGTTACCCCTTCATCCTCCAGGTATTCGCAAATTGAATGTTATACATTGCTCTGTTACAGGGGTGGCCAAATTTACTGATCCTCCAAGCCACATACGACAATCTTCAGAAGTTCAAGAACCAGGGCGTGACTGCCAAGGCTCATGGCTTCAGCCTTGCAGGTGTTGGGGGGGGGGGGGTGTCTCAGGCCTCAGCGCCATGGGAGATGCCTGCCAGGGCTCGGGGCTGAAGCCCTGCTCCTGCTGAAGTTCCAAGCCCCAGCAGACGTGCCCTGTGGGACTGAAGCCCTGAGACCTCCTGTCCCGCTGGGCAGAAGCCTGAAGTGACGCATGTGGAGGGAGGCACATGGGGTCACATACCCCCCCTCCCCGATTTTTGTCAGGGTTTGCTGGCCCCGCTCGGTTACATGGTGCTGCAGGACCCCCTCCCTGCATAGCAGCTGCTGGAGCTGGCAAGCTGGGAGCTGCGGCCCTGGGGAGAGACAGCGGCAAACAGCTGGGAGCTGCAGGGAGAGCCGCTGCTTTTGCTGCAGCCTCTCCTCGGGGAGCTAAAGCAGCGACCCCTCCCTGCAGCTCCCAGCTGTTTGCTGCTGCCTCTCCATGCGGAGCGAGCGAACACCTGGGAGCTGCAGGGAGGGACTGCTGAGGGTAAGAGGAGGTGTGTGCTTGGGGGGCATGACTCAAGCTGTTGGGGGGGGGCAAACCTTTAAATTGTGCCCCCCCCCTCTGTTTTCAGCAGCCACCAATCGTCTCTGGCAGAAGCCCCTAGCCCCGCCACCAGGCAGAAGCCCTAAGCTCCCCCCCCCCACCAGTCTGATAGGCGGAGAATGGGGTAGGGGGGGCTCCGTGAGCCGCACCTGAACTGTAAAAGAGCCGCATGTGGCTCACGAACTGCAGTTTGGCCACCTCTGGTCTAGTAGCTTCCCAGGTATCAAAGTCAGACTGACTGGTCTATAGTTCCCAGGCTCCTCCTTCCCAAATCCCAAGCTTGGCCGGGGACCCCGGACAAGTTACTTCCCCATCTCTAACGGGGGACAATGGCATTCACCTCCGTCAGCTTTGAGATCTCTGGATGAATGGCCCTATAGCAGAATTAGGTATTATCATCATCAACTAGTGCTGCCCCAACCACTCCAGTAGAGCTGTACCACTGTTCGCCAGCAGAGGGTCTAGCCCTGTGTTTCTTCTCCTGCAACTTCCTAATTCCCCACATAACCCATCTCTCCCGCATGCAGGGCTGTCACTAACGGGGTGTGGGGCCCGGGACATAGAAACTCTGCACTTATCTGCTGGGGGGTGCTCCCCCCATCTCTGCCCAGGCCCCACCCACTCCACCTCTTCCCCCAGGGCCCCACCCCACCCTGCTTCTTCCGACCCCTGCTCTGCCCCACCTCTTCCCGCCTCCTCCCCACCCAGTTCCAACCCCTCTCCTGAGCGCGCTGCACCATCGCTCCTCTCCCCTCCCCACCAGTGCCAGATGCCGCAAAACAGCTGATCAGCAGCAGGCGCTGAGAGGGAGGTGCTGATTGGAGGGGCCCGCCAATGGGCAGGAGGTGCTGGGAGGAGGGGGAGGTTGGTAGGGGGGACTCCTCCTTCCCCCCCCCACCCGCTGCTCACCTCCCTGTTTGCCTCCTCACCCCTCTCGCCCGCCTGCCTCACCTCCCCACCGGGCGCCCACCTCCTCATGAAGCGCGGGGGCCCCCAAAGCACGGGGCCCGGGGCTGTCGCTCCGATTGGCCGTACCCTAGGGACAGCTCTGCCCCCATGCTGGTGGCTGGAAGTTGAAGCTAGATAAATTCAGACGGGAAATAAGCACACATTTTAACAGTGAGGGTAATTGACCATCAGAACAACTTACCAAGGGTGATAGTGGAGTCTCCATCACTGAAAATCTTTAAATCAAGATTGAATGTTTTTTCTAAAAGTCAGGCTCTGGTTCAAACGGGCACCGTTCCAGGGAAGTCCTATGGCCTGTGTTACACAGGAGGTCAGACTAGATGATCACAATGGTCCCTTCTGGTCTTGGAATCTAGGAATAATCTTCACCCACTGAGCACATCCTCCCTAATTCCCCAGCACTCGAGAAGAGGGCTCTATAATTCCCCCCCAATCCCCGCCCCAGCATGCAGGGCTATGTAATTCCCCCCCGGCACACAGGGCTCCAGACAAGCTCCACCAGCTTCTCAAGAAAGTAGAAGGAAGTTTCAGGGAGGGAACTTTTTTATTCACGTCGGACAGGAAGTGACCCGGACACGGCACGGAACCGGGAAACTAAACAAAGGTGTCTGGAGAGAAGGGAGGTCTCTGCTCCCCCAACCTCAGGGCGTGGAGCGGGCAGGTGCCGTGGGGAACAGAGTCGTCATCCACTCCAGGGTGATGGAAGCACTGGTGGAAGTGGGGGAGGGGGTTCTTACCCATCCTCCCCTGGAGGAGAAGGGTGTGTGTGTTTGTGTGTGTGTGTCTCTCTCTCTCTCTCCAGACTCCCCATCAGATCAGCAGGAGGCGCGAGGTCTCCAGACAGCTGGATCTGCAGCAGCGGCAGCAAAAGGCTCTGTCTCACAAAGCCTATGGGTCAGCTGCTGCCTTGTCCTGGCCCCAGAGAGGCTGGCGGGTGATCACTCCCGCTGGCTGGCCCTAGCCGCGGGACCAAGGGCACCATGGCCCCCGTGATGCAGCCTGCGGTGGGTGATGACATTGGAGCTCTGGCTGAAGCGTTTCCCGCAGTCGGGGCAGACGTAGGGTTTCTCTCCGGTGTGGGTCCTGCGGTGCTTGGTGAGGGAGGAGTTGACGTTGAAGCCTTTCCCACAGTCCAGGCAGACGTAGGGCCGCTCCCCGGTGTGCACCCTCTGGTGGGTGGTGAGGTGGGCTCGCTGGCTGTACTGCCGCCCGCACTCACCGCACCGGAAGGGCTTCTCTCCCGTGTGGATGCGCCGGTGCCGCACCAAGTTGGAGACCACGGCGAAGCTCTTCCCGCAGTCGCCGCAGATGAAGGGGGTCTCCCCGGTGTGGCTGCGCTGGTGGGTGAGGAGGTAGGAGCTGGTGGTGAAGCCCTTCCCGCAGTCGGAGCACTTGTAGCGCTTTTCGCGCCGGGAGGCGCTCTGGTGACGGGCCAGGTGGGGCCGGTCGCTGAAGCCCTTCCCACAGTCGGCGCAGCTGTAGGGCCGCTCGCCGGTGTGGGTGCGCTGGTGGGCAATCAGCTTGGAGCTGATGGTGAAGCCTTTCCCGCAGTCGGGGCACTTGTAGGGCCGCTCGCCCGTGTGCAGCCGCTGGTGGGTCAGCAGGTTGGAGCTGCCGCTGAAGCATTTCCCGCAGTCGCTGCAGGCGTAGGGCCGCTCCCCGGTGTGGATGCGCCGGTGCTTGATGAGGTCTGAGCTGACGTTGAAGCACTTCCCGCACTCCAGGCAGACATAGGGACGCTCGCCGGTGTGCAGCCGCCGGTGGGTGACCAGGTGGGAGCGCTGGCTGCAGCGCCGCCCGCAGTCGGGGCACTTGTAGGGCTTTTCGCCCGTGTGGCTCCGCTGGTGACGCACCAGGTTGGAGACCACGTTGAAGCGCTTCCCGCAGTCCCCGCAGGCGTAGGGTTTCTCTCCGGTATGGATCCGCCGGTGGGTGACCAAGGCCGAGCTGTGCCCGAAGCCTTTCCCACAGTCGGGGCATTTGTAGGGCTTCTCGCCGGCGTGCCCACGCTGGTGCCGCAGGAGGTTGGAGAAGGCACCGAAGGTTTTGCCACAGTCAGCGCATGGGTGGGGTCTCTTTCCCCCATGGGTCCTCTGATGCGCCAGGAGGTTGGACCGCTGACGGAAGCTCTTCCCGCAGTCTTTGCATGTGTTCAGTCTCTCCCTGGGGCGCGGGCCCTTGCGCAACAGGGAGTCTTTGCGGGTCCTGAATATTTCCCCGAGGCGAGTGGGATGATCTGAACAGGAGTCAATTCCCTGCACTGGGGAGAAAGGAAACCTCAGAGAGGGGAACAGCAAAGGGGAGAAAATAAACCAAAATAACTGCTGGGGAGACTGAAAAATCAGGAGTCAAGCCCTTCCCCCGAGGAGAAAGGAGCAAGTCTACCTCTGCATCCCCCTGAACACTCAGCAGGGAGGGAGGTTCTGCAAGGTGTCGGTCAAGATGGGTGGGAAGCCATGAGCAACGTCTGCCGTGAGGATATGACCCCTGACGGGGACAATCCTGATCAGGGCGAGGCAAGGTATGAGGCAGAACTGGGGGTGCTCATGGGGCCTTTGTGGGAATCCCAGCTGTCTTCTTCACTCACCGATGGCATCTGTGTCAGTTTCATGGATTCCTCACCTGGGCAGTCTCCTCTCGGGTTCTCCCTTTCCCCAGAGCCTTGGAGATCCGGGACCCATGGCTCTTCCTCTTGTTGCCGCCGGGAGACAGTGTTGGGTTTGGGAATCGGAGATCCTGTTCACGAGACAGCAGAGAGGCAAAGACCCTGGTTGGTTAAACTGTCCTGGGAATTTACGGCAAGAATGTTTTGGGATTTGGATGGAGGGGGAACATTCATGGACCCCTTGGGGAAATCTCCCTCTGCCCCTTTGAAAGCCCAGGAGGTGGAGACAGGATTTAGGATCGTTCCATTTCCAAATCTCTCATCCCATGGGAGGAAGCGTGGTGGTTCTGGCCTCATCACAGAAATCTCGAAGACCTAGGCCGATCCCAGAGCTGCAGGGACTACACAGTTTCTAACAAACAATGGGAAAACACACCCTCCCTTACCCTGTGAGGTCCTGTTCGCATAGTTCTCCTGCATGGCGTCCCTGTAGAGGGCCCTCTGACTGGGGTCAGTGAAATACAAAGCCACTTCCTTGAAGGTCACCGGTCCCTGAAACAACAGGCATTTGCCACTCAGCACTTTCTACCTCAGCCACAATCCCACCAGCTCAGCCACAGACTGGTGTGTCTGCTCCATTCCCCAATACATTATGTCCTGACAGTTCCCATAACCCCCCAGGTTAGATCTGCATCCAAACTGGTCCCTCAGTCCAGGCTGCTCCACGCACACCTGCTCTGTCATCACACCCAGATTTGCCTCTTCCTTGCTGCTCCGGACATAAGAACGGCCATCCTGGGTCAGACCAATGGTCTGTCTAGCCCAGGCTCCTGTCTTCCAACCGGTGCCAATGCCTCAGAGGAAATGAACAGAACAAAGCAACTATCGAGTGATCCATCCTGTCGTCCAGTCGCAGCTCCTGGCAATTGTTTTGCAATGTAAGGAAAGTCAGATCAGAGAGCAGCGGCTGTGGAAAATGCTTCTGATGCTGCAAGATCAAATCCAGGCTTGTCTTGACCTGCCGGCCCTTCCAACTCCGTACACGCAAGGCCCTCATCCCATCCATATTACAGGGAACAGCAGCGCAGAGAGACTAAGTGGGAATCAGGGGTGTTGCCTAGTGGTTAGAGCAGAACGGGGCAACATGGCTTCAAAGCTACATCACATCCCCGTCCTTCAGTTTCCTCATCAGTACAATGTGGATAACAAAACCAGCCTAGCTCCCGGGTAGGTGAAAGCCTGGGGTGGAAGGAGCAGCATTAACGTATTATTACTAGCCAGAGAGAGGCCAACTCAGAAACAGCTCCCTTGCTACGCACGCTCGTCATCACAAAAAGTCACCCAAAGATGCTGCTTCGAATGTGGCAGTTCTGTCCCCAGTTTGTCACAGGGTCGGGTCTCTTTCCACCCAAGAGGGGAGATTCCTGCTTCCCAGTAACAAGCATCATCAGACCCCCTTGTAAATAAAAATTCCCTGTCCCAACCCTACCCTGTGTATTTCCTGCCTGACTCTCTCTACAGGACAAACCCACAGCAGCTCCCTGAGAAATCGTCCTACCTGAGCAGGCTCTGCTCCAGCCATTTCCCTGCCCTGGCCCGCAGGAGAAGGGGATGATCAGGAGTGAACCGTGGACGTTGTTCTGCAGCCTATCAGGGGGGAAAGGGGAGTGGGGAGGTTTCAGATGGGACTTGAGTCCATTTCACACCCGATCCCCCCCTAACTCCATCCCTGCAGAAAAACCTCCCAGATTCTGCTGCCCCTGTCAGTCTCTCCCCCATCTCCCTCCCCTCGGGCTGGGAGACTCGGTCCCTGGCCCGGCCCGGGGCGTTCGCTCTCCCGGAGCTGGCTCGGCTCCTGCAGGCGCTCAGGGGAGCAGAGCCGGGGGGTCAGGGAGGGCAGCAGCTCTGGGACTCGCAGACCCCCGCCCCCCCGGGAGCAGAGCTGGGGCGAGGAGGGGCCGTTGGTGCAGAGTCACTTTCCTGCCCGGCCCCAGCCCTTTCCCCCGGGTCTCTCCCCTCACCTGCAGGCTCCGGCTCAGAGGCTGGTGTCGGCAGAGCCCGGGGCTGCCCCAGGGGCTGGGTCCAGCCCCCGGAGAAAGTCCCCCCGGCTGGGCACAGAGGGGCGCTAGGGAAGGGCTCTCTCCGCACAGACCCGCTGGGGAGCAGCGGCAGCTCAGCTCGAGATCACAAGCAGCAAGTCCCATCCAGGAGCCGCACAGCCGCTCCTCCCTCCCCCCAGCATCCACACGAGCCCCAACTGCTCTCAGCTGCTCCAGCCCCTTCCTGTTCCCCTCAATACCAAGCCGAGCTGCAACATTCACTGGATGGAGCCGCCCTGATCCAGGCTGGGGGGCGAACTAATACAGATGCTGAGTGAGGCCCACTCAGCTCAGCAAGCCTCCAGCCTGGGGGAGGCGGCTGTCTCAGTAACCCCCCCTGGCTCTGCCAGGTCCAGCAACCCCCCAGCAGAGAGCAGAGAAAGCTCAGCCCGGTTCCTCCTCCTCGCTGCAGCCCCAGCTCCTGAGTCTTGCCTACCTCGTGATGAGGGAAGGCGTGACCGAGAACTTCCCCTCTGCTGTATCACATGCCCAGTGACGGACTGTTAAGGGTTAATGGGATTTTATGAACCCAGTGTTGTCACAGGAAAAATCACGAGCTAAACCACAGGAAAATCACAAGATGGGCTTAAAAGGGGTGAGGTTTTAAAAGGTCGAAGTTACTTTTGTTTGCTTTCTACTTTTTGGAGCCTTTAAGGAGTTCTGTTTTCCAGGTTTATTTGGCATGGGTGGTGGTGTTTTTGGTGTGGTTTAGGAGGCTTTTATGTTTGTTTTTAAAAGAAACATACCCCCTTTTCTAAGTGAAAGCAGAGATTTTCCCATGATCACAGGAGTCCAGGAGCTGGGACTTATCACAAGACTGGTAATTAAAATCCAGAGAGTTGGCATTTCTGTTATTTAATATATATTTATTTATGAGTTCTGTTGCAGAAGCATCCACACATTTCAACCAGGACTAGAGCTGTGTGTACACATACGCTGTGCTACACACACACACACGTCCGTCCCTGGACTCTGAAGGGATAAAATCACCCTGAAGAAAGCAAAGGATTTTTAGTAGGATTATTTAACCGCTTTCCTTTTAAAAACAAAACCAAAAAAACTTTTTATTAAGGCAAAGTTACAATAAAAGGTTAACATACTACATTACTTATCCCATCAGTATTAGAACCTGGCTAAACCAGAATCTTTCCTTTGTTTTTAGCAACTATTTTACAATGTTGCCAACTCTCACAATTGCATCATGAGACTTGCAATCTTTGGTGCATTTCTGAAAGTCCCAGCTCCTGGATTCATGTTATTCCACAAAAGTCTCAGCTTTCAGTTATAAAAATACAGGAATGTAAGACTGGAGGGGCCCTTCTGGGCCAGTGAGTAATCCAGTCCCCCTGTTCTCGCAGGCAATCCCATCATATAATCCCATTCACGAATTTATCAAGCTCCATTTTAGTATTAATTAGGTTGTTTGCCCCCACTACGACTATTGAGAGGCTGTTCCAGAACTTCACTTCCAATTTCCAACCTAGATTTATTCATGGCCGGTTAGTTGCCCTGTTGGTTTAAAAGGAAAGCTTGCAAATTTGACCTGATTGTATCATAAAGTTCAAAATGTAGAAGGCAAATAAAAAAGCCATCTATCTATTTATCTAACTATCTATCTATCTATCTCATGATCTGCAAGGTAATCTCATGATCTTGGGAAGGACCTGACTCATGGTTTTTGAAGATTTGGGGTTTGTTGTGCTGTATTCAAATCCAGTGAAAACTGAACATTTGGGAGAAAACATGTCTTTGTTAGTGGTCCGGCACACTGCTTCTTCAGCGAATATGTGAGAGCTCACAGTTCGCATGTCTCAGGCCTCCAACTTCCAGCAAAGCTCGGGTGCGTCTGATTCAGACGTCCTGATATTGCTCAGTTCAGAAAAAGCAGGGGAGGTGGATTTTTTAAATTGAGGTTTCCTTTATACATCATTAAAACAAACAAACCACAAACTCAATGTTAAAACATCCCTTTGCAGGTGACTTTGAAGAGTGAGGATTGGCGCGCGAGCAGCGACTGAGAAACGCAGGATGGGTAGCGAAGACTCTCCATGTGTGAAGGTAGAAAGGAGAATGAGACACCAAAAAGCATCGCCGCCCTCTGGTGTGAACCCCATCCCCCAGCCACCCAGTGTGGGTCCCTCATAGGTCCTTGGGGTTAGCCCCATGCCCCAGCAGCACCCTGGCATGATCCCCCCTCATGTCCCCCTGGTATGATCGCCCATAGGACCTTGGCTCAGGCCCCTCACCCAAGGGGGCCTCTCTCCCTGTTTCTGACCCATCCCTCAGGCACCTGCCCCCAGCCTGGTATCTGTTGCCCCAGGGGACCCCCCTCACCAAGCGAGCAGGCAGTGGACAAGTTTGGGTGGAGGCGACACAGTGCTGCCCCTCAGACCAGTTTGTTTGGGGCTCAGCACCCCCTCCGGAGGGGGATCACACCCCAGCTGCATCCCGGGGGCCCAGCCCAGCACTCCAAGCAGCACCAGTCTCCTGGCACCAGGAGAAGCTCAACTGGGATCCACTCCCCATCCTGGGGAGCCCAACCCAGGGCTCAGCTCCATCCCTCACCCCCGGGTACAGCCAGAGGGAAGCAAGAGAGTGATGGAGTCACGTGGGTTGGGGAATGTCTCCTCCCCTCCTTCAGGATGGGGGGGAAGAAAGTGACCCACCCCCGAAGCAGAGGAAGCTGGTGGGGCTAAAATGGGGCTCTGGTGTCCCCCCATTGAATTCACTGGAGTAGGGTGTAAAGGGGCCACCTTTTCCCCAAGACCCTGCCTCCCACTCATTCCTCTCTGTCCCCTCTCCCTCGTCACTCACCCTTGCGGGGTGGGGGGGAGGCCAAAAGTTGGGAGGGTGGACAGGGGGAGGCCATAAGAACATAAGAATGGCCATACTGGGTCAGACCAAAGGTCCATCTAGCCCAGTATCCTGTCTGCCAACAGTGGCCAATGCCAGGTGCCCCAGAGGGAATGAACAGAACAGGTAATCATCAAGTGATCCATCCCCTGTCGCCCATTCCCAGCTTCTGGCAAACAGAGGCTAGGGACACCATCCCTGTTCATCCTGGCTAATAGGCATTAATGGACCTGTCCTCCATAAACTTATCTAGTTCTTTTTTGAACCCTGTTATAGTCTTGGCCTTCACAATATCCTCTGGCAAAGAGTTCCACAGGTTGACTGTGTGTTGTGTGAAGAAATACTTCCTTTTATTTGTTTTAAACCTGCTGCATTTGGTGACCCCTAGTTCTTGTGTTATGAGGAGTAAATACAACTTCCTTATTTACTTTCTCCACACCAGTCATGATTTTATAGACCTCTATCATATCCCCCCTTAGTTGTCTCTTTTCCAACCTGAAAAGTCCCAGTCTTATTCCTCTCTGCTCATATGGAAGCCATTCCATACCCCTAATAATTTTTGTCGCCCTTTTCTGAACTTTTTACAATTCCAATATATCTTTTTTGAGATGTGGCGACCACATCTGCATGCAGTATTCAAGATGTGGGTGTACCATGGATTTATAGAGAGGCAATATGATATTTTCTGTCTTATTATCTATCCCTTTCTTAATGATTCCCAACATCAGGCTGTGTTAAGGAAGGGAATGCAAACATCCTACTGCCATGATATAGGATAGGTGAACCTTCCCTGAGTATGGTGTGTGTTCTGAGTGCAAAAACAGAGAGAGTACAGATAAAGACAGGAGATGGTTGGGGATCTGAGGAGAGATTTCTATATGGGGAGATGCTGAAAAGACCAGGGCAGTTTATCGCAGAGAGGAAACAAGTGAGGGGCCAGTTAGGGATGAGCAGAGTTGGGGGGCTGGGGCTCTGCTGTTCAGAATCAGCCTGGCTCAGCGTTCAAGGAGAAAAGGAGCCAGGTCTGGTCTAGGTGCTGGAACTGGGGGTGCTCACTTGAAGTGGTTTCCATGTAGGGTGACCAGACAACAGGTGTGAAAAATCGGGATGGGGGTGGGGGGGGGCATTAGGAGCCTATATAAGAAAAAGCCCCAAATATCAGGACTATCCCTATAAAATCAGGACATCTGGTCACCCTATTTCCATGATATACAGGGTTTACAGTTTGGTTCAATGGCTTTCAGCACCCCCACTGTACAAATTGTTCCAGCATCCCTCTGGTCCCTGCTCTACCACAGCCAGGCAGAGGTTTTGCACCAAGAGGGCTCTAGTGATGCTGAGGGAGGGGAGGCTGGTCTCTGTTAACTGTCTGGCTTGAGCTTCCTGGGTCAGAGGCTGTGGTGGCTGCATTTGAGCTGCTCCCCAGTGGGGTCTGTGCGGGGAGAGACCTGCATTAACCCCCCTCTGTGCCCAGCCGGGGGACTTTCTGCGGTGGCTGGAACCAGCCCCTGGGGCAGCCCCGGGCTCTGCCGACACCAGCCCCTGAGCCAGAGCCTGCAGGTGAGGGGAGAGACCCGGGGGAAAGGGCTGGGGCTGGGCAGGAAAGTGACTCTGCACCAAAGGCCCCTCCTCGCGAGTGGTCTGCGAGTCCCAGAGCTGCTGCCTCCCAGTCCGTGCACTAGCTAAGAGTGCAGCTGTGGTCTGGGTGAACCGAAATGTAACATGCAGAGAGCAGTGAGTCTCCATGGGGTTAGGGGAGGGTGTGAGCAAGGAATGAGAACTGTAACCATCAGTGCCCAGCATAACCTATGGGAGACTGGAGCAGCAGTGCTGGCTTGATGCGCTGCCTGGGACTGACTCCTGGCGCAGCCAGCACTTCTTGGAGCATAGCTAAGGTCCTGCAATCAACACATCCAGGGTTGGCAGGATGGCTCTCTGCTTCAGGCACTGGACTGGGACACCTGGGTTCTGTCCCTGGCTCTGCCACTGACTCTCTGTGTGACCTTGGGGAAGTTGCTTAGTCTTGCTCCATGCCTCAGTTTCCCCCTCCGTAAAATGGGGATGTTAGTACTTCATCTCATCGCTTGGATTTAAATAGTAAACTCTTTAGAGCCCCGGCTGTCTTGTCCTATGTGTCTGCACTGTGCAGCCATGGGGTGCAGATCTCTGTGGGGTTCTCTAGCTGCTACCACAATGTGCTCGATAACTGTGCCCCTCTCTTCCCCAGAGCGTCCTGCATCCTTGGACATGGCTCTGGTTTCTACAGCTGTGTCTACACAGCCCATAGCACTGAGCCTTCCAGACTGGCTCAACAGATTCAGGCTAGCAGGGCTCACAAAAATAGCTGTATAGCCAGTGCTTTGAAGTTGTCTAGGATTGGGGGTGAAGGTGGGCTTCAGAGCCTGAGCTCCAGCCCAAGCCACAACTCCTACGCACTGTCTACACGGCCATTTCTAGAGCAGGGCTCACACTTGCCCAAGTCTCTCAACCCAGGCTGGGAGACTTGCTGGCGCAGGCAGTGTAGACATACCCTACAGCCACAGAATGTGGATTTACACCAGAAATGTGTCTGACCCACCAAACCCCCATTGTGTGGCCATCTCTCCCTAAATAGCACTTCCCTACTTTACAGGGGGTGTTGTAAAGATTGTGGGGGGCTCAGATATTACAATAATGGGGCTATCTGAGTTGTCTAACAGATTGATATAGCGGAGATCTTCTACAAGACACCCTCCCCCCCCCCCCCCCCCCCGGCAAATGTTTTCTTTTCCATGAACACGTCCCGCTGTGTTCCGATTACATGCCCACAACGGGGCCCGGAGTCAAAACATGGGTTTTTAAATAAAATATCCTGCAAATCTACGACAAACCCTGATCTCTCCTGTTTTAGTTCCAATAACTAGGGTTTTCTGATGGCTAAACCCGACGTGATCTCCCAGCTGGGACGAGGGAGAGAGCTCCCAGCTCTCCAGAGATCCAAGGAAAGGCAGATCCCGAGAGGTGCCCGCGCAGGTGAGGAATCACTTAAAGCGACAGAGACGTGCCATCGGTGAGTGAAGGAAACAGCTGGGTTTCCCATAAAAGCCCGTCTGAGCCCCCCCAGTTCTGTCCCATCTCACCCAGGCCAGTTTTGTCCCTGGCAAGTGTTGTATCCTCATGGCAGCCATGGCTCATGGCTTCCTGGCTGACACCCAGCTATAGGCTATAGCTCCCCCAGGGATGTGGAGGCAAAACTGATCTTTTCCTCTTGCTACGCTGGGGAAGGGTTTGGGAGGACTCAGCTCCTGATTTTTTCATCTCCCTGGCAGCTATCTTGGTTTGTTCCACACTTCTAAGATTTCCTTCCCTCTCCCCCCGCCCCACACAGGGAATGACTCCTGTCTGGTTTCTCTCTCTATCCCAGCAAGTGATGGGACGGTGGATGAGAACCAGGAGGAGAATTCTCAGCAGGAAGGTCCTGAGCAAGTGGAACCACATGGGACATCATCAAGATCTGATGGGGACGTTTCCCAGAGTCCTGAGCATGGAGATGCCTGTGACATCCAGCGCAGGCCAGAGAGGCTCAGAGAAATGGTCAATCAACCCAGCGTGGAGGAAGTCCAAAGGGACTTGGAGACGCAACAAAGACCCCTCCGGCACTGAACGCCTGCTGCCCCGACTGCAGTAAAAGCTTCCACCGTAGCTCAAACATCGTCCAACATCAGAGGACCCACACGGGTGAGCGACCCTACTGCTGTGCCGAGTGCGGAAAGAGCTTCAGCTACAGCTCCTCCCTCGTCAAACACCAGAGGACCCACACGGGCGAGCGACCCTACAAGTGTCCCAATTGCGGGAAGGGCTTCAGCCAGAGCTCCAACCTGACAGAGCACCAGAAAACCCACAGCGCTGCCACACCGTACACGTGCCCCGACTGTGGGAAAGGCTTCAAGGTGAGGTCCAACTTCCTCCACCACCAGCGGGTGCAAACTGGGGAGCGGCCCTACCGGTGCACCGAGTGCGGGAAAGCCTTCACCCAGAGCTCCGACCTCATGAAACACCAGCGGAGCCACACGGGCGAGAGACCCTATCAATGCCCTGACTGCGAGAAGCGCTTCACCCGCAACACGTACCTGGTCCAGCATCGCTGGGCCCACACCGGTGAGCGCCCCTACCTCTGCCCTGACTGCGGGAAGGGCTTTGTGGTCAGCTCACGCCTCCTTGCCCACCAGAGGGTGCACACGGGAGAGACGCCCTACTGCTGCGCCCAGTGTGGGAAAGGGTTCAAGGTGCGGGCCAATCTCCTGCACCACCAGGGGATCCACACCGGGAACAAGCCTTTCAAATGCCCGGAGTGCAAGAAAAGCTTCAGTCGCAGCTCCGACCTGCTCATCCACCAGCGACTGCACACTGGGGAAAGGCCCTTCAAATGCACCGAGTGCGGGAAGGGCTTCAGCCGCAGATCGGACCTGGTGACGCACCACAGGATCCACACAGGCGAGAAGCCCTACACATGCCCCGAGTGTGGAAAGGGCTTCACGCAAAGGTCCCACCTGGGGGTCCACCAGAGAACCCACACCGGGGAGAGGCCCTGCCAGTGCGCGGACTGCGGGAGGAGCTTCAGTCAGAAATCAGCCCTGGCTAAACATCAGAGAGTGCACCTGGCAGAGAGGCACGATCCACAGCCCTGACTGCGGGGGTGGGTGGATAATCGATGTGTTCAGAGTGGGGGCAGTTCTAAAAGAAATAAAAATATTTTAAAAAACTTGGTCCGGGCAAAACCAAATCTAAATTTTTTTGAGACTTGCAAATAAAACTCATTGTGGACATGTTCCACAGCAGGGATTTGAAGCTGGGTCTTTCATGTCCTGGGTAAGTGCCCCACCCACTCATTGCCTTGCTTGGTGTCTGTTTTTGGCCCCAGGAGTGATCTAGGGAGCCCCACCTTGGAATATCCCTCAGCTCACTGACTAGGGCATGCTTCCGAGAAGTAGGAGATCCCTGTTCCGATACTTGCTCTGGCAAAGGGGGGAAACTGAACCTTGATTTCCCACAGCCAAAGTGAGTGTCTGAACCAGTGGGCTAAACATGGTGGGGGGGGAGGGTCAGCAGCAGCTCCTTCGTTTTGTGAATAGCTGAAACTATTCGTGCCACATTTGTAAATAGTTTCAGGCATTTTTCATTGAATAAACTATTTGTCCCTCCAGAAATTTGCCCAGCTCTACGCAGGACACGTTAGCCTCTGCAGAGCCAATTATTAACATTGCAATAGCACCCACATTGACATAGATGCTCCATTGTGCTAGGCACAGAGAGAGACAGCCCCTGGCCCAAAGAGCTCATGATCTAAATAAAACAGATACAGAGAGGACAGCCTATAAATCCTCATTGCACAGCTAAGACAAAGGGGATGTGACTTGACCAAGGACATGTAGGAGACCAGTGGCAGGTCTGGGAATAGTACCCAGGTGCTCTGAGTTCCAGCTCAGTGCCCAATCCACTAGGCCAGTACTTCTTAACTAACGTGCTGTGATTACAGCTGTGTGAAGAATGGGTTTTTTTAGTTTGCAAGCACAGTAGAACCTCAGAGTTATGAACACCAGAGTTAGGAACTGACCGGTGATCCACACACCTCATTTGGAACCGTAAGTACGCAATCAAGCAGCAGCAGAGACCAAAAAAAAAAAAAAAGCAAATACAGTACAGTAAGGCCGGTATGTCCGGCTATGGTTGAGTTAGATTCCCAAGTATGTGACAGCTGGATGGAATGACAGGTTTTCCCCAGAGGCCTCCTTCAGTCTCCTGATCTCTGACAACTCTCACCTGCTGCCTGACTCATCCGGTCTCTCACACCTCTACCACCCACATGCCCTCTCTTAAGCCTGATGAGGGGTCCTGTCGATCCATGGCCCAGGACAGTCACTGTCATTCCTTCCAGCTGTCACATACTTGAGAGTCAAACTTGACCATAGCTGGACATACCGGCTTCACCCGGAACACCTGAAAATGAAGATCTCTTCCTGTACTGCCTCTTCATACACCTGTATTGGACCTGGTGTTTGCTCCAGCTGAATACAGCTTTGCAGTCTGGGGGGAGTGCAGCTTCACGACACAGAGCTGAATTGGGCCTCTCGTATTTTTAGTGTACTCCTGCATACGACAGAGAGGAGTCCCCTGATGAGTCACATAGGCCCCCACTTCCTCAAAGGCCAGCGTCACCCTGTGTCCGGGTTCCCAACCTGAAAAGGTTGAGAAACACTGGCCTAGACCATGCTGCCACCCTAGATTGTACTCTGGGTCCCATTATAAGGCTTGTTGGAATTCCAGAGCATTAAAATAAACTACCCTGATTAGAAATGTCGACTTTTAGTTGAATGTTTCTAACTCAAGAATGGTTTGTTGCCTCCACTTCCGACTTGCCACGTGGTTGGCTCTCCCTGAAAACCTGCATTCCAGGCTATTTGTGAGAAACCGGGCTGCAATAAAGCAAGTCAATGAGTCATTTTTGGGAGGTGTAGTCCAGAGGAAGGATGGGCTAGCACGATGATCCTGAGACTGGGGCTTACAAGCCACAAGTGGCTCTTTAATGTGTTTCCGGCAACTCTTTGCAGCACATGATATTAAAACACAGGGTGATTTAATTATTAACCAATCTAAGTTATTAACCAATCAGGATGCTTTTACAGTAGAACTTCAGAGCTCCGAACACCTCGGGGACAGAGGTTGGTTGTAACTCTGAACAAAATGTTATGGTTGTTCTTTCAAAAGTTTACATTGAACATTGACTTGACAGCTTTGAAACTTCACTATGCAGAAGAAAAATGCTGCTTTCCCTTTATTTTTTTAGTAGTTTACATTTAACACAGCACTGTACTGTATTTTCTTTTTTTTTTTTTTTTTTGTCTTTTCTCCACTGCTGCCTGATTGCGTACTTCTGGTTCCAAATGAGATGTACGGTTGACTGGTCAGTCTGTAACTCTGGTGTTCGTAACTCTGAGGTTCTACTGTACTACGTTATGAACCAATTAAGTTATTAAACTTGCACTAAGTTATTAACCAGTCAGGATGCTTTTACTATGATCACGTGTTTCCTTGCTCATGAAGAGTGGTTGTAGGGCTCAATAAGCATGGTTTAAATAACGTTAAGACTTCTGTCACTACAACTGTAGTTGATAAAATAATAATGCTTGATCAATCATTTTACTGTGAGAATTATATATATATAATTCCCCCCGTCATACTATTTAAATCTGAATATATAGTACTATAGTAAATGAAACAATGAATTCACGCTGCTGTGGCTCTTTTGAAGTAATGCTGATCACTAATTTGGCTCCTGACCCTCTGAGGTCTGATTATCACTGAGCTAGTGGTTAGGGCACTGGACTGGGTCCCAAGATATCTGTGCTCATGTTTCGACTCTGTCATATTCTTCTTGTATGACTTTAGGCAGGGAGTTCTCAAAGTCCCCTAAGGGAGACAGCAAGCTGAATTGCACTGCGAACTGAAGCCTATTGATTTCAATAGTAATTAGGCACCTAAGTACAACAGAACCTCAGAGTTCCGAACACCTCAGGAACGGAGGTTGTTCGTAACTCTGAACAAAACATTATGGTGGTTCTTTCAAAAGTTTACAACTGAATATTGACTTAATACAGCTTTGAAACTTTACTATGCAGAAGGAAAATGCAGCTTTTAACCATCTTTATTTAAACGAAACAAGTACAGAAACAGTTTCCTTATCTTGTCAAATCTTTTTGTTTAAACTTTCCCTTCATTTTTGTAGTAGTTTACGTTTAACACAGGACTGTACTGTATTTGCTTTTTTGTTGTTTTTTGTCTCTACTGCTGCTTGATTGCGTACTTCTGGTTCCAAATGGGGTGTGTGGTTGACTGGTCAGTCTGGAACTCTGGTGTTTGTAACTCTGAGGTTCTCCTGTACCTTTGAAGAGCTGGAACTCAGGGTATGTCTACACTACGAGAGTACTTCGATTTTAGTTAATTCGAATATGTGGAATCGATATTACAAAGTCGAACGTGTGTGTCCACACTAAGGACAGTAATTCGACTTTGTGAGACTTTGTGAGTCCACACTAACGGGGCAAGCGTCGACATTGGAAGCGGTGCACTGTGGGCAGCTATCCCACAGTTCCCGCAGTCCCCGCTGCCCATTGGAATTCTGGGTCGAGCCCCAAATGCCTTCTGGGTAAAAAAATGTGTCGAGGGTGCTTTTGGGTGCCTGTCGTCATCCGTCCGTCACTCCCGCCCTCCCTCCCTCCCTGAAAGCGCCGGCGGGAAATCAGTTCGCGCACTTTTCTGATTACTGACAGCGCGGACGCCACAGCAGTGCGAGCATGGATCCCGCTGTGACCATCGCTGCAGTTGTGGCAGTTCTCAACGCCTCGCAGCTTCTCATCCACCTTTACCAGAGGCAGCTGCAGAGAAATCAGGAGAGGAGGCTACGGCACCACCGTGAGGGCATGAAGTCGGAGAGTAGCTCCGACCTCTCAGAAAACAGGAGACCCAGCGCCCAGGACATCTGGGTGTCACTGGGTCTTGTGGATACTGTGGAACGGCGATTCTGGGCCCTGGAAACAAGCACGGACTGGTGGGACCGCATAGTGCTGCAGGTCTGGGATGAATCCCAGTGGCTGCGAAACTTTCGCATGCGGAAGGGGACTTTCCTCGAACTGTGTGAGTTGCTGTCCCCTGCCCTGAAGCGAAAGGACACCCGGATGCGAGCAGCCCTGACTGTCCAGAAGCGAGTGGCCATAGCCCTCTGGAAGCTTGCAACGCCAGACAGCTACCGGTCAGTCGCGAACCACTTTGGTGTGGGCAAGTCTACCGTGGGGGTTGCTGTCATGCAAGTAGCCAAGGCAATTGTCAAGGTACTGCTATCAAAGGTAGTGACCCTGGGAAACGTGGAGCTCATCATAGATGGCTTTGCCGAGATGGGATTCCCAAACTGCGGTGGGGCTATAGATGGGACTCATATCCCTATCCTGGGACCGGACCACCAGGCCAGCCAGTACATAAACAGAAAGGGATACTTTTCAATGGTGCTGCAAGCACTGGTGGACCACAGGGGACGTTTTACAAATATCAACGTTGGATGGCCTGGCAAGGTTCATGACGCTCGTGTTTTCAGGAACTCTGGTCTGTTTAGACGGCTGCAGGAAGGTCTTTACTTCCCGGACCACAAAATAAGTCTTGGGGATGTGGAGATGCCTACAGTGATCCTCGGGGACCCTGCATACCCGCTAATGCCCTGGCTCATGAAGCCCTACACTGGCGCACTGGACTCAGGGAAAGAACTCTTCAACTACCGGCTGAGCAAGTGCAGAATGGTGGTGGAGTGTGCTTTTGGCCGTCTCAAGGGGAGATGGAGAAGCTTACTCACTCGCTGCGATCTCAGCGAAACCAATATCCCCATTGTGATAGCTGCTTGCTGTGTGCTCCACAATCTGTGTGAGAGCAAGGGGGAGACCTTTATGGCGGGCTGGGAGGTTGAGGCAAATAGCCTGGCTTCTGATTACGCCCAGCCAGACAGCCGGGCGATTAGAAGATCCCAGCGGGACGCGCTGTGCATCAGGGAGGCTTTGAAAGCCAGGTTCCTGACTGAGCAGGGTCTCCAGTGACTGTTTAGTTTGTGGACACAGATGCTGAACCTGCCCCCGTTTCTTTACCCAGTTACTGTTGACTATCCTTCCAAGTTACATACCCCCTTCACCACCTTCCCAACAAATAAAATCTGTTCCGTTTTGTTAATGAACAACGTTCTCTTTCTTACTGTTTTCGCGGTAATGTTTTAAACCAGGGACGCAGACTGTGGCGGGGGGCGGGTTTAGTGTTTTGATGCAAATGATGCTTCTAAACTCCGGGAATGACAGGCTCCGCAGTGCTGGATTGGTTGTTTCAACGGAGCCTGCCAGCAGTCCTGGGCGGGACTGCGTGTATGTGTCAGCCAAGTGACTTTCTGGCAGGGGGCGGAGGGTTACAGACCCCCTGCTGCGTGGCTCTGTGATCCAGGATAAGGACCGCGGCATAAGATCTCTAACTGCCCTCCCCCGCCACAAAGTCACAGATCAACCCCCCCGCCCCCCAGAACATGAAAACCACCTCCCAGACTGACCAGGGTAACTGGTGACTGCACTGTGTGTGTGTCCTGATGCTGGACCTGCCCCCGCCTCTGTAGCCTGCTAAAGGTGACTGTCCTGTCCAAGTAACAAACCCCTTCCCCCCCTTCAGACAGAATCTCCTCTAAAAGACAATCTTGGAAACAGTACTTAACAGAAACAGATGTTTTATTATGAACCGCACATGAAAAGGGGGGGGAGGAAACTTGGACGGGGGCTTGTGTGAGATGGGTAGGAAAGGACTTTTCAAACTTTGTGGAACGAGAGCCTTCTATTGCTGCAGCAGTCTGCAGGGGTTGACTGAAAGTTTTAACGGCCCTTGCCGCCCCTCCTTCTTTGGACTTTTGGTGAGGGGGGTGTGGGACTTGGTGGCGGGGGAGGGCGGTTAGAGAGAGACTGCAGCAGGGCTCCGTCCTCCTGCCTCCGGTCTTGCAGAACATCCACTAGGCGCCGGAGCGTCTCCATTTGCTCCCTCATTAGTCCAAGCAGGGTTTGAGTAGCCTGCTGGTCTTCCTGGCGCCACCTCTCCTCCCGTTCCATGACTGCTCGGTGCATTTGTGACAAGTTCTCCCTCCACTGTGTCGTCTGGGCTGCCTGCTCTCGTGAGCAGTCCATAAGTTCATAGAACATGTCCTCACGCGTCTTCTTCTTCCTCCTCCTAATCTGCGCTAGCCTCTGGGAGTGTGATGCCAGGCTGGGTTGGGAGACAGTCGCAGATGTGTCTGTGGGAATGGGAAAAAGGGAGTGAATTCCTGAGCCAGATAAATGAAGTTGCTAACAAAGAACATAGTCTTTCTCTGTGAACAACACCATGCACTGCACCTTTCACATGCGCACTCAGGACAAGGTCGAATTTTCGGCCCTCGCCTTCAGTGCCTGGGGTCTTGCAGTTGCGATCTGAGAAGCGTGGCAGGACACCTCTACTTTTGTTGCAGGAAAACATGGTAAGCCGTAGACTTGTGGCAGCTTAAAAATTTAATAGTAGCACTGGGCTCCTTTCGCACTGAAAGCAAGGCCACTCTCTGCTGGCAGCAATCAGGGAAGCATGAGCTCTGCCCCTGTCCCACCACCTCGCGGCTGTCCCAGGGAAAGATCCCTGTATGCTGCCCCTCTGCCGCCTCCACCGCGTGGCTGTAAAGCAGTCCCAATACTAACATTCCCCTCCCTAATTTAAAGCAGGGCGTCATGTGCGACATAACGCTGATGAGGATCTCGGAGAGCGACAGGGGACGGATGCTTCGGGAGAGCATGCAGAAGCCAGGGCCGTATGCCGCCATGCTCTGCCGTGCTATGATCCCGGACTACTTAATAGAGTCATGGCGTGGGAACGTGTCTTACCACAGTGGACCTAACAAGATCGCCCTGCCACGGAACCTGATGCGCATGCTTGAGCAGTACCTCCAGGAGAGCTATGCTGAGCTCTCCCAGGAGGACTCTCTGTCAATTCCCGGACATATTGACCGTATTTTCGTGTAACTGTACTGGAAGGGACTACAGAGTGGAGCGTCCTGTGGTTGCCTAATCATGAAAATCCGGACATTATTTGATTTTTTATACATAGTTGGGACTAAATAGTTGCCTAAGGCAAAGAAATCATGAACACCCAATTGCTGATATAGTTAATATTCCTGTTGTGTTATAAATAAAAGTTTCTATGTTTAAATGAGTGAATGAAAACCCCATTGTTAACAATATAAATATTCCAGTTATGTTAAAATTAAATGTTTAGATGTTTAAAGCACTCACTGCTTGATCCTTCCCCTGATTCGGTGTCCGGGGTAACGGCTGGGGACGGTTGGTAGGGGATCTCGGTAAGGGTTATGAAGAGCTCCTGGCTGTCGGGGAAATCAGCGGTGCAAGCGCTGTCGACTGCCTCGTCCTCCTCATCTCCTTCCTCATCTTCCCCGTCCGCTAACATTTCCGACGAGGAACCGGCCGTGGACAATATCCCATCCTCAGAGTCCACGGTCAGTGGTGGGGTAGTGGTGGCGGCCGCACCTAGGATGGAATGCAGTGCCTCGTAGAAACGGGATGTGTGGGGCTGGGATCCGGAGCGTCCGTTTGCCTCTTTGGTTTTTTGGTAGCCTTGTCTCAGCTCCTTGATTTTCACGCGGCACTGCGTTGCATCCCGGCTGTATCCTCTCTCTGCCATGGCTTTAGAGATCTTCTCGTAGATCTTTGCATTCCTTCTTTTGGAGCGCAGCTCTGAAAGCACGGACTCATCGCCCCACACAGCGATGAGATCCAAGACTTCCCGATCAGTCCATGCTGGGGCCCTCTTTCTATTAGATTGCACGGCCATCTCTGCTGGAGAGCTCTGCATCGTTGCCAGTGCTGCTGAGCTCTCCACGCTGTCCAAACAGAAAATGAGATTCAAACTGCCCAGACAGGAAAAGGAATTCAAATTTTCCCGGGGCTTTTCCTGTGTGGCTGGTCAGAGCATCCGAGCTCGAACTGCTGTCCAGAGCGTCAACAGAGTGGTGCACTGTGGGATAGCTCCCGGAGCTATTACCGTCGATTTCCATCCACACCTAGCCTAATTCGATATTGCCATTTCGAATTTAGCGCTACTCCTCTCGTTTTCGAGGAGTACAGAAGTCGAATTTAAGAGAGCTCTATGTCGAACTAAATAGCTTCGTGGTGTGGACGGGTGCAGGGTTAATTCGATGTAACGGCGCTAAATTCGACATAAACTCCTAGTGTAGACCAGGCCTCAGTTCCCAGCTCCCTTAGTCTTCTTTGAATATCTGGCATTTAGTTTCTATGGGTCTCAGTTCCCATCTGTAAAACAGGGATGGTCCTGGTTCTTTTGTCTACTTAGATTGTAAGCTGTGTAGGGCAGGGAATGTCTCTCGGTCTTTACAGCGCCTGGTGCAATGGGGCCTTGGTCTCAGGTGGCGCTACTGAAATATAAGTATAGTTTGGCCTGGATTCACAGATCCGTCCCCTGTAAGTACAGAAGCGAAATCCTCATGCTTTTACAAACTCAGCTACTACTGTGGCGGGGCCTGTAGGAACAGATTCATGTGTTTAGGTCTCACTGACTATGAGAATTAGCTTTGATCGATCTATTTATTTTTTAAATAAATGGAATAAGCAGCGCATGCGGTGGGAGCGAGAGATTTCAGAATGGCTCCTCTTTATTGAGTGCGAAGTGACTTCCTGTTCCTTTCGCTCCTTTGCTGCGAGCGCAAAGAAATTGCATTGCACCGCGCAGGAATTTCCACACTGGGTCAGACTCCTGGTCTATCACTTTCCGTCTGCATCAGTGGCCAATACCAGATACTTCACAGGAAGGGGGACATGATTCAAAGCCTTAAGCCTTGTATACACACCTGGTAGTTGTACTGCTTTAACTATACTGGTGTAGTTAAACCAGAACAACCTCCCTAGCCTGGAGGCAGTAATACCGATATACAAGTGCCTATGCTGTTATAGCTTATTCCATACGAGAAGGGGATTTTACCAGTACAGTAAAACCTCAGAGTTACGAACACCTCAGGAATGCAGGTTGTTTGTAGCTCTGAAATGTTCATAACTCTGAACAAAACGTTATGGTTCTTTCAAAAGTTTACAATTGAACACTGACTTAATACAGCTTTGCAACTTTACTATGCAGAAGAAAAATGCTGCTTTCCCTTTTTATTTTAGTAGTTTACGTTTAACACAGTACTGTCCTGTATTTGCTTTTTTTGGTCTCTGCTGCTGCCTGATTGCATACTTCCGGTTCCAAAGGAGGTGTGTGGTTGACTGGTCAGTTCATAACTCTGGTGTTCGTAACTCTGAGGTTCTCCTGTATAAGTATTTCTGTAAAAAAAAAAAAATCACTTCCCTAACTGAAATGTTCTACCAATACTAAATCAGAGTATAGCCCGTACCTAAATAGATCACTTCATCCAGGCAGCCTGACAGCTGTTTCTTTAATCTAGTGGTCCCCAAACGGTGAGGTATGGCACAGAGGAATGTTTGGGGGAGAGGGGGGTGCAACAGGGTCCAGACCAGCCCCCATGGGGGGCAGGGAGGGAACACCACTTAGCCCCACTCTGCCTCCAGCCCCAACCCCAGCCATAGTTCCAGTGTTGGCCACCAGCTTCCAGTCCCGTTCCTGACCACAGCCCCAGCCACAGCTCCAGCCCTGGCCCCGACTGCGGCTCTACTCCTGGCCTCGGCTCCTGATCACGGCTCTGAGGGGGGGCGCAGACCAGGTAAGATGGTGGCATGAGTGAAAAAGTTTGGGGACCACTGCTTTAATCCATGCACAGTGCTTAGACCTCATGGTGATAAACTCTGTCAGTCCCTAATACAGCCAAATACTTAAACACATGAGTAGTTCCATTAACGTTGATTGAGATTTCTCACATGCTTAAACTTCAGTATTTGTCCTAGGTGCTTTTCACATTGTTTCGTATAGCAGACAATCTTAAAGGCAGGAGGAGAACTAAAATATTGAATAGGTTGCTTTGATCCGGACACAATTTTTCATTACTGATGCTGGCAAAGAAACTTGATAGTGGTTAGGCTGCTGGAGTGCTAAGAACATTGCTGATCACGCTGACCAACATTGTACCATTGTTTCCATGTACTCCCGGGTCTGTCTTTCTGTATCCATCTGTTGTCTCTTGTCTTAAACTGAGATTGTATACTCTTGTCTCCTGTTCCATGTTTGTACAGTGCCTAGCACAAAGGGCTCCTGGTCCTTGACAGGGGCTCCTTGGCACTACAGTAATACAAATAAATAATAGTAATTAGAAAAGTAAAAAGTGAAGAATACAGTCTGTGATGGCCCAGTGCCATTTATTCATTGTTTTCAGTGACTGGAGCAAAGAAAGATACTGCGGTGTAGGTAGTTCTTTCATCAGTGGGTGATTTCTGTGTCCACTGCACACATAGGGCAGATTCTGCTACATGTATTCATATTGAATAGTAGTTGGGAAACATAAGAATTGCCAGACTGGGTCTGTGCCAAGGTTCATCTAGCCCAGTATCCTGTCTCTGACAACGTTCCAGAAGATGTCAGAGCTTTGCTGTAGCAGATGTGGGATAATCTGCCCCCAGACAGATCTCATCCTGGCGTCTAATGCGAGACTCCTTCTGCCCCACAACATAAGATGTTTACAAGCAGGAATCAGGCTCACAGATTTTTAATTTTAAAATAAGTGGGATTGAGACATCGCCAGACTATGAAATTAAAGGAGCGCTGAGCAATCTAATAATGGCTTAAAAACATCCAACTTGCATATTTTCCCAGTGGCTTTGAAATTGTTGTGGAATTAATCTGCCAGGGAAAATGCACTATCCACAGCCAATCTATCATCCCTAGGGATAGGCCAAACTCTGATTCCCTTGCTGTGAATAGTATTTCACTCCCTGATTAATTAATGCCATTGATTTTGAAAAAAAAAAATTGAGATTGTTTACTCTAGAAAGTTGATGACTATAAGGGGACATAATTGTCCTAACACCTAGGTACCATATTCATAGACCAGGATCCCCTTGTACTAGTTGCTGTACAAGCATATTGTTAAATGCTGATCTTGAATCCAGGCCCACAGGATTTTCGGGAAGCAGCCCTGGGATGCTTCACCAGTGCTACTCAGACCTCAGTGGTTTTATATATATATATATTTCTCAAAGCAAATAAATAAATAACTTGCTAACTTAATTGGTTAATAACAGAGTAAAAGCATACAGATTGGTTAATAACTTAGATTGGTTAATAATTAACTCACACAGTGTTTTAATATTGTGTGCTGCAAAGAGCCGGAGTTGGAGTGCCTGGGATTGGGAACTCACCGACTTGGTTGGGCCAGCTGCCAGGGTTCTATGAGCCACTTCCTGACTGGCCACATAGTCTTGGCCCTGATTGCCTGGTGACTCTATATAAATTTCCTATTTTGCTACTAGCCTTGTCTGTGCAACAGGCCATTGCCTTGCTAGTGCTGGCCTCACCTGACCCTGCCTTGCCCTTGCTGTGCCTTCCCCTTGGATTGGATCTCACCATGATCAGACTTCTTGCATGAACTCTGTTCAGGACTCCCTTTTGCCCCGCCTTACTGCCGGACATTACCCACAGAACAAAAAGACAGTCTCTGCCCTAAGGGTCTTAGAAACTTAGTATGAAACAAGAGACAACAGAGGTGTATGAACACAGGCGCTGGCTTCCAATTGTCTTGGGGGTGCTCAACCCCCGCTCAGCCCCAAGCCCTGCCCCCACTCCACCCCTTCCCCCAATGCCCCACCCCACGTCTTCCCGCCCCTGCGCTGCTCCCGCCCCGCCTCTTCCCGCACCCTTCCCTAAGCGCGCCCCCTCCCTGCTCCTCCCCCTCCCTCCCAACTCCTCCTGTACACCTCGGAACAGCTGATCCATGGGGGGCAGGAGGCACTGGGAGGGAAGGGGAGGAGTTGATCGGCCAGGCCGCTGGTGGGCAGGAGACACTGGGAGGGAAGGGGGGAGCTTGGCTGCTAAGCACCCATTAATTTTTTTCTGTGGGTGCTCCAGCCCTGGAGCACTCATGGAGTCAGCGCCTATGGGTATGGACAAACATGGGAATACAAGGAAACAACGAGACAATATTGGTCAGTGTGATAGACAACGGTCTCTGCACATCAACAAAGACCAAAACATTGTTGAGGTTTGTTTGTTTTTTGACATCCTAGCAAAGTAGATTTTTGAGAAGTTTTGAGAAGTGGAAAATGAGGTAGTGCTGCAGGAATTTCTGTTCTTCCTGTCTTGTAGCAAAAGAAGAAGGCGGGATCACTTGACGATTACCTGTTCTGTTCATTCCCTCTGAAGCACCTGCCTTGGCCACTTTCAGAGAACAGGATACTGGGCTAGATAGAACTAGAGCCATTCTAATGAAAAGGGGACATGCAATGAAATGAAAAGGTGGGAAATTTCAAAACCAATAAAAGGAAATACTTTTTTGTGCCACCTGGAATTAGCCTGCGGAACTCATTGCTACAGGAAGTCGTTGAGGACAAGAACACAGCAGGATTTATTTGGCGAACAAGAATATCCAGAACTGTTATAATGAACAACAACACATTCTGTCAGGGATAGTAAACCTCATGCTTCATGGCTTAAGCCAATCTCTAAAGTGCTACCCCTGGTGTAAATGACAACACAAGGGAAAAAGCCTCTGGTGTGGGTGAGGGAATGGAGAATTCTGATTTGGGTTCCAATTGTAAAAAGAGGACAAAAAGGTCAAGACAGAGGAGAATTAGCCCCACAAGAGGCTGGTGCCGTTTATCCTGAAAAGATAACAACTGCCTGAATCTTTACATTTATTTCAGTGGGACAGCAGTTGGAGTAAACAAGAGCATAATCCAGCTGTGGCTTTTCAGATGTTTTGTCTCACAAAAGGGTTGGGAAGGAGATTCTAAACATATTAAATAAACTGTTAAAAGCCTAATTTAGTTAGGAAGGAAAGAATGGCTCAGTGGTTTGGGTTGCCCGCCTTAAATTTAGGTCATATAGGTTCAATTCTCTTTATGTCTACACTACAGACTTTACAATGGTGCTGTGCCGCTATAAGGTCTCCCGTGTCGAGTTCTCCTGTGGGCATAATTAAACCACCCTTAACGAGCAGGGATAGCTTTGTCAGCGGGAGCGCAGCTCCTGACGACGATGCGCTGTCCACACCAATGCTTTTTGTCGCTAAAATTTTTGTTGTTCAGAGTTGGTTTTTTCCACACCCCGGAGCAACAAAAGTTTTAGCCACAAAAATGCCAATGTAAACATAGTCTAGGCAAATACAATTTAGATGGGGCTACTATAAGGTGGGTGCATAACTGGCTGGATAACTATACTCAGTAGTTATTAATGGTTCCCAATCCTGCTGGAAAGGTATAACAAGTGAGGTTCCGCAGGGGTCTGTTTTGGGACCGGCTCTGTTCAATATCTTCATCAACGACTTAGATTTTGGCATAGAAAGTACCCTTATTAAGTTTGCAGATGATACCAAACAGGGAGGGATTGCAACTGCTTTGGAGGACAGGGTCATAATTCAAAATGATCTGGACAAATTGGAGAAATGGTCTGAGGTAAACAGGATGAAGTTTAACAAAGACAAATGCAAAGTGCTCCACTTAGGAAGGAAAAATCAGTTTCACACATATAGAATAGGAAGAGATTGTCTAGGAAGGAGTACGTCAGAAAGGGATCTAGGGGTTATCGTGGACCACAAGCTAAACATGAGTCATGCTGTTGCAAAAAAAGCAAACATGATTCTGGGATGCATTAACAGGTGTGTTGTGAGCAAGACACGAGAAGTCATTCTTCTACTCTACTCTGCGCTGGTTAGGCCTCAACTGGAGTATTGTGTCCAGTTCTGGGCACCGCATTTCAAGAAAGATGTGGAGAAATTGGAGAGGGTCCAGAGAAGAGCAACAAGAATGAGTAAAGGTCTTGAGAACATGACCTATGAAGGAAGGCTGAAAGAATTGGGTTTGTTTAGTTTGGAAAAGAGAAGACTGAGAGGGGACATGATAGCAGTTTTCAGGTATCTAAAAGGGTGTCATAAGGAGGAGGGAGAAAACTTGTTCACCTAAGCCTCTAAGGATAGAACAAGAAGCAACGGGCTTAAACTGCAGCAAGGGAGGTTTAAGTTGGACATTAAGAAAAAGTTCCTAACTGTCAGGGTGATTAAACACTGGAATAAATTGCCTAGGGAGGTTGTGGAATCTCCATCTCTGGAGATATTTAAAAGTAGGTTAGATAAATGTCTATCAGGGATGGTCTAGACAGTATTTGGTCCTGCCATGAGGGCAGGGGACCGGACTCGATGACCTCTCGAGGTCCCTTCCAGTCCTAGAATCTATGAATCTAAGCTCCAAAGCTTGTCTCTCACCAACAGAAGTTAGCCCAATAACAGATATTATCTCACCCCACCTTGTCTTGCTCATCATTGGAATTGGAAAAGGTTCAGAAAAGGGCAACAAATATTATTAGGGGTATGGAACAGCTTCCATAGGAGGGGAGATTAATCAGACTGGGACTTTTCATCTTGGAAAAGAGACAACTATGGGTGCATATGATAGAGGTCTATAAAATTGTGTGTGGAGAAAGTAAAGAAGGAAGTGTTATTTACTCCTTCTCATAACACAAGAACTAGGGGTCACCAAATGAAATTACTAGGCAGCAGGTTTAAAACAAACAAAAGGAAGTATTTCTTCATACAACACACAGTCAGCCTGTGGAACTCTTTGCTGGAGGATGTTGTGAAAGCCAAGACTATAACAGGGTTCAAAAAAGAACTAGATAAGTTCATGGAGGATAAGTCCATCAAAGGCTATTAGCCAGGATGATCAGGTGTCCCTAGCCTCTGTTTGCCAGAAGCTGGGAATGGGCGACAGGGGATGGATCACTTGATGATTGCCTGTGCTGTTCATTCCCTCTAGGGCACCTGGCATTGGCCGCTGTCAGAAGACAGGATACTGGGCTAGATGGGCCATTGGTCTGACCCAGTATGGCCCTTCTTACGTTTTTATCATAGGTCACTTAGACTGTTTGTGCCTCAGTTTCCCATGGAGCTACCCTGCGTCCCAGCAGTGCTGGGAGGAGGATGCCGAGGCTAGATGAAAGCTTGTGTGACACTGGGATACCATGGTGCCGTGGGCTGCAGCTAGAGACACATCTGGAACGAGCACTAGGTTCTGCCAGGGAGCGGAGGGGCCGGGGAAAGCGGAGTCTGTCTCGGCTGCCTCTAGAGGGCTCTGGCTCTGGCTGCGCTCTGTGTTTCCTCCGGCCCGGATACCGGGGTTTGGTTTCCGGAGCGAGACGGGGTGACTGGTAGTGGCGGCGGGCGCCAGCTCTATTGTGACCCGAGATCGCAGACTGAGCCGCTGCTGCGGGGGGTCGGAAACCTGCGTTAACCCCGCTCTGTGCCCAGCCGGCGGGACTTTCTGCGGGGGCTGGAACCAGCCCCTGGGGCAGCCCCGGGCTCTGCCGACATCAGCCCCTGAGCCGGAGCCTGCAGGTGAGAGGAGAGACCCGGGCGAAAGGGCTGGGGCCGGGCAGGAAAGTGACTCTGCATCACCGGCCCCTCCTCGCCCCAGCTCTGCTCCCGGGGGGGCGGGGGTCTGCGAGTCCCAGAGCTGCTGCCCTCCCTGATCCCCCCCGGCTCTGCCCCTCTGAGCGCCTGCAGGAGCCGAGCCAGCTCCGGGAGAGCGAACGCCCCGCCCCGGGCCGGGCCAGGGACCGAGTCTCCCAGCCCGAGGGGAGGGGGTGGGAGGGACACAGGGGGAGAGACTGGCAGGAGCAATCAGTGGGGTGGGAAGTTATTATGGGCTCCCAAGGGGCCCAGTTTTGTGCCCACCCTCTGGGTGACGAATCTTGCCAGTGACGCATGGTTAGAGGATTCCCCTTTGGGGGGTTGCCCCAGGCCTGGAAACAGGGCTTGCTGGGGGTTCCCCACATCTCCCCAAACAAAGGGGGTGGGGATGAACCCAGAGCACCTCTGGGGACCAGGGTATTGCAGGGAGTCAGAGGCCACCAGGGAGGGGAGGGGGATTCTGGAGGACCGTGTCTGGGAGGAGAGTTGGTGGGGACAGCCCGTAGCACTGCAGGTAACATGGGGTGAGCCCTTGGTAACAGGCAGCAGGTTGTTGTGGGTGTAGGGGGATCCTGAGGCAGGCTGGGGTTGGCCTTGTAGGAATCTGGGGAGGGTTGTAGGGAAGCTGGGGCAGCCCCCCTCATTTTACCCCTCTCCTCACCAGCCTCCCCAATTCTGTCCTGTCCCCTTTCAGTCCCTACCCCTCCTTCTGTCCCCATGGGCAGGCTATAGACCCTTCTATTCAGCCCTCTGCTTGTTATCACCCTCCCGCAGGCTGCTGCTGGGGTTCAGAGGGAGCAGAGAGCCCTCCCGGCTGCCTAACCCAGCACCATACACTCCCTCTCCCTCCCCCCCCCGTTTCTGCGAGGGAGCAGGGATCCTTGCTGGGAGCAGGGCAGGACCGAACTGCCAGTCATGAAAGTGTCACACTGGGAAGCCCCGGGAGCCAAACCTGCCCAGACCCATTTACTGCAGCATCCCTGGGCAGATTCACTTTCCCCTGAACAAGGTGAGGAGCAGAAAGAGAGGAAAAGTCAGTTCTGCCTGGTCCCCGTGCTGTTCTGCCTGTGCCCAAGGGGAATCCCCCAAAACAGGCAGCTTCTTGGGTTCCGCACGTGAGTCCAGACTCTGTTCCTGGCAGGGTTTAAAAATGTTTGGATGGCTTTAGTCCTGGTGGGAGGGGCCGAGTCTGCTAAAGTGACACAGGGGGCTCGTTTACAGTAGAAGCGCTGCAGCGGCGCAGCTGTACAGGGCATCTGGTGAAGATGCTCTAAGCTGACGGGAGCGAGCTGTCCCATCAGCATAATAAAACCATCTCCATAAGAGGCGGTAGCTAAGCCGGCGGGCAAAGCTCTGCCACCCACATAGCGCTGTCCACACTGGCACGTAGGTCGGTGTAATTTACATCGTTCAAGGGGCATGGCTTATTCACCCCCCGAGCGACATAATTACACCGACATAACCTGTCGTTGTAGACAAGCCCTCAGCGTTTTCCCAGCAAGGCAGAGCCATAGGTGCTGGAACAATTTTTATAGTGGGGGTGCTGAAAGCCATTAAACAAAACTGTAAACCCTGTAAATGATGGAAATGACTTCAAACCAAGCACCCCCAGCACCCATGGCAGAGCCTAGTGTCTGTCTGCAAGGAAAAAGCCTAAGGGGTGAAGTGGACTAAAGCACCTTCTAGAACTTCCCCAGTCACCGGCTGCAGCATAACAGGCCCTTTTCTCTCCAGATCGTCCCAACCCGCCTGGGGCATGGAGCAAGTTCTCTTCAGCTCAGTGAGGGTATTTTTAGTGAGCTGCTGGAGGAGGAAAGGGACAGTAAATGCAGCAGGGGAAGGAAGGGAGGGGCATGACAGGTCTGCTGCGACTTGTGTGACTCCGGGTCTGAGTTTTGGGAACAGGCCTGTTGGGGAGGGTGTAGAATTCACCTGTCAATGGAACAAATCCTGGAATACCTGGAACTCAGCCCTGTCCTCTGTATGGCAGGGAGCTCTCAGTGTCCGTCCACATTTAAACACTACAGTGACACTGCTGCAGGGCTTCCATGTAGACGCTCACTACATGATGGGAGGGGTTCTCCCGTCACTGTAGCTAATCCACATCCATCGACCGAGCGCTGTCTAGGTTAGGTTAGCTTGGCTTCACTACATCTCTCAAGAGTGTGGATTTTTCACACCCCTGACCAACATAGTTAGACCGATGTAAGTTTTCAGTGTAGACCAGCCCTGTGGGTCCCAAACACGGGACTGATCAGCCGCTACAGAGCTGGGGCGGCCAAAGAGAGGAAAGTGCAGGGTGTGGTGGCGTGTTGTTGGCTGATTTGTGTGGGAGGTGGGTCTGCAATGAGCAGGGACAAAGAGCCACCATCTAGGCCCGAGTGGCAGACTCATCCTCTGGTATACCTGCATGAAGCCAGGCCTGTTCTCTGAGGGGCGTTGTCGTGGTGTTACTGTCTCCAAACACCCCCTCATGGCACAGCCCTGCAGGCACCCCACCTTCTGGTTCCCCTTCTCAGGCTCCACAGCACGTTCTTCTGTGTCCAATATTACCCCTACCCTTTATTATCCCACACGGTACAAAATTGCCCCTAACACAGTCCATTCCCCCTGCCCCCCGGTACACACAGCTCCTTCGACACAGTTGAACGACACACCTCATACCCTGCTCAGGCATCTCTCACTTGCCCCTCCTGCCTCTTTCAGTCTCTTCTCAGCTGTCTCTTGCCTGCCCCTTTCCTGAGTCTTTCTCCCCAGCAAACCTTTCTAATTCTCTGCAGCTTCCCCCCTGCACCTTAGCAAGGATCTTCCTTGGGAGCCCTTCACTGGGAGCCGACCTCCTGCTCCCAGGTCTCCATGGATTAGCCCCAGTGGGACACACCTGTGCTGCTAGGGTGACCAGGTAGCAAGAATGAAAAATTGGGACCCGTTTTTTCAGGGAGCAGGGTGTATAAAGACAAAGCCCCTGCTATCAGGAGGTCTGGGCACCTGAGGTATAGGGGTGCTGGACCCACTTCTTTTCCAAGGTGCACAGGTGCAACGTATGGGAGATGGGCAGCAGGTACTGAGCAGGGGGCGTTTGTCGTTACAGCCGCTGGTGACGTTAGAGGAGGCGACTGTTTCACCATGGAGCCCTGGGTGATGCTGGATCCACGGCAGAGAGCCCTGTATCGGGACGTCATGCAGGAAAGCTATGAGACCCTGATGTCCCTGGGTGAGGAACTCTTTTCATCTCTCCCTTCTCTTCTCTCCAACTTAAATCCACTCCTTCCTGCCCCTCCTCTTTCCCCTCTCCATGAAGACGGGACCGGGAGGAGAAGAAAGGCAGGGAGCTGCAGCCTAGGAAGCCAGATGTGAGGAAGCAGGTATCATGCCGGTGTGGCTAGAAAGCCCCACAGGAATCCTTGACACTGATTGAGTATTAAACGTTTCATGAATCCTAAGCAAGTTGCCACAGAGCACTGTGCTTTGCTGATAGCGAAGGGCAGACTGAGGAGCTGTCGTAGGATTAAGGAGCGGCAGGAAGTAGCCAGGGGCTGGATAAGTGGAAAGGACGCAGGGCTCGAGGTGGTCCACAGTTCTCAAACCAGATGTTTTTTCTTAGGAAGAGTCGGCTTCCACCTCCCCACCCCCCCCCCCACCCCTCCAAAAAAAAAAGATTTCCCCCCCCAAAGAATTGTCAAAGTTTTTCGGGGGGTGGGGGGGGGAGAAAAGAAGCCACTTTTTTTGGATACTTGTTTTCCCGAAATTTGTATCAAAGCCATTATCAACAGTGTTTTTTTGTTTCCCAAGAAATGGAATTTCGGGGGGAAATTGAATTAAAAAAAAATGTGGGACACTGAGATGAAAACAACTTTGCAATCTGTTGCCTGAATATTGATTTATTTGTTCATTTTTCAACCCACTCTCTCCGTGGGAGCTGGAGTCTGACAGGAAGGGTCTGACGCCAGGGCAAGGGGATACCGGGGAGAGGCAGAGGGGACCGGATGACGACCGAAACCGTGGAGCGAGGAGGGGGCTGAGGACAGAGGCCACAAGTCCAGAGGCGGAGCTGGCAGATCCGCGAGTGCGGTGGGAGGAGGACGCGGAGGGACGGCCTGGGGGAAATGAGGTCAGGGCTGTGGCAGTGGAGAGTGCAATGAGGATGTGTTTGGGGGGATAGATCAGGCCAGGAGCTGGTTGCTAGCTCGGCTAGTGGAGAGGGGGAAGTTGGGCTGGATGGAAGCAGCGCACAGAAGCCCAGAACCTCAAAGGTATTTAGGAGCTGGGCCGGAGAGGGATGGAGGGAGAGGAGAGATGGAGAAATCATCTAGAGTGGAGGAGAACAGAGGCGTGCCTGAAAGGGGAGGCGCCAGAGGAAAGAGATTTTGGCGGGGGATAAGAAGGGCTGGCAGGCAGGAGGCGATGGGGTTTGAAAGGAGGAAACCGAAGAAACTGAGGAGGTGAACTGAAGATCTGAGGTGAAGTAGGGATACTGTCAGTTTCCCAGTTCAGTAACCAGGAGGAACTGGCTGGCTGGCGTCTGTCAGGGCCCCAGACTGCCCAGGCTAATGCATGAGAATTCAGGCACCTTGGATGGTCCCAGACATACTAACATTGGTTGTAGGTGCTTGGACCCCCCCTTCCACCACAAACAGCTCTGGGTTGGCTCTCCCAGCATTTGCAGGAGAGCATCATTAGCTCTTTTTTTTTTTTTTTTTTTTTTTTTTTTTTTTTTACAGAGGAGGCCCGGGGTAAAATGAGTGGAAGAACCAGGAATTAAACCTGGGTCTCCTTACTGACCACATTGCCGCTCCTCGGCTGCTGTGAACGGTCCGTAATACAGCCCTGTGAACAACAGCAAACTGAAATCTGTGTCATTTATAGATTTAGTGCAAAATCTGCTTTTTTTATTGATAGTCTACACGCTCTAGGCCGGGGGAAGGAAGGTGTCTGCAGAGTCAGAGGACAAAAGGGGAGGATGGCTCGGCCTAGCGCAGAGCAGGATGACACAGTCAAGGCCTTTGGTCTACACCAGAGAATGAAGCCATTCGAGCTGAACAGCTGTAATCCCAAGGGGCTCAGTGCTGGCCCGTCTTACTGAACCACTGCAGGTTTGTCCTGCATTCACCTCCCAAACGGCAGTGCCCTCTGGGTAGCCTCTCCGACAGCTGGAGAGTCCACTGACGCTGCTGTGAGTTTTGTTACGGCAGCTTCGAGTGACCCCAACCGAGACTGGGGTTCTGTTGTACTTTGCCCCACCCTCAAACCTAGCCAATGGGGATGCCGGCTCTGAAGAGCTTGTACTTCAAACAGATAAAGGGAGGGAGGGAAAACAGAGGCAGTGACTCGCCCGAGGTCACCCAGGAATAGAATCTGGGCATCCCGACTGCCAGCCCAGCGCAGTGTCCACAGGACTGGCTGTGGTTCAGCCGCAGGACTTGTCGGGCAGTTATAGAATCATAGACTTTAAGGTCAGAAGGGACCATTATGATCATCTAGTCCAACCTCCTGCACATCGCAGGCCACAGAATCTCACCCACTCATTCCTGTAACAAACCCCTAACCTATATCTGAGCCCCTGAAGTCCTCAAATCATGGTTTAAAGACTTCAAGGTGCAGAGAATCCTCCAGCAAGTGACCTGTGCCCCACGTTACAGAGGAAGGCAAAAAAACCCCAGGGCCTCTGCCAATCTGGCCTGGAGGAAAATTCCTTCCCAGCCCCAAATATGGCGATCAGCTAAACCCTGAGCATGTGGGCAAGACTCACCAGCCAGACACCCAGGAAAGAATTCTCTGTAGTAACTCAGATCCCACCCCATCTAATATCTCATCACAAGCCATTGGGCATATTTACCGCTAATAGTCAAAGATCAATTAATTGCCAAAATTAGGCTATCCCATCATACCGTCCCCTCCATAAACTTATCAAGCTTAGTCTTGAAGCCAGATACGTCTTTTGCCTCCACTACTCCCCTTGGCAGACTGTTCCAGAACTTCACTCCTCTGATGGTTAGAAACCTTCCTCTAATTTCAAGTCTAAACTTCCTGACAGCCAGTTTATATCCATTTGTTCTTGTGTCCACACTGGTAATGAGCTTAAATAATTCCTCTCCCTCCCTGGTATTTATCCCTCTGATGTATTTATAGAGGGAAATCATATCTCCCCTCAGCCTTCTTTTGGTTAGGCTAAACAAGCCAAGCTCTTTGAGTCTCCTTTCATATGACAGGTTTTCCATTCCTCCGGTCATCCTAGTAGCCCTTCTCTGTACCTGTTCCAGTTTGAATTCATCCTTCTTAAACATGGGAGACCAGAACTGCACACAGTATTCCAGATGAGATCTCACCACTGCCTTATATAATGGTACTAACACCTTCTTATCTCTACTGGAAATACCTCGCCTGATGCATCCCAAGACCGCATTAGCTTTTTTCATGGCCATATCACATTGGTGACTCATAGTCATCCTGTGATGAACCAATACTCTGAGGTCTTTCTCCTCCTCTGTTACTTCCAACTGATGCGTCCCCAACTTATAACCAAAATTCTTGTTATTAATCCCTAAATGCATGACCTTGCACTTTTCACTATTAAATTTCATCCTATTACTTTTACTCCCGTTTACAAGGTCATCCAGATCTTCCTGTATGATATCCCGGTCCTTCTCGGTATTGGCAATACCTCCCAGCTTTGTGTCATCCGCAAACTTTATTAGCACATTCCCACTTTTTGTGCCAAGGTCAGTAATAAAAAGATAAAATAAGATTGGTCCCAAAACCGATCCCTGAGGAACTCCACTAGTAACCTCCCTCCAGCCTGACAGTTCACCTTTCAGTATGACCCGTTGTAGTCTCCCCTTTAACCAGTTCCTTATCCACCTTTCAGTTTTCATATTGATCCCTAACTTTTCCAATTTAGCTAATAATTCCCCATGTGGAACTGTATCAAATGCCTTACTGAAATCGAGGTAAATTAGATCCACTGCATTTCCTTTGTCTAAAAAATCTGTTACCTTCTCAAAGAAGGAGATCAGGTTGGTTTGGCACGATCTACCTTTTGTAAAACCATGTTGTATTTTGTCCCAATTACCACTGACCTCAATGTCCTTAACTACTTTCTCCTTCAAAAATTTTTCCAAGACCTTGCATACTACAGATGTCAAACTAACAGGCCTGTGGTTACCCGGATCACTTTTTTTCCCCTTTCTTAAAAATAGGAACTATGTTAGCAATTCTCCAGTCATACGGTACAACCCCTGAGTTTATAGATTCATTAAAAATTCCTGCTAATGGGCTTGCAATTTCATGTGCCAGTTCCTTTAATATTCTTGGATGAAGATTAGCTGGGCCCCCCAATTTAGTTCCACTAAGCTGTTCGAGTTTGGCTTCCACCTCGGATGTGGTAATATCTACCTCCATATCCTCATTCCCATTTGTCACCCTACCATTATCCCATAGCTCCTCATTAGCCTCATTAAAGACTGAGGCAAAGTATTTGTTTAAATATTGGGCTATGCCTAGATTATCCTTAACCTCCACTCCATCCTCAGTGTTTAGCGGTCCCACTTCTTCTCTCTTTGTTTTCTTCTTATTTATATGGCTATAGAACCTTTTACTATTGGTTTTAATTCCCTTTGCAAGGTCCAACTCTACATGGTTTTTGGCCTTTCTCACTTTATCGCTACATGTTCTGACCTCAATAAGGTAGCTTTCCTTGCTGATCCCTCCCATCTTCCACTCCTTGTAGGCTTTCTGCCTTTTTTTAATCACCTCTCTGAGATGCTTGCTCATCCAGCTTGGTCTATAACTCCTGCCTATGAATTTTTTCCCCTTTCTTGGGATGCAGACTTCTGATAGTTTCTGCAACTTTGACTTGAAGTAATTCCAGGCCTCCTCCGCCTTTAGATCCACAAGTTCTTCTGTCCAATCCACTTCCCTAACTAATTTCCTTAATTTTTTTAAGTTAACCCTTTTGAAATCAAAAACCCTAGTCACAGATCTATTTTTGTTTATCCTTCCATTTAGTTTGAACTTAATTAGCTCATGATCGCTCGAACCAAGGTTGTCCTCTACAATCATTTCTTCTATGAGGTCCTCACTATTCACCAAAACCAAATCTAAAATGGCATCCCCTCTTGTTGGTTCAGCAACTACTTGGTGAAGGAATCCATCAGCTATCACATCCAGGAAAAACTGAGCCCTATTATTATTACTAGCACTTGTCCTCCAGTCTATATCTGGGAAGTTAAAGTCTCCCATGATCACACAATTCCCATTAGTATTTACTTCATTAAAAACATTAAAGAGGTCTCTATCCATATCCAAATCAGATCCTGGTGGTCTATAGCACACCCCAAGCACTATCCCAAGGGAGGCTCTAGTAGCTTTCTTCTCCAATGTGATTTTTGCCCAGACAGACTCTGCTAGCTTACCTTCACTGCGGCACTAACACCGTGGTGGGGTGTGGATCAGCGTTCACGTCGCCCTCCCCGTCAGTACCCGGCCCGGGGAAGCTAATGATCCAACCAATGGGCCCAATTCGGTGATGAACCCTGGTCACATGCCCCCTGAGGCATGTCACACATAAGCTAAGAAGACTAATGCAGGTCAGACTTCAGCCCTGGAAAGTCCTTACTCGCATAGCCCGGGTCATAACTGTGCGCAGCACGTTTGCAAGCGACCCAGGGCATGCTACAAGCGTGCGGGGAGGTTGAAACAGCTCTTAGCATGGTTAATTTCTCTGGTGCAGTCAAGGCCGCAGAGTGGACAGAACAGCAACATCTATGGTCGTCTTCTAGGGCTGGGCAGGCTATAAAGACCAGAGGATGGGCCAGAGGACAGGAGGTTTGTAGGAGATGGACAGAGAGGAACGACAGTAAGCGAGTGTAAAAGAAGAAGGCACAGACTTGAAGGCTGTGAGCTTGAAGTCAGTAGAGATAAGGGGAGAAAGAGACCAGAGGAGTTAGGGAAGTTGTGAGCGGCAGGGGCAGGAGGATGAACTGAGGGACAGGGAAATGAGATGAGGCCTGGATCGGAAAGAGAGAGAACACATCACAGAGACCAGGCCAGGAGAGAGGGATTCAGCTGTTGAACAGCTGAGCCAGCAAAGAGCTGGGGAAGAAAAGAGACCCCCAGGACAAGGGGGCAGCCAGAGAGGCAGAATCAGAGAGCAAGGAGCTGGAGTAGAGACACCTAATGAACCCTGATATCACCTGTTTTTCCCCCACGAGCACTATTTCCGATTTCTAAACCCGACCTGATCTCCTGGATGGAACGAGGGGAGGAGCCGTCCGCCCGGGATTTCCAGGGACGGGAGAGCCCCCGAGGAGCCCACACAGGTGAGCAACCGGGTGAATCAGACTCCCCCGGCCCATCCACCTCGGTGAATGGGGCACAAACGACACAGCCGCTGGAATTCCCGTGAGCTCCCGGCTTCTGCCTCCTCCCACCCGGGTCAGGTTTGTAGCCCGCAGCAGGTGTTGTGGCTATAGCTGGTTGGAATTTGCTCATTAAAACTTTTTCTTTTTTTTAAGAGGGAGGACCAAAAAAAAGGAGTGTTTTCACCAAAACAAACATTTTTGCAGGAAATCTTCATTTTGGTCAGAATTTCCACTTTTTCAACCCAAAACTAGAAAATCAAAATAATCTGCTTTTCTTTAATTAAAAAAAAAAAAAAAAAAAGTTTTGCAATAAAATTATTGGTTGGTTGGTTGATTTATGAAAACTGAACATTTTTAGAGACAGCTCAAAGTTTTAAACTGCAGATGGTTTTTCGAAAACTGAAAATTAAGAGAAAGGGATTTCAGACTAGATGTCCCGGTGGGTCCCTTTTTAGCCTTAAATTCTGTGACTTTTCTGACTTCAGGTTCTTACAGTGACATTTTTGGGGTAGGAAATTAAATAAAATTAAAAACCACCTAAAAAAAATTCCCACGAATCATAATTGTCGCTTTTCAACTAACTCCAGATGTGTATTTGTGGCAGACGTCAGTCATGGTTCCCCAACCGTCCTGGCTTGTACCTGGCAGCAGCTCCCTTCCCCGGAGTCTTCAGATGGGATGTGAAGGCAGAATAAACCCCTTCCTCTCTCTTCTTTGGGGAAATCCGGGTACCTTTCCCCCCCCATGCCCCTGTGCAGGGAGTGACTCATGCCTGGACTCTCTCTCCCTTTATCCCAGCAGCTGATGGTTTGGTGAGCGACAACGAGGAGGAGGATGCTGACGAGGAGGAAGAGGAGGAGGAAGGCTCAGAGGAGCTGGAACCACGCACGTCTCAGAACCCTGAGTGGGAAAAGAGCCCTGCCGACTCCGATGAACAAAAGAAAGCCCAGCCAGGGAAGAAGCATGACAAAGCCACGCAGCGCGGCCCAGGCCTGAGGAAGCCAAAGGGCACGGTGGCCCAGACTCGCTGTGGCGACTGCAGGAAGAGTTTCGAGTGTGGGGTGGCTGGGGGCCGGCAGCGGAAGGGCAAGCCGGCCGAGGAGCGCGCCAAACCCTTCCGCTGCCAGGACTGCGGCAAGAGCTTCATCTGGGCCTCGCACCTGGAGCGGCACCGGCGCATCCACACCGGCGAGCGCCCCTTCCGCTGCCCCGAGTGTGGGGAAAGCTACAGCCAGAGCTCCCACCTGCTGCAGCATCGCCGCACCCACACCAGCGACCGACCCCACAAGTGCGGCGACTGCGGGAAGCGCTTCGCCCGGCCTGACGAGCTGGCCGCCCACCAGCAGGGCCACGCGGCAGACAAACCCCACAAGTGCAGCCACTGCGGCAAGGGCTTCATCTGGGCCTCCCACCTAGAGCGGCACCGGCGCATCCACACCGGCGAAAAGCCCTTCAAATGCCCCGAGTGCGGGGAATCCTTCAGCCAGAGCTCCCATCTGGCGAAGCACCGGCGCAGCCACACAGGGGAGCGCCCCTACCGCTGCCCGCACTGCGGGAAAAGTTTCTGTCAGAGCTCGGACCTAGCCCGCCACAAGCGGACCCACCTGGGAAAGAAACCCCTGCGCTGCGGCGACTGCGGGAAGTGCTTCCGGGCCGGCCCGGCCCTGGCCCGGCACCAGCGCTCCCACCGGCGGGAGAGGGCCCACCGCTGCGGTGACTGCGGCAAAGGCTTCGTCTGGGCCTCTCACCTGGAGCGGCACCGGCGGGTCCACACGGGCGAGCGCCCCTTCCCCTGCACCAGCTGTGGGGAGCGCTTCGCCCAGAAGGCCCACCTGCTCCAGCACCGCAAGACCCACTCCCCCGACCGGCCTTACAAGTGCGGGGACTGCGGCAAGCGCTTCGGGGACAACGCCGCCTTCCTGGCCCACCAGCAGGGCCATGCAGCGGAGAAGAGCTACAAGTGCGGCGACTGCGGGAAAGGCTTCGCCTGGGTCTCCCACCTGGAGCGGCACCGGCGCATCCACACCGGAGAAAAGCCTTTCAAATGCCCCGAGTGCGGGGAATCCTTCAGCCAGAGCTCGCATCTCACCAAGCACCAGCGCAGCCACCTGGGCAAGCGGCCCTACAAGTGTAGCGAGTGCGGGAAGGCCTTCGGCCTCACTCTCGACCTCATCATCCACCAGCGGACCCACATGGGTGGCAAACCCTATAAGTGCTCCCGGTGCAGGAAAGGATTCACCCGCCGGGCCAACCTCATCAAACACCAGCGGAGCCATGGGGAGGAGGAGCCCTGAGGGGATGCACGGACTGGGCTGCAGGGTGGAGGGAGCCAAAGAGGGTTAGGATAAACATGACAGTCGGAGGCTAACAAGAGCGTGTGTGGCGGGGAACAGTATAAATGTGAGGTTCAGAGGCTAACTGGATAGAGGGACGGTATAGATGTGTTACTTGGTGGCTATTGAGGTGGGGGAGCAGTATAAAAGTGACACATGGAGGCTAATGGGGTGGGGGAACAGTAGAAATGTGACACATGGAGGCTAACAGTGGGGGAACAATATAAACGTGACACTCAGATGCAGTATAAATGACCCTTGGCCCAGCTGCCCTGGGATTCCCTGTGTCTCACGCACGGTAGGGTTGCCAGTTTTGGTGGGATGTATTCCTGGAGGTTTCATCGCATGACATAATCTTTAATTAAAGATTAATCTTTAATTCCTGGAGATTCCAGGACAATCCTGGAGGGGTGACAAACCTAGTCCCTCGAAAGGCATTTCCAGATGTCTCAGAGCGTGTCAACTGGCCTGGCCTGCCCCCAGTCACTGAGGGAGACAAAAAAACCTGGCAGGCCAGCTAGTCATCGCCCCCTGCTCCCCATTTGCTACGTGGTCCTGTGTAGGGATGATGGAGATTTAAACTAGAGTTATCATACGTCCGGATTTCCCCGGACATGTCCGGCTTTTTGGTGCTCAAATCCCCGTCCGGGGGGAATTTCCAAAAAGCCGGACATGTCCGGGGAAATAGGGAGGCATAAGCCAGGGTCCGCCGGCCCCAGCACGATCCGCCGGGTCCGCAGCGCAGCCCAGCCGTCCCGGCTACATTGTAGTGAGCTCGGGCGGGGGGCGGGGGGGGGCTCGGGCTTCCCTCGCGGGCGGGGACCCCCCGGCCACTGGCGAACCCTTCCTGTGGCCCCGTTGCCCCGCGCGGCTCGGAACCCGGTGCCGTGGGAGCTGCTTCCGGGGACAACAGGCCAGGGAACGTGCTCGGAGGCGGCGTGTCCCGGGGCTGCAAGGACCCGCGCCGCCCCGGTCGCCGCTGAGCGTCTGAAGCCCCCGCCAGGCAGAGGCTGCCGGGTGAGCGGGGGAGCAGGGCAGGCAGGGTGGTGCAGGGCAGGCAGGGGCATAGAGGCTGCAGGGGCAGGGGGGTGCAGGGGCGGGGGGGCACAGAGGCTGCAGGGGTGGGGGGGTGTAGGGGCTGCAGGGCGAGTGGGGAGCAGGGGTCTCCGAGGCTGCAGGGGTGGGGGGGTGCAGGGGCAGGGCAGGCGGGGGGCGCAGAGGCTGCAGGGCGAGTGGGGAGCAGGGGTCTCAGAGGCTGCAGGGGTGGGGGGGTGCAGGGGGAAGCAGGGACAGGGCAGGCGGGGGGCGCAGAGGCTGCAGGGGCGGGGGGTGCAGGGCGAGTGGGGAGCAGGGAAGCACTTAGCAACCCCCAACCAAGATCAGAGTGGGAGGGAGAAGGGGGAATGCAGGGTGCTCAGAGGAGGGGGCAGAGTTGGGGCGGGGCCGGGGGTGGGGCAGGGGCGGAGTTGGGGCAGGGCCAGGGCCCCCATGGAGTGTCCTCTTTTTTCAGTGCTGAAATATGGTAACCCTATTTAAACAGAGATTCTGCTGCACTCACCCCTCCCCCTGCAACATGCCCAGGATGGCCCAGACCCTCAAAGGTATTTATTCCTTTGATATCAGTGGATTTTAGGAGCCTAAATGTTGGCCCAGAACCTCAATGACATCCGCAAGGTGAGAAAAGCCTCCACCGGGATCGGAACTGCAGATACTGCTGTGACTTGCCCTTGCCTGTGAGAGCAGCTGCCAGCAGATAAGGGGTTCGTGCTGGGCAGGCAGCGGCTGCAGCAAGGCCATTGCTTTGCTCCAGCAGATCTGAGCTCCCCGAGGACAGAGTCAGTTTCTTTTGTCACCAGATCCCAGCGTGGCTCGCCAGAGGCCTGTCCTCTCCCAACCCCTGTAGGAATGTCCGGCTGACGCTTCCGGGAGCTGGGATCTGTTTGCGGCTGCGTTCTTGGATATTTTTTTTTGGAGTGCATCGTGCCGAGTTTAGTTCTCCACCACTGAGTCGTAGACGATGGTTTATTTGTGATTTTTCTTGCTTTCTGTTGGAGGCAAATAAAATAGAATGTAGTTTTACCAGCCTTACAGACTCCAGGATATTTGGCATGATTAGAAATATGCCTTTAAATACAGCAAGATACTCATTGGAATACAGTCTATTTAATTTGAACAGGAGTGTTGTAGATCTATAGGTACCATTAACTCAGGGCTGGTTCAGACAAACCCAGGACTTCTGTGGAATATTTATTTGGGATCCCCCGCGAGGGAGAGAGACTGCACTCTCTCTTCAGTTAGTTATCAACCAGGAGCCCATTAACAGGCCAAACCTTTCATAAGTGACGAGCTATTTGAACTCCTCCAAGTACTTAAACCTCACACCTTCTACTCCAAGTGCAGGGCATGTTTCTTTAACCTCCCATCTGGAACATAAAGATACACTGACATGCATATTGGTTTTAGAAACCCTTACCAAAACAAGACACTCTACTGTACACGTTCTCCTCTGGGGGGGTGTAGGAGAGACCAAAGTCGCTTAGTGCCCAGCTGGAAGGCACTCAGATACTCAGGAGATGAGCGCAATAGAAGAACCTATATAGAAAAGAACAACTTTTGGGTGTCCAACTTGAGACTCTGTAAAGGTATTTAATTTTCTGAAGGGCAGGAGCTTGGCCCTTTCAGGTGGCTCATTCTGGACACCCAAACTCCCTAGGCATTTCTGGAAAACCGTGGCCCATTTTTCAATCCCCTGCCCTCCCCTCCCCTCCCCTTGCCTGCAAACTCCCAAAATTAAAATACCTGCAGTCTCAATTTTATGGCAAACGGGGAAAAAATTGCAGAAAATTTCAGAGGCCTGGCAAAGTTTCACTGGTTTAACGAAGGTCTTGTCTACACACGGTTTTTATAGCAGTTCAATTATCATGGTTGGGGTGTGATTTTTCTAATGAACTAATTGCACTGGTTTATTGATAAAAACGTGCCTTATTCTGGTGTAACTTAGGTAACAAGGCAGCTTACTTCGACCTAACTGTGGAAGTGTCTACACTTAAATTTCACTCCTGCGGATGTAACTGCCCCACTACAATGACTCCATGAGCAGCGTAGAACCAAGGTTGATGTGGCTAGGTCAATGCAGTCTCAGTGTAGACACTGCATTGCTTAAATTGATTATTACTGGCTTTCAGGACCCATTGACAGTACAATCGATACAAGGGCTCCTAGTGAGGACACGCACCAATACAAGGAGCAAAGTGTAGACACGGACAAGTGATGCAATTACTGCGGCAGCTGTATGCTGACATCAGTTAGTCAACTTAATTTTGTAGCATAGACATGGTCTTATTCCCCTTCCCTCCAGGTATAGCTATTCCAGTATAAGTACTTTTATACTGAGGTCAGGTCTATACTACAATGTTTTGCCAGCATAGCTATGTTGGTCAGGGGTGTGAGAAAAAACAACAACCCAGGGTAGATGCAGCTATGCTGACAGAAGAGCGCTCCTGTTGACATGGCTAATGTCAAGGGGGGAGGTGGTGTTACTATGCCAAAAGAAAAACTGCTTCTGTTATCATATGCTGTGTCTACACTAGAGGATCTGCTGGTATATCTGTACTGGCAAAGCATTTGTAGCGTAGACAAGGCCTGATATAACTTTGTCCACATTGGTATAGATAAGATGGTACCAGGGCTAAAGTTGAAATTTTAAAGTGATTCAATTCAACCAATGAAGCTTTATGTATGGACACTCTGAATTTGGTTTAAACCTGTTTTACAATGGTTTACCTTGCACTGGCAAATTTTCAGGTGTAAGCTATGCTGATATAACCAGTTTTAAACCAAAGTAAGGTGGTTTACACCAATTCAGCAAATTTAGGTGTGGACACAAGCATAACGAAGTTGATACAAGTTGACTTAATGTTGTAGTGTAGACCAGGTTTAAACTGGCTTTTAAACCAAATTAAGTTAAACCAGTGCAACTTCTGCGTGTAGACATGATCTAAGAAATTAAGCGTCTTTTAAGGGTTAAAAAGTTATGACACTGACTTCTTTGAAAGTGCTTGGAGATCCACTGTGGAGAAAATACAAGGTAAGTGCAAAACATTACTGACTGCACCTTTCCGTTGGGGTTCTGAAGGCGCAGAGGGTCAGGTAGGTGCATGGTGATCCGGAGCAGTAGAGGGCATTTCCTGGCTGTAGAACTAAAGGGGCTCATGTCTGACTTTTCTGAGGTTCTTTAGCATGTTCAGAGGGGAGGCAGCCATGCCGCGTGTCCATGCGTCACTATCCTAGGTGGCCTTCACTACATAGAGCTTGTGTTGTGTGTTTATAGTAAAATCCCCAACTCTCCAGATTGCCACCCCCCATGTATTCAAAAACCATGAGTTGGGTCCCTCAAAAGTCACAAGTGGCTTAAAAAAAAAAAACCACCTTAAAAATAAATTCTGGGTTCTCTGTATTTGCTTTCTGAACCTTTAGGGGTTAATACGTTCAAGCTTTTCTCTGCAACACAGGGGACTGGATAATGACTTCTCTCTTTATAAAATGATTGCTGAGAGTTTCACATGACTCCAGGAGCTGGGGCTTTTAGACAATGACCAAATATCACAAGACCAGTGATAAAGATGTTGGCAACCCTGGAATTTACTCCCTGCCCCATTGCTGCAATTAGGGCCAGATTAAAAGCCGCCAGGGTCCTAGCCATGTCACCTGTGCCCCTCCCCACACTACAGCCCCACCTTACTTGGGATGCTAGCAGCAGAAGCTACCACCGCAAGAGCCAGCTGATGGAAGAGCCTCTGCCTCTCCTCTTTCAGCAGCCTATGTCTGCTGCTCCCTGCCTTCATGCAAGTGGAGATCTCACCTGGGCTTGACTCAAAGGATTCTCTCTGTAGGTGCCCCTGCTGAGCCACAATGGAGGGCAGCAGCACCCAGGGGCCCAACCCAGAGTCCCCCATTTGGCATTAGCAGTACGGGGCTCCCCCGAGCAGTCAAGTTTCAGAGTTAAAATTGGGATGGATAAGGCCCCCCACCTCCATCTCAGAGCAATTGGCTCAGGCTCTCTGCAAACTCAGGCAGACATCACCAGAGGGGTTACACTCTGGACACATTTTAAAGCTTAACCACCACAAAAAGTCTAGGAACCTTATTAAAAGAAAACTAAGTATGGGAGTCAGGGCCAGTAATGCCAAAGGGTAAAATTTTCAGAAAGTACCTATGAGATCCAGGAGTGACATAGTTATGTAAGAGCCTAAGTGACACAAAGTCAATGAATCACTTTTGCTGGTAGGACTTAGCCATCTAAGTCACTTAGCTTCACAGAGCCACAGGGTATGATCTATGCTCTGGCCTGTAACCAGTCCCGGAGAAGTGACCCTTTTAGCGTGCCAGGCCCCTAGCCTCACAGGGTATGTCGACACTGCAAAGAAAAACCTGCAGCGGCGAGTCTCAGGGCCTGGGTCGATGGACTGAAGTAACCACGTAGGTGTTCCCACCCAGGCTCCAAGACCCTCCCAAAGTCCGGGACTGCAACCCAAGCCTGAACATCTACAGTGCTATTTTTAGCCCCACAACCTGAGTCAATGGCCCCGGCCTCTGAGACTTGGCACCGCAGGTCTGTCTTGGGAAGGTAGATGTACCCCAAGATGGCCTTCAGGCACCAGCGCTCCCTGTCTCTGTCCATGGCTCCCTGCAGCCAATCCAACCCAGCCAGACTCCTGCAGGAGGTTTGGATCGGACCCCTTCAGGGCTCTCAGGGAGTATTTCCAGAGACACCAGGCAGCCTTTGCAAAACAAGGTCACCATTGATTAGGCCCTGGGTGTACAGAGTCAGAGAGCCCCTATGCTAGCCCAGAGAGAGGCAGAGTTCAACCCGGCCAGGGCCCCCTTCAGCCATGCAAGGCATCTTGTCTGGCTCTCACTCCCTCTCTGTCCCTTTGTCCTTGGATCCCAGCCACCTGCCCCCTTTGTTCTCCATCCAGTTGGGGCCTTTTCTCCACTTTCCTGCCAAAGGGTGTGTGTGGGGGGGGGGGGGGGATCTCTTTCCTCTGGGGTGCTGGTTGCGAACATCCTGGCCAGTGGGGTTCCCAGATCTTCCAATGAAGGAGCCACCTTTGAGGCTTCAGGCCAGCAGTGAGGAGAGCAACTCCTGAATACCTTTAAAAATCGGGGCCTAAGTCACTTTTGAAAATGGCACGTTTGAAAATGTCACCATAGGTCTTAATCCGGTTCTGAGTCCGATGGAGATGCAGTGAGCTCTGGAGGTCACTGCAAGGCAGCTGGTGTTCTTGTGTTAAAGCAATGAAAGCTTGTAGAGAAACCACGAGCATATTTTGAGTCAAATATCACATAGTACAGAAGCAGAGCCTGTTGTAAGCTCTCTGCAGCCGATAGCCCTGCTCCTCCACATGGCGTCTGCCTGCATCCTACAGCTGCTTTTGGCCCGGCTTGCCCAGGGCAGGTGGCTCTTTAAGGTGGGCTGAGCTGTGTTGTTATCAAAGGGTTGATCACAGGCAGGGCTGAGCAGGCAGTTGTCACAGAGAAGCGTGGGCTTTAGCAGGCATCTCCTCCAGGTTTGCAGAGCTGCCTGCTGCTAAACTGCCCATATCAGCATGACTTCCAGTGGCATAGCCCTTGGCTGCAGCCACAGACAGATGCTGCCGGCTGAGTGGCGTCCAAGCTCCCATCTGCCACCACTGAGTAGGCCATGGAGTTCTTAGCCAAGGCAGCCAATCACCTTCCAAACAACCCCATCAAGCTAATGTTCTCCAGGGCTGGTGTCTTATTGTGGTAGAGAACTCCAGTCACTTTGAGCACAGAGGCCCACCAGCCAACAGCTAGCCAGAGTGAGCCATCTTGTCTCATCCCATGTGGCTGGCTTTGGCGGTCTCCCACCTGAAGCTAGTTTATCCTTTCTTCTCTTTAGCTAAGAAGCAATCCATGGGGAAGGTGATTTTCTCCACTAAATAGCCGGGGTTTGTGTTCCTTCAACGAAACATTTTTTTCTGCAAAGTTGAAGCATTTCTGCAGCATCCTTCCCTGGCCAGATTGTGGCATTCACTCTGCTTGTCTACCTTCTGCTGCCTTTGCACCCCAAAATCCAAACACACACACACACACTCTAAAACACATTTGGTTCCTGTCCCATCCCCCTTTTGGCTCCTGTCTCCCTTTCCCAATAGTTCCCCCCCCCCCCAAATCATTTGGTTCACATCCCTCCTCCCCATATAATTTGGCTCCTGTTCTGTCTCCCCCCACCCCATACACCCCTGAAATAATTTGGCTTTATTGCCTCCCATACTCACACTCCTTTGTTGTTGTTATAGATTGTAAGCCCCTCAGGGCAGGGACCATATTTTTGTTTTGTGTTTGTACAGCGCCTGGCATGACAGTGTCCCGCTCCATGGATGGGGCTCCTAGGTGCTACGGTGTATCATGGTAGCCCCAAGAGACCACAACTGAAATCAGCTCCCCCCCGTGATTCCAGGGGCAGGTGATGGACCAGCAAAACATTCCCAGGTGCAGAACTGGGGGAAAGGGGGCAAGTTTTTTGGCTTTCCTAATTAGCTGCCCTAAGGGAGCCCTCCCCTTGCTGTACTAAGTGCCAATCTACCCCTGCTGGCACATAAGGCCCTCCCTTCCCAGGGGAACAGCCCCCTTCCCCTAGCAAAAGGGCCTGGCTCTCCTGCCACCCTCTCCCTCCTGCCTGCCGCACAACCAGAGCACAAACGGGGCTGGGAGGAGGTCAGGTCACTCCATCTGGCAGAGGTTGTGGGGGCATCACCCCCACACCCCTGACATAGCAACCCATTGGCTCCAGTTCCCCTCTTCAAACGCCCTACCAGAAATCATTCAGCACCAGCACCCCCCCTCACAAAAAATATTTGGCATCCCCCCGCAAAAACATCTCCCCACTACCACGCCCCCTCCCTTACCTGGAAAGAAGGTGGCATTCAGAGTGCCTGCAGCTGTGTAACAGCAGGAGAGACCAGCTCTTGTCCATCAGCATCCCCAGGGGTGAGAGAGTCTCCAGAGGTGGATAGAAGAGGGCTCTGGCTTCCCAGCTGCAGGATGTGCTGTGTTTCCAGTCAAAATGGAATTAGGATGAAATCTAGACACTGCATAAACATGGGACTAAACTCGCCTGATTCCTTTGCCGCTGAAATTTCTCTTGCACATCTGGTTCCTTGTACCCACTTTTGCACGGACCAATGGCAGCTGTGCACAGCAGCTGGCCGGGGCTGGGCTCGGCAGCAAAGTGGGCATGTGGAAAAAGGGGTTGATGAGCAAAATTAGCGGCACTTTTGAAAATCCAACCAGTTGTGTCCAGAGAGAAGCAATAAATAGACCCAGTCCCACCTTGCACAAAGCGGCACAGACACATACATGCACCCTAAAAGCACCAGCCATGCTCCCTGTAGTCACACATCATACGCACAGCAAGGTTGCCAACTTTCCCCATTTTAAGAGTTTCAAGCCGTGTGCCCAGCTCCTGGAATGCAGCGACTGTAGGAAAATCTTAAAAAAAAAAAAAAAAAAAATTCTAAGTAAGTTGCTAGCCCCGGTGGCTGCAGAAAAAAGCTTGAGAACATGACCCAAGTGTATAACCCAAGGGCTCAGAGACCAGAAGGGGAAGAAAAATGCCATTTTTAAAAATTCCAGGGTTTTTAAGACAATCTCCTGATTTTTTGAGGCTTCTCTCCTGCTTGTTTTGAATGCTTCTAGCTGGTGGCATGGCTAATCCACCACTGGTGACTCTGGAGAGCTGGGATCTATTCTTGGCTTTTCCCCAGGCCTGCTAGGTGACCTCAGGCAGGTTGCACTGTCGTGCCTCAGTTTCCCCATGTGTACAAGAGGGATAATGATATTGTCATGGAGTCACAAGGTCTGGTCTACGTTCCCCCCCCCCCCCCCAAACCATCACCAGACTCTGGGGAGTGACACCTTTCAGTGTGCAGGACCCACAGTTCCACGGGCCTCTGAGACTGAGTCTTTGGCAGTTCTGATCCCTGTCTCTCTACCCAGCAAATCCAGCTGAGCCCGATTCCTGCGGGAGGCTTGTATGGCAGCCCTTCAGGCACCAGGCTCTCAGAGTCCTGCAGAGACACAAGGAGCCTTTTCTAAACAAGGGAGCCATTTATTAGTCACCTGACACACCGGATCTGAAAGGCCTTGGGGCAGCAGAGAGAGGCAGAAATTATGCCAGTCCATCCTGGCCAAGCAAATGCCAAGAGCCAAGTTGCGATGGACTCCCTCCCTGTCTCCCCCTCCCCTTCATCTGCCCAGCTCACAGTTCCTGGGTCCCTCCAAAAGGGCAGCTCTTAGTCCAGTTCACACGTCCTGCCTGCTGGGATTTCCTGTTAGGCATTGATTGTTCAGTCCTTGGCGGGGTCTCACTTCGTCTTGCTGGATCCTCTGTTGATCTGGGTCAGTTTCAATCAGTTCCTCAATGACCCAGTCATTTCTCCTAGACAGCGAGGGGCTGCACACCCATCTCCTGCACTGTTCCAGGAGCAGCGTTAACCCTTTTGCACTCATGGGGTAGCAATGCAGCGTACCAAGGGAAACTGAGGCATGCCTAGGATTCATAGAAACATTACAGAAAATTCCCACTGATGACCGCCTTTGTATAATGCTTTGAGGTCTGCGGATGAGAAGCGCTAAGTAAGAGCTGGATATTATTGTTTGGGCTCTCACCACAGATGGATGCAGCAAAGACAAATACACTTCCTTCTGTCTCTCAACGCCCCTCCTCCACCACACACACCCTCCCTCTCTCTCCCTCCTGTTCTTTAAGATGAATGACTCCAGACACATTGAGTTTTGCTAAACTACATTCTACTTTATTACCCTCTAATCCAAAGCAAGGAAGTCAAAAGTTAAACCCTTGTCCCACCTCTGTGCCCGTGGCCCAACTCCACCCCCATGCCATTCCCAACCCATCTCTGTCCCAGGACCTACCTCCCTCAACAATAAACCAACCTTTCAGGCCCTTCCCTGAGACAAACAGCTCGAGCCAGTGACAAAAGCCAATGATCCGGCTGGGAGAACCCAGGTCCAAGGAGTCACCTGCTGTGGTAACTAGGAGACGTAGCGTTAGCCCCTTGTCTGCCAGCAGCTGTGCTCCCAGGAAAGAGGCGGATTCTGGCAGCTGAGCTGTCAGGGTTCCCAACTCCCTGTGGCCTCCTCACTGATGGACTCAGCCTGGCCTGTTTACTTTCCCAGCTTCCTTCTCTGCGCAGCCTCTTCCTCTCAGAAACCAGCAGACGCCCCCCCCTCTCCCACGCTGTTCCCTCCTCTTGGGGTGTCATTCGTAGCTCATTAGGATTCAAGGCCGCTTCCCCTGATACTCACAGGACATTTCCTGTCTGTCCCAGTGCAGCGAGTTCACAGTTCTCAGCTGGCTGGCTCTGAAGAGCAAACGCTGCCATTTCCCAGCATTGTTATCTTTGACCTTCACTCCCTGACTGTCTGACATCACTGCAGAGCTCAGGCAGTAACTTCCTTCCCCAGTTCAGTGCGTCTCCATCTCTAGCTGTGAGCATCGCTACTTAACCAACTGGCCTCAAGAGGCCAGAGAGGATTTTTCCATTGACACCCACCCAGGGAAGCACAGTCAGACCCAGCGTTAGTGCAACCAAAGATAACGGTAGAAAATATACTAGCTCAGCCTTTCTAACCATCCTTTGTCTAGCATGGGATGTGTCACGCAGAATCTAATGGGAGCAGTTAGAATGAGATGCCCGGAGGGGAAGGACAGTATAAACATGACACCCTAAAGCTAACAGAATGGAGGGGGAACTATATAAATGTGACCCCTCCCAGGCTAACAGAAAGTGGGGGGAACCATATAAATGTGACACCCCAAAGCTAATGCTATTGACATCAGATTCCCTGGGCCCACAAAAGCTGTTCTAGGCCTCCCGCAAAGGGGAGGGCCCGTGGAAACCAGCTGCTGCTCTGCACGGTGCTGGGAGAATTCATCCCCCTGGAGCAGGGAGCAAGGCAGAGTTCTGAGCCTTGCCTTTGGCATCCTGAAGGAGGGTCAGGTCCCATGGAGCGGGGCTTGTGCATCTGTGGCTCTAAGGCCAAATTTCATACCTTCGTCAGGCACTGGGTCACTGCCCCCCCCTTTAAATAGCTATAACAAGGCAGATTCCCAGCCACAGAGGCCCTTCGCTGTGCTTATTTCTCCAGGTGTCTCCAGCAGCAGGGAGTTCCACTGGTGAACCATGCGCCGCTCCAAAGTCATTCTGCTCCAGAGACAGATCCCCCTCCCCCGCCACTCTCTCTCTGGTTGTGTCTCCCCCAACCTCTGCTCCACATCCCCCACGCCTGCCTGCTCTGAGGTATCCCCCATTTCCTTCTGAGCCGGTGACAGTACAGAGGCAAATGGAGCGGAGCAGGTGGAAAAAGTCACATCGGGGGGGCGGCACCTCTGTAATCCCATCTCTATTCCACAGCCCATGATGCTAGATACCCCTCCGCCCTCGGCACACCCATACACTGCAAGCTCTATCTGCTTCCCATCCAACTCCCTGAACACTAAACACTCAGCCCCCCTCCCCCCGCTGCCCCCTCTGGTTCCTACACCCCCAGTCCCCAACTCTCATCCCCCCTGCTTGATGTCCCCCCCACCTCCCCCTCATCTAGTCCCTATCCCAGACCCAGCCCTCCACCCTTCTAGCTCTCATTTCCGCCTGGGTATGGGGTGGGTGGGGGGAACCCCCTGGCCCTATGGCATTCAGGGTGGGGGGGGGAAGGGGGTCTCAGCTACCAGGCGGCTCAAGGCCCATTTTCCTGCATCAGCAGTGAATAATGTTGCCAGTGCGAGGGGGGAAATTGCCACCCCCCCTACCCTCAAAGAATCCCCTGGCTGGGGGGAGAACATGCCAGTCCCCCACCCAGCCCCCTCCAGGGCAGGGGGTGTTTCTGGCTCACTCCAAAGACAGGGTTTCCCCCTCCCCCCCACACACCCTGCTTAGCCATGTTAGGAGCTGGGAGGAGGTTGCTGGGCCCAGCTCTCTGGAGAGGCAGCAGCACTGGCCTCCCCTTCCCCTGGTCTCCATGCGCCGGGAGCTGAGAGAGACTTGGTCGCCCAGGCCCGGGGGGTGGCAGTCGGGGAGGAGGAGGGGACAGGGCATTGGAAGTGGGTGGCAGGATCCTCAGCCCAGGCCTCGGGCGGTGGCGTGGTTGTCCCGGTCCTCCTCTCAGCCTCCCACCAGGTGGGCGGCAGCAGGGAGAGTGGGCTGTTGGTGCCGGCGGCGTGGAGTCTCTGGTGGGCCGCCAGGGCCGCGCTGAGGCTGAAGGCTTTGCCGCAGTCGGGACAGACGTGCCGTTTCTCTGCGCCGGCCTGGGCATGGGCCCGCTGGTGCCGGTTGCGGTGGGAGCTGCGGCCGAAGCGCTTGCCACAGTGGGCGCAAGGGAAGGGCTTTTCTCCGGTGTGGGTGAGCCGGTGCCGGTCGTAGTGCGAGCTCCAGGCGAAGCCTTTGCCACAGACGCTGCACTGGTAAGGCTTCTCACCCCGATGCAGCCGGCGGTGCCGCTCCAAGGCTGCGGCAGCGGTGAAACCTTTGCCACAGTCGGGGCACTGGTGAGGCCTCCCTTCCCGGGTGGCGTGGGTGCGCCGGTGAGCCAGCAGGGTGGAGCTGACGGCAAAGCTCTTGCCGCAGTCGCCACAGCGGTAGGGCCGCTCGCCGGTGTGGATGCGCCGGTGCCGCTCCAGGTGGGAGCTGACGGCGAAGGCCCGCCCGCACTCCCCGCACCGGTAGGGCTTTTCTCCCGTGTGGATGCGCCGGTGACGCTCCAGGTGTGAGATCCAGCCGAAACTCTTCCCGCAGGCCCCGCATGGGTACGGCTTGCCGGCAGCGCCGGTGTCACGGGCTGGCACCGGGTCCTCGGCAGGCTTTTCCCGGGCATGGGTGCGCCGGTGTTTGGCCAGGGCCGATCCCCAGCGGAAGCGGCGCTCGCAGTCCGGGCAGGCGTAGGGGCGCTCGCCCGTGTGCACGCGCTGGTGTTTGAGCAGGTTCGAGCTCTGGCTAAAGCATTTGCCGCACTGTTGGCAGCGGTGGGGCCGCTCAGGGCCACTCTCCTCAACCTGGTCGGGCCCCTCTACTACCCCGCCGCCATCCTGGGTCTGCGTCCCCTTGTGCTTGAAGCGCTGCGGGTCCGTCTGGTGGTTGAGGCGCTTACCGCAGTCGGCACATCTCTGAGGCGGGGGCGGGGCTTCCTCCTCGGCCTCCTCCTCCTCCACGGCCGCTGCGTGGGTGCGCATATGGCGGTCCAGGTGGGAGCTCCAGGCGAAGGCCCGGCCGCACTCCCCGCACTGAAAGGGCTTCTCTCCCGTGTGGATGCGCTGGTGCCGCTCCAGGTGGGAGCTCCAGGCGAAGGCCTTGCCGCAGACGCCGCACTCGTACGGCTTGCCGCCCAGGTGGCTCTTTTGGTGCCGGGCCAGGGCGTTGGGGTCGGCGAAGCTCTTGCCACACTGCGGGCAGCGGTTGGGCTTCTCGCCGCCCGGCGCATGGGTGCGCTGGTGGGTCAGCAGGGAGGAGCTGACGCTGAAGCGGCGCCCGCAGTCGGGGCAAGCGTAGGGGCGCTCCCCGGTGTGCACCCGCCGGTGGATGGTCAGGTCCGAACGCTGGATGAAGGTCTTGCCACAGTCGGGGCATTTGTGGGGCCTCTCGCCCGTGTGGATCTTCTGGTGCTTGGCCAGCGCCGACTTGTGGCTGAAGGTCTTGCCACACTCAGGGCAAGTGTTGGGGCTCTCCCCGCTGTTAGCCGGCAGCTTCTCCCCCGCCTCGGGGCTTTGGGGAGCCTTCCCAGCGCCGTCGGCTTTTTCCGAGGCCGGCTCCTCCGGGCTCGCTTGCTGGGGTTTCTCTTTTTCTTTCCCACTGGCAGTGCCATCTGCTGCTAGGGGAGAGAGACCCAGACACAAGTCATTCCCTGCACGGCGAGGGGAACAAACCACAACTGCCGAGGAGTGTTAGTGATGATAATGCAGCATTCAGGCCTCTATATTTGCCTGAGATAGATTTTTGGGTCTTGTTGGCCCATTTGGCTTTTGATATTTTTATATTCTTACTAATATGGGTGATCAAAGAACACTGTGTGTTACATCTGCCCACAAGCAGATGGGCAGGGGAGGTGGGGGGGAAGTGATAAGAAATAGCGCTAAAGTGTTGCTGGGTAGAGTGGGAGTGTAATATACGAGCCTACACTTGAAAACTGCCTCAAATCCTATCTCAAGGCAAGGTCAGGCAACCAGTCAGGAGGGGTGAAGGGATGGGGGGCGGGGCGGGAAGAGTATAAGAAACACTAACAGGCCAAAGACATGCCTGTCCCTGACCGAAGCATAACCTTACTCCCTACTCCTCCCATGGAGGTACAAAAGAGGTGGTACCGAAGCCCCAAGACCCTCCAAAAGGGCACATGACCATAAATTGTAAGGGGTGGGACCCAGGGTGTGCCCTACAGGTATAATTATGCCTGCTATGGAGGGGGAACGGGGACACTGGATAAAAAGGCTCTGCCGGCGTGCAGAGCTATGGATATGCTTGCCTGATTAACGCCAATAAACATCGCGTTGCCTGCACTTCAGACTTCTGGTCTTCTGCTTTCTGTCTGCCCTTAGCAGGGAGATCGAATGGCCAGCAGCCACATCTCCCCCCAAAACCCTACCCCAAAAGGAGGGGACCGATTCTGCCTCTGCATCCCATCCGGATGCTCCCGGGGCTCAGTCAGGGTTGGTGGGAAGCCATGCGTGACGTTGCAGGGATCCTCTCCTTCCTGGAGAGGGACTCACCTGCCCGGCCACCTCTGGGCATGTGGAGATCCAGGGCTGTCGGCTCATCCCCTCGGTCCAGTCGGGAGAGCAGGTCAGGCTTGGAAAGTGGAAATTCTGCTCGGGGACAAGGCGGGCGACAAAACAAGCAAGATCAGAGCGGGTTCGGCGTTGCCCCCGCCCCCCCGGCGCCTCCCTCGGCCTCAGTGGCCCCTCCCCAGAAGCCCCTGGGGCTCATGCTCTCTGCCATGACCAGGTCCTTAGTCCTTCTCCCCTCTGTGAGGGGCCTCGGCTCCTATCCACCTTCAACCTCTCTCCTCACCGCTCAAGACACCGAACGACATCACAGCCCATCAGAGAGGAGTCACATTTATACTAGTTTGTCCCCACCCTGTTACTCCTGCCCCTGTTAAATAGTCTGCTTTTCCCTTTCCCCACCCCAGAGGATCCCCTCTCACTCAGCCCTGCTATCTCACCCATCAATTCTCACCCCAAAGCTCCTCAAGGGAGACTTTTGTGCCCAGCCCCCACATGCTCACCCTCCCACCCAGATTCAGCCTCTCTTCGCTGCCTTTCCTAGTAACTCGGAGGGGCCTGGTCCCCCAACTCCTGGACATGTCCTCCTCACTCCCTCTGCTGCCTCCTCTGCAGGTACTCACCTCCTCCTCTCCCAGGACCCACCTCCTCCTCTCCCAGACCCTTCTGGCACGTGTCCTGTCCTGTTTTGCTGGCTTCTGCAGCCTTGCCTTTGGGAGATCCTTTTCCTCTGCCTTTGTCTCCCTCTGCTATCACTAGGGCCCTACCAAATTCAGGTCCATTCTGGTCAATTTCATGGCCATAGGAATTGAAAACTGGTAAATTTCACATTTGCAGATGTTTAAATCTGAAATTTCACCCTGTTGTAACCGTGGGGGTCCCGACCCAAAAGGGGATTGTGGAGGAGTCGCAAACCTGTTGTGTGTGTGTGTGTGTGTGTGTTTGGGGGGGTGATCCATGGGATTGCCACCCTCACTTCCGTGCTGCCTTCAGAGAGGGACTCTGAAGACAGCAACCAGGGAGCTTCCTGGAAGTGGGTCTGAGCTCTCCCCCTCCCCTCCCGAGCAGCTGTGCGGGGGTAGGACAAGTCCTGTCCCTCCCCAGGGCAGCTGGAGCTAGGGGCCCCCTGGCTGGGGCGCTCCTAGCAGCAAGGGGAGATCAGATTTCATGGGGAAGGGCTTATTTCCCAGTGTGAGACATGTTTTTCACAGCCGTGAAATCGGTAGTGTCCTAGCTACCACCATCCCTTGGGACCCACTGTCCCGTTCCCATGGCTTCATTCACCCCCCAGGAGGTAGATTCCCCAGCAAGGAAGACCCCTGAATGGGGCCACTCGCGGCTCCTTATGGAGAAGAGGAAGCGATTACTTACCAAGGGCCATCAGGGTTTCGTAGCTCTCCTGCATGACATCCCTGTACAGGGCCCTCTGCCGGGGGTCCAGCAGCACATACTGCTCCATGGTGAGACGCGGCTCCTGCCTCCTCCACCGGCCGCCGGCCTCTGCAACAACAAAACCTCCCCCGCTCAGCACCTGCCGCCCCAGCCGTAAGCCCGCCGGCGCAGGCACCGCAGGGCCAGGCTGCCCTCTGCCTCCTGGGCTGACTGTCATTCCCATATCCCCGCTTTTTAGAATCCCCTTGTTCCCTCCCCTATGCAGACCTGCTGTGCTTCTGCTACGCCCCTACCTCTTATTCCTGGGAGCACTCCGGGCTGCAGCATCAAATGCCTGGTTATTAATGGACTCTGTTGGTGTTACCCTGATTACAGCAGCTGGTGGCCCTGCATGAATCAGAACTTTATTGGAGATTGGCCTAAGGCAGCGGAATAAACTCTCTCAGGAAGTGAGGACCCTCAAACCTCCCCACCTTCTGCCGCCAGCGCAAAGCCCAGTTCTTGGACATGGCTTCTCCGACAAACATATAGCACTGGGGGAGGGGCATGAATATATATGTTTAAAATTGTGATTGCAAAGCAGGGCTTTGGAGCGGAGCCCGGAGCTGGAGCGCGGAGCAGCTCCGGAGCAGTGGAGCTGCAGGTTTTTGCCTGGAGCTGAGCCAGAGCACAGCTCCAAAGCCCTGTTGCAAAGTGCTCAAATGCGACGATAACGAAGGGCATGTAAGCGCCCGACCTTGACATGTAACCGAGCACAGCTGTGCAGAGTATGGAGGTTCCATGTCACAGAGGGTTTTGTGATTTCTAAACAGACCTACTTTCAGAGTCGGCACAAACACCGGACATTTCAAAATTGTCGGCGAAGGAAAATTCAAAAAAAAAAAAAATCGTTTTGGGGCGTTTGAAAGGTTTTGTTTTGACTCGTTTCATTATTATTTTGTGTTATATGATGGCACGTCTCACACACACATTTTAAAAATTCAAAATGAGTCATTTCAAAACACACAACAATCAAAACGTTTTGTTCCCTTTTTTCCCCCTGAAACAAATCAATCTGATGACAGAACTGCATATTCCGATGGCATAAGGTTTCCATCTAGGTGTCTCCAACCATCTCTAGAACTAAGGGGTGAAGTTTTCAGAAACAGCAAGGAGACCCAATTCCCAGTCATTTCAATGGGGCAGGAGCTGATACCAGGAGGCGTGGAGCAGGGGCAATGGGGAGTGTGGAGTCTCAGGAGAATGTGTTGGGGGGGGTCTCCCCTTCCTCCCCCATATCCAGGGGCTACTCTGTGCAGTTGACACAGGGGCTGGAGGGAAGCAGCTGTGCTTGCAAGACAGACCAGCTGATCTGGAAAAGTCTATGCTAACCAGCTTCAACTTCTCCATCCAGTGGCTACATCCTTCTGGCAGCCCCCATCATGGTCCCATCTTTGCTGTGTTCCAAGCCAGGAACAGACTCAGCCAAAGATGAGAATGGAAGGAGGGGAAGAGATCAGATCCCTTTCATCTACTGAGGGCATCGGACCCCTCACCCTCTCTTGGCTAGAAGCAGAAAGGTAAGATACCCACTCCTGGGTGGGGCTCAAACCTGCAACCTCTAGATCCAACAGCATGAGCTGCAATTGCCGGACCTAAGAGACCGATGGCATAAGGTCTCACCTATGCCATTGATGGTGGGCCCCACCATCAGGAGCCAGCTCTAAGCTCTATGTGTTTCTGTCACTAGAGGGGAGACGCATGTGTTATAGGTGTGTGTGGGGGGGGGGGGGGGGAGGGTAACTGAAAGGGAAGGGTAACTACAGTACTGCCAACCCCAAAACATTCAGGCCTCAACCAAAAAATAACGAGATTTAAAAATCATGATAAATACGGGGGGGAGGGTATTTTCTTCCTGGTTTTTGAGCCTATAGGGGTCACATTTTCAAGCGTCTCTGCAGTTTAGAAGGCTGGAAACTCATTGTTGTATTCTTGCGATTTTATCTCATGGCATTTGGTGCAGGAAATTTGGAGAAAAGGGCTTGGTTTAAATTTTTTCATAACTTCAGTCCTGAAACAGTGTGAGATTTTCAAGCAATATACAAAACACGGTCCTCTTTCACTGCCGCATGGCATTCAAGCCTCCATTTTGCCTGTCCCCAATGAAATGACCCTAATCCGTTGGCTAAATTTCAGCTCCACATGGACATCAAATTACAATAACAATAATCTCTCTTGAGCCCAATAATTAAGGGTACAAGGGTTCCCACAGCCTTGTGAAAGAGCCACGCGCAGAGAAAGGTCAGTAGCAGAATTTGAACACAGAACCTTCTGGCACCAAAGCACATATTTAAGCCTCTTGAACTAAAGGAGGAACTTCAGCAGCTGGTGCCAGTAATAGCCTCTTACCCTCTCGGAGGACAGAGGCTGTTGTGACACACACTTTATAAGGATCAAGAATAAAATCCCCACCTTCACTGCATGAATCTCCAGGTGAAATCCTACACAGGACCAAAGAGGTCCCTTCTGGCCATACAATCTAGGTCTTTAAGTGTGTTACAATTACCCCTGGAGGTGGATCATTTACATCTATGCAGGGTGGGAGCAAAAGTCAACCAGATCAGAATGTTGGAGCTTTTGCATTTGCTTGGCACGGATGCGACCAGGCTGCAACAAAGTGCGAGGCAGATGGAGAATTACGCCCCTTGATTTCAGAGGGGCAGGGTGGTGTCAGGTGGGGAAAAGAGGCAAAAGCCTGGGGGGAAGCAGAAAGGAAGAGTTAAAATACTGATCTGTCCCAAGCAGGGACTCTGTGGAAAAGGCATTATGAGGGGTTCTGTGTTGATGGTGTATCCCATGTGATTTCCATGTGCCAATCCCACCTACCCTGGGCCACATGCAGAGGGTAAATCCGAGCAGCGCCTGTCCAGTGTCTATGCTAATTTACACCAGCTGAGCATTTGTCTCTGGTTTTTAGCCCGTGTTTCAAAGCTAAACTATTTTCTACTTTTTAAACCTTTTTCCTTGGGCAGCTGACACAAATCTTCTTAGTCAACCACAAAAGCACGTCCTGTGGAGTCGGTAACACATGCCTCGAGTCCCTGAAAATTGCCTCCATTTATTTTCACCCACTTCCACCAATTTACAACCCAGCAGTGGGTTCAAATCATTCCCTCCATTGTGCATTGCCGTGCATTCATGGACACTGACTTGCCCAGCTGGGTTAGTTAATGGTTAAGAGTTAATCATTGACTCAAAACTCTTGCAGTTAGTTATCTGCAAAGGAGGCCACTCCATTTCCAAATCACCAATATATTAAACCTCCTAGTGTGGACTGCTATTAAGTTTTTGCCTCTTCATTAACTAGCCACGTATATCTACTGTTTCCTGTCTCTTAGCCAATTTCCAACCCAGAACAGAACTTTACCTCTCATCCCATCATCATTTAGTTTCCTTCATGACCTTTTTGTGAGGGGCTTTGTCAAAGTTTTTGACAGTCCAAATTAAACCTGTCTACTGCTTCTCCATTGTCCACTATTTGCAGTCGTTCTCCACCTGGGGTACGTGTATCCCTGGGGGTACACAGAGGCCTGCCAGGGGGTACAGCAGCTCCTTTAGATATTTGCCTAGTTTTACAAGAGGCTACATAAAAACACCAGCAAAGTCAGTACAAACTAAAATGTCATACAGACACTGATTTGTTAATACTTCTCTATATACTACACACTGAAATGTCAGTACAATATTTATATTCCAATTGATTTGTTTTATAATGATATGGTAACAATGAGAAAGAAAGCAACTGTTCAGTAATAGCATGCTGTGAGCCTCATGTATTTTTAGGTCTGATTTTTTTAAGCAAGTCGTTTTTAAGTGAGGTGAAACTTGGGGGTACACAAGACAAATCAGACTCCAGAAAGGGGGACAGTAGTCTGGAAAGGCTGAGAGCCAGTCTTAGTGAACGCGGATAGCTTAGCAACATGATGTTGCTTAGCAGAAGCTATGCTGGTTAGTCTCTATCAGATAATACTGGCCTATCAGCCTATGAAGCTGAGGGTTTAGAACCGTCTTTAAATATTGCTGGAAAGAGATTTTCCAGATACGGAAATCAGGCTCACTCACCTGCAATTCCAAGGCCCAGCGCTCTTTACAAATGTATTCTCTACCCTTCAATCCTGTGCTCTAGCAGCTGATTTTCATGTCTGATTGCATTTTCTTTTGTTGCTGGCAACATATTTCTCCTTCTCTAGCAAAGATACTTTTGCAAGCGCTGGCTAATTAAATCCCACTTCTCAGTGCATGATCATACAGGCGCTTTTTGAAATCCAATTTACATTCCCACCCACAGCCAACCGCAGCTCCATGCCGCCTTCAGCAAGTTAAATCAGACATACACACACAGAGGAGAATACTAACTTCTGGATCCACTCATGCAAAGAGGAAAGAGCCCGGGCTTGCCAGTGACAGCAGCAGCTCGGGGACTCGCAGACCCCCGAGGAGCAGAGATTATGGGGAGGGTAAGAAGGAGCCATTTTTACAGTCCGGCCACAGCCAAGACCGAATTCTCTCTCTCTCTCTTTCTCTCAATCACCTGCAGGCTCCGGCTCAGGAGCTGGTGCGGGCAGAGCCCGGGGCAGGTCCCAGCCACCGGAGAAAGTCCCACTGTGGGCTGGGCGCAGAGGGCGCTTTGCTGAAGGTCTTTCCCTGGCGCGGCAGCTGCTCAGTCCTGGCTCTTGGGTCACTATGGACGCAGCTGCTGGCACTCAGCGTCTGACCCAGGAAGCTCAGCCCCCTGATATCCTGAGCAAAGGAGAAGAAGAAGAAGAAAATACAGAGGAAGGGAGCAGAGGCATAAGCCAGAGCAGCCTCCCGTCCCTTCGCAATAACCAGAGCCCTCTGGTGGCACCAGCTCCTGGATCCGCATCGCTGCGCTCCCCCCGGGGCAGAACGTGGCCCAAAGGGGGCGAATCTGGCCGGATGGATTCTGCCCCTCCCTGGCTCTGCCCCCGGCCCAGCCGCCTGCGGGGAGTGTGTGTCGGGAATCCGGTCCCAGCCAGGGGCGTGCTCTGCAGCCGGGCTCCCCATGCCCGTGTGCCCGCAGCGCCCCGCGGGGAGGTAGCTGGTCCCCGCCGGCCTCGGGAGCCAGGCGCAGGCCGGATGTAAATCAGCACCGCTCGGCTGAGTTTGTGGAAGCTATGGCTGTTTACACCGCTGGAGATCTGGCTCCACTGACTCCCAGGGTGTGATGCTAATTTACACCTGCTGGGCATCTGGTCCCCATTGACTCCAATGGAGCGATGCTAATTTACACCCGCTGGGAATCTGGCTCCACTGACTCCCAGGGAGTGATGCTAATTTACACCTGCTGGGCGTCTGGTCCCCATTGACTCCAATAGAGCGATGCTAATTTACACCCGCTGGGGATCTGGCCCTCAGCACTTACATGGGGATCTCCAGCCAGACATCTCAAAGTGCTTCACAAAGAAAGGCAAATCTCATTATTATCTGTGTTTGATGGGTGGGAAACTGAGGCACAGAAGGGCTGTGACTTGCTCCGGATCATGCACCAGGTCAGTGCCAGAGCCCGGAGCAGAACCCAGGAGTCCTGCGCAGGAAGGACCCTCCCAAAACGTGTTCAGGTTCCCACACCACATAACAGCCCAGCAGGAAGCTAGAGTGGAAGCTGCAGCCCAGGGGTGATCATGCATCCTGTTATTGTTCGTACAGCACCTAGCGCAGGGGTGGCCAACCTGAGCCTGAGAAGGAGCCAAAATTTACCAATGTACATTGCCAAAAAGCCACAATAATATGTCAGCAGCTCCCCATCAACTCCTCCCCCCCGCTCCCAGCGCCTCCCACCCCCGATCCTGATCCGCTGTTTCATAGCATGCAGGAGGCTGGAGGTCCGGGGAGGAGCGAGGGCACAGCAGGCTCAGGGGAAGGGGCGGGAAGGGGTAGAGTGGGGGCAGGGCCTGTGGCAGAACCAGGCGTTGAGCAGTGAGCACCCCCCGGCACATTGGAAAGTTGGCACCTATAGCTCCAGCCCCGGAGTTGGTGCCTATACAAGGAGCCACATATTAACTTATGAAGAGCCGCATGTGGCTCCGGAGCCACAGGTTGGCCACCCCTGACCTAGCTCAAAGGGACCCTGGCCCAGGACTAGGGCTCATCGGGGGCAGCATAGTGCACAGAATGGAACATCAGACACTCCTTCCCCTCTGAAGCTCCTGAGACACACAGCAGGGTTTGCTGGGAGGAGGACAGGGAAAGACCCAACAGGAGTCTAAGCTGGTCTACAGAGATCAGAGGTGACAGAGACTTGGGGGGGAGACGGACAATGTTCATTCCACACCCAAACACACACTTTGGAGAGCATAGGCCCTTGGTGGCTGGTGAGCACAGGGAGCTGGGGACACTATCATTAACCCCCCTTTTACAGATGGAGAAACTGAGGCCCAGAGAGCAGAAGTGACCTGGCTAAAGTCCCCCAGCAGGCCAGTGGCAGAAGAACCCAGGTGTCCTGCTCTACGCAGTAGTCACACTTGCCCATGGGGGAATAGCTGCTATGAGCGGAGCCAGAAAGGGGGGGGGCACTCATGGGGAGCAGCATCTGGGCACAGGTAGGGGGAGGGCTCTTGTTGGGAGTCACCCCTCTGCTCCTTTTGGCCTCCCCAAGCTGTCCCCCAACTTTTGGTGGCATTCCCACCCCACATACACTATTACAGTCATTCCGGCACCACTGGAGGAGATGTGAAGGCAAATAAAGAAACCACTAGAAGAAAAATACACAGGTGGTCAAGAGGAGGTGGTGGGAGGGGGCATGGGTGACTGGAGCTTGCCTCAGTTTCTCCATCTGTAAAAAGGGGTCAGTGACAGCTGACCTCCTCCGTAAAGCGCTTTGAGATCTACTGATGAGAAGTGCTAGATAGGAAGTGGGTGTGCAAGAGCGAGGTAGTATTATTGCATGGCCTTGGTGAGCCCCCCACCTGGCATACTACACAGGTATAGCAATCCTGTCACAGAGTGGCCCCTCTCTATGACACTGGAGTGAGCCCCACCCCCACCTAGGATCCTGCATGCACATTTATTACGCGCAGGAACGGGGCACAGACACAAGAGAAAGACCAAGTGCAGGGTTTATACAATTTCCCCAGAGCTGGCTCGGCTCCTGCAGGTGCTCAGGGGAGCAGAGCCTGGGGGATTCAGGGAGGGCAGCAGCTCTGGGACTCGCAGACCCCCGCCCCCGGGAGCGGAGCTGGGGTGAGGAGGGGCCGTTGGTGCAGAGTTACTTTCCTGCCTGGCCCCAGCCCTTCCCCCCGGGTCTCCCCTCACCGGCAGGCTCCGGCTCAGGAGCTGGTGTCGGCAGAGCCTGGGGCTGCCCCAGGGTTGCTTCCAGCCACTGGAGAAAGTCCACCCCATAGGCTGAGCTCAGTGGGGGCTTTAATCAGGGCCGGCTCCAGGGTTTTTGCTGCCCCAAGCACCCCCCCCCCCAAAAAGCCACGATCGCGATAGGCAGCGGCAATTCGGCGGGAGGCCCTTCACTCCGAGCGGGATTAAGGGACCCTCCGCTGAATTGCCGCCGAATAGCTGGACGTGCCGCCCCTCTCCGGAGTGGCTGCCCCAAGCACCTGCTTGCCAAGCTGGTGCCTGGAGCCGGCCCTGGCTTTAATGAAGGTTTCTCCCCAGGAGAGCAAGAAAACAACAGGGCCCAATGCGCAGATGTGGGATGCTCAGCATGAATGAGGGAAAAGCTTATTCACTTCCTCCAGGCTCACAATCACATCCCCGGTGATGCTGCAGGAAACTAGCTGGCCTCTGAGCTTGAGCTCAGAACTGGGGGAGCTGCACTACACTGCCTGAGGATTGCCTGAGCCTGACTGTCTGATGACCCCAGCTGTGGAGAAGGATTACAGTTTCCAAGGGGGAGAGAGAGCTCCTAAGGAGGAAAAAAGAACTACATTTCCCATCCACCCCTGGGAGTGCAGGCCCGTTTTCCACTCTCAGCTAGCCCAGGCTATTTCTCCTGCTGCTTTGGACAGGGGATAGACATCCAGTCAATGTGCAGTGGCAGTCAAAAAAAGTTTACAGAACGTTGGGAATCATTACGAAAGGGATAGATAATAAGACAGAAAATATCATATGGCCTCTATACACGGTACGTCCACATCTTGAATACTGCGTGCAGATGTGATCACCCCATAGAATCATAGAACATCAGGGTTGGAAGGGACCTCAGGAGGTCATCTAGTCCAACCCCCTGCTCAAAGCAGGACCAATCCCCAACTAAATCATCTCAGCCAGGGCTTTGTCAAGCCTGACCTTAAAAATCTCTAAGGAAGGAGATTCCACCACCTCCCTAGGTAACCCACTCCAGTGCTTCACCACCCTCCTAGTGAAAAAGTTTTTCCTAATATCCAACCTAAACCTCCCCCACTAAACATTTCTTTTCAAAAGTTACTCAGTGCACTGGATCAACTCAACCAAGAGGTCAGGAGGGAGAGGGGAAACTGAGGTGTATGCTCCAGCTGCATTTGTGAGATGCTGGTGAAACAGAGCTGCTTTTGTCAACCCAGCTAATCTAGCCTGCGTGCTCTAGCTGCTTTGCATTGCTCCAGAGTGAGGTAAAGCAGCCAGAGCGTCATGGGAGATTGTTTTGGGGGCAAGGACGACCTTTTTGTTCTGTGTTTGTACAGCCCCTAGCACGGGGTCTGGGGGGAAGAGACTGCATCTCCTAGGCCCCACCACAACAATAAGAACATAAGAACATAAGAACGGCCGTACTGGGTCAGACCAAAGGGCCATCCTGCCCAGTATCCTGTCTACCGACAGTGGCCAATGCCAGGTGCCCCAGAGGGAGTGAACCTAACAGGTAGTGATCAAGTGATCTCTCTCCTGCCAGCCATCTCCACCCTCTGACAAACAGAGTCTAGGGACACCATTCCTTACCCATCCTGGCTAATAGCCATTAATGGACTTAACCACCATGAATTTATCCAGTTCTCTTTTAAATGCTGTTATAGTCCTAGCCTTCACAACCTCCTCAGGTAAGGAGTTCCACAAGTTGACTGTGCGCTGTGTGAAGAACTTCCTTTTATTTGTTTTAAACCTGCTGCCTATTAATTTCATTTGGTGACCCCTAGTTCTTGTATTATGGGAATAAGTAAATAACTTTTCCTTATCCACTTTCTCCACATCACTCATTATTTTATATACCTCTATCATATCCCCCCTTAGTCTCCTCTTTTCCAAGCTGAAAAGTCCTAGCCTCTTTAATCTCTCCTCATATGGGACCTGTTCCAAACCCCTAATCATTTTAGTTGCCCTTCTCTGAACCTTTTCTAGTGCCAGTATATCTTTTTTGAGATGAGAAGACCACATCTGTATGCAGTATTCAAAATGTGGGCGCACCATCAAATTATATAAGGGCAATAATATATATACAATATACAAATATTAAGGTTGATAGCTTCTAGTAATTAAAAAAGTGTAGTTTGGGGGAAGTTCTCTGAGTGCGTTGTTTAGTGTTCATGTATGACAGTGGTTTTCAACCAGGGGTACTTGTACCCCCAGAGGTACGCAGAGGTCTTCCAGGGGGTACATCAACTCATCTAGATATTTGTCTAGTTTTACAACAGGCTACATAAAAAGCACGAGCGAAGTCAGTACAAACTAAAATTTCATACAGACAGTGACATGTTTATACTGCTCTATATACTATACACTGAAATGTAAGTACAATATTTATATTCCAATTGATTTATTTTATAATTATAAGGTAAAAATGAGAAAGGAAGCAATTTTTCAGTGATAGTGTGGCTGAGACACTTTTGTATTTTTATGTCTGAATTTGTAAACAAGTTGTTTTTTAAGTAAGGTGAAACTTGGGGGTAGGCAAGACTAATCAGACTCCTGGAAGGGGTACAGTGGTCTGGAAAGGTTGAGAGCCACTGGTGTAAGACCTTTATAATTAAAAAGACAAAAAATATGTGAAGGTGGAGGTAAGGTCAAGAAGCTACATCAATATTTAGGATAAAAATACATTACAGGGAACAGTGCAGTTATCCCTCCAAGCTAAACATTATGAATTCAGTAAATTCAGAGTTTAGGTTAAATCCAAATCACTTTAAGCATGGAAATGCAGCGTTAGGGAACCCAAATGACCTTAACTCAGCCTTTCAGACTCCCAAGCGCTTAGAAGTAGTCACTTTGCAAATTAATCGGTGGCCAAACAGTAAGGGTTAATTTTCTTGTTCTGCAACACATTTTTGTTAGTCAGTTAGAAAATGAAGGAAAGCAGCCCAGTCCCAGTCCTGGACTGAGAGGTCAAAAGGAGTGAGTTCAAGCCATTGAGTCACTGTGCAAACTTGGTCAAGTCACTTCACCTCACTGTGACTCAGCCTTACCCATCTGTAAAATGGGAACAATGTTACATACATCTATCTTTACAACATGCCTTGAGATCTAGGTTTCAGAAGCATTACACATAGTTTGACGCAAGAACAACCACAAGGAAACATCACACACACTTACCAGCTGAAAGAGAGCTACTGCCTGTTGCAAAGTGACCACTTTAGGGCATCAGCTGTTTGTCTTTGCCCAATTTAAAGGGCCAGTGTCACAAAAGGCATTCTGGGGGGAAAAATCCTAAAAAAGGGCAATCTTCCACTAGAGAGTTAATAGAAAATAAGAAGCTTTGAGGGAAGGGAGCAATGGTACTTGTTATGCCTTGGCTTGTAATGTCATCATTTGATTAATAATAATAACAGTACTTTTCAGTGGGTGTTTTTTACAAAGGATCATTAACCCCAGTTTACAGACAGGGAAACTGAGGCATGGACCAATATGACTGCTTCAAAGTCACTTATCAGGTCAGAGCCAGGAATAGAACCAATGTCTTTAGGGTCTTAGTCCACTGTGGTAACCACTAGGTAACACTCCCTATTATTAGCAGCTAAATACCTATAAGGGATGCATAGCTAAGGCTGTGTTAAATTTTGTACTTCAGCAGGAATTAAGTTTCTCTGTCTATTTTTACAAGCTTTCTTTTCTAATTCAGGCATGAACATGCTTCTTTGTAGTGTCCAAATAGATTGAATAGATGCACAGATTCCAAGGCCAGAAGGGACCATTGTGTTCACCTAGTCAAACTGCCTGTGTAACACAGGCCATAGGACTTCCCCGAATCAATCCCTGTTTGAACTAGAGTTGATCTTTTAGAAAAATGTCCAACCTTGAGTTAAAAATTGCTCATGCTGGAGAATTCACCACAACCCTTATTACATTGTTCTAATGGTTAATTACCCCCACTGTTAAAAACTTGTGCCTCATTTCTTGTCTGAATTTGTCTAGCTTCAGTTTCCAGGCACTTGATGTTGTTAGACCTTTGTCTGCTAGATAGAAGAGCCTATTATCAAATTTTTGCTCCCCATGTAGGTACTTATAGACGGTGATCAAGTCACCCCTTAAAATTAAATGGATTGAGCTCCTGGAGTCTGTCACTATTAGGCATGTGTGGGGGCAATTTCTCACCTGCCACGTGCTTTTCATTGTCGCTGACATCTAGGCAAAATGAATATAAAACACCATTAAATCTGAAAGGCCGAGATTTGCACCTTCTTTGCACAGGTGTAACCAGCATTGCCAGCCCTTGGTGTTCAAAAAATCAGGAGCCAGGCCCCAGTGAATGACGAGATTGCCTTAAAATTTACGAGATTAAAAAAATGTTTTTTCCCCCCTTATTTGCCTTGTTTGGGGGCCCTTAAGCTTCATGTTTTCATGCTTTCTCTGTAACCATGAGTACTAAAATCTTACTTAAAAAAAAAAAAAAGCTGATCCTCTGATATAAATGAAATGAAACCAGGAGCTGAGGTTTAAGGGGGGAAAACCCCTAAATATTGTGAGAGTTGGTAACAATTAGGCAGAAGGATCAAGGCAGAAGGAAATTAAAACCAATTCTTCTTGTTGTTTGTCCTATGGGAATACCTAAATGTCCTAATGAATGTAGGGGTTCCTTTTTGCTGGGCACTGCACATGCACATAAGGCTAAAAGTTAAAGTCAGACAAAGTCAAATGAGAAATAAGAAACACACTTAAAAGAAATCTTTCAACACATTAAACATGAAGCACTACAGCGTATAGCTTTTGCAAAGAACCATACACATAGAAGATACATGTTTTTAACAGTGAGGTGCAAGAGGTTTTAATGTTAACTCATAGCAACTGTAACGTTTTGTCAAAGTGTTTTGGGTGAGTTGTTTCTGATGTCAGTTTCCTTCAGTGTTCCAGCCCCGGTTCTGGGACGTTGATTGTTTATGGTTCTTTTCAGCAGCCTTTGACATGCTGAGGACGATAATGTTTAACCAAAGGCAGAGTAAAGCCCTTCGGAAACAGAAATATCAGAAACAAAAAGAGCAAACAGCGCGGCACGGTAATTATTGTCCATGCTTTAGTAGCAAAGAGAATTTCTGACTGAGGTTTGGGCCCCGTTGTGTTAGGGGCTGCACACAGTTGGAGGAAAGCACCTGTTTCAAAGACCTTACTATCTAAATAGACAAGACAAAGGGTGGGAGGGGAACAGTGTAGAGCCGGGAATTCAGCCCAGGTGTCCTGTCCTACCCACTAGACTAGGGGTGGCCAAACTGTGGATCGCGAGCCGCATGCGGCTCTTTTACAGGTAAAGTGTGGCTCGCAGAGCCCCTCATGCCCCCCCATTCTCTGCTTACCAGATGGGGCGCAGAGGGGAGCTCAGGACTTCTGCCCAGTGGTGGGGCTAGGGGCTTCTGCCCAGCAAGGAGTGGGGTCTAGAGGGTTCAGCCCTGTGGGAGGCGCCTGCCAGGACTCAGGGCTTCATCCCTGCGGGGCACACCTGCTGGGCCTGGGGGCTGCAGCAGGAGCAGGACTGAAGCCCCGAGTCCCAGCAGGTGCCTTCTGCAGGACTGAAGCCCTGAGACCCCCTCCCTGCAGGGAGAAGACCCTAGCCCCACCATCCTGCCACAGGGATGAAGTCCCAAAACCCAGCAGACAATCCCGGCTTTCAGACTTCTGAAGATTATCATATGCGGCTCAGGGGATCAATGTTTGGCTACCCCTGCACTAGATCATGCTGCACTCAAGAGCGCCATCACTTCTCCACGCAGCACAGAACCCCAGATCCTGGATTAGAAGTGCAAATGTGGAGGGGACGATGCAAAGTTAGCATTTAGCTTGAGCCTTTGTATCTTCCTGATGCAGGGCTGGCTGCGTACCCCAGGGTAAGAGAAGCTGGAAGGCTGGTCTAGCATGTGCCAGGTGCCAGTGACCCCAAGCGGCTGATATGGCAGCCAAGGCTTCCTGGTGCAGGGGAGGATCTAACTGTCCCATGATTGCTGGTGCATGGAGGATCTGTCTCTCCCGGGGTTTCTGGTGCATGGGGGATCTGTCTCTCCAGGGGTTGCTGGTGAATGGGGGATCTGTCTCTCCCAGGGTTTCTGGTGCATGGGGGATCTGTCTCTCCAGGGGTTGCTGGTGAATGGGGGATCTGTCTTTCCTGGGGTGGCTGGTGCATGGAGGATCTGTCTCTCCCAGGGTTTCTGTTGCATGGGGGATCTCTCTCTCCTGGGCTTGTTGGTGCATGGGGGATCTTTCTCTCCCAGGGTTGCTGGTGTGTGGGGGATTTGTCTCTCCTGGGATTGCTGGTACATGAGTGATCTGCCTTTCCCGGGGTTGCTGGTGCATGGGGGATCTGCCTCTCCTGGGCTTGTTGGTGCATGGGGGATCTTTCTCTCCCAGGGATGCTGGTGCGTGGGGGATTTGTCTCTCCTGGGATTGCTGGTACATGAATGATCTGCCTTTCCCGGGGTTGCTGGTGCATGGGGGATCTGTCTCTCCCAGGGTTGCTGGTGCATGGGGCATCTGTCTGTTCAGGGATTGCAGGCGCACTGGAGGATCTATCTCTCTAGGTGCTTCTATGACCCTCATCGTTATAGCATCTGAGCACCTCACAGCCACTACTGTATTTATCCTTAAAGCCCTGTGAGGTGGGGCAACGCCCGGGTGTGGTATCCCCAGTTTACAGATGGGGCAGTGAGGCATAGTAAGGTTAAGCCTGGGACTTGAAAAGCTGCCTGAGAAATGTGACTACCCGAGTTCCTACAAAAATGAATGGGAATAATTAATAATACCTGCTGCAAATCTCAAAGCACTTTATACATATAGGGAAACTGAGGCACAGGAACATGTCCAGGTCTAGAACCCAGGTTTTCCAAGTCTCAGTTAGGTGCTCTCTCCAGCAGGCCACACTGCTTCCTTTTTCTTATGCATCCCTCCATGTTATAGAAGTCCAAAGTGCTGTGTTTCATGGTTTCCTTGTACTCCCGCCATCTGTCTGTTGTCTCTTGTCATATACTTAAATCGTGAGCTCTTTGGGGGCAGGGACTCTCTCCTTGTTCGGTGTTTATACAGCGTGTGGCACAAGGGGGTCCTGGGCCATGTCCAGGGCAGTTTGCGCTATGGTAATAATAAATAATAGTGCATCTGAATTCCCTATGTGACCCTAAGAATCGAGGGCAGCTGTCCTGAGTCTTGGGGCATTGTCTGGCCCATGTGACCACTCCCTTTCCCCCCAGTTGCTCCCCTAGCAGCTGGGAGGATGCAGTGCAGATGTTCCCATAGCATACCTCCCAGCATTTCAAGTGGCTAAGGTGGGATGCAACGCCACTCAGCTTTGGCCCATTTCCATCTCCGTAGGTGGAAACAGAGGGGTGGCTGGGCACCAGATTGCAACCCCAGGTTGTTGGGGAGAGGGGGGGTTTCTCAAACGGCGGGGTCTGGAGCAAACTGCTCCTTTTGCCCCAACTGTGGACAGCCCTGAATACATAGTCTTGAATACCTGAATAGGTAGTCTTCAAGTGATCCATCCCCTGTCGCCCATTCCCAGCTTCTGGCAAACAGAGACTAGGGACACCACCCCTGCCCTTCCTGGCTAATAGCCATTGATGGACCTATCCTCCATGAATTTATCTAGTTCTTTTTTTGAACCCTCTTATAGTTTTGGCCTTCACAACATCCTCTGGCAAAGAGTTCCACAGGTTGACTGTGCGTTGTGTAAAGAAATACTTCCTTTTGTTTGTTTTAAACCTGCTGCCTAGTAATTTCATTGGGTGACCCCTAGTTCTTGTGTTATGAGAAGGAGTAAATAACACTTCCTTATTTACTTGCTCCACACCAGTCATGATTTTATAGACCTCTATCATATCCCCCCTTAGTTGTCTCTTTTCCAAGCTTAATAGTCCCAGTCTTTTTAATCTCTCCTCATATGGAAGCTGTTCCATCCCCATAATCATTTCAGTTGCCCTTTTCTGTACCTTTTCCAATTCCAATATATCTTTTTTGAGATGGGGCGTCCAGATCTGCACACAGTATTCAAGATGGGGACGTACCCTGGATTTATCTTGATCAGGGGTTCCCAAACTTGGTTCGTGGCTTGTTCAGGGTAAGCCCCTGGCGGGCCACGAGACACTTTGTTTACCTGAGTGTCTGCAGGTACAGCCGCTCGCAGTTCCCAGTGACTGTGGTTCATTGTTCCCAGCCAATGGGAGCTGCGGGAAATGGCGCGGGCTGGGCTGTTTGGCAGGCTTCCTGCATCTGATGTACTTAAATAAAATTGCCGTTGGTTTTTGTGTCTAGCTAGTTGCTGTTCGGATTCGTTTTTGACCTTATTATACGTTTACACTTGATTTGCCAGAGTTTTATGTTCCTTTCTATTTTACTTACTAGGATTTGACTTCCAATTTTTAAAGGATGCCTTTTTGCCTCTAACTGTCTCTTTTGCTCTGCTGTTTAGCCATGGTGGGATTTTTTCATCCTCTTACTGTTTTTATTCATTATTATTAGGGGTATACATTTAGTTTGAGGCTCTATATTGGTATATCAGGAAACAATCACACAATGGAGGAAGCATACTGTGCCCAGTATGGGGAGGAGCTGACCAGCCCTCTGTGGAGAAACCTAATTGCCTTCGATGATGAGATAACTGGCTCCGTGGATGAGGGGAAAACATGGACATGTTATTCCTTGACTTTAGCAAAGCTTTTGATATGGTCTTCCACAGTATTCTTGCCAGCAACGTAAAGAAGTATGGTCTGGATGAATGGACTATAAGGTGGATAGAAAGCTGACTAGATCATCGGGCTCAATGGGTAGTGATCAATGGCTCCATGTCTAGTTGGCAGCTGGTATCAAGTGGAGTGCCCCAAGGGTCGGTCCTGGGGCCGGTTTTGTTCAATATCTTCATTAATGATCTGGAGGATGGCGTGGACTGCACCCTCAGCAAGTTTGCAGATGACACTAAACTGGGAGGAGTGGTAGATACGCTGGAGGGTAGGGATAGGATACAGAAGAACCTAGACAAATTAGAGGACTGGGCCAAAAGAAATCTGATGAGGTTCAACAAGGACAAGTGCAGAGTCCTGCACTTAGGAAGGAAGAATCCCATGTACTGCTACAGGCTGGGGATCGACTAGCTAAGCAGCAGTTCTGCAGGAAAGGACCTAGGGGTTACAGTGGACGAGAAGCTGGATATGAGTCAACAGTGTGCCCTTGTTCCCAAGAAGGCTAATGGCATTTTGGGCTGTATAAATAGGAGCATTGCCAGCAGATCGAGGGAAGTGATTATTCCCCTCTATTCATCACTGGTAAGCCACACCTGGAGTATTGCGTCCAGTTTTGGTCCCCCCCCCACTACAGAAGGGATGTGGACAAATTGGAGAGAGTCCAGCGGAGGGCAACAAAAATTATTAGGGGGCTGGAGCACATGAATTTATGAGGAGAGGCTGAGGGAACTGGGATTATTTAGTCTGCAGAAGAGAAGAATGAGGGAGGATTTAATAGCTGCTTTCAACTACCGGAAAGGAGGTTCCAAAGAGGATGGATCTAGGCTGTTCTCAGTGGTAGCAGATGACAGAACAAGGAGCAGTGGTCTCAAGTTGCAGTGGGGGAGGTTTAGGTTGGATATTAGGAAAAACTTTTTCACTAGAAGGGTGGAATGGGTTACCTAGGGAGGTGGTGGAATCTCCTTCCTTAGAAGGTTTTTAAGGTCAGGCTTGACAAAGCCCTGGCTGGGATAATTTAGTTGGGGATTGGTCCTGCTTTGAGCAGGGAGTTGGACTAGATGACCTCCTGAGGTCCCTTCCAACCCTGATATTCTGATTCTATGATGAAATTCACAGTAGCTTCCCTGTGTAGACAAGCCCTCAGACTCCAGATCTTCAAAGTTTAGATCCTCCTCAGTTTAGCCACTTGTCTGCACTGGTTCTTTACTCCATTCAAACCACTGAACACACATTCGTTCAATTTCAGCATGAACTGGCAATTTGAAGACACTGGGGCTGGTTGAAAACCAGGAGGGAAAATGTGAATGTATTTTCAGTTATCCCCTCCTCTGTTTTTTCACCAAAGATTGAAATGTCCATTGAATTTGAATTCAAACCCAGAGCTGTGGCCAAGGCCGTGTATTTCTGAGAGCCCATTTCCTTTGGAGTAAGGGGAACCAGGATCATGGCTCGCGGAGAGGCAGGGAACTTGGAAGGTGGTGGGGGTGGCTAAGATGGCATGTCAGAGATGCTCAAGCTCCAGTAGCCACCACCCAGCACGCCCCCTTTTCTGAGGTAGCTGGACACGACCAAGTGGTTTGGACATCCCAGCCTTTTATACTTCAGAGGTGACAACCCTAGCAGCCACAGCTTGGGAACCCCTGGCCTAGGGCATTGGCTGAGGTGGATGGGGAACCGGGTCAACCGTGGCTGAGCGAGGGGGATAGATCCAGGGGGCTGGCTGAGGAAAGGGTCAGACCTGGCACAGGCAAGCCAAATTGAGAGAGGCCTGGCCATGTGTTGCTGGTGGGGTTACCCCAGGGGTCCAGCTGGCCGGGGAGGGGCAGGTCTGTCTGGGGGCAGAGTGGGAGGAGGCCTGGCTGCTTTGAGGCTGACTGAGGTTGGGGAGGCAGGTCTGGGGGGCTGGTTGAACGGGCTCAGGCCTGGCTGGGGATTGGGGATGAGTCAAGCCAAGCTAGGAGAAGCCTAGCTGGTGCTGGCAGGGCAGGCTGGTCTGGTGGGCATGGAGACGGGGCAGACCTGCCTTCCCAGGGGTTGGAGGAGGGAGGGCAGGCCTGGCTGATTGGGGTAGGGTTGTTGGGGGTCAGGCCTGGCTGGGGGCAAATGGCAGGCTAGGAGAGGATTGGGGAATGGGATGGGGCTGATGGGGGGAAGGACAGTGGTAGTAGGGGAGCCTGGGGGATTGGGGACCTGGATGGCTGGTGAGCAGAGCAGACTGGATGGGTGTGGTGGGTTTGTTGGACTTTTGATTCCTCCCTCGAGAGGAATAATTTTGTATTTGTTGCTTTTTTTTTAATCGTCTTCTTCTTTTTTTTTTTTTACAAGTTGCCAACCAAAAATCCAGAGAAATAATCACCCTGGCAGAGAGGAGCCCAGTGAGAAATGTACAGACAGGTAAACGGAGGCTGAGAGCGGGGCTGGGACCTGCCCAAAAGCCATAGAGGAGTCAACGGCCTAGCTACAAATAGAACCCAGGAGTCCTGACTCCCAGGTCCTTCTGCTCTAACCACTAAATGCCACTCTCCTCCCACAACTGAGGATAGACCCCAGGAGTCCTCACTCCCAGCCTTCCCTATTCTAATCAGTAAAGCCCTCTCCCCTCCCACAGCTGGGGATAGAACCCAGGAGTTCTGACTCCCAGTCCTTCTTCTTTAACTCATTTAAGCCCGAGCTGCTCCGCCTGCCTGTTGATCCTGCTGGGAAACAGGGGAAGCCCCATGCCCCAACCCCATTTCTCCAGGAGAGGTGTCAGGGGGTGGTGGAGGGGACTGCAGATGGAAGGGGTCGGGTGGGGAGGGGCCCCCACTTGCTCTAGTCCCCTAATCCACCTCTGACCCGAGGAGTCCTGATTCCCAGCCCCCTGCTGCTCTAACCACTCTCCCCTTGTAGAGCTGGGGACAGAACCCAGGAGTCCTGATGCCCAGCCCCCTTGCTCTAATCACTAGACCCCACACTCCCCCCCAGAGCCGCGTGGACAGAACCCAGGAGTCCTGATTCCCAGCCCCCCCTGTTCTAACCACTAAAGCCCACTCCCCGCCCAGAGCAGGGGAGAGAACCCAGGAGTCCTGCCTGTAGCTAGCCACTAGATAGCGCTGTGCTGTCTGTTGCTGCAGGACGCAGACAAGCTTTCCCCTCTCCTCCCTCTTCCTCGGCTTCCTGCCTGGCGATTGGCATCTGCTCCCGGCTCCCTCCATTCGCTGCGGTGCAGAGCCCCCCCTGCCCGGCGCCCCCCTAGGGCCCTGGCCCCGAGCGAGAGGCGGAGGAATCGGGGGTCCCTGCAGCCCTTTGTGTGTTTGCAGTTGCAGCCATGGAGGGCGCGGCCGGGCCGGGCCGCAGCCTGCAGGACGAGCTGACCTGCCCCGTGTGCCTGGAGTACCTGCGGGACCCGGTCATGGTCTCGGACTGCGGGCACAATTTCTGCCGCGCCTGCGTCACCAAGTGCTGGGAGGACTCGGAGCGCAGCCTGTGCTGCCCCCAGTGCCGGGAGCCGGTCCCCCACCGCCTCTTCCGGCCCAACCGGCAGCTGGCCAACATCGTGGAGATCGTCAAGCATTTCGGGGCGCAGGCGGCTGCCGGGCCGGGGGCGGCCGCTGGGGGGGTGTGCGAGCGGCACGGGGAAGCCCTGAAGCTCTTCTGCCAGGAGGACCAGAAGCCCGTCTGTCTGGTTTGCCACCTGTCCTGGGACCACCGAGCCCACCGGGTGGTGCCCATAGAAGAGGCTGCCCGGGGCTGTAAGGTAGGAAAAGGCGCCGGTGCATCGGTGCTGGAACTAGGGGTGTGTCCGCACCCCGTGGCTTGAAGCGGTTTCCAGCCGGGGTTCTCAACCGTTTTCTTTCCGAGGCCCCCTCCAACATGCTATAAAAACTCCATAGTCTACCTGTGTCACAACAACTCTTTTTCTGCATATAAAGGCCAGGGCAGGCATTAGGGGGTAGCAAGCAGGGCGGTTGTTGGAGGCCCCGTGCCACAGGGGGCCCAGCAAAGCTCCATTGCTCAGGCTTCAGCATCAGCCCCAGGTGGCGGGGCTCAGGGCCCTGGGCTTCATCTTTCTTTCCTGGGCCCCAGTGAGTCTAATGCCAGCCCTGCTTGGTGGACCCCCTGAAACCTGCTTGTGGTCCCCCAGGGGGTCCCGGGCCCCTGGTTGGGAACTGCTGGTATCTGGGTTTACAGTCTGGTTCAGTGGCTCTCAGCACTCCCCACTATACAAGTTGTTCCAGCTCCGCTGAGCTGGTGTGTTGCTAGGGTTGCTAATCCTCCGGCATGGTCCTGGAGTCTCCAGGAATTAAAGATGAATCTTTAATTCAAGATTCTGGCATACAATGAAACGTCCAGGGATACATCCCACCAAAATTGGCAGCCCTATAGAGGCAAAATTGTGGGGTGTGGCTTTGCCTGGGAGAAGCCTCTCTTGGGTGGCTTGCACAGGCCAGGGTGGGTTTTATCTTCTGCAAGGTAATCCTGTATTAAGGAGGAATCTAAATCGGGTGTTAAGGAAGCATGTCAGTCCTGCGTCTGGCTGAAGGAAAAAGGCTGCTCTGATTATTTTCCTTCTTTCCTCTAATCAGCTTTCTTTGGATCTCCTGAGCATGGAGTCATGTGGGTAGTTCTCTGAAAACATCCACTAAAATGTGCAGCGGCAGTCAAAAAAGCAAACAGAATGTTGGGAATCATTAAGAAAGGGGTAGATAATAAGACAGCAGATATCCTGTTGTCTCTGTATAAATCCATGGTATGCCCACATCTTGAATACTGCGTGCAGAGGTGGTTGCCATATCTCAAAAAAGATATATTGGAATTGGAAAAGATTCAGGAAAGGGCAACAAAAATTATTAGGGGTATGGAACAGCTTCCATAGGAGGGGAGATTAATCAGACTGGGACTTTTCAGCTTGGAAAAGAGACAACTATGGGTGTATATGATAGAGGTCTATAAAATTGTGACGGGTGTGGAGAAAGTAAAGAAGGAAGTGTTATTTACTCCTTCTCATAACCAGGGCCAGCTCCAGAGTTTTTGCCGCCCCAAGCGGCAAACAAACAAACAAACAAAAAAAAGCCACAATCGCTCTACTACCACCGCTTCATTCTTCGGCGGCAATTTGGCGGTGGGTCCTTCTCTCCGAGAGGGACCGAGGGACCCGCCACCAAATTGCTGCCGAAGAGCCGGCGGTGCCGCCCCTTTCCGTTGGCCACCCCAGGCGCCTGCTTGCTGCGCTGGTGCCTGGAGCCGGCCCTGCTCATAACACAAGAACTAGGGGTCACCAAATCAAATTAATAGGCAGCAGGTTTAAAACAAACAAAAGGAAGTATTTCTTCACACAATGCACAAACTGTGGAACTCTTTGCCAGAGGATGTTGTGAAGGCCAAGACTATAAAAGGGTTAAAAAAAGGAACTAGATAAGTTCATGGAGGATAGGTCCCACCAATGGTTATTAGCCAGGATGGGCAGGGACGGAGTCCCTAGCCTCTGTTTGCCAGAAGCTGGGAATGGGCGATGGGATGGCTCACTTGATGATCATCTGTTCTGTTCATTCCCTCTGGGGCACCTGGCATTGGCCACTGTCGGAAGACAGGATACTGGGCTAGATGGACTTTTGGTCTGACCCAGGCTGGCCGTTCTTATGTTCCTGTATGTACTAACCTGGTGCTGTCCTTTTAATTGCAATTTGTAAATGAAGATTGAATGCCTCTTCTCAAAAGAGTTGCTCTACCTCAGCCAAGAAGCCCTGGGCTTGACGTAGCAATTGCTAGGTGAAATTCTCTGGCTGGTGTTTATGCCAGAAGCCAGTTTGGATCATCAGAAAGGTTCTTTCTGGCCTTTGAAAACTTGCTACGTAACATGATTCATATTTTAACTGCCATGCTGCCCCCCACCCCTGCAGTGCAGACAGTGACATAAAACAAAAACAAATTTATTGCAGGCCTTTGTAACTGAGACAGGCTCCTACTGTGGGGTGAGACCTAAATGCTAGCCCCAAAGCCTGGATTTGAAGCAGATTTTAATGAGAATTTGAGGGGATCTCTGGAGGTGGGGATTTCAGGTGGGGAGGGGAAGGTTAGAGAAAAGGTTTAGAAAACCTGACCTGAGAGGAAAGGTTAAAAATCTGGACGTGTTGTCTTGGGAAAAGAGGAGTGGGGGGAAAACCTAATAAGTTTTCAGATCGGTTAAGGGCTGTTATAAAGAGGGCAATGATCATTTGTTCTCCATGTCCACAGAAGGCAGGACAAGAAGCAGTGGGCTTAATCTGTGGAAAAGGGAGATTTCGGTTAGATATTAGGAAAACTTTTTAACTGTCAGCAGGGCTTTGGAGTGGAGCCCGGAGCCGGAGCGCGGAGCAGCTCCGGAGCAGTGGAGCTGCAGGTTTTTGCCTGGAGCTGGAGCGGAGCTGGAGCACAGCTCCAAAGCCCTGTCAGGGTAGTTTAACTCTGGAATAGGCTTCCCAAAGGAAGTTTTGAAATCCCCACCATTGGAGGGCTTGGACAACACCTGTCAGGGATGGTCTAGGTTTACTTGGTCCTGCCTTAGTGCGGGGGGATGAGATGAATTCTTGAGGTCCCTGCCAGCCCTACATTGCTATGATTCTATGTCTAGTGGTTTGAGGGGAGGGGGGCAATGTTTGGGGGCAATGTTTGGGTCCAGTTGTGGGAGGAGCGGAGCCGGACGTAGGGGTGTTCTGAGCTGGGGGGATCGGTTTGGGCGTCGTGTTGGAATGACTTCGGATATGTCAGTAGGGGCTGGGAGATTTGGAGGCAGTGGCTGGGAGCTAATTTTGGGGCAGTGTTTTTGCTGCCGTGTCTGGGGATGTTCAGAGCTGGGGTTTTAAGGGATGCGTAGATTTGGACTAGGTTTTTAAAGTAGTTTGGAGGAGCTAGGACTTGGTTATTTGGGGCAGGATAGATTTTTTTGGTATGTCATGACGGAATTTCTGTCCGGGAGGTAAAAGGAAGAGGGCTCCTCTACTTCCAATTGTGCCTGGGTGTTTTTGTCCCTCTTCCTTCCCCCCTCCCCCGGTTGAAGCTCCATTTGTCCTATTGCCCCCTCTGCTCACATCTGCATGGTTGAGCGTGAAGTGTAGCTAAGAAACAGTCTCAGGGAGCGCTAAATCTTGCCCTCAGACATGCGAGTGCGCAGTCCCAATGGCTCCTAGTATGTGTTTGTGCCTGGGTTTGTTGGTCTATATAAAGGATAAAGAATAACAAGGTCGGCAGTTTAACAACATTCTATAAATCAGTGAGATGCCCTCACCTGGGATACTGTATTCAGTTCTGGTCAAGGATAAAGCAGTAACAGAAGGGGTTTACAGATGGGCAAAGAGCATGATCTGGGCTCCGGAGAGACTTGTGAATGGGCAGGGACTGGCAGTGCTGGGACTGCTCAGTTTAGAGAGGAGATAAATAAGAGGGGGAGAGGCTATAGGTGTCGGCAAGAGTGAATGGAGTAGAGAAGGGAGATTCGGAGACAGGGTGAGTAGAGTTTCCCCAATACAGAACAAGGGGACATTCAATGAAATTGAAAGGTAGCCAGTTTTAAAACTGATCAAAGGAACTACTTGTTCACATTACATGCAATTAGCCAGTGGAACTCATTGCCACAAGATATAATTGAGCAGAAGTCAATACAGGACTGGATATTTATATGAATACTTCTTGCCGTAGATTGTTCTTTATTTGTACCGCCCTTTGTTTTGAGTTATAATAGTAAGGATTAAAAGTGCAAGACCCAAATTTTCAAGTCCAAGAGTGATTATGAATTGCCTCTCCTTTGCCAACAAGGGACATCCTGGAATGACATGATTTTTCAGAGGACAAGCACTCAGTCTTCCTGAAAATCAGGGCCCTTTAATCTTCTCAAACTGAGCACCCCCCAAAAAAGTTGACTCCCAGGATGACTAGTCACTCCTCAAACTATGGACCCAAGAGCACTGGAAGGGACATATACACTCGTGCTTCAGTGTTCCTTCCTAAATCTCTATGAGCTAGAATAATGTTTTCCTGGGGGCAGATTAGCCCATAATTCCCTGCTGCAGGGTTTATCGCACCTTCTTGTGAAGAAGCTGGTGTTGGAGCCTGGAGATGGGCTCCTGGTCTGACCCAGACTGGCAATTCCTGTGTTCCTAAGTTTGGGAACTTTGTGGTGAAACCCTCCCAACAAAGATCCTTCTTGCTTCTTCCAGGAAGCACCGCAAGAGCACCTGGCTGGTCTGAGAAAAGACAGAGAAGAAGCCAAAGCCAACGAGGAGAAGAGAAGTGAGGAGCTGCTGGTATGTGCCGTGAGCCGTCCCCCACCCCAGGTTTGCCTGGGATCAGAGTGCCCTGAGTAACAAAGCAAACACAGGGCCTGTTTCTCTGTAGCCTCTGAGGGTGATGGGGGGAGAGAGAACATGGGCTGGCTGGCTGGCTAGAGAGTTTGGACAAGTGCAGGTGGACAAGGTTTTGAGAAAAATCCCTGCTGTTGCTGTTAGCAAAGGTGCAGATGCCCTTGCGTATGCTGCTGTCATTGTGTGCTTGTGGGGCTTGGAGCTGGGCTGTGGCTTGATGTCTCTAAGAACTGCCCATCTGCAGAGCTCAGCAGCCATATTGTTCTCGGAGCTGCTGGAAACCGTCACAGAGGAGGCGCGCATGCCCTGCTACCCCTCTCATAGCCTCTTTGCTTTGGTTCCTTCTCCGTGCCCTTTCCCCCTCCCTTTCCTCTTCCCTCACCAGGATGAGGAATTGGTCATCTGGCCAGACTCCAGGTCACCTCCCTCTCCAGGGCTGGGCTTCTGGGGAAAGGTGAGGGCATCTGGTCTCTCCTGAACTCTGCCCACTCACAATCTCCAAATGAAATCCCATTTGCAGTGGATGGAGCATATCTTCATAGTAGGATCATCCCTCTCCCTTGTCACTTATTGTGGTCAGCGGTAAAATGTTGATCAAGGATGACTTCTAGCTTGTCATCCGTAGGCTTCAGAGTTAACACGGTTTCAATACATGGTGACAGTTCATGTCTCTGAGAGATATTGTTTCAGGCTGTTTGCAGACACAAGTAACCCTTACTGCGTCATTCACATTTTCAGTTATTTCTTTGCCACTGTCAGGGCAAAAAAAAAAAAATAGAAACTGAACCTCAGATTTTGGGGCACAAGATGCAGAGACCAGGGAAAAGTAACAGGTCACTGAGCTACTGCTAAAGGGCTTGATCCTGCCCTGAGGATCCTGCTCTGTCCTTTCTCTTTAAAGAAGTCCCCCCTTCAGCTGAGAGGCTACTTATGATTTTCCGTCTGTTACCGAGCTACCCTCTCTGTAATTGCAGAAACAGACAGAAGCCGAGAGACAGAAGATCCTCTCTGAGTGTAAGGAGCTGCGTGGGTTCCTGGAGGAGAAGGAGCAGTTCCTGCTGTCCCGGCTGGAAGCGCTTGACGGAGACATTGCTCAGAGAAGGGATGAGAGTGTCTCTAAACTCTCAGAAGAAATTTCCCACATTGATAAACTGATCACTGAGAAGGGAGAAGAGACGGGGCAGCAGCCGGTGAGCCAATCCCCGCAGGTGAGACATATCGTAAGGTTACTATCATTATCTTCCATCTCGCTGATTAGAGGGAGGTAGAAAATGAGGCATGGAACAAAGCAAGTTGGTTGCAGCGCTGGGTCTAAAATCCAGGAGTTCTGACTCCCAGATACCCCATCTATAGACCCGGCTCCTCTCCCAGAGTTTGGAGTAGAACCCAGGAGTCCTGATCCACTGCAAACCCCTTCACTTGACTGGGATGTGTCTGTTCTGATCCATTCCCTGTCGGAGTCCAGGATTCAGAGTTCACAACATAATTGACAAATACATTATCTAGATGCTACCTGGAGCCAGTCAACCCCTCCCCCCCCCCCCCCCTTTAAATTTGTATTTTTTTAATCATCTCATTTTCACAGTAAGGAATACTTTTAAAAAAAATGCATTTGTTTTGGTCCATTTTGTTCCATGGCCGGATTTTGATCTTAAAGGCTTCAAAAACTGTTACAAAAAAGGAAACAATTGAAATTTCTTGCATTAAAAACATCTATGAAGTTTCAAAGTTGGGTACTTAAAAAATAAAATCATGGGGTAAATTTCAGCCAGCGCTCATGTTAATAGCTCAGTGGGACAAATTGTGCTCTCAAGTGGGACGGGTTGGTGTAAATCTACTGAGTCAATCTAGCTTGACACTGGTGTGAATCAAATCTGAATGCGGCCCCTGTTCACATAGGTCTGGTCTGCACCTAAAAAATAGATCGACCTACCTACATCGCTCAGGGCTGTGAAAAATTTCGCACCCTGTGTGACGTAGTTAGTCGACCCAATCCCCACTATAGATGCAGTTGGGTGGATGGAAGAATTCTTCTATCAACTTAGCTACCATCTCGCAGGGAGGTGGATTACCTGCAGCGACAGGAGGACACCTTCCGTTGATGTAGGAAGTGTCTACGCTACAGTGCTTCTGCTGCAGTGCCAGAGCTGGGCTGCTGTAGTGTAGACGATTCCTCTCAGTCATCTGGAATCCCTCTGCAAACACAGATGAATTTAGCTTCAAAGCTAGAAGGGCAATACTAGCCTTGCTCTACAGATAGGGAATGTGAGGCAGGAAAGGACTGACTTTCCCAACAAGCCAGTGGCAGGACAAAGAGTTGGAGCCAGGAGTCCAGCACTGTAACCTTCCCCGCCCCCAGCTCATCCTTCCGCACCACTTGAGCTCCCTGTTTAGCAGGACAGGGAGACTTGGGGGGATGGGGCTCTCACTACCAAGGCAGAAAATCTTTTCTTCTTGTAAAGTGCATGGGGAGATGCTTTCCTCCATGGCCACTTCACAGCTGACCATTCCTGAGGTTGCTGAGAGCAAACATCCCAGCTGGAAGGAGACGGAAGTAGCAGCTGCTCTCTGAACGGGAGCCTGTGTGTCAGACTCCAGTGGGAACTCCCCTGCAGGACCAAGAGGCCTCCCCAGTCTGGGACATGTTCACTGACTGCCTCTTCTTTCTCCTCCTCTCTAGGGTGGTGGTGGCAGCAGGATCGGGTAAGTCCTGGGCTCCATCTCCCTCCCCTTCACACTCAGCTCGGCTTGGAAATGGCACTGAATATGCAGCCACGGAGTGCAACACGCTGACGCGTGATCGTGTGTCCCACTAGCAGCTGCCATAGCAAGGAGAGGAGGGGCTAGCTGCTGCGTGACAGCCAATGGGATTACTCCTTTAGCTTCTGTGGTAGGGGCTTTGTCTTTTGGTGTTAGAGAGCCCAGGTTCTATCCCAGCTGGAGACCTGCGCTGTCTATGGTCCTAGTGGTTTAAGTGAGATACGTAAACTGGATCTGGATCTCTGTCTCCTTTCTTTCCACATAACCCTGGGATTGGTGCCCCTTGTTACTAGAGTAGCCCAGCGCGAGAGAACTGGGCTAGTGGGAATCCAGAGAACTCCCAAACGGGTTTCCATTCCTGCCTCCCCAAGTCCTGTTCCAGTCCATTCGGAGCATGGGGTTGTAGTCACATGACTCACAACAACTGGGATTGTCTTGCAAACCTCAGATCCAAACTGGCCTGAGAGCTCCCAAGTTTTCTGGGGCCGGGCCTCAAGCCTGTTTCTAACCCTTCCTCCTCCTCTCTCTCTCGAGCAGCGAGAACTGGACGTTTCAGAAGCCGGAGCCTGCATTTGCGGAGCTGGAAAAAAGACTCAGGAGTTTCTCTCAGAAAAGTGCCGTCCTGAAGGAAGTCCTGCTGGAGTTCAAAGGTGAATGGAAGCATCTGTGTCTTCTCTGCTCATAGCTGCCGTAATATTGGGGAGGGCTGTTACGTCAGTAGCTTACCTGGTCTCTCAGTGCCTAACTTCTATCAGTCGGTCTTACCTGTGGCTGTGCCAGTGGTCTCTGTCTTGCCACCCTGTAATTTTAAAAGCCGCTACTAGGCTAAAGCAGCAGCAACCCCGTGGTTAAGGTTGCAGCATGTGGTCCTCAAAATCACTTCACGTCTCCTCCAGCGACCCCCCCCCCCCACACACCACATATATGCTCCGTCGACACGTGCTGCTCTTTCTCTGAGGGCTTGTTTTATAGCAAGAGTTGGAAGAATTGGGTGTGTAGCATGTCTCTCATTCCTTGCAGTGGAAGGCACTGCTCTGAGTTGGGTTGTGAGGACCTGATGACACTGTCTTGCAAGGGATAGGAGCCTTTCCCCTTCACTGGGCATTTCCTAGCTCTGAGTGGTGTCTATAATGAAGCCTTAGACCAGTGGTTATCAACCCACAGCCCATGGGTGGCTTATGGCCCAATTGGCACACAGTTGTGGCCTATGGGACAGCCTCAGGGCCATACAGGTAGTATATATATTGTGTGGATGCAGCCCACATAATACATAGGGCTTGTCTTAAATCGGCGCCACTGTGATTGATGCAGCAGCATCGATTTAGTGGATCTGGTGGAGATGCAATAAGTTGATGGCCGAGCACTCTCCCGTCAACTTCAGTACTCCACCTCCCCAAGAAGCGGAAGCTACGTTGACGGGAGAGCGTTTCCTGTCGACATTACACAGTGCTGTAAGTCGATCTAAGCTACGTTGACTTAAGTTACGTAACTTGCATAACATAGATCGACTTACCTTGCTCGTGGAGACCAGGCCATAGAGAGCCACATATGCGGCCCACAATGATAAACTGGTTGAGAACCACTGCCTTAGATACGGGATATTAAGCGTTGCTTGAAACTCTTCAAACAATGGCCTTGGTGCTAAAATGGAAACTTCTTCATCTTCCAGTGTAATGGAAGAACTTGTTTCCCATTCCCTACCCCTGGTTCAGTGGCAGAAGGAAAGCTTTCGTGGATTTTGTTTCACTTTTTCAACCTGCTCTAGATGCTTATCCCCAGGAAAGCCAGGGCTCAATTCTCTCTCCTTTCATTCCCCTAGAAAATCTGCGCTTCGAGCTGGAGAACGACACAGGTAAGCCTCCGCCTCCCTCCGCTGACTTCTTCCAGCGTCCCAGGAACTGACGTTAACCCTGCTGCTGTGGCAGTAATAGTGCGGGCGTAGGCCTGGCGACTCGCCCCCTGGTGTGATGGCTGAAGGGAATTCAGCCCAAATCTCCCCTCAGTGTTTTGTTTTCCTTTCGGATAAGGAAACGGAATGCTGACGGCTGCGAAGTCAGGTGAGACAAACACGTGTTGCGTTTCCTCAGCAGACCCCCTGCTTTCTAGTGCACTGTCCTGAATTCCTGTTTTCTCGAAGGCAAACGCAATTTGGAAGCTGTAAGAGCATGCAGTGTCTCTGGGCCCAGAGACTTCCCCTTTTCCCTGAAGCTTCCTACATCTCTCAGGCCATTGCCCGGCAGCATAGATAGTGCCACAGCTTAAAAGAGGGAAGATCTGGTGGCGTAAGGGGTTGTCCCCCGGGATGAGCTCTGCTGTTAAATCCCTGTCTCCCTCTCTCTAGCCGATATATCTCTAGACCTGGACACTGCAAACCCCTACCTGGTGCTGTCCGAGGATAAGCGCAGCGTGAGGCTGAGGAGCGCCCCGCAGGACGTGCCGGCCAGCCCCAAGAGATTCGATTACTCCTTCTCTGTTCTGGGGGCCGAGGGCTTCACCTCGGGGAGGCACTACTGGGAGGTGGAAGTGGGGGACGGGGACAGCTGGGCCGTGGGGGCTGCCAGGGAGTCGGTGAGGAGGAAGGAGAAGATCGACTTCACGCCCGAGGAGGGGATCTGGGCGGTGGGGCTGAATTGGAAGGGCAAGAACTGGGACCAATACCAGGCTTTCACCTCCCCTGAGACTCCCCTGTCCCTCTGTGAGAGGCCCAGGAAGATCGGGGTCTACCTGGACTACGAAGGAGGGTGGGTGGCGTTCTACAACGCTGATAACATGGCCCCCATCTTCACCTTCACGGCCGCCTTCGCGGAGAAAATCTTCCCTTTCTTCTGGCTCTTCTACGTGGGCTCCTCCCTCACACTTTGCAACTGATGCGCCTGGCCCAGTTTGCTCTTTAAGGGGACCTGCAAAGGGTGGGGGTCCTGCCCCTCTGTTCTTTGTTGTTGTTGTTTTTTGCTGCTTTCTGAAGTATAGAGCGAGCCTAAAAGGTGGAAATGAACTTTTCCCCCCAAACTTTTCTCTTCTCGTTACACTAGAAATTCAGAGCTTGTCTACCCTGGAAAACATTATGGCCCGCTGGGAATCTCAGCTTAGATGCTGAGGAGCACAAGTTGTATTGCCTTTCAGTGAGACTTGTGCTCCTAAGTGATTTTTTTAGGTGGTTTTTGAACACCCCCCACCAGTCTGTCCTGGAAGACTATAGCCCACTGGAGACCTGGCAGCTATACCAAAGAGCCTGCTTGAGATGAAGTGAATTATTTTATTCAGGCAGGTTAATTTTTTTTTAAACACCCCACTCACTCAATTGCCCCACACACACTTGGGAGAAAAGCTCTCTTTGTTAATGATTCACCACTCCCACCTGCTCATTTGAGCACCCGATCCACATCTCTGAGACCTCCAGTGAGTCTGCCAGAGAAGACCAGACTCGATTCTCCTGATGTCTCAGTGGTAAATCAAGCTGCATGGGGGAAGAAGGCATAATCAGCTGGGCCTTTTTTTTTTTTTTTTTTGCACTTTGCAGGTCACCTTTTGCAAATGTAACTGCTCCAATTCCCTCTCCCTTTCCTCCCCAGCCTTAGCAATAGGACGCTTTATCTCATAACACGTTACCCCTTCTCCTGGCCACTAGCACGTAACAGAGTAAAACCTGCTTCCCCTTCTGTTGCTTTCCCTATGTTGTCAAATACCTAGTGAGCGTTATAGGGTTGCCCTTAATGTTGGTGTTTTGGGGCCATATTGAGGCTGCGGGAAGCCCAGGGCCCTCGGTTTGGCTCAGGCTTGTCGGGCATGAGCTGTAGCTGACCTAAGGGCTGGGGGGGGGGGGGCGGGGGGACGACGACGACTGTGATTACCTGCTGATCCACTAGTGAATGGAGCCAGCTTGTCTAGAGGCCACGTTCTGGAGTTGCATGTGAGATAAGCAAGGGCAGTTGAACCCAGAGGGTTCCCATTGAGCCCAGTGGGGTTGGATGATGTTTTTGAGTTACACTAGCACAACTGCAAGTTACAGCAGTCTGGAGTGACTCCAGGAGTCAGTCCAGATTTGATTCAACCCTAAACCCCATTGATTTCAGGAGTTGCCCTGGTTTAACACAGATTCAACAGGGTAAAGTTAACCAGAGGGGTTTTCCATCTACTTGTATCTAACTCCAGCCTAGCATTCATGCTAGCCTCTGTAACCCCGTCAGTGCTGTGCGTCTCTGAACCGTCGCTCTGTTTCGTAGGAAAATAAAATTCACTGTGCAAATAGAAAAAGCTCCTGTGGTGTTGAGTATTTTGCTGCTGCCTGCCTGCAATACAGCCTTATGCAGGCAACAGAGCAGCCCCAAACAGGAGCCTCCCTCATCCAGCTGCTTTCATGGCTGGTTTAAGGGCACTGAGGGGGCTAGAATCCAGCTTTCCCCATCTGGTGCCTTCCTGAGTGCATAACACGATGGCTCCTCCTGCGGCCCGTCCCAATGCCAGGTAAGCGGAGTAAGTTTCCTCGCCTGGCTGAGGCCTTGTCTGCGATGGGACGTAGCTGCACACTTCTAGTACCGATGAGGTTCGGCGTAGCGTGGCATTGCTTGTGCCCACCTGAGACTCAAACAGATGGTGCACGGGCAAGTGCTGGCACTGGTGTGACCACTAGCAGGGGCAGCGGCCATGGGGGGCAGCCAAGGCTGCAGCAAAGGGAGCATCTAACTTCCTCTTCTCAAGACTGTCGGGGGCATAAACTGAGCCATGTGACTGAGTGGGGAGCAACAGAGTGCCTGTGGGTGCCATATAATAGTTAGTGGGCACCAGCGTTCCTTCTAATTTTTCCCACGCATGTGTGGAATGAATTTATGTGCAGTGGGGTGGGGCCAAGGGGTTCAGAGTGTGGGAGGGGGCTCAGGGCTGGAGTGCGGGGAGATGAGGGGTTTGGGGTGCAGGCTGCCCCAGGGCTACAGCAGGGAGAGAGGACTCTCCCCAGCTTTCTTCCCCTGCAGCAGCACCTGGGTTGGGGGGGGGAGAGGCACCTCTCCCCTGGCTGCAGCAGGCCCGGGCTGGGGGAGAAGCATCTCTCCACTCCGTGGCACTTAAGAGGCTGCTGTGTGGCCATGCAGCTTAGAGGGAACTTAACTGGGCACTCCTCCTGTGGGGAGCAGACACGGACCATCCTGCTCGGAGTGTGTGCCTGGGGGGGTGGGGGTGGGGAGAGGAAGATCTAGTTAGCCTGTAAGAGCTTTGAGGCTGGCACATGCTCAGTGCAGACACAATGTTGCCAGCATTTAGCTGCAAAACTCTTCCAGGCACTTCTACTGAGCATGTGCGAGCTGTGGCAGATTCGGGTGGATTTTTTTTTTTTTATAGGGGTGGCAAAAAGCTGGGTCCAGACATGAGGGTGACCCACCCCCACCAAATTTCAAGTCCCTGCTCCACAGCATGCAGGTATTACACCATCTCGGTGAAACTTTTACCTGGCTCAAAAATGAGGAAGCCCTTGCAGTTGAAACTCTCAAAAATAGATCAAGCCTCTCAAGCTGAGGCCGCCCCCCACCATAAGTGCTGACAGGCTGAATGGTTAGCATGGCAAAGTTAAACCATAGAGACAAGGGCTTCCTGGACCAATCTAGTAGCATGGGTACTGCTGGTACACACTTTCTGGCAGGAATTTTATTCGACGCCTGCTGGGGCGTAGATGGTACTCTAATACAAACAGCAATGGCCTTCCGGGCACAAGGCGGCTCGCTGACAATCCCCTCCCCAGTGGCAGCTCAGCGGGCGGCTGTGCCAATCAAGGCTTCGCCTGGAAGTTGCTAGGCCAGGCAGAGCCAGAGCATCACTTTCCGGTCAGGACTGGCTGCTGCTGGCTCCTGACCGGTGAGCCAGATGCTGGCTGGCGCTCACCCCGTCCAAACTGCGGCAAGGCCGAGGTAGAAATCCTCCCCGCCGTGGCTTTTCTGATGGGCGGCCAGGTGCGCCCTCTCCTGGAAGCCTTTCCCGCACAGGGGGCACTTGTAGGGCTGCTGGCCTGCGTGGACGCTCTGGTGGTTCCTGAGGTCCGAGCTGCGGCCGAAGCCGATGCCGCACTGGGGGCAGTGGAAGGGCCGGTCACCGGTGTGACTCCGCCGGTGGAGGATGAGGTCTGGGTGCTGGGCAAAACCCTTCCCGCAGTCGGCGCAGTGGTAAGGGGCGTCTCCGAGGTGGCTGCCCTGGTGGGCCAGGAGGTGGGAACGCTGGCTGAAGCTTTCCCCGCACTTGAAGCAGGTGTGCCGTTTCTCCTCCATGTGGCTGTACCGGTGCATTTCCAGCTGGCCCGGCCACTTGAAGCCCTGGCCGCACTCGGGGCACTTGTAGCGATCGTCCTGCAGGTGGGTGCGCTGGTGGTTGACCAGGACGGAGCGCTTGCGGAAGCGCCGCCCGCACTTGGGGCACTGGTGGGGCCACTCCCCCATGTGGCTCTTGCGGTGGGCGGCCAAGTCGCAGCGGCGCAGGAACCCCTCCCCACAGTCAGGGCAGGGGAAGGGGATCTCCCCGGTGTGGGAGCGCCGGTGGACGGACAAGTCACAGCGCCGCAGGAAGCCCCGCCAGCAGTCGGGGCAGGGGAAGGGTTTCTCCAGAGCGTGCAGCCGCTGGTGGCGTAGGAGGTGAGCGTGGTCAACGAAGATCTTCCCGCACTCGGGGCACGGCCGCTGCTGCTCCGGCTGGAGGCTCAGCAGGACCTGGATGTATTTGTGGCCCACGCTGCCTCCCCCGGGGGAAGTGGGCTGGGCTCCCTCCTGCCCTTCCAACCCGCCCCAGCTCGCACAGACGTCCTCCTGCTCACGACTCCCTTCGCATTTTATTGATGACATAAGGTGTGGCTCCCCCTGCGTCGGCATCCAGGACGCGTTCCCTTCGGATTTCACGGACGGCGTCCTGCACAGCTCCACTTGCGGGGGACCCTGGTGCTGAGCATTTTCATGGGCTGGACCCTCACCTGCTGGGACAGAGAGAGAATCCAGACAGGAAACCTCAGAGAAGGGAATGTGTAGGGGGGAAAACAAACCACAGTAACAGCTGGGGACATGGAAAAAAGAATTAAGATCCTGCCCAAACTCTTCCTCAGAGGACAGAGAGGAGGGGACCAGTTCTGCCTCCACCCCATCTGAAGACTAAAGGGCAAAGGAAGCTACTGCCAGGTGTCAGGAAGGGGTGGGCACAGAGGCGCTGACTTTCTAATTGGTGGCGGAGGGGGGGTGCTCCATCCCAGGCCCCACCCCCTTCCCTGAGCCCGCTCCGTCCTCGCTCCTCCCTCCCAGTGCCTCCTGCCCGCCCTGAACAGCTGATCCGTGGTGGGCAGAAGGTGCTGGGGGGCAGAAGGTGCTGGGGGGAGGGGGAGGAGCTGATCGGCAGGGCCCACCGGTGGGTGCTGAGCACCCACGGAGTTCAGCGCCTATGTGTCGGCACTCGGGCGAAGGAAGCTACTGCCAGGTGTCAGTCAGGAATGGGTGGGAAGCCAGTCTGATGGTTGCCGTGACAGCTGAGGATAACCCTGCTCTGGGAGGGAGGAGGTGGAACCGGGGTGGGGGGCGCTCAGCAGGCCAGCTGTTTCCTTTCCTTGCCGATGGTGTGCGTCAGTAGAGCGGGTTCCTCACCTGCACAGGCGCCCTGCGGGCTCTCCTTCTCCTCAGAGCCATGCAGATTGGGGACCCATGGCTCGCCCTCCCCTTTCAATGGGGAAATCATATCAGGCTTGGAAACCGGAAATCCTGCACAAGGGAAAGAAACTGAATGAGATGAGGGGAAGTCGTAGAATATTTCTTACAAAGAGTGTTCCATGATTTTTAACCCCAGGTCATTTTAAAGCAGTAAAATCCCAGGGCCAGCTCCCCAGCTGCTCAAAATCTCTGCACATTCTGCTACAGGTGGAAACCTCTCTCTGCTGGAAACACAGAGCCAGACACTCATCAGCAAAGCGGTTCCTGTAGTGTATGGATACCAACTTCGTGTCCTAGAAAGTGGAAAGTCCACCTTGGATCCACTTCTTACTGACGGAGAGGGGCCCGGTGATAGAGAGTCACAGGGACGCTGGGACCAGTGGGATTCAGCGCAGGAAGGGATGGGAAGGAGTTGGGGGTATCACCCAATGCAGCAGTTCAAGGGCGTTATGGATCAGCAAAGCACATTTTGTGGAATGAAGCCATCAACGAGCTTGTGAAATCAGGAACCAAATCCCCACAATCCCTTCCCCAGAGGACAGAGACGAGAAGTCCCATCCTGCCTTCATACCCATCTGAACACTCAAGGGCAAGGGAGGACAGTGGGGTGGGAGCTACTGTCAGCGTTGCTTGGAAGCCTGGAGTGAAATCTGATGAGGGTCTGACTCCTACTGGGGACAATCGTGACCTGTGTGGGATGAGGTAGAACTGGGGGAGCACACGAGGCGTTTGGAGGACTCCCAGCTGTTCCTTTCATTGGCTGGTGGGGTGTGTTAGTTTAATCAATTCCTCACCTATGCAGGCACCGCTCAAGCTCCCCCTTTCCTCGGAGCCCTGGGGATCTGAGACCCACGGCTCTTCCCCTCGCTCCAGCCGGGAGATCACGTCGGGTTTGGGAATGAGAAATCCTGCTGAGGGGGGAAGAACATGGTGGGATGGGGGTGAATGAATGGTCTGTGGAATGTTTGTTACAAAGAAAGTTCCATGACATAACCCGTCCCCTCCCCTACGCTGTGGGGCGTGGCATTGGCAGATGGACATGGGAGACCCTTCGGAAGAGTCGGACATGCTTTGCCCTCTGGAGAAGATGCTGGGATCTGCACACGCCAGGTAACCCAGGCACAGCACTAATATCAAACCATTTAGGCCAGATTCCGGGCTGTAGCGGGGAATGAAACTTTCAACACAAAAGACTTCTCTTCAGAAAATGAGATTTGGTTGAAAATTATTTCATTTGCAAAACAGTTTAGCTTTCAATTCCATTTTTAGAAAATATTTTGAAATGGTAATTCTTTTTTGAGAAGAACAGAAATTAAAAAAAATAAATCTTTAGTTTAGAAATTGTGTGGAATTGCCACCTTCTGCCAGAGTTCTACTTTCTCCTGCCTGTCCTTTTCCACCCAAAAAGAGCAGGAGGAAAGTCGAAGAGCGAGAGAAATTAATAGTGAAGTGTTACTCTGAGGGGTTAAGCACTGAACGTGATATTTGTGGAGAGAAAGCTTCTAATAACTAAGGGAACAAGGAATCCCTTACCCAGCGAGGTCACGCTCTCGTAATTCTCCTGCATGACGTCCCTGTAGAGGGCTCTCTGACTGGGGTCCAGCACAGCCCACTCCTCCTCCGTGAAATACACAGCCACCTCCTCGAAGGTCACCGCCCCCTGAAACAACCACAGTCCCCACTCAGGACCCGTTCCCCAGCCACAATCCCACCTGCCCCAGACTGTTCTAGTTTCCTGTGTACTTTCAGTAAGGCTTATAATACCCATAATCCCCAAGTTAGAATCTTGTCCCTACTGCTCCCATGTACTGCTCAATGGCTCACTCACTCCTAGGTCTAACATCTCCCCATGCATCATTCAGGCCTCTGGCCATTCCCTCTGCTCATAGGTGCTGACTTTTATTTTTCCCGGTGAGTGCTCTGCCCAAGGCCCCGTCCCCACAAGGCTCCGCCCTCACTCTGCCTCTTCCCACCCCCTCCCACAACTCCCCCACCTGCCCTTTGCTTGCTCCTCTCAGTCCCCTTCCCCAAGGCCCCCTGCCCGCCTGCTGCTGGCTCCTATCCGCCCTCCCCTGAGCCCAGCCAGCCCGGGAGCCCCGCTAAACAGCTGATCGGCAGCCAACTCCGGCCCACCCAACAGCTGTAGCTGGTGGGTGCTGAACACGCCCTATTTTTTTTCATGGGTGCTTAAGCCCTGGAGCACCCACGGAGTTGGCGTCTATGCCTCTGTTAGTTACCTAATGCACCTTCAGTGTCCCAGGATGAGGGTCACTCATTCGTATGTGAAACTGAGATGGTTCTCACTGGGTTCACAGGGACTGACCCAGCAAATCTATGGAAGCTCCTTAGCTGGAATTCCTCCAACGCAAGCTCCAACAGGTGCGAGATGGAGCCCTCCTGCTCTTTATTCTTACCCAGCCAAATGAAACCTGAACCTTCAGCATCTGGCTCAGTCCACAAGGTTAATTTCTCTCTTTGGTTCCTTCCATTCCCTCAGGGGACCATGTCACCCTGTCGTGCTGTTTTATGCATGTTTTGCTGGTTTATTTTTGAGAATCTCGCTGCCCCCAACCCCTCCTCCCTCAAGCTCTGAACTAGAGGTGGCCTGAAATATAACAATGAACAGCTGCGTTCTTTGCTTTACAGCAATGACTCTCAACCTTTCCAGACTACTGTGCCCCTTTCAGGAGTCTGATTTGTCCTGCGTATCCCCAAGTTTCACCTCACTTAAAAAATCAGACATAAAAATACAAAAGTGTCACAGCCACTATTACAGATAAATTGCTGACATTCTCATTTTTACCATCTAATTATAAAATAAATTGATTGGAATATAAATATTGTATTTACATTTCAGTGTATAGTTTATACTGCTCTATACACAAGTCATTGTCGATATCAAATTTTAGTTTGTACTGACTTTGCTAGTGCTATGTAGCCTGATGTAAAACTAGGCAAATATCTAGATGAGCTGATGTACCCCCTGGAAGACCTCTGTGTATCCTCAGGGGTAGGCGTACTCTGGTTGAGAACCACTGCTTTACAGTAACTTGAGACCCGAGCGGCACAGTTCAGATCTAGATCTGAAGAACTGAACTTGCCCAAAGGGGAACAGATTTAGAAAACCCAGCATGTTTCTTTTTAAAGACAACTGGTTCTGTTAGTATTATACAGAAGGTTTGAAGAGGGTAAGCCTATTTGGTGGGGGGAAAAATCAAAAGAAATGGAAATGTTTCATTTTGTCTGACATTTTCCTTTTTAACCTTTTTGGGGGGTTTGGGGTTTTTTTTTGAAAAAAAAAATCAAAAAATTCTGTTTCCTTTCTGTGGGAAAATCCCCACTTTTCTGTCAGTTTTAAAAGCTCCTTCCCCCGCTGGAAAAAAGATCAAGGTAATAAAAAGGTGTGTGTGGGGGGAGGAGGCTTCTCAGTGAAACGAAACCAAAATTTTCTTAAACAAACAAAAAAAGGACCAAAATGAAAAAAATGTTCACAAATGTTTCTGTCTGTCAAAAAAAGGCATTTCACACTGGAAAAAAAACAACCACCCTGACACAAAATCTTCCACCAGCTTTCCCCAGGTTATTTGTTCACACCGCAACAAAACTGGAAATAAGGGAGAAATTGAAGTGTGAGGGCAATAAACCATCACTTGAAACCTTTAAACCTGGCATTGGCTACTGTCAGAAGACAGGATACTGGGCTAGATGGACCTTTGGTCTGACCCAGAGTGGCCGCTCCTATGTTTCAGAGCGGATGTCTCTTTGTAAAAGATGGGCTCTAGTTGAACCACAAGTTGCTGGGTTCTATGAAGGCCTCCTGGGGTGGGATTCTCTAGTTTGGGTTACTCAGGGGATAAGACTAGAGGATGATCCTAATGGTTCCTTCTGGCCTTAAAATACAGGAGTCTATCTTTGGCGTGCTGGTCATGCCAACATTTTTCCAGCAAGCACCTTCACTCTGTGCTCCACACTGCCTGACTCAGGCGAGGCGCTGCCTGTGAAACTCCACCGAGCCACGACGCTGCTTATTATGCTAGCTGCCGTCACCTCCCCATTATGCTGTTCTATGCAGCTGTTGCCTCATCTTAAGACTTTGAGTATTTTGGGGTAGGTGCTGTCTCTTGGTTCTAGGTTTTCACCCTATCCAGCGCAATACGGCGGGAGTCCCTAGGGACTTCAGCAATTCACAAAGTAAATAATAACTATACCACTGCTGCTGACAACGTGCATGCACTTGCCCACGACCCCTCACGCAGGGTGCACAGCGAGACTTACTGGGCTAGGATTTTGCTGGCTCGGCCAAGGTCTCAGATGGGACGTTTCCATACGATGACCCTTCCTCTCATCTGTAGGATCTTGTTCAGGCTGAGGCCCGCACAGCAGGGACAGCTAGGAGAGGAGGGCGGTAGAGGCGGGGCCCTCCATGGCCCCACCTCTTCCCCTAAGGCCCCGTCCCCCAGCCAGGCCAGCAGCTGGCGGCCAGCCGGGGAGCCCTGGCAGCTCTGGGGAGCTGCGGACCCTCCCCCTGCCCGGGGTGGGGGAGCTCAAGAGCAGCCCCTGGCCTGTGTCCCCACCCCGGGCAGGTGGAGGGCCCACAGTTCCCCACAGCTGCACACATGGCTCTTACCCCAACCCGGTTCCGGCCGGGGCCTCGAAGCCGCAGCCTGGCCATGGTAAGAGCCGTGCGGGCAGTTGTGAGGAGCCGCAGACCCTCCACCTGCCCTGAGCTCCAGCTGCCAGCCTGGCTGGGGAGCAGGGCCTCGGGGGGAAGAGGAAGGGCAGGGGTGGGGCCCATGGCAAAAAGTGGATGGGCCATGGCCCCCTGGCTCCCCCTATTCCAGCACCCCTGCCCCACAGCATCATATCGGGAGGGCATGGGGGGACAACATTTTATCCTTTGATTTCCCATCAGATCCGTCTCTCCCATCATCCCTTCTCAGCCCCATGCCTGGCTCTGCTCCCTCAGCATTTCCCCACCTCGCGCTGTATCAGCTACCTGAGCAGGCTGGGTCGACTCCCCTTGCCCCAGGCAGGCTTCAGCCAGCGCAGCCGCCTCCTCGCTGCTGCGGGGCTCCCTCGCCGTCACCCAGGCCCGCACGTCCGCCCGCAGCGCCCCCAGGAACCGCTCCCGCACGACGACGTCCACAATCTGCTCCTTGGTGCGCTCCCCGGGCCGCAGCCAGAGCCGAGCAGCCCGGCTGAGCCGGGCTAGCATCTCCCGGGGAGCTTCTCCAGGCCGGGCAGCGCCTGAGCGGAACTGCAACCGATGGTCTTCCTCGCTGGCCTGCCCTGAAACGGCCGCCTTGCCCTCGGCACAGCCCATGGTGGGGCCTGTCCCCATGGAGCCGCAGGTCTCAGGTGCCTCCCAGGTGAATGAAGGAACCTCGTCCCCATGAGGCCAGTCATGGGACGGCACCGCCTGCTCAAGGCCAGCAGTGTCTGCCCCTTCTCGAGACCGGGGAGGTGTCTGTGCCGTCCTCAATGGAGAATCTTCCCCCTCCGAGCATCCCAGCCAGGACTGGGACGGCATCCGCGGGGACAAGGGCCAGACAGGCCTCTGCTCCTCAGCCTCGCTCTCCTCCCTCTTGGGATGCTGGACGGGGATCCCACAATGCCCTTCCCCCAAGGCACGGGGTTCGCCCCACATCCCAGCCATGGCAATCTCCCGGTGCGCCTGGTCCTGCTGGGAAAACACTGGGGTTGAAAAACTTGGACCAGCTCCACACCAAGTCTGTCGCTGCAGCCGAGCTGATGGGGCTATCGCCTTATCCAGTCTGGAGGGCCGGGGGTGGCGTGCTCGTGGTAGCCTCCGTAGCAAGACTGATAAGCATAAGTGTGGGGGGAAAAATAGTAGGTGCTCAGCATCCACCAGCTGTTTGGAGGCTAGGGGAGGGGCTTGGGCAAGGGCAGAGAGCAGCAGGCCGGGGCCTTGAGGAGTGGGCAGAGTGGGGGTGGGGCCTCTGGGGAGGGGGCGGAGCCAGGAAGGAGCACTCACTGGGAAAAATAAAAGTCAGCACCTATTCTTGCTCATGGGGGGTGGGAATAACCACGGCACCCATGCTATAGTTTTCTTCCCAGTGGGCCTGTTCCTATAAACCAGGCTCCAAATCATGCAAGTCCCAGCACAGGTCTGTCACCCCCTGCTGCCCGCTCACCCCCATCTTCTTCACACACCCCCTGCGTTTTCTGCCCCTCTCCCTCCAGGAGGAGACCCCATACATTCCAGAAAAATCCCCTACCTGAGCTGGTTCCACAGCAGCCATTTCCCAATCCAGACGTTATTCTGCAGCCTGTCAGGGCGAGAAGGGAGGTTTCAAAAGGGCCTTGGCACCATTTCATGCCCCGATTCCCTCCTGGCTCCTTCCCTGCAGACAGATGCCCAGTCAATACGCGGATGGCTGGCCAGACCTGGCCTGCCAGACGCTTTTGAAGGGGACCCCAAAATCTTTTTTATGTATTGATTGTTATTGTGATTGTTGCTATTTTTTTATATGATTCTCTCTCGAGTCTGGTCCTTGATGAAGAAATTTGGACCCGAACAAAAAATAACTGACTCCCCCTGACTCTGTGCCCCACTTTATTACACCACAGACCCAGCCTCTCCCTCCAGGAGTGAGCGCATTTCCACCCACAGTCTGAACCAAACCCGAGAAAGGAGCAGAACCAAAGGAGCCGCTTTGGGGGATCCCCCTGACACTGTCCCCAGGGCAGCGCATCCCCCCAGCAGTGCAGGGACCAGGCAGAGGCAGGAACTGGCTTTTCCTCTCCCTGCTCCTCCCCTTCTCCCCAGGAAAGTCAATCTGCCCCGGGGTGCTGCAGGGAATGGGGCTGGGCAAGGCTGGGAGGCGGGACCTCCCTCCCCACTGATTGCTCCTGCAGCCCCTGCTAGTTTCTGCCCCTGTGTCCCTCCCGCCCCCTCTCCCCTCCCCTCGGGCTGGGAGACTCGGTCCCTGTCCCGGCCCGGGGCGTTCACAATCCCGGAGCTGGCTCGGCTCCTGCAGGCGCTCAGGGGAGCAGAGCCTGGGGGGTCAGGGAGGGCAGCAGCTCTAGGACTCGCAGACCCCAGCCCTCCGGGAGCAGAACTGGGGCCAGGAGGGGCCGTTGGTGCAGAGTCAGTTTCCTGCCCGGCTCCAGCCCTTTCCCCCGGGTCTCTCCCCTCACCTGCAGGCTCCGGCTCAGGGGCTGGGGTCGGCAGAGCGGGGCTAATGCCGGTCGCTCAGCTCACAATGGAGCTAGCAGCGGCTGCATCTGACCCAGGAAGCTCAACCCCCGGTCTGCTGAGCAGAGAGAGCAGAGCCCTAGGAGCTTCCCCTCCCTGAGCAATACCCAGAGCCCCCTGGTGGGGAAAAGCGAAGGAAGCCTCCCCCTGCTCACCCCAGCAGTGCGGACAGAAACCTGGCTCGGGGGAGGGAGATCCGGCCAGAGACTCCTTTTCTCTTCCCTGAAAAGAGAAAGAAACTTCCAAAGCAAAGGAACCAGAATCAGAGCCCAAGCCAGCATGTCTGAGACCTTTCCCTAGTGGTCTGTGCTCAGAAAACATTCACCAGCAAACCTGGACTGAAGGCCTGGATTTACTCCAGATCAACTCCAGTATGAATGCCACCATTTGCCCCAGTAGGCACCCAGACACTATGGTGATGGACACTGCATGAGACCCCTATGGAAAAATAAATGAAAAACAGTATTGCAAGATTGAGCAACAGTGAACTACAGCCACTTTACTCCTGGAGGAGAGTAGCCCACACAGGGGCTTAATGTATTACTTTATGTGAATTTATTACCTTTCACATCTTCAGTGAATTCATAATTCAGCTTGTCTACACAGGGAAATTAATTTGGATTGAAGCACGGTATGAATTTAAAGTCCAATAGCTAGACCTGATCAATTCTCCGTGTGAATGTTCATATTCCAGAATAAAAGCGTTTTATTCCAAATTACTGTAACCCACTTGTGGGGCCAGAAAGCCACCTTCATTAATACTTCCGCTGTATACTTGTGGAGTTAGCTATTTAAGTGGATTAAACTAATTTGGAATAAAGCACTCTTCTTCCAGAATCAGAACATCCACATAGGAAGTTAAATTGGGAATAGTTATTCCAGAATAACTCCTCATGTAGACAAGTTCTTAGGGTATGTCTACACTACAAAATTAGGTCGATTTTATAGAAGTCGATTTTTAGAAATCAATTTTATACAGTCGATTGCGTATGTCCCCACTAAGCGTATTAAGTCGGCGGAGTGCGTCCTCACTACCATGGCTAGCATCGACTTACGGAGTGGTGCACTGTGGGTAGCTATCCCACAGTTCCTGCATTCTCCGCTGCCCATTGGAATTCTGGGTTAAGCTCCCAATGCCTGATGGGGCAAAAACATTGTCGCGGGTGGTTTTGGGTACATGTCATCAGTCTCCCTTCCCTCCGTGAAAGTAACGGCAGACAATCGTTTCGCGCCTTTTTTCCGCACAGATGCCATACCACAGCAAGCGTGCAGCCTGCTCAGCTCAGCTCACCGACACCGCCGCTGTTGTGTCCTGGGTGCTGCTGTCAGCAGATGGTGCAGTAGGACTGCTAACCGTCGTCATACACCGTTTCCGCTGCAACTCTGCTCTGTTGCTATTGCCTCAATAGTGAATTTCTCCATGTTGTCTGTCATGGGCTCGCGGGTACGTGTGTTCTTCCTCGGGAAATGTGCGCAGTGCTAACCGTCGTCCTCCACCGCTTCCGCTGCAACTCTGCTCTGCTGCTCTCCTACACTCAAGCTGGAACTCCCAAAATCTGTAGTTATTTCTGAAAATCAGGTTGTTAGACCTCGTCTACCCTACAGGTTCTAACAGTCTGGGATCAGCTGGCAGCCGAGTCAGCCCTGAAGGTGCTTTGTGTCTGCACATAATGGGGTTAATACTCAGCTATTAATCATGGCAACTAATCACATCACCTCTGCCAGATACCTGGGGCTAAGGGGTTGTTTTCCCTGTGACTAGTTCAGCAACAATTGTTTTGCTGTGTAAATGGGTCCTCTACAGGACTCCTGGGTTCAAGTCTAAGCCCTGGTCTACACTACGAGTTTAGGTCGAATTTAGCAGCGTTAGGTCAATTTAACCATGCACCCATCCACACGACCAAGCCTGTTTTGTTGACTTAAAGGGCTCTTAAAATTGATTTCTGTACTCCTCACCGGCAAGGGGTTTAGCGCTAAACTCGACCTCGCTGGGTTGAATTTGGGGTAGTGCAGACGCCATTCGACTGTATTGACCTCCGGGAGCTATCCCAGAGTGCTCCATTGTGGCCGCTCTGGACAGCATTCTCAACTCAGATGCACTGGCCAGGTAGACAGGAAAAGCCCTGGGAACTTTTGAATTTCATTTCCTGTTTGGCCAGCGTGGTGAGCTGATCAGCACAGGTGACCATGCAGAGCTCATCAGCACAAGTGACCATGGAGTCCCAGAATCGCAAAAGAGTTCCAGCATGGACCGAACGGGAGGTACTGGATCTGATCGCTGTATGGGGAGAAGAATCCGTGCAGGCAGAACTCCATTCCAAAAGACGAAATGCCAATATATTTGCCAAAATCTCCAAGGGCATGGTGGACAGAGGCTACAACATGGAAACACAGCAGTGCTGCGTGAAAGTTAAGGAGCTGAGGCAAGCCCAAAAAACAAAGGATGCAAACGGTCGCTCTGGGTCAGAGCCCCATACATGCCGGTTCTATTATGAGCTGCATGCAATTCTAGGGGTGGCCCTACCACTACCCCACCACTGGCCGTGGACACCTGCAAGGGGGGAGTCTCACGCAACAGGGATGAGGACTTTGAAGATAGGCATAATTTTACGGACACAAAATCCTATCCATAACCATTATTACCACCCCGTGTCTCAGGCCTGGTCTACACTACGAGTTTAGGTCGACTTTAGCTGCGTTAAGTCGACTTAAGCCTGGACACGTTTACACGACGAAGCCCTTTCTTTCGACTTAAAGGGCCCTTTAAACCGGTTTCTTTACACCACCTCGACGAGGGGATTAGCGATAAAATCGGCCTTATGGGGGTCGGAATTGGGTAGTGAGGACGGAATTCGACATTAGTGGCCTCCGGGAGCTATCCCACAGTGCTTCATTGTGACCGCTCTGGACAGCACTCTCATCTCAGATGCACTGGCCAGGTAGACAGGAAAAGCCCCGCGAACGTTTGAATTTCATTTCCTGTTTGCTCAGCGTGGAGAGCACAGGTGACCATGCAGAGCTCATCAGCACAGGTAACCGTGATGGAGTCCCAGTCCCAGTCCCAGGATCGCAAAAGAGCTCCAGCCTGGACCGAACGGGAGGTACGGGATCTGATCGCCATCTGGGGAGATGAAGCAGTGCTGGCCGAACTCCGAAACAGTAAAAGAAATGGCAAAACATTAGAAAAGATCTCCAAGGCCATGAAGGACAGAGGCCATAACAGGGACGCACAGCAGTGCCGCGTGAAAATTAAGGAGCTAAGGCAAGCCTACCACAAAGCCAGAGACGCAAACGGAAGGTCCGGGGCTGAGCCGCAAACATGCCGCTACTACGAGGAGCTGCATGCCATTCTAGGGGGTGCAGCCACCAGTAGCCCAAGCGTGTGCTATCAGTCCCTCTCTGGAGACAGGGAAGCGGGTTCGGCGGACGAGGAAGATGAGGATGGAGAGAACATCATAGATAGCTCACAGCAGCAAGGAAGCGGAGAAACCAGTTTCCCCAACAGCCAGGATATGTTTGTCACCCTGGACCTGGAACCAGTAACCCCCGAACTCACCCAAGACCCTGTGGGCACACAGGGGACCTCTGGTGAGTGTACCTTTGTAAATATTACACATGGTTTAAAAACAAGCGTGTTTAATGATTAATGATTAATTTGCCCTGGCAATCGCGGCCAGTACAGCTACTGGAAAAGTCTGTTAACGTGTATGGGGATGGAGCGGAAATCCTCCAGGGACATCTCCAGAAAGCTCTCCTTCATGTACTCCCAAAGCCTTTGCAAAAGGTTTCTGGGGAGGGCTGCCTTATCCCGTCCGCCATGGTAGGACACTTTACCACGCCAGGCCAGTAGCACGTAGTCTGGAATCATTGCATAACAAAGCATGGCAGCGTATGGTCCCGGTGTTTGCTGGCATGCAGACAACATCCATTCCTTATCGCTCTTTGTTATCCTCAGGAGAGTGATATCATTCACGGTCACCTGGTTGAAATGGGGCGATTTTATTAAGGGGACATTCAGAGGTGCCCCTTCCTGCTCTGCTGAACAGAAATATTCCCCGCTGTTAACCACGCGGTGGGGGGGAGGGGTGAAGTGATCATCCCAGAGAATTGGGTGTGGGGGGGAGGGTAGTTAGTTGGGTTTGTGCTGCATGTTAAACCTGAAACCGCAGCCCCTCCTTTTACATTGCAAACCCATTTTAAATGGCCAACCCAACGGGTGCTTGGTATGGTTAATGAGAGCAGTACTGTTTTAAACCATCCCCACTTGTTAACAAGGTTAAAAAAGCCAAAAGACTGTGTCTTACCATGGCTGCCTGCAAGCTGAAATCTGTGGCCTGGCACTGCGTGAGTGATCTCTCACACCAAACCGGCAGGCCAAGAGGAAAAATGCGACCTTGTAACGAAAGCACATGTGCTGTGTGATGTGAACAGCAAAATCTAACGTGAAAGAGTGTACCCATTGTTCTCAAAAATGTATCTTTTTTAAACAACTCTCCCTTCTCCTCCACCAGCTGCAAATGTTTCACCTTCACAGAGGCTAGTGAATATTCGAAGAAGGAAGCGAAGGACGCGTGACGAAATGTTCACTGAACTACAGACTGCCTCCCACGCTGACAGAGCACAGCAGAATGCGTGGAGGCAGTCAATGACTGATTTTAAAAAAGCCCAATATGAGCGAGAGGAGAGGTGGCGGGCTGAAGAGGAGAAGTCGCGGGCTGAAGAGCAGAGGTTGCGTGCTGAAACGCGGGCTGAAGAGCAGAAGTGGCGTCAACTTGTACTCATAAAGCAAGAGTCGATGCTCCGGCTGCTGGAGCATCAAAGTGATATGCTCCTGCATATGGTTGAGCTGCAGGAAAGGCAGCAGGAGCAGAGACCGCCGCTACAGCCCCTCTGTAACCAACAGCAGGAGCAGAGACCGCCGCTACAGCCCCTCTGTAACCAACAGCAGGAGCAGAGACCACCGCTACAGCCCCTCTGTAACCAACAGCCCTCCTCCCCAAGTCCCATTGCCTCCTCACCCAGACGCCCAAGAACACGGTGGGGGGGCCTCCGGCCACCCAATCACTCCACCCTAGATGATTTCCACAGCAATAAGTTTTAAAGTTTTAAAGTTTTAAAGTGCAGTGTGTCCTTTTCCTTCCCTCCTCCCGCACCCATCCCGGGCTACCTTTGCAATTATCCCCCTAGTTGTGTGCTGCTTCCCTCCTCCCCCACCCATCCCGGGCTACCTTTGCAATTATCCCCCTAGTTGTGTGCTCAATTAATAAAGAATGCATGAATGTGAAGTAACAATGACTTTATTGCCTCTGCAAGTGGTGCTTGAAGAGGGGAGGGTAGGGGAGGTTGGGGTGCTTGGTTTACAGGGTAGTAGAGTTAACCGGGTGCGTGGGGGGGGGCTGCGATTTCATCAAGGAGAAACAAACAGAAGTTTCACACCAAATCCTGCCCAGTCACAAAACTAGTTTTCAAAGCCTCTCTGATGCGCGCCGCGCCCTGCTGTGCTGCTCTAACCGACCTGGTGTCTGGCTGCGCGTAATCAGCGGCCAGGCGATTTGCCTCTACCTCCCACCCCGCCATAAATGTCTCCCCCTTACTCTCACAGATATTGTGGAGCGCACAGCAAGTAGCAATAACAATGGGGATATTCTTTTCGCTGAGGTCACAGCGAGTCAGTAAGCTGCGCCAGCGCGCTTTTAAACGCCCAAATGCACATTCCACCACCATTCGGCACTTGCTCAGCCTGTAGTTGAACAGGTCCTGACTCCTGTCCAGGCTGCCTGTGTATGGCTTCATGAGCCATGGCATTAAGGGGTAGGCTGGGTCCCCAAGGATCACGATAGGCATTTCAACATCCCCAATGGTTATTTTCTGGTCCGGGAAGAAAGTCCCTTCCTCCAGCTTTCGAAACAGAAGAGAGTGCCTGAAGACGCGAGCATCATGTACCCTTCCCGGCCAGCCCACGTTGATGTCGGTGAAACGTCCCTTGTGATCCACCAGGGCTTGCAGCAGCATTGAAAAGTACCCCTTGCGGTTTATGTACTCGGTGGCTTGGTGCGCCGGTGCCAAGATAGGGATATGGGTTCCGTCTATCGCCCCACCACAGTTTGGGAATCCCATTGCAGCAAAGCCATCCACTATGTCCTGCACGTTTCCCAGAGTCACTACCCTTGATATCACCAGGCCTCTCATTGCCCTGGCAACTTGGATCACAGCAGCCCCCACAGTAGATTTGCCCACTCCAAATTGATTCCCGACTGACCGGTAGCTGTCTGGCGTTGCAAGCTTCCACAGGGCTATCGCCACTCGCTTCTCAACTGTGAGGGCTGCTCTCATCTTGGTATTCTGGCGCTTCAGGGCAGGGGAAAGCAAGTCACAAAGTTCCATGAAAGTGCCCTTACGCATGCGAAAGTTTCGCAGCCACTGGGAATCGTCCCAGACCTGCAACACGATGCGGTCCCACCAGTCTGTGCTTGTTTCCCGGGCCCAGAATCAGCGTTCCATGGCATGAACCTGCCCCAGTAACACCATGATTTCCACATTGCTGGGGCCTGTGCCTTGTGAGAGGTCCATGTCAATTTCCTCATCACTATCGTCGCCGCGCTGCAATCGCCTCCTCCTCCTCAGCTGGTCCTCCTGGTTTTGCTTTGGCATGTCCAGGCTCTGCATATACTCCAGGACAATGCGCGTGGTGTTCATAGTGCTCATAATTGCCGCGGTGATCTGAGCGGGCTCCATGATCCCAGTGCTAGCTATGGCGTCTGGTCTGAAAAAAGGCGCGAAACTAGTATCTAAAGACCAGGGGAAGAAGGGAGGGAGGGAGGGAGGGGCGAGTGACGACATGGCGTACAGGTACAGGGAATTAAAATCAAGAAAGGTGGCTGTGCATCAGGGAGAAATACAAACAACTGTCACACAGAATGCCCCCCAGAGATTGAACTCCTAAGCCTGGGTTTAGCAGGCCGTTGATTTGACGGAGGGAGGGGGGAAGGAAATGAATAAAACACAAATCTATTTTTTACATCTTAAGACGACAGTGCAGCATGACTGATAGCCCTCGGCATTTTCTGGGTGCTTGGCAGCCAATACTTGGCAGCAAATAGTATACTACGACTGGTAACCATCATTGTCCAACGAGGACGGTTAAAGGCAAGGGGTTGCTGCTGTGTAGCAATGTAGCCCCACGTGTGCCAGCCACATGTCTGCCAGCACCCAGATCGCCCTCGGCCTTTTCTGGGTGCTTAGCAGACAATACTTGGCAGCAAATAGTATACTACGACTGGTAACCATCATTGTCCAACGAGGACGGTTAAAGGCAAGGGGTTGCTGCTGTACAGTAGCCAGAAGGATCGGTAAAGGCGCTCAGGCTACAATAATCTATGAGCATTTCAGGCAACCTCTAAATTTACTTGCTTTCAGACCTGAGGAAAGCTCTTCTTGCAGATCTGCTGAGCACCCAGATCGCCATCGGCCTCTTCTGGATGCTCAGCAGACAATACTGACAGGACGGTTACCAGTCGTAATAAACCATCTACTGCCAAAAGGCAAGGGGCTGGTGCAATGCAGCCCTACGGCTGCCAGCCCCACAGCTACCAGCATCCCGAGCGCCGATGAAGGCTACTACTCATGCTGCACCGTCTACCGCCAAAAGGCAGTAATCTGCTGCTGCTGTTTAGCAATGCAGTCCCACGTTTGCCGGCACCCGGAAGACATATGGTGACGGTGAGCTGAGCTGAGCGGGCTCCATGCTTGGCGTGGTATGTTGTCTGCACAGGTAACCCAGGTAAAAAGGCGCGAATCTATTGTCTGCCGTTGCTGTGACGGCGGGGGAGGGGCGTGACGCAATGTACCCAGAACCCCCCGCGGCACTGCTTTGCATCATTCGGGCATTGCGATCTCAACCCATAATTCCAATGGGCGCCGGAGACTCCGGGAACTGTGGGATAGGTACCCATAGGCACCCATAGTGCAATGCGCCGGAAGTCGACGCTAGCCTCGGTACTGTGGACGCGGTCCGCCGACTTCATGCACTTAGAGCATTTTATGTGGGGACACACACAGTCGGCTGCATAAAACCGGTTTCTATAAAACCGGCTTCTATAAATCCGACCTAATTTTGTAGTGTAGACAAGCCCTCAGTTACCAATCTGTCCTTACTTCACAGGGTGCATGCAAGGATAAAATCCACGGATGATTGTCAGGTGTCCAGTGTGAGGGCTGTATAAGCCCTAAGACAGGTAAGCACAGGCCCAGTTCTGCTGGTATAAACCCCATTGACTTCAGGCAGGTGCATCCTGCGGAAGACTCAGGGTATGTCTACACTAGAAACGCTACAGCGACACAGCTGCAGCACAGTAGTGTAGACACTAAGTACAGCGACGGAAGAGGTTCTTCTGTCACTGTAGTACATCCATTTCTCCGAGAGGCACTGGCTAGGTCAGTGGAAGAATTCTTCTGTCAATATAGTGCTGTCTATGCCGGGGCTTAGGTGAGCTTAACTTTGTTTCTCGGGGTGAATTTTTCACACCCCTGAGCAACGTACGTAAGTCAACCTAACTTTCTAGTGTAGACCCTCCCTCACTGAGGAAGAGAAAGTTACTGAGGTTCTTCGAGATGTGTGTCCCTGTGGGTGCTCCACTCCAGGTGACGGTGTGTCCCGGCGCCGTTGGTAGCAGTGCCTGGCTCAGCTGCTGTCTTGCAGTCTCGTTAGAGTCTGCCTGAGCGTGCGCATCCTGCGCCCCCCTGAGTTCCTTCTCTACCGTGGAGAGGTCAGAATAGTACTCCAAAGTAGAAGGGAGGAGGGCAGGGAGTGGAGCACTCACAGGGACACATATCTCGAAGAGCCTCAGTTACTGCAAGGTGAGTAACTTTCTCTTCTTCTTCGAGTACTGTCCCTGTGGGTGCTCCACTCCAGGTGAATGTGAAGCAGTACCCACTATGGCTGGTGGGACTTGGGAGTTGCAGCAGTGAGTACTGTAGACAGTACTGTATGGCCTACTATGGTGTCTACCGTGGTATCCTGCGTGATAGCATAGTGTTTGGTAAATGTGTGTTCGGATGACCACGTGGCCACCTTACAGATATTAGGAATGGGTACATTATGGAGGAAGGCAATGCATGTTGACATGGCTCGAGTAGAATGAGTTCTGATGCCTTCGGGTGGTTGAGCATTCTGAATGCGGTAACAGGATCTGATGCAGTCAGAGATCCACTTGGAAAGGTGTTGTTTAGAAATGGCTGTACCCTTTGATCTCTCAGTAGTGGAGACAAATAGTCGCGAGGACTTACGAAATGGTTTAGTCCTGTCTAAATAGAAGGCAATTGCTCATCTGACGTCGAGGGTATGCAGAGATGCCTTGTGCGGAGTCTCATGAGGTTTGGGATAGAATGTAGGTAAGTATATTGGTTGGTTAAGGTGGACACCACCTTAGGGAGAAATTTAGGGTGTGTTCGCAGGGTAACTTTGTCTTTAGAGAAGGTTGTGTAGGGAGGATAGGCCATCAGGGCGCTTATTTCCCCTACTCTCCTTGCTGATGTTATAGCAACCAAGAAAGCTACCTTCATGGGCATATGAAGAAGAGATGAGGTAGCCAAGGGCTCGAATGGAGGTTTCATAAGACCGCGAAGAATGAGATTGAGATTCTGTGCAACTGCCAGTGGATAAATCTCGGGGTAGAGATTCTGTAGGCCTGTGAGAAAGCGTTTTATGGTGGGGTGGGCAGAGAATGAATAGCCGTCTAACGAATCGTGGAAGGTGGTAAGGGCCGTGAGGTGTACTCTGATGGAGCTGAGTGAGAGTCCGTCCTGTTTTAGTTTCAGGAGGTAGTCTAGGATGTTAGGGAGGGTCACAATATGGGGTGATAGGTGTTTATTTGAGCACCACAGGGAGAAATGCTTCCATTTCTGCAGGTAAGTTTTACGAGTGGAGTCTTTTCTACTATGCAGGAGGACACATTGCTCAGAACAGGCTAATTTATGGGTCTGAAACCATGAAGGAACCACATTGTCAGGTGGAGTTTCTGGAGCTGAGGGTGAAGAATTCGTCCGTTGTCCTGAGAAAGCAGATCTGGTCTGTTGGGGAGAGTCCATGGAAGACGGGCGGACATGTGGAGCAGGTAAGGATACCATGTCTGTCTCGGCCAAGCCGGGGCAATGAGTATGACCTGGGCATTGTCGTCTCTGATCTTGCACAGGACCCTGTGTATCAGAGGGATCTGTGGAAAGGCGTACAGGAGAGAGTTGTTCCATGGGATGAGGAAAGAGTCTCCTAGGGATGCAGTCCCAAATCCCGCTCTGGAGCAAAATAGGTGACATTTGCGATTCTGGGTTGTGGCAAAGAGGTCTGTTGACGGGGTGCCCCACTGGGAGAAGAGCTGTTGTAGTATCGTGGGGTGCAATTCCCATTCATGTTCTTTGGCGAAGTGTCTGCTGAGTGTACCGATGGTAGTGTTGTGACAGCCGGGTAGGTACGATGCAATAATTTCTATGTGGTGTTGTATGCACCAATTCCACAATCGGATGTCTTCCATGCGTAGGGAGTGCGATCGTGCTCCCCCCTGTCTGTTGATGTAAAACATACATGCTATATTGTCCGCTAGGACCCGGATAGATTTGTTCTTTATGAGGGGAAGAAAGTGAAGGTAGGCTTGTCTCACTGCTCTGAGCTCTAGGAGATTTATGTGTAGATGCGTCTCTGGCGTGGACCAGCGGCCTTGTGCCGTGTGTCCCCCCCAGATGCGTTCCCCAACCGATCAGGGAAGCGTCCGTGGTGAGCATGAGCGTAGGGGATGGTTGCTGGAAGGGAACGCCCATGCAAAGGTTCTCTGGTCTTGTCCACCATTGCAGGGAAGCTAGTATGTTCGCTGGAGGAGTTAGCAGCATGCAGAAGCTGTGTCTGCTGGGCTTGTAGTTGGAGTTGAGCCAGCCCTGAAGACATCTCATGTGCAGCCTGGCGTACTTGACCACGAAGGTGGTGGCTGCCATGTGGCCAAGGAGCTGTAGGCAAATTCTTGCCTGTATCCTGGGACAAACAGAGAGCGTACATATGAGGTGTATGATAGCGAGGAATCTGTTGTGGGGAGTGAGGCTCTGGTTCGAATTGAGTCCAGGTGAGCTCCAATGAATTCGATCTGCTGTGTAGGTGTCAGGGTGGATTTTTGGATGTTTATTTGCAGGCCCAAGCTGTGCAAGAGGGAGATGGCAAAATGGGTAGCACAGTGGGTCTCAAACTTTTTTATTGGCGACTCCTTTCACATTGCAAGCCTCTGAGTGCGACCCCCCATATAAATTAAACACACTTTTTAATATATTTAACACCATTATAAATGCTGGAGGCAAGCGAGGTTTGGGGTGGAGATTGACAGCTCGCGACCCCCCGTGTAATGACCTCACGACCCCCTGCGGGGTCCCGACCCCCAGTTTGAGAACCCCTGGGGTAGCATGTAGCATCTCGTCCTATGAGTTGCCCTTGATAAGGCAATCATCTAGGTAGGGGAAAGTATGATCCCGTGTCTGCGGAGGTGGGCTAGGGTCTTGGCGAATACTCTCAGTGCTGTGGAGAGTCCGAAAGGGAGTACCCTGTATTGGAAATGGTCATGACCGATTGTGAACCACAGGAAGCATCTGTGGGCTGGATGAATAGATATATGAAAACAAGCGTCCTGTAGGTCGAGGGCTGTGAACCAGTCCCCTTGTTCCAGCGCAGGTATTATTGTGCCCAGTGTGACCATCTTGAATTTCTGTACCCTTACAAATTTGTTCAGTTGGCGTAGGTCTAGTATAGGCCTCCATCCCCCGTTCTTTTTCTGGGTCAGAAAGTAGTGGGAGTAGAACCCTTTTCCTCGATGTTGTGTCGGCACAGGTTCCACTGCACCTAGCTGTAGAAGATGAGCCACTTCTATGCAAAGTAGGTGCTCGTGAGAGGGGTCCCTGAAGAGGGACGAGGAAGGGAAAAGGGTAGGAGGGTAGGATATAAAAGGGATAGAGTATCCGGACTGAGCTATTTCCAGGATTCAGCGGTCCTGTGTAATCTGCTGCCAGGCATGGTGGAAAACCTGGAGGAGGTGGCCAAATGAGCAAGTAGGCAGTGGAGTCAAGGGGTGGTCATGCAGACCCTCAACCAACGCTTCAAAATTGTTATTTCCCAATGGGTGGGAGGTAGCTGTTTGCGCTTGTTTTTTTCTGCGCTTAGGAGGTCTAGGGCGATTCCTGGGTATATCGTATGGTCTGTTCTGAGGCCGGTGATACTGTTGTGTGCGTGGCCTCTGGTAAGGGTTGATACCGTTGTCTCCTGGGAAGGGATGGGTAGATGCCCAGGGTGCGCAGGGTCGCTCTAGAGTCTTTCATGGTGTGAAGGACTTTGTCGGTTTTCTTGGAAAAGAGTTTGTCTTTATCAAAGGGGAGGTCCTCCACTTTGGTCTGCAGGTCTTTGGGGATACCGGATGCAGAGAGCCAGGAAGATCTGTGCATAACTACTGCAGTTGCAGTAGTGCGGGCAGCTGTATCCGCTATGTCCAGAGATGCTTGTAGGGCCGTTCTGGAGACCAACTGGCCCTTGACAAGGACTGACTTAAAGTCTGCTCTCCTGTCCTCTGGAACATGGGAGGTAAAATCAAAGAGTTTATTGTAGTTATCAAAGTCGTAGCTTGCAAGTAGGGCGGAATAGTTTGCAATTCTGAATTGCTGAGTGGAGGAGCGGCCCAAGATGTCAAGGTGTTTGAGGTCCTTGTCTTGCGGGGTGGGCCGGTAGTGCGGCTGTTTCATCCTGTGAGTCGCTGCATCCACTACAAGAGAATTTGGTTGTGGATGGGAGAATAAGAAGTCTACGTCCTTAGCAGGAACATAATATTTACGTTCAGCCTTTTTGCAAGTTGGTAAGATAGAGGCTGGGGTCTGCCAGAGAGTGTCAGCTGGTTCTAGGAGTGCTTCATTTATGGGAAGTGCGATCTTTGAAGGCACAGAGGGTTGGAGGATTTTGAGGAGTTTGTGTTGTGTCTCCTGGACCTCCTCTAAAGGGATGTCTTGGCTGAAAAATTGAAACTCTTGAAAAGTTCCTGGAACTGTTTGAAGTCGTCCACATTCTGTGGAGGCGGAGGCATGAGGGGTCCGTCTGGAGCTGATGGAGAGTTGGGAGCCGGCAAATCAGGGTATGGTCCATAGTGCACCTCTGCAGGGCAGGGTTCAGGCACTCTAGAAGTAGATGGAGCTGGAGATAGAGACGCAGAAGGAGCTTGTGGTCTGGTGGAAGAAGCATGAGGGCGAGTGGCAGTAGGAGCTGCCCAAGGGTACCAATGAGGCCAAGGCATAGGATAAGAAAAGTTAGGCGCCGCCCACGGGGGGGGGGAGGGGAGACACAAAGTAGGGAAACTGAGGCTGGTGGTTGTGAGCTGTGACCTGAGGTGCAAAAGGTTCCAGTGGAGGAGGAGAGGCAGGTGGGGAGAATTCCCCCGCTGCTGCATATCAGGCTCACTGTCAGTAAAGGTAGCCAGGTCAGATGGGGAGAGTGGCTGGTCAAAGAGTGAGCACTGTGTGTCCAGGAGCGGAGAGTTAGGCTCAGGTGCCACTGACGGGTCGTCCTGACTTAGGAACTGTTGTTGCTGTTCCGTAGGCTCAGACTCCGCTGTGCAAGATCTGTGCTCAGAAGCGTGCACAGACTTTTGTTTGGCTTTTCCCGGTGCCGCGGGTCTCTTGTAGGTGCCCTGCGGGAGGTCTGCTGCTGCTATCTGAGCGGCAAGCAGGCTCGGTGCCGATGTTCTTTTTGGCACCGGGGCAGAGCGCGCAGTCGGCACCGGGTCTATTTTTGGTGCCAAAGGGACCGGTGCCGAGGAGACCTTCCCAGTATGGGAGGTCGGGTCCCTGCCTCTGCGTTCCGCGGGAGCCGTAGCTGAGGTGCTGTGATGGTCCGAGGCACCTGCCTTCGGAGCTGTCAGTACTGAGGGTAAGGATCTCGCAGGAGACCCTTTACCCTTGTGAAAGTCTCTGCTTGGAGACAGTTGGGCTTCTTGCCACTTCGCCTGAGAGGGTGAAGCCATGCTCCCGATCGGTTCGGACCTGGCCAGGGATGGTGAGGGAGAGGGCTTGCCATTGCCCGTCTCCAGAGGCGGCTGCAGGGATTTCTGTATGAGAAGCATTTTTAGCCGCAGGTCCCTGTCGCGACGAGCCCTGGTTTTGAGGCTCGTGCAATGGACACACTTGGCAGGGACGTGTGTCTTGCTGAGGCACTTCACACAACATGAGTGTCCATTGGACCTTGGCGTAGAGTCCTGACAGGAAGCACCTTTCTTGAATCCTGAAGCCCCTGGCATTATTGAACTAGGAATGCAGGGGGAGAGCATCTCCACGGGCGACAAGCTTGAGGAAAAAAGGTTTTTTTTTTGTTTTTTTGTTTTTTAAAACTAAGTAACTATTCTAAGGGAAGGGAAACAACTGGGATGTTACTACTAACTATGTCTATATTCTTTGTAATTGTTCCCTTCAGAGACCAGGGAAGAGAATCAGCACCGCCTCGAGTCCCGTCTTCAGCCACGGATGGCTGAGAAGGAACAGAGGGGGGCACGGGACACGCGCGCTCAGGCAGATTCTAACGAGACCGCGAGACAGCAGCTGAGAGCGTGCATCACGGCCAGGCACTGCTACTGAAGATCTCTGATCAATGGCGCTGGGATGCACCGTCACCTGGAGTGGAGCACTCACAGGGACAGCACTCGAAGAAGAATGGTTTCCTCTCCATGAAATGAACAGGCCCTGGGTGCTAATGTATGTCTCTCTCTCGGGGGGAAGTGACTGTCCACAGACAGCCCACCCCAAACTCGTCCTCTCCGAGGACTAGAAGACCATGCGTTGAGGAAACCCAAGGCAGAGCCTGCCTGAGATCCCCAAGAGATTTGACTCATACTTGTGTTCTGGGCTCCAAGGGGAGTCGCTACCGGGAGGTGGAGGTTAGTGATTGGGATGGCTGGGCCATAGGGGTGACAGGGAGACAGTGAGGGGGAATGGGGAGTTCAGTGTCAAGCCAGAGGAGGGATCTGGACAGTGTGGCTGTACCGAGGGCAGTACTGGGCTCTCAGCTCCCCGCACACCCCTCTGGCCTTGAATGAGAGCTCAGGGGAGATCGGGGTGCATCTGGCTATGACTGAGAGGAGGTGACATTTTACAACACAGACACCGAGGTCAGATCTTCAACTTTCAGGCTTCGTTTTCTGGGAAAATCTTCCCTTCCCTCTGGCTCACATCTCCAGGGACCGGTATCTTGTTGAGAAGAGGGGTCAGAACTTTCCCTGATTCCACATAACGAAAACCTGCTTACTATGCAAGGCAGTTATCCCATTGGGAGTTAGGCACCTAAACACCTTGGAGGAGCTGGGCTCCATCACTTGAAATCATCTCCCGTGACATAAGTGAAGAGGATCCAGGAAGAAAACAAAAGGGCCTTGTGGTTAACAGAAGGCAAGCGGCAAGATCTGGTTTCAATTCCTGGCTCGGTCACAGACTCTCTGTATATAAGAACAGCCAGACTGGGTCAGACCAAAGGTCCATCTATCCCAGTATCCTGTCTTCCAACAGTGGCCAATGCCAGGTGCTTCAGAGAGAATACCTGAATGGGCAATCACCAAGTGATCCATCCCCTGTCACCCATTCCCAGCTTCTGGCAAACACAGGCTAGGGACACCATCCCTGCCCATCCTGGCCAATAGCCATTGGCGGGACTTATCCTCCATTACCTTATCTATTTCTTTTTTGAGCCCTGTTATAGTCTTGGCCTTTACAACATTCTCTGGCAAAGAGTTCCACAAGTTGACTGTGCATTGTGTGAAGAAATACTTCCTTTTGTTTGGTTTAATCCTGCTGCCTATTCATTTCATTGTGTGACCCCTAGTTCTTGTGTTATGAGAAGTAAATAACACTCTTATTTACTTTCTCCACACCCATCATGATTTTACAGACCTCTATCACGTCCCCTCTTAGTCGTCTCTTTTCCAAGCTGAAAAGTCCCAGTCTTATTAATCTCTCCTCATACAGAAGCGGTTCCATACCCATTTTTGTTGCCCTTTTCTGTACCTTTTCCAATTCCAATATATCTTTTTTGAGAGGGGGCGACCACATCTGCATGCAGTATTCAAGGTGTGGGTGAACCATGGATTTATATATAGGCAATATGATATTTTCTGTCTTATTATCTATCCCTTTCCTAATGCGCAATCTTTGAGCAAGTCCCCTGGGGTAAAGTTTTCAAACATGCCTAAGACTCAGACTTCAGAGGTATTTAGGCTCCTAACTTGCATGATTTCAATGGAAGTTAGGAGCCTAAATACCTTTGAGGATCTAGGTCTAAGTGACTTAGGAGACAATGATGTTCAGCGGGACCGAGGTGTTACTGAAAATCTTACCCTTAGGCCCAGATCGGCACCTAACTCCCATTGAAATCCACAGACTTTAGGAGTCTAAATACCCTTGAAGATCTGGCCCTTAATCTCTCTGTGATACAGTCTCCCATGTAAAAAGAGGGGATCAGAATCCTTACTGTCTGTTTGGTCTATTTACACTGGGAGCTCTTCAGGGTAGAGACTTTCTCACAGTGCATGCATGCAGCTCTCAGCACAATGGGCTCACAATCTCCGTTAGGACGCCAAGGTTCTGCTCTAATACAAAGACCATGACACTGGCAGGCTTTTCCGCAGCTGGACGGGGGGTGGCTGCTGATCCTGCAGTCACAGGAGCTGCACCAACCTGTGGGGGGGTGGTAATTTCACAGGAAAATGGCGGGGAAACGGCAGCAGGAGCTGTGGCCATGGGGATAAAGGCAGGCTCACCTACCCTCACCCCTACCCCACCCAGGCTGGCAGAACCAGCACCGCCATGAGAGAAGACGCTCTCCCCGCCCGAGGCATTACACAAAATAATTCTTTATTGAAGAATTGTCCAAAACCCTGAAGCTGAGAGTAGCAAAACCGAGGCCTGTTCCTGGGGAGGGCGAACCTCAGCATCTCTCTTCAGAGTCCCCCTGCCCCAGATAAGGTGAGGCCCTTTGCCTCGTGTCACAGTCCTCTTGGCTCACAGAGAGTCTGCGCTCTAAGGACTGTGGTGTGGGGAGGCTGCTCATGGCTGCAGGGGTTTGCCTCCCTGTCCCCATACTCTCAGTGCCTGGGCAGGATTTCAGATCTGCCGCTACAGTCTCCCACCATGGTTCAGTCATTATCCCCGCCCTTCTGCTAAGTGCTTTATGCCCCACTCTCAGCAGAGTCCAGCTGGAAGGCAGGATCCTGCTGGGATCATCTCTGCCGACATCCCCCGTGGCTCAGCCCCCAAGCGCTGGTCAGACCCGGATCCCGCTCGGTGTGGCCCGTTACTCGGCGGAGGCTGCGATGGGGGACACCGGCCCTTCCGCCTTCTCCATCTTGCAATGGCTCAGAGCAGGGATCTCCAGCTGCTCTGTGGCAAGTGGGCACGGCACATCCGGGTGGTCCTCGGTTGATGTCTCCTCAGCATGGGTGGGGAGCGGGGATGGGGTGTCCTGGTGGCCAGGTTCTGGCATTTCCGGCGTGGGCTGGGCCGGGCCGGCAGCCACCTCGGGATGGCTCTTGCTCTTGTGCGCGGTGACGTTGTCCTTCTTCTCAAACTTCTTGCCGCAGATGTCGCAGGAGAACTGGTAGAAGGAATCAGCGTCATGCTTCTTCATATGCCAGTTGAGGGAGGCCTTCTGACGGCAGGTGAAGCCGCAGATCACACACCTATGGGTGGGGAAGGGGATCAAGAGGAGAGTGTGGAGAAAGTGAGGCAGGGAATCAGAGCGAGAGAAAGCTCAGCGAGGGATGCACAGAGGATAGAGGGACACAGGAATTGCCAGGTTGGATCAGACTCAAGGCTCATCTGGCCCATTATCCTGTCTCTGACAGAGCTCAGCACAAGATGCTTCAGAGAAGGTGTAAGAACCTCGCAGTGGCTAATGTGGGCTAATCTGGCCCACACGTTAGGTCTGGTCCTGGGCTGTAATGGTTAGAGAACTGGCTTAAAACCTAATCTCCCTTCCAAAATTGCTATTGTTCATTATGGTCATTCTAAATATTCTTGTTTCCACATAAATCATAGAATCATAGAATATCAGGGTTGGAAGGGACCTCAGGAGGTCATCTAGTCCAACCCCCTGCTCAAAGCAGGACCAATTCCCAACTAAATCATCCCAGCCAGGGCTTTGTCAAGCCTGACCTTAAAAACCTCTAAGGAAGAAGATTCCACCACCTCCCTAGGTAACCCATTCCAGTGCTTCACCACCCTCCTAGTGAAAAAGTTTTTCCTAATATCCAACCTAAATCTCCCCCGCTGCAACTTGAGACCATTACTCCTTGTTCTGTCATCAGGTACCACTGAGAACAGTCTAGATCCATCCTTTTTGGAACCCCCTTTCAGGTAGTTGAAAGCAGCTATCAAATCCCCCCTCATTCTTCTCTTCTGCAGACTAAACAATCCCAGTTCCCTCAGCCTCTCCTCATAAGTCATGTGCTCCAGCCCCCTAATCATTTTTGTTGCCCTCCGCTGAACTCTTTCCAATTTTTCCACATCCTTCTTGTAGTGTGGGGCCCAAAACTGGACACAGTACTCCAGAGGAGGCCTCACCAATGTCGAATAGAGGGGAATGATCACGTCCCTCGATCTGCTGGCAATGCCCCTACTAACAGCCCAAAATGCCGTTAGCCTTCTTGGCAACGAGGGCACACTGTTGACTCATATCCAGCTTCTCGTCCACTGTAACCCCTAGGTCCTTTTCTGCAGAACTGCTGCCTAGCCATTTGGTCCCTAGTCTGTAACAGTGAATGGGATTCTTCCGTCCTAAGTGCAGGACTCTGCACTTGTCCTTGTTGAACCTCATCAGGTTTCTTTTGGCCCAATCCTCTAATTTGTCTAGGTCCCTCTGTATCCTATCCCTATCCTCCAGCGTATCTACCACTCCTCTCAGTTTAGTGTCATCTGCAAACTTGCTGAGAGTGCAATCCATGCCATCCTCCAGATCATTAATGAAGATATGGAACAAAACCGGCCCCAGGACCAACCCTTGGGGCACTCCGCTTGAAACTGGCTGCCAACTAGACATGGAGCCATTGATCACTACCCGTTGAGCCCGACGATCTAGCCAGCTTTCTATCCACCTTATAGTCCATTCATCCAGCCCATATTTCTTTAACTTGCTGGCAAGAATACTGTGGCAAGAATAAATGTCCAATCCCTTTTTGGAATTTCACTAAATATTTGTATCAGGGGGTAACCGTGTTAGTCTGTATCCACAAAAACAACAAGGAGTCCAGTGGCATCTTAAAGACTAACAGATTTATTTGAGCATAAGCTTTTGTGGGTAAAAAGCCTCACTTCTTCAGATGCATCTGAAGAAGTGAGGTTTTTTACCCACGAAAGCTTATGCCCAAATAAATCTGTTAGTCTTTAAGGTGCCACCGGTCTAAATCTTTGGCCTCAGCAGCTTCCTATGGCAATGAGTTCAACAGGCTAATTCAGTACTCCCCCAAACTTTTGAGGATCGTGCCCCCCCTTACCTCTGTCCACACCGCCCCCCTATGTCCTCCACGGAGTCTGGGTTGGAGTGGTGCTGTGGCTTGGGGAGGGGGGGAAGTGGCATGGACAACAGAAGGGGGCCGAGGCTGGGGGTGGGGCTGGAAGCAGGGCTGTGGCCAAGGGTCGAGGTTGGGGACAGGTGCGGGAGCGGACCCGCAGCTGAGCTGCGGTGGGGACCAGCACCTGGGCCTACAAACAGGTGCGGCTCTGCTCCTGGCCTCGCTCCCAGCCTTGGCCCTGGGCTGGGAACAGAGCTGCAGCCGGGGGCTGAGGCTGGGGACTGATGCGGGACGGGGAGCAGCGCTGTGTTGAGGCTGGGGATGGGGCCAGGCATGTGGCCTGGAGCCGGGGACGTGGCTTGAGACGGGACCGAAGCAGAGCTGGGGGCAGGAGTTGGGGCTGGCCTGGGCCCCGCTGTGCCCTCCCGGACATTTCTCCATGCCTCCCTAGGGGGGCATGCCCCACACTTTGGGGACCTCTGATCTACAAGTATCTAATGGGTGTATACATCAAGGGGGTGAGGGGGAGAGGCCTCGTCTTAGGTGTCGTTAGGAAGAGGGCCCGGGCAGCCCTAGGGACTGTATACTCCAGAACTGGATCAATGGCACCTAATCAGCCATTTCCACCTTTGGCTTCTCAGTGCTACGATTCTTAGGGACACAGAGGAAGAGACCCCAAGTCACAGAGCGAGCCAGCTGGGTTTGCTACTTACTGTATGGGTTTCTCCCCCGTGTGGATGCGTCTGTGGATGATCAAGTTGCTGCTGGTGCGGAAGGGGCGGGCGCAGTACTCACAGATGTAATCCCGTTTGTCTGCAGGGGGAAGGAGAGCGGGTTACTGGCTGCACTGGCCAGTGGGATGTAGGGCAGGGCATTTTACACAGGCGGAAGAAAAGGTAAGGATGAGAGAAGGGCAGTAGGTCCAGGGGTCGAAAAGCAAGGGGGTGGTAGAGCAGATATTGGTAGTGAGTCCAGGGCTGGAATGACAGTGGGACCTGCAGGTTGGGATTGAGGGGCACTGGCAGAACTGTGTGTGTAGGGGGAGCTCAGGACTAGAACAGCAGAGGAGTCTGTGGGTCCAGACTGAGATGCATTAGCAGCACTGTGTGGGGCTCCAGAGGCTAGAATAACAGCGCTGATTGCAGGTCATGACTGAGAGGCACCTGCAGAGCTGGGGTTGGGTGGGAGGGAATCCCAGGGCTAGAAGAGTAGTGGGGGCTGTGAATCAGGACTGAGGGACATCGGTAAAGGTGTAAAGGGGGAGGGGGCCCAACCCAGGGCTGCAATACCAGGGGGCCTGTGGGTTGGGATTGAGATGCAGTGGCACACCTATGTGATTGTGGGGCTGGAATTGAGGGGCATTTGGCAGCTGATTGTGTAGGAGCCCAGAATTGGGACTGAAGGGGAGCTGTGGGGCTGGATTGAGGGGCCCTGGCCGAGGGCTGGCGTGTGTGTGTGTGTGTGTGTGTGTGTTTAGGAGCCATGGGCTGGGACTGCGGATCCGTATTGAGGGGCCCTCAGAGAGCTGTGTGTGTGCTGAGATGAGGGGGAGCCCAGCACTGTAGAAGGCAGGTGCTTTGAGCCTTTAGCCCTTGTGCTCAGGCACACTGACCGCTGTGCAGCTTCTCGTGCTCCTTCAGGTGTTTCTTGAAGTTGAAGGACTTGCCGCAGCTGGGCTCGGAGCAGGTGAAGGTCTTCTGGTGCACGTGCTGGTATTTCCTGTGGTACTGCCGTTTGGCGGTGGAGGGGAAGCAGAGGGTAGGGTCAGCTGCCGCCCAGAGACCATGCACTCCGTCCTCACTGGTTCATACCTAACTGAGCGCCCTACCATAGAACTGGGGGTCAGAGGGAATGCTTGATTTGGCTTTGGGGCTGGACCAGCAGCTTCAAAACAGGGGGGCTCCCTGGTGCCACTCGGCTCTCTCTGTGGGATGGCAGAGGAAAGCCATATCTCTATGGCCCATTCTGCCCCTAGCCTTTCTGTGGAGACTGCAGCACAGATGGCCGACTGGATCATGTTCCAAAGTCAACTGCAATCAGTGAGAATCTCACCATGGATGTCGATTGGCTCTGGGTCAGGGCCTTTGCCCTGATATAGAATCTTGTCCTGCTGCGAACTGAGGACACACAGACTCGTTTCACTGAACAGCCAGTCACATGGGAGCGACTGGGGCATATGCGACAGCTCCCATTTGGGCCAGGGATTGAAACGGAATTAAAAGCATGAGTAGCTACAGCCTGAACTATGTAAAACCAGCGCAGACTCATATTGTCTGTGGATCAGGCACAGAGAGGGACCTGTAACATACATTCACTGGTGGGTCACACTGAACTGATTGTCAAGCCCGCAGCTGGGCTGATACCAGGACCATAATGGTATTGGGCCACGTATCCCACTGCGTACCAGGCAATGCCTGGGGGTGGGTCAGGTGCCCCTCCCCACAGGTCACCGTGTCACTCACATTCAGGTACTGGCGGTTGGAGAAGATCTTGCCGCAGCCCTCGAAGTCGCACAGGAGCATCTCGCGCTTGGTTGCCTTCCTGCAGAGGGGAGCCAGGATGCAGTTCAGCAGCCCCTCAGTTCTCAAACCCTCCCTTGTGGACCTTCCCTCTGTCCTCTCCTCTCCATCTCCCCACTGCGGGGCCAAGAGCCGTGTCCTCTGCTCTGCAGCCACCTCCCTGGATCTTTCCCTGCTCACCAGCTGCCTTCGTCACCTCTCCTCTGTGGCTTGTGATGTCTGGATAAAGCCCCCTTCATCTCCCTGCCTCACCGGCTCTCCATCTCCTTTTCAACCTCTTTTCTCCCATCTGTGCCCATCTGCTCTGGTCTCTTGTTAGCTGTGTAAAGTATTGGGGGTGGGGTGGTGGACAGATTGGACAAAGCACATCACTAGCAACGGGGAAGGTGTGCGGGTGGGGGCGCTAAGGGGTGGGTCGCACGCCCTGTGGAAGACGCCAACTGCTGGGTGCGGTGGGGATGCAAGAAACGCCAGGGAGTATCACTAGGCTGTGAGCGTATGCCGGGACAGAGAGGGGTAGTTGCAAGGGGGAATGGACATGAGACCAAATGGCAAGAGGATTGCCCATCACTGGGGCCACTGAAAAGTACAATAGGTAACGGGCTGTGGGAAGCAGCCCCTGGTGTGTGGCTCTGGGGCTAATGGGGCTTTTCCTCCCCTCTAAGTCCAACTGGAATGGCGCTGCCACCCGCACCAAGAGGCCAATCCAGCCAGAGAGGGAGATCCCGCCCCTCCCCAACTACTGCCCTTCGCAGGAGGCACCACCAGTCGCTCAGTGGAGTGGGGAGTCCAGCCGTGGGGAGCAGGGATACGAGGGACTGGTTTGCAGCCCAGCTCTGCTATCATAAGGGCTCTAGGGCAGGGCAGCCAGCAGAGTCATGTCCAGGGTTCCAGGCCAGGTTCCTACCTGATTCTCTTGGGGCCGATCTGGGCCACATCCTTGTTGCTTGGCTGTCCCCGCTTCTTGCGGCTGTGAAGGAAGAAACACACTGATTGGGTGCTCCCGGAGAGAGGCGTGTCTCTCCTCCTCCTTTCTCCCCATGCTGTCTCCCTTTCCCCTGGCCTGTGTTTTCCTTTTCTGTACACCCTTCCCCATCTGCACTACGAACATCTCCCTCATCCCCTCACTGCGAGAAGGCATAGGAGATGAAGGCTGCCTGTCCTTCTCTGGGGCAGGGATCTCCAGCTACCAGCCTCCTACAGGAAGGGCTTCTGGTGCCAGGTCTCACGTAGCTGGCAGAATCCAAGGGTGCCCAATAGCCCCTTCTCAGGACTCATGTGGCCTCGTCACAGGAAGACGAAGCGTCCCATAAGTACATGAGAACATAAGAACAGCCGTACCGGGTCAGACCAAAGGTCCATCTAGCCCAGTATCCTGTCTACCGACAGTGGCCAATGCCAGGTGCCCCAGAGGGAGTGAACCTAACAGGCAATGCTCAAGTGATCTCTCTCCTGCCATCCATCTCCACCCTCTGACAAACAGAGGCTAGGGACACCATTCCTTACCCATCCTGGCTAATAGCCATTAATGGACTTAACCACCATGAATTTATCCAGTTCTCTTTTAAACGCTGTTATAGTCCTAGCCTTCACAAACTCCTCAGGGAAGGAGTTCCACAAGTTGACTGTGCGCTGCGTGAAGAACTTCCTTTTATTTGTTTTAAACCTGCTGCCTATTAATTTCATTTGGTGACCCCTAGTTCTTGTATTATGGGAACAAATAAATAACTTTTCCTTATCCACTTTCTCCACATCACTCATGATTTTATATACCTCTATCATATCCCCCCTTAGTCTCCTCTTTTCCAAGCTGAAGAGTCCTAGCCTCTTTAATCTCTCCTCATATGGGACCCGTTCCAAACCCCTAATCATTTTAGTTGCCCTTTTCTGAACCTTTTCTAGTGCCAGTATATCTTTTTTGAGATGAGGAGACCACATCTGTACGCAGTATTCGGATGTGGGCGTACCATCGATTTATATAAGGGCAATAATATATTCTCAGTCTTATTCTCTATCCCCTTTTTAATGATTCCTAACATCCTGTTTGCTTTTTTGACCGCCTCTGCACACTGCGTGGACATCTTCAGAGAACTATCCACGATGACTCCAAGATCTTTTTCCTGACTTCTTGTAGCTAAATTAGCCCCCATCATATTGTATGTGTAGTTGGGGTTATTTTTTCCAATGTGCATTACTTTACATTTATCCACATTACATTTCATTTGCCATTTTGTTGCCCAATCACTTAGTTTTGTGAGATCTTTTTGAAGTTCTTCACAGACTGCTTTGATCTTAACTATCTTGAGCAGTTTAGTATCATCTGCAAACTTTGCCACCTCACTGTTTACCCCTTTCTCCAGATCATTTATGAATAAGTTGAATAGGATTGGTCAGAGGACTGACTTTTGGGGAACACCACTAGTTACCCCTCTCCATTCTGAGAATTTACCATTAATTCCTACCCTTTGTTCCCTGTCTTTTAACCAGTTCTCAATCCATGAAAGGACCTTCCCTTTTATCCCATGACAGCTTAATTTACGTAAGAGCCTTTGGTGAGGGACCTTGTCAAAGGCTTTCTGGAAATCTAAGTACACTATGTCCACTGGATCCCCCTTGTCCACATGTTTGTTGACCCCTTCAAAGAACTCTAACAGATTAGTAAGACACGATTTCCCTTTACAGAAACCATGTTGACTATTGTTCAACAGTTTATGTTCTTCTATGTGTCTGACAATTTTATTCTTTACTATTGTTTCAACTAATTTGCCCGGTACCGACGTTAGACTTACCGGTCTGTAATTGCCGGGATCACTTCTAGAGCCCTTTTTAAATATTGGCGTTACATTAGCTATCTTCCAGTCATTGGGTACAGATGCCAATTTAAAGGACAGGTTACAAACCGTAATTAATAGTTCCGCAACTTCACATTTGAGTTCTTTCAGAACTCTTGGGTGAATGCCATCTGGTCCCGGTGACTTGTTAATGTTAAGTTTATCAATTAATTCCTAAACCTCCTCTAGTGACACTTCAATCTGTGACAGTTCCTCAGATTTGTCACCTACAAAAGCCGGCTCAGGTTTGGGAATCTCCCTAACATCCTCAGCCGTGAAGACTGAAGCAAAGAATCCATTTAGTTTCTCTGCAATGACTGTATCGTCTTTAAGCGCTCCTTTTGTATCTCGATTATCCAGGGGCCCCACTGGTTGTTTAGCAGGCTTCCTGCTTCTGATGTACTTAAAAAACATTTTGTTATTACCTTTGGAGTTTTTGGCTAGCCGTTCTTCAAACTCCTCTTTGGCTTTTCTTATTACATTTTTGCACTTAATTTGGCAGTATTTATGCTCCTTTCTATTTGCCTCACTAGGATTTGACTTCCACTTTTTAAAGGCAGTCTTTTTATCTCTCACTGCTTCTTTAACATGGTTGTTAAGCCACGGTGACTCTTTTTTAGTTCTTTTACCGTGTTTCTAAATTTGGGGTATACATTTCAGTTGGGCCTCTATTATGGTGTCTTTAAAAAGCGCCCATGCAGCTTGCAGGGATTTCACTTTAGTCACTGTACCTTTTAACTTCTGTTTAACTAACCCCCTCATTTTTGTACAGTTCCCGAGTCCTTTTTCTAGCAAGCACCAGATGAGCGTTGGAAAGGGATCCAGAGCATTCGGCCAGCTCAATGCCCTCGAGAGAGACACCAGGAGTCTTTCCCCCTTTGTTCACCCCAGACACCCAAGTCCTCCCTATGAGATCAGACTTCCCGCCAAAGCTCCAGATTGCCCCAGATGAGAGCATCCCTGGGCACCCAGGGAAGTCTGGTCAATCCTGCCAAAAAGCCACTGAGGCTGTGGCACTGAGTGACAGGGTTTCATTCCAAGCACCTCTGAATCCAAGAGAGCAGGCTGGCTCTGGTCTGCCCTGGATCTCAAGGACCCAAAGCAAACCCTGGTCAAAGGAGAATTCAGGGTGGTCACACTAAAATTGCTCTGATATCTTCCTGGACCTCCAAGCCTCACTGACACCCACATGGACACAGTGACGCCTCCCAGGCACCAGGAAGAGCTCAAGTTTGGCCCAGCACTACAAATTTCATGTCTTGAAGGTCAGGACGGTGTAGAGGCCAGTGCTCAGATCCTCAAAGATCTTTAAATGCCTAAGGCCCATTGAAATCAATGGGAGATAGGTACCTAAACATCTTTGAGGATCGGGGCCTGAGTGTTTCCATGGACTGCTAGGCCTTAGTTGTAGGCTGGATACACCCCCCCATCTTTCTGATAAAGAGTACCCCTGCCGAAAGGATACAGGACTCTCTCCAGCTCACCCCCAGGCTGCTGGAGTCACTAGGGTTCAAAAGTTAAAGCTTTACATAGTAGAACCTGAAAGTTACGAACACCTCGGGAACAGAGGTTGTACGCAACTCTGAAATGTTCATAACTGAACAAAACGTTATGGTTCTTTCAAAAATTTACAAGTGAACATTGACTTAAAGCAGCTTTGAAACTTTACTATGGAGAAGAAAAATGCTGCTTTCCATTTATTTTTTAAACAGTTTATGTTTAACACAGTACCGTACTGTATTTCCTTTTTTTTTTTTTTTTGTCTCTACTGCGGCCTGATTGAGTACTTCCAGTTCCAAATGAGGTGACTGGTCAGTTCATAACTCTGGTGTTCATAACTTTGAGGTTCTACTGTAACTATAAAAACACGTTTCAGAGTAGCAGCCATGTTAGTCTGTATCTGCAAAAAGAACAGGAGTACTTGTGGCACCTTAGAGACTAACAAATTTATTTGAGCATAAGCTTTCATGGGCTACAGGCCACTTCATCAGATGCATAGAATGGAACATATAGTAAGAAGATATATATACACAGAGAGAACATGAAAAGGTGGAAGTTGCCATACCAACTCTAAGAGGCTAATTAATTAAGATGAGCTATTATCAGCAGGAGAAAAAAAAACTTTTGTAGTGATAATCAAGATGGCCCATTTCAGACAGTTGACAAGAAGGTGTGAGGATACTTATCATGGGGAAATAGACTCAATTTGTGCAATGACCCAGCCACTCCTAGTCTCTATGAACTTGAATTAATATGCAAACTAGATACCATTAACCTGGGCTTGAATAGAGACTGGGAGTGGCTGGGCAGCATTTTTCGTGGTTTACCTTTCTGTAAATTTTCAATGGATATTTTTTTCATTTGTCTGTGTGTATGAATGATGAAATGGATGTTTATTGACATTGAACAATAAAAATCTAATCTTTCCAAGCCTAAATATACAGCAGGTGTGCTAGATACAGCTGAGCTCAATGCCTTCCTGCCCCGTGAGAGGCTCCAAGACTCACCAGATAGCAAGCTAGCAGAGGACAACTTGTACAATGTTACAATTGTTGGGTCTCTGTGCTCACGTTTCCATATAAGTAACTTCAGTTTGTCTGGCATACAAAAACTATTACACACCGCAAGATCCTACATGTGTGTGTCTAACATGGCAAGGAAAAAGGAATTGTACAACACTATATTTTGAAATAGCATGTGTTCATACAGTTAATAGACTACATTGGAAAACAGTTGCACAAGAGGGCAAAGTTAAGGTTACATGTGCATCCTTTAACATTTGCCTGACTTCTGAGCACTCGTGGTCATGGATTTCTAGAGGGGAGGAGCACAGTCTGCTCTCCTGAATTTCAACTAGAATCTCAAGTGCTCAGTGCTTCTGAAAATTAGGCCTTAGTGGTCAGTTTTTCACGAGGACTCAGCAGCTCCCAAGCCCCTGATAAACATTTTGAACATTTGGCCATAACCGTGCGACCAATACCATTCTCCTAATGGCTTTTTTTATATCAAATTTCCCAATTTTTAATTAAAGTAAAAAGATGGACAAAACAATAAGACCAAAGGAGAAAGCATCACTCTATAATTTCAAAGCTCTGACGGCTTGTAATAAAGATGTAAACAGAAAATTTAAGACCTACAATGCAGTGTGGACGTATTTGGTAAGACACCCCCTGAATGTGGTCATCCTAGGGTTCCAAGGCACTACAGTAATACAAATAATAATGAAATGATAATAAAACTTGGCTAGGTCAGTAGAACCAAGCTGCTCTCGAATAAGTCCATCATTTGCATGATAAAAATAAAGAGCACTAAAAACCTTTAGAAAAATCCTCTCTGGACATTAAATAAGAGGGAAAATGATTTTCTTTCTGTACTGTTTGACAGTTATCTTAAATACCTACTCCTCACCACACAAAATAACTACAGGTTGACATAATTTATCGTGTGAATAAATACAATTATCCTATGTTACAAACATGATTACATTTTATTATTTACCAACAATAAAAAGTCTTTCAACACACTGTATTGCAAAAAGGTATAATACAGTTAAGAAAAAAGTATACAGTCATAATCACATTAATCTAATATTTTTAAACACAGAGAACGTTTGGTCACATACACTTAAGTTTGATCTAATTTAAAATGTTCTGTCTGCATTATCCACCTTCCAATGTAAATCTTGCAGCCGCTTCACTTTTGTTGTTGGTCTGTGATGGAATGTCCTGAAAAGAAAAAGAAGTTAGAAAATAGCAAAATTGTCATTTTGGTGAGGAAACAGATGTTAAAAATCACTGACGATCTGCCATTTCCATTATGTAAGATGCAGGCTATGCAGCTTACTTTGCAAGTGCAAGTTGATGCTGCTCAACATTTTGCAATACTGTATATTGCACACATGTATTGTCATCACATTGGGATGACGGTACTTACAGAAGGAGATGAGAGTCGTCTGCGAAGGAACACACACTCCAGTATGCAATGTGCTCTTAATGCTCTTTTTCTTGCTCCTCTGATTTTTTTTTTCCTGTCTCCATCTCCCTAGCTGCTGGTATCATAATGGCTACAGCAAAAACCACACATCAATGTGTAAGTTATTTGATCAAAACCATTACTTCCTTTAAACCGTAAAGGGACACCATCAACAAATTCAGTCAATCTTTAAAATGAGAGGAAGGTTCAGGTGCTCTACATTTGATTTCAACGGGAGTCTGATATCTATCCTACTTAGTTAGCCACTTTTGAAAATCCCACTACACACTTACACACCTTTGAAAATCTGGCCCTAAATGGCTATTAACAGAGTGCTCTCAAATGCACAAAGTAAAGAAACTGAAGGAAAAAGAAAGATTTAGAGGGAAATAATCTTTTTATTTCCAGTGATTTTAGAGATTACTTGTAGGTAGAAAGTTTTCAGACACAAGCATGATTTTTGAGTAGATGGTGTCCCTCTAATGGTAAAATTAAAATGCTGCAGGGAGAGGAAGGGGGAGCGCAAATTAAATATATAATTTACCATTATTTTCTGCTGTGCTTTGATTAATGCCTCCAGAACTTGTTCTCCGCTGGTAGCAAATTGTTACTTAGTTTCAGCAGCCCCTGTAAAACAGACATTAATAGACTTTCAGTATAGAATTGAAGTCATAAAAACATCTAGAAATGAAAAAGGCAGAAGAGCCGTGACTGTGCATGTTAATACTTACTTGGTATGTGTTTGGGTGTATATTTTGGGGTTTCTTTCTCCCATAACCCCCACAAATAAAATATCATCCTGAAGAGATAGTTGAGGATGGAAGACTGTTCACACTTACTTCAGCTAATTCCAAAGGAAATGCTTTTATACCTCCCTATGTAATAAAAACATTAGAAAGTCTGGAAAGACAGAGTTAGGGTCTATAATTAATTCCCTGGTGTTATGTAAGGCCGCAGTTCAAGAAGAGACTTAAGCATATGTTTCTTTTTAAGCATATGAGTAAGCCCACTGACTTCTATTGGACTATGCATGTGTTTAAGCACAGGCACCATTGTCAGCCCTTGTGATTTTATTGAGAGTCTCATGATATTTGGTGTTTTTCTTAAAGCCCCAGCAGGACAATTTTAGCTTTTATTTAGATAAAATGTAAGTTTCTAGTTCCATACTTCTCCCACCCACATCCGGCAACCCTACAGATTCACTCCCAGGCTCCTTCCCAGTAATCCAGGGGTCTCAAACACGCGGCCCGTGGGGCTATTTCTTGCGGCCCGCCGAGCGGCCCGTGCCCGCCCCCACCCCCCCGGCCTACCTCCAGGCCAGGGGTGGGCAAACTACACCCGCGGGATTTCCCCCCTCGAGCCCTGCACCGGATGGCATCATGTCCCTGCGGCCGGGGGGGTGGGGGGGGGAAGAGAAGCAGAGGGCTCTGTCCCTGTGTTGCCCTGGCTTCCTGGCACGCCCCCCCCGCAGCTCCCATTGGCCGGGAATGGGGAACCGCGGCCAATGGGAGTTTCAGGGGAGGTACCTGGAGGAGCGGCAAGCAGCGTGCGGAGCCCTGCGTCCCCCTCCCCCAGGGGCCGCAGAGACATGGTTCCAGCTACTTCCCGGAGCCGGGGCTAGGGCTGGCAGCCTGCCCTGGCCCCGGCCCCGGTGTGCACCACTGCCACCCCGGAGCCCGAAGCTCTCCTGCACCCCGCCCCCCAACTCCCTGCCCTGAGCCCCCTACTGCACCCCACACCCCTTCTGCACCCCAACCCCCTGCACTGAGCCCCCTGCTGCACCCCACACCCCAACTCCCTGCCCTGAGCCCCCTACTGCACCCCACACCTCTTCTGCACCCCAACCCCCTGCTCTGAGCCCCCTGCTGCACCCCACACCCCAACTCCCTGCCCTGAGCCCCCTGCTGCATCCCACACCCCAACTCCTTGCCCTGAGCCCCCTGCTGCATCCCACACCCCTTCTGCACCCCAACCCCCTGCACTGAGCCCCCTGCTGTACCCCACACCCCAATCCCCTGCCCTGAGCCCCCTGCTGCACCCCACACCCCTTCTGTACCCCAATCCCCTGCCCTGAGCCCCCTGCCTGCACCCCAACCCCCTGCTACACCCCAACTCCCTGCCCTGAGCCCCCTGCCTGCACCTCAACTCCCTGCTGCATTCCACACCCCTTCTGCACCCCAATCCCCTGCCCTGAGCCCCCTGCCTGAACCCCAACCCCCTGCTGCACTCCAACCCCCTGCCCTGAGCCCCCTGCTGCACCCCACACCCCAATCCCCTGCCCTGAGCCCCCTGCCTGCACCCCAACCCACTGCTGCACCCCAACTCCCTGCCCTGAGCCCCCGCCACACTCCTCATGCACCTTCTGGGGGCAGGGAGGGGGCGGAGTTGGGGTGGGGACTTCGGGGAAGCGGTTGGAATGAGGGCGGGGAAGGGGTGGGAAGAGGCGGGGCCTCATGGAAGGGGTGGAGTGGGGGTAGGGCCGAGGGCAGCGAGGGGGTGTGTGTCAGTGATGCGGCCCTCGGGCCAATGAACTAGCCCTCATGTGGCCCTCGTGGTCATTTGAGTTTGAGACCCCTGCAGTAATCCCTCTCCCATAGCTCCTCCATTACCCCTGTCATCCTCAAGCCTTTGCACTGCTCCTCAAGGGTGCAGAAAATACATTTCTGTATTGTAGTTTAAATGAATTATTATCAAAGTTCTGTATTAATATGCCCGGTAAAGAATGTATTTGTCAAAAAACATTTCCTGAATCTTTTTGTTGTTGTTGTCTGTATTGTTACAGACGTACTTGCTGACAGGTATTCTGAAATAAATTACCAAAATAATTGAAACTGGTGTGATTATATTGTATTATTTTGAAAAATAAAATATGCAAAATTTTAAAATATTGTGCACAGAATATTTAACATTTTAGTGCAAAATTCCCCCAGGATTAACTACTTACACACTGAAGCCGTATTTAGCCATTCGCCTCTTCCCTGGTGAGCTGGATACTGCAGTATACTATAGCCATGTTGTACCACTTGGGCAACACAAAGAGGCCATGTTCTGGCCCCATATGGCCAGAGGAGAAATCCCTTTGTGCCAGTGGAACTCTCTCCAGGCAGAGATGGCTCCTGTGGAACCCTCCCTGCACTCTCTGGTGCTGCGCGGGGAGCTCTGATATAGCAATCCTTCATTGATGTTAGGAATCTTATGCAAGTGGTCTAAATTAGAGCCGTTGAGGAGCTTCTCTAAGGGTATGTCTACACTACGAAATTAGGTTGAATTTATAGAAGTTGGTTGTTTAGAAATCGTTTTTATAAGGTTGATTGTGTGTGTCCCCACACAAAATGCTCTAAGTGCATTAAGTCGGCGGACTGCATCCACAGTACCGAAGTTAGCGTCGACTTCCAGAGCGTTGCACTGTGGTAGCTATCCCACAGTTCCCGCAGTCTCTGCCGCCCATTGGAATTCTGGGTTGAGATCCCAATGCCTGATGGGACAAAAACAGTGTTGCGGGGGATTCTGGGTACATGTCGTCGGGCCCCAGCCTTCCTCCCTCCCTGCCGTGAAAGAAACGGCAGACAATCGTTTCGCGCCTTTTTTCAGCCCAGACGCCATAGCACTGGGATCATAGAGCCCACTCAGATCACTGCGGCAATTATGAGCACTATGAACACCACGCGCATTATCCTGGAGTATATGCAGGACCAGAACCTGCCAAGGCAAAACCAGGCGAGGAGGCGACGGCAGCGCGGCGATGAGAGTGATGAGGAAATAGACATGGACATAGACCTCTCACAAAGTACGGGCCCCAGCAATGTGCAAATCATGGTGTTAATGGGGCAGGTTCATGCCGTGGAACGCCGATTCTGGGCCAGGGAAACAAGCATAGACTGGTGGGACCGCATCGTGTTGCAGGTGTGGGACGATTCCCAGTGGCTGCGAAACTTTCGCATGCGTAAGGGCACTTTCATGGAACGTTGTGACTTGCTTTCCCCTGCCGTGAAGCGCAAGAATACCAAGATGAGAGCAGCCCTCACAGTTGAGAAGCGAGTGGCGATAGCCCTGTGGAAGCTTGCAACGCCAGACAGCTACCGGTCAGTCAGGAATCAATTTGGAGTGGGTAAATCTACTGTGGGGGCTGCTGTGATCCAAGTAGCCAAAGCAATCAAAGAGCTGCTGGTATCCAGGGTAGTGACTCTGGGAAACGTGCAGGTCATAGTGGATGGCTTTGCTGCAATGGGATTCCCAAACTGTGGTGGGGCGATAGACGGAACCCATATCCCTATCTTGGCACCGGAGCATAAAGCCACTGAGTACATAAACCGCAAGGGGTACTTTTCAATGCTGCTGCAAGCACTGGTGGATCACAAGGAACATCAATGTGGGATGGCCAGGAAACGTGCATGATGCTCACGTCTTCAGGAACTCTGGTCTGTTTCAAAAGCTGCAGGAAGGGACTTTCTTCCCAGATCAGAAAATAACCGTTGGGGATGTTGAAATGCCTATAGTTATCCTTGGGGACCCAGCCTACCCCTTAATGCCATGGCTCATGAAGCCATACACAGGCAGCCTAGAAAGTAGTCAGGACCTGTTCAACTATAGGCTGAGCAAGTGCCGAATGGTGGTAGAATGTGCACTTGGACGTTTAAAAGCGTGCTGGCGCAGTTTACTGACTCGGATAGACCTCCGCGAAATCAATATTCCCATTGTTATTACTGCTTGCTGTGCGCTCCACAATATCTGTGAGAGTAAGGGGGAGAAATTTATGGCGGGGTGGGAGGTTGAGGCAAATCGCCTGGCCGCTGATTACGCGCAGCCAGACACCAGGGCGGTTAGAAGCGCACAGCAGGGTGCGGTGCGCATCAGAGAAGCTTTGAAAACCAGTTTCATGACTGGCCAGGCTACGGTGTGAAAGTTCTGTTTGTTTCTCCTTGATGACCCCCCCCCCACCACCCCGGGTTCACTCTACTTCCCTGTAAGCTAACCACCCTCCCCTCCCCCCTTCGATCACCACTTGCAGAGGCAATAAGAACATAAGAAAGGCCGTACTGGGTCAGACCAAAGGTCCATCTAGCCCAGTATCTGTCTACCGACAGTGGCCAATGCCAGGTGCCCCAGAGGGAGTGAACCTAACAGGCAATGCTCAAGTGATCTCTCTCCTGCCATCCATCTCCATCCTCTGACGAACAGAGGCTAGGGACACCATTCTTACCCATCCTGGCTAATAGCCATTTATGGACTTAGCCACCATGAATTTATCCAGTCCCCTTTTAAACATTGTTATAGTCCTAGCCTTCACAACCTCCTCAGGTAAGGAGTTCCACAAGTTGACTGTGCGCTGCGTGAAGAAGAACTTCCTTTTATTTGTTTTAAACCTGCTGCCTATTAATTTCATTTGGTGACCCCTAGTTCTTGTATTATGGGAATAAGTAAATAACTTTTCCTTATCCACTTTCTCAACATCACTCATGATTTTATATACCTCTATCATGTCCCCCCTTAGTCTTCTCTTTTCCAAACTGAAGAGTCCTAGCCTCTTTAATCTTTCCTCATATGGGACCCTCTCTAAACCCTTAATCATTTTAGTTGCTCTTTTCTGAACCTTTTCTAGTGCTAGAATATCTTTTTTGAGGTGAGGAGACCACATCTGTACACAGTATTCGAGATGTGGGCGAACCATGGATTTATATAAGGGCAATAATATATTCTCAGTCTTATTCTCTATCCCCTTTTTAATGATTCCTAACATCCTGTTTGCTTTTTTGACCGCCTCTGCACACTGCGTGGACATCTTTAGAGAACTAACCACGATGACGCCAAGATCTTTTTCCTGACTCGTTGTAGCTAATTTAGCCCCCATCATGTTGTATGTATAGTTGGGGTTATTTTTTCCAATGTGCATTACTTTACATTTATCCACATTAAATTTCATTTGCCATTTTGTTGCCCAATCACTTAGTTTTGTGAGATCTTTTTGAAGTTCTTCACAATCTGCTTTGGTCTTAACTATCTTGAGTAGTTTAGTATCATCTGCAAACTTTGCCACCTCACTGTTTACCCCTTTCTCCAGATCATTTATGAATAAATTGAATAGGATAGGTCCTAGGACTGACCCTTGGGGAACACCACTAGTTACCCCTCTCCATTCTGAGAATTTACCATTAATTCCTACCCTTTGTTCCCTGTCCTTTAACCAGTTCTCAATCCATGAAAGGACCTTCCCTTTTATCCCATGACAGCTTAATTTACGTAAGAGCCTTTGGTGAGGGACCTTGTCAAAGGCTTTCTGGAAATCTAAGTACACTATGTCCACCGGATCCCCCTTGTCCACATGTTTGTTGACCCCTTCAAAGAACTCTAATAGATTAGTAAGACACGATTTCCCTTTACAGAAACCATGTTGACTATTGCTCAAGAGTTTATGTTTTTCTATGTGTCTGACAATTTTGTTCTTTACTATTGTTTCAACTAATTTGCCCGGTACCGACGTTAGACTTACCGGTCTGTAATTGCCGGGATCACCCCTAGAGCCCTTTTTAAATATTGGCGTTACATTAGCTAACTTCCAGTCATTGGGTACCGAAGCCGATTTAAAGGACAGGTTACAAACCTTAGTTAATAGTTCCGTTACTATAAATAACGTCATTGTTATTATTATTGTAATAACAATAATAACGTCATTGTTATTGTAATAACAATAAAGTCATTGTTACTTCACATTCATGCATTCTTTATTAATTCATCACACAAATAGGGGGATAACTGCCAAGGTAGCCCGGGAGGGGTGGAGGAGGAGGGAAACGCCGGGTGGGGAGGGGGAGGTGATAAGGACAAGGACACACTGCACTTTAAAACTTTAAAACTTATTGAAGGCCAGCCTTCTGTTGCTTGGGCAATCCTCTGGGGTGGAGTGGCTGGGTGGCCGGAGGCCCCCCCCACCGCGTTCTTGGGCGGCTGGGTGAGGAGGCTATGGAACTTGGGGAGGAGGGCTGTTGGTTACACAGGGACTGTAGCAGCGGTCTGTGCTTCTGCTGCCTTTCCTTCAGCTCAACCATACGCTGGAGCATATCAGTTTGATGCTCCAGCAGCCGGAGCATCGACTCTTGCCTTCTGTCAGCAAGCTGACGCCACCTACCCTCTTCAGCCCGCCACTTGCTCTCTTCAGCCCGCGATTCAGCCCGCCACCTCTCCTCACGTTCATATTGTGCTTTTCTGCACTCTGACATTGTCTGCCTCCACGCATTCTGCTGTGCTCTGTCAGCGTGGGAGGACATCTGGAGCTCCGAGAACATGTCATCCCGAGTGCGCCTTTTTTGCCTTCTAATCTTCACTAGCCTCTGCGAAGGAGAAACATTTGCAGCTGGTGGAGGAGAAGGGAGAGGTGGTACTTAAAAAGACACATTTTAGAGAACAATGGGTACACTCTTTCACGTTAAATCTTGCTGTTCACATTACACATGTGCTTTCGTTACAAGGTCGCATTTTTCCTCTTATATTGAGGGCCTGCCGGTTTCGTGTGAGAGATCACACACGCAGTGCCAGACAACAGAATTCGGCTTGCAGGCAGCCATGGTAAGCCATAGTCTTTTGGCTTTTTTAACCTTCATAACATGTGGGAATGGTTTCAAACAGCAGCGCCCTCATTTCCCATACCAAGCGGCCGTTGGGTTGGCCATTTAAAATGGGTTTGCAATTTAAAAGGAGGGGCTGCGGTTTCCGGGTTAATGTGCAGCACAAACCCAACTAACCCCCCTCCCCACCCCACCCCACCCAATTCTCTGGGATGATCACTAACAGCGGGGAACATTTCTGTTCATCAGAGCAGGAACGGGCACCTCTGAACATCCCCTTAATAAAATCACCCTATTTCAACCAGGTGACCATGAATAATATCACTCTCCTGAGGATAACAAAGAGAGATAAGGAATGGATGTTGTCTGCATGCCAGCAAACACCAGGACCATACGATGCCATGCTTTGTTATGCAATGATTCTAGACTACATGCTACTGGCTTGGCGTGGTAGAGTGTCCTACCATGGAGGACGGAATAAGGCAGCCCTCCCCAGAAACCTTTTGCAAAGGCTTTGGGAGTACATCAAGGAGATCTTTCTGGAGATGTCCCTGGAGGATTTCCGCTCCATCCCCGTACACATTAACAGACTTTTCCAGTAGCTGTACTGGCCACGAATGCCAGGGCAAATTAATCATTAAACACGTTTGCTTTTAAACCATGTGTAATATTTACAAAGGTACACTCACCAGAGGTGCCTTGTGTGCCCTCAGGGTCTGGGAGCACGCCTTGGGTGGGTTCAGGGATTACTGGTTCCAGGTCCAGGGTGAAAAACGTCTCCTGGCTGTTGGGGAAACCGGTTTCTCCGCTTCCTTGCTGTGAGCTATCTTCAATGTCTTCATCATCATCTTCCTCGTCCCCAAAACCCACTTCCGTGTTTCGTGATTCTCCATTGATGGAGTCAAAGCACAGGGTTGGGGTAGTGGTGGCTGCACCCCCTAGCATGGCATGCAGCTCTGCGTAGAAGCGGCATGTCTGCAGCTCTGCCCCAGACCTTCCGTTTGCCTCTCTGGTTTTGTGGTAGGCTTGCCTTAGCTCCTTAATTTTCACGTGGCACTGCTGTGCGTCCCTGTTATGGCCTCTGTCCTTCATGACCTTTGAGACTTTTTCTAATGTTTTGGCATTTCGTTTACTGCTACGGAGTTCAGCTAGCACTGATTCATCTCCCCATATGGCGAGCAGATCCCGTACCTCCTGTTCGGTCCATGCTGGAGCTCTTTTGCGATCCTGGGACTCCATCATGGTTACCTGTACTGATGAGCTCTGCGTGTTCACCTGGGCTCTCCACCACGCTGGGCAAACAGGAAATTCAAAATTTCGCGGGCCTTTTCCTGTCTACCTGGCCAGTGCATCTGAGTTGAGAGTGCTGTCCAGAGCAGTCACAATGGAGCACTCTGGGATAGCTCCCAGAGGCCAATACCGTCGAATTGCGTCCCCACTACCCCAAATCCGACCCAGAAAGGCTAGTTTCAGCGCTAATCCCCTCGTCGGAGGTGGATTAAAGAAATCGATTTAAAGAGCCCTGTAACAGGGTTGGGACGCACCACCTGGCACCTCCTGCTGGTTGTCTCTGGGAATTAGCTCAGTCCAGTGGAGCGCCCTCTCCTGGTGGTATCCCATCTGTCGTCTCGCCCTTGGTTGGCGTGTGGACCCGCGTCGCTCACCAGCTCGCGGCGTCCTTTTCCGGACCACTGCCCTCCGGCAGTGCCCCTCAGTCCATCCGGGGGGGGATTGATCAGCAGTCTCTATGCTCCAGCCACCATGGTCAACCACACACCCCAAAGTCTAATCCCTCCTGTCAGGGATCTGGCATGGTCTATAATGGCCGCTCCCTACGGCCAATGGCTGGGTGTACTGCAAGGGGGGAAGGGGGGGACCCAGGCCCGCCCACTACTCTGGGTCCCAACCCAGGGACCCTCTAGTGGCAGCCGTCCTGCCCTCCTTCTCTCCCTCCGTCTGTCCACATCCCTGGGCCGTTTCCCCTTCGGCCCCTCGCACCAGCTAGGCCCTTCCCCTCAGGGCCTGCAGCCTGGCAGACACCGGGCTGGAGTTACCTTGCTGCTCCCCCGGGCCTGCCCAGCACTGCGCTGTCCCAGGTGCTAGTCTGCCTGCTCTGGAGACAGACCTTCCCCGTCGAAGGCCTGGGACAGACTGCCTGCTCCCTTCCTGGGCAGCCTTCTTACAGGGCTGAGCCTGGCCCTGATTGGCTGCCTCCAATCTGGGCCCTGATTGGCTCCCAATAAGCCCTTCCCTGATTGGCTCCCTGTCTGTGCAGGCCCACTGGCCTGCTGCAGCCTAAATTCACCAGGAGTGGGGCAGCCGCCCCACCACAAGCCCTTTAAGTTGAAAAAAAGGGCTTCGTCGTGTGGACGGGTCAAGGCTTAAATCGAGGTAACGCTGCTAAATTCGACCTAAAATCGTAGTGTAGACCAGGCCTAAGTTATGCAGAGGGCAGATGGTGCAGGATCAGGGAGCTGCTACTGGTTCCATGACAGCTCCCCCTGCACTGAATGGAGCTGTGATGTGGGCAAATTTCAGCCCTACTATATTCTCTCTTTCTACCCAGTTCCATCACTGGCTCCATTGCCATTGAAGTCAATGGAAAGAATCTCTATTAATGTCAATGGGCTTTGCTCAGGTCCTCACATGGCTCCCATCATAGCAGCTAAGCATCCTCCGTGAGCAGCACTGGCTAGGTATACAGAAGCATTCTTCCATCAACCTGGCTGCATCTAAGCAGGGGCTATGGCGCTTAGGGGTGAGACATTTTTCACTCCCGAGTGATGTAGCCATGTCGATCTACATTTTAAGTGTGGACCAGGCCTGAGACACCCAGTGTGGTGTGGAAGACAGCTCTGCGCTGGGAATTGGCTGCGGTTTGGTCTGGCTGCTATTGCCAGGGGCTGTAGTTACAGAGCACAGGACAGCCCCACGCACGCCCTCGGGCCTCTAGGTTAGCCAGCATTCGAAAGCTCTGGGGCTGGGAAATGCAGTCACTTCTCAGATGGGCCCAGAGCCACTTGGATGATTGAGCTGAGACAGACAAACTGACCTCAACCCCTTCCTTCTCACTCACCCACTTCTCGCCTTCCTTTCTCCTCCCTATGTGCTCATGCTCCCCCTCCTCACCTGGATTGGCCCTCTGCCTATCTTCCCCTCTCACCTGGATTGCACCGCCTTCTCCTCAGAGGGGCTGCCGTTGGCTGGACTCGTCTCAGTAGACAGCTGCGCACCCTTCACGGGTGTCTTGCGGCTCTTGGTCTGGCTTTGCTCTCTTTTCAGCTCGGAGTCACTGGATGGACAAGATGGACATAAGAACTGGTTACAACCTGTGAGAGGGGGCTCTCTAATGGCAGGTGAAGCTAGACATGGGAAACAGAGGGAAAGCAACCCAATGCCACCCAGGAAGAGGCATACAGACTAAAATCATCTCTTCCAAGCCAGCGCAAAAGGAATTAATGTATTATTCCATGTTCACATCAAGTTAGAGCTGAGAGTTTAGTCACACAACAGTCAGGGTTAGATTTGTCAGAGCAGCTTTCCCTCTGCAGAGTATGTTTAACATATGGGTCTCCCGTTCCCAGAATCAGGACAAAGTCGCAAGGAAGCTTGGGAGGAAGGATGGGATTGTAGCTAAGGCACAAGACTGGGTGGCAGAAAACCTGGGTTCTGTTCCTAGCTCTGAAACTGAGGCCTGGTCTACACTACGAGTTTAGGTCGAATTTAGCAGCGTTAAATCGAATTAAGCCTGGACACGTTCACACGACGAAGCCCTTTTTTTCGACTTAAAGCCCTTTAAACCGGTTTCTTTACTCCACCTCCGACGAGGGGATTAGCGCTGAAATCGGCCTTTGCGGGTCGGATTTGGGGTAGTGTGGACGGAATTCGACGTTATTGGCCTCCGGGAGCTATCCCACAGTGCTTCATTGTGACCGCTCTGGACAGCACTCTCAACTCAGGTGCACTGACCAGGTAGACAGGAAAAGCCCCGCGAACTTTTGAATTTCATTTCCTGTTTGCCCAGTGTGGAGAGCACAGGTGACCACGCAGAGCTCATCAGCACAGGTAACCATGATGGAGTCCCAGGATCGCAAAAGAGCTCCAACATGGACCGAACGGGAGGTACAGGATCTGCTCGCCATATGGGGAGACGAATCAGTGCTAGCTGAACTCCGTAGCAGTAAACGAAATGGCAAAATATTAGAAAAAGTCTCAAAGGCCATGAAGGACAGAGGCCATAACAGGGACGCACAGCAGTGCCACGTGAAAATTAAGGAGCTAAAGCAAGCCTACCACAAAGCCAGAGAGGCAAACGGAAGGTCCGGGGCAGAGCCGCAAACATGCCGCTTCTACGCAGAGCTGCATGCCATGCTAGGGGGTGCAGCCACCACTACCCCAACCGTGTGCTTTGACTCCATCAATGGAGAATCACGCAACAGGGAAACGGGTTCGGGGTACGAGGAAGATGATGATGAAGACAATGAAGATAGCTCACAGCAAGGAAGCGGAGAAACCGGTTTCCCCAACAGCCAGGATATGTTTATCACCCTGGACCTGGAACCAGTAACCCCCGAACTCACCCAAGGCGTGATCCCAGACCCTGAGGGCACACAAGGGACCTCTGGTGAGTGTACCTTTGTAAATATTACACATGGTTTAAAAGCAAGCGTGTTTAATGATTAATGATTAATTTGCTCTGGCAATCGCGGCCAGTACAGCTACTGGCAAAGTCTGTTAACGTGTATGGGGATGGAGCGGAAATCCTCCAGGGACATCTCCAGAAAGCTCTCCTTCATGTACTCCCAAAGCCTTTGCAAAAGGTTTCTGGGGAGGGCTGCCTTATCCCTTCCGCCATGGTAGGACACTTTACCACACCAGGCCAGTAGCATGTAGTCTGGAATCATTGCATAACAAAGCATGGCAGCGTATGGTCCCGGTGTTTGCTGGCATGCAGACAACATCCATTCCTTATCTCTCTTTGTTATCCTCAGGAGAGTGATATCATTCACGGTCACCTGGTTGAAATGGGGTGATTTTATTAAGGGGACATTCAGAGGTGCCCGTTCCTGCTCGGCTGAACAGAAATGTTCCCTGCTGTTAGCCACGCGGTGGGGGGGAGGGGTGAAGTGATCATCCCAGAGAATTGGGTGTGTGTGTGGGGGGGGGGGGGGGAGGGGTAGTTGCATTTGTGCTGCATGTTAACCCGGAAACCGCAGCCCCTCCTTTTAAATTGCAAACCCATTTTAAATGGCCAACCCAACGGGTGCTTGATATGGGAAATGAGGACGTTGCTGTTTGAAACCATTCCCACACGTTAAGAAGGTTAAAAAAGCCAAAAGACGGTGGCTTACCACGGCTGCCTGCAAGCCGAATTCTGTTGCCTGGCACTGCGTGAGTGATCTCTCACACCAAACCGGCAGGCCCTCAATATAAGAGGAAAAATGCGACCTTGTAACGAAAGCACATGTGCTGTGTAATGTGAACAGCAAAATTTAACGTGAAAGACTGTACGCATTGTTCTCTAAAATGTGTCTTTTTTAACCACCTCTCCCTTCTCCTCCACCAGCTGCAAATATTTCTCCTTCACAGAGGCTAGTGAAGATTAGAAGGAGAAAACAGCGGACTCGGGATGATATATTCTCGGAGCTCCAGATGTCCTCCCACACTGACAGAGCACAGCAGAATGCGTGGAGGCAGTCAATGTCAGAGTGCAGAAAAGGAGAGGTGGCGGGCTGAATCACGGGCTGAAGAGAGCAAGTGGCGGGCTGAAGAGGATAGGTGGCGTCAGCTTGCTGACAGAAGGCAAGAGTCGATGCTCCGGCTGCTGGAGCATCAAACTGAAATGCTCCAGCGTATGGTTGAGCTGCAGGAAAGGCAGCAGGAGCAGAGACTGCCGCTACAGCCCCTGTATAACAAACAGCCCTCCTCCCCAAGTTACATTGCCTCCTCACTCAGACGCCCAAGAACGCGGTGGGGGGCCTCCGGCCACCCAACCACTCCACCCCAGATGATTGCCCAAGCATCAGAAGGCTGGCCTTCAATAAGTGTTAAAGTTTTAAAGTTTTAAACTGCAGTGAGTCCTTTTCCTTCCCTCCTCCCCCACCCATCCCGGGCTACCTTGGCAGTTATCCCCCTATTTGTGTGATGAATTAATAAAGAATGCATGAATGTGAAGTAACAATGACTTTATTGCCTCTGCAAGCGGTGCTCGATGGGGGGAGGGGAGGGTGGTTAGTTTACAGGGAAGTAGAGTGAACCGGGGGGGGCGGAGCGGGAGGGTTCATCAAGGAGAAACAAACAGAAGTTTCACACCGTAGCCTGGCCAGTCACATGAATGGACTGTAAGGTGGATAGAAAGCTGGCTAGATCGTCGGGCTCAACGGGTAGTGATCAATGGCTCCATGTCTAGTTGGCAGCCGGTTTCAAGCGGAGTGCCCCAAGGGTCGGTCCTGGGGCCGGTTTTGTTTAATATCTTTATTAATGATCTGGAGGATGGTGTGGACTGCACTCTCAGCAAGTTTGCAGATGACACTAAACTAGCAGGCGTGGTAGATACACTAGAGGGTAGGGATCAGATACAGAGGGACCTAGACAAATTAGAGGATTGGGCCAAAAAAAACCTGATGAGGTTCAACAAGGATAAGTGCAGAGTCCTGCACTTAGGACGGAAGAATCCCATGCACTGCTACAGACTAGGGATCGAATGGCTAGGTAGCAGTTCTGCAGAAAAGGACCTAGGGGTCACAGTGGACGAGAAGCTGGATATGAGTCGACAGTGTGCTCTTGTTGCCAAGAAGGCTAACAGCATTTTGGGCTGTATAAGTAGGGGCATTGCCAGCAGATCGAGGAACGTGATCGTTCCCCTTTATTCGACATTGGTGAGGCCTCATCTGGAATACTGTGTCCAATTTTGGGCCCCACACTACAAGAAGGATGTGGAAAAATTGGAAAGAGTCCAGCGGAGGGCAACAAAAATGATTAGGGGTCTGGAGCTCATGACTTATGAGGAGAGGCTGAGGGAACTGGGATTGTTTAGTCTCCAGAAGAGAAGAATGAGGGGGGATTTGATAGCAGCCTTCAACTACCTGAAGGGGGGTTCCAAAGAGGATGGAGCTCGGCTGTTCTCAGTGGTGGCAGATGACAGAACAAGGAGCAATGGTCTCAAGTTGCAGTGGGGGAGGTCCAGGTTGGATATTAGGAAACACTATTTCACTAGGAGGGTGGTGAAGCACTGGAATGCGTTACCTAGGGAGGTGGTGGAGTCTCCTTCCTTGGAGGTTTTTAAGGCCCGGCTTGACAAAGCCCTGGCTGGGATGATTTAGTTGGGAATTGGTCCTGCTTTGAGCAGGGGGTTGGACTAGATGACCTCTTGAGGTCCCTTCCAACCCTGATATTCTATGATTCTATGATTCTAAAACTGGTTTTCAAAGCTTCTCTGATGCACACCGCGCCCTGCTGTACTCTTCTAACCGCCCTGGTGTCTGGCTGCGCGTAATCAGCGGCCAGGCGATTTGCCTCAACCTCCCACCCCGCCATAAATGTCTCCCCCTTACTCTCACAGATATTGTGGAGCGCACAGCAAGCAGCAATTACAATTGGAATATTGGCTTCGCTGAGGTCTATCCGAGTCAGTAAACTGCGCCAGCGCGCTTTTAAACGTCCAAATGCACATTCTACCACCATTCGGCACTTGCTCAGCCTATAGTTGAACAGGTCCTGACTACTGTCCAGGCTGCCTGTGTACGGCTTCATGAGCCATGGCATTAAGGGGTAGGCTGGGTCCCCAAGGATAACGATAAGCATTTCAACATCCCCAACGGTTATTTTCTGGTCCGGGAAGAAAGTCCCTTCCTCCAGCTTTCGAAACAGACCAGAGTTCCTGAAGACGCGAGCATCATGTACCTTTCCCGGCCATCCCACGTTGATGTTAGTGAAACGTCCCTTGTGATCCACCAGGGCTTGCAGCAGCATTGAAAAGTACCCCTTGCGGTTTATGTACTCGGTGGCTTGGTGCTCCGGTGCCAAGATAGGGATATGGGTTACGTCTATCGTCCCACCACAGTTTGGGAATCCCATTGCAGCAAAGCCATCCACTATGACCTGCACATTTCCCAGAGTCACTACCCTTGATATCAGCAGGTCTTTGATTGCGTTGGCTACTTGGATCACAGCAGCCCCCACAGTAGATTTGCCCACTCCAAATTGATTCCCGACTGACCGGTAGCTGTCTGGCGTTGCAAGCTTCCACAGGGCTATTGCCACTCGCTTCTCAACTGTGAGGGCTGCTCTCATCCTGGTATTCTGGCGCTTCAGGGCAGGGGAAAGCAAGTCACAAAGTTCCATGAAAGTGCCCTTACGCATGCGAAAGTTTCGCAGCCACTGGGAATCGTCCCACACCTGCAACACGATGCGGTCCCACCAGTCTATGCTTGTTTCCCGGGCCCAGAATCGGCGTTCCACGGCATGAACCTGCCCCAGTAACACCATGATTTCCACATTGCTGGGGTCTGTACTTTGTGAGAGGTCTATGTCCATGTCTATTTCCTCATCACTCTCGTCGCCGCGCTGCAATTGCCTCCTCGCCTGGTTTTGCCTTGGCATGTTCTGGCTCTGCATATACTCCAGGACAATGCGCGTGGTGTTCATAGTGCTCATAATTGCCACGGTGATCTGAGCGGGCTCCATGATCCCAGTGCTATGGCGTCTGGGCTGTAAAAAGGCGCGAAACTATTGTCTGACGGAGGGAGGGAGGGGAGAGTGACGACATGGCTTACAGGGAATTAAAATCAACAAAGGTGGCTGTGCATCAGGGAGAAACACAAACAACTGTCACACAGAATGGCCCCCCCAAAGATTGAACTCAAAACCCTGGGTTTAGCAGGCCGTTGATTTCACGGAGGGAGGGGAAGCAAATGAATACAGAACAAATCTGGTCCATCTATTTTTTACATCTTAGGCTGGCAGCAGACGGTGCAGCATGACTGATAGCCATAGGCATCTTCTGGGTGCTTGGCAGAAGATGCTGCATTACGACTGCTAGCCATGATTGTCAAGATGGTTCAATAGGACTGGCGGCAGGACTGAGTCTCCAGGAGACAAAACATGTCTGCCCAGGTGCCTCTGACTGAACTCACTGAGGAGTACGACAACGACGGATACGAGTCGTAATACACCATCCACTGCCAAAAGGCAAGGAGCTGCTGCTGTATAGCAATGCAGCCCCACGTCTGCCAGCACCCAGATAGCCAATGACGGCTACCAGTCATACTGCACTGTCTACTGCCAAAAGGCAATTAGCTGCTGCTGTGTAGCAATGCAGTACCACGTCTGCCGGCACCCAGATGACATATGGTGACGGTGAGCTGAGCTGAGGTGAGCAGGCTCCATGTTTGCCGTGGTATATTGTCTGCACAGGTAACCCAGGTAAAAAGGCGCGAATCGATTGTCTGCCATTGCTCTGACGGAGGGGGAGGGGCCTGACGACATGTACCCAGAACCCCCCGCGACACTGTTTTTGCATCATCAGGCATTGGGATCTCAACCCAGAATTCCAATGGGCGGCGGAGACTGCGGGAACTGTGGGATAGCTACCCACAGTGCAACACTCCGGAAGTCGACGCTAGCCTCGGTACTGTGGACGCGGTCTGCCGACTTACTGCACTTAGAGCATTTTATGTGGGGACACACAATCGACTGTATAAAAGTGATTTCTATAAAACCGGCTTCTATAAATTCGACCTAATTTCATAGTGTAGACATACCCTGACACTCTGTGTGGGTGAAATAAGGGGCCTTTGTCTATCAGATCCCCCTTGTGGCAAGATGGGGAGCTACACCAACTTGACTCCAGCCCCTGATGCTATCACACCCAACTCTGTGTTTGTCAAGTCCTTGTTACAACCTGACTTTTCCTGTCCAGATCCTCAGCAGTCTCTAGCTCCTTCAGGGTGATGGGGAGTCAGAAGTTCCATGGCTCTAGTAGGCGTTAGTCAGCCCTCGGTCTCCTGCGTTTAGAACCTTCTTCTCCAGAAGCCCCTGGCTGGAGTATGCAGGGGAGCCCAGGCCAGCCCAACTCACCGGGTTCAGTTCAGGGCCTGTTTGGATCAGCCAGAACCAGTCTTTGTCAGCCCCTTGCTGCTATCTCCTGCCTCGCCCCCTCTGTATGCTTGCTCCGCTTCTCTCTCGTTGGAGTGTTAGCCATTCACCAGCCTGCTAGAGGGCGGCTCTCTAGCAGCTGCCTTTCTTCTCAGGAATTCCCCTTCTAACTGAGGTCCTTAATTTTTTTATCATGCCCTGGTGCTTCCCTGCCTAATTAACTGCCTCTCAGTATCCTTGGGTGAACCTGAGCTGCCTCATTCCCCATTGTGGAGCCTGTAAGAGGTGGCCTGGGCCCCTGAGCCTTCAAAGGGCCATTTACCCTCTGACAGTGCAGTGGGCAAATCCCTTCCCCTCCTCTTACCAGTAATGAAAATAAAGTCCATACCCTGGGGAATTTACAATTCCAGGGCCAGATTCTGATCTCACTCACACAATTGAGAATTAGGAGCATATGCTCTCAGCAGTGGTGTTTATGAGCATCCCAGGGTACCACAGCTGCGTGTGAAATCAGAGTGAGGCTTTAATTATGCCAGCAAAGTGTTGGCAACCACAAAGTAGGGAGTGGTGAGAAAGGGCAGGGATCCAGGAAAAGCTATGGTGAGAGACACCTTGTTCTGTACATGCCCTGTGGGTTCCTGGGTTAATTGTTAATTAACGGCAGGGCCACGGAAGGCAAAGGGACAGACGAGCAGGGCTGTGGCATTACGTCAGAAAGAACATACACAGATTCTTCGTAAAGTGCCAGACTTCGGTCCAGCCTGGCAGCCCTTCAGAGAGCAGCGCAGTCAGCTCCCTCCCAGCCCAGCTCTAGCTTCCCTTACTTGTCCAGTGAGGGGTGGTAATTCTCATCTCGCAGGTCGCCAGTGTAAGTGAGGTCATCTTCCTTGGTGAAGTCTTCATCCTCATCCTCTTTGGGCTCAGGCACCTCCTCTGGTTTATCCTCCAATCCTGGTGCACTACAAGAATCAAATGTCAAGAGAGCGGGTTGGAGTCATGGCTCTGAGGGGAAGTCTCTGAGGGCTCTGTGGCTCCTGATCCCACCATCTCTCCTCACAGCCTGATGGCTATCCTGCCTACCTGTCCCTGTCAGTCACTGGCCTCTCTGCTGAAGCTGTTCACAACAGGGCTGATGCGTAATAATAGGGATGGGGCAAGACTGCCCCACTGGGAACTGGCTTGAGAACTCAGCTGTTATTTTCACACCGGACGTTGTCAGATGGGAGTGACTCTGGGTCATCGCAGTCCTGGGGATATGGGACAGCTCCTCTCTAGTCCCAGGAGCACACGTGCAGGGGATAGGTAAGCACCAGGGACAGATGAGGAGAAGAGCCACCGTCACTCACCTCTCCGGCTCTATCCCTTCCATGCCAGCCTCTGCCTCTGTAGGGAGGGGAGCTGTAGGGAGAGAAACTAGGTGCAGTCAGTTGAAGGGTGAGATGGAACCATGAAGCTGAGATCTGCAGAGAAGGGACGGGGAAGGAGGGAGCAACTGCAATGGTGGGAGAGACGGTGCAGGGAAGGTTTGGGAGGAGAGAGGAATGCAGAGTGATAAGGCCCCGAGGAAGGGAACTAAATCTTCATTCAGGGTATAAACCAACCACTAACAGGCCAGAGAAAGGGGACTAGGAAGAAACTATAAACAAGTTGTTCCATAATTGTCCAATAGGGGGTTTCTTCCCCTCTTATGAAGCACCTGATACTGGTCACAGAGGGATAAAGGGCTAAATGGACTCCCCCTTTCCTCGGAGCCCTGGGGATCCGAGACCCATGGCTCTTCCCCTCATTCCAGCTAGGAGATCATGTCGGGTTTGGGAATGAAAAATCCTGCTAAGGGTGAAAGACCATGGTGGGATGGGGATGAATGAATGGTTCGTGGAATGTTTGTTACAAAGAAAGTTCCATGACATAACCCAGCCCCTCCCCTAGGCTGTGGGGCGTGGCACTGGCAGATGGACATGGGAGACCCTTCGGAAGAGTAGGACATGCTTCGCCTCCTGGAGAAGACGTTGAGATCTGCACACGCCAGGTGACCCAGGCACAACACTCATATCAAACCATTTAGGCCAGATACCGGGCTGTAGCAGGGAATGAAATTTTAAACACAAAAGACTTCTCTTCGGAAAATGAGATTTGGTTGAAAATTATTTCATTTACAAAACAGTTTAGCTTTCAATTCCATTTTTAGAAAATATTTTGAAATGGTAATTCTTTTTTGGGAGGAAGAACAGAATTTTTTTTTAAAAAATCTTTAGTTTAGAAATTGTGTGGAATTGCCACCTTCTGCCAGAGTTCTACTTTCTCCTGCCTGTCCTTTTCCACCCGAAAAGAGCGGGAGGAAAGTCGAAGAGCGAGAGAAATTAATAGTGAAGTATTACTTTGAAGGGTTAAGCACTGAACGTGATATTTGTGGAGAGAAATCTTCTAATACCCAAGGGAACAAGGAATCCCTTACCCAGCGAGGTCACGCTCTCGTAATTCTCCTGCATGACGTCCCTGTAGAGGGCTCTCTGACTGGGGTCCAGCACAGCCCACTCCTCCTCCGTGAAATACACAGCCACCTCCTCGAAGGTCACCGCCCCCTGAAACAACCACAGTCCCCACTCAGGACACGTTCCCCAGCCACAATCCCACCTGCCCCAGACTGTTCTAGTTTCCTGTGTACTTTCAGTAAGGCTTATAATACCCATAGTCCCCAAGTTAGAATCTCGTCCCTACTGCACCCATGTGCTGCTAAATGGCTCACTCACTCCTAGGTCTAACATCTCCCCATGCATCATCATTCAGGCCTCTGGCCATTCCCTCTGCTCATACGCGCTGACTTTTATTTTTGCCGGTGAGTGCTCCGCCCGAGGCCCCATCCCCACAAGGCTCTGCCCTCACTCTGCCTCTTCCCACTCCCCCCCACAACTCCCCCACCTGCCCTTTGCTCGCTCCTCTCAGTCCCCTTCCCCAAGGCCCCCTGCCCGCCCGCTGCTGGCTCCTCTCCACCCTCCCCTGAGGCCGGCCAGCCCGGGGGCCCCGCTAAACAGCTGATTGGCAACCAACCCCGGCCCACCCAACAGCTGTGGTTGCTGGGTGCTGAGCACCCCCTATTTTTTTTCCGTGGGTGCTTAAGCGCCGGAGCACCCACGGAGTTGGCGTCTATGCCTCTGCTACCTAATGCACCTTCAGTCTCCCAGGATGAGGGTCACTTGTTAGTATGTGAAACTGAGGTGGTTCTCACTGGATTCACAGGGACTGACCCAGCAAATCTATGGAAGCTCCTTAGCTGGAATTCCTCCAATACAAGCTCCAACAGGTGCGAGATGGCTCAGTCCACAAGGTTAATTTCTCTCTTTGGTTCCTTCCATTCCCTCGGGGGACCATGCCACCCTGTCGTGCTGTTTTATGCATATGTTGCTGGTTTATTTTTGAGAAGCTTGCTGCCCCTAACCCCTCCTCCCCCAAGTTCTGGGCAAATTGAAGTGTGAGGGCAATAAACCATCACTTGAAACCTTTAAACTTCCCATGGGCCACTGTCGGAAGACAGGACACTGGGCTAGATGGACCTTTGGTCTGACCCAGAGTGGCCACTCCTATATTCCAGAGCAGATGTCTCTTTGTAAAAGATGGGCTCTAGTTGAACCACAAGTTGCTGGGTTCTATGAAGGCCTCCTGGGGTGGGATTCTCTAGTCTGGGTTACGCAGGGGATAAGACTAGAGGATGATCCTAATGGTTCCTTCTGGCCTTAAAATACAGGAGCCTATCTTTGGCATGCTGGTCATGCCAACTTTTTCCCAGCAAGCCCCTGCACTCTGTGCTCCATACTGCCTGACTCAGGGGAGGCGCTGCCTGTGAAACTCCACCAAGCCACAACGCTGCTTATTATGCTAGCCGCCATCACCTCCCCATTACGCTGTTCTATGCAGCTGTTGCCTCATCTTAAGATTGTGAGCATTTTGGGGTAGGTGCTGTCTCTTGGTTCTCGGTTTTCACCCTATCCAGCGCAATAGGGCGGGGGTCCCTAGGACTTCAGCAATTCACAAAGTAAATAGTAACTATACCACTGCTGCTGACGTGTATGCACTTGCCCACGACCCCTCACGCAGGGCGCACAGTGAGACTTACTGGGCTAGGATTTTGCTGGCTCGGCCAAGGTCTCAGATGGGATGTTTCCATACGATGACCCTTCCTCTCATCTGTGGGACCTTGTTCAGGCTGAGGCCCTCACAGCAGGGATGGTTGGGAGAGGGGGGCGGGAGAGGGGGGGCCCTCTGGGGAGCTGCGGACCCTCCACCTGCCCGGGGTGGGGGAGCTCAAGAGCAGCCCCTGGCCTGTGTCCCCGCCCAGGGCAGGTGGAGGGCCTACAGTTCCCCACAGCTGCACACGTAGCTCTTACCCCAACCCGGTTCCGGCCGGGGCCTCGGAGCCGCAGCCTGGCCATGGTAAGAGCCGTGTGGGCAGTTGTGAGGAGCCGCAGACCCTCCACCTGCACTGGGCTCCAGCTGCTGGCCTGGCGAGGGAGCAGGGCCTCGGGGGGAAGAGGAAGGGCAGGGGTGGGGCCCATGGCAAAAAGTGGATGGGCCATGGCCCCCAGCTCCCCCTATTCTAGCACCCCAGCCCCACAGCAACATATCGGGAGGGTGTGGGGAGCGATATTTTATCCTTTGATTTCCCATCAGATCCGTCTCTCCCATCATCCCTTCTCAGCCCCATGCCTGGCTCTGCTCCCTCAGCATTTCCCCACCTCGCGTCATATCAGCTACCTGAGCAGGCTGGGTCGGCTCCCCTTGCCCCAGGCAGGCTTCAGCAAGTGCAGCTGCCTCCTCGCTGCTGCGGGGCTCCCTCGCCGTCACCCAGGCCCGCACGTCCGCCCGCAGCGCCCCCAGGAACCGCTCCCGCACGACGACGTCCACGATCTGCTCCTTGGTGCGCTCCCCGGGCCGCAGCCAGAGCCGAGCAGCCCGGCTGAGCCGGGCTAGCATCTCCCGGGGAGCTTCTCCGGCCCGGGCAGTGCCTGAGCGGAACTGCAAACGATGGGCTTCCTCGCTGGCCTGCTCTGAAACGGCCACCTTGCCCTCAGCACAGCCCCTAGTGGGGCCTGTCCCCATGGAGCCGCAGGTCTCAGGTGCCTCCTGGGTGAACGAAGGAACCTTGTCCCCATGAGGCCAGTCACAGGACGGCACCGCCTGCTCAAGGCCAGCAGTGTCTGCCCCTTCTCGAGACCGGGGAGGTGTCTGCGCTGTCCTCAATGGAGAATCTTCCCCCTCCAAGCATCCCAGCCAGGACTGGGACGGCGTCCGTGGGGACAAGGGCCAGACAGGGCTCTGCTCCTCAGCCTCGCTCTCCTCCCTCTTGGGATGCTGGACGGGGATCCCACAACGCCCTTCCCCCAAGGCACGGGGTTCGCCCCACATCCCAGCCATGGCGATCTCCCATTGCGCCTGGTCCTGCTGGGAAAACGCTGGGGTTGAAAAAAATGGGCCAGCTCCACACCAAGTCTGTCGCTGCAGCCGAGCTGATGGGGCTGTCGCCTTAGCGCGGGTGCTGGAGACTCATCAAACTTTTATATCCCGAGGTTCAACCCTCACAACCCACCCAGGCGGGGGGGGGAGGGGGGGGGAAGGGTCATGGTAGTCTCCACAGCAAGACTCAGAAGCATAGGTGCAGACCCACAGTGGGCGGAGTGGGGATAGGGCTTCAGGGGAGCGGGCGGAGCCAGGGTGGAGCGCTCCCAGGGAAAAATAAAAGTCAGCACCTATTCTTGCTCACAAGCGGGAGGGGGGGGGGGGGGGGGATGGATGAGAATAACCACGGCACCCATGCTATAGTTTTCTTCCCAGTGGGCCTGTTCCTATAAACCAGGCTCCAGATCATGCAAGTCCCAGCACAGGTCTGTCACCCCCTGCTGCCCGCTCACCCCCATCTTCTTCACACACACCCTGCGTTTTCTGCCCCTCTCCCTCCAGGAGGAGACCCCATACGTTCCAGAAAAATCCCCTACCTGAGCTACTTCCACAGAAGCCATTTCCCAATCCGGATGTTATTCTGCAGCCTGTCAGGGCGAGAAGGGAGGTTTCAAAAGGGCCTTGGCACCATTTCATGCCCCGATTCCCTCCTGGCTCCTTCCCTGCAGACAGATGCCCAGTCAATACGCGGATGGCTGGCCAGACCTGGCCTGCAGATGCTTTTGAAGGGGACCCCAAAATCTTTTTTATGTATTGATTGTTATTGTGATTGTTGCTATTTTTTATATGATTCTCTCTCGAGTCTGGTCCTTGACGAAGAAATTTGGACCTGGACAAAAAATAACTGACTCCCCCTGACTCTGTGCCCCACTTTATTACACCACAGACCCAGCCTCTCCCTCCAGGAGTGAGCGCATTTCCACCCACAGTCTGAACCAAACCCGAGAAAGGAGCAGAACCAAAGGAGCCGCTCTGCGGGATCCCCGTGACACTGTCCCCAGGGCAGCGCATCCCCCCAGCAGTGCAGGGACCAGGCAGAGGCAGGAACTGGCTTTTCCTCTCCCTGCTCCTCCCCTTCTCCCCAGGAAAGTCAATCTGCCCCGGGGCGCTGCATTGAATGGGGCTGGGCAGGGCTGGGAGCCGGGACCTCCCTCCCCACTGATTGCTCCTGATGCCCCTGCCAGTCTCTGCCCCTGTGTCCCTCCCGCCCCCTCTGCCCTCGGGCTGGGAGACTCGGTCCCTGGCCCGGCCCGGGGCGTTCGCTCTCCCGGAGCTGGCTCGGCTCCTGCAGGCGCTCAGGGGAGCAGAGCCTGGGGGGGTCAGGGAGGGCAGCAGCTCTGGGACTCGCAGAACCCCGCCCCCCCGGGAGCAGAACTGGGGCCAGGAGGGGCCGTTGGTGCAGAGTCACTTTCCTGCCCGGCCCCAGCCCTTTCCCCCGGGTCTCTCCCCTCACCTGCAGGCTCCGGCTCAGGGGCTGGGGTCGGCAGAGTGCGGTTAATGCGGGTCGCTCAGCTCACAATGGAGCTAGCAGCGGCTGCATCTGACCCAGGAAGCTCAACCCCCGGTCTGCTGAGCAGAGAGAGCAGAGCCCTAGGTGCTTCCCCTCCCTGAGCAATACCCAGAGCCCCCTGGTGGGGAAAAGCGAAGGAAGCCTCCCCCTGCTCACCCCAGCAGTGCGGACAGAAACCTGGCTGGGGGGGAGGGAGATCCGGCCAGAGACTCCTTTTCTCTTCCCTGAAAAGAGAAAAAAAACTTCCAAAGCAAAGGAACCAGAATCAGAGCCCAAGCCAGTATGTCTGAGACCTTTCCCTAGTGGTCTGTGCTCAGAAAACATTCACCAGCAAACCTGGACTGAAGGCCTGGATTTACTCCAGATCAACTCCAGTATGAATGCCACCATTTGCCCCAGTAGGCACCCAGACACTATGGTGATGGACACTGCATGAGACCCCTATGGAAAAATAAACGAAAACAGTATTGAAAGATTAAGCTACAGTGAACTACAGCCACTTTACTCCTGGAGGAGAGTAGCCCACACAGGGGCTTAATGTATTACTTTATGTGCATTTATTACCTGTCACATCTTCAGTCAATTCATAATACAGCTTGTCTACAAAGGGAAATTAATTTGGATTAAAGCAGGGTATGAATTTAAAGTCCAATAGCTAGACCTGATCAATTCTCCGTGTGAATGTTCATATTCCAGAATAAAAGTGTTTTATTCCAAATTACTGTAACCCACTTGTGGGGCCAGAAAGCCACCTTCATTAATACTTCCCCTGTATACTTGTGGATTAAGCTAATTAAGTGAATTAAACTAATTTGGAATAAAGCACTCTTATTCCAGAATCAGAACATCCACACAGGAAGTTAAATTAGGAACAGTTATTCCAGAATAACTCCTCATGTAGACAACCTCTTAAACTTGAACCCAGGAGTCCTGTGTAGAGGACCCATTTACACAGCAAAACAATTGTTGCTGAACTAGTCACAGGGAAAACAACCCCTTAGCCCCAGGTATCTGGCTGGGGTGATGTGATTAGTTGCCATGATTAATAGCTGAGTATTAACCCCGTTATGTGCAGGCACAAAGCACCTTCAGGGCTGACTCGGCTGCCAGCTGATCCCAGACTGTTAGAACCTGTAGGGTAGACGAGGTCTAACAACCTGATTTTCAGAAGTAACTACAGATTTTGGGAGTTCCAGCTTGAGACACCTGCAGCTCCCAGTGACAGAGATTAGTGCTCATGTAACTCTATGTGGTTCTTACCCCATCTAACGGCTAGGACACCCAGAATATTTACTGGAGCAGGACTTTAACCTGAGTCTCCTACATCCTAGGAAAGTGCCCTAAGCACTGGCTATAGAGTCAGTCTCTCTCACTTGCTTTCTCTGGCCCAATGCATATTTAATATGAAATAGAACTGCTCCAGCAGAAGAGATTTGGAAAACCACCCTGGAGTAGCTAGTCGGTAGGTGTCATAACTATAAAGGGAAGGGTAACAGCTCTCCTGTGTACAGTACTATAAAATCCCTCCTGGCCAGAGACTCCAAAATCCTTTTACCTGTAAAGGGTTAAGAAGCTCGGGTAACCTGGCTGACACCTGACCCAAAGGACCAATAAGGGGACAAGATACTTTCAAATCTTGGGGGGGGGGGGAAAGGCTTTTGTGTGTGCTCTTTGTTTAAGGGGTTGTTCGCTCTTGGGACTGAGAGGGACCAGACATCAATCCAGGTTCTCCCCATCTTTCTAAACAAGTCTCTCATATTTCAAACTTGTAAGTAAAAAGCCAGGCAAGGCGTCTTAGTTTTACTTTGTTTTCTCAACTTGTAAATGTACCTTTTACTAGAGTGTTTATCTTTGTTTGCTATACTTTGAACCTGGGCTAGAGGGGGGTCCTCTGAGCTCTTTTAGTTTGATTACCCTGTAAAGTTATTTTCCATACTGATTTTACAGAGATGATTTTTACCTTTTTCTTTAATTAAAAGCCTTCTTTTTAAGAACCTGATTGATTTTTCCTTGTTTTTAGATCCAAGGGAGTTGGATCGGTATTCACCAGGAGTTGGTGAAAGGAAGGAGGGGGGAAGGGTCAATTTCTCCTTGTTTTAAGATCCAAGGGGTTTGGATCTGTATTCACCAGGAGTTGGTGAAAGGAAGGAGGGGGGAAGGGTCAATTTCTCCTTGTTTTAAGATCCAAGGGATTTGGATCTGTATTCACCAGGGAATTGGTGAAAGATTTCTCAAAGCTTCCCAGGGAAGGGAATGGTGGCAGCGGACCAGAACTAAGCTGGTAGTTAAGCTTAGAAGTCCTCATGCAGGCCCCCACACTTGTACCCTAAAGTTCAAAGTGGGGATACAGCCTTGACAATAGGGCACACAGCAGGGATGGGGCAAATCTGGGCTCAAATCCCCACTCCAAATCAGGCAGGGCAGTGATTTGCATTGGGATGCCCCACATCGTAGGTGAATGCTTTAATCCCCAAGCTAGTGGCTATAATGGGGGCTGTCTTCCTGGTTTTTCACAAGATTGGGCATCTAACTCCAGGGTAGGATTCACGGCTGAGAATCTTGAGTGGGTGGAAGGGCGTGTCTCTGGCCCGTCAGTCAGGTGCCTAAGGCCCAGATCAATAGGGTTAGGTGCCTATATACCTCTGAGGATCTGAGCCCTCAGCCATATCCCATTCCTCTGCATCTCATTTCGGGCTAGTTTAGGCAACTCCCTGCTCAGCAAGCTGGCTTCTGAACAGCCCTTTCCTAGGGGCCTAACTCTCCCCACACAATGCATGGGGAGCCTGGGACCTAACTTGGGGCTGAGAATCCCACTAGGTAGTAGGGCACCTAGGAGTTCGGTATTATAACGCCCAAGTACCCTTACGACACTAGCGCCCGGTCCATTAGCACAGGCAGGAGCTACTCATGATTTCAGTTCGAGGGGTCGAACCTCACGGAGGGTCTGACAAGGGCATTGTTACACTCAGCCCCTTGGAGGATTAGGCCCTTGTGTTTCTTAAGGCGGGCACCCGAAAACTGGAAGTTGCTTGTGGAAAGTGTAGGGATAAGAACCTGGAGAGGAGTGAGGAAGAAAAAGATAGAAATAAAGGCTGATCCAGGGGTTAGAGCAGTAGCCTTGAACATTGGAGATCTGGGTTCACTTTCCTCTCCCACCATGTACTACCTGTGTCACTCTAGGCATGTCAGTTAGGCCCTGTTCAGTGGAAGCTAGGAACTCAGATACTATGGTAATGAGGGCCAGATAACTATGATAGATGGACTTGGGAGATCTGAGTTCAATTCCTAGCTAGGCAAGTAACTTAATCTCACTGTTATTATGGATGCAATTTTTGTCACGGTGATCATCCCTGTCACGGAACCCATGCATTTTACCACTGATTTCAACTTGACTGTGAAAAGAGGGAAGTTAATTTGTTACTATAAAGTTAAGCAGTGTTTGAAAAAGAAAGTATTGTAGAAATAAATCAATCAATAAAATTCCATAGCTTCCTTTTCCAAAGTAAAGAAAACTTAAGGCTTGTCGACCAGATCAAGCTTGCTGCGGCCAACTGACCCTGTGCACCCTGCTGATATGGATTAGCGGTTTGTTAATGTGCTTTGATCTAGTCCCCTTTGATAATATTGATGTTTATTTATTTATCACAGCACTGTAAAAGTTAAAAGGAGGCTTGGAATGATTCCATTTCTAGCTGTAAATGTTGGCAAACATCTATTTCGCTGTACACACACAAATCCATGAACCAACATTTCTATCTATAATAATCAAAATTTACAGATAGGTAAAGTAAGAAAAATGCAGCTTAAGAACTTATGAGAGTCAAATTCCAGTGAGTTAGACTTTTGAATTAGGTTTGTTACAAATGCACTAGCAAATTAATAGTAAAACTAGGTGTGATTTTTTTATTTAAGGATATTTACTTGGTATATCTTGACATGTGATTGTCAGGCAAGAGTTAAAATTTAGCTAACAGCTAAGACAGAAACCACAGATCAAGCAAGAATGCTTCAAGAAGCCCAAGGACACTGACAACTGTAAACACTTGATAAACTTATATGGTCAAATGTCTGCCCAGTAACTTGGCTCTTAGAACAGAACAAATCCTCCCTTCACAGCCCTCCAGATATTTGTAAATACTCACCCCTACCCCACCACTTTGCCTTAAGGTATTCATGAATAATTGATGTAATCAAAACAGTTTGATGCATATGTTCTGTTCCTGTCACTGTCATGTTAAATGCATTCTCTGTCCAGGGCCGGCTCTGGCTTTTTTGCCACCCCAGGCAAAAAAGCCTGTGGCCGCCCCCCCCCCCCCCAGCGCGGCAGGGGAGGGCGGCCGGAGCCCTGGGAGGAGGGCAGAGTGCCCGGCCGGGGCTCCGCTCTCCCCGGCGGCCAGAGCGCCGGGGGGAGGGCGGCGAGCCCGGCCGTGGCCCCGCTCTCCCCGGCGGCTGGAGCCGGAGCGCCGCGCCGCCCCCCTCCAGGTGCCGCCCCAAGCACAAGCTTGGTGGGCTGGTGCCTGGAGCCGGCCCTGTCTCTGTCTCTGAAACAATGTTTGTCTCTGTAAGAACAAGATAAATGCAAATGAGGTGATAAGAGAAAGGTATATAATTGGTCACTGTAGTACTACACTTTTGAAGCTGTTTATCAGTCTTCTCGGTACTGTGAATAAACCTACTTCAGTATTGTCTGTGCCTGCCTGATTCTTGGGAAAAAGAATCTTTTTGCCTAACATGATGTAGACAATTTGTATTTTAACCACTGATAAAGCATTAACTTTTTGAATCTCAGCGTGTCTGTCATAAATATACACAAGGCAGCTGTACTGAATTGCCTTACCTGTAAGGGGTTAATCAGTTCAATTAACCTAGTTGGCACCTGACCAGAAGGACCAATGGGGAAAGAAGATACTTTCAAATCTGGAGGGGGGGGAGCGAAGTTTTGTTTGTGCTCTCTTTGTTTGTTCCCTCTCTGGATGGAGAGACCAGGCAGGAAAAACATCTCCTGAAAGCATACCTGAAATGAGCAAAAATTATAAGTAAGGGCAAGGAAATGCATTAGATTATCTTTTGTTTTAGCTTGTGAATTTTCCCTGTGCTAAGAGGTAATTTCATTCCTGTTTTGTAACTGGGAAGCAGAGTCAGAGGGGAATCCTCTCTGTTTTAAATCTTTTAATTTACCCTGTAAAGTTACCTTCCATCCTGATTTTGCAGGTGTGTTTCTATTCTTTTTTTTTCTTTTAAATAAAATTCTTCTTTTAAGAACCTGATTGATTTTCAGTGTCCTAAAAACCAAGGGGCTTGGTCTGTGCTCACAGTGTAACCAATTGGTTAGTATATTATTCTCAAGCCTCCCCAGGAAAGGGGGTGAAGGGACTTGGGGGAATATTTTGGGGAAATAGGGACTCCAAGTGGCCCTTTTCCTGAATTTTTGTCTAAATCACTTGGTGGTGGCAGCAATACCGTCCAAGGACAAGGAAAGGATTTGCGCCTTCGGGAAGTTTTAACCTAAGCTGGAAGAAATAAGTGTAGGGACTCTTTCATGCAGATCCCCACATCTGTACCCCAGAGTTCAGAGTGGGGAGGGAACCCTGACATGGTGGCAGCATGGTGGGATCATTTTGAACCAGAAGCACAGACCTCAGGATTTTAAAATGACACGTTTTTTTCTTTTGGCTGCTTGAAAACCATGAAGGGTTTTTTTTTTTTTTTTTAAAGGACACTTTTTAGCTGAGAGCACCTGGAGGTTTTATTCTTTGCCTGAGGGCAGAGTAGTTAAGTTACAGCAAGGGAATTCACAAGCTGTGTTTTCCCCCCCCCCCAGCTCTCAGGCTAGGCTGCAATAAGTGCAGGAAGGTTAGCAAATATGACTACCAGTGAGGCAGCTACTAAACTAGAGCTGGCCAGACTAGAAGCAGAAGAGAAGGCAAAGGACGGGCAGTTTCAATTGAAACTCAAAGAAGCAGAGGCAATTGCACACAAAAGGGCTATGGAGGCAGAAACAGCCAGGGAGGAGGCTGCCCACAAGAGAGCTATGGAGGCAGTGGCAGTAAGGGGGAGGCTGCCCATAAAAGAGGCCTGGTGTTAAAAGACAGAGAAATACAGGCCCAGACTGAGGCCCAGATTGTGGCCCAGAAGCATAAACTGGCTGTTATGGAGTTGAAAAGACGGAACCCTTCAGCAGCTGGCTCCACTTCCCCAAAAATCCACAAATGGGAGCGACTATGTCCACAGTATGATGAATCCAGTGATATTGCTGAATATTTCATCACCTTTGAGATACTGTGCACCCTCCATGCAATTCCTGAAGATCAAAAGATGACCACATTGGTAGGAAAATTGACTGGAAGAGCTCTAGACATATTCAACAAGATGCCTATTGAGGATGCTTCTGACTATGGTAAATTTAAGGATTTGGTTTTGAAACAATTTCAAATTACACCTGAAACTTACAGAGTAAAATTTACAGCCCTTAAGAGAGGGGCTGGACTAAGTAATGTGGCTTATGTAAACCAGATGAAGGATCTGTTAGATAAATGGGTCAAAGGAAGGGGTGTAACTAGCTTTGAAGGAATGTGTGATTTGGTTGTACAGGAGCAGTTCCTGGCTATGACCAATAATGACATAAAACAGTGTTTATGGGATAAGAAAATGGACGCAGCAGAAAGTCTTGCTTCTTATGCTGATCAATACGAGCAGTCCCAGACTGTCAGAGAGTGGGGCAAATCGGAACAAAACGGGTGAAGGTAGCACAGAGGAACAACCCTGGTCGCAGTTTGGGTGGATACCAGAAGGGACATCCCCGAGACCACACCATACCACCGGGGGCAGCCCAAGGCCCCACCTACACCCCAAGGAAAACCCCAGACAGCTTATTGTCCCACCACATCATTCTCCAGCAACCCACCTTGCCCCAGTGACCAGTGAGCTGGGCGATGTTTTAAATGTAACGAGCTGGGGCATGTAAAGGCCAACTGCCCTAAGAACCCCAACAGATTTCAGTTCATTGCAATGGGGTCACACCAAAGGTCCTCAGGCCCAGATGCCTCCCAGATACAGTTTCACTTCACTCTGAGGGTGAGTGTGGGCGGGAAGAAGGTTATAGCGTGGAGGGACATGGGAGCACAGGTGTCAGCTATCCACCAATTCTTAGTGGACCCCAAATTCATCAACCCAGAGGCCCAAGTGATGATTCAACCCTTCAAGTCAAACTCTTTTGACTTGCCTACAGCCAAGTTGCCTGTCCAGTACAAGGGCTGGTCAGGAATGTGGACTTTTGCAGTCTATGATGATTATCCCATTCCCATGCTGCTGGGGAAAGACTTGGCCAACCATGTGAAGCTAGCCAAGGCTAAGCAAGCCTTCACACCTATCCCTGTTCCTGAGCTTTCTACAAGGGCCCCGTTTGTGTTACCGGAGACCCAGACTGAGTTGGTGGAACTGGACCCCATGCCAACATATGTGACAGCAGTAGTGGATCCAGTCGCAGATACCCAGCCAGAACCAGTCCCAGAACCGGAACTGGCGGAGCAACCAACACCAAAAACATTGCCAGCACTGAATCCAGCGCTTGCAACCCCGTGTGCAACTCCAATGCTAGAGGGCACCACCGAGCCTGCACTGGCAGCAGCAGCTAAACCTGCGCAAGAGGCTCAGCTGGAGCCTGAAATACAACCTAGTGCACCTGCAAAAAGTGGTTCACAGACAATAGAAACAACCCCATCGCCTACATCGCTTCCAGAGGGACCAAGCCTAAGTCCACAATCCAGTGAGGAACTGATGTCTCCAGCATCAAGGGAACAGTTCCAGGCAGAGCCAGAAGCAGATGAAAGCCTCCAGAGAGCTTGGACGGCGGCCCAGAGCAACCCACCACTTCTCAGCTCTTCTAATCAATCCCGGTTTGTTGTAGAAAGAGGACTTTTATACAAGGAAATTCTTTCTGGTGGGCACCAGGAGGACTGGCATCCTCAAAGACAGTTGGTAGTTCCAATTAAGTACCGGGTAAAGCTCTTAAGCTTAGCCCACGATCATCCTAGTGGCCATGCTGGGGTGAACAGGACCAAAGACCATTTGGGGAGGTCATTCCACTGGGAGGGAATGAGCAAGGACATTTCTACCTATGTCCGGTCTTGTGAGGTGTGCAAAAGAGTGGGAAAACCCCAAAACCAGGTCAAAGCCCCTCTCCAGCCACTCCCCATAATTGAGGTTCCATTTCAGCGAGTAGCTGTGGATATTCTGGGTCCTTTCCTGAAAAAGACACCCAGAGGAAAGCAGTACATACTGACTTTCATGGATTTTGCCACCCGATGGCCGGAAGCAGTAGCTCTAAGCAACACCAGGGCTAAAAGTGTGTGCCAGGCATTAACAGACATTTTTGCCAGGGTAGGTTGGCATCTTTACGGATCCTTACCCTAAGATATCCTTATGGATTTGGGAACTAATTTCCTGGCAGGGACCATAAAAAGCCTTTGGGAAGCTCATGGGGTGAACCACTTGGTTGCCACCCCTTACCACCATCAAACAAATGGCCTGCTGAAGAAGTTTAATGGAACTTTGGGGGCCATGATATGTAAATTAGTAAATGAGCACTCCAATGATTGGGACCTAGTGTTGCAGCAGTTGCTCTTTGCCTACAGGGCTGTACCACATCCCAGTTTGGGCTTTTCACAGTTTGAACTTGTGTATGGCCACGAGGTTAAGGGCCTCTACAGTTGGTGAAGCAGCAATGGGAGGGATTTATGCCTTCTCAAGAAACTAACATTCTGGACTTTGTATATAACCTACAAAACACCATCTGAGACTCTTTAGCCCTTGCTAGAGAAAACCTAAAAGATGCTCAAGAAGAGCAAAAGGCCTCGTATGATAAACATGCCAGAAAGCATTCCTTCAAAGTAGGGGACCAGGTCATGGTCTTGAAGGCGCTCCAGGCCCATAAGATGGAAGTGTCATGAGAAGGGCCATTTATGGTCCAAGAGTGCCTGGGAGCTGTTAACTATCTCATAGCATCCCCCACCTCAAACCTAAAGCCTAAAGTGTACCATATTAATTCTCTAAAGCCCTTCTATTCCAGAGAGTTAAAGGTTTGTCAGTTTACAGCCAGGGAGGAGATGACACTGAGTGGCCTGAAGGTGTCTACTATGAAGGAAAAAGTGACGGTGGCGTGGAAGAGGTGAACCTCTCCATGACTCTCTGATGTATGCAGTGACAGCAGATCAAAGAGCTGTGTATTAGCTTCACACCGATGTTCTCAGCCACCCCAGAATGGACCGAACGGGCATGCCACTCCATTGACATAGGCAATGCTCGCCCAATTAGAGCCCAACCTTACCATGTGTGTCCTCAAGCCAAAACTGCTATAGAATGGGAGATCCAGGACATGCTACAAATGGGTGTAATCCGCCCCTCTGAAAGTGCATGGGTATTTCCAATGGTTCTAGTTCCCAAACCAGATGGGGAAATACGCTTTTGTGTGGACTATCGTAAGCTAAATGCTGTAACTCGCCCAGACAACCATCCAATGCCACGCACAAATGAGCTATTGGAGAAACTGGGATGTGCCCACTTCATCTCTACCTTAGACTTAACCAAGGGGTACTGGCAAGTACAGCTAGATGAATCCGCCAAGGAAAGGTCAGCCTTCATCACCCATAAGGGGCTGTATAAATTTAATGTGCTCCCTTTTGGGCTGCGAAATGCATCCACCACCTTCCAGAAATTTGTAGATAGTCTCCTAGTGGGATTGGGAGAATCTGCAGTCGCCTATCTTGATGATATGGCCATATTTTCTGATTCATGGGCAGAACACCTGAAGCATTTCCGAAAAGTCTTCGAGCACATAAGGGAGGCAGGACTAACTGTTAAGGCTAAAAAGTGTCAAATAGGCCTAAACAGAATGACGTACCTTGGACACCAGGTGGGTCAAGGAACTATTAACCCTCTACAGGCCAAAGTAAATGCTATCCAAAAGTGGCCTGTCCCAAAGTCAAAGAAACAGGTCCAATCCTTCTTAGGCTTGGCCGGATATTACAGGCAATTTGTACCGCACTACAGCCAAATCGCTGCCCCACTGACAAACCTGACCAAAACGAAACAGCCAAATGCAGTTCAGTGGACTGAGGAGTGTCAGAAAGCCTTTAACTGGCTTAAGGCAGCCCTTACGTCTGACCCTTTACTGAGGGCCCCAGACTTCAACCAACTTTTCGTCGTAACCACAGAAGCGCCCGAGCGTGGTGTGGGAGCAGTCTTAATGCAGAAAGGACTAGATCAAAAATTCCATCCTGTCATGTTTCTCAGGAAAAAATTGTCTGAGAGGGAAAGCCACTGGTCAATCACCAAAAAGAAATGTTACGCCATTGTGTACACTCTGAAAAAGCTACGCCCATATGTTTGGGGATGGCGTTTCCACCTGCAAACCCACCATGCTGCGCTGAAGTGGCTTCATACCATCAAGGAAAATAACAAAAAACTTCTTCGGTGAAGTTTAGCTCTCCAAAATTTTGATTTTGGAAATACAACACATTTCAGGGGCTTCTAACAAAGTGGCTGATGCACTGTTCCATGAAAGTTTCCCAGAATCAGCTGATTAAAATCATCCTTGAAATGTGAAAAATATTGTTAGTTTTTATATAATCAGTAGTATGTCTAGAGGTGCATGTGTCTTATTAACTCTGTTTTCTCCTAGAGCTCCAGGAAGAAATCACAGCCAGGGTGGAACAGGCTGTCTAGCACCGTCTGTGATTTGGGGGGCGTGTCATAAATATACACAGGGCAGCTGTACTGAATTGCCTTACCTGTAAGGGGTTAATCAGTTCAATTAACTTAGTTGGCATCTGACCAGAAGGACCAATGGGGAAAGAAGATACTTTCAAATCTGGGGTTGGGAAGGAGGTTTTGTTTGTGTTCTCTTTGTTTGTTCCCTCTATGGACGGAGAGAGAGACCAGGCAGGAAAAACATCTCCTGAAAACATACCTGAAATGTAAGGGCAAGGAAATGCATTAGATTATCTTTTGTTTTAGCTTGTGAATTTTCCCTGTGCTAAGAGGTAATTTCATTCCTGTTTTGTAACTGGGAAGCAGAGTCAGAGGGGAATCCTCTCTGTTTTAAATCTTTTTATTTACCCTGTAAAGTTACCTTCCATCCTGATTTTGCAGGTGTGTTTACTTTTTTTTTTAAATAAAATTCTTCTTTTACGAACCTGATTGATTTTCAGTGTCCTAAAAAACAAGGGGTTGGGTCTGTGCTCACATTGTAACCAATTGATTAGTATATTATCCTCAAGCCTCCCCAGGAAAGGGGGTGAAGGGGCTTGGGGGAATATTTTGGGGAAATAGGGACTCCGTGGCCCTTTTCCTGAATTTTTGTCTAAATCACTTGGTGGTGGGAGGAATACCGTCCAAGGACAAAGAAAGGATTTGTGCCGTGGGGAGTTTTAACCTAAGCTGGTAGAAATAAGCTTAGGGGGTCTTTCAGGTGGGTCCCCACATCTGTACCCCAGATTTCAGAGTGGGGAGGGAACCCTGGCAGTTTTTATGTCATTAAATAATTCTCTGCCCACCCCCGCATTTCCCGCAACTGTGAAAATTTAAATCAGGAAAAAAATGCTTAAAAATAAACATTAATATTATTGGTCAAAATGGTAAAAAAAAGAAAAAAAGAATTGTATTAACCCTAGTTAAAAAAATGAACTATAACAGTTAGTTAATGCGCTTTGATCTGCTCCAGTGCAGGGCTGGCCTTACCATGAGACGAACTGAGGTGGCCGCCTCAGGTGCCAGATGGGGGGGTGGGGGGAAGGGGCACCACTAGGACCCAGAGTGTAGAAAATTATGTCTGCTGTTGGTGCATATGTATTCTCTCTGCTCTAGATGCACAGAGATGGTGGAGTGCTGTGCTGGAGGAAGGAGGGCACAAGAGACATAACAGGCAGGAGAAAAGGTGAGAGGGAATAACAGAAAGCAGCAGGAGCTGCAGGGAGAGAGAGGAGGAGGAGCCTCTTATGTACCTCTCTAGCACCCCCAAGAGCCTGGACTGATTAACACCAGCTTCTCGGGGAGCTTCCTGTTTCTTGCTGCTTCCCTGAACCCACTTGAGGAGAACAGGCAGTCAACTGAAGTAGTAGGAGCCAGTTAGGCCCTTAAGACGCTGATATCTTCCCTCACTCAGGTCCTGCTACCAGCCTGCTTATTTGTCCCCTTCAATTGAGTGTTGAGAGCCACTATAGCTGGCACAGAACAGCAGTCATGAGTGAAAGAAGAAAACGCCCCTCTGGGGCAGCATTCAGAAAAAGAAAGAAAGCAAAGGAAGCTTTTCTATCTAAGCAGGAAGGAGCTCTCCTCAGGGCTGCCCCGGGGGGGGAGGGGGGGGCAAGTGGGGCAATTTGCCCCAGGCCCCGGGCTCCACAGGGACCTCCACAAGAATATAGTATTCTATAGTATTGCAACTTTTTTTATGGAAGGGGCCCCTGAAATTGCTTTGCCCCAGGCCCCCTGAATCCTCTGGGCGGCCCTGGCTCTCCTGAGATACATAGACACAAATGTTCACGGTGAGCCTTCTGGCCCCAGTGAGGATGTGAGTGGTGAGGAGATGCCTGATCTTCCAGTTAGTCAGAGTGCAGGTGACCTGGCAGCTACTGCAGCATCCATATCTCCATCTCAAATGGATGTAAACATGCACATTGCTGAAGAAAAATGTAGATCAGAGAAGAGTGTGGTGGAGGCGCAAGAAACAGCTGCTGCTGAGTTTAGTTCCTTAAGTCTAGATGATCCAGAACTGTGGACCCACTTGAGCAGTAGCCTGAGGGACATCTTTGTACTGCATGGGCCACAGCAAGTGAAAAAATTCATGTTCCCCAAAGACAATGAAAATAGAAGTTTCCATCCAACACATTACTGGCGTGAAATCCTCAATGTTGACAAAGTGGAGAGGCCATGGCTTATCTACTCAAAAACCCAGAATGCTGCATACTGTTTTTGTTGCAAACTCTTCCAGTCTAATGTTCCAGCCACATTGGGTTCTACAGGAACAAAGGACTGGAAAAATCTGGCTAGAAATCTGGCATGCCATGAGAAGGCAGCAAATCACCAGAGAGCATTCCATAGATAGAAAGAGCTTGAGATGAGACTAAGGTTAAGGCCACCATAGATGATCCGCATCAAGATAAGATTGCATAAGAGTCTCTTTACTGGCAAAATGTTCTGAAAAGGCTCATTGCCATTGTGAAAATGCTTGCTACCCAAAACCTAGCACTGCGTGGCACTTCAGATCAGCTGTATGTGCCAAACAATGGAAACTTCCTTCAAATTGTGGAGCTGATGGCTGAGTTTGATGCTGTACTCCAGGCGCATCTAAGAAGAGTCACCACCCAAGAAATGTACACACACCACTACCTTGGAAAAACAATTCAAAATGAGATCATACAGTTACTGGCAACAAAAGTCAAACAGAAGATTGTGGTAGATCTGAAGTCAGCAAGATATGACTCTGTTATTCTGGACTGCACACCTGACATCAGCCATATGGAACAAATGACTTTAATGGTGTGTTTTGTAACAACAACAGAACCTAGTGAAAATATTCCTGCAATGGTGACTGTCAGAGAGCATTTTCTAGAATTTATTGACATTGATGATACTACAGGGCTGGTATGACAAATGTGCTTCTTAAAAAGCTGGAAGATACGGGAATTGCGATAGCTGACATGAGAGGTCAGGGCTACGATAATGGTGCCAACATGAGAGGAAAGAACAGAGGAGTGCAGACACAGATCCAAGAGTTAAACCCTCAAGTTTTTTTTGTCCCATGCAGTTCTCATTCATTGAACTTGGTGGTCAGTGATGCAGCATCAGCTTCTAGTGAGGCTGCTGAATTTTGTAATGTAACTCAAAGCATCTGTGTATTTTTCTCTGCATCAACTCATTGATGGCCAATTTTGAAGCAACATCTGGGAAGATCCTCTCTGACACTGAAACCACTGAGTGCCACACGATGGGAAAGTCAAGTGGAGGCGATAAAGCCTATCAAACACCAAATTGGGAAGATAGAGGACGCCATAGTTGCCATTATGGAGGATAATGCTATGACAGGAACTGTTCGTGGGAGAACAGTAGTAGAGGGAAATGGAATCACCAGAAACATATAGAACTTGAAATTTCTGTGTGGCTTAGTGTTGTGGCATGACATACTGTTTGAAATAAATGTTGTAAGCAAGAGACTCTAAGGTGTTGACCTTGATATATCTGGAGCAATGGAACAACTGGACAAAGCAAAGTCATACCTACAGTCTTACCAGTCAGATGAAGGATTTCAAAACGTTCTGAAGAGTGCACAGAAGTTGGCAGACGAATTTCACACTGAAGCTATTTTCCTCACCCATTCAACAATACAAGAGTCACCGAAGAAGAAGACATTTTGATTACGAGGCACGAGATAATCCCAAAGTTGAATTCTTTAACCAGGTGCTAGATTGTACAATACAGTCAGTTGAAGAACGTTTCATGCAGCTCAAGGAACACAGCAGTATATTTGGGATGTTGTATGATATTCCAAAACTCCTCACTATACCTGAAGACCTACACCAGCAATGCAGGATACTAGAGACAGTGTTGATACATGATGACGTGTGATATTGATGCGAGTGATTTAGGTGATGAACTGAAAGCCCTTTCAAGATACATTTCAGCAGGATCAATCCAAAGGCTGTTCTGGAATATATGTGCACAAATAAGATGACCACCCTCTTTCCAAATGTTTTTGTTGCTCTGCGCATACTTCTAACACTTCCTGTAACAGTTGCCAGTGGTGAACGCAGCTTCTCCAAGCTGAAGTTAATAAAAACACATCTTTGCTCCACAATGACACAGGAGAGGCTGGTCGGCCTTGCAACCAACTCAATAGAGCATGAGCTGGCCCAGACTGTAGACCTTCAGTAGGAAGCAGTTCAAATCTTTGCAACCAAGAAGGCACAGAAAGCACCACTTTGATTATTCAAATAGATAAAAATGCCAGTGTTTACTATGCAGATAAGAAAAGTTACATTTGCTGTTCAGGCGTTTGAAAGTTAAGTGTTACTTAAAATTTTGGAACAAAGCATTTTAAGTTGTTAGTTCTCCTTTATTGGAGTAGGTAGAGCAGTACCATGAGAGGAGTAAGAACAGGAAGAAGGCAGAATTGAAACCTTTCAAAGTTTTGGCCCAAGCAAGGGGGTATGGAGGTGTCATTTGAGCTCCCCACCTCCAGTGTCAAAGAGAACTAGATCAAAGTGCACTAACGAACTCTTAATGAGCTGCAGCATGGCCCACAGCAGGCACATGTAAATGTTTCCATAGACAAGCCCTGTTTGTTTAGCAGAAACATTTTACTGTTAATAAATGCATGTTTATGTTCACAATCAGCTGTTATTACACAAATTTTTGTTGCCATAGCTTGAAATTATCTATTTTTCACCATGACTGTGCTCTGAATTTGGCATAATTTTACTGTGACAAAATCCTATCCATAACCATTATTACCACCCCATGTCTCAGTTACCAATCTGTCCTTACTTCACAGGGTGCATGCAAGGATAAAATTAACGGATGATTGTCAGGCGTCCAGTGTGAGGGCTGTATAAGCCCTAAGACAGGTAAGCACAGGCCCAGTTCTGCTGGCATAAACCCCATTGACTTCAGGCAGGTGCATCCTGTGGAAGACTCAGGGTATGTCTACACTAGAAACGCTACAGCGACACAGCTGCAGCACAGTAGTGTAGACACTAAGTACAGCGACGGAAGAGGTTCTTCTGTCACTGTAGTACATCTATTTCTCCGAGAGGCACTGGCTAGGTCAGTGGAAGAATTCTTCTGTCAATATAGTGCTGTCTATGCCGGGGCTTAGGTGAGCTTAACTTTGTTTCTCAGGGTGAATTTTTCACACCCTTGAGCAACGTACGTAAGTCAACCTCACTTTCTAGTGTAGACCAGCCCTCACTGAGGAATGGGTTCCTCTCCATGACATGAACAGGCCCTGAGTGCTAATGTATGGCTCTCTTTCGTTGGGAAGTGACTCTGTCCACAGACAGCCCACCCCAAGCTCATCCTCTCCAAGGACTAGAAGACCATGTGCCGAGGAAACACAAGGCAGAGCCTGGCTGAGATCCCCAAGAGATTTGACTCATACTTGTGTTCTAGGCTCCAAGGGGAGTCGCTACCGGGAGGTGGAGGTAGGTGATTGGGATGGCTGGGCCATAGGAGTGGCCAGGGAGACAGTGAGGGGGAATGGGGAGTTCAGTTTCAAGCCAGAGGAGGGATCTGGACAGTGGGGCTGTACTGAGGGCAGTACTGGGCTCTCAGCTCCCCACACACCCCTCTAGCCTTGAATGAGAGCTCAGGGGAGATCGGGGTGAATCTGGACTATGACTGAGGGGAGGTGACATTTTACAACGCAGACACCGAGGTCAGATCTTCAACTTTCAGGCTTTGTTTGCTGGGAAAATCTTCCCTTCCCTCTGGCTCACATCTCCAGGGACCGGTATCTTGTTGAGAAGAGGGGTCAGAGCTTTCCCTGATTCCACATAACAAAAACCTGCTTACTATGCAAGGCAGTTATCCCATTGGGAGTTAGGCGCCTAAAGACCTTGGAGGAGCTAGGCCTCCATCACTTGAAATCATCTCCCGTGACATAAGTGAAGAGGATGCAGGAAGAAAACAAAAGGGCCTTGTGGTTAACAGAAGGCAAGCGGCGAGATTTGGTTTCAATTCCGGGCTCGGTCACAGACACTCTATATATAAGAACAGCCAGACTGGATCAGACCAAAGGTCCATCTATCCCAGCATCCTGTCTTCCAACAGTGGCCAATGCCAGGTGCTTCAGAGAGAATACCTGAATGGGCAATCACCAAGTGATCCATCCCGTCACTCATTCCCAGCTTCTGGCAAACACAGGCTAGGGACACCATCCCTGCCCATCCTAACTAATTGCCATTGGTGGGACTTCTCCTCCATTACCTTATCTAGTTCTTTTTTGAGCCCTGTTATAGTCTTGGCCTTTACAACATTCTCTGGCAAAGAGTTCCACAGGTTGACTGTGCGTTGTGTGAAGAAATACTTCCTTTTGTTTGGTTTAATCCTGCTGCCTATTAATTTCATTGTGTGACCCCTAGTTCTTGAGTTATGAGAAGTAAATAACACTCTTATTTACTTTCTCCACACCCATCATGATTTTACAGACCTCTATCACGTCCCCTCTTGGTCGTCTCTTTTCCAAGCTGAAAAGTCCCAGTCTTATTAATGTCTCCTCATATGAAAGCGGTTCCATACCCCAATCATTTTTGTTGCCCTTTTCTGTACCTTTTCCATTTCCAATATATCTTTTTCGAGAGGGGGCGACCACATCTGCATGCAGCATTCAAGGTGTGGGTGAACCATGGATTTATAGATAGGCAATATGATATTTTCTGTCTTATTATCTATCCCTTTCCTAATGCGCAATCTTTGAGCAAGTCCCCTGGGGTAAAGTTTTCAAACATGCCTAAGACTCAGACCTCAGAGGTATTTAGGCTCCTAACTCTCTTGATTTCAATGGAAATTAGGAGCCTAAATACCTTTGAGGATCTGGGTATAAGTGACTTAGGAGACATTGATGTTCAGCAGGACAGAAGTGTTACTGAAAATCTTACCCTTAGGCCCAGATCGGCACCTAACTCCCATTGAAATCCACAGATTTTAGGAGTCTAAATACACTTGAAGATCTGGCCCTTAATCTCTCTGTGATATGATCTCCCATGTAAAAAGAGGGGGTCAGAATCCTTATTGTCTGTTTGGTCTATTTACACTGGGAGCTCTTCAGGGTAGAGACTTTCTCACAGTGCATGCATGCAGCTCTCAGCACAATGGGCTCACAATCTCCGTTAGGACGCCAAGGTTCTGCTCTAATACAAAGACCATGACATTGGCAGGCTTTTCCGCAGCTGGACGGGGGGTGGCTGCTGATCCTGCAGTCACAGGAGCTGCACCAACCTGGGGGGTGGTGGTGGTAATTTCACAGGAAAATGGCGGGGAAACGGCAGCAGGAGCTGTGGCCATGGGGATAAAGGCAGGCTCACCTACCCTCACCCCTACCCCACCCAGGCTGGCAGAACCAGCACCGCCATGAGAGAAGACGCTCTCCCCGCCCCAGGCATTACACAAAATAATTCTTTATTGAAGATTTGTCCAAAACCCTGAAGCTGAGAGTAGCAAAACCGAGGCTTGTTCCTGGGGAGGGCGAACCTCAGCATCTCTCTTCAGAGTCCCCCTGCCCCAGATAAGGTGAGGCCCTTTGCCTGGTATCACAGTCCTCTTGGCCCACAGAGAGTCTGCGCTCTACTGACTGTGGTGTGGGGAGGCTGCGCATGGCTGCAGGGGTTTGCCTCCCTGTCCCCATACTCTCAGTGCCTGGGCAGGATTTCAGATCTGCTACTACAGTCTCCCGCCACGGTTCAGTCATTATCCCAGCCCCTCTGCTAAGTGCTTTATGTCCCACTCTCAGCAGACTCCAGCTGGAAGGCAGGATCCTGCTGGGATCATCTCTGCCGACATCCCCCATGACTCAGCCCCCAAGTGCTGGTCAGATCCGGATCCTGCTCGGTGTGGCCCGTTATTCGGCAGAGGCTGCGATGGAGGACACCGGCCCTTCCGCCTTCTCCATCTTGCAAAGGCTCAGTGCAGGGATCTCCAGCTGCTCTGTGGCAAGTGGGCACGGCACATCCGGGTGGTCCGCAGTCGGTGTCTCCTCAGCGAGGGTGGGGAGCGGGGATGGCACATCCTGGTGGCCGGGTTCTGGCATTTCTGGCGTGGGCTGGGCCGGGCCGGCAGCCACCTCGGGATGGCTCTTGCTCTTGTGCGCGGTGACGTTGTCCTTCTTCTCAAACTTCTTGCCGCAGATGTCGCAGGAGAACTGGTAGAAGGAATCAGCGTCATGCTTCTTCATATGCCAGTTGAGGGAGGCCTTCTGACGGCAGGTGAAGCCGCAGATCTCACACCTGTGGGTGGGGAAGGGGATCAAGGGGAGAGTGTGGAGAAAGCGAGGCAGGGAATCAGAGTGAGAGAAAGCTCAGAGAGGGATGCACAGAGGATACAGGAACACAGGAATTGCCAGACTGGATCAGACTCAAGGCCTATCTGGCCCATTATCCTGTCTCTGACAGAGCTCAGCACAAGATGCTTCAGAGGAAGGTGTAAGAACCTCGCAGTGGCTAATGTGGGCTAATCTGGCCCACACGTTAGGTCTGGTCCTGGGCTGTAATGGTTAGAGAACTGGCTTAAAACCTAATCTCCCTTCCAAAATTGCTATTGTTCATTATGGTCATTCTCAATATTCTTGTTTCCACATAAATGTCCAATCCATTTTTGTAAAAAGCGACAAAGAGTCCTGTGGCACCTTATAGACTAACAGAAGTATTGGAGCATAAGCTTTCGTGGGTGAATACCCACTTCGTCAGACGCACGTGGGTGAATACCCACTTCGCTTTTTACAGATCCAGACTAACACGGCTACCCCTCTGATACAATCCCTTTTTGGAATCTCACTAAATTTTTGGCCTCAGCAACTTCCGGTGGCAATGAGTTCAACAGGCTAATTCAGTACTCCCCAAACTTTTGAGGATCGTGCCCTCCCTTACCCCTGTCCGCGCACCGCCATGTCCTCCCTGGAGCCTGGGTTGGAGTGGTGCTGTGGCTTGAGGAGTGGGGGAAGTGGCATAGACAGCAGAAGGGGGCCGAGGCTGGGGGTGGGGCGGGGAGCAGGGCTGTGACCAAGGGTCGAGGTTGGGGACAGGTGCGGGAGCAGACCCGCAGCTGAGCTGCGGTGGTGGCCAGCACCCGGGCCCGCAGCCAGGTGCGGCTCTGCTCCTGGCCTCGCTCCCAGCCTTGGCCCTGGGCTGGGAACAGAGCTGCAGCCGGGGGCTGAGGCTGGGGACTGATGCGGGACAGGGAGCAGCGCTGTGTTGAGGCTGGGGATGGGGCCAGGCATGTGGCCTGGAGCCGGGGACGTGGCTCGAGATGGGACCGAAGCAGAGCTGGGGGCAGGAGTTGGGGCTGGCCTGGGCCCTGCTGTGCCCTCCCGGACATTTCTCCATGCCTCGCTAGGGGGGCACACCCCACACTTTGGGGACCTCTGATCTACAAGTATCTAATGGGTGTATACATCAAGGAGGTGAGGGGGAGAGGCCTCATCTTAGGTGTCGTTAGGAAGAGGGCCCGGGCAGCCCTAGGGACTGTATCCTCCAGAACTGGATCGATGGCACCTAATCAGCCATTTCCACCTTTGGCTTCTCAGTGCTGCGATTCTTAGGGACACAGAGGAAGAGACCCCAAGTCACAGAACGAGCCAGCTGGGTTTGCTACTTACTGTATGGGTTTCTCCCCCGTGTGGATGCGTCTGTGGATGATCAAGTTGCTGCTGGTGCGGAAGGGGCGGGCGCAGTACTCACAGATGTAATCCCGTTTGTCTGCAGGGGGAAGGAGAGCGGGTTACTGGCTGCACTGGCTAGCGGGATGTAGGGCAGGGCATTTTACCCAGGCGGAAGCAAAGGTAGGGACGAGAGAAGGGCAGTAGGTCCAGGGGTCGAAAAGCAAGGGGGTGGTAGAGCAGATATTGATAGCGAGTCCACGGCTGGAATGATAGTGGGACCTGCAGGTTGGGATTGAGGGGCACTGGCAGAATTATGTGATTGTGGGGCTGGAATTGAGGGGCATTTGGCAGATCATAGAATCAGAGAATATCAGGGTTGGAAGGGACCTCAGGAGGTCATCTAGTCCAACCCCCTGCTCAAAGCAGGACCAATTCCCAACTAAATCATCCCAGCCAGGGCTTTGTCAAGCCGGGCCTTAAAAACCTCCAAGGAAGGAGATTCCACCACCTCCCTAGGTAAAGCATTCCAGTGCTTCACCACCCTCCTAGTGAAATAGTGTTTCCTAATATCCAACCTAGACCTCCCCCACTGCAACTTGAGACCATTGCTCCTTGTTCTGTCATCTGCCACCACTGAGAACAGCCGAGCTCCATCCTCTTTGGAACCCCCCCTCAGGTAGTTGAAAGCAGCTATCAAATCCCCCCTCATTCTTCTCTTCTGGAGACTAAACAATCCCAGTTCCCTCAGCCTCTCCTCATAAGTCATGTGCTTCAGACCCCTAATCATTTTTGTTGCCCTCCGCTGGACTCTTTCCAATATTTCCACATCCTTCTTGTACTGTGGGGCCCAAAACTGGACACAGTACTCCAGATGAGGCCTCACCAATGTCGCATAAAGGGGAACGATCACGTCCCTCGATCTGCTGGCAATGCCCCTACTTATACAGCCCAAAATGCCATTAGCCTTCTTGGCAACAAGAGCACACTGTTGACTCATATCCAGCTTCTCGTCCACTGTGACCCCTAGGTCCTTTTCTGCAGAACTGCTACCTAGCCATTCGGTCCCTAGTCTGTAGCAGTGCATAGGATTCTTCCGTCCTAAGTACAGGACTCTGCACTTGTCCTTGTTGAACCTCATAGGTTTCTTTTGGCCCAATCCTCCAATTTGTCTAGGTCCCTCTGTATCTGATCCCTACCCTCCAGTGTATCTCCACGCCTCCCAGTTTAGTGTCATCTGCCAACTTGCTGAGAGTGCAGTCCACACCATCCTCCAGATCATTAATAAAGATATTAAACAAAACCGGCCCCAGGACCGACCCTTGGGGCACTCCGCTTGAAACCGGCTGCCAACTAGACATGGAGCCATTGATCACTACCCGTTGAGCCCGACGATCTAGTCAGCTTTCTATCCACCTTACAGTCCATTCATCCAGCCCATACTTCTTTAACTTGGCGGCAAGAATACTGTGGGATATTCTACACAAGAATATTGTGTAGGAGCCCAGGGCTGGGACTGAAGGGGAGCTGTGGGGCTGGATTGACGGGCATGGCAGAGGGCTGCGCGTGTGTGTAGGAGCCTGGGGCTGGAGGGGAGCTCTGGGGCTGGATTGAGCGGCACTGGCAGAGGGCTGCATGTGTGTGTAGGAGCCTGGGGCTGGAGGGGAGCTCTGGGGCTGGATTGAGCGGCACTGGCAGGGGTTCGTGGGTGTATGTAGGAGCCATGGACTGGGACTGAAGCTCTGCAGATCTGGATTGAGGGGCCCTCAGAGAGCTGTGTGTGTGCTGAGATGAGGGGGAGCCCAGCACTGTAGAAGGCAGGTGCTTTGAAGCTTTAGCCCCTGTGCTCAGGCACACTGACCGCTGTGCAGCTTCTCGTGCTCCTTCAGGTGTTTCTTGAAGTTGAAGGACTTGCCGCAGCTGGGCTCGGAGCAGGTGAAGGTCTTCTGGTGCACGTGCTGGTATTTCTTGTGGTGCTGCCGTTTGGGGGTTGGAGGGAAACAGAGGGTAGGGTCAGGTGCCGCCCAGAGACCCTGCAGTCCATCCTCCCTGGTTCATACCTAACTGAGCGCCCTCCCATAGAACTGGGAGTCAGAGGGAATGCTTGATTTGGCTTTGGGGCTGGACCAGCAGCTTCAAAACAGGAGGGGTCCCTGGTGCCACTCGGCTCTCTCTGTGGGATGGCAGAGGAAACCCATATCTCTATGGCCCATTCCGCCCCCAGCCTTTCTGTGGAGGCTGCCGCAAAGGCGGTCGACTGGATCATGTTCCAAAGTCAACTGCAATCAGTGAGAATCTCACCATGGATGTCGATCAGCTCTGGGTCAGGGCCTTAGCCCTGATATAGAATCTTGTCCTGCTGGGAACTGAGGACACACGGACTCGTTTCACTGAACAGCCAGTCAGATGGGAGCGACTGGGGCATATGCGACAGCTCCCATTTGGGCCAGGGATTGAAACGGGGATGTCCAGAATTTAAAGCATGAGTAGCTACAGCTTGAACTATGTAAAACCAGCGCAGACTCATATTGTCTGTGGATCAGGCACAGAGAGGGGGGACCTGTAACATACATTCTCCGGTGGGTCACACTGAACTGATTGTCAAGCCCGCAGCTGGGCTGATACCAGGACCATAATGGTATTAGGCCACGTATCCCAATGGGGACCAGGTGGTGTCTGGGGGCGGGTCAGGAGCCCCTCCCCCCCCCCCCCCAGGTCACCGTGTCACTCACGTTCAGGTACTGGCGGTTGGAAAAGATCTTGCCGCAGCCCTCGAAGTCGCACAGGAGCATCTCGCGCTTGGTTGCCTTCCTGCAGAGAGGAGGGGGTGAGGATCTCGCAGGTTATTGATGGAGCCAGGATGCAGTTCAGCAGCCCCTCGGTTCTCAAACCCTCCCTCGTGGACCTTCCCTCTGTCCTCTTCTCTCCATCTCCCCGCTGCAGGGGCAAGAGCTGTGTCCTCTGCAGCCACCTCCCTGAATCTTTCCCTGCTCACCAGCTGCCTTCGTCACCTCTCCTGTGTGGCTTGTGACGTCTGGATAAAGCCCCCTTCATCTCCCTGCCTCACCGGCTCTCCATCTCCTTTCCAACCTCTTTTCTCCCATCTGTGCCAATCTGCTCTGGTCTCTTGTTAGCTGTGTAAAGTATTGGGGGTGGGATGGTGGACAGATTGGACAAAACACACCACTAGCAACGGGGAAGGTGTGCAGGTGGGGGCGCTAAGGGGTGGGTCGCACGCCCTGTGGAAGACGCCAACTGCTGGGTGTGGTGGAGATGCAAGAAACGCCAGGGAGTATCACTAGGCTGTGAGCGTATGCAGGGACAGAGAGGGGTAGTTGCAAGGGGGAATGGACATGAGACCAAATGGCAAGAGGATTGCCCATCACTGGGGCCATTGAAAAGTACGGTAGGTAACGGGCTGTGGGAAGCAGCCCCTGGGTGTGTGGCTCTGGGGCTAATGGGGCTTTTCCTCCCCTCTAAGTCCAACTGGAATGGCGCTGCCACCCGCACCAAGAGACCAATCCAGACAGAGAGGGAGATCCCGCCCCTCCCCAACTACTGCCCTTCGCAGGAGGCACCACCAGTCGCTCAGTGGAGTGGGGAGTCCAGCCGTGGGGAGCAGGGATACGAGGGACTGGTTTGCAGCCCAGCTCTGCTACCATAAGGGCTCTAGGGCACGGCAGCCAGCAGAGTCATGGCCAGGGTTCCAGGCCAGGTTCCTACCTGATTCTCTTGGGGCCGATCTGGGCCACATCCTTGTTGCTCGGCTGTCCCCGCTTCTTGCGGCTGCGAAGGAAGAAACACACTGATTGGGTGCTCCCGGAGAGAGGCGTGTCTCTCCTCCTCCTTTCTCCCCATGCTGTCTCCCTTTCCCCTGGCCTGTGTTTTCCTTTTCTATACACCCTTCCCCATCTGCACTACGAACATCTCCCTCATCCCCTCACTGCGAGAAGGCATAGGAGATTAAGGCTGCCTGTCCTTCTCTGGGGCAGGGATCTCCAGCTACCAGCCTCCTATAGGAAGGGCTTCTGGTGCCAGGTCTCACGTAGCTGGCAGAATCCAAGGGTGCCCAATAGCCCCTTCTCAGGACTCATGTGGCCTCAGCACAGGAAGATGAAGGGTCCCAAGTCCTTTTTCTAGCAAGCACCAGATGAGCGTTGGAAAGGGATCCAGAGCATTCGGCCAGCTCAATGCCCTCCAGAGAGACATCAGGAGTCTTTCCCCTTTTGTTCACCTCAGACTCCCAAGTCCTCCCTATGAGATCAGACTTCCCGCCAAAGCTCCAAATTGCCCCAAATGAGAGCATCCCTGGGCACCCAGGGAAGTCCGGTCAATCCTGCCAAAAAGCCACAGAGCCTGTGGCCCTGAGTGACAGGGTTTCATTCCAAGCATCTCTGAATCCAAGAGGGCAGGATGGCTCTGGTATGCCCTGGATCTCAAGGACTCAAAGCAAACCCTGGTCAAAGGAGAATTCAGGGTGGTCACCCTAAGATTGCTCTGATAACTTCCTGGACCTCCAAGTCTCACTGACACCCACATGGACATAGCGACGCCCCCCAGGCACTGGGAAGAGCTCAAGTTTGGCCCAGCACTACAAATTTCATGTCTTGAAGGTCAGGTTGATGTAGAGGCCAGTGCTCAGATCCTCAAAGATCTTTAAATGCCTAAGTCTCATTGAAATCAATGGGAGATAGGCACCTAAATATCTTTGAGGATGTTTCCCTGGACCACTAGGCTTTAGTTGTAGGCTGGGTACACCCCCCCCCCCCCATCTTTCTGATAAAGGGTACCCCTGCCCAAAGGATACAGGACTTTTTCTCCAGCTCACCCCAGGCTGCTGGAGTCACTAGGGTTCAAAAGTTAAAGCTTTACACAGTAGAACCTCAAAGTTACCAACACCTCGGGAACGAAGGTTGTACGTAACTCTGAAATGTTCGTAACTCTGAACAAAACGTTATGGTTCTTTCAAAAGTTTACAAGTGAACATTGATTTAATGCAGCTTTGAAACTTTACTATGCTGAAGAAAAATGCTGCTTTCCATTTATTTTTTTAACAGTTTACATTTAACACAGTACTGTACTGTATTTCCTTTTTTTTTTGGTCTCTACTGCGGCCTGATTGAGTACTTCCGGTTCCAAATGAGGTGACTGGTCAGTTCATAACTCTGGTGTTCATAACTTTGAGGTTCTACTGTAACTATAAAAACACAAAGTCAACATCATGTCACAATATATAAATTGCTTTAAATCAAACTCTAAAATGTTCTCAGGCAGCATTTTTCATAGTTTGCCTTTCTGTAAATTTTCATTGGATTTTTTGTTGTTGGTTTGTGTGTATGTATGATGAAATGGATGTTTATTGACATTGAACAATAAAAATCTAATCTTTCCAAGCCTAAATATACAGCAGGTGTGCTAGATACAGCTGAGCTCAATGCTTTCCTGCCCCATGAGAGGCTCCAAGACTCACCAGATAGCAAGGTAGCAGAGGACAACTTGCACAATGTTACAATCATTGGGTCTCTGTTATCATAGTGACAGCACATTTCCATATAAGTAACCTGTTTGTTTGGCATACAAAAACTATTACACACCGCAAGATCCTACATGTGTGTGTCTAACATGGCAAGGAAAAAGGAATTGTACAACACTATATTTAGAAATAGCATGTGTTCATACAGTTAAGAGACTACATTGGAACACAGTTGCACAAGAGGGCAGAGTTAAGGTTACATGTGCAGCCTTTAACATTTGCCTGACTTCTGAGCACTCGTGGTCATGGATTTCCAGAGGCGATGAGCACAGCCTGCTCCCCTGAATTTCAACTAGAATCTCAAGTGCTCAGTGCTTCTGAAAATTAGGCCTTAGTGGTCAGTTTTTCAAGAGGACTCAGTAGCTCCCGAGCCCCTGATGAATATTTTGAACATTGGCCATAACCGTGCGACCAATACCATTCTCCTAATGGCTTTTTTTATATCAAATTTCCCAATTTTTAATTAAAGTAAAAAGATGGACAAAACAATAAGACCGAAGGAGAAAGCATCACTCTACAATTTCAAAGCTCTGACGGTTTGTAATAGAGATGTAAACAGAAAATTTAAGACCTACAATGCAGTGTGGATGTATTTGGTAAGACACCCCCTGAATGCGGTCATCCTAAGATTCCAAGGCACTACGATAATACAAATAATAATGAAATGATAATAAAACTTGACTAGGTCAGTAGAACCAAGCTGCTCTTGAATAAGTCCATAGTTTGTATGATAAAAATATAGAGCATTAAAAACCTTTAGAAAAATCCACTCTGGTCATTAAATAAGAGGGAAAATGATTTTATTTCTGTACTGTTTGACAGTTATCTTAAATACCTACTCCACACCACGCAAAATAACTACAGGTTGTCATCATTTATAGTGTGAATAAATACAATTATCCTATGTTACAAACATGATTAAATTGTATTATTTACCAACAATAAAAAGTCTTTAAACACACTGTATTGCAAAAAGGTATAATACAGTTAAGAAAAAAGGATGCAGTCGTAATCACATTAATCTAATATTTTTAAACATAGAGAAAGCTTGGTCACATACACCTAAGTTTCAGAGTGGTAGCCGTGTTAGTCTGCATCAGCAAAAAGAATGAGGAGTACTTGTGGCACCTTAGAGACTAACAAATTTATTTAAGCATAAGCTTTCGTGGGCTAAAACCCACTTCATCGGATGCATGAAGTGGAAAATACAGTAGGAAGATATATATACACAGAGAACATGAAAAAATGGGTGTTGCCATACTAACTATAACAAGAGTAATCAATTAAGGTGGGCTATTATCAGCAGGAGAAAAAAAAACTTTTGTAGTGAAAATCAGGATGGCCCATTTCCAACAGTTGACAAGAAGGTGTGAGTAACAGTGTGGTGGTGGTGAGGGAAATTAGCATGGGGAAATAGTTTTTACCTTGTGTAATGACCCATCCACTCCCAGGCTTTATTCAAGCCTAATATAATAGTGTCCAGTTTGCAGATTAATTCCAATTCTGCAGTTTCTCGTTGGAGTCTGTTTTTGAAGTTTTGTTGTTGGGAGTATTGCGACTTTGAAGTCTGTTATTGAGTGACCAGGGAGGTTGAAGTGTTCTCCGACTGGTTTTTGGATGTTATAATTCTTTGATTTGTGTCCATTTGTTCTTTTGCGTAGAGACTGTTTGGTTTGGCCAATGTACATGGCAGAGGGGCATTGCTGGCACATGATGGCATATATCACATTGCTAGATGTGCAGGTGAACGAGCCTCTGATAGTGTGGCTGATGGTGACACCATCATAGGACCTAATCACATCAGCCACACTATCAGAGGCTCGTTCACCTGCACATCTAGCAATGTGATATATGCCATCATGTGCCAGCAATGCCCCTCTGCCATGTACATTGGCCAAACCGGACAGTCTCTACGCAAAAGAATAAATGGACACAAATCAGATGTCTGTGTATATATATCTTCCTACTGTATTTTCCACTGCATGCATCCGATGAAGTGGGTTTTAGCCCACAAAAGCTTATGCTCAAATAAATTTGTTAGTCTCTAAGGTGCCACAAGTACTCCTCGTTCTTTATAGATTTAAGTTTGATCTAATTTAAAATGTTCTGTCTGCATTATCCACCTTCCAATGTAAATCTTGCAGCCACTTCACTTTTGTTGTTGTTGGTCTGTGATAGACTGTCCTGAAAAGAAAAAGAAGTTAGAAAATAGCAAAATTGCCATTTTGGTGAAGAAAATAGATGTTAAAAATCACTGACGATCTGCCATTTTCATTATGTAAGATGCTGGCTATGCAGCTTACTTTGCAAGTGCAAGTTGATGCTGCTCAACACTTTGCAATACTGTATATTGCACACATGTATTGTCATCACATTGGGATGACGGTACTTACAGAAGGAGATGAGAGTCGTCTGCGAAGGAACACACACTCCAGTATGCAATGTGCTCTTGATGCTCTTTTTCTTGCTCCTCTGTTTTTTTTTTTCCTGTCTCCATCTCCCTAGCTATTGGTATCGTAATGGCTACAGAAAAAAACACACATCAATGTGTAACTTATTTGATCAAAACCATTACTTCCTTTAAACCTTAAAGGGACACCATCAACAAATTCAGTCAATCTTTAAAATGAGTGAAAAGTTCAGGTGCTCTACATTTGATTTCAATGGGAGTCTGATATCTATCCTGCTTAGTTAGGCACTTTTGAAAATCCCACTACACACTTACACACCTTTGAAAATCTGGCCTTAAATAACTATTAACAGAGTGCTCTCAAATGCATAAAGTAAAGTAACTGAAGGAAAAAGAAAGATTTAGAGGGAAATAATCTTTTTATTTCCAGTGATTTTAGAGATTACTTGTAGGTAGAAAGTTTTCAGACACAAGCATGATTTTTGAGTAGATGGTGTCCCTCTAATGGTAAAATTAAAATGCTGCAGGGAGAGGAAGGGGGAGTGCAAATTAAATATATAATTTACCATTATTTTCTGCTGTGCTTTGATTAATGCCTCCAGAACTTGTTCTCCGCTGGTAGCAAATTGTTACTTAGTTTCAGTAGCCCCTGTAAAACAGACATTAATAGACCTTCAGTATAGAATTGAAGTCACAAAAACATCTAGAAATGAAAAAGGCAGAAGAGCCGTGACTGTGCATGTTAATACTTACTTGGTATGTGTTTGGGTGTATATTTTGGGGCTTCTTTCTCCCATAACCCCCACAAATAAAATATCATCCTGAAGAGATAGTTGAGGATGGAAGACTGTTCACACTTAATTCAGCTAATTCCAAAGGAAATGCTTTTACACCTCCCTATATAATAAAAACATTAGAAAGTCTGGAAAGACAGAGTTAGGGTCTATAATTAATTCCCTGGTGTTATGTAAGGCCGCAGTTCAACAGGAGACTGAAGCATTTGCTTCTTTTTAAGCATATGAGTAAGCCCATTGACTTCTATTGGACTATCCATGTGTTTAAACACAGGCATCATTATCAGCCCTTGTGAATTTACTGAGAGTCTCGTGATATTTGGTGTTTTTCTTAAAGCCCCAGCTCCTGGAGTCAAGTGAGCACAGGACAATTTTAGCTTTTATTTAGATAAAATGTAAGTTTCTAGCCCTCATGCTTGGGGGAAAAAAAAAATGGAAATGTGTCCTGAGTGTGACCTAAAGGTCAGAAACCAGAAGACAAATTTAAAGAACTTATAATTTATTATTAGAAAAATCCAAAACAATTCAAAACAAAAAAAAACCCCATATCAAATTCTCACGATTTTTGAGATGTGACTCATTACTTCTGTACACTTGAGATCGGCAGTACTGACTTTTAAATACCTTAGTGACTTGGAGCCTAATCATTCACTAAGGACCTGACCCAACTCCCAGTGATTTATTGTGAGTCATTCCTCTCACCTCAATGAAGGTTGCATTAGGCTCAGTCACCCAAAGCAATTTCCAACACCCACCCAATCTTAACTTGGCTTCCTTGGATCTTCAGAGATTAACTCAACTATCAACATCAGAAGCTAGCATTGAAATCAACACACCTTCTCAGCAATGAGCAAATTTTCAGCATCATTTATCTAGAAATTCAATAACAGAGGGCTCTTCAATCTAACTAACAAAATCCAAAAGCTGGAAATTAAAGCTAGACAAATTCAGATTATTAATAAAGCAAATTTTTAACAATGAGGGTAATTAATCCTTGGAACAACTTGCCAAGAGTAGTGGTGTATTCTCCATCACTGGCAATCTTTAAATCAAGATTGGATGTTTTTCTAAAATATCTGCTCTAGTGCACACAAGAATTAATTCAGGGAAGTCCAATGGCCAGCATTACGCAAGAGGTCAGACTAGATGATCACAATGGTCCCTTCTGGCCTTATAATCTAAGAAACAATACGCTAATGCATACATCATTTTCTGCATAAAAGTATTACAGATTCACACTAGCAGCTTCAGTGCAGAGAACCAGACACTTCACTGCTGAATATTTATCATCATTCTGTGATAAAACCCTATGAAAACTACAGCATTAGTTTACTCCTGGGGGAATTCTGAGCCACTGCGCAAGTGCAGAATTAATGCCCCACGCAGATATTCCCCCCCCCCCCCGTAGAATAATTGATTATGACTGGGAGGTGAAGGGAAGCTGCAATTACACCTTTCATCCATCAGGGGCTGATGTGATGCCAGAAGAGAGGGCAACTAGCTCATGGGTCAGAGCAACTAGCCACAGAGAGGGAGGGGACAGAGGCTGCCTTTCTCACAGTGCCCTGCCAGGTGAGGAGGCACGGGATATGGAGTGGGGCAGAGCTGGGCACATGGTGCTGCTGGGGGGGTCACACAGACTGAGGTTCCGAAGGGATAGTGGGGGGGACAGACTGGGGTGGGAACACAGGAGCTAGTGGGGTAACAACTTTGAGCCCAGGGCCGAATAGGAGTGAGGGTGCAGGGTCACATGGAGACGGAGGGGGGGGGGGGGAGGAAGGGTGCAGGGACATATGGGGACAGAGGCAGATGTGCCTGACTGAATGGGAGAGGCACGGGGGGAGGTGCCCCAACAATTCCGCACCCCCCTCCCCCAAAAACCTGTTCCATACTTCTCCCACCCACATCCAGCAACCCTACAGGTTTACTCCCAGGCTCCTTCCCAGCAGTTACTTCTCTCTCCCTCAGCTCCTTCATTACCCCTGACATTCCCAAGCCTTTGGGCTGCTTCTCAATGGTGCAGGAAATACATTTCTGTATTGTAGTTTAAATGAATTATTATCAAAGTTCTGTATTAATATGCCCGGTAAAGAATGTATTTGTCAAAAAACATTTCCTGAATCTTTTTGTTGTTGTTGTCTGTATTGTTACAGATGTACTTGCTGAGAGGTATTTGAAATAAATTACCAAAATAATTGAAACTGGCGTGATTATATTGTATTATTTTGAAAAATAAAATATACAGAATTTTAAAATATTGTGCACAGAATCTGTAATATTTTGGCGCAAAATTCCCCCAGGATTAACTACTTACACACTGAAGCCCTATTTAGCCATTCGTCTCTTCCATGGTGAGCAGGATACTGCAGTACACTATAGCCACTTTGTACCACTTGGGCAACACAAAGAGGCCATGTTCTGGCCCCACATGCCAGAAGAGAAATCCCTTGTGCCAGTGGAACTCTCTCCAGGCAGAGATGGCTCCTGTGGAACCCTCCCTGCACTCTCTGGTGCTGTGCGGGGACTCTGATATATCAATCCTCCATTGATGTTAGGAATCTAATGCAAGTGGTCTAAATTAGAGCCGTTGAGGAGCTTCTCTAAGTTACGCAGAGGGCAAATGGTGCAGAATCAGGGAACTGCTACAGGTTCCCTGACAGCTCCCCCTGCACTGAATGGAGCTGTGACATGGGCAAATTTCAGCTCTACTATATTTTCTCTTTCTACCCAGACTCTAGTACGCTTGTCACCCTTGCTGTCCTCTAGTTCCATCACTGGCTCCATTGCCATTGAAGTCAATGGAAAGAATCTCTATTAATGTCAATGGGCTTTGCTCAGGTCCTCACATGGCTCCCATCATAGCGGCTAAACATCCTCCGTGAGCAGCACTGGCTAGGTATACAGAAGCATTCTTCCATCAACCTGGCTGCATCTAATCAGGGGCTAGGTCAGCATAGCTATGGCACTTAGGGGTGAGACATTTTTCACACCCCTGAGTGATGTAGCCATGTCGATCTACATTTTAAGTGTAGAGCAGGACTGAGACACCCAGTGTGGTGTGGAAGACAGCTCTGCGCTGGGAATTGGCTGCGGTTTGGTCTGGCTGCTATTGCCGGGGGCTGTAGTTACAGAGCACAGGACAGCCCCACGCACGCCCTCGGGCCTCTAAGTTAGCCAACATTCGAAAGCTCTGGGGTTGGGAAATGCAGTCACTTCTCAGATGGGCCCAGAGCCACTTGGATGATCGAGCTGAGATAGACAAACTGACCTCAACCCCTTCCTTTTCACTCACCCACTTCTCGCCTTCCTTTCTCCTCTCCCTATGTGCTCAGGCTCCCCCTCCTCACCTGGACTGGCCCTCTGCCTGTCTTCCCCTCTCACCTGGATTGCACCGCCTTCTCAGAGGGGCTGCCGTTGGCTGGACTCGTCTCAGTAGGCAGCTGCGCACCCTTCATGGGTCTCTTGCAGCTCTTGGTCTGGCTTTGCTCTCTTTTCAGCTCGGAGTCACTGGATGGACAAGATGGACGCAAGAACTGGTTACAACCTGTGAGAGGGGGCTCTCTAATGGCAGGTGAAGCTAGACATGAGAAACAGAGGGAAAGCAACCCAATGCCACCCAGGGAGAGGCATAGAGACTAAAAGCATCCCTTCCAAGCCAGAGCTAAAGGAATCAATGAATTATTCCACGTTCACGTCAAGTTAGAGCTAAGAGTTTAGTCACACAACAGTTAGGGTTAGATTTGTCAGAGCAGCTTTCCCTCTGCAGAGTATGTTTAACAAATGGGTCTCTCGTTCCCAGTATCAGGATAAAGTCGCAAGGAAGCTTGGGAGGAAGGATGGGATTGTGGTTAAGGCACAAGACTGGGTGGAAGAACACCTGGGGTCTGTTCCTAGCTCTGAAACTGACTCATTGTGTGGGTGAAATAAGGGGCCTTTGTCTATCAGATCCCACCAACTTGGCTCCACCCCCTGGTGCTATCACACCCAACTCTGTGTTTGTCAAGTCCTTGTTACAACCTGACTTTTCCTGTCCAGATCCTCAGCAGTCTCTAGCTCCTTCAGGGTGATGGGGAGTCAGAAGTTCCATGGCTCTAGTAGGCGTTAGTCAGCCCTCGGTCTCCTGTGTTTAGAACCTTCTTCTCCATAAGCCCCTGGCTGGAGTATGCAGGGGAGCCCAGGCCAGCCCAACTCACCGGTTCAGCTCAGGGCCCGTTTGGATCAGCCAGAACCAGTCTTTGTCAGCCCCTTGCTGCTACCTCCTGCCTCTCCCCCTCTGTAGGCTTGCCCCGCTTCTCTCTCTTTGGAGTGTTAGCCATTCACCAGCCTGCTATAGAGGGTGGCTCTCTAGCAGCTGCCTTTCTTCTCAGGAACTCTCCTTCTAACTGAGGTCCTTAATTTTTTTTATCATGCCCAGGGGCTTCCCTGCCTAATTAACTGCCTCCCAGTACCCTTGGGTGAACCTGAGCTGCCTCATTCCCCATTGTGGAGCCTGTAAGAGGTGGGCTGGGCTCCTGAGCCTTCAAAGGGACATCTACCCTCTGACGGTGCAGTGGGCAAATCCCTTCCCCTCCTCTTACCAGTAATGAAAATAAGGTCCCTGCCCTGGGGAATTTACAATTCCAGGGCCGGATTCTGATCTCACTCACACAACTGAGAATTAGGAGCATATGCTCTCAGCAGTGGTGTTTATGAGCATCCCAGGGTACCACAGCTGCATGTGAAATCAGAGTGAGGCTTTAATTATGCCAGCAAAGTGTTGGCAACCACAAAGTAGGGAGGGGGTGGGAAAAGGCAGAGATCCAGGAAAAGCTATGGTGGGAGATACCTTGTTCTGTATATGCCCTGTGGGTTCCTGGGTTAATTGTTAATGTACGGAAGGCGAAGGGACAGACGAGCAGGGCTGTGGCATTACGTCAGAAAGAACATACACAGATTCTTCGTAAAGTGCCAGACTTCGGTCCAGCCTGGCAGCCCTTCAGAGAGCAGCGCAGTCAGCTCCCTCCCAGCCCAGCTCTAGCTTCCCTTACCTGTCCAGCGAGGGGTGGTAATTCTCATCTCGCAGGTCGTCAGTGTAAGTGAGGTCATCTTCTTCGGTGAAGTCTTCATCCTCATCCTCTTTGGGCTCAGGCACCTCCTCTGGTTTATCCTCCAATCCTGGTGCACTACAAGAATCAAATGTCAAGAGAGCGGGTTGGAGCCATGGCTCTGAGGGGAAGTCTCTGAGGGCTCTGTGGCTCCTGATCCCACCATCTCTCCTCACAGCCTGATGGCCATCCTGCCTACCTGTCCCTGTCAGTCACTGGCCTCTCTGCTGAAGCTGTTCACAACAGGGCTGATGCGTAATAATAGGGATGGGGCAAGACTGCCCCACTGGGAACTGGCTTGAGAACTCAGCTGTTATTTTCACACCGGACGTTGTCAGATGGGAGTGACTCTGGGTCATCGCAGTCCTGGGGATACGGGACAGCTCCTCTCTAGTCCCAGGAGCACACGCGCAGGGGATAGGTAAGCACCAGGGACAGATGAGGAGAAGAGCCACCGTCACTCACCTCTCCCGCTCTATCCCTTCCATGCCAGCCTCTGCCTCTGTAGGGAGGGGAGCTGTAGGGAGAGAAACTAGGTGCAGTCAGTTGAAGGGTGAGATGGAACCACGAAGCTGAGATCTGCAGAGAAGGGACGGGGAAGGAGGGAGCAACTGCAATGGTGGGAGAGACGGTGCAGGGAAGGTTTGGGAGGAGAGAGGAATGCAGAGTGATAAGGCCCCGAGGAAGGGAACTAAATCCTCATTCAGGGTATAAACCAACCTCTAACAGGCCAGAGGAAGGGGGCTAGGAAGAAACTATAAACAAGTTGTTCCATAACTGTCCAATAGGGGGTCTCTTGCCCCTTCTATGAAGCACCTGATACCGGTTACTGAGGGATAAAGGGCTAGATGGACCCTGGTCTGATCTGTTCTGGCAGTTTCCGTGTTCCAGCCCTTGTTCCTCCACAGCTGGGGGACACCCACAAACACCCCTCTCCTCGGGACCTCCAGGCTGGACCACTGCCCCATGCCTAACATGGGGCTGCATTTGAAAGCTTCACAGAAGTCAGGATACACCTGCCAACTAGGTCAGCAGTGTGAACAGCATAGGATGCCTGCCCTGGCTCCCAATTCACTCCCAGGACAGATGTGGATCTGAAAAGTTCTCCATGGAACGTGGGCCCTCGTCACTAAAAAGACCTGTCTCTCTCCCCATGAACAGCAGGGACACGCTGGGTGCTTTCACTAAGGCCACCTACTCACTTCAAGCATCACCGAGCCAGGGACCTGGTTGGTTACAACACAGTTAAAAGACCTAGCAAAGAGGAGACCTATCCACGTTCCTGGAACTTAATGAAAACCTTGCGGGGCCCTGGGACTCAGTGACCCACCCTTGTCCCTGTAACTGATTTAAATCTCTGAACCGTCCAAGGCCTCAGCCTGGTTTTAGGGTAGATGCTTAGTCCTCAAGCTGCAGTTTGATGGGGCCTGGGATGCCCATGATGGGAACATTTGGGTGTTGGGGTCTGGCATTCCTCTTCAACTCATTTCTCCTCTTGACTCGAAAGGGCCTGAATCTGCTGACTGACGCTCAGGGCCTGGTGTCAGGCTCCTGTACTGTCCAGGGGTGGGGGCGAATGTAGGGGGATAGGGACTACTTTAGAGGAGGGTAGTTATTATTACAGGATCCCTATCATTACTGTGGATGGAGCTAAGACTCATGGGTTGCTCGTTTGCTTAACAGAGTCCAGCGGAACCCCTTCAGATAGGGAGGGGGTGGTATGGGGTGAAGGAAGGGCTATCTGAACTTGTATTTCCAATGTACAGGGGGAGCTGGCTAGCCTGTACTCTGGGCTGGGAGTGCTATGGGGGATTTGGAGTCAACAGGGGCACAAGAAATCAAGGGCCAGTGGAGAGAGGGAGGAGAATTCCCAGTTTTGGCTGGACAGGAGAAGGCTGTGGGGCCCTGGGAAAGGGAAGGCTGGTCAGTTGCATCCATCGTGCCACCCCATGCTTGCACAGGGGTCCGGGATCAGGGGGGTCCTGCTCACTCCCTCACCTGCGTCAGTGTCAGAGCTTCCTGCTCCTAGCTCTCCGCCGTGGTCCATGCTGCTGGTGGATGATGGAGCTGCCATTCTCTCCACCACCCCACTGTTCCCAAGGAGGTTGGGCTCCACCTTAACCATCGTCCCAGAGGAGTCCTGGGCAAGCGCTGCCCTGCGGAGTGAGCGCCTGCGGCTGGTAACTGGGGAAGGTGGTGGGCTAGGCCCTGAGCTGGCCCCTCTTTCCTTCTTGCGCCGGGAAGCAGCTTTGCCGGGCTGTGAACTACCTCCCGGTGGGGCACAGCCCTGCTCTTCCGGTGCAGGGGGGCCCCAGGAGAAGGTGTGTCCAGCCATGCACTCCCACACTAGACTCCCTGGGGCCCCCTTGTCGCCTGGTGAGGGGGTCTTCACATTGGGGATAAAGCTGCACTCCTGGCTGTGAACATGAGACAGGACGACCAGGCGCTGCAGGGCATCCGTGGGGAGAGCGCTGGGATCTGAGCCACCCTGCCCTGGCGGGGGAGAGAGGGAAACCACATGTAAACCACAGTGCGCCCCTAGCACCATATAACCTGTCACCCCCGCCTATAACCGAAGCACCCACAGGGGACACTGCACCATCCCAACATTTACCCCAACCTCTCCATATAATCCTACCCCTCTGGGGGAGCCACAGCACCATCCCCTCCTCCCCCATTACCCAACTTCCTGGTTGTGTGACTCTAAATACCCCTGTATTCATACACTGCACACTACTGGAATAACCTTTGTACAACATATGCCTTATGAGGTATCATTTGAAAACTAATAACTCACTGATCATTAATATTCTTGCGTGATGTATGGACGCAATGTGCGTTAAGAGTTATGGATATAGACTAGAATTGTGACTAAAGTATGTTTAAATGAGACATGTCAGGGGAGTTGTAAACAGGTCTGCCCTAGACAAAGGAATGTGTTTGCTTCTCTGACCAGGCTGTCAGGGAGAGACAATGAAGGTCCATTTACATATCAAATACCCAAAGCTATCAAGCTAACAAGTGGGGGAAGAGACAGCATGGGGTCTATGCCCCAACAAGAGAGAGAAGCTTGGTCTGGGTTTTACTTTTCAAAAAAAAATATTGCCAAGTTTACTGGTCTATAAAGATGGGGGTGGGGGTGTTTGAACCTCAAGTGATAAGCAATTGAATCAACTGATTGTATACAATATTACTGTATTATAAAAGTGCATAGGGTGAGGTCTTTTCTGAAAGCTAGTAACACACTGGTAAACTAGTAATATCATTGTGAAATGTATGTATAAACACAATATGAGAAAATATGGATACTTAATGATATCATGCTTTAAAGTCTGTGGTCAAACAGGGAGAAACAGGTCCCCACCCAGACAGGAGCCAAGGTAGCTATCTGTTTCCAGTAAAATTAAGCAAGGTGTGACCAAAAACAATGGAAGCCCTATTTACATAGAAATCAGCAGGGGGATGGGAAGTCCACAGGACAGAAAGAACAGCATGAGGTCACTCTGCCTCTTGAGACAAAATCATTGAACTTTGGAAGATATAAGCAAAGAGAGAAGCCATGTCTGGCATCCATCATTAGACAGACACAAGGGAACAGAACTCTTACAAGCTGAGAAAGATGGGCCCTTCAACCAAGGGAGGGGTTGAAGTCTCTGGAAACTGAATATAGGCGAGAAACCTGCTTAGGCAAAGATCTTTCACCTAGGGAGACAAGGAAAGCCAACATCTTATATTTCTGTGGAAGGTCCTGACCGAGGGAAAGTGAACCACGGCTGTGAAGAAGGAAGCTTGGTGAGAAAAAACATTTTGAACAAAGCCTGTACCTTGCTGGATTCAGTTTTAGACTTTTCAATCCGTGTTTTCACTTTTATTTGTGTGTTTCCCTTTCTAACTTTATTCCTTTCACTTGGTATCACTTAACCTATGTCCTGCTAATAAACTTCTTTGATTTTTATTATAAACCAACTCAGTGCTGTTTGCAGGGAAAGGTGTATGTATCCTGGTTAATAAACTGTGATGTACTTTTGACTCTTCAAAGGAACAAGCTGACCATATTATTTCTCGGAACTGTCCAGGAGAGGGCTGGACATTGCAGAGCACATGGTTTTGGGAAAATTCGGGACTGGGAGAGTGTTGGGCTCAACTTGCTGGTTGTAACCAAGACTGGTGGAAGCCAGAGTAGGGCTGTAGACTCGCTGCTGGGGTCAGAGCTGCTGAACCCAGGCTGTCTAGCACACAGACACTCAGGGTGTAACCTGCATACTTGTAGGCTGGCTGTGAGCATCCCAGGCTGTGGGCTATAGCAGCAAAGCACTGTACAGGACCCAGGGCTGCAGGGCAAGCAGTGACACAACCCCTTACTGGTCTGGATCACACCCCAACACCCTTTGACAGTGGTGTAGTCGAAATAAGATTTATACACAGCTTGCTATTTTAACTGAGGTTTGCACTCCAAGCACTAGTAGAATAGTTTTAAGTATTTTTCAAGTGAAAAGGCTGGGGAGAGTCAAAGAAAGGTTACAGTTTTATTGTTTTCTGTTTATTTCAAGGAAGGAAATAGAACAAAGGAAAGCATAAAGATGAGTCACAAGCAGAAAAGGCAGTAGGAGAAAAGAAGCAGATACTGAGCGCAACAAGAAGCAATCAAAAGAGCTGTACGCACAGTGAGGTCTGTTAGCAGCTGATCAGAAGCAAACGGAGCTAGTCGTCATGCTGCACTCATTTGCCATAAGGAAGGATGGGGCACCTGCTTCAAACCAGGGGCCAGAGGGGGTCCCTTTTTCTCCTACAGAGCATGCTTGTAGGGTGACTGCGAGCATCCCAGGCTGTGCACTGCAAAGCATAGGCACAGAGTTCTGCTGGCACCGGTGGGTGCTCAACCCCGCTCTGCCCCCGGCCCCGCCCCGACTCCACCCCTTCCCAAAAGTTCCCGCCCCAACTCCGCCCCTTCCCTGCCCCTATTCGACTCCTTCCCCAAATCCCCGCCCCGGCCCCGCCTCCTTCCCTGAGCCCACCCATGTTCCCGCTCCTCCCCCCTCCCTCCTGAAGCTTGTTACTCCACGAAACAGCTGTTTTGCGGCAGCAAGCACTGGGAGGTAGGCGGAGGAGCGGGGATGCGGGCGTGCTCGGGGAGAAGGCGGAGGTGAGGTGGGGTGGGGAGCTTGGCTGCCGGTGGGTGCAGAGGACCCACTAATTTTTCCCCGTGAGTACTCCAGCCCTGGAGCACCCACGGAGTCAGCGCCTATGCTGCAAAGCACTGTTGGACACCCAGGGTTGCAGGGAAAGTGGGACACAACCTCTTACTGGTCTGGATTGCACTCCGAACTCCATGACAGGGGGCCACAGCACCACTTCCACACAACCCAGTACCCCTGCAGGCCACAGCAATATCCCCTTAATTAACTCTAACCCCCTGTGATGGGATGTACAAACCCTACGCTGGGGAACAGAGGGTTAAGGAGTAGCTCTGGGCCCTGGAGGCTCAGCCCAGCTTCATCTGCTGGGTGTGCTCACAATGGACGTGGAGCTTGAAAGGGCACTGCGCAGCCTGGGTGGTCAGTGCAAGGGAGCAGACCTTCCCTGGTAGCTCCTGCAGGGATACAGCAGGCGTTCCATGCTGCCTGAAGCAGACCTCAATATGGAGCTGCAGGCCACCATCAGAGAGATAGAGTGAGGGTGAGGAACCTCTGGACCCCTTTCAGTTGAGTACGTGTTGCAAGTCAATAACCAGGCCCCTATTGGGCCTCTGGAGAGGCAGGGGGTACCATAGGAAGAAACCTAGGGAGCAGACTTAGTGATTCCGTTGAACTACCAGCCCCAAGGCCCTGGGTCAGAACCAAGTGGAGCGGTGGGCCTAGGTTCCCCCGCTGCCAACCCACAGACTTGAGCCACTAGGCGCTACTGCCAAACCACATACTTGAGCCACAAGGGGTATAGAGAGTTAGTGCCACAAACACAAGGCGATCCCCCCCCATCATGCCCACTCATATAACACAGCACCACTGGGGCTGAAGCACAGTCAACCCCCACCATGTAATCCTTCTCCCTGACATGACTGTCACTAAAGGGGGGATCCCCCCACTGCACCTCCCTTTTTAGAAGGACACTCAAAGCTGCATACCCTTCCCCCCAAGGAGAAGTGCATGCAGAGTCACAGAAACCCCATTTAGGCAGGAGAGGTGCCTACCTGCACTCAGCACGCAGCCCTGGGAAGTATACCTGCAGCAGAGAGAGGTGGGGACAGAAGGTGAGAGACTGAGTCAACAGCAAAGGGCAGGGAGGGAACCCTGAAAACACAGCTCCTGCACCCCCTGGCTGAGCCCATCCACTTGGAAGAGAAAAGGGAACCTGCTCCATGACCTCCATCACCCCACCCCAAAATCTCAACCACCATACGGGACAGGCATCAAGGTCAGATGCCAATTAGGGTGCAATGGGGGAAATCAGGGGAAAGGACATACTGGAGCTTGTCAGGGAAATTGGGGGGGGGGGGGGAATGCTTGGGACAGGAGGAACCTGTGAGGATCTGGGAGGGAAATGGGGGCTGTGAGGAGGGTGGGCCCTGTTAGGGGAAGGTGTGGGGGAGGTGGGCTGTGAAAGAAATCAAGGGTCTCCTATGTCCATTCTACAGAGCCCCTGCCACTTCTCCCTCCTCCCACAGGACCTATCTCCCATACCCTGGCACTTGCTGTGGGACCAGTACTCCCATCCCTCCCTCTCCAGTCACTCCTCACCTGTCGATCAGGTACTTGGCCAGCTGGGAGTGCAGGGAGAAGCCCAGCTGCTCCTTGAGCTGGCACCACTGCTCCAGGTGGCCCCCGATGCGGATGCGGCACTTGCTGCGTCGGGCGTCCAGCTCCTTGCGCTTCTGTTTGCGGATGCACTCAGAGGCCCGCTGGCGGCCCTGCCGCCTCTGCTCCATCCTCCCACCAAGGATGCTGCCTGCCTGGGAGCGGGGAGAGAGAGACTAGGGCATGAGCTGCAAACCCCTCGGGGCCACACAGAGGGAGTGGTGCTGAGATCCTGTCTGTGGTGCTGTGGGAGGCACACTGAGACAGATACAGGGAGCGGTGAGCCCAACTAGGACATTACTGGGGGTGAGGAAAGCATCTGAGAACCCAACTAGTGAAGACTGTACCCACCAAAATAAATAGTGTGTGGGGTGAGGGACCAAACAAGGTAGAGGGACGTCTCAGTAGAGATCGGTCAGTCAGGAGAAGGCAAGGGGAATATCCCAGGAAGAAATGGGTCTGGGGGGCGGGGGAAGGAAAAGGGACTATCACATCATTAGGGTGGAGGGGGATAAGGGGTGTGGGGGACAGGCCTCCCAGAGAGATTCTCAAAGGCCTCTTCCCTCTCCTGCTGTATTAGTTTGTCTAAAAGTAATCAGTTTCATCAATAACACCCAACCCCTTCCTCACCAAAGGACTAAATCGATCTATACATTCATTGTGCACTGCCCTTTACTTGCTGCTCCCCCCAATGCATCCCTGGGACCCACTGTGCCCTGCCCTTCTCACCACATGGGGACAGTGGTACCCAATGCCCCACTCCAGCCTGCCCCAGTAACATCCCCTGAACAAACTCAGGGCCAGGCCAGTCACCACCTCGGCTACCCAGGAACCATACAGCCCTAGAGCTACCACCCCACACTGCCTGCCCTCCCCCGACCATGGCCCCTCAGCCCGGCCCCTCCCACCAAAGCCCCTCCTCAGCTCCGCCCCCACCCGTGTCCCCCCACCATAGCCCCGCCCCTACTCCTTAGACCACCTCTGCCCCTCCAATTACAGTCCCTCCCCTTTTCCTCAACCCCACCCATCACCATAGTCCCTCCAATATTCATCAGCCCCATCCCTGCCCCTCCCCTTCTCAGACCCACCCCTGGTCCTCCCAACATAGCCCCTCCTCAGCTCCACCCACCACCCCTGTCCCTACCACCATAGCTCCTCCCATTTTCCTCAACCCTGCCCCTCCCCCATCATAGCCCCTCTTCCCCAGACTCCCCCGTCCCTACCACCATAGCCCCGCCCCTTTCCCTCAACCCCATCAGAGCCCTGCTCCTGCCCACTTCCACGAGGGGCCCTCTCCCCCACGGCCCGGATCACCCTCCCCTTCCCTCAAGCTGCGCTTCCAGCCGGGCGCCTCTGGCCAATTAGAGCGAGGCGCGCGGCAGGAGCGGCAGTTGTGCGGGGAGAGGTGGGTGCGCGCGCTAATCCCCCTTTGCTCTCCCCCTCCCCAACTGCATCTTGCGTTTTTTCCGCCGCGGTACCTTAAAGTGGGCCCGTCGGGGCAGAGCGCGGGATGGGGGCAGCACCGGGTCCCGCTCCGTACCCCCGACCCGGAGCCCCCCACCCCTTTCCCCGAGCTTACCCCGAGGAGGGGAGGGCCCACCCTGGGGCCGTGTCCCCTTTAAGAGACAGACCCCTCCTCCCCCATCGCTTACACAGCGCTGGCTGAGACCGTGACAAGATGGCGGCGCACCCCCAACTCCACAAGTTCGGGAGGAGCGCGCATGCGCCGCGGATACCCTCCGGCCGATAGAGGGAGAGTGTGGCCCAGTGCATCACGGAAAATGGAGTCCTGCGCGCAGGGACTGACGGGATTTGGAGTCTCCGGCTAACCGCCGAAGGGCACCTCGTCTCTCATAGGGGCATCATGGGAGTTACACCATTTAGCTATGCTGGAGTTAGATGTTCTCGTCTTTCCCCCTACCCTGCTGCATGATGGGAGCTGTAGTCACTAGCCACCCCTATGTATGATGGGAGCTGTAGTCTTGTTCCCGTGGTGCATGATGGGAACTGTAGTCCTCAGGCTCCCATTCAGCAAGGGACTTAAGCACTTGTCTCACTGGGAACACATGAGTACTCTTGATTGCAATGGTACTGTGCATGCATTTAAGTATACTTCTGGGGGAGTTCTGCATCACTGCTGCAGAATTCATGTCTCCTGCAGATTTCTTTGCTTCCTCACAGAAAAATGACTTCTGATGGGGAAGCAAAGGGAAGCTGCAAGAGTGGTCACGTGCCCTTCTGAAGAAGTGCAGGCAGGGTGGTTTGGGCACCAGGAGCAGCTGGTAGAGACATAAATCACCTCCGGGGGGCTGAGCTGTGTGTGTGTGTGTGAGTGAGAGAGAGAGAGAGAGACGCACATTGTCCTTCTCACTCGCTATTGCAGTATGCTCGATGTGCAAGGGCAGGGCTTTGAGGTGTTTCTGAGGAGGTAGGCATGGGGTAGGCTCTGTCTCCTCAGACAGAACAGAATGTAAGAGCCTGCCTGCTTAGTGAATTGTTCCCATTGTCTTTGTGAATTCCCCCAGGAGTATAAAAACAGGTGTAAACATTTTAAGGCTCCTTTACTTTGCCAGAGTGGTGTAAAGGACAGTACGGCCTTATAAATACTTACGGTGCTTTAGTGATTAGAACTGGTCTAAATTTTTGGACTGAAAAAATTTCCTATCAGAATGTGCTCCATGAACTGTTTGCTACTGACCTTTCTAGAGATGGTTAGTAGCCAATATAAATTGAGTTTGATTCCTCAGCGCTCACTTGCTTTTCAGTTGCCTATGATGTAACATTGAGCATATGAACTTTATGTATTTGTTGACTAATAACTAGAAGTAAAGGGTCAAACCTACATTACTATTAGACAAAGGGGTTTGGCAATTTCCTCCAATGCTCCCCACTCCCATTCTCCATAAATTGTATTGTAGTTGAAATAAATTACCTATATTATGGAAACCAGCATGATTATACTGCATTATTTTGACAAATAAAAGATGCAGAATTTTTAATTTTTTGGCAAAGAATTCCCCCAGGAATATTAAGTACCTTCCTGAACTGAGGCCTTAAAGAGCCCGGAAATGCAGCTCAATGGCCCGTTTGGGGAGGATTTTCTGGTCTCAAAAAGGAAATGAAACTATAGCTTGGTCTGTATCTAAAACTTAAAGGGGCGTCGCTACGTCAGCCAAAAAAACAAAAACAAACCCCATGCCTCACTGCTGTACTAATACCTTTCCCCATAGCCCCTCTCTTCAGTGGAGCGAGAGGCTGGTTGTGGTGCTGGCTTGTAAAGGAAAAGAGGTCAGATTGCATCTTCGTTCTGCCATGGGCTTTCTGAGTGCCCTTGGGCAAGTCGCTTAGCTTTTCTGTGTCTTGGTTCCCCATCGGAAAGTGGGGATAATAGCACAGCCCTGCCTCACAGCAGTGTGGTGAGAATAGGTAGATGAAAGATTGTGAAGCGCTTGGAGGTTTACTGATGAAATGCCTCTCTAAGAAATAGACATTATGGTAACAAGGTCTTGGTTTCCATGTCCTTTTCAGGAGCCTGACCCTTTGACCTTCAGAGAAGCCTCAGTGAGGTCCCAGGAAGGGGTGGGGTGATGCAGAAGAGACAGCTATCCCCCGCCCACTGCCACCAATCCTTCTGTACAGAGCAGGCAAGCATAAATGGCTCTCTCTGAGTATGTCTACTCTCGAATTGCAGATGTAGCTTAGGCCTTGTCTAGACTAGAAAAATTCTATTGATGTAGCAAGCAAAAGCACCATGCCAGTATAAGCTGTGTAAACTAGGAGGGTCCTCCAAGACAGTTATGTTAGCAAACCTTTTCTAGTGTAGACAAAGCCTAAGGCTCCAATCCTGTAATTGGATGATACATTTTATGGCCAGAAGGGACCATTATGATCATCTAGACTGTGAACAAACATGTATTGTTGTCTTTGAGGGTAGTAGGATTGGCTTGGAACCCTGGTTGTTTGAGGGAGGTTTTGAGAGGAGAAGTCAGTTCAGGATGCTCTGGTTTTGGGAGATCAGGGGAGACTGAAGCTGGTGCCTCTGCTGTTTCTTTTCGGGGAAGGGAATAGTTGATGGTGGAAAGGGGCATCTTGTGCGTTTCATAATTTCAAAGGCTTAAAGAAGGATCATTACTATGGGAAATTAAAATAATTTTATAATTGAGCTTCTCTAAGGGCAGCTGTGATTGGCTAAAAATCACATCTGAAGAGGACTGCCAGAGGGCATGATGTCACAGAACGGATGACATATCACACTTGGTTTTGTTGGGAAAGGATGTAGCTTTCCATTGGTTAGCATCTGATCAATCAGAAAGTGAGGTGTGTTGGTTTTTTCCCCCCTTCTGCCAAGGTTTTCCAAGGGCCAGGGGGCTGGCAAGGTTAGTTCATAGTTCCGCTTGATAAGATGAGCCAAGCCAAGGCAAGCCAGACTTCATCTGACCAGGCTAGAAAGTAACACAGGAAAAGAAAGGCCAGAAAGACCAGGCAAGCAAATTGCTTGAACACTGTCAGCTGGTGACATGAGTGAGAGTATGAATTCTGGTGAGACCTCCAAGCACTTCAAGGCCAAGGTGTCCTATTCATCCAGGACCGGGCTGCTGTTCCCTGTTAGCCACATGGATAGGATGCTCTGCAGAGGAAACTTTGCAAAGGGTATTGGAGCCACAGCCTTGGTTTATGTGGCTGCAGTTCTTGGATACCTGATCTTCAACATTGTGGATAGGGCTGGCTCCATCACCAAACACCACAATAGGCATCAGATTTCCCCATGGCACCTGAAACTCGCTATCCGAAATGATTTTGAGCTCAACAAGCTGCTGGGTAGGGTCACCAATTATCAGCGTGGGGATGCAGCCAACAACAAGTCTCTGCTTTTCCAGCCCAAAAAAACCAAGGACAGGAAATCCTCCAGAAGAAGGACTGTTCCACCTCCCATCCCTGCTGAGTGAGGACTGAGCAAAAGGGAAGGAATCGACTTGATTGCTAATCACTTTTCCAACCCAACAACTGTGATGTAATAAAAGAGGTTAAAGTGCCCTGTCTGACTTTGTGAATTCCTTTTCTCTGTTGTTCATCTAAGGTTGTAAGGGGTAACTCAGGAATTTAGGAAGCTGCACAGATACTGTGATATGAAAGCCTTGATAGATATAATATAAGCATTTAATAAAAATAGACATGCTCAGAATGGCTTAAGACTGTTAGAAGTGGTTATCGTAGATTTATTGTTCTGCAGGTATTTCTCCAATTGTCTGAACATTAAGTCCATTTTTCTAGGCTGTGGAGCTGCTTTGGATCAAGTTCTTGGTGAAGACCGGGAGAACAAACTCCCCAGGGGAGCAGTAAATCCAGATACAAAAATAAGAGGGAGCCTGTGAGCTAAATTTTCAAAAGGGACCAGTGTTTTTCAGTGCTGTAGGTTTTGGTTGCCCAGTTTGAGATATCCTAAATGAGCTTGAATTCCAGGAGAGTGCTGAGCACCCGATTCCTGAAAATCAGGTCTCTTTACATTGTCCAAAGCTGGGCATCCAAAAATTGATGTACTCAAACTTACTGTCCATAAGAACATAAGGATGGCCATACTGGGTCAGACCAAAGGTCCATCTAACCAAGTATCTTGTCTTCTGACAGTGACCATTGCCAGGTGCTTCAGATGGATGAACAGAACAGGTAATGGTCAAGTGATCCATCCCCTGTTGCCCATTCCCAGCTTCTCAACATTTATACCTATGGGTCTGTTTTTCTCTCACTGGTGTAAAATTTGGTATAACTCCATTGTGTTCAAATGATTAGATAGCTGGGAGTTTGAAATAAACAATGACCACCTTTATATTAGCAAGCTGAGATGAGTAATAATCAGAGGCAACCCGTGCCTGCTGATAGTGGGGAGGCGAGGGGTGGAGTGAGGGCAGCCAGCTTCAGTAGTGTTACTGAGCATGCCCAGTCTGTGTGCGCATGCTCAGTCCAAGCCAAGCAGCAAATCGGGGGGGGGGGGGGGGGGGAGCCTTGCCCCCCCCCCCAAGCATCCCCTCTGGTAATAATGCTTCAAAAAAATGAAATGTATCAAGTCATGGGGCTCCAATCCTGGTTGGGATCTCTAGATGCTACTATAATAATAATGATAAATAATTTAGTAATTAAAATGCATTTAAACTCAAAGATGGTAATTACAGAAATATGATGATAAATCTACAGGATAGAATGGTTTGTGTGACAGTTTAAAAAAAATAAATTATTCTCACAATGATCACCATGACTACCCCAAAATAATTATAGAATAAATTATTAACATTATTTGTAAAGCACAGCCTTGTTGAGATGCCCAGCATACTGTGTAACCTAATGTTGGTAGTCCAATGCTGGCAATGATGATGATAAATAACCTTATAACCATATGGAAATACATTAAAACATAATATCCCTCCTCCCAATTTAAAATTTTAACCAGTCTAGGGGTCCAGTGCTGACCCTGCAAATGCTTACTACCAAGTACTTACTCCCATGAATTAATCCCTTGGAAGTCAATGGGCCTTCTTGAAGTAGTAAGCGTGACAGTTATGGCAATATCCAGCAGTATCCTGGACAAACCTGATTGAATTAAGTTTTAAGTATTTTAGGAGTTCAGTGTATTAAGAAAGCAAATGTTTCTGTGTTATTGTGGGATTGCATGGAACTGCTTTAGAAGGAAGATCAGATTAAAGCAATCTTGGGGGAGTGGTGTGAGCTTTGAATGACGACGTTGACCAATGTAGCGGGCATAAATGATCTTTTGGGACACTACATGTGAAATGGAATTCCTGGGAAGTATATGGGAGAAGGGGATTGCAAACTTCCACCTACAGGTTCAGCCTTTGAAGCTTTGCATTCCGGAGGGGGACGGGGGACCTTATTTCTGCTGATCCCCTCTTACATGAGGACAGTCCAAAGACAAACTGTATGGCAGAGTAGCTGATTTAGGATTATGTCTACATTTAAAATGCTACAGCAGCACAGCTGCAGTGCAGTAGTGCTTCAGTGTAGACACTCACTACAAAAATGGGAGGGGTTCTCCT